>NC_089740.1:8792051-11634551 GCF_035083965.1 Branchiostoma lanceolatum
CGACATCTTCCTAGGCGTTTTTTATGTCCTTGGAGCGGCCGCCATTTTGGCTGTCATCGTCACGGCAGTACAAGTCATTTACTATCGATTCTGCAACTTCGGGGAAAAGTTAAAGAAGGTAATTAGTTGTGTCAGAACTTGTTTCTTTCATTGTTACGAATCAATTACTCTGCGAGACAGAGTAACCAAGTCCCGAACGACCAGATGAAAGGTTGTGACAAAGAATAATGGTTTGTATTGGAATGTCGATTTGGGCATTGAATAACAGTCTACATTTAGAGTAGCGCTTTTGTTCAGTTTGAGTGCCAGTGGTTTGTTTATTGACTAAGATTTATAGTTGATACCAACGTATCAGAATTTTAATGTTGCATTTATGCCAACTTTCCAAATTTTCACTAGATTTAACTAGATTACATGCATAATTGTCTTTTCCCTCCATGAATACAGCAGTATGGCACATTATCGAGGCCTAGGCTATACCTATTAGACTAGACAGATGAAAATAAGACTTATTTTATCATCCCGGTAGGATTATACAGTCACATGTAAGCTTTAGTACACTAAGTGTACAGTACAATCGATCGTTCTAATAAAACTTTGGTAATACAGCTTCTTCTGCCTGCAGGAAAGAATGCAGTTTCTTCTCTTAAGTAGAAGATTAATTAAAAGAAACCGTTACGCCAATTTCATTTATTCAACGTGTATATCATTTTTTTTCTCTCTGTGTATACGTGTTGTATACCAGTGTTTGATTTTATTGTAATTTGCCCCCTGGTTATGCATTAATCATGATGATAATTCTACTTTACAAAGACAAACAACTCAATGTTGCCGAAATTATTTTTTCACCTGTTCAACAACTGTTCACCTTCAGATGAACTCCAACCGGCGAACCAGTCTGAAGAATCACGTGCTGAGACGACAGTCGACCGACGTGAACCTGCACTAGCAAGTCCATGTCCATAGATATTTCATTTCGGGGTGCGGAATAGAAGGAACCATTTGCACATACTTCAACAGAGTAGACGTACAACGGTCATCGTAGGTGATTCCTCAGATCTGCACGCTCAACATGTGCACAGCCAATAGCTGTGAATCTACTGATGAAGACTGAACCTCTTCTAGTCTTATCATCTTTATAGTCATTAAGGTTGGTTGTGCCTATTAGCAAATGTAATGACTCACACCAATGTAAAGATGTCTATTGAAATCCAGATATCGACATTCACAGTCTTTGTTAAGCAGCAAGATAAGTTACTTGTAAGGATTCGAATTGAATATGTTTTCAAGACAATACGTGTTGGTACTGTCGATGATGCTATCGTATGAAAAAGGAAATTCATGACACCTAGGACAGTACATCCTATGTTACTCAGATATTTCAAGCTGCACAAGAAATCCTACTTCAATCAGATCAATGGCTACACCGGAAAACCACAAGATCATAAGAAAAACCAGAGAATAAAGAACCATGTTCGCGTAAGATTTACTGGAAATGAGTAAGCATCAGACGGTCGGTAAATAATCAGCAACAAAAGAAATCATGACTTACTGAAAGTAGGTATGACTGCAACCTTTTTGTATGTGACATTGTTCGGAAAGCTATGTTTGGTTTTCTAAAACCATAACTACTTAACCACAGATATTTCTTTGAATGGATAGCTCTTGGCAGCAATGGTATCTAGATGTATCTAATATGACCTGTGATGTTCAAACATTTTAATTGTGTGAATAGCATTTGTACAAAAGTAGGTGTCCAATGCATTGTAAATTTTATCCAGGGTTTCGTAAGTTGTTCAACAATCTTCTCCTATATATTGATATCAACGTTTAATCTGTCCAATCCTTTGATGAGTCTAAAATCGGTTTATACGTTGTTGTAAATGCCAAAGCTAAAACATTGACATAAATTCAAAAGTAAGGAAACCAGATAGAAAAAATTCAATGACAAGATATAAAAACCACCTAGATTTACAGCTAGCGTATTGACTTAGATGGCCAATTTCTGAATTCGCTCAAATTAAAAGGCAGCACAAGAAAAACATCTATATTTACATTGTATTTGCACCCTTGCGTTGTAAAAATGTGTATGTGTGGCAGACATGTGTAAAATATGTAAAGTATGGACTAGTGTTTTGTTTACCTTAAATGTTAACATGATGACACAGAGTTTTTTGAAACTATAGTTTGCGTAAGGAATATTGTGGTGGCCTACCATTCCTTGTGTACCTGTAAATTGCTTCCAATGTAGATATCATCACATAAACGCAATATCCTTGAAAGAAAAATGAATAAAAGAGCTTCAGATGCCGTTCTATTAGTCTTATGTCTTTGGAATTTTAAGTTTGACTGACTTAGTACTTATTCTAGACGTTCTGCACGATCAGTTCCACAACATACCTTCTGTAACTTTCACATCAAAGGAAAAGTTTTAATGACTTAGAAGCAGTTCCAACCTATTAGAGCGATGTGCAATCGAGCTTACCACAGCAAAATTGACTATTTCAAATAGCATTCCCGTCGACATAGAATGGCCTCAAGCCATGCATTATTTTACATCAAGGCCTCCTTTATCTTCAAACATGGCTGAATAACTGAATAATACATGAAAGCTGGGAGACTTCCCTCAGTGAGGACGATCAGCAACATCTCCGTACTTATCTGACATATATGCAATAATCGTTTATGAGTCACTCTAGCGTTAAGTATTATCTCTGGTTTGCATGATTAACAACATAATCTTTTATAATAAGTAGAATCATTAATGTGGCAAAAAGTTGATTTATGATCACTTGATCCTGAAGTATCTTAGGAAGAGAGATTTCTCTTGTGTTGGCACCTTCAAAATGGTATGCATGAATTAGGAACACTGGATGCCAACAATATTAGTAGACATCGAAGGATTAACATTTCATTTTAACGCTTAACGGTTTGTCTTTTGCAATCCTTCTTTTGATAAATCATCCGACAATTTGTCAGCAAAATTTGCTGTAAAGGTGTAAGGCTCAGATCAAAACAAGTATATAGTTAAAACATTATAATAGGGCTTTATTATATGATACACAGAGGAGGCTGGCGGATGAAGATAACACAAATCTTAAGGCAAATGTCATGTCAGGATAGAACCAGAGACACACGTGATTGGTTATCAGCAAGTCTTCTAAGCAGCATCTGCCTGTCTACAAGGAACTAGACATATTTTCTTCATACGTGACTTGGTTATTTAAGATAACGTTAATCTTCATGAGAATGTTATGTCAGACAACCGACGACGCATGAAGTTGGTATTTTGAGCAACAGCTGCCTGTCTGTATAGACTTAAACATAGTTACTTCTGAAGGTGCTGCAGGCGTGCTCTTTGAATATTTTAATTAACCCTTGTCCTGCTGGAGTTCCAGAGCAAAAATATACCCCCACTGCTGAAGTGCGCAGAAAAATTTGAAAGAAAGGGTACTCGTTTGATATTGCTCAATTTTAGTTACCACGCTGTACAACAACCGCGCGGGTGCAACTAGGGCATTGTAGAAATATTCCCAACCCAGCAATTGTCTGGGCTAGCATACAGAACAAGAATGTACAACCCGGCAATTGCCGGGCGTAGCAGGACTAAGGTTTTAATAAAGATTAAAGGGAAAAAAACAAAGAAGAGCAGAAATAAGTTTTAGCGGGGGAATATTCTTCGGTCAAGGTCGATGGGTAAGAATCGATAAGTGTTGAAGAAAAGGAAAGCAAATTTCTGTTAAATGATCTTAATGGCATGTATTGGAAGTCTCAATCACAAGCACAATGCTATGATTTTAGATAATCTCCTCTCAACTTATGTGGTTCTACGTGAGACTGAGCCTCAACTGAGCACAAACGAACTTTCAAATCCTCAAAGTAATCTTCCAGTAAGACTTACCTTGCCAGTAGGTTCTCCAAACACCCACCGGCGTCAACATACCTGGCATTCTCATAATTCAAGGTTCCTGGCCTTATGTTATTTCTAGTCACCGTAGGAATTAGCTGTAAGTGGTTCTATACATGTGGCGTTGTGTACGGGATACTAATTGGAAGGTTCGTTACTCCCACACTTCTATCATTTATATTCACAGATTTGACATTTCAGGACGGTTGGCAAACGATTAGATACACAGCGAAAGAAGTACATCTAACGACTAAGTCAAGGTCGTAGGAAACATTCGTTAGTAATCCGATAAATCCAATGAGACGATTGCCAACCTGTTCTGTCAACCGAAATGTCAAAACAGTTAATAAACCATGAATGCCATTTTCAACTAGGGCCATCTGTCTGCATCGGTCATCAGATGCGTCCTTGGACTTTAAGGTTACTTCACGATTGTATTTCAGACCATACGTGTTTTAAGTCTTTAATTAGTGTTTCTTTTTAAGTTTTGGTTTTAAACTTTCAAATAGCGGTACGTGCAATTAGGTTTTATAAGACATAACGCCAGATAGAATATAAGGTACTAGTAAAGGACACAAGACAAGAATGAAAGCTTCCGATGCAGAAAAAACAATTTAAAGCTAAGATTCTGTTGACATCAGCAAAGTAATGTAAATTATGTCGAAAATAAACATCGATAATGACAACGGCAATGGTAGAAAGGATAGTGATCGACTCTAAAAACAGAGTCAAAGTTTTAAAAAGACTTTGGACATAAATGTGTAGAGGCAGCAGACCTTGCAGATCACTACCATATTCCGGCTTGTGCAGCATAAAGCTTTTCACTTTCAAATCCCCATTTAAGAGTAGCCTGAAGGGCGCAATGCACACTGTAATCCACCGGAGATGAAAAGAAACACAGCTTGTATATTACCATGCATAACGTTTTCTCAGTCATATTTCTGACAAAAGTAATAGTTTTTTTTACGAATGTCCACTTTGCCGTGTATGATACAGACTAGATTTTACTTAATATATGAGTTGATCTGTGCGTTTACACCGGTACGTACCCAAGTTACGACTACTAAGTATATACAAATGAGAGCACCCAATCCCTGCTAAAATTCTGTCGTTCGTCTCGTTAATAAATCATTTATAGAAATTTTCTGATGAATAAGATAAACCAAAATCACTTAATAATAAATGACTGTATCATAGCTTGAAAGTCCATCTGTGTTCGTACAAATCATTCTGAGACATGTTTAATTGTAATTTCCAAAACAAAAATTGGACTTACCCAAATTTTCGACTGTACAACACCAGTCTTTGTCAAAGAGTAAGTCCAATTTTGTGTTAGAAATTACAATTTGAACTTGTTTCAGAATGACTGTATCATGCTTGATATGGAATATGATAGGTATAATGAGAACATAAAAGGAACTATAGATGGTAAATTATGTAAAATATTGTCCTGAAATATGTAGAATCTAAAAAGGCACCAGTCACAACTGTGCTGTATTTTTGTCTCAATTCAAGAAGCTATCATAATATTATATGAGTAAGGAAACAAAATTGTTCTTCTTATTAGAATTGCAGGGCACGTTTGAAACATTACTTTCCATTATTGCACTTTCAATCTTACGCAGCTGGCAGAAATTTCTAATATGGCAGATCCTACCAAGGGAACCGTACCTGTAAAGAGGAGGATGACCACTGGGGCTCTACAATTTCAATATAAGCAAGACGTCTATTCTCGGAATCGTCAAGAAACAGCGTGTCTAGTATGTAAAAAAGACATCTAGGTTCATTAGTTGTACAATATGATATACATTACATTCAATAGGTAAGCATTTGATTGAAAAGATGTTCTCTTATAAAGATGGCTCTACAATTTCAATAAAAGTAAACCGTCTTTTCTGGGAATCGTAAAAAACAGCGATGTATATATAGTAGATAAGAATATAATTATCTAAGTTGGCCAGTTTATCAATGTTACGGTTAAGTACAATAAGTAGGTGAGCCATTGAGTTGAAGGCGTCGCCTTCATCGTTGTTAGGTCATTGCCTTCCGTAGACTGAAGACGGTAGTTTTAATAACGGAAGTTATTGCAAAGGGCGGTGCACATCAATATCTGCAAACGCCGCCTCGAGTTAGTCTTCTACAAAAGTCTTGGAGCAAGACGTATCTCTTCTATCCAAAACAAGACGAAAGAACGATGCAATGCATTCGTATACACAACTGCAAGCTTTTACAATGATCTAGAGGCAACAAGAGATTCGTTAAAACCCGTTGTATAATGGAGATAAATTACTTAGTGCTATTGCAAACTGAAAGTGTCTTATATGCTTACTGAAGTACCGTATCAATCTATTTCAATTGTCACCAGGCATCTTCAACCTTCTTTCTGCTGCCTACCTCTGTAACCGATAGAGAAAGGGGTCGCCAAATTGCTACTTTAGTGTGCTGAAGGTTAATAAAGCATTCCTTGTTAGCGTCCATTCCCCCTTCTGCGGGCTCAAACATAGTCGAAATTGCACAAATAGGAAGATTATTCGTATAAATTGGCCAAATTGGGAGTGCATTTTGTCAGAGGAGCTGGCCAGCTATAGGAGTTCAAACCTCTGTTGGAAAATATGAAATACACAATCCCTGCCAGGGCAATTTCTAGACATGTTCCTTCGATTTCGCTAATTTCTGTACTAAAGCCCTCGTCACAAATAAGAAATTCAGATCGGCCGACGTGTTGGCGAGCTTCAAATGTGCATTTAGGGCGATTTTTAGAAATCAAATAAAGTTGATCCAAATATTGGCCTTTTACCAGGTTAGTCGATTATGACTTCGTCCATGTCAAAAAAATGGTACCATCTCATGGGGGATTTTTAGTTTTTAGTGTTCGACGGATGTACCCGAGATTTTCATTGGAAAATACGGTCGACGCTCGGGTGGTTTTGAAATTCGGCGAGCTTCGGGCGATCTACAAATTCGGCCGACGCTCGCATGAATCGTGACGCCGGCTTTAGCACGCAGGGCGGTCTGTGTAAGACGTATTAGTGTCTCCTGTGCCAGATGTCTGCGCGTAGTTGACGAGGACATGTCGGGAATACTTGTTACAACCAAAGTCAACTAATAAATAAAGGCCAGAACGGTCAATTACTCAGATCCAGATGCACTGAACAGATGGCTGACACATAAGTCCTCTTTGATGACACTCAGAATCAATATCAATACGATGGCTCTTAACATATACAAGTTTAGTGCATTTCTCCTGTTACAATATATAAAGTTAGTATCCCTTATAAAACGCCCTATAATACTCTGCCTATGTGACTTTTAACAGAATGTTATAGGGCTTTTTTATATGTCATAGATAAAGTTTGTAACAAGAGAACAGGACTCCAATACTGCAAACTTGGAGAAGATCTTACGATTAATTTGGAATCACGAAAAGCAATCTGCTGTAAAATTTACTGTGAAGAGAGTGCCCTAAGGATGGGAGTAATCTCTCATTAAAGACAGTGATTGAAAAGATATAGTCGATAATCGGGCTCCAGATTCCCTTTATGTGTTTGAGCTAAACTGTACTAATATTGCAAAAGAGGACCACCTGCTGAAGTGAATACGATAAGTGTATGCTGGGCGCCTGCTTGAACTAATATCATTGTGCTCCCAACAATCCATCAATGACGCTTATAAGTTATGAAATACTGCGTTTACGCAATGGTCTAAATCATCAGTAAGGCACTTCTGTCTGATTTTCAAACAGAATCCCTTTTCATCAGTCACGCCAGTAGTATTTTATACCGCTTAGCATCTTGTAACACCATAAAACACTGCCAGGTTTGAGAATGCTTTAAAATTCACCAAAACTTTGCACTCTATCAATTTATGTACGACTTTTTTGTAATGACATGTACGTGCCTTTCTTCAGTCTCTAAAAAAGCCATCGTCTATAGTAAGTAATGGACAAGAATAGAATGTGCGCTTTTAGGTCTGAAGAAAATCACAGTATAATTCAAGTGTAGTGATCTTTACTCAACTTCCAGAAATAAAGTCAGATGTTATTCACATGCCTATCTCTACATGTAATTTCATAACCTATTTTATAGTGTCCTGGTTATGTATCATACTTTACAAACAATGTAGTGTGCAAAGAAATTTCATCTTAACCTTATGGTTTGTCTGAAGTCTGTATAGAGCAGTAGATGGTACAGCAGTCTGTGCCCGAACTGGTGTAGGACATCGTTGCCACATGCTGTGCGGCTTTGTTGTCAATGTTTCCGCAACTCATAATATTGCAATACAAAAATGTTGCACGATGCCGACATTTCTCATCATATAAAGACTTTTATCGCATGCAAATCATGTTACCGACTTTTAAATTCTTTTAAAAAATGTTTGATTTCAGATAGAAGCAGACATTAGTGTAGTGTTGACAGTCATAGTCTACGCTCTACGCCAATTCCTCGCTGAATCCACAAGATAATACATGTAAGACAGCATCTAGTAGGATCGAGGTGAAGGCCAATTACAGGAAAGGCTGGTCGTAAGAAACCATTAACATTTTGTGATGGCTGTTTTAGAACACACATTAATGTGAGAGTGCATCCGTGTGCGTACCAATATTCTTCGCAACTATACCGAAATAATCATCGCCTTGGATTTCAATGCAAGATTGCCGCTCTTGTCTCCTATTTTGGGACCATTCTCTAAAAGCTTCCGAGCTTTTACAGGTTTTTTATGACAGCCTCAGGGAAAATTGAACCGTATAGCTGGACCCTAAAAGTTTACGGCATAATGGCTTAAACCAAAGCATCTAAACTGGAAAACTCGTAACTGGGACCCCCCACAAAACTTCACTGCCTCGTTTGTTATGCAAGTTGTTGGGCCCGTGGTGAACTGTGGATGCTTTTTTTTTCAGCCTTTATTCATCTTGAAAATATGCAACCCATACACTCATTCGGCCGAGGCCGTTTTTCAAGAGTTCAATGGAGGTCAGGGGTCCTTTCATTCTTTCCACCAAGTAAATTTTTTATACATTTAGTTCAACAGAGTACCTGGTGGGTTGGCGGAAAAGCTAAATTCTAAAGAAATTTGATTACTTTTCAGATAGAAACAGACGTTTAGTGTAGCGTTACAAGTCACATTGTGGCGTCGAATGGCACGGCTGGCGGACGCAAGATTGAGAGGTAACTGGTTCGATTCCCGGAGGTTTTTTGGTGGTGAAAGGAGGGCAGTGGAGACAGTGATTGACAACCAACTACAACAAAGGCATCAAAAAGGGCTATTAGACTACCTTTACCTTCACCTTTAAAAATCATCGTCTCCGCCAATTCACCTCGTTGGATTTTCCATTGCCAGACACAACAAAGGTACGTTTTATCTCTCCTTCTCAGGCTATGGAATTACAAACGCTATTAAGCAATATCATACCCAAACGAAAGCACCATTAAAAAAAAAGGGTAACGAAGGTTAAGACATACTAGTGGTTCTAGATTGCATTGGCTTACTGGTAACTAATTAAACCTATTTCATAATCGTGCAACGAACTTAGATAGGAGGTTGTCAACCCTCACAAAGTTAACTTAGCTATAATAGTAAAGTCGCTGTGCTTACAAGCGTTGCATAGCTATGATTTCACATGAAAAGAAATTTATGATGAGTTTTATGACAGGGATGGACAAATGGCATGGTTCAATATTTGGAATTCCGTATAAATGTAAAATCAAAGTGCCGTTAAGTGTATTTAGAGTAGTTTTTACTGTGTTGAAAGTAGGGATTTATATGGATAGCGCCAGGAAGTCTGTTTGGGGGATTCTTAACTACAAATTCGGTTTACATTAGGTCAAATGTTCGTTCACGGGAGGTAGTGCACATTAAACGTTACCAGTGCAGTATTACCAATATCATACTGAGTCTAGCTTTAAAACACGCCCATTACAATTCATATAATCTTTGTTTACTAGTGTAAAGCGTAAAAAACAACATATAACTGGAATAACATAGTTGTGTCGCATTTTATGCCAATACCCTATTACTAACCAATATCTTCAATAGTAGCAGGTCCAATAATAAGAGTAAATGGTTATGACAAAGATTACTAAATATAAATCTCTCCTCAGAGGCAACCTGTCTTAGATATTGATTTGAAATTCTTTTGAATAGTGTGGTAAAATATAGACAACAATAAACAAATAAACGTATTGTGAGGTTTTAGACTTGAAGCGCACTTCAATTTCTGTGTTTAACTCTACGTTTTGTATGATGTTGTATGTAGCAATACTCGGCAAATCAGAAAAATGTTGAGGAACTCAAATCATTCCATTTAGCTATATCCTATGTAATAAACGTCGCCTAACACCCTAAAAGGGGATGGGGTGAAAATCCGCAGTGAGCATTGTAGCGTAACACTCAAGCCAGCTTTTACTGGCTTGCGAACTTTAGTGCTCTCCTCGGATTCCCTATTTTTATATCTTTTGCAGCTAAATGCCAGCTAGAATGGTATTTATTACGTTTATAGAATGAAAAGCTCTTTTCCAATTTCTCCGGGGGATTTGTCGTGATTGAAAGTCGTTAAAATGAAAAAAAGACGTCCCATTTGGAATGTCAAATGAGCAGAAATAGTTCAATACCGAGAGGAAGAAGACGAGTGAATATTCAGTGCAGATGGTGCGGCTCACTATTTCCTGTTACGCTACGTATACATCACATTTAACGCTGTCATCTTCCATTTTTCCAGTGGCCAATATCACGAAAAAAAAATATCCTTCGCCAGACTAACTCCACTGGCTGAAAAATGGTAAAAGTGAGCCAAATAGGGAGTATGATTTGCCAGGGGAGTTTGGCCGCCGTAGGGTTTCATTTGCCCGCGCACGCGCAGTTAAGAGGAAATGCTACAGTGGGCTCACAGTGAATTATTCACTCGTTTTTGTTGAAATCTAAAATGAATGACCCCTTCGAATGACCTGGGTGTCGTCCTAGTTAGTTTCAGGATTTCCCTTCAAAGCCTGAAACTAACTAGGATGACAGTCAGGCTAACCTAGGATTGATTCCCTGGCGGAGGCTATGGGAAATCACCTGAAAAGGATGGACCTGGTTGTTTTCACAAGGTGTAGTATTGGGTGGGTTAATTAGTAATGTTTGGTCAATATTCTAGTGATCTCTAGTACGTAAACTAGTATGTTCATAGTAAAATAGCAAAGATGAATAAGGTTCGCGTGTAGTATTGTGTGGGGGTATTAGCAATGTTTGGTCGTTATTCTAGTATATAAACTAAGTTAACTCGAGATAAACCACAAATGATGAATATAGTAAGGTTCGCGTGTAGTACTGGGTAGGGTTTGCAATATTTGGTCAATATTCTAGTATGTAAACTGTTTAGCGTAGGTTCAACTATTGATCTTAAGGATTCTTACCCCATAACGTGACAAGTGCCGATACCGCATTGGAGTTAAATTGCTATCTTTGTTATTGCCAGAGAGTTTGAGTTCCATCAAATGATGAATACTTGAGTGGTAAGGCCGACAGTTACTGCCGTCCCAATGCTCTCACCAATCCCTTGTCTCCACGGAGAAGAGAAACTCTGTAAAACTGATAGCGAACCGTGCGAGCAACCGCCATAAACACTCACTTTGTAACCGTGAATGGCCTTTGCCCTCACAGCTTGATGGATGAAACCAAATGTTTCGAGGGGTGGCCAAGTGTGTAGATTGTATATCACAGATTTTTTTCCTATTGTTGATATTATGCAGCATAATGCACTATATGACATTGTGTATATCATAACATGTTGAGGTTTCAGAAACAAAACTCGCTGCCTGTTTGAAAGAGTGGATAAAATATATATACATCAGGATGTACCAAGTGAAAAGGTAGATAGTATGATTTTCTTGCTCAGTTTACGGTACAAATAATTCAATGTTATAATATATCACTTAAATCACATTTTGAAAAGCATTATCACCTACAAACGTCAGTGGCTTGTGTTCATTCCTAATCAAACAAAAAAACACATTTAAAAAAGCTTTACCTGTGTTGACAGAGTAGAACAGCCCAAGTATGTCGTCATTTTCGCTCACTTTTCGACGTTTGCACGACTTTGTATGGTAATCATGCGATTTTTGAAATTCGGTAAGGTCTACCACAAAATCGTCAACAGCACCAAAATAATGCGTTACAGATGAATTTACTATTAAAGGTCAGTCTACCAACACGTTTGTGTAACCATGAATGTTTATATTTTACGTAGGGGAAAGAAAGAATCCACTGGAGGCCGCCACATAACAAAAGTAGTAGTCATCTGCGTATCCACAGTTATGAATGTAAACAACAAATGATGAATACAATTAAATTATCAACACTGTAAAGTTCAATGTTTTATTGTGCAAACCTTTTATAGTCATATCTATATATCGACACGTATTTCAAAAGTCCGCACAAAAAGACTTAGTCCCTAATTCCTTCGCTTAGCCACCCACCTGTTTATCAAGTCAGTCTGTTAATTAAGGGTAAATTAAGGGTTATGCGGTGGTTATAGCACATGGTCAGGCGTTATGACACCATATACACCGAGGAATAGGCGGTTCATTAACGTTATTATCATATAACCTATCCAACCTGACCCATATAAGAGTAGACAATTCCTGTATGACGCATAGATCCCTTTTTTGTACAGAAGATGCTAGATTTCATTTTGAAAACCAAAATGTCCACAGATGAAATTTAATAACATTGCAATCTTGGCATGTCAAATCTTTTTCAAATCTATTCTATTATCTATTATCATCATTCCTCCCTGCTGGGTGTATGAATACTGTTTTCTTTCCACCCGTTTAAATTTGACTTGTATTGAAATGGTTTATTCTATTTTTTCATATGCTTACAAAATATTTGAGTTATTCTAAGATAGTAAATATTTTTGGGAACAAATAAACATTATACAAATGTTAACAAAAAGATAACCTCCCCTTCTACATAATGGAACGGTCGAAGGGGTGTGTTATGGCGTCGTAATACATGGGCAATGGAGGCTTCTGATTGGTCGACGCCATCTGGCTATGTGATAATTAACGTTATTGTCATATATGAATATATAATTATGTATTAAGGTCTAGTAGTGTGCAGTGGTTTTGTAGTAATCTTTGTAAAAGTCAACACAATTCCTAAGTATTACAGTGTACTTTTGCCAGTTGGATTTTACAATAAATTGAATTGTATTGATACGTTGATGAAGGTTGGACGTCCAGTTAAACAATACTAACAAACAATTCAAACTCTACTACTGGATACATTATAGAGTAGAGTTTGAATTGTGTTTCAGTTTTGTATTGTTTTGAATTAAGTCTTTTGGGAGGTTCAAAATTTGCCCTACTTCAGTGGATTATTATATAAAGCCGTTGGTGCCATAAAGCGAAACTATGTTTAACTAGAGTTCCACGACCTCATACCTTCGCCAAATGGTTTTAACCTTTATGACTGACGTATCAGGAGTGTTTCTCATCAATAACAAATCATACTAGTTGATCGTCTGCACCCAAATAACAGAAGTTGTCCAAAGGATGAGCTTAACAAACAAGATTATACCAACATTTACCACCCATTATTCAAATGAGGTCCTTATCAGCATAATTTGATTTAACGATGTTCACTTTCACACAACTTCCAAATGCCACAAGTATGAAATTGCCATCATTAACCTGTGTGGAATTTCCCATTAATTATGCAAATTAGAATCTGATTATTGCCCAATCATACAATGTATCACGTAAGCTATCTACCTACCAAAAATCATGACCATCCATCAAGCCCATTTTGAGCTATAGTATTTTCTCACTAATTATGCAAACGAGGTCCTCATTTGCATAGTTGAAATCTTCTAATATTTCTGTCTTCCTCAGTTGCATATGTCACATGTTTGAGAGTCCTATCATGGAATTAGGCGTCTGTATAAACTTTCCTCATTAATTATGCATTTTTATTAGATACTAACTTGCATGATAAGTATCTAATCATGTACATCATCACTCAAGCTATATACGTACCCAAAATCATGACCATCCATCAAGCCCTTCTTGAGTTATTCCCTTTCAAAGTCTGAAGCAAAACCTGCTCTTGCTAGGGAGCCAAAACTAATACCACTTACTCTCTGTCCAAAGAGCTATTTACCACTAACAAATCAGGACTATAGCATGTCCAGAACACAAGATATCAAAACAGGAAGTTCCGCTGCAGTACCGTAACAAGCCGCTTGGGGACCCAAAATCTAATCATTTCCAAGTCTCATCAAGACCTACCCACCTACCAAATATCAAGACAATCCATCCAAGCCTTCTCGAGTCATGCTGGTCGTTACATACATGATACAAACAAACGCTACCCTATGCATAACCTTCTTGGCGAAGGTAAAAATTATCGAGGTTGCTGAGGTTGAGGAGTACCCTGGACCCTTTGCAGACTCTGGTACGCCGATGGCTTCAGTTCCTGGTAATGGCTGCTAGGCTGGGTGGGGAGGGGAGCCTGGGGAGGTGCGGGCAAGGACCTCCTTGGTGCGGACAAGGGTGCCATGGGATAGGAGTAATACGCGTCACTTCCGGTTCCGGATCGCTTGGACGCTCCCCTGCTGATTGTCCGGACGTCCGCGTACACTGCTTCCGCTGAAACATTGTCAGTTACCAGAGAAAAGACATTAGATCAATAAGGTCAAGTTCCTTAGCTCGATGCATTTGTGAATCCTAATTGTCAAACAACTGAATTCGAGTTGTATGCTGTATCAAATGCGAGAGCTCGACCAAAGTTAAGTACGTAAGAATATCAAGGAAAATTGCATGATTCCCCACATTTCTCTGATCTTCCTTGTGAATTCGAAGTTAAAGATAACACGCTCTTGATATCATAGTACATGTACCTGTGTCATATTCATTGCTTTTAGTCTTCCGGCAATGTAGAACCAATAGTGTAACAGCGACCCCTAGCAGCAGTCCTGCGACAAGACAGCCGACTGCTGTACCTGCCATAGCCCCGACTCCAAAAGGAGTTTTGTCTGGAAAGTAAGGCATATGTCACACGTAAGTTCACCTTATACCCATCAAATCATTTGTTTTGTTCTTTAGGTTTATTAATAATAATAAGGAGGATGTTGTAGAGTCTGTAGACATTCGTTTAGAGTCTCAAAAAGCACTGTACGGTAATTAGTCTTGAAAAAAAATTATTTGGTATTCTGAATCAATGAATCTTTATTGTGGCGAAAACGGTATTTTTTTTCAACTCAGCTGTTTCCTACACGGAACGATATGAAACAAAGAGATAGTCACCTGGTGGAGACGGTTTTATCTGGGAGACTGCTGTAAAAAGAGAGATACATATATGAGTACATGTTCTAGTGAACTACATTTCTCAAATTATTGAAGCTCGTATTGTAGAAATACAAAACCGAGCCACGGTCGGTAATGATAATAGTAATGACCAGTGGTGTATTGGTACAGAACAGAACATTATGACCTGTACTTAATCCTGTGGGTATATGTGTACAAAAAAGGTCCTCAATCATTCATTTATTATGGTGTTTTTTTCTTAATTTTTATTTCATTTAACACGTTTTCTATGCCTGAAACAATCATCATGATCACTTAAATTTTTCTCCACTAAATGTATCTGGAAAAGGTGTGTATATTACTGTAACAATTCTGGACGTTGTTACGATATGTCGACTTGCAACATTGCTATAATATATCAACTTGTAAGTTGTCTTACGTGTGCATGTTGGAACGGGGCTCCATGATCCGTCAGCTTGGCACCTCGTTTCATAAGGTCCGTTCCGTTCGTATCCCGAGCCACAGGTGATGGTGGCCGTAGCCGGGAAGGTGTGCGGTCCTGCAGGAATCAGCTGTCCGTTATCTGGGGCCGTCAACGTCTGACATGGTCTGGCTGTAATGGTGAAATAGACTTGATTAAGAACCTTAAAGGTATGAATATTGAGAAGGGCGATCCTTCTTATGCTCTCACTCCTTTATTGCAGGCGTTTAAAGTACATTTTGCTAGAAATTGCTAGAAATCACCGTCAAACTCATCTTACGTGTGCATGTTGGAACAGGGTTACTCCATGACCCGCCAGCTTGGCACGTCAAAGTAGCAGCTCCGTTCAGCACGTATCCCGCGTCACAGGTGAAGGTGACCGTGTCCTGGAAGGAGGTCGCTCCGGTAGGGGGCGTGCGTGTTCCGTTAGCTGGGGCCGCCAACGTCGAACATTGTCCAGCTGAAATGACCAATAACCTTTAGATATGGGGATCTATTACTGTACTGAAGATGTAGAAAATACAGCTTTTAACATATGCCTGTCCATCTAGATTTGAACATAGAAAGGTCTCTCAATTTGCTTCTAATACTGTCTTACCTATTTGCTGAACGTTTGTATTCTACAATTCGATTGGCATTGCTAGGCTAAGCTAAACTTGGAAGTCATCTTACGTATGCATGTTGGAGGAGTAGAGTTGCTCCATGTTCCGTCAGCTTGGCACCTCGTATCAGCAGCGCCGTTCCGTACGTATCCCGAGTTACAGGTGAAGGTGACCATGGACGGAAAGGCGTGTGGTCCGTTAGGACTCAACTGTCCGTTAGTTGGGGGCGTCAACGTCGGGCATGGTCTGGCTGAAACAGTCAAACACCTTCTATTACAGATATCTATTTCTGTACTAAAAATGCACAAAATGACGCATTTTGACTTATGGCTGTCTTTCATGCAATTTGCGTCTAATAGTCTCTTTATACTGTATCTGATGAATATCTGTATGATACGATGGACATCGCTATCAAATACCAACTTGCAAATGGTCTTACGTGTGCATGTTGGGACAGGGTTGCTCCATGTTCCGTTAGCTTGACACGTGGTGGTAGCAGCGCCGTTCCGTGCGTATCCCGAGTTACAGGTGGTCGTGACTACAGTCTGGTAGGTCCTAGCTGTCGTACTCAGCGCTCCGTTAGTTGGGACTGTTAACGCTGAACATTGTATGGCTGAAATTCAAGGGAAGAACAGTACTAGTCTTTTTCATGTCCCTTTAATGTTTGTACAGAGAGCGGCGTCTTTTTGTCGACTTTTGGCAAAAAATCCGTCCAATACTCTCACCACTGTGTAACGTGACTGACTTGGGTAACTATGGTCTGTGTGTAAACGCCAGCGCCGTACATTGTATATTTACCTGAAATGATTAAGTTGACCCTCTGTTACAGGGATCTATTCTCTACTGGAGATGCATAAAACGACGCCTGTTGGTAGACATGTTGAATGCACGTCTACCACGTTTTCAATATTGCGAAATAACTTGGTGAATGTCTGTATTATACAGTTCGATAGAAACATTGCTTATATCATAGTATCATCTTGAAAGTCGTCTTACGTGTGCATGTCGGGGCAGGATAAGTCCATGTATCGTTAGCTTGGCACGTCACACTGGAGGCGCCGTTCAGTTGGTATCCCGTGTTACAGGTGAAGGTGACCACGTACTGGTAGAAGTTCGCTCCGGTAGGGGGCGTCCGCGCTCCGTTAGTTGGGGCCGTCAACAGCGAACATTGTCTGCCTAAAATTCGGACAAGAAAAGTCTATGAATCAATATACTTTTGATGCATTGAGTGATAATGGTTGTCAAATTTCTTTGCAGTACCAATCGAGTATTGACAACAATATGCTTTTTTCGGAATAGTCCTGATATTATCTAATTAGCAGATTTGAGTATTGATTGCATTTTGTATCAATCAATTCAAAGTCGTCTTACGTGTGCATGTTGGAACAGGATAAGTCCATGTATCATTAGCTTGGCACGTCACACTAGAGGCGCCGTTCAGTTGGTATCCCAGGTTACAGGTGAACGTGATCACGTACTGGTAGAAGTTCGCTCCGGTAGGGGGCGCCCGCGCTCCGTTAGTTGGGGCCGTCAACACCGGGCATTGTGCGACGGCTGAAATTGTCAATGACCTTTTATCAATGGGATATACTTTTTAGTTAACATAACATACATATATAGTAAACCAAACGCGCATATTTATTTGTGTTGTCAGTGTGTATAAAGTTACTAGCACAGTTTCAAATCCATATTCAACGCTGCGATATGCGTGGAAATTGTACCGGATCAATCAATAAACAAAAGGACCTTCGATTATCTTTGTACCCACAAGACATCCGAAATTAGTACGACACATTCACAACTGTCGCAAAAAATGGCCTCAATTCTCCGCCAAGAGTGCCCTCGATTTCCTGTCGTAAGCTTGTCGTAAGCCTGAGCCTAACCTATCGCACGACGAAAGTGACCGGGGCCAGGGAAAAGGAACCAGATGGGACAGACAGTTTACGATAAACATGGCGGCGCGATACAAATGCAACGACTGTGTATCACACGTAAGACGCCATACAATGGGTATAAGACCGGGCTGGTCAATCAGGCTGCAAACAACATAGAACATAAACATAGATTCACATACAATCAAATACAAGGTAGCATTTACTAAAGTTTAAGAGAAAATGTTAAGAGTTACATTTGTACTTACCCAGTCTGACATTAGCCAACATAAGTGCACCAACTAGCCCCAGGGCCACCTTCATTGTGCACGTACAAAACAACACCTTTGTCTTATCTTCTCAAAAGAAGAGAAATCCTTCGCACAACTTTGAAGTGTAATAACCCAGACCAGACCAGGATGGCCTTGTGTGCTGATACACACTCTCACAAGAGCACTATCACAAGAGGGAGTAGTGTACGACAGGTTGTGCGCCGTTTCCTTTAAATCCTTAATTACCTGGCTAAATCACATGCTTCAAATTAAAGGGCGTGGGTCACATAACTTCATTCAAGGCTGGCCAAGAACGCCTCAGGCATCATCAGGGTCCCTATGCATTGTGTTGTCAGTGTATAGATTTTATCTTCACAGTTTCAAGTTCAAGATGGCGTGACACAAGAAAGTCCTAACGCCACCAGTAGTGAAGTCAAACTTTTATACGATGTGAGCAGCGTTTTATATTTCGTATCACCGCCACATCATACAACTTCGAAAAAAGAACACTTTTAGAATCCACATACATACATTTTGTACTTCCGTCAACAAACAACAGAGGTCATAGTTCAAAGGTGAAATCAGTTTGTTAACTGTAGGCACCAGAGTCTTTTTTCAGAACGAAAACGAAAATTACCAACCTCGTTTTATCTGGCCGTCTAATCTGGACTCCCGTTTGTTTGTTTTTTTATGCTGAAATTGCCCTATCGGTTCTGAGTCAGCAACCCTAAACATAAGGCAAGCTTGTATTACGTTCTGGCATTGTGTGAATGGTTACCTACCTGACGGCATTAAACCCCTATCTCACTGGACCTGCGACATGTTGGCGACCACCCAGGTCGACAGCACTTACCACAAGGCAACCGGGCCGACATATTTAGATCTAGGCATTCTGGAAAATGAGAAATTAACGTCTTTTTTAAGTTTTTTTTATTTTATTCAGAAACATCATTCAGTACGATCATTATAGAATCGCACGTATTACTCGGGAATGTATGATCTTTGCAATTTTTTTTTACTCAATAGTTCCTATCCAACAAGGTCAACGACCCCTATACCGTCACTCACCGCGCATGCGCAGGAGCAAAGAAGTTCGTGTGTGATTACTGGAGATTCACTCACTCCGGAGCATGCGCATGTGGTAGTGAAAGTACATTTTCTATTGTTGTGAAAGAAAACTTAAGGTAAAAATCATAACTGTCAATAACTGTAGCTAATTACATCCTACGCGACTAAATGTTATCCCTATTTTTTCTCGACATGTTTTGTATAAATATATATATACACTCACCTTGTATTTCTTAAGTATGGAGTTTTAGAAAGGGTAAAAAATGCCAACAATTGAAGAAAATGTGAAACGTTTCAACATTTAAAAGCAAGAAGTAGGTCATCTAGGGCAATACCATATATTGCATAGTTACACAGACGGCGTTCCCAATACTAGGCCGTGTTTTTATATCCACACTCTAAACCCAGACAATCCTTCCATACATATACATCACTTTTCTGTGGAGGATTTTGAATGAAAAACAAAACAAAACGACTGTGTGAAACAAGTCATTTGGTGTTTATTGTACCATGCAGTGATGTGACAGTGTAGGAAACGATTGTTTTAAGGGAAAGACCCAATTTTAACATATAAGCTTTATCTGCTTGACTCCCGGTTCCAAAATTGAAATCGGCACCAAAATTGAAATCGCCACCAAAATTAAAATCGCCACCAAAATTAAAAACCGCCACCGGAATTGAAATCGCCACCTAAATTGAAACATCCACCAAAACTGACATCGCAGCCAAAAGTACATGAAATAGCCACCAAAATAATTCGCCACTATACTGCAATGTTTTCGGCCATTGTTTTTAGATACGTATCCTTTTCAAAACATGACTTATCTCAACTGAAGGGGTATGTACAACATTTTGAAAAAAACATTTCCCTCTCCAAAACATGTATGTATGTGAAAGTTATCTATTCAGATGCGATCTTTTTTATACTTTGTGTTTCCTTTTCGTATGGCAGGTGGTTGAAGGAAAGGTTTGGCTCCGCCTTCCAATACCATGTCCCAGTTGATAAACAACCCACTGCCATCACGGCCTACAAAAGACCATGGGACTATTTAACCAATACCTACCTTTACCGTCTTCGTATAACTGAGACAGATGCATATCATTTGGAACTAGACAAGATTTTTGGGTCGCTGCGTAATCTTACCGTAAGATTACTACCATAAGACTGACGTCACACCTTGCAACCGTGGTTACGGACTGTATGTATGTAAGGAAAGGCAGTAGATCGTCAGAAACAGTTCCGATACGGGAAAGTGGAAATACGACAAATATTCGACTGAGCTTACAGCCAACGCGAGACTCAACAATGTCAGCAAGTAATTTTTTCCGTCTGATCCAGCGGTAAGTTGAATAAGAGATGTCTATTTTTACCGCTGTTCTGTATCTGTCTGATATTTTTTACCAGTCACAGTTCTTTTTCAGTTTTAGTTTTTAAAATCCCAAAAGATTGCATTTAGGAGTATAGTTTCCAAGCGTTTGAAGAGCAAAGCATGATTCGTTATCTAGCTTTTAACATATTTTTTTCATAGAAAATGCTTCTGGAAAATGACTTCATCGTGTCAATATCGTTTCCAGAGACTGCTGGCCATTTTCCAACCTGCACCTGGTGAGATGCAGCACACCCACCGTGCATGGACGGAAACACCGACCCGAGTCGCCGGGGTTCCACGGGACCGCAGACGACGGTGGGCGGCAACCCGTTCTCAACGGGACCGCAGATGACGATGGGCGGCAACCATGTCTCAACGGGACTGTAGACGACACTGGACGACAACCCGTTCTCAACGGCACTGAAGACGACCCTTGGCGGCAACCAAGGCACAACGAGACCACAGACGACCCTGGGCGGCAACCAATGCTCAAGGAGACCACAGACGACCCTGGGCGGCAACCAATGCTCAACGACACCACAGACGACCCTTGGCGGCAACCAAGGCTCAACGACACCACAGACGACCCTTGGCGGCAACCAAGGCTCAACGAGACCACAGACGACCCTGGGCGGCAACCAATGCTCAACGACACCACAGACGACCCTTGGCGGCAACCCAGGCTCAACGACACCACAGACGACCCTTGGCGGCAACCAAGGCTCAACGAGACCACAGACGACCCTGGGCGGCAACCAATGCTCACCGAGCCCGCAGACGATGGCGGGCGGCAACCAAGGCTCAACGGGACCGCAGACGACCCTGGGCGACAACCAAGGCTCAACGGGACCGAAGTCGACGGTGGGCGGCAACCAAGGCTCAACGAAAACTCAGACGGTAAGAATGTTATTCATGTGTTCTGCCAATCTAGCTCCAAGTGTTACTGAATCAATCTTTTAATACCTGATAACCACGCCATGTATATGGTAGAAAATTGGGAAGACCTTCTATGAACACCCCCCGCTCCATTCTAACGACTGTAAAAGAGAAATTGTTACGAGGTCAGAAAATTAGGCATTTGACCTATAGAGACGTGCATCATCATGTACTAGAATTTTCAGCTTTCCACTATAACTGATATTTCATTAGTATTTCGCCATGTTTTGGTTAAGATCTTTTTGCGCGCATTTTTTATTAGTTTAACAACCTTCATAGATCGCATCACGTATTCAGGGTACGACTCGAATTCACCCAGCTCAACTCAAACGCTTCACTCGATCCTAGTAACCCTAGATCAGCTTCAATCGTCAGATGTTCACAAATAGATATTCATTTTTCCCAAGAACTCGTAGGGTGAAACTTGTTGCCACCAAGTACTGTTACAGTAGTACCTTTCTCATTCACAACACTTACAGCTGTGTAAAGGTTAGGTGCAACATGTTCTTCAGTGTTATATAACCAGCTACTGCCTGCGAAGCTAGTGTCTCACACCAAATGGCAGTTATACCTGCTATATAGATACAGACACATAACAAGAATATTCATGTGACCTATTTAGATGTGTATATATCTAGGGTTTATCATACATATGAAATTTCAGCCTCCTAAAATAATTTGAAGTGGGTCATGCTGGATATTAGGTACATGGTACAACGGGTGGAATATTCTGCTACACAGCAATAACCATACTATGAGACTAATCTACCTTACAAAAGACTACTAGTATGTAGTATGGGATAAGAATATGCTTGTACGATTATTGGTTGCGTTTCTAACGTTTATGCATTCTTTTAGATATGAAATGATAAATTCATGCCCAAAGACAAATTGCAAGTATACAAGAAAATTAGATAATGAATGATAAGGTATATATTCAAAAATATATGTTGTTCTATGGACAATGCAGATGTTGTTACATGTCAGTATGAACTTGAAATAGCTTTTTGAATCCAATGAGAGAAATTCTAGTATGGAAAATGATGTATGTAGTGAATAATACATTATCAAAATATTTAGGACATAAGATAAAATGATATTTGCCTTCTATTGAAAATGGACAGCATGGACAAAGTCTTTGGTTAACAAATATTTTCTGGAGTCTCCCGGTTTCTGTACTTAATCTATGTTGAAAATCATAACCACTATGTTGAAAATCATTACCTCTTAGTTCAAAACTGATGATTTGAATGTGATTTTCAGGTAAGACAGAGTCGGCCGTTTGCACACCCGCTTCGACCAACCCTACATGCAGTGACAAGAGGATGAAACGTAGACATCCTTATGCGCGTTTGTGTGGTACGCTGATGGCCATTCTGAAGATGCTGATTGTCTTTACCAGCATTGGGGAAAGTTTAAGTTTAGACACGGCATGTTTTCCTGGGTGTAATGTCGCAACGGCATGGTCATCATGCGTTCGTAATGGTAAGATCGACATTGCACAAGGAAAATGGCCCCGTGATCTAAATTACGTTTGTATCTTATGCACCCTCAAGGTGTGGCAGCAACCTGTGCATGTGAATAATTCCTCTCAGCCATTCCCAACGTGTTTTCCTAACAGGGGACGTGTAGGTATTAGAGGATTCTCATTTGGAATGCTCTCCGCACAGAAATTGAGACCACCTCAGCAGTCAATAGTTTATGACCTTGCTTTGGTTGAATGTGGAATCACAGATTTAGAGTAGGATACTTTGTCTGCGTTTCCCAAATTAAATTCCTTGAACCTTGACTCCAACAACTTAACTCACGTCAATCGAAGTTGGTTTGACAGTTTGAAGTCCCCATTGTTGCTCTCGACACTGTCATTGTCTCACAACCGTATTAGTAACATCGACTCAAATTGCTTCCAAAAGCTTACCTTTCTGAATGTCCTGCTACTTGATAATAACTCTTTACAAAGAATCCAGTCGTTTTGGTTTCACAATCTCACACTGTTGGGCCAACTTTCTTTGAAATCAAATTCTATCAAAAATATTTCTCCAAAAGCATTTGGGTCACTGCCGCTGTTAATGGAACTAGACTTGAGCAATAATGCGTTGACATGTTTGTCAAGGGACACTATGAAGGGACTAGTTAAACTACGTAACCTGACTATGAGTGGGAATAGATTGCTTAGTCTCGATGATTTTGCCCCTTTGACTGTAAACTGGCGCCTTGATTATCTCAATACTCCCTTTACCGGTCAGAATGTTGCCGTACGAGTCGGTGAAACAGTTTTCTGTATCGACAAACGTCCCCATCAGACGTCATACCAAGCCCACATGCACCATAACACTATCACACCGCTAGTTGGACCGGAGTTTGAACATAACACTCTATGCAGATCATTGGAGTATACCAGTGGGGTGACTGCAGAAAGCCAAATGAAACTCAATCTGCCATTTGTGATCATATCAGCTGACACAGAACCATACACACATACTGCATACGTCAGTCAAATCTGCGAACAGGGTTGGCAAAATGGCGGCAGTGCAAGAGTAGTATTGGGAGAAAACTCCATCATTCGAATCGCTCCCTTGATTGAAGATGCTACCAACAAACTGCGAAGTGTTGCTGTAGTTCTATCTGGTGTAACACCTCATGCGCACCTCAACCCATCGTCAGTTGGTAGCCTCAGCAGAAGTAATAGTGAAGGAATGAAGAACGTCACGTGTTTGATAAACACATGGGAGAGGACGTACCGGCATGTCTTCAGTACGTCCGTGTCCGCCATCCCTGGCCATACCGATTGTGAACAAACAGAAAGAGAAACCCAGACAACATCGGTCTTACACCCCGTGTTCAGCACCCTTGGTAGCACCGTGGATACAGAGCAGGAGGAGGCGACCCAGGCCATCATACATTCCAGGACTACGACACCCAGCCCAATCCTGGATAAGATGAACCCCTCTACAATCAAACATGAAACTGCGGCATCAGAAGATGATATTCCCCTATATGTGGGGCCCATCATCACGATTGTAATTTGCATTGTTCCGATAGCACTCGTTGTAGCATGTATTTCTAGAAAGCAATCCTGCTGCTCAAAGGGTAACCAAGCTGCTCAGGGGCCGCTTATCGCCTCCGTGAGTAGCTGGATGGTAGGTGGACCGAACAGCCACGCTGTCACTGTCAACAACAGACAGCTCACAAGCGGAAACGGTACAGCAGCTGACACGACACGGCCTACAACAGACTCTGCCGATGAGAACCAATACAACGAGATTCCCGACGAGTACTACACCTACGAAAATACCTCATCCGGTGGTGATGGCTACTGGCAGATTCCGGATGAATACTATAACGACATGGACTGCAACACACGGCCGGCGTCTCTATGCGACTACTGCGAAATACCAGATAGATACTTCAACTACGAGAACACAAGACCCCTGTCACTTCAACTGACAGTTCAGGATGATACTGTACGTTTCTACGCCGCTACAGGTGAGGTGGCCCTTCCTTCATCATCTAGAATAGGAGGCATGCATTCATTCTACAACACAAACTCTTCAGTCGCAAGCGTCCCACAGAGCTCCCAAATATCTGCACAGCAGAGAAGAACAATGATAAGATCCTACGGAATGTCTACAGCAGGCAGAGACAGAACCCGGAATATGGTTGCAATGGGTAAATACGAGAGAACACACGAAGCTTCAATGTCTAGCGTGCAGCATATGGGCATGTATAATAATCCCACCAATTACCCCAGACCGGCGGGTAGACAACAGAGGAACATTAAGAACCAAGTCGCACACGAAGACAAACCCAAAGAGCACAACTGTGATCCAATCTAGCTATATCTTGTCATACTAAGAGGCAACCAACGCCACAGTAAATAAGCTCAAAAGCCTTGTGTTAACAACAGCGAAGAAGACAATCATAGGTCAAAAACCTTCGGCAAATCAAGCCAAAGCCAATTACTCATGCAGCTGGATAAAAGTTTCAGACAGCATCCGCCATTTTTCGTCAGTAACTTCGGCAAACTCAATATCTGTCATCGCCGCCAAAGTATATTTGCAGCATGATGTGACTAGAAATAAATGACCCAATCAAGTCATTTTTGTTTTTAGAGAACTATATCATCTTAAACTGTTTCAAGTATTCTTCATTCTTAATCAATCGGTGCAACCGTTATCTTGGCTTAAAACAGAACAATATATATATCACCCTGGGAAACATCTTTGTGAGCCAGAGCCATTGCCAAAGTATCCACATATAGACAAATATAAGAATAGACTATATATATATATATATATATATATATATATATATATATATATATATATATATACAACACAAGTATTTTAACAGTGCACGTGGAAGTATGCGCAAGGCATTCAGATATTTTATTGTTCTGTGATCAACTGATGTTAGCTACCAGTTTCACTGACATGCACCTGCGCATGCGCATCGGGATACCAGCCTCAGTTTGGATCGCATTGGACATCACATCTGATTGAACGAGGCTAACGTGCACCGGGGCATGCGCATACGGTTGTAAACGTCCAATTCTGTAGTTGTGAAAAAAGATGTTTGATAATTAACAACAACACTAAAGAAAAAGCTTCTTGAACGAAACAAACAAAATCACTAAATGACAAGCCTTATTTTTATGTGTGGACAAAAGATTGAATTAGATATAGCATAAGATGTGTAAACTAATCACCATAGCTGTTTCTGTCATGCCTTTGAACATCACCAGGGGGCGTTCAGTCACGGATGGATCACACACAAGTTGAACTTTGGCCGTCCTTGTTAAAATTGTGACGTAAATGCAATGGAAAAAAAGAGATGTGACTTGATTACAGAGTTGCAAAATTCATTAACAGTCTATGGCAAGGAACTGAGGACAAATCAAATGTTGCTAAAAATCGGTGGCAGATTTCTCTTCTGAGTAGAGTGTGAATGATGAACTTACCTAGTTTTATTTCCAACCTCTGATGTGTACTTCACTGTGACGTTTCCATTTTTATCCGTAATAAACTCAGGATCCGACGCTCTGTGAACACAATGCACGTATCTCCTTGATGAAAGCTCTCATATCTTTGATTTATTCTATCTTACAAACTAACACAAACACACAAGAGAAGAGAATGATTTTTTTTAAATTTCAAGCCATAATTTAGCTTCAAATTGTATTCAACCTCCATTAACATTAATCCACCACGTTACCTAAATTCCGCCACTTTGAAAACAACTCTAGTGCAGCATCCCCCAGGTATGCACAGTTCAGATTTACAGGATTGCATTATACTGGGGGACGTTGGGTTGGAGATCTTTTTAGGGTGTCGGAATTATGTACCCTAATAGAATTAAGGAATGATATTATGTTGCGTCCTAAAAACTTGAAAAGTCCGACCTGCCGAAGTTGTAGCCGAAGTTTTCTTCTCTTCCTTCCAAACACACGGACGTATCGTCTTGGCATTCTTGCTTGGCATTTTTCATTGCTGTGGTTGTAATACGAAATTAGGTATGAATTAAGATTGAGAAAAAGGATCCCTATCTGCATGCATAGCAAAGTACTTTTCACACAAAAGATCGTCCGTCTTGCACTATCTTGTAGTTGAATTAAAATACATTTTGATACAAGTCACTGTGTTACTCAAATAAGTGATAACGGATTACTAACGATAGACATAAGATTTCAAAAAGATATAGTCAGGCAAGAAAATTTGAACGAATGAAACAGGGTTGTAAAATAAAATCGATTAATTTGCAACGCTAAAAAAATGACAAAAAAGGGTTAGCCGTCCCACGACGTCAAAAACCAATATGGCGGCGCCCATGGAACCGATAGCAAATCAGAACAGGTTCCTAGTGCCTTAGAATAGTGACTGACCAGTACAGGGGCTGTACAGGAATCTGAAAGAGTTGCTGTCCAGCTCATAAGGCTCTTCCGGCCTGGCCAGACTGTGGAGACTGACCCTGCCTGACCCGTCGCTCATGTCACATGTGCAGGCGTCCCTCTGTAAGTGCAGAACCGTTTGCATTTTCTTACAATACCGCTAGGAGCTAGTCCATCACTTATTGTAAGCATATTTACTTGATTTTCACATAATCAACTAAAGAGATTATGCAGTCTATTACAGATACCATAGTTTTAAATGCTTATTAATAACGGTTTTGTCTCTCCCCTTGTTCAAATCAACGCTACAGGTAATGATATCTTACCATTAGTCTTTGTTATTGTATAACTACTGCATTTAGCTCATTTGGGGAAGAACACATACAGTTTAAGCTTATTCATTCACTCACTTATCGATCAACTTATTCCTTACCAGCTAAATGTCATTGTAATGAGAACCATCGATCACAAATGGCACGCCTATGAGTCAGGGTGTCTTTCAAAAAGACCATATTGAAAGAAAGATATGTCCACTTTGTAGTACAGCTCTATCAACCGTAGCTATGCATATCATTAATAATTGCAAAGATTACACATATATTACAGAAAACCTACCTTGACGCAGACAACTTGTCTGGGAGACAAAGGCGTTGGCGAGGTCACCACACTGTATATTCCCAACAGCAGAGCACTTAGGAATATGGCCATTTCCATTTTGTTGCTACAATGTACTTTGGTCTTTTCTTTTTTAGGGGCAGTCCATTTACAGCTGAATAAGGGGTACCGCAAGGACATCCTTTAGCTTATTTATGTTGCTGAATAAATAGGCTCTCATTTAATTTGGATTCAATGCACGCACTATCTTTTGTGTCACTTTGCAATGCCACCTTTTATGTGTGTGTTTTTTCCCTTTAAACTATCCCGCTGTTGCATTCTTGATATCAGAAGACGACTTCTTCTCTGTTTTTCATTGTACTCCATACGATGCGCTACAGGAGTGGCGAATTTATAATAGTAACTAATTGCTGACGATAGGCTGTTAAACATAAACCTTCCCATAGCGCTGGTATCCTTGTAGTAAAGCATTTCTCGTGAGACTCAGTGCAGCTGTTGTTGTTGACTGAGCGTAGTTTGTTAAACAAGGCTGGAGCCTGCACCCCCCCCCCCCCCCCCAAAAAAAACACAACTAGTTCCTAGACGTTTATAAAGTATTAGGCCACACAGATTTTGTTTTTCATTCTCTGATTCACTTACTTATTGATGACCACAAGTTGATTTCTTTTCCAATGAAAAATGAAGATCCCATATACCATGAACGCTATGCATCAGCCCTATAATATTTGTATCACTATTTCAAAAACAATTTTTTGTCTTCCTACTTATTTATCTATCTTTACTAATTAAAATGCTATCCAGTCAGTTTTGGGCTCCTGTGGTAGGGTTGCTATGAAGGGGCAAATCATTTTCTATGCCAAGAGGTTTACTATCTGCAACATCTCTGGCCTTGGAATGAAAAAAAGAGACATTTTATAATTCAATGGCCTTACTATTGTGTACTTACAAAAATAGATTTCACGTTTCAGAATATTACATGTTTAGATGTACTTCCCTATCCAGACATATTACCTGGACTATGGAGTTTCTACAAAAAAATACAGAAGCTATATTCACGTCACATAAAGTCTTTATTTTCTACCACAACTTTCAGAACAGTTTCATTTCTCTGATCTTTCAGAATCTTGCCCATGCATTAAACGTATATTTTCAAGTCATTACACAGGAATCCTTCTGAATCAAAACACTACAATTCCAAGAGACCATGTCTCTGACAGAAACATTGTCACAGCCTTCCATTGATAAATATGAATAGGCATAACAGCATACTGGCGTATTTTAGATTTGCATTTTCCAGACAGTAGAATACTATTCTTATAATTTAAAAAAATCAAGTTTTCCATTAATTTTCATTGCTACTAGACATTCTATTGTCATGTTTTACAAATACTTATCCCAATGTTGGATAATAAAATGCAAAATTGATATGATATTGAAAAAGTGACAAAAGAAAACTTCATCATCTAATATTAATGCCCCGAACAAAGATTTTTCTGCCATTTATTTTCCAAAAATGTTACTTTTATATTTCTGCTTTGTCTCTTCTCGTCCATGAATTCAGTTTTTGATGCATTACCATTATACTGCTCATCATGTCAAGGATGTAAAATGTCTGTTGTCAAACTGAAGTTGCAATTGCAAAGTCCATATTCACAGCTGGGGTTGTTTTCTTATAAAAGATGATCCCTGCTGATCAGGTGTTTCTGGTGGTCGGTGGAGTTGGTCAGTTGAGGTACAGTGAATCAGGCAGTTCAAATTCTCAGGAACGAAGCCATAATGCTATTATATGAGACATTCTTTTTTACTGCTGAATAGCTTTTAATCAGCGGTCCATTTAATTTACCAAATATTCAGGTCTCCTTTAAATGTGTGCTAGAAGATTGACAATTTTGCCAAAAGGGGGTTTCTTAGAGTGTGTAAAGGTGGATGAGAGCTATTTTTCTGCACATACATTTTCTAATTACTCATGTCTAGTATATGATATGTCTGTGGGCAACAACAGTTATGGTTTATAGAAATGTGTATGGTTTTACAGAAATAAAACTTACATTCAGCATTCTAAGAATTTTAAGATCTAATACCTTCTAAGACATTCTACTGTCTCATATATTTGACAAGCATTTCTTAAGAAATTGTCAGTCTACTCTCTAGTATCTTTAAGAGAAGTTTAAAACGATTCCGTATCTTCATTTCAGAATCAGACACAAACAAGTTTCAGTATTTTTCATCACACATTTGGTGAGGCAGCTGTTACTAATGGATAACATTTTCTCTTGACTATTTTGCAGCCATTTGTTATCTTTGTGGCTAAATCCATTGTTCTTCTAATCTGTAGTTTCAAGAAAGCCTTAGGTGATGTCTTCCTGAAGAGCTATAGCATCCCGAAAAATATTGCACACTACGAAACTGTGATTAAATCCTAAGTCAACCCAAAACACATTTTGTCAAAGATTCAAAAAGTTTGAATATTCTACAATGAGTATATATGATTCCTTGTTAGTGATATTATGGCCACATTCATTTGACGTTTTGAATATGTTGCCACACAAATTCGACTATATTGGTTAAGACTATGCTTAATTGTTGAAATATTTCCTCAGGAGTTGTTCTACGTATATGAAAGGTCTGACTATGTAAGGATAAAAAGATTAACACACTGCCATTTTATGTGTGTATGTGTGTGTATGCGTTTGTGTGTGTGTGTGTGTGTGTGTGTGTGTGTGTGTGTGTGTGTGTGTGTTTGTGGGTGTGGGTGTGTTTCTTTAAAAGAAATGCATGCATGTATGCAAATGAAATGCTCTGAACAAAGAAGAAATCCATTGAAATTATTAGGAATTCCAGTTGTGTGAATATTTGCTTTTCTTTTTTCCACACACCAGAATTCAATTATATTTTTGTCGGAAATCCAAAATGTCATTTTGGGTGGAATTCAAAATTTTCAACACGCAAGTTTGTTTGCAGGAAAACTCTTGCTTTAATTGTTGGTAATACTTTGAAGTACTTGCTTGCGTTTTGAGTCAGCATCTTGGTTTTCCATGTCCTCACGGTCACTCTTCAGGACCATCTACATCGCCAAAGTTTGGGGCCACAGAGTCATCAGTTGATGTGCTTTCACTGCTCTTCTCCTCGAATTCGACGCAGGTTTGCTCATTCGAAACGGTTTCCACTTGGTCTAGCTGAATGACAGAGTGTCGAAACGGCAAGGTGCCGTACGTGGGATCTTCGTCGGTAGACTCGTTGCTTTCTTCATCCGTGCTGCTCTCGGGCTCTTCGTCTTTGTTGCTGCTGCAACTGTTGAAGAACAGGCGCGCTCTTGTGACGTAGAGTTTGCTGATAAATCCGCTGTTCCGATTACTCTCCTCCGTCTCCTTTTCTTCTTCTTCCTCTCCTTCTTCTTCTTCTTCCTCTCCTTCTTCTTTATCCTCTGTTTTGCAACATTTAACTTTAGGGAAACACGCCTTCTTTATTAGCGCCGCCAGTCCGAACGTCCCGAAGATGATACACGTGGCAGAAACCGCTATGATTGGTGCATTGGTACCCCCCTCTTCCTTTCGTGCCTTGGTCGCAAATTTGGTGCATTTGGGTTTTTTGTCAGGCCCGTCGGTAGCTTGAAAGCAGGCAAAATAGACCGATGAAGAGTTGAGATGTGATAAGGAGATCACAGCATTCCCCTTTACAATAGCTTTCTTGATCACCCCGCCCTCTGGGTTGTAAAGTCCGAATGTTGTGGTGCACTTTAGCTCAACTGATTTAGGTTTACTGTGGTAAATTTTGGTGGAGTGAGTGGTGATCTTAGCGACCACTACCTTGAACTCTGCGGTGGTGCAGCCGCTATCCTGTCGTGATGACCCGCCTGTGACACTGGATGTTTTCCTTGCGAGCATGGCGACATCGGATGAAGCTTGTCCAGTCCCTTTGGCAATTGAAGATGCTGTCGTGCGTTTGGCAATGCCTTGATTCTTCTCGATCTTTGTGTTTGTTTTAGCAGGGATCACAAGGCTGTTGAGCTTTGTGTTACTCTTGGTCTTCGGATGACGCTTTTTACCATTACGATTTCCGTTGTCGGTTATGCTGGTGGTAACTTTTTTGTTGGTGGGTTTACTGGCGTCTTTAGGAGGCTTTGTGCCAATGCCCTTGTTCAGATTGATTCGTTGATCCTTGGTTGGTTTGTTCTTGGGCGTTTTAGAGCGGGGTTTGACGTTTTGCCGCTTTTGATTACTGGTACCAGTGGTTTTGATCCCTCGGTTTTTCTTGCTGTTCATGGCGTTTGGAGGTTGTCCGTTGTTATTTGGGGGACGTTTGTTGATAATAGCGTTTCCTTGGGCCTTGCTTTTCTTCGTAGCTTGCCTATTGGCTTGGGTGTTACCAGTTTTCTGTGTGCGTTTGTTACCAAGAGTGTTCTCAGTGTCCTTAGTGTGTCTGTTACCATGGGTGCTACCAGTGTTCTGAGTGTGTTTGTTTCTAGGGGTACCCCCATTGTTTCTCTGCTGTCTGTTACTTTGGCCATTTTGCTTTGAGGTACCCTTTCCCTTGGGCTTCTGTGTATTGACCACTGCTAGTTTTGGCTTTCTGGTCTTTTTGTCCTCGTTGTCGCTCTGGGGTTTTCCATCGACACACTTGCATGTCTTAGAAAGCATCCCCAAAAAAGAAATCTTTTTACTTTTAGAGCGACTGGCAAATCCACAGTACCGACGACATCTGGACGTCTGTCGCTGGATGTCCGTGTTGCTATTGGTCTTTCGATTATTTCCGTTTTGCTTGTTACTTTGGTCAGTTTGCTTGACCTTGGAGGTACCCTTTCCGGCCTTGGGCTTGTGTGTATTGACCACTGCTGGTTTGAGCTTTTCGATCCTTTTGTCCTGGTTGTCGCTCTGATGTTTTCCATTGACACACTTGCATGACGTAGAACGCATTCCCCAAGAAGGAATCTTTCCAAATTTAACGCGACTGACCAACTCACAGTACCGGCGACATCTGGATGCCTGTCGGGCTTGACTCCCTAACTTCCGAACTGTACTCGATGTGGAGTGGCCTTGTGAGACGCTGTCCTTGTTGGTAGCCCTAGCGGTGGAGGATCCGGGTTGGGGCTGTGAGGTTCCTGCTTTGCTATCAGAGCACTTTGGCTGGGTACGGCTATCTCGACTTCCTCGGAGAGATGAAGACCTCCACCACGTCTTCTTTGTGTTGCTCTTACAGGACACAGCAGTTGGTTGGGTGCCTTTTGCATTGTTTTGCTTGGGACGACTCTGGGGCATAGGTGAGATTTGAAAGGTTGATGTTTTGCCGTTAATGCTGCCGCTTTGAAACCCGGGCGATGGTTGAGAGGTTGTTGCCTTGTTGCAGTTTTTTCTTCTTCCAAACCACCAGTGTTGACAGGATGGCGTCTTGCTGCTCGTTTTGCCGCCAATGGAGTGAGGCCAGGATCGGAGGGTTGGCACCTTGCCATTCGTTCTGCCACCGACAACAGATCCGGGCCTGGTTTGGGAAGTCAACGTCTTGCTGTTCGTTATGCCACCAACAGATCCAGGCAAGAATCGAGTGCTAGACACCTTGCTGTTCGTCTTTCCGCCATTAGACCTAGGCCAGAGTCGGGAGCCCGACACCTTACTTTTCAAACCGCTGACAACGGACCCAGGCCAGGACTTTGAGGTCGAAGTCTTGATGCCTGTCCTTCCACCAACAGACAAAGGCCAGGATTGGATGGTCGACACCTTGCTGTTTTTTCCTCCGCTCACAACAGACCCAGGCCATGATTGGGAGCTCGACACCTTGCTGTCCATCCTCTCGCCATGAGACCCAGGCCAGGATTGGAAGCTCGACACCTTGCTGTTCGTCTTGCCACCAGCAGAACCAGACCAAGATTGGGGGCTCCACATCTTGTTGTTCGTGCTGCTGACAGCGGACCTAGGCCAGCCTTTGGAGCTCGAAACCTTGCTGCTCGCACCGCCGCCAACAGACCCAGGCCACGACCGGGGGCTCGATGCATTGAAGTCCTGCATGCTGCCAACATACCCAGGCCACGCTTGGGAGCTCGAAACCTTGCTGTCCGCCCTTCCGCCATGAGACCCAGGCCAGGATTGAGAGGTTGATGGTTTGCTATTCATCCTGCGGCCATGATATCTGGACAGGAATTGGGAGGTCGTTTTGCCGTTCGTCCTTCTGCCATTAATCCCACGCCAGGAATTGGAGGTCGACGCCTTGCTGTTCGCTCCGCCACCAACAGACGAAGGCCAGAATCCGGAGGTCAATGCTTTGCTGTTCCTTGTGCCGCCATGATTCCTAGGCCAGGATCGGGATGTCGAAGTGGTAGCCGTCTTGCCGTATCGAGATCCGAACCGTGACCAGGGGGTCGTGCCATATCGGGAGGGCGTTGCCTTGTTTGCCATCCGTCTGTGGGATCCGTACTGGGTCCGGCTGGTTCCTCGCCTGCCGTGTAACCATGAAAATCTCCTTACCTGCAAGACACGTGTTCTATTCAAATCAGACAAGATTCTACATCATATACTTTAACGAGCGCTCCTCAGAGTAGTTGGCAATTTTTGTCCACTCTTAAGAAACATTTTCTCCACACCTTATTTGTGAGGAAGGCTAAGTGCTTTTTGGCAAACCGAGTATAGACAATACTCAAATGAAATGTTCCAGAAAATCGACGGATTTTAAAACGGCGGCAGGTAAAAAAAAACGAATTTCAAAGACGTTAAACATCACTTAATATTTAGGAAGGTAAATATCACAAAATAAGAGGAAGCTGACTGACAATTCTGTGATGATTAATATCAAAATTACAACAGAATAGATGCAAGCTGATTTAGAAAACATTTCTAGCAAAATGGTTGATATTAGAATTATATGCATGGCAACGTGAAAAATACATTTCTGTCATATGAAATATCAGAAAACAAGTATATCTAACCAAGGTAAATATCAAAAAATGCATAGAAGCTGATGCAAAAGAAACTGAATTTCTAGGCAAGTAAATATTAGAATGTACGAGCAAGCTGACAAATGTTAAGCAATTCAAAATTATCGATATTAACAGAGTTGATTCCAACTTGCAAGTTGATGCATGCAACAACAAGGGAATTTCTAACAACTTGAAGATTCATGTCAGAAAGCATATGCAGGCAAGCACAAGAAAACACATTTCTAAGAAGCTAAATACTATAGAATGCATAAAATCTAACCCAAATCAATATGAAAGCACTTTCTAACCTCGACTTTTGCTACATTTATTTTTCATTCGCCGGAAAAATTGCACGTGGTGAGGACCAACCTTGATGAAAACGATAACTAGTGTGATTGAAACTAATTTACCTTTGTTGAAAAAGAAGTGGATAATTTCATATATGTTACCAACAGCCATGTTATACCATGCTATGGGCGAGGGCAAAATAAATGAAACCATGATAATGTATAGATATAAGAAATGAAAAGCTCCCTGGCAGAACGCGGCTACTTATTGTAAATGACCGGTACCATTCTGCACTTAGGTTGTTTTCAGGACCGAAAAATGTCTATAACTTGTAAAACCAATATTGATTCCTCCAAGTTATGATATTCCATGCCTTGAATAAGAACACGGGAGGTATATCTTGCTGAAATGTCAAGCTAACTGTTGATTCAAATGAAGTAAAAGTCCAATTCAATTTTACATTTGTTACATACCAATGGTCTGTGTTCTATCACAGGATCTAGGATGGTCTTTTAAACCTTTTTTTAAAACTTATAAAGCAAATGCATAGTTGCCACTGCCGTGTGTCTTTCATGGGAGAAATACTAGAAATGAATAAATAGACAAGGTAAAACATGATACGCGGTACCCGTGACTTCTGGCGTTCGTTGGGATGGTTCTTGGGAGTCCAGGTCTTGTCGTCCTTGGATGGCGTGGAGCGGGAATACTCAATTGGGATGTCATCTTCGATCACAGAGTCAGCAAGATTCCCAAGTGGAGCCGGGCCTTCAGTGGAGATGCAGTCTTGTCCTGTGGAACGAGTATAGAAAACGTTACTGACAACTGACTATTGAACATCGTCACGTTGGGCATAGTGCTCGCTTTGTATTCGGAGGGTCGTGGTTTTAAAGCCATACCAAATAAAAACAGTAAACATTGCTCTCCATACTAAGAACTCAAACATTTATTGGGAAGAGAATTTTCCACTAGTGCTTGCACATGTGTGTGGATTAATGGCTATAGAAGAAGAACTGTGGCACCACCCTATTCACGGAAATGTATAGAAATTGTTTTAACTTAAATAGACTAAGTATAGAGCATTGCGAATTTCTTTTAGAATGGTATATACTCTTAGACTGGTGGGTTAAGTTATCAAACTAATTATACAATTTAAAAATACAAAATGTGATATTACTAAATGTGGTTAAATATGTGATTCTTTGGTCTGTGCACAAGGCTAGTGTGACGTAATATGTATAGGAACACAATACTATATAGGGGAAAGGTGATTTGAACGAAATGATACATACCTTTACACTCCGTAGGTTGAAGCTGGTCTGCAGGTGAAGATTTACCGCATAAAACCAATGGCAGGAGAAGGAAGGCAAAGACAATACATGCGTACTGCCTCGCCATCCTACTTTTGCTTTGGTCTCTTCGTACGCAGATCAGCTTAAGTGACTCTAACAATTGACTTCTATTGAAAACAACAACAACAGCGATGGTCTCCCACGGGCACAGTCAGATTGCGAAAGTGAGAAAATATGTTCATGCAACCAATTTTATAAACTTAACAACTTGAGTGGGAAAAGTTAGTAATGTATGAAGAGAACAACCTGTTTGTAGCGTCGGAGAAAAACAACAAGATCAGTCGAGGTAATCTTTGAAGTACCTTTAATGTTCAGATTAAAGCGAATGATAAATATGATATCACATATGGAGTATGTGCGTGGTATCAAACAAACGTTTGAATGAATGAGTCTGCAATGGCATTATTGAAGGGTTGGAGAAAAACAGCAGAATCAAATGATTTAATCTTTAAGGTACCTTTAGATGTTCAGATTACAATGAATGTCTAGAGGACCGAAACTTATTTCACTCCATCCCGAGCACAAGGGCCATCTGCCAACTAAACATCGTCTAGAATAGTCCTGCAGTATCATGTAGAATCACTAGGGGGACCTTAATCTAATAGTTTTTTTAATGTTGCAAACACCTATCAAAATATCAAATATGATAAAGATCCATCCATGACTTGAGTTTTGCTGTCCACAGAAAGACAGACAGAGAGACAAATACATACACACAAGCACCCAAACAAGTATATTATATCACATTATGGAGTATGTGGGTGTGGTATCAAACAAATGGTTGAATGAGTCTGCAATGGTTGCAGCGTCGGCGAAAAACAACAGGATCAGACGAGTTAATCCTCAAAACATCATTTGATGCTAAAATTGAATATTAACTACACCACGAATACGTATGAATGTGACATCAAACAGAAGTTTGAATGAGTCTGCAAGACGTGCAGGAACGAAAACAACAGGACCTTGGGGATTTTCGTCCTTGGTGATGGCCGAAGGTTCCAGCTCGGTACTGCTATTCAGCAATCCTTGCATATAGAATTATGGTCCACCATAGACACACTTAACTGCCATTGTAGAAAAAAACTTAATACTTTATACTGGTTGTAAATGAGGCTGCAGGACGAAGAATTCAGACTATTTTGAATCGAAGGACAGACATTAGCCTGTGTTTACACGTCAATCTCTCGGCCGGAGGTTACTGACCCGGCGGTCACAGGACCGGCTGGCCACTAGGAGCGCGATTCGTCAGGCTAGGACAAACATGGATGACTTCGGAATTATTCTCAGTAACTGATGCTGTCTGAGTCGTCTGACTTTTCAGAGAATTCTTCCAGTTGCTGGTTTTGGTATGACATATCAGGATGTCCTGCCTCCATCGACGTATATCTGATAATAACATTAGTAGCATTTATGGTAATAAACCAAAAATAGAAATGCTCTAGAATATCAAGTCAAAAAGTCAAAGTTCCTTCCCGCACCGATGGTGCATAGCTATAGGGCGGCGCCTATCTCGGTTCAGTAGCCCTTTGGCTCTAAAATATACACAAAACAAAAACGAAGCGCGTTGCCATTACTTCATTTCATACCAGCTACTAACAGCTACACTATCTACAATATCTGTCCATTTCTCATCTTGACAGGTAATGATGAATTATGTGATAGGTTGAACAAGTTGGGGTTACGAAAGGGGTCGATGCCCTTTTGCAGGTTTGGTGAATAGAGTAACCTGTGTACACGTTTAAATTCATTTCATTTGAAAACATTCGGAGTATAGTCTGTGTGAAACAAAGGCATTTGGGTGTCTTTTGATGGAACAAGAAATAGTTATGCATATGCTGTATATGCATTGATGCATGCAATATTCAGTAGAAGTTTGAATGAGTCTGTTATGCTAATCCTTACAAGCGAATAGAAAAAAAACAATTTTTGGTTGAGAGGTGTGTAACGTCCAAACGAAAGATATTGATACTCTTATAAAGCTGTACAGAAACAAAGCCTGATTCACAACACACATTTACTTTTATTGCATACCACAATCTATTGCATCCATTTCGTATCATCTTGTTTATGTCTGCTACCACGGTGATGCATGCTTTGCAATACCGTTTTCAAGAAATCCAGATGACAAATGCTCACATTACAACAACGAGCAATGTTCTATTTACTTCAATACAAATATATGTTTAGCATGTACGTGGTGGCCCTTTAACGGCACCTAGATACTGAACGTATGGTTCTTCTATAATATGAAATTCAACAGCAGCTACCATGCTCTCCAGTAGAAAAAAAGATACATAACATCGACATTTCTTTTAAAACGTAAATGTAGATTATTGAATTATGATCATAGTAATGTTGCAGATTATGTACAGATAAGCAATATACAGATGACACCCACCTTACAAGGCTAAATGCGCTGGAATTTAACATCATTATAATGATGTACTTGTGTCTGACACACGTTTAATGTTATACTTGGTATTCCTATTGTCTGTATATCCTTTCACAAGTTTAATCTATTTTCATTTTGCACGTTCATAGATGGCATTAATGTGATATTGTATTCCTGTTGCTCCCAAATTTAGTGTTATCTTACACGAGATGTGTAGTTGGTTCTTTCCTGATACCTACTCTATACTGCCACATTATAATGTCAAATCAATTGTTAGAGATGTGGGAAACTACAACATATTCTTTTTTAATTTTTTCCTTCTTTTCTCTAGAAGATATTTCACATCTCAACGAAGTAGGTAGATTTCAGACGTGTAAGGCAAATGCTCTATTCATGCGTATTCTAGTGACATTATTGTCTGAGCATTAAACCTGTACAAACGTACAGCTGTCTAAAACTAACATTTATCATCCATATGCCTTCACCACATACATCTACTGTCAAACGCTGCAGCTTTTGTTAATAAATGATTTGTCAATCTATGTTCAAACATCCATTTTAAACATCTCTAAAATGTGTAACAAAGTTCTTTTTTCTACTAAAACATTTCATCACAGCTGAAAGTAAGAAATAAAAATACTGCCATCCATCTTCAAAATTCAGTCAACTAAAGTCAACATGATGTGTAGTTCTTTCTTGAAGCGTTGGCATAGGATATATATTTACAATGCGGCTATCTTTTATTTCAGGTGACCAAAATGTCTTACTACTCACAGAGGTTAATATTGATTCTAGTTACTCTGATGGTAAGAAAAGCATTTCATGAAAGAAATAGTCAGTTAGCAACTGGTCAGGGCAGATCCTCTTGGTCTTTGCCTTCAACATGTCATCATTGAATACATTATAGTCTTCTTCTTTGCAAATTATACATTATATACATTTTTAGGACCTGAATTGCACATGTTTTGCATGCGAAACCTCCATAAGAAATGGATCCTGAATTCATATCCAACTGTGAACGGCAATTTTGTCTGGCTGCCAATATAATCCGGCGCATTCATCGTGTGCTTTCAATGCAGTGTTTTATTTATAGTTTAATGATGGTGGCCATTGATCATGTATTGACATGTGCAGTGTGTTCCTGCTCTCAAGGGGTACCGCAGTTACGTAAACACATGCACTTAGTCTGCTCATTGCCATTAGTGAAATCATACCAACCCCTTCTCAAACAGTTTCTTATCATAACACAGAGTCCTATCACTCCTACAAAGATGCTTACCCCAACAACTATAAAAACCTGTGTATCATCGGCTTTCTCCTCTTTCCCTGCCTCTTTCTTGTAGTTTAGATATTTGGAAAGCTTTGAGTGATCTTCGATATCAGCAACCAGTGTATTAAAGACTGTGGCGAAGGCCTCTTTGTCTTTTGGGGTGGGTTTGTTTTCAAGATTAAATGTTTGCACTAATATGAACGTTGTGGTGTCAGGAATTTTAAAATCTTCCATATCCACCTGCGTGTTACTGCCTTTGTGGGTCCTCTCAATTGCAATTTTTGCTCTCGTTGCTGAGGATCTGTCTGTTACTATGGGCGTTCCCATTCCTCTAGGTGCGTCTGTCATTGTAGATGTCGCCATTGTTCTTGGTGCGTCGGTCACTTTAGGTGTTGCCACCGAGCTTGGTGCGTATGAGGCTATGGGTGATGCAATGGTTGTGGGTGTGTCTGTTGCTATGGGTCTTGCCATTGCTGTTGGTGCACCTGTCACTTTGGGTGTTTGCAATGCTCCTGGTGCGTCTATCACAGTGGGTGTTGCAATGGAACTTGGTGCGTAGGTGGCTATAAATGATGTAATCGTTGTGGGTGCGTCTGTGACAATGGGTGGGGTAATGGTTGTGGGTGCGTCTGTGACAATGGGTGGAGTAATGGTAGTGGGTGCGTCTGTGACAATGGGTGGGGTAATGGTTGTGGCTGCGTCTTTGACAATAGGTGGGGTAATGGTTGTGGCTGCGTCTGTGACAATGAGTGGGGTAATGGTCGTGGGTGCGTCTGTGACAATGGGTGGGGTGATGGCTGTGGGTGCGTCTGTGACAATGGGTGGAGTACTGGTTGTGGGTGCGTCTGTGATAATGGGTGGGGTAATGGTTGTGGGTGCGTCTGTGACAATGGGTAAGGTAATAGTTGTGGGTGCGTCTGTGACAATGGGTGGAGTAATGGTAGTGGGTGCGTCTGTGACAATGAGTGGGGTAATGGTTGTGGGTGTGTCTGTGACAATGGGTGGGGTAATGGCTGTGGGTGCGTCTGTGACAATGGGTGGTGTACTGGTTGTGGGTGCGTCTGTGAAAATGGGTGGAGTAATGGTTGTGGGTGTGTCTGTGACAATGGGTGGGGTAATGGTAGTGGGTGCGTCTGTGACAATGGGTGGAGTAATGGTTGAGGGTGTGTCTGTGACAATGGGTGGAGTAATGGTTGTGGGTGCGTCTGTGACAATGGGTAAGGTAATAGTTGTGGGTGCGTCTGTGACAATGGGTGGGGTAATGGTTGTGGGTGCGTCTTTGACAATGGGTAAGGTAATAGTTGTGGGTGTGTCTCTCACCGTGGATGTTTCCATTGCACTCGGTGCGTCCGTTACAGGAATAGTGTTACCACAATTGTTCTGGTGTTTTCCATTAACACAACTACATGAACTCATCTCCAAACTAGTCTTCTTGTTTCTGAACAAAGCGCAGACTGCTTGACACAGTTTGAGGTAAAGGTCTTTATGAGCTTGATTCCTAAACCTGCACAAATTTCCCCTACTGGTAGAAAACCGTTTGCCAGCATTTCTGTTGTTTTCAAAGTCGATGCGAGACCCTTTCTCAGATTCCTTTCTGTTTTCGTTGCTAGTGCTAGACTCTCGCCCAGAATCATTGCTATCTTCCCTGCTAGAACGAGGCCTTTCCTTAGAATCCTCTCTACCGTTCCGGTTAGATCGAGACAATTGCCAGGAATCCCTTCTATTTCCTCCACTAGAACTAGACCCTTGCTCAGATTGATTGCTATCTCCCCCGCTAGTGCGAAACCCTTTCTTAGACTTCTTTTTCTTCTTCCTATTTCCCCTGCTTTTACCAGGCCGTTTGTTATATTTCTCTCTATTTCCAGAGTAAGACCAGTGCCAGGATGGAGGACCCCTTCCCCTGTTACGACCCCACGGAGACCACCTTTTGACCTTTTTGGACACTCTTTCGATCATGCTAGACCAATCTGGGTGATTTGAGATTGTATACGTAGAATTAGCACGTATCACACCACTGGCAACCACAGGGAAAGGTTTAGTGATTCCCCCCTTTCGGTTCATCATAGTATTGTAAGGGTCGGGCCATTGTTTTGGGGTTGATGCATTGCTGTTTATTATGCCAAACAGGGGTCGGATTGTCCCTAACTTTCTGATTGGACTACGCTCATAGGACACAGCATCTGATTGGGTGATGTTTATCTTGTCAGCTCTCTTGTCAGACCGAGGTCCAATCTTGGGCGGAGGGATACTTGCCTTCTTGTTCGTCCTGTCACCGGACAACCTTTGGTGTAGCAAAGAGGCTCCCCTCACCTAAGGAAAGTTGGAAAGTCCAAAGAAGACAATAAGTATATAGTCGCTCATAGCAGATAACAATGGGTACAATAATACAGCATGTTTGCACATTCCCCTGTAATATGACCACGCGTTAGCTTTGTACTATTCTTAGCCTTCTCACAAATACCTTATGAAGAACATTGTATCTCATATATGATTTACTTTGCATATATGATGCATTCTTTTCCAAATGTCACCACGATATGTGAATTTTACTAGATATGTTGATTTCTATTGTTTATATGTTTTACAATATAAAACAATATAGATGTAATTTACTTGCCAGGGAGTGTCATCAAATGGACAGCATTGTAAGGGTTCAATACGCCCATTGGACGCTCCAGTAACCAAAATTTAGTTATCTTGGTTTTCAAATACAGCTTCAACTCTGACACGCAACCCCTATGATAGTAGTGGATGCCCTATTAAAATGCTTCATCTTTTATGATATGATAGAATGCTGATATGAATAACATAACACATGGTGCACCCTACCATGTTGTTTGCACGTTCACCGTTGTGGTTATAGGGGACCCAAGTGTTGTCGGTTCTGCGTGGTGTGAGGTGTGAATGTGCTTGTTTGCTGTCATTCTCAGAGTTCCAAACTCGAGGGGCACCTTTAGAGATAAAGCCATGGCCATGTCCTGCAGGGAAATACATATGGAAATCCAGTCACAATGGATCGAGATTTGACAAAAATGTAACTATCTTGGGTCTAAAATGCTGATCACGTTGCTAATGTCATAATAAAAATGTCTCCACTCCGAGACGCCTAAAAGGTACTCAGTCCCTGTGACATAGACATGGGCTTATTTCTGGTATCTGTCATGAAGAAATCTTAAAACATGTTTGCAAGGACCATGTATCGTATCATAAATCTGAGTAATTGGTCGCATTTTTATAACCGATCGTTTTTTGACGGTTGTCTCTGTGGCAGATGCCTTTAGGTTTCCCTTCAATCAATACATGTAAGGTTTGCTACTATTGCTAGGAGAAGTAAATAATGAAATTTGCAAGTAACTCCAAGGCATTGAATTATAAAATCAAAACACTCTGTACAAGACTTAAGCATTACCAGAACAACACATACCTATAAACAGAGCAGACTGGGGCTCTTCGTCCAAAGAAGTTGCAAGGCACAAAATTGTCGGTAGAAGAAAAAAGATCAAGACCATATCAACGCATCTTCTCGCCATCTTCCATCTAGTCAGGCCCTCGGCACTTTACAGCCAATGTTGAAATATGTCATGGATTGCTACCAGACGTCGTTCAGTCTGAGTAAAAAGAAACGCGTTCAAACATATGGGTACTCAAAGAAAATGGAAATGGTGGTTTTGAAACAGGCGAGTGAGAGGAAAAAACCTTTTGGTACTGAATTATGTAGAAAGCGACATGAAACAAACATGTGCTGCGTAAGAAGACAAAGATTTAGAGTAGTAGCTTGTGTAACATGTAAGATGTGAAGTAAGTTTGGTTACATGAGAGGGCAATGGTCTTTAAGCAGACAATCATATCATTGAATATGTAGAACGTAACTTCAAACAAGTTGGGGCGACGCCAAAGTACGACGACCGCTCACAGGGTTCATGGAAAAATTTTTATCAACGTAGTTAACATTTGTCATTATGACATGATATGTTCTTTTGGAATGACGTCCAAACTGTCTGTCATTGCGCTACTAGAGACATTTAGATATCATATTTAAGAACAATTGTTATAAAAGCAAGACAAAACAAAAACGAGCCAAAATTTACATAACACATTTACCTTGTCATATACAATCTAATACTCATTTGTCATTTTATCAGGTTATGATAAATTGTGTAAAAAGCGTCGATGAAGGTTAGACATCCAGGTCATAACATGCACAATAGAAAACTTATTAAGACAGCTGAATACGTTTTGTAAACGGTCAAGCGTTTCAGAGAGAATACACTATCTTTCGTCAATGACTGAAAAGAAATCCGTAGTTCTGGTTGAATATCTATTGGATTTCATATTGTTGTCAGCCAGTGATGAAAGATAGCGAATGATATCTGAAACATCTGTCCGTTTAAAACCTATCCGGGTGCTTGAGAATCTTTTGTATTGTCCATGTAAAGAAGTGTCTTCAAAAAAACTGGTACTGTGTATGAGGATAACTTTTTTTATCGTTGCATATGCAAAATGATGTGACTTAAAACATACTGGGTTACAAAAAGTACGATGACCCTATGCAGGTTTCGTGGAAAGCAACAAGATCAATGAAGTTGGTATCGTGTGTACGCGCATATTTGAATTCATCTTTGATAAAGGTAGAAAAAAACTCTGTGCGAAACAAACGCTTTGAAGCATCTTTTGATTTCGCGAATGAAATGTATAAATTCACGGAGTTGGAATCAGTCTTGCCAAGCAGGTAGAAGATCTTATCTTGATTATTCCGGGTTCACAACCCTAAAAATGCCATTAACCCTATCCAGGGGGGGGGGGGGGGTGTTGTAAAAGTGCCCGCGCCAACTTTGACATCGTATAACTGCCGAACGACATACGCTAGGACTACCAAACTTGGCAAATTTTTCTAAAATAGTAGTTTTCAAAACCACCATTATCCGTTTGTTTTGATTTTACAAGTAACAAATCAAAATGTATTTATCTATTTATTTCTGTTTTCTTTTACTAGGGTAGCTCCCTCAGTTGCTTCGCACTGATTTTCAGGGAGGCCCTAGATATACATATACAAACATACAAACAATACACTGATATATACAGAGCATTTGTGCGTCAATAACAAAATCAGATCCATACTCATAGTCCATACCGTGCCAGGTCGTAAGGATTGAAGGTCAGAGGTCACACAATTCTTTATCATTGTTACATTGACAAAATATTGTCTTGCATACCCCACTCTGAGAATTAACCATTGTGAATTGATAGATTCCAGTTGGTCTTAAAGTTTACAAGTGCAGTGATCGACCTTAGAACCTTAGGATAAACACAGCGTAAAATAAACCTTGGTTTATTCTGTTGCTATTTAGATAACTGTAGGCATGGCAGTTGTTAGTTCTACTAGTAACAAGTAGACTCCTAATGCGGGCATTCATAACAGAATATGCATTATACTCCCTACACCTTTTGTGGGAAATGTTATGAGGATTATATTCTTTATCACAATTGCAAGTAAAAATCATCCCTACTGACAACACAAACTGATACCTACAGCTTATCCGAATTTGTGACGCCTTTCAAAAGGTAACCATAGCGAGAACACCTGTAATACCCTTTGTTACGTGGGAAAAACTACCATGGAAAAAAATCACTCTTAATACCACCTAGTTTTTTTGGTGAAATATTTACAAAGCCCACGCGGTCCAAAGGATCATCTTACCACTTAACAAATGATCATAAGATCACCCTATGTATCAATGAGAATAACTTGAAGGGGTGTGGCTGAAAATAAAGTTGGATATTTGTTGACAAGCTTCCTATGTTGTCGCCTTCTCGCTCTGAATTTCTTTTTTTGTGGGTATCAATTCATCTTGTTCAGTAATGAAACATAATTATATATTGATTGTGAACTGAAGGCTACATATTTACTTCACCTCACCCCTACACATTTGCTTTTCTTTTGCCCTATCCAAGACCAGAATCTTTCTTCCCACGTCCGACTTATTTCTAGAGGGACCGTCCTGCAGTACAGTACATGACTCAAAATGTCTGTTTTCTTCATCGGCCTCACTATTGTTGCAGTAGTGTGGATTCTAAAATGCATATTTACGTGGAGATATTCCTTCACTCGCAAAGATGGGATTTATGAACCAGCAGAGTTTCAGAAATCGGTTTTGATTGGGAAAGTTTTCATCGACATTGTAAGTACGGACCACCTAAATCTACTCTTAAACTTCATAACGTCTACTATGCGATTAGGTTAGACGTGACAGGTCGTTCGGTGTAATATAACCAGCTGCTGTCGTACCGCGTGCCTTCTAAGCTGGTGCGTTACGCCGAAGGGCGTCTGTAAAGGCTATATAGAGACAGATAAAGATACTCTTAATGGTGGTATGTTCTTCCCACAAGGCTCTCGTCTGTCCTGACAAATAACCGTAAACGTTTGTCCTCGTCGTCGTAGAATGTATGGTTATCTAGGTCTTCCCGTCATCATGTCTTAAACACCTGTAGCTAGACATCTGAAGTGTAAATACTTCGGAAATTACTGCTGATTTAAATTCTCTTTGCATTCATTGCCTTATTCTTAAGTTGGCACTTTTGTGGTTATGTATTATAGCTTTTTCTTCATGTCAAAAAGTTATTTCAGTACATTGTTTATTCTGGCAGTAGATAGCACTGGTGGATACAAGATTGTTTGACATCATTTTGATGGTATACCTAATCTATCGTTAACTTGTTTCAACGAAGGTCTGATACATTACATGTGGTAGCTAGGAACATGTACTGCTCAAATCAGCATACATAGACATGTTCACTGTAATAAGCATTCCAAAATTGTGTCAACTCAAACGTAACGTTGTTGTTTTTCATTTTCACTCCAGGCAACACTCTTTGAGTTTCTTGGACTTACAACCACGCTGAGATTCCAGAGAGCTCTTGATCGCATCATCTATGGCAAAGCTGGGAAGAAGGATCCAAGCGTCGTTGTAACAGATACAACTTTTCTCAGGGTCAAAGTTCGTTTGTACGAACCGAGGGGCAAACAAAATGGCGGAAATATGCCCGGACTGGTCTACTTCCACGGAGGGGGGTTTTGCACCCAGGACCTTGGTCAGTATGAATGGGTAAATTGAATGGGAAGTTTAAAAAAAGCAAAGAAACGTTAATCATGGATTGTGATAAGCCCATAGCCCCATAGTAAAATTTTCAATTTTTCTAAAGGCACTTAAGTTAAGTGTTGTTTATTTTGTAATTCTTTTAATCTGCGTAACAACAGGAAATCGCTGTTTGTATGACCATGATAACGCAATAGCTGTGAGATCAAGAGGCTAAAATGGTGTTTAGTGCCAAAACAAAAGCACGCGTACGTCCCATATGTACGCTTATTCTGCCCTTTCTGTGATTTATGTCCAAAACAACATCTTCAGCTAAACGGGAGTCTCACATCTTCTACCACATGGACAGATCAAAGCTAGTTGATGAATAGTTGATAAATAGTTAGTTAAGTTAGTTAATTGCTATTTCCTGTTGAGTTAGTACGGGTCAGACAGCACTGGCAAAATGCATATCTATTTCCAGCACACAAAAAATGAAGAACTTGAATATACTGAGGTCTAGAAAATCACCATCATGATAGTACTTGAATTGGGTTCTTTATTTTTCTTTGCCCAATGTACATTATAGATTTGAAATATATTTTATTGTTTATATAAAGATAAACGAATTGATTTTACTGAGGCTGATGTTGTGACTATTGTGTTTACAGATAGCTTACATCACGTGACACTTCACCTTGCAAAGGCCCTAGGAGCTGTGGTGGTGTCTGTCGAGTAGGTTGAAGATGATTTCACATTCTAATTTATGCTGTAACGTCAAGTATCCTACCTAAGACCGCCACATGAAACAAAAAGTGAATCAATTTGAATTTTCTGCTGATACAGAGGCACTAGTCTGTGAAGCATGCACACTTCAGATATCCAACAAGTGGTCAAGACATTCTTCAGAGGGCCTCGTGATTTTAATGTGGTGATCTTATGTTACCCGGTGGAATTACGAGAACTGTGTTTATTGGATGAAATGTGTTTAAGGATGTAACAGGAAAATACCTTCAAAGAGATCTAGCCAGTACTAGCCTACAGAAAAGCTTGGTTAACTTAAAGTTGTTTTGTTTTGTTTTTTTACTTCGCTTTTTGACAGACAAGGACGACGTGACACTGCACTCAAGTATTCTCAATCTTGTTTTAACAGTGCCACGTACAGAGAACGATATGCCTATTTTACACCTGGGCGGAGTGAGGAAAGTCGTGTAAAGGGCCTTTCCCTGCGGGGGCACGACATCGGTGAGATTCGAGATTCGAACCCGGGATTTCTGGGTTCTGGGCCGAAAACCCTTCCGTTACGCCACACGACCCCATAAAGTCCTTAACTAAGTTAAACCATACTTATTGCTTTTCTTCTCTTACAGTTATCGACTTGCCCCAGAGCATGTATTTCCAGCTGGTTTCAATGACTGCGTGATGGCAACCAAATATTTCATTCAGAATGCCGAGAGGTATGACAAATATATATAAAAGTTCATACAACGCCTTCACATGAAATAACTCACAGTACCTCAGAAACAAGTACGTTGTCATCGTGTATTCAGTATATTGCGCATGTTTTTTTGCGTATGCGTATGATGACCCACTGTATTTTTGCAGCTCAGGTATACATGTAGTTGTAAATACAACCTGTGGATGCATTCAGTCTTTCTTAATTTCTTTCCACTGTGTCTTTTTGTCACGCGAGCTGCCGTAGCTTTCTGAGTTTCATTGCAGTTCTTAGGTTTCCCATTCCTTTGCTTTTTTTAGGTCTGTTCTCAGGACACTTAGTCGGTTTGTGCGATGTCTTCCTTTCCTGGCCTTGTATTTTGTATGTGTATACTGCTTCATTAGTAACAACATACATGTAACGACGCCATGCGCTTAAAGTGATAACTGCAAACAATCTGATACATTTTGGACGATTGTGGAGAAGCATTTGTCCAGTTTCAATTTCATCCGTGACTAGTATCATCAGGTTGTTAAACCAAGACGAGGTGGATACTACAGTAACATTTGGTAATCTTCTCACCACAACGCCATCTAGCGGCGAAAAGTACTTCCAGTCATCATTTGACATTGCTCTGCAAGTTACAAATTCACTACTCTCCAAGTAGAGGTTGGTGGGGGAAGATCGTGACCTTTTATCATATGTCCCGTTTTTTGTCCGCTCCCCCATCCAACTAGACAAAAAACGGGGCCTATGATAAAAGGTCACGATCTTCCCCCCACTAACCTCTGCTTGGAGAGTACAAATTCACAGAAATGTTGGCTCCAAATAGGAAGAGCATAGTTACATGTATGTACGGAAAGCCTATAAGGGTGGTTTGTCATTTCCTTATTCAGGTTTTCCGTCGATCCTTCTCGCATCGCACTTGCTGGAGACAGTGCAGGCGGAAATCTGGCCTCGGTGGTTCTCCTAAAACTGAATCAAGAAGACTTCAAACACTCTTTGAAACTCCAGGTACTCATATATCCCACCATACAACTCTTCGACCTCCGTACCCCCTCTTTTGAAAGGTACTTGCACGTCGATAAATTCCGTGTCTGGTATGTTTCAAGGTACTACTCTAACTACCTTGCCGGAAACGAGTCTCTTATTGATGGATTTATGAAAAATGATCAAGTTTTGAATGCCAAAGTCAATCTTGTCGATTGGCTAAACCCGCAGTTACAAAACTTCTTTGAGCAGCCTGAACTCGATCTAGCGCAGCTTGAACCTTTTCCCGAGAGTCTCTTTAGTGGTTTAAAAGCTTCTCCGGGATATGAAAATGTCTTAAATCCTTACGTTTCCCCTTTGTTGGCCTCAGAGAAGGACCTAAAGACTATGCCAAAGACGTTTTTGATGATTTCTGAGTTTGATGGCCTCAGAGATGAAGACATTCTGTACGGTAAAAGGTTAAGTGATGCTGGAGTAGATGTTCAGTTGAAGTATTATCCGCAGGGCCTTCATGGGGCGTTGTTTGACTCCAAGGATATGTTAAATGATATCGTGGATTATCTCAAGAAAAACCTTTAAAATAGATATGACTATCAAACTATTATAAAAAGGCTAAACTTTACATGTTTTGACCAACACTGAAATAACTGGGACCTATCCAAAATTACACGAGGAGTGAAAGAGGCAGGGTACATTCGAGCCCTCCGGGCAACACTGAACAGAGACGGGGGGCGACATAGGTTAACTGGCGCTTATAATTAGGCACCTTTGATGCAGTCACGTGTCTCCAACGTCACGTCCCGAAAGCTGCAGTAGGTAGGTCCATTAATTGATTTGCGTAAGTTTATTTCAGGTTTGGTTCTGTAAAGTTTAGCCTGTGAATGTCATTTACCAACACATGTGAACTTTCATGTTTAGATATTAATTAGAATTCCACGGCCTCGTGGTTCTCATTAGTTATGAAAGCTCATCATTTGCATTAACTGTTTATCATCATCTTTACCCTGACAACAGAAGATGTCAAGTATAACTACATACTGACGTGTGATAATCCTTGCATTGTGTATATAGAACTGAACATTAAGAAACTGCTTAGATATCAGTAATGCTACCATATAATCATATTGTTTAAGTTTTAACATGTATTTCTTAGTAATTGGTGGAGTAGAATTGTAGTATCATAATTTGTTATTAGAGTAATCAGAGTTGATAAGCATTAAAAAGTTTACATATATTTATAATACAAATACGACACGATACTGTAGAGCAAAAAGTAAAATAGAAGTTATTCCAAAGTATTCCAGATTATATTCCAAATTCAGTTTACTATATATGTTTAGTGCTATTCAATACGATCTATCTTATTTTTCTATCTTATCAACTTTATGATAGATATTCTTTGTTTGAAAGTTGAATGAGAAGATTCATGGATCTATCTGCACATGCGCGGCGAAATGCATTGTGGGTATTATATCAAATGTGAAGGCCCATGAGTCGGAGTCAGACATGTATGCAGCACGTTTGAGACAAGAACTGTTACAAGTTAGAGCATTGACCTTTGACATATTACCCACAGTGAATTTCACTGCGCATGCGTTGAACCATGAATCTCTTCGATATTTCTTTGATTTCTTTTTTCCTTGACTTCGTGTATGCACGAGGTATTGTATGAGGTATAAGAGGTGTTCAAGACATTCTTCAGAATACTTCGATAACACCATGAAAATTAGAAGTATTATTTTTGGCATGTGATTTTTCGGATATTTGTAATCAACATAACTTAAGGATGATGGTCTTGTTTTTTAAGTGCGGTCACGGGGTATCCGGCCTAGTTATGAGAGTTGACGTTATCATCAATTTAATAATAAATTCAAACATTCCACACAGTTTCAGTTTTTTAATTCATTCACAACGCTTTCCCATATACACTTCCATGGCTTTATATGTTAGCGATGAAGAGTACAATATCCAACACTACTATGCACCAGTTGGTAGAGATACAAAACATCAACCAGTATACATTGCATGGGATTCTTACAGATATACAAAAGAACTCTGATATATACACGTTTGCAATACTCTGGCCCTGTGAAACCTTAAAGTACCACTTCCAACCTTACTCTACATAAGAAAGTGTATTTTGTAGAATAAACAGAAAAGAGAGAAAACGTAATACTATCACATGTAACATCCTTCAACCCTTGTTAAAGTTACACACGCATAGATATTAAAACTGTCTTCTTTAATTACAACGCTGTATAACATGTTAAATTGCATCCTAACCTTCTTCATTGCCATATGATTGTCTTCACACGATATATATTGCCATTATTTACAACCACATTAAAAGATGAGCATTTGTTTCATCTTTATTGTCTGATATTACATCCGAATACAAAGTAGTCTCACACAAAAAATTAACAATTTACAAATCCACCATACATACACTACTAGTATTTGTACAATGGGATACTTAAATTCAATTGAATTTCAGTATCCATTGGTTTCTGGATTCAGACGTTAAACCTGGAATGAAATTTCTTCTGTCCACCTAGAAAAACGGAAAGTTTTTCATCCAAGGACTTCGAACGGCAGAAACTTAGGCAACAACAATCATCGTCACCGAAAATGGAGACATTTTAACGTCCATAGTCGCATGGCTACATATATCAGACAATTCACAAATATACTAAATATGTTGACTCCAGAACGATATAACATTTCTGTAACAGTTATGCGTTATTCTTCAATTTCTGTCACCTTGAACAACCTATTACACCTACCATATCAAGCATAATGCTTGACTCTAGTAATTCCTGCATTAATACCAACTTGAAGTGAGCGGGTTAAATTATAAGACTCTTTTCTTTATGCCCCGCGCAGAGTACAAAGCTGCTTACTAAACATGTTTCCTATAGTTAAAAAGGTTCTTCACCGACAATTCAAAGCTAGCAATACTTACATAGATTTTATTGCAAAATCTGGGAAGGATAATGCACTTTCTGGATAGAATCATTTTGAAATAACAAAACATTTACAAAACCTTATTCTATATATAATCTCATTTTCAAAGGTTCAATGATGTCAATATTAAAGTGAAAGGTACTGTCCCGAAAATGCTTGGGAACAGCGCTTAGCCTAGAACTAATCCTAAACAGAATTCCTTTACAATTTAACAAGCAAGCAGTGTCTAATCTCCAAGTAGGTGTGGGAAACTATCTTGTCTTGTCTCTCTGATTTCTGTCCTCCTACCCAAGGGACAACTTAGATGATACATAGACTTCCCTTTGTATATCTGCTTGGAGATATGTCATGCTGACACCAACAGTAATTTTATACAATGTCGTGCAAATATTGAGATTTTTGTTGTTCTTGAAGGAATATACATCGTCTATTCAGCTAAAGATGACTTAAGGGAGTATTGTACACGATGATGCCAGTCTGTGTGACTGTTGTACGACATGATGACGTCACTCATGCGTCATACACCATGCCGACTATTGGCCGCCTGCTGCCGGCCGGGGCGTGCTGCAAGGTCATGTGGACGTAGTCAAGGTCAGCCTGATTATGCAGCAGGTGGGGCAGGGGGCGAGACAAAACGTTAGGATGTTTGCATTTCTGGTAGTATTACTGATGTTGCATCTAGAATATATCCCTAAATACCCCGTTTTTTAAAACCCCGGATATATGTTACCCTGCGGATGTAGGTGAAGTAGCGTTACAAAAATGTATGTAAATGTGTATGTAGGTACGAATGAATGACCATGTCAATGTAAGGTCTATAGCGTTATATAAAACGAATTCATGAGAAAGAAGATAAAAAGGATAATTGGTTTCGATGCTCAGTACCATGTTTCTATGTATCCTTAAATCTTTGGACCAAGACCTTAATCTACAATCAAAAGACCATAAGAAGCCATTGACAACTTGTCCTGTTTACAACCGAAACTAATTAAGTAAAAAACAAAAGAAACTACCTACCGAAGGACTTTGCGGTGGGCTGGACCATCCAGCCTGAGAGGGGGGAGGGGAGGGAGTCCAGTACGGATCTCCAGGGCGTGGCTGTCTGCTAGCCTGGCTGTAGTACGAGCCTGTATCCCTAGGCGGCGCTTCTGTGTAGAAGTAGGGGTCTGCTGGTTTTCCCTCTGCCGCGGGTCTCGCCATGTGGCCGTTGCCGTTCATGCCATTTTGGGGGCGTCTGGGGGGGGGGGGGGGGGGGGGGAGAAACGACAAATTTGCCATTGAAACGGTTTAATGTTTGGCACAGAAATCAAATAATTGAATCTCTTGCTCTCATTTCTTTATCAAATCTATTTAATGAGCATCGCAATGTATTTTTTGTAATGCATGGAAACATATTAAACAAGTTTCTCCATAATGTTTACCAATAGCAGCTTTATAAAGGCAATTTGCTGGTTTCTTTGTACAGTATATTGCTTAACCGAACTTTTACCTGGTGGAAGTCAGGTCCCAGTCGTCGGCCGCTTTTTCTTTTACTGGTGAGGCGGTCACTACATAGGGAGAAAAGCACGTTTACAATAGCTGTCTAGCAGCAAAAGATATTGAGAAAATCACACATATGATACATCAGTATATCAGAGTCAAAGAAACAAATAAATTTACCAACGAAGGTAAAAACTGTATCTCATTGGAGTTGCGGCACATGCATTGGTGACCTTGATGCAACTGAGCGATGCAACTTGTTGTCTTTTCAGTCACACTTGTACATTTTGCATGCTATCCCGTTATAAAGTCAAGGGTACGGTAACACAAATATAATAAGGTCACAGCGAGGTCACCAACGTGCCGCATACGGTGAGATACGCCCTTTTCCGACGCCAAATGGCAGTTACTCATCAAGCAACTGGATGAAATTTGGAACCTTACCGACGGGTTTCTCTGGCTGGTGTTTCTTCTTGGACTTCATGACGAAGATGACGGCGGCCATGATGCCCGCCAGGACGAGCACGGCACACACCACCACAATGGCGGCGATCACCCCTCCGGTCAGGCCGCCGGACGTACCTGGAGCCAACAAGACAAGGCGAGGGTCAAGTTTACGGTCGGACAGGAGACCATGGGTGGCAATAAGATGTCAGTACAATTCTATGTTGTTTCTGTGATTTGTGGCAAACAAATGTCATTCTTACGGCTTCCCTCGACATCAGGAAATTATCATCATCATCATCTTTCGTATTACTGTTATTCATGATACCGTTTCTTTATGTCCGCTCCTGAGCAAAATAGCAAAAGTCTCGGGCTATGACTTTAAAGATCCAACTCAAATAACATCATGATGGGTTCTGTTGTTTGTTTTTTTACCTGCGAAAGTGTCAAAATTGCTTTCTTAAACTTGTTTGGGTCTAAAAACTCTCTTTAAGCCAACATGATCAGTATAGAAGTATAAATTGCAGTTTTAGATATCCTAAAAACAAGCAGTTGTGTCTACATTTACACTACAGAAGGAGAGCACAGGAAATCACCCACATATACTAGTATTTGCCCCTTGAATTTTTTTAAGCAGTATCGCAGTACGCATGCAAACGTTAGTGGAAACTATTCCATACAAAACGTTCATCCATGAAGTAAGGAACATTGCATTGCTTAGTAAACACATGTACACTAAGACATATAGCAGGAAGTCATACAGTGAGCTAGCCTAAACTATTTCACTCGAATTCGCTACGTTTGGTGACCGCAGCCATGCTACTAAGGCATTGTGAACAAAAAAATTTGCTAAGTTTAGAACAAGATTGTTTCAATGGGAATAGTGCAAATACTAAAAGCGAATAAGAAAATGTCTAGAAAGTTCAACAAGAAATGAAAAGGAGGAATCAAATCACCTTCTGCGGTCTGTGGCCCTCGAGTTTTGATTGGTCGATCGCTAGTTCGGGTCGGGTCTGACAGAGAAGAAGAAGGGGCGTGGTTGGTCAGATCGAGTTCAAGTTAATTTTCATTGGTGCATTTGAATTTTCAAATTTGGCTGACGGTTAGGTAAAGCCGGCAAGAGTCAGACAAAGACATCAAGAAGCCAAGGCACAAATAACGACTGCTGACGCGGCTATATTGACCACGGTATAAATGATATTCACCTCTTATTTAAAGCACCTTTCCCCCTACTTTTTTGGCGTTTTGTTGTATACATGTACTGTAGTCTTTCAAATTAAATCAGCATCGCTACTCTAACCAGAATGTAGAAAGCAGTCGTGGTTTACTGCAGTTTTAATAGAAGCCATTGATAAGTGGTCGAGATAGACGTGCAGTAAGGAGAAACACGACACACATCAGAAAAGCCACACTGTTAATTCCACACGCAATTCAAACGAGGAATGAATTCTCCTTACCTGTTTGTCCCTCCGAACCGCCAGGAGTGGGCCTCGTCGGTTCTGCAAAAGAGAACGAATATTGGTCAAGACTAGATTACTGAAGTACCAACAGCCATCACTAGGTGGCGCATGCAAGCTGCGTGCGAGAAAGAAACTGACAAATTTTGTTTGGCGTACTTCTACGCTTGTTACACATAGAACTTGAGGCTCCTAAGAAACCATCCAACGATCTTTGTTTTGCATAACAAAGGGTTGAGAATCATTTAGTTAGTCTGAGTTCATGTAACGTTACATGCTATGTCTGGCCGCTTGAAACGTACTGACTGTTTAAACCTTGTTTACAAATAAAAGACGCTCAATGAAGCAAACCTTAAGAGGCACAACAGACCATATCTTTAAGGATAATGACTCTAAAAAGTCGCACAGAAAAGGCCACTTTGATATGAAATATCATATATAAATAGCCCACTTTGACGGGACATGTTTTTAGAAGAAGGGAAACAAACACATCTACTAAGGTAATATCTAGTTTCGTTATTATTTTTATCTTGTGCATTTGCAGGGAACAATTCCACAATTGTAACCATAAGGTCGATAAGTACGACGATCAAAAAAATTCCACACACACCGTTGGATTCATCATTAAGGGATTTGGGAAGACAAGAGGTGGATTAAGAACACAGACGCCGACTTCTACTTATTATCTCTGCGTGGTGCCTGCTGGAGGGGGTGTCGTAATCTCTTAGCAGCCGAAAACGTGCCAGTTACAAGACGTACAAAAGAGTTGAAGAAAAGTTGTGCCTGGAGATAAGATTACTCGATGATAACCTTAGTGAGTTTGCAAGGCAGGACCAAGTGGTCGTTCGAAATCTAATTTTATTTCTATCTCTCTGTTGTTTGTACGTACGTCTGTGTAAGTGTGTGTGTGTGTTAGTGTTTGTGAATACGTGTGTGCCTATGTGTGTAACTGTGTGTGTATGTATGTGTGTATGTGTCCATATGTATGTATGTTTGTGTGTGTGTGTGTCTGTGTGCGTGCTTAAGTGTTCGTGTGTGGTATCACTTTGTGTGTATGTATGTGTGTGTGTGTGTGTGTGTGTGTGTGTGTGTGTGTGTGTGTGTGTGTCTGTCTGTGTGTGTGTCTGTGCGTGTGTGAGTATGTGCATGCGTTTGTGACAGTGTTTATGCAAATATGACTTTGCGTGTCAAGATGCATTCCTTTGCATTATACTAATGTTGAAATAGACAAAACATTTACGGAAAATACTACAACTCAAGAGAGATTCTCACCTCTGACGACAAGATCGACATACTGCATGTCCGTCCCGAACCCGTTATCTGCCGAACAGCGGTACTGCCCTTGACTCTGTGACGTCGCATTGCGCAGGCGCAGTACGTCGCCAGCAGACCTGGTCCCGTCCGGATGTTCCCAGGTGACGTTGGATGACGGGTAGCTCGTGACGGTGCATGTAAACGTGACGTCACCTCCGGCGTCGACGACATATTCCGAATAAGGTAGCGTCACCGTGGGACGAGCTAGAGATGGAATAACACAAAAGAACAAAATCAAATTAATCCAAAAATAATGCGTTAGATCAGATCAAGAACCCTTCCAAAGCATTAAGCTAATTAGAATATTGGACTGTAACCTTGAGATGATGTCAATTGCAAGGTCAGGAAAAATAAGCTACATTATTCTAAAATCTCATTGTACACTAGGTGGAACGAGATATCAAAACCGGAAGTTCTGCTGCAGCACCATAGAAATCCACTAGAGAACCCACACTTGTTCATCGTATTGCCGAAACCTATCCATATACCAAATATCATAAATACGTATTCACGTATTACTTAGTCATGTCGTAAGTCGTGCACACACATACACATACACATGCACATACACATACACATACACATATACATACATATATACAGACACCGACACACATATACACTTAACAATACATACGCACAGAGGGAGAGAGGGATCCGAAAAGCATAACCGTTGCTTCCAGCCTCTAGGCGAAGGTAACGTTAACTACATTGTGTTGTGAGACAGTTGAGATAAGACCTGTCTTGTTTGTAAGTATATACCTGTAAGAACGTCTATAGATCGGTGAAGCTTGCCAGGAATCTTAATGACTCTACAGAATTGTGTGTCTACCGTAGCATCTGGGTTGACATGTTGGGCGTTTTTCTGTACTCGGCCCCTTTTAACCGTACCTGTCCGTCCGCCTGTGTTTACACCGGAGCTGTCTAGACTAAACAGACGAACAGACAGTAGGAGAGAGATGCACACAGATGCTGTCTAAGGTGTTGAAGTGACACTGCTTAGATTTTATGTCTCCGAAACTTTTCAAACATCATTTTTAAACAAGCATAGACGCTTGGGGATCGGCCACATACGGCGTACGATAATCGTACGATCTCCAACTAAATACAATGTCCTTAAAAATTCACTGTCTTGTGACGGAAAAGGCTGTCTTGGATCCTTGTCGACGGTTGGTTCTGTCACAGCCTGCTTGGAACCTCTACGACATCAACATCGTACGACTGCTATAACAGTTCTATTTCTGATTCATTTAGCTCCAAACAAACGTTTGTTGCACGTAAAGAACAGATACTATAAATGCATTTAAGTTCGCGTGGTTTTTATTTCGCGGTAGGGAGGAAATGGAGTGTTCACGGTAGTTCGTGTTTGAAACAATAGTAGCGCTACAGTCATAGGCGGACAAAAGTGGTTTTAAGTTCGCGCTGAAAGTTCACCGCGAAAACCGCGAACATAAAACCACCGCGAACATTTCTGCATTTAGGGTATACCAAAGAAAGATATTTTCACATCTTTATCTAGTCCTGACCAGAATTTTGTTCGTCTTGTTTTGAATGCATCCAGTGACACCATCATAACAACGCCATAGTAACGCAGAACCCTGAGAATGTCACTGTTATCCTTTTACAGACTACTTTACCCTTTAGATTTGATTGTTTTCAGATTCATCAAGTCAAGTGCATCGTCTGAGGGACTATAGGATTACGTGTTCTTGTTAACAATGACGTAATGAGTAGAGAAAAGGTTTTGACTTTTCATTTTCAAGTTCAGTGGACTGTAAGAGGTGTATTAGAAACGGTAGACTGGAACCTTCAGAAGTAAACCGCTCTGAGAAAATTAAACTTGTGCACCGATCCTTGTCATTCTACCGGAGATTGTTTACATAAAGCTTGAAGTCTAAAGGATTCTACTTCAAGACGATCATGAAGATACAAAGGTGATTCTATCATTTCTCTTGTCACAGATATCCTTGTCCCTTTCGGACTTTCTTCTTCCGTTGTTCTGTTCTTAAGTGATCTTCAAACAAATGTTTGGCTTCGGCTAATTTTAGTACATTTCTAGTGGCGTTTTGTACTTCCTTCAAGCCGACCATGGCCTCCCAACCTTCTCTGGACCAAACTTGGTAGTTAGTCGTGAGCAAGGTCATCTCAGGGCGAGGTTGCCTGCTGGTCTTTAAAAGTCGTCTGCGCGAACCAACTACTAGTATGAATTTTGATGCATAAAACCAGGCTAAAATTCCAGGCTATTCCCAACTTGGCGCCGACTTTTTTTTGGCTTGGGGGAGTGGCAAAGTCGTCTGACGTGTGCTTTAAGCTATACATTCAGTAAAAAGGAAAAGAAAGCGTCACGTAAAACATACAAAACGGCGCAAATAGACGAAGAAAGTCAGGCCAAAGCCATACACCTGCTAGTACGTTTCCCCACAGTGGGCCCCATCCCCATCCAGCCGTGTCTCTATATTCACCTGCGTTATTCTAACTACCGGCGGGACGCTATCTGGTGTCACCCGCACCGCTACGCTTGGATGCGGCCAGGAACCCTAACCAAATAGCTGTTCGCTAGGAATGTCTCACATTTGGCTGCGGTGACCTGAAGCTAACGATGTACAATGCAGGTGCATTGTGGTGCCTTCACTGTAGAATAACGCCAATATTTCGATACAATTTTTCTAATGCTTGCTATATAATGTATTTCTCGACAATCAGCTAACACTCATATTCTGGTGGTTTAGAATAATTCAAAGATAGTTACATGTAAGTTTTACCTAAAGTAGAACCAATAGTTCCTAGGCATTAGCCTTGACGAAGTATGGGGTCATGTTTGTTTACTTCGGCCTCGCTGTAAGAAAATTGCGTCAACCATCTTTGATCTGGGCCGTACTGTTGCTGATTCTTCACATTTCTTCACATTTTTTCTTTGACAAACACTTAAGCTATTCTTCTGTTGCTCTTTCTTCGGTCACGCTGAAAGGTCATTGGCATGTCACTTTAGGCTTATTTCAAATTAAGTGATAAACACCAAAAGCGCCACACGATAATTGTAACGTTAGCATTTGATGTTATGAGTCCTGCTATTGACGAACCACTATTGTATATGATAAGAAGCCGACAAACAATATGACAAAAAGACTTCACCCCCTTTCCACAATGATAGCTCCCATTACGTAATACCCATAATGTTATGCGATCCACACACATACACACACACACACACATACACACACACAATAAAAAACACATTGCCACACTTGCACGCACGCACACACACACACACACACACACACACACACACACACACACACACACACACACACACACACACACACACACACACACACACATTCACACACAGACCAACAACGATTTCCAAGACAAGAGCTAATTAATAGTAAAACATCACTTACTGTAAACAAACAGGGTTTGTCTGGCCGAGTTAACTGGAGCATTTACTGTTGCCAAGTCGGACACACTACAGAAGAACTCCCCTGCGTCGGTTAGCCTCAGTGACGAAACACCAAGGGCCCTCTGCTGTCCAACTATAGATACCCTATCGGTGAAATTAGATGACGTCGCCGAGATTGCGTCATTGACAACCCGTACGACGATCTCATCTCCCCGCATCCAGTTTAGTAGGTACGCAGAAGGGAATGTGACGTCACACTCGAACTGTTGGTAGGAGGTAACTTCTTTGTTGATGGCTTGGCCGTCTGATCAGGAAAGAAAACAAAACAAAACATAAGCAAAACGAATGACGCAGTACTTTTTGCTATCAATTTACCCGTACCCGCGATGCCATCGATGGAATATTTGTCATCACAAGTCTAACAAATTACTTTTTCTGGAAACTCTGAATTTCACCCCGTCACTATGCGGTGATCGTGCTCATGGAAAATTTATGACGCGACAAACAAACAAACAAACAGACAGACAGACAGACAGACACATTGAAGCGATAGGGAAAATGGGCCTGCGAGAAAAGGTTACACAATGTCTGACATTTGAATGCATCATGTTACATTGGCGGAAGACACCGGTATCAAAGCGCCCATTCAAGTCGTTCTTGAAGAACAAGAGTAAAGTATGCTACAGATAAAATTCTTTTCTTTGTAACGTAAGACGATAAATGCCGTGTTTCGTTTGGGTGAAGGAGGGAAACATAACTGTAGCTGTAAAGAGAGCCGAAACAATCTGTTTGTAGTAACCGCTCAATGGACTTGAAGAGAATGGTCACAGAAGACAGGTGGTCCCCGTGATAGACAGGATTCAGTGAGTAGGGAAATATACAATCCAAGATTCCGCCAAAAAGGGGGCACAATAGCCAGATGGTCCTTATGTAGAGGACTACTAGAGGTTGTAATATGTACAGATTTGACTGTATGGCAATGGCCGCGTGGTCCTTATGTAGAGATGGTCACTTGTACAGGTTTGACTGTATATCAATGGCCAGGTGGTCCTTATGTAAAGGTGATCCCTAGTACAGGTTTGACTGTATGTCAATGGCCAGGTGGTCCTTATGCAGAGGTGGTCACTTGTACAGGTTTGACTGTATATCAATGGTCAGGTGATCCTTATGTAAAGGTGGTCACTAGGACAGGTTTGACTGTTAGATAGATACGTTGCATTATAATAGAACGGTCTGCGAATACGAATACGATCTTCTTAAAGCCGACGCTAGACTCTTGTCTGTCCTAAGAACCAACTACAAGGCCTCCAGTCTTGTAACGCCAAGAACTGCCATTGCTAATGACTCTGAACGGCTCCTTAAAATAACTCTCCTTTCTTTTCCGCTGACGTTTCGAGTTTCCGGCTAAAGAAGTGAACAGTGGCGTCCCCTCCTAGTTCCGCTGAGCACGCACACACAGACAGGAGTGCCACACGCATGAGGGGGGAGAATGAATAGAGAGAAGTGGCCGCGTTAACTAATAAACGTACTTGGCATTTTCCCAAAGGCTGGATAAGTGCATTTAACATTATAGTTTCATCCCATACATGGATTCTTAAGGACGACTAGGTTCATTGAGTTGTTTGATTGCATAACTTCTTAGCAGGAATGAGAAGACAATAGGACACTTCTTTCGCTCAGTCTGCCTTTTTGTTTGGACAAAGGGATGCAATAGAAACTTCAGGTATTGAGACATAAACACCGTCTGTCCTTGAAGACAAATGTCTAGAAGACAGTGAAGGTTTTAGGAGTTATTTCAGGAGACATTTACAGTGGACGTATCCCACCAAGGACAGTGATTTTAAGAAGAAATCTTTGCACCAAAGTGCCATTCTGAGATTCATGACTTAATGCTGGCATCAGGTATATTCTTCCTACTTCTTAAACAAAAATGAAGCGAGGACAATAAGGCTGACATTTCCGCTTGTTGCTTAAGACATTCCTGACGAATTTCTTAAACTCCAAAAAGGAAATCCAATGAAACAACAAAAAAAACTTTCACATAAGTTTTGAGAAAAAACACCAATTAAGTACACTAGGTTGGCAGACGATTTTTTTCGTGATCCGAAAAATAGTTGCAATATGAAAATGCACAGATTAGCATGACGTCACGTTAAAGAAGCTCGAATGGAGAAAAGACGTGCTAGGAGATTGAATTAAAACAGGACAACGTGTGTCCTGTCCTTCCGCACTAGAGATGTGCTACATAACAATCACAAACTGAACGACTCCGCCACCTTACAGATGGACGTGTACTGTTGAGCCCTGCCCTACTCTGCGCTAATGCACCGCCTTCTTTATTTGTGGTCTTCGCTGACAGACAGACGACAGAGAGAGTGCGGGCTCTCCGGTTACGGTTACAAAGTGTTCCACTGTGTGTTAGAGGGGTGGGGGATGAGTGGACATAGAAATAAAAAGCGGTCTAAGCCGTGAATTTCGTTGGAGATACGGTTTAAGGTATGACAAGAGATGTTACTGCATTCGATGTTGTCTTTTATCAGGAAATTTCTATCATCAGCAAATTTAGATTTCTTATAACAGATATGTCTCTATCTATCTTGATTTTCTTTATTGAAGTCTTTGATTTCTAGCTTAGTAAATAAGGTCTACGGTATAATAATAGTGTCACTGGGATTGATGTCAGGAAATGTCTATGATGACAAATTTGGATCGTGATTTTTGGAGGGGGATCTAAATAGGTTTCATGGCTTCCCTGGAAGCTCTTTAGTAAGTACAAAAGTAAGTGCATTTTTATTCATTATCTTCTTTTTATCTTTAATGGTAAAGAACAACATAACGGCTGTATGGTATCTAGCCATCTAACTATTGCAGAATATTTTCAAGAGGTGTCGTAAAGTTTATTATCTTATTAAAATGCATGTGTCATTCGGTGACTAGTCTGTGTTTAAATTGTCGTTCTACTGCGTCATTGTTGAGTCATCTTGCGTGACTGTATTGTTTCTATAGGTTTAATTGCACACGAACCGATTCATCTTTTTAATAATACAGCTTCGAAAGGTCTCGAGATATTTTATGACTGTGTTCTAAATGACAGCGAACAATGAGACTCCCTTGTTACTCCGGGAAGGAGGATGACCTCCTTCTGGGAGTATTGGGAATGCATTTGTTTGCGCGTTCGCAGCTATAACTCACGATCCCGTTGTCGCATTGGTGTGTAACTTGGCATATCGTTTGCCTGGTTCGGCGTGGTGATGCACAATAGCTTTGTTACACCATAACTACTTTAAACGTCAATCCAATATCGTAATTGCACCCCTATAATTAATGCTATGTCCCACTGCCCTGCCATAGGGACCATGTTATAATCCGTTATGCATGACCGGAATACTTCAGGCAGATACGGGGTATAAATCTTCCTTACTTGCTGTGATCGTATAGTCACTGTTACATTGAAAAATAGACAACGTGCATCACCACACGCAACCTAGCTAGCGATATACCAAGTTACATACCAATGCGGCAACGGGAATTGTGAGTTTTCGCTGCGAACATGTGCCGAGTGAGCTTCAGTCTGTGTATTAAGTATGCCGTGTCCACTCGCAACTCGCATACAGTATGTGCGCACGGGACGGACGATGCACTTTTACGCACAGTGTGAAAATGGGAAATCTCTGGACCTTCAAACTTACCACACTTGTAGTTTATAATACGGCGGCTGTGACAATGTAAAAAGTTTACGCAGGGGATGAAAGATTGTCGAGAAATATCTCTCAGAAAAGTGCGCGCGCCAGTGTCACTTCCGGGTGGTTAGATCCGGTGACCTTTGACCTTCGTGAAATGTAACGATAATATAAATTAGCCTTTTTTTATTGCAAATAGCTTGATAGCTATAGATCAGGCCGGCCTGCAATAAATTGTGGAAAGAGGATTTACTGCATATTTGTGATTTCTGATACATCTTAGTTAAAGGCTGAATAAGAATGGTTCGTTGATAATTGAAAAGGGGCCATCTAGATTTAACTTTGTGACTTTTCCCGGAATTTCTAGATCCCATCTGTGCCATGCTGTAAAAACATACTTTTCAGCAGGTTGACCACTCCTGTATTGAACGAAAAAGATAAACAAACACGTTTTCTTTACTTGCTCTAAAACACTACGTGGACAGTGTGCAGAGATGCAATTTGTGTGGGTCAATACTTGTACATACTATAAATACTTCACGGAGAATTGTGTCCTACGGACTCTTGTTTGAAATTAGAAACGTACTACATTAAACTACGAGAACATTACCGTCGGACAAAGGCGCTGATATTTTAGGCCATAAACATAACAAAGTTATGGAAATATGTAGATAGTAAGTTAGAAGGGTATCACAACATTACCATCTCGTATTTATTTCAGTTTCAACTTCTATGAGAGATAATACGTGGCCTGTCCCCAGATGATATAAATATTAAACTAAAACATGTTACGATGATCTACCTATGAAATAGACTCTACCAGACTCCTTGAGTCTAGTGACCTTGAGTCTAGTAGAAATTGGCCACATTGATTTGCAAGAGGAGTTAGTCGTACATAGAGCAACGCCTAAACAACCCAAATTTCTAGTATGTTTTGGGCGACCAAACTAGTCGCGTAGAGACTATAAAATATGTACACCAGTTTAACATACATTACGCACTATACCGGACTTCAGTTTATAATTTAGTCATTTTTCCACCTGCAAGCCAAGGATCGTGTGAAAATCCCACCTCGTGTCGTGTTACAACCTTATAAACAAGAGATTTACCTGTATAAACCCGGCTTGGTTGTCAAGAAGGCGGGAGGACAAATTTCACATTCAGCACGGATTACACGATGTAATTAGTCGCGGGTATTGTTTCGCCCGTTTGAATGGAATACAATCCGTCGACTTAACACCCCTTCCCTGATCGGTTTGTGTGCCGTAGACTTAATACCTGCTTCAGGGGGATGGATTCTTCTGATCCGATCTGATTATGATTTTTTTTCGTGTTCTTATCTTAGTTTTTTCCGGACAGGTGCGTGGATTGGGTTCGATGTATTTGAATCTTTTTGAGTCATTTTACATGCAGGTGGTACGGTTATAAGGCTACCTGGTTTACCTGTCAAAATAACTACTTAAGAATGAACATAAAAGAAAAAATGCGCGCTTATAGATCAAGGTTGTGTTTTGTACGTAAATTTTCAAATTTTGTATGTCACAGGTTTTTACATTTTTGAAGTTGCAAGGAAAGGACTAATCTCCAAGAAGATCTAACGGTTGCAAAGACCGTATCCAACCGTGCAGGTTGCAATAAGAACTCCCTTTGCCAGTTGGATACAGTATTTGCAACCGTATCTGCCTGGAGATTGGGAAAGGACCATCCAAATTAAGATGTTCTATCTATATCTATCGTACTTGGCAGGGTATAAAAGAGGGACATGGAGATCACCAGAATAATGGACGAACTGGACTATAAACTAAAAATGACATAAAAGACTATAAAAACTATTCATATCCAGACATCTACTTGGGGATCAGTTCTTCGTTCATCTGAGACGGACCCGTTTCCCCTCCGTATTTCCGCCGCCATGTTGTGATTCTATGTCCGTAAACAATGGATTACCTGCCCGACACTCGGCATGCTTGTCAGGTCAAAGGTCAACAACAATTTCCTGACAAAATATGGACTCAATGGAGAGTCAAAAACACGTTTCGGTTCACAGAAAAAGTTTGAATCAAGACAAAAATGCTCAAGTATTTCATTGGATTCGCAGTTATGGACCAACTACAAACTCTAAAACTCTCATTCGTAACAAAACCATTTTTCATAGATACGTCACAACCATTCCAATACATTCCTAATAGTTCTGACCCTATTACTACTACTTTCGTTCACTTAGAGCAGCTAAAATATGTTTTCAGATTGTGTATTGAGCCCCCCTTCCTCGTAAGCGGTCATTATTCCAGTTAAGCCCCGTGAAACTCCACGATAATGACCCATAAGGGGGGTTGTTGCCGAACAATACCCGGAGACAGCGGTTGTTAAACTAACTTTGTGTTGGTGGCCAGATAGGAGCAAAAACCTTGGCCTAATTCTGCGAGACAGACAGCGAAGGACAATACACACACAGCTTGTACTCAGAATACAGTCTCCACCACTTTCTCTAGATTCTAGATTTTCCAGACTTTCCTAAGTGGTCACGAAAAGTGGAATTCAGCACAAATAGGGTGAATAATTGGCCCAGAGCATGTGGTAAAACTTTTCAACTGTAAAAGAAGCCCTGTAGTAGCCAAACTCCCCTGACAATCTATTCCCCTTATAGCCAGTGAGTTAGTCTGGTAGAGACTAATGAATAGCAAAAGAAAGAAGTGAAACATGGGTAAAGAATTTTTCTAGACCACCAGAAGAGGTCTTAATGCCACCTGTAACTTTCTGGAAACTAGACCTATTCGGCTAACCCCTCTGATAAACGCTATTTCGGTCAGTTTCTGCTACTTCTTTCCTTCCCATAAAAGTTTGGTGGCGTCTAGAGAAATGGTTTTCTTTCAGCAGATGTCCTATGCATTAGTAAAAAGATCTCATGGCGGGATTCGAGTCCACAAAACCTCGCCCACGACAAGTTGTCTGTCCGCACATTCCTGACCGAAGCCAAACTATTAATTTCTGCGCCGTAAATTTTTCGCAGAGAAGTTCTGCTGACAACTTAATCCCCGTGACATGGTAGATAAAGAGCCATTAGGGTGTAACATAGCCGAGCGCCCGGGGGTAACATTAGCGGGAACTGGCCGGGACACTTTGAACAATCAGACATAAGCCTGGTGCAGAAGGTAGAAACACTTTACTACACCACAACGGATAATGGTTTACAGGTGTGGAGTGTTTCGAGTCATATGCGTTATGAGTGAATTTAAAGTACAAATAAGCATCGAGATTTAGTTTATTCAGATCCTCACTTATGCTTTGGTCCCATTTCCAATCCGGGGCCCGGCCGGGCTGTTTACGAAAACGAAAAATTAAAGTGTATATCTGTAATATGCACTAACTATGCTCTTACATACTTTTTGGTACGTTTTGTGTTTTTGCTGACTTTTATATCATACTTTTCGTTCCCAAAGACTGCCCGACCGGGCCCCGGATTGGAAATGTGACCCTAGCCCTAGCACTAGTAGTTGGAAATGTGACCGTAGCACTAGCAGTATAGTAATGTGTTTGGGTCAAAAACCAGAACGCTTGGAACAAATGAAACCTAAACCTGGCTTGAAAGGGTAGAAACACTTGACGACGACACAAAAGACAATGGGCGACAAGCTATAGGAGTATTTTATCTTTTTGAATCTGAAGACTAAACAAGTATCAAATGTCAACCTTTTACATAGGTTTGAATTGACCTTATGTGAAGTAAACTCATCTTTTTCCAAAATAATCACATGTGCCAAGGAACGAATTGTCCTTGAGACATTCTATGCTTGTAAATCTTATACGCCTTTTTGCAGAATACTGTCTAAAACTGTAAAAGTATACTGCAAACGCTACGGTGCAATTCTGTATTTTCTCTTTTTGAAAAAAAGTAGCAATACACCAGAATCCCCGCACAAGTTGATAATTCTAAAAAGTATTAAAAACATTTACGGTATATTTATATATCTACGGTACAAACGCGTCCGAAAGTTTCTACCGGGTGTGAAGTCGCGTAGTTAGTGGTAAGTTTTCCTGAGTCCTGTTCTGTTAGTTTGTGCTGAAAGTTAAGCCGCGTGAAACGCGAGTATAATTGCACCATTACCGGGGGACGAGATTGCCCGTGCCTCTGGGCGAGCCGATTACTTCCGGACTCAGGAAAGAAAAAAAAAACTCAGTAGCCTCTACCAGGCCTTTCTACATGGTATGGATCCCAGGATTCGGCCAAAACGGGAATGATTAATTATTTAATTTGCTAGGAGATTCAGTCCGCGAGAAGGTTAAGATTTCCTCCTCTTTTGACAGCGTCTTACCAAAGAAACCCAAATTTTGGCCAAACTCCCCTGGCAAAGTTATTCTCCCTATAGCCTACCTATATAGCCCGCGTAGTTAGTCTGGTAGTGACTAGTACTTTCCAGTGTAAAGGATTATACTAAACCGTCAGTTAAAAGTCATACCACTTGTATATTTCAGTAAAGAAGAATAGTCTTGTAGCGAATGCCTACGAATAGTTTCATCCTACAATGCCTATGTATCCGCACATGGTGTTTTCTGGGAAAGTGTAAACGTTACGTACAATGGATTGATTTGCATAGGCCAACCTACTTCACAAAGATAGGATAAAAATTCTTTAATCTTTCTTTGCAAATTTCCTCAGACCGTCTCCGTGGTGATGTCGACACGTCTTTAAAAGTATAGGATGTCTTGAGTCATTAGTACCGACGCGTTAGGAATTTCAATTTCTTCTGAACGGGAAAATTGAGTTAGTTCTGGACCTGTGGAATCTTGGGGTCCAGACGGGCCTTTTCCTGTACTCGCCCATAGACCGAGTCATGCGTTCGTGCTCTGAATATTAAGTGCGTAGCCAGAAGTCGCCCTCTTTTACATGTGCCATGTCTTGACTTAAGTATACACTTAACCTTCGTCATGCCCTAAGACACTTAGCTGGAAGTCGTGTTCCTCTTTAAGTCGTGACGAAATACATGTATGCGTCTGGACTTAAATCATGTCTTGAGACGGCTTAGAGGGTTGACATCTTCCCATCGTCCAGTTGTCATGGTAACGTTAATAAACACACACACATTTTGGTACGAGTATAGTAGTCTAGCATATAAGTTCGGCTTCTTTTCGCTTCTTGGCAATGGTGAAAATGTAGGATTGTATAGATTTACATGTAGCTACAGTAGGTTTATAAAAATAGTGCGACTCATACATCTGCGGTAAGGGAATTTACTTTCTGTATAACTGAATAGAATTTTCCATTTATAAAGTTGTACAGATGACAGAGCAGGTGCTGTAGCACGCATATGTCAGGTTGTTAGAGTGAGAAGGCGTGGTCACCGAACTCAATAACCCCATTTCAGCCCTGACGGGTGCCGCACTGTGATGGGGTTATTGAGTTCCGTGATAAAACACAGGGGGGTACACTTACAACATAACTGTGAAAAGAGGGGGCGTTTCTATAGGGGTAATAAAGTAACGAACACTTACGAACATGAACAAAATGGGATGGGCAGTTAGGAGTCAGAGGTGGAAATATTGTCTGATCGTCTAGCTTTAGATTCTAATTTAATACCGAATGTTGTTGACATTTATCGAATCACAAACTTTCATGTAAACATATACATGTATTTCTACCTCCTTTTGAGTCACAAAAAAATGCCACTCATTTAAAGTCAAATGAGCCTGTAAACATTACTGATGATAAACAACATTGAAAAGTTCCAATACAACAACAATAACTATCAACATATGACCTGCAACCTTATATATTCATAACAGTAGTAAGCGCCAACCAGTCAGAAAGGCTACCGGAACGTCGGGCGATAGAATGCCTGGCTTGTGAAGCTAAGAACACAGCATATATCCAGACACTTCACCTGAAAACTGAGCCCAAATCTGCCCTAAGTGCTAGTCTAACAGGCGGTGAATGAGGCTCCTCTCCGAATCAAATTGTCCCCATTGCTAATGAAAACAAACAATGGCTGTCCATAAGGACGGCGGATTACAACAGAAGATTATGTTCCCCGGAAGAGATTGGCGTGTAATCCGAATCCACTGAGAAGGAATCTTCCACAAGAACCCAGAATTGCCCTGATTAAGTTTTCTTATTGTTTGGGCTCAGTGTACAAGGCACGATAACTTAATCTAGGACCTCGTTAAGGTTTGGTTCGGTTGTTTTGTTGTCTCAAAGATCAGGACTTGTACAGGTGCAAATCAGGTCAATCAACGTGTAAGCCGCTACCTTTGGTCTGAGAACGACAATAAGTGTCCTTATTAAGGGTCTTATTTGTGAAACTTAAACTTCTTGTCAGCAGGACGCAACGAAAAATCTACCAGTGTTCAACCAAATTACTCTCTAGTCTGAGTACATACATGTAGTGTATAAATCGGGTAAATAATTGACAATAGAGTTTGTAGAACAGTATACAGAATACCACAAATCAATTCTTGTTTCAGACATCAGTAAACATGTTCTAGGACTTAAATAGGTATTCTATGCATTATCAAATTTATCGACAGTTAACAATAACGGAATTCCTTTGATTGAAAAGATTTTACTGTCAAGGAAAAACAAATTGATTGTACGTAAATGATACAATTAGATCACGAAGTGCCCTTATTGAATGACAGGTCTGGAGACTGTCTCCACTATATTTTCTCGTGGAGTGGACACAGCTAATGACAGTCGTCGTTAACAGGCATGTACTAACCGTCACTCACTGAAACTGCACGTTTTCACAGTACAGGAGCACGCTGTCAATCAAATAAAACTGATTAAATTCGTGTCACTCAACGGTAGCAAAATGTCAAACAAACTCGTAGACTTGGTGTCCAGTGAGTATCTTATACCAGCTCGGAAAAGACAGTCGTGGCTTAGAGCTTCAGAAGTATTAAGAATTGAGGCGTCTAAAGATACCTACTTTCCTAAAGCTCTTGTGGAATAAAACATGTTATTATCAGATTGGCTGGCTTTTTTTGAAGACCAAATATCAAAGAGCTATTAGTGTTATTTGAGTTAGGTGTGACAGGTCGTTCTATATAGCATATTACGAGCATTATGGATGGCTATATGGGATGACTAGCAAAAAATCTTGAATACAGAGTCACTGGATTTGAATTTCCATTTAATGTTAACCTAGCCAGTGGCAAAATAAATGAAGAGGTGGATTTCTCATGCTTTAAACTATGTGGGACATGTTTGTGCCATTACATGCACAGTTGTTCCTTCGCCTGAAGCAATTCCTCAGTCCCTTTCCTGTTTACCGTCTGTATCTGTATCCTTCAGGAATTTTGCTGACACGCAGGACGATTTTTGTTTAATTGAGGGTGTTTGTTCCACCTGCAATTACGTCCTTTATGGAGGGCAAACGAGGTACTTTTTCGAGAAGTTGGAAAATGTTTTATTTTTATTTTCTATAAGTAGCATGGGCATACTAGTTCCCAGAAATACAATATGATGTACACTTAACTGGCACGGTTGTCTAGATATGAAATACATGTATACAAACAAGATTGTCCAAACGGGGCGTAACTTATGCTATTTGTTGGAAAATATTGATGTCATGGCCTAGGTAGCAAGCGGTGATATGGAATTTTCTTAGTTCGATTCCCAGACAATCCTAAAAACCTGCCAGTTGACAGTTTACCGTTTGAAATTTGAAGCAAGACAGACAAACACACATAACGCGCCGATGTTGGCGTCTTAATGAGCGTCTTGACCGATATTTGACTGACAGGGGGACGCGAGACAACAGAGAAGAACAACAACCGTCTGACATGCGCCAGTCGTACTCTTAGCATTCTAGGTTAGCCTCTACCAGGCTCCGCGGATCGCTGGGAAAATAGTAGATATTGGCCAAGTACAGTGAATTGTATGAAGGGAGTTGGCTACGGAGAGAGGGTCCAATAGGCAATCCTGCTGATGAAACGCTCCATGGCCAAAGTCCCCCGGCAAATGTTCTCCCTATAGCCGGCGCGGTTAGTCTGGTAGAGATTAATTCTAGGTCTTGCTGAATTGAATTACGTAGACAAATGTGGAACAAATTTACAGACAATTACCGAAAGAAACTAAGCAAAAATGGCAGATGCCGTTTAAAAGTCTTCTCGCCAAGAAACGTTTATAGTCTATGTTAAACTAAGTACTCTTTCCAGCCAAAATGTGACTGATATTCTAGTCTTGATTCCTATAAAGACGTATATCATATATCTATTTTAGATTTTAAATGTATACCTTCTTCTGAACTGTGATGATGAAAATGGAAGTGTACACTAGAAGGAGATGATGAAGGTAGAACGGACAAGAAATGGGTTCCATGAGAGGTAGGCTGGTTGTTTACACGGAGGGTGTGTTAGAGCGAGCCAGTACATTTACGGGGATCAACAAATGTTTGTCCACGGGATCAGAGACGTAACGAACCGAGACTGTCTTTGAGTCATCGTTAGGGGACGGAGCAAGAAAGAGCTGGGGTGAAAATGCTGGTGTCTTCTCTCCAAGCAGGCTGAGAGATTGAAAAATCTTTATAGAAGCAAGCTCTACAAGTAGGGCGTTTGGGGGGTTATACTGTACTTTTATCCTGAAGTCATATCCGTTCTCTCTGTACTTGGTGTCTTTTGGGCCATCTTCTATTCCAGTAAAAGGGTCAAGCAAAAGATGGTAACGATTTCTCCCTACCGTATCTGCTTGGTGAATAGTGCGTTGGAACATTTGTGTACATTCACCAGACAATCTTTACTATGGGTTTTCTATGCAGTTTCCTTGTCTGTTGTGCTTGTCTTTAAGCGTAAGAGTAGAATACACAAGATATTATGCCAGTTTGAGTCTATCAAAAGAACAAAACGATTTCGTCCAGCATTCATGGAGACCTCCCGTTAAAAGACTTGTGTACACTAGGAATTAGAAACCATTGTAGCACAGTCAATATATCCGCGTCACTAAACCGTTTCAAGAGCAGGCCGGCTAATTATGTAGCTCGTGATGTTTACATCCATTCAATAAACCTTTCAATATCCGAGAAATCCAGTAAATCTCTAACGGTTTTAATGACGGAATTATTTAGAGAGTCCCCTAATTCCATGGCAGCCATGTTTGTTTTAGAACGCCTGTGTCATCTTTCCCATGATGCTCTGTTTGCACGTCTTCTCTAGTCGGTAAACCGTGTATGTTGACAGTGCGGACTGCTATTCTCATGTTTGTTTGTGGTTTCTCTTTGCCCAGCGCCATGTTAGACCCAAAGCTGCCAGCTTTATTTTTGACTAGAAACATTGTTCAATTGAAAACAGCTACATAACTCGTCTTTCGAAATATCATACTAACATGTACATATTGATTAGACTCTGATTGAAATATGAAGATGTCGCCTCCTCCCTTTAACTTAAACTCCTTGGATCAAGCATTCTAAGATTTATTCAATCAATACCGTGTGGGACTATAACTGATGAGGATGCTGCCAATAGATTTTTTTGTCTCTTGTCCCTTAGGTTCTAGCTACCACTAGAGATACCTTAAGGGCTTCGGAGTTTGGAACTTATTTTGGGGCCATTACTCATCGCTTCACGTTATCCATGACACAACTCCGCACACCCACAACAAATCCGCCGGCCCCTTCCTCTGGGTACAGACGCTCGCTTGTCTCGTTCAACATGAGTTTCCGATAACATATTCTGTGGCCATAGCTGAGTTTCCTATAGTTTGACTAGGAGTCTAGCCTTGGATGAGATCTTGGATTGCTGAAACTGGATGATTTTGCTCGAAATGTTTGGTGCCCAGTTCGCTGTATGTTTGTGACCTATGTTGGTGGGCCTCTATGCTAACAAGAGACCCTTCTTCTCGAGACTAAGCCAAATCCTCCATCCCCTGGGTTTCTAGGCTAACCGCTAAACTGAGACCATTTTTCGAGGCTGGGCGGGGCCCTCTCTATTAGTGTAAGTGGGCTCTTTGATAGACTTCAGTAAAACAAGTACAGCACTCGATAAACGAGCCTAGCGTGACGAAAGGGAGGCGGTATGATATCAAAAGACGCTCATATTACATGTTTATGGAAAGAGTAATAACTTGGGCTGTGCCATTATTCTGGGGGTGGACATTCTTCACGAGACGTGTAGGGTCGAGGAAACGTTTGGGAGTGGGCGACTCATTTTATAATGATATAGACGGAGTGTTTGATTAGAGAGAGTCAACGTGTGAAAAATGTATGACAAGATTTTGCCGACTTTCATTTAAAATGACCCAAATTGTTTTCCCGTCTGCATATTTTGTTGCTGATACATTGTACGATTTTTTGCCGGAGGATCATCAGCGAGATTTTGACAGAACTGACATGGATCTACGAGAACTTTTTCCGTCTTAAGCTGAATCGCGTACGACATTTTCACCACTGTCTCAAGAATAAACGACGAAGTACTCTCCAAGCAGAGGTTTGGCTTCGGCTTGCTTTTGACGTCTTTTATGCGTTTTTTTCGGGCTTTCTATTTTGTCAGGTTTTCTTTATTGGCCGGCGGACATAAAGAAAAGGTAACAAAGTTGAAAACCCTACAAAAATGCGGAAAAGAAGTCTAAACCCAACCTCTGCTTAGAGAGTATGCAATCATGCCCAAAACAAGCCGGAGCCGAACCTCTGCTTTGAGCAGTCTAGACGTGCGTGCGTGCTCGATGCCGCTAGCGTGTCCCCGCGCGTGACTGGACGGTCTTGTGGCTACTTTGTGAGAGCTCGTCTTTTCAGATTACAGCACTTCTTTTTTTGAAGTGAAAATCCCGGGGTCTTACGCCACAGACGGGCTAAACAATAACCTATGCATGGCGCCATGACGGAATAAAGCCGTGCGATTTGGCCAGTCGGGCCCCGCAGACGTCAATAAACAAAGTGCGCAAATTTGCGGACTGACCTCGCTACGAAAACAACAACAAACCAAAGATAACATCCATATAAAGCTTTTTAGTTTACGATTTACTCTTAGATAATGAATATGGATGATATGGAATTGATGGAATTTGAACGTGATAAAGCTTTTGTTTTTCAGTAAGGATATGATCAGAAAGTTACAATATATAGAAATGAAGCTATCCTGTTACGTATGTTGGGTATAACACTAGCTATCTACAAATAAACTTTTAGGAAATTGACAGTTTTCCATATCTTTTACGTCATGATAACTTTTATTTTGTCAAGGAAAACTTGCTTTCTCTTCTGTGTATGACAAAAGCAATATACAGTACGTGCTATTAATATTGATAGGGTACTAATAATAAAGTCATATCCGGGTCAAGTCATATCCTGATGTCATTATCACCTACATACGCAGGTATGGCTGTATGTTCTGGCAGGAGGGTTGTAATGCTTTAAGCCCCCTGTTGCATTCATCTTACAATACATTATAATTTACCATAGAAAATGATGGCATTCTTTGGATAGTGGTGTATGCATCGTACAGAATCCAACTGTCTTTGGCAGAAAAGGACATCATAGCTTATCAACAGTTTGTTGTCTCATCATAGAGTTTCTGAAGATCGCAGGACAAGCAATCGTTTTCTGCGACAGCAAAATTTTAGCATGCTTAGGACAATCGTGGATGGGTCGTGAAAAAATTAAGCCATCTTTAGATGGAAGAGGTTGTCATGTACGACAAACAATATTAATCGTAAGTCGTTTGTGACTGAGATCTTACAAGTCATTTTTTATCTCTAAAAAATAGTTCCACAAAACCCTCGAGCGCAACAGAAATGTAACCCACTCTAATTCATAGCCCGCGGAGTAAACAACGATAACAGTTTATTTACGTATAGAGACACTGTCAGACAAAACTACAAAAAGCCGCGGAAGATTAGTATACAACGCGAAGATATCTTCGGACGCTGGCTTCACAATGAGACAGCTTAGACTAAAATGTGACGGCGTCTTCGCTACATTGTTCAGTGTATAAACTGTATCGGGTGTTCTTTTTGTTGGAGCCGACTACAGTGGATAGCAGAGATATGTATCAAACTTATCTGTCACATTTGTATTGTACAAGTGAATAACCACATACAAAATCTGGTGCCACTGTATTTTCTTATCGTGTACGAAAATCTTTATCATGACGTAATGTAACTAAAAATAGTGTAAACCTGCTAACGTTAGCTGAAAACATTTCAGAAGTCGGCTAACTCAGTAGTAGTAGTATCGTTAGTAGTAGTAGTAGTAGTAGAAGTAGTAGCAGTAGTATCCAGTATGATGATTATACTACTGTGGAGTTCCCTGACAGGGGAGCGGTCAGCTATCGTCTAGTTGATGACGAAATATTCACCAGATTTTGCCAATTTCGTAAACTTTGTTTCTTCAAGTAAAGTAATATATAGTGTTGAGGTTATATGTTACGAAGACGAAACCACCTGTTTTAAAGCACACGACATGGCATCACACGCTGACAAATCACTAACACACGATACAGACGCGTTCCAGTGGATACATTACACGTAATTTTCATGGTATTTTGCATGACTAGCGTTGTTAAAACTATACCTGCACCGCAGGCGTCTCCCATTCACTTGAGCTAAGATTGCTACTTTCTTTCTCAGTCTCTGATGAAAGATAGTGGATGCTATCTGAAACGTCTATCCAGTTTTTTTTGTTTTTTTTTTTTATTTGCGTAATGCTCTACCTGGATCACTGTCTAACCTTCATCAACGCAACTTTGTTTCCTTCGCTTGATTTAAATTAAGCGCTCTGACAACCTCATAATTGATGACTATTCCAATGTTTGCCTCGGTCCGGTATGTTGGTGTAGTTAAGTACAGAAGGGAGTTTACACCGTTGAAGACCTGTTGACATACTAAATGTGGAGTCCTTGCTCCTAATCTTTACATACTGTCGTGGAGTTTACATATTTCGGTGGGGGAGGGGGGCTTCGCGATTGTTGTTTATGAATGAGTACAACAAACGAATGTTTTGATACGGACCCGGATAGAACTTATACCACCTTAACATCTGGGCGTGTTGGAACAGGTGGTCTGCTTAATTAAGGGTGATAGAAAACGTTGTGATTTAAACCGTAAATGGAGGGACTAAGTGTCAACATCTCAATAGTAACACAGGCAACCTGTTGTCAGTCCCAATTCAGTCAGGTGAAACAGCTCTTGCACACCAAACCTACTGTTTTGAAAGGCTAATCAACTGTTCTAGGTTAAAGAGAGGTAGATTGTACATACTCGCGTTGTAGCGTTCACAAATGAGTTATTCTATGCCTTACACACGAAATATTCACTGTTATACGATGTATGTGGAAGAGGTTTAAAAATAATGTCCTTGGGTCCAGACCTTATCTATATCTTAAAGATAACTTATATAGGTAACTTGGCAGGTTTATCTTCTCTATATCTCAACGATAACACATACAGGTAAACAAACTCTGTGTGTAACATAATCTCAAACTGTCAATGGCTCTGTAGAACCCCTACCCTCCTAACCGGTGAAAGGGGCTGCTCGCAGAAAGACTACGTACAGGTAAACATTTTCGGGCTCCGGTTAGGAGAGCCCTTTTTGAGGCTTGCTGAAATGGCAAGTTTCGAGAAACTGTCGATTTTAAAAGTTCTTAACGGTAACACACACACACAAGTCGTGTGGCGCAACGGTAGCGTGTTCGGCTCAGAATCAAATGGTCCCGGGGTTCGAATCCTGCCGTGTCACCGATCTTGTGCCTTCGGAAAGGCACTTTAAACGACTTTCCCAACATGCCAGAATGGTCGTCATCAAGACCATGGGCATTAAAAAGCAGAAAAAGTACCCCATCAGCCCATCCAGGCCCCAGTTCGGGCCCGGTGAGTCGGCGGGTCTCGGCCCATACCCCACCAGGTATGTGTCCACTTTTCAAGCGCATCGGCCGTGTAGCGTGTCGGGGCGGCCCACGGCGTCACGGCGCACCGAACAATGCGTGTTTACCGTCCGATGGAGCGGGGGGCATGCCTGGCTGCGGCTCCACAACAAGGACGGACCTCTCACGTGGAGAAACGTGATAGCCTACACACCAGGCTCTCTTGTAGCCTCGGTGCCAGGATTCTTGGTGCCGTTTATCATGTTTATTTGTTTCAGCTTATATATCAGCGTTCTTTTTTTATACCACATTACCAGGTCTTGGACAGTCGTCAAGGCTTGACGGGCTATCAGAAAATCGGTACAAAAAAGTGGTTAAAATCAGAAATCAGTAAAAAAGTCAAGCCCTGAAGCCTGCTTACAAGGCTAACTCAAATTCGAAATATTGTCGTTTTCAAGTTTGATAGTGCAGACTGTTTACTGACTGCTACTGTCTTTGCTACAGCGTTGACCACTAGACGTTGAGCCGAATAAAAGAAGCTGACAAATTCTTGATCTATACGGGACACCTTTGTTGGAGGCTAGAAACCTGAACGGGCACGGGCTCTTGTTTCCCGCTCCGCCCATTACCACCGACTCAAGTAGCTACCAGCAGAAGGCCTGGTGTCAAACACCGTCAGTCAAGCCGAGAGAGAGAAGTACGCTTCTGCAAGCCACATTGTAAAACACGCAAAGGGCCGCTCTCACCGACCACCAGATAGGATATCATGTTCACGCTAAACATCAACAGCAACACCTTAAAAACAACAACAGATAACGATACTGGTCACTCTGACTTAAAGTAAAGAACACTGGAAATGTGTTGTACAACTCCATACGTTACGACAGAAATGAATACATCAGGATATAGAAAAAAAAGCTTCAAACATAGTGCATTGAGCGCCTGTCATATTCGTCGTAGATTTTCATCAAGCGCAATTTTCAAGCGGGCTTTGACAGAACTAACATGACCGGGCTCTAAACAATAAACCTTCACAAGAAACTTATACTGACACTACACGATAAATAGTTCCAAACCACTTCAACGTTTCAGACTGAAAATTCTCTTGGGTATGTAGCCGAATTTTCAACAGGCGCGCGCTGGCAGCTCTCATACAAAAGCCTGCTTACAAAAACACCGCTCTCCACCAACCAACAAGTGTTAACTTTGATCCACCGCAAGTGCGAAACACTGTAAAATATCTCCAAAATAGCTTTGAACTCCCGACTCTTAAAAACAAACTGACAACTCTATATCTATCATTTCCTTGTAGCCTCTTGATAAGGAACATTTCTTAATTCTAAATCTTCAAGGTTTGCCTTTTGTGACTTGGATCAAGCCGATTTCATGGGCGTTGGCTAAGCAAACTTCGTAATTGGCTGGATTTGGCTTTTCTATTTTGTCAGTGGATCGAAGCCGGCAGGAGGGTACTCGGTGTGTCACCTGTCCCGCCCCGAACATTTCTGAGTGAATACACGGGGGCACGCCGTGGTGTATACAAGTGTAGGGTTACGTTTCATCCTTTACATTTGTAGTGTAGCGATGAGTCAAGTAGAGTTACACCGGTTTTGGTGAAGGAATAATAAAGAAAATATTTTAAATGTCTTTCTGAAAGAACGTCTCAGAGTGAATACAAGGGGCACGCTGTCTTATATACAAGTGTTATGTTTCATTCTTTACTTTTGTAGAAACGTAAAGCTATATGTTACACGTTATATTAGTGTTGGTCCATGTACGATTATGTTGAATAAACAAAAGTAAAGTTTATGTTGGTAAATACAAGTGTACGTCTAATTCTGTTGTTACAACAACAATTGTTTATGGTATCTTGTTTATAATATAAGGACAGAAAGGTACAATAAAGACTTCTTAATCATAGAAAACCAATCCCTCTGATTGTAATACTTAACCCCTACACTCACCGTGTATTGTAGGACAATTTCCGAGAATAGTAAAACTTCCTGTTTTGGGTTCTCTGATATCCTATGAGTAACGGCAGTTTGGTCTCAGGCCGTGCGTTTGAGGTCAAATTTTGAAAGCTGCTATTTCCTTGGGACGCGGATACGACCCAAGTAAAGGTGTAGGGTTTGAGTGTTCAATATGATCTCTATCGACTCACGCCTGTGGTTCTAGACTATGTTGTTATTAGTTTGAGGAAGTGGCACAAGGCTGGCTGTCAGCAAGTACACACGAACTGAGGCTGGAAGTGGGCATTCACGACGTTTCACTCCCAGTGTTAAACGTTGTCTAACTCCCTTGCGACTTTCCAGATTTGACTAGCAATTGTAATACACGGTCATTTTCAGACAACTACATGTTGTTGTGTTCAGTTGTAGACGGGTTTGTTGTATTTGGTAGCCGTCCGTGCTCTCACTAGCGAAGGATATACACCGTTGTCAAGATACATTCTAGTGGTACGTGTCCTCTACAAAACAAGTTTCGCGCAACTGTGTATTTGTTCAGTAGATTGCGTTTTGAGAGGAAGAAATTGTTCGACCAAAGCAGCGCTTATCCAATGTTTGGTTCGCCCATGTCTTGCCTTTGTCTTGGACTGTCGTATTGGTTTTTGGATCACTGTGTGGCGAAACGTCAAACAAGATTGCTTTTCTAGTCAACTACTTTGTGTACAGTAGATTGTGTGCACTGCCACAATGAGCCACCATTCTCACACCCCTGCTGTGTCGCTGAATGGTATCGCCCGCCCAAAACACCGGTCCCTCGTACACCTGATCGTATAGCCAAGCCTAAAATCTTCTAAGATTACGAAAGAAGTTAAAATCTTACCTGAAATTCCTGCTAAAACTGCTACAAAGGCGAAGACGAACTGCCGCATGATTCTTGTGGAGAGTTTAGCGACGATCTGAGGGCAGAAACGGAGTCTAGTTGAGTGCTGTCGTCTGAAGTACGTCCACGCCTAGCCAGTGTTACGGGATAAGTGAGCTCTCAGTATTCAATGAACCTGCACATCCCCGGCCTTATACGGGAGTAGGCGGGGCTTCACAGATCACCGCACTGTCTGTCTGCTACCAAATAAGGCATTGTGGGAGGGGCTTGTGAGTGTTTCGATGACGACATGTCATGTTGACGATAAGTGAGGGGAGGGGAAGAGAGAGTCTGAGAAATTAGGGGAAATTAGGGTGGAGGAAACCAACTTTTAAATGACCTAAAGTCGGTAATCTCGTAAAGACATGGCCCAGCACGACCCTCTAGCTTGTAGTGTACAGTATGCCTGTAATCTCGGGTTGGGATAGACTCAACTACTATCTGGCCAGTTAGCATGGAAAAGGGCTGTGGCGTTTTCTTGAAACAAAAATATAAAAATCTCCGACAAGGGGCTATGGATAGTAGAATTTGGCAAAAAAAGGTGACTATTTGGCCAGGAGAGTCAGTCGCTTGGAAACTACGCGGACAAATGACACCCTATGGTGGCTTAACTTCCCTGGCAAAAATAATTCTCCCTATAGCCGGCGTAGTTTAATCTAGTAGAGACTATCAATGTGTGTTGTGAGAAATGAAGTTCCTGTATTGTATGTCTGTAGATCGTCAAGACCTTGAAGTCGATCAAAATTCAGAAGTCCGAATTCAGCGACTCGATCATTAGATTCATCTTAACTTTGTCCTTGTTGCTGCAAGGGGATTTCAACCTCCTTGGTTTCTGTAAGTCCTAGACTTAAACCTGTCATACGAGACACATTCTTTAGCCCTACTTTACGAGATGATCTCTCGTCTATTTTACACGGATTTCCCCCGCTCGGGACATATTTGTTGACGTCACCATCGGGATTGTTTGATTGACACGTACGTGCGATGTTGACTCAGAGAGTTCTCCCACAGTGTCAGGTGACAAGGCGAAGAGAAACAATCGTCCCACACAGCGCGTAGTAAAATATCTGTGTGGTCTGATAGAAAGATATGTTGGTTTTTGTAATGAGGCAGTTATCGTGTTGACTCAATATTAGGATATTTGAAGTTCCCGTGTATTGTTCTTAAAGTCTTCGTTTTTTAGGTAAGATGATATTCTCTGTCTGTATTCTTCTCTTCTCGCGCTCTTAATCCGCATTGATTTCTTTTTGCATTGCGTGTGAAGGGCAGGTAAAGAAAATAAAACCGTTTCCATTCATATATTTTTGCGATTACTTCTCAAATATTGTTATTTCATGTTCTAGAGTTCGGTAAATGTTGGAAGAAAGGTCTCATGTTCATAACAGACCATACAACATATTCATACGTTTGGCTGGTGGACAATAAAGAAAACCAGACAAAATAGAAAGCCCAACAAAACGCCTAAAAGACGTAAAAAAGCAACCGTACTCATGAATTTTGATAATCTCCAAGCAGATGTCAGGAAGCTAAATCGTTACGCTATCTGAGCTGCTCTTTCCTGTGTCACAACATGTGCTCTTCTTTTTTCTATAGATTTGATTCTATTTATTGCATTCGATAAAAAGAAAAAGAAAATAAATAAGAAGAATCAAACAGGTAACTACATCGGAAATAGAAATCTTAAGTTTTGATAAGACCCACTCTTGAAATAGACTGACAAACAAAGTCAATTGTGTGCTTCAAATCAATTTTTCACACAATTTTCTCGCATGATTTCCAATCCAAACGGACGTGTGAAGAAAAAATAGCCCGACATTTGATATCCATGGAGACACTTAGGTCTGGACATAAAAAAATGCGATGCTATCAGCAGTTTATACAGTTTCCCGTCCATATCTCATTACGTATGTTCTATAAACAACGTACACAATGGATATAACCTGGGGCAGACCGGATGCGATATCATACCTGTCTGTATGTGAGACAGACACGTGCGATGTGGGGCGTAAATCTTTGGTTCTATCGTTTCTTTATGTCTTTTTACACCGATGTTGTGAGTCTATACTCTCCTATCAGATGTCTCGTTCGGAGGATTAGTACTAGCCTCTACCAGGCTCCGTCCTATCGTTGGGAAAATAGTAGAAATCAGCCGCGGTACTTCGCTATCCAGGGTAGGTCCGCTATACAGTAAGGTCCGTGGATGGCAGATCGGACCCTCTCTCCGTAGCTAACTCCCTTGGCACCCTATTCACTCTATTAGGTCAATTTCTACTATTTTCCCAGCCATCCCGCGGAGCCTGGTAGAGGCTAGATTAGTACTAGTAGTGGCTGGCAGTGGACAAGTTAGTTGCGGAGGAAGGCTAGCCTCTACCAGGCTCCACAGGTCGCTGGAAAAATAGTAGAAATTGGGCAAATAGACGGAAAGCATGCCATAGGAGTTGGTCCGCAAAAAATAAACTCTACCAGGCTCCATAGGTCGCAAACTTTAACTTCTGTGGACCAACTCCTCTGGCATGTTATCCGTCTATTTGGACAATTTCTACTATTTTTACAGCGACATGTGGAGCCTGGTAGAGGCTACACTAGTAGTACTAGCCCGTTGACCGTAAGCTCTGCTCGGAGGATAGGAAAGAGTTTGATGATACTACCATTCATAACCAGATACCGTTGTTTCTGGTTTATGGTTCCCTCTTTTAGCAAAGTACCCATTGTCTGTATGAAACCAAAACCTCAGAGTACATTAGTTTCAACAAAATGTTCCTTCCCTGTCACAGTCGTCGCACGTTCGTCATACGATCTCAAGATGAGGGCATTCTTGGGATAGTCGTGCTTGTGTCGTAAAAAAAATCCAGCTGTCTTGTTAACCCAAAAGATCCGTGTTTGCGTTGGTTCTGTCACAGCCTGCATGAAAATTCCACGACATCAAAATCGTACGACGGCATGGCGACCGTTAATCGGCAAATTTGAAACTTTCTAATCAACATCTGCATAGAGATTGTGCAAACTAACTAATAGCTAACCCTGACTATGAACGCCCTTTCCATAGCCCCACTATGAATAATGTACGTGTTCTCCCGTGCGCTATCCAGTTCCTGTTGACACCTGCCCGTACTGTACACACACCGGTCTGACCCTACACAGCCGGGATTCCAGCGCGCTGAGTTGTGTTTATGGTCGCTTCTTCAAAAGGTTGGGCTGTAGTCATCCGTGATGTCGTGTCAGTGTGGATACAACAAGGGGTAGTCTCTGACAACGCCGGCTGTAGGGGGGGTATTTGAGGGGAGTTTGGCCAACATATGGTTTCATTTGCATGTGCAGTCGTGGACTGACTTTCCTGACCAATAATTCCCCTTTTTGCCGAATTCTACCTAGATCTATACCCCCGTAAAAAGGTCTGGTGGAGGCCAGGGAAGGGAAGCCATGTTCTGTTACAGTCGATAAATTCTTCTTTTCGTGGGTGACATCTTGTAAGTGCCCCAATTCGAATGTGCCAAGAAGTAACGTTATAGTTCGTTTTATAGTAAAGGAGTTATAGACCACATACGCACGCGTTCTGATGTACTAGCAGTCCGTAAAGCCTCAGTGCTTTCAAGAACCCGACTAATCTCCAAGCAGATGTTTGGCTACAGATCTTCTGTATATCTTTTTTGCAGAGTTTCAAATGGCTGAGTTTCAAATGGCATATCTCCCTTGTGGTGACCGTTCTACTACGTTTCTATAGCTAGCACTAGGGAGACGATGATTTTGTCGTTATATTATGATCTTTGTAGAGCTGTCCTAAACTGTGGGTGTCCTAAGGAAGTCTGTGCTTTTGTGGTGTCATTAAAGTTTGTTTCTTTGAACAGGTGGAAACTATCTACATGTACAAGGTAGTCCGGAAACCTGCCACTGGGATTGGCGATCCTAAATGGTTTATTTGGTGATAGAGGAAGAAAGGATGTGATGCAAGCCTGTCAATAGCCTGGAACTCGAGATGTGCTCATATATACCATATATCTAATGGGTTTTTATTCAGACAACATTAGCAGCCTAAGAGCTGAATTGCATGTTCTGTACAATAAAATAATGTTAAATTGATATGTGACACATTGACTATTATACTAACATATATAACATATGTTGGCCAACGGGTCATTGTGAGAGGGCTTGAGATTCTTCCTGACATCAAAAGCTACCTGAGACCAAAATATCAACACTGGGACAAAAACTAAAGAAACAACAACAAAAGAATCGTAAGTTGCTGTAGTTACAATGCCAACCACAAGGAGGCTTATAATCAACCTTGAACTTCTTCTTCCTAAGGCCTACTTGCAGACCAAATATCACAATCCATCCATAGGTTCCTAAGTTGCGCTGACCACAAATATTTGGAAATACAGTCAGAAAGGCACACAAACACACACGCTCACACGACAAACACACACACACACATACACACAACAATACCTCCATTTTAGATAATGATAATGAAACATGGAAGTAACCGATGAGCCTGCCCCAGAGACTACCCAGAGTATGTGACCCGTGGAGCAGGTGTCTCCGTTTGGCTCAACCTGTCATCACAACATGGCGGATCTAAAACAACAACACACAAAATGGCCGCTCGACTATCTCTCCACATCCCAACCTCCTCCAGGCTTAGTTAGAACAACAAACAAGACAAAACTGTTATGATAGCTGAAAGTGTGGGAACGTGTACATCATTAGGGAGATCGTTAGTGATGTTATAAGATATTCAGAGATCGTAACAGTCTAATTTGTCTCTTACACTCTACCTCCCCCAAGTAGAGAATGTTAATTTGGATTCTTTTTATGCCTTGAAAGGATTTCGATACGATATTTATGCTTTCTTTCTGACTCAATTATCTGTATCCACGTCGATGACAGAATTAGCTCTCCAGTAATCTTCAAGCATAAGTTGGAGAGAGAAATAGTTGCCTTCTTCTGAATGCCTCACTTCCTCACAGCCGTTCGCTTCAATAAGGTTCAATTACTTCAAATGTCTCGGTGTTAGGAAATTTATAGCGCCCCCTATATCTACGTTTCTGATTTGCACTGCACATCTTGACCTTCAAAACTTGTGATAAAAGCCGTAAAAACACTCAACCCTACAACACTAAGGACTATTTTCTATTCTACTTGGACGGGAAGGGATTTTTGTCATTTCCAGCAAATTACCACTTACTTTGGGAACTGTCAACATGTTTGCGTGTGCAGCTTACAAAAGGCCGAGTTGGCAAAACATTGACTGGCATTTTTCACTGTCCGTACCCTCTGCCCTTGAATCTTACACAAACCTTTCTTTGGTGAATCATTATCGTTATGCGAAACTTCACTTCCTGACTACCGTTACGGTGGTTCAGGTTCGAGTGACAGGTAATGCTTCATAGATCAAAAGGTTAAGGGTTCCAATCGAGACGGTTGTCGCTTGCCAGATTGTGTAACAGTCTTCAGGTGTATATCACAGGATGTCGAAGGTTATCAGTCAACAGTGACATCTAGCGACTATGTTTGGCACGACACCATTGTGAATCGCAAGTTCCCTGAATTACAAATGGCGATAACTGATACTGATACTAGTAACATTGTTATCGGTCACTTCATTGTATTCACTTGACTGTTTGTATGTAAAGATGTAGTAGACCTTATGAAAGTCGCTGTACTTTTGTTGTGTCAACAAAGATTTCTTGAAAATGTAAAATGACGACGATGTAAGATTAAATTTCTTTAAAAAGTGTTAAAGTTATAACAGTAGTAAACATACCACACTGTATTTATAGAAAAGCACGATATCAATCATTAAATACTTCTGGACCTGCCTTTGGTGCCCAGAACTGTAGATATACGTATCTAAATACTGAGTTCCCAAAAGGCTTATAATATCAATTACTTAGAATGTATAATCAGATGTATGATTCAAAGTGTTTGAAATAACTTTCAAAATCTTACAAGCCCATCCAATGTTAGACAATCCATTCACACTTCATAACTTAAAAGACAAATAAAACAGAAAATATGTGTTTTGAAAAACTGTTTATTAGAAATTTCCTGATCTTCTGAACAAACAAAATGGCATACACAACAATTACAATGTGGAACAAATCATGATCTTATTCGTCACTCAATATCAACTATCCTATAAATCAGATTCAGATCTGAAAATCACACATAATACCGAAATTCACACTTTTGAAATTTTCAAAGACAATCACATAACCCAGTGAGTCTACGATTGAATATCGCTACAATCTACTACTCACAACAGCAAACTTGGATATGATTTTACTGACTTCAGATGACAGAAAATCCTACCGAAACACTAGTGGTAAACATAGCAGAGCATTCGAAGAGCGGTACGTTCTGAAACAGTTTATAGTAAAGAATGAAGAAAACTGAATCGAGGAGGCTTTATATGGGTTCTATATAAAACCTCCTTGATAGAATGTAGAATCAAATCAACATGGTGTGTTAAGCGGAAGGGCGGTCATACTGGCTATACAGATACAGAATCACAGTTTATAACAAAGAATACAGAAAACAGTCCTGTAGAATCAATGATGTTTAATAGAATCAAGGAGGTTTTATATGGGTTCTATATAAAACCTCCTTGATAGAATGTAGAATCAAATCAACATGGTGTGTTAAGCTGAATGGCGGTCATACTGGCTATACAGATACAGACAGAATCACGGTTTATAACAAAGAATACAGAAAACAGTTCTGTAGAATCAATGATGTTTGATAGAATCAAGGAGGTTTTATATAGGTTCTATATAAAACCTCCTTGATAGAATGTAGAATCAAATCAACATGGTGTGTTAAGCCGAAGGGCGGTCATACTGGCTATACAGATACAGAATCACAGTGTAACAAAGAATACAGAAAACAGTTCTGTAGAATCAATGATATTTGATAGAATCAATGAGGTTTTATATAGGTTCTATATAAAGCCTCCTTGATAGAATGTAGAATCAAATCAACATGGTGTGTTAAGCCGAAAGGTGATCATACTTGCTCTACAGATACAGAATCACAGAAAATTTAACAGCGTTTCTAACGAAACCTTTCTTATGTGATCAATTCAAAGACAGATGTCATCAGTAGGTGAAATGTAGCCTCGAGCTTTTCATTTTCAACTTCTTTATTGAAGACAAGTCTTCTCTCGCTGTTGTCACAGAATTACATGTTGATGACGTCAAGAAAGGAAGACCGGAAGCAGAAGACTGCCGATGAGCAGCAGCATGATGGGAAGCCCCGTGGCACGCATGACGTCACTTCCGCTGATCTGTCGTTCTGACAAAGGATGACGTAAAAATCGTAATGACCACATCGCATTTTTCAGGGGGAAAGGCCGAATGTAGCACTAACTATCAAAAAAATAAAACAATGTTGCTTCAATGTATCATGGCAAAGTAGGGGTGGGTACCGGTACATAAAATTCAGGTCCGGCCCAGGTCCAGGTTCAGAGGGTCAGGTCCAGGTCCGGACCTGTACCTGTACCTGATTATACTAGTGTCACAGTACATCATATTTTGGAGAGCGAGACACACGTAAAAGTCTCCAAACGTCATGTCTGGAACGATATAATTTCTTAGGTTTGCACTTTGTCTCAAAATTATAACTATACTCTCCTCGCCGTCTGTTTACTCATCCTTAAGTGTTTCTATATATGATTCGCAGCTAACGTCTTCGAAAACGAGTCGTTAAATCTGCTGTTTTGTATTTTCTTAGACCAGTTATGTGGCCGCCTGCTGGTAGCCTGGTACTATGAATTTTCTAATCGGTCCATAGGCCGGTCCACTGATTTTTTACGAACCGGTTTTTTTTTACCGGTCCATTAAGAAATACCGGTTTTGTACCGGTACACGGTACCGGTACCCACCCCTAATGCAAAGTGATCCGTGAAAAAGGACTATAGGATACAATGTTGCTTCAACCCAAGGAGGTTAAAATAAGACTTATTTTAACCTCCTTGTTCAACCCCACCTCAATGCATAGCAATGTTCATGAGCCTTTTCACGGATCCACTTTTGTATTCTGGGAGACGCGGGGCACTATGGGTAGCATGCGGCGCATGCGTACTGTGTCCGGCCTGATCCAAAGTTGTCACAGTGCCAGCATCTCTCAGTATGCAAAGTAATCCGTGAAAAGGGACTATGGGATAAAAATGTGAAGTTTTTTTTCTCCATGTAAATGTGTTCCAGATGTGCGGTCGTTCCAGCAACACCGTCGTTGCCAGCCGTTTTTCTGTTTATTTACTTTATGTTTAAAAAAACTTTTGCCTATGTACGAACGGTGAGCCTATTTTACTTTTGCCCACGTTATAACGATCATATATGCTTGGATGCAAAACTAGGAATACCTCTAACTCTAATACAATGCACAGTACTAATGCCAAATGTAGTGCCTAATAATGATGACAAATCCTGGTTGGGTTTAAATGGTTAGTATATGTAACTCAAGGCACCGCCACCGCAAACAAGCGCGAAGAACACAGCAAACCAAGGGCAAATTGTGTTAAAGGGTTCTTGTGCAGCGGACAACTTTCATTGACCTTCGACCTCGATCTGTGTGCTGTAGAGGAACCGTACCTTCTTCTTTTGTGCGAACCAGCAAGATATACACTTACTTTTGCTTGTAGAAGGCATTTCTACACGTATGCATGCGTTTACAATTCAAATCCTACTACAACGAATTCTGTCGTATTACAAAGTTCTAATAACTACTGTCATTTGACATTGAAATTCAAAATGGCGGAAGGTCAACGAAAGTGTTCCATTGGTAAGTAAGGTTAACGTTACCTGATTCAGTCGTCATGCTTGGAGTGGTGTAACCTGTTAATCGTTTGATCGATAATTTCATAGTCAATAATTATCTTACACCTCACCTATCAACATAACCCAACACGTTGACATTCCTTTTGAGGGTCAAACTTTTCTCCTAGCTGTTAGACTACTCATAGCTACATGGCTCTCTTTTCCAATAGTGTATTTGTAGTCATATGAACAGGAGACAGTGTAATGGTAATGTGTGATGCACCAGCAATAGCTACCTGTGTTCCACGTGTATTCTGTGGTCGCAATACAAATAAGATGAAATTTTAAAAAAACCCATAAAATCCATATGTTGGTCGTTTAAGTATGTGCAAAGTCTAAATGTGAAGCATTTTCTAAAGATCCTATTTAGCTGGACATGCCAGATATCTGCGTCTGCATACAGAAGAAGCACAAGACTATGACTCTGCTCTTTCGCCATCTCAAATCTACACACTCCACTTCAAGGCATTGGCCTCTCCATGGAATTTTGTTTGGAGATTGATGTAGTTATAGCCAAAGCACACAAAGAGACACACATTTTAGAAACCAGTTATAAGCTAGCCTCAAAAGCAGGCTTACGGGTTGGACTATTTTTACTTATCATGTGCTAGTTTCTAACAGTATAACACTTATGATCGTGCAGTCTCGGTTTCCAATAATCTGCTGTCATGGCCCAACCTGTAGATCTGCTAAGGAGGCTATTAAACAAGCTGAAGCGGGGGAAAAAGCATGTACCTTTCATGGAGATGCTTATAAACTCGGAGTCGACTCCGTAGCCATTGTCTGCCATGCACATGTACCTGAGGATGGATGTACGTGCGACTGGGTTACTTGACAACGGTTGCTAGGCGAAGTATGTTACAGGTTGGGTTTAAATGTTCGTAAAAGAACCCAGCACACTAATATAGGGAATAGTCACAGAAGCAGTGGATTGCTCATTCCTTGACAAAGAAGCTGATCAGTCGAAAATTTGGGTAAGTCCAGTTTGTTGTGTTGCCAATTACTTTTCAACCTTGATAGAGAAGAGTAGGGATGACCTGGTGTGCTTTGCTAAAAACATGAGCCGCAGCTAAGCCGCATTGCACCACTTAATCATGCTTAACCTTACCTTAACCATGATTGTTAAAAAGTAGGTACATGTCGCTTTAACATAATAACATTATTAGACTAATAATAACATTATTAGACTGTCGCTTTAACATAATAACATTATTAGACTAAGTTTAAATGTCACGTGCTAGAAAGGCAGGTTAAAAAGAATACTTACGTTCCTATATCTGCTTGGGTCATGTTGGTAATTTCCAACACCGCCCCGTGTGAGACGTCACCGTTTGGGAGAGTCCATGTGAAGTTGGAGGGGGGATGGCTGTCAGCGCGACAGGTGGACATCATCTTCTCTCCAACCTCCACATCGTACGGTCCTCCACTCACGGTGATGGAGGGTGGCACTGAGAGCGGAAAACAATAAACATATGAAATATGATAGCATAATAAAGTCCGTTCGTCATTTGGTTCCCTCACCTTCCTTTACGTTTGGGACCGCAATTGTTAGCAGCGACACCTAGCTGTAGTGCGATATGAACCAGTCAGAATTGCCATGAGGAAGGTGACATTATTTTACTTCTTGGTTGTTGATAAAGAACCTTGTTAGTCACTCATTTACTAACCTGATGAAAATTATTCTCTGATACAAATGATGATGTCATGCAATTGCCAGTATACATTTCAGAAATGTTAGGAGAGCTGTCTTCATGTAATTCTAATTTGATAAATTCTGATTGAAACCCTAATATATTCAGTTTTACTTTCCACAAGCTAATATGTCTTTTAATTAAACAGTTTTTTCAATGTTTGATATATTGTTGGTCAATTGTGTGACATAAGTAATAAACTGAAGTAATATCGGACTTGATCAGTGATACCTAACGAAAGACCCAGCCCAGGAAAAACTCACCGAACACGACCAGCTGATCCCGCCGTCCATCGCCACTTTGGCCTCCTGCTCCGATCTCGCTTACGCTGCAGTAATACTCTCCTTCGTCAGACACTCTGAAAAACATAATGTCATATAATTATTAACCTTCCTACTCAACTGTACTGCCAATGGACTGACCCTGGATTTTTCGCTCACTGCCCTTGTAGAAGTGTGCAGAAAACAGTATTACAATATCTACCCCTCTGATTTCTACAACCGGTACAATAGCCACATGGTTAGGGTTCTAGCCTGGCATTCGGGAGATTTGCGCGTTGTACTCACTTAGAAAATATGGCAATAATCTTTTTTTCTGCTTAGCGCCCATGGCAGCACTTGTGGTACATGTAGATGACATACACTGTAAACAGAGATGGGAGCTGCCCCTTATTCAACGAAAGGTGTGGGAATGATTTTTACTTTTGTTTGTTTGTTTGTTTATCTATATCTCCATAAGTGAATGCATTCACTATTCTTCCACATGAAATAAACTAAAATGAATCAAATGTACCAACTAAAATGTAAAGCGAAATATATAACTGAAGTTTGAAGAAGGTAAACTCAAAATCGGAGCTAGAGGTTTTTGATCAGAGGGACTTTTAACTTCTGCTTTGTGATTTCTATCACTACATGTACCTCTCCTTGTTGTACGTACCGGAGGTTCAGGATCTCCAGATTCCTGTTGTTTACAAATTGGACGTCAGCGCGGCCTGCCAGGTCACCGGTAAAGGCTACTTCTTGGCCTTCGACTCCCGACAAGAAGTTCATGACCGACGTCTCGCCCTTGTACCTGCAATCAGTGACAGGAGAAGAAATGACAAAATGTACCCCCTAAAAAATCTTCTTCAGCCCCTGCAGTTCTAGAAAAGCTGCTGAGGCCTAGCAAAAAAATAATTTTGTTTCCGGTTACTAGTACTGTCCTGAAAAAAATTGGGTTGGTAGGTAGAGATTCTCTTTTTTTATAGATTTCGGCCCAAGTGATCCAACAAATACAGCTTAGCACATCAGACACTGGTATTTTCAACATCATTTTGTAATTGTACAGATATACATTGCACAAACACAGATATATTAATAAACTGAACGAAGAAGTACAAGAAAAAGAACATCATTGCATGGTCTATGTCAGTACAGAATGTAAACATATTCTATAAAAGCTTTAGATGACTGAGTTGTTTCAAGTATTTGATAAGTCCGAAAGAAAGACTCATTTTCATTACACCACACACACCGCCTAACCTCCATAAGATACTACTAGTAGTAGTTTTGTTCTTACCAGTTGATAACGTATGTTGCCGCGCTGATCGGAAAGGTGCACTCGAACAAGTGGCTTTGGCCTTGCTGCTTGCTGACTTCCTCCGCAGCGACTGAAATATATGGGAACGTTAAAAAGAAGTCGAACCCAATATCAAAGTTAGAATTTAGTGTCAATACTTAGGCTAGAGTAGTCACATGCTATATTATCACCCATTATCTGTCCGTCCTTTTCTTCATGTTACATGTACTTGCAATTAGCCTCCGGGTAAGAGCTTGCAATAAACTTATTATTATTTTTAATGTTACTGGCTATGTGTCCCAGGCCATCGCGTGCAGGAACAACTATTATATGCTCTCGTTCTTCCCTCGCACCATCAGAGAGTGGGATGAACTTGAGCCTGGTGTGGCGGAGGCGGGGTCCCTCTCCCAGTTCAAAACTAAACCGACGAGGACCCTGCTGCATTGAGCCACCCCACACACGTCCTTGCATACATGTAAATATTGCTATAGCACACTAAATCCACTTGTGCTGCCTTTTGCAAAAACACAAAATCAGTTACCTACGGTCCTTAGTGTTCTTACCTTTATTTTTCCTTTGTTTATCGGTCATTTGTTTTGTAACTAACACTTGTACACGCGCAAACTGCTAATGATCTCATTTTTACGAGGCTAAGCATAAAGAAGAAGATGTGTCCACCTACACTGAATATTTTGAGAGATTTCTGGAATCACTTAGAAAAATGTACTTTGGGGGATTCTTTGCTGGAATTTGATATCTCGAAACACCCCTACAGAGCCTCTCTATTAAGCATTAAATCTTACAAAATCTTATGAAAATCTTGTAAGTTAAGAAAGACACCAGCAGTAGGCATATCTAATCTGTAAGTTCTGTCCTATGACTCGAAACGCTGAAAAATTAGTTAATGTTTTTGGATTGTTTAAGGCTTTAGAAGTGGAAAGCATCGTTGGGAGATACAAAAACTATAAAAGTTTCAGTGCATTTTAGGTCTTGAGTACATTTCTTCTTTTTTCATCGTGTTGAATATTTTCTTCTTAGCTGATGGAAAACATTGTTGCTGTTTGTTTTTTTCCATTCATAAACACCTTTTGCAAATTTCCTACTTCCGATTTTCAGCCCACCTCCTCACGACTCTCCCTTCATTGTTGAAACAATGACCTTGCAGTCAGAACAGTCTAGAATAATGCGCCATTTTCATTTCAAAAAAAGGACAACAAGATTCACTTAACTGTCCTTTTTTTCACTAATATGATCTCCTCATAAAGTGCACAAAAAACAAAATTATTGTGACTTCTAACATTTTCCCCTACTATAGAAGAAATCAGTCAATTTGGTTCGATTAGTTGTCCGCCATGTTTTTTCAGTGGTACGCCCTTGAAATGAACGTTGGTGACCTCAGATTAGGTTACACGCGTTCGCGCCACGCCACAAATTTTGGGCATGACGTCATCCTATCAAACAATCACGTTTTTACAAAACATATTGATATCTCTTTATCACTATATGTTCGTAATATGCTATCTTTTTCTACCCGAATATTCATTTCCCGAAATTCACTACACAGTTTTTAGGAAAAGACCAATTTTGTAGAACATGTGCTCGGTGAAACTGGCTATTGAAAAGGATATAGTTACATTTTGTGAAATGTATACACTGAGGGGGTGGAGGGGGAACGGGAAGAAAGAGCGTAAGAAACAACTGACTGATGTTGTTTGCTTTGGTGTATCGCCTGAGAAAGATCTGTTCCTGATATCGTCTGCGCCAACAATTGTACCGGGAACGTTACACAAGCTTTTGTTGAAGGTTAGGAGAAGTGGATGGAAGAGGATTTTTTTCTGGACATACAGTTCTTGGTCTCACATCTAGTGATGACATTCTTGTTACCATCTCGATCAGAAAGAAAGAAGATGTAGAACATTCTCCGGGTATGTTCTACGTCTTCTTTCTTATATCTTACCAAAGTCTGGGGCCCTCTCTCTACAATGCTACTACCGTCAAACTGACCATAGTGACCACTCAATAGTCACAGCAGACAAAACTCAAAACTCAGACCAGAGACCACATTTGCTGCGGTCACAATTTTTGCTAAGGACTCCTTTTTTTTCTTAAGGACCAATTTTGCTAAGGGCGTGGGACACCCTACGGCTACCGGGCCGGTCCCCGGGGTGACTTTGACTCAGACTTAAAATCAACCTGGTACCCGGCATCATTGATGTTTCTGACCTAGGATGAAGAGATGCTGCTACAGTAAGAATTAGTTCAGTGCTGAGATGAGATGAGTGGCCCCCTACGGTCTTGCACTGAGCGAATTAGTTTTTTAAAAAAATTATAAGAAATAGACGCCGTACGCTAACCACTACCCCCTCCTGGCAGTCCACCGGAACAAATTTGTGGCTTCGGGGTCCGGCAGGGGCTACACCCCTATACGGGTACAGGTGCAAATGTGACCGAAGCATATCACGGGGTTAACTCTAGGCAAAGCCTTGTTATTCCACTCACAATGGGCTAATAGGATCAGAGATTTAATCCGTGGAACCAAGTTTTCAAAGGGTACGTGGCTTTGAATATATACAGTATTTGAAAAGTTTACAGAGCGGTAAAAACAGCGTATCGGGGAAGCAAAGATTGTCAAAAACGTTGAAACCAATTTCATATATTTCATATCAATCACTTAGGTCGGTAACGCCTTTTCCTGAATCTAATATGAAGGAATTTTTCACGACGTTAAGCTCGATAGGGAAGAACATACACATTTATTTGTAACTCTGTGTTCAGGTACCATTCATCATTTAAATTCAATTCTGAGTTACCATTTCTGATATCTTCTAATCTACCAGAAATGCTTTTTTTTGGTCTTACGTACCCCAACATGCTTCTCTGACCAGGAAGACACGAAAAGCTGCATCAAGATGGAATCGCACACTGATTACAAAAATCTTGGGCAAGACACGTAAGGAGATAGGAAACAATCTGAACCATCGAACCGTTTCTTTTGTTGGGGATTACGGTCTAGTTAGTTGTAAGAGGCTCTATCGGGGTCAAATGCGTCCATGCATGGAGCAAAAACAAAACCATTCCCTACTGTATACGTAGACTACACTACCACATGTATAGCCCTTATCTTATCTTACGGTATTTGTACAACTTTGAAGAAACAAACGGACGAGGGGAAAGGAGAGCAAAAGCAAACGAAATTTGAGAGAAAACGCCAATATAACCGATACGTGGTGCCATACGTTGTCTATGGTCTAGCGATTACTGCATTCCAATACGGCTTAGAGGGGGCCTGAGCAAACTTCTTAACGGGTTAATATATAGCTTAGAATGGCCCTTGTGGGTGAAACAACCGTGATTATGTATTGGTTTATCCTTGGTGTTTTGTAGATGTGCATGATAAAGCTAGCATATTGACACTCGTACAGATCAGAAATATTTGAAAAGCAGAAAACATTTTCAATGTTTTTCCTCATTCTAGCAGGCAAAATGCATACGGTGCTATATTGCTTTATCTAGCCATATAAGAAGAACAAAAACCTGCTGCTGTTGATGGTTGAAATAAAGTTCTTCTACATAGCCATTGATCTGCAAGGCTAGAGACAAATCTACTTTTGCATGGCGCTCAAAATAGGACGTGGGAGGGGGGCACAAAAAGTGAAACTTATTTTAGTTTTTACGTCAAACAAAAATAAGTTAGAAAGCTGGAAGACATAATTCATTATTTGATTTCTAGTAATTCTATAAGAAAATGTATGTATTAAGATAAATGTGGGTTTTCAACAGTTTAAAATTCATTTTTCTAACCGCACAGTGTGCGCGATGTTGACTACATACAACGGTCTCAAAACCCCGCCATTTTTACTTCAAGCACCTGTTCCGCACTACTACCTGTATAAGGTGCGTTTCCTCAGGTGAGGACAGGTAAGACAGCAGGTAAGCTCACCTGTAGCCACAAAGATCACCGCAAGGACACCTCGGAGCAACATCTTGACAAGATTTGAGCGGAAAAAATGTGGAAGAAACGGAGGTTGGGAGAGTCTTGACTGGACACAGCGAGATCGACACTAGTACGCCAAGACTGACACCTGACACCGCTGGACAATACCGTCAATCAACCGCTGTTCTTGAGCACACCTGGCGAGGCTCTTATGGAGTTTACCCGGTTACTGAATTTCGTATGTATCTATGTGTAGCAAACTGCTAGACCAAAATTGGACGCATCAGTTGAATCCGGCCGTTGGTGAGGGTTTTGTACTGCAGAATCTCACTCTTGAAGGTGTCAGCGGCCCTTGTGGCAGTGTTATGCTATGTTTTGCTTGGCATCACGCTCTGTGATTCACTTAGGGCCTTCGGAAAACGAAGTTTTCAGGTCAACAATGGGGTCACCACGCCTGGTTAGACTGAATGACGGACAGAATGCCTCCCATGACACGCCGTGGGATAAGACAAGGCGGTTTCTGCCGCTGTTTTTATTCCCGTTACATGAAGGTACGTGGGTGGTTCCCACACAGTGTGCATGGGTTGGCGACATAAAGAAAACGGAACAAAATAGAAAGCCCCGGGCCGACAAATACGCCTAAAACACGTCAAAAACAAGCCAGACCCATTCTTCTAACTCTGCTTGGAGTGTAGGTGTAGAGTGGCTTCGTCAGGTAGCTCCATGACATGTCAAGAAGTTGAAATAACAGACGAAAAACAAGAAACTGGGAACGATAGAGGCATAGTCGATATGAAGAAAAGGGAGACTTAGAATAAAGGAAAAGAATGTGTGCAAGCGCAACCGAAGTCGCCATGAGGAAGCTACCGACCAGTGCAAGAAAGCCTATCATGAGGACAAGACACCGAGAGAGAGAACTTAAAGTAATTCAATGTCTGAAAACATTGAAACATCATTTGAACAAGTAAGGAACTGAACTACCCAAGAGCAACTGTGCTCATGCCAGTATACGTGGGCGTACTTTGGAAACACACATTTTAGTCCGGGAATAAGAATACTGAGTAATTTGGAGAAAGAACATGACCGTGTATACTTTGAATCATGACAAACGTGATAGTTTCAGCAACAGTAGCTGTTGAAAGGACAGCGGCATTTCTCGTACGTTTCTCAGCCGGGATAATTGTTTATTAGGCGGACATACCAGGCAGACAGGATCGCTTATTACAAACTTGTTTGATTAAGTATCAGGTTCCAACCGTTAAAGCATTTTGAAGAATATCATCTGATGGTGAGCAGAGCTTTATGTCTCGAATATTGCGGGTCAGCTACCGAAGCATGGAAACGTATGAATGAGACTTGATACTTTGGACAACTTGTGTTATTCGGGTAGAGAAGATAATTAACGGATGTAATCAAAGCAAATGAGTACCGTATTTGCATCGTCAATAAGAAACATTTGTAATACGTCAGTTATACAGATTAACATCATTTTGCAAAGGTATGAGATCACAAAACTATTTTTATTACAGATTTCATTGCATCAAAAGTTGAAGATTTATCGTTTGGAATGTGGACTAGCTGGGTACTGACAATGTAGCTCATTTCGGTCTATAACAGAAAGTCCTTTTTAAAAATTTGCTCATCTATTCCATTAATTTCCTTCAAAATTACGATAACTAAGAAATCAAATAGTAGCGACCTTACCGAAAACATAACAATCCACTGTCCATGTCACAAAATATAGGCAACATGAATGATATATACCAAGAAAGTCTCCAGTACAGAGAGTTGACCACGCTTTGACCACGCTTTCACAACTACATATTATACTTTAAGGAGTCGAGTTACTAGAAAACTAAGTTAATGATAAGAGAAACGTGAGGAAAACTGACCTGATTCTACTAGTGTCTCAAAGCTTTGAATGTACAAGCATTGTGTTATTTGCATGTCGTTGCATTGCATTGGAAATAGAAACCTATAATGATCTGTGCTGACAAAAGATCAACGTATGATTATATTGAATATGATAAAATAACATAACAGTATTCCTCCTCGTGCAGCATCGATAATATACAGCTTGTGCTTATGAATTTGCCTTCAAGTTTGATATCTGTTGAATTATAATTTCAAAAGTTTGGCATAAGAAAACAAACTCGTAAGTCTTTGTGCCATTCAAAAATTTCCTGATACAACGTTCAAGTCTTTGAATTACATCCTTTTGAAACATCTATAGACATTTCTTGATACCTAGTAATATACATATAACACCTACAGCTTCCTACGTAATACATTGTAGTTAGGTAACTGATGTCTCTAGATTCAAATGATCTTTTCGGGGGGAGGTTTGATTAATTCCTTGTTCTTCATCTCCATGGCGCTGGCAGGTCCGTCATATCCGTTTCCGGCGGTGGTATAGAGGATGTTAGCCCTGTAGCTGCTACCCACCGACCGACCTGTGGGAACGTAACATAACGTCAGGTGGCAAAGTGGCCTTGTAGTCAAGCTTCCCTCTCACTGGACCCGCAGCACGCTGGCGGCGTCGCTGCTTCCCTTGACTTTGATTTATAATGGGAATATCATACAAAACGTACAAGTATGGCCAAGAAGACAACAAAACACACAAATGAAATTCGTTGAGTGCTTTGTCAATTCGATCGACCGCAGCGACGACGCCAGCGTGCCGCGGGTCCAGTGAGAGTGTAGCTTTAGGGCTAATGACTTGCAATCTTAAGGTCCTTGGTTCGAGTCCCTAACTAGCAGACCCCAATGTTGTGCAATGCAAAGAATTATACAATAAAGATTTGCTGCTTTCCTTGTAAGACTAACTCACTTGGAGAGTCGGACATCAGGCTTGCTTCCCGTTTGTTCCTGAAGCAGTCTTTCTTCACGGCGACCACGGCGGCGACCAGGATGACGAGAATCATGGCGGACCCGACCACAACCAGGATGATCTGCGGTTCCGAAAGGATCGGAGTTCCCGACTGGGCTTCTATGACGCCTCCACCGGCCGTCGCCGTGGTGTGTGGTTCATCCGTCTGGCCTGAAATACACGTAAGGCATAAAATAAAATTACTTTAACCCTTGTCCTGCTTGATTTCCAGAGCAAAAATATACCCCCATTGCTGAAGGGCCCAGACACCTTTGAAAGAAAAGGTACTAGTTTGATCATTTCTGATTACTTCGCTTTTAATTTGCAACAACCGCGCGGGTATCCTAGGAATACCCTCAACACGACAATTGCCAGGGCTAGCATGCAAACATGCATGTGCAAAGCGACAATTGTCGGGCTCAGCAGGACTAGGATTGATAAGATCAGACCTTTATTTGTGCCACCTCTGCATAAAGACCACATAGTCATAGTGACAATTTCTTGGTGGTCTTTATTTCCTATTGACTCAATCGTTAAGAATCCTGTCAATTGTGACCTCCTGTCTATTGTTACAATCATCTTCAAGTCCCTTGAGTGGTCACTGTATTTCTCCAAAAGAATAGAGTGCAGTCTTGCGACGGCGCCAAACGCTTTCTCCTAATTTTACTCCAGAATCAACATCAACAACTCTTTGATAACTGAACCTACCTCCTTTTCCGGTCGTCTGGACCATGCCAGTGCCTCCTGGCGCTGTAGCCGGACTGTCCGTCTTCGGTGCTGTTGTGTGTCTTCTGGTAGTCGTTGTAGGTCTAGTTGTTGTAGGTTCTGTTGTTGTGGGTTTTGTCGTTGTAGCTTCTGTCGTTGTAGGTTCTGAGAAAAGTAAGAACATGACATTGACATTTTCACTATTGTAATGCAACAAGCAATAGCTAACCATTCAAGTTACTCAACCAGATTGAAAAATCTATTTTTCTCAAGTGTGCGTTACACAAACTCATTCTTGTTGGAAACACTAAGGACGAGTTTCAAGTATTTTCTTTAGTCCTTATTGACTTCGCGGTAGGCTCAAGCTACTAATACTCAGTTTATCATAACACTTCGAGAGGTAAGTGACTCAAGTTCAAAGGGCTGGCTACTCCACGCATGCGCAGATGTCTAAAAAAAGATGAAATCGTCGTAGCTACTCTGTTTTTCTAAGCCACAACCCTTCTAACATTTTCTTGGAGATTAGTTATGCTTTGGTCCCATTTCCAAGGCGGGACGCGGCCGGGCAGCTTGTGGGAACGAAAGATATGGTATGAACGACAACAAAAGACGCAAAACTTAAAAGAAATTACTCCTTACAATATATTGTGTATTTTCTTGATATGGATCTTTTTTTTATTTCTCGTTTCTGCAAACAGCCCGGCCGGGCCCCGGATTGGAAATGGAACCAAAGCTTTACTCGTCATCACAGACTGACCTGGCGTGGTGGTGGGAAAGAGGACCCCTATGGTGACCTCCGCCCTCTCCGTGACGACGGGCCGAGGTCCTGACGTCACGCACTCGTACGTCACGCCGTCGTCTGCCTCCGTCACCATGAAGGTCGTCCTCAAGGTCGCGTTCCCGTAACCGTCTGCGTCAACTGATGACGTGTACACACCTGAGATCACGTGATAATGGAAAACGGTTTTAACGTGATCATGAAAATAGATTCTAATGAAAATGTGCGCATGCGTTGTAAATATAAGGAGGTTCATGTCTCTAAATACGCATGAGCGGCACTGCATTGTGGGTAATATCTCAAATGCGGAGGCGCCTCATCCTTAGCATCTATTGGCCTGTATCAGCCGGGACCAAACAAGAAGTACATATTTCACTGCGCATTTCCCTATCAAGCATCTCTTTTTTTCTAAATGTTCATATTCAATTCCTTGAATCTTGGATAAAGCCGGACGTCTTTGCAAGAGGAAGCAAGGAAGCCATTTACATCAGGTCCCTAGCTACAACCATCCCTCAATAGTGACGGCGGGCGCCACAGACTAATTCTTTTTAAGTGTTCATATTGTGCTGAAAAGAGACACTAGTGTACAAGCTGACGGCATCCATCTATCCATTCATCCATTCATTAACTCACTCATCCCTACCCACCGTTGACCCCCTGTCCGTCCCTGTACCACTCCAGTTGAGCTGCTGGCCGGCCCCACCAGCTGTTACAGACCAGCGTCACGTTGGTGCCGAGCTGCAGCTGTCCGGCGGCCGGGGAACCCTCGATCGTGATGACTGGGGTCTGCGGCTGGACTGGAGGAAAAATTACAAACATTTCGTAACCTATGTCAAAAGTAATCAAACAAGCCAATCAGTCGTCTTCTGTGTCTTCTTATATACACGTATATATGAAGTACTCTAGTTTAAATGTTCGACATAGCACACATTGAAAAAACGACGAGTCTATGAATTTTCAGGTCTAAATATGGCCTTCTTCAGGACAACTGACCCATAGCTTTAGTCATGTGACCTTTTGGACACGTGACTTCAGTTATGGGTAAAAGGGTTAATCAAAGTGGTTGATAATGAAATTGAACTTTTCTGGTCTACTTGAAAGTCTTTTGACCCTTAAACTCAAGTGTCGGAAGGTCAACAAAGTAGATTTAATTTATCTACTGCAGAAGTTAGATTTGGGTGAAGCTCGCGATGAACGGGAGAAAGCAAGGACAGTTGCAGGGTGTTCAGACCACTGCAGTAGCAGAACGCTTACTACTCTTATAGTATACAGGTCCTAATAGTGTTTTCATATCGTCTGTACCTCTGACAAATAAGTCCACGGTATCGGTAAGGCTTTGGAACGTGTCCCTGTCTAGAACAGTACAGCTGTACTGGCCCTCATCCGACACCAGCACCGGATCCAAGATGACGTCACTTCCGTTCACCTGTAGCCTGTCCCTCAGTGTTGGTGGGATCAGAGCATTTGACCCTGTCGTTTGCTGGATATCGATAAAGATAAGAGGTACTTTTTTTTTTAAATGAAGATTAAATACATACACTTGAATCTGAATTGATTAGCCGTTGCAAAGGACCTTTCGGCGTGACACAGACCACACCCATTTGTTTTAAATCTAACTGCTGTTTGAAGAAATATTCTATTAGATTAAAGCCTCTATCAAAATTGGCAGCTTTAGAACCAAACACCACTCAGTTTAGAGTCTTTCAATCACTCCATAGCAGGCTTTGGGGGGGGGGGGGGGGGAATTATACTACACTTTTTGCTGATGACTTCTTTTTGTATACATGTATACTGGGTCGTTTGTGCAGCCAGCCCGTAACCATTAGGCCCGTAGAAGCTGCACAAACCACCGGCCCAGTATAAAATAAGTCATCGGCAAAAGTGTCGACAAAGCCCACAAAAAGGCACAGAGAGCCTGCTATGGAGGCTATCAAAAACATCCGTATTGGTGAACAGAATGTTGGCCCAAACAGATTCACTGGATACCCTTCGCCCGTAATATGATACTAGATTTGAAAGACTCTAAACTGAGCAATTCATTGTGGAAGCCAGATGCTTATTATGTATAAAATATTTGTGTCAAGAATTGCAAAAGTGAGTCCCGGGGATTAAAACTCGTGTCCGTGCGTACCTCAGCCACCAGCCCTCTGTCGTTGTACCAGCTGATTCTCAACACCGGGACGTCTCCTACGTCACAGGACAGCCGGGCTGGGCTACCGGCGAGCGCGGCCACTCCGCCCCCTGTCACAACCAAGATGAAGAGAAGGCTTATTAGATGACCATCATTAATGCCCACTTGAAAATAATGACGGAAAGGGATTCGGTTCTTACCTCGGCATGATAGATTACAATGCATTGTCTGTTTCTCTGTATGTGCAGTTCTGGCACGGGACAAAGATAGTCTCTGCCAGACTAACCGCGTCGGCTATAGAGTTAACATTTGCCGGGGGACTTTGGCCATGGATGATAACATTTCCATCCGCAGTTATAATATTGCAATATTGGACCCTATCTCCATAGCCGACCCCCTTCATACAGTTGACTCTATTTGGCCAATTTCTACTATTTTCCCAGCGACCCGCAGAGGCTGGTAGAGTCTAGGACAAAGAGAGCTGTAATGGCTTAAGAGATGGGATTTTCTTTAGAGCTAACAACAATGATGATAATGATATACCTAATGTACACGTCTGTATATGTTTTTCCTAGACTGGATACGATTTCCCTTCTTATCTACATACCTGGCAGGTCTGTTGTCATCTCAGGCGAGTCCACGTGTGACGCTACCGTTGTTTTGGCCATATCTGTTGTTTCAACTGAAGAAAAAAAAGTAAAGGATTGCAGGACAAATAAATCCAGTATGTAGCATGCTAGTCATTCACCATCTTGTTAGATGGCGTTAGTGATATAGATAGCACCCTTTCAACAACATTGCCTAGTGGAAGCTTTGTGCTCGCCGCTTAATGTTTGCTTGGACATGTTATTCACACATACACACACACACGCACACACACACACACACATACACATATGTACACAGACAAACTGACAGACAGGCACATCAAAAACAATACTTAAGTTTATTGGTGGTGCTAGACGTAATTAAGAAGTCATTTTATCATTCAAACTGACCTGTGGCGACGTCCAGTGTGATTGTGGCGGTTTGTGTGACGACAGGAGCAAGACCGGAAGACACACATTCAAAAACTGCGCCGTCATCCACCTCCGTAACTGTCAACAGCAACGTCAGGGTGGCGTTGCCAAAACCGTCGGAGTTTTCCACTGCTGCATAGGTGCCTGAAAAGAAGATGTTAGAGACACTCATAGCAGGGTTGTTCAATGTAATAAAGATGTACAAAACAAGTCATAAATCTACCCGGAGATAACCGTCAAGTACCTGAACATCACCTGTGTCAATCGTGAATTGATTGTCCAGTAAACAGGATGTTTTATAGCCCTTGAGAGTGTAACTGTAAGAGGTGTGGTAGACGTGGAGCCCAGGGAAATGATGTTATAGCTTATAGCCTGCTGAAACAAAATATGAAATTACCGCCGATAATCAGCCCAGTCGCTATGTCATTTTTTCTGTGTCATGCGGCCAAGTCCTCATACCACCATATACACCTTAGGGTACTTTTATGATATCATTTGCGCCATGTTGGAGTGCAGTGAACGTCTGTTAAACACGTCAGCATGCTGTTGCTGTGTTCTAATTACCCGCCAGCATGCTCGCTGGGATTCAAATTATAATCATCATGGCGTCTATATGCAATCAATTGCGTCTATATGCATCCGACTTTTGCAAGACTTTGCTTACCATTAACCACTTGTCCGTCCCTGTGCCACTCGAGCTGAGCCGCCGGGCGGCCCCACCAGCTGTTACAGACCAGCGTCACGTTGGTGCCGAGCTGCAGCTGGCCGGCGGCCGGGGAACCCTCGATCGTGATGACCGGGGTCTGCGGCTGGACTGGAGGGAGAGCAGCAAGTCATACATAGTCAGACTGAGCGCTAAGGGTATATATATAAATGAACGCTCCTCGGAATCGCATAACCGGCAAACGGTCGCATACAACACTGTTCGTAGAGATTTACTAAGCATCATGCTTATAAGAAACCCAGCAACTACAGTAATCGTAGACTCGTGTCTTTCTTGAAACTTTATTCTTTTATTCGTACAAGACTTAAAGATATGTCATTGCTATTACATAATCAGAGAGCATAATTGCTATTACATCATCATTGTTATTGCATGATCATATGATAACCACTGAGCGATAAATAGTTTAAAAAAATAACAGTTAAAGATACTTTGAATAGTTAAAACAGATTTTATCACCTACTACACTGTACATACCTCTAACCAGCAGGTCCACTGTAGAGATCTGGGTGGTAAAACTTGTATCCAGCACAGCACAGGAATAAGAGCCTTCATCCGGTAGTCCAACACCTTGGATTATGACGTCACTTCCGTTTACACTCACTCTACCAGCTACCGCTGGTGGGATAAGAGGCGATCCAACTTGCGGTATCTGAAACGTAACCTAAAAATTAGCTTCAAGTGACCTTTGACCTATTTTGAAGTCACGTGTCCAGCATAAACGGATCAATCACATTGAGGGCGGCTAAAGTCACAGTTCGCTTGTACTTTATCTTAAGTTTGAAAGGAAATTTTTATTGACACAACAATAGTACAGCGACTTTCGTAAGATTCACTACACCTATACATGCAAACAGTCAAGTGGATACGAATTATCTAATCTATAAATACGTACATACATACCTATACATATGAATGAATATGAGTAAATCAACATGTTAAGTTCAACGTATCATTTACGCAATTGGCTATACGATCAGGACATTCTTTGATATGTTGAGCTATTTGTATACAGTTAAGGTTATCTCCCCCTAGAATGTAGAATGTAATTCAAAAAGTTCTAATTGTAATCTTACCTCAGCCAATAGACTGTTCCCTTTCGTCCACGTGATTCTGAAGGTGTTGACGTCACCGATAGGACACGTCATCACAGCTGTGCCACCGACTAGTGCCGACACCTCTGCTTCGGCTGGGGGCGATGACATTGTTTTAGACCACTCAATCACAAATACTTTTCGGATGACTTCTGAATGAAGCAATTCGATCAAACATATTTGCAATGCAACAGGTTACCTTGGACTATTAGAGATAGATAAACAAACCGCGAACGAGCGCTGCACAAACCCCGAACACGTTTTCTTGTCAGAAGGCTGACATCGTCTATTACGCATTATTCGCCTAACATGAAATCATCTTCCTATTATCTCTAAACATAGGTGATCGCAAAAGAGAATAGCGTACAAGTGTTGTATATCGTTGATACTGTAATATTGAAATTATGTTATATCAGAATTCTAGTGAAATAGAAATATTTCAAGCTTTACCCAAAATTACATTATAGATACCAAACGTTTCAATACAGTATTTGTCATAGCTCGAATTCTGATCTTCGTATGACTGTGTTTATTATATATGCTTGTCTGTATTGGACTACCCAACCCAAATGCTGTTATCTAATTGTTTTGTTATCATATTAATAATTGTATTAGTCAGTTGTAATTTCTATTTTCAGATGTGATGTTTGATATTAGCTACTTGCTCCGTGTCCTGTATATTCTTTTGTTGTTTAATAAAAAAATATTTTGTCTTCTGATAGTATTCATCAATGGTTTCTACAAAGATTGAATGCATGGCATAGAACGTTTTAACTGCGTGCATGGGCACGTGAGAGTACAGGACATTTGTGCTGACCAACGATTTCGGATCCATGATACCACTCAAGGACAAACCATCTACGGGAGGAATGGAGGGGGTAAGATGTTCTTAGTGTTTTTCAATTCCTTTTCCATTTCTCTTTCTCATGTCTAGATTCCTCTCACCTTTCGCCTTTATAAGATCTTCACCATTTTTATCTTCCATACCTAATAATATTGTTTTTAAATTTGTATTAATAATCTCTCCCCCGAACATGACTACCGAATGTCCACCAATGAAAAAACAATAAAGTAGAACAGGTCGGAACCTTCGGTCCTGGACAAATATTAGAATTACACCCCAGACGACTGGACTAATAGACACGACCTAGTTTCGTCGGCATGGTCAGTTCGAAAGTTGTCAGACGTGCATCAGTGAAAACACAATGTACTTTGCTGAATGTTTGAAGCCCGTTAGGACAGAAAAAATATATGCTGACGTCATAATAAAATAGTTGATTAAAGGGCTGGTACGTACAAAGTAAACTGGTGATCATAATGTGCGCCTAGTATGACGAAAATGCAGAAGATTTGCGATCTCTAAGTTCTTTTTTTAGTCCTTGTAGATTTTACTGGGAGCCCCCTCAACTCAAATGACTTTTAACTGGTAAATGATAAATTGTGACATCATATTCAAAATGTTAACCTTAATTAGGTTTTAATAAACTCACCATGATGACCAAAGGTTAAAAGGGCAGTCCTTACATCCAGGGTATTGGCCGTTAGTACCCTACTGTATAGTAGGTCAGTGACGGTGTGTACACAGTTGTTGTATAACAATTTGACAACAACAGGCTTGCAGGCCGAGAAACACACGTGCTGACGCCCGTGCATTGCTTACACGTGTTTTATGATTCGTTGCACAATTTGGAAGCTCAGCAAATACTCTGATATCGGAATATCACATGCAAAGCAAAAAAAACTTTTGAAAATGCTATCCCTCCATAATTTTCCATGTGACTCACTCTAAAACTGCATGTGTAATTTGCATTTCCCTATGTTAGATCTAGTCATCAAATATCTGTATCCGTATAACCGGTATAACCACCCTTCGGCGTAACACACCAGCTTCGCAGGCACGCGGCGCGACAGCAGCTAGTTGTGAATACACTGAACGGCCTGTCACACCTAGTCTTTGCGCATCTGACTGCAACCGTTCTTTAAAGCTATTTAGTGATGATGCTCCTACCGTACTTGATGACAACTACTATGGTTCTCGGAAAATACGAATACACAGCAAGCCTTGGTTGATAACTCTGGAAATATAACCCTTTCACAATCACGTGCACGGGTAGCAGCTGGCTATATCATACCGAACGACCTACCACACCTTTGTTTCTAATACCAAACTTTATTACCTGAAGAGGCCCCTTCTGTTTTTGACGATAACGTGTTCCATCTAGCAATAGAACCTGTTGTAGGTAAACATGTGAATAAGCTATGTATACCAGAGGAGTTATAAAGCCACTCAGAAGGGCTATATTTTGGTAACACTAATAACAGCTGAAGTACTTTAAACCGTGCACACCGAATGTTTTATAAGGCCAGGCAACAGCTGTGTAGATATGATTATAAAGCTGTGCAGATATAATCACTGGCGTGTGTTTTATTTCCAGTCTTCTGCCGACAGGCCTAATGACTAATAAGGGGCAATTAAATGTATTTAAACCGTGATCTCACCAATAGCCGCATTTTCCTGTTTCCAAGGAAAAATAAGCTTTTTGCTACGTTTTGTGATCCATATCAATATTCATTGTATTTTGTTGGCTTCTTATTAACGATATACACGAGATAACAAAAGATCCTCTGCATGTCCGAAAAGAAACAATAAATTGAGTTGTTTTAAATATTCCATCTCGTTCAAATCGTATTCTTGATGTCTTAGGAAGTGGTTGACTTTAAGTAAACTAGCTAGCGAGGTTTGTACCAAACACCTGCAGTGCTGTTTGTTCGTCTGTCTTATTGTGGGTTTGATCAACCTATTTATCAAGATCTTATAAGATAAGCAAACCCATGCATTACCGGGCACATGGCAACTACATGTGCTACAGACACTATGAAAGTGGCATAGATTCATAGCCTCTATAGCAGGCTCTCTGCTGTGCCTTTTGGGGGGGGGGGGGCTTATAATACACTTTTGCTGCTGACTTTTTTAAACTGGGTCATTTGTGCAGTCAGCTCGTAACCATTTGGCCAAATGGTTCTGATATTAGTGTTACTATTTGGCCAAATGGTTACGGGCTGGCTGCACAAATGACCCAGTACAAAAAGAAGTCATCAGCAAAAGTGTATCATAAGCCCCCCAAAAAGGCCCAGAGAGCCTGCTATGGAGGCTAATAGATTCATTCATTAAACGTGTGAAGGCACAGCCACATTTAGCATACAATTCTATATCGTTTGATTTTGGTGAGACTGTGAGAGAATCTACCGTCGGTAAGAATACTCAACATTTTTCTCTATCATAAAATTGCTCGATTTCGTACGACATATCCGCGAATGTCCTACGGATGTACCCAACTTCGTAGATCTGTCGTCCGACCAAGATGACCGGGGCCTAACAAGGCCATATCTAAAGCCCGGCTTTGTATGGTGTATAGCGTCGATCCATCATGTAACAGCTGGCTGTAAGTTTTGAACAGATATCACCGCTATTCAGATGTCCCTCTTCCGAACCTCATATTGAAACGATAACCCCCGATACACAGATGAATGTTACCACATCATAAAATAAATCGAAATGATTTCTTATAAAAAGCTTTTTAATTTATGATAACAAGCAGCTCAGCATCATCCTATCCCACCTTCTTCTAATGTTTATGACTTCAAACGTTTCTGTATGGCAAAACTTTCTTGTACCTTTTTGTACGATAAGTGTAAAGTGAACGCCACATGAAAAAAACATCTAACTTACTAGGGTTACGCCACATTTTAAACCCTTACACATACAGATTGCGGACTTTTACCTCTATAAACTGCGGGATGGAAGAACAATCAGCAGACCTTACCTGCAATTACTAAGTGAAGACAGAAGACGGATACGCAAAGGTGTTGAAACCACGTCTTCTTCGTCATGAGTCCACGGTGAAGAAACATCTTCCAACCGACTGGCACAGTTTAGACGCACAAAATCGACCGGTTTGTTACACAGCAGTATTACAGGTTGCGGTGTCTTCTTTGGTGTTTATCTCGTTCTGTGCACTGGCACGCCGCACCGGACAATGGGGTTTATATAGGTACAAGCCGAGCAAACTAACGGACCAAGGAGGTTACGGACTAAGTACACAGTCTCGTTTGGGACTTCTCGCGAGATCTTACGTAATGGTGGCGATGACATAAGAGGTGTTCAAACCTGTCTAAAAGGACCACTCAAGGGACTTAATAAAAATGGCCACAGTTATGAGATGGTCACTGTAAAGTGTCCTTCATGCTAGAGTAAATGGGGGAAAATAACTGAAGGGACCACAAAAGGTGACCACAATGGCTAAATAGTCCTTATGCAGAGTTGGTCACTTGTACAGGTATCTTTACTACATGTATTTGTCACTTCCCTGTATGGACAACAATGCCTCATTTATTTCGCAAGTTTTTAATTCATTTTTAGAGACCAAGTATGTGTAATTGTTAATAAAACAGTTTCAGGTGAAACTAAAATGCTACGACTTCTGCCAAGTTTATGATAATACTAATTTCTTATTTATTTTCTCACAACAGACTGACAGCGTGGCAGGGTAGGGACCCTGAATTGTTTTACCGTTTACATGTACGTATGCGTAATTATTACACATTAAAACTACATAAAATCATATACTGGCTTTAAAATTACGTTCTAAAGCATGGCTCAACTGATCAGTTACACCGTACTAGCCTTAAATTTCGGTACCAACTGATATTTAAATCCGTTATAATATCCATGTTACATCTAAAGCGACGCTTAACTTTAAAAAAATTTAATTCCTTCATTGATGCCCTTGCAACTCTATACCTTATAACATTCAATACCTATATGCCATGTCGAATCAATATAATATGAAGCTATATCTATTTAAGGGAAATGTGTTGTTTTTGTTTATATATTGCTTATGAATATTAGGCTTTGATTGGATAAATACGCATCTTATAATATCATACGGATGGACTATTGTAATTAGAATTATAACAGCTTCAGAACACAGAATAATATATATGATGTACAATACATGACAACCGCTAATGACTCTTTACGATTGAAATGATAACCAACTCATTAACAGCGTCAAAAACATGTCAATTATACTATTGCAGACGTCTATCCTATACTTAATTGCAATAATCTTTACTAGGCATTGGTGCGTAAGTCGTTACGTATATATATTACCTAAATCTTATGAGACACCGATTCTATCTGTTGTTATATCTGTATGTATGACACGATTGCTGAAGATTTATGATTTTCAAAACAGAAAACTCATAAGGTCTCCTATTTGTGTTTTGTACCCGCCGGATATTGGCTTATTCGCTTCGCTCACTCGGTGGTGTATTCGACGGTTATATCAAATAACCAGGTCTTACGCATCGTATACACCTCAAGTTGTCCTCAAACCTTTTTTGTGATACTGCCTGAATTTCATAAACTTTCTATATTAAAGCTATTCACGTGGAATGGCGCACATTTTATAGGGGAAAGGCAGATTGATAAAAGTACTCCACTCAAAGATTCCCACCATGGACGGCTCAGGTGCGCCCTCTGGCAGGCGGAATGTGAAACGCTGCATCAAGGAGACGAACAACATGAAGACTTCCATCCTCCCCAGTTGTTCGCCAAGACATGTTCGGGGGCCTAAAGAAAAGAAAAGGACCATTAAGCATGTTATCGAATAGCATCATACCATCGGGAGCTCCTCGGTATCTCGACGGTGCTGGGAGTGATGCCCGCCGGCACAGACAGATTAGTGTGCTGGGGGTGGGTCTACGGGCTTGGCATGATCCATCCATCCGCATGATCCCATAACTAACATATGTCCTTACGCCAACTAGACTGCTGAACTGAACAAATTTTGACCAAAATGGGAGAGCTTAGGCAGTACCTGTTCTGTCTACCTCAGATTGGGACAGAAATTCTAAGAGATTTTCTAAACGTTTCCATTTTGAGCCCACCACTGCGCAACCCAACAGTAACGTCTACCACAAAACCCCGGGACTATGCATGTTACTAGAGGGTTGGTACACGATCCTTCGCTGACTCACCGATGGAGAACGGGATGAGCGCCTCGTTTTTGACGAAGTTTCCGTCCTGATCCAGGAAACGTTCCGGTTGGAATTTGTATGGCTCCGTGAAGAGCTGAGGGTCCATGTGCACCGACCACAGGTTAGCCTGTAACACATCACGTAGGGCCCTGTCTCACTTGTGCTTATATTCCAGTGCGTGTGGTTGCGCATGAACATTTTTTTGGTTTATGTAAAGTTTGCAGGGAAGAAGCTGCGTCCTACTTTGACCCACCGTTGTGCAGCCTAGTTATCGAACCAAAGAAATTACTTCTTCGGCTGCAAACTTAACCTAAAACAAAAACTTGTTGATACGCAACTCATGCTGGCTTGTACATACGCACAAGTGTGACAGGGCCGTTACACATACATAACCAATGCCACATTCATTTTTTAATATGGGTGACATCTGCGAGCGCGTTAATTGTTACAGTAGTCCCTTTCCACACAAAAAATTGCGGTCATACCGTAAAACTGTAGATCATGCAAAAAGGCTGCAAAATTAGCAAGTATATGCCGTATGTAAAAAATTCGGAAGATGGAATATCGGAAATAAGCGACGTTTTTCAATTTGAAGGTCAAAGAAAAACATATGAAGGAATAAGAATGAACAACTTATTATTTGGGAGGAGGCTCATATTGCAACTGTGAAGCCGCTACGTATACCAATTGAGCAACAGGGACAGGTAGATATATATCGTTTAGACCATGATGGTAAAAGATAAGGCGATCTTGAGTGGTCAACGTCTAGCCAACAGTGCTAGGAATCGAACCCGTGACCTCTTGATCTCGAGTTCTCTACTAAGCCTAGCCACGTGCTCGGCTTTTCGCTGCTACTCAGCCACGGCAGAATAAGTGCGTGTATAATAGAAATAACTATAACCATTATTTTTCTTACAAAAATCCTGGTGTCCTGGGGGATGTTGTAGCCATTGAGGGAGGTGTCCCTGGACGTTGCGTGTGGAACACTGAGGGGCGCGATGGGTTTAATTCGCTGGACTTCCGCTAGGGTCGCTGTTGTGTAGGGCAGCAGGCTCCGTTGTGCGTAGGACGGCGGGCTCTGCCCCAGCACCGAGTCGATCTCCTGATGAACCTGTGGGCACATTCCCGCTGTTATTGGCTGTTTGACGTCACGTGAGTATGACGTAATTTACCGTCATGTAGTTGAGTGAAAGAGGGTCCAAATTGGGTCTACAAGTTTCCAATCTCACTTGAGAATTATTTATCTTCGGAACTGTTTTGAGCTGGATGTAGCAGGTAAGGCTTTTGGATTTTCATTATGTTGTAAAACCAGACTTTTAGGCACACTAAGCCAAATCCTATGTACGCTTTGACGTCACTTAAAATATCAATCCGAAAAACTTGCCTTTTCCTGTATTTCCGGGTTAGCCATCATGTATAGCAGAGCCCAGCGGATGGTGGTGGCGGTGGTGTCCGTGCCGGCCAGGAACAGGTCTATCAGCACCTGGGGGTGTAAAATATCGTTTAGTTTCTTTCAGAGTGTTTTACTTTAAGAAAGCCAAAATGCAACATGTTTCAGACATTTCTCTCTCTCTCTCTCTCTCTCTCTCTCTCTCTCTCTCTCTCTCTCTCTCTCTCTCTCTCTCTCTCTCTCTCTCCCTCTCTCTCTCCCCTTCTCTCTCTCTCCCCTTCTCTCTTTCTCTCTCTCCCCTTCTCTCTCTCTCTCTCCCCTTCTCTCTCTCTCTCTCCCTCTCTCTCTCTCTCTTTCTTTTATTTCTATCTTTCTGTGATTCATTCAAGTTGAACCCACTTCCTGTAGCTGCTTGTCGGAGAAGTTCTCCCGAGCTTGTTCGTCCTGAGCCCGCTGCTGCTCCAGGAGAAAGGCGTCGATAACGTCCCGGATGTCGCTCGGGTCAAAGGTCGACCTGTGCTTCTCTATCTGTTCAGCGCAGAACTCACGGAGAGCCTGATACATTTTCTCAGAGGTTACAATTATTGATGTCTCGCTGCGGCAGAGGTGATGAAACACGGGGTGTATCATCTGTGTAAGAAGATCGGGGACAGTGGGCTTGCAACCAACTGCGGCGTTCAAGAGGCGAATCAGTCGCAGAAACTCAGGGTTGTCATATTCAAGTCGGTCCCCGAAGGCAATGGAGATAATGATATCAGAAACACAGTACTGTATCATGATTTTTGAATCGAATGGTTGTCCGTTCTGCAACAGAACTTCCTGAACTAACATGTCTACTTCTTCCTTAATCTTGCCCTCCAAACTCCGCTTGCCGACGCCGAAGTCCCGGAGAGTCACCAGGGCGAATTTGCGCTGATGTTTCCAGTTTGGTCCATAGGAGGCCATTATAACACCTGTAAATGAACGATGCACTATCATCATCATCATCGTCATCATCATCATTAACAACAACAACAACATCATCATCATCAACATCACCATCATCATCATCATCATCATCGTCATCATCATCATCATTAACAACAACAACATCTTCATCACCAGCATCATCATCATCACAATTAACAACAACAACATCATCACCATCATCATCATTATTAACAACATCATCATCTTTCTGATCATCAGCATCATTAGCATCAACAACATCAGCATATCACCATCATCTGTATATTCATAATTCTCATCATCATCACCACAACCATCATCATCATCATCACCATTATCATCATTATCATCATCTGGGAGAAAGTATGTGTTACCGAAGGCTGTTCTGCCATCCCCACGAAATTTCGCTGCAATTTTGTTGCTTTTGCGACTGGAGAAATCTTCAGCTCTCTTGACCAGGGCAGTCCGGATGGTCTTGTGCCCAGTGAGGACAACGGTAGGAAACCGGCCGATCCAGATAGTCATGACGTCACCATACTGTTTGGCCAGCTCCGTGAGCGTGACGGGAAGAAAGGCAGACTGGAGATAGAATGAAAAAAAAAGTTGCTTCAGATCACAGAATGTAAAATGTGGTCCAATATCGTTGAGGGTTGTTATCAACAGCTGGATCTAGGGCGCAGGTACTGGAAGGAAGAGTCCATCCCTCTCCTTCCAATGATTTTTATCGAAGTTTTAAAACCTGGATGGAGTGAGGAAAGTGAGGTCAAGCGCCTTTCCCGTGGACAAAACGTACGTCTGGCCAGGAACGCCAGGAATCTAACCCGTGACATCTCGATGTCGCGTCGGACAGCCTAGCCGCTCGGCCATTCACCTCTCTTACAAAGCGAAATTCAATTTAATAGCTGCAATCTCGGATATGAAATGGCTGTCAGCGTAGACCAAAATTACCAAGAGGAATTTCTGGCTAAATGTTTGCAACTCGATCAGACTGTTTCACTAACAGCTCCACCCTTTAGGCGTCGCCAAAATATTTTGTATCAATTACTTTCAACCGGAATTTCAAATACAAACAGGATAACCCAACTAGCCGAAGGCTTACCCTGGTGACAAAGATTATAAAAAAACTGCGTAAATTTGATTAGAGAGCATTAAAAAGAAATGTTGTCTGCTACACCATGTGCCGAATCATGAATTATCAGGTGTCTAGAGCATAAACAGGCAGGCGGGGTCCTCTCATCTGTCCTGTTGACGATGTGCCCTGGGGAAAAGCACTTTACACGACATTAATCCTCACTTCACTCAGGTGAAAATGAGTACCTAGCGTTGGTTAGGGACGTCCCTCGGAAATGACGTTAAACGGGAGGCCCCGTGTTTGAGGAGGGAGACACCTCGATCACGCAATAGACCCACCACACTTTAACACCGAAAAGAGTAGGGTCACGGCGTGAGTGGACCAAACAAATCTGCTCCGATATTCAGCTTTTACTGTTCAGTACAAAAACCTAGTGTGTTGCGCCTTGAGGCGGTTAACCCCCTAGCCCCCAGCTATTTACTCAACACATTCAGTTATAATAACCAAATCCACAATTACCACACTAGACAATCACACCTACTTCACAGACCCAACTACACATCAAAAACAGGTCAACGTACATTCGCATATAGGGCAGTAGTAACCTACAACGCACTCGAACTGAATGTGAAACAAGCGCCGAACCTTAACATATTTAAAGAGCGACTAAGGTCACTTTACTAGCCGTCTATTGACCATCTACAACATATTACGTTTGTTCAGTTACTTTTGCCCATTAAGCTTGTTTTGATTATATGATTATTTTACTCCTATGTTACTGCTTTGACCTCTGACCCTCTCAACATCATTTGTTTGCTTTGTTTGATGATTTCAGTACTATTGTTTGTCATATTGAGTTTGTTCTGTACTATTCCTATGTTTAATTATCATTTTATGACCTTTATTTATTATCTGTATGTAAGGGCTCCCTTGGAAATCAGCTGCTGAGTCAGCTGAAGGGACTACCCTAAAGATGAATAAATAAATAAATAAATAAATAAATAAATAGCCGGGTAATACAAAGTTTCTCGTGCTCACCTTATTAAACATGGGCATGTTTCCTACAATCGGCCAGCACCTGGGTCCGGGTGGTAGGTTCCTGCGCCGCTGGAGATACAGATATGCCAGCAGACACAGGCATACAGCCAGCAGACATGTCGGGAGGTCGGCATACTGACGGGCAGCCGTCACGACGTCCAGAAAGATACTCATCTCTGCACTCCAAGCTGCGAAACGGTACAGAAACTTTATGATTATAGTTTACATAGAAATGTGTATTTGATGTGATAGGTGTAGTTTTGTTGGATTTGGCCTATGCTCTCACGCCAAATAAGGGCCAAGACAAAAGTACGAATTATAGCTGATGTAACTTGTAACTGTATTTGCTGGATTCGTTTAACCCGTCACAGTCATGTACCATGGATTACAAATCTACCTCTGTCCACCACCGAAGACGTTATATTTTGACGAAGAAAAACATTTCTTGAAACAATTCTTAAATGAAAAAAAGATAAAGGTATGTTGGACGTGCGTGCGTGTGTGCGTGTGTGCGTGTGTGTGTGTGTGTGTGTGTGTGTGTGTGTGTGTGTGTGTGTGTGTGTGTGTGTGTGTGTGTTTCAGGATATTTGTTATCATTATAGCCTAAGAACCTTATTATGGATTGTGATGATATAGATAAGCTGTCGAAACGTCTGTAGAGAAGATGTCTAACATACTTTATTTTTAATTAAATACGGATTATGCACATTAGGGCATAATTTGCATGATTACTGGCAAATAGAAAGTGTCATGATTTATATATAAATGATCGGAATTTCATTCTTGTTACATGTGTCTGGCCCGGTTTATACATGCGTTTCCCAAGTACACTCGGAGTGTGCTCAGAAATGCATGTGTAACCCCAGCCAATGATAGTGAAGGTGTACATAACCATGCATGGATTATGCAATTGGCCAAGTCATTTACATGATAAGAACATTCTATGGAGGTATAAGTGATGATTTAGGTAAAGATCACAACTCACACACGTATGCGAACGTGTTGTATTGACAGAACTCCAGAACTTTCTGTGCAGACTAGAAAACTACATCCGGGGTCTTGGCCCCTGGTACCTAGTGCGCAGGTGCGAGATACTAAAGGCGGGAAAACTACTAGATAAACAATAAGATCTCCTAACTCTTGTGGTAAATTGTGGTAGGAAAGGCAGACATTAGACATAACTTTCAAAGTAACCATACATCTAATTGAAGGACGGCTATTGTTCATTTTAACTTTACCGCCTGTTCTACAGTCGCGTCACCCAGATAAACAAACCGTTTATCTGCTACTTAACTACATAGGGCCTAGTTTGGATATACCAGGCATCACTTGCCAACCTCAGCTCGCTAACCGCGAAATGTATGTGACGTAGCGCTACCAACTATCGTGCGCAACCAATTATCGTCCACTTTGGGTCGTGCAAAAATATCGAGGTGCATTATGTAAAAGTTAGTTCCGATCAGCAATAAAGACTAGTATGTTCCTTAGACTCTTCTTTATACAAAGCAATGAAATGTGTTTACATCCAGCGACACAGCAGAATAAACTCCTGGGGCGGTAACAACAAGTTACCTGGAAGCGTCATGCATAACCTATTTCATATGTAATTCCACACCGCGCACTTTGTCTTGTTTTTCTAACTCACACGATAGCTAGTGTAGGAGTATGTAACGCTCACCCCTTTTTAGGATATATGATTTTTCTTTCCAAGGTTTAAACAGTTGGCTCTGTCCGGGCGGGTTGAAAATAGGTAGCGCTACATCACAGGTAGGGAACAGAGTACCTCGCATGAAATGATGCCCTTTGTGCAACTTTGAAAAGAAGAAAATTATACGTATATATGTAATCTAAATATTCCCACGACACCTCCCTACAACCACCTCTGGTGTTCGTCACGAGTCTTATAAAAACATACCTGCTTTACACCTTCGAAAAGACAGCTTTTTCTACTAAAGGAGGAAAATTAACTTTACGTATACGTCACCACATGAATAGATAATGAGTGTCATTTGTAACCATCTGAAAACCGTTTGATTTACATATTGCATGCAATCTGACTGTTCAAACTGAGTACATATCTGCCTGTCATATGTAATCTATCTAGTCCCTTGTCCCACTTACATGTACCAAGGTCCAACGCTGGCGATTTCCTATCCGCTTTTGTGCTGGCGATTTCCAAAACGGTTTTGTGCTTCTATCAAGCAACGTTCCCCCAAACTAACATACAAGATGACATGTATGATATGGTCAACCCATCAAATTATCAAATGTCAGTTTCATGTCCATTTTCCATTTCTAAACACACCATCTGAATACAAAAATGTTGTGGAAACATTGGCAAAAATGCGCACGAAATCAGAGCGAATTCTTTGATATCTTCATCGTAGAGGAAATTCCAGCATCATTGCGGAAGGTTACACGACACATCGTTAAGTTCTTACCTGACAGTTTAGTTGTCGTGGCCTCCTCCTTGGAACACAAAGGTCAAAAGAGACCGTATGATGTGTCGATTAAGAGCTTTTCTATCTGCGCATGCGAGTTGACACCTCTCATGAGTGGCCTTCACAAAGGTCAAATGGACTGTTTGATCTGGCCATTAAGAGTTATTTGCATATCTGGGAGGATGCCTCTCATGTCGGTTTAGCGGTGGTTATGCGATACTGTGGTGTTTTAGACTGACGACAGCCAGCTCGAGTAACTTACCGTTGTTTGTTTTTGTTTGTATTGCATACACTGTAAACCGCCTCATGGCGTAAACACTAGGTTTGTACTGAATTCGTTGTTTCTTTATTCGATGTCAATTAGTAAACATTCTACATTTGTTCACTACTCGTTCAGGAGTTGTAGCATGACAAAGTCTAGACTATCACAAATTTCATCATACCCTAACTAACACTATATTAATCTTAACCAAATCTCACCTCATCAGATACACATAACCTAAGTTTTACATCATATAATACAGATTACATGTACATGGACTTAGCATATTGTATCTGTCATTGTATTGGTTAACCGACGTGACCACTCTAACATACTGTTTATGTTAGATCGTACAACTTATAATAAAACAGGTTCGAATAATTTTTCCTTGGAAAAAGGTTCGAGTTGAATAAATTCAAACAAATAAAATTAGAGCTTTTGAGTAGACTCTTAGTATGTATCTTTTTGACTGACCATATGAATTTATTGTTACTGATGTATTTTTCAACGTTTTTGCTGTTAACGGCAGTTTTCATGTTTTCATAAAAGACCTTTAACATGAAGAATAGATAACATTACATATCACATAGTAATATCACAGTGAATATTACCCAGTAATAGTTTTTGCAATCTTTAGTGCCTACTTTAATTTTACGTCAGTTTTAGTAACCATACCTTTCTGTCTTACCCCATACATCTAGAGTGTATACAGTTCTTAGAGAATGGTCTAATCTCCAAGCAGATCCTACGGCGGTAGGGGGCCAAACAGTATCCAACATTACGGGGCCAATCGAATATTGTTTGCTATTCACCATTGGGGTTCTGTCCCCCGCCACTGTAGGATCAACTTGGAGATTAGAGATGGTCTGTTAAGCCCCCCTCTCACTGGACCCGCGGCACGCTGGCGGCGTCGCTACGTCCTAAACTGGATTTGTGATATCCTTGACTTTGTAATGGGAATATCATTCAAAGCGTACAAGTATGACCAAAAAGACAACACAATACACAAAGCTTAAGTCAATTTGATCGGACGCAGCGAGCCGCTAGCGTGCCGTGGGTCCTGTGAGAGGGGGGCTTTAGGACCGGTCAGTGCCTAAAGTAATCTACATTCATCGGTATCGACCCAGCGTTAACAATCCTCAGTCCTGCGTTGCCATGGCGCCTAAGAACTTTTTCCTCATCTCCTCCGTCGCGCTGACGTGCTTCGCGTTGTTGACTGTCGGGATGTGGCTCTTGTTCAACCGGTCCAGCGCTCTCTTCTTCATCTCGTTCATACTTTCTTTGCTACTTTCTGTATTTTTATTTTTCTGGTCGAACGCTCTTTCCAGCTGCGTTCTCATAGCTCTCTCCTTGTTCCTCTCTAGAGTGATTTCTTCTTTCTCGCTGATGACGTGGGCCATACGCCGCACGGCTTCGTGGTAGGCCTTGTCGGTCATGTAGCGCTTCTTACTGAGGACCTCTTTCTCTCGGATGAGGAACTGCATCCGCTCTTCCATCTGGGTTCTTTTCCTCATTTCATCTTGTCTGAAAAGAATGGTAAGGATAGAGAGATGACTTTTTAGTAAGTTCTTTTCAGTCTTGGTCATTTTCGACTCTTGAAATAATAGAAAAAGTAATGAGAGGGTTTCAATCCCGGATACAGGCCAGATTCTCAAATGCCGGGGAAATCGTTTCAGGGCTCAAGAAGGCCTGCTTTCTGTCTCTCTAGAGGTACGGAAACGACCTTCCCTGGCATTTGATAACCAAGCCAATGTTGAAATCAGCGCTCTCCCAAAAGATAAACGCCGGCCCTCCTAGAGGACCTGAAATGAAGGCTACGAACAACCATAGAATCTGCAGTCTTACCTGAATCGTTCTGCGTTCTCCGCCTGTTTAAGAGCCTCCAGCGCCAGTTTCTTGGAGTTGTCGCAGTCGTCCACCAGCCGTTTATTCACATTCCGCAGTTTCGCCATATCGTCCTGCAGTCTGCAACGAAAACGATAGGAAGCGTCATTGACACGTCAATAAACTCCACCGTGTCATGATATTTCTGCAGTCTACAATTCAATCCATAACCGGTGACGTTCACCTTCGAACTTTTCCTCAATAAGATCAATAAAGAGAGTCTTTTCATCTCTAAATATCAGCTGTTAGAGTGCGGTTGGTGTATAAGAAAAAATCGATATGTTTCAGAATGATACGGTCTTGTGTTGTATTGTTCATTTATTGCTTTGATATTTTCCCCGCACATTCGCATCGGATTTGGAGTCTAAACAAGCTGATAGGGGGCCCAGAAAGTAATCATTTCAAGGTTTCATCAAGACCTACAATCCATCCAGACCTTCTCTAGTTCTGCTCTTTAGCCACGTACAGACAGACAGAAAGACAGACAGACAGACAGACAGACAGACAGACACACACACACACACGCACACACACACACACACACACACACACACACACACACACACACACATACAAACGCTGCCAAAAATAAAACCTTCTTGGCGAAGGTACTAACTTGGCCATGTTTCTGCCATGTTTGATCTTCTCCGCCTTCATCTTCCTGTCCATGGTGACGTTCGCCTTCTGTAGCTCCTCGCACTCCTTCGTCTTCATCACCAGCCGCTCCTGGAGCTGTGAGAGGCGCTCACTGGCCTTGTGGTCCTTCGATACGGCCTCATCTTTTAGCGCTTGGACCTACGGGGATTAAAATCAACATCACAGTAAGCAGTGTGTAGCTCCTCGCACTTTCCAGCATACTCTTCAGCACCAGCCGCATAGAGGCCTTGTGGTCCTTTGATACCGCCACGTCTGTTAGTGTTTCGACCTACAAGGGTTAAGAATACAGAAATCACAGAGTTAGCCTGCGAATTCTGGAACTCAATGCATCCGTAGGCTTCAGTACAGGGTCGCATTTGTAGCTGCGCGCTGAGTCGCGGCTTTCTTGATGAGGTCCTTCGATACGGTCTCGTTCTTCGGCGCTTTGACCTACAGGGATTGAAGATTCAAATCTCTGTTCATGCTTGATCATATCATTATGAATGAATGAATGAATGAATGAACCTATGTATGAATAGAATAAATAAATAACGATCGAGAGTGTTGTATACGTATACATATATCTATATATCCATACCTAATACTCTACCAAGCCATATATATAAATCATTTTCTATCCTAATTAACTTCTATATGTGATGTGGGTTTGTAGGTTACCGGGTGACGTCCCGTGAAATACAACCCTCTTATTGCCTCTCTCTAAATATAGACGCCCAAGAATGCCGTGTTAAGACTGATCGCTTTTCAATCTTCAAACTGAGCACTTTATTAGACTCTTTTGTTGGTATTACTTCTTCATAACGCCGCCAAAAACTATAACAACGTTATATGTTCGTTCAGAATATCGAAAAACTAATATCACCAATGCACATCGATATTATCATATAAAGTCTCACAATATGAGTGTTAAGAATAGTTTTATGTTTTTTCAACAACTCCTTTTGAAGACTTACTGAAACGTAGAAAACACAAGGACAACACCGTAGCCAGGTAACTGCAATGTGCTAATCACCAAGAACACGGATCTGCGAAAGGTCAATAAAAGTGCACACAAGCTCGAAGAAACTCTTTAGTCAGTCCTGTTCCAACCTATGGCACAGTGGAATCATCCATTTCCCCCGTGTATTTTTTATCATGTATTTTGGTTTGAACCATTTTAAAACAGGTATGTTTTACAAGTTCAAATAGAGGTCAGAAGCTGAATTGAACCGTGATAAAAACGCGAGAAAAAAGAAAGTAAACGAGTTTGGCAACAAACACTGCAACAGATACTAAAGTGTACACAATGTTTCGAACGAATGAGAAGGTAGAAAAACGTTAATACATTGCTTGTTTTGAATATAGACTGTGACTTTATACAACCAAGGATACAACATAGCCCAGACGCTTTTCCATTGGTAAATTAAGTGTTCAGTGTCACACTACGGAAACAAATTGAGAACATTCTTGGGACGCTCGTGGATGTGTCGCACTTCATGCTACTTTGTGACCAAAATGACTTCAATTGAGTGTTTTGTCGTACTCATGATCATGCTACAAAAAGATATCGTGCAACTTGTCTTACCCTTCAACTACTAGAATGTTATTTTTCCGTGCAAAATGCATGAAAAGGGTACCCAGGATTGCTTAACTTTTGCTTATCTCAATGAAGAAATACACATTTCTGGGGTCTTTCCTAGTCTCCACCAGACTAACTACGCCGGCTATATTGCCAGGGTTTAACTTGCAGGCTCCGTGCAGATTGGACCCTCTCTCCGTAGCCGTCTCCCATAGCATACTATAACTCTATTTGGCCAATTTCTATTCATTTCCCAGCCATCCGCGGGGCCTGGTAGAGGCTAGGTCCATCGAATCCCTACTGTCCCTCTTCCCCACAACCAATACTATTTCCTTAAAGAAAGTTCCTACCTTTGCCAAGGCGTTGTCCCGTTCTTTCTGAAGCCTGCTTTTCTCCTGAGCGACTCTACTGAACTTGAGTTCAGACTCCCGGAGAGACTTCTTACTCTCCCCCATCGTTTCCTTCAAGTCGTGGTACAGCCCGCGACATTCCTGTTCGGTAGACTCACACCATTCCTCTAGCTCTCTGTGCGTTAGGGTACTAGAAATACTCGTGTCCGCTCCGATAGGGGTTTCTAGAGTAGGTCCCATGTTGGTAGCCACGAAGGTATCCGATCGAATCAGAACACTCGGTTCTCTTGTTGAACCCATCTTAAGCTTGTTGTAGTTCTAAGGTTTCAGCTATATTGACGACTTTGGGACTAAGAAGTTTTCAGCTGTGGTACCGCAGTTTTGAGCTGAACTAAATGGAGGCGCGAGTTGTGATGATGGTGATCCAGTCTGCTTTCAATGACAAAAGAGTACAGTTGTTAAGTTTTCAACCTTCGATGTACATGGAGTTGTTTTCACTAACAAATTTAGCGGAAATCAAACCTTAAGGGGATAGTTTCAGACATTTTCTAAGGAATTTAAATTGTTTAGAGCCCGAAATCAGAATGAATTCTCCACAAAATTAATAATTTGGAATAGAAAATTTTCGGAATTAGATAAAAACGTCGTGAAACACTTGTTGCCTTACTTGAAAAAGAAGATGAGACGTCCTTGAGCTTGTCGTAAGGCGTCTTCTGCTCCTGGTTTAACCCCGTCTTAGTCTCGAGGATATTCAGAATCTTCTCATCTGTCGAAAGCTTTCCAAACATTTATCGTAGACACCACGATGTTGCAAATGACGTCTAATGGCGAAATCTTTGGTACATCCACAATTTGTCGTTTTTTGAGATTCCCAAGAAAAACTTGTCACTGACCAACACTGTTCCTCAAAAGTGTAGCCTGCCTAAAGTCCCGGTCCAAGAAGTTGAGCTTCAAGACAACGTTCTTGGAATAGTAAAATTAGATATTCTCGAGAAATCCAGAGCCAAGCCACCCGAGTCTGTCACGTCTTACACCGCAAATGGCGGCAACTCATCAGAAACCCGTTGCCTAGCGACGCAGACGACATCCTGTCCACACATCACCTTTACCACCCGTCATTGAAAGGTTTTACAACTCTGGTTGCTAGGTGACGCACAATAGACGGTTCTGTGTGGGAACAGATCCTGCCGATAAAATTGTGTACGTTCTAAAGGCTCCTAACTTCACGGTGTTTGTTCAGTCCAGTCTGGTGCCTCATTAGTTTTCCCGCCATTTGTAATTGCTCATTATTCCAGCAGTTGCCTGGCAACGACTAACATTTGGCGCTTGTAATGCAGCTATAAGCCATCGAGGGCGAGTGTTCGATTGCTTCTCTCTAAAATGCGTTCCTTTTCCTCAGAAAATGATGTTACCCCTTTACACTAGACAGCGATCGTTAAGCAACCAAAATTGGATCTGCGTGACCCTTCATTTTGTAATTAAAATATGATGCAAGATGAAAAGATTTCTTAACAGAGCTTGCATTTCTTCAGATGAAGTTTCAGTAAGAAAAGAATGTCGCCTGACATGCAATAAAGACAAATTCAGCTGTTTTTTGCAACACATGTGTTTGAATCTATTCAGTCTGTACAAAGAAAAAAAGGCTTACATAAATGACTAATATGAGATTCAAATTATTCATAAATAGTATAGCCTATAGACATCCATAGTTCATCTCGAAGCAGATGTAAGGATTATCCAGCTGTTTTACATGTTTTTGCAGCATTTAGATAATAAGTACATATTTCTAATACAGCTGCATCTTTGAAACTTTCTGCTCTATGAGTAGTTAAAAGTTAGCCTGGGTGCCATAACAATCGGGGCTCCTACAGTCGGTACCCTAATGAAAATGTTTAGGGTAGCGACTGTAAGGGGGTAATAGGATGGCACCCAGGCTAGTTTAAAGTTTGCAACAAAAAAAATATATATAGTGCAGGATGCTTACATCTGATGAGCAGGATCGTTACATCTGCCTGGAGCTTATAATTAGTCTGTGTAACACTATGAACAAGGTGCCCCTTGCCAAAGTATAGGAAAGTTGGTAGGGAAATTGAACAACCGATGAAAGCACATAGCTTTGTGCCTCTTGCTAATACAATTTTTAATACAGTTATTGTAGGTTATGTTTACAAGTTGTATGTTCGTCTGTATTTTTGTGGGTCAGCCGTTACCAGTGTACTGAATTGTTTCATTCTTAAATCTCCATAAATACACAAATAATACACAAAATGTCAAATATAAGCAACAATGAAATACCTTCGTCATTGTGCGCATTTTTATGTTACACTAAGTCTTCTTTTAAACATGAATGGTGACTGCTCCAGAAAAAGTAAACCATCAAAAAGTGTGGGTTGCATCATCTACAATAATCAGATCTTTGTCTTCTTAATGCCATACGTCTACAGGACATGTACAAATCCCAAAAAATCCTTGAAACTCCCCATCTTTTTATCAACTTCCTTCCCTCACCTATCTCTAAAGTCATCGGGACAAAGTCTATAAACTTTTAAACTTTCTCCGTCATTGCCGAGATTTGTAAGGGAACAAAGTCAAGTGAAGATAGAAAAGTTTCATTCGAAAGGTTCAGGCAAGGTCTGATTGGTCCATCTGTATCTCTATCAGCACTCTGGTTGGTCAATCATGTGTCACTCCTGATTGGCTGCCAGGGTGATGAGATGCCATCTGATTGGTTGCGACATACTCTCAGGTGTCTCCCTATTGGCTGAGTGATGAGATGACATGCCAGTGCTGCTCAGTGATTGGCTGGTTACAGAATGGTACAACCAGGGAACTGGATGTTGGTGACCTGCTCCACCTTTTCTCCCTCTTTGTAGTTGCTCAACGCCTCAAGAATCTAGAATAAAAAAGAGAGATTGATATTTTTGACAAAACTAAAAGTATTTTGTATGAATCATGTTAGATGAATGAGCTCTGCACAAACTCAAGCATTAAAACAAAATACAGAAGAAAGGATAAAAAGCACTTTGCCATACACATGTACATGGACCAAGGTACAAGGTAAGGTATGAAATACATGTACTTAGGTTACAATATAGCTTCAAAACAGAAAGGGGATACTAGATTTACTAGTATACCTTTTTTATATCAACTTCCCTGATCATTAAAAGTTTGTCTTGCAACTGGTATATGAAGTCCTAACATAGCAACAGGATTTGGATCTGGCTAAAAATTTTTTTTACAAGACCATCGCAAACACTAGTCTACTAACAGTATTGTTGTTTTTGGTCCACATACAGCCGTGCATGTATTACATACAAAAGGCATCCCATGAACAGGCAACTTTGTTCAACCCACGGCATAACACCATACCTAGAAAGGACTGTCCTCAAACCCTGGAGGACCCTAGTGGCACCAGTAGTCTGGGGTCTGACTGGGGGAACTTGTTCTAACCCTGTGACTGCCTGCATAATCTGCAGAGTAGAACAGAAAAGCTAGGGCCAGTGCTCCTATGCAGCGTTTTGAGACAGACTGACATCTAACTCGCGGTGCAGCCAGGCTAAAATGCTTATTTCTTTATTTCTTTATTTATTCATTCATTCATTCTATCGCGCAAAACATAAATGTGCAGTACACATACTCCATACCAAACTATATCAACTTTACCAAGAAGATACTAAAGAATGAAGAAAATCAACTCCCCAAAACTAGTAGAACCTGTCTATGTTGCCAACACTTAACCTACAGCCTGCTAAAGCAACCGTTTGGTACCAAATTTGTATTGATTGTGGGGTTGGGCAGAAGGGAGAAGGTTAACAATAGAAGGGTTCAGGATAAACATAAACAAGAATGATATAATCTACAACGAAATCAATCATAAGTAAGTCTTGAAGGGACTAGCCTGCGAAGCAACTGGTTTGAGGGACTTTTTTTGGCCATGTTTTTTGGTCAAGCTTGAAAAAGGAATTCATTAATACTAGCTATACTGGTCAGAATTGTGTTCCAATACAATGTATATTCTATATTCATAAAAAATAACATGGGATTTTTACGACATTTCCATTATTAAAGACTGACCTCCTTGTCCTCAGGAAAGCCTCCTGACTCCAGTTTGGAGAAGAGGAGCTGTCCATCCACAGTGATCTCAAAGGAACCTACAAGAAAATTAGAAATTCAAGATGAGTGAAAACATGGATATTCTTTGGCATTTGAAGCAGCCAAATTCAATTTTCAGCTCTTTGAACGCTAAAAATTCTAGATTTGTTGCACGATATCTATGCATGTGACTATTGTGAGGCCTTTTTAAAAAGACATGCTGCAATACTCTTTTTAGTGAACCGAGTCACTGTGCACCAAACATGTACTTATCATGCATAAGCCCTCCATGGATATTCAGGCAGAGAAAATATATTGTGCTTGAAAAAAAAATCATATTTCATTTTGAATTATGAGAATGAATTTGATTGAAAACTCTTTTTTGTCTGCACTCTCACATATGTGTACACATGTAGGGTCTTAAGTCAAATTCAGAAGATGTGATCAGAAACAGCGTGTTTTTGAAGATAGATCTAAGTATGCAAACTTTGCATCTTGAAGGATTTCTGAAGAAAGACTTACTGGATCTCCCGACAACTCCCTTCACTTCCGCTTCAGGAACGGCCACCTTGATCTGATTGGCCAGTTCCTGATAGCGGGGGGCGTACCCTCATCCTCCACTAGGACAAGAAACGTGTGTTAGCCTGAAAGCTCATCTAACCTCCACTATTAAACATTAATCCGTCAGGTTACATGAATCTGCCACTTTGAACAATAGTGGGTTTGAGAGATCTCTAAGGCAGCATCCCCCAAGGTATGCACAGTTTAGATATACAGGAGTGCATTATGCTGAGGGTGAGGGATGTTGGGTTGGAGATCTGTTTGGGCATTTCTTTTCATTGTGGCGGAATCATGTACCCTGGTGGAATTATGTTTACATAGATGTTACATGATGTTGGTGGTTTAACACAGCTAGAGTCTCGGTACACGCTGTAACCTTAAAGCATTCAATGTAAAGAGACAAAGCATATTAAAAAATCAACCAGGGTTAAATAATAGATTCAACCATATACAAAAAATCTTTACCATGTTTAATAATACCAAGGTAATAAGCTAGTTCGGAGTTGCTACTACGCATGTGCAGTGTCAAAGGTGAAGGCCCCGGCGACGGAAACAGTGCTCGCCTCCATATTGTCTCGATTTGCATAACAACGCCCAGACGGGTCTTGTTTCCGTCGCGGGGGCCTTCACCTTTGACACTGCACATGCGTAGTAGCAACTCCGAACTAGCTTATACACACATGATAAAACCGCTATTTTGTACAAATGTATACACTTAGGTATATTTTGTACTTTGTATGCGGGCATATCATTTTTCTAGTAATCTAGTAATACTAGTTCGCAAATACCACACAAAACAAATTCCCGAGGCTAAAAAATATATCGCGATATCGGGGCTCGGGGCCATGTGGTTATCGTTCAAAACATCCTTTTTCGTAGTCATTATTTGCTACCAAGTTACCTCCCATTTTAGCTGATATTCTAAGCTTACTAGAAACGTAAAAATATTGCACATCAAGTGCAATTTGGCAAAGAAAATCGGCAAAATATGCAACATACCAGTATTCCACTTCCACTTTCGGCGCCATCTTTAATCTGGAATGTTTCATTCACTCTTAATCGGGGGTAATGATATATTAAGTTTATTTGCTATGTAACAAAAATATATTTACCAAATATATTTTAACCTAGCAAAAGGGAAATAAAGTACTACGCTCAATTTCATGATATAAATGAAGCAACATCCTTTTTTTCTTGACTGTTTTAGCAATTCAACACATATCATCCAAATATTTCTCCCTGCGATTTCGGTAGTAGTGGACCAGTCTCTGAACTGCAGATGACCCTACTACAGCTGTATGACGTCAGCAGTTTTAATACTTCTGCAACCCCAGCAATTATCTTCCATCTGCTGAGCAAATATATACGGTAAGCTCTCTTTAGGTCATCTTACACTCAGCTCTAGCAGTACACAGTTGTTTATTTCTGCATTTTCCATGATGATCTCCTTTTAAATGTGATCTTGCCAGCTAAAAATTGATTATTTGGTGACGAATCAGGACTATCAAATTACCATCTGTCCTTGCTGTAACCAATGAAATCCAAGGTGCGGTCAAAAAAAGTGAAAGTGGAATGTTGACCTGCTCCTGAAGGTCAGTTTGGCCCGTAATTTTGACGAAAACAGCGAAGTTGAATGACCTGTGAGGTAACTTGAACCTCCTGGTGCGTAAGTAGGTAACATGATACGTCCTACGTGCAGAGTGTTGACCCCGAATGACCCCACCCATTCAGTAACCGCACATGTGTGGACCTTATTTACGGAAACACCGAAGTGCCCTTGAGCCAGGATGAGTTTGCAGTTTTCAGCCTTTTAAACTAGAAGCGATTTTAATTCTTGCAAGTCACTCTCTGCACAGAGTTTCAGCCAAACACACAGATCACGCAGTTGTCTTGCTGTTTGACAAACTTTAAGTGTTTTCCGGGTCGCCTGAAGACTCTTGCATCAGCATCTTGCTTTGCTGGCACAAACAGGGTGAGTTTGCAAGTGTGTGACTCAGCTATGAACAACTTGTAACTTTGCTACAATATGGCAACTTAATGAACTAGTGTTGTTGTTTACTAGTACTACATTTCTACTGGATGCATGACATATCTGCAGAAATTGGTTCAAGAGTACTACTAGTACTCTGACAGTAGTGTGCAATGGACCTGGTAATGTTTGCATATGCCATTCCCACTAGTAAACATTTTGTTAATAGTTAGCTATTTTGTGACCTACAGAACGAACTTAGAAGTGTTTGCAATGTTGGCAGTCCAAATTTCATGCATGTAATTAGGGAACTTTATGTAAATTATTATGGTCTAACAGTCAGAAATTGCTCAGAAATCAATTACTTGAAAAAAGCTTTATAAAGTTTTGCACATGCATAAGACCTGGCCTTTGCAAACAATTTACATGATGAAGTTGCAAACACAATAGGAGTTGTGCAAGCATACATGCAGGTGTGTATCATATTACATTATTTGGTGTTTAACTTGTATCATGCTTATATATACATAACCCTACAAATGTTGTAAACCATTGAAACCTCTTGTAACAATTTCGAGGTTGAAATACATGTTATTTAAATTAAATAGGATGAATTTCAACCTCAAAATTGTTAAATTTTAATTTGATGACCCCTTGATGACCCCTTAGTAGTACATACATGTAATTATACCTGTCGTACTGGTCACTTGATTGACCTCTCAGCCTCATCATCAGCCCTTGAATTTTAAACCCTTTTGTATCACTGATGTCCAGTGATGCAGTGTAACCTGGGTGCCATCCGTCATAGTAACTGCTGGCGCAAGTGAAGATCTAGAGATTGAGTCAGCAGTTACTATGGACGATGGCACCCAGGCTAGTGTAGTGTATTATTATATTTCGATCATGGAAAATCTGAAAATTGCGGAGTAGTCAATATGGCAGTCAGGCAACCAATGAGAGCAACCAAAAATCGTTGTTCATTGAGATCATTGCATTGGGAGATCAATGTCAATCAAAAGACCTTTTGATTAGATTTTGAAGATCATTTTCAACTAGAAGACAGAAAAGAGATCTGTCGTATATTGTCAGATGCCTAAACTGTCTCTAAACAGTCTTGCTCTACATAAGTACTAAGTCAAAACTGCCAAGAAGGCCACTCAGGGGGACCAATAACATCACACAAAAAAGTGGTCACAATGGCCAGGTGGTCCTTATGTAGAGGTGGTCACTTGTACTTGTAAGTTGGACTGTAGTACCATTATAAAAGTACTGTACATGTACTATTGCGTGATGCAATCTACGTAAGGGAACCCATTGAGCCTGCTGTGATGCACTCAGAAAGCCATTACCGCCTGAAGTCTAAAGTGGTATGGGACATATTATATGCCGAGAAAAGCCATAACCATCACCAAAAGTGGTTCAGGCTATTGACCGAGAAATCCCCATTAAACCCTAGAGAAGCAGCAGCTTTGAAAACCATTATCACTAAAGGCCTGTTGCTATAATGTCATGACCTATCCGATTTTCGATTTTGCCAGGCCTGGTGGAGCTCTAAAAAAATTGCATCTAATGTATTTGCAAAGTTCCCTTTCCATATGTAGGAAATTTCGAATTTCCTACATATATACGAGTGTAATAGTACTGTTGCAGCTTAGATTATTTTGCTGTATATTGTAATTTGTAAGACGCTCATTTGAATTTCTTGCAAAGCATAATGTAGTCAGCACCCTAAAGCTTATGATTTTCATGTTTTGTGAATTGTACCTTGGCTTTCTCAATTTTAGAACCTTAGGAGCTGCCATGGTCCCCAAAGATAAAATTGACAACTTATCCTGTGAGATCTCTGACATCATTGGCCTTGGCATGAGATTATGAATGACAGGTTCATCAGAAAATCTCTGGGTTGTCATCAGTTGGGACCCCAGGGAGAAGGAAATATCTGGATTAATGCCAAGATAATTGGGGATTAGGGATAGGAATGAACTGGCACCTGCAGTGCATTTAAATCTTCAACCAGGGGCTCTGCATGGGGGGCTCTACTACGGTTATGGTTTAGCCTGAATGTAGGAAGGTATTTCATATGTCCAAACTGTGGACGAGACTGCCACGCCAGGATTGGACTTCAGAGCCACATGAGAAGCTGCCGAATCCTGAGTGCTACCATCATCTGAAAAGATGGAAGGATGCCTACTTAGGAAGGCGGGCTATCTTCATGCTAATTTCAACAGATGTCACAACTAATTCAATCATCCAGGATTCCCCTGATTACAGAAAATTCTGCCTTTGAATAACTTTGGTAACTTTACAGTATTTATCAATTCATATTTGGTGGTTCAGTTGATATACATTGTACCTGATTAGATTATTAGTATCATCAAGGGATGTAGAAAGTACTTTGACTACACAATCAATGATTACTTTACGTTATAAATCATTAACATTACAGTATTGATACTAGTAATAATTACTAGTATGCTGAAAAAGGCAGGCAAATTTGCAATGATATCACAGCAAACATTCCTGAACTTAGAAGCCAGCATGACATACTATTGAACATCCATGATGACAGGGACCCCCATGCAGACCCACAGACCACCTGTGGATTCAAACAGGGACCCCCCATGTAGACCCATAGGTCACTTGTGGATTCACTGCTTATTGAGGGGCTCTTGTGTGGTTTACTAATCACCAATTATTTGCTCTTGTTCACATGTACAGCCTGAGCGCTGAGGTCAGCTAAATCAACAGGTGTTTTCAACTGTCTGGAACCGAACATTTGTGGACCTGATAAAAGGTACGTGCATACAGTTGTGAGTTAATATGGATTTCCCTACGCAGGGTTCCGAACACTTTTTCAGCCATATGGCTCTGTTGCTAATACTGTGCAATGCACTCAGTAGAAAAATAAGCTTTAATGAATTGACCTATGATCAGACTTTCTTTCATGATCCGTTATCTGAATTTGGTATTACCTAACATACAGCTTGATCTCAGTAGGTCTATTACTATGATCGGATGCGATCCAAAGATAATCAATTATCCTAATTGGATTTTACCAGCAACAAATGATACCCTGTTTATCTCTTTGCAATGATGAGGAATCCTGGTATATTTCAATGTCATACAGCAACTATATAAATTGTTACTCTCTAAGCAGAGGAATGGATCTGGTTTGTTTTTGACATGTTTTTATGCCTTTTTGTCAGGCTTTCTATTTTCTCCCGTTTTCCCAACAAAATCACCTAAAAACACAGCAAAAACCAGCCGGACCCATTCCTCTGCTTGGAGTAACAAATATGGTAGATCAAAATGCTCACAGACCTTAATGTTTTGTTTGTGTTTAGCTAGATATGGCTGCTTAATGAAAATGAAATAACTGACAAATTTGTTAAATGCCATTTCTACTAATACATGTACATGAAACATAATCAAATGATGATTTGCATATGGTACCACGTACCATGCTTGTTATCTGGAGCTTAATTCTTAAGTCTGGACTAAGTTAACGTCATGGGTTCGAATCTCAGACTAGCCATCAGAATATCTATTCACTCTGATAAGTGGTGCAGTCCTACAGTCTCCTACACGTCAACCAAGCTGAAGACTCATTATCATTTTGGCATTAACACTTAAGTAAGAGAAGGGATTTGTCTCTCTGGTCAGTAGCCTAAATCTGCTTAACTTATAATACTTTATGCTGCTTATTGATAACATAGGCTGCAGTAATTCCTGGGTTCTCTGAAATTTTAAAGGAAATCTTTACCAAGAGGAAAAAATGAAAACAGTGTGTACCAAGGCACAGAATCATACTATTTTTGTTTTATTTTATCTTGCAGTTCAGCAGTTTTCTCTTAAAATCCGACAACCAACTACATTGTGATAAAACTGGTATAGCCTAACCAACTTAAGCTCAGAACTGTTTTACCATCTGTTATGTTTCTTTCATATTTGTTTTTTGTACTTAACTTCCAGAAAACTGAAGAATGGCATGCTCTGCACTGAGAACAGTGGTCCTTTCCACAAGGCCGCTGCTGCAGTTCCGAGCTGGGACAGTGGGGGCGCTGCACTTCTCCACCACCACCCCAGCGGAGGCAGAGAAGAAGCACTACAAGCTGTGCATTGTGGGAGGGGGCTCGGCAGGCATTGCTAATGGTAGCAAGTTCGGGAGGAAGTTGGGTGCTGGAAATGTCTGTATAGTGGAGCCCTCTGAGGTAGGTGGTACTAACTTTCAAAATTGTCTTCTGTCAAGAACGTAATATTTTTGTTTTCAAATGCAAGTTTATCCGTTTCATTTTAGAAATTTTGTACGCTATTTCTGTACACAAAGCAAAGCTCTTACCAACAAGCTTTCGATCAGTCCTCTGATAAGGGCCATCAGATTGAAGGCTTGTTGGCAAGTTAACAGCTTTTTGGGGGGCACTGCAACTGTCTGTTTGTCTGTTTGTCTAATATTATATGTTACCACATCATTTATGCACCTGACAACTGTAGGTAGTAGGTACACTACTATCAGCCCTTGTGGACCCTGGTGGAAGGAGGGTGAAGGCAGGGAAAACTTATAGAATCTTTGCCAAATAGCAGCTTTTTAGAGACTGCATTACAGCATGTTTTTTGTTGTCCGTGAGCTAATGTTACCACATCTTTTCCACACCTTTAACAACTGTAGGTGCACTACTACCAGCCCATGTGGACCCTGGTGGGGGGAGGGGTGAAGAACTTCACACAGTCGGGGAAGGCGACGGCGGACGTCATGCCGCAGACCGTGGACTGGATCAAGGCCAGAGCTGAGGAGTTCTCACCTGATGACAACCTGGTCAGGTGTTCTGATGGCACACAGGTGAGGACAGGTGTAAACAGGTCAGGGTTTGACACTGCTGTCTCCTTATGATATGGGGTTATAGTTCTCACTGATGCTGCTGGTTAAGTTCGTTGTATTTAAAGGTGATAGTTCTACAGTCAAGGCCAGCTGGGTATTATCTGATTACTACCTTGTATACTGGCTTCCCTGATTTTTTTTCCCCTGTAGTAATCGGATGGCACTAGTCCATAGTCACCCTTCCAGCACTTGAAGGAAAAAAAACACATACATTTACCATAATGTTTTGTTGATAAGTGTAGGGCTATATATGTTTTGTTGTGATGACAGAATAAAAATTAGGATCTGTGACTGTCATAGATGTACAGGGGTTAATAGAAAAGTTCTGAATATTATTCTCTCTCTCCTCTCTTCCAGATCACATATGACTACTTGATAGTTGCCATGGGACTACAGTTGAGCTTTGAAAAGGTAAGACATTTTTAAGACTATCTAGCATTCTTTTCTTTGTCAAAATTCACAACCTGCATCAAAGATTATTCACCAAGAGAAATCTATTATTTGTATATCATATAGTACATGTATATATTTTATCGTTTATCTTGAATAGCTTTTAATTGAACTGAAATTGATGGCGATACATTTCTCTTTGAAGTAAGAATTTTTGATACCTTTAGTTTCTACTACATTTAGATAAAGGGTCTCCCTGAAGCGTTCCAGTATGACGGTGTTGGGTCCAACTTCAGTCCCAAGTATGTGGAGAAAACCTTCCGAGCCATTCAGAACTTCAAGGTATCAACATTACTCTTTGAATTGATGACTTGTTTTAAAATTAGTTATTTTGGTCATTGTTAGGAAAATAGTCAAGCAAGGAAAACATGTATAGCTAGTAATTAAAAAAAGGATAATGTACTATAATACGTCTTACCCATTTTTGTATAATGTCCGTGATACTATTTCAAAGGCAGAAATGCCACTACTTTGTCCACAGTGTTTTTGTTAATCCCAGGAAACCTCCATATAGCCAATGCTCCTGTATATTTTCTTGCGCCTCTGCAAAATGGCAATTATTCCTCAAGCTCCCATCCAGTGTTGAGATCGCTCAAGCATGTAACCTGGGAAGCATTTATGATGATAATAAGATCATGTTGTGATACTATTTTATGTTGCATTGGGGTCCTTTCCCTGGAAATCTTTGAAAAATGCCAGCAGGCGATATTTATTTCCTTGTATGAAATGAAATGAAAGGAGATTGTAAGCTCAGAGCATTTCTACCAGACCTTAACTGCCTGTTTATTTCAGGGAGGAAATGCCATCTTCACCTTCCCTAACACACCCATCAAGTGTGCCGGGGCTCCGCAAAAGATCATGTACCTGGCAGAGGACTACTGGGCAAGGGTAAGGACTTAAATCTATCAACATGATTCAATCACAGCCCTCTGTTTTCATCTAATTTGTTGTCGAATTTTTACTTTGTAATGTCAAAAAGAAAAAAAAAGGAAAATACATGGGTGTGACCTAGGTAATATGTATTGTTTTCTGATCTTTGCTGGCTGCCATTTTCCTGTAAGCAAAGGCTGAGAAAATGTGAGCTATCACTATCATCACATTTTAACAGCAAGGTTTTAATATAAGATGTAAAACTTAATTGCAGAACCACAAGTCCTGGCCTTTTCTATGTTTCACTTGAATTTTGTGTAAGATAGGCGCTGCCAGAAACACCATGAAAGGTGCGGGAGAACTTAATGATTAACTTGAACTTTTTCCCCTCAGAATAAGATAAGAGACAAAGCCAACATCAGCTACAACACAGCTCTGCCTGTCGTGTTTGGAGTGAAGAAATACGCAGAAATCCTGGCGGCCCTCTGTCAGAAGAGAAACTTGAAGATCAACTACAGACACAACCTGGTGGAAGTCATACCTGACAAGAAGGAGGCGGTGTTTGAACACCTGGACACAGGAGAGAAGGTCACCTTCCCGGTAAGTGGTTTTACATTTGTATATTCTTTTGACTGTCACTATTATTTAGAAATATCAACTCTCAAAATTACTCCGGTTACCCTAAGGCCGCAACATCAAAGACAGAACAGAACTCAATTTTTATATCAGACCCTTGAGTTGCATTTAGATGAATTGTTTTAGATTATTGAATGATAGATTATCTGTTTGTAACAATTGTAAATAACAGATATTATTGTGTGTGACTGTATGTTCTTCTCTTTCTCAACTATCACACACCCATACCTTACTGCAGGTGTGGAGAAGAGCCCTTATCATACTCTGTTATATCTGCAACATTTTACATTTTTTGGTTGTCGTTTATGGTCATTTTTCATTCCCATCAAACCCCTGGAGGTGTTTAAGAAGAGCCCCCTAGCAGACTTTGTAATATCTGCATCATTTTGTTGTTTATGTTTATTTTCCATTCCGTCCCCAGTATGACATGATCCACATCACCCCTCCCATGGGCCCCCTGGAGGTGTTGAAGAAGAGCCCTCTAGCAGATCCTGTTGTCACTGCATGATTATATACTTTTGTTTGTTGTTTATGTTTATTTTCCATTCCGTTCCCAGTATGACATGATCCACATCACCCCTCCCATGGGCCCCCTGGAGGTGTTGAAGAAGAGCCCCCTAGCGGATGCGGTTGGTTGGGTAGATGTGGATAAGCAGACTCTACAGCATGTGAGATATCCCAACGTCTTCTCTACCGGGGACTGCTCCAGCCTGCCGACGTCAAAAACTGCCGCCGCCGTCGGTACGTCTGAATTTGAATCTGAATTGGTCATACCTGTATAACTGCCCTTTGTTTTGCAGGTACGCAGTTTGCTTTCATGCAAACTCAAACACAGTCCATCAAAATAGATCTTGTTGGTAGCTAGATTACATTGTAAACATTTGCACTGAGAGGGAATTGATCACCATGAATAAAAAGACTCTTTTTACACAACCAAGAGATTCATTCAACCGACGTTTCGGTGACCATCTGTCACCTTCTTCAAGGCAATTCTGACTGGTTCACACTGCACTGGAGCACACTGTCACCGAAAGGTCGGTTGAATAAATCTCTTGGTTGTGTAAAAAGAGTCTTTTATTCAGTGACTGACTAACCTGATGATACTATGAACGGAATTGATCACCATGTCTCTACCTCCAGCTGCCCAATGTGGAATCCTGTACAACAACCTGAGTGCCATCATGGACAGTCAGAAGCCTCCAAAGAAGGTTTGTTTGTTTGCTGGGACTAAGCCAACAGAAATTTTCTGATTGACGTTGGCTGCATATTTTCTTTGTACTCGCAATACAAATTTGATGGAGCCAAATGATTTAAGCTTTTAAGTTCATCCTAAGGAAGTGAAGTTCAATGCAGCATTGCTGTACATCCTGTACATGGCCCTGTTACAGCTGGTTATATTACACTGAACGGCCTACATGTATATCGCACCTAACCATTGCACATCGAGTTATGTTTGTTTGAACTGCATAACAATCTTGCTAAAGTTTTTTTCTACCATTCCCTGCAGTATGATGGGTACACGTCCTGCCCCCTGGTGACCAGTAAGGGGAAGTGCATCCTGGCGGAGTTTGACTACGACCTGCAGCCGCTGGAGACCTTCCCAGTGGACCAGGGGAAGGAGCGCCGCACCATGTGGCACCTCAAGGCCAATGTCATGCCTGAAATCTACTGGACTGGGCTACTCAAGTAAGTGGATCAATGAATCAGTCAATCAATCAATCGTAATAGATTAGTTGATTGACTGATCAATAAATGGTGTGTTATGCTGAATGGCGGTAAAACCAGCTATATAAATACAGATACAGGACTACATGATTGATTTTTTCATTGTTTTATACCCAATACTGATATACATATTACTAAACAGTCATGCACAGATTGCTAGTCTTAGATTTCTGGACCTCTTGGAATAGCAGCTTATCAATTATAAGGTCAGATGAGTTTCGAGTAAGGTTAGTAATTGATTGTCAAGATTAGTTGATACATTGATCAATAGATAGATATTGATTCTTTGATTGATTGATACCCATTCTTTCATTGGTCCCGCTTAAGCTAAAATCTTTACTCACAAGAAGTGACACACTGGCCTTGAAACTTCTGGTGCCATTTTGTATTGATTAGCATTTTGTTTTATGAGTCATGCTTTTTTCCCCATATCCAGGGGCAGATGGGCCGGTCCAGGCTTCTACAGGAAGGCCATGAGGCTGGGCATGGGCAAGTGAACGGCAAGAGAGGGGTGGACAGGATCCTGTTGTGCCTCAACATCTACATGAAAAACTTCAGTTCTGTAGCTACAAGTAGAGCAGAGCTGAAGTCAGTGCCTCAACAAGACCACAGAAACACATTGCTTCTTGCTCAGAGCTACTTAACCTTCTCCCTGCTGCCTAACTCTGTAGCCAATAGAGAATGGGGTGCCAAACGGCTACTTCAGGGTGGTAAAGGTTAAGGCTCACCGAGTCACAGCATTCAATAAACAGCTTGAAAAAACTGATCGTAGAAACTGCAGACGCATGAAATTGTAGAAGACATCTGACATCATGTTTCAGCTAGACTATTATACAGATGCCAGTGATGTAATGGTTTCGCTCCTATGGAGCTACTATTAGGGCTCCTGACAGAATTAAGAGAGTTAACCACTTGTTGAAGCATTGCAAAACCTTTTGATCAAGTTTGGACAATCTATGAAGTTATGACGAATAAGAACTTGAAACTTGACTAAAAAGACACTGTTTTTTTCTGATACCTTTGTAGTATATGTACTATCAGTGCAAATTGAGGCTCATCGCAAGTAATAGTATGAACATACTTTAAAGATGTTTCGGTATGTGACTGTATGATATTAGACTAAAATTCAATACACATTGTGCTATCATCATGATTAGTAGTGATGCATTGGATTTCTCTCTTGAGATCTCAAGTTGCTAACTTTAAGGTAAAATCTTGACGCTGGTTTTAATGTAGATACGGGTTCTTACTAATTGTTAGAAGTCCATAGATTTCATGAAATGTTTCTGTTACAGTACTTTGTTAACATGTCTCTTGTAGACAATAGAAATTCATGTCACTTGTGTCGTGGACGTTAGAATTACTGCCAAATCTGGACAATCAGGGTATACCAGGTGTTGAACATGATGTAACATGTTTTCAGAAGGTCCATGTACATGAATTGATTGTATGTGACTGTGTGTAAGGGATATTGTAACAGTGACTCCATCTAGACCCTTTAGATTCATATAATTGGTAGACTTTGTGATGGAATAACAGGCTGTCCCATACACATCACATACTCCTGCTGGTTGTAATTGTTTGGTTGCAGAGAACCTAAATCAAGTGTACTAATCCAAGTGCTGATTTTTCTCACAGTTCTCGAGGGAGTAAGGTTACTTAAAGGCACAGCCCTAATAATTAAATATGCCTTCTGTGACACTTTTTTTGAAAATATAACTGCTCAATGAAAAACGAGCAACTGTGTTTGTCATACTTTGTGTATGATAACTACGCCACAAAACATCAGGACATTGACGAAGCGTGTGTATATATATATATATATATATATATATATATTATAATGGTTTCAAATGGCATAGATCATTTACATGTAACGGCAAGTTTTCAGATGAAGAACATGCTTGATTCTCTGGCAATTGTTTTAGATTCAGCAACCTTCTAGCTGTCAATAAGTTCGTACAATTTCAGCCATTATCATTTAATTGATATGAAGTGAAGAAAATGAACAAGACAAAGCAAATACTTTACATTCTCATCATTTACTAAAAACAACTGACATACAGAATACGAACAATGATTTTTCCCACTGCAAGAAAAAGGGAAAACATTGTAATATCACTTGAAACTCTCAGAAAATTTACAATCTCAAACTATACAAAATATTCTTAATGCTTAATACAGACTACAAGTACAAGCACATACGGTATTGTGCCAGAAAGCTGTTTCAAATGAAGACTACATAATGTTGGACCCCTACCATTGCCAAGTGGACACAATGCTCTAAAAATAACAGCACTGGATAAAATTTGTTAAGAACAAGAACATAAAAATGACGAGTAATGCTGGCTAAACTGATATGTTGTTAACACATAGATCTTAGCCAATCAGAAGACTCATGTTTCAGATAAGGTGTCTCATTGGTTTGTTACCGGTGTTCGGCTCAACCAATCAGATTCCTTACTTGCTGAATGCTCTCATTGGCTCAAATAACTAAAAATACTTTGTGGTCGGTTTGACAGAATAGAAGGTTGTCTTTAATAATTATGTTCTGGTTTATGATTGCTATGATTATAAACAAAGACATTGATAACATTGTCAACTACATTTTCACTCTATACTTACATATCCATGCACAAGATCAACATGTACAATCTGCAAGATGTAAATTAAGAGTCGACAAAACACTACATTCAACACTGACAATCCTTTACAATAATTTCAGTTCTTTGTGCCTGCACCAAAAATACTCTACAACTTACAAATAACACCAACTATCATTTACTAGTATTTTTACACAGTAGATCTATGACACAGATATGTAATTTTGCTAAGTACACTCTTGTGAAATCATGCCAACTCTACAAATGTTACCAGCATTTTGATTACATCTCTTATTGGCCTTATTCAAGATTCACCAATTGAAAATGGGAACTTCCTAGTTTATAGTAAAGTACTCAAGAAAACGTTTATTAGCTTTTACTTGTAATTAAATCTGCTACATGATTATTGCATATTGATAAATCTTACAATGTACAGAAAGAGCTGTTGAAAAAAGTTAATTTTCTTGTCTTCAATCGGCTTGTTTGCTTGATATTTAGGACATGCATTGAGCAAGTGGTCAGATCTGAAATAATGTGCTTGCTCCCTGAAAGAGTTGCCAAAAACTTGGTATCTATCTTTCTCGGGGTTGTTTTTGTCTTTTTGTTTTGTTTCAAGGTAAAAGGAAAGTAAGTACAAACATGATGAAAAAGAAAAAAAGAGTTTGCATTCTGAAACATAATCATTTTGGCATTTATTTTGCACTACCACTTATTAGTAACCTTTTTTTACAGAAATCTTGGACAAGCATAAATTTAATTGGTATTACACAATGTACATTGTACATCTGTCACTATAGGCCATTCCATAAAATTGCTGTATATTATTTGCCCTAGAGTAGTCCCTAAGTTCTTTATAATTGCACTTGAAATTCCACTGCGGCATCACAATACTCATATTACTCATCATAATATACAGTCACTAAAACTCTGCAAACTTTTTCATAAGGTCTTCCAAGCTTTGCACTATTCCATTCAATCTCTCAGTAGTAATTCATGCCTAATTTCATTACAATGTCCTGGTTAGTGTAGTTTTTGAACAGACTTTATCTGATACTCCCCTTAACTTTGTAAATGAACTTTGATTCCTTGAAATATACACCATTGATATTAGCATCACAAAGATATGTATAAATCCTTTTTCTTATAAGTACCTTCTGCTTATCTATGATACTTTGTTTAACACAGCAACCACTGTAAGTTTTGGGAGGTCAACTATTATTTTGAAAATCAAATTAAAGTAACATTTTTCTCCAAGATGAATTTGATTTAGTGTCTCAAAACGTGAGAATTTTGCAACTTTAAGTATTGAGTAAGGATGATGAAATAGGTGCATAGAAAGTGGTCAAAAGAAATAAGCTGTAGAGACGATTTTTTCATGTTCTTGCTCTTTGATAGCTCTGAAAATGGCTCCATTAAAATTGTTCTGTGCTCTTTTTCAAAGGGACCATCATTTATCATGGAACTGGAAGGGATACTTTGAATTGACTACCGGGACTTTATACATACAAATGGATGAATAGTACTGGTATGCCCCCCTCTCCCCAAAAAACATCTTGGTTTGAGATAGTCTTATAGAAGAAAATTGATGATGAAAATACTGAAAATTTGAAAATATGAGATTTGCATGAATATTTCTCACCATCTCATATCCCAAAATATGACAACATCATCTTGTAGCACGCTTAATTCTGCACACCAGCAAAACCACTCAATGGTCCCAAAAAGGCATTTAGGTGAAAATTACCAATGGTTCACTGATTCTAACAAGACTTAAGTAATAGTGGCATTGGTCCCTATAAAATGTTATGTGTAATGTCCTCTGTCCCCTTTCGTAAAATGATGTCACAGTATCTTTCCACCAAAAATGACGTATTTCAGAGTTTCTGATGATTCCGAAATGTCAAAAGTAATTTTGTCTTCTTTTGGAAAAGTGAAAAACATTGGGTTATCATATTTCAAACATCTAATGAAGTAAATCCCCATCAAATTCTTTAGAGAAGGTTCATTTTCGTCTCTGCCAAAATATACAGCTAAAAGCAGCCCTTTCATAAACTGGAGATATTTGACTATACATTTCACCTACAAAATAAAGTCGGGTCTGGTCACCCCTAATTTGAAGTCCAGCAGCCCAAATTGCAGGCAACAAGTGGTGGAAATATCAAGGAAGTTGGAACACTCCATTTTGCCGTGGGGGTGGTCAGGCTTACATGGCCATGACTTGGTTGAACTCCCATTTCTGCGTTTTCGATGACTCGTCGCAGTCTGACATGAAGACCTGGTGGAGGATCTCGGAGCGGTCGAGGCACTTCCCAATTTTGTGACGCAGCATCTTTTTCTCCTGGGACAGAAAATAGATGGTCATTAAAAAAGCTGTACAAAACAGTTGATATCAACTGCTGATACAAACTAGGATTTAAGGCCTTTAAACTTTTTGTACTGTACTGTGTACTGGATGCATGTAACATGTAAAGGATGAATCATGTAAAAACCATATTAGGGGAATCAGACATGTAAATATGACAGAAAAAGTTGCGTTTCTCTACTGACAAAACATTGAAAGACACTCAGTTATACCTGACGTCTATAGTGACCTGAGGATCATTCATTCATAACAAATTGTTCATTCATTCAATCGTTCATTCATTTTCATACATTCATCTTTGGAAAGGTAAAAGGCAGTGGAAGAAGAGAGATGATCTCTGCCTTCCAATACTGTGCTCCAGACACAGTAGATAACAACTTATAGGGCCTCAAAAAAGGTTATGGGGCTACCTTTACCTTTTACAAAGATATGAAATTAAAACAATACAAAAATCACATGCAATATTCTCAACCTATATATATACAACATCTCACTTCATCGAACTCCCAGCCCCTGTACTTGGTATGCCCCGTGTCGCAGTGGTCCAGTTTGACCAGCGTCCCGACCACGTGGATGCACTGGTCGTACTGCGCCATCTCGTTGGCCTCGTTCAGACGGAACATCTGGTTCCCACCCATCCCGTGACAGCCCCCGATGCCCATCTCTCCGCCATCCTTGTGCCCCATACTGTCCAGGCACAGCCCAGAGTCTGTCCCTCGGATCTAACAAAAACAGAAAAAAAACAGAAGAGTTAGATGTGAATAATCATAGTACAGTAACTGTTACTGTCCATGACCCATACTGTCCAGGCACAGCACCAGAGTCTATCCCACGGATCTAACAAAACAGAAGAAACATAAAAAACATAGTTCCCAAGGAGGTTACAGCCACTGTAGTCAAACACAGAGTCCTGTTTACATTATATTCCTCAATTTGGCAAGATCGTCCTAGCTCACTTTCCTTCCCATATTAAGTGTAACCCTTTCCAGTAGCATCATTGGGATTTGAACTCTCAAACTTCTGGTACAAAAGTTCCCTGACTAGCTGATCATGCTGAAGTCTAACACAACATATGTCGAATGTTTGGAATGGGTTATAGAGGATTAAATTGAGCAGACCTCTCCCCATATCTTGTTCTTCGGGGGCAGTGGGAAGTGTTCAACGATGTCGTAGGCAATCTCCTCCATGAACCACTTGAAGCTTTTGCAGTGGTTCCTCTCTCTGTAACGAACAAAACAGCAATTAATCACTGCATCTATTTTAATCACTTGTATTGATATTAACCCTCAAACCACCGTATGGGGTCAAAACTGACCCCAGGCGTATATCAACATGTACCATTTTGTCATTTCGAGCCGAAAACAAAATTCCTTCTATGAGTTTGTTTGTATATATGTCTTATAACTTCTCGCAAGTTTTTACAGAGATTGGCTCTTTCTTGATTAAGTTATCCTAGAAAGTTTACGCATGGTCCAGTGGGGTCAAAACTGACCCCAGCAAAATCTGCATTCATTTTCCCTATTGTTTGATACTTGTCATCTAGTAACATGTATGATAAGGGTTATTATGATCATTGTTACAAAATACAATTTTGTAGAATCGTGAAAAAAACAATTTTTTTAAATGAACGTAAAGATTAATGACGTTGCGACGTATTATGACGTCGTTTATGTGATTTTATTGACGAAAACCAACAAATTGGGTATTTCCATATAATTCAAAGGTACACGATAAAACTTACATAGAAAGTATGTATGCTAAATCATAATATATCCAAAGACGTTATTTGTAGATTGCAACAGGAACGACGTCAAAATGACGTCATAAAATTAAATTCATTTCAAGTTACACTGGCAAAATCCGCCACCTTGGTTCCGGAATTCCGCCATCTTGAATTATTTTAAATGCATTTTTTCATCATATTACCTAATAACACAATAAAAATGGACCAAAACGTTCATATTAAAATTGTTTCTGTTTGAATAAACATGGTAATGATGAAATTTGAGGTTGAAATACATGTAGCCGGTTATAGCTAATCTAATTATATCGTCCGCCATCTTAGATTTTGACCGATGACGTAATCAAATATGTATAAATTATGAATATTAAATCATAAAAGTGATAGTGAATTAGATTGGTTGGAATTGTGCAGTTGAAAAAGACAGCCCTAGAATTACATTATTAAATCCAATATTAGTGACTTTTTCCAAATATGGCTCTAAAAAACCGGTTGCCATAGCAACATGAAAACATAGATTAGATATTTCATTAAGTTAAAGTTGTTGCCAACGAAATTTTAGCAAAGGTGACCAAGTTTGTTTGTTCTAGCGTAAGACATTCAGATGCTATATGACATCAAGTGTTGGCGCAGGCCTCAAAAGAGCTCGCTTGTCTGAAAAGCGTTAGTTGCAAAAGACGATGTTCCCTATTTTTGAATAAATTATGATAATGAGCAGCAATTATTCACACTTAATCATGTCAAACTGTCCCTTATAGATTACTTTGACTATGCATATATACAAACCACAACAATAGTCCCCAATAAAGCTATATTTTGTAGAAAACATTGTGGGGTCAGTTTTGACCCCATATGGTATAAGATTAGTCGTAAAAAAGCTACGGTGGTTTGAGGGTTAAACATCTTTACAAGCCTGGACTCAACAAAAACTGTCCACTACACTTTGTACAAGACTAGTTACCTGTCTGATTACATTCCATTTCATTCAAATATCAACACCTTAACAAAAGTCATAGAGTCATTAATTTTGAACGCAAATGAAGACTGGAGTTGTCTTGATGACATCTATCTTTTAAACAGGGTTAGATACAGAAGGCTTACATGTAGGTGTGAAAAGACAAATTTCAATGTGATCTTATTTCTTAACAAATTTGCAGTCGAGTGTCTGTGAAGCTGGTATAGCGTTACCAGACCGAGTTGACCAATAAGTCTTAGATTTTCCTGTTGAAACACAAAAATACAGAAAAATATACAAAATAGTGCAGACCTGAAGGCCACTAGCTCTGAGATGTCACCGTAGGGGTGGTTGCGGATTTCTGGACGGCTTGCATAGAAGTACTCCTTGTACTCATCCCACCACACCTCCACTACTCGCATGTAATTCTAGTGGGGAAATACGCAATAAGTTATCAAAATATACACTCAGCACTTATCAGTCCACTGACAGCCTTTAAGTTAATCAAAGCCTTTGAAATTAGTAAATATTTTACTATAATAATAAAAGTAATTCTAAGAAAGTTCTTAAATCAAATAGTGCAAAAGGCAAAGCAGAAGATCTAAACAGAAAGTGTCTTAGAACCCAGAAATGTTATCCTGTACTTCAAGACGTCAATCTTGAGCTGAAGACTTTTCTATTGTTCATAAAGTACTGTCAAATAAAGTAAAAACTTGTCTGGGTAAAAAATCATATTGTTACTGTTATTATTAGTATCATAAAGCTTCTAAATTGTGTACCTTACAGACCATAGATTTAACATTGCAATAAAAAAAGACTATTCTGAATACAATTGGATCTAAATTTTAGAGTCTCTGACAAGCAAAACAATTTCTACTTACCTTGCATGCAATTATAAACTACATGTAGTACAATCAAGTTGCAATTGAAGCAGAAGGTTGCTAACAGAAGAGGCTAACAGAAGAGGCTAAGATCTGCCTCCAACTTTTAATCACTCTTTTTGTTGTACCTACTTTTCTCTTACATGTACCTGTCCAGTACTTTCTATCAGGCACTAAACTGTGAAACCTTGTCAAATCTATATTTCTACCCTATAGACCATCTATTTTCTATCAGGCACAAACCTGTAGTACAAAAGACAACCTTGTCAAATCTATAACTTTACTCTACACAATCTATTTTCTATCGGGCACAAACCTGCAGCACCACAGACAACCCTGAGTTCGCGGGTGGAGGGTTCCCGGCCCAGCCCTCTAGGCGATAAATATGTCCGATTCGCGAACACGGCGTGAACAAAACTTCGCCTCCACACTGCCATATCTACGGATAAAATATGGCGGGGACACTTTATAGCTTTGGGGATTTAAGTTAATATTAGGGTTAGGAAAAACTCAGCAATTATTGAATCGGCAATGTATGTTTTGTGAACTTGTGTGACATGTTTTGATTAATGTTTTGTGAGTGTTTTGCAGTGTTTTTTTTGAGCGGCTGTTGTAAAATTTTGTTTGTTTGTTTGTTTGTGTGAAAATATGTTACAAAGGATGGAGAAATTGTGGGATATGTATGAATGTGAAAAGCTTGCCCGTCTGTCAGCAGTGATTGTGCATATAAACTTCAGAAAATAATAGACTAAGTTTGGAGAAAAGGAGGAATAAATTTTCATTAGAAAGCCCTTATCTGGACACCACTGTTTGCAAAATGCACATTCACACCTCTTGGCCTAGTAGGGCATGCCAGCCTGTGACCAGTGTAGGGGTTTCGAAGATGCCTTACCCTCTGAGGTGTTAGAAACCCCTTTAAAAGATATCATCATCAACAAATGATTTTTAACTCCGAGTCGGAGTCGATAAACATTATGCAATCCTTTTAAACTCAAAAGGTTTGCCCCAAATCAACAAAACCTTTGAACTGTTTTCTTGTCCACTTCTTAACACCAAGTCATAGGTTGTACCAGTCAGACTCTAACCAAAGGGGTGTTCTTTTCTATTCTGGACCAGACCAACCTGTATAACTATTGAAAACCCCACGTGTTGGAGGGGGGGGTTTCCTGCCCACCCCTTCAGTCGGTAAATGTGTCCTACCCGACTGCAAGGAACAGACAACACCTGGCCTCCGCACTGCCACACCTACAATGCAAGATCCAAACAATCAACAAGACCTTTAAAGGTTTAAGGTAGTCCCATAGCCCTTTTTTGGGGCTGCAGGGACTCTGTGTCTAGGGCACAGTATTGGAAGACGAAGCCCAACCTAATCTCCTTCCACCGGCTTTTACCTCCCCAACCGAAGTCAGGTACCCATTTTTACACCTGGGTGGAGTGAGGAAAGTCGTGTTAAATGCCTTTCCAAATGGCACAACATCGGTGGCATGTCAGGGGATTTGAACCCAGGAACTCTGGGTTCTGGCCCAAGCGTGCCAACACGACGCCACTAAAACGCTACAAAAGGCATTACCTATGTCCAATTTCCATAACACATCTTGGGTCAAACCACTCAAAACACAGGGGGTGTTCTAGGAGTGACCAACCTGAGTAAACACAAACCCCCCCTGTTTGGGAGGGGGGTTGCCAGCCCACCCGTGCATCCGGTAAATGTGTCCCACATGACTGCAGGGAACAAACAACACCTTGCCACCGCACATCCACACCTAAAATGTAAATCATGTAAGATCCACACTTTTAATCATATGTTTTCATCACGTTTTGGGCTGAGACTTCTTGTGGTTTCTTCCTCTGGATGCCGTGACCAAGCAGAACACTTTTTTTGACACAAATCTGTAGGACAGACCCAATGACAGCAATGCAAGCAGAAAATGCACAGGAAGACAACGAACTGAACAAAGCTTTGATACCTTGAAGTATCATAATACAAACAAGACAGCATGACAGAGGCCTTGAGGACAACCATTACACATACAAGGTTGAACCTCTGACACTGTCCGGTTGGACCAGATATCACAACAAAACACACATGATGTGGAAAATAAAGTCTTAGACAAAGCTCCAGGCATCCCAACTGACAAGGACACTTAAACATGCAACATGACCTCACACATGATAAAGCATGAACTTGGAAAGCATACAATGCACATAGGCTACATGTACATCTGTATATGTTACAGATGCTTTATAAGACAGGGAGAAGATACAAACAGGATGCTCCTTTTGCGTGCACCTCAACTTCGAACATGCATGAAGTCCTCATCATCTTTCGAATGGCAGAAAAACTTTACACATTGTCACATGTTTTCTAATTATCATACACTAAGTGTTGATTAAAAAAAAACAAGTTGCCTAACCCCCCTAACTGGCCTGAGTTAGTAAGGAACTAATAAGCCTTGGCTATCATGTAGCCCCCTACTCGTTCCAATACTGTATGACTTTTGTGTGGTTCTTTAATGTATTTTGGTGTGGATTTATTTTAATTGCATACAAAACTAGCTTTAATTTAATATCTCCTTTCTATTTATACATGATCATTTATTGGGGAATGATAGTTACTACATTAATTTGTGGAAGGATTCACATAACAGGTGACTATCACCTTAAATATGTCCCCCAAAAACCAGACTGTAAGGATCCACTCACACCGGGAAGGAAGCCTCTTTTCGATAAGGGTTAATGTGCTTGAGGTATACTTTGAATTTAAATTTATGTCCCATACAAAAGGATGTCCCTTAACCAAAGCTAGGTAACAATTTCAACAGTGTGTTGAGTGAGGAAATAGGACTAAGTGTAAAGTGACTTTCCCATTAGGGCACAGCACTGGGGCCTTATATAAGTCAACAACCCTGACCATATTGTCATTGACCACCTTACAGTGACTGTAAGACTAGATTCCAGTATCTGCAACCATGTCAGGAGACAGCTTCTGCTTCCTTTTGCACCCATGAGATCATCAGAATGGTTACCATAGCATTAGGCATCAGCCAAGCTTACAACAAGTTAATGCAGACTGTCCTGGAATCATGCAGGCACCTACTGGTGTAATTCAGCGGCTCTATGTTGGGTTAAGCGTTCCCCTGGGTGCCTGGCTTCACCCCAACAATTGCCCAGCCCCTATACAATCCAGCCTGCCAACCAACAACATCTAGCTTGTACATATATATACATGTATATATTGTACCCCCCAACATGTACTAAGCCTGGCATCAATCCTATTCTTTTAAACTCTACAGTTGTTTTTCAGCAAAGGAAGCTGGATGTTGGGAGATGGCTGGATGTGGGGGAAAAAGAAAAGAATGGCTGGCCCCCAGGGTACATTGCTCAGGTTAGTGTCTACAGCACTGGCCATGGGTCAGGAGCAATCATGCTCTCCTTCTGCCATACGTTCTACAGAACACCCCTTTTGGTGAAGTAGACTGGTCCAAAATCTTAACAATTTTCTTGATGCATTGAAGAATCACAGAGAGGATTCGTTGATGCAAGTCTTCAATATGCTTTTAAATTAAGAAGTTTCATTAGATATAAATTTAGTAGAGTCTGGATTTGGTGAGGGTGACATCTGGGTTTGAAAGGACAGCTTCTGTTGATTTTCATGGGGGCTAAAATAGGGGTTTCAAAGATATATTGAATCTCATACTAAAAGATTCTTATTAAGTTATAATTCCAGACTCCACAGCCAAAAAAATATTAAATTTGAAATGTTTTTTTTTTCAAATTTCACAAATTCCTGTACCTCAAAAGGTTTGGGCACCAAATCAACCAAAACGTTTTGCTGACATTTCTGCACATGGAATCTTGGGTTGTACCACTCTAAACACAGGGGTGTTCTGCCCTGTTCTGGGCCTGACCAACCTGTAGAACCACAGAGGACCCTGACTGCTGGGGAGGGGGGTTTCCTGCCCACCCCTTCAGCCGGTAAATGTGCCCCACCCGACTGCACGGGGTGAACAACACCTCGCCGCCGCACTGCCAGACCTAAAATGTAAGATCCAAACAATCAACAAAACAAGTGGGACTGTACATATAGCTAGTCTCCACCAAATACTCTCCACGCAGAGGTCGGTGGGGATGATTGTGACCATCTTATCATATGCCCCGTTTTTTGTCGGCACTCCCCACCGTTGGGTAGGGTAATAGAGAGCGACAATAAATGGGGCATATGATAAAAAGATCACAATCTTCCCCACATTTTTATCATTATTTGCCCCGTATTTTGTCGGCTCTCCCCACAGTTGGTTAGGGTTAGAGAGCGACAAAAAATGATAAAAAGGTCACAATTTTCCCCGCCAACCTCAGTCTGCTTGGAGAGTACCACCATACTGACTGATGGCTATAGAGAGAATAATTTGCCATGAGAGTTTGGCCACTATAGGTTTTCATTGAAGGAGGAATGTTAACCTTCCCGCGGACTAACTGTCCTAGCCAATTATTCCCCTTTTTTGCCAAATTCTCTGATCCATACTCCATAGGAAGGCCTGGTGGAGACTAGACTGTACCATCCTAAACACAGGGGTGTGGTAACCAGGACCAACCTGCATGAATACTGACTCCCCTGAGTTTTGGGGTTTGGGGTTTCCTGCCCACCCCTTCAGTCGGTAAATGTGTCCGACCCGACTGCAGGGAGTGAACAACACCTGGCCGCCGCACTGCCAGACCTACATTAAATTTTGTACATGCATTATGTATGGGTAAAATATAATAATCATAAACCACATCATTAACCCATACAGCAACCACAAACAGGTCTCATCTTGGTTCCAGTTTTCAGATACTTTTATCTTTGACATAAATAGATTATTTGATAAACTTTCATAACATTCCATTACTTTAATCTACTTGGATTACATTTTGCAACTTTATTAGTTATCAATTAGAAAACGAAACAGAGTTGCTAGAAAATATGCATCTGCATGGTTGGATTTCTAATTTGACATATTGTTTTGAAGATGTTCCTTTCCTCGGATTTGAGACAAAAGTGGTCTTTTCTTCAAATCCCTTGAAGCATTAAAGCAGAACAAAACTTGACATAATTGTTAACATGGTTAAGAATTCAATTCATAATCTTCCTTTGGGTTGAGCATGACTGTTAGTCAGCAAGCGTGAAATTGTACATGTAACGTTGCCTGCTGGGCACATTTAGAACAACAAACGCCTTGTAAAAGCTGCAACGTTAACTGAACCAACATGTATGATGTAAGCAGTCAAATTTAGAAGCAACACAGCGTAGCACTGGCAAACAGTGCAACAAAACGCAGCAAACAGTTATGAACTGTGCAACTTGTTGAACCGAGATACATAGTTAACACATGATAGAACAGGAAAGGGACAGACATTTTGTGTGTGAGATGGTGTGAATGCTGTGTTGGAGGTAAATGATTGTGTCAGTTGGTGTCAGTAACTGTTGTTATGTGTGAACTGTTGCTGCAACACATGATTTCAAATTTTATCATTAATATAACAATCAACAACATAATGATGTTCTGTGAACACAAAGCTTGAATCACCTTATGAAACTTTTTTGTTTTGCTAAAATTTCCCTGTGTTATATATCGAAATTAAAGCTTCTGAATCAATAAATGCTATGGTAATGGTGATTGCCATCAATATAAAGAAACATTTAAGAGGCAGTAATTTTGCGATAGTTTGGAATTAGAAGGTGCAATGATGTTGTTTTTGCTTGTTTCTTGTACTGTTCAAAATAGAAAATCAACTATTTGAAATTTCCCTCTTTCGCTGAAATAATTGAAAAGAAATTAGCCAAGGTTAGTGCAAATAAGCTGCAAAACTGTTTCATAAGCTGATGTTGAGCAACAACAAGATTATGAAAGCCTTTAAAACAATTTACACAATGTTAGCTTTATCTTTAGCAGAATCACATCATAAATGCAATGCACAGAAATAACTGGACAATGAAAAATGAATTTTTCAGGAAAGTTGTTACTTGTAATTTGAAATAAACAACAGATCAGTATATATTCTTACTACATTTGTAGTCACATACATTGAAAAAATTAATTTATCAATGAAAACAGTTGTTTGTTTGTATAAGATAATAGTTTTCAAAGACTAAGATTATGTCATCTAATTAAAAGAAGTCATCTTCTTAAAAGAAATGAGACGTACCTTGTAAGAGATCTCAAAGTTCTCCCCTCCCCAAATCTTGAGTCCAGGGTCGTAAAGACCCAGCTCGAAGAAGTACTCCCTGTCAATGGCAAACAGCCCTCCCGCCATGGCAGGGGACCTGAGAATGGAACAGTTTTATGTAGTTTCAGCTCCTTAACCTTCAGCATGCTAAGGTAGTTGTTTGGCACCAAATTTACATTGGCTATGGAGTTAAGAAGCAGGGAGAATGTTAGTAAAAGTTAGGCATCCTTCCATTGTAAACATAAAGAGAAACAGGTTCAATTTATCCAAAGTTTGCACAATTTTTTCCATACACAAATCATTTTATTCATTCCTTCGTGTCAGTTTATCAACTTATTCCTTCCTTCACTCCTTTGTTTTACGTTACTCACTCACTCACTCACACTCACTCACTCACACTCTCACTCACTCAATACCTGTCAGTCAGTCAGTGAGTTTGTCAGTTTATAAAATAATATAGTCTTTACGTCAGTTCTTGTCCGTGTCTGTCACCTGAAACAAAGAATGCTTTTCAATGTAGATTCAAAAAATCCATGTAGGGTACACACATTCAGCAGTATACTTTACAGCACAGATTACAATCAGCTAAGAGACCAAGGAAGGTGGTCAAGTCCCTACATTATTAAACAATGACAGCATAGCCCCACTATTTTGTTGCAGAAGAATATAATTGAATGTGTAGAATGAGAACTAGCAGCTTGACAAGTTTCCCTGGGCCAATAGGAGTAGGAAAATTGCAGATTTTGTACCCATGCCTGAGAATGGATCACATCTCTTTGAGTTCTCCCCACCCTGGGGCACCTACCTGTAAGGCTCAGTGTGATATTTATGCCTGGCTCTTTCTCTGGCTATGTTGGGAACTCTCTACCACAGCAGACTCCAGTAGCTTAACCCTACCCGAAGGGACACATCCCCAACCCTCAAGACTCTTCCACATCCCTGGGGTCCTCCTAACCCTTGGGGCACGTACCTGTAAGGCTCAGTGTGATATTTATGTCTGGCCCTCTCCCTGGCTGTGTTGGGAACTCTCTTCCACAGCAGACTCCAGTCCCATGCGCCGCGGGCATGTCCGTACTCGTCCCCACCGCCCTGCCCGTAGATGTTGTAGTTGTTGCCGTCAATCACGTCGATCAAAGGCACAGTGCAGGTGGTTCTGGGAAGGGAGATGGGAAGGGAGGTGAGCGAGAAAATAAATGTATCGAGAAACAAACACATAAAATGGTCAATCAGAATCAGATGCTGGACACAATTTGCAACACAATTTGCAGGACTGGTGGTTCTGGGAAGGGGAGACGGGGCATGGTGAGGGAGACATGAATGTGGGGATGAACACACAATGAAATACGAACAAAATCGTGGATCAGAATCAAATGCTGGACCACACTGCGAGTTTGCAACACAAGTTGCAGAAAAGATGTAATTTTCAAGATGGCAGACAAAGATTGCAACTTTGTAACTAAGTACAAATAATAAAGCTGAGTAAAAAAAAAAATAGCAGCGTATTTCCATCCATGTATATGCCTTTTGCCCTAATTTCATCATCAAATTTTTAACAGTCAACATTCAGTAAGATTTTGGAAAAGAAATGATCCAAAGATTCTACATTGAAAAACTGAACACCAGAACTTAATATATTATCAATAAAACATATAAATGTTTCAGATCTGCACTTTTTGAGTTAATACTTCCTTCTCTATCTCACCTGTTGACAGCTATAGGTGATATGAGTGCAGGAGCCCAGTTTATGCCAACTTCACAGTGGGAGTCCAGGTAGACTAGAATCTTGCCTCTCTTGGCCTCCCGTGCCCCGATGCTTCGTGCCTGGATCAGCCCTTCTCTCTGTTTGTTCCTGACTAGCTTCACCAAGCCCTTGAACTGGACTATGTAGTCATCCAGCTTCTGCTTCCAGTGTTCTGAAACAAGTCAAACATAGGAGCATAAAAAGGATAAAGTACAGTTATTTTGTCACTAGTTGTCGCTAGTGCAGGTTTGTCTGTATTGACTAATGCAGACAAACCTTACCCTGTACCAAATCTTACCTGTTAAAATGTCAAAAAAGTTGCTCTTAGACTACAAGCCTGTATGGATCAACTAGAAGCTGTAAGTGTTAAGAAAAAATTCAAATTGCATTTTTTCCGCATTTCATAAGATGTAGTAATGATCCATACAGCAAAAAAAAAATCAACAAATTAGTTACCGGCATCTGTATCCCATACAAGGCTGGTATAGGTTAGGTGCAGTTAAACATCAGAAATGGCTTCAATAAATTGTATACCCATGCAGTGTGCATGTGTCTCAGACTCTGCAGAGTTCATGACATGCACCCAAAGTAATCTAAACACCAAGGAGGTCTTTTATGATTACAAAATGTTTACCGCAAACACATTTGGCCTTCTAGCCTTATATATCTCACCTTTCGTACTGAAGTCATCCACCAGGACAATCTCAGCCAGCAGTTCGGGCGGGGTCCTCTTGATGACGCTGTGCACCGTTCTCATGACAACGGACCACGCCTCGTTGTAGAACACGATGATGACGCTCATGTTGGGCAGTTTGGTGTCGTAGTGCCAGTACTTACACCTGACAGGGAAATAATCATAGATATGCACATGTCACATTTTCTAATCATACATGTATCACTTTTGGGGGGTCCCGGGCATAACAGCAGGTTTTTCTGCCCAGAACCCAGTGGTCCCAGGATCGAATCCCCTGATGCCACCGACGTTATGCCCTTAGGAAAAGGCACTAAATCACAAGACTTCATATATTTTCACCCCACTCCACCTATTAAGTGTCAAAACAGGCATATTATGTGCTGGTCAGGACACCAGCAATAGCTGCCTGTGTCCCACGTGTATTGCACCGTAACGGTTGCAAATCTAATAAAATCAACATACATGTTATAACGTTATATACACTATATGAATGTTGGAACTGGTAACCTAGAACCAGTATATCTACAAGTACAAGTCATTTGAAAAACACACTGTTAGACAGTTATACATAGAATGGAATCTTTCAATATGAAAAAATATATAAATCTAGTGAACACGACATGGTGTATTCCGTATCACCCTAATCACATGAGTAACATTTACCAAGAATATAATCTAGCATTACTTACTCTGGATCTCGTATGTCTTTGATTGTTCTGTCCAGTGAGATCTTGTCGCTGGCCACGATGTTGAAACCAAACTCCTTGATACTCTTGGCTATGTCCTCCTTATACTCCGGACCTACAGATGGAAAGAAAAAGCCCAGATAAACAATCAAAACCAAGGAATAAGTAGTACAACTTGATGAAGGTTAATTGTCGATGACATCCAGGTAATAAGATATGCCAAATGACAGTTACTTATTAAGCAACTATTTAGAATTCTATCTAGTTGCTTGAGTAAATGGCATTTGGCACAAGGAGTATATAATATAATAATAAGTACTTCTTAAGTGGATTCTGAATCACTAAAAAGAGTTGTTTTCAGGGTGACCTCAGTCTGTAAACCCATGCCACTAAATATGCCCTTTCAGTGTATTACTAATATACACAACAGAATTCTTTCTACCACTGAAAAAACTTAAAACACCACATAAAACTAATTTCCTCTTCTTTAACGATATCAATTCCCCACAAAAATAAACAAATTTACAGTTCAATACAGACCGAGTTTGAACGGGATGGAGCCCTCTCCCGGTGCATCTGGTATTTTCTCTGGCTCTGGCTCCCAGTTTCCGAGCTCGCCTGGTTTCATGACGGCGGGACGGTACTTCACATTGTTGCCACTCCTTCTCATGTTCTCAGCAATTTCTGGACCTGAAGCAAGATAACATTTTCAGCAATGAAAGACTTTTTCCTCCAAAATATTAAAGACAGAAGTAATGGACAGATCCCACATAGTATAGCCCCGCCCATGCACCTCGGTCAAAACATAGAAATGATGAATAAAAATATAGAAATGCCAAATAATTGACCAACATACAATTGCTCTCTCATTAATCAAACTATCATCGAGTGAAGTGCTAACTCAGTGCTAGAGTCAGATGGACCATAAGGATTGGTCCATTTGGTGTTAGCTGTTAAGAGACATGTACAATCACTAGAGGATCTCACCTTATATCAAAGGGCATGCAATTCCCTGAAGAAGATGACAGACAGTCATCAAAACATTGGCTCTTGCTAGATATGTGTACTCTCTAAGCAGAGGATGGGTTCCGGCAGGTTTTTGACGTGTTTTTAGGCGTTTTTGTCGGGACCTACAGCTCAGTCCCTTGTCGTCAAAAACCTAGCTGAACCCATCCTCTGCTTGGAGAGTAAGATATGTGCACGTGGTTGTGAATAAAGAACTTTGTTATTCACAAACCTGATGAAATTATTCAAGATCTCACCTCTTCTCGGCGCTCCGACCTGCGGCTGTTTGGCGTCTCCATCCTTCTCCTCCTCGTGTCGGCTGTCCTCCTTCTTCCTCCCCTCTCTCACCGCCTTCAGGTCCACCTCCAGTCCGTCCACGTGAGGGATTCCCGCACCCTTCACGTGTTCGTGTCTCGGGTGCTCCTCATCTTCGTCCTCCTCCCCGATGAAGTTGGGAACTTTCAGCTGAGGCATCTGATTGTCCTTCTCTCTGTTGGGTACGAAGAGCCTGTCCCCCTGGAACTGTTTCTCCCATTCGTCTCTTCTCTCCTGCCATGGGGGGTTGTTTCTTCTCCTTTCACCACCTTTTGTTTCCTAAAGAGAACATAAAAACACTTTTAATTATATTCAGAATAGACTTGAATTTCAGGGTTAGCAAGAGCACTCTTTTTTTGCAGCATTGAAAGGGAAAAAACTGATCAAGGCCTGACAGTACTAGCGGGATTGGGTATTGCTGCACCTGAAAAACCTGTCACGTAAAATATGCAATTTATCAAATATGCGACTTTTCCGGGGTGGGGGTAGGGGTGCTGGACAGGCAAGAGGAAAGGTTTCCGTTCAGACCTGGAAGTCTGGATATCAAGATGTTACTCTGTACTAGTAGACCCTGTTTTAGCAAAATGTTTTATTCAAAAGCTCTGAAACTTTTTCTTTAACAGACACCAGTCCTTTTGGTTATTTTAGACAAAATTATCCTTTTCTATTGTTTCTTAAACAATAATTTGACTTTCTACCAAATGTCCTTTGCCTAATCTTGCAAAGATGATTCACAACTCTCTGTTTTACTGAAAGCTGTTGAGACCCTACAGTACAGTATAGAGAGCAGGATATGCTTCCTTCTTCAACAACAGCTGTTACAACACTTCTTTTGTTCAGGTCAGTTCAGATCAATAATAGTCATATGTCATGAAAACCACAGACATCCCAACACAAGGTCTGGTACCAGCTGCTATAATATAGCTTTATATGTAAGTCAGAGCACTTCGCATAGCAAAAGTATGCGCATATTTGCTGTGTTGTCAGTGTTCGCAGAGGAGTCCCAGTGGGGAAAATCATGAAAATAAAACAACAGCGAACGTTCCAAGATTCACACTAGATGTAAATGAAGCCTTTCACTTCTTCTATTTATTGAATAATATCTATTATGGTAGAATGTAATCAGGAAATGGAGTACTTTACTTAGTGTCATCAGTGTCTCAAACACTTTAAGAACTTTGATCAGAAACTCCCAAAATACAAGCATATCTTTATTCTGTTGACAGTGCCACACTGCATGTTTGTACAGTACTAGTATGTTATCTTTACATGTTAGTAATCATTTACAAGTCTACAAAAGTGCAAAAATTCACTAATTACTGTTCATATCTCTCTACCTTTTTACAGCATTGGCCCATTTCATGAGCACCGTAAGGGTAATATTTCCGTCATTAATAATTCATATTTGGTATTTGCACATTACATTCATTGGATCTCCTTACAATAAACATGACTGGCTACTGCATACATATACTACTAGGCCATTTTGAGTACTGATAATGAATAAAACCTAAAAAGCAAATATTGAACCAAGAACTTACAAGACAAGGTGGTAATAATGTAACAATAATTATTAACAGTACTTTTACAAATTGGATATTGAAGTATCAAATATAAACCATTACTCTATTTAGTTTGTTTGAATTGCATACCGGCAAACCACCTCATGGCGTAACAGTCACCAAACGTACTGGATATCCAGGCAGATTTATTTAAACCACTCACACTAGGATGGACCCCTGTTCTTCTCAATAGGTTGCTCTGCCCTCAAACATGGGACATCCTTAACTTAACTGTCTTAAGGTACGTCGCTATACTAGCGAGCTATAGAAGCAGCAGCAGGTATATGTACTCATTTTCATACTTGAGCCAAGTGAGGAAACTGGTGTAAAGTGCCTTTCCCAAGGGCAAAACACTAATATCAGGATTAGAACTCAATACCTCCAACTTCCAGCTTCTTCAAAATGAGTCAACATCCCCACAGTAAACCACTGTGCCACCACTAGTAAAATATCTATCTCAAACACATTGTTTTGTGATGGGATTTTCCATTATCTGGCACACAGCTGATATTAGAAGGCAAATATTCAAGTTGGATAAACATGAATGATGCTGTGTTGAAACAGCTTGTGCCAGACAAATTACCGACAACATGTACACAAGTCATGTACTAGTACTAGTGGCCAATGGCACAATCAGAGATTTCAAACCTCCTTGCCATTGGTAACAGCTTGCAGCATATTTTTAAGCCACCATGATCCTATTTCTAAAGCTTAAGAAGCTCAGTCAAAGGCCAGCAAGGCATGTAGTAAAAAAAAAATACTGTAAAACTTGACATGTTCGCAGCAGTTTTAGCAGTTTTTTTTTTTTTTACTTCTTATCGTGAAACCATGAGACTGTGATTTATGTGTTTTATATTTCTACCTGCGGCAGTACTCGCTAGTAGCAGATTTACCACTGCGAAAACATCATTTTCCCTCCTACAGGGAAAGTAATTCCTGGCAAAAATAAATGAATTTACAGTGCGGTATTTCTCAAATGCATCTTTCTTTTTGTTATCTAGTTTTAGGAAAAAAATTGAAATGTTATGTGTATATGTCAACAGCATAATGTTCAAGCCAAGAGCACAACTTCCCCTCTAGGAAAAACAAGATGTCGGAATGTTCCTTAATTTTTTCAGATTTAAGAATGTCATTTCTATTTTCTGTCGCACAAACCGTGCTTATAGGTGTTATACGTTGTTTGATGATAATAAGAGTCTTAAGATAAAGGGAGTGTGACTGAGTGTGACATAACATTTTCATACACTCCTGCGTGCCTGTGAAGCTGGTGTGTTCTGCCGAAGGGCGGTTATACCGGTTAATCAATACAAACACAAACATAATCTGTGGAATTTACCTTTCTTTCCATATGTCAACAAGACTTTTCAGAAGTACCAAAAACAAAACAATGAAAACTTTAAACCATTTTCAGAATCTATCTTCAAGAGAAGTATTGAAATAAATGCTAGTTTGTCAATTCAAAAACCTTACATTCTTCAACCACTAAGCAACTCAAGCAGCTATTTACTTAAGGAATTGAGAAACCGTCTTAAGTTATTGTTGTATGTTAAGCACCTGGAAATATTGACCTGGACGAGTCCATGTCTGGATACAGGGGGGACAGGTGTGTTTCCACGTCACCGCGGGGGGGGGGGGGGCGATTTAGGAACAGGTGTCAGACAAATACATGTCATAAAATATCTATACATACAATCCAAGAAACTAAAATTCCTCTTAAGCGTTCTCAAAATTTGTTTGAAGCACACGAATTCTGTTTGTGTAAAGGAATTTTAAGTCGTAAAATTTGATACACAACTTCCTTGCTTCTATTAAAGCGAGTAGTACTACGAGAAAAACAGCACAGCCAAATGAACACTAACGTATCTTTAAAATGTACTTTTCTTCTGTAGAAGATATGTTTTCTAGCAGCTATAAAGAAAGTTTGAGTCCACTCACCACAGCATTTTCATCGATTCCACGAGTAAAGATCCACACGACGAAAAAGAACACTCCGACAACAGTCGCGCTTCTGATGACAAAACTTGGGCGTAACCTCATCTCAGCAAAGCGGCAAACCCTGATAGCATCCTACGAACTTACACCCTAAGATTGGGAACGGAATATATTAAAGATCTGGGTTAAAAACTTAAAGAAAACGCCGGGAAGTGAACTCGGAACCACACAGCCAGTGTGTGTATGTGTCTTACGGGCATGCGTATCGCGGGGTGACCTATGAACCCGGATGCAGTGCCACGTGTTCAGGTAGGGGGCGTGGCTGTGTCAACAACTTGGACAAACTTTTCAAGAACTTCTGAAAGAACCTAAGGAAAGATCGAATCTTCTCAAACGGGGTCGATAATTCTAGTTGTTGTGAGATGCTATTCATCAGTTGATGATTAAAATCATTTTGGACTATTTGTGCAATCTTTTAAAGCTCTTTTTGAAACAATATATATATATAATGACCAATATCATATTCACACCTAAATTTTACATGCACTTGGACGGCCGTTTTTCGAATGAAACTTTTCTAGCGGTTAGGCATGGTACTGCAGAATGGGGAATAGTTCAGGTTTACACTGTGACACAGTCTGTGTATTAAAGATCGATAGCTTAATTAATAAATATTTGTTTAAAATATGCATAACATAACATGCCATTTTAGTTGATTTTGAAAAGAGCCTTGCTCACTCTTTTGAGGCACATTTTGAAGCAAAAATTGTATTATAACCAAAACCTTTTTCTTTTCTTGAATAAAAGGGTTTTATTTTACGAGCCTTCTGGTGATCACACCCTCCATTTTTCAGACGGACCCACTTGATTGTCGTTAATAAAAGTCTTTCCTTATCGGTTAGATATGGTACTGTGGGATTGGAAAGTTGGTTAATACTGTGAAATAACTAGTGCTAGCTAGCTACTGAATGAAATGAGACAGCAAAAGAGGACTGCATCAGTCTGTTGCACTTTATATACAATATAACCACATACAGGCTGACAGGGATATTTTAATCATGGCAAACTTACTATAGAATGACGCTCATTCAGTAGAGCTCACAAGGGAAGGGTAATGGCATGTACAGTGCGGATTGTTTAAATCAATTTATACATATTTGCTCAACATGTGTCAAAGACAAAATCAACAAACTAATGTCTAAGGTAGTACTGTTTTCTCCAACATGTACCTGGACTTAATAACTAATAGTTTTGATATTTCACAGATTGAAAGAAATGCAATTTCACGATAGGATTTTTTGCGTATGACGTTGTGCCTCCTCGACCTGTCAGCTGGGCTAGTGTCTGGCAACTCACGGTTGGAAGTTGGCAGGACGGACCATCATTTTGGACTTTTTCAGATAGTAGTTATAAGAGCCTCCAAACGGGTTCCAAGCGATGCCGTAGCCATTGCGGACTGGTGTGGTCAGAGGGGCGGAGGTACGGGCCGTTCAGCTAGATCAGGGCAGACCAGCTACAATATCCGTACCACCACCTTCCGGTTAAGGTACTTCGACCACCAGCGCAGGACCCGGACTGATATCCATCCCGGTCTACATCCCTTGCGCTGAAGCCCTGACCGTTTAGGTCGTAACCAGTTAACCCATCCCCAGCGGTCCCACTGTATCCACCAACAGACAGACGATAGTTGGAACTACTCCCTGTTGCGTACTTGACCACACTGGCCCAGTCCTCCAACTCTATATACAACTCATACGCATCCTGATCGGTCAAACGGTACATATTCTCCAACGCCAACCACTATTCACCATTGGATGACCCAAACCCAAACCCAAACTTAAAGGCATTCCATGGTCTGTTAAAGTCGATCGATCCGTCAAACCTCCTCTGAATGACCGTCCACCCTCCCCCATCTGTGGTCTGATCACAGTATACAGAGATAGGACTGGTCATACCTACAGGCATTATGTCGTGTACACCACTAGACACAGCATTTAACATAGTCAATGCTGTATGGATGTCAGAACAGTCGGAAAAGTAATTTGTGCTCCCGCTGAGGGCCAGGGAAGCCAGATCGTTCTGAGGAGGTTTTCTGTCAACATCATCTGACTGGGGCTTCTCGTCGTTGTTGGCTTGGTCCTCTGTCTCCGGAGACAGCAGCGATTCTGTGGGGAAATAACAGTAAGTCAGAAGACCCTTACAGAAAATATCACAAACTTGTCAATCTCGTAGGAAAATCAGAGAAGTGAGAAAAAAAGACCTTTGGTTCTGAGCCCTGGTAATTGAAAAAATACGTTCGAAAGAAGATTCTAATCATTCGCCTTTTACTTGGACATTGAGTATTCGGTCCCTCACTCATTTGTGAATGATAATGATAAAAGTGATCTTCCATGACTTTACTTTTAGTGAGCTTGAACTTTAGTGTTTTATTCATATCAATGGAAAGGACTACATAAATACATTCCAAATTGTAATCTCCAATGAGATCAACTGGTCAGTTGTACTGCTTTTGCCTGTTGGATACTGTCATTCACCGATAGATCTGCTTGGAGATTATCCAAAATGCCTTCGCCAATGTACTCACCACAGATGGTGGGGTCGAGTGAGTTGAGCTCGTCGCCTGCACCTCTACACAGGTCCTTCATCGGGGAGGGGAAATCGGGGCTGGATTTGGTCAGAGCTGCAGGTGGAAAAACATCACATGAGCTGTCTTAAAAATGATTCCATTGACTCCTACATCTCAGTATGGAACAAAATTGAATGATTTTGCATCGTCTGCAATTGACCCTGCAGAACCCCTGTGAATGTTGAAGGAATTAGATTGTGTGACTTTAAACATTGTATAAAAGTAAAACGCAGCGTTATCCGATGTTCAACAACAACAATGATGGTGTCAATCAATTAACATCTAACGTTAAGTAACGTTAGTACTGCGCAGTTATCATTAGATTACCCTGTGACAAAAATCTCGAGTCTGAAACCAGATTTCTGATGTTTTCATGCTCAATGACAAGAGACGGATATATGTTGAGGGCAACTTGAAAGAACGCGTATAATACTATAATTGTTGCATAATATAAGAAGTAACGTTAAATGTTGTATTTTGGTTTCCTACAATCTTTAGACATAGAGCTACCTTGTACAACTTTTCCAATAGTTTGCCAGACTTACGAGATATCACAGTATCCATTCCCGGACTAAAACAACGGTATTTGAGGTCGTAGCATTTATATATTATATAGTATTCAAAACTGACCTATTACTTTACATCCTTCTCGGATGAGACACAGTTCCAAGGTGGACCGCTGCTGTGCGCAACGGTCTCCACCCTGTGCTGTTGAACAGACGGCGGTGAAGGCAGCAGTGATGATTAGGATTAGGTACAGCATGGTGGCGGCAGTCAGGCTGGGCGGCAGTCTGGCTACAAGACTGCAGTACGCCCGTATTTAAACCTTGCCACTATTTACAAGTCACTTTAGACAGAAATGCCTAAGAATAAACTGATCTTTCATACGCGACTTTGCTACTTCCTCCATTCCTTTATTAAAGTTGACACAACACTGAGAGAGACGCTCTACGAAGGAATTTGATGTCCTATTGAATGTTCCTCTGCATGGTTACCTGCCGTACAGCAATATTATGTGTTTGTTTTACAGAACTCGTGCACATCTACCGGTATTCAAAATCTACTCTACATGCCATTGAAAACAAATTGATCTTCCACGTGCGCCAACGTGAAGTCTCCACTTCCTTCGTTCTTTTATTAAAGTTGACATAATGCTCACCTGAACATTTTGTACCGTCTGCCAAAATAGAAACGTGTTCAGTAGGCACGAACAAATTTTCATAATACCAATGACACCATCATCATGGCATTTAAGATACATTATTAGTTATATCATCCAGAAATTACTCTAACATCACTTTTTCTACAGAACTTCTGAATACAGCTGCTGTTTGTACAAGCCGCTTAAAACGAGAAACGCGATATCATACCTTAAAGTTTCAAACCTACAAAGAATGGAGACTTGGCACTTCCTTCAATTCGTTTCTTTATGAAAGTTGACAAAATGCTCGGCAAACTTCTCTGCCAAAGGGATATGTTGTCATCAATGGATCTCATTTGTCATGACTGTGGCATTTTGATGATTCGATTGGTTGGTAACAGAGATATACAAGGCTTTTACCCAGGTCATAAACATCTTGTACTATTTGCAAGCTACTTTGAAAGGGGATACCGTTAATAAGCCGACCTTTCCTAGGTGCAAGTCAAGGTGAGAATTGAAAATTGCTACTTAATTCATTCCTGCATCAAAGACGATACACAACTTTGCAAACTTTTCATGTACTGTCTATGTTCTCACCAATATATCTGTTAACACATATGTGTAATGGTGTGTTATCATCAAATCGCATGCGCGCAATTCTGTCTGGATCCATGAAATGCAACGTACTTACTGTCTATAGTCATAGTCACGATTCACCTACCATGGCGATTTTCTAATCCCTTAAGTGATGTGTCCATTTTATTAGACACACTCAAACGGTAATTTTTTCCAGAAACCTCTCCTACCGGTTAGGTATGGTATGGTACGGTTAGGTATGTCATACAATGTAGTTTGTTTATATTCGTGAAACAGCCCATAAACGTATCTTGCTATGGTATGAACAGGACAGAGCAAAAACGACAAAGAAACAAGGACTGTATACGTCATCAGTCTAATGTACTTTATTGTGACATAAACCACATGCCGCAGCTGACAGGGATCATGTTCCAAACATAGCAAACTATCCTGAGTACGATACATAAGGAAAGGCATCAGTTTGATAAAGAATGATTCCATATTCATAGACAATAAACTTCTGGCATATGTCAAGATTCATAAATTCCGTAACCTTGCGTGTCTAACAATGTTAGCACATAGAATATGTCAATTCAGACTACTATGAAGAACTGAAGAGGATGCATTAGTACGCGCTTTATGATCCGTTAGCATAATGATACATCTGCTCATGACGTGTGTTTGTATCTCAGAAGACATGTTGTGATCAACATTGTGCGATGTGCTATAGCTGAAAATATAAAATTTCTCATTGATTATATTGCTTGTCTATGAGTCTTCTACAAGGATCTATCATGTAAGTTATCACTTTTTAAATTCTACAGATTCAAAGAAAACGCATGGACATCAATACGACTACCCATGCTGCTGTGCATACACAGTTACAGAGTGAGCATAGGGTAAGGGTTTGTGTCGACCATTGTGTCTCCTCGACCTGTCAGCTGGGTTAGCGTCGGGTAACTCACGGTTGGAAGTTGGAAGGACGGACCATCATTTTTGACTTTTTCAGATAGGTCCTATAGGAGCCTCCAAACTGGAGCCAATAGATACCATAACCACTATGACTGGTACGGTCAGAGGGGCGCAGGTACGGGCCGTTCAAGGCGGACGCACCGCAGGACTTGTACCACCACCCGCCCGTGTAAATACTCATACTGCTAGCGCAGGACCCACTATAGGCATCCCGGTCTGAATTCCTAGCACTGAAAGCCTGACCCGTTAGGTACGCGCTAGATGATGAGTGTGATAAGCCGAACCCATCCCCAGCGGTCCCACTGTACCCGCCAACAGACAGACGATAGCTGGAATAACTCCCCACCGAGAATGACGAGTACTTGGCGTACTTGACCACACTGTCCCAATCCTCCAACTCTATATACATCTCATACGCATCCTGATCAGTCAAACGGTACATATTCTCCAACCCCAACCACTGCTCCCCATTGGCTGACCCAAACCCGTACCTAAAGTCGTTATAAGGTCGGTTAAAGTCGATCGACCCGTCAAACCTCCTCTATGACCGTCCACCCTAGCTCCCCCATCTGTGGTCTGATCACAGTATACAGAGATAGGGCTGTCTAGACCTACAGGCATTATGTCGTAAACACCACTAGACACAGCATTGAACAGGGATAGCGCCGTGTGGATCTCAGAACAGTCGGAAAAGTAGTTTGTGCGCCCGCTGAGGACCAGGGAGGCCAGGTAGGTCTGAGGAAGCTGTAGCTGCCCATCCACATCGCCTGGGTGGGGCTTCTCGCTGTCGTGTTGGTCCTCTGCCTCTGGAGACAGGAGTGATTCTGTAGGGAAACAACAGTTCGATGAAGGACCTGTGCAGAGCTGCAGGGGACAAGCTTAACTCACTCAACCCAGACATCTGTGGTGAGTACAAAGCTGAATGGGTCCGATTTTGTCACATCTTTCTTCCCAACAACATAACGACGGGTGGAGGGTGAAGGAAATATTGCCTGTCATCGTCATTTAAATGTCTTCTTTTGTGCGTTTTTGTGATATTTGGTTTTGGACCACATCTTGCATTTTCCTAGTTGTCTCAGGCCTGTCAAATGACCATGAACCTAACTCACTGAAAGTTAGGACATAGGAGATTAACAAATGGGACCAAACATGCTACTTTATCTTTGCAATCTTCATTCTTTTTAATGTAGTTTCATGTCTCCAACTTCCCACAAACTTTTCACAAACCTGAGGTTTTCTTTTCTATGTCTTCTTTTGTTGGTATGCAACAAGAAAGCAAAGGTATACTGATGAGCCACCAAATGCCCATTCAGCCTTGTACTCACCACAGATGTCTGGGTCGAGTGAGTTAAGCTTGTCCCCTGCAGCTCTGCACAGGTCCTTCATCGAACTGACATCGTCATCAGGGCTGGGTTTGGTCAGAGCTGCAAGTAGAAAATCATCGAATGAGAGGTCTACTTAGGTCCGAGGTTGAAATGATAGAATATGAGAGGTCTACCTAGGTCCGAGTATTAGCATTCAACACTCACCGATTCCCCGGCATCCTTCCCTGATCTTACACAGGTCCAAGGCTCGCCAGGTACGGTGCTGTTGGTTCCCGCCTTGTGCTGTTCCATGGACTGCAGTGCTGCAGACAGCAGTGATGAGTAGGATCAGGTACAGCATGGTGGCGACAGTCAGGCTGGTCGGCAGTATGGCTACAAGACTACAGTACGCTCGTATTTAAACCTTCAGTGCATCTGCCTTTATTTACAATGAAGTGTTTAAAATGAACTGCCCTTTCAGATCATGAATTTCCGATTCCCTTTGTTCTTTTATTAAAGTTGACACACCACTGACCAAGCCTCTCAGTTCAACATCTTATAGCATCTGCCAAAGATTACAGTCTGTAGCAACTGACAAATTCTTTTGATCATGACTGTCATTTCGACCACTTTCTACTTTGTAACAAATTAAGTTTTTTTATGAACCAACCGTAGTTATTTACAAGTCACTTTACGTGAGAATATCGTTAATATGCTGACCTTTGCTATATGAAAGGCTATGTGTAATAATTTAAATTTGCTACCTCTTTCATTCCTCTATTAAAGTTGACACAACACTCTTTAGGGAACTTCTCGGCCAAATGTCATAATAAATTTTCTCATGACTGTTCCATTTTGACACTTGTCTGATTACAGTTCTAAATAGCTCCCGTGTAAGATCTCAAAAGTGAATGATATTTTATACTTATATGCCACTCTAGACAAGGATATTGTTAATAAGCTGACATTTTCAACATTCGAAAATTTAAATTTGCTACTTAGTTAATCCCTTATTAAAGTTGACACAACACTCTGCAAACTCCCTATAGCTAAAATAGCTCATTTCCCACAATCTGCTACCAAGTACATGTACACTTACGAGGTCATAAATGCCAGTGGCTTGTCTATACCCAGACACCTCCTACTACTATACATTTGCTACTTCCAATTTCCTTTATTCTGATTGACGCAACATTCTGCAAACTTGTTATAACTACATTATATAACTCATGTCCAACTAATACGATATATGATAGCAAAAGGCATTCGTCAATGGCTTCTGTCTATACCCAGGTTAACGTTTAAATCTTACACTATCACCAAAAGACAAAGAAACTCAACAAAACAAGTCACCTTCCCTTTTACAGACTTTTTATTCCACTATTCTACAAATTTGAATACACAAGTAAAACGGGTTGATTACATACAGTAAGGTATAGAACCGTTCATGTAGTTTGATTAGCTTGTATGTGCAGACATCCACTAGGCTACTTTGTGTTTCACCCTTCTACTATACAGCGTTGGCCTGGGCGATAGCTTTTAAACATTTTCATCTCTTTTTGCGGAGAAACTTGCGGTTAAACAGATACATGTACTGACAAACAGAAATTGAACCCAGAGATGGGAAAAAACTATGGATATCATGCCGCCATTGCAAATATGGACTGAAGTGGTGTTAGAAATACGGTGGCTTTCTTCGGACCAACCAAAAATAACTGTGGGTCGGGAATTGTTACTGACATACTGCAACTATGCTTGTGAGAAATTGATAAACCTTCTTGCAAACAAATAGTGTGACAAATGCAACAAAAGTTACAGATTACACTAGTAAGGAGAATCAGCGTAGCTATCCGTTGTAACTACAGTGTGGAACATAAGAGCATGGGTCATAATAAATCAATTAACATTACACATTTCTACTTTGTCTGCACTAGTAGTGGCATATCCTTAGATTTAAGACAGAAATTTTTACAAAAATAACATTTTGATGACATCATCGTCACTGATACATCGTTGTCTACTGAATGAAGTATCTAGGAACGGAACACGAATCCCAAAAATGTTCCTTTTTAACAACCCATGCATACATTCATATTTGACCTTCAACAATGTCAACAAAATGGCCGACAACTTCTCTCAGAAAAGCTGACTACAAAATTTTTAAAATGTAACTTTGTGCATGGACATAAACAGGGTCCTTTTTTCCTACATGTATACGCTGATCTATCGATCTATCTTGGAATGTTGAACGAGTTTTATAACCTGATTATTTTCGTGTTCCCATGATTCAACATGGAGCCGTCTAATCTAAGTTTGAGATCGCCTGGCAGCCATCTTGTTGACGTACACAGTGACATACACAGAACGTTTGCCTTATTGCGCAAGAAAGCTACAAGAACATGCAATGTACTTGTTCCAGTTAAGTTTGTCGGTAGTGTTTCCACATGACTGTAGCCTCAATACTGTTGTACCCTACACTTAGAACATGTTTGATGGTTGTAATAGTAATATTCAACAACAAAAACAACTAACAAAATATAGTTTCTTCCAGACACCTTAGGCTACTACAGAGCAGATAGACCTTTTAAGGGAACAACTCCAGCCATATGTTTCCAGTTTCTTCTTATATTGATTACCAACAAAGAGCCTGGTAGAGGCTACACAGAAAAAAGTTACTACAGACTTTAAAAGCATAACACTTCTAGCATGAGAATTCCTATAACAAATAAACGAAAAGAAAAAGTGCAACAAGTCTTCACGTAGTGACTCAACTGCTTTCTTGTTGAAAAAAAAATGTTTCCCTAAAAATGCCTAGATTTGTTACTTGAATCTTGAAACCTTTTCCACTAAACATGACAGCATTATAAATCCAAAATTAATGCATTAATTATCATACAATCTGAGGACAGTGCAGGTATGTGGTAGGGAAGTACGAGACCATCAGAGTAAGAACATCTGGCCTATAACCGGTTTAACAATTGTTGGCAGAATGTCTACACCAACACTTTCAACAATATTAGACAGTCTTTTTCAATTTGTTAATGAGATTTTACAGGTTGTTTTAAGCAAAGAAATAAAAGTAATAGGAAGCAAGAACAGTTTGAAAAGTCGCCCACTGTGTTTAGCAGTCTATGAATGCAATCATATTATCAATTTGGTAGCAGTACAATAAAAAGGGCTAGAGCTGTGCACATCTTTTCACAAAAACAAAGGATCCATTTTTCTTTCCTTTGGAGGGACAACCCTAAGCTGGTCCATGATGATTTACATGTGATCAGGACAACTTTTCGACACTCAAAGTGCACAGATACAACATTAAGTAGAGAGGTTTTCGTCGCAATTTTCCCCACCACTGAAGCAGGCCTCTGTTAACGAAGTAGTGCACGGCTGAATTCTCACTACCAATTTTTTGCGAGCACCAAGAAACGTGCACATTTTTACATTCTAGATGCCACTGAAAAATTTTTTCGGGGCACCAAATTGTATGATGTAGAAATGCAGCGCAAATTATGGATACTTTTCCAGACACGAAACAGAGATATAAGTCATGCAACTTATTCAAATCTTGAGGTGCGTACTGTACTTACAAACGTTGTTTTAACACCAAACAAAGTCTGTACAATTGAGTGTCTCATTTACACAATAAGCTGCTTAGTAATTTTTCTTTTTCACTTGATCTCCCTTTTTTACGGGGGAATTCAAACATCAATTTTAGCAATAGGTGCCACCTGAAGATTTTGAGAGGACTTTTTTTACAGCTATACAAAGTTTACTAATGTTTTGCATACCGCATAGTGTCATTTTGCTGTTACCATGATAGACATAACAACAGTTAATCACATTACAGACAGTGAGTTGAACAAACAAATGATTATCATTTTCCTTTACAAGTTTATACACCAAGTAACATTTACACATTCTACAAGTTTCTACTAACTGAAGAGTTTCTTATTTTTCTGTCATACAAAATCATTTTGAAACAAAACATTTTGATCACAATTTCAAGAGATGAAGATAAAAATAGTGTGAATTTTTTTGGGATAAAGATGTTAGGGTAAAGTATTTAAGCATCTAATAATCAAAACTTTTTTTAGCTCTTTCCATGTCTTCTTATGTTGGCCAATTTAGTTCTATCCCGGCAAGATAGAATTGGAAAGAATTCCTAAAATCATTAAACTAGCATAGTTCCGAAAACCTAAATATAACTTTCCACTAAAACACACAGAAATAAAACAAACTATCAATAAAATTCCCTACATGTTTGACCTACCAAAGATAATTAAATGTCTTTTTTACTTACAAACTTTTCTCTAGCAGAAGAAACTACTAATAAAACCTCAAAGAACATTGAATTTTAAAAGATGTAAACCTTTCAGGTAAAATCAGTTTGAACTAAGCATATTTCAACACGGTAAAACATAGAAAAACATCTACGGTGAACGTATTTGAACGCTAGTTACACAGTTGAGAAATCATGCAAAAAGTCCAAATTTTCAGACAAGCAAAAACTGTGGTGTACTGTGATGGCACAACTATGCCATGTAACAGCATTCTCTTATGCAAAGTCACCTCGCATCCCTTTTCAGCAGAGCTAACCTCAAATATATGTAGGCTACAAGGTGCTCTTTCATAGGAGAAAGCATAACAGGGACATTTGTACACAACTTTAAAGAGTTTGAAATACCAGATACTCAAACAATGTCTGTGGCTACCATAACAGGCCACGCCTTGTGCTGTTGATCAACAACAACAAAACTGAAACTTGAGGGATATTCCATTCTTTTGAAATTTGAAGGGGTAAAAATAGAACTCCAAATGAGAAAGCAGTGTGACTTGATAATGAGACTAAAAGTTGAGGAGTCATTTTATACATTGAGAGCATTTCATTGCATCAAAAATTTCAAAGCAGTTTACACTCTTCAGTTCTTTAGAAACTGACACAAAGAATGGACTGACCCAACAAACAGTTTTAATGTCAGTACACCACAACTTGCCATCTGAAAACAGCGAAGTGGAGAAATTGAAACACGGGCAGCAAAAAAAGTTAGCTCCCTCAGTCAGAAAGACGTGTCAACAAGGACAAGATCGTTCTACAGCTTACAATGACTATATTGCTGCCTTTTCCTACCAGAACTGCTGTACTATTCATTAGCATGTTCCTTGTATCCATCCACCCCACACACCCCTATTCTAAAGTCCAACAGTCCTCCATCCAACACACACATACAAGACTGTGGAACCGTGGACTATGTAATAGGGGTGGGCAGGGTGGATTTTTGCAGATGTGCCGAGCGTAGGTTGTCACGGTTGGAATCTGTGCGTGTGAACATGGTGCCAGCTTTAGTCTGGTGGCAGGAACTCGTGCAGACGGTATTTACCTTGCAGCACGGGGCGAACATCAGACCCCTGGAAGAAAGAAAACATTTTTTTAATTATACTACTTATCAATAGTGCCATATTTTCTTCAGTCTGGGTTTTCTTTCACTGCAGTTGATATTTCCACATACTGTAAATCTTTTAGCATTTCATGTGGTTTTATTTTTGCTGTTTTCATGGTGACCTACCTACCGCGAATTCATGACGGCATGAATAATATCATGCATTTCAAATGCATTACTCCAACTGTACTACAAAACTGTTTCAATCAGGAATCAAAAACACAGTTAAATCCTACTTTTCCCCCTACCCTAAAATAAAACTACTGCAAAAGTAAATGATTTCAGGTAGCTATAGTTGTCAAAGTTCACCTAAAAGTAGTTTTCTATCATTTCCTGCCCTCAGATTTTCATAGGTTTGAAGCTAAGTGATAGAAAAAAAGCTTCTTTTTACCATTTACCAAGTGTTGTTTCTAATTCTACAATCACTGAAAACTGAAACACTTCATGTAAAAGTTTGGAGCCAACATGATATGATTGTTTCTAACAAAATGGAGAAAAAGTTACTGGACTCCTTACCGACTTAGCGACAGTTTCGAGGAAGGGGATGAGTTTCTTCAGCTCCACGTCGTTTTTGTCCATGAACCAGCTCTCTATGGGGATGCCGTTACTCAACTGGGGAGGCAAACACATCATCATTTGGTTTATGGTACAAAATAGAACATGTAATGCAAGATGAGATATTTTCTCTTCAAGCTGAACAATCTGTACCGTATATCGTGAAATATCCAGCTAGTCATGGCAACTATGTGCAAGCACGTCTAACCCTCACGAGACAGAGAACAACAGAAAATAAACCAGATAGTGAGAGCGTGAAAGCTGACCTGATAGCCGAACGCCTGCGGTGAGTTGTCTATGATGATGGTCTTGGTGAGATCTCGGCCCAGTATAGTCAGGTCTTTGATGTAGTTGCCTTGTACACAAACACAGTGCTCGCGGAATAACCGGTGCCTGGGACAATAAAGAAACATGAACATTGTTATTACAATCTACATGAAAGCCCATCTGTTTTAGTTAGTATGCATATAGTTAGTGACACTGCCTCTGGATCTAGAGTTTGAATCCCTGCTGTTGTCACTCACCCTACATGTACGCTAATGGAAAGAGTCACAGTCAGGATGGGACGTTAAGCCATGGTCCGCTGTTCATTGTACTTGTCTAAAGAGCTAGGAGAATTTTCCTGGTACAACAAATCTGTAAATACTGTACATATTGTCTGTCTTCTCTGTCACATTCAGAGTTTCATTGAGCTAAACTGGTTTGAGATCTGGTTCACTTTTACTTTTTCATATTAATTCATCAAATAACATCATGATTAGACTATACTTCCCCCCAACAGTGCATATCCTCATCATATCCTCATATTTTCAGTCATAACCCACAGACTCTGTGAGTTATACAGTGAGTACTGTATGTAACAACAGTTCTGTAACAACTCACCTAACTAGCTCCTTCTTGGGATCTAGAATGTTCATGAGTTTGTCTGCATAAACCTTCTTGGAAGCTGTGAAGAGGATGATCTGAAAACACAACATTTTATTAGTTACAAAACTGCAAAAGGAGCCCTCAACCATCCTTGTCTTTCATACATTTTCTGACACTTTAGAATGCTACACTGGTCATGATGTACTTGAAAAGTAGCTAAATGGGCATTCAACTTGTTGGATATACAGTTACAGTTTCGCATGTCCATTGAAATGCCATGCAATTCCCTGGACCCAACTAGTGGTAAACAGCAAAAATGTGTATTGAAATGCACCAGGATTTTGACATTGAGCAGAGTAACTGAAGGATGATGATATGACAATGGACAAAACAAAACTGTGTGTCTCACCTCATATAACTTGGACATTCTCTCCAGGAATTCCCGGTAGTACGGTCTTGTTCTCACATACACCTGGAAATAGATTAAATCTTTATACAAACTGTTTTCCAATCGAATGCAAAAAGATTCTAGTTAAATCTTAGTAGCCGTCTTAAACATAAACAAAACCTATCAGGGCTTGAAACACTCAACTTTAACAGAGCAAAACTGGATCTATGTCATCACGACAAGCAGTACAACCGGTATACTTCCCTACTTTTACAAATCTTTTTCTTACCTGGTACGTGACGTCTTGGAAGAGCACGGGGAAGGTCAGGTTAGCGTCTTCTAGCTCATTCAAGCTGCAGTGGACAAGGGTCTCATCCTGGATAAAGCAGGGGGAAGAAAGTTTAGTCATCAGCTTTCCTAGAATTTCTATAATAGACAGCTGCATGTTTTCTCCCACATATTTGAATGAATTTTCCATAAGTAAAATTGCTGAAAAGGCCTTTGTCAAAAAATGCAATGACTTCACAACAGACACAGGGCCTGAAAATTGGCATGCATTACATTTTCTGTTCATCAAGAGAAAACATGACTTACTAGATCCAGCACTAGTGAAACAGAACTGGACCTACCAGATCCAGCACGAGAGAGAACTCTGGCGTGCTGCGTGTCTTGAGCGGGAGCGCAGGTTGTCTCTGTCTCATCTCCTCAGTCAGCGGGGGCAGGTGTTTGATGAAGTAGTACCTGTAGTCAGGGCAAACAAAACTTTTCAAACCTCTAGCTTTCCTGGATTACTCCTTTTTTTTTACTACTTTTAGAATTTAGCATCCCAAATCAGATATAAGTAGCAGCTACAAGTGGTAGAAAAAAAAATAAGATCAGTATCAAGGACTGTGCTTACTACATTAGAAAACACATGCACATTTTACAGATGTTCCAAAACTTAAACGCTAGTCAGTTCGCAGACCACCAAGTCTTTTCTAAAACCATCTCATTCAGCACTCAATGACTTCTTGGAAATAAAGACTTGACAATACAGATTTGTAATACAGCAACAGTTACTGTGAATCTTGAAATGTTTGGGGAGGATTTATTTTCCTGGTGACCTCTTACAGCCAATTCATAAAACCAGTAACTAATAAGTGTTTTGCAATTCAACCATGCTTCAGACATCAGACAAGTGCAGAACTTCAAACACAGCAAAAACCTTGTTTTCCCTTCCACTGCAAAATAAAACCACAGCAAAAGTAATTGTATTCATTTTAGTTTTTACAGTACTAACATGTAGCAATATGAACATGGGTACATTTTTCAGGAGTTGCATGACTGTGAGGTCTTCTATTCTAACCCCCAAAGACAGTTCAGAGAAACTTACGGGTCGAATGTTTCCCACTCATCGTCCATGACGTAGTCAGCGCCCTCCTCCGGAGACACGTACTGGTACCGGTCCTCTGTCTGCGGACAGATGGGCGCGGGAACCTCGCATGGCTGGTTCTCATCCTGGTAACCAACTAGATAAAGGTGCGGAGAGAAACTATTGTACGATTGCAACAAGATATCTTCGTCAACTGAATAATTGTGGTCCATTTTCAACACTTCAAAATTGTGAAGTAATGTTACATCAATGAAGGGTAGGCATCCAGGTAATAAGATATGCAAAAAAACAGTTACTCAAGCAACTGGATATGATTTTGGAAACAGTCAGACGTTTCGAGTAGCATCCACTACGTTTCATCAGTGACTGAGGAAGATTTGTTGGTCAGCAGGTTTTTAACCACAAACTATGAATTGATATGCAAATACATTGAAGACAACACAATAGGAAAAGTTGGTGTTGTCTTACCATAGGAACTATCCTAACATGATTTACATTTATATGACATTTGCATATGTTTCTTACAAGTTAGTGTCCTTGACATGTTCAACCAGTTTTCCCAGTTAAGAATTGCTAGCATTGTATTTGTCTTTATATATTGTTTACCTGGATGTCTAACCTTCATAAATGTAATAGGAGAAGAAAATAGACAATGTTGATGTAAAAGAGACCATAGCTCCTGTTGTTTTCGAACCAGAGCTAAGGCAAACTACACAAAAGTAGCCACTGATTTTAATTTGATGTAGTTTACAAAATGAACTCTGACCTGCTCCAGTTGACCCCTCCTGGGGGTCATCATCAGTTGTCGTGGAGACGACCTCTGCGACCTGGTCCAGCTCAGCCTTGTTCGCCTCGTCTGTGTTCTCTTTATTTGCACCTGCAGAGACAGCAAACAGACATTAGAATTCCATTGGCCCAACTTGAAATGAGAGTCTACTAAATAACACTTACTTTAGTACTGGTTCAGAATACAACATTTGCAGAAACAATTTGGGCAAGGAAAATACAAAAGTCTAAACTGAAACAAATAAAAAAAAATGTCCACAATGTCCACTACACAGGTAATGTCTAATTCTGTATCTGTATAGCCTGTATATCTGCCATTCGGCGAAACACACCATCTTAGCAGGCATGCAGCACAACAGCAGCTGGTTATATTACACTAAACAACCTGTCACACCTAAACATTGCACATTGAGCTGCAAGTGTTCTTTGAAGCTATCCAGCAAAGTACTTACTGTTTTGCCCGAAGAATGAGAAGACTGGTGAGAAGAGAGTTCCAAGAAGCGTTGTTCTCTTTGGAGTGGCGTCTGGGTTAGCTCTGGCCTGAGCTCTGGTCACAACTGTAACAGTGATTCAAACAGGTGGATATAAGTGACATGGGCCAAAAAGACAGTACTCAAGCGCCACCATGCAAGTCTAAGTAGTACTGCAGCATTTTCAACACCAAAGTCTGAGTCAAACTGTGATGAGTACAATGAACTTAATAAGCAACTTATACTGAAATAAGAAGCAGCTATTTCATAATAACTTGAGGAAAAGGGAGCTCCACACTTTTTTTATAGAAACAAGCACTAACATATCTGATTTCAAGGGGTAAGTTGCAGAATCTAGACAGTGTTTCTACATAGAAAGTTGGAACAAGCAAAAACCAAAGACAAGCAAGTATGGTCCCCTCGTTTTGAAGTGGGACGGCCCGAAGAATGACCACCATGCGAACGTCGCACCTTCTTTACCCTTAGCTTCAGAGCCTTCCTCGTCTGGCTCCGTATCTGCCGCCTGCGACTTTGCTGCTACGTTTTTGGCAGCTCGACCTCTCCCCCTCTTTGCTGCCTTCCCTCGCTTCCCCTGCTTCCCAGCGCGAGTCTTCACGCCACCAACGGGTGTGGAGGAAATGATCGTGCTGTCAGCATCGACCACTTCCTTACGTCGCTTTCTCGGAGGGGAGCTCGCATCACCCTGCAAGGGAATCAACATTGTTTGATGAGTTAAGAATTTCTTTTCAACACTAGCAAACAGATCCATACAGAATACTGTAAATGCAGAAATGCTAGTGGGGATTGAATTTTGCGGCAGCGAGAAAATGGCGTGTTTGGGGTGGTTTTAAGTTAGCGTTTGAAACAATAGTAGCGCTACAGTCACCTAACGGAAACAATTTTCGCTGTGGTTTTAAGTTCGCGGTAAAGAGTTCACCGCGAAAACTGCGAACATAAAACCACTGTGAACATTTCTGCATTTACAGTAGTTGGCCATATACTTTACTATAGTTAAACCTGTCTGTAGTGGCCCACTCCAAGGATTTGAAGAAAAGGGTCACTCTAGACAGGTGGCAACTACAGACAGGATTCTTCATGTTTGGGCCAATGGGAAAAATTTAGGGGCCATAAAAGTGACCACAATGGCCAAGTGGTCCTCACTGTCACTGTAGTACAGGTTTGACTTTTCAAGCATGACTGGAGTGAAAGATGAAACTACACAAATCTTTTATCTAAAAACAAGCACATAAAAGATAGCAAGAAAATGATAGAAAGAGCAATAAACAGATTTTGCAGTTTCCCAGTTCCTTACCGATGTCTCTTTGCCCCAGAAAGCGAACTAAAGACACAAGAAACAGAAAGAACACAGGAGAGAAAGAAAGGAACTCAAGTAAGGTGGAAAACAGAAAACACATCTGAACATAAAGAATCTTTTTATAAGTCATGAAATACACTAAAAGCCAGATGAAATGTGTTAAACTACAAGAAACAGTGAACTTTTGTTACTCTGACTCTAAAAAGTCCTTTAATGACATACTGGACTTTACAGACTTGTTAGGGATTCAACATTTTTAAGTGTCTTTCCAAATTCAAATCGATCAGTGTTCTAGTCTAGTCAGAACAGGACTGGTAATCTGATCTACACCCACCATCTTGGGTGTGCTCCAGATGAGGTTCTTGATGGAGGAGAAGATACCAGTGGGTTCTGGGGTTGTCTCGCTCGACTCCGATGAAGAAGACTCGGAATCACTCTCCGACTCCGACTCCTGAAACAGACAATCAATCAATCAATCAATTACATGGTTTGTTGTCAATAAAAACAAGAATCTTGCATTAAGAGGCTGAATTGCGCCTTGCCGTTCAAACGACATCATTGCATTTAAACAAGTTAAAATTCCAATTACACATGAAGAAGTTAAAATAATTGAAAACATACATGGAAACGTACTTCCACATTCGAATTAAGAATGTAAGTTATTCTATGAAATTGTCATATAGACAGTTTAAGTTAGAGAGGCGAAAACTTTCCTGGAATGTTGACTTATAGACTCATGATTTCAATGACAAGCCACCACGCACCCTTAGATTAAAAACAGTGTTGTCAAGAGCTTTTCAAAAATGTCTTAAACACATTGATATCTGAAGTGTGACTATCTCAGGGATTACAGATGCTGCATTAGTTTCCAACTGTGTCAGTCTTTGGCTACTTGGCAGAATTATGAATGTTTTCATTACATCGATTCTGAGCTGTTCCCAGAAAAACAAACAGCAGCTACATACCATCCCGAGGACACCTAGCAGGTTCTATCAAAACTGCAGCCCAAATGCCACTATTATGATTGATGACACACAGCAGGGAAGAAAAGGTCAGATGCATTCATGCATGTCTGCCTCTGCAACATAACATAACTCTTTCCGCGTGTCAACAGCCCAAGATTATCAATATAATCTAGAGAAAATGGAAAAAGGTTGTTTTTAAACCCAATAAGGATGTGATTTTGCTGTTTTTCCACATTTTATGCAGGGCTTTAAATCCTTATTTTCTGCATACCCGCTTCCAGTATAAGTAACATTTATAATTACCAGACACCAGACAACTCTTACCTGCATATTTAATTTCCATTCTAGTTCAGGAAAAAACAAACAACGATGAGAGCTGTTTCTGGTAGTACCATCTATAATCATAATCTGTTGTCTTTTTCTACTATCTCAAAAATTGCTTTGCGAAAATTTGGCATGTATTTGTATCATATCTGGGCATAGAATTTACAACATATGGTCAAAAGAAGTGACCATCATATTAGTAATATGAAATCAATTTTGGGCGGCTAAATTGAAATCTAAAAAAAACAAAACATTTTCTACTATCTCAAAAATCTGTTTGTGAGAAGCGTGTGTGTGTTTGAACCTGACTATACAGGTGGGATTTCCAGCCATGTTAGGTAATTCTGTCTGGCACCACAACTTTTCCTGGAACACCTGGCGTGGGTCCAAACTACCAGCCCTCCATCCTGTTTAAACATCAGACTCAATCAAATACAGTTGGCAAGATAAGATAGCTTACTACTGGCCTGTACAACTATGTGGGTGCCAGGGACGTGGTTAACTGCACAATAATGGTGTGTCTGACCCACCAAATCCTGGGGATAGAATTTACAAGGTACAGTCAAACCTGTACAAGTGACCACCTCTACATAAGGACCACCTGGCCAATGTGACCTCTTTTTGGTGGTCCCTTAGACGTTTTTTTTTCCTATTGACACAAAATAACTTTTATCCAGACATTTTTTTTCCTATTGACACAAAATAACTTTTATCCAGAAGAGTAGGGGTGACTTGGTGTGCTTGGTAGCAAAGCTGCAATGCACTACTAGAAGGAATGCTTTATTGGCCTGGATACAAGACCCCCAATATCTATATCTATAATAGAAACTACAAAGATTGGTTGTCTGGCATCTAAGCAATAATGCTTTATCTTTACTGTTGTGGTTACTAGTATGTATGGTACAGAATCAAGCCTACGTTGTTGTCAGTAACCATGGCAACAGGAGAGAACAAACCAACCTGGCTGCTCCTGGTGCGTTTGCGCCCGCCCCCTGCCGACCGGTCCCGTGTGTTGTACCCTGCAGGGACGGGTGGTCGTCTCATACTAATGAAAAGTTATCTACGAAAGAAGGAAAAAAACTGTCACAAGTTTGAAATATACAAAAATGGGCATGAATACATGTCTGCTCGAAATATATCAAGGTTTGAAACTGCGTACTGTACTGTTCATTCATTTCTGTTTGCGGGGACTCAATTTCATATTACTAGAACTCTGGGGCTGAAAAAGGAGGTCTCTGCATTGTTTTTTGTTTGCGGTTGAAATAACACTGTGGACAAATATACTGATGGTGTGATTTCGCCGTTGAGGGGCATCGCGACAGTAAAACCACTGCAAATATTTACAAAATTTTGTAGGTGTTTTTAATTTATTTACAAGAAAAGAAACGAATAGACATGTTCCATGTCTATTCTTTTTCTTTTCATTTCTTTCATTTTAATTTCATTTTAATTTCATTTTGTTCGAATTCTACTGGTTATGTTTTGCTTTTAATTTGACGTGGTAGCCATCTGTCCAACATTAGGGGCTAATGAGTAAATTCTAGCCTAAAACATTTCTATTTCTTTTGGAGGCACTTTCGACCAGAGAATCTGGTTTAATTTTTGTGTTGTTCAGCATTATTTCTGTTAAATTTAACTTTCTAAGAACCAACAAAATAAATTAGTCCACACTCCACACTCCAGCCCTATCTTTAAGTAATCTCAGCATCTTCCTACATCCACAGAATCTTAATGAAGACCCTTACGAACCAGAGGACTACCCAAGCATGCACAACACATCACTGCCTACTGTAGTACAGACAGCACACATATATCATTTACTGGTTCACAGGCCTGATACATGACTACACAGAATGCTTAAGTCTTATTGGCACTATTCCAGAATTGTTACAGTTGAAAGAAATTGCTTTAAATTTGTATACGTATAAAATTACAAAGCACTATTGGCAATAACCCAGACTCATTACTGTTAGAGTACTCAGTAGTCACTATAAATTTGTGAAGATGATATTGATTTGAAATTCATTTGTGACAAATATTTTATACAAACATCGCAGATACAATATTACACAGCATGGTTAAGTAATATTGGCACTACCCCAGAAATATCATGGTTAACAGAAGTCACCTTAAATTGTAAAGACGGTATTGATTTGAAATTCATTTGACATATTTCTAGCATAAATGTTACACCAGTACATTAAGATTAGACAGCATGGCTAAGCATAATTGGCACTATCCCAGAATTACAGAAGTTGCTTTAAATTAATTTCTGACATATGTTTGAAGATGCGGAATAGCTGCTGTCATTCTAGTAAACACAAGATAGCAATACCCTGGAAATTATACAGTTAAATTTGAGAAGACAAATTGATTCACTTCACACATTTCCTTACACTAGTGTCACAGATACAAAATTACCTGCCATGAACATACATAAGTCAAACAATATCCATAACTATACACATGCACATTGGTTAAATATATATGAGAAAGTATTGTGCTAAGATCTAGCCATAGGTTAAGAGAGCACAGAAACTAAATCAGATCATACCTTGATCTCATACAATCCAACGATACTCCTTTTAGACAAAATTAGAGTCTTATTTTTTTTGAAGAGGAATAGTCCATGTTTCTTAGGTATATGTAACAGTTGATCTAATTCAGCCACCGCAAGATTGTATCGTAATTTTTCTATAATGTGGTAATAAAATGCCCCCAATATCCATTAGTACTGACTCCACATTTTTAGGTAGGTTTTTTACGACAGTTAACGACATTTTCTATCAAATAAACTACTTTGAGCTCCACCTAATAGTATATTTCTGATGAAAACAGGCTTGTCCTCTTTACCATATGGTTACTCAGTATAATTTAAATCCAAATAGCTTTTTATGATACCTGGTTGGAAATTGAAGCTCACATAATAACTTTGAAACAAATTTGTACAAAAAAGCATTTCCACAAGAAATAGCTAGGTGTATTAGTGAAGTTTGGCACTTCAAATTCAATTTAACGTTTTTGTTGTTTTCTGTATTTATCTCATTCTGTACACCAAACAAATCATGATTTAGGCCAATTTGTTGGTTCTAAGAAAAAAAATACATGAAACAATTTAACATGCAAGAAAATAAATACTAAGTAAAACATGTACTTGGGCAGAGAACAACTGTTACATTATCAAGATCATTCTACATGTATACCAGCACACGACATGTCTGATATTACATCATGCATGAAAAACATTGCCTCCCGAATCTAAGGACATCAATCTTCTGCTACGTTTATGGGAAGTCTTAACGATGGATCAATAAATGGATCGAGGATTCGTCAGCATTTTTTGGTCTACATGATTACTCAGCAATCCTATCTTGTACATCAAAACAGATAACGTTAACATAATAATATTGGGACAAAAAAATAATGAAATGTTAACTAACTGTTAATGTGGCAAAATTAATTTACACAACTCAAGAATATTCTATATTCACGATTAACGTTTGTGATTGTGAAACTGTAATACTGTATTCTGACGGTTCGCTTGGGAATCGGTCTATCAAAACTGGATAGGTCATTAATCTATTTTCAAGTATGTATCATACTATGAATATACAAAAAGCTGCCTACATAAAAATTTAGAAAGGAGCTACACGTAATTGAGAATTTGGTCTCCCTGCCCACCTTGGAACAACGGAATTGGATCCGGAATAAAACTTGTAATAATATTTGTAGTATATTACTGTCTGAAAATCAACACTCATATATACTTAAAATCAGAAAGGTCATATAAAGAGTAAATATCATTATGCTGCTAACCTAATAATGCAATTAGAGCTTAAGTGTTTTTTTAAAGATAATTTTACTTAAAGACAGAAAAGAGACCATACATTCTTTAACACTGTGCCTTGTACTAGACGCAGCAATTAACAATCTAATCTTCAAACAAAAGGTACATGTAAGTTAAGGGTCAAGGCATAACCGTTCAATAAGTGCTTATTACTAATATTAGCATACAACAAAAACAAGGGTTCTGTCAATCATACTCATTAGCATACAGATAGAACACAGGGTTCCTGCCAGTCATGCTCATTAGCATTCAGATAGAACACAGGGTTCTGTTAATCACTATGCACTTGACACTTTGCCAAGGAATACAAAACATAAGTAAGACAAGGGTGTCACTTTTTATGCTAAATCATAACCTCCCTTATCTCTCCACAAGGACGAAGTATCTGTAAATATGCTGTGCTAAAAATAATGATGGCTGCTCGAGTTGGATTTCACCTATGGGGAATATAGACGTTGTTCATTCACTTGTAACTTATAGGCAATACAACAACTCATTTATCTGACAGCAGTTGAGTAAGTGCCCTTTCACAACTGTTAGGAGGTGTACTTCATCTAGTGGGTTGAAAGATGTAGGCATTCGCAGGGATTTTCCTAGGGGGGGGGGGGCATTGCAAGGAAGCAATTGTGGAGTTGTGGAGTTTTAGAGAATTTTAAGTCAAAATGAGGCATTCCAAGGCTTCTTGACTTGAGGGGGGAAATTACAATCAGATAGGTCACAGTTGAAGACTGTGGCCAAAAGTGGGCTAGTGGCATCTCTGGTCAATTAGAATTTTCTGTTTGTAAGGGTGCATGGTTTGGGCAGGGGGTGCAGCACTCTTTTGGCCTTCTTTGGGAAAAACAAAAACACAGCATTTTAAAGTTTGGTACCACAAAAGTGGGTGCATATGGGTGGGGGCCAGGTGCATACACTACAGTAACTGTATTTAACTGAATATGATATAATCACTATAATCATTTACCAGTAAAATTGAAACCTGTAGTTAAGATTTCCTGACATCTAATGATACACCCTTAGGGTAAACTTTGGCTCATAAGCAAACACACTTCTGAACAAGGTCAACTTTATAATCCTAACTGCAGTCAAAACAATACTGCACAAGACAGAACATGTCACAATTTAGTACAGTTGAGAAAATGAGAGGCACTGTGAAAATAAAACCACTGGGAACATTTCTACACTGTTTCTACACCTTCAGTGTACTGGTAATACATTGACTTGTATGGTTCGACATTTATACAGTACAAAAACAGGTAGATTTGTACATGTAAGTTTGGCCCTAACACTGACCACAACCAAGTTACTTACTTGTTTTGGCCATCGCCCTGCTGTCTAAATATTTGTGTCTTGTGACCTTAATAGCTCACATCTGGCCTAGTTGCAGATCTTCCAATGGTTGAACCAGATGACTTGTGAGATTCTTAACAGTAGAATATTTATGTTTCTTAAAGTTAAGTCCACTAAATCTTTCTGGTTAAAAGTACATCATTCCGAAATATATATTACCTGCTAAGTTGAATTGTTACAAATTATAGTTAGTATAAAAAACACAACATACAGAACAACACCCCTACGACCTGAATGGTTCCTCCCTTATTTCAGCAAGGATTGATAAATCATGGACTAGCCCATTCATTTCAAAGGGATTGAAGGATTGTTAGACCAACACTCCATCAATAAATCTAAGTCCTCCCCTTGCCCAAATAAGCTGCTCCTATAACTTTAAGTGATTGACAGGATATAGGTTATAGCGAACATGTATCTAAAAAAATCCTCCCTAAAAAATAAAGTAGACCAACCCATCAGGTTAGATATTTACCTGGGACAGACTGTACTACTGATCATGCAGGGGTTACAAAAGTAAATTGTAGGGACTCATGATTCGAGGGTACCTCGCAACGTAATAGTTAGTCTGAAGGACGAGTTGTAACATGTCTGGTTCCAGAAGTAGTCTTCACTATGATAACATCGGGGCTCAATCATAAATAACGCTGACGGGGGTCGTTTCAAAACGCTTGCAGCCACACGGAGCCAATGACATAGAAATTTTGCTTCAAATTTGATTAACATCATTTTAGAACAATTTTACATCAACGATGATGGCACGTTTTGTTACCTTGTACTGAATAGGAAATTCTAACAATATTTAGGAAGAAAGATAAGGATAGTTTTTACATAAAGGTTGGTTAAGCTACAACCAAATGAAAGAAAATTGATTTAAATTGAGGACAAGTTGAGAAGTGATTTAACTAGAGGCTGAGCTAGAAAAAAATGAAATACCCAAATGATATCAAATACAGCGTTGCCAAGAAACAAAAATATTTGATTCTGAATGATGAAGTTAATGATTTACACCTTGCCAAATGGCAAGAAAAATTTGAACTAGAAACTCAAATGCCAAATCTAATAGCAATCTTCTCAAGCCCAGTACTGTGTACTAGGATCTATTTTCCTATGGATTATAAATATTAACGCTCTGATTTCATGAATCATGGTGATACTGATAGTACTGATACGTCAAAAAATGTCATGACCAAATATGTTGAAAAATCATTTACATTACTAGCTCCTTTTAGTTTATAATTTACTGTAATTAATCTAGATTTTAAAATGTGAGACTAAAATAATTGATATCATACTATGCACAGAAAGATGTTGCAATTTGCAGACATTATGCAAATTTGGCAAATATGCAAATGAGGCAAGATTTGAAACCGAACCGCCAGTGAGACAAGTTTGTGTCTAGATTTCACGGCTGATTTCACATTTTAAACAACTCTAACTCCACTGCACACTTTCTAAATTAGTAACACATCAACAGTTATTACAAACCATTTAAGAGTTTGAATAGTAACAGAAAAAAATGAAAGAATTGAGAGGAAATCTGAGAATAGACGATTAATAATTTCCGACCAAACCTCCAACTACGTTAACAGCAACGTATTTCTAGACTTCACAATTTAAAAAAACGACGACTTAGAAGTAACCATAAACACAAAGTTAACTTTTAAATTGTAAGGAATCAAAGAATTTCTTGAACCACTTTCATACATATAAATTCATGCTGAACTTCTTCAGTTGGTCGAAGAAAAAACGTTTCTGCATCAAAGCGAAAATGGAAAACACCGACCAGAAAAGCCAGTTTGTATTTGAAGGTTTTCCTTGACACAAGCCGTTAAATTCTTGCCAGATTTAGTAGTTAAATGTACTAGAAAGTTCAGAGAAAGTTGTGGCATCGCGCTACACGAAAATTCCCGTCTGTGTCAAACATCATCCAAGCAACAACAACGCTTCCGATTTTTCGAAAAAACGCCCACGTCATGACTTTTTTCTCCGGAAAAAATCCCTTACTTTACGGCAAACAGAGCTGAAATATCTACCATAATATGAGAGTAAACACAGTGGCTAAAATGTTGATAAAAAGTCTCGGCGGACAGAAGAGTTTACGGAAGGGAAACCCAGCTGAGAAGGACGCCGACCCAGGAAATTTATAATGGGAGGCGGTACACCAAAAATTGGACACATTTTGAATTTGTCACGATTTCTTCGCCGAAAAACTCGAAATCTGGGAAACTTCACGACATGAAACTCCGTAGGACGATAGAATAGGATGTCGCGAAGGTTTCTTACTGTTTAGCGAAGCGCTACGATGCGAAGCAAGGCGTAAGATTGAGGATAAAGAGATGGGAGTGGACGCGTACTCACCTAGAGATTGTTTACCATTCAGCTGCCATTTCCCGCGTACGTGCCGGGACCCGGATGTAGGCACGCGCATGTCTGAAGGAATTTCACGGTCTAGCAGCGTCCCCTATTAATCGTACAACAAACTGCAGTCACTGTGTCACAGTCTAGCAGAGACCTCTAGCAATCTGTGAAATAATTGCAGGAAAAAATGCTGCGACCGCCACCATTTATTGCAAATACAGTACAGTAAAAGTTTATTCGACATTCCTCGTCGATGTAAAGACTTTGAAAATCCCTACCTGAAAATCTCTGTTGGAATTAAGTTGGCAACTGGTATTTTACAGGATGGTGAATAACAATAAAGTTTAAATGGAAATAAAGAATTGTTTGGTTATTTGATACATGAAATGATCAGTATACAAATAAGGTATCACAACAATGGACGTATCACGTATCATAAATAGATATTAGATAAATGGACGTATCACAGTAGCGGTCAATGATGAAGACCACGCAGCAGCGCCCTCCAGCAGACTTTTAAGGCGCTGCAGCACGAGGGAATTTCTGGATGGCTTTAGGGTGCTCATATCACAGGTGCAACTGACTTCCTCCACAAATGATACCAATGAATTCCAGCATAATTCTTGTGACTACCTCAGCTCAGAGTTATGAACTATGTTTCTTCTTCCTAGCCTTCTTCTTTCATCTTAGGCTACCAACTTCAACCTGCTGCTGATATTTGTAGCCTATATACATGTACTGGCTGTAAGGTCTTGGACCATCGCACACCGGGGTGGTGGGTTCTATAACGTGCGTGGGGTATGGCTCTCCCCAAACACAGGTCTGTATATTAAAAGAGTGTTGTAGACACAGACAGAACTAAGACTGATTGGATTAGCAACAATTTTTTATTGAGTACCGTTAACAACTGTCCAGCAGTTAGAAAGGCCACTTTCAGTCTTCTGTTGGGTCTATGTACATGCTTGAACAATTCAACACTCCTTTACACCTTACTGTAATCCTACATTTTGTAAACCTGACACAAATTAACAGCATTAAGTTGAACTCAAAGTGCAGCGTGTCCTCTCCCTACCACCATGTCACAGCACAAAAGGTACAAAAATGGCCACAGCATGCTAGAAAGGGTTAAGGATATAAAGCGCATGTAATTGCAGTGGTTTCATGTAAGGTACATACTTGTTGTTATCATTAACATACTGTTAACTTAAGCAAGCATCATTAACTTATTGTCATAGTTGCCAGCAACTACATGTATGTAATCAATGCAGCAAACGAGGCAAGCTAGAAAACATTAGAACAGCTTACCTTACTGCAATACCAATGATTTTACATTCAAAACTTACTGGTGATTATCATATGTATATGATCAAACAGCTGATTATAACACTGTGAAATACTTTATCAATTTTGCTAAATGTATTCCATGTACATGTAGTATCAAACCTACAATATCATTAATCATATCTACATTATCATTGACAAGTATCATATTGTATTGCAACTTGCAAGTACATTGTATTTGAAAATTACTTCACTGTACAAATTATTTATCCTATTATACAAAGAGAATTCCAAGCATTATAAGTGTACACATGGAAAATTTGGGAATTATTTCAGAAAGTTATGAAAGTAGAATTTGGAAGAAAATAGCCAGAAGATTTCAATTTGGTCAATTCTCTTATATAGAATTTAAAGATGTTTAACTATATACACACGGAAAATGTTATACGTTTCTTGTAAAAAACGTGATGATAACCTTTATATCAGTACAAACATCTATCTTATCATAAATGTTAGAAAAATCTGTCTGCAACAAGTTATATACGAAACATTGTACTACTAGTATGAATCCTTCTTCAAAGCCAACAAGATTGGAAGATATACTGCATACATTACAAACAATGGCATCAACAGTTTTCACAAAATGCACTGAGCCAGTTGAAAACACATACTAATATGAAATGACAAAAAATATGACTCTATAATACATTACATGTAAGTTTTTGTTTGTTTGTTCATGACTTGGCGCAAGGACATTATATGCTCAGTCCTTTCTTTATAATGTCCTTGCTTGGAGGGAGCAAATCCAACCCACACCCCTCAGTCTCAATGGTTTCTTCTACACCGACATGGCAGTGGATTTGGAAGTAGGGAATGTTGACTTCAATGACTTGTTGAACAAGGGTGAACAAGGACTACATTTCTTTACAGAAGAATGTCTGGCAGTGACTGACTCCCCCCTCCCATCTTCTCATATTCTTCCTTCTCGTTCCCTCCCTCCTTGCCGTCTTTCGAGATCTTATCCAGGATAGGGGTGGATCCACTCATGTCTTCGTACTGAGTCTTAACGCTCGATCGTTCGCTCAAAGGTCGCGGCGTTTCGTATGTCGTGTTGTCTCTGTCGTCGCTTTCAATATCGTCAGTAGTGTCCACACTCTTCATGTCTTCGTACGGCAGTGCATCGTTGACGTAATCGTTATCTGTAAACACGCCGTCGTCGTCTACGGGTTTGGGTACGTTCTCGTACGACGGTTGTACATCCGCACCTTCTACGCTTACTGCACCGTCCGTGGATGTCCCTGTTATTCTCTCCCTAGAGGGTGTGGCTACATTGCCAATGTAGTCATACCCTCCAGGTGACGCCGGCACAGGGACGTCGTCTGTTCCACCGCTGGCTGGCGTTGTCGCCTTGCTGTAGTCCACGTACGCGTAGATGTGCGACGTGCGGTCGCCCTCCGACATGATACTCGTCACGCGAGGCAGCGGGGTTTGTGGATGGACCAACGGCATGTAGAAGTTCTTTTCGGGCGTGGTCGGTAGCGGCATTGCGGTCGGTAACATGGGATCCGAGCTCTGTCCTCTCCTCAAGTCAGATTTTACACTCGCCTTCTTTTTCTTCTTCTCAGATTTCTTGTTCATCTTTGCTGCTTCTTTCCGTACTCGTGCGATATCCTCGTAGATGGTGTCATCTTCCTCTCCTCTGTTGGTGCTTCTCTCGTTCCCACCATCATTCCTGGCACCTTTCCGGGAGAGTTTCTGCCAGAAGGAAGGCTGTTTCTTCACGGTGATCGCTGGTTGGCTGGGCGGTATCTCCACATCTTCATACAGGTTCGCTGGAGCGGCAGTCTCCTGTTGTGTACTTGAACCTGTTATGCAGAAAACACAAAGAAAAATTAGACCACAGAAAACAACTTTTGCGTCCTTATTTCAAAATTACAATACAAAAATGTTAAATGCAATGTCTAATTTTTGAATACATGGCTGTGTGTGGAAAACTTTGATAATCTCCTTGCATGCTAAGGTAGCTTTTTAGCTAACAATCAGCTTACAGAAAAATATGAACAGTATATTAAGTAGTTAAGTGTGACAAAACAAGAGGTAAGTACCTTTAGCTGCAGCTGCCACCTCTGCAAATGTCACATGCCCACCTACAGCACCTGCCACGTCGGGTGGCGCACCTGGTACAACTGGCTGCTGGTCGGGGAGCTTAGTGTACTTCCTGGGACCACCTGATTTAACTGAGGGGCAAAAGAATGTAAAGTGAATAAGGGGCCAAAATTTGTGGGAAACTCCGTTTTTCAGAGGGGACGTACCTAAAATGGAGGTCTCATGTTCGAGGAGGTGCCTCAAGCATGTTAAAGGGGAAGGGCTAGTAACCCCTCCCTGTAAAAGTATACCCTGCTAGTGAAACTGCAGCCACAACAACCCTTACTGTGCAGTGCCTCCTATAGCTAGCTGAGGCTGATGGTACTGTTTGTATTTATCCATAGAATAAAAAGTAACCACTAAATATTGAATAATAAGGAAGCAGCAATACAACAATGTAGTTCCAGTATCTATTTTTCCCCCTACCTAGCTTCTCTTTTATGAAATAAAAAAAATCAACCCCAGAAACTTCTGAAAGAAAAAGTCGCTGAAAAGAAAATGGAGGTTTGCTTTAAAATCTGAAGCATGTCTAGTCCTCACACAACATGGAAAACCTGACAATAAAACACTGTGTAAGTGTATGTACTTACCCACGACCATGCACTGTCTCTGGGTGAAGCTGTTTTTCCTGTTCTCCTCGTTCACAGCCGTACATTCAGCAGTGGGCGCGGGAACCATCAGCGTCTCCAGCTCCATGGGGTGGCGGTGGGTCTCCCTGTTCAGATGAAATCAGCCGAGTTATAAACCAATTTATGTCATACTTGGGCAGTGATAATGTTTGATACATGTGTTCCAGACCGGGTGATATTTTGGGTTATCACACAGGCTTCTACTTGTATCCCATTGGCTTCCATGGAATCATTCGTACACACTACGTATACGCTGCATGCGCCATGGTTGAAAACTGCTGTTGTTATAATGTTTAACAAAGTTTCTCAAGTTCTGGAGCATTTTGCAAAGAAATGTGTGTTTCCTCAGTGGGCATTACATACAATGACTTGTAAATAAAATACAACATGGTGTATTCCGCATGACCCTCGGTCCCAGCCCTCCCACTTCATATCAATATCAAGAAACTGTAATTCTTTCTGTCCACTTCATTTGCATTTCTGAAATCATCTAAGAAACATCTTATCAATTTACATATACATGTAGGTGCGACGTTAGTTAAGACTACCTTTTATGGAAGCAGGCCTTCCCTCTCCTTCTACACACGGCTACGGACAGGATCAGGACGATCAACAGAACACCCATCACCACGGCAACGATGATGTAGAACACCAGAATGTTGCCGTGGGATACATCGTCAGCTGTGCTGGCAGCCGTCAGAACTGGGGCCATTTCTGGGGAGAAACATTCAACAATAAAAATTATTAGAATATTTGACTTAGATTTTTAAAAGGAAAAGGAAATCAAAGTGATCTTGAACAAGTTAACTGAGGAGCAATTCTTCCACTGGTCCCGACAGAGAAGATAGACACTATGTACAGTAGTTACAGGTTCATTGTACCGGGGAAATTCCCTTAGCTCTTTTCGACAAGCACAGAGAGCAGTGGACCACAGCTTAATGTCCCGCCCTAAGGACAGCGACCCTTTCCAGTAGCATGCATATCAGGTGAGCCACGCAGCCGGGATTCGAACACCAAACCCCTTGGTCCAGAGGCAGGGTCACTTACCCTTACTAACTAAAAGCAAGCACAGCAAACCTGTATCAGTTATAAGCATATCCAGAAAACTGATTTTGGAATATTCCTCTGCGTTGCTTACAAAGGAAGCTCTAAACCAACCTCATATACACAGATTTACCAACCTGATGAAACTGTTCACAGATATTCACAAGAATAGTTTTCCTCACCATTTTCACACCTCTCCCCTGTGTACCCCGGTGGACAGTGGCATCTCCCGGTCACATGATCACAGCTGTTGCCATGGTTACAGGCACACTTCTGGGAACACTGGTCGCCATAGAAACCAAGCGGACACATGGCTGTGCAGCTACATGGAATAGGAGAAGAAAATTTATTAATGCCACGGACAAACAGTCATGTTTTTTCTATCATATTCATAGCTCAACAAAAAAAAGAGTTTGAACATCTCACACCTCTGTGAAATACTTTTTAGAACTTCCTGCTTAATTGCAGTTCATGCAAATAAGGTTTTGATAAACATCACACACGTCTATTGATCACCTCCTGTCATGCTACAGTGAACGTGACTAACATATGAAAAATATATAAATGTGAAAACACACAACAGACAGATAGACCAAAACAATACTCCTGTGAATTAGTAGCCTCTTCCATTGACCCCATGACCTGGAATGTCTGTCAGCTGTAGACAAGTTCACAAGGACTAATTTTACCAACTCTGAACTCCACTTCCTGTCACTTCCACAACTCTGACCTTTTGCCCTTTGTGACTTCCAGTGACTTTGGTGAGAGATGCTTATATAGCATATGAAAATAACTGATTCAGAAGAAACACAGGCAAACAAACAGCCCTCACCTCTCTCCCTGCCAGCCAGGGTTACACATGCACTTCCCATCTCTGGTCCGACACACGGAGTTGTTACCAGGGCAGTGACAGCTGAACAGACACCCCGGTCCGTACCGACCCTCCGAACACTCCGACTCACACTGGGCGCCATGGAAACCCGCATCACAGCTGGAGAAATGGAAAAAAAGCAAGCCTTTAAAAAAAATCCTAGCTTTGAAAGTAAGTAATGAAATAAAATATGATGGTGGCAAGTAAAAACGATGATCTCATAACTCAATGAAATATAATTTTTTGTAAATTTCTTGACAAAATATAACATAACCATCTAATTCACAATGTATTCTGATGGTCTCTTCATTGCAATCATAACAAAAAGATGGCAGACGTCAATCGGTCATACCCATACCCATACTTCCTACTACATACTGCCTTGTGACTTTTCCAGTCCCAAAGACAAAAATAACAGCACTTACCTGTAGGATGTATGTCAAAGCTGGAAATTGCAGAAACACACAGAAACACACACAGACAGACAGACAAGTCAAAAACAATACTTCACTCCCTTGGGGTGAAGTTATGAATCAACTAATCTTTTAGATTAATGAAATGAAACATCTGCTTTAGAGCTGGAGGTAAAACAATAACTTACAGACAGGCCCCAGTGAAAGGGTTGCAGGTACCATGTTCTGCACAGTCGCACTGTAGCTCACAGTCCAACCCAGCTGTACCTCCTTGACAGGGGATGTCACAGTGTTCTCCTCTCCAACCTGTACATAATACAGCACACATTAACACGTCATCAACACAGATGAGCTGGGATGCACCTGATATCCCTGAGGTACAGTAAATAGCCGCTAGGAGGCCCATTATCGAACTTGACCTTCCTATTCCCAACTCTATTCACCAGAGTACTATAAATTTTATCACAATCTATTCACAGCATCTCGAGTTATCCTGGTAACAAACAAACATACTAACAAACATAAAAGGTCCGCTACAGTAAAGTAGAAAGCCCCCAGGAGGCCCATTTACAAACATGATCTTCGTCTCCCCGACATCTACTTACCTGCAAAAAATCATGAACATCCATCCATCCATAGCTTCAAGAGTTATGCCGTCTACATAGTTACACAGTCACTCCACCATGGCATAACCGAAAACATAATCTTCTTGAAAATGTGCTCACCTGCGGTACAGTTACAGAAGCCGTCCGTGCCGCGGCAGGTGGCGCCGTGCTGACAGCTGCAGTCCTCCAGACAGTCCTGCCCGTGTTTACCAGCTGGACAGGTGGCAATGCAGCTGCACACAAAACAACAAACAGGAAAGTTGGTTAAATGCCATGAGAGAAAGTGAAAGTCATCTCAAAAAAGTTTAGCTCAAATGAACTGAATGAACAGTTGAGATACTTAAAACCGCCACTATGTTTAATACAGGTTCACTGTACCAGCCAGGGAAAGTCTCCTAGCTCTTTCCAACAAGTACAATATAATGAACAGTGGACCATGGCTTAACATCCTGTCCTAGGGACTGCAACCCTTTCCAGTAGTTTGCATGACTTCTCGGTCGAGTCGCTAACCACTCAGACTACACTACTAACTGTATGCAAGCTACTACAGAATAAAAATTACAACACAAATCAATTGATTATTCAAATATTGGTCAATAACAAACAAAATTTCATAATCATATTCATAATGGTGCTTGATTGTTTTAACTTTGATAAACCAGTCTGAACTTACTTTGACCCCATATAGCCAGGAGGACATCTATCAGCACAGGTCGGGCCCTGAAAAACAGTAGGAATTAAACGTTTGGTCAACAAAAATCATCTGACTTACAGGTACAGAAGCTATTATAATCTTGAAACATTCTATAAGGTCCACAAACTTTATGAGTTTGTCCAGATCACATAGATTAAAATTGATAGACTATCCCTTAGTATATATGTAATAGCCTTTGGCTATAATATGTCAGCCTTTGTCAAGTAAAGAATTTAAGATGAAATTAAAAAAAAAAGAATAACAAAATAAGTGAGTCTCTTACCCTCCATCCATTGGAACAGGTGCAGTAGTTTGCTCCTGTGCATGTTCCGTGTTCCGAACACTCCGGATCACAAGTAGCTGTGGTGGGAATAAACAAAGTGTCGATAAAATTCTGTAAAACTTTGTCAGGAACTAGGTCTTATTTCTTGTTTTCTATCTTATTCTTAGCTTAAGTTGACAATTATTCGATGCATTATATTGTATAGCCTTTTGCATCACGGCCGAGGGAGTTAGAGAAAAAATCTTGTCCACCTACATGTGCGTTTGCAGAACACTTACTAGCGCCCTCTATCAACTACATAGTGAACTACATGTGTATAAGATGGAACAAGACACAATGCACAAAGGGGGTCACATCATCAAATTAATCCGGCTTCCAAAAGCAAAGGAGCAGCATACATGTAGGAATGATTCCAAAAATGGCTGGATTCAAATTTGATTCCAGATCTTTTCTAAATCCATGCCCTTTTTATTGAACAGAGGACTTCATATCATATACCAAAAAAATGTCCTTGATACATTTGTATACCCAAGAAAAAAGTCATAGCAAAACAATGCAGAATTTTTTTAGTTATTCAGTTTAGAAACCAGCAAACCAAGAAACCAACACACAATTTCTTGCGATAGAACAACATCTTAGTAATTATACAGTCACTCCTAGATCCTGGCTCTTCATCTGTATTCCTTTCATTGTGAGCAGCTGCCTAACCTGGCAAGACGCCAACTCTGAGAAGTTCCCACCACACAGAGAACAGAGTCACTGACCCAGGTAATCATGCTCAGTCAGGAGGTTACTCTGTATTCAGGTGAAATCACAGGGCCACAAGGGGGGAGATTTTCTTCTGGGGCACAACTAGTGCGAGGGGGTTCAGAATATCATAGTTGTACATCTTGGCTTGGATGCTTCTTGAACATTTCAGTGTTCTTCTTCTTCTTTCTTTTTGAGGCTACCAACTTGTTAGCTAGGTAGCGGTCAAAAAGACTGGATGTTGGGCAGTCAGTCCCAGGGCTAAACACCTTGAGCATTTTGAAGACTCTAGTCATGATCCAGTAATAAAACTAAACAACTTCTTAATTGTCAATATTTTTGACAATTTTTACAAGGGGTGATACACATTCATGTTGTTTCCTTCAGCTTATTAATCTGTATTTTTATTTTTGAGGGGCTCACATGTACATGGTTGTCAAGTCGAGGAGGTTTAAAATCAAACCTCCATGGTGAAGTCAATAAACCGCAAGATTTTGTTTTGTATTAACCAAAGAGGATGAAACCTCCTTGGTATTAACCTACAACTCAAGCATTGACCAACTTGTATGCTTCCAGTTTGAAGAAAACTACACTTTTACCATTTACAGTACATACAAATTCAGTCCATGTATGTTTGAAGAGAAAACCACTATGTGAAAACAGGAATGTCTTGAAGTTTCCCTGGGTGCAGAGGTGACATCCTGTTGTCTCACCCCACATCCCAAACCTGACCTCAGGACAACAAGACAAACCACTGATGGACTTGGAATGGGTCCAGATAGTTGCATGACGGTACATTGCTGTAAATTGCTTCAATTTCGCTGAGACTTAATTTCATGATAGAACTGGCCGGGGAAGGAGGTTTTTGCTGCGTTTCAAGTTTGCGATGGAAACAATACCTTGGAAATACATCCATGTGTAGAGGTCACTACAAAGGATGGCGAAAACAAAACATTTCAAGATTCACAGTATTTTGTTGGTCTTTTGTGGACTTTTCTGCATTAGCTTAATTTCTACATAGTACAAACCTGCACTAGAAATAGACATAGAAATGCAGAAAAGGCCACAAAGGACCAACAGAATAACATCAACCTATTCATCTGCTTGTAGATTAGGACTTGGACAAGGTCCAAACCTCCTGATAGTCATGAGTGGGGAACAGTAGTGGGTGAAATGAGTCATTTCCACAGCAGGGGACATATCTAGAACCAGCTGTTTAAATGGTTATCACTGCTGATCATGAGATAGCTGTACTTGGTGAGGTCGGTTGGTTTGTTAGTGTTTTGTTTAATTTGGTTGGATATTTTGTAGGTTAGTCAGTGGGTTGTTCCATTAAAACAGCATAACCTAAAACATCTTTTCCATGTAGCTGCACAGTGTCCGCTTTGTTACTATGGCAACCAGTATTCCCAGAAGTTACATGTGAAGGTGCATGGCTTATGAAAAAGGACAGGTGTGCTACAGGTGTGTTACTTACGTATAGGACAGGTGTCTCCGTCCTGCAGCCAGCCTGGACAGCACCTGTACACCTGTCTGTACCTGGTCAGGTATCCTACTCTGTACATGGTGAAGTACACAGTCCTGCAAGGGAAGAAAAGAAACTACTGAAGAGCAATTCTTCCAATGGTCGTGACAGAGAGGATGGACGCTATGTACAGTTTTTTACAAGTTCATTGAACCGGGGAAACTACTTATACCCTTGAGGCCAGTTCTTTTTAACAAGTACAATGAAAAGTGGACCACAGCTTTACATCCCGTCCTTAGGACTGCGACCCTTGCCAGTAGTGTGTATGTCAGGTGAGCGACAAAAGCCAGGATTCCTACTAACATTAACAACCTCTTGGTTCAGATGCAGAGTGGCTAACCACCGGACAGCTGTTTTTGTCAGGTTGACGGACGAACCACCACTAAATTTCTATTTTGTCATCTCATTTCAGACTGGCCAGGGTGTTTAAAGAATTTCATCCATATACACTGAGTGTCATTGAGGTTGGGTGGCCTTGTACATGCACTACAAGTAATTACTGACAATCATTTGCACTTGATAAGATACACCCACTGAGCCATTCCCTCAAGGCTTACAAATTCTGGCACAAAACCAACAACTTCTCCTTGTACATCAGTGAAAGTAAAGGTCATTCTAAGGACCACGCAGGGTCAATCCTTTCACTTTTGTTGAATCAAAGACCTACTTAGTATTCTGCTGGCTTGACATAAGATTACAGATAATCTAAAGACCATTCCATGCATACAAAATGTATTGTGTAAAAATACATGTTGGTATAGTCAATGTCCTTGGATCAAGATTTGCAATTAGCGATTGCACATAGATAAAAAAAGATGACTATTTGCATGTTTTTTTTAAAATACCAAATGTATAGAGACATTCTGAGAAATTAACGTATATCTGGGAAAGCCATAATTATATATGGTGCGTCTGTTTGAAAAAGACAGTTTTGTAGCTTCCTTCCTTCTCAGACATATACCAACAACCCACACCTTTCCTTCCACCTTCTGTTACCTAGACAGACTACAGGATACAATACTGTCTATTTCTCCACACCCACATAATGATACATACTGAGTATGAGCCAGCCACTTGATAAATCACACAATGATAAAAAAAACATTCAACTTGCTACAAATTTGAAAAGAGTACATTTGTTTAGAAAAGTAAAAAAAGTAAATGATTTTTTTGAGTTTAAAATAAATTAAATTTCTTCTCTTTTGTATAGGCTGTTATGAATTCATAATGTACAAAACTAAATTTGTGACATATGTAAAGATCCTAAGCGCTATATCTATGGTCATGATTCATGTTTTCAGCTGACTCAGCAGAACAGAACACAGTAAGATTGACAGGCCCGTGTGTATATGTAGGCCATTGAAGACAGACAGGCTCTGATGTGTCACCCAGGGATGGTACAACGCACTGTAGACCTTCAAATATTCCAAGCAGTTTTATTTTCACCCCTCTACCAAACAGACTGATTTTGACCATGAACTTACACACTACAAAAACGTCCATTCCACACCTACTCCAAAATTAAATCCAGAGTTCCCAAAACTCCAAAATTGAATCCCTGTACTAAGGTACAAGTAAACACTGTTTTAAAAATTCTGATCTGCAAAATTTCAGCCAACTCTATGGATATCAACTAATAAAATTATACTTATCACTATTTGAGATTGATCTATCCATCCATTCATTCCTGTATCTACAATCATTATATCGATCTGTGGTATTTTGTTAAGGTTTGGGGAAGTAGGATGTCACGACCCAAGTTTCACACCCTGATGTCAGACTGAGAGAATTGTAGCCTGGAGCTAAACTGTTGCAGCAGGTTTGTGAAAGCTGGTGATGAACAAATAAGGTCAGATAAGCAAGAGACTTCTCAGTCTTTCCCTTTGGTACACAACCGACAGGAAATGGCACATTTCGAACGTTTTCATTAGCCTTTGGGGACTTTTGCAAAGTTGCTACCAATTCGCAATGATCCAGAATCCACCTTCGATCCTGAGGTGGATTCGGCGGATCCAAGTTAACCCCCAGCTTGTAAGTTGTTCAAACCAGGCTTCGCAAGTCTTGATTCACCCAGACACATGATCGCAATGATCCAGAATCCACCCTCGATCCTGAGGTGGATACAGTGGATCCAATTTAACCCCCAGCTTGTACTGTTCATACCAGGCTTCGCAAGTCTGGATTCACCCAGACACAAGATCGTAATGATCCAGAATCCACTTTCGATCCTGAGGTGGATTTGGCAGACCCGGCTTAACCGCCTTAAGTGTACTTACTTGGTTTTACACCTGACAAAGGGAAGACATCCCCAGTCCCAGGTCCTGGTCTGCCTGGTCATCTGTGAGGTGGTGATGTGGGTGCCTGTGTAGCTGAAGAGACGAGAAATAAGTAATTGTCAATACAAACTTGTTGTATTTGTAAGTTGTATGCATATCTATTGTAACTTGCACATGTACGTGTATACTCATCATTTTCAAGGAGCTACAATGTAGTACTAGTACTAGTAGTAGTGCAATGTGGCGTCATTACAGCCCACATTTCTAGCCAAGCACACCAGGTCACCGGCCTACTCTTCTTGTTTTGTGTGTTGGGTTCATTTATTTACAGAGCTTTATTTGACGCTTGAGGCTAACACCTGAAATTCCCTCATACACAAAGCCAACAGCTTCACATCACCATCTTAAGTGACAAAATACAATCCCTTACAATATACTTACTAGTACTGATTTCTATGGTGACCCATTTTTAGGACAAACTCCAGAAAATGCTAACTTATAACCAGGACTAAGATAGTCCATAATGATCTAAAATTCTAAAGAAAACAAAGTCCAGACAAGTGGCATCCTGCTCCTAACTTGACCTCTAAGTTTATCAGTGGTTCCAAGCAGTACCAAGGTCACCAGCTTTCCATACGGACTTAGTCTGGAATTCAGCCTCTTCAAAGGCTTTGGTCTGATCAGTTTAACTTCCCTACAAATCTTACATACATGTATTAATTTTACATCATTCTTAACTTTGAGTAGAGAAATTGTGTGTCGAATGAACAATGCAGTGGTCTACCATTTATAAAACTGTGCTAAAGATGTCTATAAACAAAAAAAATATGTTTTTAGGGTAGCGAGTGTAGGAGCCCTGGTAGAAATAGGATGGCACGCAGGCTATTAGTGGCTTAATTAAAGTCTTAATTGTTTTGTAAGATTTCCATGTATTTCAGATACAGATACAACCAACAGTTGTGTTGGATTTTACTGTCAATCAAGACAGGATGTCAGGCTCAAGTTCAGCCTGTCACAGTTAGACAGCTGGTGACCACACACTTCCTCCCTTTGTGTGCAGAAGGCCTGTGGATGTTATCTACCAGCACTTCCCAAAAACCAACAGAAAAGTGCTTTTCAGTGTGACAACTTGGAAATCAAGTTCCATCGCAAATAAGTAAGAGAAGAAAAAATTACAGTGTGACACACAGCAGGATGATATACATCCTTTTTCTCTATCGTTAGTTTCACATAACAGGTAAAATGCCTTAAAGCATAACATTAACACACCAGTTTTGTATCTTAACTTATGAGCTGCATAAGACTGGACTATAACCACCCTAACCACAAGATAATCTTAACATCATGATCTTATACATACTTTTTGGAACATAAATTTTCTTGTTCTTTTTTTCCACATTTAAAGTTGCACAATGTCAATGCAAAGTAAGAATACAATCATCCTATCTTATTGCCATGGTGACCTGATTACCATGGCAACAACAGTGCACTATGGAATGCCAAACACTAGATCCCTCATTAGTAAGTCTGAACTTGGGTTAATAAGGCAGAAATCCTCCAACCCTGGCAATTACATGGTCCATTGCAGAATAATTGGTCACCAGTCATAGACTCATACTGAGAAATAACTTGCATGATTTTAGATGTGTGCATTTTCCATTAGCTATAGGCATCAAACTTCTGCACATAAAAGAACACAACACTGCGTGAATGCAATTATCAAGACAAGCACTCTCAAGTTCTCAACTCTTGAATAAACGTACCAGTATATTTAAGTTTTCTTGCCTCAAAATCAGGGCATTGTTGATGTTAAGAATACACAGACTTGCAGCACAAGTTGTTTGAAAAGCCATGGCACAAGCAGGCCTGGGCACAAATTACAATGTAGAATCTTTGGAAATCACAAAGTAAAACAATCTCTTGACAGATGACACAACTGTGCAAGGGACAGAGTTTAAGAGTTGAGTAAAGTTTACGGTAGGATGTTCTTTCAGTTTAATGACTATCAAACTACAATGTATAGAAAAGACATAACACTTTGTCTGAAGCATTTCCCTTTGAGTTTGACCAAAGAGAGGGAGATACTGAAAAAGAACTTACATATACGTACTTGTGTATCAAACCTTATATCATCTGTTGCTATACGTATAGCATAGGGCCCAGTAACAATCTCCGAGAGTTTTGTCAACACACAAATATTTGATGTGCAAACAGTGGTTTCTGTGTGTTTATATAATGCACAATGCAGAAAAGCTGTTTAGTGTGTAACTGTTTATCTTTTGGCAGTTAATTTGTTTTATGGACCTAATCTTGATGATAATGAGGTCTAATAAAACACTTACATGTAGGAAGCACTTTCCAAAATGTCATTGGTGCATACTTTTTGTAATTTCCAAAAATGCTGTCACCTTTTTAGTTCTACTGAAACAGCTTTAAATTTATCCCTGTTATGCCTTAGAATAAAGGCAGTGTACTGACTATGCAGAACATAAAACAAACAAAGAATCTATACCACAAATATTTTAGAATTACAGAATGACAAAATTCCAGGTACCCTAAATAAAAGATTTATATAAACATCTATTGGGGCCCAGGAATTATCCGATGATTTGGAAATGCCCTATCCGACCCCACAGGATGATTCACAGCACTTTAAATTCAATTGACCTCAATTTTTTTCTTTAATTAGCTATCTTTTTTTCCCAACCTGGGATCACTGACACAATGTTATGGCCCAGTAAGACCCACAAATGTGTGACATTCCTATGTGTAACTGGCCATACTAACACCTTGAATTTGTTTCACACAAACGGTTTCACACAAACGGTAGACTGCCTTTAGGCATAACATACCAGTTTTGTACAGTAGGTACATTTATATTAATAGCTGTGTTAGACTGGACTGTAAGATTTGAAACAATCACACTGTTTTGCGTTAAGTGCTTGAGGTGTGACTCTCCTCAAAAACAGGACCTACAGCTTTATGTCCCATACAAGAGGGTGTCCCTACCCGATACTAGGATAGTCATTTTTACTTGAGTCGAGTGAGGAAATAGGTGCCTTTCCCAAAGGCACAACATTAATCAAGGAAGGATTCGAACCCAGAACCTTTAGAGTCTATTAAGTCACCAACCCTAACCACAAGACCACCTTCCCACCACACCTTCCTACCTGTAATCCATAGGGCAAAACTAAACGTTATGGCACAGTAAGAACCACAAACGTGTGAAATTCCTGTCCACCTACTCTGTAATTGTTCATACTTACACCAACAAACGTTTCTCCTCTAACGTTACCAATGAATGGATATATGGGGGCGTTTTCTTTAGTTTCACAATACAAACATTGAAAACCTTTCATACAAATGTGAAAGAAAGACCTTGCTATACTTATAGAGGCACATGGTCTCCTATACCCACTATTTTACGCAGAATCACCTTAAAATCGATATTTCTGCGATGAATGTGTCTCTGTGCAGTCATGTATTTTAAACAGCGAGTGAGTCAAGCGGTGGCCTGGCAGGCTTAGGGTCAGAATTTTGTATCCATGAATATTTTTCTTCGTACAGTCATCGCTGTATTTTTGTACCTTTACATCAGAAATATAGAGGGACTAGCATTTGTTGCTAGTTAATCTAGCCAAGAAATTTCACGTTTACAACAAATAAAATCCCTTTTAGAAAGATGAATTCGACAGATTTGCAAAGTCTGTTTTGGATCAAATTTCACGGAGTCATTGATGCCTTTTTCATTATACAGACTTGCTTGCTGCTACGAAAACTACAATGAAAATATTAAATTCTTAACTTAAGACTTCGTCGAAATATGATAAAATACGGTAAACAAAATATAGCTCAAACCACCCACGAAGAAAAACAATAATACGATTTTTTACACCCACAGTGGGACCTCTCGGCCTGGCCTGGGGCAAGATTTTATAATTTGTTACAAAATTATTGAACACCGCATCTGCCGATTTAAACTCACCTTTCGCTGTAAGCACACACGTTTATTCCATGGGGATGAAGCTCCTGTGCTGCCGACAACTTAGTCCAGCCAGAAATACAGGAGAAAATCGTTAAAACCTCCAAGAAAAAGATGAAATTCCGACAGAATCGCCCGAACCCTTCCGACTCCATGTTTGTCCACTTCCAAATAAGTTTCTCCTAGAGGTCAAAGGTCGGTGACCTGCCAGACCTTGACCCTGCCGTCCGGGGAAGAAATCTTTATCAAATCGTCCTGAAAAGAGTGAAGAGTTTTCAATGAAGCTCGGTTAAGGCTCAACATGAAGCCCTGGAAATCTGAGCGTCTGACGCTGGAGTGTTTTTCTTCGCGGTGTGATGAGAATATAGAAAGTATGACTCACTTCCGCTGTACCAATTCCCGCCAGATTTGACACGTGCTCTGGGTTTTGATACGGGACCTACCAAATGGGAGGGTGAGGAGGGGGTGAAATCCGTGTACTTGAACTTCACCATCGGAGGGGGGTGTCGTTAAGAAGAAGAAATAAATAAGTGAATGAAAAATAATGACTCAACGAACTGGCTTTTAAAGTTATTTCAATCAATGGAATTTCCTTAATTACATGTAGGATGTAGGGCCGTGGCCAAGTCCTACCCCTAAAATCAAACAATTATTGGGAAGAAAATGGCAGTTTCCGTTTTCCTGATATTTTTCTTCTGTCCGCTTTTGGCATTAGGTGAACGTGAGCAATTTGGCAATCAATGTATAACGCGCATGTCTCGAATACATATGATTATGATAAGTTATCATTATGATAAGAGGATGTCGGTTCAAAACCTATTAAAAGAGCAACAGGAAAACTGTCACTGTTTCGTTTTGTTTTAATCTGAACAGAAGGTCATTTATGAAATGAAGTTACAGGTTACGTCAATCATAGTCACAGTTATCATAGTAAGTAATCCCCAAGCAGATGTAAGGATCCGGCTCAATCTCAGTGTTTTGCAACATTTAATACTCCTTTTTTTGGTATTGCACTTTCCAACCGTTCACCTTCTAGAAAAGAGTACCAAACATTACCCGTCAAACACTGAGAATGAGCCGGATCCTGACATCTGCTTTGAGATTGATATTCAAGCAGATATGCAGTTTCGGCTTGCGTTGTATCAATGTTGTATATTGAAGGACATCCCAAACTTTGCAAAACAGCGTGCCGATACTGCCGAAACAGGGTTGATTTCCACATCTGCTTGGAGTTTCCCCAATTGCGCCTGTGTTTTGCCAGATGTGTTGTGCTGACAGGCAGTACCGGGTACGGAGACACACAAGGACATACAGGACACAAGCCAAACCCGCAACCTAACCCCGGACCCAACACACCTGTTTTCTCTTCTCCAAACACATATACGATCATATACTGTAAGTCGTAAAACTTTTGCTGTGGTTTTATTTTTGCGGTTTTCGTGGCGAACTCTCCACCGCAAATATGTCTGACTGAAGTTTTTTTTTTTCAATTGCGAATTTATAACATCTCCAAAACCGGCCACTTTCCCTGTTACCGCAAAATGAAACCACCGCGAAACTTTCACAATTTCTACTTACTACATGTAGTCACCTATAAACGCATTTGAAGGCCAAGAAAGTCAAGAGTAGAAATTAGTTATCAATCCTTAGTTATGATACAACAAAATACAAATAATGAAACAATGATAACTTTGTAATAAAAGTAATAAGAAATAGACAATATATGTACATCATTGTTAAAAAAAAGTCAAACCATTGCTACCCTAGGTCAAATGATTGTTTTCGTAAAATGTGTTGGCTTTCGCCGGTGGTAACGTTAGTCCTTTAGCTAGATATGCATGTGGTTCTGTTTGTACCTCCTCGGTTACTTTAGTTTTGCTGGCCCTCAGTGGACCTTCTGTAGGCGGCTAAGTCCCCTGGCAAATCATGCGGTCCCATGGCGTTTTAAGAATAAGCTGGCTATTAAGAGATCATTAGAGAAGCCCAATTAAAAGTGGCAGCAAGCTGTAACGTTGGAGGGACCCGCCTGCCTGGCCCGGTGAGGGTGGTTTACAAACAAACTTACTTTCTCCAAAGATAGTTACTCAAGCAACTGGATAAATTTTTGAAACAGCTCATTTACTCGCTTACTGTTGAGCCTTGAAGAGCACGTCGGCAGAACGCAATGCAGTTACGGTAATCATCCTGCTATTTAAACCTATTATAACTGCCGAATCTCTCTTGTTCTCTTTGGTCAACGTTGCATCGGCGTAACAGCCTTTGCATAAGATATGTCTTTGGACACAACTAATTGAGCCTATAGACGAAATACGCGAACACGCTATGAGGGTCGACACGTGAGCGTATACTATGTAGCAGCGACATCTGTCGGACAGATCTAACGCTGCAGTTCTGCAAGCCACATTGAATAATGTCCAATATATCAGAAGACACTATGGCCCAGAACATACAAAATATGTGTTATAAGTATGTTAGCCAATTATATCTTTAGGAGAACAATGCTTCAATTCAATGCGCCACCGTACCGTACCGTATTTTTTGTCTTTCAGGACCTTTCAGGAGCGACAGGCTTACTGTAGTTGTACATGTATGCTGCAGCGACATCTATCGGAATTATCAAAGTATGCAGTTCAGTTATCATCCCTAGATCGTAGCCTCAATATACAATTTTTGTCAGTTCGAAAGTAAGAAAGCCATTATAGACTTAGAGGCTAGGGTTTTCGACGTCACTTTAGTTTTTTTTTTCGGAAATTCCATTTTGTCAGATTTTATTTGCCCGCCAGCCTAAACATGACAAAATAGAAAGTCCGACGAAAACGCCTAAAAAAACGTTTTCAAAAACGCCGGAGCCTTGTCATTGGACGACAAACGACACATGTATGCTTCGAACCAACATTTTCAGGGGGTAACTCTGGTTTAGTACCCCGGGTACGAATACCGTCATTTGATAGTTACGTCCCTCCTTCTTTTCTTCATTTGACACTCGTATAATGAGTTTTCATCGTTGTTCACAAAGTAAACTACAGTGGTCGTCTAAAAGGAACTCTCTTTGTTCCTGGACGAATACACCTGTCGGCGCCTTTGTTCTTAAAGTGTACCAACTATCACCTGTCAACCATACCTGTCTGTTATGGTCATTAAGAGCGGTGACTAAGCCACGTTTTTGTCAAAACAACTTCTGCATACACTATAAAAGACACTGGGTGTCTTGAACATGTAAAACATTATGAGGAAAACCTTTACCACAGAAAACGTTTCTACGTATACGTTTCGTGTACGTCATGAAAAAAAGAAAGTTGAAAGATGAGGAATGTTTTGAACAGATATAGCTTGCTTAGAAAACTGATACCCCAGAAAACAATGCTGTGTTCACGTTTTGTGAAAGACTTCGAAAAAGAAAGAAAGAAAGTCGAAAGATTCTAGCCAAACGGTTTTTAGTTTAGCAGCAAAATAAATACATTTTGGCAAAGATGTTGAAGGATTTGTTCATAAGCTTTGCGAACGCTTATAACCGGAGTACAGCCCCGCTAACCACAACGCTATAATAGTGGCTTGTGCCTTGACAGAACGCAATGCCCAATCTTCTTAACTGAGATAATCTTAAACTCAAACACACCGTGTATTGAGACCAACACGTTCTCGAAGCCATGCAAAGAAAAGAATGAATGCCGCGACCAAAAAGCGGTATTGCTTAAGTGGTATTTGTTTAGTTAACTATGTATACATCTTCTTTTAGATGGCTTGTCAGTCGGATAACGAATTAGAATGGGAAGCCGTTTAGTGTGCTATGCTCGTTATGACAAGTGGTGTTAATCTCTATACGCTTTTCTGTTCAGCAATAGGCACGACTTCAATAGCCGCATTGTTGTATTAACTCCTTAGTGCTTTACGTTATTACCTTCGTCAAGCTAGGTTATAATTAGAGCCCCTGTCATGCATTCAGGACCTCTCCACGACTTTGCTCCCCGATCCTTGTAGTATTGCTGTTTAATAGCTGTGGCCATACATCATATGCTTGTCGAGGAGTAAAGTTCGTTCACTAGTACTTTTAGATGATCTAACAGTTTAAGATGGTGAAATGACGATCGAAGCTATGAAGGTTCAGAAATCCTTGCATTATATATTCTACACCACTGGCACACAATCAAAAAAATAAACATAACGCTGCAAATAACAAGTCAAATAGATCTGTATTAACCAAACATATTTCATACCATTCATTCAAATAACAAACAACAAACTATTATAAATTCACTACCTTTCCACAATGACTATTGAATGAGATTGTACCAACTTTTGAAGGCTTATTTGAAATTGAATTAGATTTTTTTACAATGAAGCCTCAATATTGATAGAATTGCCATATACACTACATTAGCAACAAATATCTTCACTTCAACAAATTGTTTTTATTTGGCTTAAGTTTTACAAAATACATTATCACATAACAACATCATGACAATTAATCATAGAAAACACAGCGTAATTGTACTTTCCTGAAAATGCTTCACACTCAAAAGTTTGGAAAAATCTGTACATGTTTAACTCGGACGTATTGCTCTGTGAAATAATTCACTTAAAATATCATTTTGATACCTGCAAGTCAAATGGCTGATAGAGGTTTATTTGCAATATTGAAAACAACAGCTCTGAAATTTTATGGCCATGGCAGCTTGGTGTATTTCAACAGTGTATTGCTCACGCCTACATCGCAAATTCTCTATTCTCAATACTAGCGCTAACTAAAGCTAGATAAGACATCATAAGTCTAAGATGAAATTTCTCACCCAAGAGAATTTTACATTTATTAGATGACATTTCATCCTGCGAACAGGACGTCTATATTCTTTGGTGGTTGTGACACGTTAAGTTGTCAAATGTCTCCATATTGTAATGCACTAATTTCACTTTCCCCATTGCAATGCTCGAATGAAGAATTCAGCATAATTTTCAGTCCACATTACACAAAGTTATTCAAGTCATGGAATTCGAAGTTATTCATAATACGCCTGTGAGGCGTGATGCATTCTGGTCTAAAGTCAAAAAATTAAGATTCCTGGCAAATAGATTAAAAAAATGGCCAGGGGCCTTGGACAACTTTTCATCATATGTATACTGCGAGGAAACTTATTGTTGAAGCACCCGCGAAAAATGTCCAGCAAGTAACGTCATCACCGGATGTGACGTCAGGCAATGACGTCAGGTCGTTTCAGACGATTTTTTCCTCAGGGATAGTGGTGAGCGCGAGGAACTTGGCCTTCATGTCCTGAGTGGCCTGCACGTGGTGCGTGTCCTGAACCGGTTTGATCTGGCTCTTCTGTTTGTTGGTCCTCTCCAGCTCTCTTCTGCGCATGCTCCGCAGGTTTTCCCCGTCCTTCTCCTCCTTCTCGTTGGCGAGTTCGAGCTGCGCGACCTCCTGAAGGTCACGTTCCATGTCCTCAAGGACGGCCTTCTCCACTCGAACCTGGGGGAGGAAGGAGCGATTTTTATTTTCATCAAAGGGATCATTTTCATCAATACTCTTGTTACGATATTCTCCATTTACTCTAGTTGTTTAGTCTCTACCAGGCTTCTTTGCTTGATAATTGTTGACCAACAAAGTAGATTGTGGTGAAATGGCAACGGGAAAAATACTTTACCGGGGGAGTTAGCCGGTCATATAATTACACAATTGCTTGCAAAGAAGTCTGGTAGAGACTATACTTTTTTTAAACTTGCAAGCCAAACAGCGATGCAGTGGTCAGTTCTTCCCGTGATGCTCCACTGCATCTAACTCAAAGAAGGAAGGAAGGGTGTTAATGTTAGTCCGCATGCGCATATATTTTACAAGTTATATTGTTTAGTTGGTTAAGGTGTAAAAATCACCGCATGCGCCTAAACCCTGGCCGCTAAGTTGATAAATTCTGCTAAACGCATGCGCGTGCATATCATCAGGGAGAAACATAAGCATGCCAATTGGAGTACATGTATGCATTCTTAAAAGTCATTCCCATCATGCAACAGGACCTTCCTGGGCAACTCACCACTTCCGGATCTATTTCGTCGTCTGACGTGATTTCAGTTTCCTCTTTCAATAACCAGACCTGTCATACATGTTGACAACAGTAGATATTTATGTATACTTAATACGTTTCTAATATGATACATATTCAATTGGAATACTTGTGTCTTGAATACTTTATATCATATCTCCTGAAGTACCAATAATTCTATGGCATTGCAAATACAAACTTTTTTCTATTTAAGACATTCTTCTGAGCTGTGCATCGAAGACGTGTACCGACCTCCTTCATCTTTCTGACCGCCTCCTCCAGCGCGCGTTCCGTCATGAAGTGTTTCCTCTCCATCAGCTCGTTCTCCCGCTCCAGGCGGTGCAGCCTCTCCTCAGCCAGCATCTTCCGCCGCGCCTCGTCCTCTTTCTGAAAGGGCGAGAATTTTATTTTTTAACTTCGGTTTTTGACAGACAAGGACGACGTGGCACTGCACTCAATTTTTTATAACTTATATTAACAGTGCCACGTACAAATAACAACATACCCATTTTTTTATACACCTTGGCGAAGTGAGGAAAGTCGTGTAAAGTGCCTTTCCCAAGGGCACATCATCGGTAGCGTCAGGGGGATTCGAAGTCTCTTGGTTCTAGGCCGAACACCCTGCCGTTACGCCACACGACCCCACAAAAGATTTCAGCAATAGATTAACAAGCTTTAGCAAAGGAAGGTTTTATCCATTCATTCACTACTGGAGTATAGCGATACTTTGTGATTGTTACATCAATTCTTTAGATTTAGACAAGGAATGATGATGGTGGTTATGGCGATGATGGCGATGATGGTGATGATGGTGATGATAATGCTGCTGCTGATGATGAAGACGGTGGTGATGGTGTCGATGATAAAGATAATGATGATGTCAAGATGTGTGGAAACTTGGTATTGTATTATTTTAAAAATAAAAGGAACCAGTAAAATATGTCCAATCAAGGAGGTCCAATACAGTCAGAACTACAACACAAAGAAACAGGTTTGCAAACTTTGGCATTTTCAAGCCTTACCTGTTTTTGAAGAAGTTGAACTTTCTTTGCCGCTTCCTTTGCCTCCTTCTGCGCTTCTTCATTTTCTTCTTCCAGTTTTCTCTGCTGATTCTTGAACTTTTTCACCTCTTTGTCAACCTCGAACTTCATCTTGGCCTGTAACCAGGAAACGGAAATGACTTCATTATTGTAAATGATTTCCTTTGAAGATTTAGACAAATATTCATTTTGTCATTTTGACACTTAACTGCGATGTGACCGCTGGCTCAAAAAAACTCTTAGCATAGCAAGCGACTTTTTTGAGCCAGCGGTCACTACGGAGGATTGGTACTCAGGTTAATGACAAAGACGGTTGCTGCTTTCCTTTTGTTTTTGGGCCTTCAAGTGATTTCATATTTTGAATTTTGTTACTTTCTTTACCAGAAATGGTGCATTAGGACTTCCGTTAACACCTTAGAAAAACGACACCAAAGCCAAACCCGACAACAACTTGAGTCCGCCTGGTCTTATTAACCACAAAAACGAGACAGACGAAACACGACGAAAGGAAAATATCTGCTTGAATACACTTAACTCACCTGCTGTGCGTTCAGTTTCTTCCTCAGTAACTCATTGCTTCTTAAGAGTCTCTTACATTCCAATGTCTTTTCCTGTAGTTTGGACTGAAGGTCCTTAATTCTCTGCGAGTTCCGATGGTCCTTAGCAACGGAGTCATCCTTAACTCCTCTCAACTTGGCCACAGCAGCGTCCCTTTCCTTGGTTATGCTCTGTTTTTCCTGCAAGGCTTTGGTCAGCTTCTGTTCGAGATCTTGTTTAGCTCTCTCGTGCTCTTCCATGGTTGTCTTTAAGTCAGCGTAAAGCCCTCGCGTTTCCTCTTCCGCGAGTTTCAGCGCGATTTTCAGTTCTTCGTTGTCAAGGCCCTCGTACGGGTCTATTTCCGGTTCCTCCTCAGGTACTTCCGGTCTCCCTCCCGTCGCCATGGTTACTACCCTGGATTTGTTTTCTTCAGGTTATGATCTACAGGTGTAGAGCTGTAGTTGGAAAGAATACAATCAACGTTACAAATGACCAAATGTCAATCGTCGATGGAAATATACATATCAACTTTTGTGACGTCGCGTTGGCAGAAGGGTTAGGGTGTTTGACCCAGGACACAGGGGACACTGTATTCTGTAGATCTGTAGCCGGCATAACATACGGAGGCTGGCCACAAGAAACCACGAACAGATCTACAGAATACACTGTATTCTGTAGATCTGTAGCCGGCATAACATACGGAGGCTGGCCACAAGAAACCACGAATCGAGTATGTTATGCTATCAAACCTTGATAAAGCACATTATAAGCCCCAAAAATAAAAGCCCACCGGTGGCATGTCAGGGGATACGAATTCAGAACCCTGTGCCAGTCCTGGGTCATACACCCAGGCCCTAACCCTTCTGCCAACGCGACGTCACAAAAGTTTGTACCCACAGCCCCACTTTCCGCACTGTTGGATCAGGTAATCCTGTCACAATAACACGCCGCTCCCGTAGCGCGTTTCATCCCACCTGCCAGTTTGGGCGTCTTTTCTTTCAAGTGCTCCTCGAGAAACGTCTCAAGAACCTTTCCGAAGTAACTAGGGCCAACACGAGCCGCTTAAGTGGACAGGGATTTATGTGAGGACTAAAAACATTCGCTTTCACACGGGAAACTTCCCACGCTTGTCTATCGTCGATTTTACATATATATAACGTTATATACCTTGAGGCCCTTATTTGCATAATCAATGAGAAACATCTATAATACGTCACTCGAAAAGGTTAACATCATTTGGCGAAGGTATGAGGTCATGGAACTCATTTGAAATTCAGTTTTGCATGGGATTCTACTTTCATGCAATGATTACCACATTATATTTATACATGTATGGAACGTTAAGAAAAACTATAATTAGCGAAAATGTAAATTAACCACCAGCTCCGTTCTTTTCTGGATCATCTGCCTACAATAAGGAGGCTACACAGACTACACTACCGTGTATGGTTAGCAATTTCGCTATTTTTCCAATTAGAGGATCTAATCTTATCTAATTCAATATTAGCTTATTTGTGTCTTCTGTTCAAAGCTATATGGTTCGGTAGTAACAAAGAAACGCTTCGAGCTGATTGAGATTTGAGTATCGCTTAGTAACACCTTGTTGTAACAAAGCCTCATGACATATAGGAATCACGGACAATTTAGTTCGTAGGGACTAAGTCCATGGTTGAAGTGTACTTCATGCACGAGATCTGTTCTAGTAGAGTGCTTCCTGTAGTATGTTTTGATAAAACGGAGTATCATAACAAAAATGTACCACATAAAAGTAGACCGCCATCCAATGGTCATATAAAGATGCGGAAATGACGCACATATCGAAGTTGGTACTGGCAACGCGACCATAGATAATATTGACTGAAACAACACCTAAACAAATGTTGTGTGCTTAGGTACGTATCATTATCCTTGTTGATGACCGTTTCAGGCATGTTTTTACACTAATTTTGCATACCGTATTGTTTACCCTTACAAGAAAAATTGACGGTTCTTGGTGGCAAATGTCACACCGTTTGCCCATCATTCGTTTGAATATGGATAACATACAACGTGCTCGAGATTTGCTATGTAGGTCTTCCCAATTTAATTAATCTCTAAGCAGATGTTGGTGGAGGGTAAATCGTTCCGTTTTCCTAGCCGCCATTAGATATGTCAAACTGCAAACTGCATAGAATAGGGCCACTAGAAAAAGAAACGATTTAGTCTCCACCAACATCTGCTTGGAGATTACAAGAAGACAGCGGTGTCAAAAGTGGAGGAGAGTGTCGTGACATACCCGATGTGTTCTACCATAACATTCACAGTCTACAAGTCTGCTAACGGGCCGTCACTTAAGTTTCCACCACTGTTTGTTTAACAGACGTTAACGGAAGACATTACAACATACCTCACTTACGTGTTAACAGACAACCGGTACCGTCTGCACTTTACAGGATAGTCTTACACTTCGACATGGGAAAGTCAAACAACATTTAGGATGCCAAAATGCAGGGATAACGGAAATACCTGACCTTACACAATAGCTCTATAATTGTACCATCATGTTGCTACTCTCAAAGCAGAGGTTGGTGGAGAAGATTGTGACCTTTTTATTATATGCCCCGTTTTCTGTCGGGACTCTCCACCGAAAACGGGGCATGTGATGAAAAGGTCACTATTTTCTCCACCAACTTCTGCTTGGAGAGTATATGTTGTTGCTTGCTAATTGACTAGTAAGAACTATCCTACCACTGTGATGAATCAATATGTATATGCGAAAATGAAAATAATCGAACATCACAACTGAACGATGACATTATTGTAACAAAGTTTTAGGTCTAGATTTGTTGTCAACATTGTTTTCTTGTGAAGAACATTTTCTTTCTGGTGAAGAACATTTTCTTCCTTGAATATGCATTCTTCATTAGATAATATAAGAACTAGAACAATGCATTATGTTTACAAAATATGATACATTCACTGCCTTTGTAAGATTTTTGAAGACGGTCACAGGGAAACAGCATAAGGAAATGTGATAAAACGTGACCAAAACCGGAACGTATTTTTTTCTAAAAGCCACCACATCGAACGTAGAAACGTAAGCTTTGGAAAATGTCCTTGATTTCTAGCGATTCTTTTCTCAGCTTGCTGCAGTTTCTAGCTGATTCAACGAGCAAAAACACTTCGCACACTACACAATCCAGCATGAGGCCGAAATCTCACACGTAGAAAAACAAGGTCCAATCGTGACGTCAAACACACCTGTCACACATAAAACCATCGTTACAAACGCTCTAACGCTACATTTTGTTCACAAATCTAACCTACTTGTCAAGACATACCTGTGAAAAGTCCAGAACTCTTTTAACAACCAATCCAGGGGAGTAAAAGAAAGAAACTAGCGGTAGAATTTGGTCCCGACGATGGAAAAACACCGCTAAACAGCCTGGAAACTATAACGTTGCTAGCCGGCTGACTGGCCCCGCCCAGAATGCATTGCGGCACCTAGCGGTACTGCATCTCGAACCTCGGACAAACATCGGGTTTAGGCGAGGTCATTCAACATATCTTTCTAAAGTTCTAGCTGTAAGAACGTTTTAAGCGTTACTAACAATTTTGAATCAAATATCTCATGTGAAATTGCAACCACAACAAAGAAAAAACGTTACAGCAATTCTTAAAATCCTCAATAACTCTAATGGCAACTAAAAAAAATGTAACACTTGTTCTTTTTGGTCTTTGATAAAGACGATTATTATCAATTAGAACTAACACACAGACTTAAGCAAACAATCCTCATGTGAAACATTCAACTCTATCTGAAATGCTTTGCAAAACAAGTGAAGAGATCTAAGGCTTTTAATGAAAGTCTATAGCTTATTTTGTGTATTCTCTCGCTGTCAGGGGCTGATTGGGCCCCCTCCCTGACCAGTGGAAGGGATGCTAGAAGCTTGATTTAGTCAGGCTAGTCCACAGCTGTTCTCCGGACATACTTCACCATCGACTGATAGATAAGAAAGTCTTCTCACACGAACTTCATAACTTCGCGTGCAACAGCACCTGTTCTTATCTCAACATTCCCACGAGCCTGCTCTTCAAATACTGTTATCTTTCCAAGCTGTTGTTGTACATTTACCGATGATTTAACCGCGAGAAAGTCACATGGGGTGGTATTATGCTCTCCGAAAAGACTTGTTGAACGCTTTTTTAAAAATTCTTTATTCTATTTTTTTATCTTACCTTGGCTAAGAACTCGAGTTAGTATGATTCCTGTAGCGTCTCTAATAAACAGGCTTTTAGGGCTTACAATGTTTTTTTTCGGACGGCATATCAGTTCTATATGAACTCGATTTTCTGATGACAACCTCTGTAGAGACTACGCTTATAGGCCAATTTTCGCTTTTTTTCAGCAAGCAAAGGAGTTTGGTAGAGCCACGCGCTTAAACTGAATTGAATGCCGTACAGGTTGTACTTATCAGACGTGTTTGCCATTCTGTCCGCCACGGTTGGACAGCGGGGAAAGAAATCCATTGTTCCGTTGAGAAAGCAGCCAGTGTTGTGTTAGACCGACATCAGTAACTAACACGCGACCCTACCCTTTACGCTTTGCTGGCAATGGACAATATTGTAACACGTCATAACTTTGTAACGACAAGAAACTTATAACCTTGACCCTCAGTCCGCCATCTTGGAATCGATTTTTTTTCTTCAAACTTAGTTATTCGATAAAAAAACATCCATATGGCCATGCTTTCAGTCTTTATCAATGAATAATTTCATATTTACAATAAAACGGCATTGTCCAGGTATTTCGTCATTGACCATCGTGATATATTCAGTAACGGGAGAGGAGGCACGAGTCTGTAGTGTCCCAAGAATTTAGCAAAGCACACGTGGTCACTAACTCTTAGTGCCAAAGTTATTAAGCGTTATGAATATTTACTTTCTTGTTCAAAAAGCTATTTGCAGTTGCCATATCTAATTTCATTGGAAGTTGAAACATAGTCTGTGTTGTATAGCAGGCATGGCCGACCGTCTGTGTAACACATACACTAGCATATACCAAGTACTTTTCAATCGTCTTTTACAATGCTCGATGTGAGGGGAGCTTCCATATGATAGTAAATGGCTGTGGACTGGTAGCAAAGAATGATTCGGTAGTCATGTCCACAAATAAATCAGGGATAGCCACCATTTTGGTCACAACGAAGTTTACAATGCATTAGGATAGAAAACAGTGAATCGTATAACAAAAGAAGAAAGGTATAAATCAATTTCAAAAGTGATGAAAGTTACTTACTGCTCAGTCCGATCCTGGTTCGTTTGAAATACACCTCATATGATACGTCGTCACCCCGGCCCTCCACGCTTCTCTTCCACCTTTTCAATCGATATATATGTGTCCATCAACCAATCGTTACCTCAGTCAAAACAAGAAGATAACCTCGCATATAGTCCGATAATGGACGTACACGTCTCGTACTTAGCTGTGCTCAGGCTATTAGCCTTGGCAACTGTCACCTTCGCGATATTCCGGGGGACTTTGTAGCGATAGCTCCCGTCAATATGTACCCAGGAGCCACTAGATACCAATCTGTGCTTACTTTGGAGCAACAGAATGCTGAGATATCTAGATCTCTTAATTTGGACAACCTGGCTGAAAGATATTGTGATGTAGGTCCCGTCCTAGCTGTACGGTCGTCCGGTGGTTACTGATAATATGATTACAGTACTCTTGATCTGCAGCGTTGGTCCTGGAATAGTCTCTTCGCGCGGTGACAGCGCTATGTTGTTTCCCTCAGAGCGCTGGTAACGTACATGTATGGCTGAGTTTGTGATGTTTACCGGTCATTAGCGGTACGGTTCGCTGATGTAGTCCCCCTGTGTGGTCAAAGGGGCACCGGGATGAGAGCTTGTCGAAGGCAGGTTGTTGGATACTGCCGCCGTGGTTCTCGACTCCGAGCGGCGACTTTAATTAATCCCACAACAGACAGACGACGGGGGGAGAGAAAAACATTCGGAAGCTACCATTTTCAGTTCAGAATTTTGCAACAGACCAATTGTTAACATAAAGTTTTAAAATTGGCTTTTTATGTGTCTTAAGTTGTAGCAAACACACTATAGTGTAATAACGCACCATTCAGTCAAGTTTGAACTCATTGATTGAGTTTTTCTACTTCATTAAAATTAGACGACCCCTTAGAACGTGCTACGATGGAATGTTCTTGGCAAATACAACTCAACCTCTGAAGCAAACACTGCCCACGTCAAAAGCCTTCTATATTGTTTTCCTTGCCGCTGGAGTGTTTGCTTGAAAGTTAAAGAAGTATCGACGTTTCGAGTCGCCCCGTCAACTCCGGCGCGACTAGGGCATTCGTGTTGGTGTCAGACCGGGGAAACATGATAGTGGCGCCGTCACATCTGTCACAGGTCGTCGTAAGATTTTCATGTCGAAGGATTTTCAAGAACCAACTGCCAGCAGTGATCCAAAACAGCCTTTTTGGCAACAAGAGAACTCGATTCTGTACGATACATGTACGACTATCTCAAGAATGCCCTCAGTTTTCAATCGTAGGACGAATAAGAATTTTACCAGGCCCTAGGGATACTACATGGTATTGAAATTGTTTAGGTTCATTTGTTGTATCCAAAATTCTCTTTGACAAATTTTGCTGTAGAAATTTGATGACAAGTTCGTTGTTGTCTTGACCTGTTTTTTCTGTGATGACTGAAGCACTGCAGACTGTCTTAGATGAAGCCAGTGTAAAAGTGCATGCTAGAAATGCCCAGATATCGAGGAATGGAATTCACCTCTAAATACAAGTCAATTTTGGTCATTTTTGTCATGGAAGTAAAAGATATGTTAAAAGTGAAGTCGGCATTCGTGACTGTGTTTTGAAGCAAAAGCAACACCATCAAAATCACATACTGAACTGTCCTGGTGTTGTCATGTAAAATAAAGAATCGGTAAAGAAAAACCATAGCGACGATGGCGTTTGTAAGGTCACACGTAGCACATGTAGTGGTTTCTCTGGTATTCGTGGCTATGTTAAGAATCGTTGATAACCTTACAGACAAACATCTCACTAAGTACACTTTAAAGAGTGATCGGCTGAACCATACCTCAAATTTTGCAAAATAAACGCAATATGATGTCACAAGTAAAATGTTCACTGTATAATCATAAATAAAGATCATCTTATATCTCGTCCTTGAGATGTTAAGATTGTCACTTTTCATCTTTTATTTTCTTTTTGATTTAGGAAGATTATTTCTTTAAACTGGCCCAGTTATTGGAATGGTCATAAACTTGTAACGTTACATTCATACACATACACATACACGGACTACTGGATTCTAAGTGTCCTACTCCCATCATATACTAGTGCAGTATAGCCTTAAGGTAAGTTATACTTGTGTCTTTGATTACCGAGACTTTCATGGCCAAGTTTTGTTCCAAAATCTATTTAACCTTGAAAGCTTACATACTCTTCGGCCGTGGCCGTTTTTCAAGAGTTCAAGGGAGGAGGTCAGAGGTCTTGCCTTGTTGGGATGAGGGTAGACTTAACGGGGTAACCAATGACCTCTACAATTGTAGGTGCCTATACGTGTCAAAACATGTGCATTAGGGGTAGGCTTAAATGTTTACAGAAGAGGGCTTTTGTATCCGTTTTTCCAGTGTTTTTTGTAAGTGTTAAGAATGACGCTCAAAATCAGTCACACAAGCTAGTTAATTATGTTCTACAAATCGAACAGAATTCCGAATCTATCCAAGCACCAACAAGCGTCAATCGAAGAGAAGCCGCTAGGGGGCCAACATTGACCTTAATCTTCGTCGATCTTCTTAAGTTCTACGCACATACCAAATTCAATCATAATCCTTCTTGATGTATACCAGCATGAAGATTCGCAAACACTGACACACCGCCGAAAACAATACCTTCATTCACGGAGTTAATAAAACACGGCTGTTGACAACCCCTTCCCCCCACGAACAACCAATACAATACTGATAACATACTCATTAATTCCGTGGACAAGGAGACGTGCCGATGTTAATACGGGGCACTTGCCCAATGATTGTACCCGTGTTCTCACATCTCTCTGATCGTCAACACTAGATTCTAGCACATATCGGGTTCTAGCATAGTCTACTAGTATTTGTTGATTTGAAGTCAAGAATAACCTTATATTAGTCAAAGCCATTAGCAAAATTAGTTTATTCAGGATAGGAGACTGATGAAAATGGTTCCTAGGCAGAGTTAGAGAGGGCAAACAGTTACTCGCCACTGCGGAATTCAAGAAGTCAAAGTCTATCACCGCGCTATGGTAACGCACGTAATACTGCTTACCACGCAATTAGCCTGAGTGCCGTCTACTGATAAACTAACTAGGATTGCACACTAACACTGATAAACTAACAAGTCTTCTATGGCTGTACTAGATTGATAATAGACCTTCATATATTGTTTTATAATTTCAATAACGTGTTTGTAATTTAGTTTTAATTTTCGGCAATTCATTATACATTATCACTGCGGACATCTAATGTTGCAAAACGCAAGAACGTTAACTCAGTCGAACCATTAATCCTGCCCATTGTAGCTACTTTTCCTCATAGACCACATTTTGAAGTCACTTTGTCAGTTTGGCCATCTATGGCTGTATTAGGTTGATGAGAGACCTTCATTCAATGTACAGAAACTTATATCGGACGACGATTCAACTTAAAGTCGACACCAGAGAAGATGGCATTTCATATGTCTTTCGTGCACTGCTGGCCATTGCAGAATTTCAAATTATTTTGTCAGTCAATCAGCCGACTAGAAATATACATGTTCAACGGATTCACAGACAAGAAAGCTCATGCTTGTGTGTGTTCTTCATGGATGATTTATTGTAGCGTATCGACCCGCGTGCCTGTCAGCCGATCTCAGCTTGTACAAGTTTGCGCAAGGCGGGGCGTCCAACATACGGGCACTGAAATCAGACGATAATGTTAACTTTAGAGATTAATGACGCAAATAGTGACGAGCTGATAGGCTGTTCAACATCCGGGCACTAAAATCAGACTACATATATTGTTAACATTTATCATCTGATTCTGAGACACACTGCAGAGGCGCACTGATAATTAGGTTGGTCCTACAACATCCGGGCACTGAAATCGGACAATAATTCTAACATTATAGATTAGTGACGCAAATAGTGGCGCGCTGATAACAGGTGGGCTATTCAACATCCGGGCACAGAAATCAGACGATATTGTTAACATTAAAGGTTAATGTGACACATTGTAGCACAATGATAAAACGTTATGGTGGGCTGTCCAACTTCTGAATCAGACGATAATGTTAGCTCTAGAGATTAATGATGAAATATTACTGCAAGTTCTTGCCCGTAGGCTAAATGCAAATACATTTAACATGAAAAGAACGGACAGACAGTGAACAATGTAGTATTCTACAACTCTTGTATAACTACTGACACTAGATTCTACCTTAATGATATGCTAAACATTGCCACGCTGATATAAGGTGGGCTGTCCAACATCCGGGCACTGAAATCAGACGATATTGTTGAGTGAGGAATAACCCAAGAGAGGGGCAAACTGCCGACAAATGCCTTTTGCATCAAATTACAAAATGGAAAGTTCATCATAAAGTTCTAGTTGCCCATTTCCTACCCTACATTAAACATAAAATCGGCTTGATCAATAAAAGTACATGAGAGGTACTCATAGCACAGAGATTTCAAAGAAGTTCATAGAGATCGATGGAACAAGGTGTACAAGAAAAGAGATACGGAGATGGTATTCTTTCCATTGGTGTCGGCAGTGTTGTCTCAAGGTCAATGCAGATCGACTCATATTGACTGCTGTTCACGACAAAGTCGCCAGGGTGCAAAGGAGAATAGGGCGGAATACTTATGGGTCAATGACCTGCTCGAAGCGTTTTCGTGCTTCAACTTCCTCAGCGGATAGTGTAGACAGACACCAAGAGTTCTCGTGACCGATGGAAGTGATCTTTATTCCAAGGTACTCATGCCCTCTCCTTTCTATTCTTGTTTTCAGTCTGTCTTGTCTGGCGCACTGCCAGGTTCCTGGTTTGGGCGGTAAAGCTGAGGACAGGAAGTCTCTGACAGATAGATTAACGTGATTCTGCATTTTTCAAGATAAACAGTCTCAGTGGTACGGAACAGCCGGGCAGTCTTGCACAGTCAAACCTAGCCATGCCCACACAGTCACGCACACGTACAGTCATATATACACATGTACTGTGTGCATTTCTCAGAAATATAGGGGATATATATAATCACATATATATATAGAGAGAGAGATCGTATGCGCTACATTACAATAGCATTTTCTTCACTCACGAACAATGGCTCCAGCATTTCCTCGCCTCTCAACGTTCGTTCTGACTCTTGTGTCTCTGTCGAGTGCTCGGCTAGTCGAAGAGCCACTGTCGAACGAGAAATGTGAGTGTAACCCTGTGATCAATTGTGGGAATCCGGTAGTGAATTGTGGGAACGAGAACGCACTGAGAGCAGAGTTGGAGCAGATCAAAATCGCCATGGACCAACTTCCGCAGATGATAGCTGATTGGCCTAAAGGTAAGACAAATTAGTAGCCTTCTAACGTGCTACTTCCTTGAAGTTACAGATTGGCCTACAGGTCAGACACCCCTAGCAAAAGGTACATCAACAGCTATAGAAACAGTACTAAGTAGTTGCCAGGGACATAGAACTGGATTATTTTGAGATTATTCGAGTAAAAAGCGATCTGACTTGTTCAAGGGGCGACCATTGGTTCTCGGTTACAAAGAGGAACTAGTTTTAAACCGTATCATTGCGTTATTACCACTGTTATTTTTTCTATTGTACCTTCGAACACAGCTAACGTCAACGACACAAAAGCTGATAAACCCCAAGACTGCCAGGATATCATTGACAACGACGAGACCACTCCCAGCGGCGTGTACATGGTTTATCCACGGGACAACCTGGGCGGCTTCCTGGTCTTCTGTGATATGGACACGGACGGAGGCGGATGGACGGTACGTGTGTGATATGGCTGTAGTTGTTAATGCTATCATCTAATTACTACACAAGAATGAATCTTAAGAAATTCAATTTCAGGCTGAATGAGTCTTAGCTTTGTTGTTTTGCTCCTGAAGCTGTTCCAAAGACGCCAAGACGGAACAGTGGACTTTTACAGGAACTGGAGGGACTACAAGACCGGCTTCCCTTCCAACCTGAACGGCGAGTTCTGGCTGGGGAACGACAACTTGTACCGCCTGGCTGTGCAGAAAGTCTACCAACTCAGGGTGGATATGGAGGATGTGGAGGGGAACACGGCGTACGCGGCTTACGACACGTTTGCCATCTCGCCAGAATCACAGAACTACAAGCTCCTCATAGGGACTTACAGCGGTACTGCAGGTAAGGTTGTCTGTTTTCCTCGTACACACCAAGGCGCCGTGCGGACGACTTGTTTTTCTTCTACGGATTATCAAATTTCGGGTTTGCATTTACAAAACTGTCTATGTATAATGTTCAAGGGTAAAATCCTTCTTGCACCATTCTAAGCATAGGAGCGGTGCCTATCTCCGCCTCTATAGCCCTCGGACCACACAGGGAAGTACGGTGGGAGAATAGCACTCTTGTAGTATATATTGCCACAGTAAAATGGAAAACTGGCTACAAGAACGGTTAACTCACACCACTGCTTTTATGGTCAGGTGATAGATATTTGTCTTCGTTACAGGAGATAGCCTGTCCTATCATAATGGAAGGCCATTCAGTACCAAGGACAAAGACAACGACGAGCACTCGTCCAGCTGTGCTCTGGTACATAAAGGAGCGTGGTGGTACGGTGAATGCCGCCACTCTAACCTAAACAGCCTGTACCACCTGGGTCCTCACGAAAGCTACGCCGACGGCGTCAACTGGAAGGATTGGAAGGGCAACAAATATTCCTTAAAGCGCACGGAGATGAAAATCCGACCAACGCCATAAAGTCACACATTGTATATACCTAACCAAAGAGGTTTGTAGTCATCGGTAGTAGTTGATGCTTAAGGAGACTTTGCTGATATTTTGGATGACCGTACTCTGCTTTGTTTTGTTCGAACCTATACCGATTTGTCTATGCGTTGTTATCACATATCAATTGCCAATGAATTGGTCATGTCGTGACTGATTTCCGTAACACTGTGCATTCTATACATGTTTACATCACAGCACAACTAGCGTCATTCGCCTGAACTGTGAAGGTTATCAATGACCAGTGTCGCAACTACAATAAAATAGTAAAGGTCGCTTTGATAATCATGTTCTGTTTGACATTTTTTGTAATCTAACCTAAATTGAGAGTAGGTAATTTTACCCCATTATTTGTGTATATATGAAGAGGTGCAAGATCGTACGTTTGTTAGCATGATGATGTTTACCTGCCTGTTTTGCTGTGGCTGTGGACACAACCATGTAATTCGTTACCATGTTTAAAGTCCAGCGTGTGTCAGTTTTTTTCTATAAGTACATTTAGAAAATGCATCTCTCAGTTGTCAGTATCTATCAACAATGGTATCTCCAAATTATCAGATTATAACTAGTACAAAAGTACACGTTATGTGCCCTGATTTTTTTCCTCACTTGAACAGAACGACTGTGAAGTTTTCGTTTTTCCAGATCGCAACAGTCTCGGCTTCTGCCCCTCTCCTTAGAGCTCCGTGCCCTTTGACCTGTACAGGTAGTCAGCCACCAGGTCTCAGTGTGTCTCTGGCCAGGTCAGGCTCAACAGTATGTACATGGACAGGGCAGAAGACAAACACACATTAAAACATTAGCTTTGCGGCTTAGCTATATGAAACAGATCTAGATATAGTTCTTGATCTTGATCTGATCATCAAAACAAACTGCCCCACTGCTGACAGCTTAGAACTTTAAAAATAACATTGATATTTAAACAATTCGAACATTCGATACAGGTTTTGAACAGTGTTTTGTTTCCCTGCAGATAGAGAGGCGTCGATCCCTGCCCTCTAAACAATTCTTCATGACGAAAAAAGCTTCTTGAGTGACTCATATACAACCACTCCTATGTGATATTACCTACATGTACATGTGAAACAAAGGCATCAAATCGAAGTCCACAGCGGCGTACACTGGATTTGTATTATGAGAGCAGCTGAAATACATTGAATAATTCATTCATAAAAGCTTCAAGGCAAAATGTCGCAAAACTATGTCATTTCACTTAATTTTATATCTTTATTAAAACTTGGTTGTATATGACAGTTTCGTGAAAATAGGGTTGAAACTGCAAAACTGAAACAACTTTCATGTCACCCTAGTTTCCCTCAATTTACCTCGTACAGATCTGTTTCCCAACTACGGAAATCTTTAGTGACTTCTTTTAATTGTGGGTATAAAACAAGTAAACAAGGAAGAGTATACGAGAAGTTAGACAGTACAGAATATAAAATGTCTATATTACAATCCATAGTCTTTTTCACAAACATGCTAATCAACTTACTAAGGAGTAAAACCGTAAGGGGGGAGAAAACAGAAAAGATCAGGCAAGTAACCAGTGCAGGGATCCAACCTCCTGGGTTATAACACCGGGAACGAACCAGACTGCAAACATTGCATCGGCAAATGAGAGAAAAGCACAAGAGAAAGATAGTGTAGTCCTGGAAAATACCTACCTCCGTGGAGGGGAGCTCTGAAAACTCAAATCCAGATCGTACACCGTATTCGTGTCCGTACAACGTGCTAGCGATCAAAACCATAGAGAGGGGGGTAACCATATCTATTACTGTCCATCAGCATTGGAACATTTTGGGTGTGTGATATCTTCTTATCATGTGCAAACTACACCACCATGCCTCCAGAGCCTTTGCTCTGACGTTTCCCTCGCCGGCACTATGTATTTAAGCCCCTGTTTGGGAATAAGGGGCACTGGTGTTGTTACAAGACAAATGTCGGCTATTATTAGCCTTTCAAACATTTTCAATTCAGGCAAGAAGCCCGCACCAGCATCATAGTCCTATAAACAAGGCATATAATTTGGGTGTCCGCTCAGTCCAGACTTCGTCCATGCAGGACTCGGTGGTGTACAATATTCCAATCTGTTTGCACTAAGTACGGTTCACAACTTTGTAAGTCCATCTGTAGGCCCTTGGCCTGTTGGGAAGATCATTGTCACAATCACACCCATGGTGATAACCCCTGCGTTTGTGCAAATGTACAGTAATAGATATGATCACTCTACTCCATGGTTCTAAACTCTAGCAACGTTGCATGGACAAGAAAACTGCGCACAATTTGAATAAGACTCGACAGAAACCTCCTCAATGAAGAAAAGTATCATTTAGGACTGCACAATCTTCCGCCTATGATTTTCTTTCATCTGTCAACGCAACGTTCGCAGTCAGGGTCCATCCCGGTACTGTAACCCAGGAGACCGAATCCCCTGCACTGGTCACGTGACCGACAATTCCTGTTTTCTTCCAACTCACGATTGAACTCCTCAGCAAGTTGATTTGCATGTTTGTGAAAAATACTATAAATCATAAAGAAGGCACCTTGTATCCTCTACTGTCAAATTTCTCGTTATAATCTTCTTCGTTCAACTTATTTCGGAACCACAATCAAAACAGGTAACTAAAGATTAAAGTGGTGGGGGATGATGTGGTGTGGGAGATAAGGGTAGGGAAAATAAGGGGTGGGGATGAAGGGTGTGCATAAAGGGAAGCGAAAAGAAGGAGGAAAGATGGTGGTATATGTAAATGAAAGGAAATTTCTCTGACCTGCTTTTAAATTGTCTCCAAGCAGACGTAAGGATCCGGAGGAAACCAATGACTACACAAATTCGATACTAGAAAAGAGAACAAAATGAATGGCAACTGGTGGAAACCACTTTCAGTGAGAATGAGCCGTATCTTTACATCTGCTTGGAGATCAATTTTGTAGTCTTTACATGGCATCCAGGAGACATGCAGCAGCTTCGGAAGTACATCAGTGATTGTTGGGGAGGGCGAGGGTGCTCACATTCTCATCTATACAATGGCTTCACTCTGACGACCTAAAGTAAACAACAAAATAGGAGTCTTAAAATTCTAGCTTCCACGGTGGTCTGTCACTAGGGTATTCTTTCCCGTTGCTACGCGCGTTCGACAAGGTATCGGGTTACCCGGGGCAACGTTTTGGCTAACGGCAAAACATTTATGAATAAACAAAATAGTTGGGACGGGAAAATTTGGTAAAAATAAAACGGAATAGGCGATTTTGCAAACTTTGAATGTCGACAATTTGCGCTGAATGGCTGATTTTTCTATATTTTGCTCCCAAACATGATTATTTTCAGGTTTTAGGGAGACCGGTTTTTCAGGCACACATCGCAAAGGCCTGGCTTTAAATGTCAATGAATACCTTTTATCTTCATATTTTCGTCGACCGGGAACAAAATAAAACTTTGTGTTTTTGGGATTTTTTAATTTCTTATTCTAAATATTGTGAATATCGACAAATCTGTGAAAAAATGGCATTTTTTGACATTTTTCGCGCTCAATCACCCATAATTCAAAATCAAGGACATTTTTCAAAAATCACAAAAACACAAACCTCGGGAACACCGTTACGGTCATTTTGAATCGTTAATGAAGTAAGATGGATGTTTCTTTGAGCCGTACCTTTACGATGTTTGAACGCATGTCATGCCGCACGTATAGCGGGAGGGGGTAATTAACACCGCCGTAAACAATCCTTCTAATATTCAATGTCACAAAAAACGACGCCAGTTGCTTCGTTACATGTTAGATGTCCACAACAAATTGCCAGCATGGATATACTCTCCAGAAAACAGGTAATATTTGCGACAAACGTAGTTTTTTCCTGAAGCAAGGAAAGGGGCCCGGCCGCGCAGATTTACAGTAAGAACTTCCAATGACCGCAGGTGACCCCGAATCGAACGCGCGTTCGGATTCGATTACGTCATTTCGAACATCATTGAACAGCGTTCGAATTCGGCTGGACATGGGAGTTTCTGAGCATGAATTTGACCACCGTGTTCGGTAAAGGAGCGCATTAATGTGGCGTCATTTGTGAATTCCGTAACTACATCTCAACTATTTCACTGTATTCTGATATTTCAATGTTTGGCGATGAACACACAATTACATCGTGTAAACTATAACTACGATTCTTTGGCACGTTAATACATTGTCCGACCACAATACGGCGGACAGTTTTGTTGCCACGACAATATCGCCACTGAAGTTGATATGCAAATTAGGATGACGTAACTGGATGCGCTATATATGCACGACCTCAGGCAACAACAAGCCGTATACAGGTTGCATATTCCATCATCGAAAATTCAACCATTCAATCAGATGGGTAAATAGACCATTAAAACTGGACAATGAAAGGCTGACAGCAAGTAGATTTACAAACCTTTCTACGTCATAGGAACACACAATGAATGGCGCTAATTACGTGTTTACACTCATACATAATTATGCAAATTTCATGACAAGTAAAACCAGGTGCGTATCTCCATCCCGCCCTCTTCTCAACATTCCTTGCATTTAAAATTTTCTACTTTCGTTAGTGATATTAATGGAACACACTATCAACAGTGGCGCTTTTGCCGACACACTAAGGGACATCTTCTGTCTTGATATTTATAGCCTCACTAAGCTCAAACCGTCGTAAAAGAGTCGTCAAAATAGTCCGTGTTACGACGTATAACAAGAAAAAATGCACTAGTAGTATACTTCCACAAACGACAACATAGGAAAAAAAGCTAACCGTGGTCAAAAATGCTCACTGTCATATACTAAACAACACCAGAAAGTTCATCTGTTACTTTCACAAACCTCCTCCTGCCTTCGTTACGTCCAGTTTGAGTTGTAGGGTAAAACATACAAGACACGAGATGCACACTGTTGGAAACATAGTTTTCCGACTATATCTTAACGCTTCGTTTTTCGTCGAAAACACCAAGAAACATTTTCGAGAAGCTTACCTGCATAGTTACGCCTCACACGTTTGAATCCAAAGCCATCCGACCGCCCTTCCAAGCTATCCCGCAAACTTTATCCGGCCATTCTCGCCCATGGTATTCCAGAAGCCCTTCTCCGCAATTTTTGTGGACAAATTTCCGCGAAAATGTGACAAAATCTCAAGTTTTGGGTGTCAAAAATTGGAACGTTTGGACACGTCGTGCACACACGGACCACGCTACAGCAGGAATGCAACACCTGGTGAACCTGACGTCAACGTGGCGGGAAATTTGAATATCATGTGAGGTAATTAGGCAGGGGCCGACTCTGATTGGTCACGACGGTGGGATACAATTACTTTAAGACACGTTTACGAAGTCTTGTCATTAGAATACTTTTCTGAATCATTTGTGACTCTTTTGTCCTATCAAACTCGTGTAAGACTTGATGAATTGCTTAAGACGGGTTTACACACGCATTTCCGACCTCGGATATGGAGTGTGCTCCGAATACTCTTCAGAGTGTAATGGAAACGTGTGTTAAACAGGGCCTTACAATACCTATAGTGCCGATATTCACCTGTAACGTTACAGGTACGTTGGCATGTGACGTTTATCACATGTATTTCTGCATAATTCTCTTCCTAACTAGTCGCGTTTCCAAATTCCCTTGTGCGCCTGAGCACAGCTGAAAATGCTTTCGTCGTTGTACCTATCCTTTGTACTGAATAGCTTTCCATTATGCCTTTCAGTTGACATGCTATCCCCTGAAACAAAGACAAATATTTATCACCTGACGATAAAACCGGTAGTATAAATTAACTAGTGTTGTAGCCATTTTTCCGTTTTACCTGAGCAAGTGGACTATCTCCTACTGGCCGGAGTGCCCTGTGCCTGTGAGGTCCAATGACTATACAGCGGAGATGGGCATCGCTCCTATACACCTTAAGTTGTAGGAAAGATTATAACTTCTCATAATAGAAAGTTTTGCCAGTCAGATTTCAAAGGTCTGTAGAGGGAAAGCACTCACGCAGTGCCTATACGACGCCTTGGTGTGTAAGATGACATCACATGGTGACCTCACCTGCAGTACCGCTGTAAGTCCCTATGAGGAGCTTGTAGTTCTGTGATTCTGGCGAGATGGCAAACGTGTCGTAAGCCGCTTACGCCGTGTTCCCCTCAACATCCTCCATATCCACCCTGACTTTCTGCACATATATACCTCCAATAATTGTAAAATCCCATTGTCATCCCATACTACTACACCATATTGTATAAGATAGACTAGTACACCATATTGTATAAGATAGACGGATTAGCCTAGTAGAATGTTATCTATGTACCAGTGAATGCCATACTCTGTACCTTGTACAATTGTTGAGCAATAAAGTTATTATTATTATTATTATGTTATGATACCATACATAAATGCAGCCGTATCACTGTGCACACATATAGAATAGTCGAATGACGTACCGTCCAGCCGCCTCCGATCGTGTCCATATCACAGAAGACCAGGAAGCCGCCCAGGTTGTCCCGTGACGTGGATAAACCTTGTATATATATATATATATGCATGCTTGTATGACCCATTGTATTCATTGGAGTATTGTGAACCATTGTACCACCTCTTCTTATTAGTAAGTTTATTGATTCGATCATTCATACATCGCTGAAGTACATGGCAGCGTCCTCAGAAAAGGATGCTGAATTGCGTACATTAGGCGTATTACATTAAACAAATCTAACTTAAATTCAAACAACTAGAGCTATTCAAGATCTAGAAACAAGAAAAGGATAACGTATTGTACGAGGAATAAGAAAACAAATACAGAAATTCTTGACAACAAATGATAAAAGATGAAACAATGTCTAACATCAAACTGTAAACTAAATGAATAAACGTCGGGAGATTTTATCAGGTGTGTGTATTCAATAGATGTGTAAAGTATGGAATGGGACTGTTTTTATAGCGATTTGTTTTTGCCAAAGGGATACAAAGTTGGTGGGCGCCTTTTAGATTTCTAGCGTGGATGTCCGATCGGGTTGGGGGTAACCAACTCCTGAAGGTAGGATTTCGAAGTAAGGATTTGGCAAACCGAACAGCGAGGCATTTTCGTCACGAAGCCGCTGTACTTCGGTGGCGAGATCATCTCTCTGGTTAAGCACATTAAGGGTGCAGTTTTTGTCATCCTTCAGTGTCTTTATCTCTGCCTGAATTTGCTGCATCGTTTGTGTTAGGCTCCGTACAGATTTGGGGAGTACTTTGCACGCTGCACATACTCTATGGGTGGATTCTTCAGGGAAAGACACCGTGTCGCATAAAATACAAGAGTCTGAGTTCGTTAATGGGAATTGTTTACTTGTTGTTTGTTTTGGTGGCTGCGTTTCATTCTCGTCCTCAGGTACGTGTCCAGCTGTAGCACTGTACATTCCTAGGTCGCTGTTTTCACATACTTGGCTGAGCACTCCTGGTTCGGGATTTAGTCGTACGCAATCTCGCAGATCTTTACTCAAGTCCCCATGTTTGATAAAATTAAACAGAGCTATTATATCCTTGATCAGGGTAAACCGCTGTGATGTGTTCTTATTTCGTCTGACTAACCTTCCGTCCGCAAGAGTTTCAGGCTTGTTGGGTAGGCTGTCAAACTGCGCAAACAAATCATGGCGGACATCTTTTAAAGCTTCCAGAATTGCTGGGCTGTTGTTCGTAGCTATTTCCGCAATCCTATCCGCCTGCCATGCTGGATTAGTTTGGTGTTGTTCAAAAAGGGAAAATCTGTCCAGGATCCTAGTCTTCATGTCCTGTGATACGGGTGTAGAACTGGACATCTTGTCGCGTACCGGCTTCACCAGGCTGGAAAACAGCAAAGCCCTCCCACTCCGACAGCTCTGGTATACAAGTCCAACGAATTTCGTCGAATAAACCAGTAAAAAGTACCTTTCGCTAATCAGCAGTGTTCTTGGTAATGTTAGCGACACATATCGATGACGATTGGAGACGGATGCAGTGTTTTAAGCCAGGAATCGTTGCTTTTTAGGATCCAAGTGCGGAGAGAAAAAATAGCCGTGTTGGGGGACGCGCCACCTAGCGATCTCTATGACCCCACACTGACCTACTGACCTGTCTCTTTCTCTGTATCTCTCTATCAGTTGATCTATCTCTCGCTCAAGTTGACGTCAGGGTTCAGGAATTTGCCCTGAACCGCAGTCTTACCAAGAACGTGTGACATCCCCACTCTCGAAACAGAGATGAGGGGGGGGGGGGGGGGTTGGGTGATACCTTCTTCTGCCTTGCTCCGTTTTCTTGGATAGCCGTCCCTTCTATCTTATCATATCTTGGATAGGACTTGTCAAAACGTCTGACTTGTGAGAAGAAGGCAGCATCCGTGAATAATTTCACCGGGTTGGTGAATGACTGAAAAGCATGGTTCTTCAGTAAACAAGAGTCAACGTTTCGATGACTGTCATCTTCATGATCCTTCATCAGGGAATTCCTGACTGGTTTCACAGTGCACTGAACATTTACTGAACACTGAGCAGTAACTTCAGTTCACTATGAACTAGTAACACCTAGCTTCAGTGCACAGTGAAACCAATCAGTAATGCCCTGATGAAGATGACAGTTATCGAAACCGGTGGCACGTGTTAGATACGTGGTTGTGAATAAAGAGCTCTGCTGATCAAAAAGGCCCCCTTCCGACGTCTGCTTGGAGAGTAGCCACAACCACCACCACCTATCCCTCCCCACACGTGTTTCTAGTTCACCGCGTGTCTGGCTGAGGGCAGAGGGGGGCAGACCGAGGGCCGCGTATCGGCCGAGTGGATGACCTACAAATACTTGCTCGTCCTTCAAATTCTCCGCGTTGTTATCACTTGCCTACAGGCGTCACCATCTTAAAGTCTTGTTTTACGTCCTGCCCGTCGGAGACTTCGAGCGCTGGGAGGACCTTGCAAATGAACGATGAACGTTCCAGATAGAGGGGCACACTGCCCTGTCAGCTGAAATCAGGAAAAACTGATGCACAGCGCAGAAGAAAGGCGGATCCACAGAACGAACTTTGCAATAGAACTTTAAGATGTACGTTGACGTGGTAGAGCTAGAAACTGATATCCTCGTAAGGGACTGTACTTTAGCCATAGCTGATGCTGTAGAGCGGAATTAAGATCCTATCGATTGCAAAAAAAAGTATCGGTAAACGGATACTTATGTCGAAGAATAACCAAAGTCAATTCCAAAGTCAAATCCATTGTTCGGGATACCATGTATTGTGTGTTTAGCCACTAGAGGCAACTTTATTTTGGCCAACTTTTTTTTACTTCGCACGCCCGGTGCACTCTACTGAGCAACTAAAAGACCGGTCCCTCTCCTACATGTGGTAGATACACCTGAGCTTCGACCATGTGTTCTACACGCCTAACAAAAATGGCTGGAATGTTGCTGGTTCACAGGATCGTCGTACATTTCCACAAACCTCGTCTGGAGGAAATCTTCACAATCTTGTTTGACTTCCATTGCATGGTCGCAGATCGTCAATTGCCGAAAAGAACAAAATGAAAAACATCTGATCAAAGCTCTGTAACTCCGTGGACGACCTTCACCTTTGAACTCCGACCCTTAAAGACAATGAGAAGATGAGAAAAGTGGAGAAGGGTGCTTGTTACTTATCAATTGTGTCGAACGACAGAAATAAGGGGGGGGGGGGTTGTATATATACTGACGGGAGGTGTCCAAGGTTCTATAATCGTTCGTCCATGTAGTACACAATTTAATCATCATCTGCAAGGGCTTCGAAATATTACATTTACAGATTACACATGGGTTTAGTCCATTTGCCATTGGCATGTGCAGACACCCTTTGCATAACACCACAACAATATTTGAAACTATGACGGTCTTTGGACCCTGACACAAATGTGGATACCACCTGTTATATAATGAAATTCTGGATCAAAATTGTAAAAGAAAAAAAAAGAATTGGACACGCCCTAACTTTTGACTCCAGTCTTTGTCAAGGAGCGAGCAATCCACAGCTTCTGTGACGTCACTTTATGCAGATAGGACATGTGACTTGGTGAGTAGTGGATCATAAATTGCAGAAAGTCTATGGCACACACCTCGTCTATAACGACATTGTTTCGGACAACGAAGAAATGACGTTGAGGGAAAGTCTCGCAGATTCTGGACCGGTCCCTTGGAGTACAACGCCCCAAAATCTCCAACATCCAAGTCTTACCACTTTGCCACGTGTCGGAATCAGTGACTACGGGAGCTTCGGCCGAGATACCACGTGAAGAAACGGTGTTCGTTTTTTACCAAGGCAACGTCGTGTAGAACGGGTGGTCTATCGTTACCACGGCAACGGCAATTCTGCAGGTGGGTGGCGCGCACGCCTTGTTATATGATATGACAATGATAACAGAGGTGAGCTTTCCGTGGTATATAAATATATCAGATGTACCGTTAGAAGCCTGTTTTTAATTTCACAGTGTATATTGAGAGTATAGAAGAGCCTCTTTCGTAATTTGGAAAATTGCTCCCACTGCGCTCTTTGGTCTGGAAGAGGTTAAGGCGATGGTTTGCAGCCATGACCCACGTATCTTATTACTAACGAACGGTCAAGGAAACGTTGGCTTAAGTGACCTATTGAAGATGTTGAAGCTGATTGTAGGAGAGTGAATGAGTTCTAAGTGGTTCTTCATATGGTTCCTCTACAGTGTGCTTTGACTATGTCTTTTGGGAAATTTCAAAGAAAATGGTAGAAAATGAGAAAAATGTCGGCACCCAGGAAGTACCTACCAAAGAAGGTTTGCTAAGAGAACTTTAAACCATTTCTAAATGTAGGGCAAAAATATCTTAGTCCGTAGAATGAACACTGACGTGGTTTCTGGTACTGAATGCGTACATTGAGAGGTAAGATTTCTATAAGTATAACCACAATGACATGTTTCATAAATAATACGAATGATTTGCATGTCTTCTAGAATGAAAAGACAAACGAAGAAACTATCCAAGACCAAGTTCACGTTTAGGCCCTCTACTTCTTCTCTACGTACAGTATAAGCTTCAGAGTGTTAGAACGTTTTAGCTTGTTGCAAAGATTTGTTTGGTTAAGTCCTAACATAACGTCACCGCTAAATTCCTCTCACTCTTTGAAGGAAGTTGAAAATCCCTTTTTGTTTACTGGACAAAGTCCGGTAGTGTTTGAGGCTTGACCCGCTAACCCATTTTTACTCGGTCATGTCAAAGCGTGTTTGCTGTAAGCTACGCTAGTGACACTGCAGACAAGACAGCGGTATCTAAGTTATAACCATGAACGGGTTTGCGTGATCTTTTCCGACTTAATCCTACTTTACAGTAATGCCGATACGTTGGAGTTCTCCCAAAATAGGATAAGGTCTGCGGGTGTCCGGCGTGTTTTGATTGAACTGCATTTACTTCGCATCACTCCGGTGCTTCCTTGGCCGTCTGTTATTTCATCCGCTTGCATCCCTGCCTTAAACTGTCCTGAATGGACCTGAGTGACTCTGATGACTTACAGACTCTGTGCCTGAAAGACGACGGCACACAGGGAAGTGAATCCAACCAATATTTACTAATGATATCTTTAAGTAGAAACGAATGAAAATCATCTTTACCTGCATATTGGTATTTCGTAGTGCCGGTAACGATGCCTACGTAGAAACAAATCATTCGACTCACGAACAAATACGCACACAAATCACACTCATATCAACGCACACACATGCATATACCACAAACATCTGCGCAAAAACAAACACACACACACACACACACACACACACACACATACACACAAACACACACACATGCACGCACACACACGCGCGCGCTCACACACATGCACACATACAGACACAAACACACACACACATACACACACATACACATACACATACACATACACATACACATACACATACACACATACACGCACATACAAACATTCAACTGAAAATCAAACCGTGTGGCACATGGGAATACCATTGTACAGTAACCACATTAACCGTTTAGATCCGCCCTGCCGTAAGTGGGTTAGTGGAACAGTTCCAACACCGGAGGTCAAGAGTTCAAGTTAAGTCTCGATGTCGCCACCCAACCTACAACTGGAAAGAGTTACTACATCCGCATCCTCAGAACGGTTCTCATGGAACATTTGTCATTCTGCTCATCGAAAACACTTGACAGATTTCCCTATACTACCTCTGTAACATTAATCCGCCGGGTTACATGAATCCGCTACTTAGAAAAACTGTGGGTTTGACAGTTCTCTAGTGCAACCCAGGGGTACGCACAGTTTCGTTATACAGAGTGCATTATACTGGGAACGTTGAGTTGAAGATCTATTTGAAAGTATATTTTCAGGGTGGCGGAATTATGTACCCTGGCGAAATTATGTTTAGATTTTAGCAGCTTGTATTTTGCTTGTGCGCAGCCAGTTTTCTTCTCAATGAGAATATAGCTTCCTATTACCTAAGATCTATACAGTATCATTTTCTTATCCTTGTGAGACATTGGAATGGCCTACTCTTTTAAGTATAATCAGATACGCTCTATATAATTATTGCTTGGTCTATACTTAGTCAAGGAGATGACACGTAAAATAAACACAAGTCTGTGTGGGAAACGTTGGCATTAGACCATAAGGACACCTTCTAGAAAAGTAATGAGACAATCCCTGAGGATTCGATGTTTGTTCGTCTGAAAACGTCTAAAGTGGTATACCCTTATGCCGAAAGGATAAGATTTAATGTCATTGGTAGTATTGCCGCTGGAGTAACTTTCTAGTTAGCCCGCGAAGGCTGAATCTGGATTAGTCTGGTAACGGTTCTCAATGAGCAGGCTTAGAGCTGATTTAGCGGCCCAAGTCTTACCTAGCAATGACCTTCTTCTAACAGCTTATCTTTCAAGCCGGTCTTTTTTATTTCTGCTGGCCCGTAATTGAAACCGACTTCGTTAACATTCCCCGGCTTGCGCTAACGAACTGGGCGGGTGGGCGACACTTTCGGCACCGTAGACATACAAGAGAGATCACGATGGTATGGTAACCGGTCTAGAATCTAAGAGCTGACCGGATTCAATGTTGTAATCTGAATGAGGTATGGCCATAAAAAGACGAACATTCCCACATGCATGGTTTGGGTCATTCGAGTTGAAATTTTATGTCTAGACAAACAGTTAGACATGGTCCATGGGTTGTTCCGATGGCCAGGAGCCAAAGACAAGTACCAACCATTGAGGCTATGCCAAACCACTAACACCTGTTACTCCTGGCACGCAACACGACAGACAAGGCAACGATTAGGCTCCATCAAAATCTTACTAAAACATTTTCTTTACGGTACGGTTGTTCTATATCTTGAGGAAGTGTCTGCGATTTAAGTGACAAGGAAAAGATTATGAGATGAAAGGCTACTGCCGCCAGAAGTTAAATCACATCTATAAGACAGGTTAGTCTTCGATGAACCCGAAGAAGTACAAGACAACAATTTTCAGGAATTGATGATAAAGAAAACATTTATGTGTGTGTGTGTGGAAATTATGGGGCAATGCCGCGATGCTACAGGCAGTATACTTTCTATCATAGATTAATATGCTTATGATATAAGTATATACACGGTAGTACTGATTTCAAAGTGAGCTTCATTTTTTTAAGGGGCGCGCCTTGAAAGCAAGACTGAACTTCAACCATTTAGAATTTCATCCTCATTTTAATGGCTCCCTACAAATAATAGCGACGAAGGTTTTACTCCATTTCTTTATACTTCAACAGGCTGAAACAAGATGGTGTCCAGAGTTTCTCCTATCCCATGGATCACTGCGGTGCTAGGGCTGGTGCACATGAGCGGCAGCGTTCTGGCACAAGACGAGAAGGAATGGATCATCAACGGTCTCCGTGGTATGTACCGATTAACACAAATAGATTTGCGGCTGAAGAAAAATGTCGATGTCGACTTTCTCATCACCAATTCGCCTCCCTGGATTCAGTTATCTCTCTCTCTCTGTATGTCTATTACTGTCTCTCTCATTCTGTACCTCCCTGTCCTGTTTGTCCTCTGTCTCGTTCTGTATCTGTCCGTCTCTCTTTGTTTCTGTCTAGCCTCCATAGCAGGCTCTGAACCGGCCTTTTTGGGGGCTAAATAATACACCTTTTGCAGCCAGCCCGTAACCATCAGCCATCCCCGTAACCATTCTACCGGCAAAATGGTTACGGGGATGGCTGATGGTTACGGGCTGGCTGCAAAAGGTGTATTATTTAGCCCCCAAAAAGGCCGGTTCAGAGCCTGCTATGGAGGCTAGTTTCTGTCATGTTTCCTTCTTTCTCCGTCTCCTTCTCTCTCTCTCTCTGCCTCTAGATATGTTTCTTACTGTCTTCGTCTCTTCCTTTCCGCCGTCTCTTTCTTCCTATCTCTCTCTCTGATCCTGGTTTCCTCGGTCTCCGTCTGTGTGGATTCCTGTGAGTAACTTTTTATGTCCATCATGATTTCAGATCTACCAGTACAGCCAGTCGCCTTCTGGCCGCTCAACAAGGACTACGAAGGACGTGACGTCAGCGGAAACGGACATGACGCACTCGTCATGGAGAATGTCGCCCTGGACCAAGGTCCGTTGGGTCAAGATGGCGGCTCCTACTTCTTTCAAGGCAGCCTGAGTTCCTACATAGAGTTCCCGAACAACGGGAAACTGGACACGAAATATTCCATCACCATCGTCGCGGCGGTGTACCCCCTGGCAGCGGCAGCTGGGCCGATCCTGTCTTACGTCTCGCCAGGTCTTCATCATTATCATTATCATCATTATCATCTTGATTATCCCAAGTATTCTACAGTCAATTTGTTTATCATAATTTTACTCATTGACTTAAATCATTTATCTGTTGCCACTGCATTTTGAAGTTAATCGAAGATATTACGTTCTACTCTACAGTTTCTTAGCCCAGCCTTCAGCACCAGTGTAAACGCCATATATATCAGTCAGTTGCAGGCTGAACTCTAACAGAAGCCGAATTATTGTATTTATTTGTATCGTATAGTCATCTACTATATACTCAGTTAATTCTAAGTTGAATCGGGAATTAACAGCACGTCTATAGATATCTTTATTCCTCCAGCACGTTAATCCTAATCTACTAGATTTAATTTTTATGTCTATCAGAACGGAAACCAACGCGGGCCAATGCAACAATGTAGCGAGAGAAGCCAAGACTAGTGCTACATGTTTGATCGTTATTTTGAATGTGCACGTGTGCATGAATGATTAGAAAATACAAATACTAAATCTTTTCGATCACGCCAGGTCGTCTGGGTGTGATGTTGTGGCCCTACACGGACGGGACCGGCACGAACCTGATGTTCCTGCCGCAGAAGGACACGGACTACTCCTCCCCAAACCACTCCCAACAAGCGCTGGAGCTCAACGCATGGAATATGGTGGCTGCGTCCTACGAATATGGATCAGGTACTTTTTGCTAAGTTGATATCACTATAAGAACTGAACTTTACACAATCACCCTCAAACACAAACCCAAATTTTCGGCTGAACTCCGTCTGCCTTGTTTACGGAATGAACCCGTCTACATCTGATATGTGACGTCAGAGACACGTGACTGCAACAACGCGTCGTAACTTTTGGATAGCCTATGTCGGCCCCCGTCTTTGTTTGTTATGTCGTTAGAACACTGATAAACATTAATGCTAAGTTGATTTCATGTAAAATGGTTTAACTTAATAGATGGGCCAATCGACCAATCCACTATCGAAGCAAAAAAAAAAAAATTGCCAACTAATGGCCAGACAGATTAACCAACCAACCAACCAACCAACCAACCAACCAACCAACCAACCAACCAACCAACCAACCAACCAACCAACCAATCAAGCAAGCAAGCAAGCAAGCAAGCAATCGCTTTAAAATCATTGTCATATTGCAAAAGGAGAAAAGAGATAAAACTTCTCATTTAAAGATCCTTGAGAGTTCTTTGGAAGACATTAGACGTCATCGAGTCATGAAATACAGTTAAGATATACGTCAAGATTTAGGACACTTAGTGGTCTAGCCTCTGTAAAATCCTAAATTTGATGCCAAGCTTTCATGTCCAATTGTCTAATCGTGTTAGCTAAACCGATAAAGAGCAAATCAAATGCTGAAAATCCCCTAGAGTACCCGTGAACTTTTAAAAACCCAGACACAGGGTCTAGACACTAGTTTCTGCCAGCGATGGCTTTGCCAAAGACAAATGTCATGGCCGCGGTTTTGGACAAGTTCTCTAAATCTAGGCGTCATTCCAGCTTTCAGATCGCTTCATACCATGGTTGAATTGTCAAAGCAATGTTGAAAGCAATACATTTCTTATTGCTCAATCGACCATTAGTTTTTATTTTCTTTATTTTATTAGAATTGCAACAGTGCAATACGCGTGGGACACAGGCAGCTACTTTTTTTACTCTTGGGTGGAGTGAGGAAAGTCGTGTAAAGTGCATTTTTGCCAAGGGCACAAGGTCGGTGGCGTCAGGGTATTCGAACCCAGAACCGCTGGGTTCTGGGCCGAAAATCCTGCCGTGACGCCACACGACCATAATTTTGCTGACTGACTTTTTAATATTGCTAACAGGCGCGGTGACCATGTGGGTGAACGGCAAGCAGGTGTACTCCGGTACCTACACCTACCCGGGCAACCTGGCCACCTATGCGCGCCGTCTGCGTGTGGGGCATAACGGGAACGCGGCCACCACGTTCCAGGGTAGAATAGCGTGCCTGCAGGTGTACGACCAGGCCTTATGGAGCCAGGCCATCCAGTCAGCCATGGATGCGTGCCCTTACAATGGTAAGTGAAATGAAAAAATAATCGACAAGTTGATAAAAAAAATCGACCAGTAGTTTTGTTTATTTGTTTGTTTGTTTCATTAAGATCACACTTGTGCGTATATACAAGTAACATGTTTTTGGTTTAGGTTAAGTTAGCAGCCGAATAAGTAATTTCTTAGGTTCGATTTCAAGGCTGCACAACGGTGGGTCAAAGTAGAAAGCAACTTTTCCCCGCAAACCTTACTTAAACCAACAAAAATGTTAATGCGCAACTCACGCGCAATTGAATATACGCACAAGTGTGACAGGGCCCTAACAAATTTCGCACTATTCTTCCTGGAGTCCGCTTACGCAATCAAATTGAATGTAAAGACCAAAAACATATGCAATTGGTAGACAGTTGCAGAATTAGAGATATATAATAAATCTACACTCGGAATTGATCAAATGTACCATGGAAAAAGGTTAGAGAGTAAAGCCTTTCTGACACGTGAATTTCTGAATTCACGTGTCAGAAAAGTTTCACTCTCTAAAACAAGAATTCCATGAGGAGGGTCAAATGTCCCGGGAAGCCTGTACCGTGTAAAAGAGAATTATTTCCATTTCCTATCCACAGATCCACCCGTAGCGATGGTTAGAAGGATCGGGAACAAGTGTTACGGTCTCTCCGCCCCGGCGGCCATCAAAAACCACACCGAGGCCTCCGCAACGTGCAAGGAGATGGGTGGCAGTCTTGTCAAGGTACTAGGTATTCCTAGGCCTGTCTCTCATAACCATCAGATTTTTTCTTGTTGATTTATTCATTCTTTTCCTTAGCTTTACACATTGAGGTAAAGCACCAATACAACAAAGACTTCGAAAAATACGCTAACAAAAAACTGACTTTAACCCTAAACCTAAAACAAATATATTCACAGCCTTACGCAATGCTATTATCCGGAATCAAAAAAGGTAACTACGTTTCATAACCTGAATATCTACTTATTAGGTTTCAGACAAAAAGGAACACGAGATAATCAAGACCTTCATCAATGAGAGAAATGACGTCACCCACTGGATTGGTGTCGCCGTCTCTACCGGACCCTGGTCTCCGGCATATGAAGACGGGACAAAGGTGAACGGTACGTAACGAGTTAACGAATATAAGTTATATAATAAGTAAAAATCGTAAGTTTCACTGCAGTACATAGGAAAGCCACTAAGAAGTGCACGACGAGCATCTTCAAAGTTACAAGACCTACACAGATTTACCAAATATCATCACAATCGTACAACGGTAACTCCACCAGTCTTTTGTCTGCAAAAACAGTCTGACACACACACACACACACACACACACACACACACACACACACACACGCGCACACACACACACACACACACGCACAGACACACACACACAGACACAGACACACACAACGCAACTTAAAGACACAGACGCACACACGTACACACAGACACGGGTGCGCGCGCGCGCACTCATAAGTACATACATACACACACACACATACACACACGCGCGCGCCCGCGCGCGTGCGCACACAGACGCGCACCCTAAGCCATAAGAATGAACAAACCCACTGTTACACAGGGAACCGAAAAAAGATGTTTACTCTCGTCTCTAATGTGCGTTTCTCCCAGGAAAATGGCAGCCGTGGGCCGGGAATAAGGATGAAGCTCTGTGCGTGTCCATGGATAAGGACATGGGCTGTGACTGGTCGCCGTACCCCTGTCACTGTAAACAGGCCTTCGTCTGTGCATCAGGTAACCATGGTGACGAGACTTTCCATTCAACTCATCTGAACCACCTGTATCAATACGTATACATTTTTGTCTTTCTTAAAGGTTCTTTTATTAGAATGTCTAACGTTATATCACATATTTTGAGCCCGATCACCATCATGTCATATTGACCAGATAGTCTTAAGCACACGTACGGTCCCTATGTAGATATGGACAAAGTAAATAAATAAATGACGATTCAGAAAAGTAATATAGTAAAATCAATCTTCATTTCCAAATCAACACCACATTTACATTACATGCACATTACCATGAAGATTATTACGAAGCGGCGTCCCCTGACGACAAGTGCAGTGGCTGTGTGAACGGCGCCACCTGTAAGGGCTGCTTCAACTCCCTCATCACCACATGCGACTGTCTGCCGGGGTTCACGGGGGAGCGATGCGAGATCAGTGAGTATCATCATTATAATGATTCCTTAATAGTTTTTACCTGCGTAGAAATGGTGGTATTGTTTTTGGTCTGTTTATTCGTGTTTGTTAGTGTCCGTAGTTATTGGAATATTGTAGAGTGTCAGCGGGAAAATTCATAGACAGAATCAGCGATAAATTCACAAAAATGAACAAAGCAGGAAATCCACAAAAACTCTGAATAATAACAATGTAATTATATGATTCTCGATTTCTCGATACTCGATAACTGAGTAGTTGGAAAGAAGCTAGTCTTATTTATTCGCGCCCAAGGCCCTTAGAATAATTGGAGCTCTTGTATGGAAAGAAACAGTTACGGGTAGAAGGCAGACAAACTGGAAAAAGAGAAGCCATCTTAAAGTCAAATATGTTCTTAGATACATGTGCTATGGTAAACATAGCGATACCATAAGAGACATTGATACTTTCTAGACATTTCTGTACCATTAGAACGGAATGGTTTTCTAATAACATCTAATAATGAAACTTGGTGATGGTGTGTCATCGCATTGTTACAGATATCAACGAATGTGCCTCGAACCCGTGCCAGCATGACGGGCTGTGTGTGGACGGGGCGAACTCGTACGGCTGCCAGTGCGCTCGAGGATACAGCGGGTTAAACTGCGAAATCGGTAGGGAACTATCATGACGATTATCGGTTTGTAGAATTGCTATTGAATTGAAGATTCTAACAGTAAAAGAAAAACTCACTCACTCACTCACTCACTCACTCACTCACTCACTCACTCACTCACTCACTCACTCACTCACTCACTCACTCACTCACTCACTCACTCATGACCCATGACTTCAGTGGTCGTAGGGGCGTCATGACAGCCAGCCACAATGATCTGTGCCCATCCTGTTCTGTCCTCGGTATCTCTGATGAGTTGTGCTGTGCTCATGCCAGTCCACGTAGTTCAACTGTTGGACAACAAAAGAACAACAAAACAAGGAAAATCCATCGCGATTGGAAAATCATTTGGTCATTGGCTATCCTTCTTCTAGTGTTGGTCCTCGGACAGCACACTAATGTATTATACACAAGATAGCAATTGCTCAAGCAACCGAATGGATGTGTGAATCTAATGAATCTATTCATTTGCTTGAGTGACTGTTGTCTTCAGTAGCTTATTACCTGGATGTCTAACCGCCATGGACGAGACATGTATTATGCACTCAATGTTTGACGAACGGCTTTACATGTGCGATTCTCACTACGAAGATATTCTACTGATATTACTAAGGAAGTGGCTTTAGCCTCCATAGCAGGCACCTTGGGGGTGTGGGGCTTTTGCTGATGACTTCTTTTTGTACTGGGTCGTTTGTGCAGCCAGCCCGTTACCATTAGGCCCGGTAGAAGGTTACGGACTGGCCGCACAAACGACCTAGCACAAAAAGACGTCCTCAAAAAGACGTGTATTATAAGCTCCATGAAAGGCCAAGAGAGTCTGCTATCATATCTTTGAATCAGTATTTTTCCCACAACAGAAATAGTCGAGTGCGAGTCGTCGCCGTGTCAAAATGGCGGCTCGTGTATTGACCGCATCGGCTGGTACAGCTGTCGGTGCGCACCAGGTTTCCTCGGCAGCAACTGTGAGATAAGTACGTTACAGTGTTTTCCTTTTTCTTCTGGTTCATATCTAAATATCCTGTATCTTTACAATACCCTATTGTAACACTATATGTATGAATATCCATGAAAATGCAGGCAGTTTTATCATTTTAACTTGGATGGATGCACTTTATTACATAACATATATTAATTTGCTTTGTTGCCTAGCCTGTGTCTGTGTTTTGTGTACAAAGTTACAAACCAGGACAATTATAAGCTACAAATGAGCAGTACTAGTAGCTTGTAGTATCATATGTCTTCGATGTTGCCAGTTTTGGTTGATAAGAGTGCTCTTTGTTAGTACGATACATTGTGAAAAAGTTTTAATTGATATCACCAGGAAAGTTAATCTGAGTTCGTAGATTTAATTATAGAAAAGTTAAACCGTTCTCCAACACACCGTCATTTTTTGCTGAATCACTGAGTCTTTCTCAGTCACGCAATCGCTTTAGACACGTGACTTCTCTCAATGGGGACGGGGGTTGATATCGACTTCCAACAACCTTTGACCCATTGCTGACGTCACACTTGCGACAACTCACGTGTCCAGAGCGATTGGGTCCGAGAGCTGAAAAAGCAATTCAGATGAAAATTGCGGTGAATCCAACAGTTCAATCTTGTTTAAACTTTGACCCAATACTGTCAACAACACTGTTTTTATTGACTTCCTAAAGACATTGACGAGTGTGAATCCAGACCGTGTATGAACGGAGGGGAGTGTATAGACGCTGTCAACTCCTTCACGTGTAACTGTACCCTGGCCTTCAGTGGGGTCCAGTGCGAAAGTGGTACGTATTCAAGTCCATTTGTTAGTTACATGTAGTAGACGTTCCAAACGACATTTAGTTCATACAGCTTATGTCCTACATAGCGTGTCTTTTGCACAAAACCCCTGATATCCTTAGTTTGTAGACATTACCATTAATATCCTTAGTCTGTAGACCATTCGAGAGTTTGCTTTCAAGCAACAAAGGGAGAAACTGCCGGATTCTTGCCTTGTGACATTAGGACGTTATTTCTGTGTTCTCGCTAACATAACTTGTTTTATATACATCAGCTGTTGATCTGTGCACGAAGTTTGAAATCGTCTGCCCCAAACCGTTCTACTGTGTGAACCAGTCCGGCGCCTTCGTCTGCAAGTTTCCTGGCAACGGAAACTACCCCGGTAAGTTATCTAGACTACAAACATAACAAACCACTAGTTAACCAAAAGACCTCATGATTCTGTCACTCAACTTCCTCTGAGGGCCTGTTATGCATGACGTCACTGATAGCCTCCCTCTATGTGTGACTTGTACCATAGAGTTGCTTTAATATGTTAACTTCATGGATTTATTAGGATTACGTGTTGATGGACTTTTTAGGAATTCAATCATTTGATCTACATCTTTGTTATATTTTTTCCGACCCTTAGCTCTTCCCTTAAGAAAAGTGGCAAAAGGCATATTTGAGTTTTTTATGAATGAACGAATTCTATAACAATCAAACTGACGCTGTGATTGCTGGTTTCCATAGTGATAAAGAATGCCGAGCTCCTATTGGTTCCTTTCAATTTTTAAATCTCCTGGCTGTTTTTATGTTAATAGGTCGCAGGAAGAGAAATGTACTGCCCCTTGCTGAGTGCAGCAGCGCCTCCTGTCCAAAAGGTTGGAACTGCACGGTTGCGGACGATGGCTATACCTGCACCCCACCGAAGTAACATGCGCCTAGCGAACTTTGAAGAAATGACATCGAAAGCAAATCGTTCAACAATAGTCTTGATCAAGCTTTCATTATCATCTTTAAAAGATCTAGATCAGACATCGGCTTGTTTTATTATCAGATGGCCAGAAAATAGTACCAAAGTACAAGCATAGCAAGTCTTTCCTGCGTAAGAAGTATTTCTTAGTGAACAGTGCTGAAAATTATTTGAAAGATCACGGAGACTGAAAACCTCGATGGTTGTGTACATGAAAATACCTCGGCGTCGTGTTATCTGTGTAACGTTAACTTGGAAATGTGTGACTAATAATTGTTGTCAATTGATGGAATGTAGAATACGATTTCATGTAAGTATACGTATGTAAAATGTACAGTATTGGATAGATTTTTCGAAAATTGTACTTGATGGTTTTAGAGAGAGATTATGTATTCAATGGCTAAGTGATTAGGCTATCGAGAGGTCGATCACGGGTTCGATTCCTGGCTAGACGCTGCGTCTTTGGAAAGGCTCTTTATATGACTTTCCTCACTCCACCAAGGTATAAATGGGTACCTGACTTCGGTTGGGGAGGTGAATTGCGGTGGAAGGAGAGTTATGGGCTCCGTCTCCAATACCGATACTATGTGATTGTTTTGTTTTGTTGTAATAATTAATGAACATGTGATTTTGAAATACCACAAATGTTACCCCGACGAATGTCTAGTAATGAATGTCGCAGTGTGAAGGAAAATAAGCGTGTAAATTGCACTGTATTTAACATTTTACTCATGATAACATTATAATAATTTCAAAGGTCAATTGTAACATGCATTTTAATGGTATACATTTAGTGCGTTTGCTGTAGTACAGTAAACACAATAAAGTCGTTTGCCATTCATTTTGCTATTAGTATACATTATGTCTTAATAGTCACATGCACATGTATGCATTCTGATATTTAATCAATCAGTTTCCGGACACGACTTTAAAGACAGATCTAGAAAACAGAAACGCTTGGCATAACGGGAAAGATTGGAGAAAATAAAAAAAAGTTCGCCATGAGTCACTAAGTTGACGTAATGCAACATCACTTGGTACAACGGTTCTTTTACGTTTGCGAGTTATGTTGAAAAATTGTCACTAAAAAAAATAATCTTCAATCATTCCAGATAACTCGGTAAGATGACAACTACCTGGTCTACCTAGTAAGATGACAACTACCTAGTTCTAGTCATTATATCATAGCGGAGATATTTCTTAACAAAAATTGGAATCTGTTGTTGCCATCTTGTAACAATGAAGGGCGTCTTAAGCAAATCATACAGCATTTGTAAACAAGAAACCAATAAAAGTGTAGACACCCTACGTTACTGGAAATAGTAATAATTGGAGTTAGTCAAGCATAGGAACATGGTTCTCGTAACTCTGACTGGCTAACTCCTTTGGCGCATTGCCCAATTTATATCATTTCTTGCAACCTATGGAATCTGGTAGAGACTACAACTTTACTCAGGATTTTTGTCACGTATATCAGATTACGTTTAAGTTACAGTTTTCTGATCACATGACCAGTTTATTCTCGACTAGCCTGATGAGACTTTCTTCCCCAGTCTGTGCCCTGGGTTCGCGTTTACCCTGAAGCTCTAGGGCCTGTCGACGGCTCTCCTCGTTCAGTCCTGGCGGGAAGAAAGCACAGGTATAGATGAAATAGAAATTCAACTTAGAGAATTTAACTACTACGTACGTACGACGAGGAGACTTGTGCTGAGAAGCTTCCAGACAGCATCTACCATCTTTCGTCACCCTTCTTCAGTCACGTGACCTAGAAGTTAAAGGTCACATAGGTCACGTGACAAGAGGGTAAGTAAGTTATCGAAGATAAAGGAAACCAGATCTACGTATTCCAACCGATAGAGGTGACGCATGATGTCGTCACCATGCCGTTAAGAAAGATTCAACTTTCGGCCAATCAGAGGCCAGAACTTACTTTCGGTGTCCTCTGTCATCTGTTTGAGCAGCGCCTCCAATGTCATGCCTTCCCGTCCTGCCTCGCGCAGGTCTGCCTGCAGACGCTCAGCAATGGCTTCTGGGAAAAAGAATTACATCCATTCTAATTCTACATTTCAAACAGGATTTAGAAATCAATTGCAAAATCTGGACACCCTGTTTTTTTCAATATCGCATTTATTGCAGCTCACTATGCTGCTATTTCATCTTAACCTTGACTTTACCTTCGATTTTCTTCTGAGGCTCTTGTTCTGAGGACTGAACCTTGGTGGTCGCCTTTGTCTCTGAAAGTTTCACATCTTTCTTTGATACATCTGAAATATAAATGAATGAAAAGTTGATAGCGTTATCGCATGTATTAACCACATAGTTCTATGTGTGTGACGCTCCCCTTGACAGCATATTTTGAACTCATCAAGGAGAGCAGAGTTGAAGGAGAAAAAATACGAAGAGGAAAATGTTGCAGTCTCCCATCTACCTTCGAGAGGAAAGAGAAAAATAGAGAGACTGAATAAATGAATGAATTGCTAGCGAGATAGCAAAATTAGGTACACAACCGATGGGTCAAAACCTAGCTGACGTGACGGTGACCGTCTGTCACCTTTCTCATGAAATAAATGAATAGTTCTGCTTCGCTCTTCAGCTAGGGGTCGCTGCTACAATGACAAGAATACGGTACTAAACGTGACTTGAAGTTTACCCCCCCCCCCCCATCACGGTTCATGACTGGAGTAGATGAGACCTGAGGAGAGTGACAGACGGTTCCAAATATATCGGTTATTTAACGTTAAACGAACTCTGTTAACCAATGATGTATCAAGATGATTAAACTATTCACGGATGAATAAATGTGTGACTGACTAACCGTTAGGGTCCCCCAGTTCGTCTACGGTGTACGGCCGATCCATTAACTTTCCTCCCTCCCTAAAGTACTCGGTCTCCTTCGGTAGGGTGCCCACTACTGTCCGCGTGTTGGACGACAGGATGTTGGCAAGAGCCGTCAGGTCTGGATCTAATGCACACAGAAATGATGATACAAAATCACAAGGTACAGAAGTACAACATGCCTACCACAGTGCGTGTGATGTTGCCTAGCGCGGTCACGTCTGAGTCTTTCAGGATACAGAAGTTATGACTTCAGTAGTAGGTCAAAAATCACTATTTAAGATGCCATATGTTAGGTATTAAGTAAGTAGTTTTGAGTATCTTATAATTTCGGTCTTACTGTATGTGTATGGAGCACAGCCATCAAAACGATGTGCTATGTATGAGTGATAATCATTATCAGGCTGCAAGAATAACGTTCAAATATTTTTTTCCAGAATAGCTGTTTGAAGATTGTACAATGGTTACCTACCATCAGTTTCTTCCTTTTCTTCCTTTGTCTCCTGAACCATTTGGGTAGCCTTTTTCTTGAAGAAACTCTTCAGTTCCTGTGGAGAGATAAAATCAGTAAGTTTGCTATTTCGTACTTCTATATATCCTATATGGCTAGATTGAACCTTTGCCAAGACTTACTGACATAACAGATATATTTTCGATATTCCTTATCCGTCTCCATGAGCCTAATTCTGTAACCAATAGGGAATCGGGTGGCAAACGGCTACTTCAGTGTGCTAAAGGTTAAGCACACTAGTACTGCTTCTAAAGACTCACACAAACCGAAAAGATGACCTAGTAAATGACCTGTAAGAAATCCACGTCCTCTTGGGTGAGCTCGTTCCCAGATACGCGCTCTTGTTCCCGAGGTTTGTCTAGAGAGGTCGCCACGGAGTCGACGAAGTTTTTGACCTCCAGCCCCGCTGCCGGGTCCGGCTGTGGTTTTGTCGTAGGCTTCTTCTCCGGAAGCTGTGTGGGGAGAGTTTCTGGAGCTGGTTCTTCCTCCTGCTCGGCCGAGAACGTGTCAGACAACTTGTATAGCTGAAATTGAGGATGAAAGATTCTTATTTATTCCACGAAATGGCCAAGAGTAGCTCTCATAATTTCATTTGGTACCATAAAATTGCTCCCCTTAAAACGTGATATCGAGGCCTCCTTAAGAGTGTTTTGGATACCTGTATATTTGAAGTGTGCATTCCTCGAGGATAACTGGTGTTGCATTGTAGATCTCCTTAGATTCATTGTTTAAAAAAAAGTTGGGTTGTTGCACAATCTCAACCGTGTGCTACCTTGGACGTCATTTAGATGAACTACACATGTGTACCCGTGGTTACTATGACAACTTCTTCAATCCAAACAAACGTCACAAGAGCAAATGACGTCGACGTCAGATGACGTAGTAACTTATCTTTTTTTTTTGTCTGGGCACTTACGTTCTTCTGTAGCTCTTCCAGTTGTTCTTTCAGCAGCTCAACCTGTAGGGTTAAAAAAAAAGTTGTGCCAACATCTTCATTTATTTATTCACCGTGACAGAAATGTCTTCAACTAGCAGAATCCACATAGAAGAACTTTATTGCACGACTATTGTACACGTTACAATGTATGGTTACAACTATTGAACATAGTACAATAGAGGTATAGAATAAAACTTAACATCCTAATTACTAAATACAAAAAGTATTTCACAAATATCGATTCCATTCAATCCTTGCACTATGCGATGCTTTGTTCTTAATATAAAGAACACTTAACAGTAAAAAAACATTAATAGAAAAATAGTTACGTAGATAGCGATGACAAATTAGAAAACCGTAGGTCTTACCTTCTGAGCTGAACTCAGAGGCTTTTCATTGTTGTACTTGGGTTTGGTAGGAACTGTAATGAAGACAAAGCGATGAAACATAAGTTTGCTTCAAGTAGATTATAGGATAACATATGACCACCTTGGTTTGCTTGTAGCACTTGCATAGTAGGGAGGAATGTATCCATTTTGATCAATCGACGACATACATACATACATATATACATACATTGTCAGGGCACTTCTTTTCTGTTCAGTGGCAAGCTTATAGATGTTCTTTATGTATGCCGTATGTGTTTTATCAGCAACAAAAAATATTGTAAAACAAACTAATTGTATAGTCATTATGTGTTAGCGTTGCTATTGAAATAGTTTCTGTACTTTGCGACGTTAAACAAACTTATTTAAAAGTTTTGGATACAGGGTAAACAATGCTTCGGTGTGCAAATAAGTAAACATAAGAAAGAGAATTTTCAGATCTTAGAAATTATAGAATAACGGGTAGTTAAAACCAATATAACGATATAAATTTGTATCCGATACCCCACGGAAGTCACTGCGCTTTGGTGTGTCAATTAGGTACAGTACACTGATACAAAACCAGCCTCTCCCCAACAATGGCGTTGTCGAGGTAATCAGGCCCAACTACTTGCACTTGGAGTAAAGGTCCTGTCTATATGTCATGCACTTAAGGTGATCAATACGTCATATCGGGGTGTGCGGTGCGGAGGTGTCCGTGTAACACGAACCTTAAGTGACCAGACAGAATCGATCGATTGATTTTTGCTTCTGTAAGTTTGGATGTATACCACTTTGTATCCAGTATACGAGAAATAACACTGGTATCAGTGTCATGTCGGTTAGCAACGCCAGGTGTGACAGAATGACATCGTCAAAATAGTCCCATCATGTATCCGGAAAATAACACTGGTAACTGAGTGAGGTTGTGTAGCAACGTTTAAACACTGAGTGTGAGACAAGACAACACTGTCAAATTGTGCCAAGGACATGCCTTGTGCCTTATAGGTTATTCCATATGATATCTCAACTGGCTCTGATCACACACACACACACACACACACACACACACACACACACACACACACACACACACACACACACACACACATATTGGAATAGAATAGAAGTCTCCAACGTTTTACGGAATTCTATTCGTATAGCCAATTTCGCAATCCCAGCTAGCTGAGCTATGGCACAAGTACCATCACTTAAAGAGTGTCTTAGTTTGGTTTCCACAAGACTAAATACAACCAACATAATCAGCTGTGATGTTATATACCATACGTCCATACGGCCCGGTAGGAGCACTTAATAGTGAATACTATGTCGCACCTGATATAGTACCTAGCTACGGTCGGGAACGTCCCACGAATAGGACGTTAAATTGAGGTCTTGTGTTGTTGTAGAGCCACACCCATCAGACTTATAGAAAGGGTAGGTGTCCTTCCCGGTGTAAGTGCGACAAACCTTATTATTACAGTCTCATGAACGTTCGTGATGGGAGCACTCAGCCTTACTCTGTTTATTAGCACATAGTAATAAAGAAGAAAATGGTACGAAGTAGGTGGCCTGTCTGTAGATTTACCTCTTACTTTTCCTAACTCGGCTTCCGTCTTTTCATTTATTTATTGGTTTGGCTGTTCAGCACACACAGGCAGGGCTGCCCAACTATCCTGTTGCTATTATAAATGGCTAGCCCTACTGACAAAGGCAAGACATTACCAAGGAGTTTTGACATGGACAGCATAACGAGCTGTAACAATATTCTAAGTATATGTACATAAAACCTAATAGTTTGTATATAAATGATTCAAAATCTCGGCTTTCGTCTAAAGTAGCAAAATCTCAGTTCACCCACCTACTGCACCGTAAACCACTCCCACCAACAGTCCAGCACAGACGACATTATACACAAAACCCGCCATTTTCGGAGCCACAAATCTTACACCGCTCACACAAACACGTCCTTCCCAGTCTGTGGTCTTGTCAAAAACTGTGCAAGTTTATCACATTGAGCGGGTTTCCTCAGAACAACTGACCGAAGGTTGTGGAATTTCTGACCCTGCCCAAAATTCCTGTGCACACTGTTTGCCACCACTGTTAATGATCAACCTAACGTCCTGTGTGATTCATACAGGGGTCAGCCTGGGTAAACATCAGAAGAGTTTTATTGTGCGGTGTTCTACTGTACGGTAGGAAAAGTCACGATCTATAGATATATAGGCCTAACCACAGTATTGGCTCCTGATGACGTGTCGTCTAAGCTTGGCTACAAACGCTGTAAGGTAACTCTGCAAGGAGACACACATAACTTACACATCACACGAGTAAACCTACATCAGTTTTGTAGAAGAAAGATAGCTATAGTGTACACGTAAATTGACCTCGTATTCCACCACAGAAGAGGTGCAAACAAAGAACGCGTTAGTTTCTAGGATTCCTGATAGCAAACGTGATTACAGGACTTTTCGCACTCTTTCCTTTGACGTCAACGAGATGCACATTCCATCACAGGCAATGACGTCAAACAGGTCATAAAAACGTAAGAAGTACTAGTAACGTAAGAAGTAACAAGTACTGCAGTTCAGAAATTTCTTGATAGGAGGTGTATAAAATAAGCTTTGAAACACTTGGGGATCAAGCGCCATCAAAAGGCACCAACTGAAAAGTCTAACTGGTCCGGTCATTTTAGCCAAGCGATTAGTGCGGTCTGTGCCCGGGTTCGATCCCCGGGAGCCAGGAGACTTGCTACTCGCCTCTTGTGTTTCAACTTATCTAAGGTTGGGGAGGAAACCATACTTCCCTAATGCAACCAAGTCTCATTTTCTTTAACATTTGAACGTTTGTATTTATGTGACTGTGTTGTACGCTATATGATCCCAGCTCTGGATATGAAGTTAACACACCGAAAAAAGGCTCATAATCAGCGTTGACAATCACCGTCTTCAATGTGCACACCAAACGCATTAGACTCCATTTCTAATGTTCGGATCAATTGTCAAATTCATAAAGACGCCGCCTTAGATACCCCTGGTGTGTTGTGTACCGCAAAATTACACAGAACTGTGAGCAATACACAGCATACACCAGAGGCATGTGAGTAAATACCACATATGACCATCATTCCAGATTTCTTAGGTTATTGCTCAAGAACACAAAAATAACCATAAATCCAAGTACCATGTAATTTCATCGCACCCTGATTCCCTGCTTCAGATTTTGATTGAAAAAAAATCTACAAACAAATTCTGACTACATGTATGAAGAAATCAAATAAGTGTTGCCTAACCAAATGACTTCAAACATCCATTTCCTGCATTTTGAGATTTTTATTGTTTCAAGGCTCAAACCACACATAAGACCAGGAATTTCTTTCACAATAAAAGTTTACACACTCTGAAATACATTAAATTCAAAATAAAACTTAAGCGTTTTCAACACTTACAGATTAAATTTTGTACAATTCAGGATATCTGAAATCTTAAACATTTTTAGTCAACCATGACATCCATGTGTACACACAAATATGAGTACAAATATCTTCAAACATAATCATATAATCTGTAGCAATAGCAAGGAGAACACAAGACCATGTCAACCATATTCAAAGTCAGATAAATATCCTTTTCCCACACAATGTTGCCATGCATTAGATTAAATAGCCAGGTGAACATTCAACGTTTTAACCATTAAATGTACAATTCTAACAAAGACCTTAACTTGTCACAAAGGTATTCCTTCATGCCCAAAACAAGTCTTACAAGGGAATCCTTTTTTTGTCTGGGGGAATTGCTGACAGTAATACCTATTTCTTCAGCTGTTAAATGGGTTCAAATCAAATATGAAAGTGTTACATCTAAAAGATACCTAAAGGGCAGTATGTAGTGTTAGATATTGGTATTGCCGAAGTTTACACCTTTGACAGTTTCTGCCCACTGTTTCGCGTAGCCTAGCTTTGCAAACACCATAAAATATTGCCCTATCCTAATCTCATAAGTCTCCTAACTGTGCATAGTTCTCAATGACTTCTCAAAAACCCCTATTTTTCACCACAAACTGGACTAGGAACCATTTAACCTAAATTCCACTGTCAACACACCCCAATAACCCTCTTAGCAACATGTAGTTTTTAAATCACTCGACTACACGTAGATTTAGTCTGATAACTAGTGAACATCAAACTACACATTTCAAATCCTAACCCTTGACAGGCTTAGTTCTTGCCTGTGTACATGTGCCAGTTAGAAATTGTTGAGCCATAGCTGGCAGAGGGTTGGTCTGATATTTTTGACAGTATGATGCTATCTCAGCATATTTCTTACCTCACATGAAAGGGCATATTTTTCCTTACTTAAGTACATTAACTAGGGTGACTTCTACCCATCTCTCCATTATATTATGTACACCCTCAAAATGAGAAATTCATACTGTGCTCAAAAGTTTATCTATCATCAACATCTTTCACTCACTTATCTTTCTTGGGAACATTTTCGGTCACTTGTACAAGCTTATTGGTATGTGTGACATCACAAATTGCAATCAAATGGTCTAACTAGGAGTCTTGGGTCTGAACACGACTCAAGCAGGGATATCCCTATAAAAGTATAACTCAACTTAACATTTGAGCACCTGGTTCTAATTAGTTGCTAACTGGGAGACCCCGCTTCAATCCTGGGTCAGGACTGCTCGGTGGGGCAGAATACAAAAATCTACAGCCTGACTGGCAAGAAGTTTGCAAAAACCAAATTTGACACATCCAATGTATAATACTGACCTTAAGGACTGTAAAATCACAGACCAAGATTGTGGCAATATGTTTTTTAAGTCCTGCCTTTTCTCGTAAAAAAACTTAATTCACAACCCTTACTCATGACCCTTAAGAGTGATGAAATTATCTTTTGTAAGATTTAGTCCTGGAAAATGTAGCTAAAACAAATGGGATACAATGGTTTTTGTCAACCATACACAAGGAACAGTAGAAGAACTTATTTAAAAGCAATTGTCTTTCTGATATGTTTGCAAGCATACACACCCCTACCTCTGCTATAACTCTTTCTGACTCCATTTCAAAGCTTCTTCCAAACCTGCCAATACCCATTCCACGGCATATATAAATAATTGACATAGTCTTTCTTTATCAATAAATACCAGCAAGGAAATATACTTGTGTGGAAATGCAACAATCTTTGGTTTGGGCTTTGTTTCATAATTCTTCGAATAAAAAAAAATCATTTGAGGCAAAAATTGAGGTTTTCTTCTTTTCTTAACCTATACATTATATCAATTGCCATGAATTGATTAAACTCCAAAGATGTTATGCTTCATTTTCAATGTTTCAAACATTAAGGTATCAACTTTACTGAAAGACATCAACAGAAACATAATAGGTTATTTGAAATTCAGTCTGTCCTCAGTCACCTTTGACCTATGTATGGTCACATGACCAAAGTAGAGGGTCAGCCATCCTGAGTGCAGCCATAGCTATAGCCAAAGGTGTGGCAAGTGTCAGTGAGTTCAATTGAAAGTTAAAACTCCAACCATATACTGATATAATTTGCAATTCTTAAATCTCTAGCTAAGGCTTCATTCCAAAAAGCTGCTTCACAGTTTAAACTGCACATGCCCAGTGTGATGAATTGTGGGTAACATGTCAAAGTTGAAGGCCCCTGAGACATAAACAAAAATGGCCAGAGATGGTATCAAGCTTAATCTAGACAAGAAGTGTTTACAAGTTAGGGGCCTCCACCTTTGACCCCACGCATGAGTAGTTTGAACCGTGAACAGGCTTATAGCTAAAACACAGCGCAGTAACATCAAACAGTCTCATGCTGCTGGCGTTTTTCCTGCTTCCTCTGAGTCTGCTGTTTCATCCTCTGCTGGCGGCAGTTCCTTCAGAGACTTTCTGTACTTATATATCCTTGAGAGCTGGAAGAACCCCGTGGCAGCTACGAAAATGTTCACACTGAACAAGTTGTAGTTCACTGGGATGATTACCTGTGGGAGGGTAGAGGAAGAAAATCTTGATTGTGTATAATGAACATAATGACAAACAAACTTCACTTAAACTTTGAGTTAGTCATGTAATATAACTTATAAGCAAAATGACTACCAAGCATTTAGTCTGTATTCTTTTAGGGACGTCGCTATAGCTCAACTCATAACAGCTTCACAGTTGAGATCCTGGTTCAAATTACTGAAGGTGCTGTTGTGTTATTCCAGAAGACAGAAAAAGGGGGCGTTGTCAGCAGACAACTTGGAAAATAGTTCAAGGGACAGTGAACAAGTAGGGCATGGGCTCATCAAAGTACCAGGGTGGCTGTTTAGCATTGCCCAACCACAATATATACACCGTACACACAGTGTTCTCGCCAGGCCTTTTCAGCATAGGGGCCCCCTATGCTGTGATTTGGACCCCCTATGCTGTGGTCTGGACCCCTATGCTGTGTTTCAACCAGCATAGGGGTGTTTCTTTCTGGAAAGAACCTTGTGACCCTTCATAAATCTTATAAAAAGTTCATATTTGGCTTTAGAATGAGGCTGTAACAGAGGAAAAACTTTATTTTACCAAATTTATCCCTCAAAATGCAGGAATTAGTGTCTCATTGGGTTATGAATTCAAAAATTTTCCGGGGGAACAAGCCAGACTCCCTACTCTGTGGTAATTTCTTCGTAGCTTGCGCCGCCTAAAGTTGGCCTTCTGTACCTGACCCCTATGCTGTGAAAAAATTCTGGCGAGAACACTGACACATTTCTCAAAGTGTTCACATTTTCCCTGGACATGAAGTTCACCACCTAGAGTGGTCCATTCCATGGCCGTGGAAGTCACAAATTCAGTCTTTCACTCTCTGTCATTACCCTGTTGGAACAGTTGATTATAATCGTAAACAGTCACACTGACAGATAGTTACTGAGAAATTCACACCCAGTAAAAAGTGCAAGAGAAAATATCTAGATGGCCTACTGGACGGTAAATGTGGCATCAGAAAACGATATCGTGTTTGTTACCACACATCTGCTTGAAGATTACGCAATTCCTACCATAAAAAATCTTGTGTCTGTAATTTGTACAGCATATCCCATATGGACACAAAGTTGGACATAGCAACTCTGAGAAAAATATGAAAAGAAAAACAGAAACTGAAATAACTTAACTGCCTTCAGCAGAAACAGGTTACATGATCTGAGCTGGCAAAATTAAATTACTTCGTCGTGGGGGACATGTCTAAATACTGACTTGACCTCGGGGTGACCTTGTAGCTATGGAACAGAACATGCCCCTCCCCCTCTCTAAAACACGACAAAAAAGCCTTACAAACGAGTATCTAGACCAAATGCATCCCGTGGCAGCCAGCGCACTGGATTGGTACACGCTTAGCCTCTCCGGCGGCCGTACGACGTCGGCGATCCCGGCGATCACCAGCGCCCACTTGAAGGCAGGCGCCCAGAAAAAGATTGTCTTTGGCCCGGCGGGATGGTTCCAAACGGAGCGGATTCTCTGCGGAAGGAGCGCTTCCACCCGCTTGTCCAGCCTCATGATGAGGCCTCGAAGTCCTACCACACTCATCTGGGACGGATTAGGTTCGTCTTATGTCGCTAAGTCAAGTTAAATCGCGAAAAAAATGTCAGAAACTCTCGACATCCGTGTTCAGAACACAACGAAAATGGCGGTAAGTGTTCGTATTGAACTTTGACCAGATTAGTCAATTCCACCATAAGCAGAGAGGCGACGAAAAATAAATTTTTGTAGATAACTTTTAGTAAACCTAAACTGATGACCATAAAATATCACATCTTAAGTCTCAATATGAGCTTCATTCTTGCTCTGAGTCATAATTCTTAATTTGTTTATTTTCTGAAATAAAAAAAATAGCTTCTACCCTATTTCATTCAGTGGACTATTCCATATTACATCCGGTTGTCGATTCATGCTTCGCTCTGCCTGACTCAGTGACGAATCTTCTTGTTTCCTGCGTTTTTCCGGCAGAAGTTTTCCTCAGAATAACTTACCAAGATGTCGAACGTTCGTGTGGTCAACGAAGACGCCCAGTTCCAGGTCGAACTGACCAACGCCGGCACGAAACTTGTGGTGGTAGATTTCTATGCCGACTGGTGAGGACTGTGGGGAGGGGGGCATCATGATATGACGGAAACAAAGTCGTTTAGTCGTGACGTTGCATAATTTCTAGAATCACATCTTTTGCTGTTTTCACTGACACCATTACCGTGTTGGATTTTAGTGTCGTACATTTTGCCCTGTTTCTCATACAATGTGGATTTGAAAATACTTTCGATACGATTACTTGAAGAATAATTTACTCTTGCACAAAAGCATGTATGGGTCATAAATATTTGTATGCCCAGGATTATCTAATCTTCTGAGAGATTATGTCCTGATCTCCATCTTAAAGCTGAATTTTGTTTGATGCTAAATACCACTTATTCCCTCCTTTTTTAATTGAAGTTCATTTCCTTTCCAGTGGCATAAGCAAAGCTCAAAGGATACATATCCATGGTCACTTTGTCAAGTCAATGGTGTGAAATTACAACAAAATTAATACCCAGTTATTGATACATTGATGAAAGCTAGACATCTTGGTAAACAATATCAAAAGTCAAACAAATTTCTACCACTGGATTCGATACGGAGATCAATAACGTACGACCAGCGCACGACGAATGTGACTGCTATTGGACCAGGTCTGAGAATGTGTGTTTTACCTTATCTGTACAGGTGTGGGCCCTGCCAGAAGATCGCCCCATTCTTCAACCAGCTGAGCAGTCGCTATCCGACAGTTGTGTTTGTGAAGGTGAATGTGGACCAGTGCCAGGTCAGTCTGAAGAAGGCATTTTTGACACCCACACTCACACACATACACACAGTGATACACAAATACACACACACATACTCACAAATACACACACACAAAAAACAACACAACAGATATACAAACACACGCACACACACACACACACATACATGTACACACAAACACACGCACACACAAACATGCACACACATACACACACAAGCACACACCCTAATGAACATGATAAACATAGACAGGGTTTTTTCTAGAAAAATCAAACAAGAGGGAGCACACACAGGCGAATGAGTGAATTCTAGGTCTTTATGGAAGAATCGATCGCTGAGGGAAGGCTGTATGCTGGGGATTTAGCTAAAATCTGAATTTGACAAGGGGGTGCTGGGCTGAAACAAGAGGGCGCAGCGCCCCTCTTTCCCAATTTAGATGAACCCCTGATAGAAACATACACACATACAAAACTTCACATACACTTATATAGAAAACAAGACCTTCTTATTAATGAAGACGATAAATACATTTAGCCTAATATCAGTAATATTCCCTTTTCCAATGAACATCTGCAGCTAACGGCATCGTCCAATGGCGTGCGAGCGATGCCGACGTTCCTGTTCTTCCGTAACAAGACGAAGGTTGACCAGCTGCAGGGGGCTGACCAGAACAAGCTGGAGGAGAAGGTGAAGAAGTGGATGGGGGAGGAGGAGGAGGACGGGGAGGAGGGGTCAGGCGGGGTCGGAGTGCCTGGACAGGTCAGTTCTTCTTAAGATTTGAAGTTTGGTAAGATTTTCAAACTTATTTAAGGGAAGGATTGAACTTTTAAGAGGGTAGATTGGGGGTCCTTTATGTCTTATTCTATTAATTATAAGCTGACGAAAAAAGAGACTCATTATTACCTCCGTGATTGGGGGTATTCAGTGTGTGTGTGTCCATGACTCCATCTGTGTTTCTGCAGTTATTACCTTCACTGAGAAGGTTGTTTTGCACAGCGTTTGTGAGAGTGTCCTTCTGTGTACACGATAACTCGAGAATGTCTGTATATATTGGTAGATGGGTAGGTCTTCTTGAGACCTCGAAATGATTAGATTTTGGGCCCCTTTGCAACTTGCTATGCATGGGACTGGAACAGAACTTCCGCTCTTGATATTTCATGTTCTGAACATGCTATGGTCATGATTTTTGAGATGTAGATCTTGGGAGGGAGAGTAAGTCATGTACGTTTGGGACCCCTAGTTTCCATATGATATGCACAATTGATGAACTACAATTAAACAAGACATACGAGATGTTCTAAGTATTTCACAGACTCAAACTCTTGTTGTTATTTGAGTCTTGAAGCATCTGTCTATGATTCCTTTATCCCCAGATGAACTTGAACTCCATGATCATGAAGTCTGGCTGTGAGTGTCTGAACGACAGCGATGACCACCCCTTCAGCCACTGCCTGGACAAGGGTGGACAGTACCTGGAGTCTGACTGTGACGAACAGCTCATCATGACTGTTTCCTTCAACCAGCCTGTCAGACTCCACTCTCTCAAGATCCAGGGGCCTGATAACGGTACGTATGTGTGGCTAATTATCGATAATTGTATGGGTCCATCTCGGTGTGAGTGCGCATGCTGCCTGACACCTATCATTCTTGTTGTAGCTGTGTGTCTGTATCTGAGTATAGCTGGTATAACACACCAGTAGCATAACACACCATCTTCTTTTATGATCACTGTCTTTTAGTGCTTTTATTTTCTAACTTTCAAACTTTCTGTCTCCTTTTGTACCCAAACTAGGCCAGGCAGCAAAAACAGTGAAGATCTTTATCAACCAGCCCGCCACACCAGACTTCGATGCAGCAGAGAGGAACGACGCTGTTCAACAGTTCGAGTGAGTGAAACGGAATCACTTTTTCAAAGCAAGATGATATTAATGCAAGCAACATTGTTTGAATTCAATGATATTTGGGAAAGTGTGATGGAACTATGGTTCCGCATTTTTAAAAATGCTACTGCTAGCAAAAGTTGAAGTAGACATGATACCACAGTATAATGTTTAAGAGAGCAGTAGACAATGGTTTCTATGACTATAGAAATCAGTACACAATTTTACCATGTACACTTGAGACATCATTGTTTCAAAATCAAAAGCAACAATTCAAATTGCTTTGATGTACCGGAGTATGCATAATTGTTAACACTTTTTATGTCTGTTTTCTTCTTACTTCAGTTTCATTTGCCAGACTTAAGATTTGTCATGCTCTATTTGTGTAGGTTAACAGCAGAGGATGTGAAGGAAGACGCAATCATCAACCTCCGATATGTGAAGTTCCAGAACATACAAAATGTCACTGTAAGTCAGTAATCATTTTCTCAGTGATGGAACTTCGAAGTTACATCTATGCCATTCCATACATGTAGAGTTAGAATTTCTCCCTTTCCAAAGTAGTGATAATTTGATTCACATCCATTTATTTCAGGTTGATAGTACATTAAGATGTTCAAGACACCTGTTTCGTTTTTCCATGACCCACAGATATTTGTTAAAGACAACCAGGGAGATGAGGAGACCACAGTAGTCAACTACCTAGGCTTCATTGGAACACCCGTAACAGCTACCAACATGACCGAGTTCAAAAGGGTTGGTATCTGTTAATGTTTGGTTTAATCAGTGCACTGCCTAGTATTATCACACTAGTTCTGTTTTGAGATTAAATGAAGTTATTATCTTATAGGTTTGTGTACAAAGGACTTTAACTTTGTTATCCAGTGAATGTACCAACCTGATGAAACTATCACAGAGATGTACATATACTGATATAGATTGTCAAGAGACCACATACTGCATCACAGTAGATTATGACAAGAAATTGTATTCATTTTTCTTTTTTCCTTTTTCCAGGTTGCAGGCAAGAAGGGGGAGAGCCATTGACATCATTGGGATAGACATGTTCAATTTCACAGAAGTTTGAGAAAATGTAGCTGTTTCACATATACAACTGTATAGTACAAATTTCAGGGGAATTCTGGTACATTAGTGGTCCAGTGACATTACCTGCTATGGCTATTCTTAGGTATTTTGAAACTCCAAAAATGCAAATAAAAGGGTTAAAATGTCAACAACAATTTGGTTTTTTGGGAATTGATACAGTTAACAACAAAATTATTTATACTCCTCATGACTTTTCACTCATGTTGTTATGTGAAAAGTTTTGCTCTTCTTTAAACTACTGGTGCAAGCTAGAAACATTGTTAGATAACATGGTTCAGAGGTACTTTCCTCATGCTTTTACAAAAGATGCCATGTCCAGCATTATATAATCATACCCTCCTTGTCTAAATTTAGTTATAGTTTTGTAAATGAGATTAAACCACAGTTTACAAATAAGTGAGTTTTTAATGATCTAAAAGCCCTGTACTACATTTCATTTTTGAGGAAACAAATTTACGATGGGCGGGTGTGAATAAATTTGGGGTATGAATGATTTTGTTGTTAATGGTATATAAAACATTACACTCCTATCAGAGGTTTGCATGAAATAAATATGAAAATCAAGTATCAAGTCAAGTATCAAGTCAACAAAAATAAGTACCAATTTGAAAATTGATGTGGCATAAGATGATTTTGGTGTCAGGTCTTTATGGGTATAAACATATCTGCTATAGATCATTCAAGATCTTTACAACTTTACCCATATTTATGTTGATAATACGTTAACATTGATGTATTTATGGGTGAAGAGTTCTCTGCAAAACTACAGGTCACTTTGAACATTATACATGATAGTTTTATATCAATGTATTTGTGTTTATTTTTCTCTTGTTTACAAAACTGCCACACTGCAAAGTCCTGTCTGGCTAGTTATTATCACCATAAATATTTAAAAGCTACTTCATCTCTTAAAATATAATCCCTGTAGCTCTATTTTGTCAAATAGGAATGTTTTGTTATTTTCGTTGCCTCCAGTCTTAATCATAGTATCCCAGGGTTTTGGGTATGAAAAAGCAGATTGTGACAATGCTCTGCTTAACCATGTTATTCCCAAGGTACTCCATCTTTTGTCACCACGTTTTTATCGGTTACGAGGTTAGGAAGCAAATAAAACATTAAAAACTCATCAAACATATTGTTGTGTCATCTCATGATATGCAAAAAACTCTTCAGTTTTGCACATCTGATGGCATGATGGCATTGGGAAAGGCCTTAAGGGACTATCAATATAGAGTGTCAAAATATGTTCATTGTTATAGAATGTAGACATCACATTGTACTATGTTTAGGTAGGTTGTTACACTTATTGAGCACTTTGAAAAGTCATTAGGAATGGACCTGTGATTTAAATGAAAAGGAAATAAATGATACAACTACTTTTTATCGTTGTAGATATTAGCTTACAGACTTGATTAACGGAACATACTTTTTTTTGCTGGAAATGTTTCCTTGGTCTTCACACAGTACAGCTAATGATATAAAGAGAATGGGTAGCTACTACATGTATTGCCCCCCCACCCACACACATACATATGCATTACCATAACTTTATTGCTTGAAAATTGTGTAAGATTTAACGATACAAGTGTGTTTTGAGTCTATAATATATATATTAGGTACTTCTATATTCTGAATTTAAGACAGCCTTTTCCATAACAAGAGAGATGAATTTTGTACGACTATCCCAACAGTAATTTGCGATCGTAATGTGGTCGTACAGCTTAGTCGCCTGTTTGTGACCATGCAGCCTGGAGTATTTGTATGACCGAAGTCGGGCCACGCTTAGAGTTGGGCATACCACAGTTTACCATAGCAACCAAGTATGGCAAACATGTTATAGAGGAATATTGTCTATGGTATATCTAAAGATTGAAAACACTGGACATAAAGTTACAAATGTAACCGTTCCATTGCTGGCCAATTTCAGGTAAATTTTCTGTGATGACGCTTATCTTGAATACACTAGATAAGCTGGATAGACGTTACATAAAATCATTCATACCTCTGAAACAACAATCAATGATATATATTTGTCGTGAGGTTTTAGATTTGTCAATTTTTGGTCGTTCCAGTGGCATGGTTGCCATCAGCTGATTTTAAGGCTTCCACCAAAATCTATTTTAACCAATTGCAACCATTCGCCATAGTGCAACGTCGTAATCTCAAAACATATCTGTACCTTCGACTGTTTTCAACTTGTTTTGCATATCTTTTCATCCTTATTTGGTTCTTTAAGAGCCTTTTGCCAGGTGTCCACTAACAAACTGACTGTACCTATTGTATCTGAAAAAAACTCCTCGCAAAAGTACTTGAAAAATAAGCAAATACTTAAAAAATAAGCAAATCAGTTAAAAAATCACAGAAGTCGATGATTAACCTGCGTAGAGTGACGTACCCTGGCCGGGTCATCCCGTGTCACACCCCTGCACGGTCCGATCACATGCTCTCTTTTCTACAACCTATGGCCGCCATCTTGTTCGGGTAAAATTTCCTGCCAAGTGCGCAAAACTACACCACGAAAAGTGCAATAACGGTGGGTTTGTTCTCTTGTTTAGCATAAGGTTTTGAAATAGCACCGAAAGGCTTTTGTTTGTCAATTGTTTCGCCAGCGCTTCGCAAATTTGCACCGCTTTCTAGTTGTTTGACTTTAAGGAATGCTACGGTCAACAATCTAGGACAATGTAACAGACGGAATATGTATCAAAATGTCCATAATAGCAGGTGCATTGTTGCAAAGTAAAGTGTTTACCAAAAATTACACGAGCTAAAGAACCATCTAAAGGATACAGTAAATTCCGGTCCCTTGTAGATTTTGTTACATTACACAAGAGACAAACTATGTCAATACTGATATCTTCCGATCTTATGCGATTACATCTTTCCGTTATGGATGCATACAGTAGAGTGGTCTGTCATAACTTCTGTCACTGACAGATGATTTAGTCTTAAACATTTTGAAAACGCTGTTTTGAATCAAGTATGCGCGCTTTATAGTTTTATTGCTGTTATAGAGGCCACGTGACCTTTAAATCGTCCACTCCAAATGATTAGTTACCTCTTAGCGTGCTTACGTTTACCCAACTATTACTTCGTCCTGAACCAAAGAACGGCAAAAGTTCTTGCATTGTGAAGTAAAAAAAATCCAAATCCCACCGCTGCCACTAGTGTAAAAAACGTGTCTATTCCCCCGCTGTCTGTTCAACTGAAAACAGGACAGACCCGATTGATGATGTCTCTGCTTTTTTTTATTCATAACCATGAACGTTTGTGAGGTAACTATGACCATGTAGAGAAGGCAAGACATTTGATAGTTGACCGGATCCTGTTGACCACTAAAACATATTGCTGCCGTAGGATTGATCCTATTAGATTTCATAAAAACTACGAACGCCGCCATTTTGTTGCCCGAGTCCGGTGGACCGAGGTCCAAAGTTTGTGTTTGTCGTACCATTTGGTCCCCCGCCGTGACTGGTTATCGATAAGGGCATTTATATAACCGATGACCTTCACAATTGTTATCGGCTGCCTAAGAAACGATTTTTTTAAACCATTGTCGTTGATATTGAAATTGAATGCTTAGTAGTTATGTACGTCATCGACGATTTTAGATGGTCGGATTACCATAGCTGAGTTTTGATTTAAACACGACTTACTCGCTAACTCATACTCTTGCAAGTGGTGCGCAGAGCCAACATAACTTTCAAATTGTGAAAATGATCTTCATCTTTACGATATCTGCCAGACATCGCCCCAATGCGCCCTCACATTGCATCATCTTAGGTTGCGTGGATGATGCAGTTGTTTCTGTAAGTTTAGGTCCATGTCTTGTTGGTGCAACCCCTACACCGGCCTCTTTTTCATAAGTGTCCTCATTCTACCCATCAATTGCTTGTTGAATAAAACACGTCACTCACTCGGTAGTTTATGAGGTGGTTATAGGGACTGACCATACCTTATGTTTCGTATACACCAACGGGCGGATCATGAACACTGTATACATACAACGTTAGATTAATACACAACGCATGGCAAATCAATCTAACAAGCCATGCCATTGATACGAGTACAGATCTAGAGGTGCAACGACATCTCGAAATATCGGGGTTGGAGATATACCAGCTGCAACATACTAAGTGGAATATATTTGAAAAAAAATGTATCCACATGGCACATGCAGGTCTAATGATCAAACGTTTACTTTCAGTACAATATCAGATTGTTACACCTCTTCCAGATAGCAGTGATAGCTTTAGGAACCTCTCATTGGGTGTACATGTCACAATGTCAAATTCCTACACGTTCGCATCTCATTATTGGTAGTATAATCACTACAACCCTGACCCTTTCACATACGTGTAGCTTTTCTCTGTCAAGTGTTAAAAGTTCATTTAATTTGTCGCCCAGAGAATGTGCTTGCTGTATTGACTCATTGATACTTATCCGAGGGAGGCGTAAACCTTTGTTCAGGCTGAGGGATTGTGTTGTCAGCAAACAGTATTGCTACATGCGTGAATAGTTTCATCAGGTTGGTAGATCACTGGTAAACAAGGCTGTTTAGACAGAACCAATGTTTTTCACCTGCCGACGTTTATTTTTTGTGACTGCCTGCCACCTTTCCTCGGGTCAATAATGACTGGTTCTACTTCGAACTGCAGCTAGGTGTCGCTGCTGTGGGACGGATGCGGTCCCAAACGAGTTTGTGTCCCCTCATGATTCGTAGATTTTACCAGTAGATATTGCCATGAGAAAGATGGCTTGCGACCTCCCGAAATGTCAGAAAACAAAGAAACTAAATGTTGTATGTAAAGAATTTTCCATTATTGCTACATTGCGAGATGGGATTTAGGGATTTAGTAGGATGACTCTTTGCTCATTACATGACAAAAGTGGAGGTCAAAGAGCTAACATTTGCTAGCAAACGGAAAACTTTCGTACCCAACGCTTCCAAGAATATCCTGAATATTAGTGCTACAATTCGGGTAAAAGTAGCTAGAGTGCGGCATTGCTACATTATAACTTGCGTTAATCATTTACTATTTGTACTTCTGGAACCTTGCGACGACGTACTTGTATAAGTTGCCAATTGTATAACATACATTTGTATATATCATATGCAACATTTTTAGTTGCCCGTCTCATAAAATTGCTTCAAATGTCAGTAACCAACATTTCCAAAAAGAGTTCAAGGATCTCATACCTCAGTTAGATATACAGATTTTCCCGTAAGTCTTGTTTAGTTCTAATTCATTGATTATGCAAATACATTTTTGATTGACAGTATATGTGTCCATTGATTGCTTTCTGTCACTCTACGGTGAAAGTATCATATGGAAAGTATGTAACCGTGAAAATACAGACAAGCAGAAAGACCAAAAACAACATATTAGTATCGTCTTCCATTGGAATGTCTGCCAGCTGTCAGATAAGATAGATAAATAGCTACTTCTACCAACTTTGAGCTCCATTTCCTGTTACTTCGCAATTATACCCTTCACTTCATGCCACTTTCATGTCACAGGTACACAAGATGAGAAGAACGTTTCTCTTCCTCGCGGCTGCTGTCCAGTGCGCGTGCGTACTTGGCCAGTTGCAGGGATGGCCGGACGCTAACATCTGTTCCCCCGGCCCCAACACTACTGTGCCCCTCCCCACCATACCCAGCAACTTCGAGACCAGAATAGAGATCACCATAGAAGCTGTGGACGGGCAACCCAAGAAGACAATAGAGGTAAGACTTTTTTTTTCTTTAGAGTTGATAGAGATAATGAAATAACGAAAAAGAACAATACATTCTCATTCAGAAATGTATTTTCTTAAACATCAAGATAAATCGGGTCCACGTATGAAAATGTGTATATAACAATATGATGAGGTTGATAAATGGCTTATTATATGTACCCCTTTACTTTACTTTTACTTTGATACTGTCAGCCTTCTGGCATGATTTTGCAAAGAGATATTTATTTCTTGATACTATAATTATTTTGGCCCAGGATATGTAGTAGGTCTATTAATCAAGTAGGAAGCTTTTTTTTTACATTCGCAAAACAACTAAAAGCATGGCAGCACCAATATTAGTATGTTGAATGTTAACTATCATCTATCGATGCCTATAGTTGATGACCTTTTACACCTGACCTTTTAAAAGTCACGAACTTTAACATCTGACTTTATCTTATGATGACCTTTCACATCTGACCTTCAGATGTGGGAGTTTTTCGACTCTACGAACAACCGTGGCCTGATTGGCATAATGGCGAGCGGTAACTATGGTTACCAGATCTACAACTACCGAACGAACGAGATCTACGACATCCAGGGTACGAGAACTTACCTTGGACCATACTATCATTACAGGGCTGGCGACAGCAAATACCCGTCTTGTTTTACCATTGTTGTGAATTACTGCTATATGTCAAAATTGACTTATGAGAATTCTGTTTGTGATCGAGTTTGGTAATCTATTGTAGATTGCACTTTCTACATCTTTTGATAGTGTCTTAAAGATATGAAGACATAAGTTTTTTCTCCTTTCTTGACCAGGTGTGGCCTGTGTGCAGCAGCAGACTGTCAATGGACAGACGGTCACCATGCCGGGGCCGTGTATGAGTAAGTCTATTTTTTTCTTTTGTTTGTTGCTTTCGAAATGTTTGCTTCTGTGTCAGTTTCTGTCTGAATACAGTAGAGTAGCAGGAAGTGAAAAGAAAATGGTGTAACCGCAGACTGACAGGAAGTAGAGGTCAAATTTGAGGTCAGAATGCCCCCCCCCCCCACAGGATAGGTCAGAGGACCCAGAGATGTCTCAGAATAGGTTATCTTATTTCCCGTCTTCGATTTCCGGCTATATGTTTGCATGGTGCCATATGAGAGCCAGTAGGAAAATGTATCACACAGAATCAGCAAGAAATTTATCATCGGTGAATAGAAAAAAAGATTTACAAAACTAGAAACATATCACCGAGGTATGAGATCTTCGAATTGTTAGCATTGTTACCTCAAAGGGTTTTCAGGATTTACAATGGAGCTTTGAAGAAAGCAGATAGAATCAGTATGATGATGATAACTTTAATTTTTGTGGGCTCTATGGCCTTTTTTGTTTATCTATTTATTTGTTTATTTATCTATTGTTTGCTTGCTCATCCCCCAGACACGGTGTGTGTGACTGAGTCCATGAGTGACGGGAACACCTTCCTGGTGGGACACAAGCTGGAGAACGGCACGCTCCACATGTTCTCTACTGCGCAGGCGCTCTGGTTCGACGCCAGTCGGTAAGGGCATATGACGTCATGAGCACATCCGCCGCCATATTGGTGTCCTTATTTGCATTTTATTTTTTCAGTGAATTGTAGCTAAAGCTTCTACCGCAAGGATATCATTTGCAATAAGTTTTCCCTCAAAAAAAGCAATGTCAAACGCGTCCTTCGTTTGTGCGTAATACATCAAAGAAATAACGTTTTGTGTAACTGAAGTTCTTGATTGTATTTCAGACTACCCATCACGTATGTGGGAGAAGACGTAGTCCGCGGGATTCCCGTACAACACTGGCGCCAGTGTAACTTCATCAACAAGTGGTCATCTACCTTCACGTAAGCACACAACAACGTGTTAACAACATTCGACAAAATAGCAGAGCAGAGTTGTTTGTTTTGTTTGATTGTTTTAGATTGAAATAGAAATGTGTCTTATCCCTAGTCGCACATGTGCACAGAGTAGGCACATTTTATGAGGTTCAGCTTCCATGAAGCTAAAGTTTTTTTGGCAGTCGCTATTTCTGACCGTTACACAGAGAAGCCTTGAGTGTCAGAAAACAACTTGTGTTGTCATATAAAGTAAAATATGCTAGTCATCTTTTTAGCAGAATGTCTATACGTAGAGAATGGTGACCAGGAAATCAAAACAAAGGGTAGAAAACATCTGTAAACAGCACATTTCTTTCATTTTAACGGCAGGGTGGATTACTACTGGAGTAAGCCAGTCGCCTGGGTATCTGCCAGCGGTCCAGCAGCGCCCTCTGTCCCCGTGCGTGTTGTAGTGCAGGGCAGTGGGTGCAGCCCCACCGCAGCCACCTGTTCTCGTCGCCGTGCCTTCAGAAGGCAGTACGAGTTCACCTTCTTCAGACCTGCTCTGACCGTCGACGGAAAGATATTCCAGGTAAACTTTAATCGTTATCTATTCTGAAATAAAGTGGATGACTTTGTTCTTTTTTTTTATTGATGTAAATCAACTATTATAATATTTTCAGTAGCACCCAAACTATTCCGAGCCCCCCAAAAAATATTTGCATAAAAAACTATTAGAATTATTTCGGGCCGGACGGAGGACGGTACAAACTTCCAAGTACCTTTGACGCATTACTGTGCTCACGTGTCCAAATAGATTACGTCCGAAATGGGTTACGTCTTTGAGTCGGCTGAAAATTCAATTATTCTAAATTATTCATTTGTATTGATTCTACCATGATTTGATTTTAGCTTCAATATCTCTAGGAAAGGAATTACATTGTACTTATTTCTTTTCCTCCTGTTCCAGCCGCCAGAGAACGTGCTGTGTCTGAATGAGAAGCTGTCCCTGTCTCTCCCTCCCCTGCCCGACCGGTACGCCGTCAGGACAGAGTACCTCACCAACATCCCCAGCGCAGGGGGGTATCAGACCGTCATCGCCTACTATGATGTAAGTTTGGGTGTCCAATTTTCCCATGATTACATGCAGATATCAATCTAATGTGACTTATACTTATACAAGGACTAAGGCCAGGAGAACAATACATCTTAGAACGTAATATTCTTAGATACAGAGCAACAAGTCAGTTACTGAAGATTAAACAGTCGCTTGCTACTAGTGCAATGAGAACCTTAGGAAAAGAATGAAACATTCATGTACTTGTCAGCTGCATGACCTGGTAGTGGTACCCCTACCATTTCTTTATGACTTTGAACTTGCATATTTTCACATTTTTTTTCATCATTTGCTGCATATTTAATAGAATTAGGATTAAAACACAGAGGAAAATTGTTCCTTTCAGACGTGGTACGACTACGGCTACAAACTGTCCCGGATGGACTTCCTCGTCAACTTTGAGATCCCGGTTCGAACCATCCAGGACTTCAACACAGGTCAGAAAACTAATATTCTTTTTGTCAACGCCTTAAGGATAGAGCCAAATAAGAATCATATTGTATAGTACAAAAATATTCCATTCAGTTTTCAACGGTCAGTTTTTGCTTCAAACAACAATTGATAGGACCTTGCTGTCCATGACAATGTACGTTTGTTGATATCCAGGTATTGAGTACCAGATTCTCCCCACCACCGGAAACTGCAGTGTGACACCCATCTCCAACCAGACCTGGGACACCATCTTCACCGACCCAAACCACGTGCGCATGCGCAACCCATTCGAGTGGTTCATGACTGACAAGTACCCACCCTTCTACCAGGGCAAGGTTGGTTCAGCTGTCTTCTAAAAATAAAGCATCAAATGGGATATCTCTAAGCATCTTTACAAAGCCCCTGTCACGCCTTCGACCTTACCACGACTTTGCTCCGGGCCACTCACCAACCGTCTGCGCTGGGTTGACAATAATCTGGAATCCATCATATTCTAGCTCTTTATGGCCCCCACGATCGCATCCAAGCAGAATATTACTTTTACATGTTTGTTTGATTGAACAAAAGTAATGGTTGGCAAGTACACAGTACCTATGAAGCTGATGTGTATCGCTGGGTTCGGGTTACACAAATAGGTAATTACAGAGAAGGAAACTGCACCTTAAAACCTGTCTCCACTAGTTAATTTGTTGAATGTATGTGATGTTGATGTTTTATGTTGACCTCTGTTGCAGCAAATGACCCGAGGCATGCGCACTGACGTGTGGCTGGCAGCCCGCGCAGATTGGCCCCCGAGTAACCCTCAGCAGAGCGAGTTCACTTACTACTACTCCTCGGTTAGTCAGCTTATTAAAACTCTTGCCCCGTTTGATGGAATCATCATTGAAGTTTTGTTGTTCCAGCTTTCTCTTTAACACTCTGCCTACTGCTTGACTTAACAACCATCTTAGCACAATGAAGGTTAATGTCTGCTGTTGCAACATATAGGTCTGGAAACGCCTGATCGCTGAATTAGCTGCCAGAGAATATTGTATGTAACGTTGTCATATCGTTTTCCTCCAGGCGGAATATCAGCACTACATGGGTTCCCTGGAGGAGAGACGAGTTCCCATCAAGCTGCAGATCAGGGTCAATGTACGTATGAGTGGTTTAGTAAAATCTATGAATAAATGAAATGAAATGAAATCTACAAGCAGATGTTGGCCTGGAGGATCGTAACGTTTCCTAGCTGTTCTAACAATCATTCAAACTTTAAGAGCAACACCCAAACATGTTCTTGTGAGAACTGTATCTTGGGTCCAATTATTCATTTGATAGGCCAAACTTTTAGGGAATCAGCTGCATTTATAAAGAAAGTAAAGAGTCATGTTCATGATGATTAAGTTATGTAAAGATCTAAATCCAATATGTAAAATCTGCTTGTATGATATTATAGTATATATATACAGAGTCTTGTCCAGTACATCTTCTATTTCCTTATAAATACAAGTAGTTTTCTATCTCTTTTGTTTCTTTATTGAAATATCTTTATGCACCCCCAGCCCATCAACTCCGCGTCTGCAGACAAGGCGAACATCTTCACCTGGAACTACTTCAAGTTCGTGGAGGAGCACCCCTACCTGTGGGTGTTCGACACCACGCAGTGTTTCCCCGAGGAGAACAAAGTCAACATCATGTTCACCGTACCAGGTTTGTTGGATTGTTTGGCCAAGTTGAAGTTGTAGGACTGATTTCAATTTTGTCCTACAACTTTCATGATTGATCAGTATACAAATGTTAAATTCTTGATAATTCAGACCAAATTATTTCAGTGATTTTTTGCCCATTGAGGGCAACTGCAAGAAAATTATGTCCATTTTTAATCACGGTTCTCTTAAAAATGCAGACATATACCTACACTGATTGTTGGTGTCACGGGCATCTGCATGGTCAAGTCATGGTGCTTGTTATAGCAAAGTTTTACCATCGTTTCTTCTCTCTTGCCAGCCGACTACAAGGCTGCGTTCCAGCTGAGTGAAACCCTGGCCCGTGACGTGTTCCTGTACGAGCTGGCTCGGGTTATGACGGTCTCTCCTCTCCGCATCCAGAATATCGGGGTACAAAATGTCTTAATCTTCTCATTATAACGTTTTCATAGTGCATTTTTTATGATAGCAGAAGAAATCAAAGCAATCAGAGATGGCAGACTTCACTCCCTTCACCCAACGTTAGAAACACACATAGACAGGCAGACGGACACACACACTGAGAGACACACTAGAACACGACGTCACACCCTTAGAGTGGAGTAGTGGTAGAATAATGGCAAATATCAGAAAGTATAAGCAATCATACAATAGTAAGCAATCAGCACGAATGTTGCTGTTAAAACTGGCACCTGACATAATTCGTTTATAATCTAGCATTATGCATGTTTTTAACCCTTATCTATAGATGTAACCATATATGTATCGCCATATTCACAGTTCCGCTACACAAGCACAAGTGACGTCACCGTTCGGTTCACGTTGCTGGGCGTTCCCCCCGTCACTGGCAACGTCGCCGTCGTCAAACCGCAGACGTCATTGGACGTGGCCAGGACCCTGCTGAAGAACGCCATCGACACCAACAGCTTCCGGGTCACCATCCAGCTGCAGAATGTGGTACGTCATCCTTTCTAACCAATGGGTATTCTTGAATCTGAAATACCACGACCTGATTGGTTAGAAATTGGTCGACCAGGTCATTCTTTTATAACCAATGGCCGTGCTTGAAGACGCAATACTACGGCCTGATTGGTTACTTGTAGGCCAATGACACGGCTCTCTTGGAGCACAGACCATGCTTATACGATTAAATATAGGATTGGTCAGAATGGACCATCGATGTCGTCCTTATAAAACCAAGGTTTGTGCTTGAATTTGAACTGCCTTGGCTCCAGACTCTCTGGCTGATCAGAAACTAGCTATTCGCTGATCACGAGCAGTATTGTTACAGATGTATTCATATTGATGACTATTACTGATATATCACATAATCAGCTATATGTTCCGGATATTGAATGTCGTCATTTCCGTTTCCCAGCTGACCGTGGTTGTGCCTGCCTCCCCGGGCACCATCGTGGAAAACGCTCAATTTGATGACCAGTCATCTACCATGACAGGCTTCTCCGGCGGTAAGAATGGTTCTCTTCTTTATCAACATCTATTTCAGTAGATAAAGAAGACATAGCTTCAACTACGGTTGTGTGTAAATCAACCAATTAGCCTTTACGACAGAATATAAGCTTATACCGCTCTCGATATCTTTCAATGGGCCATAATTTACATGGTTAACTATGCGTTTAGTCGACTATAAGCTTTGCTATTGTTTCCCGTATGTGCCATGGATGGCTTGCCCACTGGGCTGCTGATTGTGACCATCTCCCTGGGCCTTGGCGTGATGTTCCTGCTGTAGCTGTAGGAGGTTTTCATGACTCCAGCTGCAGTAGAATGGCGAAAAAATGTTTCTGTTCTTTGTAGGTCTGCTGATCGTGACTATCTCCCTTACCCGATGTTCCTGCTGCAGCTGTAGGATGTTTCAGCAGCAGTACACTGACGTAAACTGTTTTTGTTTCCCGAAGTTGCCATGGCTGGTTTGGCCATCGGGCTGCTGATCGTGACCATCGCCCTGGGTCTCGGTGTGATGTTCCTGCTGCAACTGTAGTATGAGTCTATGACTACAGCATCAGCACAATGATGTAAACTGTTTTTGCTTCCCGTAGGTGCCATGGCTGGCTTAGCCATCGGTCTGCTGATCCTGACCATCGCCCTAGGTCTCGGCGTGATGTTCATGCTGCAGCGCGGGTTCGACGGTGCCGCCAAGGCTCCCGCCGTGGCGCGCAGCGGGGGAGGAAACACCGCGCCTACCGAGGAGAAGGTGGCAGGCGGGCTGCCCACACAGATGGAAACCATCGAGGTTCCCACAGATGATACCAGTGCATAGGTTGTGTATATTTGTAGTAGGAAACAAAAAAAAAATGTACTTAAGAAATGATACAAACAATTGACAGATAGGTAAATAGCAATTAAATGGATGTTCGTTTCCAATTTTTTCTACAGGTTCACGAAAGTTAAGATTAATAGAATGGTTAAAGTAAGTGCTTTCTTGTATCCTTGCCCTTCCAAATAAAACTGTAATTGTTGAAAATTCAAATATTTCAACAGTCAAAGCAAATTAAATGAATGACAAAATGAGTAGGTCAATTATAAAATATGTATATGTTGTAGTATGATGCAAAATTTGTGAAATATATATGGAAAACACATAAACGTGAGTCAACATGATAAGTAAACTAAGTTTTATACAAGCTTCACGTGCCAAACAATTCCAGTATCTGTCATGCGGTGTAGCAGTGTACAGGGCCTGACAATTAAATCTTTCTTTAATTAAGAAATGGAATAGATTTCGAGTACAATGGTCAAGTCTATGTCCCAAGTGAACTGAGAAAAATATTTTAGTTTAGGTCTGAATGAGTATTTGATTTTGTTATATTGTACTAAAACTCACTCCCTGGCTGATAAATAACAAGTTTATAAAACAGTCAGTCTACCTAGTCCCTAATACCTATGATACCTAGTGTAGGCATATGTAATGGACGCGTGGCAAGAATTATTTGATTAAGTTTATTAGTAGCTCCTTAAAATGTTTTCAACATCTATCACTCTTGCCCTTTGTTATATTTTTCTTCAGAAAATGTAAATCAAGCAACACTCTGCTCCTCTATCTTACAAAACACAGTCCACCTTCAAGTTAATGACTGAAGAAACCATAAATGTATTTGGAAAGTATTTGGAAAGTTAATTGTTGCATGTAAAAGTTTTCCATCAGTGACAATAAACTACAAAGTCTCAAACCTTCGTTATGCTGAAAACTATTCTTCTTCATAGGTCTTCCTCCAAATATTTCAGATATATCATGGTTTAGAATAAGCTGTTGAACTCCATATACTTGCTCAACTACGACTTTGAAAATATTTTTTGGACCACAGACCTCCAGAAATATGTGAAACAAAGTATCTCAGCATATGTTTGTACATGAATTTGCTAGACTTCATTACTAACATATATATTTTTTCGTTTTCATATTGTCTGCTTAGGATGTTGACAATGACATCTATAAACCGACTGACGGTTTCAACTGCGCAATCGCTAGGTCAAAGGTGAAGATCCCTAAGGTGTAATCAGTCAAGAACGTGCTAACTTCATGTCCAGACGTGTTTTGTTTATGTCTCAGGGGCTTTCAGCTTTGACATATTACCCACAATGCATCACAATGTACATCCGCAGTTGAAATCGTGAACCGCCTTATTATACTCGCATATGTTTTCGGGATTACAGATATAAATGAATGTTCCGCAAGTTGTGAAACACGAAACTTTAGAACGATAGTCACAGTTCTGTACAATCATATGAAAACCTTTTAAAACCTGACATAAGACTAGTGCATCAACTTCACGCGTATTCCTGTTTTCTCATTGTAGCCACAAGACCACTATAGACATGCCTTTTATATGGATTGAGTACATTAAACCAGTAAGCAAATCCTTTGAAACCTTCTTTGAGCCAACGATATCAAATTCACGTATTCATGTTTTCTCATTGTAGCCACAAGACCACTATAGATATAGCTCTTTTATGCATTGAGTGCATTGAACCTATAGGCAAATCCTTTGAAACCATCTTTGAGCCAAGGATATCAAATTCACGTATTCCTGTTTTGACAGTCTTTGACAACTGAGTAATACTGTGCATTGAACTGTTTCAAAATTCACAGTAAGACTATCCTCCTAAATCCTTTGTCGCGACGAGCAAATCAAAGTCATATATTTCTGCTTTGTGATAATCCACACAAAGGAATAATCTATGGGTGCAGTTACGTGAAATAAACTGTCTCCAAATTCACTCTGAGTAAATCCCGTGAAACCCTACTTTGAGGCCAGCAAATCAAGTTCTTGCTATGTATTCTTGTTGTGACAATGTTGGCAATCGCTCTATGCATTTTACTTTCTGCCTATTCACTTTCGGGATTTGTTTTAAAATCTCTTTTTTTAAACTGACAAGTAGTAATATATGTTCCTACTTTCACAAGCTTTTTCACTGAGCATTTAGACACATTTCTGTGCATATCTTTCTCCAAATCCACTTGAATGAGTATGAAAGTCATTTGAAAGCCCGTTTGACAAAAGCAAACAGAATACGCATTGACGCTTTGACCATTTTGACCACTGAGCGATGTACATAGTTCTGGGCCTTGATGCGTTTCCAAATAACAGCTTGTATATATCTCTGTACAAGGACTATAGGGAAATTACTATCTCACAGTTATATTACGGAAAGTTAGGAACTACAGCTATACGAATTGTACGTCCACAGCGCTTCAGGTACAAATTTGCTGATGACAACAACATCTTTTGACAGAAAGTTATTCATGGTGATTTGTCACTTTTCCGTGTCAGAATATGTGGAGTCGTCATCTTCCTTTTCCATATTTGACAGCCCATACATAAGTCCATTGGATGCCGCCTGGTCGTCATAGCAACCCTTCTCCACCTCTTCGCACAGCGCATGCGTGCTATCAGTCTGCTCTTCACTCATTGGTCCTTGCGTGAGATTGTTGTCATGACAACTGTCTGTAGAGCCGTTCACGATCTGTAGAAGACCTGGGTCTCTTCTCAGACCCTCGATAAACTCCCGCAGAATGAGAAACCCGTCTTGGTCGCTGTCAAGACGTTCGAAAATCTTCTCTGTCACGTCCTGGATGTGGTCCTCTCGTTCCCGACGTTCCTGGGCCTGCAGCAGTTCGTCGATGTTGGTTTCTTGAGGGAGTCGGATGTCCTGAAGAAACTGCAAAATAAAAAAGACATGTTAGTGTTTTCAGTCTGTGTGATATTTTGTTCTGTGTGTGTTATGTTCGATTCATGGATTCGATTCTTGGCATTCCCGGCTAGACGTTGTGTCCTTTGCAAAGACACTTTGCACGACGTTCCTCACTTCACGCAAGTTTGATACTTTGAGGAGTTGAAAGGCAGCAGACGGAGAGGGATGGGCACCACCTTCCGACAAGGTGGGTTGTTATCTATAGCCCCCTACATGCAGACACAGAGGATAACGGCCCACCGCCCCTACGCCCTCTAAAACGCTACGGGACTACATTTACCTTAACCTTTTTATAACCCCATCCAACAGAGTCGTGTGACAAGCTCACATATAGCAGCAACGTTTGAAGTTATAACAAATATCCTATAGTCACACGACTGCAACTTCCGTACTGATAGCTCTCTAACATTCTGACATTCTGCTACTGCCTTCTGGTGCCCCTTTGCCATTTTGAGTGCGTCCAAACTGAATCGTCCGCCATACTCGAAATGGCTCCATTAGGTACCCACGCCTGCTGGGAGTCTTTTAGAGTTAGAGTTTTCCCCCTAGCTTTTTGCAAATGCCATGCTTGGGGTAATGTAGATGTAACGTACAGAGAACGTGGTGTAATGGAAGGGGTAATGAATGTCGATACACGGCCAGTGCATCAGCCTAGTGGGTAGAGTGCTCGATCGCATACAACCCCGACTTTATAAATGGTACCTAACTTCTTTAACTGATCAGTACTCGGGACTTATTGGAAAGAGTATGGTAGTTGTCCAGTTAGCAGTCTTGTCAATGATCAGCCATGATTTTAACACAGACGCACATACACACACACACACAGACACACACACACACACACACACACACACACACACACAAACACACACACAAACACACACACATGCATCGTTTCCAAGAAACATAGGAATAGACTTTTCACAAAATTCCTGCCCTTGTTACTTTGTATCTATTGATTGCTCTGGTAGGTAGTTTGACACCGTTTCCCTCAATAACTAAAGCAGTTGGATTTCTTCCGATGGCATTGTTATGGATGAATTAGCTCGTTAAAATCTATGATTGATTGCCCTTTCAATGATAGTCTAAAAGTCATTTATCATCGCAGACATGGATCACAAAAAGTGCTGAAGGTCTCTGACACAACACTTCGTTATATTAGAAGCCCCCTCCCCCCAAGACACCCGACGCATTTTCACTAGGAGTCCTTTTCGCACCTTCCAATGCATCTCTACTCAACAGGGACGACACCTTTTGCTTTCACTATCCCATTGAAGGTCGTTTCATCAACCCCCGACATTTCAATAAGATTTTTTGCAGCACTTCACAAAATGTTAAAGTGTCTAGAGGATGGTAAGTAGGCGGCACTGTGGTGCTGTGGTTCGGAATATTGACTTAGAATCTAAAGGTTCTTAGTTTCAATCCCTAGCGGGCACGAAGGTTATGCAATTGGGAAAAGAACTTAGCACCTATTCCCACAGGTTAAGAGGCGTACCTGGCCCTGGTTAGAGACGTAATCTCGGATGGGACGCCAAGCTGGAGGTAACGTGTTTGAGTAGAGCAACATGACGAATCCACTACACTATTATTGAAAAGAGTAGGACGTGCTTGGATCAAACCTTACAGTCCGGTCTTACCTAGCTTGTTCTTCCTTATTGTACAAAACTGGTGTTTTATGCCTTAAAGCAGATTTATTGATTATGCGAAAAAACAAATTAAACAAACAAACGTTTGCTCAATCTTCTGTAACAGTCTATAGAATATGAGTAAACAGTGATACAAAAATCAGAAAAATTATATTAAGTTTGGGACTATAGGAATTAAGGAATTTCATTCAACAGATTAAAGATCGCGGATTAGTATCAAATATATCAACTAACTAATGAACATATAACGACACATTTTTCATTTTGATTTTACGAGTGTCGCACAGACCACAGCGTAACCATCAACGCAAAAAAATAAATCACTCTCTTTCATATCGTCTCTTGTTTTGTCACTTTTATTGCTGTAACAAGCTTTCTCTTCCAGATTTTATGTGGCACGACAATCTAAACCACCCGTGTTGAACTTTGAACCCCCGAGTGCTGTTTAATATTGGCGTGTGGGTGTCTGTATTTCCATGGAGTGCTGCAGGCGTTCGGTACAGTCAGTCTTAAGGGATTGTCTAAGTGCGAGAGGTTTGCCGAGTCAGCCATGTACTCTTGTTGCCAGAGGTGCCCGGAGAGCTCGTTAACAACAAACTCCTTCATCAAAACAGCAAACATTTTGACACCACTCTGTGGTAAAGTGCCTTACTGATGATTTAAAACCTTGACAAGCCCATATTTTGTTGGTTAAAGAAAGCCACGTTATTAGAGAGCAGTGTTTCCATCGTGAAATTTGTTCTTTAGCCTGGTTGATATGATAAATAGGCACTAAGGATCAGCAGGCTTGTTAAAACTGCGACCTAAGGTGTGCGGGTCAGCTTTAGGACTCTACTCTGCTTAAAGTCAATGACCTACTTCTTTGTTGTTGAAATGAAAAGGAATTATTCACGCAACATTTTGACAGTGTTTTTTTTTAGGATTCACAAACATGAAAAGCCGAAAACGACCCAAGCATTTCTAGTTAGTCCCTTCCTGGAAAAAATTCTCACCTCTTCTTACAAATATACTTGAAAGTGAAGTGACAATTTTATTACTTCTGATAAAAAAAGTAATAATAACATCGTTACTCCGCAGAGGGGTAAAGTGTATAGCCACCTACAACATTAACAAAAGACGTACTTGGTGTTTTCCAAACGCCCGCGGGAGATTGAAACGGCGAAACCCTTTGATCACTTTGCGTCGTTCCAGCCTGTGATTGAAGGAAATAACTGAAATCATAAATTCGCGTTTGTTGCAGGCGGATTTGTGAATATTCATATCTCCGATTAATAAGACGCGTAGCAAAGCTACCTTACATCGCGTCGCCGCCACCGCGGTTGGTTATTTAACATCCGCTCAAAATAAGCACACAGCCAGCCTGTACCACACAATCTCTCGCTGTCAGGGTCCTGTCAGACCGTCAGGCCAGTGCACAGCATGGCGACAGTACGCTGCGTTCAGCTTCTGTGCGCGAGTCTAGTGATCTTTTGTACCGACAAGATCGTGGCAGGTGCCAGTGATGTCATCGGGGAGAAAGGCGGCTTGCCCACAGACTGTGCTGCTGTGAAAAGCGGGTGAGTTTTATAGAAGCATTTAGAACTGTCGAGAATATTGATAACTATGCGTGTCTCGGTGTCCACGTGTATGTGGATGTGTGTGTGTGTTTGTGTATTTGTGTGTGCGCGCGCGCGCGTGTGTGTGCGTATGTGTATGTTTGTTTATATGTATGTATGTGTGAGTATCTGTGTGTGCGTGCGTGTGCATGTCTGTCTGTCTGTTTGTGTGTGTTTGTATTGAATCATTTATCATTATTTGTTCAGTCACGAAAATAAATTCGAACGTTATGATCTAGTCATATTGTAAACCGGGTCAACTTAATTACGACACCACTGTTCGCCTCTGTTTCAGGACTTGGAGCTACACCTTCCGCACACCTGCGGGTTTTCTGGCCGCGACGCATCTGCAGCGGCCCCGAGCCACCTGCGAGCAGCTGAAACAGCACCTGGAGACAGCCGGAGGGATGTTGGAACAGACCCAGATGGTCCTCGAACCTCCGGAGATGAAGGGTAGGAAAGGCCAACATATCCTCCTGATGCAAGATAGACTCGTACTCTTACGGGCTAAAGCTAAAAAAGCTTGGATGCCAGGCTATGTACAAAGCTTTCATCATTTCAATAAAAGTGATTGTAGCACTCGTTTGATTACACCAAAAGTTAGGACCAAAATCATATTTTTATTGAGCTATTTTATTGACAATCCTCACTATACAAACGCTTTATTTTATCTGGAAAGGGTGACGACGCACTGGTAAATTGTGTTCTAGATGTATTTGATTGCTTATCTTTGCAATGTATAACGGCACCGTGGAAAAGGGTAGTACTCCTATAGTGTCATAGTGTTTAAGCTTGAAAGCTAACGTATTGATTGCTTTGTTCTCCAGATTGCTCGGCCATTTTCCATTGGTTGAACGGGAAGGCCATAAGCGGCGTGTACAACATCCGCCCGGCGGGGGCAAACCGAACCGTCCCCGCCTACTGTCGCATGGCAGGTGGTGAAGGCTGGACCGTGCTACAGCGGCGTCAGGACGGCTCCGTCGACTTCTTCCGCACCTGGGCCGAGTACAAGCGCGCCTTCGGCGACCCGGCCACGGAGTTCTGGCTCGGCAACGACAACATCCACCTCCTGACCAACCAGGCTGGGTACAAGCTGAGGGTGGACTTGGAGACGTGTGACGGGAAAGCGACCTACGCCCAGTACAGGATCTTCTCCATCGCAGACGAAGCCTCGGCCTACAAGATGACGGAGGCGGCCGGCTACAGCGGAACCGCCGGCAACGCTTTCTTGCGACTCAAGGGTAATCCCTTTATCACAAGGGACAGGGACAGCAAGACCAAGATAGCCAGTAAGTTTAGAACCGCGGGGTGGCTATACAGGTGGACTGTAGGCAACCTGAACGGCGAGTACTACACTCCGCAAACCGCGCCGACCAAAACCAAAGGGTTATCCGGAATGAGGTGGTACACGAACAGATTTAAGTTCCCCTTAGTGAAGTTTGTTGAGATGAGGATCGCCCCTAACAATACATAAATGTTGTTTCGAGATTTTTGACGTCAGGGTATGGTCACTTTCGTCATACGATTGGTTGACAACTACACTAAATCATGTTCGTAGACGTGTTGTACAACATGCAGCTGTCTTGTGAGGTTGTCGTGGATCCTTGTCAACGACCGATTCTTTCACAGCTTTGCTGAAATTCTACGACAAAAACGACGAAAGTGACCGTGTACCTGTACCCTTTGCCTTCTGTAGTACAATGTATAGCCACATTGTCACTTACAATCTGTTTTTACTAGAGGCTGCGACCATGCTGCGACCACTCAGCGACCAAAGATTTTACAGATAGCTCAACAAATTTCATGGATAAACTACACATTTTCTGACATTTTGTGGGGTTTTACTGTCTGTTAAATTACCCATTTAAATCTTGCATCATATTCCACTATAAAATCAAGGTATACAAAAATCCAGTGTTGGTCGCTGTACCGTTGCTCAGCGATCGCGAAGAAGCAGAATATCCCTAGTAACTTCTAGAGTTTCAAATTTTTTTTTTTTTAGGGAGCTATCTGCATACAGTGGCTACACTATGTAAATGAACGACCAGTATTTAGATGCTGGGAGAATGTTTCGCTACCGTATACACCGTTCTGCTTTGGTAGACTTCTTCATCACGCACAAAGTGAAAGCGTTGTGGTAGACCAATTTACTTGGAAATTGGAAATATTTTTCTCTTGATGGCTAACATATTTCATGAGTAAATCCGTCCTGTGTTATTGCATTCCGTAGGTCTCAGACATAATGTGCTGTAGCACATCACAGAAACTGAAGTATTTAGAATTCTAATTGTTGTCGGGAGTATGCCTGATGTTTTCTGATATTAATCAGGATTACGTGAAAAAGTGTTCCCATGGCTTTCAGTCATTGTAACGCTAATATTGATATCAAGCATTGATAAAGATAAGGCACCTTGATCATGATGAGTCAACTTGTTTCCGATGTGTTTACTTTGAATACAACTCACTGATCTACATGCGCTGGCATGAACATGTGCACATGTGTGTGTGTGTGTATGTGTGTGTGTGTGTGTGTGTGTGTGTGTGTGTGTGTGTGTGTACACGTGTGTATTCTCGAAATTTGAGTTATGCCAATTGCTTACGAGCCGACTGCGACCTGAGGTGTGCGGGTCAGCTTTAGGACTCTGCTCTGCTTAAAGTCAGCGACCTACTTCTTTGTTGTTGAAATGAAAAGGAATTATTCACGAAACATTTCGACAGTGTTTTTTTTAGAATTCACAGACATGAAGAGCCGAAACTGGCGACGCAAGCATTTATAGTTAGTCCCTTCCTGGAAAAAATTCTCCCCTCTTCTTACAAATACACTTGAGAGTGAAGTGACAACTTTATTACTTCTGATAAAAAAGTAATAATAACATCGTTACTCCGCAGAGGGGTAAAGTGTATAACCACCTACAACATTAACAAAAGACGTACTTAGTGTTTTCCAAACGCCTGCGGGAGATTGAACGTAACCCTTTAATCATTTTGCTTCGTTCCAGCTTGTGATTGAAGGAAATAACTGAAATCATAAATTCGCGTTTGTTGCAGGTGGGTTCGTGCATATTCATATCTCCGATTAATAAGACGCGTAGCAAAGCTAGCTTACATCACGTCGCTGCCACCGCGGTTGTGTATTAAACATTACACACAGCTAGCCTGCGTCACACAAGCTCTCGCTGCCAGGGGCCGGTCGGTCGGCAGCTAAGGCCGTCGGGCCAGTGCACAGCATGGCAACAGCACGCTGCGTCCAGTTTCTGTGCGTGAGTCTAGTGATCTTTTGTACCGGCAAGACCGTGGCAGGTGCCGGCGACGTCATCGGGTGGTCTACAGACTGCGCTGCCGTGAAGAGCGGGTGAGTTTTTGTCGAATTATTTAGAATGTGAACTAACTATGCGGAATATTGATAGAAGGGAAATGGAAGACGATTGATTTTTACCTCTCCTGAGTGCCTGATACATTTATCATGGTACATTAAAGTGTGTGTGTGTGTGCGTGTGTTAGCGTGTGTATGTGTATGTGTTAGCGTGTGTGTGTGTATGTGTGCGTGTGTGTGTGTGTGTTAGCGTTTGTGTGTGTGTGTGTATGTGTGTGTGCGTCTGTGTGTGCCTGTTTGTGCGTATAGTTATGTATCGTTATTTGTTAAGTCAATAAACTTAGTTCAAAAGTAAGGACTTGGTAATGTTGGTGACACTAGTAGTGTCCGCTTCTGTTTCAGGACCTGGAGCTACACCTTCCGCACACCTGCGGGTTTTCTGGCCGCGACGCACCTGCAGCGGCCCCGAGCCACCTGCGAGCAGCTGAAACAGCACCTGGAGACAGCCGGAGGGATGTTGGAACAGACCAAGAGGGTCCTCGAACCTCCGGAGATGAAGGGTAGGAAAGGCCAACATATCCTCCTGATTTAAGATAAACTCGTACCCAGCCTTCTTACGGGCTGTAGCTAAAAAAATGTCTGAATGCCAGGCTATGTACAAAGCTTTCATCATTTCAATAAAAGTGATTATAGCACTCGTTCGATTACGCATCTAGCATAGATGCAATTTCACCAAAAGTTAGGATCAAAATCATATTTTCATTGAGCTATATTATTGACAAGCCTCACTATACAAACGCTTTATTTTATCTGAAAAGGGTGACGACGCACTGGTAAATTGTGGTCTAGACGTATTTGATTGCTTATCTTTGCAATGTATAACGGCACCGTGGAAAAGAGTAGTACTCCTATAGTGTCATAGTGTTTAAGCTTAAAAGCTAACGTATTGATTGCTTTTTTCTCCAGATTGCTCGGCCATTTTCCAGTGGTTGAACGGGAAGGCCATAAGCGGCGTGTACAACATCCGCCCGGCGGGGGCAAACCGAACCGTCCCCGCCTACTGTCGCATGGCAGGTGGTGAAGGCTGGACCGTGCTCCAGCGGCGTCAGGACGGCTCCGTCGACTTCTTCCGCACCTGGGCCGAGTACAAGCGCGGCTTCGGCGACCCGACCACGGAGTTCTGGCTCGGCAACGACAACATCCACCTGCTGACCAACCAGGCTGAGTACAAGCTGAGGGTGGACTTGGAGACGTTTGACGGGAAAGCGACCTACGCCCAGTACAAGATCTTCTCCATCGCAGACGAAGCCTCGGCCTACAAGATGACGGAGGCGGCCGGCTACAGCGGAACCGCCGGCACCGCTTTCTTGCGACTCAAGGGTAAGCCCTTCATCACAAGGGACAGGGACAGCAAGACCAAGATAGCCAGTAAGTTTAGAACCGCGGGGTGGCTATACACCTCGTATTCCGGCAACCTGAACGGTGTGTACCACACCCCGCAAACCGCGCCGACCAAAACCACCATGATCCTCGATGCTATCAGGTGGTCCCGAAGGAAAACATACGGATCTAAGTTCCGCTTACTGAAGTTTGTTGAGATGAGGATCGCACCTAACGTTACATAGATGTTGTTTCGAGATTTCTGAAGTCAGGGCATGGTCACCTTCGTCATACGATAGGTTGACAACTACGCTAAATTATGGGCGTAGAGTTGTAGACATGTCGTACAACATGCAGCTGTCTTGTGAGGTTGTCGTGGACCCTTGTCAACGACCGATTCTTTCACAGCTTTGCTGAAATTCTACGACAAAAACGACGAAAGTGACCGTGTACCTGTACCCTTTGCCTTCTGTGGTACAATGTATAGCCACATTGTCATTTACACCCTGTTTTTACTAGAGGCTGCGACCTCGCTGCGACCGCTGAGCGACCGAAGATTTTACAGATAGCTCAACAAATTTCATGGATAAACTACAAATTTTCTGACATTTTGTGGGGTTTTGCTGTCTTTTAAATTACTTTACATCTTGCATCATATTCCAATTATGAAATCAAGGGATACACAAATCCAGTTTTGGTCGCTGTACCGTTGCTCAGCGATCGCCGTAGAAGCTGAATATCCCTAGTAACTTCTAGGGTTTGAAAATGTTGTTCTCTTTTCTAAATTTTTTTTTTTAGAGAGCTATCTGACCACACTGTGTTCTATGTACGACCGGTATTTAGATGCTGGGAAATGTTTCGCTACCGTATACACCGTTCTGCTTTGGTAGACTTCTTCATCACGTACAAAGTGAAAGCGTTGTGGTAGACCAATTTACTTGGAAATTGGAAATATTTTTCTCTCCATCTTGCTTGATGGCTAACATATTTCATGAGTAAATCCGTCCTGTGTTATTGCATTCCGAAGGTCTCAGACATAATGTGCTTTAGCACATGACAGAAACTGAAGTGCTTGGAATTCTAATAGTTGTCGGGAGTATGCCTGATGTTTTCTGATATTAAACAGGATTACAGGAAAGACTGTCGGAGAAGTGTTGACTGTTGTAACGGGTGTGTTTCCATGGTTTTCAGTCATTGTAATGCTAATATTGATATCAAGCATTAATAAAGATAAAGCACGCAGTGGAGTCAACTTGTTTCCGATGTGTTTACTTTGACTACCATTCACTGTGCTCGTATGACCATATCTGTGCGCATGTGCGTGTGTGGTTGTGCGTGTGTGTGTGTGTGTGCGTGTGTGTGTGTGTGTGTGTGTGTGTGTGTGTGTGTGTGTACACGTGTGTATGCTCGAAATTTGAGTTATGCCAATTGCTTACGAGCCGACGTTTCGGTGGCCGTCTGTCGCCTTTCTCTGGGCAATACTGACTGGTCCCATCCCACACTGCAGACTAGGTGTTGCTAACAGTGCGGTCCCAAACGTTAAGTATTGTCATATATGCGGTTATCCAGTGATTTTTAAATCTCATTCACGGAATCAGCTTGGCTTTGCAATAAACAAACAAGCTGCTAGGGGGCCCAAACCTACACCACTTCTTCTTTACATTACAAGCTACCTGCCACCAAAAAATCAAGACCATAGCACGTCAAGGTCAAAGGATGAAAAAAAGGAAGTTCTGCTGCAATACCAAGGTCACATACTAGGGAGCCCAAAATCAACCTTGACCTTTATCTTCCCAACACTTACCCACATACCAAATGTCATCATAATCCGCCCAGAGATTCTTGATTTATGCTGATTACAAAAATCCGGAAACACACACAAACAGACACACACGCCCAAAACTATATCTCCATTTTTATGGAGATAACAACAAGCGAGTCAAATAAACACAGTCACGTTGATGTTTTGACCCACCGTGAGCACGTTGATGAGTTCCTTCTTGCTGACCGTCCCGTCGCTGTTCAGGTCGAAGATACAGAATGCCCACTTGAGTCTCTCCATGGGGGTTCCCCGCAGCATGGCGGACATGCCGCACAGAAACTCCCGGAAATCCACGCAGCCGCTCGCGTCGCGGTCAAACGTGTGGAAGATTCGTCTGGCCAGGATCTGTAAAATATCATGTATAAGTTAAAGGGTTAATGACCCACCCAAATTTGCTTACACTGACATGATGCCTGGTCAGTGACCTATAACCACTGAATAAGCCACCGAGAGAGCGAAGCGATGCAACCCCAGGGTCATTGACCTGTTGCTAATGATAGTCTATGATCACCAAATAAATCCCCGAGCGAGTAAAGGGATAGAGACTGATCAATGCCTTGTAACCACCGCATCAACTACCGAGTGAATGAAGCGATAGAGACTGACCAGTGACTTGTAACCTGCGAATAAACTACCGAGTGAGCGAAGCGATATAGCCTGGTCAATGACCTATAACCAACGAATAAACCACCGAGCCAGCGAAGCGAAGACAGCCAGGTTACTGACCTATAACAATTCAATAAACTATATGATGATACTGGTTTGGCTGTGGAATCACATGTACAATAGGACTGTCTACTAAGGGCCCGGTCACATTCATCGTAGGGTCATCATACGATCGCAAACTTGGTGTGTTCGTACATGTGTAGTACAAGATTCAGCTGTCATGCTATAGAAAAGGATGTCTAATATCCTTGCCCGTTGTTGCTTTGGTTCTGTCAGTCTGGTTGGAAACTCTACGGCATTGACATCGTGCATTTTATTGTACAACGACCTATGAAAATGTGACCGCACTCATATATCAATCATACATTCAAACCTAAACTTCCTATGAATTGCTTTTCCTTTCAAGACTTTCCCAGACATGTACGAGCAAAGCAGTTCCCCCGTACTCTCTGATAAGTAGCTCAAATGCCAAGAGGAAATGTTGCTTATAAAGAATTGCCTTTGGCAGGCGCACCGCGTGGAGACGTCTTTCATCAAGGATACCTTAATCCCTGAACCTCGTCAGGGGCACACACATCCATCAACACTGCGTGCCCGGACTAACTATCCTGAACATCCTTCAACGTCTGTTAACATGGGGACCAATTGACTTTTTGAGTTGGTTCGTTAACTGTTGAAGATTGCTGTAATCCAGAGGTCTAAAGGCTATGTGTACATCATGTGAAGACCGTTTTGTTTTGCGTGAACGGATTCAGTTCTATGTTCAACGTTTTGTTCATAAGTTAAGTTGGCAAATTCAGCGGGAGAAGTCCTTGTTTTCGATTTTTGTTGTTGTTATCATCTTACATTGATTATAGTTATGTATGTGCGATGGTCACCAAAAAAGTAAATAGATGAAATTATTGAACTAAACAAAATGGGTTCGTATTGGACTTCGTTCAGTCATTTTAGTTGCATAAAATGTTTGGGTGCATGAAAGTTAAGAAAATATCAAATGCAAGTCGTATTCGGTGCAAAAGACATAATTATCACTGGTTTCTATCAAAGATTTTCTCTTATACTTGGCATGTTTTTATTGCAATTTACGATTAGAGACGGAAAGACTAGACGCTGACTCCATTGTTTTCCCCCTTTCATAATGACGTTCCGTGCCTGCTGTTAATCGATAAAGACGCCAAACCTTAAATCCTACTAAAGAAGCTAATACTTTGGAACTAAACCCTGGGACTTAGAAAACTCATGAATACATTTTATATATAGTGGAAGTATTAAGTGGTATTAGTGTTGAGCGTTTTCATGCCAATCACAGAATACTGTATCGCTTGCATATTCAAGGAAGTGTGACGATATGATACATGTAGTGGAGCCGGGCAGCAGTGACTGCCTTAAATACACAAAAGCAGACAGTCAACTCATACATCGTACACAACACACAGCAATAACAGTCATGAAAAGCCCATTAGATAAGATAGAATTGACAAGTCCAGAATAGAATTGAATGAGATAGAATAGAATAGATTGAAATGTATTGGAATGAAATATAATGGAATGCAATGGAATGAGCTGGAATGAACTGGAATGAAATAAAATAGAAGAGGATGGAATGAAATAGAATAGAATAGAATAGAATAGAATGGAATAGAATGGAATGGAATGGAATAGAATTGAATTGAATGAAGCGGAATGGAATGGAACGGAATAGAATAAAAATGGACTAGAACAGAATAGAGTGAAATAGAATAGAATAGAATAGAATACAGTAGATGTAGAATAGAATAGTTCAGATATTTGATCTGAGCCTAATCTGCGAGCAAAAAGATGATCATATTGAAGTAGAACTGATGCTTCGTGATAATAGTTCACTTTTAATAAAGTATAGCTGCAGTACGAGATAAATCATCGTTGCACATAAAGTCTCCTGGTAACGTTGGGTAACATAAATTCGGGATTTTTCCGATAATGGTTGACTGAAATCAATCTAGCAGAACAATAAACCATCCTTTTTTTCTATAATTCTGTCAGTATCATGTACTATCTTTGCACTAATCATATATATGGTAGATTTTGTCTCTAGTCGTGCTGACACCATAATATTTCAACTTGAAACTACCGTCCGCCGCACGCACAATAAAGGTGCTGTCGGACAGGGGGGCACATTAATTCGGGAGAGAAGATTCGTCTTGAATATCTTACCGCTAATCACATTTTATACAGCAGCTATTCGTTCCATCCTTGGCTTGAGGAGAGTGCTATGGATATAGACGTGTCCAAGTAAAAAAAATACACGAAAAAACGGCCGTACCGCACACATCAGGCCAGTTCGGGAACAACCCGTGTGTTGAGTCGGTAGAACTTCACTCAAAGTCGGCCCATCGTCATCATCGGGCAACGTGTAACGTTACATTATTCATGGGAAGTTAGCTGGATGCCGTAGCAATGGTAATACTACTTTGTCCATGTGTTCCTTGTTGTGTTAGGAGCAAACTTTGAGGAAAATATCTTCCTCAGTCCACTATCACACGCAGCATTTAGACAAAAAAGTGTTCCTCACACACCTTTGTCGTCTGCTTGACAACAGGATTCTGGTTAACAATATGGCGGCGGGAAAATACACGTGCCGTAGGTTGTAGCAACAGAGAGGAGTTTTGATGATTGATCACACTTAGAATCCAGTTGCAGGTTAGCAAAAGAGATTGTAATAAGTTGTCTTGTAAATAATTGTGTTGAGCAGGAATCGGATGTGACATTTTTCTTATAAACCAGCCGACAACCATGTTGTTTAAGTCTCCCACGAAGTCCTCAGACTGTTCCAATAAGGGACGGAGAGTTTTTGACCTCGTCGCCTTATAATCCATGCTTATCGAAGCTTTTCAGACAGTGTTCTGAATACGTAAGTCTGGCAGGTTTGCATTTCTAGCGGTATTACTTATGTTGCATCTAGCACATATCCCTAAATACCCCGTTTTCGAAAAATCCCGAATTTAAGTACCCCGCGAATTTAGGTTACCCAACGTTATATACCACAAACACACGCTTTTACCCATCATAACTCACTGTCGTCTAGAGGAGATATGAAGCAATATAAAATATATACCCCAATCCCGAAACTGTACGGAATATTAACACAATCGTTTCCATCGCTACAGATTGATGACGAATGAGATTTGATGGTGATCCCAGCGGTGAGATTATTATCCATGTAATATAACTATAATCCTTTGGTGTTAAGGCTGCGTTAGACACATATGATTGTAAACAGAATTCATCTTGTATGAGATTAACAGTGAAAGGTTACTTCGGTTCGTGGCAAGTAAAGACACGATCAGATATACAGATAAGCGTCTACACGACTTGAAAGTGGCGTATCTATTTTAAAGGTTAAGTGCCAAAATATATAAATCAGTGACGACGCTGGCTAAACATTGTATATTAACATAATGGTTTTGAATGGATTTGTTGAGTAATACACATTTTACAGTTGCCGTTAAATTATTTTTATGGGGAAAAGTAGGCGGGTCTTGACCATTATTTTCTACAGTCCATTATAAGGGCCAGAGTTCCATGCATATGATGTATGAAAGTACGTAAGAATGGCGTACCTTAAGGGTACGTTTTAGGCCCACTATCAGTCATGTATGTACATTAATGACTCCCTTGGTATACACCGAGTGGTCGAAAGAGGGTCTTAAATCTCCACTTTGCGCACTATTCAGGCGTCGAGAAAATCCATTACTACAAGTTAAGGTTGAAGATCTTACCGAAGGTTGAAGAGCCGATACCCACCACTTACAATCTCGTCCTAGAGAGCAAAATGTCTATGGCGCAGAGAAAGCTTACCTTACACTATGCAGCTTCTCTACATTTGCCTTTACTAGTATATGGTGGCAGATGAAGGAATGGCTACTTTAAGTACATTGACAACATCGGGAGACATTCAGGTAGTAAGATACGCATGGTAGCAGTTACGTATTCAGCAACTGGATAGATTTGTAAACGATCAGACCTTTCAGACAGCAGTCGCTGGCGAAATACCGCGGATTTTGTCTGAAACGTCTGACCATTTACAAAAAGTATTCAGTTGCTTGTCTTGGATAACTTTTGCATTGAGTTCTCTCCGTAACGGATAGCCTTCATGAACGCTCAGGTGTCTAACGGACGCAATGAAGAAATAACGACTCTTGTGGGATCAGGATTCGGTAAAAACTACAGCCAATGATGGATCGTCTCCATAAGCAGTTTTGTCCATAACCGGCGCAGGAAGGGCGCAATGTTCCCAAAGAGGTAAATCTCTGGACCTTAATAGCTTTATTAAACCTTGGTGATGGATGAAGAAAGCGGGCTTTCAGTCCCTTACCGTCGCAACCGACAGGAGAGTTGCCTGCAGCAGTACAATCACCTCACCAAACTTTCCAAGGGATGTGGCGTTTTCTTAGGTTTGAACGATTCTCGTCCAAAAGATGTTGTTATTCTTTACTCATAACAGCATCGATGTGTCTTTGCCATCTTTGTCTTCTGTGGTTTTCATAAAAGACTTCTAGCACGTTGTGTGTAGCATTAAAAAAATGCTCCATTAATTGTTTCATAAGGTTGGTAGGCTATTCCAATTGGGAAATGAGTGCCCTGGGAACCAGGCTTGGAGATCGGGTCGTTAACCAGTTCCTTTGGGCCGCCAAAGGAACTGGCTAACGGCCCAAATCTGGTCTCAGGGTAGGAAATAATATTCTAGGGTTTCTAACCTTCACAACCTTGCGGCAAGCAACAGTATAGGTGACTGGGTCCAATAGAAGAGCGGCTGCGGAAACGTTGGCTAAGTCAGAAATTCTAGTTTGCGCAAACAGAAGTCAATTCAACGAGTTCTCTTTGAGCAACCTTCAATTCCTCAACGAAGTCGTGTCACCCACTGTTTGATCTCAGTGTTGCCGTGCCCATCGATTTATCCATCTTGTTTGCGGGGGTAGCGACCGTTGGAAGCTAACAAGCATGGATTCGGGCAAGTGATCAAAGTGGTTCCACTTCTGATGATTTAGCCTAACGAAGACAGTACAGCTGCTGACCAAACGCTTGTAAAGCAAGTTAACGTAAAACGAACCACATAACTCTGCGGCAAAATCTTACTTCTCTATGCTATTATTTCGGTATTGGCGAAATCGAGGTTACTGCAGTGGTGGAAGTCATTAAGCCAGGAAGAAAGTAGTGGCGGCTACAAGACATCAAATTAAAGAACACCATTCACCAGATAAATACCCTGCTTTTATTTCAGTGTGACCGCAATCGAAGTGACTACATACAGTATTGGAATCTTGCTAGGCGCTCATGAAGACATTGAGTCGATGCAACGTATCGAATAAAATAACCTCTAGTTTGCGTTTAATTAAGAAATCCCATTCTCCAACAAAACAACCGGTACTCATCGCTCTTATTTCAGTAGGACCGCAATCGAAATGACTACAGTATTGGAATCCACTAGGCCCTCATGAAGACATCGATCGGATGTAAGGAATGAAATTAAGGAAACTCTAATTTGCATTTAATGAAATTCTCCAAAATCTCGGTACTCACTGCTTTAATCTTGGCGTCGCCGTGCTCAAAGTGGTTACAGTAGAAGCTGACGAACTGACCCTCTGACAGTTGCCCGTCCGGACAGTCCGTCAGGAACAGTCGGTACCACTGTTTCACCTCCGCAACTGTGAAGTGAGTCACCCTCGCCAGCTGCAGAGGAAGATTAAGGCAGAAACAGTAAATGAACAGTAAATGTCCGGACAGTCCGTCAGGAACAGTCTGTACCACTGTTTCACTTCCGCCACTGTGAAGTGAGTCACCCTCGCCAGCTGCAGAGGAAGATTAAAGCAGAAACAGTAAATAACCAGTAAATGTCCGGACAGTCCGTCAGGAACAGTCTGTACCACTGTTTCACCTCCGCTACTGTGAAGTGAGTCACCCTCGCCAACTGCAGAGGTTAAAGCAGAAACAGTAAATAACCAGTAAATGTCCGGACAGTCCGTCAGGAACAGTCTGTACCACTGTTTCACCTCCGCTACTGTGAAGTAAGTCACCCTCGCCAACTGCAGAGGTTAAAGCAGAAACAGTAAATAGACAGTAAATGTCCGGACAGTCCGTCAGGAACAGTCTGTACCACTGTTTCACTTCCGCCACTGTGAAGTGAGTCACCCTCGCCAGCTGCAGAGGAAGATTAAAGCAGAAACAGTAAATAACCAGTAAATGTCCGGACAGTCCGTCAGGAACAGTCGGTACCACTGTTTCACCTCCGCTACTGTGAAGTGAGTCACCCTCGCCAGCTGCAGAGGTTAAAGTAGAAACAGTAAATAATCAGTAAATGTCCGGACAGTCCGTCAGGAACAGTCTGTACCACTGTTTCACCTCCGCTACTGTGAAGTGAGTCACCCTCGCCAGCTGCAGAGGAAGATTAAAGCAGAAACAGTAAATAACCAGTAAATGTCCGGACAGTCCGTCAGGAACAGTCGGTACCACTGTTTCACCTCCGCTACTGTGAAGTGAGTCACCCTCGCCAGCTGCAGAGGTTAAAGTAGAAACAGTAAATAACCAGTAAATGTCCGGACAGTCCGTCAGGAACAGTCTGTACCACTGTTTCACCTCCGCTACTGTGAAGTGAGTCACCCTCGCCAGCTGCAGAGGTTAAAGTAGAAACAGTAAATAATCAGTAAATGTCCGGACAGTCCGTCAGGAACAGTCGGTACCACTGTTTCACCTCCGCCACTGTGAAGTGAGTCACCCTCGCCAACTGCAGAGGAAGGTTAAAGCAGAAACAGTAAATGATATGACACTCAACAGTGAAATTCGAGAGATCAGTAGATTCTTTTTTTTATAGTATATTATGCTTACGCCAAAAGTGGCTACTCGACCAGCTGGATTGAATTGTGAAATATCAAAATTGTATCCAGTTGCTTAACGTAACTACTTTTGGCGAATCTTATTATCTGGATGTCTAACCTTCATCTACGTGTATTATGATTAGCTATTATAACTCTTTCTACTGAGTAGGTAAGTTGCAGTAACTATCTAACATTCATAATTTCAGTGCACGTACATGTGTGCCGTACAAAACACCGATACACTTACGCTCGTATAAGGCTGCAATTTCATTTATCTTTAAGTTTCATTTTCATTTTCATGTAAAGAGCTAACAGCCCTAATTTTATAATTGATTTCTGTTTCTCCGGAATTGGGATTGGGAGCGTTGAAGATGTTGATAAGATTTTTCCTTTGTTACGATTGGTTCCAACCTCTTTTTATGTTCCTCATCAATGCAGAAGACTTAATGGATTCGTCAGGAAATTGGCGTCGGCATATCACGTTTGTTAGTGTCAAACTGAACACATCTAAATCCCGCAGGTCTAATTGGACTAAATCCCGATAGCGTTGTGGAAACGCTACAAACATCGTAAACATTCGCGGCGTGTTCCGGACATCGATTTAGCTGATTGCCTCCATGTACGTTCGGAAGTGATTCGTCATTATTGATCCTGAAGAAGACGGCGACAGTGGTCGTTGAAAATTTGATCCGTGTATACTTAAGTGTTGGAAGAAAGGTAAACATTGTACTACGATTACTACCAACACAGATGAGCTTCCATGATCGGACGGAGGTTGTGTTTTTGCAATCGGTGTGCCTGGACATTTCTAACCTTGTGTGTTGGTAGTTATTTTTAAAACGACACTTTCAGTAGAGTGGCAGGAAGTGGAAAATGATATAACCACAAACTGGCAGAAAGCGGTGGTCAAATTTTAGGTCAAAGTTTTCACATGCTAGGCACGTCAGGGATCCTGACAGGAAGTTAGGTCAAAGGTCCTCAAAAGGTCCTTCAATACGTCATCTTACTTTCTGTCTTAAATCTCCTGCAACATGCATGTCTTTTGCCTAATGGGAGCCAGTGGGGAAGATAATGTGGACAGAATCAGTGGACAGAAAGTTCCCAAAAATGAATAAAAAAATTCACAAGACTAGAAATATTTCACGTAGGTATGAGATCTCCGATTTGGTGTTTAGGTTAATTAGCAATGGTCAGAAATGGGCGGCAGAAGTACACTGAAATATCCTTTTACATTTTTTCGGTATAAATGATCAGATTTGCAAAGTCACAAAGAAAAATGTCAATAACAAGCTACTGCAGGTACAGATAGATTTCACATAATTTTGAAATAACGTGTTTTCTTTTATACCTTTCTTCATAGGCCCATATTCATTATGCCCTTCACATAGCTACGAACGTTTCTGCTGGTACTTACCTTTAGTTTTAATTTACCTCTGGTCTCACGTCTCCTTTGTAGCAATGTCATGGTCACTGTGGACTGCCTATCTTTACTTTTATGGTGCGGTGAATGATATTTATGGTTACAACATGACCGGTACACCCATTAAAAGTCGTAAACCTCAACTCAAAGACTTAGAGACGGCAAACGTATAACCCAGTCGTTGGTATTTCATGTACCGATATGTCTGTCTTACGTTACCCTGGGGGTATATATATATGTCTGAAATATTTTTCTCAGGGTCCAGATCTGCTTTGAACAGCGGGAGACGTTTGTGAGGGGGTTAAAGTTGACTCACGTTGCCGTAAACCTTCCTGTCATCCCGGCGGTTAAGCGCGTTACCGCACGCCTGTAGGAGACCGATAACCGAGCGGGAGCGCTCACGTGGGGGATTTCCCGTTTTGTCGCGGACCTCAAGCACTTTGTCCTTCTCTGAAGTTATAACTTTTACCTTCAAAAACGCTTAAAAAAGTTTCTTCGGGGAATGTTTCCATCTATATTCCTTTGCATTGAAAGGTAATCACACCAACTGCGGCTAAATTCTGCAGTCTCTGTGTTGTGGCGAATTCCAGTGCAGAATAATAATTTCTCCTTTACAATCTGTGAATTCATTTCTGCCTTAGAGTTCTCAATAAAGTGTCTTCATTCTGTGTCTCCATTTTTGTGATAAATGTTTATATTGATTGTTCATATAACAAACAGAAAACAACAGAAAAACAAAATGTATGGCACATACGTCAAATATACAGTTACTAAATAACGTATACACCATATTCTGTACCAAAAACCCCTATAAAGCAAACAAACAATAATATACAATGTATCTAGATATGTGTCTCCCTTTGCGATTTTTTGCACTTAAGGATAAACTTTTCCTCTCTTTTTATTTTCCTCAATTTAGGTGATACATAATGTTTTTGAAAGTAGACGCAGTAGTGTAATGTGTCTTCGCTACGGCTCGTGGTTTCAGCTAAGCTCGCCGGGTTTTGAGTTATTTTATGTACAGAGGTTTGATGCTTGAGGTTAATGCCTGAAGCTCCCACACACACAGGGCCGCCAGTTTTACGTCACCATCCAAAATTTAGAGTAACATGTCCGGGCTGGAGCCGACCCTACCAGGGCTGGAACCATCGCCCAAGGATCCACAGAAGTTGCTCCACAGCTCGTAATTCTTGCCTTATCTGTGTTTTGGCGAAGTCGATCGCAAAATTTCATCTCTTTCATCCTAGACACGCTTGATGCTATCGTGCCGTCAGTGACTCTTCGAGAATCAATGTTAAACCGTTATTAATTGGCAACGACGTTCACTTAGATAGTTATCAGGTAACTCTTACCTTCAATATGCCTACGTTTGATTTGGTTTGAATCATACTAACGTGTATGGACAGTTGTCATTTGTTATAAATCATTTTAAATAAAAAAGCTAACGGTTCTTACTTAGACCTACTCGTAGAAACGTCATGAACATTGACATGCGTGCACTACTTGTAACAATGTCTTAAAGGTCACGTTAATGTCAAGGGTTGGCCTCGGTTTATTACGTTCCGAAAATAGCTTCAACTAACGAGCAGATTATTGACTTAAACTAAGGTCTTGCTTAAGCTTGTTCGTCATTCGTTTCGAAACCAGTTGTAAAAGCGTATCAACGTTATATGGCAAATCGAGACTATCGCAATAACGTAGCATCCGATAATGAAAATTCGTAGATTCGGATTATCTTTTGTAGTTATATTTGTCTGAAATTGGTTTATAGACATATCAACTACGGGAGGTTGAAGTATTCGGTGCTTATCGTGCAGCTTATTCTCATGCACACAGTGTAACGGAGTGATTCATGTCTCGCCATTTCTGTATATTACACAGTAACGGGGCAGCCGTGTGTATGATGTCGTAACCTGTACACTTGTAGGGTTATCAGTCATGTCTACCTTATGCCGAGGTCACGTCAAGGTCGTCGCACGATTTTGATGTCAACCGACAAGAATGAATGACCGACAAGATCTGAGGCAGTATCTTACGTAGAGCCCCGACCCTCTCACTGCATTCGTTGCGGTTGATCGAATTCAAAGGCAAAGCACTCAACGAATTTTATCGACAAAAAACGAATCTTTTTAAGCTTTGTGTGTTGTGTTGTCTGTTTGGTCATACTTGTAGGTTTTGAATGATATTCGCATTATAAAGTCAAGGGTAACACAAATCCAGTTTAGGACGCAGCGACGCCGCCAGCGTGTCGCGGGTCGAGTGAGAGGGGGGGGGGGTGCTTTTGCAAGGTATCTGAATTTTATAGGACACATGCATGACTACCTCAAGAGTGTCTTCAGTTTCAGTCGCACGACGATCGTGAGACGTAAGTGACATGGGCTCTGATCTTGTTGTAATTAGAGGCACTATAATGATAAAACTTGCCGTATGCCGTGGGAGTTAAATGTGGTCCACATTGGAAAAGTAGGACCATATAACACCAATGTAACTTCTACCGACACATCACTTTTAAATGGTCTTTTCATTTCGAGTTATATGTGCAAGGGTGGTTGGCTTCAATTTCCTTTGGTGTACCGGGGTCTAATTTACAATTCCTACTTTGGAAGATATGAATTGCTAGTAAATGCCATGCTAACGGTGCATGACTGACATCCGCAATATCTTTCTGGAGCAAGGTTGAAAAGCAAATTGCCAAGACAAAAATTTGACTCACCCCATTTTCGACTGTCCAACGTCACGGATGCAGTGGGTTGTTGAATCCTTGACAAAGATTGATCTCGGACAGCTAAAATATGGGCAAGGCCAAATTGTGTGTTGAAAATCATAGTTCAGCCCGGCTTTAGAATGATTGATACCAATACAGATGAAATTCCAAGTGATCGGTTATATCATTGCTATCGCATGTATTACTCACGTTTTCTGATCATGATTTCTTTTCCTGCATTTGTATGACTCTACCCTTGTTTTAGACTTTCCGTCCAGAACTACACAAATAGAATTAGAAACATGATATCGACCTGACTGTTTGGTGCTTGTAACAAATCAGCTGAAGCTAAAGGTCGGTGAACCCACGTATTTATACCTAATTGGGTTTATCTAAATCATGCTTTTAACGTTCCCACAAGGTATTGAATTACCACTCGTCGCACCAGGCGTCTGTCGGTACGAGGGCCAATTAGCAACAGGAGGTAGAAAAATGACTTCCTGTTACAAGAAGGTCTTTCGTCTTAAAAACATCGCCAAGACGCTCAACGCTGTAGGTTACCTTCTTAAGAAGGCCTAATGATTTTCTTTGATTACGGCAAACTTAAGAGGGAGGCTGTTTCTTCAGGGTGAATAGCATAAACGTAAATCACAGTAACGTTATATCTTAGACGGTGTGCGTGTGTGTTTTAGTATTCAGAAGTTGGTTCACTGCGACCCCCAGGGGTAATGAACATTCTGCGTTTGACGCTTAACGATGCATGCGGTGAATCCTGGCGTTCTATGATCCCACTAAACTGCGATCTCTTGTGACGATCCCAACAAATAATATCTGAAATTTCCTTCCTTTAATTGCGTTTACGAGTTCCCTACTCGCAAGCGGACGTTTAGAAGCTACAGTAAGCAAATGTCGTGTAATGCGACCGAAACACAGAATTTGTGAAAACGTCTTCAACTAAAAATGGTAAACACATTATCACTACTCTGAGTTGTTTTCAAGATTTTGTGCCGTATCTTCTGTAGCTCAGAAGACGGTGGTGCCCGGTACGCGTGCTCAGAGTGCAAATTTCACCATACCTGAGTCAGCATTAACTTTGACCTAACATCTAAGTTACAAAAGCCTCATTATCACCAACTGTAAACAAACACACTTATCACAGCACTGTTTATTCTTATGCAGTTGACACGGTATTTTCAGCTGTAGAAGTCGGCGCTGCCCCATACTATACAACCCTAAACGTCAAAACCTCTTCCTATTCCGCCTCGACTGTTAAAAACCGCTCTGACAGTTCTATGAGTTCTCTGAGCGGTTTTGTGCTTGTTGACGTGATATCTAAAGTCACAGAAGACGGCGCTACCCCATACTAGGAGTTATTCAAGAAAGATGTGACTTAAAACGTAGAGAATTTCCTCTTGTTTCACCTTACCGGTGTTAGCATCCGTTTTGACTGTTCTCTGAATCGGTTTTTGCGTTTGTTGCCGTGATTTCTTAAATCATAGAAGGCGGTGCGCATCAAACGTTAAACGTTAGAATTTCGTCCGTCTCACTTGTGCCAGCATCAGTTTTGACTGATCTATGTGGCACTGCGATTTTTTGTGCTGAGGTGGTATGTATCTAGACTAAAGAAGGTGGTGCTATCCCATACATTGAGTAGCAAGAAAAAATGTGACTCAAGGCGTTAGAAACTTTTGTTGTTACATCTTACCTGTGCAAGCTTCCATGTTGACTGTTGTCTGAGCGGATTTTGTGTTTGTTGACGTGATCTTAAATCTAAGAATGCGGTGCTATCCCTTTTTAGCGTACGAATCGACTCTAATCGTTAAAAAAAAAATTCCCGCCTTACCTGTGTCAGCATCCTCTTCGATTGTTCTCTGAGCGGCCTTTTCCCGTTATAGGTCCTCCTCAGTTGTGTCTTACACGTCTGCATGCGGCTTCCAAAACAGCCCATGCCTTCCGCCTCACCGCTGCTCCGTCTCTTATCTAGGATCCCCGTCACTCTGCTGTGCAGTCCGCCCATCCCGTGCCACTTCCTCCTCCTCCTGTGATATCACCGCACTCACGTTAACGTCTCAGCTTCCCGATGTTCTCACCTCGCCGCCTTCAGGCGTTCATTTGCTCTGATTGCTCCGCAAATTCGCTTCCGGCACCCTCTTCCTGAGCGGAGTATTAGATCTGAGCATTTGCTTCCAGGGGACGATGCGTTAGATGATTTAAAAGGAGGATGTCAATTGGACATATCAAGGGAAAGGTCGTTACTTAAAGAAAAGACTGCAAGGGACATGTATGTGTGACCAAGGTTTTGAAAATTTGTTTCCAGGGGACGATGCGTTTGATGATTTAGAAGGAGGATGTCTCTTGGATATACAAAGGGAAAGGTCGTTACTGAGAGAGAAGAGAGTACAAGGGGCATAGATGTGGGACCTGAGATCTGAGAATTTGCTTCCAGGGGACGATGGTTTGATGATTCAGAATGGGATGTCTCTTGGATGTATTGAGGGAAATTTTACTGATAGAAATGAGTGGAAGGGACATGCATGTATAGCCGTATATTTTCAATTCACACGGCTCAATATATGATATCAATTTAGAAAACCGCGATTTTACTAACTAAAGGCTTATTTTATGCAGTGAGATACTTTGGTATTCCATATTTGGTATTGATATTATACTTTGAGCAGAATCTGCGCTGTGATCGGGTGTTCAGGGTATTGATTGACAGCCAATCGAGGCTTCGATTTGCTGCCACTTTTTGATTGGTTCAGGTCCTTTAATGTTTCTCATTTCCCGTCCGATCATTACATCAAATGGTCCGGATTTGTAAGGACTTGTATGATGATTTCATTTAGATATTGCGTAACAGTGATAACGCTGTGACAGTCTAAAATTCGATTCAGATACAAAGAATATGCCAATCGCGATAGAGATAGGGAGAGAGACAGAGAGAGAGTCTCTGTGTGTGTATCTTTGTGTGTGTCTCTCTCTCTCTCTCTCTCTCTCTCTCTCTCTCTCTCTCTCTCTCTCCCTCTCTCTCTCCCTCTCTCTCTCTGTATTTGTGTGTGTGTGTGTGTGTGTGTGTGCATGTGTGTGTTTGTGTGTGTGTGTGTGTGCATGTGTGTGTGTGTGTGTGTGTGTGTGTGTGTGTGTGTGTGTGTGTGTGTGTGTGTGTGTGTGTGTGTGTGTGTGTAACACTGTTAGCCCCCTGCTACTTGTTCAGGGTTGACTGAACGTCAACTAAGCCAATAAACAACGTAAATCGGAATAGATAGCTGAAGTAGCCAGCAACTAAACTCAAGTTCCTTTAGTGTGATGGTTTCGGACAGATTCACTCTAAAGATTACTTCCAGTGCATATAATGGCGCGCTTCAGTGGCCACCACATATCAGTCAGACAGCGGTGAATGCACTCTGAGAGCGCAGAGCTTACCGCACAGAATTTGCCCTTAAAGGACGTAAAGGTAAAGGTAGTCCCATAGCCTTTTTGAGGCCTTAAGGGCAGTGGGTTGTTATCAACTGTCTAGACTATGTATTAGAAGGTGGAGCCCATTCCTCTTCTTCCAAGCCTTTTACCTCCCAAACGGCAAACTGAAGTCAGGTACCCATTTTTACACCTGGGTATAGTGAGGAAAGTCGTGGTAAGTGTCTTTCCCAAGGATCAAGGCAGAAATGCCAGGAATCGAACCCATGCCCTTTTGATCTCGTGTCCGCTAACGTGACCACTAGCCTAGCCACTTGGTCACTCACTCAACGCCACATATTTACCCATTACAACAGACGAGCCTTCCAATTATACGATATATCCATATATGATACTCTACAATTCATGAAGTATCAGCGAAGATATGGTTCATCAAATTCAAGTTTCCAAACTTTTTGCGTTACGTTTGAAAAGTTCTTACACGACAACAAAGAATTGTTTGTCATTATTCACATAATGCTGTGACAGCTACCTCTCTAAGGACGTCCTGTACAAGTCTCGATGGTTCCAGCCTGTTCACAACGATCAGAGTTTTGTGACTTGAGAACACGTTTCCTGGTGCTCAGGTAAGTCCACCTGACAGGTAAGGCAAGGCAGTCATCCTCAATTAGGTGAAGCATATTGCTTTTTCAAGTAGCCGGTAGTACTGCAATGCGGCTTCAGCCAAGCGCACCGAGTCACCCCTACCCTTCTCGATATGTGGGCTCTTTTATGTGCTGACGGGATGCCGGCTTTACGTCACCATCCTAAATGACGAATGAAAAACATATCCGAGCTGGGTTTGATCGTAAGATCGAAAGTCTTTCTTAATAATGAATGTAAAAGTTATAATAAATTTAGGAGTTATTTCCGTACACAAAGTAAAGCGTCTCTCTTGGATGTCTATCGCGCAGCGATGATGACGTCAATGGCGTCGCATCGTGAGACCGCAGGCCGAATGCAGAGCTAGAGGCGCAAATGCGCCCACAAACCGGGCACATGACAGAAAAGCGTCTACCAAAAAGCTTTCGACCAGTGTTATGGTAGAGACAACCATCGCCCATCCGTCAACAGAGACGGGGGCCGATACCCACTTCCAGGCACCTTTGACCCGTTGTTGACGTCACACTTCCGCTTGGGTCTAGTGACGTAGGCTTCGGGTCAAATCAACTAGAGATGGGACAGAGTACTTGTCGAAGCTTTTTGGTAAGGCCAGGAAATAATGCGTAAATCCATTAATAAGCGATGGGATTGTTAACGTGCTTAAGGTTTTATTCCATCAAATACGGGTACCGGTCTGACGGGTGAGCGTGTGCAGTCCACAGGGAAAGCAGCACCTACGTGTAATACACATGTCTGGAATTGATCGGAACTTTGACAGGTTGGTTTGATTCCAAACCTGGGTTGTGATTCACTACTTAGCCGGATCGCAGATCATTATTTAACCGCATGCTATCCCTACATGTATGATTAATGTGTTTTCTTGTCCAAAATTGGGCTAAATGTCAGGCTTAGCATATTCGACCACTGACATGGAATTAAAACGTAGATCAAACAAGAAGATGGTGAAAGTAGGTCAGAGGTGTCAGATACGCCATTATTGGTTCCTGTTAATTAACACGAATCTTTTACCTAAAGCCGTCTGGTCACCCACACAGCTAGAGTTCCACTTCCCAGTGGTACGAGCTCGCAGTCTGGCTCAGCCTAAAAAGCAGTTTTATCATCGTCGTCTCGTTTTTAATTGGGGTATAATATAATCAAAAAGGAGAAAGACTTCACAAGGCAAGGCAAGGCAAGACAGTCAAGTACTTATTTAAATATTTTGATTTCTTTCCAACTTTTCAATGTTACTAACACTTAGACAAAGGAAGAACGATAGAAAAAGGATGTGTCGAGCTACCCATGACACTGTTACTTGTCCGCGTGCTCCAACCAACTCCAGCCAGCTTGACACATCAAAATAAAGTAAGGACATAAAATACAGTTTACAACAATAGACTAACACGTCAAGGGGGAAGAACCATTACCATCGTCATCTTTGGCATGGATAAAAAGTTGCTGTATTATCGTCGTCTTTGACAGCGACCGCAGCCCAGGGTTGCTGCCCGGGCTTGTGGTTTCGTTGGTGGTCCAATAATGATCCGAAGACCATTACCGCGTGTTCGGCATACATGGCTTGCTGACGTGCTCAGCGCATACGTAGTGGTACAATTGTTTTTATTTCAAGAGAGTATATAAAACTATTCTTCCATGCTGTAATTTTGTCCCTAAGCCGCTAGGTGATAAGGATGCGTTCATTTGTCATAAAAATCGGACCTGTGATATTGTTATTACTTTCTACAGTGGTCTATCTGGGCTGAGTCCCATCGCCATTGTACGTTCGGATGTTGACGTAAATATGGTGGACCCGTGTATGGGGGAGCTTATGGCGTCAAACTTCTGCGAGTGAAAAAAAACAACAACACTTTTATCAAGAAGAGTCGGAGGGACCTAGTGCGCTTGACTGAATACGCGAGCCGTATTAAGCCGCATTGCGCTTACCAGCTTCTTGGAAAAAACATCATGCTTCACCTCAACTGAAGGTGACTGCTTCACCTTAGTTTACCTTTATCTCCACTGTGTCTAGAGACCAGCTTGATTGAAGACACATTAACTGCAGCGGTTTTTGACAAACATGCAGATAGATTGTAAGTCACCGGGGAATGTTTTTCTGACGGCTTGCACGTTATCGTTCACACCGAAGGAATTCTGCTACTCTCTCGTTAGATCAAAATCCACGATAGACCGAAACTAACGACGACAGTGCAGATTCCGCTGAGAACATTTCACTGCATCTGAGTTCCTTCAGATCTCGTTTTAATCGAGCGCCATCTATTGTAAAATAGTGTGAACTGAAATCTCACTGGAATAGCACACACTACGATTTAAAATCGATAGAATTTCTAGAACCCCTTTATGTCTATGTGACGCTACATTCAATGGGAGAATCAAATATTTGCCTACAAGTTTCCCTTCTTCTCCTAGGATACTGTCACTAGCTGTGAAACTGTTTTTTTAATAAATAAAGGCCCTAAGAAATAGATGATACACAGTGAAAGCAATTAACAAACAACCAGCATATTAACAAGAATGTATTGAAAATGTATTGACAAAAGATATTAATATTAAACAAAATTGAGAAATAAATGCAATTCTGTAAGCATCGTGATAAACAGATCTGACTTAACTTTACTGTTTTACACCTACAGTTCACATATTTGAAAAGGTTGCTTGTAAGAGAAAACCATCTCGGAGTCTTTTCTGAAAATTTTCCATTCTGTTTGAGTATTCACTTTGAGTATTCACATTGAGTGCCGGTCAGTAGATAATGTGGTTGTAATATGATGTGGGGCACTGACTGTTCAAAGTTAGACAGAGACTTGTCAAGTTTGACATCATTCTGTCGTTAACACAACTATACAGCTCGACCGCCATGTTCCCGGCATGTTTCTCCATTTCGTATACCGAGATTAGCCTTTCAATTTCTCCCTGGAAGAGCATAATCCTCGCTGGAAGGTTTTCCACTGACATCAATGGAAATTCCTGATCCCTTTTTGCCGACGGAAAAGAAACCTTGGCTTCGATTTCAGCATCTAAGGCGGTTTCCTTTTCCCAGAGAGAAATACAGCGTTGTAAAAGCTTGAACTTTGAGATTATAGTCTTACTTTCTTATTCGTCTTCTTCGGAAGTAAAATATTCTTTCAAGGCCAAAGTCTAAGACATAGTCCCAGTAAGGACACTTTGGGCTTTCCCCACAATAAGCTTTAGGTGTAAAAGCTCTTGCTTTGAATTTCCTTTTCCAAGAGAGAAGTAACATCTCCTTTCAACGGCAGTCTAAGACATTTCCCCGCAAAAGCATTAGGCTGAAAAGCTGCTGCTTTTGATTTCAGTCTTGCTATAGTAATTCCTCTGCCTAAGTCGAGCTGTCTGCCATCAGAAGGAGACCTCTTCACGTTATCAACGGTTTAATTAAGAACACGTTCTTATTCTTCAACTTGATACCCCCAAGACGTTATGAGCTAAACCTTCTCCTTGATATATCACGTCTAAGACATCCCGATGCAGCGTTCAGATGGCTTGTGGGCGAAAGTATTAGCTTGTCAAAGCTTAACTCGTAATTCCGTATCCTCTGTGAGCAGAGAAACACGGTTGCATGTTAATATCACCGGCTTGATTAAAGCACGGTTTCATCCTTCCGCTCATGGCAACGAGTCGATCAAAGGCTTTTTGACATGTTGTTACGGCGCAGTGATTTGAATGATCGGAATGTATGAATTTCTAGACGTTCTGTCTACGGCGCCGTACAGGGCTTGAAATCAATAACAACCCAGAAAAAGCAATATGAAACATTCCACTAACTGGGGCAAACTCTGAGTCAAGCAGCCCTAGCTGCATACATGTACATATACGTACACGTGTATCATTGCGACTAGGCATCACAATTTATCATCTGGCATTGTTACTCTGTTTTGGAAAAAAGTGGTGTGTTTGCGTATTTCAATTTGCACTGGAAACCCCAGACAATAGCGGCACGATATCTCTTACAAACGTCGTACGACGACTTGAGGACATTTTTGGGACTTTTGTGGGCGTGTCGTACGAATTTAACGACAAAGCTAAGGCTGTCGTACATCGCTGTTGTTTCTCTCATGATAGTCTCGATGAAATAACGCACGGCAAAATAATCTCCTACACTCGTACGAGACGACAACACCTTATGATCAATATAAAAAAAGGTTTGCTGTCATGACGAGTTTTTCTGTGCAATTTCTGGATCCTTTCAAGAGGCAACACAGTACAGAAGTTGCTATCAATGTTGGTTCTGTCATAGTCTCGTTGAAAAGTTCTACGACAAAATCATCGTGTTCACTCGTACGAGGTGACAACACCTTATGATCAATATAAAAAAAGGTTTGCTCTCCTGACAAGTTTTTCTGTGCAATTTCTGGATCCTTTCAAGAGGCAACACAGTACAGAAGTTGCTATCACTGTTGGTTCTGTCATCGTCTCGTTGAAAAGTTATACGACAAAATCATCGTGTACAATCGTACGAGGCGACTGCACCGTACGATACATGAAAAGTTTTTTTCTCTCCTGACAAGTTTCCGCGTGCCATTTCTGGATCCCTTCAGGAGACAACACGGCACTGACGCACTCCCACACATCCGGGACGGACGTCTGACGAAAATGTATGACGTCCGTTTCCCAGAAAACAGTCTAGATTACGTCAAACCAGGATCCACACGATAACCTCCGGTCTACAACAACAAGTACTTCCTTACTGCGTGCAATAACGAGTGACTAATATATCGGCTTATCTCTTAGTATCACCAGTTTCATGGATCCTCCATTTCACAGTGCTGTTGTGATTTCTGCACCGAAGCGCGTGTATAATTCCACTTCGCTTGAGATAGGCGCAGTGTAAGCTCGCTGACGCGCATTGTCCCAGAGGAAGGCGCTTGCGTCATTCACGTTCGCAGTGCTTTTAAAGACGTAAGTTTGGGAGAGCAGCTGTCAGGTCATGTCAAATCTGTACGTGGTATCGTTTCTCATTACACAAATCAGGGTGTGGACGAAGACTTAATTCAGCATGGGCGCATCCAAATCCTCCACCAGGCGTTCCTAAGAGGTTATAGTTGTACGTGTAGTAGTCCACTGTGTTCTGCTTCTGCAGTAGTCTGGACACCAAGAGGTTATTGACAATAAAAATCGTGTGTAAGTGAGGGAGAAAGAAATAAGGGGATATAAACTGAAAAGGCTCAATCGAAGGTGAGAGAAAGACCGCTAGACATGACAACCAGGATTTTACAATTGCTTTACCAGTAAGCATGGGCAATCGCACTGTTGATTCAAACGCTTGGAAAACTGCTGTAACAAATTACCTGGCAGTATTTGAACCATCTGTTACATCCAGATTTTGCAGATATGCAAACTGTGGAACGGGGCTAATTAAACACCGGAGATGACTTATTGAAAACGTGACTATGGTTTATGTAACGCTCATTAAGTGTAATTAAGGAGAGGATGAATGTATGTGATAAGCTGTAACGTCAATTAGGTCACTGTGGGAGGCATCAATATAGTGGCGTTTGCTTAATGGTTTTGGAAAATCTAGTGAAGCACCGACCAAGCAGTTTTAACGGAAGAAGAGAAGGAAGGAAGATTGTTTTTTACGAAACACAAATTTCGAAAATAATAGAATAGAAAACGGTGATAGGATATTACTAACTCATTATACATCCAGCAGGTTTTATGAAAACAAAAATGCCGTTTACAAATTTGTCATAACTTTGTATGCATGTGTCTGAAAGGCACTATGGTCCATGTGACGCCTTGCATGGCTCTAAATGAGCTATTTAACCGCCTGGGATGACTAGTCTACAATATGAACTGCCCTGACTAATGGAAATAGAAAAGTGACAAATTTTCCCTCGTAGGCAAAAATCCAAGTATTCACTCTGCTGCAAGCTGGTCAGTTAAGATAAGGTTGCAAAATTGGTTTAATAGTGTGCAAGACGGAGATATAGCCAAACAAACAAAAAGTATGACTCAGGTTTTGGTACATATTGTAAAGAAGAGCGAACAGCGATTCATCCACCCTACTGTAATTGCTTTCGTACATAGCAACTTTGGAAACACTTGATTTATTCAGAAGAAAGAAAGAAATAAGACGATAATTATATGAGTTATAGTCACGGGAAGTTGTGTGTATAGCTCCGATAATTATCACGAAAGCGATTTAATACTTCTTCTTAAATGAAAAAGACAGCAACATACAAACAAACAACACACTAAGAATATTTTTCGACTACAACTTTATGATGCCCATAAGAACGTCCCCAAACCACAGTACACACGCCACCTCATTTTCTCTTATCTTAGTCTTGCAGTTGTAGCCATCCATTGTTGTATAAATGGCAGTTGTTCAATAAGAACATTAAATATATTTTTCTTCAATCCGTCAAAGAAAAGAAACTGCCTGTCTTAAATAGTTGCCTCTTGTTCACGCGGGTGTCGATCATTGTTGACTTGGTTTTCTAAAAACCGAAGATATATACGGGCACCGGCAGAATAGGTACTTGGTTTGACAAATATCTCCACAAATGCAGTTACAAAGATTTGAAGAAATGCATGTACAACGGAGTTACTTACATCAAATGCTGTCTAGGGTAGATGCGCACTTCAGAAGATGCAGTAAAGTATTGTAGACCCATTAGAGGGAGCTTTAAAAGCGTTCAGTACCCTGTGAATGGCCATTCCGGCTGTCAAGACGGGCGGTTTGTAGAAGAATCCTAAAACCACATATTCAGTCAAACGACCGACTTTTACCTCTTTGGACGTACTTAACTTACTAGTTCAGACCTTCCACAAAGGTTTTTGACGACTGTATTTTGACAATCATCGAAACACAGGTGGACATTACGACCTCTCAAGCACCGAGTCTAGACATCATGGTCTATATAAGCTTGACCGCCATACGGTAAATACTGGTTAAGGTGCTCGATGATAGGTATATATACAAGTCTATACAATACAGCTACAATAGAGAGGTAGTGGCGTACACTTAGTGGTTTCATGCTTTTATTCAACATGTGTGAATGATGAAGCGGTTTACTGAATTACTAGTTTCATTGAATACTGAATAGGAATGGAGATTTTGTAACAACAAGGCTGAAATCGTCTTCAAGTTAACAGTTCAGGAAATTATTTTGATGTCGGTCTTTAAAGTTTCTTTTCAGTTTTAAATCTCTCCCTTTCTATTGTACTTGTTTCGTCTCCAAAACGTATTTCAATGGAAGGCTTTTACTACAGAATCCCTCAATAAATTACGCCATACCTCAGTCTGCTACTGCCGGCCATGGTGTTCACATCGGTGTAGGCCCGGCGAAGACAGTTTACCAACTTGAAGTTACTATTGAAAACACCTTTTGAAATATAGAGAAAATAGATAAGGAATTAAAGTATGGTTGGGCATATCGTACAAACAAATCAGCCTCACCTAAACATTCAAGAAAATGCAGTACAGAAAATACACCACTGAATTGTTTTGCTCAGCCTGGTAGTATGAAACATTGGATGGCAATTACAGTGCTACATAGCCTCGGTCTATACGCTGGTTTATAAATACTGGAGAGAACATACTTATTGCTTTTACCTTGGGTAAAGAAATGTGCGGTTTAAACATATCAGAAGCAAACCACAAAATGATATACAGCTCGCGACTATCGGAATCTATCGCACCATCTCTCTTAGACCTGGAACTAATAAATTGACTGTTGCAGATCCCCTGTCCATGGTACTGAATACTTTCTTGTTATTACCTTCTCCACCGTTATCTCCCAGAAGCCGCCAAGGCGCCGTCTGAAAGATCCCTAGCGTGTTAATAGAGAGGAATCAAAGTTCAAAGGCACTCCACCAAATCCTATTAAGCGGCAACAGTAAATTGCTATTAATATAGTCTGTAGATTATGGGCCTTTACAGTTTTGAGGGTTTTCCGGTGGAGTTCTTAATGGGTAAAAGATCAAAGGCAAGGGTAGATGGTATCCGTACTTTTGAATTATTCCGTTGCAAATCCTCTTAAGCGGTATGAGTAGATTGCTATTAATATAGTCTGTAGATTATGGGCCTTTACAGTTTTGTGGGTTATCCGGTTGGTTTCTTAATGGGTAAAAGATCAAAGGCAAGGGTAGATGTTTATCCGTACTTTTGAATTATTCCGTTGCAACTCGGGGATTGTTGGAAGTCCCATGTTGTGTTAGAAAAGATATGTGTCCGAGGTTCCTAATGGATGGTTGTCACACAAGCTCCAGATAAAGCTGCTATGAAGGATCACATATGAATAAAGTTACATCGATTCTACACTATTGTATCAATATGACTAGGTCAATGCACCATCTCCACGTAAGAACTGGACCTAGACCTAGTTCCTCCATCTTCTATTGGAACACTGGGCAGTTATAGGGGTTTTCAATACATTAGATATCAAAGGCAAAGGTAGATGACATTCCTACTTTCGACTTATTCCTCAGCAACTTGGTATTCTTGAACGCCCGTGCTCTGTTAGATAAAGATAAGGCAGTTGAAAAATTCCCTGTCCATAGTGTTGAATATACAGTGCTTACGTAAGCACCAGATGTGGATTTCTAGTTGGGAAAAGGTAGATGGTATCACTACTTTTGCGATATTCTGTGGCCCAGTTGCCACTAGCATTGTTGGACGTCCTGTGCTGTGCTGAAAAAAAGCGTCACTGTCCAATGTACTGAATGGATAGTGCTGGTACACAGACACTAGATAAGGCAGTTACGATGGATCATATACTGACCGACATCAATTTCAGATATCTGTAAGGGACACACACCCAACTCACACAGTCAGGTCGAATCGCTAGGCTGTTATCTCAACGAAATCGTGGCACAGGAAATGTCAATAAGTCATCAAAATTGTCCGTGAGATACCGGGGCAATTTGTCATGACGCACAACTGTTGAGCCCGCTTTAACAAGTATGTTGACAACAAAGTCAAAGGTTTTCCAGGTTTTTGGTTTATGTCTTCGTTTTAGTCTTGTGGTGTACGTCAAATTGAATATTCATTGTAATATCAGGTGGTTTGTTTAAAAAAACAAATCAGTGTTTACGACTGTTGGCATTGTACTCGTTTAGTCATGTTCTAGTTCTGAAGTTGACGCAATGAACGAATGGTTTCCTTCATGTACAGATGATTTAGAGTGCTTTTAGTGTTTTATGTGAAACAGTCTGTGTAGTCGGATGCGCTTTAAGGCAGCCATAATTATCAACTTCCCTGGTACACTTATATGCCTTCAAACCATACGCTTGGAAGCATTCTAGCCACGCCATTCTCAAAAGTGCACAAATTATCCATATTGCTATTCCACTCTTAGCGAAATGCCTTAGGTATTCAGTAGAATTATGACCAACTACGTTTATGCCATAAAATTCCGTTTTCAAATTGAGTATTCCTGTAAGGGACTATACTTTCCCCGGACGATAAGAGCCAGGGTGACGCGTAATTGCCAACTCCTGCAGCTACAGTCCTTTGAAAGCTAGTCGTCGCAATTTCCCAGAACCTCCAGTGCACTGTAGGAGGAGATACGGCTAATGTATGGCTCACCGGGAGCGGTGTTTTCCACATCTTTCTCGTTATATCCGGCTAGAAGCACACCGAGACATGCTCGGTTTACTGTAAGAACGGGATCCGAAGTAGCTTTCTAAGTGCTTTTACAATCCTTCAGAATCGGGACTCAGCGAGAGTTTTGACCATTTTAGGATGATGTGCTTGGAGGGAATCGATCTTAGCGAAACCGGCTGTCGTATTCGTAATCTGACAGCTGGATGGGTTGATATACTTTCCAGGCAGAGGTTGGTGGAGATGATTGTGACCATTTCATCATGTGCGCCGTTTTCTGTAGACACTCTCCACCAACTTCTCGTTCGCTTCTCCGGTGGAGAATGCCAACAGGAAACAGGGCATATGACAAAAAGGTCACAATCTTGGAGAGCAGGTTGATACTGAAGATGACATTATGGGGCCAGTGATACACCCAAACTAATGCATGTATGACGTTACTAATGACATGGCTAGGAACGAAATCGTAGGGTTTAAGTCTTTTGATATTCTGCTGGCTGGATAACGTCCGTTAACATTTATCCGTAAATTCTCTGGGCAAAATTAAAAAATCAGAATACACCTGCTTATCAAAATTGTAATCCATAATTCTGTCTGTTATATGCTGATATCATAAAATATATTTGACACTTTCGCCGTATACTTTCTCGTTGATCCATTGGATTGTTACTTTTTGACTATTTTTTTAGAGCGCTTCATGTCAAATGAATGTTTTCGTGGATCCATAACTCCACTGAGTTCCATTATACGACTTTCAAACATATGACATGTGTGTCTGAAAAAGAGAAGAACATGAAGAAATATCAATCATACAAAATGGTCGGGATAAAAACTTGTCTCAGGGCTTAACCAGCGACTCCTCGGGGCCCTGCATTGACCTCCTCTATGGAGGTTATTCGTGCAGACCCTATTGCCAGAAGCGTTCTCAGATCGATGAGATTTGAATTCTTGGCCGTTAGTAACCCTGAAATCGAAAAATGCCATCATTGGTCAGAAGTGGCATGCTGTAATATGATATCGACCGGCCATGTTGGTGACAAAACTGCGGAAAATTGATATCCCTGTGGTAACAGCATGACCTTCGAACCTTGTACAAATTAAAGTGTCTGAGCGTCATGGCCTATAGTAACCTGATAGCCGTCCGCCATGTCGGGGAACTGTGAAAAACTAAGTGCCCTTTGAGTAACGACAGTGGGTAGAACTGTGGGACAGGAAAGTCGTCCTTTTTGAAAATATACCGGCACTATATGGGATTTCTGCAATATAAATGTACGTTAGGGGAATGCAGAAGTAGAACCTAACATTCTTCACTTCATTCTTCATAGAGCCCCCATTGCTCCCTGTTTTTGACTGATAACAACGGGAATCATTTGTCATCTTTAACTGGCCAAGGTCACGAATAAACACAGATGATCCGAAACCGCTGAAGCAGAACTTTGCTGAACACCGACGGGGTTCTCGGGCTCAATGCATAATCTACGATGAGTTTTAGCCAGAAAGGACACAAAACTCTCTCAAAGTCTTCCAAGCTATTTGAGCTAAATACAGCTGGAATCAACCACTAAGTGGAGGCAACTGGTAACGGGAGATAACCAAATGCCGGACAGGGTCTAAAGGCGAGACTGGTTCTCCACGGGATATAGTAAGGAAAATCTACCGCTAAGTCAGAGTATGTGCATAAGTTTCAAACATGCCTTTTCACTTTTTTTTTTCATTCTATTGGGATGTCCCTGTAGCTCAATTGGTAGCGGCTTCGCAGTTGAGCCTCCTGTTTCCAATAAGTTGGATCCGGGAGACCCCGGATCGAATCCCGGGAAGGGTATCCTTGTCGGAGCTGCACCGTCTTTCGGAAGAGACGAAAAATATGGGGGTCCCGTGTTCGAGGAGGTGCCTCGAGTGCGTTACAACAGCCTCATTACTCACATGGGTACCTACTGGCTGAAATGATACAATCTGGTGAATTATAAAAGTGACGGTGTGGATATAAGTTGTACAACTTGAGTCCGTCGCTTCTTTTGTTTGATGTATTCTAACATTAGCAAGCACGTCACGCCGACGCCAGTGCTGTTTGATTTTTCTGAGTCACACCTGCATATCTGATCAATTGTCACCTGAATGAATCTGGAGTCTGAAGCGAATCAGGTCATAACCATTTCCTTCCAGACACTTTAAACCTAATTGTTTAAAAGGATTCGGAAACTGTGAGAAACGGTTGAAACGGATGAGTTTTGCAGAGGAAATTACTGTCAGTTACTATCCCTTTCTAAAGTAAGAGCCGGACATGCATGGTGGGGTACTTTACCAATCACATGAGTAGTAATGATCGAGTAGAATGAAACTATATCAAATCCGGCACGTTAACTAAAACTAAGGTATACATATCTTATTTAGTAACAGACTCGAAATTCATTTTTTGGAAATATTGGTGCCTTAACCTATAAACATTAGGTACACGGACGATATGTTGGGTGCACTGCATAAAACAAAGTAGAATGTATGCAAAACCTAATTGCAAACCTTATAATCTCTCTTTATATCTTGAATCTGAGGCTGTATAGCTAATTTCACAATTTCAAACACGGTTTTATGAATTTTCATGACATTTACATCTCAGGGATATGTTGTATAATACTGTACAATAATAGCACATTAACGTACATAACCGCACACAAATATCTAAGTGCACTTGTGCCCGCTTAGTAAAAAAAGAATAGGTACACTCTATCAAAGTTTTAATTTAGCTATAGGGTGCACATACGTGTATACACAGTCACCCAAAAGTTCGAGTCCTGTAGTAATGTTATTCGTCTGTATAATTATTGATAATTTGATTTCTCTAGATGATATCCAACATTTTCGAACTTTTCAAAACTTCCATCACTTGTAGCTTTTTAGTTTGGGTGTTACGAAGTTTATAAACGACTCATCTGTCATGATTCAACCAAAAAGTGGAAATTCGGCTTAGTTAAAAGACGCGTGTGTCTCCAGTACATCTTCATCAGGAACAGATGAAGACGAAACGCTCAGAATCACGATAACTTATCACTGTGGTACAGATCAGGACAAGGTAAGACCTGAATGAGACTTCGAAACTTTTGATTGCACCCCTAGAGATTTGTTATGACGTTTTAAAGTAAACCCATATCTACGATTTTAAACTGAAAGTAACAAAGGTGCCAATTACTATTGTTGTACAGCAAATGGAAACCATATACAGTAGCATTATTGTTAAGTAGTGTTTGACAAACCTCTAGTTGAAATGTAAGTAAAGAAACTGTACTATCCGATTTTGGGCTGCTTAAGTTTTTAGACTGGCAGATAGAGAGAGATAGAGCAAGGGAGATTGAGATTCGAAATGACGGTACACACAAGACCACGGAGATTACTATAGACAGATAGTGTTGCAATCTATAAAGAGACACTTCCTTTAAACGTTTTTCATGAATTCCAAGGCATTCTTGTCATGGCATCTTTGTAGAACCACCTTTTGCGTTAAGAAATCAACTCCCCCATTCCACAGTTTGATTGGAGTTAAACAAGTGGAGCGTGTGTTGCACATGTCTCTTCATTACCTTCCAAATACCACAGGAAACCATTACATTGATGAAAGAGTATAGGGATTGCAGAGGATCTGATTGATAGGGGATGTTATCAGGTGTGCCGACAGTTCCCGCAAGAACCATTAAAAGGCGTTTCCTGATATAGACCATGCATCTTAATCAATTAAATACACAAAGAACTGATAAGAACAAACTGTCAGTTCGAATTCGAGGTTACATTTGGGGTATCAAAAATCGGTCTACGTTGGCTTAATTTCCCCTGTATTGTTCCCTGTGGTGTTTATCAATAATATTCATATCAAAAATGCTTCTGTGGGTCTTTTGTACAATGGAGTGAAGCTTGTGTTCTGATATCATATGAATCGCCAAGTACCAAGCATGCTAACGTTCAACTCCCATGCCACACATAACAGCACATACTAACTGATGCCATAGTCATGAGCGCCTCTACCGGATTTGTGAAATCCTGCACGCACCTACTAAACTAACTAGAGTTCCACGAACACATTATCTTCGCCAAATAATCAAGGCTTATTATGGAGAGTGATTTATATTTACATGCTTTGATATCACCCCCTGAAAACCCTACTCATCCACTGAATATCATACAGAACCATTGACAGCTTCTCGAGTTATCTTGGCAACATACAAGCACAGAAACATACACAGCTCGCTGCACAATGGTAGGAAAGCAACAGGTAAACCATTTTCGAACTTGACCTCCGTTCCCACAGCCGCTACACACCTACAAAAAATCATTAAGATCCATCAACTTTTCCATCACTTTTTTTCCCTACATACAAACATGCAAAGTTTGCTGCAGTACTGTTGAAAAAGCCAGGTAAATGATTTTTGAACTTGACCTTTCTTTGCACAACCACTACAAACCTACCAAAAATCAAGAAGATTCATCAAAGGTTTCTAAAGTTATGCTACTGACATACATACAGACCCACCCTACAGCTGGCGTAGCCGAAAACATAATCTTCTCGGCGAAGATAACAAAGCTTGTACTGTAGAGTACTTGTCAGATAAAACCTCTGGGACACTACCTCCAGAGTGGTAATGCTTAGGTCCATCCTGCTGCCTTGTCCAGGGAATGGTGCTATTCCAACACTGCTAGAATAGACATTGTTTACTATGAGAGACATTACAAAAGGAATCTCTCACATTTCTTTCAAACCAATCTGATGTAATTCATACATTTGTACATTAAGGACATGAAAGATTCAAATTGTTGACTGCATGTTTTATTCAATCAAATACGAAAAGTTAAAGAATCTAACAGTATTGTTTGGAAAAATGATCGTGACAACTTTTATTCAAGATATTCAGTACGCAGGATCACACAAAATTGTTTAGCATGACCAAGACTGCTTTTTTTAGTTCAAAACATCACAATTATATACTCACAGGTAACTTAACATTATCACACATGTTACTGTGAAAGACAGAATTTTATGTACAGTTCAGATCAAAACAAGGCCAATTAGAGGCAATGGGAAAATTGACCTAACTAAATGTTCTAGCAATTCAAAAAAGTAATATGTACAAAAATAATGTACAGACTAAGTAAATAGAACAGTTACTGCAATCCTTGGAAGAAGTCCCTACTGTTAAGTCATGTACTTGGTGGATTGTCTGTGCCTATGCACCTATTTGCAGTAAGAACAGACTGCCAGTGCTAGGATATAGACTTTCTCCTCTCCAAAACAAGTTATTTCAATGCATCGTCACTGGTCATCTATCACACACTGTGTACCTTTCCAGGCACTCTTATGATTGAGTGAATTTAATTGTTATCTGACAGTGTTGTGAAGTTTAGGCAAGAACAAGTTTAACCAAAGTTTTATTTACAAAACAAACATGATTGTTACTAGAGACGATGGTGTCGCCTAATGTATAGTCTTGCAAACAGAATCATATCTACAACAGTTTTCTAAATTTCATTTCACTGCACAACTTTGACAGAGTGGACATTCGGTGTCCCCAGATGAACTTTGCCAGTTTGACCTGCGACCTTTCTCTGCAAGATTCCAGGCTGTGATTGCTGCAAGGGCTGCTGGGACTGGGATGGCATTCTGGGATACCTGGCAGCTGTGGCATGCCCAATAGTTTGCTGTCGATGGAAAAGAGTCATTTTATAAATGAAATAGAATCTACACAGCTGTTCTTGACAACTATGCTTCAATTAAGCAGGTGGCTGTGCTGGGTCTCATTCCTTTCTCAAAGGATCTGGTTTGTTGACCCACTGTTCTTGCAAAAAGAACTTCTTAGAACTTTCCTCTAAATGTTTTGTACAGAATGGGTTTCTGATATTTGATTTCAGAAATGTGCCAAACCTCAGCTGCAAGCTTACTGTGAAAACATCTAGTAAATGATATACTATGAATACATACTTCTTTTAGAGAATACAACACAGTGAATTCCGTACCACCCAAGGTAGTCTGGGGCTGTGTGTGTGTGTGGGTACGAGAACATTCTAAAAAGAACAACTGCTGTTGCTTGAGAGATTAAGAGGAATAATTATGACTCTGTCACAATATCAACCACATCTGTTACCATGACAACCCACCTGAGTGACAGGGTGATGTCTCTCCACCATGACAGAGCTCATGGGCGGGGCCAGTCCCATGGCAACGCTGGCCGGCCCCTTCCCAGCCTGCCCCAGCCGTGCACCCTCCTGCTTGGCTGTGACCTTGGCTGTGATTGTCCTTGACCCTGACTTCTGGGCTGCAGACGACCTTGGAACCTAATAATACAACAGAGAAGCAGACTGGTCACTTTGTCACTTTGAGCGACAATGGCAATTAGTAGAATGTAATCAAGTTTGGATTGATGACAGAAACAAGACAGGAAAGTGCAATCTAGCAAATGGTATGAAACATTCAACAAGATATGTAATAGGGCTTACAGGTGATAAAACAGGTAATCACATGGATTTTACAAATTCACAATCTTTTCAGATTGAAGGTGACCACTATGAGCAATATACTGAATGATAATTATACAGTGATTATACAATTAAAATATATGTAACTAGTTGATCATGGAACAATTAATATGCACTTACAGTTTTGGCAGCAGGTCTGGCAGTGCTGAAGCTGACGGAGGGTTTGGGAGGGGGGTGCTGGCTGGTGACCACGTGGGGAGGGGCAGGCTGGGGGGGTCCTGACTGGTACACCTCCTCATGAGGCACAACTGTACCCCCCTCCTCATCCTGAGTCTCTCCTGGTCTTCCCCCTGGGTTACAAAGTCAAGGGATCTACATGTAAATTACATCACAGTAGACAATACTCGAGCACTGAGAGTACAACATTTTCTCAATGGCATGAAAAAACGCATTCGTCTAAAGGATTCTGCATTTCATAATTTATTATGTCTGCGATGTGCAGACTGATAATATTATTAGCTGCCAGAGGTTATTTGTCTAAAGGGCTACCCAATAAAGGGACAGGTAAAAGAATCCAGTGCAGTTATAAACTTTTCAATTGTGTTACTATAGTACATGTATTCTCATTAACAACTATAACAACAAACTAATCTCACATAGTCTCTGCAAATGACATTTTACAATTATCTTTTAAGGATCAGTGGGAGGGTTGGTAGGAGCAGGGTTACATCAGCCACAAATTAAGCAACCACAGAACAAGTTGTAAAATAATAAGCTCCTTCAATAAGGTACCAAAAGCCTGGCCCTAGCATGCTATATGTAAAAATTATCCCAACCCACCCTGTTCCCCCTGGTGGAACATGGACATGGCCTCCAGGTTGAGCGCACACACGCCGCGCATGAACGCCTTCTTCATCGTCTCCTCGTACTGGTCACGCTCGCCGTGCAGACGGGTCACCTCAGTCCGAGCCGCCTCCAGGGCTTCATTCAACTGGGATGGAGAACAGGGTAAAACAGGGTGAATTATTTTTCATGTTATGAATGAATGACTGAATAATGGTCAAACATACTTTTTCACTGTTTTGTACTTATTTTACTAAAAATTTTAGTTCATATATGGTAATCAACATACCTTTACCTCTTACCTGCAATCTGGTATCCAATAAACATAAAACGTAAAAACTAACTTCTAAATAAATATAATTTACAAACATTCACAATGATTCACTTGCAACGATTCAGATTGTCTGATACTTAATCAGTTGGTCCTTTTCTGAACTGCTAGTACTAAGTAAGTGTGATCAACTTTTTATGTCACAGGTTGAGGTACTCATTATAAACGTTTAACAGCATAAAATACCAATAGTACTTACGGATGATATTCTTGCTTCATAATCATTAGTCAGCTGCATGCAGACCTCCTGGGCCTTGGCCTGACACGCCCTCTCCACCCGTTGTCTCCACTTGGCCTCGATGACGCCGTGCCACGCCGCCCAGACACGGGACGAGATCTTCTGCTCGTAGTGTTTACGGGCAAGGTTACTTGCAAAGGCCTGGGGAAAAGGATAATACAATACATTATGCTTGCGCAAAGACTAAGATTTACAAACTAAAAGAAAACTGAACTGTACCAATAAGACAACAGAAATACAATCACCCTATTTATTTGATAGTCAAAAAGTTGAGGGCTCAACTGTAAAAATTTGCACCTGACACAAAGACTATGATGCTCAATCACAAAATGCATATATGGTTACCCTGCAAAAAAACACTGACATAACTTGGAGATAGAGTCTCCTCACAGGGATTTTTCTAGAAAAAAACTTGTATATGGGCATTGCGGAATTGGAGAGGCCGACCTGGGGGATATGTGTGGGTTTCCCCTCTCCTCTTTTAAAAAAAGTCTCCTTACCTCTCTCCTCTCGTCTGCATGCCGTAGTTTCCACTGCACCATGGCCCGCAGCATGTCGAACTTCTCCTTCTGCCTCTGCAGCGCCTGGGTCAGGTTGGAGATGACCTGGTCCTTCCGCTCGATGGACTGTTCGTACGTGTGCATCAGCTCCTTCAGACTCTCGATCTCGTTTTGAAGCTGGTTCACTTCTCGAGCATGTCTGAGAAAAGAGGTTTAAGTCAGTATAAAACTATGAAATGAAAACATGAATACAATTAGAACTAATCTAAAAGACTTGTAATATTAAAAAGCATTTGACTGATCTCCAAAGTGGTAACTGTTTCTCCTGATATATGGCGCTGTCACCATATATCAACATGATTTTACAGGCTTCATTCTCAATTTCGCAATTCAGCCCTTTGGGGCTGTGAAGAGAATTCATTGAATAAACCAGTCATATACATGTACAATAGAGCATGCAAAAAGAAAATTATAACGTGTTTTCTACTACCCTCATTTTTTTCATGACAGCTTCATATCAGTCACTGTTCATAACATATCAAGTGATACATTCTATTTAGTTTAGAGCTTGATTGTTACCTTTCTTTCTCTGCCCTCATTTCTTGTCTGTGTCTCTCAATCAGAGCAATCTTGGCCTGTGTGAACTCAGCCTAGAGTGAATAAGATAAAAGACATAAAAAAATTATCAACAAATGTTTTGAATATTGACAGGTTTTCAAAACCTTCACACCAAAAAGTTGAGTTTTCTACAAAAAATGCCTGAGAATAAAACCAATCACTGTCTGACTCCCTTACAAGAATGCCCCTCTTGAGGTCCAGTGCCCAGTTGTCCAGATGAGCCTCTATCCTGGCCACATCCTGGTCCACAGACGGGGACGGCGCTGACCGCTCGCTGTACGGGGAACCCTCGCTGACCGTGGAGGAATCCCCGCTCTGGGGCGTCTCCGGTGGGGCCACCTCAGTGGACCGTATGGACAGGCCTGGGGTGATAGCTTCAGTTCGGGAAACAATTTACAACATGAGCTTTATACTAGTACTTCAAAAGCACCATCTATCAACTCTTAACTGAACTGCATCATCAAACTTTTTTTCTTCAGTGTTTTTGGGTGTTTCAAGGCGTACTCCATTGGATAAAGTCGGTGTGGCCTGAGCACCAGTGACAATAAGGAAACATGACTGCCAAAGCATAATGAAGCTTTAAGGACGGAGGATAGGCAACCCACAATGCAGGTTAACATGAGGATTCTAAATGTAACTTAATCTGCTGAATGAATCACAATTGTTATTTTTAGAACAAACGGTGCTTCCCAAAGATTTCTGCACACGTAAGTCTATAAATACGAATACTAGTCTAGCTATTACAAATAAATTATATTAGAAAAAATGTACAGATCTTCTAGTAGATATTTGGGACAAAACTGTAAATGGCAGTTAGAAAACATTATAACTGTCCCTCCCAACATCTGCTTGGAGATCCCCTCACCTGACATGCGAGGCTGTCCTGGTGTGGCGCCGGGGGAACTAAGGAATGCTGGGAGACTGGTGGGGCGCTGTGGCAGGGGAGCACCGGGCTTGGGTACCGTCAGGTCCTCCCTCCGCAGGGCCTTCATTTCTTCCACTCTTCTCGCTGTGGCTTCTTCTGAACTCTCTGTAGTCACTACATGAAGTTGATGATAATTGATAAACTTGTATATTCACATTCCAATACTAAGCTGGCAGCTTGTAAACTGTGCAAAAAACACTTGGCAGCTGTGAGCCACTGATTGGTCACTGGACTGGATTGCTATAGTGATTTTCTGTCTAGTGACTATTGTTCACATCAGCATGTTATAGAAAAAAAAAATTATATTATAGTTATAAGTTACTCATATGGAGAGTTTGTGGAATAATAAAAAGTAATAGTTACTAATAGTACTAGTAGTTATTTCTACTTTGTGCTACACAAGGAATACATGTATCATATTCAGGGCTCGAAATACTGGGTGCATGTGCACCTGTGTGCACCCAAACTTGGAGCTGTGCACCTAATTTTTGACACTGGGTGCACCAGTGCACCTAGAAATTTTTGTAGGCTATAGGATAAGGGTACTATTGTACACTAAGTATACAGAATATTCTACCAGAAAAAGTAATATAATCTTTTGTTGTACTTTATTTGATGTATCACTTGTTTGAAATTTTAAGGTTAGCTATAGAATTACAGATTGAAGTTCTTAAGAGCGTTAAACATTGTAATTATGTTTTACTGACATTCAACTTTATTCTATGTGGTGCACCCAAAATTCTTTCTGTGCACCTAATTTTTAGGGTTGGGTGCACCTATTTCCAAAAATGAATTTCGAGCCCTGATATTACTAGTACTAGTACTAGTATTTTCATTACTAGTATCCATGACGTAACTTTGAGAGCAACATACATACAATTGTATACTAAATACATGTATACATATACCCTAAATCATGAAATTTCAACCAGATTGACTTACCTGATGACTCATCATACAACCCAGCCTGGGTGCCTGTGTTGACCTCTGACCTCTCATCTTCTATACCACTAATTTCCTCAATGGGTCTGGGAAGAAGGCTGAAATGTTCAAAGGATGAGGGAGAGAAGAGTGTTTTAGCTTGTACACAAGAAAAAAGAAGCACTAGTAGACAAAGCCACTTCCAGCTAGTAGCTTTCAAAGAAATCATGTTTTTTAGATCTGTGCCTACATGCCTTATCATTAAAGTCAGTTACTAAGTGTACACAAAACTAAGTAGGTGTACATGACTGTGTGTGTGACTGTGTGTGCGTGTGACTGTTTGAGTAGTATTTGTATCATATTATTATGCATAATAAGTTTTTGTCTCGAACAACTTTGAAGTTTGAGTTCGACAGAAAAAGAAGAGTCAAACCTTGGGTCTATTTTAGGCGTGACGACAGCATATCTGAGCAGCTCCTCATACTCCTCCTGCATACCTGTAGACACCGAGCTGCCGGGGGAGTCTGACAGGACTGACGGGAAGTTACTGTCATCTGATGAGCTGGACATCGTGGAAACTGTAGCTGAACACAGGTAGTATAATATAGCACTCTGTTGGTAATCATGACACTACATTTAATTTCCAATTGGCTATGACACAATATGCTAGTGCAGGAAGCTTCCTGTTGGGCGGGTCGGCTGTTTGTCGTCCAACATGTTTTAAGTGTGTGTGTGAGCCCGTGTGCGTAATTTTGCCGTTCTTACTAGTAAATGTGTTCACATCGTAGGTTAGACAAACTTATTTTTACCCTCCGAAAAAAGGTTATGTATTAAAAAATAATGGTTTCTCGATTTGAAAATAAAAATAAACGGACCATCCAAAATTAAAACGTACTGGGTGGATTTTGACTTGGAGGGCAAAAAAAATGTACCTGGTACTAGTAAGTTACTACTAGTAGTACATTTATTTGAGAGATGAGAACTTACTTAAGTTAGTACTTTGGAGATTGAGACAATTTGAACTTTAAGCCGGTACGTTGATGATAATCATATGAAAGTGAAAATGAAGTAGAGTAGAGTAGACTAGATCTAGGTAGAGTTGATTCAGCCAGGTAGGAACTCCGGTTCCAGTGACAGATCGTGCGGTAATTTAACCAGCTACTGCTGCTGTGCCACGTGCCTGCGAAGCAGGTTTGTTGTGCCGAAGGGCGGTTACCCCGGCTATAGAGATACAGTTTAGGCCACTCTTCAGCTCAGTATGAAATTTCACAGACTGAAGCATGTGCGATCTTTTCACTGACGATCAGCATCATCATTCAACTTGACGTTCAAACAGAAGTGGTAAAGGAAAGTTGATTTAATAATGTTTTAAAGTGCAAACTGGTAAATATGGAGCCCAACATTCTTGTCATGCATATGAACAGAGGTTGCCCATGGAGGAAAGGCAGCAGAGGCTAGATACGAACAGAATAATCAAACATTAACATGACATGCATGAACGCTCAGTCCCATTTTCTATTGTTACTTTCTTATTCTTACCATTTCATAGTGTTATACGAACACAAAAGCTGGTTTCAACCAAAGATTTCCTCATGAGCGTCATGCCACAAGCTAGCATTGATCGATTTGTTACGAACAACAACATAAATTTTTACCCACCTGCCACAGTACTAACGCAGTGACCCCCCTCCCCCTTAGCTACAACTACAGCTCTTCTTCTATTGCAGTTCTCTACTTTTACGAACCCATTAAAAACCCAAGGATTCACCACGAAGCCTGTAAAAATACAGTTTTTCTCCTACCTTCTAGTTTTCTCCAAAAACCGTGTTAAAAGGAAAGAAAACACCACAAACAACTTGTACAAAACAAACGCTTCCGCGTTCTCACAACTTCAAAATCACCTTCTGGTGCGAGGAGGCTCCTGATTGGCTGCTCAGCAGATCCGCTAATCTGATTGGTCAGACTGGGTTCTCGCGATATTTATTTTGGGCGAGATTTGTCGAGAGTTAACTCCGAGGATCTACGATTGGTAAGAAAGGGGGTGGCCACGTGAAATTATTATCTTAAGCACATTTTATCGATTCGAGTTTATCGTTGAAAGTACATTCAACAGCATCTCTTGTCATTTTATAAAAGGTGTCTCATGTATATTTTTCATTATGTAACTACTTTTAACCAGGAAGATTTAGTCATAAACTTTAGACCTTTCTCGTGCACAAATGGTATGATCCATAATCTCAAAACAGAGACTGTGAAAAACTGGCTCGCACGATGTTGGCTGACACTTTACGGATCTTTACGGGTCTTTACGTTTCTGTTTGGAGAACTAGCCTGGAAGATTTTGGTTATTTTTACTAATTGGAAAATACGATTTTATTTTAATATACCTTTTTTTTTTACTCCAGGATGCTCAACATGATCAGCTGTCTAACTTTCTATGAATCATTTCTCAGAATTATTAGAAATTTTACCTTAAGATAGATACATAAGATTTTAATATTGCCCATTGTATACAGCAAATTCTGCTTCATAATAGTTTCAAATCAATTCAACTGCAAAAAGGAGTGTGGTGAAATCTACCCAAAACGTATGTGTCCTTGGTGCTGATAGGTAATCACTCACACACACACACACACACACACACGCTCACACATACATACACACATAAAAACACATGCTCGTATACATACACGCTCAGACACACACACACACACACAAACACACATACACACACGTCACTGACTTTAAAAAAATGATACATCTTAACCATATCCATGTTTCCTTATCAATTCATTCCTTTGCAATTTCTGATGAGTCAGAAGTAAATGATTACAGTTAAGCACGATATTTCATTTTATATATTTTGATTTGCACATGGTTGCTCCCGGCAGTTTTTAACCTTGATTGGGTTTTACACATTTTTTTGCCACAAAGTATCTACAAAAGCCATTTTAAGTTTTCAATAAAAGTTTTAGATATAAAAATTATCAGTTGTCAATACTTTTTCTTAATTCTACAACATACATTGTTGCATCTTTCACCACATTTCTAAAAACAACACAGATGTACATAATATAACAGCCAAACCAAACAACAAGAAATATTACAATATTGTAAAACATTTGCAAAGGAAAAAAATGAATACAACTTGATACACTAATCAAAGAATTAGAATTGAACCATTGGCAAACAAAACCCTTGAAAACTAAACAAAAGGGTCTATCAATATATTCTGAGATCATTGTCTTTTCTCTACCAAAACAGATAACATTAGAGATGGTTATAAGCACTATATTTGTTACAAAAGCATGTGGTCCAATTATGAATCTTCGTTTTATCAAAACTGATACAAATCTTTTGCATACAAAAATTTACATATAAATCATTTACAATTAAGCAATATATACTTGATACAAATGAATCAATCATTAATCTGTATCTTTTTAAGTTTGAAATCTAATATTTCATAAGATATAAAGTATCTAGCCCATTGCTTTGCTCGCATACCCACAATACAATTTTCCCTCAATTTTTCTACTTAGTAATACATCACAAATTTACATCTATAATAACTTTCAAGCTGAGCTTGGTAGATTTCCTTACAATGTAAGGTTTAATTAGAAATCAGCATTGCACTTACTGTAATCTACCACAAGAAAAAGGCAATAGTCTGCAAACAATTGCATCGGGTTGGTATATCAGTCAGGTTATCAGCTACACAACCAAAGGGATTTTCTGTGCCGACATTTCGGGAAATTTTTGCTCTATGAAATTATTAACCTTCTCCCTGCTGACTGACCCCTTAACCAGTATAGCTTTTGTGCCTAATAGCTAACTTAGCAGGCTGGATGTTAAGCCTTCAGGAGGGCAGCTTTAGCCGAAAGGTTACTGAAAAGTTGGCAAAGAAAAATCACTTTTGTTGTGTAGCTAGTAAACCAGTACGTGTAGAAAGGCAATAGAATTCTGATTAATTTTGAATGTATCATTCAATAGAATTTCTATATTACATATTTACATCCATTAGCTAGATATTGTTCATATTCAACAACAAAAATTTGAACCAGCACCAACATTTTGACAGCCTCCGCATGAAAGCTGGGCCAGGTGTGTTATGCCAAAGGGCAGTTATACAGACTAAGCAGATACAAATACAGCTTGCATGCTGTCTTCCTCAGAGCATAGTGAAGTACAATTGCCTCGGTGCCATCCTCTGTAGTAACTGATGGCTCAATGTTTTTACTATGGAGGAAGGCACCCAGCCTAGAAGTCCAATGCAAAACCTACACAACTCTACAAGACAGTACACTTCATCATGCCTTGAGAAAGACAGCAGACAAGCTGTCAAAATATCGGTCCTGGTTCAAATTTTGGCTGTGAAATGGGATCATAATGATTCTAACTATTGGATTACCAACCTGATGAAACTATTCAAGGATATCTAAATTCTACAGTTATACATTGCACTGATACTGTGACGCCCAGATTATATCACCCACTGCACCCCAATGCATGTGTAGCGCACCTATAGTAACCATGACATGCATTATATTGTGACTGTTCAAAAAGAAGTCAAATTTTCCCGGCCAAAATCTTTCAGGCACCCGTAATAGATTGATAACTCCACCCGTGATAGCGAAAGCATCCATTAGGAAAGTGTGTTTGGTAGAGTAGGGATTTCCATATCCAAGTGGTGAAAGTCGGACTACTAGAGTCAAGAGGCGAATGGCGACTTGCACGGCAAACGAACACATTCGTTTGGAGACGGACGTAGCGTTCACGGCTTCGTATAACGTCCACGATGAGACGAGGACATAACTGGTCAGCATTAAGGCTTGGAGAAGTTTGTTGCAGTAGAACGTTGCATAGATTGTTGTCAAGGCACCTGGAAAAATGTGTAAGATGTTAGAACTTCTCCAGGAACAGTGGTCAAAAGCTTAAGGAATTCTGGGAACAGAAAGAAGGCATGTGTGTGAGACATAAAAGTACAATAGAAATTTCATTTCTCTTATAGCTATTCAAAATACAATGTACTGAATTTATCCTTTTGGGCATACATATGCAATATCGATACACACTCTTAGGGAAAACAAAAGCAAAATAAACATATTAATTTGAATGTGCATTTTGTTTCTTCCCAGTTTCTTCCCTTGTGCACATGACAGTCATGAAATATATAATATTATATGGCTTTCTTCAAGTTTCTTATGTAGCCTTCTTTCACAACAGTTTATGTAAAATTCATGCCATCTTTCTTCACAATTAACTGTTTTATCATAATACCTTCATAACAGTTACTTTCTACCATTTGACAATTGCAAATAACTTTCCTGCCATTAGAACTTCAATCAATATAAAGCAATGAAATAGTATCCTTACCGAAAGTCTGTACAGCCCACACGCCGCACATGTCCAGCTTGAGCAGTCTGTAGTACGCCTGTGCACCTGAGCGGTGGTTCATGAACAGGTGATAGGCCACGCTGCCGACGTGAGGCGACAGACAGGCCAGGTAGTTCAGGTACGCCAGCCAGCTGAAGGATATCTGGGACCAGGTCTCGTCGTCTGTCGCGTACTTGGCGAAGAACACCATGGGAAGACCTATGAGAGATGACAACAGAAAAATGAGGGTTTCAACTCAAATATGATAGACTGTGAAGGTGTGTCATTTGAAAGATTTTAGTGAATGGAAGGTAATTTGAGTGGATGAAGCTTGCAATTGTGGTCCTTCATTCAAAGGGCATTGACAACATTATACATGTATCATAATAATGATCCTAGTGGGTGAACATGTGTTCTTTTATAACCATTGTGCATCATTTTATGTTTACACATACATTTCATAAAATTTTTTTACAGAAAAAGTCTAAAGTCTGAGTTTGTGTTTTTAAAGCAATCTATGAAACTGCTCTCCAGTCTGTGCTCGCACTGCAGAAACTACACCCCTGTGACTGTACAACATGTACCTTCACTCTGTAAATACTCAGTTTCAGTGCACCACAATCAACTGCTGTCTCTGAGCTGAAAATAGAAAGTTTCTAGGTATCATATGATGGTAAACATATCATGTAATGAGGTAATACAGGAACTACATGTACTTTTATACATGTATATCTGTGAGTTCAGTACAGTAGAATACGAGCGTTTTCCTACCATGTGATAAGATGTTGAACAGCTCATTGTGAAGGTAGAAGAGGCTCTGTACACACTCCCCTACAGACTGCAAGGGACGGTAGCCCCCTAGCACAAAGCGGTTGAACTGCAGGTGGGCAGGGATACTGGCCCAGTCCAATAGATGGGAAAACATCATTCCAGTTGATCTCAATTCTTAACCTTTCCTGAAAAAAAAAGCAACAATGTAAGATACAATGAAATAATAATTGATAAATGATAATAACTAAGAACAATTAGAAATTTTAACCTTTAGCATACCGAAGAAGCTGTTTGGCACCTCATTCTCTATTGGTTACAGAGTTAAGCAGCAGTGAGAGGGTTAAAAAAGATAGCCTGATATCCAAACCTATTTATAGCTGCTGAGTCTCATTCTTGTTGAGAGTATGAAAGAGACTCGACAGGTTAATAAATAGTTTTGGATACCATCCATTGGTCTCCTCCAGTCTTTTAGATACCAGGCTACAGTATGAAACAAATATTCACAACACATAGCCTTTTTTTTCACAGCCGTTAATACAATATCATACAACATGGGGAGTAGTAATGTCTAAATAAGTAAATAGTTATAGGCTACTTATAGGCTAGTTATAGGCTACTTATAGCGACGAGAAGCAGTACTCCAGTCAGAAGCTCTGAAGAAGGTGTCTGACAGACACCGAAACGTCAGCAGGTGAGATTACCTGGTTGTGTAAAAAGAATCTCCTATATCCTATATTCTACCAACCTGATGAAATTATTTTCGGAAGTAAATAGTTACATTGAAAACACATACGCCAATATAGCTAGTTCAACATACATAACTTTACGATTCCAATATCATTCATTGCAGACAGGTGGCAAGATAGTTAGAGGGTCTGCATGGGGGCAATGCTTAACAGTAAATTTAGGATGACTTAACATTACATTGACACACACATTCCTACACATTGTGACACAAAGAACAATTAACAATGAATTATGAATAACAAATATAACGTGCTACATAGAATTTAAGCAACCAATTACACATCATAAATAATTTACAAACACGGCTTGGAAACATTGAACTACAGTGGGTGGCTACAATTAACAGTGAATTAGAATAGCTTGTTAGGCCTCACAAACAAAAGCCATACAGACCCTCAACCCCACCCTATTCCTAAAAATGCAGGAGTGTAAATATAAAATTAAAGGATTTTTCCAAGGATGTTTCTCAGCTTTCTTATATTTCAACAATTCTATGACACCTTCACCATAATCTTCCATCTCAAGACAATTTCCAGGGTATTTTGAGTCAAATTTGAATTTAAATCATGGCCCTAGCAACAAAACATTGTCTACAAACAAAACATTATAATTACTTTACCAAGCAAAGACATTGAAGCATTTTGCTTAAATCTCTTTCCAACAACTACCATATGGTCTGTTCAACTAGCTTTTCATTAACACGGTGGTAAGTGATAACCAGTATTGAGTGATGATTATATCATGTCAATAACATGTCTCCCTATTGACATTTGCTACTTTGCCTATGGGACTGTACCATTCTCCATATAGGGGGAACGTCACTGTCACTACTAGGGCTAGGAAACTTTCACTTTTAAATACAGCAAATCACGAAGGGAAATCGACCAATTCTTGAAGTTTTGTGTGCATTCGTAACTCACCTGGACTATGACCTACCTTAGCTACACAGGTGTTTCACAGGTAAGACAATCAAAGGACAAACCGGCCAAACAGGTAACGTACGTTGTAGCTGTCAAGGACCCTCCCCCTAGAATCGGCGCGATTCTACAGCTTTAATACAGACAGATGAAATCTTACAAAGCTTAACACTAATCAGGATTATATTCTAGAGCTAAGATCCACAAGAACACGTACCTAGGGGTTTGTTGGTGGCCTGACGACGCCTTATTTGGGGAGAGAATCACTGTCAACTCACAAGCCGGCCGGCGAGTCCGCCATTTTACCTTTTAGATAAATTACTTAGTGGGCGTGGTCTTAAGGCAGGAATCCGGAAGTCATTGGTTGCTATTGTCTGGTATCTAGGGACATGTTTGGCCTCTACCAGGGTCGAGAGGCGGTTTGGAAAAGTAGAAATTTGCCAAATAGACAGATAACAAGCAAGAGGAGTTAGTCCGCGGCAAACTGTACTCCTTTAGCGGACTATAAACTCCTCTTGTATGTAACGTTATCTGTCTAGTTTCTACTCTTTCCAGCCGCCTCTGGAGCTTGGTAGAGGCTAGGACATGTTATTTAACCCACGGTCTTTGCTAGCTAGAATTCGAAGATACTGTATCTGTACTGTTTTTATATAAGACAAACGTGGCTTATAAATAATTTGATGAAGTTTAATTTTCTACGAACCGAAGAACATAGATCTACTAACGCTATATGATTAATGTTAGTTACTGTAAATGCATAAATTTATGTTCGCGGTGGTTTTATGTTCGCAGTTTTCGCGATAAGCTCTTCGCCGCGACCTTAAAACCACCGCGAACATTTTTTTTTCATTCACAGTATATTGAATTCAGGAAATCAAAACACAAAGAGAACACGTTGCCCTCCTACCTTCTTGTCTACTATTGATTCAAACGCGAACTTAAAATCACCGCGAACACTCCATTTCCTCCCTACCGCGAAATTTAAACCACGCGAACATAAATGCACTTACATTAACACGATGAATTGAGAATGCCTGGCACAAAATTAGCTTGGTGGGGGCAGTGGAGGGCCCGAGGAACGCAAATGAGGTGAAACTGCATGGGATACAGGTAATTACAGGTTATCATCCGTACTAGATGTCATAGTCTTAAATCATGTGTGTTCATAGAGAAGTTCAAAGAACTTTATGGTAAGAAGAAAAACTGTATAATCTGGTGTTTATTCATTGTAGTCACAGTTTTATTGCGTTCTGTAAACTGTTAGTACTATCAGAGTAAAAGGGAAGTATCTTTCTGTGTCACGTTATGCTCAACTTTCCTGACTCATGATCAGAGCCGATCCTCTCGTACCCAGCGATGCTGTCGTTGGTTGATACGGAGCTCGAGGGTTCAAGAGCTTCTGATGCAAGGGGTCCCCCGCCTTGCTGGTACATGGTATTCTTCTTCGAGCTTTAGTGCACTTAATGAAACACCCTTCCTGCAGATCAGAACAAACATGGATGACAAGCTTAAGGGTCTTTGCACTCAACCAAGTAGGTGATGACCTTTGTACACAGCCAAGTACATGATTGTGAACAAAGACCCTTGTATCAAATGTCAATGACTTACCAACCTGATGAAAATATTCAGGGACCTATTAAAAGATTGGAAAAAAAAATTGTCAACGTTCCTTTGTCGTACTTGGTTTACATCTAACCCTGTCAATCTTAACTCAAAAATAGCTTGCAGACTGTTAGAAGTACACGTGCCTGTTTACTGTGCCTGAAATACGCTTGAACTGCAAGTGTCAAAATTAATGCTCCACGAATATATATCTAATAGTGCATAGTATTCCAAAGGCCTCTTTGGACTAAATGGACAGAGAAGCAACTCCGATTAACTCTTTCCAGCTAGCAGGAAGACTAAATATTAAAATTTGTGAAATATTTTCAGAACGATCGTAGTACTGTAACAATACCTTCGCCCTGAGGTGTCGCCAAAAAACACTCTAAACAACGCCCCTGGCGGTAACCCTTAGCCCTAGTCATGTCAACATATCCCATGATGCATCCGGCCGGACGCATCTCACTTCCGGGTTGGATTGCAGCGGATTGCAGAAGTTGTTGCAACCTTCCCAACCGGAGTTTTCTAAAGGTTATTCTGCGTTGTCTCGTGTCTTACAGGCTTCTGTGTCTTCAAGAAGTCTGAGAAGAAGGGAGAGGGTGCCTTGAGTGGCAGAAACAAGTCGGTAAGAGTGACATTTTCTTCACGTTATTTCTGGACAAGGGTTGCTAAGGAGGCGGGGCTAGTTCGATAAGACTGATCTCCGAGTCCTAGCTCAGAAGAAGAGTCTGCTTTAATAGTGCTAACGTTAAGTACTTAAACGTAACATCAGGTACCTGTACATGTACCTGAGCGCATACAGAGGTTTAGGAAAAGGTCTGGTCACCCATACCTGCACCTGAACTAATTGACACAGCAAGGAGATTTTAAGTAAACAAATTATTATTATTAGTACCCTGCTTAATAGCTTTTAAGTTATATAAACGAGGCAAAATGTTCAATCACACATAACGCAACGTTGTTTTCCTACGTACTTGTAATTGTACAGGTCCTCAATGATGACAGAAACATCAATAAACTGTAATAAACTGAATATTTGTTTAGATCTTATGCAGATCTAGTCTTATAATAATAAGAGAACCTAATGGCAATAATGTTTTTGAGAGGATCTCAACTCAAATTTATGATGGTTCTGAATTCAATGCCTATGCAATGTTTCCATATTTTTCCAGTGCTAATTTTTCATCCTTTTTCATGATATGATATGATATTGATATGAATAATAACCATGGGAACAATTTCCTTTATCATGACACTATCTACTGCAAATTAAACATATTGTCTGATTAAATCAACATCTTTGAATTTGATTGTTTCTTTCCTCAGAGTCCAGACTTGTTTCATCATGCCACCAACCAAGGGAGCAACCACCACCATGGTGTTCCCTACCCACAATCCCTTGCTGACAACAGTGAGCCCAGGGTTGATGTCATCATCAGCTGTCAATCAAAAGACAAACATAGAGTCCCTCACCAAGGTCAACCCACTTCTCAGCCAATCAACAAAGTATCCCAACCCTCTTTTGGGAAAAATTTCAGCCAATTTGGGTCAAACTCAAAGCAAGCCCAAACCATCAGCAGGGCTGCGCAGTGACCTCACCACTAACAAGCTCTTGCTCGGCTCTGGCAAAAGTGACACAAAGAAGCCCAAGCCAGTCAGCAATGTCGAATTATCTGGCAAAGAAAAAATCAAGCCAAAGAAGACACCATCACTGCAAAATCCTGCCCTGGTTCAAAGTAAACCTTTGTCTGGAACTACAGTCAACAATCTTCTGAACCTAAGCACTGCTGGTCCTAAACATGGGTTCCAAACATCCCACAATCCTCTGCTGCACACAAGGAAGGCTTTGCAGCTATCCCAGAGTCCCTCAGTCCACAGTCACCAGGTTCTCTCCCAGGGTTCCTTGGGACTGTTGTCCAAGCCAGCGGTTCTGTCCCAGCCAAAAGAGTCGCTGAAGGTACAAGCTGAAAGGCAGCTGTCATCTGGGCAACAGACAGAGAAACATCTGCACACAAATCAGCACAAGAAAGCTGCAAGAGAGGAATCGGCCAAACCGACGAAGAAAAAACACAAGACAACAAAGAAATACAGACACGACCCAGAGGACAAGGTGACCTTTGGGGAAAGGAAGGTCATGCTCGAGGCTGAGGCGATGAAACCTGAGTATGACATCAGGCTTGATGTTGCCATGGAGACGATAGAACAGCCAGCCTTCTTGCCACCTGAGCTGGATTCATCTATCTGTCAACAGATGCCAACCACCAACCTACCTGCAATAAAGGTAATTATATTTTATGTCTTTCTGAAAATTCTTTTGAAGCTTTGTTTTTCTACTGTAACAACTACAATTTATCACCATCAGCTACAAGAGACTACAAGTCATAGAGTACCTTCATAATTTCCTGGAACTACTGTAGAGTAGAACTTTCTGCCATCAAGTACAGTAGATTAGCATCCTCACAAGATAGCTTTAGTTTACACATTTGATTTGTAGCATACCAGTTTTCCTTCCTGAAGATCCCATCAAAACTCGAAATATATTTAAAAGTCCAGGATACTGTACTCTAAACTGTGAAAAAACGATTTCTCTTTGACTTTTGTCTTTCCTAATCTTTAAATCTATGATGATAGCTGTAGATGAGATGTTGTATCATGAAGTTCTGACTTATTTTCTGTTTTTTCTTAGCAAACGCTGATCAACGCGGTGAGCGGTTCGCTGATCCAGTCCCCCAACCTGCGCGAGGAGCACGACAGCACACGGGCGAGGCTGACAGCATTGTCAGAGCAGCTGCTACAGTTTGACCCGGAGTTCATTCTAAAGGTATGCTGATGAGATATTGTTTGTACATTCTCTTTAATTTTTGTAGTCCACTATATATGATCATGGGGGAGAAAATATCAGAGCAGAATTGTAAGTCATATATCATCGGACAAACTTACGTTATAATGTCACTTATGATCTTGTGCCAAAAGCTAATACCTGAGCTAAGAAAAAAACGAGGAGAAGCTGTGACTACGATTACCTTGAAGGTCGTACTTTCCTAGAACTACCGTAGAGTGGAACTTGTTGCCATCAAGTACAGTAAAAGCATCCTAACTATATAGCTAGATATAAGCTTTAGTTTATAAACAATTGCTTGCAGTCAGATGTGCAAAGGTTAGGGGTGACAGGTCGTTTGAAGTACCGTAACCAGCTGCTGCGCTGCGTGCCTGTGAACCTGGTGTATTACGCCGAAGGGCTGGAGTTATATACCGATTATATAAATACAGAACCTAGAAAATACACCTCAGACTTGTGCTTGATATACTGAGGCAACAGTAGAATTAGATTTTCGAGCAATGACAAACTTAATTTGTTCCCTTGCAGCTTGCCCTGTACACCCGTCAGGAGCTGAACATCCGAGTCACGGCAAACTTCCTCCTGGCGATGTCAGCGAATATCCCCGCTTGTCGGCCGTTCCTCAAGAAGTACTTCAGCACTTCGGTCAGGCTGCCGTCTGATTGGATAGAAGTGGCTGAGATATACCAGGTCTGACAGTGTTTGTTTATGTTGTTATTTGTTTGTTTCACATAGATTCCCATTCTCTCTCACTATCAAAGTTCAGACATAGGCCTGATTGGTTACACCCTATGTTCCGACACCCCTACGTTGTATGTTCTGGCACCCGTATCTGGCACCCCTATACATTGTATTCCAAAACCACCTTACCCTAAACACAAAGTTACATAGGGGTGTCAAAAAATAGGACTGTCTCTGCCTGATCATGACATGCCCTCTTAAACTCTTGATAAGTGGCCTAGGCCAAAGAAATGCATTAGAAAAGCATCAAATTTGAAATTCTTAACAAATTGATAACAAATTACATTTATTGGAATACAACTACCAGATTGCAGCAACGTCAGGAAAACTTTGGTGGTAGACTTATATAACACGAATTTTTATGTATATCATGACATATGATTATTTCTATTACAAAGGAAACAAGAGCAACTGCAGCGCTTTATCACTAAGTGTTCTGAATTTAAAAACCCTTTGTATATCTTTCCTTCAGACGTTCCATGACAGGTCGTTGAACTTCGGCTCCCTCCCCGTGGCCCTGCGGAAGGTCATGGCCGGCAAGTTCCCCGACTTCGACCAGTACCAGCTGGCCAAGTACAACAAGGACAAGAAAACACAGAAAAAGAAGGTTAATTTTTCTCAATTTTCTTGATGGTAGGATGGCTGAATTGGGCAAATGCTCTGATTTCTTTTTGCAACAAACATATATCTATAGACAAGATAAGAGTACCTGTCTTCTGTGTGAATTTCCTATAAATAACAACTTAAAATATAAGTCCCTTGGGTGGTCAATCTAGGGTTGAACTTTAAGTGTTAGTTTCTTACAAACGTGTACCTGTCAGTCAAAAACCTGTGACGGTTTTACTGATCACCTCTGCATAAGGATCGCCCGGACATTTTGGCCACTTTCTTTCCCATTGACTATAGCATATAGTAGCCACCTGTCTACTACTGTGACCAACTTTAATTTGTGCAAGTCCATCGAGTGGTTAATATGGACAGGTTTGACTATAGTTTTAAAAAATGCCTTTTTTTGATTTGCTGTAAAACTAATTTTGTTGTTGTTTTGCTGTAGGATGATAAGAAAGAAGACAAGGAACAGCCCAGGGTTGTGCAGCAGATATCCGTGGAGAGTGAAGGAGGGGAAAACGAGGAGGAATTGGTCAGGCTGACATTCACCCTCAAGCAGCTTATTCGCAAACTGCACATTACGCAACCAGTGGAGAATGTCATGGCTCTTATCGGAAAGAGGTGGGAGAATATCTTTGTCATGCTGCAGATAAACGTCATTAAATTATAGATTGAATTGTGGTGTGGGCTTACTGCTAATAATCATGCTTCTGAACCACAAGGTCTCAGCTATAATCTGACCCAATTGCTCTAGACTTTATCGTATCTATTTATTCATCAATCTTTAGGGCGGCCCCTTCATTTAATTGAGTAACTGATTTCTAAGGGAGCTCTTACAAAATCATAACAAATCAGGATATAAAACAAGGATAACTTTAACATAAACTGTCGTGAATGAATAATGCATTCACAATAATGTAACATAAGCAGAAACGATCAAACATAGGACTATGAAGTAAGCATGCAGAAAATTTTAACCTCCTTTTCTTTGATTTAATGTTTAGATACCCAGAGGACCTGGAGAGTTTCTACCAGAGCCGACTGCCGGGCACGTGGGATCCTGACCAGGCCGGCAAACGTATGAAGCTCCCCACACCAGAGACATGGGAGACGCAGGTGTCACTCAGGGGCAACAAGGCAGAGGTCTGGGAGGAGCTCATTGGTCAGTAGTTTGTGGACTGTAGTATAGACTCTTCTCATTGCTTTTTCCTTAGCAACCAGTGGTTTGAATCTTGAGGTCTAGGAAGAGCTGATTGGTTAATATTTTGTGGTGATGTAGACAATGTTTTCATTGGTTGTTCCTTAGCAACAAAAGATTTGAATCTTAGGCGTCTTGATGGACAATAAAGTAGAGGTCTGGGAGGAGCTGATTGGTCAGTATTTTATGATCTGGACTCTTTTTATTGGTTGTTCCTTAGCAACAAAATATTTGAATCTAATGCAGAGGTCTATCTGTTGAGAAACTTTAAGGAGATAAATTACAAATTAAAGAAATTACAATTTCATTGTGTGAAGTAGGAATTCAACTTAAAAAATGAAAGGCTTAGTAACTAAAGTTAGATTTTCAAAGTTTTTGATGCCCTTCCAAATCAGAAAAAATATGAACTGTTATGTCAGATTTAAACCAATACTTTTCAGACCAGAAAGTTGCTGTTTTTGTTGATGTAGTACAGTCATGTACATGAAAGCTGATATTATTATTATTAGAATAAACTATAGCCTGAAAGTGTTCAGAATCTTGCTGTTGCCTACAATGTCTCAATCTTTTTTAGATCACAAGAAGCTGCCGTTCATGGCGATGTTGCGTAACCTACGGAATATGCTGACCGCCGGGATCAGCTCCAAGCACCACAGCTGGGTCCTCCGCAAGCTGACGGACGAGGGCGCCGTCATCAACAGTCGACAGTTCCCCTTCCGATTCTTCTCAGCGTACGAAGTCTTGAACCAGCTGGAGAAGGATTTGACAGCAGCAGGTATGACTGCAATTATTATTCTGTTACTTGGTTTCCAACGAGATCTATTGGTGGCAATGACGTATCCTAAGGACAAAAGTAACATGATTGGCCACTGAGATCTGAAAGCACCCAGACAGAGACAAGCATTTCTTTTAAAAAATGCCAATAATGCTGCTTTTACCCTTTGAATACTGTCATTGCCACCAATAGATCTTCTTGGAGATAAATAATTTTGACCCACCCCCTCTTGCCTTTAAATAAATCCAACTTGCATTCTGACTGGGTTTTGATGATTGCAGTCCTTAGCACAAAACGTTAAGCTATACATCCGTCTTTCCTGAAATTATTCGTGGAATATTTCACAGTTCAGATCCATGGACATTTCCCTATTCTGTTATCTGACCCAGATTTGGTGCAAATCAAAGTAAAGGCTACCTAAGCACAGAGCCTGTAATCATAGACTTCAACAGTGTCAGGTAGATTGGAAAAACTATATCCAGCACTCAAAAATGCCCAGGTCTACTGTTAAGATGATTCATATTCAATAGAAATAGCCCTGACTGTAAGTTAAATATTGAGATTGACCATGGAAGATAAGCTTGAATCTCAGTAAGTTAAACTTGATCAAGGAATTGCTGTTTTAGAATTACATATTGACATTTCCATTTACCAACTTATAGAATCTGGAGTACCACAACAGAGTGGGCGTGGACGCGGAAGAGGGCGTGGTGGAGGGCGTGGCAGAGGGAGGGGCAGGGGTGGAAGGGGAGGGATGAACTTCAAGGCTGCATTGAACTCTGACCCTTCGGCCAAGAACACCAATGCACACATGTCAGTAGACTTATTGTTTTTTATTGTACAATGCTATGAAATGAATATTTGATTCATGTCAATATATTCATCAGTTCAATTTTATCCTCTGTGAGGTGACACAAATGTCTCCACAGGTCCCTGTCAAGCATGACAATGCAGAGTTTGTCATCTTGAAAACCCACATTCTCTTCGATCACATTTTTAAGTCTCAAAGATGGGAGGCTGAACCTACAATTCTCATACGTAGTGCCGATGTAGATACCATGATTATAGACGCTATTTATCTTTATTATAAAACTCTATCTCTTTTGTCCACATCCAGGGGTCTGAAGTACGACCTGACACTCCTGAACCGTTACCGCACTGCTCTTGATACTGCAGTGAAGATTGCGACCTGCTACAACGTTTCCCCAATCAAGGGGACCACTGCCATCACCATGGCGATAAATGGTCAGATGGAGACACCCTGTACTGCCGCGCGGGGGCTTGGCAAACCTAGAACGGTGGGTGTTCTTCTTCATCAATTGTTTTTTAATGCATGTGTGAAATTAAAAAAATGCCAGGCTAACACTCTCTCATAATAGCTACTTGCTAGGCCATTACACCGGTTGTTTTGGGGTATCTTTTAATATTTCTTCAGGACCTGGTGCTAAAATGCTTCAGAATATCCATTGCAATGTACATCTGACTTTTGTATATAACATTCTTAAACTCTTAAATTACTGTATATACAAACCAGAGGTTTAGCCACCTGTTGCCCAATTCGTGTAAGTCATGTCATGTCTTCAACTTCCTAGAAAATGAATGATTTACAAATTCCTTTGCTTCATAGCTGACTGAGGTGGGCCTGCTGCTGGGCCTGATGTGTAAACATGCTTGTGAGGAGTCCAAGATGCACCTGGTGTCAGCAGGACAACATCGGGAGGTCAGTCTGGAGACAGGGTCTATCCTGGAGAACGTGGAGAGACTCAAGGGACTTACAGAGGTCAGGAGATGACTGTTTATCATCAAACACATTAGTTACCATGTAGTAATGATTCAAGAATACAACTTGAGAGCTGAGTTGATGTTGTGATGCAACGACAGCAACGTAATATTTTGTTTGCCTTATTTCCAGTTGATGTCCCAGAAAGTCTTTTCTGATGTCCCCATAGAGTACCTGACAGACTTGTTGAAGAACAGGGTTCAGGTAAGACCTGTTTTGCATCATTCAGAATATGTCTTCTTCATTTACATTTTTATCCTGGCTACCTCCCACTCAAAAAGAAGTTCACAACATATTAGCAATTACCATTCACCAGATCTAACAGGTACAGAAACAGTGCATGCTATCGCTTTCCCGTCGACCTTTCCCAAACACGATTTTGTTATCAAGTAATCTGTTGCGCAAACACCTAATTACTAATTGTATGTAAAAAAATATTTATAAAAGAATTATCATACAAGCAATTAATCAAATCTATCCATTAAGAAAGTAGATTGGCTCAGAGTCTGTAAGCGTTTTTATGTTTTGACAAGAGGTGGACCAGGCAACAGTATCAATCTATTGAAATCCTTCTTTCCAGCTGGACAACCTTCTAGTCTTGTGGAACGGGAGATCCAACAACCAGGACCTGAATGTCAAGCTCAACAAGTTTCTGGAGAAATACCGCCGCTACGTCAACCCCAACCTGCTGTTTGTCACCGTGGATCTCAGCGGGAGGTCATGTGGGTTTGTGGACAGGGAAACACATCCCAATGATATTCACATTGCTGGGTACAGCGACCAGATACTCAGGTAACTTTTCTTTTATCTCTTTTTTACCTTAAGTCTCTGTCAGACATAGCTGACCATTGCCTCTCTACCTTGTCCAGACCATGTTTGGCAGTTAAATGTGAGCAAGGTCATCTTTAGTTTGGAGTTGGTTGGTGACGTTGCCTACTAGTCTCTAAAAGTTTCTGTGCCAGTCAACTATGAATATTGAAAATTGAGAAAGTCATATTTTGCCTGGATACTATTAGTGGAGCAAATTGGAGCTAGAATAGGATGTACTCCTGGCTACTCCAAACCCAGCGCCGACATTGGTCAGACCTTCTACAAAACTGGTGTGCTACTTCTAATGGTGGTTTACCGATCATGCAAAACAAAGAAACAAACCTGCCTATACCTTTCTATAAGTGCAAACAACAAACAGTCAAAAGTTGAAAAAGATGATAAATCATAGATATTTGTGACAAGTATTTGATAATTAGAATTGTTCTCAATTATAAAAAAAAATGTACAAACTTAATGCACTCTTTTTCCTTACAGGTTTATAGCAGAGAGAGGCAGCGGTGCCCAGTTGACTCACGTGGAGAACATTGACCAGGCCTACAGGCTGAAGCCTGTCCCTACTGCAGCCATCTCTAAATCTGCTGCAGCTGCAGAAGAACTGCAGAATACTGCAGGTTTGTAGGTTTTGCTTCAGAATATGTGAATCACTGTTCCATGCATATGTACATTTGGAATGGTCTGATGATATAATTTTTTAGAGACTGAGAGAAATTTTTGTTACCCAAATGCCCTTAAGGTCAGTAGTCAGGTCTGAGAAAGAAAATGAACATGATAGTATGGTATTTTGCAACTCAGGATTTATCAATGGGAGGGCACCCTAATACATTCCTAGCGTCCTGGTCGGAGTTACTCTTGGCATTTCCACAAGATCGCAATCTTCAGTACCCTGACATATATTTACCAAATGGAATGTTTTGTAAAATTTGTCAACTTTTTTGGACTGAATGGAAACTAGGTGATGAAAAAAGAAAGAGTTGTCTGTGACCTATTATAGTCTTCAAGATAGAGTTACATAATGGCAAGGAAGCTGTGATATAGATGTATAAGGCTTGAAATGATATCATTACATTCACACTGATCAACACAGTTTTGGACATCTCTATTAACAGATTTGTCCATGGCACGGCCGTTGAACGTTCCCAAGTGGAGAACTGCCCGTGTCTTCATCTCGTCCACCTTCCGCGACATGCACGGGGAGCGGGACCTCCTGACGCGGTTCGTCTTCCCAGAACTGCGGGCTCGAGCAGCAGAGAGGTACGAATTGTTCACTTAGATTGAATTTCATTCTTGTCAGTGACATTTTTATCGAAGGATTTGTGAAAAGTAAGTCAGAACTATTTCTCAACTCACTATGATACTTAATGATCAATTAATATTTATCAATCAATCCATATCCTCTCCCATAGGTTTGTCCACATCCACGAGGTTGACCTGCGTTGGGGCATCACAGAGGAGGAGTCTCGCAGCGAGAAGTCCATCGAGATCTGTCTGAGCGAGGTTTCCCGCTGCCAGTTCTTCCTGGGCATCCTGGGAGAGCGGTACGGGTGGATCCCTGACAGCTACGTCGCCCCAGACACCCTCGAGTTCGATTGGTTGAAGACTTATCCATCAGGTGAGTTATGAATACTGAATAAACCTTTGAATATAGTATGAACAGTCATATACTGACCTCTATGGGACAAAAGTGGTCATGGTAGACAGGTCCTAGCTCTTAATATGTAATGCTTGGATTAATAAGAAAAATTTGTAAATTTGAAATCGGAAATTGACCACCAAAAAGTGGCTAGAATGGTCAAGGCTTCCTTAGTACAGGTTTGACTGTAATTTCATGTTTTGCTTTTACAGTAAGTACAGCTGTTATTGTAGTAATTCAAACTCTAGAAACTGTAGAAACCGATTTATATTTTCCTATCATGAACCTCCAGTGTCCTGGTGAAATGTATTTTTGTCTGTAAGTATATGGTGTCAAATTAGAAATATTCTAATGCACAATGTACCTTTAACAATCATGAAATAGATTTTCAAGGGAAGATGGTTCATTTTATCTCCAAGATGAATCAGCCATAGATTCTGAATTACTGTGTTTATTGTTAATTATAACTCTTTTTCTTGATTTATAAATCAGAGTGAAAAGGTACAGTATTCAATATTTTATTCATTTATTGATTTAATTTTGATGGATTTCAGGCCGGTCGATGACAGAACTAGAGATCTACCACGCTGCCCTGTCTAACCCATCAGCTGCTCAAGGAAGGGCGTTCTTCTACTTCCGCGATCCTATTTTTGAGAGCCAGGTCGGCGGAAAACATCGAGAAAGTTTCATTGCCGAGTCTTCATCCGCCAAACAAAATATGGAGAATTTGAAGGGAAGTATTCGGAAGAGTGGGCTGGAGGTGCATGATGGGTACCCCTGTCACTGGCAAGGAGTGGTGGATGATGGGAAGGCGATGGTGACGGCACTGGAAGAGTTTGGAATGAGGGTTCTGAACAACCTGTGGAATGCTGTGGTCAGGTGAGTTTAACTAGATTCTAGTTGGAAATACAAGGTAGGATTGTCAACAAATACTCTTTTTTTGTACACATCTTTACCCGAATAGACAACAGGTATACTGTGATCTTATATGTACCGTTCCATACAGTGTCTGTCCTTGGTGCTGAATGTTGTGATATAGTGTACTGTAAATGCATAGATGTTTGCGGTGGTTTTATGTCATTTTGTGGCCATTTCTGCCTCCGGCAAAATAAAAACCACACAAACTTAAATGCATTTACAGTACTTACAGTATACTGGTTGTCTTTTTGTGCGATCATGCATACTTTGATTACTATCTACAATACATCCTCTAAACACATGCTGTAGAAGAATTATACCAATTGTCTAACTCTAGTTGATTGTTGCCATAGGGAGTTCCCTCTTGAAGAGTCCACTGATGAGAGTACGGATGAGACGAGTCGTCACAAATCCTTCTGTCTGGAGGAAGGAGAGAGGTTTGTGGGAAGGGAAAAACTCCTGAAGCAGTGTGCTGCAGAGATCTCTCTCTGCAAGTAAGTTCCTTATTAGTCTTACCGACTGATGACCTTTGATTTAGAGTTCAGTTGTTCCACCCACATTACAGTAGACTGAAATGTCTTTTTCTATATTTTACTTGGTAAACTGAATAAATGGATCAAATGTACTGATAACTGTATCAATAACTTTATAAGCTGGTTGTCGACGTCCCAATCAGCAAAGAAAACAAAAGTCCTCAAACAGTCAGATAACATGTGCCCAGTGCCCAATCATTTTAATGTGCAACTAATTTTCCTCCCCAGGAATGGCACCTTGGTGCTTGTAGGAAAGTCTGGCAGTGGGAAGACCTCCCTGTTGGCCAGACTGGCGGGGGAGTATGCGGAGTCAGACAGCTGCTCAGCAGATGCCTGTATCATGTTACACTTCGTGGGCGCGACTCCCAGCTCCACAGATATCGTGGCCACACTGACCAGGTTGTGTCAGGAGATGAAGAAAACGTTTTTCCTTGGTAAAGACTGTCGCTCTTACTCATATTCCCCTCCATAGGAGGGAATATACTGTTTTTGCTTGCCTGTTCTTCTTCTTCTTTCTTCTTCTTCTTATGTCAAAAACCAAGTAGATGTGGGGTGGTAGCTCTACTAATGGTATTGCAGAAAGTTATATGTACCTTATGGTACGGATGATGTACAGATGTCATATTTGAGATGTAGGTACCTTTTGTAAACCTGGACATAAATTATGCTAATAAGATTCCTGTTTCCTATAAGAACCTGTTGAGTGTAGGTGTTAACAACATTTCCCAAGGGTGCAACATTGTGGCCTGTTAGGGATGCTTTGTGTTATGCTACATGTATGATCTTGTATCAGTAACAGAATGCTGTACCTATTCCATCCCCTGTAGCCTGTGAGGTTCCTGTCTCCTATAAGAACCTGCTGAACCAGTTTGCAGACATCCTGAAGGCAGCAGGTGAGGTACCTGACACACCTGTGGTCATCTTCATGGACGGACTGGACCAGATGGACGACTCACACCAGGCCAAGTAGGTTACAATTCCTTAACCTTCTCCTTGCTGCCTGACTTGGTAGCCAATAGGGAACTGGGTACCAAACAGCTACTTCAGAGTGGTAAAGATTAAACTTGAACTAATGGATGCCATTCCAAAAGGGGATCATCATCATCATATCGTGTTGTGCTGTTGCCAATACTGCAATCAATTCAGGGCTTCATGCAGGTCCTTGTCGGTGATGCCCAATATAGGGTATCAAAAAGTGAGAAACTTTATGGCACATTTAATTAAGTTAAAATTCAGGGGATGGCCTCCAGAGTGATTATGAATGATGTCAGTTTTCCAAGATTTCAATTGTCATTGTAAATCAGTTAAAAAGAAATGATAATTTATAATAAAAGCTGTTGTTTTAAGGACTAAGAGAGTGTCTGATAATTTGAATTGTCTACATTGTTGTGAACATTTTTGCTGATATATTTTTATTGTTGCTGACACAGAAGTATGGAATGGCTGCCACGCGTCATGCCTCCAAACGTCAGGTTCGTTTTTACGGTAACAGAACACATGGACGTCCATCGCTTGCTCTCACGCCGCGATGCAACGTTCATCGACATCGGTAGTCTGGACGGGAGGGACAAGGCCGACATGGTGCGTCAGTCCCTGGCAATGCACAGGAAGGCACTGGACGAGACACCATTCAACAACCAGGTTAGTACAATGTTCCTTAAAACTGAACTTAACGTCTTAAGTTTAAGGATAATATACCACTGCAGTGACAAGGTGGTCTTAAGGTGGCATGGTGGCCTTGTGGTTAGGGTTGTTAACTTAGAATCTAAAGATTCTGGGTTCAAATACCTGGCAGGCCCCAATGTTGCAAACTTGGGAAAGGCACTTAACACATATGTCCTCAATTGACTCAAGCAAAAATGATTACTCGTTGTGATCATGAGTGGATCAAACCTCAAAAGTTACAGGCTGGTTTCCAGGTTGATGTTATGGAATTTGATTACATGTTTTGTCAATCCTTGCAGAAATGTGGTAAATATCATTGAATGATTGATAGGTAAAAGATATATTAAAATGTAAACTTTAAATCATTTGGCAAGCTTGAACAGTTGGTGGGTGTAGAAAAACTGCTTATGTTCTTGATTTGTATTGGGTTGCATATTTTAGTGGTCTGCTGATGTTGAAATCTTGTTACTATCATAATATTGGTTACAGATGAAGCTGCTTATTGGAAAGAGGGAGTCCCATAATCCTCTGTTCCTGGCCTTGGCTTGTGAAGAGCTGAGAGTTTTTGGTGTCTTTGAAAAGGTGAGTTTCTTTTATTTTCTTTTGAGTCATTTTTGTATTATATTAAGCCATCAAAGCTGGGTTACTAACAACTTGCTCACACACTGTATCACTGAAAGTTTCAGTTGTTAGATACATTTAATTTATAAATTATGAGATTCTCAATGCAATGGTTCTCAAGATAAATGGATAAGTTTTGTAAATGCTTAGACATTTTAGACAGTATCTGTGTGTGTTCTTCCAAACTAGGTGTCCCAAAGGCTGAGGAACATGGCCCAGACGGTCACTAAACTCCTGCAGGAGATCTTACAACGTCTTGAGACAGACCATGGCCGCGACCTGGTTTCCATGGCGATGTCCCTCCTGGTGAGCGTGCGGAGCGGCGTGTCAGAGGAGGACCTACTGGGCATGCTCAGTCTGTCCCGAGAGCTGGGGGAGCAGCGGTACTCCGTCGATGATGTCACCAACGTGATGATGTCACCAGACAGGCAGCTGCCTCAGGTGGGGAGGAACATGATTGGTCAATCTAAGATCGAAAAAGTAGAAAGTTTCTACTTTTTATTTTACTTTTCAGGGTTTTTTCTAGAAACAATTGCATGGGGGTGCAAGGGAGTGAAGCAACAATACAAAGGGATGGTTTTAAAGAAATATAAGGTAAAATGGGGTACTCTGTAGGCTTCTTTAGGGGAAAATAGTTGTATCTGATTTTTATGCTTGTCAGACAATCTGTTTTTTGACTGATTCACCAACACAGAATTATACATCTCAATATTCTATGCTTTCCTGATTTCCTCATCAGACTACTAAGAATTAGTATCATAAATGTCTGCTATCTTTTCCCTCCAGGCGATCTTTGCCCGTTTAGTGCGAGGCTTGCAGACGTTTCTGCAGCCCACAGCTCAGCAGTCTGGCTCCAGGCTCCTCTGTCTGGCCCACAGCGAGTTCCTGAGGGCCGTTACACAGCGCTACATCAAGCCTGGAGGGACTGAGTTCCAGTCTAGGTCTGTGTCTTTTTCTGTTACAGAATAATCTGTTTGTTAGCAAGTAACATGAAATTGTAATAAGAAATTCAATGAAGTCATCATAGTGAAAATGAAAGTGTATTGATTTTGAATGTTTTAAGCATCTATGTCGATTGATCATTATAACTAAGCAAGCAAGAGTCATGGAACAGTGCATAGAATGATTGCATAGAGTGCTTAAAGCAACGTTGAATTGAAAGTTTAAAACTGAACTTCTATTTGCCTAATATTTCTCTGGACCATTTTGAAAATCACATTTTGTGTACATTGATTTGTTGAGTATAGGTCTGAAACACTTCGCAAATTTGAAGTCCAAAATGGTATTTTTGCCGTTTTTGGCAATTGAATGCTAATATGTCTCAGAATTTATTTTGCGGATTTACTAGTCAATTACACTGACAGAAAAAATAACCATTGCTGTCTGTTGTACTCCAGACTTCACTGCCTGATTTCTGGGTACTTGCTGACCGGCGGGGACCCCGGCAGGGACGGCTCCTGGACAGGCACCCACACCATGGCCACCTCAGAACTACCCTACCACCTGGCCAATGCAGGGGCCTTCAGGCAGTTGGAAGAAGTGCTGACGAACCTCAACTTTGTCAAGGTACAGAAACAGTACTAAATAAGACATTAACTTAAAGACATTTAGCTGAAAAAGAAAAGTAATCTTTCTTTATCATAATGCATAAATATCCCTGAAAGTTGAATTTCATAAATCTGGCAACTTTGAGATGTTTATGAGACTAGTCTATTTCTGTTCAAATTAAATTTCACATTATTCAAAATTATCCCAAGCCAAGTGTATAGTTGTTCATTTTTCTGTAAATTATTTACCTACAATCATTATTTCACAAGAATCACTTATTCATAGAAAACCACAGAAGTTCCTTCTTTTACTGTAAAGTCATTTGACCAAATCGGACACTCCTTTTTCTTTGACAGACCAAGTGCACTATGGGAATGGCCGCCCAGCTCATGGAGGACTACCAGGCCCAGGGCTGTCCATCGCTCTGCAGGATCAATGCCCGCATGCAGACCAAGTTCCTGGCTGACCCAAGAGTGCAGCAGTACTCCTCCTTTGTGTCCAGAAACCTCCACATCCTGAGCACCTACCCTGCACTGACTCTCCAACAGGCAGCAAACGAACCGGCCACCTCTGCGCCAGCCCAGGCTGTCACCTCTCTCCTAGACAACAAATCAGGCACTGGATTCCATATGGTTAGACAGCTCAACAGGGCTGAGGTCAGCGACCCCTGTTACAGGATCCTTGACTCGTTTGGTGATGCTGTTACCTGTGTGGCTGTTTCTCCAGATGGAAAGGTGTTTGTCTGTGGTACTGAAGACTGTGTTGTTCACCTCTATGAACTGGCCACCGGAAAGCAGTTGAAATCTTTTGTCGGGCATGCAAACAAGATCACCGACTGCTGCTTCGTTGGGACCAACAAGATTTGCAGCTCGTCTGCTGACGGCAACCTCTCCATCTGGGATGTGAGTGGAGGCTATCGGATTTCGTCATTGACCAATCACAAGCGGCGTACCAACTCCTGCTGCTCAGACCCCCGCGGGAAGTTTGTGGTCTCTGCGTCCTGGGACTGCACTGTCCTTATTTGGAAGGTTGATTCCAACGACAAGAAGTACACGACACAGTTCCGTGAAAAGCGACCAATTAACTGCGTCGCCTTCCACCCTGAAGACGACAAAATCGTTACCGGATGCTGGGATGCGACCTTGAAAGTGTACGACACCCTGAACAAGAAGAGGGTAGCTGTGATCCGAGGTCATAACAGTTCAGTGAGGGATGTGGCGTATTCTCCCAACGGCCGCCATCTTGCTTCCGCTGCCCTCAGTGGTGAGGTTAAGCTGTGGTCGGCTGAGACTGGAACTCCCGTTGGAGACCTTACAGGTGAGATAAAAGAACCTACCAGGCTTACAGGCACACAAGCTCTGTATTTCTTATTCAGAAAGTTGTTCTGATGAGAAAGACCCCTACAGTACTTTATCAAATTTTGTCTCTACAATACAGGAAAACACAATTCTAAAACACTTTTAGTCCTATGTTTATGACAGTAAACCTGTATGTGTGGTAGTGTCTTGTGCCTTTCTTGACCCAGACAACTTTCAACATATTGTTCACCCTCCCAGGACATTACGGACAGATCAACCGACTGACCTTCTCTCCTGGCGGACATCACCTCATCACCGTCGGCAATGACCACAAGGTCAAGGTGTGGGCAGGCAACCTGGGCAAACAGGTAAACATTAGCAGAGAATTTCTCCTGTCGGTCATAGTTTTTCACAATGTTTAACACCTAATGGCATACCTCTTAAAAGGATTTTTAGTGCACTACGGTGACAGCACTCTCTTGATGATTGAGTATATGATTGGGTACGCCAAAAATAATTACTCAAGCAACTGGATAAGATTTTGAAACAGTCAGACGTTTCAGACAGTATCCACTGTCTTTCGTCAGTGACTAACGATAGGACTGAGAACACCAGCTTTATACCAAAACTCTGAATAGATATGTTAATGAGGTAAAGACAATTTAGGATGTCTTGAAGTAGTCTTCAAAAAGAAGATTAACTCAAGACAAAGTTATGCCAATAGTTCAATTAGCTACTGTTGTTCTAGTACAGTAACTAAATGTTGCTTGTCCGGGGGTGGGGGGTGGTGGGCAGTGCATTATCCCAGGTGCCTGAAAGTTGAACGCGTAGACCGCCTTTCCTGTTGAGGGCGGGGTTGTACATCCTCTGAAACGTCTGACTGTTTCAAAATCTTATCCAGTTGCTTGAGTAATTATTTTTGGCGTATCTTATTACCTGGATGTCTAACCTTCATCAACGTATATGATTGGGTAGTTTGATACTTTTGCTATCTTTTTCTATTTTGACCATTTCTACCTCCTTGCATTTTTATCTGGTATTCTATATTGCTCAAACACATGTTAAATGTACAGACATTAATTCAGCTGAATCTGAAGCCACTTATGACTCACTGTTTATTATGATCAAGCTTTGCATAAAAGTTCTTCTCCTTCTCTCCAGATCAACTGTTTTGGCAACAAAGATCTGAGCCATGCCCTGAGTGTTGCTATCAGTCCATCAGGGGAGGATGTTGTGGTTGGTTACCATGACAGCACTGTCCGTCTGGTTGCCATGGCTACGGGTCTGGAGAAGTGGGCTGTCGTTCCCCACAATGCACCAGTAAGGTATGTATAAGCCACATACTGTACATCATGTTCATGATAATCATTATCGAGTACTAGATAATTATTTTGGATTTCAATGGCATAATGCATTACGATTTAATTTATAGAATTAATGTGGAAGTTGTGTCAGACTATTCTCTTTGTTGTCTTATTATATGTCTTGGACCAGTTCTGGTTTCTTGTGTTGTCGAGTTTGTTGCTATAGAGGGCCCTGATAAGCTGTTCTTAATGAGCTGTAAAAAAATTAGATAATAGTGGCCATATAATTGGCCCATATTTATCAGAAAAATAAGTACAGTGTTATTCTAAGCTGCTACAGTAAGTTTTGTAGAGCTACTGTTAGTAAATGTTTTCTTTTGTAACTCTCATCCTCATTGACTTATTCCAAAAATAGGTGTGTAACCTGGATGGATGACAACAGCATCATCACAGGGTCTGATGACTCCTACCTGTCCGTCCTGTCAGCTGTTGATGGGTCAAAGGTCATGACCTTGGTGGGTCACACAGGTTCGGTGACTGACGTGGTGTACACGAAGCTGGAGTCTCTCGCTGTGTCCGCCTCGGCTGACTTCACCGCCATCGTGTGGAGGATACCAACTGTACAGACCATCAAGAAATCTGTAAGAACCATCGTGTCATACAATCTGAAAGTTTTGATATTTTCCAAAATTTTATGTATTTCAGTGAATTTCGCAACTATGTTTTTAGCTCTTCTATTTCATTGACCAAAGTTCACAATAAAGGTTGGGTAGATTCAGCAAAGGGATAAATTCTCTAAATCCAACAAGGACATTTCAATATGATGAATAAAAAAGTATGGACTAAATATGTTTACACTCAAAATCCAATGCAAGGAAGCCGCATCTTGCCAATTTTGTAGGCATTCCTAACAATTTTCATCAAGAAGACTAAGTCAGCTACTTATTAGACACATTGTGTCATTTCCTCCATGAAAATTGGGGTATTTTTTTTTGTCTGTGTGTTTGTTTGTCTTGGTGTGTGTCCACACTTATTTGAATTTTGTGGAGTGACAGGGCGTATGCATGGATGTGTAGCTGAAGATTACCAAAATGGTAAGACTCCCAACTGTTTTTAACTGACCAGTATGTAATGTTGTTGTCTCCAGGCTATGCCCTATGAGGTGAAACCCAGGTCCGTTCTTCGCGGCCATGGTGGACCAGTGACCTGCTGTGCCTTCAGTGGAGACAGCCGGTCTGTGGTGACAGGCAGCAGGGACAAGACTCTACGCCTCTGGGACATCAAATCTGGGTAATAAATATGGTACTGTTAGGCCACACCAATTCAATTTCTTGGTTCTCAGATTTTAAAAGAATTTAATGCAGATTCTGAACTGGAAAATCAAAATGAAAACAGAGACTCTTTACATATGGTGCAGTTGATGTCACTGTAAGTGAATCAGGTGAGATTCATTTTTTCTTCTTTGGCCCCTGTTTTCATCCTGACCTCTAATGCAAAATTCTAACCTTGAAATTTCACGGAACCAACAAAACAAATTTGTGTGGCCTCAAAGTGCAAGAGAGAGTAATGAAAGCTCTTGCATTTTATTGTTTTGATAATGTAGCAAATTCATGTGAAATTTGTTCATCTTTGTACTCAAAACTTCATCAAACACTCAGCACTTTTCCGAAGCCTTGTTTGTCAGAAACTAAGGTATCATACCTGTGTTTATGTAGTCCTGACCCACAGCCCACCAAGGTGATCTCAGAGTGCCACCAGGACTGGATCACGTCTTGCGCCTGGTCGGAGACCGGGGACTACGTGGTCACGGCGTCCGGCGACTTCACGCTCAAACTGTGGGACATCAATGCTGGCAAGGAGAAGGTCAAGTTTGTAGGTCAGTGCATAACTCTATTTTGGTTTTGTACTAAGACATCTCACATTTAATGTGTTCATGTGTTGAGCAAAGGCTAACTAGTCTGAGTTTTCCTCTTACATTAGTCACAGAGCTTACTAATAGTTTTGATATTAATAGCGACCAGAGTCTTTCCTCATGAGCTCAATGAAGAGCAGCCTGCATGCCGATTTGAGCTTTTTCATGAATATACAAAGGTTCAAACAAACAAACAAACGAACAAACAAACCCTTTTGCTCCTCAGGTCACATGAGCGCCATCAACTCGGTTGCCACCAGCCACGGCTGTGTCGTGTCGGCCTGTTACGACGGAACGGTCAAGGTGTGGTCCCACAAGGGTGATGAGATCACCACACTGTACGGACACAACCTACGGGTCAACGCCTGCGATCTGAGAGGTACGTCATCTCTATCTGAGAAAATTCAACAGTTTTCTTTGAAACACAACCTTCAGTATTTTTGTTGTCTACAGACAGTTAAACAACCTGTATGCATGTCCTATGAGTGCAAGGTAAAGAAAACTTGTCATAATGCATTCTCAAACAATAAGGTTAACGTTAGTTAAACTTTTGCACATTTTTGGATATTTTCTAAAAACACGGAGCTTTTCAACTTTGTTTCATGTCACTTCAGATCGTTGGATTGACTTGGAACTCAGCACTTACATGTATAAATGGGAGACCACCCTAACACATTCCTCTGAGCATCCTAATCCCAATCTCTGTCAAAAGTGACTCTGATCGGGATCTTTACCAGTAGAATCGGTAGTTCTGCCAAATCGCAGCCTCTATCCTGACAAATATTTCACCTTCATTGTCTCACTTCCCAAATGTTCACCAATCATCAGTGACTGTGGAGATAGAAGAGACTCCTGAGGAGGAGCCAGAAATCTCGGACTGGAGCGTTGCCGTGGAGACGGAGGAGTGGGAGGAGGAGCACAGGAGACGCAAGGTCGGCGCCAAGAAGAAGGAGGAGTCAAAGGTCACCCAGGTTACCATGGTAACAGCAGGGGATGATGGGACAGTGAGGATGTGGAAACCACTTGAGGTGAGTTGTCAGTTGTGGCAGACGAGTTAGAATTTAAAATAAGCTTAACTAGATAAGACCTGGTGAATTCAATTCACATTATGTGAAATTGAGTTCACCTCTTATCTAGTTAAGCTTCAAGAAACCTCAAAACTTGTTTTTGCAAGAAAGGCAAATGCTGTGCTAGGTTCAATGTGCCATAGAAATTTCTAGGCGATGTATTCATAGATTTTTCAATATTTTTACACCTTTTCAAGGGCAACGAGATCAGAACTCTGACGGGTCACTCAGACAGGGTCCTTGGTGTTGCCATGGCAACAAACAACCATATTGTGAGCGGCTCGCTGGACGGGACGGTACGACTGTGGAACCCTGACCTGAAGCAAGCTGACGAGGACAACTTCTCCCATGATGCAGGTCAAAAAATTGAATTTTTATCTGGTTTAGCTATTTTCTAGCCGGAAGTCTCCAGCTTTGGACCCCAGACACGAAGCTCATAGAAACAGAAACTGATTTATAATTGACTTCTCTCAGCAATGAATGGCAAGCAGTTCTGGAGAATAAACTTGGCTTGCTGCACCTTGTAACAAGGAGGACTGATGATGATGATAATGTTTTGATTAGCTAAAGTTAGACTAAGTTTAAGTCCTCTCTGCATAATAATTTTGGTGAATAGGGTGGCACCATCTCTGTTTTTCTGGCCTTGGGCCACAGAGATATGCAGCCACAGATACCACTACAGCAAAGGGCTAACCCTCTGGTATACACATAGATGTACCACTGTGTTCAACTTCCATACTCCTTCCCTGAGTGCTAAGGAGGGAAGTAGTTAATGTACCATTTTGAGAGTCTTTGGGATGACACAAATGATCCATGAATTGATCTGCCAGCCTAACACAGAATGTTTCCGTCCGCAGAAGTTACCGGTGTCGTGTTTCTTCCGTCGGAGTGTTACGTGGTCACCTGTGGTAGAGACGGCACCATTGCATTGTGGGAGATGGACCCGGAGAAAGGATCATGTTTCACCTCCAAGATTTGCAGCATACAGGTACAGGTAATAGGAGATCTACAGGTAATAATAGATGGGGGTGAAAATATTGGTACAGAATTAGTTACAGTAATACTGTTTGTCAGTCAGACCTGTACTAGTGACCACCTTTGCTTTAGGACCACCTATAGCCATAATGTGGCTACTTTTTGATGGTCCCAAAAATAATTTCTCCATTGACTCATTGACAAGCATAAAAAGCCCTACATGTAGTGGCCATGTCTGCTGTGACCATTTGTAAAGTCCCTTGAGTTGTCAGTCACTGTCGACAGGTTTGACTGTTGCAGTAACTGTTTTTCTATGCTATTTTTATTTAGCTCCAGACTAAAACACAATATTTCTATTGGTTGCAAAATGAAGACTAGAACAACTGTGATTAAAAATACCGAACAATAGATTTTCATTTCAAGTTGAGGGGGAGGGAGGTCATGATCATACATATAGGACTGCATGTAACTGTGATTTCTGTTTCCAGGGCCATGCAGGAAGACCTGTGACTGCTGCATGCTTCCTGAAGGGCGTAACATTTGCAACGGGATCTGATGACGGCTCAGTCAAAGTGTGGGCCATAACACAGCAGAAAGACAAAACCTTCATCAAGTAAGTATGGACCTGTGCTTTTTTTTTATACAGATATTTGACATAATATTGTGTTATGTACTCTGACATCTGAAGCTTAATAAAAGCTCTAGAGATGTTCTACTCAGGGCTATATCAGCTACTTACCTTTTTATACTTTTTTATCAAACATATCTAGTACAAAATGGAGGGGGAGACAAATCCAATGATGTGAATATAAGATGTGTGATGCGTTTACTAATGTTTTGTGTACATGTAGGATTAAAATAGGTAACCTACTAAGTCATGCTTTATATGTTGTGTGTCAGATAAACTATCTAGTACATTACGGTCGTGCTGGAAAATTTCAAAAGTAAGTTTTCTATTGTTTGGAGCAGTGATTAGTATCATGTACTAATTCAGTACATGATTGTCTACATCTGTGTGAATGACCCAACTGTACTCAATTTCAGAGCTAAGCGGACCCTGTGCCCCCCTGAGCCTTCTCCCATCCTGAGCCTGGCCACTAACGGTCACCTGATCATAGCAGGGTGCTGGAGTGGAGTCTCCCACTCATGGGACTGTGGGGGGACCTACGAGTACCACAGCCTTGAAGCAGGTGAGACATTTATAACAAATAAGGTCATGTTTCTTTTATTTCTAGGGGTAGATTATTGGAGCATTTGAGAAATTTGGACTCACCGGAAATTTCGACCTAATCTCTCTTTGACCCAGTACTGACATCCCCTGTGTGTAAAAATCAAGTCTTTGAAGCGCTTGAGTCAGATAGCTGAAAAAGAGTAGAAGATTTGTTGAAGACTCCCCATAATGTTTTTATTAAGGAAGAAACTGACTGCGACTGTGTTGCATTTCCAGGTACTTGGATGGACTATGTGGATTGGGCGATTGGCTGTGGTTTCAGCCAATCGGATCCCAAGATGTTTGCAGCGACCAGTGTTGACGAGGTTGCTGTGGCGGGTCTGCAGACCCCCGCTGGTCCGGTAACCTCCACGTACACCGTCAATCATCGAGTCACAGGTATGTCTTTAAAACACACAGGATCAGCTACGTTGAAATGTCATTAACAAAGTTTTTATAATTTTCTTTGTACATAAAGTTGTTAACTGACTTAGCACAAAATGTTTGGAAACTCGAGTTCAGTTATCATTATCATATCTCTGCTTAACAGTTTGGCTTTTAGTAGAATTAACAATTATTCCTGAACCCCCCAGATGACAATGGTTCGTCCCAGTCTGACCGACCCAAGATCAGCTGTTCCGTGGTGCTGAGCAACCTCCAGTCTCTGTCTGACATTGGTTGCCGTGGAAACAAGGGGGTCATCCTTGGTGACGAAGTCGGCAACCTGGCTGTGTACGAGATTGCCAGGCCCAAGCAGAAGGAGACGACCTTTGCTGCAAAGGTCAAAGCTCGGAATGTCACCCAGGTGTTCTGTAAGAAGGTGGGTTATGATCAAGGTCATGAAGAAATTTCGCTCAAATCACAATGTTGTCATTGGCATCTTATGTTTTTTTTTGTCATTCAGTTTGCAATTGGTGACATTGTTTTTTTTTGTAATCTTCCAGATGCATGCTGGGAAGATAACCCAGGTGCTGCTGGGAGATGATGTCATCTTCACTGCATCACATGACCAGACTCTCAAGGTGTGGAGAACGAGAGATCTGAAACAGGTAAGGAACCAGAATGATACTTTTGGTGTTCTGTAATGAATCTAGGTTTGGACACATCACAATTCCTTTCATTTGTAGATGTTAGAAGGCCTAGCCAAGGGTTGTATTGTTACATAAAATTGTTACATACCTCTGGTTATATAGGCGCCTGTTTGATGCCTTTGTAATAAACACGCATATCAGCACCAAGGACAGGGACACTGCTCATACATGTGGTACTGCTCTGTTAAAGCCAGCATCACTCAGAAGGAAAATAACTTGCCCAATTAGTCTGTTAGCATTGAAGGATTAATTTCGGATGGAGTATGGCTGCTGTCCCCTAGGTAACTGTGCAATCTTTCAGGATTGGTCAATATTTGCTGGTCAATTACCCTTTTCCAATGATTTTCAGGTGAAAATAGGCACAGTTCTTTGGCAATTTTGAAATTTGACCAAAGGAAAGCACCAAGGACAGGGTATCCTGTTGTACAACTCAGTTTAGTACAGGAAATTTCCACCATGAAAAGGCATATCCAGGTTACCATTGGTGTCACTGACGAATTAGCTGCATATCAGAGATGTAGTATTTCTACTTTGCATTGAAGCTTCAAACTGAACAAAGCACCAGGGTAACAAACTTTATAACAACCTAGTACATGACATGTATAGCAGTGTTGCGCAGCTTCTACTTGGTCAGTGATGTTGACTCTGTTTCTTCTTTTGAAGGTCGGCCAATTCCACTGCCAGTCACCCATCACCTCCCTGTCACGCCCACCTATCCCAGGATGCAACAGGCTGGCGTGTGGAGACCAGCTGGGGAAGGTCTACTTCCTGGAATGGCGACCTTGAGTCATTGACCTCTGACTCAGAATACTGTAACGTTTTTTTTTGTAAACTGTAATCAACAACATCTAGAAATTATTAAATGTCATTTCGTATTTGGATAAACAAAAGCACAGCAAATTTTGAACCTCTGTCAAGTATCTGAACTGTAGTACAAAGTAAACTGAACTGTCAAAAATAGCAATGAGTATTATACATTACTACATTACATACCAGAAAATATGTTGCCATGTGAAATTCAACTTTACACCTATAGTTAAAAAATTGAAATGTAGGCCATTGAAAATGCTAGCCTTGAAATTTTCCAAAAAATTCAAAGTGACTATTAGTAAGTTTAGGGTTGCAATTCTAGAGGAAAGAAATTTTAGAAATACCCACTAGTCTCATACATGTAGTTTTACAAAATGTATACAAAGCTGCATTTTGGAAAAATTATTTCATTTGATTTGTTTGTGTTCTTAAGTTCTGATCTCTTACACTGTACATGTAGATCTCTCTGGACTTAAACAGTTGATACTTTTTTGGGAAAAGATCTCATTGGAAAGACCTATTCCTAAAAGTAAGGATTCAAAGACAAAGTATTATGACCTCAATGTCTCCCCTTTGCGTTATGCCCCTCAAGGGATTTTGCTAAGAACTACTTAGATGTAGAGAAGTGTTGATTGAAGTGTTGTGTTGACATCCCCTTGCCCAAGACATCTGCTATATCATTCCGGTCTTTTGGCCTCTTGCTTTTTATCTAAGAAAAGACCAAGCTATGAAAGTGTTCGTGTGCCCTCAACAAGCTAACAGGTTTTGTGATTTGAATTTTCAAATAAGACGATAGCTCAAGACTGTACAAGGTTATCACATGACCATTTATGACTTGATTACTACCTTCACCTGTTTAATTGCACTAGTAGTGTATTACGTAGTATATTGTACTACTAAGCTACCGGTAGTATCGTATTACATGCTGTCTTGTGCAATATCTCAGTGCAAGGAGGTTATATAACCTCCTTGCTCAGTGTGACCCCAGTAGGGGTGCAATCTGCCCTAGACTGGCAGCTTTGCCCTTACTGTAGAGGTCAACTGTAAGTGTAAACCTTGTAGATAATTTTTCTACCATTGTAAAGATGTAAACATATTCCAAACAATGCTCCTCATGAAAATAAATCTTTATTTTGCACCTTGATTCTCTGTTTGTAGTCTCATACTTACTTTCATTGACAAGTAGGTCTCAACATGTCTTTCTAGGCTTTTCAGTAATGTAACAGTACATTGTCTATGACAATGTTGACTTAGGGTAATGTAGAGAATACTATAATTAGACAACTAGGTTTAATCATTACTAACTTTGTATGGAAGCTTTAAACAGAACAAACCAAGCATTTGTAACAAACTTTATAATAACTTGTGTATAACTGTTACATACTTAGATTCTAATCAAAGTGATCATATGGCAAAACTATTGTAACAGTTACAACTTGCCTGCTGTCCTAACTTGTGCCCTATCCTACAATTTACCAAGTCTTAAACAAACTGGAACCAGAAACTACTATGAATTTTCCTATTATAGTGTTCTCATCCTCCAATTTGGGTGTAATCGTCGACCTGACCAAGGGAGTTGAGACCAGAAACTACAGAATGATTATTACACATCGAGTGAACCTTGAAGCAGCATGTAACCATGAAACTATCACAGATGATTGTGGAGTTGCTGGAAAAGCAGTACTGCATCAATATACGAAGGCTTGTCTGAAAAGACTGAAAAGAATCATGACATTTTTGTATTAGACTACACAACTGAAAGTACAATTTAAAGCTTTTACATTCAATTTCCAATAAAATCAATGACACTTAATATGATGAAGAATGTTACAGTGAAACTATATCCTTGTACTATTACGGTTGTATGTCCTGGATTAAAAACATCACATTAGGCACATTGAGGTTGCTATTATACTACAAGAAAAAAAAAAGACTGACTCTGACTATCGTAGTTACACTCGTTTGCTATCACCAAAAGGACCGCCGTCTCAGAAACCAGTTGCTGTGTAAGCTTCAAATACACAAGAATGCACACACATAGCTTCATACGTTTTCACAGAGTCATGATGCAACCTGTCAATCTCTCTTTGTGTTGATTTTCTATGGTTTTCCAATGCACCGAGATCAATACAGTATCTGAGTCTATAGAATACAACACATTCAGAAACTCCTTCCATTGTTGCTAAATGAAAGATCCTCATCCCACCTGGTGTGTGGTACATAACAAACCATAACTCTACATCAGAATGTGAGTACAGATACAGACATACAAACAGATAGTCGGCACATTTCCCTACTTGTACCCCTCTTGGTAAAGGGCCTGTAGAGCGTCCTGGGCAGCCTTTCTCCGAGCTGCTTTCTTTGAGCTGGCCTGGGCCTGGAATGTCCTGTCACCGACTACAGCTGCTAGCTGAACCCTGGGGCAGTAAGGCAGGCAGAGGGAGACTGTTAGAGGGTCAGGCCTTACTAGGACATGAAAGAAAGAGAAGGATGAGGGAGGGAGAGATAGGGTAGATAGATGGAGGGAGGCAGTCTTGGTTGAAAAGAGGGAGGGATAAGATTTAGGGGTTAGGGGCAAAGGAGAAGAAGGTAAAGGAAAGGCAAAAAATAAGAGGAAAGAAGGTAGTGTTGTGGGAAGGAGAGACTTGTGTTAAGAGAAGGTCCAAAACAAATCTTAAGAGAGGAAGGAGAGGTAGGATTCGAGACTGAAAAGGAAGGAAGGTAAAAAGACAATGAAAAATAAAATGTCTCCAGACAAAACATGAAAGTTTGTTTTACAACATAAGGTTTAGATGTTTGTCTGCTGTGACAATATTATTATACTGTGGAAAGGCCTTACCTTGGCCTGTGTGCAGGTCCAGTGACTGAGATGTCCTGGAAACAGATCCTGAGGCGGTTCCTCTGACATAGCTCATTCAGCTGGACTATGGGATGGCCCTGCTGTAGCAGTGTACTACTGGGGTGGGCTGTAGGGGGAAACAAAGATAGAATGTATTATTCTGATATCTGCTTAGATATATATTCCAATTGACGTAGCATGGACTCTTAGAATTCTGATCAAATTCTTTCTTGCTCTTTTCATAGCACTGTATATACCACAATACTTAAAGCGTTAGGTGCAATTCATCAAGATATTTAATTGTGGTCACAAAAGGGTTTGACTTCATTTGATATAGAAACAAATCTTGCCTTGAAGTACATGTATGGGGAAAAGAGCATGATATACGGAGATAAAAACATGGCTGCAGAGAGATACAGATATAAATGTATAAAACTAACAAACAAAAAAACAAACCAGACTCACCTGACGTTGCCACTTGTCTGCTTCCCTGTGGGGTAACCCTGGCAACTGACCCCTGATGTCTGATGACCTGGCTAACCTTTGACCCATCACGACATCCTGCCTCATCCACAGTGGCCTCCTCATGACCACAAGATCCTTGAGCCTCCTTCTCTTCCTCCATCTGTGGTTTTCTCATGTCTGAAGTGTACAAAGCTTTTGGCTGAGTCCAAGCCTCATTCATGTCAGCTTCCTCTTGACCACAAGATCCTTGAAACTCTGCTGACTCTTCTTGCTTCTGTGGTTCTCTCTTGTCTGATGTGTATAAAGCTTTTGGCTGAGTCCAAGAACTCTGTTCAACTGGACCAGTAAGACTGGACACAGCTTGACCAGCCCTTCCTTCAAGACTGACAACTGCATCTTCTTCATCAGATGACACTTGAACAGGTGAGTTGTGAACATATTGTCTCAAGTCTATACATTTATATGCTTGTACTTGTGAAGTGTGCACAAGTCTTTGGCTGTTTTGTGTTTCAAATGAGTAGAAAGTTTCAGGTTCCTCTTTTAGGACATTCAAAGACATTTCATCTGTGAGGTTTGTACTGTCACCAGGCAACACCTCCATGACATTGATTCTGCTCCTGCTGCAGTACTTCATCTGATTACTAGATGTCCCTTCTTCACTATCATTGATCTCTGCCTTGATGGTGCCGCAGGTAAGGAGTCTGGAGTAGCTGTCATCCAAGACTTTGGTCTCTTCTACAGGCTTATCCTTCATATCAAAACTTGTTGTATCCTTTGATTCCACTTTAGCTACATCCTTTGGTGCCACTTTGGTTGTATCCTTTGATTCTTCTTTGACTTTCCAATAGTCTATCAAGAAACTCTTAGGTGATCTTGGTCTCTGCCACCTCGCACTTTCATTTTGTTTGCTCTTCTCAGAGATACGCAGACCCTCTGGGTTCATAGGGGCTTGTTTTACATCTTGGTAGAACACGTGCTGATCAGCACCAAGGACAGGGGCACTGTCTGTACAGCTCTGTGGTGCCTGGGATATGTCTAGCCTGATGTTTTGAGTTTTCCTTTCCATTGTCAAAGAATGTACCACACCTTTGGCACCACTAGCACTGATCCTCTCTGAACCTCTAAGCGAGACATCATCATTAACTTTGTACAATCTTGCACTTTCCACTGCACTCTTGGTCTCTGCTGATTGGTAGAGGTCCTCTGACTTTTTTGGTCCCCCCAACTTTCTCCTATGTTCAGCCTGTGCATTTTTCTCAACTGGACACACATTCCATGTTGGATCAGTTCTTGAACAGCCCCTTGGATGGCAAACTAACAGTTCAGCACCAGGGACAGTACCCATATGGTGTGCTCTGTCGTTGATATTTGTTACTCTATGTTGTCCTGAAGGGATACAGGAACCCATTCCAGCCTTTGTCACCACTTTCACTGGTTCAAAACTGCAGAGGTTTGATTTTATGCTGCTCCTTGTCTGTTCCTGGCTTGTGGCATTTCTCAAACTCTGACAAGTACTTTTACCCGCTTGCTGCAGCATACTATCACTGATCATATGCTGTGATGCTCCATACTGAACACCAGTCTGTCCCACAACCTTACTATTGTCCTCAGTCCTGTTGACATCTCTAGTGTTGGGAGTCATCTTTCTACCACCAGCCACATTCAGAGGGCTCACTGCTGACTTGATTGCCTGTGCTAGCAGCCTACCTAAATTGTCTCTCTTCCTGTGCATACTCAAACCAACAGACTGGCTGTCATGATGAAGATGCCAGTTTTCCTCAGTATCTGTAGTTTTGGAGTGTTCATTTTCATGAGGTACATCTGTAGCTGTGACGTTACTCTGATTTCCAGCACATCTTTGTCCATGTCCCAATTTTCCACTTGTTGCCTTTTCTTTATCATCTTTCTGATAAATGTTCCATGCTGTATCAGTTCTGGTACAACCATGTGGGTGAGTGGCTATCTGTTCAGCACTAGGGACAGCACCCATACAGTGTGAAGATGCCATCTTGCAGTTTGTAGCAGTAATGCAGCCATGTCTTCCTCCATACTGTTGTTGCTGTGTAAGTGCAGGTTGCCTTGGAGCAACATTAGTAGCAGTTCTCCTATCACATTTTCCCTGCACTTCAAAAGAGTTGGCACTGCATTCTCTTTGTCCAAACACATTTTCCACTCTCGGTCCAACATGGGTAGAGAGTGAGGATCCTAGTTTGGTTCTTTGATTTGTTCTGTCTTTGTTTTGACCTTCAGCATTGAACAAGATGTCTGACCCATGACCTGCTTGCCCTATGACCTCACCCCTGGTTACTCTGCTGCTGTCCTGTAGTTCTGCATACACTCCTCTGCCAATGGCTCTTCTTGGATCTGTCCCAATGTCTTGGAAAGATGAGAAGCTCTCCTTAGCACTGCCATCCAAGAAACTTTGTCCTGAGACATATTCCTGTCCACCTCTGCTTGCTGCAGTCTTTACTTCATCACTCCATTGCTGGTCAAACCTAATTCTGAACTGCTGCTGTATTCTATCTGAACCAGCATATGACAGAGAACTCTGACTACTAGTGAAGTTTTCTGAAGAATTTTTCTCAACAAGTCCTGACCTAAAAACCCCGTGTACATCCTCTTTGTACACTGACTGATTAGGTATCAATGAGCTACTGGTTCTTCTTTGCTGATGCTGCATACTTGCCTCTGAAGAAAGCTGGGGGTTTAAGTTTCTCCTTGCAGTCCTTAAAGCAGGACATTCTGTGCCATAACTCCTCATTGTCTCTTCTTGACAAGCTAGTATAGGTGGGCTATCATGACTTTCAAATGTTTCAACCAGGAACTGCTTTCTGGATGGTCCTGTTGGTGCTGGAACATGTGGATGAAGTTTAGGAGGAAGGGAAGAAGGTGTCTTGATGAAGAGAGGAGACTGCTGATTGGCTCTTTCACTGTCACACAAACCACAAGAATGCAGCCTGCTCTTGAGACGTGGTGACTTGTCAACTGAAAGGTCTACCATGACATCTATGTCAGCCAAGGGTTCCTGCAAAACACCATTGTCTGTTGGCGTTACAAAAGATCTCTCTGCTCTGTCCTGTACTTTGTGGTCGTCTCTGGTTGTCTTAGAAGCGTTGGGAAGTTTTGATCTTTTGTTAGGTTCCTCAGAGGTGCTTGCAAAGTAGCTGACTGAGTGCTTGAGGATGTGTGGTGGTGTCTTGGCAGAACTGAAGGCTCTCTGTGTCTTACTCTTAGAGTCTTGTTTGGTCTTGACAGTGCTGTCTTTCTTGGAATCAAATCTTTCAACTTCAGATTCAGAAGGTGAAACACTCAAAGACATCTCTTTGCCTTGACAGAAGTGTCCAGGCTTTTTACTAACAGTCAGCTTACTTTTTCCAAGGTTTCTGCTAGAGAGTTGGTTCTTCTTTGGTATTCTGAAGTTTGAAAGTCCTTTCTTCACTTGACTACAAGTACTGCTTACTGCATTCTGGTTCCTCATTTGGTTTTGCACTGAGCCTTCAAAGGATTTGTTTTTTGCTGCAATGATGTTTGAGTTGAAGCAGTCTTCTGTAGACATCCCAACAGACATGTCTGGCTTGTTCTGCTTGTGTGAAAGGACCAGCTTTTTTACTGGTGTCCTCCGAACATACCTGCCACACAGGCTGAGAGACCTCCTCAATGTAGTGGTAACCTGTGAGTTCTGGTTGCCTGTAGCACTCTGCTTTTTGCTTTGCAAAGATGCTGGAGATGACTTGTTTCCATTTGTGCAGAAGCCTTCTTCTTCAAGATAGTCACTGTCTTGGCCTTCAGAAACAGAGCGGACATCTACATCTTCTTCTGCTGTGCTAAGACACCTCCCAAACTTTGTTGACTCTTGAGAAGACGTGGATGCTATGTCTTCCTCTTCCTCACAGGATGATATTGGCAATGCAGGTCTCTTACCATCCTGATCACATCCTGACCAAGCTGAGACGATGTGGCCTGATCTGGAACTTTCTCCCTCAGTCGCCATATCTACATGGAGATTCCTAGAGGTCTGAGTAGATGAGGCTGTACTGGTGTGGAGATTCCTGGAAGCCTTGGTAGATGCCACTTGCTGCTTTGTGACTGTCACAGATGGAGCAGTAGTTTTCAGTTGTACCTGCCCCTTCCTAGCAACTCTGCCCTGTCCTCCACCTAACATCATCCACCGTGTGGGTTTGTCGCAAACCTTCCTTACCTGGCCAGTCCGCTGCATGTGGAGTAAAAGCCTGTGGGTCTCCTTGGGCTTCGAACCCAGGGCCTTTGCTACGTCGTCTCCTGTCATCACCAACATGCCCTGTGCTTCCTGTATAAAGTTTATCAGCTTGGTTTCCATGTTTCCAGCTGGTTTGTTAAGTGAGGGGGCAAGTGTAGCAGGCATGATCCGTGTTTTGTTCTGTAGAGAATCTGTACCACTTGTACTACTCTTACCTTCCTTAACTGTGGTTTGGGACATTGTTTTCTTCACTTTCAGTCCTAATTTGTTTGGATTCTTTTTCACTGCAGTTGCCAATGCTCTCTGGGAAGACACTGTGGTAGGCATGAGCCGTGTCTTGTTTGGTACTTGGTATGAAAGCTCAAAATCTGTGTCCTTTCTACTACTGCAGTCTTCTCTATCTGTGAATTGTGAAGTTGTTTTCTTCACTTTCCCTTTCAATCCTTTGTCTGCATTCTTTGAATCAGCCCTTACCTTCCTTTTCACTTCAGTTCCAACAAGTTTCTGTGATGACGACTCATCATCTGTGCTACTTCTGTATCTGCAGCCTTGAACTGTGGTTTGTGATGATGTTTTCTTCACTTTCTTCTTCAGGCCTTTGCCTGCATTCTTTGGCTCCATACATTCTTTCCTTTTCACTGCAGTTGCAGTATTTCTCTGGCAAGACCCTGATGTTGAGGATGATTTCCTAGTTGTGGTCCGATCCAGCCTGGACAGAAGTGTTGTTGATGGTTTGATCTTGCTACCTGGTGGTCGTCCTAACTTTCTCTTAGTGGGAGCTTCTTCAGGATTCCTCTGGGCTGAGACGTTGTCCTGGGATGATGTTGTCTGTTTTGTTGTCACAGATGGAGGTTTTGAGGAAATACTGTTGGATGGTGGTACCCTAACACCGTGTGCTGAAAAAAAAGGGAATGAACATTGAAATATCATACGTTGTTGAAGAGCAATGCTAAACACAGTTTTTATGCAATACAGGAACCACTATTAACAGTAAGTCTTACAACATCATTTGCTATACAATACAATAATATAATAGAATTATGAAACACATAATGGCTCTTGCAATTGCCTTCTAATGATTTTGCAGTAAGAGGTCACTGCAAAAACACAATAAATAAAACAGCAGCAAACATTTTAAGGACCTAGAAACATTATGTTTAAAGAAAGAACATTCATAGAGTTGATACATACCTTCTACTGATGAGCTTTCCTGGTGAACTGCTTCTTCATCTCTCTCCTCATTCTCTTCTTCCCTCCAATCTTGGACAAGAGGTGACCCCATGGCACAATGTCCACTGTCCTGGAAAGGAGAAGCGGGGATATGTTTTATTCCATCATTCATGTATAGAATGCTTACTGAAAACTTATAACATCATTAAGTCATTCTGCAGTTTTAGTTCTGTGCTGTGTATATGTCATGGTAGATTTTGTAATCAGCCAGAATTGACAACATTTGTCTTGCAGAGATCCCAATCGGAGTCTGTATATTTTTCTGTGCATGTGGATATTTACTAAAAAGATTTTTTCAACTTTTATTTCTTTCGCTTCAGATTAATGGTGGACTTGAAACTCAGGATTTATGAATAGGAGACCAAGCTGACAAATTCCTAAAATCCTGATTGCAGTCTCTCACTCACTCACTCACTCACTCACTCACTCACTCACTCACTCTCACTCACTCACTCACTAGCTCACTCTCACTCACTCACTCACTCACTCACTCACTCACTCACTCACTCACTCACTCACTCACTCACTCACTCACTCTCTCCCGTAGCTTAGTCTGCCGTAGGGGCAGCAAAGCGTTCAGCAAAAGTTCTCTGCTGCTTACTGGTACATGTAATATGTGATTTCTTGGTTGATATCATGGCTGCAGCAGATCTTACATTTCTGACTTCCTCAAGAGTTCTGGACCCCCGTGTAGACTTCTTGGCCGGCGGGTGCGGTGTCGGACTGGCTGGTTTGGGCGCAGCCGGCCCGTGTAAGTTCCTTCCGGGATACGTCTGAAGCTTCATGCGCCAGGTGGCATAGGGGGTGGTCTGAGGGAGGGCAGAAGGGAAATAATTAATTCAATATTAAGTTAAAGTTTTAGGATAAAAAGTATGGCAATGTAGGACTAGTGGTTAGGCTGCTGGGCTCAGAATCTGAAGGTCCTGGGTTCAAATCCTAACGGAGGCCCAATGCTGTACCCTTGGGAAGAACTCAGGAGTGTCCTGGTGAAAATCGGTATCTACTTTTGGTTAGGGGAGGTTATATTGAACTTTGCAGTTGCACACATAATGTTGACTTCAAATGCACTGGTGCAGATTGATATTTGCATAGGGTTGCATGTGTAAAGGTTTTATTGCGCACAAGTACAGTACACAGCATTTTCTGAGCATTTAAATGTTAGAAAAAAGCATCCTTTGTTGCATTACTTGTAACGTCATATAAAATTGCAAAGTTAGCTATAGAGTTTCAGGTTCAAGTTCTGAAGAGAGGTAGTAAGGTTTGTAATGTTACATTCTACTTTATATTGTTTATACAATTTGTTTCTGTGCACCTACATGTAAATCTTTAGATAAGGTAGAGCACTTATTCCCAATAAGCATTTAGTTTGAACCTAAGGCGTGGCCAAAAATGAATTTCGGAACTATGTGGAGTGAACTTGTACAGACAGGTTCAACTTGAGCATGACGGCTAGATCAAAGGCTCTGGTTTCTTTAACTCATCGCCGATGAATGTGACCCTGATGTTTCTATTTTTCTGAGTCACAGACACTGACACCGCCATCTCTGTCCTTGGTGCTGAATGCCATCCGTAATGGCAAAATGCATGATCCAACGTTACATTTTGTACTTGTTGTAGAGCCCTCGAACACATACAGACGGACCATTTTATCATACCACAGAGCGTGACACATATGTCAGACCCGGTTAAGTTCAATGCCACAGTCTATCACCATCTAGGGATAACATAGCACTGATAGCAAGATAGAATACAGCACATATGTCCTCGTATGTTTGTCTCTAACTTTGGCGAGTTGAACAGAGCAAGAAAAACAACAACAACAAGCCCTACCTGAACCTTTTCCACGAAGCCGGCCCGCCATAGCCGGGCGAGTTGCTGCCCCACGCTGCGCCCGTCGAGACCCAGGGCGGCCGCCACGTCTGCCGAACGGAAATGGAGGCCGGCATTGGAGGCAAAGAACTGGCAAACCTTGTCTTTGTTGGTCAAACCTTGGTCCGCCATTTTACCCTTGATGTTGTGGAGGTCCTTGTCCCAGCGTGTGATCAAGTCCTGTGATTGGTCAGAAGTATAGCAGTGGTGTAAAGCATCTGCACGGTCTAAAAGCGACGCCTAGCAGTCTAGGATATCATTGCAGCTAGAGCAACACTATATACTGCAAATATCGGACAAACCGCAAGGAGTCCCCACTGCCACGTGAGGGTGAATTGACCTGTAGCGTTCCAACGCCGTCGGTAACAATCGTGGATCACTCGGATCATTTACATGCGGCGAACCAATTTTGAGAGAGGTATTTGTCCCACGCAAAAACAACGAAAACGCTTTCGGATTCTTTGTTTGTACATGTCGAGCTACCCACAACACGTGAGGTTCTCTATTCCCAACATGACACGATGATATCCCACGGTAATAACGTATATACGTAATTGAGGTAGCAGAACACGGTATTGGACAGTTTGGGACCTATGGAACTTTCACAGAGGACTACATACATTACAGGAATATATACTGGAACAGCTCCCCCCCCCCCCCAAGTTACATTGCAATGATATATGGCTTCACGACACACGTTTCCAACAGCAATGAGATTTCACGCCCACGTCTCTCAACCAATCAGAGAGGCTCTCTGTGACGCCGACACGTACAGCAGTTAGCGATGTAATCTTCTGTCTCTTCTCAGAATGATTGTTGTTTTTTTTTGTCGTGTAATAAGGCACGAAATATACCAGACTTATTTGATTGCTAATCGGGAACTGGCGGAGACGGGAACCTCTAGACTGACATTCACACCGCTAGTGCTCGCTGACAACATCATCTTGTTTTTCTCGGGGACAGCATCGAAGGTGAACCTTTCCAGTCGTTTTTAGTCTACAGAAAAGGCAGTAATCAGTCATATCGGCACACAGGGCAATCGTGACATTTCCATTCGTATTTGGCTGAATCATTTGGAAGAATGAAGACTGCTGTGTTGTCAGTATATGGAGTCTTGCAGTCACAAAAACAAGGCAAAAGTAGTCCGCTGTGGTTCACTATTATTGTTCTTTGCTTGGTCGTTACCTCAATGAGAGGTTTCGCTCACCCACAAGGCTGCAAAGTTTCAAAGAATGCCGTTGGTACGTATTTTCCATGGGTGAAGTTGATTTGCCGTAGATTGAAGCTGACAACATTCCCTAAAAGCGTACCGACTGATGTGTTCTACCTGGATGCTTCCTCAAACCGCATTAAGAGCCTTAAAAACGTTCCCATACTGAAGCAGCTTTCTTCGCTCAATTTGAACTTTAACCAAATTGAGACTGTTGACTGGGGGTCTCTCCGCAGCTTGCCAAATCTAAAATTCCTCCATTTGATGTACAACCAAATCACGCGCGTCAGCTTAGATGCTGTCGTGAAGCATTTACCCAAACTGTCTGACATTAATCTGTCAAATAACAGACTGGCCTCTGTCTCCTTACATGAGTTGGGATATCCGTCTCTGGATATCATACAGGTTTACAACAACCCCTTTCACTGTGACTGCACAATGCTGTGGTTGATGGGTAAACTCAAATGTCTGCTACAACCGGATGAATCAGCTTTATACTCTAGTACAGCCCGCTGTGAAATGTGTGAGGGCTGCTTTCTGTCCTACCATACTGTCACTGACACAAGTGCTTTTAGATGCGCCAGCCCTGACCGCCTAAAGGGAATGTCCTTGTCAGAAGTATCACAAAATCTGATGGGGTGTGGAGTTGACAAATTGGTCTCTACAGCAACAACAACAAAGTCCTCCGGTCTGCAGACAACATTGGAATATGGAGACGGAACTACTGCTGGCGTTTCTACTGGACATCTACAGGCGTACGGTAGCACATTAGCGCCGCCTAGCGACATGCAGAGATCTCCCACTGAAGCTGCCCACCCTGAGGCGAGGCCATTCCAGATCACCAACGGTACTAGCGAAGTAGCCTCGTTAGCTCCTTTGCCACCGACCAACCAGCGACTGAACTCCCGATGCATCCACAGCGCGGATGCGAGTGTTTTCCGATATGCGTTTGTCTCAAGCGGTCCTATCTATTAAAAGGATGCTATTAAAAGAAACCCACGATGCAAGTAAGATGCAATTTAATTTTTAAGAAATCTGTCGTATTTTTCTGCCTTAACAGCCCCATGTATTCAAAACGCCGCCTACAAAGTAGAGGCATGGTGAATATCAGACGTCGTAAAAATGAACAGTAGTATCATCACCACACTGTGGTACCAGTACCTAAGACTTCAAAGCCAAAGGGAGCAGAAGAATTCGTGTAGACATATGAATGAACTTTATTGCTCAACAATTTTACATGGTACAATGTATGGCATTAAAATTTAGAAGAAAGATGTATTTTCACATACATGTAATTACAAAGTAGATATAAAGCTATTTGAATGTCCGATCTTGTCCCAAACATATGACGCTGCACTTAAAGCAAGCGACATTTGATTTCGTCATGCTCGTATTCTACGTCGTCGTCATCAGAAATGTCGACGTCATCAGAAGCGTCGGAATGATGACGTTCGTCAGAAGACCTTTGGTCGCTATAGCAACGTTCTTTGGTCTGCGTTAAGTCGTCACTACTTCCTTGTTCTGTCTTATCAGTGAGTTCCAAATGTCGCAATGTCAAAACCGTCCCAAGGACATCTGCGCATGCGCCAACATCACCGCTCTCCTGTCGACGAGGAGTATGCTGGGATTCTTGATGACGCACTTGCAAGAGGACTTCCCGCACATGCGCAGCTGAAGGTCGATCTTCAGGAGTGTACGCAAGCATGGTCAAGCACAGGTCTTTCAGAGGGCTTCCCGACGGAAGTGACTTCATTAATCTTCTATACAGGTTAAGTTTAGGATTATCAATAAGCGCTTCAAAGATGGGTTCGCCTTTTATAAGCAGTCCCAACTTTCCTCTTGCGACGGTTGTCAGGTCTATTAGTGAAGCGAAGACCACTCCCATAGAGAAGACGTCGCATTTCTCGGTGTAAGGAGGTTGGACGACTTCAGGAGCCACGAAACATGGCGTCCCCTTCCCCGACACCAGTCCCCCTGTCCCGCCCCCTGTCACGGCCGTGTACAACTTCGCAAGCCCGAAGTCAGCTATCTTAGCCTCCGGGCACCACGGCCTTCCCGTGAAGAGAATATTGGCGGGCTTGACGTCACGATGGACGATGCCATTCTCGTGGAGGAACGCGATTCCCGCCGCCACCTGTCTCATGATTGACAGGTCTAACTCGCGATCGTATTCGTCTGACAGAACGAAGCCGTCCATGTCACCCAGGGGGCACAACTCCAACACAATCCACATGGACTTACGCGAAATAAAAGCCTGGTAGAACCTGACGAGATGTTTGTGCTTTAAGCTGCTGAGGGCCAGTAGCGGTTCTAGTTCGGCGGCGGCGCCCTCTTCTCCCACCGCCCGTAAGCGGCCAACGGAATGGAGGGAGCGAAACGCCAGCCAGTTTGATCTCCGACTGCTCTTCAACTTTATCTGCTTGATGGCGTACTCGGCTTCCCTTAATCTCGCCTCGTAGACTTTACCGAACTCCCCTTGACCGAGGGTGCGCGTCAGTTCGTAACCTCGAATAGTCTCAGACGAATCTTGAGCCCCCGGTGACGTGTTCGCGCCTCTTTCGTCTTGCCTGGCAGGATCATAGGCTCTCGGTTTTGCCCCAGGCCACTTTTCCATCTTCTTTCCCTCAGAAGAGTGTGGCACTGAGCAAGTCCTTAGGTTGAAAGATCGTTTGACAAAGTCAAAAGCCTGACCTTGTAAAAAAACAAGAGAGGTCGGAGCGACTAGCGTTTGAGTGTTATTTCATTACCCAACCAGATATTAGAATAGAATCATTCAATGGGTTGTTGTTGTAGGTGTTAGTGCAATGGTTATGTTAATGGTTAGTGCAGAGGCCTTACTTTGTTCACACTGTTTATATTTGTTCTACATTATTGTTCATTGAACACATGGAAACGACTGGCTGTGGTAGCCTGGCACCAACAAAAGTATTTTGTAAAACACAAGGCAATCAGCTATGGCAAACTTCGCCCATTTCAGAAACACGGATAGACACACAGACACATCAAAATATTACTTCACAATCTCGGAGGGAAGCAATAAGATACAATCCTGGACTGAGGAAATACTTGGAGAGTATTCAGAAAGCTTAGTTACGGCAACAAGTCTTCAACTACCAGCGGTCACCAGACCAAACACGAGCGACACTATGCGGATAAACTAGAACTGCAGCCCACATAAGCTCCGCCCACCGCCGCCCTGCCCTAAAAATAAACACCTCCCACCTGTGACCTCTACCCCGGAAGTACTACTGCCCCGCATACGTCATAACGGAAACTTGCCAAACGGGACTAAACTTGAGCCGATGTCGGACGCCTGTCGCGCACCTCACACGTCAAGATGACACCGGGAACGACAACGTTACTTCACGCTATCCTCCTTACCTGTTGCGTCACGTCAGGTGAGTTTACGTACAGCACGCACGTACACACCTTATCAGCGGTACACCTGTCGTTTTAAGGTAGGGACGCTAGCGTCACCTGGGCGTAAAACATGTCGCCGGGACAAAACCCTACTTTACGGTGTAACCCCAGGCTTTACTCCCAAACGCACGGGGCACTTTTCAACCATATCATTGTACACCGTTAACTCGTAAGGCCAAAAAAGCCGGTCTTGTAGAAAGCGACTACATGTGTGCTGTGTAGTGCTACAGTCTCTGTAGTCTGTAGATTAACGGTGTTTGTGAACAAACAAGTGTTTAACATGGCGGTGTCGCCTTGCACGTTTCTTTTTCTTTTCGCGGAACACACAACAAGGACGTGTTAACGGTTAAGTTAAACAGACCGAGTTTTCGTGAGAGCGTCGGGGGAGAACTTGAGTCTTCTCTAGATCAATATCTAAATACCAACCTTTTAACATGGCGGGCATGTGTTTTGGGTTCGAGCCGGACCCACCGAAAAGGTCGTTTAAGTTATGATAACAGTACGAAACATGTTTCTGCTATCGCAGAGTGTAGTTTCAGTTAACCAGTTGTAGTGTCTGCCGTTACGGATATCTGTAAACTTTTCATAACATCTGAACGTCTTTCCGTTAGGGAACATGTTTGAATTAGAAGTTACAAGGATGTTTGGTTAACTAAAACAAATATTTTGCTGTCTTTCTGTCCTTTTCCCACAATGCTAAATTTACAGCGACATCTTGGTACATCTCTATGTATCATCAACTATTGCTCCAGTATATTGTGATAAGTATTTATCTGTTGAACAAAGGAATATCATATCAAGGTAAACCAGTAGATATCGACTGTATACAGATTTGGTCACCAATTTAGCGTTATACATTTTTAGACGTCTACAAAAAAATGATGAGGGAAGCATTGGAGATCGAAATTGAAAGAGTTTTTTTCACCTGTATAAACAAGCGTATTGCTTACGGTGACAATACATTCGTGAAATTGAAAGCAGTAGTGTTACTGTACTTTTCTACGTGTTCACAAAAAAGATCTGCTATTCCTTTTTTTGTTTTCACAAAGCTGGCAGATCTCTTTTTCTGTTTAAAAAAGGGCGTCAGCCCACGCATAAACAGACACCAAAGGAAACGTGACTCACTATGAGTAGTTTTCAGTGTACTTCAAGCGTTTCGCTAGTCTGCGTTAACTTCCCCTACAAAATCGTGTAGCTTTACTGTTAATTTTTACCCTCGTAAAAGAAATAACCAGTGTTTAAACAAAGTAATTTAGATGGACCTAAGATATGTAACGTTTTAACTTGCTTTGCATATGGATCATTTTGTTTCTGTGAGATCCAAATACATAGGTACGTCTTTGTCTACCTGGTAGGCGGTTTAAGTAGAATTTACTCCTTTTTTTGGGGAAATCGTGTTCCTAAATCCACGCAGGAAAATGATGTCACTTCGTGTGTTTACGTTATATTCTACCAAGAAATCAAGGTGATTTTTTCACCAATCCCGTTTTAACCTCCTTGGTTGAACAGTGCAACTGTTGGCGATGTGTATCGTCACTTTACATCTAATTTAAAGACGCTAATTGACTGTTTGACTTGCATTCTATCGTAGGTGATTGAATGTTTTTCTAACAATTAATCAAAGTCGCTCCCCTATTTTGTCTAAGCGTCACAAACATGTACTTATATTCAGACGTTTGTCGTCTTATTTCAGTTTCTTGTCACGTTCATGTTCGGAACTGCACAAAGATTTTTTTTCACTACACTTGTAAGAATACACCTGTCTCTACCTACATAATGCACAACTAATCGTATTGTATTATACCGGAAACAAGATGGCGGACATCCTGTCTACGGTGACGCTAGCGTTGATAAATACGCGATCAAACGAGGTCTGTAATTGGCTAATCTCAACATCCACACTTCAAAGGACTGTAACATGATCTTTTTATGAAACCAATCAGTGGATATGGTGGTACAATTGTGACGTTTTGTGCCTGAGCTTTGTTGATTTCGTAGAACTTCTGGCCTTACTATTATCGCATGCGTCGAGAATTTAAAAAGTGAACTTTATCAAACAAAAGGAAATTACAGAAGTCAATGAGGTTTAATCAAGGTTTTATAAACCGTATAAAACCTCCTTGCAGATATAAAATCAACATTGTTGCGGAGGAGGGGTGAATCATAACCGTGTGTAATTGTGTGTTTTCCCAGTAGTCATCGGGTTGTTTGGTTTGTTGAGTGGGCAATTGTTTGCGTTGGTCAACGGAACGGGCCACTGGACAGTCAGGTGATCAAATAAACAAACAAATCAACTCCAAAGCACACCAGCCTTTTTAGTTCTCTATAAACTTTGATCATTACGTGCAAATTAGACTTCAAAGGGAGCAAATTGTGATAGTTGATACTCTATACTCTATGCTATGTAAATGGTATTTCTAAGGTCAGTGTCTCAAAAGTATAAAAGTTCTGGTCCATATACTAGTAATTTATGGACACCAATCTTTTAATGACTACGATGTGTATACTACGACCCCTCATTTTAGCAACGAAATATCCCTAATTTCTGTAGCCTAGGGTACAATGCTACAACTGCCAAGTTATCTGAAGTATTTCAAACGAGTGAAGATCTGGGTTTTAACACGCTGACATCATGATCCTTGGGAGCAAAAGAAAACGCAAAGACCAGAATAGACCACATATCAACACCACATCTACAAGTGTTTATTTGTTGTCTCAGAGTTTTACGCTGTGTGCATATATAAACGAACTAATCAAGATAGAGTGAGGCTAGAAAAGAAAGCAAACAGAAAATCTGGAAGTGATTTTCAAACGCTTTGCCCATTTTTTTTGGCAACATCACCAAAGACGGGAATTAAAACTAAGTTCACCCCATGGCCGTTTTAAACGTCACATTCTCTGAACTCGCGTTGCTTTGACAAGTTTAGATGAGACAAGAAAAAGTACAAACGCTGAAAATCTGGAAACGATTTTCAACCCGCTTTGTCTATTTTTTTGGCAACATTACCAAAAGCTTAGTTCACCTCATGACATTTAAACGTCGCATTCTCTGAACTCGCGTTGCTTGGAAGCCGCTCCAAAATGTTTTGATTTCGTTCTTTAGGAGTGAAATTCAAGACAAGAATGAATGTCTGTCACAGGAAAGAGTTCATGCGGCGCAAATGTGCGTTTCATAATATTTGCACACTTACCGAAGAACGTTAACACATGTGACACATGGGCGCAATTCTATGGGCATATTTCAAACTGTACGGAACGGGCAAGGGTCAAGGGGAACTGTCGTAAGTACCTTTCCAGCAAAACAAAATTTGTTCTGTACGCACAGCTACATCAATTTGCACTGAAGCTGCAAACCAATCCTCTCAAACTTTCGACAACTTTTATGAAAATTTCAGAATTATGTGACTTACTACTAACACGTACTTTGTAGTCGTCAATCTTTTGAAACGGTTCTTACACTAGGCATTGTTAAAACTTCAATGTCAAGATGTGTTTGTTCCCGTCAGTTGCTCTTTTTAGTTGTTGAAAAATATACAAAAGTGAAGAGGATTGTGTTTTTTATTGTACTCAAATTCTATTTGAATAATCTTAAAGCTTGTAGTCATTTTTGACGTATTTTGCCTTTTGCACCAAGAGCGTGTCTTATCCGGACATTGCGTATTTTTGTCGTCATTGTATACTAGTAGATCTATTCTTAAACAATTTACGTTCACGCTTGATTATGAAACTCACTCTTGTCATACGTTTTAAACTAAGGAGGCTCATGAAATTTACACATAGAGAAATGATTACAAACCCTAGGCCTAGTGTCAGGAAAAGTGTTAAGCAATGACAGATTGTTTGGTAACGTAATATATCAAGACCCGTGACTGAAAACGTTTTGCCTAGATCCGGGCCCAGATTTCTGTCATCCGATCCCCAGCCCGTGTGTTCAGCCGCTTTACCTGTCGTCACCCCTTACCTTCTCTCGTCACGGTTGATAAAGTGACTACAGGAACAAGGACAGAGTTCGCTTGTTCACTCTTACCCCAGGTCTAGTTACTACCTGGGTACCGTTACCGGTCTGACCTGAGGAACAATAAACACGTTCAGACTCGCATAGTCTGTTAGCTTCCGGTTACAAGTTACAGGCCGGTCCGTACACAAGCCAGACTTTCCTCTCAACCCCTGGCACACATCCAGGACCTTCCCATGACTTTATACATTCATTAACTACATGTACTCTTCAAGTTCGGACCTGGTCTTGTAGTCTGGAATCTATCATTTTCTAGCTCCAGTTCTGATCGTATCGATGAAGAGTATGACTTTCCCGATGACTTCCGACGGAGACTAGTTCAAAAACTAGTATTAAAGCGACCTCGCCGAGAAACTCCCAATACAACCTCAGTTACCCAAGACAAACTCCCAACCAGGGTCTGGGAAATGTTGGGAGAGGTCGGGAGACCATATGTTTTACTAATATGTTTTATTATATACCCATAATTACAACTTACTCAAATTCAAATCAAGGGTTTTGAGACATCATAGCACCATTCCTTTATTTTTTTGCTTATTTTTCGGGCAGCTGGTCTTTGTTTTTGCCAATTTCTCTCACCACGAGTGCCCCGTGTCCAGTTCAGACGAAAGAGATTCCCCAGTACCGTACCTAATATAGAGGTGTAAAACGCTTCAAGGCTAGATACAACATAGCCGGGGGTAGTTCATGTTTCACAAGCTGTTTGGTACCGTGGGTAATAAACAAAGGCACACTGACGTGTTTTTCTTTTTTAAAAGTCACGTCATTTTAGTTCGCCAACAGATGGATCTTATCAATTTTACGCCCACTGACACCATAAATAGATACTAACGTTAAGAGTCCCCGTTATAAGACTACGTAACACAAGAATAGAGACCACAAGACTTGTAATCTGCAGTTTAAATAGAAGCTGCTAGGGGGCTAATATTTAATGACCACTTGTATTTGTGTACCCAGATATCGTATCCTTACTTCTTTTCACATATATCGGTTGTATCGAACAAACTTATATTTACTCCCTCTATCTACAGTAACCCAAATGTAACGTTTTCTTATCCAAAAAGACTAACCCATGCGGTAGTAGAGTCACGCGTCTTGCATTACTTGAGATTTCCTTGTAACCCATTTTCCCGCCAGACTGTTTTCCTAACTGTAAGACATAATGAAAGACTTGGCAGTGTTCCCGCCATGGGACTGGAGGGTCAAGTGGTTAAATGGCTGCAATTCGTCATGGCTCAGTCGTGACGTCACGGGCTGTCGTCATGGCAACACGAACTACGTGTGTGGGGAACGTAAATCTACACAAACTTTCCAAACTGAAAAGGAATATTTTTCAATCTATCAATTGTACATAATGTCAAAAGTAACAAAATTATTTAGTGTCATGACTTATGTACAACTTGAGCATTATAATTGTAATGCCTGAAGAGAAGTAAGTAGATATAAAAACTCCCTTTGAGTTGACGTTATAATAACGTTAGTCAGCACTGTCAAACTTGTGTCGCAAAAAGTCACCCAAGTTGTATATTTGTTACTCCGTTGTACTGAAGTACAAAGGGCGAGAAATTTAGAGCTTTCCAGGCCAAAGGTCAAATTTTTCGAACAATGGCGGCACCAGCTTATATCCGTGACCTTTTATTCGCTGCAATGCTACATTACATTTCAAATGGACGTTTCGTTGTTTATTGGGCGTTACCTCTAGTTGACGTTAAGTGGGCCGTACACGTCAAAAGTAAAGTCAAGTGTTTGTTATACGTGTTAGTCTACATTAGTCAACTAAAATCATAGCCTAGAACCCAAGAAGAGTTCGTGGGTGGTACAAAGTAACAAATTAAGTCTAAGTTATGCTTGAAACTGGCCGTCGGAGGTTAAGCTTCGAAATGTCTAATTTAAGATTTCGTGACAGGGAAGTGAGAGTTAACAGTTTACACAACACAGAGGCATGATATATTACGTTCTTTTCTACAAAGCAAAGGGGATTCAATCCGTCTATGTATTGATAACTTTCTGGCTAACTTTCTCATGACTTATAGGAATAGGCGAACTATTCATCACAATTCACAGCCAAACAATGACAGGGTAGCACTTTTATGTTTTAATCTTGCATTTCTCTATGGAATCGGTCTATTGAATAAACCATAATGATAGAATACTTTAGTTTGAACCCAGTATATATTGATTTACTAACCTGATGAAACTATTTACGGCCTAACCGTTATCTACAAGGTCAGTTTTTTTAACCTCTCCGTGTGTACGGTGTCTGTCATCGGGTCGTTTGTCTCGGCGCAAATTGGTTCCCTCAAGTTGTTGATCACATTCCGACACCACATTTTTCTGTCAGCGTCTCGAGTGAAAGTCAGTATAACACTCTGGGTTCTGGTAACCGTCGCTGTCTCTCGCATGAAGCAGAAAGAGGTTTTTGTTCATTTCTCAAACTCGTGGTGAAGAGCTCATCGTGAATGTCACGAACTAAAGAAAAACACTGTAAAAAATTTCAGGTTTTACAGTATCTTCTCAGTTTACAGCTTCGGTTATACAGTATAATTCGTTTTGAACTGTTCTTTGAAATTCATGAATTTTGTTCTCAGATAACTTTAAGCGTAACGTTACTTTGTCTAGATAAAAAGGGAGATGATTTTTCGTCCCTGGTATCTAAATGGCAGACCACAAGCCACAGAAGTATACTAGTCTAACAGTAATCCTACCCAAAAGTCAAGGCAGTTTTCCATCTGTGGTTTGTAGGATTTGTGTTTCTTATATGAGCCGTCTGGCGTGGGTGTATGTCAGCGGTCATGGGCAATGACGTCATGTGTCAGCTAACAAAGTCTTGTTACCTTATAAGGAGTGATGTTAGACTCACCTGGCCGAATGGGGGAGGGGGGCACCAGATGCCCTTGACTCGTACACGTACCTTTGACCTTCATGACTTCTCTTTGCATAAAGCGGCCGTCAAGAGAGAACGACGGGGGTTCAATTCATGTCAAACTTTCAGATTTTTGTCTTGTATTGGTCTTCATTTTCAAAATTTTGTTTAAGCTTTCTTGTTTAAAACTTTAGGTTTACCAAAAGCAGTAGTTACTAGTAGATAGGCAGGCGCTCATGTGGCAAATTGTATGATGTAATATGATCAGTTGTCGTCGCGTGCCTGCAAAACTGGTATGTTACGCCGAAAAGCGGTAACACCGGTTGAGTTATACAAAAAAAGAAGAACGGACATGACATTGTATTTTCTATACCGGACGGGTAGGGTACTCTACTGTTTACGCTAACAGAAAGGATATATCGCTTCAGGCAGTAGCAATGACTTAGTGTTTTGACTTTCTTTGTATCACATCTGGAACAATAGCAAGTCAAAACATGACCTCATGAACAGTCGCTGTTTGGCTAACAACTTTGCAAGAACTTCATGATTAAAAAAGGAAATCCCATCGTGATTTCTGCAAAGAGATGGCACAGAGTTCCAGATACTGTATCCGTCTTTTTATCAGTCAAATCTTGAAAGTAGATGATTTCATCTTTACTGGTATTGTATCATTTTTGCATACGTATCAAAATGATCAAAGTTACTCGTGACAGGCGTGGTAATTTTGGTGATAGTAAAATGGACGAAAAAAGAAGTTTCCACTTTTCTGACCTCAAAAAGAAATCGGTAGATATATCGCCGTGCGTTGGTAATAACTACCAGTGTGGCCATCTCTACTTATAACATACAGTGTCCAAACACTCAGGGCATTCCTACATCTTAGTGAAGCCTTTCAACGTTTTCACAAACTACAGATAATGTTTTCTCTTTCGCCGGGTACAAATACTACGGTTCAATCCGTTTTTGTCTCTGTGTGTTTTGCTAAACACGCAGAAGGAACAGAGATGTTATTTTCTCACACGGTGACAGAAATTCGTAACATAGCAGACATTTTAGTCTAAGGAAACCAAACTACTACTGCATGTACTAGGGATATAAAGGCAGAGTACGAAGAAATACAGAACGGAAGGTCATATATGACAGCGACTCTTTACAAGCGTATTTCCTATCGTGCAGAATTACTTTAGGGTCTGTTCATAATTGTCGACTCGTACCTTTACTGCAGCAAATTGAGGGTCCTGTATTTACGTATTGGGGCAATTGTAGGTGCGTCCTACAAAATGTCGTATTGTGACCTGAAAAAGTTGTTATAGATAGCCGTTTTTTTTCTGAAAGTCCTTTGAAAATATATTATCACAGATGTGGCATCGCCTTTCCTTGGTCTCGCCCTTTGCAATAGCGCTTGGCATAGTTGGACAGCACTGGCTGTATGTATAGCAAACAGAAGCCAAAGTGATAAGCTAGAGGATAAAAATAAAAGCCAATTATTGCTTCTTGGTGAGAGTACCCATATCAATTGCCCTTATACGTTTCTTTTACCACGATCTGCCGTCTTTTATGCGGTATACAGGGCCTGCATTCTCTGTCAGTGAGGTCATGAAATCTGAGTCTGCGCCGAAAGGCTTGGTACAATAGGTTGGTAGGGCTGCCGCCATGCTTTAAAGCATTGAAGTGGTGTGTGAAGTGCCCTACAGCTGAAACCGTTAGGGACGAACCGTTCCTGTATTTGTAGGGGCGAATTTGTACGTTTCGAACGAAGACGTCAAACCTCTGCATGTAAAAGAACCCAACACGCTTATCGAGAAGAGTAGGGGTGACCCGGTGTGCTTGACCAAATTAGGGACATCAAAGGTTAATACAGTCTCGGTGCCTTTCATTGGATAACCAAACGTCTTTTTATTAGGACTGTACGCGTAACGGTAGGGTTTAAAACAAAAATGTCATTTAATGACGCCAAGATGTAGAATAACCCCGTAACAAGCTACGATGGCCGATAGACAGATATAACATCACCCAGAAACGTAACTAATTAAAACTACACCCCAATCGTGATATTTATGAACTGTCCCCAAGCGCGCTTGAGCCCCCTTAAAATGTAGGATATCTAACCAATCAGATAAAGGAAAATCCCACTTTAATCCTGCCCAGATCCTTCCCGCATTCAGGAACACTCAGGGACGGGTTTTCTTGGATACTGAGTTTTTACAGAGTGAGGTAACCGTGTACGTGGTGAAAGTCAGGAAGTCGGCTGCTGGAATCTTGTAGAAGCGCCGCTATACGGACTCTTGTGGCATAACAGCCAAGCGCCTGTACTCTAAACTGTTACGTTGCAAATACCATGTTGCACCCGACAATACAATCATGTAGATACTATGCTTTTTTAAGGACGTCCAAGGGGTGCAGCCGATGTTGTCTTCCTCCTTTCGCAAAGAAGGTCAACATGTTTTTGGATCCGTTTGTGGATAGAATAGTTTGAGAAGTTGTGAATGCATCTTAATTAATGATATTTGGTATGAAGGTAGGTGTCGGCAAAATGAGGTCCAAATATGGCCCCCTAGTAGTTTACTATGGTACTGCAACATAACTTATTACGATATGTATTTCTGGTAAAACAAACAACAAACTAACTAACTGTCATCATTTTCACACCTCTGCAGGGTTTGCGCAGACGCCTGTAGCTGTTGCAGTTAGCGCGGCGGACGGTGACGTCGCTTCTCTCCGGTGCGACCATGACGCCAGGCCCGGGGAGATCAGAGCCTTCAAGTGGACGAAAGGGCGCGAAATCATCTACTTCATGGCCCTGGACGGCGTAGTGACACCCCCGGGCCCCGAATACGCAGATAGAGTCACCATAGTGGACCAGATAAATCTCAGAATAGAGGATTTGACGTTGGAGGATATGGGGCAGTACATATGTACTGTGACAGTGGGAAACTCGGAGGGGATAGCTGTGGTGGATCTCGATGTCTTAGGTAAGAAAATAACACTGTTCTAACCATAGATAAACAATATAACTTAAGAGTTTTCACGTTCTTGTAAATTAAATCCTTCTTCGGTAATAGGTGATTCTACAAACGTCAAGTTTGTTTAACGTGCCGTGTGAAAAGTTTCTTATAACTACGTTTCGTAACTTGTTAAGTACAAAGTACAAAGGCTAAGGTTTTGAAAGTGGCATTTGAACCTGCTTCCAATTCTTTTTAATTCCGTTTCTCTTTAAACGATGTGTGCAAATGTTATGTTTGAATTAGCCAACTATACCTTGGTAATTCTATTTTCTGGCGGTGGGTACGTGGAGGTATACACTCTTCGAGTGTCCTTTTCTTTGTTTAATTTCCCTAAATTTGCATATTTGCTCACTTTCCAGTCCTCCCAAGTAGACCGGTCCTCACCACCTACCTGAACGGTGTGGTGGTGAACCTGGGAACGACATCTCTCCCTCTGGACGCAGAGCTGACGTTGGAGTGCACGTCTAACGGTGGGAAACCACCCGCGGAGCTCTCCTGGTACATCGACGACGTGCAGGTGGACAGCAGTTTGTACACATACAACAGCACCGCGGATCCAGAGACAAATATAGGTAGGAAGTGCAAACCAGCGGTAGTGACTATGATTTTCAAACTGCAGGTTTTAAAGTTTTTTGGAAGGTGTACTGTCACAATCTTTTTCTACTCCTGGGAGTTCGAATATCGTTTTTGTCGCTCACCCGAATTTCACGCCACTGGAATGGGTTGCAGTCCTTAGGCCGTTGTCCACTGTTCATTGTTCTTGTCGAAATGATTCATGGACATATTACCGGTACAATGAACCTGTAAATACTGTACACAGCATCTGTCTATCTGTCTGCTCCTACAACAGCACCGCAGATCCCGATCGATACAGATATAAGTAGGGAGTACAAACAAGCCGAAGTGAACATGATTTTCAAAACTGACAGGATTTCTGAAGAAGACATTTTGCCTTAAAAGTTGTTTATAACGATTTAGGCAAAACATTGAGGGGACAACAAAGATGACTTGAAAGTTGACGAGCACGCTGTTTTGAAATTGGAGGAAGTGCACTATCACAAATTTTGTTTACAGTATTGGGAGTTCGAATCCCGACTGCCGTCGCTCACCCAAATTTCACGCTACTGGAAAGGATTGCAGTCCTCAGAACGGGACGTTAAGCCGTGGTTCATTTTTCAGTGTGCTTACTGTCCTCGCCCTCGGGTCTGACTTCTCTGTCACGACCCGTGAAATGATCAGCTGGTTGGAGATCTTCACTAAAGGACTTTCTTTCACCTCCACAAACTATTCGTCCCTTTACCCTACAGGTGACGCCGTGTCCAGACTAACACACCTGGTGTCCCTGAGTGATCACCTGGCGAAGTACGAGTGCGAGTCGTCAGGACCCATCCCGCCTCTGCAGACTCAGAGGAGCGTGGGTGTACTCATCAGGCTCAGCATTTACGGTGGGTGTGGGGTCTTGCTTGAGGAAAAATTGAGAGATCTTGCTAACATTATCATTTTAAACAAAAACACGACCAAGTATAGGTAACTTTGTCTTCTTCTTAATCAAAGCTGTACTGAAAGCGTTGGTCTGTTTGGCGAGGGAGTCTACAAATGCAAACATGTTATGTTTGTTAAAATCAGAATTGATACGATTTCAGAACTTAAGAACAGCTAATAAGTAACACAGAAGAGTTGATAATGAATGAACTAGTGAACAAGTTAATATCGATGCCGGTGTGCTTAATGTAGTCAATGAAACGATCGATTGGTTAATGAGTCAACATTGATGCTAGTGTGGCTATGCAGTTAATAAATTTATGATCTATTGGTTGATGAGTTGATAATAGTGTGATTTAAGTAGTTAATGAAATGTTCCATTGGTTAATGAGTTAATATCGGTAACAGTGTGGTTTATGTAGTTACTATCCCTGTACTAACTGTGATCCGCTCTTCCCACTAGACACCACCCTCCCTCCGGTGATCACACCCCGGCCAACGACGGAAGAAGGTTAATAATAACATTTTTCACTCGCCTTACACTGCACGAAATCAGATCTTTACGCACGATTAAAGAGTTTCGTAAATGAGACCTAAAGATTTACTCACAAGACGACATAACTATTGCACCACTTGGTGATAAAGCGCTTGTCTATATCTGATCCATTTGCATACTGAAAATATTATTAATACAACTTCAAAATTCGCACTGTGTTACTATGGTTAAATGCTGTGGCATATTTATATTCAACCTATCTAGCGATTCATGTTATTTCCCATCGCGTGATGCATTGTTCTTGCTCGAGCTCCCTTTTTTGCTGACGCCTCAAGTGCGCAGCTAACAAAAACAACATATTGTCATTAGCTTCGCCAAGAAGGATACGAATATTTTTTCAGTAGCGTTTGTGATTGTGTTGTGCGTTTGTTTAACAGTGTAACTCAATAAGCTATTGATGGATTGCTATGGAATTTTGTATGTACATGTAGTTGGGTGCAACAATACAAAGGATAACTTTGACGATTGGCTTCCTCGCGCCGTTTTGTAGTATCGTATTGGAACGACCCGTTTGGGTATCATATTTTTATCGCTTGATCTGCCCCCCTCTAGATATAGCAATCGTCGCACCACAAGAGGCTGACAGCTCACTTGGAGTCCCAAGCATTATCGGCATCATTGTGGGGATCGTCGCTGCAGTAGCGCTCCTAGCGGCCATCATAGTTATCCTACTGCAGAACAGAAAACGCCGAAACAAGGATCACACCTATGTCGTCAACCCCGACAGTAAGTGTTGTACTCAGAAACTTCGCTAGATGCGGTTATTACCTTACAGTATCGCTCCCTTGAGTTGCCATCAAAGTTACCATGGTACAGAACAGGAAACGGCAAAACAAGAATCACGCTTATGTCGTCAGCCATGACAATAAGTCTTGTACTCAGAAACATCGCAAGACCTGTTTGATATGTAAAGACTAAGTGGCAATATCGTAATCATGACATTACTATTAACATGACGCTGAGCAATTTAGGTTTGATACTAAAGACCTAAATATAGGGTTCCTTCTTTCGTTCGAGCTACACAAAGAGATATAGAAAGAGAAAATAAAGAGAAAACTTGATAGATTAAGTTATAGGGTGAACGTTATTGGGTACAGTCAAAGACAATTGAAGGGGCATGTTGAAAACGATAATGTAGGTGGTTACTTTAGACGGCATTGAGCATCTCAGGGAGTGCCAAAAAGTAGCTATAAAGGCCAGGAAGGTGGTCCTTATGCCGAGATGGTCACTAGAACAGGTTTGAATGTCTCTTTATTCATCAATTCATTGGGCAATGGTTAGTTGAGTTGTTTGCTTTTTTGTGCTCAACGCTGACCGCGCCTTTCATCTTGCAGAACCGGCCCATGACGGCGAGCTCGGGAGGGAGCCTGACGGGTACCGGAACGCGACCTTCGATCACGCAGCGCCCCCTACCGGAACTGCACCTCCGCCCTACACGGACGACCTGAGGAGAAGCCATCTGTGGGGGTCAGAGGTCAGTTCTCGAGTTATATTCACAGACGTACAGGAAGAAGATGTTGACATTAATTAGTTTCGAAATGTGAACACGCAGATCACACGTTTGTTGAAGCGAACTCCTTTTTACGAGTAATCAGTTCTTCGATAATTTTTTAGATAGGACGCAGACTAGCTCAACCTTCGCATCCTGTCAGTCTCCAGTTACAACTTAGCCCTGAAACAAATTTCGACCCGGGCCAGTGGTAACAAATTTGAACACACAACAAGACAAACAAACAGATAGAAAACAAAGAAGCAAACAGACCGACAGCAATACCTCTGTTTTCATGCAGGTGACAAAAGAAGTCAATGCAGTAAAAGAACGAAATATATAACCAGTACTAATACCTCGAATCGCGATATCGGAGGTAAATTGTTTACTGATGACTGACTTTCACTGACTGATTGTTCTCTTCTGTCGTCAGGACGAGCTGTCAATCAACCAGTTCATGCAGCCTGATACGTCATCCATCCTACAGTTCCCATCCGACTTCTACCAGGACCAGCTACCCAAGCTCCCTCACCCTGAGGAGACCGACATCTAGCTAGTTCTACTATAACTGCACCCTTCTCCTGTATGGGTCTTTTCACGATTCCCATTGCATGATGGGAGACGCGGGGCACTATGGGTAGCTTATGTTGTAAACACTGTTGTTACCACGGTAACACGTATGCAGTGTATGCATAGCATGTCATGGTAATGATATTGCTTTCCTCTGAGCTACCCATAGGGCCCCGCGCTTCCCAGCATGCAATGAGAGCTGTGCAAAGGTCTATAGTCTACAGTTTGGATGAATGGGGCTCACGCCCTTTTACAAGACGTTACAGATACCGTTTAAGAAACAAAGATTAATAAGGAAAGCATTTTTATCTGGAGAATGTTGGTCAGAGCAAATGCCCCGTGTTCTTTGCAAAGTGTGGTTGTAGAGATCATTCACATATCGTCCTGTCTTTTCTACTTTTAGACGTTTGATATTTTTTGCTGGCTGTAAACATATAACGTGTTCTTCAAAACGTTAGTTGTGCCAAAGTTCTTAAGATAAAGTCCTTTAACAGCAGCATGTACGATTTTAGATAGGGTAAGTTGCTAAGTAAAGATAATTAGGTGCTGGAGAGAGAAAAGAATAGAACGGTTGTTTATATTTTGTTTTTCTTTTGGAGCTGCTTTACCATATGTTTGCAATCTCTGCTTTTCTGCTAGCTTCTTTTTGTAAACGATGTGTTTTCTTCTGCTTAAAACACTGTTTTGCATAAAAGTATCTAAAGTAGCATTGATTAGGTTTTTAGAGATATGAATGATATGCTTGTACATTTTTGCACATAAACGAGTTTGGATATGGCATATGATTTGTATATTATGATGATGTTGGCATATTTGCATAAAATATATGTTCAATCTACTTAGTTGTATGTTTGTGAATTATTAGAATCATTGGACAAATAGGTGAGTTTTCATTTTTCCTGAAATTCTATTTTTACTATCTTATATCGCATCGCTTACTTTGAACGCTGCTGGCCATTTGTAATCATGTATATTTCATTCACAAGTGTGTGCCTTAGTACAAATGCGATCCGAATAGCAGGTTCTATTTCACGTACGACGACCAGGAGTTAATTACACATAGAATGTGTTCGAACGTTGATGAAGGTTAGACATCCAGGTAATAAGATACGCCAAAAATAATTACTCAAATGTGTATGAACGATATTTCTAGTTGCCTTTCTATGTTGCAAGATATTAGTGTCACATAAATCCACTGTTTGGGAGACAGTTAATAATCGTCATTTGCCTGCTTAGAGTTTTGTTTAAGAATCGACAGAAAAAAGATACTAAGAAATCCTGAAAAGAACCAGTTTACATTCTAGATCCGAATCAGGGTCAATCCATGTAGTCTCTAAGCAGACCCAACGGTTGCAAATACCGTATCCAACTGACAGAAGGTGCCTGACAACTTCTCTGGCTGATAGGAGCTTCTCTAGCTCTGGCTAGCTTGTACGATTTTGGCACCGTGGAGATCTGCTTGGAGATTACAATCCATAGCCAATTTACCCTAATGTACACTCTAAGCTGAATGACGCGTGAAAGGCACTTAATCCACGAGATCTAGAACTTCATGCTTTTCACTGATCCCATGGCATACTGGGAAACGCATGGCACTATGGGTAGCGCTGGAAGCAAACAACATCAATACCATGACGTCACAATGCGTATGCAGCGCATGCGCACTGTGTCCGGTATGCGTTTCCCAACATACATTGGGATCCATGCAAATGTTTTTGATGTGAAACATTCGGATCTATTATGAATCGGATTTTTGCAATTCGAATTTCGATTAACACTGTATACATGTAAAATCGCTTACACACGGTCTGGGATGTGTCCATGTTTATTTGTAATCTGTTGTACCATATCACATGCTTGCTAGAAGATTTATATATAAGTTAGATTATACAGGTGCTTCGGTAGTTATGCGTTAAAGCAACTGTTGTACGCACACCTTTTGAAAATATATTGCATTTTTGCACAATGTTGTGATCTTTACTTCTACTGCGTCTGTGTCAATCTATGGAATATTGTGAGAATATGACATTTGAATTGGAAGTACTCATTTCTTATCTTAGTCGTTTAAGTCATACGTTTTCATTAAAGTCGTTAAAGCCAAGGTTAAATGAGGATGAAAAAATAAAACCCCTTTGCGAGCCTTCCGCGATTACCCCATTCACGGAAAGACCGAAAGTTAGCAATTTGACGGTCGTTTTAACGCTTTTTCTAAGCGCGGCCGGGAGCGGTACTGCAGATTAGGCTCTATTAGGGTATATACTACGGACTTGTAAACATCTGAAATACGCACGGTATCAGCCTTCGGTCCTACGAACACTCTGCCAGGCAGATCCGGACGTCTTCACATACATTTGGAATGACTTCGCGATTTTAAGAAACACGAGTTGACATTAAAAAAAAATACTTTTGAGGCGCCGCGCGAGGAGCCATATGTAGCACCCTTGCCGCCCGTTGAAGCGCCACCTATGTTCATGCAGACACATAGCAAATACTAGCTTATAGACTGGTTATCTCCATGAAAAAGGGAGATATTGTTTTGGGCCTGTCTGTGTGTGTGTCTGTGTGTCTTTGTGTCAGTCTGTGTGTTTGTGTTTCCGGATTTTTGTAGTCAGCATAACTTAAGAACCTCTGGATGGATTATGATGATATTTGGCATGTGGGTAGGTGTTGGGAAGTCAAGGGTCAAGGTCGGTATTAGGCCCCCTGTTATTTGAACTTGGTACTGCAGCAGAACGTTTTTTTTGTATCTTTTTACCTGTTTGTTATATCGTGGGAATGATTGGATCCATCGCGCGTTGTGCCAAACGACAAAATAGTAGTCAACGATGGAAATGGGCTGTATAGGCGGGAATAGAATAAGTATCGAAATGCTGGAGTTAAGTCCATTAGAAAACAATCATAGTGATCCCCCAAAACGTGACAATACATCAGCTAAATATCAAAACCTAAGGTCGTGCAGCATCTACAAAGTCGCTAGGGGGCTATAATCTAACCATTTCTTCATCAATACCTACCAAATACCAAACATCATAAAGACTCATCCATAACTTTCCGAGTTATAGTTTTCACAAACACACAGACATCCACATATAGACCCGAGAACGCATTCTTCCTGGCGTAGGTGATAAGAGTACAAACAAATCCACATAAATGTCACATGCCTGCGTTTTAAGAGAGATCCAATAGGGGGCGTTTAGCTGTCGACCCTCTTGATGCCATCGATACTTTGCACTCGGTACCCACCGGTACCAGTCATGTGCAGGTCGCGCCACATTAAGTTGTCCTATCGCACAAGAAGATCTCTTAGACTAAGTAAACAAAGCAGTATAGCACGTGTGATCAAACAATCGGTGTTATTTGGAGAGCAGTACCTCAACAGTAATCTCCAAGCAGATCTACACGGTGCACCGAAAATCGTTTATGCTAGTCAGATAAGCTCCAGTCAGCCAGATAAGCTCCAGTCCGCACCGTACTGCTTGGACATTACCTCAACAGCTTTGATACATGCCCAGAACACACGACAAGCCAGCCCACAGGTATATATTATACTGTAGAGAAATTTGATACTTTTATCATGAAAAATATTACCGCTTTCAAGTGACCTATCTGTAGGATACAATAGTATATTGTAGCTAGCATTTTGCCGTTTGTTGTTGCTAACCTAAAATCTTGAAATACTTGATCGTTGGACTATAACCTTATAGCAGTTATAGCAGTAATCGTTATTGGTATAACAAAAGTACGGCGACTTTCGTAGGGTCTTTTACAACTATACAGTACATACAAACGACCACGTGGATACAAACGAATCAACTTAGTAAGGTAAATATATGGATAAATTAACATAACATTAAGTTGAACGTTTACAGTCTACTGATTCTAAGGTATGAAAAATTTTGATGTATTTACCTACTTGTACACAATAATCTATCTAGTATATTTCCACCTAGAATGCGATTGATTTTATCTGTAGGATTACATATGAAAAATTCTTTTAGCAAGCGGATTGTAACAAGTGATCAGCTTTGAGCGTTTATCATCATATCGTATACAACCAATGATAAAGAAAAGATCATATTTAATCTCTTTTGGACAAAATGGGAAATTTTTAATGATATTTTCCGATTTCTACGTTCAATTTATGGCTACAGGTTCGTGTACTATATGTGCGAGAGCAATGTTTATGTAAAGAATGCACAACAATGTTTGATTTAGTAGAGCTCACTACGCATAAGATTTAACTGACTGTAATAACGTATCGGATACCACTAGATGTTTTGTGCAATTTTGTTAGAAACAGAGCTATTTTACCGATTATAAATACAATTTGGTGAGATTATATTTTGATGAGATAATATAGATCGATTCAACACCTGCACCTAACCTTGTACCCGTCCGAGCCAAGTACAAAGTATACACAGTGTTAAGAGGGTCGACAGTTATATTTGTTTGCTTCGCATAACGGATAATCCACCTTTGAGCGTAACACACCAGATTTGTACCTTAAGTACCAGCTGAATAAAATCGAGAATAAAACTTAACATCCTAATTACTAATACAATAAAGGCTAGCATAAGTCCTTGATATAGTGTTACAATCGACTGGGGCTAATTATAAGTTTCGGTATTTTTTCCAATGACAAAGGCAGTATTTTATACCTGGTGGGTTTGATCTACTCACATCAGAAAGGGGCGTGGTGGGTTCACGTACGTGCTTGAGGTGTGACTTTCTTCAAACAAGTGACCTCCATCTTAATCTCCAATCTGGGAGGACGTCCCGAACTATGTACTCATCTTTCCCTTAAGTGTCGAGTGAGGGAATTGATGTGACTCCCTTTCCAAAGCCAGCAACAATGGGGCCTGCTTTTATGTCTTATTTTTCGGGTCTGTTTTTAGCTTTCCCTTTGACCCCTCTCGTTGGACAGAGTTCAAAATGGCGGACGCAGCGACAAAAGCCGAACAGCACGTGTTGGTCAAGAGTGTGGACATGCCTGATGATGCAATCAAGGTAAGTTTAGTAGAATAATGATAGAAAAATAAACACAATATCGCTAATTTATTACCAAATAAAAATGCATAATGATTGTCACCCACTGTCAGGACTTCAGATTCATGTGGCTTTTGCAAACTTCTCTACATTCTTTAAAAAAAAAGAGCTTATTTGTTCTTGGCCTATCCCTATGCTAGGCGCCGAAGGGCAAAGTTAGCGAGATCTTAGCAGCTGTTTAAATGTCTAGGATATTGGCACACTTCTACATCTAGACTTGCTTCACTACTCTGAATCAACAGAAATCAAGTTCAAGGCCATTCAAACGAGCGCTGGCTACCGCCTCGGCCATGTTGATGATGATAGAAAATCATTTCTGAAAGGATCTGACGAAATGGACCAATCAGCGCGATAGCACAAAATCCAGGCGATTTACACCTGCAATTTCAACTTTTGCATCCATTCCATTATCTATTGCGTATTTTTCCTGACTTGTTTGTTTTTCTACGGATCTGCAGATCGAAGGATATGACTTCAACTCAGGGGTGAACCTTGACGGAGTGGTCAAGCACTACCTGACCACAGGGTTCCAGGCCAGCAACTTCGGAATGGCCATCGAGCAGATCAACAAAATGGTGAGTTGAATCATATGCTTAACTTAATATCTATATACATCTTTATTGCACGTATCTAATTTTCTCTGAATTGTTTTATTTCCAATTTCAGCAGAGCACAAGAAGGTTTTAGAAGGCCTGGTCGCAATGCAAGAATTATCCAGAGCGAAAGACCTGTTGAGTCGAGGAGATCAATTCATATCCCCAGAACGACTAAAACAAATAAACTGACTTTGTTTCTTCTATAAACGCGCAACCTTGTCAATGTCACTTTCTAGCTTTGTCAGTATCATGATAGACCGACTGATCCGAAATGAAGCCCTTTCGTCAAAACGTAGAAATGCAAAATACAACGTCATGTAGAAAACATAAAGATGTGAAAATTTGCCGGACTTTAAGCTACTGCCTCATTGCTATGCTATCATTGTTTGAACTGCTATTGTGATTGACAGTCAGGATCGGTCTATTACCTGAAGTGCCTATTGAAGATGAAATTCAACACTTGTTGTTACCATGGTTGCAGCGAGAGCATAGGTCCAAGCCAGCCAATCTCAGCCCGGAGGAGGAGAAGCTGGACCCCATCTACCGGCCCCGGTCAGACTGCACCGTCTTCTTGGGCTACACCTCCAACCTGGTGTCGTCTGGAGTCCGGGAAACCATCAGGTTCTTGGCTCAGCATAGGATGGTGAGTAGGGCTGTGTACCTACAACCGGTAACTGTTAAGGTACAGGTCCGTCCATCTAGTGTACCTGTACCTGTACCTATTACACTTTGTAGGTAACGTCCGTACCTGACCATCTAGTGTACCTGTACCTGTACCTGTACCTGTATTTGTAAAATTGCTTAGGTACAGGTCTAAACCTGAACATCTGGTGTAGCAGTTCCTATGCCTATACCTGTACATGTACAGGTAAAGGTACATGCATAGGTACAGGTACCTGTACCTATACATGTACCTGTACCTATACACGTATACCTGTACCTGCTTCTGTAAAATTATTTTGCTATAGGTTCGGACCTGAATATCTGGTGTACCTGTACTGTACCTGAACAAAACTAAAACACCCTCCAAAGAGACAAATCGTAATTGAAAATGACAATTTCTGCAATGATGCATTTCAATATTAGGTAAATCTCTATCATAAAACCTTCAAAAGTCTTGTTTCCATATCAAAACATCTAAATCCTCATACAAAGATGATAAATATCTCTAGAAAGAATAGTTGGGTGCAAGTATCATTTACAGATAATAGGCCAAACATGTTAAGGTACAGGTACTGGCCCGAACCTGCCCGCAACCATTATGCCTGTACCTGAAAAAGGTAGTAAAAAGCCATATTTAATATGTTTTGTTTTCATCTTGTTTCAGATTGATTGCATTGTAACATCTGCAGGAGGGATTGAGGAAGACTTCATTAAGTGTCTCGCACCGACGTTTCTTGGAGACTTCTTCTTGAAGGGCAGGGACCTTCGACCGAAAGGTATAAAGTCTCAGTTGAATACAATACTTGATGATACCCTACAATACATTGTTTAGCAGCATCTACTGTTTTTGTCAGATTCCACAACACAACATGGTGTCAGAAGTGGGATTTTCATCCACGGACCCTTCTTTGTTGGGTTACATAGCTGTGCAAGCACTGCATGCAGTAAGGAGTATTTCACTGGCAATGATGTAGTACAAAATGTAATAAAGTGTGTCTGATACACATAACGTTAGTACACACTACAAATGAAATACTGCTTTCTAGTACAAAATAGAATAGTGTGTGTAGTACATAAATAGTTGCTATGTGTTCAACAATTCAGCCCATTTGACTATTTCATTCTATTTTCCAGCAACCCAGATATTATGCTAGACACTACGGATTGGCAACAGCGAAAAAAATTCCTTTTATCTGTCCTCTGTGCTTATGTTTCATCAAGTGATATCTGAATCTCTCCTTTTGCTTTGTTAACCTCAGGACTGAACAGGACAGGAAACCTTCTGGTGCCAAACGACAACTACTGTCTGTTCGAGGACTGGATCATGCCCATACTGGATCAGATGCTGGCGGAGCAAAAGGAACAGGTGAGAAAGATATCACTTAAGAAGTGTGCCAAGTTTCGTTCCTCTTAGTTTATGGGAAACCTCACCTCATCTGACCCTTGGCCTCTTTGTGGGTCGTTTGGGCAACGTTAACATGACTAATCGCTCCACCATTCTCCTCCACCTCACTCTGTCATCCTCCTCTCTCATAGCTTCAGCTATGCTCTGTCCCGTCCATTCTTTCATGTTGCCCCCCCCCCCTTTACTTTGGGAAACCAGTAGATAGAAATTCATAACTATCTGCATCTGTATAGCCGATCTAACCACCCTTCAACGTAACACACCAGATCGGCAGGCACGCAGCGCGGCTGCAGCTCGTTGCATTACACTGATTGACCTGTCGACATGTCACCCCTAACCTTCACACATCAACAAATAGCTGCATGTTTTGTTAACATTTATCTAATTTGGATACCCATGCTGTACTTAATGATGGCAACGAGTTCCACAACTGAATCTATATACATGTACGTGACTTATAGAGATATATAGCATGATACAAGTTGAATTTCAGCTTTCAACAAAAACCAGAAATGGTTCGTACCAAACCTTTACTTAACAAATAATCTTGTACATTGAGAGAAACTGACAAATATAAGTGACTTTGCCATGTGAATTCATGAATCGATGTTCATGTTCATAACATATTATCCTAATTGCCTTAACTACAGGGTACTCTATGGACACCATCAAAAATGATCGCCCGCCTCGGGAAAGAAATCGACAACCCGGAGTCTATATACTACTGGTGCTACAAGGTAAAGTATTTCATTCATTCAGGAATCATGTTTTCTCATAATGCAATATGTTAAGATAGAACTATTTTCTATTTGCAAGGAAAATTATAATAGATTGACTTCATGATTCATGTTGTATTGATATACAGAAAAGTTACAACATATTCTGTGTTAGGTACTGTGATTCAGATTTTTACTTGTTCTATTTGTTTCTTTTCCTCGTTTTTAGAACGAGATCCCAGTGTTTAGCCCCGCCATTACTGACGGGTCTATCGGGGACATGCTGTTTATGCATGCCTACAAAAACCCGGGGCTGATTCTAGACATCGTGCATGGTACGTCACCGTGTTTATATTTAGTCATCCCCAAGCCATATGGTGATTGGGTGGTGTAACAGGAATTAATTAATTATAAGATAGCTGATAGCCATCCCTTACATTCTGTGTGGCAGTATAGTCCAGTGCGAATGTTAAGTATAGTGTGCTGCAAGACACCGTGAAAGAAATAATACGACTTCTTCCACCACCGGGAAAGTGGTGAGCACACACAAGGTCTGTTGGTACTCACACAATCCTACAATACAAGGTTTAGCAGCATCTACTGTTTTTGTCAGATTCCACAACACAACATGGTGTCAGAATTGGGATTCTAATCCACGTTCCCATCTTTGTTGGGTCACATGGCTGTGCACCACAGTAGGGGATATTTCATTGCCAATGGTTTGTGTTCAACAACCATACTCTTTCTTGAAATAAGATAAGTTAGAGTTGATTGTTTAAGCAGAGAAAGATGTATGTATAAGTTTTAACTTTTTCTATGACTCCGCCGAAGATCGGCCCATTTGCCATTTGTTGACATTCTTCATTATTTGTTTTTTATTATACAGATATAAAGATGATGGACAGCATAGCAGCTCACAGCAAGCACAGTGGGATGATTATAATGGGAGGCGGTTTGGTGAAGCATCACATCCACAATGCCAATCAGATGGTAAGTTCGTTAAGCCCCCCTCTAACTCGACCCGCGGCACGCTGGCGGCTTCGCTGCGTCCTAAACTGGATTTGTGTTACTCTTGACTTTATTATGGGGATATCATACAAAACGAACACGTAGGACCAAAAAGACAACAAAACACACAAAGCTTAAAAAGATTCGTTTTTTGTCGATAAAATTCGTTGAGTGCTTTGTCTATTCGATCGGCCGCAGCAACGCCGCCAGCGTGCCGCGGGTCCAATGAGAGAGGGCCTTAAGGCCCCCATTCCACTAGACGGCGATCGCGCTACGATCTCGCTGCGACCTAAGTTGGGTCTGTGAAACCCTTGACTTTATAATTGGAATATTATACAAAATATAAAAGTATCACTTATCTCTGGTTTCTTATACAGAAGGGCGGTGCTGACTAAGGAGGTATCCGATCAAAACTGTATTACGAACGATATAAGATATTCTTTGTGTAGCTGATACTGTAGTATTTCTATCTTTAAATTTGATTTTTCAGAAGAGCGGTGTCGACTACGAAGAGACTGAATCAAGAAGAAATCCTATGTATTGTTGTTACATTTTTTCTATCTCTGCTTCCTTGATATACAGAAGGGCGGTGCCGACTACGGGGTGTTCATCAACACCGCTCAGGAGTTTGACGGGTCTGACGGGGGAGCCCGTCCGGACGAGGCCGTGTCCTGGGGAAAAATCAAGGAGAGCGCCAGGCCTGTCAAGGTAGGGGCGATGGAAACATCGATCATGCTTTTTTCGTACACAACCGTGTTACGTGACCTTAACGGAAGTGTGACGTCAGAGGTCAAGGTGGGTGACGTCACACATCCGCGAGAGTTATTTAGGCTTCGGGTCATTTCAATTTGAGTTAGATCAGAGTACTGATCGAAAGCTTGTTGTTAAGCGATTTACAACATCTTTACAGCGTCAATTATCGTCACAGATTAACCTTTGCCATTATGCCATTGTCATTATATGTCAGTCATATTGATTGTACTATTAGTCATGTGAAGGGACCAAAACATAACGTATAAATCAAAATCATTTCATGGGACTCATCTTTCAAACACTTCAAGCTCTGCGAGTCAGGCCATAATTCAGTATTAATATTGCAGACATAGAGGTTAAAAAGGACGAAATCAAATCCTTAATATATCTATCTAATGCATTGTTTATACTTCACAGCTAAGGGTTGGGGGGGGGGCATGGGCCACTCAAGCACTATCTGTACTAACGACATTAATTTAGTGCATGTTTTGTTTAGTTATTGATGTCTGTAGAGTGATATGGATGGTAAGCTTAACAATATTCTATCTTATTTTCTATTCCAGATTTTCGCTGATGCTACCCTCGTGTTCCCCTTGCTTGTGTCACAAACCTTTGCAAAGGACATCAAACCTCTGACTAACGGAACCCAAGACTAAACTGTGATGTCATTGTATCCAAATAACTGCTATATGCAGAGTTGATGATGTTTACGTATTGAAAATTAAGGTATAGTATTGATTAAGTTTAAAGCAACTTTAATTGAAATGCTTGTTGTTATCCTATATCATTAATGCTGACTATAGTTTGTTGTTTATTGTTTGAAAGAGAAGAGCTCCATTAGTGACAGTATATACCTATGATATTTCACTGCTCTTCCTGGAGTCCTAAATCATACACATGACATACATATCGCATTAGGTTGGAGTACACAATATATACATATACATGTATACACATATGTAGTGAACGCCAATGAGAATTTCCTTAAGCTTTATGTTTAGCTAACCATTAAAGTAAAAAGTACCATTATTATACTGTACCAATTATAGGTCATTATGCTAAAAGAAAATCTCTGATTCCATAGTCTATATTACTAGTAGCACAAATGTGCTTTTGTTATCAAACTATATACTTTTAGGTGTAGTTCTCGATGGAAACTGGCGTAGTTTTAAGTGTTTGGTTTGAAGAGAAACTGGCTTAGTTTTAAGTGTTTGGTTTGAAGAGCAATATTGTTATGGAAAAAGGTCATAACCAATGTCCTCTAAGCAATATATTTCTTCTCTTTAAAGTGATTAAATGAATATACTTAATCAATCAATAAAAGCTGTCTAATTCGATCATATCATGCTGTTACTCGGTCTATGTATCATCATTATTGGTGAAATAAAGTTGTTTAAAGTATCATTTTTGTTTCAAATGTTTAATCTTTTGTAACAATGTACAAAGAAAAATGAATACACTTTTGAGATGACTAAACTCTATTGGTAGTAATATATTACCTACACGTGTAACAATTTCTATGCCTCAATGAATGCAAGTTTCTACACCATAGACATAGTCCAAATCAATGACGACCTTTGCTTTACAATCCTGTCACGTGTTTCTAAAAATATAATTACCTTGAGTTAGAATCTATTTAGTGCAAGGCCGTACGATGTTGCTTTGAAGGTCGCACAATATCAATGCAATCATAGGTCAAAATGGTTGATTTCAAAGCAGAGGTTGAATTAAGGGAAAGATCGTTAACATATCGGTGCAAGTTTTCTGATAGTCGATCACTAAAAGGTCTGTAGATACCATAGAGAAAACGACGCCTAATGGGACAAGGGGAGGGGCAACTATAAAAAAGATGTTGCTGTTCCTCCTTATTGAAGGGATCGGTTGCCAGGAAACTGGTACCTATCATAATAAGGTAACGATCTGCATGGGAGGGAGGGGCTACCACAAACACTCTACGCTAGGTTTAGAAAGACAGTTGTTACATTAAGTTCGGCAGGCTGGCTTCGCTTTACCCTAATTTCAGACGCCAATTGCGTTACACCGTGACTACACGCGTACGCCACTACACGCCGTACGTCAAATTTGAACGGTCCGGCTACGAATTACGTGGCCGGAATCAAAACGGTTGATTACGCTCTACGAAAACCCTGCTTGGAGAGTAGAAATAGTACACGTGGTGCTTTCTCGAGTAAGTGGGCATAGGACGAAATCTTATCATGTTTTTCTTAGACGGTGTTTACTGTGTGCAAACTCGGTGCAAGCCCGTACTAAGTGTCTACAATACTTAAAGGTCAAAGACCAACTTTGGTGCCACTTGCAGATCGCACGACACGCACGTGGTTTCTGCCGAACAACCTTTCTCTGACTTACCAAAAGGTCAATCGATCGTCAAATGGCAGGGAGACGATTTGTCCTGGGCAGCTCCCCGTTTGAATCGATGACAACCAATCAGTAAGAACATACATGTAATCAACGGTCATTGAGTCTACCCAGCGAGCTATTTGTAGCGAAGTTCACCCCGTAATCATCACATGAATATACGGGGCATTACTTTGTGAATCCGTGTTCATATATGCGTTCCGTGGCTGTGTGTGGACAAGGGTTTTAGGTACATAGTATACGAAGTTGTCGTGTTTGGATTGTGATGATATTTGTCACGTGCGTAGGTATTGCTAGCCCGGTCCGGAGGTGTCTATTGTGTGTGAGCCTCCAAGCGGCTTTCTTTAGTACTGTAGCGTAACTTCAGGTCCTTATATCTTATGTTATGGTATCGCAAATTCTTGATTTTATTTGGGTACCAAATAGCTTATTGGGTGTACGTTTGGACATCCTATATAGCTTCTAGACAACTTTTTTCCGCCTATTTCTAAAGCTTTTTTCCTCTTTATATCTTGACGTCTTCCTCTTCCCTGAATTATAGCTTCTGAAGATGTCTCAGGAGACGAAAGACGTCCGCAGTCTTGACGACGCCAGAGGTTACCTGGAGGAGTATTTCTCACCCCTGATGTGTGAGATTCCAGATGAAGGGCAATCTGGTCTTAAGTGCATCGACATTCTTCACGACGTCTTTAACAGCGGTGATTAGGACAATTTAAGACACTGACTTGAGGATGTTCAGTCAGAATTTTGATAATTAAAGTTAACACTTCAGTCTGCTTGTATTTCTACTTTTCACGTCATTTGGTATATGCACAGTTCAAGGATGACAAGTTTGAAATGATAACGTTTATGCAATGCCCTTAGATTGGGACACCCGGCTTGAGACTTAAAACCAGGATAAAATGAAGGTGCATTATGTTTGGCTTTTAAGTACCTCAGGTACTCTTGCTTATATCATGCAAATTGTCCAAATACGTACTTAGTTTGCATAGTTAGTGAGTAAAATCCATAAGTCTATTTTGTTAGTAGGAACATATATATATATATTTATATATGCAATATATAACCTAGAGATGACGAGTAATAGATATCATAGCCAGGTATTCCTAACATGGAGAGATGATCAGAAGTACAGGTTAAACTGGTGATGAACTAGGTTCAATTTCTTAGTAATATCTATCTTTCTTTGGCGCAGGTGAAGTTAAAGGGAAGCGACTGATAGATGTCGGTTGTGGGCCAGCGATCTACCAGTTTATCAGCGCCAGTCGGTACTTCTCCGAGATCGTCTGCGCAGAGTACAGCGAGGTATGATGGGATACAAAATGGCGGTCATTCGCATTCTATTTAATATATATGAAAAACTATGGATGATTGGCGTACTGATAATGTCATGGTATTGTCCGTCTGTGCTGATTACAGTGATGTACAGGATACTAATGATAATGTCATTGGGGTGTCACGATGTCTGTCGGCACTTCTGAGGTACTTTTGCCAGGATTGCCAAGCAATTGGCGGATTGCGATCCGCTTAACTGCACATCCCATTTGCCAGCGTATTTGGTGCAATTATCCGGCTGGTTGGTAGTTCTTTGCATGATAAAGGTCAAATATATGGTCCTCCTAGCTGCTTTTCTTAGCAATGCAGTGGAACGTCTGGTTTTTATATCTTCATTCCTGGACATGCTATAGGTCTTTATGTTTGGGTGGAACATGTTGGGTCAAGAGGTGTGAAATTGGGTCCCCTAGCAGCTTTTTTTTGGAACTGCAGGGGCGTTTTTGAATGACATTTTGATGGGGGGATAACTAAAAGGAGTGCAAATGGATTTCATGATTTTGTTCTGATATCGGTAGTCCGGTCGTGCAGAGATTGAGAAGTGGGTTGGTGGGGACCCAGACGCCTTCGACTGGAGTGAATATGTGCAGTACTTCTGTGACATGGAAGGGACCAGGTAAGACTTCGATGTCGTTTCTCGGCCTTTTTTTGCCTTCAGATTTCCAACTTTTCTCTCTACCTTGTTTTTTTCTCTGTCTCCAAACAGATGTCGGGGTTTACAATAACATTTACTAACCAAGCGCTTTTCTGACATTTCCTCTTCATTCCCCAAGAGGAACTGAAATTCGCAAAAGCCGCACTGTCAGAAAACAACTATCCACCCAACGTCTGCTTGGAAATTATTTAAATCATACTCTTTGGAGAGCCACAAGGGTGCAAAGGCCTCAGTCGTTTTGTGGAATCTAAGAATAATTTGTGTCGGTTCTTTTTAAAGAGCAATAGCACAGATAGTTTTCTCTATTTTTCCAGAGATATCTGGGAAGACCGTCAGAAGCAGCTTCGTCAGGCTATCAAGGCTGTAGTTCCGTGTGATGTCCACAAACCAAACCCTATAGAGCCGCTCCAGATGGAACCTTTCGACGTTGTTATGACGCTGTTCTGCATCGAAAACGCCTGCACCGACAGGTACTGAATCATGTTATTTTCCAGCATTTGGTACAATGAAGACACAATACAACAATAGCTTGTGCATCCTAATTACACAGTCACAGTTGCATTTGGTGCGCTTGCCATATTAGATTATCTTGTAGCTAATTCGTTGCATGGTATATGCTAATACATTTAGAACCACCAAAGCAATGTTCGTCTAGCAATCAAAATGTGGCCTTTGGGCAGGTTTTCTGTCCCTAAAACAGCACGAAAACAGTGGTTGATGATTGGGTATAATAGTTTATTGAGAGAAGATGATGTTGATGACAGGAGTCCGTTGGCAGGGAAGGTGATGTTGAAGGGGCAGATTTGGTTTATTATTCAATGTAATTATTTCGAAGAACTACATTATTTTTGTTGAATACTATCACTTTCTATGCCTTCGTATGTTTTGATTGTAATGTGTGAAGACCACGGAAAGAATAGGCTCTTATGAGGCTTATTGTGGATCTATCATATAGTAAATAAAACTCAAACTCAGGTATAATTTGTACCTTGTCCAATTGTGTGCAGTAAAGTTATTTTGAATGCTTGTATGTCGGTGTTTGTCACAGGAAATCGTACACGGTGGCTGTCCAGAACGTCTCCACCTTGTTGAAGCCTGGAGGGACACTTATTCTCCAGACATACATAGGTAGATTTCCCTAGCAACGTTGTCATAGCATCATAAAACAAATTTCCAAGGCATAAAATGGTACTGCTACAACTAATGATATTCTCCAAGTTTGACGTACGTCAGTTTGATAAGTAACTTTACTAGATATCCTGTTTTGTTGTCTATTTAATAGACGTATTTGTAAATTTAAAGATCTTCATACATTGCATCAAGTACATTAAATCGTTGCATCATTCCTCAACGCAACTGCCTGCTTTTGTCGTTTATTTATTTGTTTTATTGAATAACATGAAAAAGTAAAGCTTACTAAAAGACACAAACTGCTATTATAAGCGTCACCACTGGAAAATGAACATTTAAAGCAACAATGATAAACACAAGCACGAAAACGAATAGTAATGCAGCATTGCTTTCTTTTCTCACGAAGGTGCAAGTTTCTATCATGCCGTTTGTTTGTTTGTGTGTTTCTTTTCATTGCGATATTGGACAGCACAAAAATGCCAGACACAAGCTGCTAATATCAGCATCACCTCTGCAAAATTGATTTTAAAACCAGAAATGATAAGTGCCAGTAGGAAAACGAATGGTAAGCAACGTTGCTTTGTTTTCTCACGAAGGTGCAAGCTTCTATGCAGTTGGTGGCGTCAGACACCCGACGGTGAAGCTTGACGTGGATTTTGTACTGCAGACGATCTCCGACGCAGGCTTTGATGACGTCAAGTGTTCGTACTACCCTGCAGCTAAACGGGAGCACTACACAACTAGTGACGTCACTGCCCTGCTCCATCTAACCGCTAAGAAAATGTAACGCAACAGCAGATGCCATCTGTTTACAGATATGAAAATGACAAAAAGTAAATAAAAAGCTTTATCTAGTATCCCTCACCGGAGTACTCGGGGAGTACTGATGTAAGTTGATGATGATTATCTTTTGACGTAAACATGTATTTATCGTGTGGTTTAACTTACAAAATAAATGATAGCTGTTATCATTTTTCGCTTATTGTATACATTATTGCTGTCAAAATCATGTGCTGAGAACCCAGTGCAAAGCAAAAGTGATGCAGGCCAAGAGAAAATTGGAGTATCGAATAAAAGTACACGCGTAATCGCGTATACTGCAAACTGCGTGTTGTCTTTAATATTTTGCATATGGCGATTTATTATACCTTATTACTGAAAAACTGATAAGTCTATTCTGTCCAGTTTCTGATCGGTGTGGATGTTACCATAACGTTGAATTACAAATTAATCCATTTACTTGACCTTCAAAAGAAAACTACCACAATTGCTAGATCATATAACGAAGTGTATTCTCGCGTCTAACTCTCGTGTGTTCACGCGTGAGGTGGTGTGTCACGAGATTAGTAAAGACATCTTTTCATCTTTTATCTGAAGCTGATAAGGCGGCGATATCTCCCAAATCCCGACTGATACCAAACAAATCACATGGTATTGATTTTACACAGGTGAACACAGAGTATACACTGCGATAAGTAGTATGCATAATGGAACATACAAATGTAGCGTAAGTTTTCACGAGTCGCATTGCATGCTGGGAAACGCGAGGCACTTTGGGTAGCGCAGGGGACCGACAACGCGTATGCTGTACCCGTCCGGTCTATGTTGTCATGGTAATGACGTTGGCTGTTCGAAGTACTAGTGCTACCCACAGTGCCCTGCGTTTCCCAGCTTGAAATGGGATCCGAGAAAAGATCCATGGCCGTGTTGAACATTTATATCTCTGTCATTACCTCTTGCTTTAAGTTAGATTTTCCTTCCTGTGACATGTAACATGCCCTTTATATCACTATAATGGCATTTTTCTCGCTGAGGAGTTTTGTACTCAGAAGTCTCCAGATCAGTGAAGCCAGCTTCCGAAAGGCTGGTCAGCACGAAGTCGGTGTCGAGACAGAGAGAATCCGGGGTCTTGTTACCCTCCTTGTCGACCCAATAGGTGACACCGATGTAGGTTTGTAAGATAAGATGGCCTCCTGGCTTGAGGAGGGAAGAGATGTTCCTTATAGCCTGGGCGTAAGCAGGCCTTAAAAAAAGAAGAAATCCAAGACCTCATAATCCGTGACTTTTTGGATAGTTTCCGTGAATTTCATGTCTTCGTCGTTATTGTGAATTTATCGCTAATTCTGTCCATGCATTTTACTGACAGCCTTCGGGATTAACTTTGGGCCCGAGACAAGCCAACCTTTCCATCCTTTTAGTGCTAGTCTTCAGATGCACCATCTTCCGCCCCACATCCTGTCACTCTACAATATCCAAATGCCTATGGACACGCTAGCACAAACACAGACCGAAAACAAGAGGTAATAAGCAGAAATATGCATACCAACGTTGAAAATGAAATATCGAGGGACTGGAAAAAACCTCACATGTTATAAGAGGAAAGAGGGGGCAGGTAAGTATTTTTACTCAATATGTAGCACACTACACAGGAATAGGTAATAAGAATCATTGTCATCTATTCTTCTCTTGTTGACCCACTAACCAATGTAACCTAGAAAAGCAGAAAAGTACATCTCAATACCTCCCCTTGTCGTAACAGGCCGATTCCAGACAATAGGCAGACATGATGGCGTCGAACGGCTCAAACACAGCCGGATGAAGAGGGTTGGATTGGAACACGTCACACAGAACTGTGTCCTTAATGGCGCTTCGGAGCTGGTCCTGGCGAGATTCCCAACTTGTACTAAATGGCAAAAATAGAAAATTATAAATTCACTAAAACACAGAACAGAACAAGTTGAGACACATATAAATTAGGCCAAGTCATGAAATGCATACAGTGAGCTCGCTTTGAAGGCTTGGTATAAATACTTCAGGAATGAGGAAAATTGGTTTTAGTGATACAAAACATGCAGAATGATATCAGGAATGCAAATATTATCATAAGTAGTGTTCCAAAAAGATAATGTCTTAGGATTATCACTGATCAAACTCATGATTCTCCCTACCTCGTAGCCTCCAATCCAGTTACGTGCTTGACGAATGGGCTCCAATCAAACGCATGCGTATTACCATCCTTCCATTTCTTTATTTCTGCCAAGGCTCCCTAAAAAAGATGATAGTACGCTCACCATCAAAAAAAGACGTATTCTGATTCTATCTTAAGTAAATGTCGATGTAGAGTGTTTGGGAATGATATGGCTTGGAAGAGAGAGAGAGAGATTGTTATCAGATGGAAAGATAGATGGATGGATAGATATATAGATACTATTGTAGATAGATAGATTTATGAAATACATTTATGCAATGTTTGTAATTTTTGTAATTCTGGACTATTTTCTGGACTATTTATACCTTATGAAAGTCCGAGCAAATGATCTCCGGAAAAACTCGACTGCCGCTGACCAGTTGGTACACTGTCGGACCTGATCCGATGTCCAGTAGTCTTCTTCCAAAACCACTGCCTGCAACAACAGCGATAAGGTACAATCGGCTCCGTCCCTGAGGCGTCACAAAGATGTGTTGATTTCGTAGACCAAATAATACGTGACTAATAAACCTGGTTTGTAGTCTCTCCCAGGTCTGTAGGTTGGGTTTCCTGTGCAATTTTAGCTTGTATCTGGCGTTACCAATATCTACATAATAAAAGTCTGGCTGCTTTACTAAGAAAATCCACTTTCTTTAAGGCTTACCTGTTCGACGTCAAAGACGGTATCTCACTGGACTGTATGCGCCAAATTACGCTCGCCTAGCAACTTTAAATTTGCGAATTTTAGCCGATTTTTCCTTGCGTTCACGCTGCCTTGCGACGCACTGTGGAAATACGTGACCTCTACTAATAAAATGGCAAATACAAATCAGATACAAGATGACTGGAAACCGACGTGTTGCCACTGAATTAAAACCAAATATACAATGATTAAGATTCATCAAAAATAACTTTGCAGTAATTGTACCGTTTCGCCGATTGCCATGTTTTTGAAAATCTTTACACGACAAATCGGCGCCGATATTGGCGAATACTTTGAGCAATTTGTCAGCCCAGTGACCTATCCGTTTAAGAAGTCGCGTATTTGCTAATTTGTATTGTGTACCTTCAAGTTGGCTAAATGTCCGGTGAAATTGCGCCATACTCCACGGCATCCATTCCCCTTCATCCGGGCACTTCGCCCCCGTTAGATCGGAGAAGAAGTAGTCGAGGTACTCTCGGGCACTCTTGAAATATTCGTATTCTTCTTCTTCTGAAGACATCCTAGCTCTGCCCTTAGATAGTATTTCTGAATGTGCTGGTGTGTTCCGCCGAAGCTAATTATATTGGCTTTGCAATCCAGGAGCACATGAGGTACGAAGGTCAATATCACGATATACACGAGAGCTGTATTTGTTTGATGTCTCCTAGTCTTAATTGTAAGATCAAAGAGGCTTAAAAAAGAAATTGATACTAGGATGGGTATGGGGAGGTCATTTCTTGTCTCTCAATGTCGGATTTTGGTGAGAGAATTTGAAAATGTATCCGACGAGGTATGAACAATTTTTGTGTGGAAAACACTTCAACCTTTTCGCATTGGTGACAAAGGTGAAGGTGGCACAAGGACGTTCTAGGCACCGAATGTCAGCATTGACAAATCGTCTCCCTGCGATTTGACATCCTATTGACATTATGGTAAATTCAGTGAAAGGTTGTTTGGTAGAAATCACGTTGGCGTCGTGCGAGTGGCACTTTTTTTTATTAAAACGACAGCAAGGTTTCTAGTAGTTGCATTTCTTATGTCAATCGCCAGATGGCGCCATTGAGCAGTAATCTAATGACAATAGTACATACATACATTCATAATACGGATAAACGTTTAATTCTAATCTAACGTCTTTGTAAAAGTATGAGCCAAACGAATACCACTATATTGATTGGCCCCTTAAAAGACAAGTTGGCAATAGATAGGAAAGGCATAAATATTCATATTGACATACTTTGCATATGGTTGAAAAAATAAACATGCAAACTGTGTACTAATCACTATATCTAAAAACATAAATAAACACGCAAAACCTTAACATATCTCTTAAAAGCAAGGTAAAAAAAGAAACGATTACCATAGATTTTCACGGATACTAATTCATAAAAGTGATTACAATATACTAAGTACTAGGATACAATCTCTTCAACAAACAATAGATACTGTAAAAAACACAATCAATGTAACACAACTACAGCTCTGTGATTTAAAACAATAAGACAATAATAAAACAGGTGATCATAGCTACTTTCATTGTGATTGGATGCATTCATCTTTTTAGATGGGGATGTAAAGCCGGCAGCTCCATGATTGGATAAGCTTCGGGTATAAAACCTCTGCAGGTAAAAGAACCCAACACACTTATAGGGGTGACCTAGCGTGCTTGGTAGAAAAAGCAAGCCATAGCAAATCTTCATTAAACTAATACTAGCTACTTGAAAATCCATCATGCTTGATCTCAGTTGAAGATGGCTGCTTTACCTCATTTACTACCTTGGAACTACTATATATATATTTGAAGAGCAGAGTATGTACAGTCTTCAGATCTGTTTGTATCATTTGTTTTCTACCCAGTATCCAAAATGCAAGATGGGAGTACATGCATAAAGCTGTATCACCACTTTGGAAAAGTATGTGGAGAGGGAGAGAAATATTCTGCAGTTGTTGGCAAATCCAATGGCTTTAAGGTAGCAGAACACAGTTTTCGGCCTATGGGGATTTCTATAGTTAAGGGCCACAAAGGGCTTCGACGCGGTAAAAATGATAGTGCGGTGCACTTGAGAAATACAAAAAATGAATATGTTTGAGTTTAGGGTACAACCTACAAATAACTCAAAAACTAAAAAATTCTGTTGGCGTATTGGCTCCTCATGCCCACTTTGAAACAGCGCTCTGCAAGAGGTCACTGAACTGCAGCCGACTCACCCTGAGAGGCGGTTGCATAAGAAGGCGCATTTACAAACAAAGCAAAAAAAGTCCACCATCCAAATCCTACAGTCTAAAAGCCGACATATTTCTACACCACACAGCACAGTTTACACATGGATGCCTCTCACATGCGACTTTCTGCCTAGTCTTCAAGAGTTTGGGCTGCACTACATTTTGTACCCGTGTCATAGCCCCCGGGGGGCACAGAGAAATACTGTGTTCTGCGACCTTAACTTGACTTTGGCATGGTATGTTTTGGACTTTGTTGCCAGCACCTTATCACCAGCGAGAAAAAGGTTGCTAACAAATTTTGGTGTCATTTCTTTCTTTCTTTGTGTGTGTGTGGACAGTATAACTTGAGAACCTGAGGATGGATCTGTATGACATTTACCATGTAGGTAAGTGTCAGCAAAATGAAGGACAAGTCTGCCCCTACCAGCTTTCTATGCTTAGCTACAGCAGAACTCATGTTCTCAAGACATTTTGGATTTTCTTCATCTGCATACTTGGGACAAGTTAAAAGGTCCCATCCATATCTTTTCTCCTATTGTGAGTGTTCATGTGGCGGTTCAGTTCAAAGGTGCGCTTAAAGCCAGCCTGGCAGAGTTCGCACTTGAAGGGCCGTTCCTCCGTGTGGCGAAACAGGTTGTGCTGCGACAGGTTACTCTTCGTTTTGAATGAGATCTGACACATCTCGCACCGAAACGGCTTGTCACTGATCTCCCGCTGTTCAGTAAAAGACGTACCGGCAATTACAACCGATGGGGGCGTGTCGGATGAACCCTGTGCTGCCGTGAAGTTTAGGCTGTGGGAAACGAGATGGCGGTCGAGCTCGTAGCTGCGGCGGAAAGCTGCCGGGCAGATGTGGCACTTGAAGGGCTGCATGCAGTTGTGTACGGAGAGTCGATGCTGCTGTAGAGAGCTCTGGCTGGAAAACAGGACTCCGCATTCGTCACACAGAACAATGGTGCCCTGCATCACATCTGCTTGGACGTCTGCGCTTGCTCCCAGTGTGGTCTGCAAAAGGACATGTTGGTTTCCAACAAAGCGGTCATGTGATGCCAAACTTCTAGAACCCTCACGTGACACCTCTCCTGTTACATCAGGCCGCCGGTTGTCTTCTGACCCCTGGCCTTCAACCTCATCCAAGATGGCAGTGCTGTCTGATGTGCAAGAGAGCTCCAGTGACCCCATTGTGTCCTCCTGTGAGGTCGTTCTGTTGCCATGGTGACCTTGGTTGCTATGGCCATCCTCTACATCAGAGGACAACCTTGCAGAAGGTGACCCACTGCTTGTCTTGAATCGTTTTGTTCTGAGGGAAGCTTGTTGGCTTCCTTCTTCTGAGTTCCGATTCTCTTGCGATCTGAACGTGGACGTGAATGCCCCATCGTTTTCTTGAGAGCAGGATGTGACTTCATTGTCTTCGTTTTCTATCTTCACCACAACGGCAGACCTGACGCCATCCCTGTCTCTTTGAGAGAGCCTGTTGGGATTAAAGGTCAACTCCCTGTTGTCATTAGAACATGGACTCCACTCTGATGTTTCACGTATGACAGCCTGTCTGCTAGGCTCAGGCGAGAAGCTCATAGGAATCCTTGGTGCATTTTTCGTGCCGGATTGACCGGAACTTGGACGGGATTCGCTCTGTGTAGACTGTCGGTTCTCGGATACGTTCAAGGTAGATGATGTGGCTGCTTTTGCTGTGCATTCTTGTAGCATTGTGCTTAACACCGGGTAGCCAAGCTTGCACCTACTGTCGTCTTGCGACCCACTAGAAGGGGACACAGACCCCAAAGGGCTTGACACGCTCGAGCTCTGCCTGTTACCAACGTCGCTACTTGTCGAGTGAACGTTTCTCGCTCCGCTAACCTCGGGCGGTGGGCGCAGGGCTGCAGCCAGAAACGTACTGCAGTTGTTGAGTATGTCCATCACTTGGAGAAAGTTTGCCGCGTTGTTTGTCTCCAGGGCGTTCTCAATGGTGAGGTTGAGCTCGGAGGTGTACACGAAGTCTAACACGACAGCTACACCCTGTGGAGTCAGGCCTGGTAGTGTGATCTTGTCGGTTGTATTGTTGGAGAGGACAGATGCGAAGTAGCCGGAGGAGCCACAGAGTATACACTTGTGAGCCCAGAAGACATAGTCCTGTACCTGAATGATTGGATGAATGAATGAACTTTATTGTACAACAGTTGTACAAGGTAAACAGTATGGCAAGTTCTGGCATCAGTTGGTGCTTATTTCAACAACCATACAATGTTTTTATCTCTTTCCAGTGCCAAATTATTTTTTTTGTGGTAGGAATAACATTTTCTTTATTACAGTAACAAAATATATCAAAAAGTTGAGTGTAAGTCTATTCATGTACGGTACCTGTACATTTCAGTATTTTGGAACTGGACCTAGATAATTTTAGCCCAACCTCGACTAATTCATGCTCCTATCGGCTGGCCCGACAGTTACTAATCCCAACTTAGTCCCCACCAGCAAAAGTTTGCGTAAACACAGGCTAATCTTCGCACTATACTGACTAATGGCACACATCCCTGGTGTGAGTAGTAAGTGGTAATTTGGTACTCTCCAAGCAGAGGTTGGATTTTGGCTTGTTTTTGACATCAACTTACTAGTAGGCTATTTTGTTGGGCTAAATCTATTTTGTCCTAGTTTATTTCGGCCGCCAGGTTTATTAGGTATTGATTGATGCTTCTGTCTGCTTGCTCTAGGTTGCTGTTGGCGGTTGAAAGAAACCTTTGACCAAATATCAAGCCTGACAAAAAACAACTAGTTATAGAATAATTATTGTCAAAAACAAGACAGACCCTAACCTCTGCTTGGAGAGTGGTAATTTGGGATCTTTCTTATAAGCTGTGATTGGCTGATTGAATGATGCGTACCTGGATTGCGATGTCGCAGAGTTGGTGCCCCGCTCGGCGCTGCTGGTTCAGCCGGCGCAGCACGTTCTGGGCGTGGTCGGGGTACAGGTGTTTCTGGTGTGTTGCCATGGTGATCACTGGACATCAGTTTTATTGCACCTGCAAATTATGTAAACACTTTTACTATCAATATTGAGGGTTACCAAGTACTGTACAGGGGAGATGAAGCCTGGGATGTTCTAAACAATATTTGAGCGCAAATACCTACCCTTATTAATAACTGGTGATATCACACACTCTCACACACACACACACACACACAAACACACACACACTTACACACAAATGCAATTTTTGCATGTTTGGAAAATACATGTATGTCGTGTAAAAAGAACATGCCCCTCCCACCATACTCACTGCACTGACTTACCCTGCAACATTTTGGGAAAAGACTTTTGTTTTGCATCCAAGTGAGATTCTTTGATTCCTGAAAACCATCCAGACACGACTCATACCCTGTAGTCTGAGTACTCAGTGCCTGCTATATGCTGTATGCATGTGCGACTGCGACCAACAGAAAATACAGGCCTACAAGGATTTGCCGCCCCCCTCCCCCTTTCATTCAAAACAACAACCAGAACGTCACCAAATATACTCCGATTCCTGACAAACAAGCGTCCTCACTGTGTTAGATGTTCCAGTTCCTCTTCATAGAAGTGACCTCCACTGCAAAGATTATGCAACGGGCAACCTGTAATACAAAATTTCGATATTATAACGAAGCAAGGAAATTTGGACAGATTTACAGAAAGGCTTTCAGGGTCAAAGGTGAAAGGAATATACCAAAACCACTGAGTTGGGGGGAATCTCGAGAGAAAATGTTAGGTGACCACACTAGATACTTCATTTAAGACAAAGTGCTAGGAGTAGAGAAAATCTTAATCTATCGTTGTAAAACGGTTAATATCAATATCGTGTGATGCACAGAAGAAAATACTGGTCACAAGAAGGCAAATGGGCTATACCAATCGTTGAAGGGGGGTAAACATTCATTTATTTACCAACCTGATGACACTATTAAGGATGTTGTTCACTTATAAGTTTACCACGAAACAATTTGAAACGGTTGCAAGCGGCAATTTTCGCCATTTTTGCTCAATTTTTATCGTAACGTTATGATTATATGAACTGTATTGTTTAATCCATTTTCATGATAAGTTTGGCATATAGTCTGCGGTATATTAGGACTGAGCACGGAGGCAATATTAGGAAATTAAGGCCATTGATTAAAGCTGATTGAAAAATTACAGATTCCATAAAAACTTAATCACATTGATTAGTGTGCATGCTAAATTGTCACGAAAGCATGGCAACCTAGATTAGCGTCATGGTAAGCATCTATACATAAACTAGAGTTCCACAAGCTCTAGCTTTATATCCTAGTCTGTATGACGCAAACTCCGGGTACCCGGTTACGGGCGGCTGCATGACTTAAAAAGCGCGATTAAAATCAGGCTATCAATTTATAACCTTTCCAGACTGATTTCACCTGAATAAGGTCTTCATGTACAACCTACGTATCCCAAATTGTTCGAAGTATGACATTTTATCATAACAAAGAATATTGAAGTATTTCTTCAGCAATTGTAAATGAAACCCGGCCACAGTATTCATGTTATATATATGCCTGATAATGTTCAAGAATGAAAGTCTTAGACTAGTAATACACCACTAATGGATTATTTTCTGCTTGATTATGCAAATTAGGTCTTCATTTGTATAATCTATATTTGTCGATGTTTCTCTCTTTCTCAATTATATTGTTTTGTTCAATGCTCTTTTGTTTCAACGTAACTGTTAACTCTATTACAACAAGTCGTAGAAAACTCTGTTACAACTTGTAAAAGAAATATATTATGACCATAGTGGATACTCCTACCTGTTCTATTCTTGCAGTTCATCCAGTGATATCAAGTCAGTATGTACTATGTTAAGGTCCAGAATTACCAATATGTATATTCAAACTTTCTGTCACAATTTGAGTATTGATACTGGCAAGCTAAGGTTTTATAAGACATGCAAAACAACTTATTCCATGGAAAAATATTTAGAATTAGATAACTTCAATTTACGCTCTGCAATTAGCAAAATTAGAATTGGTGCCTATCCCCTTAAACTTGAAAAAGGGCGGTACAAGCCTGAACTTACCTGTGTGCAAAAGAATTTGTATATAATATACTGCATGTCAAACAAGGTGGAAGACGAAACACATTTTATGTCAAGTTGCCCACTCTACGACCACGAAAGAAATGAGCTCTTTAAAGAGGCCACCACATTTCATCCTAATTTCTCCACGTTTTCAGACGAAAAGAAAACTACTCTCCTCTTAACATCACAAAAACCACATATCAACGTTACAGAAAAAGTGGGATCATTCGTCTTCCACTGTCTCGGGAAAAGAAGTCGAACCCAATAGGTTAGAACCTAGTGGCAATAGTTAAGAATAGAGTAGTCATATGTTATACTGTTCATTATTGTCTGTCTGTCCACACCGTGTTACATGTACATGTACTTGCAATTAGCCTACGGGCAGGAATTTGCAATAAACTTTCATTGTTTCGTGTGTAAACATTTAACATCTGAACAAACGGCAACGAAAACATAACCTTCTTGGCCGGCAAATGTAAAAGAAATATACAAAATGTAACAGGATGCGTTTGCATGAAGACTTTAGCTACAAATGTAGGGCGCCGGCATTTTTGCGTTTACCGTTTGGAGATTGAAGTTAAGACTTTAGGCTACTAATTCAACTGTGTGATCATACGTTAGCAATAGCTTATTCCAGTGAGATCATTTGGTAATATGGTTTAATATACGCACACAACCCAATTCTAATACATAACGTCAACGTTCAGTATCGTTGTCATGCAAGAGTTATTGTTATTAAATTGGTACAAAGAACGTTAATACACAGTGATGTACAGAACTGATTTGATAAACTGCATTCACGTCACAATGAAATTATATTTTCTGTGATCTATTTCCTTTACTGAGAGATCCCTGAAAACACGTTCAAAGAAGAATTATCGCCTAAATTGTTTGCTGCAACATTTGATTACCAAAGCGGATCAAATTTAGAATAACCTTTCGGAACATCAGTCAGTGACGTATTATTAATTATGGAACTATATTGATCGCCGCAAACTAACAACATAAGATAAACATATGGTCCTTTGATATGATCACGTTTCTAATAAGCTTTCAGAACTACATACGCATGTGTACTCTGCCTGTGGGCTGTGGAGAGAGGAAGCGGCGACAGCTTGTGCACCAGGGCCAATGAAGTATGGTATATGACCTGATTTAAAAACTAACGCACGCACTTTTAAGCAAATTCTAGTGTTCCCAAAGACGAAACATCAAAAGGAAGCAGATGTGGCATGGTGTATCATATCACTTGCCAAAGTCAGAATTGTTGAACAGAGGTCCTTGTAGCCTGGTCACCAGTCTCTATAGCTACGGGTCGAATAGAAGTATTTTCCTGGGCCCAGTCTGCTATATTGACACGTTTCTGTTAGTGTCATAAAATAGCGATAATCGGTTCTATTCAGTGAACGAAGTTGACGGAATCTACGGAGGAGAGCTGACCAAAGACTAACAGCAACGATGAGATATTTGAACGTTGAAAACGTAAACAACAGAGACGGGGGCGACATAGGTTATCTGGTACCCGCTGCTGTGGTAGTCGGTTTCATTTTGTGAACAAGGTTGATGGAGATAAGAGAGGAGAGCAGACCAAAGACTGGCAGCAACGATGATACATTTAAACGCTGATGAATCGTCCCCATTACTTTACAGCTAACAATATGTCTTAGAGCTGGTTATTCATAAACGCATGGATAGCCCATTAGGACCTTCGTCATCAGAGAAAAAAGCAGACCAAAGACTGGAAGCAATGATGATACATTTGAACGATGAGACGGTCCCTTAAAACATCGTCATTCAGATTTCGTTAGCAGCCAATCACGAACAGCTTACCATGTGTCTTAGAGAAATTAGGACCTTCGTCATCAGAAAGTAGAGCCGACGAAAGACTGGCAGCAATGTTTAGACATTTGAACGATGAGACGGTCCCTTATAAAACATCGCCATTCAGATTTGTTTCGTAGCCAATCACGAACAGCTTACTTTTCGTCTTAGAGCTGGTTGTTCGTAGACGTATAAATAGTGCATTAGGACCTTCGTCACCCGAAAACAGAAGACTGGCAGCAACGATGATGGTGGACCAAGCTTGGCGTGCGGCCGCGGCAACGATTCTTCTTACTCAGCTGGTTCTACAAGGATCGGGAGCTATCGTCATGACTGGGGTAGGTTTGCGCTGTTTCATACACCACTCCCCAACTTCATCAATCATTCTCTTCGTCCCTAGAGTAATATTCAAAGCATAAATCCTAGTCTTTCACGGGATAAATTGTATTCCGCTACCTTTCTTACTCATACAATAATAACATCATCTTCGTTCCCAGTATAATATTCAAGGCAGTAAACCATATTTACTAGACCAATAGTCTTGTTCCAAGTCTTTCTTGTCTCCCGTCACTCTGTTCTTGTTCATGTTGTATCAGGTGTGCGTCTCTTTTCCTTCCGGATCTAGGAAACCTTGTGTCAAAATGGTATCTAAAACATTTAGTCGACAAGCGATGCTTGTTATTGACGATATATCCTAGATGTGCATGTCATATATATATACAAGCGTAACAGCCTTGAATAGATCACGAATATCATTTCTTAAATTATGTATATTCTCGGATCGAAACGCCCCAATATGTTACACATAGAGAAGATTTGTAACATACAACACATACAATACCGTCAATCAGTCTGTTGTTAGACCAAAAAATGTAATAAAATGATCTACTGAACAAGCAAGCAATCATATATGACACGTTTGAAATTTTCCTGGTCGTGGATTTGGTAAAGTGGTTCATTCACCATACAGTTGTTTACAATATGTTTGCCAACTTTCAATGGTACGGTTATCAGTAATTTCTCGTCAGGGTCTGTGTTTGCCCGATATTGAAATCTAGATGAAATATACTGAAATGGCCATTCAGTCTATGACATTTATTCATCAAAAATTCCCTACATTCCTTGTTCATTAGAAATTCTCAAAATTCTTTGTTATTTACAAATTCCTTGTGCCACATATTCATCTATTAGATGGGTTGGGTATACTCCAAGGCAATATGTCTTCACATGTGCCAACACGTTGATCCCATTGAACAGGATGCTTAAGTTAAGAAGTTATTGACTGTAAGGAGCCATTGACGTCTATCTGAACACCTCTTAAACATAATGGACGTCAACAAAGTGCTGTTAATGCGAAGCCCATTGCGGCTGGAGTGGTCTTGTGTGAAGAAGCGTTAATGACTACAATCACTAACGTCCTACGCAAGGTCATTATTGATGAACATAATTTCACGTTGCTCAAGAAGACGTGGGATTTTATAATCACCACTTTGATTGCAATTTACGACAATTTATGGCAATTTACGTCCAATTCATATTCCAACACGTCATCGTTTCAATCCTCTATCTACATGATATTGTGACGCTTGGTTGAAATCACATTTACATCAATGTTTTTGCGTACGAGTACGGCGACGTAATTCTATTATTGTTCAAAAAAGGGCCTGCCTACCCCGAGGCATTACCTACAAACTTAGTAATACGATCTATTCATCTTTCCTTAATGTCATCTCCTACTCTGGTCAGAGTAATTCGAATACATTAAGACGCTTTGAAAATCTATAATGAAGCTCATGATTGAATCTATACCAAGTTATCTGAGAATTAACAGACGTTTAAGATGACGTCCGGCGGCATCCTTATTCGGTGATCTAAGGAAACTGTTTTCATTCATATTTATAGAATATAGAACGCAGGACTCTTACTTATGTACTGTATAGAAATGAATAAAAACTTCCAACAAGACATTCTTTTCTGGAAAATTGTAATGCATTTTGTAAACTTTGCTTTCGTTAATTCGAATACTCAACAAACTTTCAAGTAACGCCTTGGCCCTCTTAGAAAAATGACGCACTCACTTCAGTACCACGGGAAAGCAAGGGATTTTTTTTAGCCAGCGGTCACTACGGAGGCTGATACTCGTTGTTAGCAAGGGATTTGTTTTGAGCCAGCTGTCACTACGGAGGCTGGTACTCAGGCTATTTCAGTACTGGGTCAATGCAAATGACTTTATACACGTTAAGATGTACTAGTATATCTATCAAGCCTCTTTATGATTTTATCATTTCTCACACCTATACAGGTGTGCCAAAATGATGTGGAGTGCATGGCAGGGCGAGGTGAAGGGTCATGCTGCGCTTCCTTCGTCAAATCCGGGATACTTTCAGGGATTCCTATCTGCAAACCGCCTGCAGGGGAAGGAGATGACTGTCACCTCATCCTTGAGGCGTTAGTTCTCCTTTTTCTGTTTGATATGCACTTGAACATATTAAAAACTATACATGTAGATGGGGTAAGAAGCAGGGTAAGACTTTTTACGCCGAAGTGCGGTAATACGTTTTAGCTCCGTCTACATACTATGTTGTTGACATGCCGAGTGCTTTATTTATGTTTCCTTACACAAAATAAACAACTAGATAAGATCTCTTACGTTTCAATAGACTTCAGAGCTGGTAGAAACAGTAAATTATCAAATTTGAAATTGTCTGACAGCTGGCTGAATTGAGGAGACTATTAATTCACAGGGAGGAATTGCTTTTGTGTTAGTCTCTTTAACGGTCTGTGTTTTCGCAGTTATATGTTTTTTATATACTAGATACGTTCACCGTAGAGTGACAGGAAGTGACACATGTTATGTTGATCAAAACCTTATTTACATAATAAACGAACCACATTCAAACACAACGATAAGTATTGCTATCGAAACGATCTACGATAAGTATTGCTATCGAAATATTTCACATATGAGAGTATGAAATATTTGAAAGGCCTGTATCAAAGTTGAATTACTAGTACAATTACCAGCAACACAAGTATTTGGACTTACCCAACTTATCGACTGATCAACCCAAGTCTTTATCAAGTGTCTCTACAATCCATTGTGATCTCTGTTATGTGACGTTATTGTATTTTCATTGGAATTGCAACAGTGCAATACACGTGGGACACAGGCAGCTATTGCTGGTGTCGTAACCTACACACATAGACGTTTTTTTACACTTGGCTGGAGTGGGAAAAGTCGACCTTATTGTGTCGGAGATTGCAGTTATCTTTAATACAGAAGACTTCTACCAACACAGATGGACTTTCAAGTGAAGTTGTTTGTGTTTTGTTTCCACAGCTTTGTCCCGTACCCGCACGACAGCCCGCGGTACTACTGGCAGTGTCCCTGCGGGCCGGGTTTGACCTGTCTGCCCGTCAAACGCGGGGACGTCATCGGCAAATGCTGGAGGCCAAGACGTGGCTGACTTTAGCAACTTCTAATATCATTCGTAATGTAACAGGATCCAACTTTTGATTTTCCGACATAACCAAATTTTCGACTAAACAGTACCATTGCTATTGTCCAAAAATGAGCAATCCACTGCTTTCACAAGATTACTTTATCAAGATTATTACAGTTTAACCTTGTCACATAATGAATAATTCTACAAACACAGATGGAATTTCAAGCCAAGATTTATCGTAGGTTTGAGACATTAGTAGTGCCATGTCTTCGATTAGCCATTACCCCAAACGCTGACATGAAAAATCCGTAGCTACAAATATGTGTCAAAGTGTGGGCAGCACTCAGCTTACAACATGGCGTAGGCATCGTAAGTGGACGATGGATGATCTTTTACGACCTCTCTGACGTGCGTAATGTTTCAACACAATCTGTCCATATTCAACAGGACTGGTTGATTCTCGTTATTATCTGACCTTTACATTGTAACACACCAAGGCTAACATAAGACCTTTTGACGTAATGTTTTAACGGGTTCTGCCCCTTTTGTTCAGGTTCAGTTGATCTTTGTCACTATCTAACCTTAATATTGTAACGTGCACCAAGGCTAACATTATTATTATTATTATTAAACGTATAATGACGTGTGGGCATAGACGATCGCAGTTATATCTCACGACTTTTTGACGTACGCAATGTTTTAACAGGTTTTGTCTGGGCTAGTTTGATCTTCGTCATTATCTGACCTTATCATTGTAAAATGCATCAACGCTAACATCATTAGGTTCAGGACATACTGTGACATATTGCTATCAAGATGGTGCTTTGAATAAACTAAGATCTCTTGTTGACCCGCATTAGGTTTTATCAGATTCTGCCCATTCATATCAGGACTATTTGATCTTCGTCATTATCTGGCATAACCATGGTAAAATTCACCAATACCAACATCATTATCTCATCATATAGTCTTGACATTGCGCTATCACCAAGAGGTCGAAAATGGACGATGTATGATCTTTTATGACCTTATTGACGTAGACAATGCATTAGCAGATTCCATCCATTTTTATCGGAACTGGGTGATCTTAAGCTTCGTCATTATCTGACCTAACCTTTGTAAAATTCATCAATACCAACATTATTATCTCTGAGTCATCACATAGTGTGGGCATTGCACTTTTACAAAGACGTCGAAAATGGACGATGTATGATCCTTTATGACCTCATTGACGTAGACGATACATTAGCAGATTCTTAAGGTTCATCATTATCTCATCATATAGTGTGGGCATTGCGCTATCACTAAGGTGTTGAAAATGGACGATCTTTCATGACCTCATGGACGTGGGAAATGCATTAGCAGATTCTATCCATCTTTGTCAAGACTAGTAGAGCTTCGTGATTATGTGGCATTGTAAAATACATTAACCTTGCCCTGCTTTCATAACTCGCTTGGTTCAAGAGCTAACGCTGATCGGTATGCTTATCGCAATGTTTATGTTATATTTTCAGATATAACGTCAGCCATCATGATTATGATAGTGGTTCGAAAAGTTATCCCAACACATGTAGTGTTCTTGTATTCTGTGCAACATCCCCATTAACTTGATATGGGGCGTATCATCATCCTTCAAGCCAAGCGACATTTTTCGCACATCATTTAGATAGCCAGGGCTGTGTGACAGCCTGCATGAACTATGGAAAGTCATCTATATAGAATAAAGTTAAATCCTGAATAATGAAATTGTCTGGCAAAGGCTTTTCTTTGTATTCATTTATTTGAAAACGAAATTTGATAGCTGCACAAATGCCGTCATAAGTGTTTGAAAGAACACCATCAGACTTCTCCTAGCATAATGCGTAGGTAAGTTGATCTACACGGCTCAATATAACAATAGAACCCTTAGATGAACCTCTTCATGGATACACATGGTTTTCTACGATCAGGTTATACAGCTAGGACTAGATTGATACTATGCTCTCTGTACACAGCCAATAACATTTACCTTCCAAAGTTTCTGTAATTCTTCCACAACCTTCCTCAAGGCAAAACTGAGTGGATCTACTGATAGGTGCAGAGGGACTACCGAAACGATGGCAAGTGATATGTATTGGTCGTGTACTAAAATATTAATATCCATGCAGTGATCTACCAAACGGAAAGCACTATTCACAGATGTAGGACTATTAATGAGTTGTAAGTAGCTAATGGTTCAACTACATGTTCAAGCGATGAGGGAGTATGCAATCATCATGGGTATCGCGAGAAACAGCGAGAAGAGGGACGAGATTTGAGAAGCGCCCCCTGTATATCCGTTCACCTCTGCCTCTGTGGTGTTGTGGCAGAAGTACCACATGTTCTCCACGTACTTTGTGAACTCTGAACCCTCGGGGTAGCCGTTGTTCCTGACCAGCTGTTTGAAGAAAACGGATGAAGCCTTCGGGTAGCGGGTGCGGGTGGGGTCGTTGAAGTCGACGTAGTGGAGACCGAATCGCTCGGAGTAGCCGGACAGCCACTCGAAGTTGTCCAGCAGGGACCAGGCGGTGTAGGCCTTCACCTTGACGTTGTCCACGTTGCTAGCTGGTAGTGTAATGCAAAAACAACAATAGTTCCTTTGAAACTTTTTGATAATACTACATGCGGCAGACGGTACATTAGAAATAAAGTTTGGGAGTTAAAATAGTATATTATATCAACACAGCCAAAGCAAAACGTGCGAAATGTCTAAAAGAATCAAATTTTGCATGCATGTAGTTTAATGTATTCCAAAAAAATTATCTAAATCTCTATTAAGATGCTTTCTGATGGTCAAAAGGAAACTCCCGCATAGATAAGATTTCAAAATATTTCAAATGATTTCATAGATGCCACTTATTGAAGATGTAACACAATGCATTTGTACTTGTATCGAAGTTGCAGTATAAAGTATGTACATGCATCCTAATAGACCAATGATATGACACATGGTATTACAGGGCTTTCGTAAAGCATTTGTTCTATTCACAGTTGCTTTCTCTCTAAACCTAGCTCCTCAGATGATTACACTTAATTGAAAAGACGACTACGAACATGTACCTTTCATGACTTCATTGGTGTACATCATGTAGTAGCAGATCCTCTCCATATCCATCATGATGGCTGGGTCCTGGTCATGGTCAGACCTGTAGTGTGTCGTTGAAAACATACATTAAAACTCAATACGTATATCATCAAAGTCTGATTATAATGCAGTGTAAGGTATCAGGTTAAGGAATTGGCTCATGATTGGGGCTGCTTATACATGTATGTATATATGTGATAGATTTTAGGAGGCGAAGAGTATCATTTCCATCCATATGGTTCTGGATCAACTTCTTGTCTACGCCGAATAACAGTTGCTCAAACGTCTTGTCAATTTGGACGAACAATGCAAATTTGATTGCCTACCCTCCTTGAAGAGCTTGTACGGAAAGGCGTGCCCAAAGTAGAAACTGTCATAACAGGATACGTGGCATACTTAATTCAAAATTGTACCAAATACCAACATACAAATTCTGGCATGATACATCCACCACGGAGGTAAAAAGCTAAAGATTGAATTTCACAATATGAAGGCTCCAAGTAGATCCTTGTTTTACGAAGAGCTGCTCACCTTCCGTTTTCAGTGACGTAGATTTCCGGATCTCCGTACTCTTCCTTGATAAAGCCGAGGAGATTCCGGATTCCCCACGGAACGACGTACAGCCAGCTGGAGGCAGCACGCGGCCAGTCAGGCGCATGCCCAGTCCCCACATCTTTGTCTGTGTCGTAGTTGGGGTTTTCTGTGCAAATGAAAAATGACAATCAAGAATCATGTTCACATTGAATATTGAAGGTTTTGTCCACACATAGCCTAGCCTAGGTGTTATCCTATTTCAGAGGAGCGAACTCTAACTGAAATAGACTGGCTTCTCACAACCCAGCGCCAACCTTAAATGGGAGTAGTGTAAAAGGTACTAAATGAATTACTGGCTGGCTTAATGGCTCTCAACTGACAGGCCGACATGGTCTACGGGCTGAATGGATGAGCAGGCGAGCAGATGTATACCTCGATGACGCGTTTTTGACCTACCTATTGGAGAACAGCAGGCGTCGGTCACCTCCACTGTGGTGTAGTGGTTCAGTCCGAAGAAGTCTCCGGTGCCGCTGATGGAGAGCTTCTGTTCCGGGGTGAACTCCGGGAGACGGGACGTGGTCCTCCCCTCCTCCTGAGCTTTCCTCGCCATCGTTGTCTATGTCGTGCAAAAAACACATTTGCCATAAATACATTGTATTGAATGCTATTTGCAAGTAACATGAAAAAGACGAACAAATAACGAAGAACAGAAGCATCAACCACGAGAAAATAATGAGGCCGCTGCTTTAGACCGTTTTGGCAAAGACTAAAGCAGCCAACGTTTAAGATTTTAATATACAGGTACAAATTATTACAATTGATGAGAACATGTCGTACCTTCATGACTTCCGGATAGTCGCCGTTCTTGTAGATCGGATGAGCGAACCAGCCCAGGAAGAACTGGACGTATCGGAGCGCTGCGTCAGCATCAGCCGGAGTCTTGGGTGTTCCCCAGTCACAGTTCAGGGTGATACCAACCTTAAGAGGAAAACAGCACATACGTTCAGATAGTACAAGCGCATACAGAAAGCCACGAAGCAGTGTTCTGTGGGACATCTCTCTCTCTCTATCTCTCCCTCTCCCTCTCTCTCTCTCGCTCCCTCTCTCTCCCTCTCTTTCTCTCTTTTCTCTCTCCTCTCTCTTGCTTCTCTCTCTCTCGCTTCTCTCTCTCTCGCTTCTCTCTCTCTCGCTTCTCTCTCTCTCGCTTCTCTCTCGCTTCTCTCTCGCTTCTCTCTCTTTTCTCCCTCTCTTTCTCACTGTCTTCTCATCTCTCTTTTGATATATTAGATAGATAAACAGAGAGACTGGCATAGATAGCTTTGAATTTGGAGAGTAATAGACAAGGTACAATATCTCCTTCTATGTTCACCAACAACCCCTATTCTATCAAAGGTGTGATATGTAGACAGCGATGGTATTTTACCTGTCCACCCTGTGCGGCTCTGAACTCGTCGTCGTATATGTGGTAGGCCTTGGCGTGAGACAGGATGATGTTATGGGCTGCTATGTACTGTCCTTCGGCCATGTCGTTATGCTGGGGGGCAAAGTTACCTAGAACGACACAGCAAGACATTCAATAAAACACGTCAATCTACAAAGGTCTTTTCTAGAGTTCCTTAGTAGAAAATTATCTTTTTTTCATAAATAAAATATTGACACGACAGGATATCATGACATTGCAGGTAGATACAAGTAGATAGATGGATAGATAGATAGATAGATAGATAGATAGACAGACAGATAGATAGATAGATAGGTAGATAGATAGATAGATAGATAGATAGATAGATAGATAGATAGATAGATAGATAGATAGATAGATAGATAGATAGACGGAGAGATAGACGGAGAGATAGACGGAGAAATAGACGGAGAAATAATGGATACAATGCGATGTTATACGCATCTGAAAATAGATGAAAGTACCCACCAATGCCATATCCGAGCCAGGCCGTGATCCAGGGTTCGTTGAATGTGATCCAGTACTTGACGCGATCCCCGAAGTTCTGGTAACAGAAGCGAGCGTAGTCTCCGAATAGATCGTGGATCACGGTAGTGTTGGTGGTGTGGTTGTTGAGGAAGCCTCCGTACCTGTCCTGGAATGGTGAAAATATAGATAATCAAATACAAGATGGTTCAATGACAGTGCGTGCCTTTAGAGAGTTTCTTTCTTGCAAGTAAAGCATCCGGGGTAATTCTGCAAATAAAAGTATGAAAAACGAAAATAGTGCAAATGCCTAAAATCGATCGCTGTTGATCTTCAAAACCCTCCTCAGTCGGGCTGAATGCGCTCGGCAAACCCTCCCGCATCAGCCCTGCTCCTCTCCTGTCTGTTTCTGGCTCCTGGTGATGTTGCTCACACTTGTTCTAATTGATTAGTGAGCTAGCGTTTAAGGCACAGACAGCCGTTATTTTGTTCTGAACTAAAAGTAGCGATGTCAGACGTAACCTGATTGGCTGATAGATTCTCAACGATATTTAAGCTTTCCGGTTTTCCAAGATAAGCTTCTGGCAATCCTCTGATGATGTTTGGTGGTGACGTCACCAGGAGCCAGAAACAGGCCAGAAAAGAGCATGGCTGATGTGGGAGGGTTTGCCGAGCGCATTCGGTGCTACTGAGGAGGGTAATCTTCAATCAAGTAAAGTTAGAACTTGATCTCTTTTAGATATTCTACTATCCCCTCAATTATTACTTACTATGGAATATTAATATGGATGGGTTTAAGATCAAAGTACCTGTAGAACCTGCGGGAGATCCCAGTGGAACAGTGTCACCATCGGTTGGATGTCGTTGACTATCAACTCGTCGATGAGGGCGTTGTAGTAGCGGACGCCATCTTGGTTCACTCCATCTTGTTGCTCACCTGTGAGATGAAGTAAGTAAATGAGAAATTCTTGCCATTTGTGATAGGTCTTTGATTGAGACAACGTGACACATTGTGTATTTTGAGATAATATGTGACGGAAACAATGTATAAAACATAAAAAGTCAGGTCTACATAGCTGAGAAAGATACGGGAAAGCCATGTTGGTGACCATTGACCTCACTCTAAAGCGTATGCGATAAAGATTGTAATCTAACTATTTTGGCTTAATAACTTCCACTCGTTAGGTTGGTGGAGAGCTATCAGAATCAAGTGTCCACCCCAACTTAATTAATCAATACTGCACAATTTTACCCTCACTCAGACTAGATATGTTTCCGTATGTTTGCGATTATGATGTTGTTGATGAAGACTATAGCTGTTGTGAGTCATTGAATGGCCGTTCATAAGTTGCTGTAGAGATTTATTACCAGCCTATTCGAATCATTAACTTTGTCCAAACTTTAGTGCCTATTTTTCGCCACGCAGCATGCTATAGGGGAATCTTACCTGTTGGGAATAGCCTGGGCCATGAGATCGAGAAGCGGTAATACTTCAGCCCCATCTGCTTCATCAGTGCTACATCCTCCGGGTACTTGTGGTAGCTGTCACAGGCAACATCCCCTGGAGAAGACACACAATACCATTCATATTAGAAAGAGTGTCTACACTAAGCTGGTAAGATATGGCTGGCCAACCTGGGATATTAATAAACACTGTGATGATGAGAATAGGAAACCTGAATTGTTGCTCTACATATGATTGTTAGGGGTTCTTCACAGCACGGCGCTGCTGACATGGTGAGCTTTATGAGGTACGTTAAAAGGTTTGTATGTTTCATCTTCTAAGATTGGTCCAAGAGTTCAATTTTAGAAAATAAACTTATTAAGTGTTAGTACATGTACAATGTAGGATTTTTGCTTTCGAAATCAGTAAAACTTTTCAAAAGTAAAGCAAGATCAAAGCTTAGCAATAAATGCGTAACGTCACTCTCGTTGATACATGATTCAGAACCAAATGCGTACTTTTAAAAAGATGATAAATGACCTCAACACCGGTACCCTACACTTACACCCACTGCGTACAGTATATACAGCGACTGAGATGATTCTTATATGTTTAGTTTCTTAGTTAAATCATCCAAACATTTTCATGCTAGCTCACGACTTGTACATTACACATTGCACGTCCAGCTTATCTTATCACGGATTAAAAATTGCGTAAAATCAATCAAGATGGCGTCATATCAAGGGATTTTGGACTCTAGTTTAAACTCTATTCAGTTCAAATTTGTTACCCAGTCAGTAGAAGGCTTGTCTTCCATGACAGGCAACATCGCCTAGTGTAAGACAACAACAACTATTATATACGTAACAGGCAACATTCTTGTACGCTTAGTTTCTGAGTTTCATTTCCCTCAAATTCTTCATGATAGTTCACTCAATGCGCATAAGTCTAAGTTATCTGATCAGGGATAAATTATTGCGTAAAACCAACCAAGATGGCGTCATCCCGAAGGATTTTGAACTTTGGATACTAATTCAAACTCAAGTCAGGTAAAAATTCGTTGCCCGGCCAGTAGAGTGCTTGTCTTCTGGGAGGGGGGCACGAAGACGTGTAAACAATGGCATCGCAGTAACAACACGTTCCTAATCAGGTCTGTCAAACGGCGTCGTTTATCTCAAAGGAACTCGTGTTTAACTCCATCATTAATGCGTTTATTAACAAGGGGGCGTGTCCTTGGCACGTTAGCAGCTAAAGGTTGTATAATAGGGTCATTGTGCAAGTGTACACATGATAGCGGGGACGCGGACCTTGACACCGTATGACACGTTCCCAGGAAACTTTATACAGAAGTGTAGCTGTGTAATTGACACATATTCATGTATTTCACTGCGAAAGGTGTGAGTAATTGGTCTTTATCTGTTTAAGCCAAACATCCTCAAAGCCTATTTACCCGACTCTCGATAAGTGGGTTGTTTTTCACTAATGTAAACACAAGCCGCTCCGCGCAGGTTTAAAATCCTTTATGCAACCCTACGTGGTTTAATCGTACCGCGATTCATCGATCTCAGCTGTTTATTGTGTCATATCTCTTGTACAAAATGCACGTGGCAATGCACATGTTCAAATTCGGGTCTGTCGACCATTGGAATCATTGATTTTGGTGATTACGTAAGTCATTCAGCATCATTCAGCATGATGTAACATTGCTCTCTCACTAGACCATGAAAAAGCTTTGTCATTTCAACTCAGCACTTTCCTTTGTTCTCAAAATTATCGTGGACGTGTCACATTGTTCCCTGGTTGAAGTCTTTACTGGACATACTGTAAATGCAGAAATGTGCCGGGATTACATTTGGCGGGGGGGGGGGCGGTAGAAATCTTCGGTGGTTTTGAGTTCATGCTTGAAAGAATAGTATCGCTACAGTAACACAATGGAACGGCTTTTCGCAGTGGGTTTAAGTTCGCGATAAAGAGTTCACCGCAAAAAACAGCGAAAATAAAACCATGGCGAACATTTCTGCTTTTACAGTATATGCTTCTCCATTTCTCTCAGCACGTTTCCAGTGGTATAGTAGGTGTGTTGACACGTATGCAACGTTCCATCTACAACAAGGCCGGCAATGAACCCGTCAAACTGTCAAGATTGGAGCTTTTTCACAGCTAGCCTTTCAAGAATAAACTGCTGCTGAAAAGAACTACAGCCAATGCTAACTGTTGTACGATATAACAAAGGGACAGGGCGAGGGGGAGGGGGTGAGAAAAGATTGACAGAGGTGGAAAGAGAAAACGGGTTCATAGGTGCTCATTGTTCTTAAACAGCTTTTTAAAACATATGACTTAAGCTAGAGGTGTCTTGCTTGATCTCCTACTTTTACCGTCTCTGAATCTAGTTTGGTTAAACATCCTACAAACAGGTAAACTTTCCATAGCTTTCTCAAGGCCGTATGTTGCCAATCCACTCTCTTTTACATGGTATTGGAAGGCGGAGCCCAGCCTGGAATCCAGACCTATTATGATAGCTCCCGAGTCTCGGGAGCTCTAATAGGTCTGGATTCCAGGCTAGGCGGAGCCCATCCGTCTCGTTCCATCACCTTCTACCTCCTCAACCGAAGTCAGGTACCCATTGTTACCCCTAGGTGGAGTCAGGTACCCATTTACACCTGAGGTTTACATGTAAGTCATGTTAAGTGCCTTTCTCATTGACAATTGTGCATTGACAACATACGATAACTTTCAAAACAGTGGACGAAGAAGACTTTTACCTGTATCTTGGTTGTTAACTCTGCCCTGGTGTGCGAGTGTGTCCCAGATGGACGGACCTTTGTCACTGACGTTCCAGGCGCCTTCTATCTGGTACGCTGCCGTTGCCGAACTCCAGATGAAGTCCTGCGGAAATGTTCCCTTCAGTAGAGCATCTCTCTCCTTGTCGTATGCTCCATTAACGGGAGCAAAGGCGAGGGTAACCCCGAGAAGGAAGTTAAAGAACTTTCTTGGTGCCATGATAGAACCGTCGGCTGCCAGGGATAAGGACAAATAAGCTCTAGTCTGATACCCAACGGCCCAAATAGGCAAACGCTGGGGCCACTTTGTGGTTTTCATCAACACTGATAATTCATAGCATTTTATTTATGAAAAATCGTTTTTCAGAATCACTTACTTCCTTTGCATATGGTCACGGTCCATATGTCCAATGAAAGCTCAACTAACTTCCCAAAATTCAGAAATTTCATTTGTCCAAAAAAACTTTCATAGACGATGGATACATTTTCTGACATACGTGATATCTCCATCCACAGCCTCGAATGCCACTTGTCCAATAGTGTCCTCAACTAGTTTTAAATTTATTATCTGACAGTACAAAGGTTATCGGGATTTGAAGGTTTGTTGGCTCACTGTTCAAACCGCGACGTTTGGTGACATCACGCCGTCCTCCCACTTTGTAAACACAGTGTCACTGCACAAATATAAAGGCTTACTTATTATTTGATGTGGTTAAAGCAATCTACTTTTGATAGCTTTGTATTCAAACCGACGTGCTGGCATTTGAAGAGTTGCAAAGAGGGGGGTATGGCCAATTGCCAACAGAGTTCGTCATTGCTAGGTGATTGACGTCAGCAGCCTGTGTGCATGTTCAACGTCTATCCAACTAGGACTACTTTGGACACTCATGGGGACAGCAATGTCTTTGAACTGTATTTGAACAACAGTTCAAACACACACCTTGGCACAATTCTTTACCACAGTCATCATAGATCATGATCGCATGTCGTCAAACAGCCGGAAAAAAGGTAACAGACCGCGCATTGGTCTTTGTGGAAGAGCTGATCTTTCTCCCCTATAGGTTGAACATTTGGTTCTACCCGCGCTTTGTTTGAAGAAGAATGGCGCTTTGAACAACCCGGACGACATAGGGTAGTGCTACGTTATCATTCAGAAAAGTGTACATGGTAAAATGTTGCAAGACAAGTGGTTGATAAGATCATGAAAGTTCTTTGCTGGTTAATTGGGCAACAAAAGCAATTATATAAGCCTCTGCAGTGTTAGATATCCATGTCCACCGCATAAGTACAAAATAGAATTGCAATGAAAACATTTCAAGGCGCTTGAATTAAGTACAGCTACTAACACCATCTACGTCGATAATCCACCTGCTCAATCGATGACGCAACAGACCACTCCGAATACCGCGAGAAACATCTATATAGAATAGAGTACAACACTGAATAATGGAATTGTCAGACCAATGATTTTTCTATATTCATTTATTTGAAAAAAAAGTAATAGCTGCACAAATGCCGTCATTAGTGTTTAAAAAACACCATCAAGACTCGTCCTAGCATAAGGCGTAGGTAAGTTGATCTACATGGCTCAATATAACAAATAGAACAATCAATCTCCGATCAGTCTTAATGCGGATGTTTCTCTCTCTGTCAGTAATTCGTATTGGTTATGTACTAAAATCTTAATACCCATGAAGTGATCTACCAAAACGTAAAGCACTATTCACAAATGCAGGACTATGAACGAGTTGTAAGTACCTAATGGTTTAACTACATGTTCAAGCGATTAGGGGGTATGCAATCATCATGGGTATCGCGAGAAACAGCGAGAACAGGGACGAGATTTGAGAAGCGCCCCCTGTATACCCGTTCACCTCTGCCTCTGTGGTGTTGTGGCAGAAGTACCACATGTTCTCCACGTACTTGGTGAACTCTGAACCCTCGGGGTAGCCGTTGTTCCTGACCAGCTGTTTGAAGAAGACGGAAGAAGCCTTCGGGTAGCGGGTGCGGGTGGGGTCGTTGAAGTTGACGTAGTGGAGACCGAATCGCTCGGAGTAGCCGGACAGCCACTCGAAGTTGTCCAGCAGGGACCAGGCAGTGTAGGCCTTCACTTTGACGCTGTCCAGGTTACTAGCTGGTAGTGGAATGAAAAACAACAATCATGATGTTAGGCATATTGTATAGGAAGTTGAATAGTGCAGATCTGGTAGTCAAGGGAAGTTCCTGCACCATTTTTAGAATTTCGTCGGCAGTGCATTGTTTCGAATTCGAAGATTTGGTAAAAAGTGTCCAACTGACCAAAAAAAGGACCTATTGTGACATGGATTTTCGTAGCTTGAGGAGGTCTATCAAAAACGTACTCAGTTGGTGTGCCTGTTTCCAAATCTACCAGAAAGGTCCCAAAAAGATGGCAAGAAGTTGAGTTTGCTCGAGTCCAGAGTTGTCCCACACGTGTGACAAGTATACTCAATATAATACAGTTTGCACAGGTTAAGGATAAGGGCGTCTCAGTGTTTGTTATCAATGGATTAATAAGACCAGATAAAGCAAAAGAATTAACAAAAAAAACCTTTCACAGGGATATGAGGTCTCTTAATATTACGCTATCTGTTGTAACTCATTGGTTTCTTTTCAAATATTCCCTGTTAGAGAAACAGAATGATGAAAAAGACATCTGCTTAACTACGAACATGTACCTTTCATGACCTCATTGGTGTACATCATGTAGTAGCAGATCCTCTCCATGTCCATCATGATGGCTGGGTCCTGGTCATGGTCAGACCTAGCATATCGTTGAAAACATGGAATAAGAGTTATATAAGAATAGCATTTGGTATTAGAGCCTGTAGAGTATGCTATAGTCAAGGGACTGACAGCAATCTGTGTTGGCTACGGGCTCAACAAATCTTCTGTACTTTTAAAAGCTTGATGCTACATTTTTTTTTCCATTGATATGCCCCCTCCTTGCCAAAATGAAAGATCAGAATTTCGAATTACAGAATTCTCCGAAGTATTTATTGGATATTCATGATATGATATACAAAATGTACAGCCTTTTAGGCCCATCAAAACATACTAACATACACATACTACAACAATACATGAAGGAAAATGCTATATGAATGTCAACGAATGAAATTTGCAAGCAATTACTTGTGGTTAGAAAAGCTGCTCACCTTCCGTTTTCAGTGACGTAGATTTCCGGATCTCCGTACTCTTCCTTGATCCAGCCGAGGAGATTCCGGATTCCCCACGGAACGACGTACAGCCAGCTGGAGGCGGCTCGGGGCCAGTCAGGCGCATGCCCAGTCCCTATATCCTTGTCCGAGTCGTAGTTGGGGTTTTCTGTGTAAAGGAAAAATAAGAATCAAGAATCATGTCCACATTGAATATTGAAGGTCTTATCCACACATAGCCGATCATGGCCTCCCTAAATTCTCCATACCATAGTTGGAAATTAGTCGTGAGAAAGGTCAGCTTTGGTTGCGAGCTGGCCGGCGAGGTTGCTTTAAATCTTTGAAAGTCGTCTGTGCCAGCCGCTTATAAATATTAACAAATCCAAGTCTATGAGAGGAGCGAACTCGAACTAGAATAGACTGGCTACTCGCAACCCAGCGCCAGACTTAGATGGAAGTAGTGAAAAGTTGTGAGAACGTCCTGAATGTGTCACTCGCCGGCTTTATGGCTCTCAACTGACAGGCCGACATGGCCGACAGGCTGAAAGGACATGAGCAGGCGAGCAGATGTATATCTCGGTGACACGTTTTTGACCTACCTATTGGAGTACAGCAGGTGTCGGTCACCTCCACTGTGGTGTAGTGGTTCAGTCCGAAGAAGTCTCCGGTGCCGCTGATGTAGGCCTTCTGTTCCGGGGTGAACTCCGGGAGACGGGACGTGGTCCTCCCCTCCTCCTGAGCTTTCCTCGTCATCGTTGTCTATGTAGGAAAAATACGCGCTTTTACTGTACCCTGTCATTTCTTATGTTTACCCTTAAGGAAGGGAAACGTATTATGGTTACATGGTGACAGTAGACGCCCTGTTGTGTTTGATTTCATCATGTAGCACGTGCATGCTTGTCACCATATATTTGTAATCAAATGAATGGATTTGATAAGAATAAACTGTAGCGTAGTCTGTTTTGCCGGTGTCTCCTGTGACAGATTCTCCAGCGAACCAACATCGGAGGCATCAACAGCGGCAGACCGTCTTCAAAGACGAAAGTAGCCTACGATTAAGATCTTACAAGAAAAATTGATGAGAACGTGTCGTACCTTCATCACTTCCGGATAGTCGCCGTTCTTGAAGATCGGGTGGGCGAACCAGCCCATGGAGAACTGGATATAACGGATCGCTGCGTCAGCATCGCCCGGAGTCTTGGGCGTACCCCAGTCACAGTTGAGGGTGATGCCAACCTATAGAGTAAAACAGAACATTAGATCAAATAGTTCGATGCACTAACAGAAAGCCACGAAGCATTGTTTTGTGGGCCGTCTCTCTCTCTCTCTCTCTCTCTAGCTCTCTCTCTCTCTCTCTCTCTCTCTCTCTCTCTCTTCTCTCTCTCATTTCTCTCTCTTTTTGCCCTCTCTTTCTCGCTATCTTTTCTCTCTCTCTCCCTCACTCCTTTGAGGAATGATAGATATACACGAGAGACTGGTATTAATAGTCTTGAATTTGAGGAGTCACAGACAAGGTACAGTAGTTCTGCCTCGTGTATTGCAAACGGCGACAATAACCATCCTATATTTTTACGTTGCCATGTTATGTAGACAGTGAGGATATTTCACCTGTCCATTCTGTGCGGCTCTGAACTCGTCGTCATAGATATGGTAGGCCTTGGCGTGGGACAGGATGATGTTGTGGGCTGCTTTGTACTGTCCTTCGGCCGGCTCGTTATGCTGGGGGGCAAAGTTACCTGGCAAGAAACAGAAAGACTTGCTATAAAACATGTTCAACTACGGAAGTCCTCCCCTATTATAAAATTGATATTAAGCCAATGTGAGGAACATTGATGCGAAAAGATATCATGACATCAAAAGCCGATAGAAAATTAGATAATACTGTAGGGAGATTGCTAATAAAAGTATAAGTGCCTTTTTAATATATACAGTTCTTCACATGTAAGGGTAATGCATGACATCTACAAAAAGAAAGGCTATTCGATCTTCATTGAAACCGCATTGGCAAAGCTCTACCGGTCTAATGCATGTAAACGATGCCCAGCTATTGCCAACATTTTCAGATCATCATCATCATCGGTCCTCCCCTTGACCAAGGAGGTTTTATATAAAACTTTACCTTAACGAGGTCCAGCAAGCGAAGTTTACCTTCCAGAACTGCTTGTCGTTCATTGCAGAGTTTTTGTAGTAACACAGAAGATAACCCACCCTAAGATGAAAGTACCCACCAACGCCATATCCGAGCCAGGACGTGATCCAGGGTTCGTTGAATGTGATCCAGTACTTGACGCGATCCCCAAAGTTCTGGTAACAGAAGCGAGCGTAGTCTCCGAACAGATCGTGGATCACGGTAGTGTTGGTGGTGTGGTTGTTGAGGAAGCCTCCGTACCTGTCCTGTAAAGGTGAAAATATGAATAATCAAATAAAAGTCGGTTCAATGACAGTACGTGTCTTTAGGGAGTTTCTTTCCTGTAAATGAAGCATCGGTGTGATACTGCCAATAAAAGTATTTTAAATGTGCTTTCTAAGATCAAGGAGGTTTTCCTTGGCAAGATGCAACAGTGTTCGAATTAACACGGTGGTTTCGCACGGGTGCCAGGTTCACCGTCATCTGTATGGTGTATGTGCTGATTGTCTGCAATGATTGTTTGAGCCTTCTTAAAGTATAATAGTAGTGAACTCATGATTACAAACGTATGCCTTCTGCCAAGCTTTTCGAGACATCTTCAGATATGACTGGATGCAAAACCAAAAAGTTAGTATGCCTAACATTGATCGCTGTTGATCTTCAAAACTTCGTCGGTCGCGCTGAATGCGCTCAGCAAACCCTCCATCAGCTCTGTTCTTGTCGGCCTTTTTGCTCCTGGCGACATTACTTATAGTTGCTCATGAATGATTAATGAGCTAGCCGTATTTTGTTCTGAACCAAAAGTAGCGATGTAAGACGTAACCTGATTGGCTGATAGCATCCCAGCGACCTTTGCGTTTTTCAAGATAAGCTTCTGCTAATCCTCTGATTGGCTGAACGCTGTTTGGCTTCTGATGTCGCCAGCTGCAGGAGCCAGAAAAAATTGGCCGGAGAAGAGCAGGGCTGATGCGGAAGGGTTTGCCGAGCGCATTCAGCCCAGCTGGGGAGGGTGATCTTCAAGAATATAAACTTAGAACTTGATTTCTTTTAGATAGTCTACTATCCCCTCAATTTATTGTGGATGGGTTCAAGATCAAAGTACCTGTAGAATCTGCGGAAGGTCCCAGTGGAACAGTGTGACCATCGGTTGGATGTCATTGGCTATCAACTCGTTGATAAGGGCGTTGTAGTAGCGGACGCCATCTTGGTTCACGCCATCTTGTTGCTCACCTGTGAGATGAAGTAGTAAGTAATAAAAAAACGTGATACAGTAGGTAATTTTTAAAGATATTATGTGACAAGGTATATATAAGGTACACATAGACAAAGATACGAGGAAGCCACGTTGGTGGCATGTGACCTCACTCTAAAGCGATGGATATATCTAATCTAACTAAATCGAGCTAGCTGTCAGAAGCTAGTGTCCACCCCACCTCTATCAATCAATACTGCGCCAGTTTACCCTCACTCATACCGGATAAGATATGGTATGCTTGCGGCTGCAATGTTGTTGATGAAAACTAAGCTGCTGTGAGTCGTTGAATGACTATCGAAATGGTGTAAACTACTGTAGAGATAACCAGCATATTCTAGTCATTGACTATATGCCTAAACTCCAGTGCCTTTTGATCGCCATGTAGCATGCTATAGGGGTATCTCACCTGTGGGGAAGATCCTGGGCCATGAGATAGAGAAGCGGTAGTACTTCAGTCCCATCTGCTTCATCAGTGCTACATCCTCCGGGTACTTGTGGTAGCTGTCACATGCAACATCCCCTGGAGAAGAACACAATACCATTTAGATTGCAGAGATCATAAAGTACTGCCGCCCAAGCTTAAGCTGGCAAGATATGGCTGTTAAAACAAATTATGAGAATACAAGGGTTGAAATGTTGCCCTATATATGGCTGTAAGGGTCCCCCCCCCCCCCAGATATCACACGCCGCAATACTCATGGTGATATCATGAGGTATACGCTAAAAGGTCTGTGTGTTTTCGTCTTCTAAGACTGGACCTTGAATTTGATTTTAGAAAATAAACGTGTTAAGTTTTAGAACACGTACAATGTAAGCTTACATTGATATAGAACTAAATGCGTACTTTTATAAGAATGATAAATGAAGTCAATACCCTGCACTGATCACACCCACTGCGTACAGTGTATATAGCGACTATTATTATATGCTTAGTTTCCTACTTTAATCATAACAAAATTCATGATAGCTCAGGACTTTTACACTGCACGCCACCCACAAGTCCAGCTTATCTTACGTAAGATTACGTAAAATCAATCAAGATGACGTCATGCCGAGGGTTTTTGAACTTTGGATTCTAGTTTAAACTCTGGTCAGGTAAAAAGTCATTACCCGGTCAGTAAAGTGCTTGTCTTTTGGGAGGGGGGGGGGGGGGGCACGAAGTCGTGTTAACAATGGCATCGCAGTAACAACACGTTCCTAATCAGGTCTGTCGATCAAACGGCGTCGTTTATCTCAAAAGGACTCGTGTTTAATTCCATCATTAATGCGTTTATTAACAAGGGGGCGTGTCCTTGGCACGTTAGCAGCTAAAGGTTGTATAATAGGGTCATTGTGCAAGTGTACACATGATAGCGGGGACGCGGACCTTGACACCGTATGACACGTTTTCAAGAAACTTTAACGAATGCACAGAAGTGTAGTAATTGGCACGTATTCATGTATTTCACTGCAAAAGGTGTAAGTAATTAGTTTTTATCTGTTAAAGCCAAACATTCTCAAAGCCTATTTACCCGACTCTGGATAAGTGGGTTGTTTTTCACTAATGTAAGCAATAACCGCTCCGCGCAGGTTTAAAATCCGCTTAAAAGTGGCTCAATCGTACCGCGATACTAGCCTGGGTGCCAGCCTTTTTAGCTTCCGTACGCTACACAAGCTCCGCTCCTCGAGCTTGGGTAGCGCAGTGGAGCTAGGGTAGCGGACGGAAGCTAAAAAGGCTGGCACTCAGGCTACCGCGATACCACTTTGCTGCTTTTGCATATTGTGCAATATTTCCTTTACAAAATGCACGTGGCAATGCACATTCAGAAATTCGGGTCATCCTTCAAAAAAGGACCTTTAGAATCATTGATTTTGGTGATTACGTAAGCCATGGCTATGAGCATGATGTAACATTGCTCTCTCACTAGACCATGAAAAAGCTTTGTCATTTCAACTCAGCACTTTCCTTTGTTCTCAAAATCATCATGAACGTACCACACTGTTCCCTCATTGAAGTATATACGGGGCATACTACAAATGAAGAAATGTTAACCGGGATTACATTTCGCGGTTGGGAGAAAATCTTCAGTGGTTTTGGGTTCGCGTTTGAAACAACTGTGGCGCTACAGTAACACAATGGAATGGCTTTTCGTGGTGGATTTAAGTTCGCGGTAAAGAGTTCATCGCGAAAACGTGAAACCACAGCGAACATTTCTCCATTTACAGTATATGCTTCTCCATTTCTGTCAGTCCGTTCCCAGTGGTACAGTAGGTGTGTCGGCACGAAGGTAACGTTATATCTACAATGAGGCTGACAATAAAACAATAAAACTGCCAAGACTGTCGCCTTTTCACAGCTAGCCTTTCAAGATCAGGGTTAAACGGTTGATAGAAGGGCAACCATCCTGAAACAGATCTCTAACCGTGCTAGCCAGAGAGGGAAATGGAGGAAATTTGCAGTCACCTGTGCAAAAGCAGCAAACCGATGACAACGATGATGAAAATGACTTCAGCCAAAATATTAATGCTAACTGGTTTATAGAATGGTGCTCATTGTTCTTTAAAAAGCTTAAAACATAAGAAATAAGTCTGTGGTGTCTTGTTATATCTCCTACTTTCACCGTCTCTGAATCAAGTCTAGTCAAACATCCTGACCAGACTATGTTCAGAGGTATAGGTCCCATGACCTTCTTTAAAAGGTTGGAGGCTGTGGATCCACACTCTTTGACGTGGTATCGGAAGGGGAGCCCATCCCTACGTCTTCCACCGCCTTAACTCACCCAACCGAAGTCAGGTACTTATTTTACCCCTGGACGGAGTCAGGTAACCATTTACACATGAGGCTGAAGTCATGTTAAGTGCCTTTCTCATTGACAATTGTGCAACAACATACAGTAACTTTCAAAACGGAGGACGAAGAAGACTTTTACCTGTATCTTGGTTGTAAACTCTGCCCTGATGTGCGAGTGTGTCCCAGACGGACGGACCTTTGTCACTGACGTTCCAGGCGCCTTCTATCTGGTACGCAGCCGTTGCCGAACTCCAGATGAAATCTTGCGGAAATGTTCCCTTCAGTAGAGCATCTCTCTCCTTGTCGTACGCCCCATTAATGGGAGTTAAGGCGAGGGTGACCCCTAGAAGTAAGCTAAAGACCTTTCTTGGCTCCATGATAGAACCGTCGGCTGCCAGGGACAAGGACAAATTGACCTCTCTAATGCCCAACGGCCCTTAAACGCAGAAGCGGGGACTATTTTCTGGTTTTCATCAACACTGATAATTCATTATGATGGATTCAAAGGAATAACGCTCGTTTATCAAAATAACTTAATGTTCTTGCATTTTGCCAAATATTGTCGAGTAAGAACAGGCAGCTGACTCAAAAGTTTCAGAAAGTTTAGTCGACAAAAAGAATTCTCCTAGACGATTGCTACATTTTCGGACATACATGATATCCTCATCCACACCCTCAAATATCGCTTACCCAATAGTGTCCTTAACTTATTCTAAATTCATTACCTGACAGTACAAAGGTTATCGGGATTTGAAGGTTTGTTGGCTCATTGTTCAAACCGCGACGTTTGGTGACACCGCGCCGTCATCTCACCACACCACTGCACAAATGTAAAGGCTTACTTATTGTTTGATGACGTAAAAGCAATCTACCTCTGATAGCTTTGTATTCAAACCGACTCGCTGCTGGCATTTGATGGGTTGCATAGAGGGGGTTATGACCAATCGCCAACAGAGTTCGTCATTGTTAGGTGATTGACGTCAGCGTTAGTGTGAATGTTCGAGCTAGTACTACTGTAGCCACTCATGTGGACAATTTGTCTTTGAACTGTATTTGAAGCAAAAATACTCAAGTGAGCGACAATAGGTCACCCAGGCACACCATAGTTATCATAAATCATACTCGCACGCCGCCAAACAGCCGGAGAAAAGGTTGTACAGACCTGTTAGACCATGCATTGCTCTTTGTAGAGGAGCTGATATTTCTCTGAACATTTGGCTCTGTGCGCGCTTTTTTAAAGGAAAATGGCACTTTGAACAACTCGGACGACAATGAGTAGTGCTACGTTATTATCCCGAAAGGCGCAGAACAAGACGGTAAAATGTTACATGTAGTTATAAGATCATGAATGTTCCATTGGTTAATTGAGCAACAAGAGCAGCCTTTGCTGTGTCAGATACATCTATGTCAACGGCACAAGTATAAGATAAAATTCCAATGAAAACATTTCAAGGGCGATTGAAATAAGTACAGCTAATAGCACCATCTACGTCGATCATCCACCTGCTCAATCGATAAAGCAACAGACCACTCCCAATATCGCGAGAAACAGCGAGAACGGGGACGAGATTTGAGAAGCGCCCCCTGTATATCCGTTCACCTCTGCCTCTGTGGTGTTGTGGCAGAAGTACCACATGTTCTCCACGTACTTGGTGAACTCTGAACCCTCGGGGTAGCCGTTGTTCCTGACCAGCTGTTTGTAGAAGACGGAGGAAGCCTTCGGGTAGCGGGTGCGGTCGGGGTCGTTGAAGTCGACATAGTAAAGGCCGAAACGCACAGTGTAGCCGGGTAGCCACTCATACCCGTCCATGAGAGACCAGGCGGTGAAGGCCTTCACCTTAACATTGTCCAGGTTGTAAGCTGGCAGAAAAAAAAGATTTATTAGTTAATTACATTATCAAATTAGCTAGCCATCATATTCAAATGAGGTTTTAGGTAATGAAGGCATTAGTTCAGAATAGTTACCATCATGGAGATAATTTGATATCTAGCAATGATCGGAGAGTCACGGCAAAAGTGCGAAAGATTTTCAAGATATGGTACAGATTCCACTCATTGAGCAAGGAACATGACATGTGTGTGTCAATTTCCTATAATGTAATATGACTATATCAATGTAATCATAATAAGTTATAAGTGCATGTTTAGTATCAGTGCAAACATTTTCCATGATATAAGTGCTAAAGGTGTTGGAAAACGTTCAGTCAGAGCAGATACCTTTCATAACCTCGTTGGTGTGCGTCATGTAGGAACAGATCCGGTCCATGTCCATAAGGATTGCTGGGTCCCGGTCGTGGTCAGGCCTGGTGTAGAGTGAGGAAATGAGGAATGGATGGTTAAATAGTGCAGTGTGAAGAAATAAAGGGATGCATCGTCAAAGAAGAAGCCATCAGGTATGGTCTTAAATGTATATGTTTGCTGTTGTGTACAATGCTAGAATTTTGACATTGTTGATAATCATATAATGCAGTGGACTGTTTCATCATTCGAAAGCTGTTAATAGACGACTACATTAATTCTATTTCATGGTGACCAGGGAGAAATAGAGAATTAAACAATAGAAGGAAAGCACATCAGTATTGGCCTGGATGCCAGACTGTTTCCAGGGCCAGCATACCCCCAAGGAAATTTTACCACAGCTCCCCAAGTTTGACCCTGCTCTAAGTCAGGAGGCTGTCTCAAAATTTCCTCGGGGGCATTTTAGCTCTGGAGCCGAGGAGCTGGCCTATGTAGGCTCTAGGAACAGTCTGCCGTCCAGGTTACATCAATATAAGAGGATGGCGATAGAAACCACTCACCTTCCGTTTTCCGTTATGTAGACATCCGGATCTCCGTACTCGTCCCTGATGAAACCCAGGAGTTTCCGGATTCCCCAGGGAACAGTGTACAGCCAGGTGAAAGGCGTTTGTGGCCAATCAGCCGCATGTCCCTTCTCAACATCCATGTCACTGAAGTAGTTGGGATTTTCTAAGGAAGTATATTAAGGTTGTTAATTGTAGTAAAAAGTATTAGAAGACCTATGAACATTATAGAATGTTACAAACATAGATAAAAGCATTTAAGACAAACTTCACCCTATCTGGTACACAGAGCGATATTTTCTATATACTGTTGTCATGCCCGACTACTATATCCATGTACATAGGTCAATTTCTCCCTAAATCATTCGAAAAGCGAGACAGAATTACCCATACATGACTACATATTGTAACAAATAAACTGGTTTCGAAAATATTTTGTACTTAGAATTGTAGGATCGATTAGCCTTGTAGACCAGATTGTTGATTTCATGCCATACATTGTACCATGTACGATTGTTGAGCAATAAAGTTCACTTCACTTCACTTTAAAGATCGTTCGGTCTTCTTCATGAACATTACGGTGTATGGTTAAATGTTGCAAGAACTACTGACGAACTACAAGTTATCCTGTGCATCTGTATCTGTTTAGCCGGTATAACAGGCAACATCTTCGAAGCCACGAGGCGCACAGAGGCAGCTGGATACATTACACCAAGGAGGTTATATAAAACCTAACCTTTGCACATCTTACTGCAAGCATTGTTCAAAGCTAGTCAGTGAGTTCAAAGCCTTCATGTACAGGTCGCAACATAAAATGTCATGTATGAGTTGACCGACAACTAATTAGTGCATCAGAGGACTATAATTCCTAACGTAATGTTAACCTTCGAGCAATAGATGACCTTTGACCAACCTGTCACAATATGGCCTGAGTCAGCCACCTCCACAGTGGTGTAGTAGTTCAGGGCGAAGAAGTCGGAGGTTCGGTTGATGTAGGCCTTCTGCTCCGGAGTAAACTCTGGCAGACGGGACGAGTTTCTTCCCTCTTCTCGCCCTTTCCTCGTCATGGTTGCCTTGATGGTATCCGATTGAAAAACACGATATTCATATGTAAGACAGCTCTATGCTATGTAATACGAGGTTGACATTTCCAAACCGGCTCGCGGCCGGGCAGTTCGCGGGAAAAGCAAGATAGAAAGGAAACAAAACACACAAACGTAATACAAATTAGTCATGAGCATAATTCATACCAGTACATTATCCAAGTATTAATAAGACAACTAGAGCAAATATTGAGTATTTAAGTTTGTAAGTATTAATGGACAACTAGAACGAATATTGCATATTGAGAATGAAAGTTTGTAAGTATTGATGAGACAACTTGAGCCTAGCAATGACTGGCAAGAAGCTTCTCAAGATCCTCTACTAACTCTACTAACCCTGTGGATCAAACTTAGAAAACCAACAACTACTGTTGTACCTTCATGACATCCGGATAGTCGCCGTTCTTGTAAATCGCATGTGCGAACCAGCCTACGAAGAACTGGACATAACGTTCCGCTGCCTCAACGGTGTCTGGGTCGTCCGGGTACTTTGGTTCACCCCAGTCACAGCTAAGGGCGATGCTCACCTGACAAATAAAGATGCGCCACAATTGCGTAACATTTGGATGGGAGTCAAGGTATCTTCATTGAGTCCATTCATGGATCAAATGAATATTGTCCATTGTGGAAAATAGTTACCTTTTCTGATGGTATATTTGACATTTTCACATTGCCATCAATGTTATATGCGTTCAGGGGGTACAATGCATTGAAATTTTTTAAATGAATGCCGCAATGTAAGGCAACCCATTCAAGACTACTGTGATAAGCAGTTGGCACTGAAGGGGGGGGGGGATTGCACAATGGCGCCACCTAGGTGTTACATTTAAAACTGCAAATTTCGCCTTTTATCTTCATATTGCTGGTGTGTCTATGTGTGTGTGTGTGTGTGTTTTCGCATAGTTGGGACAACATGTATAACTCATGAATTTGCAAGGTGAGTATGTCTTCGCAAGACAATGATCAATGTCAACCACCCAGCGGCTTCCCTTGATACTGCAGCGGAACTTTAAGCCTGTTCTTGTATATTCTATTCTGGACATGCTATAATCTTGCTTACAGTTTGTAACATATACATAAATAAATCTTTATTGACACAACAAAAGTACAGCGACTTTCATAAGGTCTTCTACAACTATACATGCAAACAACAAACAATGGGATACAAAATGATCATTACCTGTCCACCCTGTGCGGCTCTGAACTCGTCGTCGTAGATGTGGTAGGCCTTGGCGTGAGACAGGATGATGTTGTGGGCTGCTATGTACTGTCCCTCGGCTGGATCGCGGTGCTTGGGGGGATAGGTACCTAGAAAGGGAGAACATCCCTCACTGGAAACTTTCTTTGCTACCTTTTGAAGTCAACAAGCTGGAGGAATGCACTCAGAGATGGCAGACTTCATCCCCTTACCCACACTGCCTTGCCTTCCTTGCAGGTCAAATAATAATAACAGGATGTATGTGAATTCTAAGTTGAAGAAAAACACAGAAAAAAAGAAAGACAGACAGACAGACAGACAGACAAGAAACAATACCTCTTAAGGGTGAATACTGACATCTAGTGGCATCTAAGAAACAGAAGCTGAATTTACTGATTTTTTTCTCCAAGTTATGTTTTCGATGATTAACAGAACTGTGTAATACTAAAGGTTAGTTTCTTAAGTTGTAAAATGCAACAACACAATATAATAATACTTGTTACCGTAATACGCTAACAATATTATAAACAATATCAGTAATACCAGAGTTACATTTCCAAACCGGGGCCCGGCCGGTCAGTTTCCGGGAACGAAAAATATGATATAAAAGACAACAAAAAAAAAGCTTTCAGAAAATTAGTCATGAGCATACTTTGCATTTATTTGTTGATAGACACTTGCATTTTTCGTTCCGCTTAACACCCCGGCTGGGCTCCTTTGGAAATATAACCACGGCACTACACCCACCGATGCCATAGCCCTCCAAAGCTATGATCCAGGGATCATTGAATGTGATCCAGTACTTCACGCGATCCCCGAAGATCCAGTAGCAGAAGCGAGCGTAGTCTCCGAACAGATCGTGGATCACGGTAGTGTTGGTGGTGTGGTTGTTGAGGAAGCCTCCGTACCTATCCTAATAGACAGCAAATCATGAAATGCATAACAGATAATCGATAATGATAACAGATGACCTCTTGCAAGTAGAAGGAAACTAAAAGGTTAGTTAAAAAAACACTATATTATGCTTAATATACCACAAACTCACATTCACACGGGTATTACACCAGTATACTGAATTCACGATCCCCGCATTCGTTTGAAAGTCGCGCCGTAACTGGCGCCTGGGCATGACCTTTGACCGAGTAACGCCATATATAGTAAATCCACTCTGAGCTGGAGCACAGCATGGTGTCAATCTAAAGCTTATTACCATGAGCACAGTAAGCCGCTGTCGTACTTTATATTATAATTAAGCCCTTACAATTGTTCCTGTCATATAAGCTCAAAAAAGATATCAATTCACAAGATTTCAGGGTCGATGTTAAAGACTTCTGAAGTCTTACAGAAAAGGAAATGAAGTCCAAGACAGCCAGTTATTAAAAGTCAACAATATAGATGCACAATCAAAGGAACAGATGAATGAAACTGTTGTTGAGCTACATGTGTAGGAATTGCATGCACACGATATTTTGTTTTAACGATACAATTGTAATATTGCGAATGGATTCACGATGATCATACCTGTAAAGCCTGTGGAAGGTCCCAGTGGAACAGTGTGACCATCGGTTCGATGTCGTTGACTATCAACTCGCTGATGAGTCTGTTGTAGTAGTCGACGCCATCTTGGTTCACTCCATCTTGTTGCTCACCTGTGAGGAAAACAGAAACAACAACAAAACAACGTAAATAAATCTCATTGAACCCTCACATTTCAATACCAGCGGCGCTTTCTACGATGAATTAAGCAAATTATTATCTTATCATAGCTGTCACATGAGTGGCCCTTCGCTCACTCGGTGGTTTATTTAGTGGAACGGAACATGCCATATAACACCGTATACACAAAAGGGAGAGTCATTAACCCTATATGTCTTAAATGTCTGCAACCCTGACAAGCTGTACTGTGAACGCTAAACATATAGAATACCTGTTACTCTCATGACATTTGCACCCAAGGGGTAAATGTTAAGTTGATTAACGGCAAACAGCGGTGACCACCGTGTAAGGGTAACATCACAGTTTTTTCACCCATGCTTGACTTTGTTTTGACACAAACGTGTGTGCACAGGTGGACTGTATGCCATGAAGCACCAGGCACAGGTAACTGTTATGTTCAGTATGTTCAACCTCCACAGAAACTATGTGGAATGTCGCAGTGTGAGCGCCAATAAGGGAACGCTAGAGAGCGACCCTGGCAAACTTTGATTGAAAAAACAAAAACGAACAGGATAGAAGCCTCTCTGGACAGGGCACGGGTTAATGGGTAGCCTGGGTGCAAGACTGTTTTCAGGGCCTACACAGGCCAGCTCCTTGACTTCAGGGCCAACACGCCTCCAAGGATAGCTCAAGCCTCCCTCTCACTGGACCCGCGCCACGTTGGCGGCGTCGCTGCGGCCGATCGAATTGACAAAGCACTCAACGAATTTCATCGACAAAAAACGAATCTTTTTAAGCTTTGTGTATTTTGTTGTCTTTTTGGTCATACTTGTACGTTTTGAATGATATTCACATGATAAAGTCAAGGGTAACACAAATCCAGTTTAGGACGCAGCGACGCCGACAGCATGCCGTGGGTCCAGTGAGAGGGGTGCTTCAGGATGTCAATATTCCCTTGGGGGCATGTTGTCCCTACAGCCAAGAGTATATTCTTGTTTGTGAGGTCTAACCTGTGGGAAATATCCTGGGCCATGAGATAGAGAAGCGGTAGTACTTCAGTCCCATCTGCTTCATCAGTTGTATGTCTGCCGGGTACTTGTGGTAGCTGTCACAGGCAACATCACCTGAAGTAGGGAAACAACGCGTCAGCTGTCACAGGCAACTGTCTGAGGACGAAGCATGATACAGTCACTACCACTCATCTACCAAGGCTGATATACTTTGATCTGTTTTCTCAAGTGTAGACAAAATTTAAGACTACTTAATCACAGTGCAGTTTCTTGAGTTATGCTGTCCGTCCACTAGCATAGGGGTATCGGTACATATGCATTGGGGTGTCCGAACATAGTGGTGTTAGCACACAGTCGTGCCAGAACAAAGTGGTGTAGGGACATAGGGATGTCGGAATATAGGGGTGTCGGTTACATGTACATGGGGGCGAAGGTACATAGTGGTGTCGGTACATAGGGGTGTCGGTACATAGGGGTGTCGGTACATAGGGGTGTCGGTACGTAGGGGTGTCAGTACATAGGGGTGTCGGTACACAGGGGTGTCGGTACGTAGGGGTGTCGGTACGTAGGGGTGTAGGTACATATGGGTGTCGGTACATAGGGGTGTCGGTACATAGGGGTGTCGGTACGTAGGGGTGTCGGTACATAGGGGTGTCGGTACACAGGGGTGTCGGTACATAGGGGTGTCGGTACATAGGGGTGTCGGTACATAGGAGTATCGATACACAGGGGTGTTGGAACAAAGGGATGTCGGTACATAGTGGTGTTGGAACGTAGGAGTCTCGGTACATAAGATTGTCGGAACATGGAGGTTTTAGAATTTGGCATAAGAGTGTCGATACATGTACATAGGAGTATCGGAAAATGGGGGTATCAGAACATAGGGGTGTCGGTACATGTGTGTGTCGGAACGTAGGGTATTCGGTACATATAGGGTTGTCCACCTCGAAAACATAACCAGTTGCAGACCGTTACCTGTATCTCGGTTGTTGTCCTGGTGTGCGAGTGTGTCCCAGATGGACGGACCTTTGTCACTGACGTTCCAGGCGCCTTCTATCTGGTACGCTGCCGTTGCCGAACTCCAGATGAAATCTTGCGGAAACGTTCCCTTCAGTAGAGCATCTCTCTCCTTGTCGTACCCGCCGTTAACAGGTATTATAACAAGGGAGATGACAAGAAGAAAATAGTTAACGAACGTTCCTGTTTCCATGATCATCTAAGAATCGCTGACTGTGACCGACATTGGCGCATGGACTGGTATGCGACCAATAGCATGCAAGACAACAACAACAGGGACTCACTTGGGGTATGCTAGTAAAAGCGTTCGACATTAGCTAGAACAAATCACCTCTGTCGTATGTCTGTTTGCTCATGTGCTGTGGCATTATATACATGAAGGGGGCATGCTTGATTATGGAAACCGAAGTTCAGACAACAGGTTTTATTTTGATATCTTTTTAAGAAATTTTTCGATAGCCTCATTCACACCCCGTCAGGGTGCCCTTGACGTGTCAGGTACATGTGCGCAGGTGCGAAATTGACATGCCTGTAAGGACTTCCTTGCGGGTAACCTTAGTCTAAAGTTTACTAATAGTTTATTCAATGGTCCAAGGCTGACTTATTGTTTGTCTTAGTTAATAAGCTACAAGAGGAAGTCATGAATTTCACGGTTGCCATGTATTGGATATGGCCGTGACTATATGTATACCCTCTACTGAGGTCCATCTGGGCCACTTCATTTAAATTCATCTTCATTTTCTTAATTAGTTTGTTTTAAAAAAACGTGACCCATGCGTCTTAATGTAAGACGCACAGGGGTGACGCCCATTTCCTTTTCTGTAGCCCTTGGACCACACATTTGTGCAAGTCACTATAGCTACAGCTGGAGGCTGGTCCGCTGGTAGCGGATGTGTCTTTAACTACCATATTCTTTCCCAAATGCTGAGTGCTAAGCACAAAAAGCGCAGTATGTACCATTTTCAAAGTCTTTGGAATGCCCCGGCCGGGGATGGAACTCACGACCTACCGTGTGTAAGGCGAACACTCTACCAATCATTGCACCGATTGTTCATCCATCCACCCATCCACCCATCTTCCATCAATCGGAATCCTTAATCCGTCCTTTCTTCATCCCTCCAACTATCCTCCTCCCTCAACCCATCATCCATCCGTCTTACCCCCATCTATTCATTCTCCCTTTATCAGTCACTCAATCTATCTATCTTCCCATCTTCCATCTTTCCTCCATCCGCCCTCTCTCCATCCTTCAACTATCCTCCTCCCTCCATTCCTCCATCCATCCGTCTTACGCCCAGAAATTCTTTCTCCCTTTATCAGTCACTCAATTCATCTACTTGCTTACCCATCTATCCTCCAATATTCCATCTATCCTCCATCCTTCCTTTCTCCATCCCTCCAACAATCCTCCTCCCTCCAACAATCCTCCTCCCTCCATCCATCCGTCCTCCGCCTATCGATTCATTCTCTCTTTATCACTTAATCAATCCATCTACTATTTCACCCATCTTTCCTCCCATCATTCACCTATAATCCATCCATCCATCCTCTTCCTTCATCCCCCTAACGTACACTTTAGATTGTCGTTTCCGCAAATAGCCCGGCCGGGCCCCGGTTAGGAAATGTGACCCTAGCATTAGATAGAGCATAGCTTAATCAGTGCATTCTACGTATAGTGAAACTGTCACCTGAATCTATAGCGTAGAGAGTTGCCTGTGACTCCAATGCTAGCCACGGCGTCGAAAAGAAACCATGATAATATACGAAAACACGACAAGTAGCCTTCAGATTGTTTACAAGCAATAAATATAATGCAAATAACACTTGTGGTTTGTCATCAATAGCAAACACACGACATATATAGAAAGTATAACAAGTACTACTATCACCCTGTTGGCTTTAGTCCTGGCCATTGATATTCACTTAACCACATTTAACTTTGATTATAGACTTTGGGTCTATGCGAAGGAAAATTCAAACTCTTTTTTTCTTTTGTTAATGCTTCTGTTCAATACACTTCTATATTGAAGATACGATGTATTCTATCACATAAGGCTTTTCTGTGTACTTTAAACGTAACGTGTACAATATCCTCACCATACCTTTATACATGTACATTCCCCTTTCCCAACCGGTATAAACATATAATAAGAATACGTAGAGGTATGCTGGTATACATAGTGTTACATATACTAAACATTGGGTCTCGAACATGATCTATATATTTCAAAATGGCAGTAAGCTGATTTTGTCAATTTTAACAAATAGAAATATTAGGATACATATAAAGCCTAGTTTTGCTAGCAATCACTGGCCCATGGTACAAAATATTCTATCGGGTCGAAAGATGAAACCTCTAGAAGATACAAATAGACAACAGACTGTTTGATGAGATGGGTATCTGAGAAATCAACCAAATGATGTTTCACTTTATTGAGAGTTGGAGACCATCATTACGACAGCACATTTTGCGGCAATTACAGGCGACATTTCCTTCTTCAGAGAATAAATTTTGACAACCAATTTTTACCATAACAGCGAATCTATCAAGATGAGCTGCATTTTAATCAAGTCCCCTGGTTTTTAGAAAAAATGAACTAAGCAGATACATATCATTCTTTCTGTGAAATGTTTTGAATATTTTAAAGGTCACAGAACCCAGTCTTCAGCCCAGCAATGTCACTAGCACCGCTCCCTCCTTTGCACTGCAGGTCTGAGTTTTGGCAATCGCTGCTCCTGTTGCAAAGTTTCCGCTGAAAAACAACAAAATCAAACTATCTTAAGACTGTTGTTTTGATAAACGTGGGTCAAAGGTCACAGGGAGGGACCAAATGAAAGTTTGCTTGGGGGGAGGGGCAGGATTGGCACCTGCTGATTTGGTCAGTATTCTTCAGGCGTTTTAACGTCACACCACCCCTTCACTGTCCCAGCTTGGTCTCCCCCTCCGATGCCACCCCTACATCTCAGAGTGGAATTGCCGCACTGGACGTCTCTGTTGCAGAGTTTTCTCTGAAAAGGAAGAAAAAGAACAAGCGCACGGTACAATTCTGTACGCCGCCATTTTAGAACCACCGTTAGTTGGTCAGTGGGGGAGGGTCCGTCCAAACTGTAGTAGACATCTAAGTGTGAGTCGAAAACTGAAAAGAAAACAGATAACAAAAAAAGACAAATAAGTAAAGAAACAAAAAGGGGTCGTTAAAATAAATTCTTGCAAAACTACGGGTTACTATATACTTAGGGAATGGTGCGGGGAGAGTTAAGTTAATTTGGGGATTCACATTCATGGTAAAACGTTTCGTATTCAAAAGAAATCATTAAAAATGTGTAACCGAGGAGGTTCCTTGATGTGACAAACTGTCAAAAGCCCAGATATCATCAAAATTGCGCCTTCTTTAGAACGACAAATAGTGTAATATCTAATTTTCCACAAAAAATATCTGCCATTGCAAATTTTGATACGAAATCAACATATATTTGCTTTAAAAACATGAATTCTGATGATAACCTTTATTGTACCTCCATGCCCTATTAGGCTAAATTTCGTGATAGAATACAAATAGAGACAAGACTTCTAATACCAAAATCTAAAACATGGCTTAGAAAACATACCATGCACCGCTTCTTCAGTGGTTTGGTCCAGCCGGTCTGTACGCAGTCGTAGAACGGTTTGCCGTCATTGCCGGTGCAGTCACTGGCGGAGTTGCACTACAGAACAAAGTCATTTGAGGGTCAAGGAAATAAAGCCAATCTCATTACACCGCCTAGCCTTTCTATATCGTGCTCCTCACCAGCAGCCCTCCGACTGGTCATGGAGGGAGCCATTGACAGTAAGAGTTTGTTTGGGCATTTTAACAAAGTTTCACAGTGGTTACTGGTAGATGCATTTATCTTTCATTGCCTCTATTACGAATTAGACGCCTAGCCTACTACTACCTGGTGTGTTATTGCCATACAACCCAAAAGAAAAAAATCTAAATAACAATTCAGTCGCAAAGATCTTAACAGTGTTCATTCTAGATTACTTTTCTTCTTCCTATGATCCATATATTGTTTGTTGTTGTACCATCAAAATGGTAAAATCATGACAAGCCACTGACATATATGAGCAGATTTTTGTTTTAGCTAATGAAGAATTTTTCGAATATAACAAAGTTCAAAATATTCAAGTGATCTGTATGCAATGTTCCTACCTCGTCCCAAAAGGGCCACCCTGGAGCGCCTCTCTTTTCTCTGCTCAGTGCTGCCACCTGTCGCTGTGGTGAGGAATTGCAGGTAACCGTCACAAGATGCTACCATGCTTTATCATTTGAAGATATCACATCTTGTCATAACAAAGAATTCACGTTTACCCAAATGATTAATACTACATTTCTCAAAAACAAATTCTTCGAAATTCAAGATATGCACAAATACAAATTTCTTCGTCTTACCGCAATGGAATCTCCAAGTTCGGTGCCATCACTTTTCCATACAGCAAGATCTCTCATAGCCTAAAAGCAAAACAAAACAAAAGATAAGCCATCATTGGATACCATAATCAGTAGCTACATAAAGAAAAATGGTACCCAAAAGAGTGGCAACCCATTGTTTATGTACGAGAACAAGAATGAGAGCGACGGCATAACAAAGTTGTGGGTCTTGTGTATTTGATGGCTCAGAGTCTTCAGACCCAATACAAATACGCTGTGCCCTTTGGGCCTTTTGAATTGGACTGTAAGAATCATTTCAAACGATGGCTATAGGCAAATGACGTTGCATGGGGCTCGTAGACAAGACGTTCGAATTGAAGTAACTTGCAAATTCCTGGAGATGTCATGAGTAAATATCTTATTTTACCTTATGTTTTATGGAACGTCTCTACTTTTTCATTGAATTTGAGCATGAGAAATTAACACTACCCTATTAACATTTAGGGCTTCAAATGGAATAACCCCAAACGTTTGCGTGCATGTATGAGTGCCAAACGTTTGCGTGCATGTACAATGTATGGCTATGAGGGCCAAGGAAACTTGAAGTTGAGCAGACGGCTGCTTGAGATATCCCAACTGACCGTCAAAGCCAAGGCCATGTTGTTTTTATTCAAGCTGTTATATACAAGTGCACATATGGTTTGTATCTGCTGTCCTAAGTGCTATACTACTCCTATCATTCAGGGGCAATCTGAACACATTACGAATGCACGTCGTCTTTTGTGGAATAGTGTCTAGACATATCTAGATTATTAAGCGTCATCCTGTTTAGTTCCAGGCTCTACCCTCACAACTTTAATCCTTCGCCTTTAAGATTTCATAGAATAAAGACTTAAGGAATTCTACTCGGTAAAGGCAATAAGTTTGTTTCTTAGAGGGTTTATCAGACCACGTTAGAGGTATCTTTTAAACCTCGTTCATAATAGCAAACAAAAACAGCAACAGTTTAATACATGTCTTGGGCGAAATCAAAATGTGGTCCGACCAGATTTTTTACAAGTCATCGGATGCGCACCAAACATAGCTTTTGGTCATACATGTGGGTAGGGGTGCAGCATTCGTCAATTAACTCATCAACCAACGCACTAACTTGTGTTACCAACTGTGAATCCTATTACGTCACATCTACGTCACGTCCGGGACATGAGACGGAGGAAAGGCATGTCCGGTCTGGCCGCAAACGTTTCCCGTCAACAACACGCTTCAGACAAGCGGTATTTTGTTTATGTTTGTGTCCAAACATGCTTCATTTTGTTGACTAAACGCCCACAGAGAAACATTATCCTGTGTGGGAAATGTGGACTGTGAAAAACATACACTTCGAGTGAACTGTTTTCATTATACAAAATGTACATGTAACGAACTCGGAAACTTTTTTATTTGACAACCAAAGTTCTTGACTATTTTCCTATGTAATATGTAATATGGCAATGTTGAATGATTTACGATTATAATCAATTAAGTGTTTCATCGCTAAATATAAAACAGAAAATTGTTTACATTCAATCTGTAATCGTCCACAATATGAGGCTCAAATAAGTAAGCTTTTGTAACAATCAAAAATCTCCCAAAGCCATGTAGAACACCTCAAAAATTTCATTTCTACTAATATCACAAAACTCACTTATCATTTACAACGTTGGACTATCCATTAGCCTCTGAATCCAAAGAGGACCCCCCCTCAGTAAAATACGTAGAAACATCAAATAGACCTAGTTATAGACTAAATATTCTTATTGTACGTGACAGTTTGCTAACAAGACAGGATCAAGGCTAAGTCAAAGGCTTTCTCAAGCATCTCAGTCCGATCATTGTTACAGGGACTTTCTGAAGAGATTCGAGCCTAAACAGCTTGTATTTCCCGGCTAGAATGGTCTGTGGTTAGTAGGAAATACCGCGGCTTTTCTTAAAGACGAACCGCTATCCTGTGCGATCAAGCCCGGAGCCTGGGGATACGATTAGAGCGGGGAGTGTGGAAAAGCTCTTAATGCGGTCAATACATCACTTAGTTCTTATCAATCAGAAAGGCAGATGTTAAGGAAACCTTGGTTTCCCGTATAGAGTAGTCCGACATTTTCAAATTCTTTTGAATTTCTTCTTTTGCCTTTATTTTCACGCAAGGACCGTTAAGTCGGACGTTTTCTTATTCTTCCTGATTCTTTTCTTTTCTCTTCTATTCATGCAGAGACCGCAACGTTACTTTGTTATCTCAAGCCGAACAAATCTAATTTCCGTGGGAAAGTTAGCAAACATAATGTCTTTCTTTGAAGGAGAGAATATAATGCTTCAAATGATTTCAAGCTTTCACTTCTACAGAGAAGATTTTACAAGACACCATTAAGAAAGCTTTACTTTCAGGGAAGACCTTTATTTCATGTATAACTTCGAAATATTCTTTTAAGTGGGTGTAGAATTAAATATCTCTGCACATACGGCTTTTATGAATATGTGTTATATCTATGAACAAGTTTTGGTTGAACTCGTCGAAAAGCAATAAGTCAGACACAAGTAAACTTCGAAGCGCTATCGACGACAAAGGGCAAGCTAAAAAAGTAGATCTTGGCGGGAAATTGTAATGTATTTAGCCTACGGGCAAGAACTTGCAATAAACTTATTATTATTAATGTATTCGAACAGTCCTTCATCCTAATAAGCGACTATCACATCAGGGAAGTTAGAAAAAACTTTGCAATTGTTTACCGCAACATCTGCTAGGATACCAGACAAGCTAGACGGTTTTCGAACCCGTTTCTATCCACTCAAGGACATGATGACCTTGATCCACCAAAAGCATCTTGTCAAACACAGAAGCCCTATTTACTCCCCTTCTCTAATCTAATTAGCTTGAAAGCTACATGTTAATTAATTACATACACAAACATCATTAGCCCCCTAATTTGCACCATGCGGGGCCTGTCGGTATAATCAACACGGTGCCTATGGGAATATTTCACAAGGAAACCGAAGCCTGGACACTGTCAAATTGCAAAGTGGAAAATTAATGATTTTACGACAAGTCGTACACACACTTACACATGTAAGGAACGTGTTTATTTTGGTCTTAAAAGTTCAAATAGAGGTTAATTTCCCTCTTCTCGTCTGCCCTGTTTTCTGACACTCGTCAATTGGACAAGCTGTCAGAAAACAGGGCATTTGAGAAAGTCCCAATCTTCAAAATCAACCTCTGTTTGGAGAGACTTCCTTTCATCATTAAAAACTGTTAAGAAATCGTTTTTTTTTTTTGCTAACTGAACTCATTGAGAGTACACTACGGTTGTAATATCAAGACCAGTGCAAATCTTTTCGCCACTGTTGTAATCTCTAAATGCATTTCGAATTAAGTATAATATAGGAAGTAGTTTTTAGTATCATTCTTTGTCATTCGTATATTTATGTTACATGTATTTGCAAATACCTTTTTTTCATTTCACGAGCGCTCACTTAATTAAAAGTTTGTCGGATAAAGGATTGTACGAATGGCCATGAGTAGCTAGTCTAGAACTTCGGACAAGACGCCTCAAACGAGAATACCTCCACCCGAACGAATCTAATTACTGCTTCGACAATAAACAACGTCGGACAGGAATGGCTAATCTACAAAACAAGACGTTGTACACGACGATTGACAAACATACAAACTTTGCCAACAAACAAGGATAAGACTTTGCTGAGCCCTTCTTAAGTCGGCCTCCAGACCAATTAACAACCAGCCACACAACACGGGGCTTTGCACGACAGGCCAGGAAACCAACATCGTGTTCTAATTAGAAAGGGGTGCGTACATAAATGTCTGGGGCCAGCTTCTTCCAACTACTACTAAATGCCTTTACTGGCACACTTCCGAAACAACTACGCACCTAACACTGTTCTCTACCATTTCGACCAGTCTTTCTGCATTCTCGTTGGATATAATCCCTGGTTTACAGTTTAAATACAGTCTTTGTATCGTGTATTTACGGAGGATTATGGGGCCAAAGGGGTACAGAACAAGCCGTCGCTTTAGGGCGAATAGATTTGTGTCGAACAATACGACAGGTCAACTGTGGTGTTATACATGAAAAGACGCAGTTTGGCCACATTCTTAAACTTCAGTGCATAATCATAGACTTGAATATGGATCTCTAAATACTATACAATAGAGGTTTATATCGTGTACCCTTTTTTAAAAACACTGCCCCAAACCCAACACTTAAAAAGTATTCAAAGGCAACTTACGGACGATCTCACGATCGAGGATTTCACCACTACCGCCGCGCAGAGAACGCTCAGAGCTCCCAGTAACATCGCCGTAGTCGCCCGCATGGTTTAAAGTTTCTTTCCGTCCTGTCGTCTGAAAACACGGGAGAAAGTCTTGGCTGTGCTTAGAGGAGAGACTATAGACACTGTGGGGGAGTTCCTTATATATGCTTGGTATTTAAACTCTCCCCGGAAACGGAAGTGACGAAAGATCTGAAATACCGCAGGGAGGGGCGGTACAACCACTTGGCCACGTGATCACCTGAGGGATGTACGCAAGAATAGGCACGCGATGTTTGCACTTATATGGTTGTTTCAAACTAAAGAGATGCTGTACAAGGAGAAATGTTTGCGATGCACGTAGTTTTAATTGCGTGGTTTTCACGGTTACTTCATCACCGCTAACTTAAAACCATATTTTTTTCGCTTTCTGCCCATCTACCCCCTTCGCCCTTGTTTCAACTGCGAACACTCCATATTCTACCAATAACCTCGAAATTAAATCCTGGCGAACATTTTCCCTTTTACAGTATCTAACCACGTCAAGGAAGATCTACTACAGGAAATTGTGGCCAAGACTTTGCGGTTGTCACACACTCACAGTCATTTATCATGTTATGACAGGTAGACTAGATTTTGGTGATCTCCAAGCAGATGTTTGGGGTCGAAATCCTAAACTTTTCTTTGACTTTCCTGGCTTCTCTAACGGCTACTACTCCAAGCAGACGTCGGGGTAAAATCGTAATCGGTCTGTCATAATCACTTTAATCCATCCCAACATTTGCTCGGAAATAAACTTTCTGGTGAGACCAAGAACACACCAGTTTATGAATGGTATGGTATCCTACATAGGTCTTTAGATACACCGATATAGATTTGATGCTAGTGAAACAAAGGGGCAAACACACAGATAAACAAATAGGCAGGCAAAGAAAACGATCATCTTCAGATTTAAGAGGTTCATCTTTAAAAAAAAGAAGGGACACATGTTGTAAAAAAAAAAGCAGTAATCGATTTTTTCTAGTACCTCGATCGAAATAACCGGTGGAGTCTAAAATGGCGAATATTTTCAGAACAAAGTTCAAGCTAATTGTTATCTACATTAATCTCCAAGCAGATCTACACGGGGCGCGAAAATCGTATATGCTAGCCAGAGAAGGTCCCGTCAGCCAGATAAGCTCCAGCCTATCTATCTGACGGGACCTTCTCTGGCTAGCATATACGATTTTCGCGCCCCGTGTAGATCTGCTTGGAGATTAATCTACATTCCATTACCAGCCCTGAGATCTCTAATTCTTTCATCCAAAAATCACATTCTGATTCAGGGTGACGTGACAAAAACAGGTGTGAGTCAATATCTTAAAATCAAGATATACAGGTTTTTGTATGCCATATATAGTCATATACATGTACACCGCAATGTCGTAGAATACACGAAGTTGAATTCTTTTGACCTCATGATCACCCAAAAACAGGGGGCGAGAATTTATTTTGAAGACATGACTGTATGCTACGATGACGATGACGCCTTTTCCGGGATTTAGAAGTTAGCTACACCGCCACTGTGCATGCTACTTCCCATTGAACCGCCAGATGACGCTCTTAGTCTTGCAAAGTCTTGCAAAGACACGAAGGTGGTATATTGCATGAAAATCTGTAAGTATACAAAATATACTCGTGTTCTGGATAAGATATGGTCCGGAGTTTTGAGTGGAAGATATCTGCTGTTGTGCACGGGAAGAAGTGATACAAGTCGCGCCCTTCCAACTTGTAATCCTTTCGTAATAGAGTATGATAGATTGGATGGTCATCATGAAGGTGCAGTACTGCATAATGTCAATAGAGGCGCTGCAGCCAAGCACGTAACACCTAGATGATGGCACAAATTGTACGGCAAGAATGATGAAATAAACTAGCATCCAGGGCCTACACAGGGCAGTTCCTCGGCTCCAGGGCTAACATGCCCCGAAGGAAACCTCGCCTTCAATCGATCCCTCGAAGAAGACCCTTTGCAACTAGTGTTAGTCTTTGCTATGCCATATTTTTGCCTCACCCACTTATATTGCCTTTTTATACAAAAACACTTAAACCCCCAGGAATAAAATACTGACTTTAAATATGTGCCTGTCCTGCGTGACATGACAAGACAAAGACATCTGCTTATTTTTGTTTACCCATGCTGGCACGATGTTTACTTAGAAAAAATAAACAAGGGTGTTTACTTAATTCTATGTGTCATAATAGCCGACTAGCCCAGGCAAAATACTCCGCCTATCCAAATATGAAACAAAGTGTACAAGAAAGAATATGATACAATTAGTGTGCGACAAAAATATTATTACCGTTATGTTAAATTGCGTATGCGGCAAGGCAGTGTTCAGTTTCAAGAAAGTGAAATGAAATAATATTTTACTACAGTATAGACGTAGTGTCTAAAGCGTGAGTAAGTCAGGTAATTTCTTCAATGATATGAAAGTCAAAATATGAATGGGGGCTTCTTGAAAAGAGTTATATTAATATCTAAATCTTAACTTAAGGCATTGTTGAAGGGTGGCTGAGGAATTTTGGGATGTTTTTGAAAAAAAACCTTCCTCAACCTTGATTTTTTTCCCAGGTAGTACCGTATAGCAAGGTGATAATTTATGTTAATTAGTATGATGTCATGATTACGTCATCAAGATTTATAGGGCCACGCCCATTTTTTTTAGAAGAAACGCTCTCCTTGGCTTGTGCTTCGATATTCATCAAAATAACTTTGCAGGAATGTACATGATAGTAATACTTAAACAATGACGCGTGGCTACTCGAATATTTTGAAATATTGATTTTTGGCGAATTTCTTTTTGTTATCTGGCACGTGGCTTAAAGTTCCTATTGAAGTTTTAATTGATTTTAACCTTATATAACAAATAGAGGATACATAAAAGGTAAATCTGTTCCATGTTTGTTGTTAGACTTTTTAACATTTAAGGAGCATATATCAAGAAAGAAGACAGTATCTTCCATTGACTGTCCCAATTTTTTGTGTGGCAGAAACCATGACAGTCAAAAGGTACTTTGTCATGATCTTTGCACATAAAAGGTTCTTGCAGATTTCTAAGGAGTTAGAATTAAGACAGGGCAGAGAGTTAAGACCCCGTGTGGGTAAGGTGGCCCCGTTGCCGTGCCTTCTGCCAACTTGTATCAGTTCCAGCTGACTGCAAAAGAATGAAACGGATCGCTTGCCTTTTTCCGCTTCTTTCTTCCAAGGAATGTTCTTGGTGTGGGTTATACCAATGGGTCTTCTCACGGTACACATCTTTTACATCTTGTACAAAATCAAACGTATTCGTTTCATTCATATAATAATCACTGTTTCCTTTAGCTATACATACCTATTTGGAACTCACTAAAGATACCTCAGAAGCAGACATGTTATTTTGAAGCAAATGTTATTATCTATACATCCCCATTCTGCAATAATAGAACCGTCCGTATGCAGACGACACAGTGTGAACCTGACAGAAAACTTGTTCCCGCCCAGCATGGAAGTTTTCTTAATCCCCATAAGACGCCTTGTCACCGATATAAGGATGTCACGAGGCCTGAATCTTAAGAAACAAAACCTACCACAAACACAAAATTACGACACTGTTCCTATGAAAATATGTCCCCTCAAAGTGCAACATTCTTTAGTTAGTCCTTTATCGTCTTACATGTAGGTCTCACACTTCTTGTGTTTTTAGACCGCCTTTTACGTTTGCCGCGCAAATAAAACATTTCCTCCTAATACAACACGGCGTTTAAACAATGGCGTTTAGACAAGCTGTTTTTAGTATGGATATATCATTGTCTTAGCCTGCTTTGGCGCCCTAGATAATAAAAGGTGTGTGAGGTTTGGGTTAATGTTTGACGGGAACTTTATATATCCTCCTAGCCGGCCTCTTGGAATGCAAAGAACGCCTGTCCCGCGCAGCCTAGTCAAACAGTACGTAACAGGCAGCGGACACACAACACATGTTTCCAATCCTCCGTCGCTAGCGCTCCTAAAGCCGCCTACGTCAAACGATCGAGGGGGTCCTGTGTTCGAGTCCCGAGAATAAGATATATTCACCGTTGCTGGCAAGCCTGTATTCCGGTGGAAAGGAACCGTGAAACGACAAGGTGAAGATGGGAGGTTACGCTACAGCAATGTCGTTACTTTGTTTGACCCTGGTCGTCTTAGCCGTGGAGGGAATCGACCTAACGAGAACATGGGTGAGTTGAAGCATCAAAAATCGTCTGCGTTCCTTACTTAATGATTTTCGGAGTTCATTTCTTTATATTTTGCTTCGTATTGCATATCTTAGTTCAGTATTGCAAAATCGCCTGGTTATAGTTCAGTAGCTTTGCTATTTCTTACTGCTTACCAGTGTTTTCCGATGTTGAATGGCTTTTCCGTATGTTCTTATGTTACATGTACAAGAGTTTACTCATTCCTACCCAAGCACTGCATACCAGAGAATCCTGTAACTCTATGACTTAAATCCCTTTTAGATAAGATGAAAATTATACTACCCTCATTCACAGACATAAGTGCAAGTATTAAATCTAGTGAAAGATTTACCTTATTTCGTACACACACAATTTTTTTTTTGTGGCGTGCGACTTCTAGTAGTCACTATGTACTTAGTCGCCATCGGAACATTTTCAATGTAGTCATCTGACAAATTTGCAGAAGTCTAAACAGTCCTCCCCCTCAAGCTGTGCTCGTGTTACTTGACATATGTTTGTCTTTCAAGCAAGAACAGCGCCCCTCAGGGAAGGTCGGTTGCGATTCTGTTGAAAGCTTTAGGCCGTACCCTTTCAATTACTAGCCGCTCAAGTTTCGGCACATTCCCCTAAGCCTCTGTAACACATAGCCGACCATGGCCTCCCGCGGTCGAACCCTCTCCGACCATGGTTGGGAGTTAGTCGTGAGGAAAGTCGCCTATGGTCGGGAGCTTGTCGGCAAGGTTTTCTACTAGTTTTCAAGTTGTCTGTGCTGTGACATTTTGACACTTGAATGGAATTGGGAAAGTCATATCCGTCTCAGATGATCAGAGTTCATTCCAGTACCCCCAACCCGACCATGGTTAGGGTATTATGGTCGTGAGTTGTCGTTGTTTGAATGCGTCTGCGCTAATTGTGGACTATAGAAGGGTAGATTGCCACCAGAGTTAAAACAATATGGCAGTCGCCATCCTTTATCTAGTGTATACACGACTTGAATGCTTGTGTATAGTAAAACATGTTAGAAGACACTTGCGTTTTACAGCTGTTTACAGAATCACAACAGCGGAACTGTACAGTTTGAATATCGTGTAACGGTTTAGGCCGAGATAAAAAAAAAAACACAGCAAAACGTAACGTTATATTGAATCTTGTGTTAGATTCCAACCAGGCTACTTCTTTTTATCAATTAGAGTTAAGATAAGGTCACTGATAGTATGCTTAATTTATTACATGAACAAGTCTGGTCTAACTCGACTTAAGACCTCACAACAACTGTGAAAGAGGGACAGGAAAAATCTTACAAAATGGTAAAAACATCATCTGATGTTTGTTTGAACCTTTCTTTTTGTTTATTAAGTGAAGTGAAGTGAACTTTATTGCTCAGCAATCGTACATGGTGCATTGTATGGCATGAAATCAACAATCTGTTCTACAAGGCTAATCTATCCTACAATTCTATTAAAGTACAAAATATTTTCGAAACCAGTGTATTTGTTACAATATATAGTCATGTATGGGTAATTCTGTCTCGCTTTTCGAATGATTTATGGAGAAATTGACCTATGGCTATGTACATGGATATTAATGAGAAGGTCAAATCGGCACGCAGACCGCTTTTCATTGAGGTCATGAGGGAAGAAGTGAGGCTCAGATAGAATACAACAGAGCTACAACTAACATCATTTTGTGTTGTGTTGCATTGGCACGTTCTTTGTGCATACCAGAAACACAGGTGGACTTTTCACGCCCCGCAACAGGGGTAAATGCGGGTGACAGGGCGGAAAATCGCTTTGCAAAAGATTAAAGGGGAAAGGAATCCGGCTAGACTACAGCGTTCTTGAGACATGGCGGTAAGGTGCTCAACCGTGCTAGGGAACACAGGGGCTGCGAAAACAATACAGCCGCTGAGCCTTACAATGGTTGTGGTATTGATATCAGTGGCCCTCAAGTGACCGACCCTCTGTGACTTTTCATGTATACCATCCACCGGCAGTCGTTGGGGTTTAGAACGTTACTGGTCTAACTAAAAATGCAGTTAATATTCCAGAGGTTTGGCTTGTAGACCTTGTTGCTTCGAATGAATTCATGATCAGAATTTGAAAGAAAAGAGAAATATGACTTTGGTACAGCTATTATATAGCTATACTCATGATACTGAAGTTTCCTCTGTAGTTTACCTCACAAAATGGCCGAAAAAAAACTCGCAAAAATTGGGCTATGTTTTCTCCCAAAAAAACATCGTGGCTTGCACCCTGACGACATCTTACACGTACGGTAGTACCAGACGTACCTCCGATACCAAATCGCCAATTAAGGTACAGAGGTGTTCTCCAAGGTCATTTTACAAAGGGCTTATAAATCAGTAGCTTTCTTTATCTTGTTGGCCTACTTTTCTTCTGGTATTTGCGGAGCGAATCAAAGGTTCTGTGAGCAGAGCAAACAGCCGGCTGTGTGGTCACGGTCCGACTAACACACCTGCTAGTCAGTGTCTTTTATTTCTCCCGTGAGGCCTTGCGGTAGAACACAATGGGACACGTACGACAGGTGTAGAAGCAGTGGGGGAGGGGGGTGTGGGGAGGGGGGCGTATACATGTGCTGCGCTCAATATTTGTGACACCTAGTGATAGTGCGGTGTCTTAATCGACATCGGAAACTAGACGACCAGACGTTCTTTGCAGATAAGAGCCCTAAACCGAGGGATGAAACACGCTTTCCTGCATGTTACCAACCGTGCTGTATCGTTCGCACCCTATAAATGTAGGCACAATGGTGTTGGAAAATGAGTGGAGTGTGGGTTGATGGTTATCGTTTACATAGCATTACTTTCTTTTAGGCAATGATCCCCCCTTTTTCTCTCGCTCATTCGCTCCAAGCATGTTTCACACACTTTCTCTCTTCTTTTCCTCTCTTTCTCTCTCCCTGTCGGTGCATGTGTCTCTCTCTTTCGTTCTCTCAATCACTCACTCATTCGCTCCCAAAATGTTTATCCTATTTCTGCTTTTCTCTGTGTGCCTCTCTCTCTTCACCTCTAATTATGTTTCGCCAACGAAACATATTGTTTTTGTAAGGTTTCTTCTTCTTCTTCTCCTTCTTCTTCTTCTTCTTCTCCTGTCAAACCTTCAAATCGCTTCTTCTCGCTCGTCCGTCGACCAAATTAGCTGAAATTTGGTATGCAGGTAGAGTACGTGTATACCCCCAGACCCTTTTAAAATTTTTTTCATATAAGTTTTTAAAATGATTTTATGGAGGTTTTTTGGTCATTTTCAGACAAAAGTCGCACATGATGGCCTCCAGTGCCGTGGTGTTGAAACCTGAGGACCTGAAATTTGGTTTAGTTGTGCATTGGATATTTACCCAAAGGACCCCATTATTTTTTTTGGCATACACTACTTCAAAATGATTTATTTTGCACATTTTTGATGCAATTTTTGGTTATTTTCTGTCGGGGCCAGCAAGAACTAGGTCATACTGTAACATAAGCCCTCCTACACGTCCCCTGATCTGGGACTTAAAACCAAGCAGATGTCAGGGGGTACCTCAACTAATGGTATTACAGAAAGTTATATGTACCTTATGTTACATGGTACGGATGTTATATTTGAGATGTAGGTACCTATAGGAAAGGTGACTACACCTGACAATTACTTATGCTAATGAGGACCTAATTCGCATAATGTATACATAAAGTTGTATGTCCCTTACCGTAAATGCTGCGGATGTCATCTTTGACATGTAGGTACCTTTAGGAAAGGCGAACACACCAGGCCATAAATTATGCTAATGAGGACCCAATTTGCATAATCGATGCATGAAATTGTATGTCCCTTACCGTAAAAGCTGCGGATGTCATCTTTGAGATGTAGGTACCTTTAGGACAGGCGAACACACCTGGCCATAAATTATGCTAATGAGGACCTCATTTGCATGATTTATGCTTAAACTTGTAATTCCCTTACCGGAAAAGCTGCAGATGTCAGATTTGACATGTACGTACCGTTAGCAAAGGTGATCACACCTGGCCATGAAATATGCTAATGAGGACCTCATTTGCATAATTCTTGCATTAACTTGTATTTCCCTTACCGTGACAGCTGCGGGTGTCATCTTTAAGATGTGGGTACCATTAGGAAAGGTGAATGCACCTGGCCAAAAATTATGCTAATGAGGACCTCACTTGCATACTTTATGCATCATGTTGTATTCCCCTTACTGTAAAAGCTGCGGATGTCATCTTGAACATGTAGGTACATGTAGGAAAGGTGAAAGCACCTGGACATAACTTATGGTCAAGAGGACCTCATTTGCATAAATTATGCAGAAACTTGGATTTGCCCAGGAGTTATTTTGGGACAGCCCACTTCTTGCATGAGGAGTATGGGCGAAACATCCTGAATTTGCTCTTAAAGCAAATGACGGCCAGTCTAGTTCTATCTGTGTGTGTGTGTTAGCGTGTGTGTGTGCGTGCATGTGCGCGCGTTTGTGTGTGTGTGTACTGTTTTTATTTCTCTCTGTCGTGTACGCATATTGATTATAGCTCCACTCACGACTCCCTGAACTCAATACCTGACACCGAATCTTGAGTCATTTCTCGCCCGCAGTACAAGCCGATAAGACCGCGACCCCGTGTCTCTCAGCGCCCTGGGTTTTCATTTCGCTCCATTCCTCCAGCCCTTGTGGTCAGCGGTTCACCAGTGCAGCTGGCGCCGGGCTAAGATCGGTTATTAAGGCCTGTTTATGCCTTTAACTGCAGTAAATGACAAACAACAGCTGCTCGTGGTTGCTTTCAAGTAAAGAGTGCGACAGGGGACGAATTAGGAGCTTTCTGAATTTTACGTCAATTGAATGGTATCAACAAAATTAGCAACCTGAGAAACTTAATTGACGCATGCGCAACAAAAAGTACGTATGGTGACTTTCGCACGGTCAACTATAAACACAAAATAGATATTTATTCTAAAATACCATGTTATAAAAAGCGATCTTTTATGTGTTTACCCATTTTTGCATTGTCATAGGTGACATATAAAGATGCATATGTAGCTTTAACTCTCAGAACATCTAGTGCAAGACGATACGATAAGATCCGATAAACACAAGTGGTATAACGTTACAGAAATTTGAAATAAGAAGAAGAAAATAAAGATTTAGGTCCTTTTTTATATAGCGAAGGCTGTGGTATAAGGTAAAAATTACCCTGACTACCATTGGAAGTTCATATGAAATCTCATTCACACACGCGTACGTTAAAAACATCTGACAGTTTAAAAGTGACTTTTCACGACTTTTGGCACTTCCCATGAAATCTAATACCTTTCAACCCAGACCATTGTATTCCCAAACGTAATGTTTGGCGTCTGTTTTGACTCGAAGGTGAAGTTCAGGTTTAGCCACCTGCCATTGATGACAGTCGATATGTCACTGGATAAGTACATTTGCCAAGACCAACAACATTCTTTGGCTGGAAGTCAAGGATACATAACTTTCAACATGGCTCCTAAACTTTGAATCACAACTCATCATTGTTGCCTTGGCCAACTAGCCTGGGTATCAGCCTCCGTAGTTTACTGCTGGTTCATTCTTTTCGTGGTTAGCAAGCAAAAAGAACGAGTAAACCTCTAATGATGGTACCCAGGCTACATGTATTTGCCAACACAACATAGTAAATGTGTTTTCTTTTGGCACGAAAAGAAATTCAAGAACTCCTATGGTTTGTCCATGGTTGGCAACATTAAGCCTCAACTTTTCGTTAAAAAAAGCGGTCAAATCTGGTGGCAATCGCCCTGGCAGCGTCCTTCAAAACTGTACGCTGTTTTAAAGTGTTTCAGCTTCATGGAGGCACTGTTGCATGGAGGTGATTTCTCTGTATTTTGTGTGCAGTAAGACAAGTTAACTCCTGAATGAAGGAGATACACAAACAAGTTTGACATAATTTCTGTGTTTATTTTTGCAAAATGCAAGCCAAAACATCTGACAACTCCGGGTTGCGAGTGTCATTCGATACTCGATAGGTATTACCTTCCTGGTAGCTTAACTGGTAATTTCTAGTGACCTAGAAATTATGCGTATCTAAACCAGTGTCTAAAAACTGAAACACCGCACCTGTTTTGTCAGTAAAAAAAAAGAATTACGCATGAAAGCCTGTTGAAACGACATGGGATATTACATGCAACATATACGATAACAGGGTTAGAAAAAGGATTGCTAAAATATGGCAAATAGTAGAAAAAACGAAACTGATGACGTAGTCCACGTCATAAGACGAACGCAACGTTTCCTCTTAGTTTGAGATATAATTATTCTCTTGGGACATGAAAATGCAAACCAACCGCATAATTTCTTCACGCCCGAAGTTATGTCTGTTTCCAATGTAGTATTTAACGGCTGTTTCTTATTACTACCTTGGGAAAGGCCACCTATTCCCCATGTGGTGAGAGACTGCGGATATTGTGTTCTGTGATCTTGGCAACCTCAAGGTCAAACGTCAACATTGGAGGTCACAACAAAGATGTTTTCCCCATGGCCCACCGCACAGAAAATTGCGGGAGTCCTTCCTTTTCATAAAGGCTGATTGAAAAGCATACAAATAGAAAATAGCAGGGAGATTTAGACGTGTTTTACACATGTCTGTCGTAACATGCAACACAATCATCAATGCATGATTCAAAACCAACACAGTGGTCCATTCGTGAAATTATAATTGCAACGATAAATTTCAAACTTCAGGCCAAGACAGGATTAGCGTTCGTACTTATATTGCATACTTACAAAATTCTTTGTGAATATACGAGAGAAGTCAAATACGTGTTTTAACTTGTTTAATTGATTGTTACATCTCTATTTCAATCATTAGTCCGGGTAAACCACAACCGGCCAAGGTCACATTGATTGGTTCCACGGTCGACAGAAGTTTTCTGTTAACCTATTTTCCGTTTCGTGCGACCCAGAAAACTCCGATGCAATCCAAGGACTGGTAGCAAATCTTACCGTTGATTCTCTAATACTGTACAGATTCTGTTTCGTGTTTGTAATAACGAACAGACATTGTAGAGGTATGTATACATACAGACGGATCCTACCCTGCCTGATATATCTGCTGGTTGTACTAGGTTGTAAAAAGCTTTTAAGATAAAGAAAATACACAGCCCACAAAGACGCTAAAAGTTCTCAAGATAGATAATTTTGCTTCTTAGATATCTTAGTCTTATCAAAATCTTTCTGTCTTTCTTTTTCAGTCTCAGGGCCGAAGCATGAACAGTGGGCGTGTCGGAAGGGACGTTGCCGTAAGCCGGTCCAAGCGTGCGTACTGGGACGACGTAAGTTTACGATATATCTTGCCATATATAGGGTATTTGCGCTCACGTGACCATGACGTAGGTATTCTCCGTCATACTGGGTGGTTAAGGGTAGCAGAGCAGGATATTCGACAAATGGGGATTTCTTCAGTTAAAGCCCCTCTCTCACTGGACCCGCGGCACGCTGGCGGTGTCGCTGCGTCCTAAATTGGATTTGTGTTACCCTTGACTTTATAATGTTGATATCATTTAAAACGTACAAGTATGACCAAAAAGACAACAAAACATACAAATCTTAAAGAGATTCGTTTTCTGTCGATGGAATTCGTTCAGTGCTTTGTCAATTCGATCGGGCGCAGTGACGCCGCCAGCGTGCCGCGGGTGCAGTGAGAGGGGGGCTTGATGACCACAAGGTGACTGACTTCGACGCGGTATTATAGTAGGGTGCACTAGAGAAATACGAAAAACTAATGTGTTCAAGTTTAGGTGCAACCTACGAAATATCACAAATTGAATAAATTCTGTCTCAGTATCGGCTTTTGACACCCTCCGAAATCGGCGCTCTGTGGGGGTCAACTGAACTACAACTCCTCCCGAAAGGCAGTAGCGTAATAATATGGCGCATTTATACAGTCTCAAAACCGACATATTCCTATACCACACAACACAGCAGACTTTCATCACAGTCCGAACTAGTTTATGTACCCACGTCATTGGCCCGACCGGGGGTTGCGGACGAATGCTGTGTTCTTCATTTCGTTTACACCGCCTTAAACTTATTTCACGCTGAAAACATTGCAATATGTTTTACATTGCTCCACAAGTTCTTCCAGTCTACATCTCCTTATAAAATGCTTTCACAGAATTCCAGTCAAGCAGTAACTAACTGTACTTGAAACGCCACGCGAATGTTTACAAGTCGCGTGTCCATGTTTATGCGACCCAACTAGTGGTGCACGAGAGGACTCTTCGAATTCCTGCTCCCTGGGTACGAGAACAGCTGACAGATAAAATCCGTGCGAGCTACCGGATTTCTTATCTCTCAAGTCTTATCTCAAGCTGTGAGGCATTTTTGCTTCCTTATCTCGACATCAGCTTCTCAAGAGTCAGCACGCCATTAGACACGACATTCTCGTGCGGAATCTACCAAAGAAAAATGGGTGAAAAGGAACCCGAGAGTTTTAAGAGCAAGATAAAAATTCAAGAAAATTTATCTATATGCGTAGTCTAAGTCGCATATTACGCAACAAGCTTGCTTTCAAAAGAATGAACTTTACAACCTACCATTGAGATTGACAAGATTTTGATTTAAAATAGAGATAGTTGTTCAAGACTCCCTTTTTTTGTTTGTTTGGACCAGCCCAAATGACAAGTCAGGACCTACCGGGTCTCAGCTGTTGCCATCGTGTGTTTCGACCCTGCTCAGAAATTGGGTCGGAATTTCTTCACGGCAAGATGCTGGATAAAGGTCAAACTAAAGTGTGAAGAGAGGTTTAGCAGAATGGCATTTGTAATTGAAGCCTTGGTGAGTCTTGATTTCGCTAAAGAATGACGAAGACTGAGCTTGCAATTCGAAAAAAAAAACATGTCTTGCGATCCACGACTAACATTTACATTAAAAAAGCGGACTTAAATTCTATGAAAAGGAAATTTAGAAACAAATGCTACAAGGTTCAAGTTGCGGCTTTTCGAACAGTTAAGTATGATGTTCGATTTTTTAAAGGGAAACATTTAATGTATTTTCTTAAGGGGTCGTTCGTAAGATATCATAAGACCCTTAAGACGTCAAGCCGTGTTATCAGTCTCGTTTGTCATTCTAAGATACTTGAAGAAAGGTAACAGTTTCAAGATGGCTGACCCGTGAATTTGACCCCTGTCATTACCTCCTGACCCCAGGGCCCCAAAGGTTAGAATGTGTGTCGCCTGTTTATAGAGAGGAGCGCTTCGTGATATGTGAAGGCCGAGGACTAAAGAGATTCTGAAGTCCAACCCTACATCCTGCCTCCTTTTTTTCCTTGGAGAACTGCAATGGATCAATCTCCTTTTTTTAGAGCAAAGACAGCATACCAAGACAATGGTTTAAAGCATGGGCTGTATTGATAGCAATGATTTCTAAATACCAACTGTTTTAATAGTATCCATATGAAGAGTTATTGAGTTTTATCATGTTCTTGTAGGTTTTTTTTTTCAGGGTTTAAATAAAAAAACACAGTCTAGTTCTGAGGTGTATTCACCTGGCTAAACAATAAACTGAACTTTGACTCTGAACTAAACTGAGCTATGCATAGTAACACCCAACCACTGGGAGTGACTGTTGATTACGTCTCCGTTCTTGCAGTGCAGAAACGACGCGGACTGTAACGACGGCGGCAGGGAGGACGGCCTTCTGTCCTGCCAGGAGCTCATCTACGACAACGACCTCAGGCGGTGCCAGGTAAAACTGCACCACCTACTATGAAATTTGGACTGATAAATAACCGTGTTTATGCTTGCGTTTTACTTTTACCTTTAGGCAAGCACACGTGGTCGGCCCTAATCTTCTCGGTAAGCGTGTTAGGTTCTGTGCAGAGGTTTCATGCTTGAGACTAGCGCCTGAAGCACCCCCATACAAGGGGCTTTCGGTTTTACGTCACCATCCGAAATAACGAGTGCAATATCTCGCATATCTTAATACATCACAAAGAAGCGAGAAGATGCAGCACGTACGCATTATATTACTCCATACTAAGTCTGGTTACTGTCTGAACCTTGTAACTAGAATTGTGTATGTGTGCACAGTAATTAACCTGTAGTTAGCCCGTTAGGGCAGAAATGCGCAATAAAAGTTACCAATTCTTCAATTCATCTGCATGCCTACTTTCCAGACGAAAACTTGTGAGCGGGACTCCCAGTGTGGTCGTCAGGGGAAGTGCTCTATCGACCCGCTGGACAAAGTTGGCGGGTGCGCCAAGCGGTGCGACGGGCTGGACGACTGCGACTCCGGCGAGAAATGTCACAAGGAACCCGGGGACACCTTCGGAGCCTGTCAGTACATCATCCTGTCTAAGGTAAGATTTCCCAAAACATTAACACTAGTACTTGTATTTGAGCAATTCTTACTTCTGAAAAAGGTCAAGGAAGATTAAGAACATTACATAAGAAACGTCGGTGGAATAAATCTCTTGGTTGTGTAAAAAGAGTCTTTTTATTCAAGAAGCATTACTATCATAAACATACCCACAATGCATCTTGCTGCGCATGCGCAATTTGATGAGTGCTCTTCGTACCTATTTTCTCTCTTGGTACTTTTTTGACATCTAAAAAGTATTTTTCTGTAGAAAAAAAGCTTCTTTACTATTTGTTTGTAGAAAAAAAAGCTTCGTTATATATAGGACAATCTCTGTTTCCTTTTCTAATGAACTATACAAAACGATGTATAAAAAAGCATTTCATTATTTCATTATCTTCTTTCTAGTGTAATATCAACTCGGACTGTGCTCAGAACGAGCGCTGTGCACGCCGGGACGGGGAGTCTCGGGGCGCATGCGGGCGGACCTGTACCCGCCGCTCCGACTGTAACGATGGGGAGGACTGCATCCGGGAGGCCGGGGCCAGGGAGGGGGCGTGCCGCTTCATAGCAAAGAACTAAGAAAGGTAGGGACCTAAAAACAAAATGTTCCTTCAATACAGAGCCTTCATTATATAGTACTTATTTATATACCTGACCGACGATTCGGATAATCGGCGACTAACGAAGGGAGTTTTTGCTTTATATTACACAGAAAGTATATGTAATATCAAGCAAAAACTCCCTTCGTTAGTCGCCACGGCTAGGATACTCCTTGATTAATCACACATATAGTTGACAATGGCCTTCCGACCTTCTAAAGACCAGGGTTTGAATTAGTAGCGAGCAAGGTCGTCAAGCAACGATTCAATTATGCCACGTTAACTTTTATTTGTGACATCTGTGAATTTACAATCTTTTTTAAACACTATCAAAAGTCGCATGGTAGCTATTGTACAGATTTTTAGTGTGTTTTTTAGATTACGTTTACCATGATGATTTTGGTAGATTCACACAGATAGTAAGTCACCCTTTGACACCAACTTTCCCTTTTTCATGATCTTAATGTGTATCTTGCAGGTCGAGTGACTCATCGTTCCGGAAAAGGAGAGAGAAAGAGTGAAGTAATCGGTACCAATAATTCTTCCCCATAACGCATCCCCTCTGCTAAGCCCGTCGTTTGTATATAGATATCAAGAAACGACCCTGGTGTACCGGACGGCGATCCCTCCTTCTCGCTGCGTTATCACAGGCCAGCCGTCGCTAACCAATCACGTCGTCGCCTACCGTTAAGAGGCAACGTGATTGGCTGGTGACCTTCCCTCCAATAACGACGTCCGTATGTATATACAAAACCCAGCGTTGAACGTCTATATGGTAACGCTGCGCTGAACCTACGGTTATGGTAGTACATGTAGTTGTGACTAAGATATTAAGGAAATGGTCGTCTATTTCCACGATGTATACCTCATAGCATTTTACGTGTATTGTGTGTAAGGTTATACTAACTATACATTTGTATAACAATTATGATAAAATCTATGTTAGAAGCAACAATGTATCTGTATTATACACAAATCACCAATTCTTACTTTTTAATCGCATATTATCATAGTGGCCTGGATTTTCGTATGCTTGCCATGTTTAAACATCACTCATATATAATCAATGGTCTGAATGTAAAGGAAGGGAACGTCAAGTTTCTTAAGAAAGAAATGATTCATAGGTCTGTAACCTATTATGCTTATGCCACTTTGACACCGTCTTCACGATTATAACAACTTTTGCGGTGGTGTTGTCATGCTAAATAAAAGGGTTCGCGCAAATCATCAGCTGACAATGTGTATTTCCCTATATTTAGAATATATTTATACATGTGTGTGTGTGTGTCTGTGTGTGTTAATGTATTGGTTAAGTGTCCTCTCTAGCCAGTTGCAGTCTCTTGGTGAAGGCATTGTCGGGAATAACTCAGCATGCCAATCCTTGTAAGATCGTAGCTTCACTCTTCGGTGAAGGTCAGGTTTTGGTGAGTCATTGGAGGTAGCAAGCGCAGTGTTTGCCAACTTCTACATCTAAAAAGGGCACCACCTGCTACGAAAGGAGACAAATCTTTAATCATTATGTAAATAGTCATTTAAAACTGTATAGGATAGAGTCATGCCTTAAAGGTAGAGCCCATCCCTCTCCATCCACTCCAGGGTTAACCGACGTCAGGTACCCATATACACCTGGCTCGAGTGAGCAAAATTGTGCCAAGTGCCTTTCACACGGGCACAATCAGTCCTGTGCAAATAGGTCCTGTACACTAGCCGTTAGGACATTGATGCTGCATATATATGTGCACATATGACAAGGCTGTACTTAAGGAATATGCTAGAAACCATGCAGACAAGAAAACAATGTCAAACAATACATCTGATTGCAATTTATACCAAACAAGCAATGTGCCCAAGACAAACTTTGTCAGCAAAGGAGGTTATACTTATAATAACACTGTTGTGTTTTTCACTTATCAACATTGTTTGTATTTTTCCATTAGTCAAAAACAGATCTAGACAAACTGTTCTTATTAAGCTGTATCAGTTGATAGTATACATCAATAATAAAATATCTACAATCTTTGCAAATATGGCACCATTATACAAAGATTAAAGATGGCACATTTTAGTGACATGACATTACTTGATTATATGTCACCAGCTTTTTAACAACGTACAGTAGTTGCTCTAAACACAATATTTTTTTAGTGACAACACATTGTACGTAGATATGAGTGACTCCATTGGTTTCTATCACACCACTTTTTACTTCTCTTTTAATATTTTTTAGACACTGGATGCTAAATAAAGTTTTACTTTGCAATCTATAAAAAAACAATGTTTAGGGAAGCCTGTAGATGCCTCTTCAATTCTTTTCTATACTATGATTAAGAATCTCCTACGAAATATTCTGTTAATACTAAATATTTAATTACATGCAAGAGTATCACATCTCTGGGGTTTCCATGATAAAGGCTTTGATAGCAAAATGTCACACTTATTTATGATATCATATCATATCATCATCATAATATGTAGTCACCAAGATTTCAGTACATTGATTGCAATTTTCCCACAACATGCCACAAGACCTTCTTGCACATCTATGTAACATCAATTTTGAATTCATAATTTCACTGGGTACACATTGGACTGCCACTTTTAAACTAAAATGCTATGGAGTCCTTCTCAAGAATGTCTTGAACACCTGGATACCTGAAGTGTGCATACCTGGTGCTGATTTGAAGATCCCTAAAATCTCTTGTAATTCACCTTTTTTTTTTAAAGGGACAGACTTAGGTACCCTGGCAGAGTTATGAGAGTTGATGTTTAAACATAGGCACAGATTTCTTCATCACAACATTTTAAATCCCACCGAAACAGATGTACTTGACATTCAAGTACTCATGAATGCCATATTTGGAGCCCTCCACCCCTATCCCAGACTCCTTCACTCCCCCGAATGGCGCCTCAACCATGGACACGAGACCCTCGTTCACGCCGACCATTCCGACCTCCATACGCTCGGCGACGCGCCAGATCTGCCCGATGTTGTTGGAGAAGAAGTAACCGGCCAATCCTACGTTGGCGGAGTTTGCGATGGTGACGGCCTCTTCTTCTGTCTTGAACCTACGCAATACACAAATGGTTACATATGAGGTAACAGATGGACAAAATAATCATCACACAAGCTATCTACATTCCAAAAATCATGACAATTTGTCAAGAACCCCTTCTTCACTTATTCTCTTTCAAAGTCTGAAATAAGAATTATGAAAATAAAATTGGCCCCTACAGTTCTAAAAAAAGCCACCAGGGGGCCCAATCCTGCTCCAGTTACTCTCTGCCCAAAGCGTCATCTACCACTAAAAAAATCATGTCAATAGTGTGTCCAAAACACAAGATATAAAAAAAAGGTCTGCTGCAATACATTTTCAGAAAGCCTTAAGGGGCCCATTATCAAACTAGACTTCATTTTCCTGATCCCTACCCACCTACCAAATATCATTAGGATCCATCCACAGATTCTTGAGTTATGCTATTCACAAACAGATAGACAAACACGCACAAGCAGTACCTCCTTGGTGAAGTTAATAAATAATATGGTTCGAAGATTGCCATTTCAGAAGGTAAAAAGAAATGTTTGTAACCATACAGTACAAAGATTCCCTGCAAAATGAGCAAATACATACTTGATGACCGGTGCGACAGGTCCGAATGTCTCCTGTTGAGTGCACAACATGTCGGTAGTGACACCCTTCAGCAGTGTGGGTTCGAAGAACGTTCCTCCCAGGGCGTGGCGCTTCCCTCCTGTCACCACGGTAGCGCCCTTTGACACCGCATCAGAGATCTGGGACTCTATCTACAGAAATCGAAATGAATTCTAGGTAAAGGTATATTAAACGATAAAGTAGTCATTCTCAATCAAGGTGAAACCTTATACTTTTTCAAGTAGCTAGTGATAGTGCAATGCAGCTTTGCCACAGCTCGCGTTGTTTTTAGCTAAGCGCCCTGGGTCACCCCTATACTCTTCTTTATAAGTGTGTTTGGTTCTCTTATGTGCAGAGGTCAGAGGCTTACATCTGAAACTCCTTCATACATAGAGGATCCTAATGTACGTTAATATTTCTATCAGGAACCGGTACATAAATGCATAATACAGTTCATTGTTGCACAAGTCATGAACTGTGATGAGGGAGGGAGACAAGCTGGTGTGTTATGCCGAAGGTATAGATACAGAAGCTCAGTCATGTTTGGGACTGCACAATTTCCACTGCAGCGCCACCTAGCAGTGGGAAGTAGAATGTCAGTGTTACCCTGAGAAAAGTAGCAAAGGGACTGCCAAAACAATGGGAGGAAAATCATTTTGCTTTTGCACTAATGCCCCTAATACTTCACAATCATCGGTATAAGACGAAGAAAAATCAATTGTAGACCATGGAAAAAACACCTCTGCCAAAAGAGCATATTTGTGTTTGTACACGTAAACTGCAGTTTAAAGGAAGCTGCTAGGGGATTGAAAATGTATGCACATCACTTTCAGAACGTGGCCTTTCTACAAAGCAAAAATATTTCGACTTTGGAGTCATGAATCTAGTCAGCAAATCATCCAACAACAACACTCTCAAGTTACATGACCCTGCGAACTCTCCAAGGTCATTTGTTGACCCTCTTCAGAGCTGAACAAGAATTGTGGATATCATTTGAAACCTACTCAAGCTTCAACTTTTTGTCAGGAGTACTAGCTATAGTGTAATGCTCAGCTAAATCAACAACAATACAAGACATGTAAACAGAAAAGCTTATCATCTTATGTTCCATTACATACTATGTGTACGGATGTAAAGTCTACAAGTGATGTATCTTCCGAAAATAATTTCATCAGGTTGGTAGCACATAGGATATTGGAGATTCTTTTTACACAACCAATAAATCTCCCCTGCTGACGTTTCGGTGTCTGTCAGACACCTTCTTCAGAGCTTCAGAAGCAGCACTCCAGTCAGAAGCTCTGAAGAAGGTGTCTAACAGACACCGAAACGTCATCAGCTGAGATCTACTGGTTGTGTAAAAAGAACCTCCAAGTTCCTACAAGTGATGTATGTTTGTAAATACCTTCTCCACAGCTTTAATGTTGATGAGCGGGCCCTGTGAGTTGCCCTTGTCCAGTCCATCTCCCACCTTCAGCTGTGCTGCCATGGCTGCCTCCAGTTTGGTACAGAATGCGTTGTGGATTCCCTCTTGTACAAGGAACCGGTTAGCACACACACAGGTCTGGAAAAAAAGGGAATAGGTAATACTATGTCAATTAAGGTTAGACATCTAGGTGAAACATTAGACTAGATAAAGCAACTGACTGAATCATCTTGAGAATAAGATGTTCCAATTAGCATCCACTATCTTTTATTTTCAGTAACTGGTGAAAGATACAGTGGAAGATAACACATGAGTTTTGCAAAGTAGGTCATGCTGCATAAGACCTCAGACTGTAAAGTAAATGATCCACTAGTATTCACACAGGGATGGACCCCTACTGTAAGCCTGTGAGTGTTTTTTTAAGAGGTGTAGCTTTTCTCAAACACTGGACCTCCGGCTTTACCTCCAATCAAAAGCAACATCCGTTACTAAAAGAAGGTGCTAATTTTCAGTTGATTCCAGTGAGGAAACAGGTGTAAAGTGTCTTTCTTAAGGTGTACAAAACTGAAGCCTGCTAAGTCAACAACCCTTATCATTATTACCACAATACCACCTTGTCAACTTCATTGGGCAGTTACTATACGCTTATTTTATTACTTTATTATTTTATTCCAGTGCCCAAACCTACAGCTTGTCATTGCATCTAAGTTTAAACAGAAAACTGATACCTTTAGTTAAAAGACTAGCTAAAATCATACCAGCCAACAAAAATAACTACCTCCTAGGCTATAGTAACACAATACACAATACTATAGTAAAAACACAATAGTAAAAACAACAACACTTCCTCTTGGAGAACAATTTCTTCATTAAAATGACGGCACCCACCTGTCCCATATACCTGAACTTTGACATCATGGCCCCGTGAACGGCAGCGTCAACATCAGCGCTGTCAAACACGACAAATGGGGCGTGGCCTCCCAGCTCCATGGAAGCCTTTTTAACGGTGTCAGCACCCCACTTCAACAACAGCTGAACAAGACAGAAGTAGAACATCACAAAAATTAAAGCTACAATTCAACCTGTACTTAGTAGGGCTTGAAATCCATTTTGGAGAATAGTTGCACTGGTGTACCTAACCTAAGAATTAAGGTGCACAAAAAATGTTGGGTGTACAACATAAACTAAATTAAGTAGAAAGTCAGCAAAATTTAATCATAAACCTTTACTGCCCCTCTTCAGAGCTTTAATATGACATTCTACATAGCTAACATCAAAATTCTTACATAGCAATGCAACAGATGTTTTATCCTCTCTTCTGACACTTAATGTTACACGTAACTGTCATGAATATGCTGTATAGAGTCAATACAATTGTACCTTTCACCTGCAGCATGTTAATCAGTAGCAATGTTAAGGTAAAACATGAGCCCTTGTATATGTCTAACACCAGACATACCTTCCCAACAGCTGTAGATCCTGTGAAGGAGATTTTCGCCACCAGCGGGTCCGTACACAACGTTTTCCCGACCGCGTCCACGTTCTTACGGGAGCAGGTCACCACGTTGAACACTCCGGCGGGGATACCGGCCTGGTGCGCCAGGTCGACCATCGCGAGCGTCGTCAGCGGAGTTTCCTCCGAGGGCTTTAGCACGACAGTACAGCCAGCGGCGATCGCAGCGCCCGCCTTCCTGGTCACCATAGCGTACGGGAAGTTCCACTGGACACAAAATTTACAAGAACAAAAAGAAAAATTATAATCTAAATTTAGTTGTCTTGTCTTTTGCATACACAAAATCATTCATCTATATTCCTTAGTGTCTTTACCTTCATTTTCCCTTGTTTATCTGTACCTGTTACTTGTTTTGCAACACCTCAGTCTTGTACATGTGCAAACTGCTGATAATCTTCACATTCGTCAAGCTTGACATGGAAGTTTGAATATTCTTTGTATCTTCATTTTCATTGAGTTCTTTACCTGAGTTTTAGACCAGTATTTTACACACTGTAGGGTATGATTCTGCAATAAGGTAATCATATATCATCCAGACAGACAGACAGACAGACATGTACAGACACGTACAGACATGTACAGACATACATACAGACATGTTTAAACATACAAACATACATACAGACATGAAAAGACATACATACAAACATGTGTAGACATACAGAAATGTACAGTCACATACAGACATATACATACAGACGGACAGACATAAAGACAGACTGCCAGACAGACAGATCCAGGGTGAAACTTACCGGAGTGATCATGGAGGCCACGCCAACTGGCTGATGCACCACCACGATCCTCTTACTCTTGGCCGGCGCCGGGATCATGTCTCCGTACGTGCGGCGTGCTTCCTCCGCAAACCACTCCAGGAAGGTAGCGGCGTAGTTAACCTCCCCCAGGGACTCTGTAACTGGTTTGCCCTAAAATACATTATATGTGATACTTGGAATAAGCCACTTAAAAATAGGTAAGTAATTGTTATAATCAACTGGATTAACAATGGACAAAAGAAGCCCCTTGACTTGTTGTTGTATTGATATTGATTTAACAGTTAATACACCTTGAAATAAGATCTTCAGCAAGATTGATCTTATTGCTACTAAGAAACAACGACAACATAGCTATGATTGCTATAGATGTTTGTTAGGTGCTATACATGATAGTGTTTGATTGAACCGCCTTGGGACAGCTTACAAGAAGTCTTCTAGTATATAGGATCCCTTTAGAAGAGTAGGACTGCTATACGTGTGTTCACAGATGAAACTGTGCATGCCCAGGTCAAAGGTCAGGGCCCCTGAGACATGAACAAAACACATCTGTTTACAAATCAGGGTCCTTCACCTTTGACCTTCGCATGCGCAGTTGAATCTGCGAACAAAATTATACATACAATATATAAAGTATGTGCCAGGTTGCTATGTAATAATGTTAATGCCACTGCAAGTCTTTTATATTGAAGATAAGTAAATGCAATCTATTAAAGTTTGACAAAGGATTTTCTTACATTTTCCACAGTCAGCAGCTCAGCCAGGCTGTCTTTCTTCTCCACTATCAGCTCAAACCAGCGCCTCAACAGAACGCTGCGCTCCTGAAATAGTGAGAACAAATCATTTTTAATGTCAAGAGTCTTGTGAATATTTCTCATTAGTTTTGTATCTCTCTTAAAAATATTTGCATCACCAGCAAGTAATCTATGTCTATGATCAAATATCATCATAGCCTAGGACTACCTTAAAAGAAAATGTCAACATACTTAAGCACTTTAAAACAGAATCTTTCTGTAGATGAGACACATTGTTCCATGTTCACAGTGTATCAATTATCATTTGGTCACTTGCAATTAAGCTTTCGGCAGTGAATTTGTATTAAAGATCATAACTAATTGTTATCATCATTATCATTGTTGATTGTGTAATACTCAAAAGGAAAAGATTGAGTTGAAATATGTGTATGGTTTCCTCTACCTTTGCTGTTGTCTCCCTCCAAGTCTGGAATGCGTCGTACGCTGTCCTGATAGCCTTGGTGGCGTCTCCTGCATTCATGTCGGGAACGGAACCCAGGACCTCCCCACTGGAGGGGTTGGTGACTGTAGGAAGACATTGGTTCTGTATCTGTGTATATTCAAATGTTTTGCCTTATCTTAATCTAAACTAGTACTAATTCATGCTATAAGCAGGTGTTTATGGTTCTAGTAACTGTGCATGTTTTCTTATGTTCTGTATATTCTGATTGTACAGTCAAGACTCAGCCCAAGAAGACCACACAGATGACCAATAAAATCTGGTCTATGTGGACAGGTGGGCACTATCAATAGGATTTTTGGCGACGCCTTAGGGGCGGAGCCTATTGTATAGTACTGCTTTCGGGTTGCCAAATATTCTAGGATTTCCGCCAATGCATTCCCTAGGGAATTACTTTTTGGCAACGCCTTGCAGGTACGGCCTTGTATATAATGGGGTCGACAACGCCTTGCGGGTACGGCCTTTTTTAAAGCGGGGTCGAATTCTATTAATTGATTAGGGCATAGAAAAGGCGCTAGTTTGTATTCACTTTTGCAGCTGTTAATCGATGTTTGAAATAAACGTTCTGGATGTCGCAAAAATATAGACCCATATGTTACAGCTGTTTCTCAATGTCAGGATTTTTGCCCAAAAGACCAATATGTCACTGCTTGTGATTGCTTTTTTCTTCTTAGAAGCTTTGTTTCTTTAAATAAATAAAATAATATGCTCGGAATGTAAACAACGGATAAATCCGAGTTCTTTCAGCTGCAGCTTTGAAGACTGAAGGATAAAGAAAGGACACAGAGACAAGGCTTTCCGTACACTGGGCACGGGGAACTTTTAAGACATGCTGACTATAGCTATGTCATGATACTGGCTATGCTAAAATCAGTCTCAACTGTGGTTCTTTACTCCTTCATGGACTAAACTCACTTGCCGTAAAAAGACATGTTTTTATATTCTGTCTTCTCAGACAGACCTCTTGACAATTGTCTGCTAACTCCACAGAACATTTGTTACTTCATCTTTCTGTGACTGACTTTGTAGTCGACTTTAGTTAAGAATAGCACAAAAGGAAACACCTTTTGGGGAATCATGGCACAATAATAACAAAGTACAGTGTTAGTAATTACGTTAGTGTTCCAAGTTTAATCAGGTGTTACACTGGTATCTTCTTGCAAGTTGGTGAGAGCGTGCAATCGTATCGCGGCTTGCATACACACTGATTGTTCACAATATTCGTGGGGGTTTTCAACATATATATATATCAGTTTTGTTCATCCACCGCTAGCCTGTGCCTTGTATCTTCTTGCAATCTTGCCATGGCTTGCATACACAACAACTGTACAACATATTCTTATGAAGTTTTCACCATGTGTACCTCCACTCCGCGGGTTTGATTTGAACCGTCATAGGCGAGATTAATCGCCTATGCACGGTACGTCGAGATACATGTAAAATCAACTACTACATGTACAATATACATACTAAGATACACAATGGAATAGACAATACATGTTCGTTTAAGTCAGTCCGTGAACTCTTTAACTGGCGGCAGGTTTTCTCTGGTCGTAACAGAGCAGTCCATTTGCTGCACGTCGTGGCTCTGTTACTGTTGCCGTCCTCCTAACCACCGCCGACGGTGTCCCGGGTGGTGTGTCACTGTGGTTCCCCTTTAATAGCCCCATCGTTACAAGGCGCATGGACGTCTACTTCAGCTTCTACAAGCGAAGCAGCTCGTCTCATCAACTTCCACAGCGGAAGGTCTCTGCTGACTTCCCTTGCTGCGATAGATGTCTCTGTGTGTGGTGCAGCGGGATCATGCCGGCCGTCCCGGGTGACATTGGCACGGGTGCAGACAGGTACGTCTCGTCGTCATCGCTCTTCAGGTCGGTGTGGCCGGCCTGTTCAGGGATCGCAAGATATCATGTTAACCTGACCACCCTAGCTGATTAAAATACTCAAACAAGTCCATACAGATCACAACCCTATCTCTGAGTTTCCCTAAACCAGGCGGACTCACCACGAAAAGATAGATAAAACAGAGACGAGTACACGCTGACAAATGTGGCAGAAGTTTGTATCCATCCAAAGCGAGGCAAATTTATACATCAATCACTAAAAACCTTGACTTTCCCCAGGATCACATGTACATCACCCGTTTAACAATAATGATGATAACCTTTATCGTACATTCATGCTCTATCACGGGCTGAGCACAGGCATATAGTCACTATGCTAATATACTAACGACGACAATAATGAACCATTACAAAACCACCCTAGTAGATTTGACATCGTCGATGTTTGACAATTTGATGGTCGTCACAGCTAATCTACGTTGTGAGATGTTCATCTCAGGAGCTGCTGTGGAGAAGACACAAAGTCATCTCAGGAGCTGCTGTAGAGAAGACACAAATAAAGACGGAAGATTAATATTGTGATATTTAGAAAATTATCTTGCCTTTGACAAGGAAATGTCACAAGTGGCGCTCGGCAGTCGTGAAGGCAAGACTGGAAGAAATCATGTCTCGAACTACATAAAAACTTCAAGGCAAACAATGCATTCAACTCGAGATAAACAAAAGATGACTAGATAATGAGTCTACAGTCTTTGGCCACGTCAGGACCACCCAAAGCCAAGAAGAATTTGCCCCCCCTCCCTTTTACGACTTCCTCTTCTGGCGAACAAACACAAAGGGGTGTTCACGGGGGAACGATTTCGACTGTCTGTGTCACCCAGGCCTTTTCTATATGCCGGCCGTTGAAAACACATCTAATAGACATGCATGCAAACCTTACCTAAAACACACAAACTACCTAACCATCACAGTTTGGCAAAGGTAAAATAAGATAATAATTGCCAAACACTAGTGTCCGGCTGTATGATCATTTTAAACACGACAGTCAAATATTTTCAAGTCAATTCTAACGTTACAGACGTGAATTCCTTCACAGCCAGCCCCACATTTTCTTCTATATTTTAAACAGTTAAGATAGCGTCAGCGTTGTACATGACGTTAGCTTCAATCAGAATAGATGCCCAGGACAAAATACATCAACACCATCACGGCTTCGGCACAAATTCCACAAACTGGTTACTATAGTATACCCGGCGTGGCTCAACTGATCGCCTACCTTCACAACAATGATAAACAATCTATCGACATCTGCATAAGACTACAAACCATAACATGTTAAAGATTCATTATCCATGAAGTGAAAATTACATCAGCTACTAGCTATCATAAAAGTAACTAAAATAGCAGTGCCCACCTCTCGCCGTCTCGTCTCCTATGGATCTAAGGTTGAGTACGAACAACATGTGCTTGTAGTACGACTTGAAAGTTTGTACATATCCCTCCGCCGTTGGAGTCAGCTGTCATGCAGTATACCATCAAATAAATGACAGAAAATAAACATTATCCTGGTACTTACTGGACAACTATATCGCATTATCTGGGAATCATGTTATTAGTTTGAAAACGAATACAAAATCAGTACAGTAAGCTTTGAATGTGTCTTGCACTTTTTTCTGACGGCGTTTGTGTACAATCTCTTCAAGAGGATATTCGGTCTGCTTCCCGTGGGGACAAGGGTATTCTGTAATTCTTGTTTCTTTCACTGTAACTTTATGTTTACAGCTGTTTTCACGGCCACCTCTGTACCGTGAACTTATCATCACAGTGATAAATCTGTTGTTATGTCTTATGATTCCTTCACACATCCGTTCCGTAAATCACATTTTTCTTACGCCGTGAAATTTTACTACCGTGAAGATAAAGTGAATTACAACTTGTTAGCGCGGGTGCCCCAGCTCAGAATTAAAGAGGCATTAAAACATTGAAAGCCTTTTTATCTTCGCCGAGTACTTGTACTCGGAGAGGATTATGTTTTCGGTTGAAAAATCTGTTGGGTGGGTCTGAATGTATGTCAGGAGCATAACTCAAGAAAGCTTCAATGAATCTTTATGATTTTTGGTAGGTGTGTAGTGGTTGTGCAAAGAAAAGTCAAGTTCGAAAATGGTTCACCTTGCGTTTTTCAACAGTACTGCAGCAGACTTTACATTTTTTTGTGTTTGTATGTAGGCAAAAAAAGTGACGGAAACGTTGATGGATCTTCATGATTTTTTGCAGGTGTGTAGATGTTGTGGAAACGGGGGTCAAGTTCAACAATGGTTCCCCTGGTATTTTCCGTTGATACTACAGCGGGCTTTGTGTGGATGTGTATTTGTATGTCGCCAGCATAACTCAAGAAGCTGTTGATGGATCCGTATGATATTTAGTCGATGGGTAGGGTTTACAGAAAGGAAGGTCAAGTTCGGCGGGTACTGCAGCGGAGCTTCCAAATTTAGGGGCATATTTTCTGAAAGTGATTTTTGTGTGGTAGATAGTTCCGGATAAGTTCTGTAAATTTGGGCTCCCTAGCGACTTGTTTGGGAGCTAGTGGTTGTTTTTGTCTTGACATTCGGACATGAATAACTTGAGAAGGGTATTCCGGATATTCCGGATATTCCGGATATTCCGGATATTCCGGATTTTCCGGATATTCCGGATATTCCGGATATTCCGGATTTTCCGGATATTCCGGATATTCCGGATATTCCGGATTTTCCGGATATTCCGGATATTCCGGATATTCCGGATATTCCGGATTTTCCGGATATTCCGGATATTCCGGATATTCCGGATATTCCGGATATTCCGGATATTCCGGATATTCCGGATTTTCCGGATTTTCCGGATTTTCCGGATTTTCCGGATATTCCGGATATTCCGGATTTTCCGGATATTCCGGATATTCCGGATATTCCGGATATTCCGGATTTTCCGGATATTCCGGATATTCCGGATATTCCGGATTTTCCGGATTTTCCGGATTTTCCGGATATTCCGGATATTCCGGATATTCCGGATATTCCGGATATTCCGGATATTCCGGATATTCCGGATATTCCGGATATTCCGGATTTTCCGGATATTCCGGATATTCCGGATATTCCGGATATTCCGGATATTCCGGATATTCCGGATATTCCGGATATTCCGGATATTCCGGATATTCCGGATATTCCGGATTTTCCGGATATTCCGGATTTTCCGGATATTCCGGATATTCCGGATATTCCGGATATTCCGGATATTCCGGATATTCCGGATATTCCGGATATTCCGGATATTCCGGATATTCCGGATATTCCGGATATTCCGGATATTCCGGATATTCCGGATATTCCGGATATTCCGTCTGACTGCTGTCACTGTCACGGAAACACTCCTACACATCCGGATGGGTATAAAAGGAGCACAGTATAAAAGGATCACAGTGTACACAGCGATACCTTTAGTATAAAAGGAGCACAGTGGTACCTAAAGAATTGTCCCTGTTCATTAATCCGGGGACACCTTGTCCCCAGACAACATGCTATCGGGGAATATCAATAATTTGTTGTCTGGAAAAACTATTCTCCTCTATCTTAAATACCCGTTTTGTTGACTATGCAAAACGTTACAGATGTGATAATTTATCCCTTTTATTTAGTACTGAATTGTATACCAGCATAAAATCCGGGATAAACAAATTCGTGGGGATAGTGACAGTGACAGCAGTCAGACGAACAGATTCCACCTGGGCTCAGTGCAGTTACTTTGGCACACTTAATAGAATAGAAAACGAATGTCATTTTGTGGTAGAATGTGGATTATATACCAAAGAAAGAAATGAACTGTATAATCTTGTAGAAAACCTATTTCCCTACTTCACACATTTAAGCACTGTTCAAAAATTCATATTCCTAATGCGAACCTCCCATTGAAACACACGTCTGTTCTTCTATATCTAACGTTACTATAACCGAAAAGTGAGGAGAAGTAGAATTTATCTAATGATAGTCATATTCTTTTTGTATCCGTTAACTGTACTTGTTATTTTGTTTTGTTGTGACCTGTACTTAGCCAAGTGTGGCAGAAATGTGCAATAAAGGTCTTCATCTCTTGTACTCGGAGAGGATTATGTTTTCGGTTGAAAAATCTGTTGGGTGGGTCTGAACTCAAGAAAGCTCCAATGAATCTTTATGATTTTTGGTAGGTGTGTAGTGGTTGTGCAAAGAAAAGTCAAGTTCGAAAATGGTTCACCTTGCGTTTTTCAACAGTACTGCAGCAGACTTTACATTTTTTTGTGTTTGTATGTAGGCAAAAAAAGTGACGGAAACGTTGATGGATCTTCATGATTTTTTGCAGGTGTGTAGATGTTGTGGAAACGGGGGTCAAGTTCAACAATGGTTCCAATGGTATTTTCCGTTGATACTACAGCGGGCTTTGTGTGGATGTGTATTTGTATGTCGCCAGCATAACTCAAGAAGCTGTTGATGGATCCGTATGATATTTACTCGATGGGTAGGGTTTACAGAAAGGAAGGTCAAGTTAGATAATGGGCCTTCTAGCGGGTACCTAAGGTACTGCAGCGGAGCTTCCAAATTTAGGGGCATATTTTCTGAAAGTGCTATGGTCATGATTTTTGTGTGGTAGATAGTTCATGCCACAGAAAGTAAGTTCTGTAAATTTGGGCCCCCTAGCGGCTTGTTAAGAACTGCAGTGGGTGTTTTTGTCTTGACATTCGGACATGAATAACTTGAGAAGGGGTCGACAAATCGTCTTGATGTTTGGTATGTAGAGAGCTCAGATTGTGCTTTACATTATCAATAACTAATTATGCAAATCAGGAGCTAATTTGCATAATTAGTAAGGGAAGTTTGTTAGCCTACTGCATTTCAATGGGACATGGGGCAGTGTCAGGTCATGTTAACAGATGGCCTTGCATAAACGTACTTGTAGGTCAAATAAATAAACTATTCTCCAAGCAGAGGTGTGGGTCCTGCTGGTTTAACGCGTTCAGTTTAGGCCTTTTTGTTCAAAACGGTTGGCGACATGACGAAATAGGGACAAAATAGAAAGCCTGACAAAAACACCTAAAAACACCTAGAAACACGTCAACAACCAGCCAGATTTATTCTATTCATATATATTGACTGTACTATGTCATCATCACTTTCAACTTACAACACTGCAATATCGAACCTTTGTGGCCCATATAATATCAACATACTCATATTTTTAATGACCAGTTATAACATATATCAGCACACTCTACACATATAACGTTAACGTTACTAGTCCTGTACCACCAAATGATTTTTAACCCTATCTAGACTGGACTCATTCGCCCCATCATAACTTCCAAATGGTATGGTGCATGATCAAATTTGCAGGGGGTGATAAGCACGTAAATATTAATCACTCTCCATGATAAGCCTTGATTATTTGGCGAAGATAATGTGTTTGTGGAACTCTAGTTTTTTTCTAAGTTAAAATAGTGGCAATCCTGGGGAGGCTATTACAAGTCAGAATTCATAGTTGTATAATTTGTTATCAAAAAAACTACCTTTCTCCATCTTTTTGTCTTCTGGACCCCCCGGCCGGGAGATAGTGGAATGGTTGCGAGCGGTCAAACGGAATGACTCAAGAGCTCTGGCTCGGGGGGTGTTTCCCCGGAGAATAGCCGTATAGAAGTTCTCATAATTCTGTTAGATGAGGGTAAGTTTTCTCGGTCAGAATATTTGATTCCTGAGATAATGACACATAATGTCTGTCAACTTCCCCGTAGGAATGCATGCATTATTGGGACAAACTGTAATACCCTAGTCCCCCTTCTATCTACGTGGTGTATAGACATCAGGCAGGGGGCAGTTCACTAACTGTTCACTCATCCTTTCCTGTACTGTAGGATCGACATCAGTTGTTGTGAAACCGAATGAGATCAAAATGAGCTGTATGTATCTTACAGATGTTACCAATTATTTCTAAGTTGAATGTTGACTTGAATATTGTAAATGGATCTAAGTTTGCGTGGTTTTTATTTCGCAGTAGGAGAAACTGGCGTGTTCGCGGTGCTGTCAAGTTCGCGTTTGAAACAATAGTAGTGCCACAGTCATAGGTGGACAAAATGTTTCGCGGTCACCTAAGGTTTAAGGCCCGCGCTGAAAAATTCAAAGCGAAAGTAAAACCACCGCAAACAGTTCTGCATTTACAGTATATGGATGACATCCACAAACGCATCCATTTTTGTAGTCTCCCTTGCAGACTCCTTCTTTTTTGGCCGCTTCGTCCTCGTCCGGCCTGTTTAGGCCAAGGGTATATACGTATACATATATATATATCTCCTACGACTTTTATCCCTTAGTCCAGATATTTGAACGTTGGGGCACCACACGAAATCTGGCAACTAGTTTTCTTCACCCTTCTCGATATTCTGTTTTTCTTAGCGTTTTATTCAGTGCCATGCCTTTCCATTCTCCGATATCATCCTCCCATCTTTTCCGTTGTCTACTCTCCATTCTTCCTCACTGAACGATTCCTTGCATGATAGCTTTTGGCTACTCCTGATGACTGTGACATGTGGCCGTACCAATTCAGTTTCCTTTTCTTTACTGACCTTTACTGTGGTAAGGAGATCTCCGTACGTTTGTAATGCTAGAGGGTTGAGTACGAAGCAGGAACAGTATCAGAAAGATAATATACATGTATACCTTTACCAAGAAGATTATGTTTATGATAGCATTTGTAAGTCTATGTGTACGTGTGTGTGTGTTGATGAACAGCATAACTCGAGAAGGCTGAGATGGATTGCGTTGATAATTGGTACGGGGTGGGCCTTGATGAGACCTGCACATGATTATTTGCGATTTGTAACGGTACTGCAGCGTAACGTCTAGTTTTGATATCGCGTGCTGTGGACATGTCATGGTCGTGATTTCTTGAGTGATATATAGCTCATAGCAGAAAAAAGGGGTATAGGTATCGCCTCCATAGCGGCGTTTTTTGTAAATGCAGAAGCCGGGTTTGTCTCAGACTTTGAAAAACAAATATATCAAGAAACTGTCTGCTTATCCATGCTCTCTGGTATGAAGATATTTAAAATGATGTTTTGTATGATTAAATTGGGATTAAGCATATCAGAATCTAATTTGCATAATTAATAAGAAACTTTACAAACCCGCTGCGTTCAATGATTGGACTATCCAAACATGTGGTATATTACTGAGAAAGATAGGAACATGGATAGATGCAAAATTATCAAAGTGATGACTTAATGTGCATAATTATTGAGAAAATACTAATGTTCCATATTTCTAATTAACGGGAACTTCATACCTGTGGCACATGAAGTTTTCGTGAAGGTTAACATAGTAAGATATAAATCATGCAAATGAGGGCCTACTTTGCATCAACTTTACGTCGCCGGTGTGTTTTTTAAACACCACTCTTGTTGATGCTTGTGTCAATGGGTAGGGGAAAGTCATCTTTAATATATAGAGTTTCGAGACGACGAAAAAGTCATTGGTCAGGCAGTCTTTGTGTTTAAGAGGTGATCATTTGTACAGGTTTGACTGTATATGTTATTCCAACAGCTGCCAAGTCCTAGCTATGAATTGTTGTCGTTGCATGCAACTCACAGTAACGGTACTACCAGGTACAACGTAACAACATATTTGCCTGTGACCTCCACACAAAGTTACATAATCTAGCCAAACCTTGAAACGTTTCTCCGCTCGCGGCAGGCACCCATTGCCCTCCTACATACGCCTGGTCCCTCAGCAGACTGGAGTAACTCCTGGCCATGGTGAAGGCGATTCCTTGTCGGGAGCAGAGTTGGACAGGTATGTTGGAAACATTTAAACATCGAGACAGACCAAGGCCTCTACTCCAAACGCGTGGTAGGTACATTTTCTGAGAATTAATCTTGCTAGAACCTCATCTATCTTCAATCACGTCTTCAAACTATACTTCTGAAAGACATACATGACGTTCCATATCATGGGTGTCTTCAAAAAAATGATATAATCTACAGGAGTGACGAAAAAGTTACTTCCGTGTTAAATGACGGCCATCTTGTTTTTGACCTTTGACCGGATGATTAAAAAAAAAACAGTTTAATGCAACAAAAATATCTATTTACGCCAATCGTGATACAAAATGGTAAAATAACTTATCGTACGTTATACAAGATATTTTGAATACCTTTTATTTAAGGTTTATTTCTGCATGAAATAATTTATTCGTGATTTTTGCTGCGGTTCCAACCGCATCAGAAAACTTTTGCAAAGGAGCTACTTGTTTACTGAAGACTGATTCAGCGCCCCCATGCATGACTAAGACCAAATCGAACGGGGCTAAAGTCCACACACGTCAGTTTTCTTACACGTGTTCACATATAACGTGTGCATACATTTCAAAAATATTCAAACCTTGTGGACGATAAACTAGGTCTGAGCTAAACGCCAAACGGTCATGGAAAATAGATAACCGGATTTTTTTTGTCCATGCAAATCCGTGGGAATATATATGCTCAGGTCAGGCACGGTTTTCAGTCACTACCGGCATCGCCTAATTTACTTTGATCAGCTTTGATAAATAATCTATCAAATCTAATTTTACAAATTAGTTTCATTGTTAAACATTTGCAACAAGTTATCTAGAAAACTAGTTTAATAAGACGCCTTTACCTCTTTGAAAGCTTGAAACAGGCGGGCGTAAAGAGTTGGGGTGAGTTTTCCAGACGATGGAGGTAAAACTTGACACCGTAGGCTGCAGGGTAAAGTCCACCTGAGTAGAATCATTACCTGAGTGTGACTTTTGACGTTTAAACTTTGAACCTAAAAGACCGAACTGACGAGTCGCAACATGAATGTCGTTTTCACTTAGACCGCTAGATGGCAGCGTTGCCAAGCTACATCTTCAATGGTAAACGTTCAGCATTTGCGCTTCAAAAAACACATACAGATAGGTAAATCTCTGTAGAATAAAATACCAGCCTCATTAGTTGTACGGTCAAAGGTATTACCTCCGTTGCAGACTCCTTTCGGCTGTTTTCTTTTTAAGTTACCGTTTTCTTATTACATTTTTTTCTTATTCTCGGCAAGCAATAAGAGCAAAAAATATATAAGAAGAAAACGGTAACTTGGAAAAGAAAACAACCGAAAGGAGTCTGTAACGGAGGCTAGATCAAATTTAAAGAGAAGGGTTTACTAAGGACCATTTATTTTGGTCAAGCTGCCTAAGACACATCATTTATTTATCTATTTACACAGGGACAACATATCGCCACTAGGCCGGTTTTAATCTAACTTCTTGAGTTAAACACAAGCGAGTGACTGTGAAATACATTAGCACATTCAGTTTATTTCTTTTTGTTCTCAGGTAGAGATAACGTCATTGCGATAGAAAGAATGAAGGGAATTGTAATATTGTTTGCTCTAGTCATAATACAATAATATTTTTCGTATTTGCTAGTTCACTTGTGGAGGCCGGGTACCCTCGGGAGGTGGGGGCCGGGTGCCCTCGGGAGGCGGAGGCCGGGTGCCGTCGGGAGGCGGAGGCCGGGTGCCCTCGGGAGGTGGAGGCCTGGTGCCGTCGGGAGGTGGAGACCGGATGCCCTCGGGAGGTGGAGGCCGGGTGCCGTCGGGAGGTGGAGGCCGGGTGCCCTCGGGAGGTGGAGGCCGGGTGCCGTCGGGAGGTGGAGGCCGGGTGCCCTCGGGAAGTGGAGGCCTGGTGCCGTCGGGAGGTGGAGGCCGGGTGCCCTCGGGAGGTGGAGGCCTGGTACCGTCGGGAGGTGGAGACCGGATGCCCTCGGGAGGTGGAGGCCGGGTGCCGTCGGGAGGTGGAGGCCGGGTGCCCTCGGGAGGTGGAGGCCGGGTGCCGTCGGGAGGTGGAGGCCGGGTGCCGTCGGGAGGTGGAGGCCGGGTGCCCTCGGGAGGTGGAGACCGGATGCCCTCGGGAGGTGGAGACCGGATGCCCTCGGGAGGTGGAGGCCTGGTGCCCTCGGGAGGTGGAGGCCGGGTGCCCTCGGGAGGTGGAGGTTGGGTGCCGTCGGGAGGTGGAGGCCGGGTGCCATCGGGACGCGAAGGACGGTCACTATCGGGACGCAAACGACGGCGGTCATCATCTTGACGTAGACGACGGGGATCGTCATCGGGACGCAGAGGACGGCGGTCATCATCCGGACGCGATGGACGGCGGTCATCATGTTGACGCAGACGGTCATCGTCTTGACGCAGAGGACGGCGGTCATCATCCGGACTCGATGGACGGCGGTCATCATGTTGACGCAGACGGTCATCGTCTTGACGCAGACGACGGCGGTCATCATCGCAACGCGGAGGGCGGCGGTCATCATACAATACCGTTGACGTTGTTGTCGTCGCTGGTGTTGTTACATGCAGCGTACAGCACTGTACACGTCCGTACAAATCCAAGCCTTTTTGTGTACCCAAACCAACGTCCCTGTTTGCTGCAGGCACCCACTGGCCTCCTACATACGCCTGGTCCCTCAGCAGGCTGGGGTAACTCTTGGCCATGGTGAAGGCGATTCCTTGTCGGAAGAAGAGTTGGACAGGTATGTTGGAAAAACATCTTGTACGAGACAGGCCAAGGCCCCTACCCAAAACCTGCGATAGACTCATTTTGTGGGGTGTGATTTTGCTACAACGTGCATGTCACATGTGGGGTAAAGTCCACTGAGTCGACTCATACCTGTAGCTGTGCAAATATGAACCTTGACGTGCAAACTTTGAACCTCCAATTCCAAGACGGAAAATTGATGTTGTTTTCACTTGGACCGCCCGACGGCAGCGTTGCAAAGCATCAATTTGGACGTCAGAATTGTCCAAGTCCGTATGCCATCTCAGCCATTCCACACCGGGGCTCCCCTACTGTTCCATACGATCTAGTCGGTGGTTGGGGTTGTACTAGCTTGGATGGCACCCAGTCGAAGTATATGCTATATAGAACTGCTTCAATCGTTTGTTTAACTCCCTTCGTACTTTCTTGCGTCCTCACCCTTTGACATTGCGGCACTGCTTTACTCTAAAGGCACGCAAGGGGGCGTCTACAGCACGTCAGGGTGCAACATGCTATATTGCGAACAACCCTGATTGGACAAACTTCAACTGGTCCTTATGCAGAGGCTATCACAGGTATTAAAGGCAACCAAAGCAATTTTAGTGCCCAAATATGCAAATGAAATGATACTGAAATCTTTATGGTAGTGACATTTACTAACACTTTTTAGCACATTTGCGTAGTAACTCATACTTTGAGCATTCTAAAACCGCGCAAAAACGTGCCGTACGATGAACCCCTTAGTTTCGCAAGCCTACAAAAACCTCGGCGACGATTTTGAGTGAGTTCTCACATCACAACGACAGAGTATTTTTGCATCATGGACGTCACTATACATTGTGATAGTGTTATTTGAACTAATCATGTATAGAAATGACTAAATAGATAGACATTCAAAATGTTCAGGCCTTAATATTGCTTGGGTTTCCGTACAAAGATCGGAACCTAGCACATGCCCTCAAGTAACACAAAAGACCACCACGTAAATCAGTGTCCGTTTCTTAATGAGATAACCTTTTGCTCACCTGCTCCCACAAATAAGCCAATGGCCCGAGGACGATTTAGCTCTTCTTTAGATCGTACAGATAACCTCTTGTGATAACCTTTCTAAACCCAGAGCCCCTTCAGACGTTCTGGAGCGGAGAAAAGTGGGACCACATGGCCCCGGTAATTACCTGTAATCTCGGTGGTCTGGTCAGGACAATGGGGGGAGAAATTAGATGTACAAAGAAGCTGTCAGCTATGTTGAAAAGGAGGTACGGTAGAGACAACTATATCCAAGAGACCTTCGGATGATCTAGGAGTATTGACCCCCCGTACCCAAAGGAAAGAAAAAATTTTCCGTATCATTTATGGTAATATCAAGGGGTGTATAACAGGAATAACTAATAGTATCTTCTAGACATCGTGTTAGCATAAATATTAGCTATTCCTTTCTCCCTTCCTGATTCATTCATCCATACATTCATGTATTCATTCATCCCTCATACAATCATTCATTTCGGAGGATCTAATTGCATTCTAGCTTCGACTAGGGACGTCCCTCGGATAAGACTTTGAATAGAGGTCCAGTGTATGAGGATAGCCACACCTCAAGCACAGTTTTAAGAGCCACCACCGCATGTTCCGGTGTGAGCGAATCAAATAAATCTGTCTGAACAGGAAGCGTGTACTACTCAGTACAAAAAGTGTGTTACGTTTGACGCGGTTTACCGGGGATGCAATGCAAACAAATACAAACAAACAAACATCACGTAATATCAGTCACCTCACTATCCTGAAGGCTGCCGACAGAAAACGTTACGCTTTTTCCCCTTGACATCTGCTTGGAGATCTATTTGTTAAAACTCCTTGTTACCTCCATGAAAAATGGAGGTATTGCAATTGTTTTTGGCTCCGTATGTCTGTCTCTCTGTGTGTTTGTGTGTGTGCGTTAGTGTGTGTGTGCGTATCTGGAGCATCAACTTAAGAACCTCTGGATGAATTTCGATGATATTTGATATGTAAGTAGGTGTTGTTGACGCGAAGGTCAAGGTCGATTTGGGGCCTCCTGTTGTCTGACCTTGGTACTGCAGCAGAATTCCCGGTTTTTGTGTCTTGCTGTGGTCTTGTTTGGACTTTGTGGTCTATGTGGCTTCACAGAAATAGGCGATAATCAGCAAAACATTTCATCATGAGCGGCTGAACAAGCGAGAGTAACGTATACTAAACGCCCCGTTTTGTCGCGAATCAAATACTTCCACCCAATTCAACCACAAATAAAATTTCACACTTCAAAAATCCATAAAAACACTATTGTTTCTTTGAAGAGTAATTAGCGTAACCATTACAAGTAATTAGAACGGATAAGTAACGTTTGCAATCTCACCTATGAACTGTAGCTAGAGCGAATTTATTTCAACTTCTTACTGCTGTTGCACACTGTAGAAATTGATTAATAATTGACTCGCAGTCATTATAGAAAATATATCTAGTAATAAGTGTAAATCTAGAAAAAGGCAGATTAAATTTTGCTCATCATTTCACTTACGTATCTCCATATCGTTAAGATAAAAATGTCTGAAAAATAACGATAGCCAAAAGATAACAATACCTATCAAAAAGAAGCACGCATTCCAAGTAATAAAGAAAGGATTTTAATTCTGATACATTTCACAATGACACCAAAACTGTGTCCCAAATCAATTGATGACAATAAATATACAAAAATACATCGCATACACATATAACCACGGCAGCGACAGTTTCAAACGTACAGATATGAGATGTCAAATTTAATATAGCTCTTCGACCATCCAGCTTGCTCAGAGTTAAATATGGAATGTGTTAAATATAGGAGAGCAGTTTTCAAAGCGTTTATTCAATTGTGCTTGGTAGCTAAATCGTCCGTGCGCCCATTGTTGCTGATATTTCAAAATCGCAGATTTGAAGTTACTAAAACTATAACTATTATTTCTGTGATATGTAACCTGAAAACTATGTACTGGCAGCTTGGATTGAACTAGATAAATAAAAAACAGAACAGAAGTATAAACTTTGCGAGCTATACAGGAATTTTCTTTCAAAGCATTTTGGAGTTAAAGAAATAAAAGTGCCTCAACAACTACGAACATAATTCCGCCATGTCACTTATATCCGTCACCCTGAAAAAATGCGTATAAAGGAATCTCCAATGTATAATGCACTCCTGCACATCTAAACTGCGCATACCTGGGGGTGCTGCACTAGAGATCTCTCAAACACACTGTTTTGTTTTTTCAAAGTGGCGGATATATGTAACTGGCGGATAAATGTTGATGGAGGTAATTAAGTTTTGGAGTAAAAGAAATAAAGGTGGTTTACAGTAAACCTCCAAACCAATCAACGACGTGAACTGGTGTTATCTCTGTTCTGCGTTACAACAATGAAAGATGTCCTTGTAAATCCTCTGGGCGCCCAATTAAGCCCTTAAGTCCTTCAAAACGGACCAAAAAATCCCTCAGAATTAGTGATTGTCGGCCACCTTTAATTAAATGACCATTTAGAAGAGACATATCATAACATTCTGAAGAAAACGTTTGCCTCTTTATACATAAAATAACAAACAATAAAATAACGCTTTGTATGAAATAACAAACAATAAAACCATATTCACCTCCGCCTCACCCTCTTCAATATACAAAAGAAAACTCAAGGGATACGTCCATAAATCTATAATTTTTTCATTAAAAAAAAGGAAAATATGCCTTTACAGAGATGCGAGACAGCTGGGTTGCACACATGAGGGTGAAGTCCCAAATGTGGCATATTTAAACAGACGCCTCAATAGTGGTCATTATGTTTTTAAGCCAAGTTTCGTGAGTTTGTGCAATTATGTGTCATTTGCTTGGTAATCTGGTAGAAATACCGTCGCCAGTAAATCACTTATGGAGGACAGGATATCGTCAAATAATGTGACAGCATGCCTGCGTATGATTGTGTTCTAAGCCCACGGTCAACGAGATCATTTAGAGGCTTATAGAAGTAGAAGTTAAGCGTGCATCTATCAATCTAAACCCTGGCAGGTTGGGATGATGTACTGCAGAAAGAAATCTCTTTTATTGCATGATACGGGCACTTTTCGTCGTGTGCTCGGTCGTATTTGCACAGTCGAAAAGTGAATTTTCTGTTGGGTTCTTTTTCATGTATTTTAAGTCAGAAATTCTATACTTTTTTGAAGAGGTGAATAATGCCGTGTTTATGATATGGCGTAATAGCTTGTGAAATCTGCGCATATGCACTTCATGTTTCACCAAAATTATTATTGTGTTACTGCACATTAACTTTAACTGACGATCGAACTTCTCAACGTTCAAATATACATTTTGTCTTGCGGCGACAAGAATATAAATATCACACCAAAAATCGTCTTCTTAAATCTGAGGTAATTCATGGATCTTCTAGCACCTGAATTTTGCTGACCAACTCCACCGACAAATTTCTCGTAAAAAAACAACAGATAAATCCTGTACAAATGATGTACAAAACATTTTCAAAACCACCATACGCCTGCCTATAAAAAATTGGAGAGTACAAACTTGTAGCGTAGAGAGGATGGAGGGTAATATCCAAGTAGATGTTAGGTGAAAATTGTAACGTTTTCTGACTTCCAATCCATTACCCCAACTGTCTTAGAAGCCAGACAGTCAGAAAACTGTGCGATTGTGGACCTAACATCTGCTTGGATATAAGAAGGAATTGGGAGCAATGGCTTGTTCAGCCGGCGAGAGCTAGAGGGCCACACAAAGACCTTGGGAATCTTAATTTCAATCTGAAAGGATGTTAAACCTTTGCCTGGAGTAAAATCTAAAGCCAAATCTCTCTGTAAAACGGAAATGGGTGGAGCTCTCGTGTCTGGGAACGAGACTAACGACTCGTTCCCCCACATTCGTTACCTTGTAAGGACGAAGGCCTACAGGCGACGCTATCGTACGGCAGTGTTTTGCATTTCTGTTTCATTATCAAGTTCGTAGAGTAAAATGTTCCACATATTTACTCCATAGGGACAGAGAGGTGGTTTCTGAGAAAGTGGTGTGGATGATTTGAATTTTTGAATTCTAACGTTACGGTCGTCACAAACGTGGCTATAACCCTATCTTCTATGAGGGGGGGGGGGCGCAAAGCCCCTTTTCTCTCTTCACATCCGTTGTAAGACATTCTCATCCTAAACACTCCTCAACAAATAAATGTCTATGACGTTTCACTTTGTATTCTTCCGGAGTGATCAGCTGTCAGGTCCCCGTATCGTCTGCGTTGCCATGGTGACCCGTCAGTCCTTCCCGCGCAATTCTACAGCCTGGACGACGTTTGTCTGTCTGTGTGCAGACGACAGCTGTCACTTGTACGCCTGCTGGCTCCATCAATTCGACTAGAGATTTTCCGATTGAATAGCCGTACTGGCGAGATATTAGTTCCACCAATCTGTGTGTCCCACCCGAGCTTTCTTCATCTTTGTTGTATTCTTCCGGCAGACGACTTTTTTCATGATCAATCCGTGTCAGTATTCCCGCCTAGACCAGTTTTTCCACAAGTGTAAATTCTGTCAGAAAACATGGCTGGCTTCCATATATGGCGAGGCATATTTTTTCTTTCTTCATCTTTCTTGTATTCTCTCCTCAGATGACTTTTATCAATCCGTGTCAGTGTTCCCGCCAAAACTAGTCCTTCCACGAGTGCAACGCAGAATATTGAGAACCTCCATATATGGCGAGAAGTCTTTCTTTCTTCATCGTTGTTGCAATTTTTTCATCAGACGACTTTTAAACAATTCGTCTCAGTGTTCCCGCCAAAATCAGTCCTTCCAGGGTGGAAATTCTATCAGAAAATATGGAGGACTTCCATATCATACGGCGAGATCTTTCTCTTTACATTTCGACATGATTTTCAGTCAAGTTTTTATGCATTTTTACAAAAGACGATTCTTTTCAGAGCCGCTTCTTGTCGCAGTACCCCTTTTTTCTCATGTCCCCTCCTCTGATGGCACCGACGCATCTCAATCTCTTTCCTTTACAGTCAAAGTCCTGGTAACAGAGCTTTCTCTGAAACAAAAAAAAAATACAAAATATATTAACCTAACATCATAAAAGCACTTCACGAATCTGCTCTGACTGACGAAACTGTTTTTTTTTTAAGTTAAAGCTTAATGATAAACATTGAATGGTTTAATCTAAAACTTAGCTTTCTTAAGAGTTAAGTTAATGTTAAATCTTCAATTGAAGTGAAGCACAATGCTTTTTGAAGTATATCTAATAATTGTTCGATGTGGTGTCGTTGATTATGACACGCGTTTTCAGCCAAGCACATCGAGTCACCATAACTCTTCTTGATAAGTGTGTTTGGTTCTTTTACGTGCAGTACGCGTACGCTTGTATTCTCCAAGCAGAGGTTTTAACCGGGGGGCTAGTAGTGGCCGCAATTTTTATCGCTGCATTCCCTCCACGATATCGGGAGGGCAGCGTTAAAGATTGCGGCCACTATTGCTCCATGACTGATGCTCCCCCTACACGGGGCTACCAGCGTATGCCCCAGCTGAAATAACGAATGCAACCCTGACACCATGCCTGGGCTGAAACCTCCGCCCCCGGCATGATGTAAATTCTGAAATCTTCACTGCCTTGGGAAAGGTCCGTGCACTCTTGGAGTGTTTTTTCAATAGGAAAACTGATACATTTGTAAGTCACAGCTCATGCATAATCCCGTGTCTATCCGAACATTACGGATATCCATAACATATCCCAGTGAAAGATTTCTTTGAAATTTTGCACTGATATGATACGGCATGGGATACCCATAGCTCCAGTACCCTGGGGATATCATTCAGTTTTGTATTTCTGTGTCCATCTGAACATTAAGGATATCCGTAATACATCCTAAAATATTGCTGTGGAAAAAGTTTGCACTTTTATAATGCAGCACTGCTTCAGTGTAACGGTAACCAATGCTCAAGGTACTCCGAACATAGCCTCTACCAGGCTCCACAGGTCGCTGGAAAGATAGTAGAAATTGGCCAAATAGACGGATAACATGCCAGGGGGGTGTTAGTCCGCTAAAGGAGTAACTCCTCTGGCATGTTATCCGTCTATTTGGCCAATTTCTATTATTTTTCCAGCGACCTGTGGCGCCAGGTAACGTTAGAGGCTACTCCGAACACTGACTCGGAACAAAATCTCTTTAGAACACATAGTATACCAGAAAAGTTTTAATGTCAATTGTTTTAGTAGCTATGTGAAGGGCGATTGTTTTCTTATTCTGTTATTGTAGATGGTTTTTATCAAGGGTTACCTGAAATACAGGTCACAGTCTACATGTAGACCTAAGGTGTGTTCGCTTGGCTAAACAAAAGCTGAGCTGAGGTGAGCCGATAGCCCCAGTACCAGGGGACTCCCTTGTTGTGGAGTGTTCGCCACGCGGAGTCGTTATAGAACTCGCTTTTCTGTTAGGCGCTTTAATTTTTAATGACCGTCGGACTTTGTGATCTACCGTGATCTTTTGATCACATGATTACAGCTTATCGTAATACACCTACGCCAGTTACAATGGGACAAAAAGTAGTACCGTAGGGAGCAAAGATTTAAGTGCAACGCTAAGGTACGTAGAAAACAATGTATATTGTACATGTGTTTGCGGATCCAAAGGGGTTTAAGGAGAATTATGGGTTCATGTTTAAATGGTTTTAAGGTCTTGCGATTGTATTGCGAACTACAAACAATGCGATAGCCATTGTTAGGAACCTGCAGCTAACGATAAAAACAAACCCCTCATGACCAAACCCATGTGACCATACCTATCCTGAACTGAGGTGAAGCATGAAGGTTTTTCGAGAAGATACTAGTAACGTTGGGTAACCTAAATTTGCGGGGTACTTAAATTCGGGATTTTTCGAAAACGGGGTATTTAGGGATATGTGCTAGATGCAACATAAGTAATACCGCTAGAAATGCAAACCTGCCAGACTTACGTATTCAGAACACTGTCTGAAAAGCTTCGATAAGCATGGATTATACGGCGACGAGGTCAAAAACTCTCCGTCCCTTATTGGAACAGTCTGAGGACTTCGTGGGAGAATTAAACAACATGGTTGTCGGCTGGTTTATAAGAAAAATGTCACATCCGCTTCCTGCTAAACACAATTATTTACAAGACAACTTATTACAATTTCTTTTGCTAACCTGCAACTGGATTCTAAGTGTGATCAATCATCAAAACGCCTCTCTGTTGCTACAACCTACGGCACGTGTATTTTCCCGCCGCCATATTGTTAACCAGAATCCTGTTGTCAAGCAGACGACAAAGGTTTGTGAGGAACACTTTTTTGTCTAAATGCTGCGTGTAATAGTGGACTGAGGAAGATATTTTCCTCAAAGTTTGCTCCTAACACAACAAGGAACACATGGACATAGTAGTATTACCATTGCTACGGCATCCAGCTAACTTCCCATGAATAATGTAACGTTACACGTTGCCCGATGATGACGATGGGCCGACTTTGAGTGAAGTTCTATCGACTCAACACACGGGTTGTACCCGAACTGGCCTGATGTGTGCGGTACGGCCGTTTTTTCGTGTATTTTTTTACTTGGACACGTTTATATCCATAGCACTCTCCTCAAGCCAAGGATGGAACGAATAGCTGCTGTATAAAATGTGATTAGCGGTAAGATATTCAAGACGAATCTTCTCTCCCGAATTAATGTGCCCCCCTGTCCGACAGCACCGTAATTGTGCGTGCGGCGGACGGTAGTTTCAAGTTGAAATATTATGGTGTCAGCACGACTAGAGACAAAATCTACCATATATATGATTAGGGCAAAGATGGTACATGATACTGACAGAATTATAGAAAAAAAGGATGGTTTATTGTTCTGCTAGATTGATTTCAGTCAACCATTATCGGAAAAATCCCGAATTTATGTTACCCAACGTTACAATGTGGTTTCGCCACTACTAACGTTTTAAACCAAGTCACCCCTACTCTTCTCGATAAGTGTGTTTAGCTGTGCTATGTTCTTTTGCAACAAAATGAAGAGAAAGACGTAACATCCGCAGTTTGGCAAAGTATATTTGTGAACCCCTGTGTGTTCTCATTCTAGGCCTTCATATACGTGTACATTAAACTGCCTTAGCCAACAAACTTTTGCGGAGCATATGATTGTTGTTATCAAACTCGTTATCGCTAGTCAATTACATTTTGCTTAGGTCAGCTTGTACATATGGCGTGGTCAATCCATGAATAGTTTCACCAGGTTAGTAAATCTTTGAGTAAATGAATCAGAAAATCTACTCCAGTCACGAACCGTGATGAGGGGGATACAAACTCACGTCACATTTGGGACCGCATTTTATCTACTGCAACGCCCCCTGGCGGTGGAAATTAGATCCAGTCATTATCGCCCAGAGGAAGGTAGCAGTACTTTCCAAGCAGAGGAGTGGTGGTTCCGGCTGACGTGTTTTAGGCGTTTTTGTCGGGCTTTCTAGTTTGTCCACAACCACACGTGGTTTGATGAGACCACAAAAAAAAAACATGACAAAGTGGAAAGCCGGGCCCGACAAAAACGCCTAAAACACGTCAACACCAGCCGGAACCACTCCTCATCTTGGAGAGTAGGTAGCAGAAGGACTTGTGTACAAAGACATTTAATGCACAGGGTCGCTATAAATTCACGGGGACGTTGAAAGGTTTATACCTAATGTGGTTATAGAATTGTAGCTATCAGCAACAGATGGGACATAACATCATGTTGTGAACAAACATAGACAGAAATGACTCCCACTGTTAGTAGCCCAGACCGCTCTGTAATCAAAGAAAATTGAAACTTTCCACTCACAGAGGGCTAGCAAACGTGATCAGCGGCGGCGAAATGAACACAGATCACTTTCACAGTAAACAAGACACTGGTGCTAATTGATAAACATGTCCCGCTTAATTGTGATTAACTGCCAAATAAGTCTATGTCGATTCGGCCCAAATTCGAAGAGTACATATTTATTTTGTCTACTGTAGACAGGACATTCAGGAAGACAACAATTATGAACGTAATCTATGTAAATATCCCTGACTTAATTTTTCACTGTGATCACTCATTTTTTACGATGTAAGTAAAAAAGGAAAAGATTGACCTTTAAAATCAAAATGGTCGCTATATACGTTAGCGTATCTTTAGACTCTCGAGATAGCTTATAGATGGTGATAGAATATTTCAAAGGCCATTTAGTGAAATTTATGGCAGTAGATAGAGGCATCAATCATGAAAAGAGCAGTCTAAACGGATTAAGATTTCTGACGAAAGATCAAAGATGAGAAACATCCTCCGATCTTAGGGAGACTTGATGGCGTGAAATTGTTCTCTCCGCCCCCCTCCCCCCTACATGTTTCCGGAACTTTGATGTTAAGAATAATCGGAAACTTCTTCTCCACATGCAACATGTTCATGGACAGCGGCTATGTCTTGATTTGAGACTGGATAGAGTTTGTAAGTTTTGAAATGTTTCTTCACCCTCCCCTACTCACGGACCCTGTGCGCTCCCTTGCCACTAAAGCCATTGTCGCACATTAATTGAGCACCTTTCCACGACTCTGCTTCCGACCCCTCCCAACCAAGGTCGGCGCTGGGTTGGGTATAGCCTAGGATTTATTCTAGTCTAGCTTCAGGTCGCTCCTCTGATTGCGTCCAAGCAGAACATGCATGACTTTTCCGAATTTGAACTTTCAAAATTCAAAGTCGGCTGGCACAGATAGATTCGTAGGCCTACCAACTCTCAAGCAAAGATGACGTCGCTCACGACTTAATCGCAACCATGATCTGGAGATCGAGAAGATCGGGAGGCCATGATCCTTCATATGGGACAGGACCTAGGGGCTTAAGAAGGAATATACAATTTACAAACACAGAGCAATGAGACGACCCATAGGCGAGATATTTTAGCACAGGTGAAGCTTAAGTAACGTTAGATTCTATTCTGAATGACGAAAAAAATCATCAATCTACTCCCATGACGGTAGGGCACGTTTTCCACAATACAGGTTCACTATGTAAACAATCAGATGATTACATCCATTGCTATTTGTATAGCGTACTCAGGGGTCAATGTCAAAAAAATGGTCAGCCACATCAGTACTATACTTGGCGAGGCGCCGTCCCAAAGATAATGTCTTGAATTATTACCATATGGTTAGGCAATCTTCCAAACCCGCAGAACCATAATCAACATACCTCCCGTCGGAAAAGTGCTTTATCGTGGGGTTAAAAACTTTGAAGTGCCAGGCTCGATCTCTTTGGAAGCTTCGCTCAAAATGGCTGAGATTGCCAGCGAGCCGTAGTAAGATCTTGGATACAGTAGAGGTCGTTTCAATGACATGTTTTTCCACATTTAGAACTTGGACCGAAGAGAGCTCAATGATCTTACGCGTGGCAAGGGACCATCCAAGCAAGATTTAGATAACACTGAACAAAATTGATTTTTCAATACTATAAAAATGCATTCTATGATTGTGCCTATAATCAAAATATGAAGGAAATTCTACGATACCATCAGACATTTTCCTCTTTCTTAAGGATGAAATAATAAGACAGCAACATAAGAAAATTTAAGGGTACGAAATGTAAGATTTGTAAACCACGTATATCTCCTGCCACAATCTCTTCCTGCTTAGGATTATGCTTGAAATTCTAAGACTCCCAAGGACGGCTCATAGGGCATGACTGAATTATATTTTTGGAAAGTGTGTCCTGGGCCGAGAATGAGAAGGGGGGGGGGGGGGGGAGCACGTGTTGATGTTCGATAACACGTGAGATGACTAGCCTGGGTGCCATCCTATTTCTGCCGGGGCCCCTACACTCGCTACCCTAAAAAAATAGGATAGCGAGTGTAGGAGCCCCGGTAGAAATAGGATGGCACCCAGGCTATGAGATGACCGATTGTGACCTCTTAAATATGTGCGACAAGGTCACGAAAACGTATTTCTCATTTCATAATTCATTCGTTTAAAGTTTTGGTATGGTTTGGCGTATTTATCTTATTGTCATTGCATATCATCTAAACAGTAAATTTGAAACGGTACTTTTTATGAGTGGGACAGAGGACGTTCAGACCCCGCCCGGGTACGACGTGATGGGTTGCACTGGTCAATTCGGATGGGGACACAAAGCCGGCGGTCTCGTTTAAGGGGAAGCTTTGAGCGTCGAATCCATGCACGTAAAAGAACCCACCTTTTAATTAGCAGAATATCAGGGGTTACCCAGTATGCTTGGCTGAAAACGCATAGACGCATTGCACTACCATCACTAGCTACAAGAAAAGGCATCATGCTTTACCTCCGTTGAGGATGACTATTTCACCTGTTACAGACAAGAACAATTGCCAGAGATCAAAACATTAATCCAAACATTGGTAACGACTAGATACAACTTGTAGGACAAACCCAAAGACAAACAGTACCACCTGCAGAGGTCACGTTACCGAGCTCTCGCGAGATTAGAAAGGCGAGACAAGGTGAGCTCATTCTGTCAAGGGTGACCATGACGCGTGTCTAATAGAGAAAGGCTATCTTTCTGCACGGGCGACCATTGGTGTTGAGGGACAGATACGTACGCTGTTGATGCAGCCTCTAAACACTGATAATGGGTGTAAAATATCACATTAAGACTAAGGTTTCAGTGAGGTAACTAAGGTTATCAGTGACACGAGGTTGCTACATGCGCACAACTTGTATTCATTACCTTCGCCAAGCAGGTTATGGTTTCCGCAGCGTTTGTAGCATTGTGGCTTTATATTAGCCTCTACCAGGCTCCAGACGTGACTGGAAAGAGTAGAAATCGGCCAAATGGAGGAGTTGGCCAGCCGATATATACAGTCCTGAGTCTCCTGACCTGGCAAATTGTATCTATCGGCTGGCCAACTCCTCCATTTGGCCGATTTCTACTCTTTCCAGCCACGTCTGGAGCCTGGAAGAGGATAGCTTTCTTTATAGTTTATCAGCATAACTCAAGAAGCTATGAATGGATTGTCACGAAATTTGGTTTGATGTTAGGTCTCCACCGGTCGAGAAATAAGCCGATTTTCGAGGCCCTGGTGACTTTCCTTGGTACTGCAGCAGAGCGGTTTTGGTAACATCAGATGTTGCCCGTTAACTGTCTTGTACAGCAGTACTACTACTACTACTACTACTACTAGATCTACTACTACTACTACTACTACTACTACAGACATACACGCAGTAAAAATACATTTAAATAATTTTTTTCAGAACTTAACACCAGTGACACTCAGTCGCTGCTTTGGCAAGTTCATGAACAACTGCGTTGTCACACCGCTGTGCGATGTACTGCTTACAATGAGCATAGCAAAAATAAGAAAGGCACAGAAGAAAGTGCGGCTTTCAGCTTTCGACTTTTGTACAGACTGTTTTTTTATGGTAGATCAGTTTCTTTGTCTAATATGATTGATTTCGTGAATATCCTCTGACGAGCAGTTGACATCAACAGAGAGACAAAGCAGATGTTGTATTTTCGCTATAGAGAAACGTGAGTCCCATATTTGGAGACTGACATTCTAGGTCACCGATCCTCTCTTAGATGGGCAAGTAAAGGGCTGTGGATGTTTCTGCTGTAACGTTAGACGGATAACCATAGATAAAAGGAATATCATCTTATATTCCTAATTTACAAGGATTGATCGTATAAGATGTATGTATACAAAGAGAGAGAGAGAGAGAGAGGGAGAGGGAGAGAGAGAGAATAGAGAAAGAGGGGGATAAAGAGAGAGGGGGCAGGGAGAGAGAGGGGGAGGGAGACAGGCAGACAGAGAGAAAGAGTCTTCGCAAGGAAAATACGGTAGTAACAACAATGTTGTTCATACCTAATGTTTCCAAATGTTATGAGATGGGATCGACAAGAATAGAACGTTGTATTGTAGAGTCGTGCTGTGTTTAAGGATCTTTCAGTTTAACGTTACAGTACAACACAAAGAGTTCGCAAGACATGTCAAGTTTTCTTATTTTTAGAGATCATTTGTGTAGGGTTAAGTTAGATTTCTGTGGGGGAGGGTGCATCTCCCACTTCTTTATCGGTATTTTCGTAGTTTTATCCGAGTATCTTTGTAGGAAAGAAAGCCTTTATGTGGGGGAGGGGGGCAACTCCCGGACCATGAGCAAAGATGACACCCCTTTCCCTAGTGATAAGATAAGAATTCCGACAGACGAACATTCCGTTGGACTGAGATTTCCAGAGAAGAGATAAATAACTTTCCCAGACGGCAGGCCCGCCAGCCGGGTCCATTAGAACTTATTACGGACGGGGATGAAACAGATTACGTTATCTGTGGGAAAATGTGGCGAAAATTAGCAGATAGGACGGTGTTGTCATATCGTCTCAGTGTGCTCATCCCACAGTGTGTGTAATCACGGTAAATCACCCGAAGATGAGTCTGTGTCTTATGTTGAAGACAGTCTTGCCAATTACGCCATAACAAATGTAGCCATGACTGGATGTGTTTCATCAACTAAGGCTTATATAGTTACATAAAAGAAGACTAGCACAAGTCAGAAGTTCCTTTCGTATATCACTAGCCACGATGCCAGACTGTTTCCCAGTGGCATACACAGGCTAGCCCCGGCGGTTGGCCGTATAGCCGAGGAGCTGGCCTTTGTTGACCCTAGAAACAGTCTGGAATCCAGGCTATTACAAGTTGGATTGGCTACTTACACTAGCCTCCACTAGTCTTTTCTGAGAGATGGGAAAATACTGAAATGTCAGTGGCTTGTCAATACTAGTATCTCAAAGCTAAAATGTGATGCGCAATGATTAGTATAGTATGTTTCAATGTGAAGTTGAAGTTCAAGCCTTTATTTTACTCACCACACATCTTCTTTTTACAGGTCCGAAGAATCTTGTCCAGTACAGCTCCACACACTCCAGATAATTCCGCCCACAGTCACTGTCTCTTGTACACTGTGAGGAAAGGGGTGAAAAATAAAGTTATTTTCTACTTTTACCAACTGTGGGGGAAAGGGTTGAAAAATAAAATCATTAGCAACATTTTCTAATGTTTATTTGTTTCTGTCTTTGCTTTTTGTTTTAACAGAATATCAATACGCTTTAATAATGCCACACACCTACTACAATTGATCATCACAACGTCAATGTGTGTATGTTCATCCCTTTGAATAGCAGATATCGAACATCTAGTGAAAACATCGTTCCGTTACAATTACTACTTTTTGAAAAGACGAAATGGGGGGTGGCGACTTGGCCATCCATCGTAAACGGGCATTTATCAGTATTTCTAATCTGCTGGGCAGCCATATTCATCCCTGTGGGATTTTATATCTGATCGTTAATGTAGTCACACCCTTTCATTCTAGAGACCGACTGTTTCTGGTTTGTCTCTGTAAACCGTGCAACTTTGCCTCTTTATCTTTAATGATGTAATCTATGCTGTAAAGGTTTTATTTTACCGGGTGCTACACGTACACACTATAAACTGCAATGAAAGGTTTTCGGTGCCAGCACTTGGCACCTTGTAAACAGCATACCAGACGTCTCAATCAAATCAGTATTAAGTAGTGACGAGAAATGGATGTGAAACGGAGTACATTTCCAGTGTCAATAGTTGCCACACTATTGCTAAACAAACCAAACCTACACTATAGTACTACTTATTCATCAAAATCTGTCTGCCACCAAGATATGAAGATTATAGCAGCAGAACAAAAGATGCAAAAAAAATGAAGTTTTGCTGCCGCACCAAGGATAGCCGCCGGGAGGCCCAAAATTGACCATGACCTTCATCTTCCTAAGACCTACCCACATACCAAATATCATCGTAATCTATCCAGCCTTTATACCGACCACAAATATTCGGAAACACACTCTGACACAGACACACAGACAGATGCACCAAAAACAATACCTCCGTTTTCGATGGAGGTAACAAGGATCAGCAAGTAAAATGTAAGAAAGTTGAGGTTGTGATTTTCTGACCGTCTAGCTTTTTGACAGTCTTCTACATCAATGACCAGGAAAACAAGTTGTAAAGAAACTTTTCATTTGTCCACCCAACATCTGCTTGGAGATTACCACATAGTTTCTTATCCATTGCGGGTTCCTAGCGACAAACTAGCCCCCTGGGTCGCCCCCCTCCCCTGCGGCATGACGCTGCTTATCCTCAATAGGCGGGGCTCTAATTAATCTTAACGTCTTCTTTTGTTCATTGGCGGGTCATCTAGATCAGCCGGAAATCCAAGGATAACGATATCGCTGTCATTTATCTTTAAACACGGTTGAGAGAATATGCAAGGTAAAAAGTTGATCTTTCGCAATTTGTGTCCAGACTGGCTCTATATCGCTTCATTTCCATTGATCGTGCTGATGATAAAAGAACGCTGAGAAAGTTAACCATGACCATACGAAAAAGCAATCGAGAATAGGTCTTGCAATGTTGTGTTTTATTTTCTTGTTTACTCGTCCATACTAATTTTTCCACAAAACTCAAAAGGTCAAATAAGCCAAATGTATCACCAGTAGAGCATGTACGTAGACAAGAAAGCATGACCATAAAGTCAAAGTAAAATTGTCGTTGCTGAAAGAAAAGCCTTTGTTTTGGAACGATTTATCTTTGGACAAACAACCTCTAAGATTATAAAGCAAAAGAAATAAGTGGGTTCAAAGAGTAAGCCATCGTATTTAGATGGTTCTCCTAAAACTAGTTTAGAGGACGTTGTATTGCAGTGTATCTAGGCATTCTATCGGTCTAGTAGAGCCCTTGTAAACGAGTAAAAATGCTCGTTTTTCCCCATTTTCCATGCTGCCAGAGAACTTGTAAAGCTTCCTTCTGTCTTCATGATCTACAAGACGCCAGAGATATATTGGTAATTTGTCATGGTTTGATTGTTTCTCGTGTAAAAACATCGTGAAAGTAACCGAATGGCCACCTGCTGACAGCCGCCATTTTGAACGACCTGTGGGCGGGCAAGGTCACAAAGGTCAGAATCAAGGGCGGCCATTTTGAAAGACGAGAACAATCAACAGCATTCATGTTGACCAACGTCATACATCAACCGTTTGTCCCCACGGCATCAAACATCTGTAAACTCAAGTGAGCCTCTTCATGTGATGACAGAAACAGGCGTCTTTCTGTCGTTACAATCTTAATAAGGTCCTCATTAAGAGCTCAAAACGCACACAGGGGGAGGGGGGTGTTACCGACTTCAAATTCATGTGTGGGCTCCGGAGTATCATAATGATGTCAATCACGGACGACCTGATCTTCACGGTTCACGAGTTATCAAACAAACAACCTCATTGATGAAGTCTCAATTCCGACGAATGGGGACACAAAAGTTTTATTTCTCTTATAAGCCTTCTGCCTACACAAACTTTGATGATTCTGTATTGAGCTTATCGAAAAACGAACCAAAACCGAAAGCCACAAACAACAATGATAAACTTGACTTATGACTAATTTAATGTTGGAAGTAATAAGTGATGGAGGCTTTTCTTGCTGCGTGGTCTGGTTTTGACCCGAAGCAAAAGCATTTTTCTTCTTTAAAAAAAAAATACCTGTGACATTTAAGTATAACATTCTGGAAAAAAGATGCCAAGACTACTACAAAATGAAAAATTGGCAATGAGTCTTAGACAGAAACAAATCTTTAGACACCGTTGCCATGGATACTGCGAAATACATGCACATGAATGTCTACAAAGAAAAATAGAACTCTAAAGGGGAGGACTCGGACATGTACTTATGCTGTACGGGTCATTAGAGAACCAGTGGTGTCCTGACATAATGCGTGCGCGTTACGCAGCTGTTCTGTGTGTTTTCTTTCTGTTGGAGAAAACAAAAGCAGATGAGAAAAGAAAACGTCTCTCTGTGACAAAAGATACGGAGATGTGCACATGATTGGCTGAGGCTGGAATTCGGTTATTTTCAAATAAGAAATGCATTATGGGTTGTTAGAATAGGGGCCTCTAGTATTTCTCAGAAGGGGGGGGGGGGTGTCGATCGTTGACATATCTTGTGTGTATGTGTCAAAACAAATCAGAATTTCCTTCTTAACATTCTCCCAATCTCACCAGCACCATATTGTCTATTTCGTTTCCCATATGAATGTGAAACATTTCTACAACAGCCTTCCAATTCATTCCTACTTCTAAACTATGGTAAATCTAATCCCAAACACGCGTCATTAGCCTTAAAACATTTGTTACACCAGTAAATCCACACCGGGATACATTTTTGTGTTTAGGAGATATCTCTGGAAGGTTTTAACGATATTTGGGTGGTCCTACCAAAGTACGGTAAAGACAACGTATCTGATAACGTTTTCGGTTTCCATTCAAACGGGCTTAAGGTGTGGCTCAACAGGTGTGTTTGGGGTTAAGGCATATGGAATTTTCTTTGCGTACTGTTCATGGAAAATTACTCTGTTTTTGTTTACGATAATGGGTGCTGGGAATGCATGGGAAATTTCCCCCTGAGATCAAAATATTTGGGCAAATTACGTGAGACCTTTAATCCAGCTGGAGATTTGAGAGAGGTCTTATAGTTAAGGATTTAGGTCCATTCCCCCGTTCTTAAAAAGATTTTCATTTGCTTTTGGAAGGCGTTTTTCTGAATAAAAAGTCTTCTGTAAGCTAAAAATGAACAACACGTTGGATACATCTGCAACACATACGTACGCTGTCTTTCGATTTACCAAAAATGATATCCGACCTCGCGAACGTCGTGCTACAGGCTTACGACAGTTTCTGGTAATCTTGGATATGTTGTACCAAGTAGGTTATATTTAACCTCATTGGTTGTACTGAATCCTTATCACGGAAAAGGTTGTTGTATAGGCCCTTTTAACGGTCGGTTTTGGTGTGGCCTCACTGAAAACTTCACGCCGTATGGTGACTGTGTCTTATAACTAGTGACATCTGGTTGACATGTTCTTTTTGATGCCATGATAACTCGTTAAAATTACACACTTTCATTTTCACCGCAGCTCTTTGGAACCAGTCCGAACCACGCTTTCAAGCAAACTTTGTAAGAAAAGTTTACAAGAATTTTCGACAAGAAGATCACACGCCGTTTGGTATTTAAACTGTGTCTTATAACTAGTGACATCTGGTGGACATGTTCTTTCTGATGCCTTGATGACTCGATATAATTACACACTCTATGGAACCACGCTTTCAAGCCAACTTAATTTGTAGAAAAAAACGTATTCAATGGTTTTTGACCAGAAAACATTTGTAAATACGTCACGGCAATCTTAAGATCTTCCTTATTCCGGATCCACCTGAGGCTGGCCCTTAATCGTTCTCACCTGTATAAACTCAGAACTGTGTCAGTGTGGATGCGTATCATTCCAAGGAGGCGGCACACTGCGCACATACACAAACACCACGGAAACAAAAACACCGGAGGAAACCCAGGCTACTAATTAATGACCTTCCCATCATGACAAATGAGATACAGCAGTTTACCCAAAAGTAGAAATAGAAGAGTGACTTCTGACATCTACTTCTGCATTTTAAAAATGTCTTTCCCTATAATACTACATTCCTATACTATGGATTCTCAAGGTATTTTAGATGACTCGAATATCATTGAAGTTGAAACGACGAAAAAAAACAGGGACACAACTTTTAGTGTCCTTGAAAAACTTATGGCGATGAAATAAGCTAATGAAAATGTGTATTTGTATCCTAATATCTGATATCAATAGTTGGACACTAACTGTTGAATAGTTGTCGTTTCTAAGGAACATATGTGCTATAACTGCTGCCTTTCCTGGTAGTGGTTGCCTTATCACGAGTTTGTTTACCAAACAACAATTTGTGCTCATTATCTTTGCGCGTCATCACTTCTGCTGCACCTGTTATCACCGTAGTTAACCAGGAATTTTCAAAATGGTGGAAGTGTTACTGTTGCTATAGACCGTATTTATCCCACTACATGGGGTCGTGAATAACTGAAAGAAAAATGTCAGCAATGTAACAATAACTGGATTTATCTTCCGAACAGACGGTGACAAATGTGCGGATTCGGTTTAAGCCGGAAAAGGTTAAAACTAAAAATCCAAGATGGCGACCGGTGGAGCCTAAGTGGTGATTATGTCAGTTACCCCTCTTGACTTCTCTACGAAATAATACCCCTTGAGAGCTCATTGAACGACTTTTCTTAAGTGGGACTTTGTGTGGAGACGGACACAATTGATGTGGAGAGCCCTTAACAAGATTTGGTGTCATTTTAACATTAACCAGACTAGAACAGAGTGGGTAACCGAAAGCGAAGATGATGATTTCTTCAAATGCAGTACAAAATTGATTGTGTCCCCTCCGTTTTGTTGATATGGAAACTAGCAGCATAGAAATGAACTCAACTAGGCCTGATGTAGTAATGCTATAATAACCAGTTATCCTAACTTACAGCCACTTCCATGTAATTCCGGCAGTGTAAAGGCTATGGTTAACAAATGCTGCACATGTCATAATTGTACCCCTGTCAGTCAAAATTGCATACTATCGTTAGACACTGCTCTTCAAAGGTTGTTTTTGACCAGGAACTTTGTATTCTGTTCCATACAGAGTAGAAAAAAATGTCGATTTCGGTACTTTTCAAATACAAAGATAAAACCGTTTGACGGGTAGTAAAGCAAAAAAATGATATAGGCGATTGGTAGCCACTGCTTGCACTATTGTAACATTCCCCTTCCCCAATCAACGTTCGCATGGTTAATGAGTTTTTGAAAGTGGATATATAACGTTACACTTTTGAGCGCCAACTACCGAGAATTCCCGTCATCCTTCTCGCGCCTTTGATTCATTCAATGATGAAAGACGTGGAAGGCACGGTGGCACAGTGACCGAGAAATAGTTTCAGTCGAGCTTTGTCCATGTGACTTTGTTTTAAATTTTCTAAGTTTCTATACCTAAAAACTGTTAAGCACCAACATGTAACTATTATGTGCTTAAGATATTGGATTACCGTTGCTTTGACACTTTTGGCGCCTACCCAGTATACACGTCAGTTTTTAAAGATAAGTAATAATAACAGAGTAACTGAGTTTTTGTTTGGGGTCAAACACTTTTATAGCTAAATAGCTTAAGTCTTGCCCTATACTTGCTCGAACAAAAGCTTTAGTTGACTGGTACATTTAGCTGATTCGTCAGTGAAAAATGTCTAACCCTTAATGTTCTAGACACATCTTCCGGAATGCTGTATGTGTCTAAACTAACTTCTGTTAGAAGATAGCTTTGGGATTAAATGATGTCTGTCCTTTTATATTTACAAAGAATGGGCAAAGTAAGTAGTTCGAAAACTACACATACATGTATATATGAATACAAACATATATGGACTGAAGGAGAGCAAATTAATCCGCCGTAATTACAGACTAGACGTACCTGTGAAAAAGGTACGTCCCTTTGGCTATATCTTTTACAAAGAATTGGCGAAGTACTAGTGACTAGTTAAGAAACAGCGTACGCATATATCAATACAAACATATATGGATTGAATGGGGAGCAAATTAAAACTTTATTCTCTGTAATTATAGACTAGAGGTACGAGTGAAAAAAGGTTTGTCCCTTGGCTATATTTGACAAAGAATGGGCGAAGAAACAACGTACGCATATATCAATACAGACATATATGGATTGAATGGGAGCAAATTAAAACTTTATCCTCTTTAATTATAGACTAGAGGTACCGTACGAGTGAAAATAATGCCTGCCCGTTGGCTATATCGATCGTTTACAAAGAATGAGCGAAGTAAATAGCTAAGAAACAACGTACGCATATATCAATACAAACCTATATGGACTGAATGGGAGCAAATCAAAACGTTATCCTCTGTAATTATAGACTAGAGGTACGAGTGAAAGAAAGGTTTGCCTGTCGGCCATATTTTTACAAAGGCTGAGCAAAGTAAATAGCTCTGGAACTGTGTATGTCTTTGTACATTAATATATATTGATTGAGTAAGAAAACCTTTTATTCGTGCTAAATATACGCCAAAGGTATCAACCAAAGCAACAGGTCTTTTGCAGCGTTACCGGAAAGGATTTCCTTAGTAATTAACCTTAATGAAGAGTAAATAGCTTAAGTCTGTGGCTTAAGAAATGTGACTAATATCTTGAGGCAATGTTGGGTAGACAGGAAAAGTGATGGCCTCTTAGGAACTCACGCCGGGCGAGACATACAAACCGCACAGGTCTCAACACTTTATTTTGTACACAAGACTAAGTCTGTTTTCATTAAGACTTGATGACAAGTTGCCACCTTAAAGGAATTGCCCGGGGTGAAGAAATATGTGTGGAACGATCTTTAGACAGGCGTCAAAAGTTTAAGGAAGTCTATGGTTTCCTGGTTGATGCACTACTGGTTAAATGACTGATTTTGGTGTCGTGTATATATTATTACCTCCGAGAAGAAGGGTCACCTCCGACGGGGGTATTGTTTTTGGTTGTGCATGTGTTTGTGTATTCTCATTTTGATAAATTTGTACGGACTTTGGCATGTGGCTAGTTATTGAGGTCCCCAAGAACTGTCTTGTGATGATGATTCGATTGATAAGAGTTGGCAGGTTACAATGCAAATACTAAGATGTATGTAAGCACTAAGTGGTCTAACAAGATGCCAAGATATATCGTAGTTTCTTGACGCAAATAGATATTTGGTTACGTACTTAATGAACTATAGACGACCATCTTGGCGACAGAAGTCACATGTAAGCGTTCCCTACATTCCCGTATACGCATAGAACTATTCGTGACCAACACAGTCAGCAGTACGACAATAGAAGTTCAAGGCAACGGAGCATGTTTAGGGTCTCTACCGGAAGCTAGTAACCGGAAGCCATGAGTTGCTGGAAAATTGCTATAAATTGGCCAAAAATTGCACTTAATCAAGTTGTCAGATAAGTAAGTTTATTGTTAAACGCGTAACTCTATATCTGGTTGGCTAACGTCTCTGACAAATTATTTGTCTTATTTGCTCAAATTCAAGCATGCTAAGAATCTTGTTAGAGACATGTTTGTACGAATACGCAAAGACGTTTAAAGCTAGTATCTAATTCGCCTGAGAAGTTCAGTGTTAACTATGCGTAACTCAGTGGCCAGCTAACTTCTCTTCAAATAATTCTATTTTGCCACTTTTTTGCTGTTTTTATATCAACCTAAGGAGTCTGTGTGAGACTATCAAGTTTGTTCAAATACACGAAGACGTTTAAAGTTGGTGTTTGATTAAAACACGCGGTATTTACACAAGAGTTTGCGGAGGTCAGCGGGGTTGTGCTTTAGGCCTGGGGGGCTGGGCGAATCGGTCACGTTTATTTGGGGTAAAACAAGTGTAAACAGGGCCTGACCTAGCTTTGACTTTGTAACAAAATCAGAGCCGAGAAGGTAAGAAGTTATATAGGTGACTAGGGCAGGGAAATCTCATCCTAAGAACAAGACCACCCCCTCCCCAAACCACTACCATAACAAATTAACAAATAGAATAACCATCGCCAAGAAGGTTATCATCAGTTTTCGAATTCGGTGCCATTTGCGTGTATCGTAATTGTTATGTAGGTTTGGGCCCCTTATCGCCTTTCTTTTAAACTAAAGGGATCGATTTTGAAAGATCGAAGAGGTTGATAGATCGTCGTGATTTTTAGTGTTGTTTGCTTTATTGTACAACAATTGGATGAGATGAAATTTATGACAAATTCGTTTATAATTTCGGCAGACTAGACTATTCTATACGAAGTGTGTGGTGTGGGATGAGACTCAGTATATTATGGTATTATGTATGGAATGAAACTATGTATATAGCCCTATTTGCAATGCATGGATTGTCAAATGTCAGGATATGATAACCTGTGTAACACGCTGTATTAAGCGATATCCATCTAAGTGGAATAATTTGTTTTAGGCGATGTCACCGGCCCCCTACTAAGAATCCTTCGGCGTTCAAACCCACCCTACCCCGCAGGACTTTTATCAGCCTTCTGGTACGAATTTCCGCCCAAGATGAAGCCGTCTGCGCTAATACATTCCGACCTGTTTACAGTTAAAACAGGTGTCAATCTTATGCCAGTCCTACGGGTATTCGGTCGTTTGTGTCCATCGGACCCCTCCCGGTATCTCTTCGGGAGCAGGTCTACCCCACCCCGAGACGTCACCCTACGTTTTTACGGTCCACATTTTTCGGGACGATAAAGATATCAGAAAAGCATGACTACTTTTACAGATGTCAGAAAAGAAGACTGATTTAAAGGAGAAAGGTAATCTCTATGAATAGATTTTGTTTACGATAAGTATCGATAATCTGATCCACCTACGTCAGAAACACGTGTATGATGCTAGCTAAAAGTTAACGTATACATTTTAATAATTTCATGTAAGAAGTATGCTGTACAAAATTATTCTCTTTAGATACCTATCTTAGCTGTCACACGAAGAAAACTACAAGAGGTTTCCCCCGACAATATCCCCCAGGCTTTCTTTTCCCCCTCATGCCCCCGAAGCGACAAAAACACAATTACAACTCAGTCGGGCAGAAAACCCACCTCTCTTTTCAAACCTACTCATTCCCTATGCACGGCGTGAACCCAGGTCTGCCACACAACTCGTAACTCCACTTTTGTCCCACCGCCCTTTTCCTAAAGCACTTGCAAAGTTCAATCCTATTATTCAGAGTGATTTTCTTAGGCTGAGACATCCTTTCAATCTTTAAATCCAGGTCGGATACTGGTAAGCAACCGTAAATAGACATAAAGACAAGATACTATCAGTGGCGAGGTGCCCCATCTTCGCCTAAGCAAGCAAAACAACAGTGGTGTGTGCCTAGATATTTACCGTAGAAAGGAAAATATGTCGGGTCAAGGATTTAGACCAACACTTGAGTGTTTACATGACACGTCGATAGCGTTTTGATGGGAATGAATCGGCTTTTAATCAACTTCTCCCCGGCTTTAGACAAACTCTTTTTCACGCGTAGTTTTATCGACTAGTTGAGTAAAACGTGACAGCTAATTTGGGTATCCATGTTGTTGATCCAGCTACTAAGAAGGAAAAATCGCCTCTTTACCTCTCACTTCTAAACCATCACAACCTTAATGCCCTTAATTATTTTGTAATACACACTCCTTCCCTCTTTGGTTGGGAACGTCTAACCGCAAACATTGTATATGATTTATAATATCTAATATGTAGACCACGGTGAGGCGATTGTGGTTACAACGCGGGCGGCCTTACAAAACCCTGATCTTTTCACCTCACTAGCCGCAAGCTACAGTATCTTGGCACCCGGTGTGCTTCTGCCACTAATAAAGAAGCACCCGCACACACAAATTGCCGAGAAACCTTCGCGATACAATCTTTGTGGGTTTTTCCCCTCCAGCCCATATTTCTGAACATGATGTAGCCGTTTCAGTTGAAGTATGCGGTGTCACAAACACCCGGTTTCCTGTGGCTGTCGTTTAGTCATGCTCTGTAATTTGGAAGTGAACAACTTGTCTGCGAGTTAGGAAACCTGTGATTATGACTAACGGCGAGTAAGAGTATAAGTCTAGACTGATCTGAGAGAAATACCAGCATCCTGAAACGTTGCATTTTCGTTGTAGTTACGGAAACAGAAGCAAATTGGACGCCGCGGGAGTCGGTGTAGCTTTTCTGTTCGTCTTTCAACTGGCGGTAAACCAAACCATACGCAACAGTTGCTCCAAATGACACGTTATACAGCGAAGAGAAACGTAAGCTAACATATGGAGGGGGAGGGTCCCAAAATACCTCTTAGGCCGCCTCGAGAGGCCACCGGAAGATATAAATTAGAATGAAATGAATTTTCCCTCGATCCACATAGCTCTACACTTAGAAAATACCAAGCTGTCAGCACATGAGGGTATATACTGGCGAACAGATACACGGATAATGCAATGAAGATGTGAACAGTATGTTGGGATGACCATATGGGGTGAGGATACCAAAATATCGCGAGTGAAGGGGTTCTGAACTTCTCCTTAGGAAGCCTTCGTAGGGGGTATCAGAGATATAGCACGCAGATACGGACAGTCTGGCAAAACAATTCACGATTTGCATCATTTCTTCCCACTGTTGCGTGGCTGTCGGAGGTAGCCAGCGCGCTAATCTCCAAGCAGATGTTAGGGTGGAAATTCGTAACGTTTTCTGCCTGCCTGGCTTCTTTGATGTGGTGAGTGGCTGTCACAGTCAGATTCTCAGAAACTATTACGATTTCCAACCCCAACATCTGCTTGGAGATCAGGTCGATTTTATACGCAGCCAAAATTAGTTTAGAAGAGTGTACATCGGGTAGACAAGGTTTACAAGGCCGCCTGTTCCTATTATCCAATTAACTCAAGCAAACGGAAAGTCAGCGTCTGCCCAAACCAATAATTCTTTTCTTCATGAGAACGCGGAGCTTGTGGGTGTCATTCTAGAAATCACTGTAAAGCGAGCCTGGAGGAAAAAGTGGTGTAAAACTATGGAGTCTAACGCAAGAGGCGTTTATAGCATCTCCATTAGTTTCTAAAGGCCTATACTTAAGAACTTTTCAAGACTAATAAAAGTGGGAATACAATGTGCTGTCGCCGCTGGTGTATTTTCATGACAGACGTGTTTTTCAGGGGAAGAGAGATTCTTGCTCTGCGGTAGTTTGGATCGGGGTCGCCCGGATTCGTTCCGGAGATCTTGTATGGAAATCAGGCGTATCTTCTACAAAACGTCGGCTTCGTCTGTTAAAAGCTCCCACCGCTTTGGGTAGAGATGCAGAAATCCCAGCGCACATGCGACTATAAAGGATCTACGGAATTATGCTGAAGTTCTGAATGCGACTTACCGAGCTCCAAAATCCTCTTTTGACGACGCTCTTAAGAACCTCATTATTCCTCGTTTCTCGTCTTTCCTGTAAGGACAAAAGGAGAAGAAGGGGTGATATTCGTGCTAATTACCCCTGACAGTAACGCGGGGATTATGCAGGCATTTCGCTAAATGGGAACTCAATCTCTAACGTCTCCCTCGAGATCTAAAAACGCCAAGCGTGCGGACCTGGGAGCGACGTGCGGTAGCAGAGTATTCCTACCCCCGAAGGCCCTTCCGAAACGTTACGCTCACGTCACATAACTTAAATGTTCCAATTTCTCTCTGTCAAAACACAGAGTCATGACAGCCGCTTGAGGTATTGGAGTAACATTTCTAAAGGATCTTTAGTACGATTTTTTTTTCTGTATTTTTTTGTTGCTGCTAACTTGTCAGCGGGAAGGGGGTGTTGACACAGGGGACACGGGTTCGTGTCATGACGGCCGCAACACGCGAACAAGCCCGGAGGGACATCTCCTTTTTCGGGCCTTCTCTGTGTGGCGGCGACACTAGAGTTCAAACCCCGGCCCTACCGGATCGAAATAAATACGCTCGCGTCTGAAACAACCCCGGGTACACCATTGTTACTCCATGCTGAGCTATTTTTCTCCGCCTTCGTCCCTCCTCTGTCATACGGACAAAAAAGACACCACACATGGAAAACGCTGCTGCATATATAAACCAAGACCGGTTGCTCTCCTAGACTTTTTATCAATAAACATCACCAACCACAACATGCCGATACCGCGCAGCGACGCAGTCGATCGACTAAAACAAGCAAGCAATGTTTAAATGTGTTTTCGGGAATAGAACCCATGTACGTACGTACCTTGACGCTAAGCCCCATTATAGTATCCGCCAGCAGTGCCAGAATTAGGACTGTTATCCAAGTCGGCAAGGAATTCATGGTAGGAGTGAAAACGTCAGGAAGATGAGATGCCCATATATACACAAATGTAACCCACGACTTGCCCTGGCGCGCGACTCGGTTCTATGTACACCCGCCGTATATACTTGACATATGTCTACTACAGCCCCAGTCACGTGACTCGCTACCGTACCTCGCTTTAGATTCACGGCTGCAATTTTTCACGGTAGACCGCCTTCAGCACATGACGACCAACTACCATTCACACAATCTTATCATAACTAGATATTCTCCCAATATTACAACCATAACTGAATAGAAAGTATAACAAATAGGAAAAATCCTATGACTTGTTGGACAACTTCACAGTAAGATTACGCCCAAAAGTATCGCGACAATATCAAGATGTACAGTAGCGACCCGGTAGTAGACGAAGGACGGAGTAGGGTTCTTAGACTCGTACTGAGCATGCTCAAACTAGCCTATACTCCAGGCCATCGCTTGGTCCATATATACGTTACGTATCGCCTAATATAACAGCCACTTTAACAGGTACCCCTACCCCCTATACGGACCTCTATATACAGAAAATGAATGAGAAAAGAACGATTAAAAACAATGACTGAGTATTGTAAGTAGGGGTGGTCCACAAATGACTAATTCAAATCTTACTGAACAAACTTTGTTTAACATATTCATGGCACGATGTGCAAGTGAGACCGGGCAACGAGCAAGACAGACTAATCGTTAACAACAACAACGATACACAATTGTGTCAATAGTTAATTTGATGACAACACTTTCTGGTGTTTTAATCCCCAAATCCAGTTAGTGGGCTGTTCTCGGATCGTGACACAGACAATGGGTCTTGTATCAGAGCCGTATGGGACAGAAGCAATCCGTTTAAAGAGGGTTATGAATATGAAAATATGATAAAGAAATTGTCCGAGGCGCCAATTTTTCCGTGTCGTCTGGTTTTGTGATCGATTGAGAGTGATTTGTTCGTGGTATCATCGGGAAAAAATTCTCACGGTGATTTTTTGAGTGATGTACACCTCATATTTGGGGGGGGGGGGTCGCCATCTCTTTATCCTAGTCTCAATAAGACCCTTTGGGCTGCTAAAATTCAATCATGGCGTAGCTAGATAATCAAGGAGGTTAAAGAGAGACCTCGTTGAATATACGTTAGTACAATTGTAGTAAATCTGCTGTCCCTTTTATGATATAGGCAACGATTCAGTATCCTCCAATTGGTCAATGCAATAACTTATTATGACAGTAACGCCAATGACGATAGAGTGTTATGAAGTATGTCAGAATAGGTCAAATCATGCCTCCTCCCCATTCCTAACGTTGGTGATCCCCTGTCAGCCCTGAACCGTAGCCTCTACCAGGCTCCAGAGGCGGCTATAAAGAGTCGAAATTGGCCAAACAGACAGTACAACATGCAAGAAGAGTCAGTCTGCTATAAGGGTACAGTGATGGCTTTTGACCCTTTCTCCGTAGCCGACGCCCTTACATACTATTCACTTTATTTGGCTAATTTCTACTATTTTTTCATCCATCCGCGGAACCTGATAGAGGCTACTGAAACCGTGCACACTATCGTTTGAAATCTTGTCAGACGACATTTGACTCTCCCGTCCTAGAACCTGACCCGCCCGCTCGTCACCTTGGGGATCTACATAATACCCTAGGGTTCGGCCGCCCCCTCCCTCTGAGCAAATTCATTATTTATCAAGATGATCAGACGACAATGTTGCACTTTGGTCCTAATTGACTCAATTGTTGAATTTCCCACAAGAAAAGTAGAGGCTCGTTTTCTATTGGAGTGGCGGGAAATTCTTCGTCGTTGTGAAGAGTGATTCATCTTGTGTTTCCTTACACCAACGGCGCAGGAAGTGGTTACGTCATAATCAGACGACTTTCTTTTGCTCCAATTCCAGACAGCATTAAGCTTAAACTGCATACATATCTATGTACTGTAGGCATTCATTTTAAAAAGATAGAATGGTATTTAATAGGTTTCTCCTGTTCCCGTAACCTGTTGAACGCCTGGTGAACTTGATCTTGAAACTGATAGCGGAATGTTCCTTTAAAACCTTTTATTTTGTCTTTTCCAAAAGCGCCATAACTTTGTCAATTTTTACGCACCGTTTAGGGACCAAGCGCCTGTAGTTGGCCTGGAATTTCAAGAATGTATCAAGTCGTTCTAAATCAAGTTTGGATTGATTGGAATTGATCCGCTGACCCTGTAAATACATCAATTCATTATTTACAAAAGCAAGATTTTTCAAGGCTTCTACTAAGTGTGTCCTTGGAAAAGCCAATAGAATCTATTTCTGTCAGAAATTTGTGGTACACGGGATATAAGATCATGTTATAGAATGATGATATATTCGTTTTACGTCTACTATCTTGAAGCTCAATTCTAAGATCATATGTCAACGCCTGCTTTCAAGAAGCCATCTGACATTCATATCTTTCAACAGGCCTGTCCTGCTTTCCAGTTGTAAAGTGAGGTTTCGAGTGACTAATTTTGATATACGATCTCTGTAGATGTTTGCCATAGCGGCCAATCTAGTCTAATTCATAACCTAGTATTGGACCCGACTAGAAAGGGATGTTACAGTGGGAAAATGTTTTTCGAGGTTGCGTTATAAGTATCCAATATTCCTTAGTACTTATGTGTAGTCTCGATCAGGTCCTGGTCTTCTGAAGATGTGTCAGTTGTTAGCTACTCAAATGAAGGAGGACACATGACTCACTTCTAACCCATTGAAGGCTACCTGGTGATGTTCAGGACAGTAGCCCTCTGTGCTCCAAGGTTACATTTCGCGATGTGAAAATTCGAGGGAAATGGAGGGGCGGTAAATGAAGAAAGAAACAGAGAAAGGTAAATGATGTCAGACTTGCTCCGGTCCCACTGATGATAAAAGTGGCATAAAGTCTAATACTTGTAGGAGAAAGAGGAAACTAGCCTGCATGCCAGTCTTGAAGTTACAATCTCACTGCTGACAAGACTGACACCCAGGCTAGGACTAGGCAGAGAGAACTAGCCTGGATGCCAGTCTTGCTCCGCTTCTACTGCATAAGACTGGCATCCAGGCTTAGAGTAGTAAGCGAAAAAAGAAACTAGCCTGGATGCCAGCCTTGTTGGCCTTAGTCCGCTCCTACTGATGAAAAGACTGACATCCAGGCTATAGGATGAGGAAGAAAAAACTAGCCTGGGTGCCAGCCTTGTTCCGCTCTCACGGCTATTATCAGAACAGGACTGACATCCAGGCTAAGACTTGTACCAAAGAGAAAGAAGAAACTAGCCTGCATGCCAGTCTTGCTCCGCTTCTACTGCAAACAAGACTGGCATCCTGGCTAAGAGTAGTACGCGAAAAAAGAAACTAACCTTGTTGGCCTTAGTCCGCTCCTACTGCTGAAAAGACTGACATCCAGGCTATAGGATGAGGAAGAAAAAACTAGCCTGGGTGCCAGCCTTGTTCGGCACTCACGGCTATTATCAAAACAGGACTGACATCCAGGTTAAGACTTGTATCAATGAGAAGGAAGAAACTAGCCTGCATGCCAGTCTTGCTCCGCTTCTACTGCAAACAAGACTGGCATTCAGGCTAAGAGTAGTAAGAGAAAAAAAAAGAAACTAGCCTAGATGCCAGCCTTGTTGGCTTTTGTCCGCTCCTACTGCCATAAAGACTGACATCGAGGCTAGGATGAGGAATAAAAACCTAGCCTGCATGCCAGCCTTGTTCAGCTTCCACTGGAAATGCTGACATCTAGGCTAAGACTATACTAGCAGAGAAGAACATATCCGCTAGCCAGGATGCCAGTCTTGTTCCGCTTCTACTGCAAGTAAGACTTGCATCCAGGCTAGGACCAGTAGCCCAAGGAGTCTGATAGAGACTAACCGCATATATTGAAAGGTTTTGAATCTAATTACATGTACCTGACAAACTGTGTGCTGTCTTCATCGACCCCATTCTGTCATTTCATATTGTTTTTCCGGGCTATCTCATCTATAGTGTTAAGTTTCATCTGGCCAGGAAAGAGGGAGGACGGGTTTAGATGTTAAAACTAATAAGCACCTGTCAGTAAGAACATTGTTAACATTTGACGGTTACCATTTCTCAAGCATCCTAGAAGCTGTGGTCCAGGCATATAGTCCACTTCGCTTCGGCTAGATTTTGTCCCTTTCTCTTACAGCCTTTAAAGTGAGAACTGATAGATGAATTTAGACTATTCTTTCAATACGTTCTCAAAAATGAGACGTAGGAGGGGGCGTCCCCATAGACTGGTACGACTGGAGAAAAAAAACTTTGGGAAAGAGAAGGACGCTTCCAAAATTCATCTAGTTTATCCTTGATAACAAAGATAATGGTTGCTTGCCAGCCCAGGCACCTAGGCATTAAAGAACCTGGCCTATGTTGAAAATCGGGGATCAGAATTGGCTCCAAAAATAGACGCCAGCCTCCTAGAAGTCAGCAAAGTAGGCTAGCTCGCCATTGAAATGAGTATAAACGAAGTTGGTTAGCTGTATTAACTGATCACGTATCTCCTCACAAATATGTCATCATGTTAACATGCGCATGCATTCGAGCTTCTGAACATTAAAAAACATAAATGGGTTATTCAGGTTGATTCAAGCATTTCAACATTCCTTGCATGAGATCATAATCGCACAAATTAGGGGAACAAGCCCAGCCGGACGTGAAAAGTTCGCCAGTGCGCATCGTCTGCATCTCCCCTATAATTTCCCGCCAAAACTTCGTGCTAATGACACGTTAAATATGACTCAAACTTCACGGGTTTCAAAAGATTAAACAAGGTGTGAACAATCCACAGAAGAGTTCGGTTGATATTCATCTGGAGCGATGTCTAAGTAGCTACTGACCCCTGCCCCCCAGGCAAGGCAACCCCGCCATCAATCATGACGTCGTAACAATAGAACAAAAAATCAGACGACATTTTGGCTCAGACCGCCATGACAGTGGCTCGGAGCGTCTTCGTTGGTGGTATCAATAACACGATAAAACACGAATGACTGGACAAGGGCGATGGCCTCTTGTTGTCTAGTCACTTTATTGTACCCATTGTTCTTTCATTCCTGACCTAATAAAAACAGTTTCTACTTTTGACGGTTTATATTCAAACATTTGTGAATATCAAAAGGGAGGAATGTTTAAATTGTTTTGCCCCTTACACGAGCACATTTATTTCGTGTCAATGAATAAACACAGAGGATTTAATGAGGCCTTGGATAAACAACATCGATAGCCCCCCGTCGTGGATAACTTTCAGGTAACCTTCAAAAGTTGTGGGAGGGGGGCGGTGTGTTCTTTTTGGAAGAAACAACAACAAAATAGTGAATCTTTACAACCGGTGGTATAAAACTAGGGCATTTTAATCAGCACAACATTTATCAAAGAACGTTGAAAAACACTCCTTGAGTTCAATAAGAAGGGTTTTGGGGGGCTGAATAATGCATGGTAGCGTCAAATCACAAATTACAGCGATCACATTTCAGTAAAACCAAGGAGGTTTTATTGACAATATTCAATCACTTTTAGTACTTTTCATTGGCCAAGGTCTCCCGAAAAATTAGGATGAAAATCCATCCAGAACTTCTTGAGATACGTCCTCTTCGAACAAACAAACAAAACGCTATGAACACATAGCCTTACAGGTTGTTATAGGAGGGAAGACAGAGAAGCGGACCACTGTAAAGCCACACGTTACGCGAATAGCACTGAGCTGAACCTTACATCTAACAATGGGGTGAAATAGTCCCATAGCCATTTTGAGGCCTTAGGGCGGCTGGTTTTTATCCACTGTGTCTAGGGCAAGGCATTGGAGAGTGGAGCCCATCGCGGAAAGAGTACTAGTTCCACCGCACTTTACTTCTCCAACCGAAGTACTAGTCAGGTACCAATTCTTACACCTAGGTGGAGTGAGAAAGGTCGTGTAGAGTTTCATTCCCAAGGGCACAATGTCTAATGGCAGGAATCGAACCTGTGACCTCTCGATCTCGGGTCCGTCGCCTAGCCACTCGTCCATTCGACGCCACAAAACCTTACATCTGCTTGGAGATACGTTTACCGCACTAACAATGTCTGAATAAAGATAAAGATCTCTTTAAAAATGTTCTTGAGGGACGTTTTTGACAGGTAGTAGCGAAGGTCTTTCGTGTCGGAACAAGGAGGTTGGTCGGAGTTCATCCACTAACAGAATGGGATCAGCTGGCGCCGACATTATCTATTTATGAAACAACTCAGACAAATTGTAGTCTAAATGTCAACGGCCTTCTAGATTTAAAACAATCGTGCGTTTTTCGTCAATTCTTTACCAAACTCTGGAGTAAGGATTGATCATTTTCCGCATTAAATATAAAAATTTACGACACATTATTGAGTGGGGATGCATCAGCTCCTTCAAATAATTAAACTGAAAAAGCACCTAGTTTGAAAATATTTATCCTACACTCCTTTGGGTCATTTTTGTGACTTTTTGTGTTTTGAATCAGTAAACGTAAAAAGGAGGATGAATACCACCTCATCATGGCTCATGGCACTGCCCTCACGGTTAAGATCATTGTTATGTTTCAATCCGGGTTTTTCAAAGTCTAATGTTCTTTACAGTAACAATATCCGCACATGAAACAACGTCTTTTTATGTGTACATGGAAACACAAAACGCTGTGCAACATTTATGGATCAATGACAAAGTATTAGCCTCCGGCGCTTAACTTCTGCAAGTAAAAGAACCCAATACACTGATTGAGAGGAGAAAGGGTAAGCCGGCACCGGTGTGCTTGGCCAAAAATGCGAGCCGTGGCGAAACCGCATTGAACTACTAGCTACTTGAAAAAACATCATGCTTTGCGCCGGCGACTACTATACCTTTATCTTGTGAGAAAACATATCTATTATTTCGTTTGGCCCACAGAATTAAAAGCCTACAGAGAGATACGTGATAGACAGATAAATCACTGTGATTTTCAAACATGATTAGAGTCGTCTGTGATTATGATAGGTTCTCCTCCCATGCCATCATACCAGCCTCCCAACGGACATCCGGGAACTCCTCGTCCCTCAGGACTAGTCCATTAAAAGGGCTGAAGAGGGGCGGTCAGGGATACATTTCTTTATCTCCTTTACGTTAGATTTCAATTGCTATCTATCTTTTAAACAATTCATTTGTAAAAATGTTGCTTCGTTTGTGGAATTCTTTGGTTGAAAATGGTCTCTTGGCGATCTTGCGCAGTTAAGGTTTGTACCGAAATGTGACGTACCAATTCTATCTATGACAATTTGAAAGTAAAATTTTAAAATGATTTGGGATATACAAGTATTTTACAGAAACTGCAGCAAACTCTATAAAGCCATCTCTTTAGCAAGTCCGAAGCATGGTTGCCATTCGTTCAGTATCATAATTTTCCACACTTCCTATATTTTCATTTTAGTGCCTTTGGCTCAAACATTCTGAGAAGACCTTTTCTTTAAGATTAGGGACATCAAATAGGGACATCAAAAGGGACATGAGACTTATCAATTTCCGCCTCACCGGACACTCGGGTAGTCAAGGGGTCATTTTATGGCTATATCGCAGTCACCGACTGTTCGTGGTATGACCTACATAACCACGAAACCACTGTTAGAAATTGAAACGCACATATTCTACTCACAAAAACTGCAGCGTCTGCTTACCTCCCTTTTAGGTTTTTATCTCCATGAAAAATGGAGATATTGTTTTGGCGTGTCTGTGTGCCTGTGTGTCTGTCTGTGTGTGTGTGTGTGTTTCCGAACTATTGTAGTCAGCATAACTCAAGAACCTCTGGATGGATTACGATGATATCTGGTATGTGGGCGGGTGTTGTGGAGCCGAAATTCATGGTCGATTTTGGGCCCCCTGGTATGTGACCTTGGTACTGCAGCAGAACTTCAGTTTTCGTATATTTTGAACTGGACGTGCTATGGTCTTGTTTGACGTAGAAACGTTTCCTTTTAATTTTCCGGCCGTTGAAAAATGGAAAAGAGTCTGAAAGCAACAACGAATGAAATGTTAGCTTGAAAGTTCATCTTATGAAATGCTTGCTGGTACAGTTGTTTATACACGTCCACGTCACAAAATCCTAACAAGGCGACGGTTGACAGTTATTTGAGAGGCTAACAAGTCTAGCATGACATAAAAATGCCACAATAGTCTGCGGCGCAACTGTTCCTATCTGTCAATGTCTAACGAGGAGACAGTTATTTTTATTGGCAGTTATTTGAGTGGCTGACAAGTCTAGTATAACAAAAATATGTAGAACAGTTCTGTGGCGCAACGTTTCCTATAAATCACTGTCACATTTTTCTAACAAGCGACAGTTATTTTCATTGGCAGAGCGGGTGAGACGTCTGGTATGGCAAATTTCGTCAACGAGGGTCTGTGGCGCAACGGATAACGCGTCTGACTACGGATCAGAAGATTCCAGGTTCGAATCCTGGCAGACTCGATTTTTGTTTTAAATGATATGAAACGTTGACAGAATACACTTATACGCTTCTACTTAATGCGTGCGCGTACGTGTGTGTCTGTGTGTGTGTGTGTGTGTGTGTGTGTGTGAGAGAGAGAGAGCGTGCGTGTATGTGTGTTTGTGCGCGCGTGTGTGCCTGTCTGTCTTTGCGCACTGTAGCCTTTATATGTTCTGTCTTAGCGGTTTTCGGCATGTTCTACCAGAGGGGTGAAGTCTGCTATGTCGGATTATCTTTTTGCTGACTGCATGATTATCACGCTTAAATGTTTACCACATAGAGCTTATCCCAATTCCAACAGTCTTCAATACGAATCATATGGATCTACTAACTAGCTCTCCAAGAGGGATATAGATATGTGAGATATCAGTACCATCTGTAGCCCATGTTGTGGTTGTTTTCTTACCATTACATCTTTAGTATCTCTTAAATCCTTGATGTTATCTAGGATTTCCTCACAACGGGAATCTTCGACTGATACATAAACAATAGAACAGACGATAGTGCAGGAAAAGAATGTACTTTGGAAGAGGAATAGAAAGAAACGTGAACAACTCGAAATTTAAAGATGTAGGAAAACACACAAAAGTCTTCATACCTCTAAAAAAAGTCTGGCGTCAAATGCCCTAGTGGCTAGGCTAGCAGAACCGAGAACGAGAGGTCATGGACGTATTCTTCACATCCCCATTCCTGGCTAGACGTTTATTTTGCCCTTTGACTTTATACAACTTTCCTTACTCCACCCAGGTGTAAAAATGGGTACCTGACTTCGGTTGGGGAGGTAAAGGGCAGTGGAAGGAGAGGAATAGGCTCCACCTTCAAATACTGTGCCCTAGACGCAGTGGATAATAAGCCACTGCCCCTACGGTCTCAAAAAGGCTCTGGAACTACCTTTTCCTTTTCATAACACTGAGCCTCACCCAACGTCTGCTTGGAGAGCATGCCTCGTAACTCACCAGTTACCCACTGTTCGGAAAACAAACCTGCGAGCAAACATGTTCAGACATCTTGAAAGTGTCCATTGTTGTTCCGGTGATGTATGCCTCACCCACTGAGTCTGATAGAGTTGTCGAACGGCTCTACACTTGACCTTACTCTGTGGGAAGGGGAACGAGGGTCAAATGTTCGGTAATAAATATCACAATGGGCGCCCTGATGCTGTCGTCTGCAGCTCAGGCGTTACCATGGAGATGACTGAGACGTTTGGCGGGAAGTGTCACCAACTGGGGTGGTATGCTCTTGAAGTTTGACTCTGTTAGAAACGTTATACTCAAAAGTACGGAACTAGAATGCTCAAATGTGCATGTGTTTGGGGACAATCAGATGACGACAACAAAAATGCTTAGTTCAGATAGTTCTCTCATGCAAGAGATCTCGTTCAACCTTCAACTTACTACTTGTACTTGATTAGGTCTCCTCATCATCTGAGTGGCCTGCGTCAAGGCTTCGTCTTTGACGTCTCGCTACCAATCTCCGCCATTCTACGTCGGGCCATTCTAGGCCTTTGGGCCATTCTGGGCCATTCAACCTTCAACTGTCACGGTAAATACAACCTTTTTGTAAATCAGTTTGTTTCGATAAATTACGTAACAGTGTGAAAGCGTTAAAATCCTGCATAACTTCAGTCAATGTATTAAACTTAACATGTACATGTACTTTTTATCCACGTCTGTCTCTAGTTGCTAGAAGCAGTCGGACCGATATATACTGCAGTGAAATCGTGCATTGCAGTAACCTGAAGTGACGGTAAGAGCTTTGCGAAAGAAGATGACATGATACTGAAAGATACGGCCTGTCTCATTTCATTGTAGCATGCATGCCAGGACAGCTAGTAAGCGCTTTGTTTGGATAGCAAGTTAGCAACCTTCATTGATAAAATGCGACACGTGTAATTTTCATCGCTGCCTTTGAAAGGCCTTCCTCTAATTCTCCAGCATCCTTCCCAGACCTTCAACTGTCAGATTATCGCTTTCTTTGGTGAAATGATCACAGGCGAACATCTCCAACTCCCTCCTGAGTACTGGAAATAATTCAAATCCCTTACAGGTGTGGTATCATGACCTTACAACGGGGGCTACAATTTTGACAATGTAAAGCTGTCATGCACACACACATACACGCACGCGCACGCCACGCACACACACACACACACACACACACACACACACACACACACACGCACGCACGCACGCACGCACGCACGCACGCACGCACACACACACACACACACACACACACACACACACACACAAGGGCATAAAGTCAAACCAGTTTACAGTACTAGTGACCACCAGGGACATAAAGAAAATGGTCATAGCCGTCGGGGGGGGGGGGGGGGGGCACTGTGGCCAGGATTGTAATGCTTGAGTCAATGGGGGAAATAATGTAAGCCTTAAAACCACCTAGAAGTGTCCACAATGGCCAGGGGGCCTTATGCAGAAGTGGACACTTGCACATGTTTGACTGTAGCTTACGTCAGCTATAGTGTTATGTTTACACTTTGTGAAATTGCTTTCATTAAGCTTTATCAAGGTACCTACATGTACCTCTTCGTTCTAAAATACGATGTCAAATAGAAAATTTGAATGTTAAGGTACTTTTGTACTTTTCATCATGATGTTCTCATGATATCTTTTCAAACATGCGGCACACGATCAGGACTTGTATATCTCCTCACTTCATCGGATCAGAGGACCGTCAGCCTTTCAAGATGTCACCTTGTCATACACGCACTTCAATTTCAAGGAACGTCTAACACTAAGGCTTTTCAAGATGTACAACACGCAGAGACTGCTAATGTTCATGGACTGACTGTGGATGAAAATAAGCTTCTTTTGAAAGTTTTCCAGAATATTTTTTCCATCTGTTACAAAGGTTATTGTACCTTCTGTCACCGTCACACAAGATTTGTGAAAATACGCATTTTTGAGGCACCTTTCATAGATTCCTGTCTTTTCGACAAACAGTAGGCTTTATCATTTTGTCCTACAACATTTTCCATCTGTTATTTCTGTTGTTGGACCTTCTGTCACCGTCACAGAAGATTTAGCTTGTCAGAACACATCCCCTGAGCTGTAAACACCTACAGGGAGGCAGGCAACCTCCACGGACCGCCCACAGTTTTCGAACCTTTGAGCCTGACCTCTGAAGACATCATGGCGATGTGGAAAACGAGATTAGGTCTCGCACAGTATGAATCTGACACCGAGACCTTTGACCTGGGTGGGGCATGCTGGGAGCCTGCTGCGAACGAATTATTTGGTAACAGACGTGAACTTTTCGTCAGAAATGTCACTTGGAACACCTAAGGGTTAGCCCAAGGTCACGACACGCAATGAGAGGTCCTTGTAGTTGTTGTTGGAGGTCATAATGGTGGGCACGACAAAACAGGTGGATGGGTCTCTCACCGACGTTTCACAACGGCTAGCCTAAACCCATTCGAAAGAGTATGACAAAAAGAAGTGGCATGCATGATGATTACAATGCTGACTTATAATGCTTTATGTATGAAATCAATTAAAATCGAAATAACCGTCAGCCCAGTGATAAAGCTATCAAAAATAGTTCTGACCCCCACATGATGATGAGGACTTTGATGCATTTGCATATAATCATAACGTTCATTTATGACACCAAACATCACCTACACCTACTGATGACATTTTCCCGTTCAAGAAGGTACAACATGTAACTTCACGTGTTCATCATTTAGTTAGGTCAAATTGAAAGCCGCGAGGCTTTTCAGATTTCTTAGATCATTTCCGAGTGGAAGATAGAATCACCAAGGTCAAAACCACTTAATCCCTCAAGGTCAAACGGTTTATGTGTGTGCCCAACATACCGTCTCGACTTTCATTGGCAACGCATGTTTTGCGTTTTATTAAGCCTGGTTTTGCCGAAGACTTTACGAAGATTATCATGCTATAAGATTAACTTGTACCGATAACCTTGTGAAAAATTGATTTCAAGAAAATATTTTTTTTTAGCTAGGTAAGGAAGCTAACTTAAATAACACAGTTGCTCTTGAAATGTGTCGAACGAAGGATTGAATGGGAACTTTGGGAAGACAATGTACTGAGAGACCGCTTGCCCACTGTGACCAACGGACCAATTTAACGACCATAGAACAACGTAAGTTAGGACTGACTACTTGACAGGTAGATTTCACTACGTATACGTGAGGCGGACTCACGAACGATGGGCCGACTTACGAAAAGACAGACAGACAGACTGACTGATCGAAGGATGGACGGGCGGACGGGCCGACCGATTACTGCGACAAAGAGCGCCGCCATAGAATTCGTTTGACAGTCTACACTTCAGGTCAGCTGGGTTGATTTGCTACAGAAAGAAACACAGCACTTGTCAGGAATCAAATTCATAAGAACTGAGAAGAAAGTCTCACGTCTAGCATATTAAAGAATCCACCACACTTGATAAGAGTAGGGGTCATTTCAGCTCAGGTGTGAGTGGATCAAATCTATCAGCCTGGTCGATGTTACACAGCTTGTACTTACTATGCATAACTAAAGTGTGTTACGTAGTTAACCTATCATTCGAACAGACATACAAACAAAACCGATAAACAAACAAATTTGTCTTCAGTTTACTTGTTCCAAAAGTCAATCTGTGCTTCATTTGTACGAGTCTTTTATCCACATGTGTGACTTATATACCCCTGTCACACAGCGGGAAAATCGGTCGGCAGACGAGTCTGTGAGCTCTAATTCTACATGACGTTTTCGGCAGTAATACGCCCTACGTTCTCTCGATGTTTAGAGATCGGTCGATGTTCGCAAGTCCCACAGGGCCACAGCTCCATCAAAAGTGATGGGGTAGATTTCCAGGTGAAAATACGTTCGAGTCTAGTCTCTGGTGATTTTTAAATTCGGCGCCTGACTTTCTGGCGATCAAGAAATTCGGCCGAAGCTGGTCGACTGTGTGACAGGGGCTTAACTTCGGGTGGATCATGCCATGACGCGACAGTCTCGCCCGAGTAGCTTCACGTACACCAGCACTTCATTAACGGGGCAAAAGGTCCTCCTCCTTCAAAACACGATAGACATCTCCCTGTCTCTAATCTCACAGCGAAACTCAGACACCATTTCATTACTTGATTAACCCTCTTGACCTGCCTAACACAAAACGAGCTTAGCTTGAAGAATGCGCAAGGTAGAGAAAATATCTGTTCAAGGCTTAAAGTCTACAACTGTATTAGGGAAGCTAAGATTTCTTCCTTCGCCATCATTAGACTGTGTCTATAGATAAGATTCAGAAAACGAGGCCTTCAAGTCTGACTACGCCGTATAAGTCCTGGCTTAGACGCAAATGGATTAGACTAATCCGAGAGGAATTTGATGAATGATGAATGAAAATTGTTTGATGTTTGGAACTCATTTCATGGTCACAACAACATGGGGTTAGGAGCGAAAGTTATTTACCCATGAAATCACTTTTGTTTTATCTTCGTATAGTTGGTGTAAAATGCACTATCTTTAATTGAAACGTGTTGTAGTTTTTCCTGTCGTCAAAAAGTACTAGATTTTCGAATTGACCAGGTACCTAGCTTGTCAAGATATGCTTTTGAGAGGTTGTCAAGATTTGCTTTTGACCTTTCTTTTTCTTATCACAGACAATTGTGACGTCTGAAACATGTTATTAAGTCGTCTGCAAAACTACAGTAAGACATCGAAGCACTGAAACGATAAGACATTGCCAGAGCGTCCATACTTGCCATTGTGCCTTTCTGTAAGGTTGAGAACTTACCAAGGCCTCCCAAGCTTTTTTTTAAAGTCCGCAACTTTTCGTAAGATGGAATCCTGTCTTGCCGGCCAAACACACAGGATCTCCATAAGAAGCATAGATACGACTTTCTTTAGGGGGATGATTATTTTTATCACTTAAACAGTCAAGTCGAGTTCAACACGTAAACATGATCATCAAGGTCTGACATCAAGACTTCCATGGAGAATCAATTTTCGTCGAATCCGTGGAGGTCCCGAATGCGCCGCCTGGTTCTGTTTTCACGGTCGTCTGTTTTAAGATGGCCGCCCGACCCTCCAGGTGTGGGAGGCTAATCGTTAGGTCATAAAGTTCGCGTGACCTTGACATAACCTTCGCGACTTCGGGCGTTCTTAAACCAGCGGGGACGGGCACATGATTGAGTGGGAGTATCCCCCAACTTCTTGTTCACACGTGAAGAGCAATTTGTACAAAAGTGCCCTTCCGCGAACCTCCTATGCACCATACTGTGACAGAACTATTTTACGAGACTTGATGTTTCGAAGTCAGGTGTGAGGCATATATCACTCCGCGGTCCCCAACTGGTTTAAAAACCAGTCAACAAGTTTTCATCACATCAAAAAGGAATGTCGCCACTTGTTGATAAGCGACTTAATTCATTTGGCGTGAACGGTTAAATGTGAAATTCTGTGGATTCCTTTTGGACTAAATGGTAGATTTGTATATCTCAACTTCTATCAGTTGCAAGTTTCTTAATGACACCGTGCGGTACCTTCCAGTGCTATAGCTTAATGGCGACAGGTGAAAGAAAACGTTAAATGTAATCTAGAATGCTAGTACTATCCTTGGAAAGATCTCTCATCGATAAGTGTGATGGGTTCTTTAACGCCGGTGCTCAAGGGGTGCCTCTCCTCAAACACGGGGCCTTTGGCTTTACGTCCCATCTAACTGAACCTAGGTACTCATTTCAACACCTGAGTCGAGTGAAAAAAACTTCGCGTAAAGTGCCTTTTCACACACATGGTAACCTGCAACAAACCAAACCACAATGTTGACATGTCACCTCAGGCCCGTGGCACCTAGAAAAGTATCTATCTAAGAGGATATGACTGAAACAAATCAATGCAATGTCCATTGTTAATAATGTTAATATAAATTGATAATGTTCTCTTTCCTGTCTTACAGCTGGAAGAACGTCTTGGAAGTTGGAGATGTGACCGAGACAAATCATTTCCATCCGGGACATCCTCCCCACTTGTATCCCGGATGAAAGGGACGGACAGACGGATAACTAAGCGGAAAATACAGACCATAGTCGTCCCAGCGGAGGGAGGCAGAAAATGCTGATCTTTTAGGACCGTCATGCCGCTTTAGACCAGATTTGCTACCGGCTACATCTACTCTATCGAGAGTTATCTAATTGACGTAAAAATGTGGTCTAGTTAAGCCTAATCTGCAGAAAATGAATAAAGGGGTCCGCAGTCCTGGCGTCAGCTCTTAGTCCTACAACCTAATAGAATAAGTCGTTATTTTAATCCGTGTTTAAGAGGTGCACAGGTGTGACCCTTGATGTCAAGGTTACGTCCATGACAGATTATCCGATTTCCTTTTCATGATGCTGGTTATTCATTGTGCTTGACAGAATTAGCTTTTTAATCGATATATCAAGTTTCTATGTGATAAAAAAAGAAGGTTGTCTTATCGGTCTGTCAGTGTCTGTTTGTTTGTTTGTTTGTTTATCTTGGTGTGTGTCCGTAGTCATTTGAATATTGTAGATTGATGTGAGGCGGAAGATGGTGTAACCGGTAGGATGGGAAGGTTGGCTTGGTTTGACCCGGGTCTTAAGTTGGTCTCGCGGGCTGGTAGGAAAATGCACAGGCAGAATTATCAAGATATTCACAATACTGAATATAGGAAGAAATTCACAAATACAAATTCGCACATATTTGACGGAGGTATGAGATATTCGATTTTTTGTTCTTGACCCTACTCTACCCTTAAACTTCAGGTTCGGTTATTTTATCCCTATGTCCTGTGTTATAAAGACTGACCAGTGATGATGTTCGTTGTCTCACGTCTGGCTCAATCAGAGAGTGACTGTCGAAGTTCAAAGACAAGATAACATCGTGGGTGGGGAGTGCGCTGGCTGGGTTAAAAGGACATTAAATCTGTCAGGTTTTAGACCCAAATTTCCTTTTACTATGGCCTGGTGTTTCTCAAAGCTGAGACTTCTAGGCTATGCCACTGAGTCTCTACATTACCCAACACGAAATAAAGATATCTCGCTGATGAGGCTTATCTTCAGATTTTCGACCTAAATTTCCTTTTACTACGCCTGGTGTTTCTCAAAGTTGAGATTTCTAGGCTATGCCACTGTGTCTTACCTTGCCCAACACGAAAGAAAGCTATCTCACGGAGTCTTATCTTCGATTCGTTTTCAATTAGAAGTTCGTAGGTTATCTTAGTCAGACTAGGGTTAGTGGGGCACTGGGTTATAAATTGTGAATCTAAAAGGTTGAGTGTGTCTGTGTCTAGCACTAATCTGCAATTAAAAATCACTGCAATGCCTTTAATTTTTTCCTCGACTTTTGTTTTACAATAAGCTATGTAAACGGGCGTTATCTACCATTTTCCTGTTGTAAAACAGTGTTGAACTTTCTCGATGTCCTATTTAAATACGCCATCGGAGGTTCCAACGAGATAGTGTCAGTGTACACGTGCCTTGAGACGTATATAGATGGAGAGAGACACGGTAAGAGGAGAACCTGCGATTCATCAGTTGTTATAAAGATGTCTTTTCTTCTTGATTAGAGGATTATCTTGTCCAGAACAGTGTCAGTGGTGCACGGACATTGGGAGTTGTAGTTGTAATAAGTGAATGCAAGTATCTGCTTTTCATCAGTTGTCTTACAATGTGTGTCTTTCTTGATTTACTACTGTTCTCCAAGTCTATCTCATACAGCACAGTGTAGTGGGGCATTGGGGGTTACACAGATTAAGAGGGCACATAAAGGATAGATCTGGTATTCGTCAATTGAATAACGTTAACAGTACATCTCTATCGATGTCCTGATTTCATATTTCTTAAATCAACAGTTGGGTGGCTATCTTGTACAGGCCAGTGTCAGTGGGAGGGGGGCATCGGGGGATATATTGATCTATGCTTAAGTAAAAGGGGCCCCACCGGGTAGTTGACGTGCTGTTTTTTTTTCACTTTCGGGCGTGACCCTTACGTGGCCCCGTCGGACATCCTGCGGTTGCCGGGCTATTTTTCGGGGCCCCGAATCATTTTTACCCAGACTTAAAATCAACGCGGGGGCCGGTAACAAATAGACTCTGTGAAGTAATCGTGCGAACACCGGGAGGTACCCTTTCGGCAGTCCACCGGGATAAGTTGTGTGTGTACTCGGGGCCCTGCCGGGACTACACCCCCTACGGGCACCGGTACAAATGGAACCGTGGCATAAGAGGGGCACACTCAGAAATGGCAGATCTGGTTTCTATCTATCTAAGTTGAACGACAGTACATCCTATCTTGATTATTTTTTCAATCAACAGTTCGGAGGTTATCTCGTTGAAGATAGAGTCAGTGGGAGGAGACATTGAGAGATGTAGATTGTGATGGGGGAAATCACTCTTCTAGCAGTCCTCCCACTAGTCAAACCCCTAGAGGGAGGGGCTCCGTGGACCCCTGGAATGTGAGAGTTAAATGTGTATCACAAATTAGGGAAGGAGCGGTGTGTATAAAAGTGTAACTTTTCCTCGATTTTTTCAACTAACAGAAGGATTCATGGAAAGTCCGGCAGTGTCAGTTGGGCATAAAGCCCCTGCCATAGCACCACCACCACCGGCCGCCTTCGGCGTGCACCCTGGGCGCGACACCTACACCGGGTTTTGCCCAGTACTGTATAGATAGATAGATAGATAGATAGATAGATAGATAGATAGATAGTGTACAGTCGACGAGCATTGGCCCTACATAGTATATCTGATGATCAACAGTTTGGTGAAGGTAGAGCCTGGAACTGAAACAGGATGACACTCAGGCTACGCAAGAAGTCTAAAACTCGTCAGAGACTCGAGATAGTAGTGTTCACCTGAAAATCTACTCCATCACATTGGACGAGGCTCGGAGACCTGCAGACATCGGCCGATCTGTAACAATCGCGCGATGCTCGAGAGAACACCGGGCGTATTTACAGCCGAAAATACCATTTAGAGCTAGCAGACTCGTCAGCCGATCGATTTTCTGTCTCACGTTGTGACGAACATTAGGAGTTGTAAATTGGATCTGCCTCATATAAGTTGCTATAGCAGTATTGTAGGATGACGCAAAATAAGGTGCAAATGAAACGCATAAGGCGAGTAGTCAGTCTCCTGTCTCCCGGGAATCAAACCCAGACCGCTAGCTCATAAACCCAACGCACTTACCACAAGGCTAAGATGTCCGAACCAGCTAGAATGGTCAGTAGGTAGTGCTTGAACCACACTGTTACAAAGACAACCTGCATCCATCAACAGTTCGTCATTTTGGGATGCGTTCAGACTCTCTAGATGTTTTACTTTTTAACTTAGACGCTAGAGAGCGCTAATGAACGGGCTGCATTTGTCCTGCAGTACCAAATCAATTCACTAGACGGCAGCCTCGCATGGCTTCCTTCACCGTCATTTGGCATCTGCTGTAGCTTGGCTTCTTTATGTTTCGCCAACGAAACATATTGTTTTTGTAAGGTTTCTTCTTCTCCTTCTCCTTCTTCTCCTTCTCCTTCTTCTTCTCCTGTCAAATCTTCAAATCGCTTCTTCTCGGTCGTCCGTCGATCAAATTAGCTGAAATTTGGTATGCAGGTAGAGTATGTGTATACCCCTAGACCCTTTTTAAATTTTTTTGATATAAGTTTTTAAAATGATTTTATGGAGGTTTTTTGGTCATTTTCAGACAAAAGTCGCACATGATGGCCTCCAGTGCCGTGGTGTTGAAACCTGAGGACCTGAAATTTGGTTCAGTTGTGCATTGGATATTTACCCAAAGGACCCTATTATTTTGTTTGGCATACACTACTTCAAAATGATTTATTTTGCAATTTTTTGATGCAATTTTTGGTTATTTTCTGTCGGGGCCAGCAAGAAGTAGGTCATACTGTAACATAAGCCCTCCCATGTCTGGGACTTAAAACCAAGCAGATGTCAGGGGGTACCCCTAGTAATGGTATTACAGAAAGTTATATGTACCTTATGTTACATGGTACGGATGTTATATTTGAGATGTAGGTACCTATAGGAAAGGTGACTATACCATACAATTACTTATGCTAATGAGGACCTAATTCGCATAATGTATGCATAAAGTTGTATGTCCCTTACCGTAAATGCTGCGGATGTCATCTTTGAGATGTAGGTACCTTTAGGAAAGGCGAACACACCAGACCATAAATTATGCTAATGAGGACCTAATTTGCATAATCAATGCATGAAGTTGTATGTCCCTTACCGTAAAAGCTGCGGATGTCATCTTTGAGATGTAGGTACCTTTAGGAAAGGCGAACACACCTGGCCATAAATTATGCTAATGAGGACCTCATTTGCATGATTTATGCGTAAACTTGTAATTCCTTTACCGGAAAAGCTGCAGATGTGAGATTTGACATGTATGTACCGTTAGCAAAAGTGATCACACCTGGCCATGAATTATGCTAATGAGGACCTCATTTGCATAATTCATGCATAAACTTGTATTTCCCTTACCGTGACAGCTGCGGGTGTCCTCTTTAAGATGTAGATACCATTAGGAAAGGTGAATGCACCTGGCCAAAAATTATGCAGAAACTTGGATTTGCCCAGGAGTTATTTTGGAACAGCCCACTTCTTGCATGAGGAGTATGGGCGAAACATCCTGAATTTGCTCTTAAAGCAAATGACGGCCAGTCTAGTTGGAATCAATCTTCGCTGTCCTACTCGTACATTATATCGAAATAAAGAGTGGCAAAACATTATAAATAAATATCTTTAAAAAATGTTTCATACCTTAAATCTTAAGTCTTTTTAATAAATGAATTTATTTACATTTGACTACAGAATGTGTATCCTTGGGCTTACCTAACAGCAACATGTACTCCAGATAATTAAAAATAAAATTTTAACAGCTCTTCTTATTAATCAATAATTTGTCAATGCCGCTATTTTGCCCTTAACGTATTCCCCTGCAGTGATTTGTTTGTATTTGTCCGAACCATCCAGACAAGTGATGACAGCATCATCATTCGGGTTCACGAAGAAAGCGATAGAGCGGCGGGTAACTTTCCGGTGTTCCTCAGTATCCGGTATAACCACGCGATGTTTCTAGAAAATACAAAAATGGACAAAGCTAGAAATAAGTATTTGCTAGCAACTACAGGTAGCTTTGTGTTTTATTGTTTTTATAATTGTAATTAGGTGACATTATTTGTAGAAGTGAATATAACATGTTGATGATGTTGTTATTGAGTACTATTAATGTCTAGAACTTCTAGGCTGTACAGAAGCGCTGACTAGAAATTCATGACGGTACTGCAGCCTGGAAGAGTTTTGCCTATTAGTTGACAGAAATGTGTGGGCAACCAGAAGGTATCAAAATTCCAAGATTGCTGCGCCCATTGAGCGGAAAATCGTGAAATAATTTTTGCTTGTCCCAAACCTTTTATAATGGGGGTGTCTGTGCAGTACGTATTTATTGTTGTACACAATATGAGAATCGAAAGATGCCACAACTTTTCCGTCCTTTGATTGGCTCAACACTAGCTTACAAAGAATATATTCTGCCTTCCGAAAATAGTTTCATCAGGTTGGTAGAACGTAGGATATTTGGAAAAACGTTAGCAGGTGAGATTACCTGGTTCTGTAAAAAGAAACTCCAAATATCCAATATATTCTACCATTATCTGTTATTGCTCTGTGATTATGATATAATTGTTATAAACGGTTAGATTTGAAACAATTTTCTTACATTTGATACAATCCTATCTGCAGTCCACCTCTGCATGAGGTCTCCGATGTTGACCACCACAGTGTCAGGAAGGGGAGTGGCGGAGATGTACCTGCCATGGCGATTTAGCACCTGTACAGGAAGGACCATGCATAGAAAGTTTCACATGTACGTGCACACGCACATTCACACAGACGATGGATGGATGGTTGGATGGATGGATGGATGGTTGGATGGATGGATGGATGGATGGATGGATGGATGGATGGATGGATGGATGGATGAATTGATGGATGGATGGATGGATGGATGGTTGGATGGATGGATGGATGGATGGTTGGATGGATGGATGGATGGATGGATGGATGGATGGATGGATGGATGGATGAATTGATGGATGGATGGATGGATGGATGGATGGTTGGATGGATGGATGGATGGATGGATGGATGGATGGATGGATGGATGGATGGATGGATGGATGGATGGTTGGATGGATGGATGGATGGTTGGTTGGATGGATGGATGGATGGATGGATGGATGGTTGGTTGGATGGATGGATGGATGGATGGATGGATGGATGGATGGATGGATGGATGGATGGATGGATGGATGGATGGATGGATGGATGGATGGATGGATGGATGGATGGTTGGTTGGATGGATGTCACAAATACTATGCATGTTCTATATTGACCAAGGAAATATCAAGTTTTATATGTAGATATCATGATAGCGATGCAACACACTACAAACACTAACTCTCCTACCTCTAGTCCTGGTACTGTGTCCTGAAAGAGTAAAGTGATGGAGCCATAGTCTGTGTGCTCTCCACAGCGAGCCTGTCCCTCGCTCACGTGTTCAGGTACAGGTGGGTTGTGAAGAGTTGTTAACGACGTGATATTTGCCCTGGTACCTATCAAATTGTGCATAGCCAGGAAACTGGGAACATCCTAGTAAAAAGAAAGTTATACTTATCAACAGATCGTAACACTGTTATTCTTTCTAAGATGATACATGTGTTGCTATTCAACGTATCTATTCGGTGTCTCCTTTTGCTAAACAGAAGTCCTTGTGTATGGGGGAGATTCAGGCGTTACCTTCAGGCGTCAAACCTCTACGCGTCAAAGAACACAACAAACTTATCAAAAAGGGGTGACCTGGTGTGCTTCACTTTAAACATGTGAGCCGTATGTAGCTAGCACACACTACTAGCTATTGAAAACTCTTCTCAGACTAAGCTCAGGTGCTCTTAAGTTTAGTATCTTTTAGATACTTTTACCACTCATTGCCGAGCATTTGTAATCCATTCAGAATAATGCATAGATGAATGCATTATAAGTGAATTAGTATAAATATACAATACTAACCTGAACATGTTGTCCCCTTGCTATCAGTTCCAGCACTCTCAGACTGAACTGGTGACATTTGTCGTACATTTCCTGGAACGTCTGTTGAAGGTCTGGTACATCCTGGTTTGGCCATGGCTGAAGGTTTAAGAAAGAAAGAGTTCAAGTAGATTTAAACAATGTGTTTGATAATTAGAACCTTCTTGGTCTATTATAAAAAAAGTTTAAACGATTGTATAATCCACATATACCAACCATGTCATGTAGAGGATTATACAATGTGTACGCACCTATCTTATTTATGAGGTCCAAGAAAATGGGAAAATATTCAACCACGAATATATTTGTGCTTTTTGTTTGTTTCTCACATCATCCACTGTGCCAATCTGTGTAAACATCTGAGAGGTACATGTATGAGGATATGGAAAGAAGATAAAGAAATTCTCAAACCTTCTCGCTGTCATGTGGACGGTACACACCCATGGCCTCTTTGATATCTGCAGGTCTGTCTGGATTGAGTCTGTATGATATGATACAATGAACGTAATGCAGAAGTATGCACAATTCACTTAACTTAAAATATATACATGTAATTGTTATTGCTATACTGACTGACAGAGAGAGATTATTTTATTCCATTGAATCATCAAGTCAACTGATATCACGGTTAAGCTAAGATTAAAGGCATCATACATGTATCTCGTTGTCTTCACAATGATTCCCATTCACAGGTTAAGATTTGGGGCCTCCTAGCAGTTTTGCTTGATATAGCATACAATTAACCTCTCAGCTTGATAGCCGACCCAGTAGAGGCTACAGTCCTGCGATTTAGAAAACCTCGTCTTCACTTCCTCTGATAAGGAAAAGAACTTGTCGGCCACTTCAAACGTCTTGGAAATCTAAGCAAACAAACAAAAACAACTTAATAAAGAAATAAATGTTATCCCTCAAATTGGAGTATCTGGAGAAAAAAATATTTTCTTCTAAACTATCGTCTTTAAAAGCAAGTTTGTCTGTTGCAATTCACATAATCTAACTTTTTAGATAGTTGTTTATTTATTTACCATTGTACTGTATGTACGCTGTCTTACCAGAGTATTCGGTATCCCGTGGTTACGCAGATAAACAAACCCCTCTGTTGAGAAGGCCTGTACAAGTCGTGTAGCAAGACGTTGGAGCTTGTCATCGTTCCTCTCTTCATTCTGTAAGCTGTAGGCTGAGAAGTCGATGATTGGCAATTTTTCCTCTTGTTGTTCTCTAGCAAGATCCATTATATCCTATGTTGAAAATAAGGAAACTTAATCAGAATTGTTAGTCAATTCATACTTAGCCTCTGTTGCAGACTCCTACCAACTGTCTTTTTCAACTTTTTGTTCTGTTTGTCCAGCAAGAAGAAAATAGAATGTAAGAAGAAAACGGTATATTGAAAGAGAAAACATCTGGAAGGAGTCTACAATTGGAGGCTAATCCATACCAGTATCCAAATCCGTAAATAGGCAATCAGTACATCAGGTTGACCAAACAATTTGGCTAATAGAAAATTAAAACTCAACAGGGCCCTATTCCTTGCTATACCTCATAAATGGCCCTATAGATAGCTTTGTTTGAGCATGTACAATGTATCACAATTGCTTAATTTTGATATTTGATGCAGCATTAGCTTAGTAATACTAATAGGAATATATGATTACCGCTATTTCAGCATAAACTATATTCTTACCGGTGTTATGACATGCTCATGGCTTTTTTTTCTAAACTTGAAACAGACGGCTTCACTCCCGGCCCATTTGGAGGACTTTGACCCCTACCTGTAGCGTGCAAGTCGGGATTGTCTTGACTTAAAGGTTGTAACGTTAGTTTGTTATGTCTAACTCCGAATGTCAGTGTCTGACACTCAACATCTCTTAACTCACAGTGACGAACGCATATGAAGCAATGCATCCTCAAGAGTCACCCACGCAGAAGAAGACATTAAAACCACTGTTCAGACCAATGAAGCCAAAGCACATATAGAAGGTCTGAAACTTACGACTTTGTCGTTCTGGACTGCCTTGGGGTTTTGCTGTCACTGATCGTTGAAGCAAGTTAGAGCTCAATTCCAAACCAAGAACACAAATGCCAGTTTCAGTAGCATCGTTGCAGAAGGAATTTTAAATCTTCCTCTTATGATCCAGCTGATAATCGTATATAACGTGCATATATGCCGTATCTCCCGCGAAAAAAAAAAACTTGGTGTCCTAATGACAGACGACGGAATGGCGCATACCACCGTCACTTCCGGGTTTAGCGGATTGACTCAATCGTAAATATAAATGTCATGTCGCTGTACTCGTATAATTTTTTTCTCATTTTTTATCCTTAACTTTACTCACAAAAATTAGCAAGTTATTGCGGTCACAACTACGAAAAATAATGAATTATGACATCACTTCACACCCCTGCTTTGACTAATGGTACGGCTATTTGACCCCTATAGTGACCCTTTTTAGTCTAGAAGCCAGACTATTTCTTGGGGTTATAAAGGCCAGCTCCTCGGCTCCAGGGCCAACATGTCCCCAAGTAAATCTCACTGCAGCCTTCTTGGGTCTAACTGGAGACTGTGGTAAACTTTTTTCAGGGAATGTTGGCCGTGGAGCCGAGACGCTCCAGGCCTGGGAACCCTCGAAACAGTCTGGATTCTAGACTACAGTCCGCCCGGCTGTCAAGTTGACAACAGATCTATGACCGTGCGAGCGGGCGGGTGTGGGCGGCTGTGTCTCCACTTTACCCCGCCCGTGCAGCGCCTCTGGACCGTTAACACTCACGTCTTCACATGCACAACAATCTTCAAGAACCCCCCAACCATCAACTGTAAGTGGGACCCGTATTTCTTAAGACTTACGACGCTTAAGACGTTGCAAAGAGGTGGTGACCTTTTCTTTAAGGTGTTGTTAGAGGGTGTGTTTTCGTTTGGTAATGGTTTTGGAATCTTCAAAATACATTTCTAGGATAATGTGTCTTTCCTACCCCCTTAAGAATTTGTAAAAGAAGCTGTGCAAATTGATTAAATCTGAAAATTGCAATTGATTTTAGATCACAAAAACATTGTCAGGGATATAGCGTTAAACTCTAAAGATTTATAGCCTGCAAGGCTTCTGGAAACTTCTTTGCCGGCGGGAAGAATTTCGGCCAAATTATTTGGACCAAGTTTGGCTTTAAGGGCTTGGCTGTTGATAAAAGACTTATCATTCTGTTTGAATCTTTAGGTTTGGGCACTCCCTTTTCCTGTGCCAAGATTTCCTTATCAGAAACCACGTCGCGTTCCAAAGTTACCATATAACGGGCCCTGACTTAAGTAGGTCAATGTGTGTTCATCGTAAGTATCGAGTTTCAGCAATTTTCCTATTTCGTACGTAAGTAAAAGGGGTTTTCCTTATCTTATTAAATCTGGATATATCTATCGTTAGACTTAGAGATTGTCATAAGTTTTGACAGTTTGGGGGTATTCTAAAAACTACATTTTAAGTTAAGTATGGACCTTGATTTTTTTCCAGGTAGTACTAAATTGCAATTACGATAATTTTAGAAAAATTCTTATGACGTCATAATGACGTCATTTTGAGTTATAACACCACACCAATTTTTCGAAAAGAATGCTTTCCTTTGCTGTCCTAGTACTCAAGTTTGTATTCAAACATTGCTGACTTCTGTATATTGATTTGTGGATATTTAAACTCTGCACAAGTTCAAATAGTTGTCCTACCATAACAAACTCATGAAAGGTTGTTACTTCCATGCAATAATATTGACTCCAAAATAATTTTAATCTAACTTTTAAGTGCATACTCCTTAAGTCCTAAATATGTCAACCCCTAAATATGTCAACCATTTTTTCAATTAATTTAGCTTTCCAATTGTTAAAGTTACAAATTCATCAAATTTGATCCATAAATTCTATTTCTATTCATTTGTTAGGTTCTTTTACACTACACACAAGTTTGAAATGTTGAAATACTTAAGAAAATGTTTGGCCAAACTTTCACCTAAGGCAAATGCTGTTATCAAGATAATTAGGACACACCCATTCTAACAGTACCATGCCTGTCCATTGGTGACAGAGTAAACACAGACACAATGGTAGCCATGGTCATGTTTCACAACAACCGCTTATAAATGGTAGGCCAATCATCTGAATGGCTCCACATCCAAGTACCGCTGTATGATGCTACATTCTGTCTAGCAACATTGCACAACTGTTAACTAGTACAGAACTTTTCAGGGCTGGGATTAGTTTCAATCTACAATGATCAATTTTTGTAGTAAGATTGTAGATGCTGTTTTGCTCGGTCAGCTTAATGTTAATGCTCCCAGTCCTATTGTGTTTAACCTTCTCCTTGCTAAGGTTGCCTTTTGTCCACAAAGATTTATAGTTACGGGGTCAAGTAGGAGAGAGAAGGTTAGGGGTAACTCTTGGCAATAGGAAGTGTATAACTTGCAATTGTTACCTCAGTGAAGGAGGTTTTGTTTTTGGTATGTCTGTTTGTGTTCTGCCTACTTTAATTAGATTAAGTCCTTCCCTCACCAGATGGTGCATAGGGCGGTGCCCATCTAGGTTTAAATAACCCTTGGGCCACACAACTTTGTGCAATCACTGCAATAGGAGGCTAGTCCACTGGTAGTGGTGTATGTTCAACTTCCATACTCTTTCCCAAAAGCTGAGTGCTAAACAGAGAAAGTACATTGTAGTATGGACCATTTTTAAGTCGGCTGAGGATTGAACTCACGACATATATCAAATGCAAGGCAAACACTACTCACTACTGGCCATTGCACCGGTCTTCGCATCCTTTGGCTTAAACTAAAGCATAATTTTTACTCAAGAAGCTATGGCTGGATTGTGATGATATTTGATATGTGGGTAGGTCTTGGGAAGACGAAGGTCATGGTTGATTTTGGGCCTCCTAGTGGCTCTCTTTGTTCAGTTGGTGTAAGGTTTGAACAAATGCCAAGGAAGGTATGCCAGTGTGGGTGGGCATAGGAACGGTCTCAATACATCTTTCTCTACTTTTGTTTGTAGAGACAATCCATGTGTTTGCGTGCGCCCGGTCACGGTTTTCCAGTCTGAAAAGGGGTCTTCGACCTTGTCATAGCAACTCTTGGAAAGGTTTGAAGACGGTAGTGAGAATTTCTCTGATAAAGACTTCAAGAATGAAAAGGGAACATAAATGTCAAGTGTGACATACAAGGTCACCAACCCATACGTTAGTTTGTGTCATGAATATAGTAGTTGTATGTATGGCCAGATGGTGCCCTTTGTAGTAGAATAATGTCTCGCTATTTTGAAATAAATGAATTGACGGCACAACCGTGCGAACTGTAAGTTAGCTCACGACTCTTCTTGTATAGTTTCCATAAATAGGTTAAGAAGTGACGACAAAACTTTTTTTGCCACACGAAATCTTAATGTGTGAAAAGACTCACAGCAAGTTTTTGGCACTGACGATTGAGCTTCCCAGGCTGCTACATTGTACAATTATAGATCTTACATTCTAAATGTGAGTTGATCCATTTTTATTATTACTGATTTAGGTGACACAAAAGCTCCTAAATACATCATGTACTAAATAGGGTATTTAGATATTGAATTCATTCTGTATTTTGAAGCATGTTGACCGACAATTGGAATTGGACACTAACCCTTAATAAGCTTCTAGTCCATACATATTGTAACCAGAGTGTCTAAGTGTTGTGCCAGGAATTTGGACCCTACATGAAGATAACGTCTAGTACAATATTATAGCAGTCAATGAAGTAAACTAAGATTAAGCTTGATTTTAAGCTCTAAGTTAGGATGTCTTGGTTTTTTGTCTTACAGCGTCAAGACATTAGGTGACGACTAGAGACCCAAGGCAGAGGTTCTATAATTTTCAAGAAACTTGACTACAAGTACTAGTCAGAGCCGCATTTAAACCGTGTAGACTGCTTCCAGTTCCAGACACTCTAAGTTGGTTTGAGGACAGATTTTAATATGCGTGCATATTAAAGACTACATTTTTTTTTATATATTGTTTATTATTTTCTTAAATTTTTCAAAGAGAAATTCATATATTTTGAAACACAAGCTGCACGAAAAAGCAGTATTTTGTAAGTTGGAGAGAGAAGAAAGTTGAAATTAAGAACTGCGAAAAATGTGGAGCGAACTGAAAGTTTGGACGACAGAGTTACTCCACATTGATGACATCCCTCACCATTACCGCGAGCACTGCATCGTACACGGCTACCGGAAACCGAAAAGTACAGCCACGGACTGCGTACTCAGTCTCTTCCAACTGACCAACGAGACACTGAACTTCTGGACTCACTTCGTGCCATTCTGGTACTTCATTTGGCGACTGGTCGCCGTTTCCTACGACTTCGATTTCTGGGTCGACCCGTACACATGGCCGCTTCTTGTCTTCATGCTGTCGTGCTGCGCGTACCCGATCACCAGTAGTATGGCGCACTGCTTCAACTGTATGTCCGACCGGGCGCAACACATCTCGTACTTCATGGACTATGGTGCGCTAAGCCTCTACAGCCTCGGCTCGGGGATAGCGTACCACGCTTACGTCTTCCCGGATGCGTTCATTGGCTCGTGGTTTGACGAGGTGTTCTTGAGAGTTGCCGCGGCTCTCGCGGTGGGCTGTACGCTGTTGTCGTGCACATCGCGGTTTGAAGATCGCCCGAAGATGAGGAAAGCGATGAGAATCCTGTCCTTCTCTCTACCCTACATCTTTAACAGCATTCCACTCTGCTACAGGGTTAGTGTCCCACTATGTAGTACTAGTAGTGCACACATTATCACATGGCTATTATCAACTTACAAATTAGTATACTAGAAAATAGATAACACTACATAGGGTTGAATTTATTATTTTAATCGTGAGGAGGTTATCATTTACTTGCAGTTATCTATATTAATCACAATATGATCCTAGTGAATTTCATGCTCCTGAGATCTAACTTTAACTAAGTCACTTCAGCATCCATTTGAATTTCTTGATAATGGCCAGTATATGACATGTACATCGAATCGAATTTGATTTACATGGCATATATCAGCTCTTTTGTTATGTTCAACTTCTATCACTCAAATGTCAATAGTCTATTAATGCCATTGTATTTGTGGTCCATGGGAAAACAATTTATACTGCATATCAACATGATAAAGACTGGGGTCTCAAATTAGTCTCTACCAGACTAACTGCGCCAGCTAAAGGGAGAACATTTGCTGGGTGACTTTGGCCATGGAGCCTGATGGAGGGTAACATTGGACCCTATCTACGTAGCCGACTCCCTTCATACAATTGACTCTATTTTGGCCAATTTCTATTTTTTTCCCAGCGACCTGTGGAGGATGTTGACCTAGTCTCAAATTGGGGATACATGTATTTGTTATGATTTCATATCACACTGTCAGATATGATTTACTACTTTTTTCTCTCTGCCATTATTCTGTATTGTTGTATCTTAAGCTCATGTTGCAGGTTGAATGTTGTTTCTCCAGGTGTTCTTGTGCCATGGGGAGGGGTGCAGTCACAACGAGGCTGTCATTATCTACTACTGGATGCTGTTCTTCTCCTTCCTCACTCCATTCCTCTATGCTACGCACATCCCAGAAGTCCTCGCTCCAGGTAATCACTCACTCACTCACTCACTCACTCACTCACTCACTCACTCACTCACTCACTCACTCTGTCAATCACTCACTCTGTCACTCATTTACACACACTCACACACTCACTCACCTCACTCACACACTCTCACTCACTCACACACGCACACATGCACACACGCACACACTCAGACACTCACTCTCTCACTTCAGTTACTCACTCACTCACTCACTCATACACTCACACACACACACATTCACACACTCATTCACTCATTCTAAGGCTTCTTGAGGGGGAAAAGTACTGTCAGCCAGGTCACATACAGTTGAATACTTTGGCTTCATATGACCTCATGTAGTTATGATCCCTGGTCAATCTGAATTCTATGCTTGTTATCAAAGGGTCTGCCCCCTAGGGTATGGGCATCGGGGTGTGCAGCACCCTTTTTCCCCTCGTTAGAAAAAGCCCTCAGGGTGGTGTATAACTTACAGCCACACATTTTTAGTGGATCCAAGTACATTTCTAATAGTAATTAGACAGTAATCATGATGCTGTTTTGTTGTTGTTTGACAGGGAGGTTTGACCTCATCGGGCACAGCCACCAGCTCTTCCACGTGACCGGGATCATCGCGACCAACTTCCAGATTTCCGGCGTGCTCACGGACCTGCAGATGCGCCGAGAATTCCTCAACACTGTGAGACCGCAACCCATGGAATTCTGGGATAACATCGGCCTGATGTCGCTAGTCCTGGTTGAAAACCTGTTGATCATTCTTTTCTTCACTCTATCTCTCTATGTAGAGAAACCAACATGGCTGAAGGCCAGAGTTCAGGGGTTAAAGGTCAAAGGAGATTGAAAACTAGAGGTTAAGGTCAAAGGGCAAAGGAGATTGAATGTCACATGAGATTGGTTTAAAGGCACCTGGTGACATATGAAGTACCAATTTGCAAAATTAAGGCCAGTTGTTTAAATGAGATTGATTGCATCTAGATAGTTCCTAATCTATATTTTACTAAAATTTGCCATAGTTATTATGAAGTGCTGAATGTGAAAACAAACATATTGCTTTTATAATTTGATACATGCTAGAATAATATTACCAACAGTGGTAAGATAGTGCAAAGTGGCCTTTATCTAGAAAGGTGATATCAAAGACAGTGATTCTATGTTGATTTTCTAATGATATTCAAAAAGCAGGTAAATTTCATTTCATAACATTTGTGCTTCCAATTCTATGATGATTCGGACAATTGTGGTTAATCTTTATGAAATTAGCTTTGACAGTGCCTTATGTGTAAAGCCAGTATAACTTGCAGTACCTGTGCCTTATATATGGTATAGACTGCATTACACAGAGATTACCATTATATAAATGAATATAATGATAATAATGATAATGATAATAGTCTTTATTGCATATTCCTGCCCAGATGAGCATAAGAAGACTAAGTACAGAAGGAGCTTTATGTCACTGCGAATCTTTATCTTCAACTGTACTCTACTAATTGTTAAGTACCTTATAGATGTTTGTTAAACATGATCTATGACATACATGTAGTTGTGCAATTCCTTGACATGCTTAGAATGCCATTCTTTAAATTGCCTACAAATTTTCTTTAAGGAATGGCAGACACAGTGGAAAGGAATTGATTAACAGAAAAAAACATCACTGGGTTGTGTTATGTATGTTCAAATATTTTAACCTCCTTGGTATGTTGTTGTGTCAATGCGAGAAACGCAGTGCCAAATGGGAACTGAGCTTTATGTAACTTTCTTCAGGAAAAGGCAGCTTTTTTAAAACTTGTTGCAGAGGCCAATTTTATTTTTTGTAGCTTTAGTTTCTCAGAAAACTTTTAAAAAACATACAGACTTAGGTAATCTTGCAATGAAACAGATTGATAAGCTTTATTTTGACTCTATCTTTGTCATTGTGCAAGTAAGACAAAAAGTTATCACTTCTAGGAATACTAGGATGGGAACAATTTCTGTATAATAATTTTTATGTATTCAGCTACGTGTAAAGCCTAGCTGGAAGCCTCAGCGTGATATATAACATCATTAATATTTGTTTGTTTTCTGTAGAAATAAGTGTATGTTTCATCCACATAGGGAAAATGCCATTGATAACCATCATATACAATTATACAAGAGTATAGATAGAGAGAAACTTGCCATAATGGCAATATTTAATTGAAAACATTGATTTGCTTTGAGTATGATAGCAATTATGTAGTGCCTTTTTCTTGTATTCATGTCGGATACAATGTTGTTCAGAAAATAGTGAACACTTTATCTATTACAAAATCCATTTTAAAGAACATATTTCTCAAATGCAGCAAATGTGATATTGCAGAAATCATAACTGTAATACAAAAGGTGTATTTAAGGGAATATGCCATCTGGTTCTTATTCACTTTTGCAAAGTCCTGCCATCATTTTTCTCTTCAAATAATTGAATAATCTTTCAAAACATTATGTGAAAAACAAAGTGTTCACTTTTTCTAAACAGCCTGTGGTATAGAGTTGTAATAGACCAAGCACCGTTGTGCTCTAAACCTGAAAGATTTATATATTTTAGATATTATATACTAGGTCATAGGGACTAAATGCATTGCTGCTTGAAATATATATATATTTTGAAACTACTTTTACAAATGCAATGGGTATGTAGCCTTATGATAATGTAGATAGTGCAAGAATGCTTTTATATAAACATAGGAACATGAAAATCGTAATTATTATATTGATAATGGTGATATTTTTTCAGTAGATATGGACTAGTCCATTCAAACAGTCACAGAGGGCGAAGTCATTAATGATTTCGCAAAAGAAAAGTTGTGTCAAAATGTGAAAACAGGAACTAAAAGTGTGAAGTTCGTCTGGGATTTCTGACCACTCACGCTTGAATTTCCCGTTATCCTACCAGCCATGGAGTTTTTTATATATTAGTATTCAATCAAGTTCCGTCTAAAAATACAATGTGAGAAAAATTGATTGTTATTCTGAAATCTGTTGCTTCTCATGGTACAATGTTTGTTTCTAGTTTTTATTTCTGTCTTTTTAACAAATTGTAATAAGCCAGCTCCTTGTATGCGCAGTGAGATATATCAAGCATTGTCAAGTTAGGGGCCTTTACTTTTGACATATTACTCACAGTGTATCATGCTGCACACGTGCAGTTAAAACAGTGAACTGGCTTATAGCTATGGATTATGTTTTAGGTTTGAAGTGTATTTTTGTTTGCATTTTTGTAAGTTTGAAATCCTGAAAATAATCACATGTCCAACATTGTTTTGATTACCTTTGGAAGTGTACCAAAATTGAAATTGGATTCATAACATAAATGATTGTCTTGGTCTTTTGAAGTACATGTTATGTTAGAATTATATCAACTTTGTGTGATGAAATGGACTTTTACATACAATTTTTGTGACGGTTTCAAGATTATTATTCTTACACAGCACTCATATCTTTTTGTTTGGTTTAAAATGTGTATTAACTTTATGAAGATGTTTTGTTGCATTTTTGCTGTCACCTAATCTCCAAGCAAATCCACACCGGGCTCGAAAATCATATATGCTAGCCAGAGAAGGTCCAGTCAGCCAGAGAGGGTCCAATCACTGGGCTGATTGGACCCTCTCTAGCTGACTGGACCTTCTCTGGCTAGCATATATGATTTTCACGCCCGGTGTGGATCTGCTTGGAGATTAGCTTATACCCACCATTTTTTAAATATATGAAACTCTAACGCAATATGTTCTGTTAATTGTGTGAATGTGTGTGTGTGTGTGTGTGTGTGTGTGTGTGTGTATAAATGTGTGTTAGTGTGTCTGTGTGTGTATGTACATGTATGTGTGTGTGTGTGTGTGTGTGTATGCGTAGAAGAATAAGCTAAAGCATTTTAGACTAGAACCAACTGCGTCACATTTTGAGCTAATAACCAATCAGACTTTTCCTGGCGAGTCCTTAGCGTTGAACAGCCAGTCAGCACCAAGGACAGGAAGTACGAAATAGAGCCAATCAAATTTGATGGATTTATGAGGTCTGGGAGGTAGTCATAAACAAACAGAAAAGATCACACAAACTTACCGGTCTAGCATGTGCGGTTCACAAGCGACATCTTGCGATAACTAAAAAAACACAGCGTTAAGTTAGTAGTAACCTGCATCAGATGACCCTTGGTGGTTGTTAATCTGTGCCATATAAGATATCAAAAATGATAATAATATCTATAACTAAAACTGATAAATTGAACGGACAATTCCTTTTCTCTAACAAAGCGTTGTATTTTCTCCTTATGCATGTGCTTGAGATGACATAACCACTTCATTATAAAACCGTTGTTTTCTTGGCTCTCTGTACAAAGATCCGAAAATGCAAAGGAAAGTTCTGTTCTCACTGACCATGTTCTTGCAACATTACATAACCCTCTAAAGATACCAATTTTATCGTCTGTATGTAAGATTTCAATGAAAGAATGCATCAGTAAAGTGCGGGGTTCCGGTATGGAACTAAAATGATATTTAGCAGCGGGTGGTTTCGATCCACCGACCTCTGGGTTATGGGCCCAGCACGCTTCCGCTGCGCCACGCTGCTGTACATGATAAGGTGTCTCTACAATCATCACACAAAATAACAAAATCAACATTATACACAATAAAAATGTATAGATGGAATTCACCAAAAGGAGATTTTGAAAACTTAGCAGCGGGTGGTTTCGATCCACCGACCTCTGGGTTATGGGCCCAGCACGCTTCCGCTGCGCCACGCTGCTGCACGTATATTCACTTCTCATTTCTATCCACACAAGGAATAATAACATTAGCATTAGACAACACTGCTGTGTAAAAGTAAAACTATGAACCCACAGGCGTTTATCTAGAATACCGTAGTACTAGTGTCTTTCACTGTGTGTGCGCAAAAATTCAGGTGATAGCTTCAAACATGTACCGTGTCTATAGCAGCGGTCGAGTCGAGCAATACCGACAAATTATCCGATGAAATCATGACATGTACGTGAAACAGACTTTACAATACTGGTACCTTTAGCAAAAGAGGCCGACAACGACTCTGCAATATGTAGTTCTGATACTACCTGCTAGAGGACGTAGTTGACCTGCTGCATACACCCAACCAGTCATGGTGCCGACGATAGGTAGCAAAAGAAGAAAACAACCACCGAAAGCCATGGATGTTACACGATATCTGAGGAAATACAGAACAATTCAATGAAACCAAGGAGGCATATATAAACCTTCTTGATGAAACCAAGTGAGCGCTTGTCCAACAAAGGTGCATTCGGCGCCGAGGAAGGCGGTTTTAGAATCATATCCCAGACACCCACGAACTTAACGTTAGGCTGCACCAAGTAATTTTTATGGATGCCGTCCTTTGGAGACCCTAAATCTAATGCGAGAGCGCGAAAAAAAAACAAGAAGGGCCGAAAAAACAATGATGCCTAGATTTGAAATATAATAGTCGACGACACATGTTAGGACACAGATTGAATGAGAGAACACAGTGTAACAACTAACAATTCTTTTATTCATCATGAAAGCAGCAATAATTTGAATAAATCACTTGAAGTTGAACAGCAGTTGTTGTCCTGTCCTGTTTCTTGCCATATCCCATCTATTTTGCAGGCCTGCAGAAACATAGTATATCAAAAAGGCAAAATTAGTTGCTGATTAACTCTTTGCATGTATTACTACATTTCTACCTATGCTTTAGAAATACTAATGAATAATAGCAATTATTCAAGAGCCAAATATGGACCAAAAATGATAGAAATGAAAAAAAGCACACATTTCCCCAACAAGTATTAATAAACAGAAACGAATAAATGATCATTATCCATGCAGAAAACATGAATGCATTCATCTTACACTCCCCCTTCCCAGAATATATTTTTTTGTACATGGTACTTGATCCAAAACAGACTAAAGAACGGAACTTTTCATGCCTCAAAAACAGACTTGGGCCTAGGAGCTCCATGCGGATGAAACACCCGAACTGCTTGGTTGCCTGCCCCACCTGCAGGCCGGAGTAAACTTCAATGCCTCTCCCGATCTTCTCGTCATTGCAGAAGAAATGCACTGTAGCTGATCTTGACAAGACTTGCTTAAAATTGTACGGCCGATACTCACTGGCTCGCCGCTACAAGTCTCTCGTACAGTTGCGCGAACGTCAGCTCTCCCTGACCGACATCGTCGTGGAAAAATCTGCACTGCTGACAGGATGATCCTGTCAGCAGTAGAAAAAAATGCATTGCTGACAGGATGATCTTGTCAGTAGTGCAGATATTTCCACTGCTGACAGGATCGTCCTGTCAGCAGTGCAATTTTTTTCTACTGCTGACAGGACCATCCTGTCAGTAGCCACTTCCTTATTTATGCATTTCGCGTGACAAGTTTTATGTTAATCTTGCGATTTGCGACACTGTCGTAACTCTTTGGCCATAGTTACAGTGAGCGGAATTTCTTGTTTTTTTTCTTTGAACAGACCAAAATCAATGCGCGCGCGGACGTCATCCATAAAAATTACTTGGTGCAGCCTTACCATAATATTGTGCTTCGTGGTCTTTGTAAGTAAGTCGTGTAAGTAAGTTGATATTTTGGTTAAATATTTTCACATTCTAAGCTGACTCTTCCTTTATCACATTGCATAGCTATATTCACAGAGTACAAATAATGTGCCCGTGCGAACGAAATGAACAACTTGTATTGTAAAGGTGAAGTGGTCTTTTACAAACACCAAATAGTTTACTTATTCACCATTTTGTTTGGCCACCTTGTTATCAAATAGGCTCTGTCTTATAGCGGGTCACCTAGACAGAGCAAGCATACCAGCCTCTTACATCAAGTTTTGGGGGTCACAGAAAGGAAAACACATTTTATATTAGTATCGTAAATGCCTCGGACCTTATATAATGTATTTATAACAATGATCGAACACGTGGTAGATCATTGCGGGAGACATGTGTCAAAGGTGCCGAACAACAGAAGTACCCAGCGATACGCCCCCTTTGCTAACAATCCAACGTGTGGGTAGCCAGGTCATCCGCGAAAATATTCGTCCGATACTCACTGCCTTTGGTTCATAAAATCTATCAAAGGATAGGATATAGAACCTGTTGAAAGGTAGATTTAGTCGCCTGTTATGAATATTGTTTCTTGTCTGGTTCGGTAGAGAGAGAAAAAACTGATCCACCCCTCTTCACAAAGTGGACGGGTCTGAAACCAGAGCAAAGGGAACACAGCTCAGTAACTCGACCGTGAAGGATTATATTACAACATTGGCCTCTTCGTGAGGTAAGTAAAAGTTCGTCTCCTTTTCATGTTGCTTAGAATACACTGAAAGTTTAGTGTGACGTCGAATCGCTGAGTCGCTAGTAGGGGACACGAAGTTGAGCTCTAGAGGTCATGATCATGAGTTCGATTCCTGTCATTTCTGGCGTTGTGTCCCTTGGGAAAAGAACTTAACACGACTTTCCTAAATCCACCAGGGTGTAAATTTGTACCTTCCTTTGGTTTGGGAGTTAGTGGAAGGATGGACTCCACCTTCAAATACCGCGCCATCGACACATTAGATAACAACCCACTGCCCCTCTAGCTACGGCCTCGGCTATACCTGATCTTTACCTTACCTTACCTTCACCTACGTAGTTTATGTTGTATCATTAGAGGCCGCGTTTATTTCTAGTTAGCTCGTTTCAAACGGTTAAGCAGAAAAAAGCAATGAAGTGTGCCATGCCCTTTAAGTTTCTGATACCCCCACCCAGGTCTTTCATCCCCAATGGTGCCCAAGTCTAAACATCTTTTTGTCGGGTGTGTCAGATGGTATTGCTTGAAATTTAAGAACTTATGGTTATAGTTCATCAGTAATTATAACATATTAAGTGTTCATTCTTACAAGATCTTGAGTGTTGCTGCGATGATTCGTAGAAGAGTGAAATGGGTCAACTGAACCGTAACCTAGACACGCCCAGTCAGAGGACTTAAAGTCTGAGTGGGTTGCTTAGTTCAAACAGGACAGGGTCAGTACTGAGGGTACACACACACACACACACACACACACACACACACACACACACACACACACACACACACACACACACACACACACACACACACACACACACGCACGCACGCACGCACGCACGCACGCACGCACGCACGCACGCACGCATGAACGCACATACGCACACACAAGCACACACACACAAACATACACACACCTCTGGTCGCAGGTCAAGTGTCCATTGTTTTCCAGTGAGAAACCTTCCACCCACTGACCTTGAAAAAAGAGGTGGGGGAGAGAAAATGAAGAAAATAATTTGAAAGTTGACACGGCTACCCATTTTTTATTTGCCTAATAATGACATAATTGTACATTTTATCCTTGGTATTTTAGACACTCCCCCTTCACACACACACACAAAAAACAAGCGTGTATGTCATGAGATAAAACAATTCACAATGGAACACATTGCCGTGCTTGTGACGTATAAAGATTTGCAAAGTTGCTAAGCTAACGAAACAATTGCCTGGCCGTAACAGGTACAGTTAAGTAATACCAAAGTTCAACCATTGCATAAAACTAGTACTGTGTGTATAGTGCCTACCAGACTTGGCTTGTTCAAACACATATATCAATCAGGTTTTACACAGAGGCGTGCAACAAACAAGCAAGACTCTCTAATGTGCTTATGGTAGCGGTCTGTACATGTTGTCACTATAGGTGATGTACAGGCACATGTTGTGAAACCAGTGACGCTTGGAATCAGAAGACTCAACCCAAACAGAAATGGCAGAGAAAGAAGGTAACACAATTAATCTTGCTATTGCTGTCCTTACTTTATAAGGAGAGTAGTGCCTTTTAACGTGCTCGAGGCACCTTCTCGCTTGGACGTATTTCACCGTAGTCATAGAATAATCTATGTGTATCAAAATGCCCTCACAAATGTGTCGCATTATCAATGACAATAACCTTCATAGCATATTTCTGCCCTAAATACAGTACTCAGTATGCCATAAACGAAAAGCACTTTCTATACTGCAACATAATCTAACGTTGTCAACTTAACATGCAACTTAACTTTTCTTAAAACACTGGTAAAGAATTGACAGAGTTGGCATTTACACCCGTATTTAACCAGGACATAGGATACTTGAAAACATGTCGATCGTCTTTTTTTTAAATATGTAAATCTCGTGTCTTGGTAGAAGGCACTGACAAAATATTCACCTACGTCACTATGTAATGTACAGTCTAGTAAAACTGAACTGAGAATGATATGACAATAAGAATGGTGTCCGTCACACGTGTAGATCCCAGTGCGTCCAAGGCTGACTTGGCAGAAGAGAAGGCGGTTGAATGTGGCATCGGTCCCGTCAAGCCCCGCTGGATGCGGCGGTTCGCTGATGTCAGATGCATGGTCGCCATGATTTGTATCTTCAACTTTCTTACGGTACGTTAGTAACTTGATAGACCTGGAATTGTTAACGCATAAAGCTCTTGAGTAGCAAAGCAACGGCTGTGGGTGACTATAATGAGTGTGTGCGTATAATGTCTGTGAGTGTGTGTGCGTGTGTGCGTGTATGCTAATAATGTACGCGTGTTCGTGCGCGCGCGCGCGTGTGTATGTGTGTGTGTGTGTGTGTATGTGTGTGTGTGTGTGTGTGTGTGTGTGTGTGTGTGTGTGTGTGTGTGTGTGTGTGTGTGTGTGTGTGTGTGTGTGTGTGTGCGTGTGTGTGTGTGTGGCACTGTGTGCGTGTGTGTCTGTGTGAATTTGTGTGTGCGTGTTCAAATTATTGAAAGCATCCAAGGAGTAACAACTATCGACTAATCTACTTTATTTACCCCCTCGCGTTGTGTAGTCCTCTATCCACTTCGGCTTTCTCAACGGCGCCCTGACAACAATAGAGAAACAGTTCGGCATCAGCAGTTACCAGTCCGGTCTGATCAAGAGCTGTAAGGAGATAGGAGAACTCTGCATCGTGCTGTTCGTGGCGTACTTAGGAGGAAAGTAAGTTCAGCATTCTTTAATAAGACACAAGGTCCTATACCAAGAGTAGTTTGTTTCAAGAGTCATATAATTTGTCAGATATCATCTTATGATATGTTAGTCTAGGTGCTCACATACATACATTCAAGTACTGTCAAAGCTACACGAGTGAACCCCTCTTCATAAGAACTATAGCTATAGAACTATAGCTAGCAAATGTATGTGCACACTTTTAATGGTCCCTTAGATTATTTTTCCCATTGACCTTTGCCATGTTTTGCCCTGTAATTGACCCCTGCTTTCTTATTGACTGACTGGGCTGACCCATAAGAACAGGAGGTGAAATATTGGTGTCATTTCAATCTTCTGACCATAGCTCTTTAAGATGCTTAAGTTGACCTCCAAACAAACTTGACAAATCCAGCTTTGCAGTGGGGGGAAGACCGGTGAGGTTTTAATTGTGGGTAAATGTGTTTCGAGGTGATCGTTTTCATGACTTAACCATGTGTTGCAATGGAAAAGATAACTTGCTGGAACAAGATTTTCGTTTATTTAGTGTCACTACTTAATGTTTTGATGCCCTCCTTCCTTGAAGTAAATGTCACAGTGCCCTTATTGTAGTAAACTATTCACCCCAACACAGCAAATATCTCTCCGGTCTTTACAACGCAAATATTTGCAGGTGTCAACAAATAACGCACTGAGGACTTCGTTTGTAACTTTGACCTTTGTGTTCTCATCTAGAGGTCACCGGCCGGTCGTTCTGGGCGCGACCATTCTCCTGACGGGGGTAGGGATGGCCATGTTAGCGATACCTCACTACCTCCTGGACCCGTACGATTACGGGAATAACCAGGGGAACGGGACCCTGGGTGCCGGGCTGTGCCCTGCTCCAATCAACGGTTCAGGTTTGTAAAACAAACAGCAACAAAATTTTAATTTAACTTCAAATTAGCCTGGAATCCAGGCTGTTGCCAGGAATCACACAGGATAGCTCTTCAGCACCACGGCCAGCATGCCCTCGATGGAATTTTGACTTAAATCCGGTTTTCACGGTTTTCACTGCGCATGCGCAAGGTCAAAGGTGAAGTCCCCTGAACCGCAAGCTATGTCCACATGTATTTTGCTTCTCAAGGGCCTTCAACTTTGACATATTACTCATGGTGTATAAAAGTGCACATGTGCATTGCAAATCGTGTACCGGCTTATTGTTGTCTAGTCAAAACAAAAATGCGTTTAAGGTCATTATGAAGAAAACCACTAATCTTGTTGTGTTTGTAGGACTCAAGAAATATCGGTCTAACTTTTCCACATTGTATCATTTCTAAACATCAGTTGCTGACCCGATCTGCCTGACCGGAAGTGGGACCGGAAGTAGTTCTGACACGTTGATTTACTTCATGTATTTCGGGATGGCTCTGAGCGGGTTCGGTCCGAGTGCCTTCACCACTATCGGTATCTCCTACATGGACGACCATACGCCGAATAAGACGTCCCCTCTATATTATGGTAGGTTTTGAAATATATCGTTGTTGGGGCAACGTTCAATGTGAATGTATTCGTTGTTTGATTTTGTGTAATTCTTATTAGATGAGAATGTATATATATGAACCAGAGGCCTAAAATGAACATCTTCCTTTTAAATTTGTTTATTCGAAATTCGACTACTTTTATCACGTTGCCGTTTACATGCTGCTTTGAAGTCAAATCAACTTGTTAATTTTCAACATTTTGCTATTTTGCCAAAGTCAATGCTCGTGGTTGTGTACTACAGCATATTATACAGTAGACTACATGTTAAATGTTAAGGCGGCGTTATGGATCATAGAATATACTCCAATCATGAGCCATGATTTGGGGGGTGGGGGTGCGGGCGATACAAGCTCAGTCACGTTTGGGACCGCATTCTTCACACTGCAGAAGCGACACCTAGCTGCAGTGTGAAGTAAAGCAAACTGTCAACGAAACGTCGGCAGGTGATTACATAACCTTGTTTAACAGTATGAAATGTTCTTACGTTTCAGGTATCATCTACGCCTGTGGGTCAGCAGCTGCGGCCCTGGGTTATGTGGTCAGCTCCGTCCTCCTGTCCTTCTTTGTGGACTTCGACAGAGTGGACACCGCCTCGGTCACCATCAATCCCTAGTGCGTAAAATCAAGTTTATACATAATGGAGTATATGATTAGGCCTCATGGTGGCAAGGCGTTCTTGTGTTAGGGTTCACCTGGCAAGTTCCAATGTTTTGCCCTTGGGAAAGGCACTTAACACTTATTTTCTCACTCCACTCTGGTGAATATGAGTATCTATTAGTATTAAGATATTAGCTAAACGTAAATATCTTTACTCAATTGTCATTTTATTTTTGTTAACAGTTCACTAAATGTAAACGTAGATTATCTGCTCTGGTAGCACGGGAGGACGAGAGGATTGGCTTAGCCCGGGTACAAATGTTGACACGAAGGCTGGCAGGAAAATGTATAGACAGAATAACTTGGACAGAATTAGCGAGAAATCATGAATAGAAGAAGAAATTATCCACAAAAAGAAATTTACGGAAGTATGAGATCTTCGATTTCTTGTTATTTTCCACAGTGACTCCCGGTGGATCGGCGCCTGGTGGCTGGGGTTCCTGTGTGTGGGCGTGCCGCTAGTCATCGTCTCCTTCCCCTTCTTCTGTTTCCCCAAGTCTCTTCCGGTACCGGACGAGGAGGAGGAGGAAGATGGAGATGAAAACAACGTCAAGCAAGAACCGCAAAGTGGCGATGATCCGGGGATTATCAAAGGTACGGGTTTAGTAATCACGTGACTATGACGTTAGAATTGTCCGCCATGTTGGATGATAAACTTTACTTCAAGGTTACCTCATTTGAAGCCCTTTATTCAAACTTAATTATCTTGTCTTGATAGAATGTAGGCCTCCAAACTTCACATAATATACATGCAACGCACAACGAGTGGAGCAGGAACGATCGGTGTGCTTGGCTGGAAACTCGAACCATAGCGAAGGGACTCAGCCCTAATTTTTGCTGCTTCAAAAATCAAAATGCCTCACATCCATTCACATGAATCACCTAATTGCGTTATCTTTAGCACCCCTCATGTTCTTGGTGATAAATCTATTTGTGGAGCCTCTTAAACAATGATGTTTACATAACAATGTTGTGTGCGGGGTTTTTACTGTAGAGATCCCTTCTCAATATTTTTAAGTTGATTTGATAACACTTATTTTCTTTAACCTGTTGCCGTGTCTTGATATGTCGTACATTTGTCTGACACCCTTTTCTCCTTCCACAGGGATATTTGTACAGGGTTGGAGCCTCTTGACTAACGCAGTCTACATGACGATGCTGTCTGCCAGTATCTTTACTGTGGCCTTACTGCAGGGCTTCACCCTCTACACACCCAAACTGGTGGAGGTTAACTTCGGCCTGACAGCATCTGCAGCAAGTCTCTACACCGGTCAGTGCATAAAACAACCAACCAACCAACCAACCAATCAGTTAACAAATCAATGTCTCAATCAACTTCTATCACTCTCTCAATCAATCTGTCAATCAATCATTCAACCGGTCAAAATGCAAAATAAATAAAGCATTGAGCTACATTCTCTAAAGAGTTAGATGTTTCAGTCAGCATCCACTATCTTCTATCAGTGGCTAGCGTTGCTTCGCAAAGACCATCTCTAACTCTTGCATAACAGCCCGGCTAGCTCAGTCGGTAGAGCATGGGACTCTTAATCCCAGGGTATTTTTAAATCTTTATTGTTCACTTTTTATTTAAATTCTCCATTTATTGCTAACAACGACATGCCGACTTAAATACCATGGCACTCAATATCATATTAGATTTTAGAGTGTTGCTTGAAGTGCCAGACAGTTCGACACGTAGCTAGGCATCCTTTCCTGTTGAGGGTGGGATTCATATCGACGTACCAAGCCACAATTTATCCAATCGAAACCAAATTACACTGTAACTCGTAATAGCACTGTAAAGATACATACTACTGTTCATTAAAGCCTTAATTTTCTAGATATGAATAGTAGATGGTGTAGTAACCTCCATTTACATTAATCTGCCGGATAACATAAATCCACCACTCTGTCTTTGAATATCAGTGGGGTTGAGAGATTACTAGTGTATCCCTCCCAGGTCTGCACTGTTTGGATTTACATAAGTGCATTATATATATGGGGGGGGGGGGCATTGGGTTGGAGATCTTAACAGGGTGGCGGAATTATGTGCCCTGGTGCAATTATGTAAGTAGATGTTAAAGATAAACGGATTGTGTTGTTCTGTCTAGGAGCCATCTGCGTTCCTGGTAACATCGCAGGAGTGTTGATCGGAGGTTTAATCACCAGGAGGTGGAAGCTCCGCGGCGCAAAGTGTATGAAGTTCGTCACTATCTGCTCCATCCTGGGGTCTGCGCTGGGAGCCCTGATGTGGATAACTCCGTGTGACTCCTCCAGTGTGGCGGGCGGTGTCGAACAGTAAGCAATTCCCAATATCTCTAGTTATGTGACGTTTTGATTTTCATCAGTTTCGAATGATCAATCCTTGATAGCTCCCAAAGCATTAACATTAAGACGAGACGTAGTTCTTAATAGTATTCCAGCCCCTAACCCAGGATATCATACTATTTTCTTCATTTCTGTATTGCTGTTTTTTTTTTTTTTTACACCGGGGTACTACTAGTATACCGTATACCGTATAGGTTAGGTATAGTAATCATATCATAAGATACAAAGCATACACGGAAAATGATCTACATCTAAACTTACTGAATTCACGACAATAATGAAAACCATTGACAATGTTGCAAAGAGAGTGTGTACCTAGTTTAGTCCTACTCGTTGACTTCATTTAGCAGCCTCAAAAGTTTTTTCCTCGCTTAAATTCTTACCTACAAAAGATACCTTTTACCTATCATTAGGAGTGGTGTCATATTGTGTCGTATTTCTAAATACAGGTCCTGTCCTAGTAGAGGCTGCGCATGCTCAGATAACAACCCGATCCCGGTGTGTGGTGCAGACGGTACGACGTACTACTCCGCATGCGTCGCAGGGTGTCAGGGTCTCCAGCTACTAAATGGAACAGCATTTCCGGTAATTACCTCCGTGTAGGAGGTTTACCTCCGTCGGAAGTATTGCTTTGGGTGTGGCTGTGCGTTTGAATGCCGATGTTTCCACAAGCATTGGTCAATCATAAATCAAGGTGCTATCAGTGGATTGTGATGATAAGGATTGTGATGATATCACGTTTTGTATGTGTGTAAGTTCTGAATGGTTAAAGTTCAAATTTGAACCCCCGAGTGCCTTCTATTGGTAACACCTCTGAGCTGAACTTTCTGTTTATGTACCTTCTGTTTCAACATGCTGTGGCCATGCTTTTCGGGCCAGATAGTAGTTGTAGTCAGGAATAAGTCGGTGCAGAATTTAGTTCTAGCTAGCTATATCTATCATAGACTAATAATATAACCTATAATACCTGTTTCCCTAGGGTCAATGGAAAGGTAATCTAAAGGGCCACAAAATAGTGGTCACAGTTGCCAAGGGGCCCTTATAGAGAGATGGTCACAAGTACAGGATTGACTGTTACAACCTTCCATTTTCAGACGTATAACTACACGGACTGCGAATGTCTGCAGTCTGGAACGTGGGCACTGCAGGGACGCTGCATCACGCCCTGTCCGCAGTGGAGGTTCATCCTCTTCATGGCCTCGGCCTTCTGCCTGACATTCTTGTCCGGCATGCAGATATCTCCCTCGTATCAGGTCTACATCAGGTGAGCATCAGGGAATAAGGCACAAGAATTCAGGTGTCAATCATGAGACCTAAATCAAGTACTTTTTCCGGTATCAATCTCGGACGCCATTTTGAATCTGCTCGCGCGAGAGCACAGTGTGACGAGACTTCGAGAGAGGTAGCACCAAAACGAGACTAGGGATGGATATTATTTGTTACAAGTCAAATTTTTGCCCCAATCATTGTTGGTGACATTAGTTTCAACATTTACAAGTCATATAATAGGATAGAGCATAGTTTTGTTGTTTTTTAATCGTCTTTCAACTTTTGGGTTTTCTCACACAATTAACGTTGATATTTGTAAATTTCAGGAGCGTCAAAGTTGAAGAGAAATCCTTCGCACTCGGCATCAGGCACTTACTGCAGAGGCTGCTATGTAAGTTATCACATGTATTGGCTACTCCGCGACAAAAATTGATTCAAATAATTTAAGTCCAGTTTATAATAAGCGTTTCTATATCAAGTTCGGTTCGAGGAATTAAGATGATGATATATATCGTAAAAATCCATGGCACTACCATGAAGGACTATGATCATTTTTACAAAAAACTCATTATTATCATAAAAGAAGTGGGTAAATTCTCCCAATGCCTCAAAAGAAGAAGTCAAATCCAACAAAACTACATCATGTAGATTTTAGAATATAGCATTAAATATTTGATGTATCCCTTAATATCATTGTATTTATCATTACCATTATCATAATTGTTGTTTGTTCTTTCAATTAGCCCTCAGGTATGTATTAAGAATAAACTTTGTATCATTTTCCACACAGCTAACATCCCTGCTCCGGTGTATTTCGGTGCAGTCATCGACGCAGCCTGCACCATGTGGCAAAGGTCATGCGGAAGTCGCAAGTCATGCTGGGTCTACGACAGAAGGCAATTTGCATACGGCTACCTCGGCCTCATGTATGGACTGTCGGGAGGGGTGCTAATTTTCTGGGTAGCGACATGGGTGGTTCTTAGTTACCAGTGGAAGAAAACTAAGAAAGCTAAAATACAGGCAGCCAATGGCATCGCAGGACCCTATAGCGTTGATGATGACGAGACCAGACTGTAATAAGATGGCTAACTCATGACGTCACAATCCAACATTGCGCGCATGCGTAATACAGTACAGAGTGTGTGTAAGCCTGAGGTTGAATACGTTAGTTTCAATCGGCTCATTCTCCTTATAGCAGAGCTAAATCATTTATACGCGGGTTCGCTGTAAGGAAAATGAATCGGCTAAATTTGCCTCCTAACTCGATAGCAGAGCACAGTTTCCGTCCTATGTGGATTTCTAATGTTAAGGACCACAATGTGACCGACATCGACGCGGACAAAATCATAGTAGGGTACCCTATAGAGAACCACGACAAACAAATGTTGCAGTTGAGAGTACAATCGAAATATTATTATCATTGAATAAACCAAAAAATGCCGCGGTTGCTTTTGTCTGATCTTCAAGATTCAACCTTCCAGTATGTCGAGCGCTGCTTACGTCGTAGTCACGTGATTGCAAATCACGTGAGCGCAAATCACGTGAGCGCAAAGTTACGTGACTACGGCGTAAGGAGTCAGTTGGCCCAAGGAGGTTTGCAATACTGCTGCCGTGTGTAAAATAGTTTATTTCCTTATATATTTAGGCATCTGTAAACAATTATCATACTTCTCCAAAGGTTGTACAATGTATACGAATGACATATATAGTACAGCTCCCCAAAAAATGAAATATAAAAATGAAAGCAGTGCATAAGTTTGTATGTAACACAATTACGAATATCTGTGAAATCTTTATATTACTATAGTACTATTGCAATCTCCGTACATATGATATGGCAATACATTGGTTTTCATTGGAAAGTGTACTTGTTATGTATGACTTTTATATTCATTTATGGTACAAGTATGATGTAATATAAGCTTGTTGTTGAATTCTAGATAAAGAACTATGCAATCTTTTCGGATATATTCGAAACGTGGTAAAAGTTATCTGTATTTTGTAGTTTTGCACTTGTTTATATATATTCAAACAATACGCCATTCCATGTCTTTTGACCTACTTTATTTGGTTATTGCTCTATCACCTAGTAAACTTGGTCTAACCCTTGGACTGTGAAACAATGACTGCGACTGACTTCATACTTAAAAATGTAGACGATGATACTCTTGAATGTATCATATTAAATGAAGATATGAATAAAACAAGCAAATTACCATATCGTTGTGAGAATCTGGTGCTTTTCACTTTTAACCGTAACATGAAAAATTTGAGTTTGAAACAATAAACCATCATACGGGCGATGTTTAGTCTTTGATTAAGATTAGATCATGCTGAAGTACTGGTACAAAAATAGTTCGAGCTCCACTTTGGCCGGTCTAATTGTTCTGTGCGCTTGTCTTGAAGTGTTGCTTCTCTTCTTGTATTTACACGACTTGTCGAAAGAAAAAGAAACTTCTTGTGTGATATAATTCTAAAACCACCTTCTTCAACGGCGATTGTAACTATCCAAGTTGAGGTTGCTGGGGGAAATTGTGATCTTCTCCTCATATGTCCCGTGGTCACAATTTTTACCTACAGGGGAGGGACCAGCTAATAGAGTTGCGCAGTAGAGTGCACGCTGCATACCCTTTAGTACTTTTGCTAAAAACAAATTTTTCCTGGTCAAATGTTGGTCAGAATTGTCCACTTTTAGGGAGGACAGAAGAATGTGACTTTTAAAAATCTGGCCAAAATAGGTGATTTTTGTCATGTTTTGAGCTCGGATTGACCTCTGAACCCTTCTCTTATGGTTGGACTGATATATTAGGATGGGGGGTGAAATCCTGGTCTCATCTAGCTGAAACTTCTGTCTTTAGCTCGTTAGAATGCTGGAGTTGAACTCCTGCTTTTTTCACCTAAAGCAACCTGACAAATCCAGCTTTGCAGGGGTGGTAAAGATTTGAGGTTTGAAATGTAGATACATGTGTTTTTAAGTGATTGTTTTTGACGGCTTATCCATGTGTGGCATAGGAAAGTCCATTTAGAGGTCCCTCCCCTACAACGTCTGCTTCGGGAGTAAGCGGTTGCATGTTTGCCTGGCAAACAGAGTTCGCCACCATGACCATCACGGGTCGGTTGGGGAGGGACGAACAAATGCCCTTGGGAAAGGCACTTAACACAAATGTCCTCACTTCACTCATGTGTAAATGAGTACCTAGCTTCGGATAGGGACGTCCCTGGGATAGGACGTTAAATTGAGGTCCCGTGATTGGGGAGAGTCACACCCTACCTTTCCGTGCCCCGGAGTGCGATGGTCCAAACCTTACAGTCTGGTCTGGGTTGACATCTTGAAAAGGTGATAGTCACCTGTTATGGCAATCCCTCCAAAAATAGGGTAAATTTGAATAAATAAATAAAAAAGATAAATGTTTTGAATTATCTGGCTTCTTCCGCAGGAAAGTATTGTAAACTTTGTCTCACATTTCATGATTTAGTTGATTTTTTATTTTTATTCTAAACACATATCGCGTAAAAATAAACACATAATGACGACAGCTTTGAATACAGATAACTTTTACTACGTTCAAAATATGTTATCTAGAATTTAACAACAGGCTTATATTGTACCATACCATAAACCAATACAAATGGCATACATAACTAGAGTTCCACGAACACATTATCTTCGCCAAATAATCAAGGCTTATTATGGAGAGTGATTAATATTTACATGCTTATCACCCCCTGCAAATTTGATCATACACCATGCCGTTTTGAAGTTATGATAGATGGGGAGGGGGGGGATGAGTCCAATCTAGATAGAGTTAAAATCATTTGGTGGTACAGGACTAGTATAAATGTCTAGTGTGCTGATATATGTTAAAACTGGTCATGACAAAATATTGAAAGTGATGATGAAATGGTGCAGTCAATATATATGAATAGAATAAATCTTTATTCCATATCATCCACATTTTGAAAGACATAGTACATGTGACTTTTCCATACCTGGTGGTGCAGTTTTGGTGCAGTGTACTCTCTGAGCAGAGGTGTAGGTCCGGCTGGTTATTCACATGTTTTTAGGTGTTTTTGTCCGGCTTTCTATCTTTCCGTTATGTCTCCAACCGTGTGTTGGACAAAAATGCCTAAACTGAACACGTTAAAAACCAACCGGATCCACACATCTGCTTGGAGTATACTGAGACTGCCCCATCTGTTTATTTATGTGCCCCATCTGTTTATTTATACTTTTAGGCAAGGCCCTCTGTTGACCTGTTTCGGGAACACTGTCACATGCCCCATTATGGAATAGTGGATTTACTAACTATCCTTACTAATTATGCAGATGAGCTCCTGATTTGCATGATTAGTTATTGATTGTGTAAAGCACCATCTGAGCTCTCTACATACAAAACTTCACGACGACCTGTGACCCCTTCTCAAGTAATTCATGTCCGAAGGTCAAAACAAAAACACCCACTGCAGTTCCAAACAAGACGCTAGGGAGCCCAAACTTACACAACTTAATTCCTGTGGCATGAACTATCTACCACACAAAAATCATGACCATAGCACTTGCAGAAAATATGCCTCGAAATTTTGAAGCTCTGCTGCAGTATCTTAGGTACCCGCTAGAAGGCCCATTATCGAGCCTGACCTTCCTTTCTGTAAACCCTAACCATTCAGTAAATATCATACAGAAGCATCTACAGCTTCTCGAGTTATGTTGTCCACATACAAATACACATCCACACAAAGCCCGCTGCAGGACAGATGGAAAATGCCAGGAGAATCATTTTTGAACTTGACCTCCGTTTTTACAACATCTACACACCTACAAAAAATCATGAAGATCGATCAACGTTTCCGCCACTGTTTTTGCCTACATACAAACACACAAAAATCAAAAGTCTGCTGTAGTACTGTTGAAAAACGCTAGGTGAACCATTTTCGAACTTGACCTTTCTTTGTACAACCACTGCACTCCTACCAAAAATCATAAAGATTCATCGAAGGTTCCTTGAGTTATGCTCTTGACATACATACAGACCCACCAAACAGCTGGCTCAACCGAAAACATAATCTTCTCTGAGTACTATAGTACTCGGCGAAGATAATAAGCATACTGTCCAATGAAAACCAATATATTGCCATATCATATGCAATGCTAACATGTTTGTGCGCAAATTGCGTAGTTTGATAAATGCGGTTTAACAACGTGTAGCTTATAGTAATATTAAACATTTCATAGGCGCTAGGTATTCATAATTGTGTTATATAAAGTAATATGTACTGCATTCGTTTTATATTTCCCTTTCATTTGGAAAGGCCATGTGTATTAATTGTACAAAAAATTGCAGAATGTATACATGTTTGAATAAGAATAAGATAAATTGTTAATCACACGGCAGCAGTATTGTTGCCAGTTGACTGCTTACGCTTTAGTCACGTGACTTTGCAGTCAGTTGACAATGACGTAAGCAGTCACTATGATAGACATGCTGGATGGTTGAACCTCAGATAATTGAAATTATTTGTTTGATACAATTGGATGTTGAACTACCACAGACAAACCCGAAGCTTAAGCAGACATTTGTTTCAACCAAGTACCAACGTCCTGCCGTTAGTGTTTGAGGAAATACCTACTGCCTAAATTTTTTTGCTAGTTAGGAGGTAAATCTAGCCGATTAGATTATGAAACTAACGTTTTCAACGTGAAAGGCACAAGCAAATCAAAACCTATCCTGCATTACTAATCTGTACTGTATTACGCCATGTTGGTTGTGACGTCATGCGTCGGCCATCTTGTTACAGGCTGTTGTCGTCATCATCAGTGTCATAGATTCGGGGACGCCATTGGCTGCCCGTAATTTAGCTTTCTTAGTTTTCTTCCACTGATGCCAAAGAACCGCCCATGTCGCTACAACAAAAATAATCATCCCTCCCGACAGTCCACACATGAGACCGAAATAGCCGTATGCAAATTGCCTTCTGTCGTAGACCCAGCATGCCTTGAGACTTCCGCATGACCTTTGCCACATGGTGCAGGCTGCGTCGATGACGGCACCGAAATACACCGGAGCAGGGATGTTAGCTGTGTGGAAAATTGAAAATGAGTACTTTGAAAACAATGATAGTTTTTCACCGGTAGTTCCGTAGATTTTTACGATATGCATTATCATCATGATTGCCCGAACCGAACATGATATAGAAAGGCTTTTTATAAACTGGACATTGAATTACTTCAAGCCGACAAGATACGTGCTGCTACTAACTTACCGAGCAGCCTCTGTAGTAAGTGCCTGATGCCGAGTGCGAATGATTTCTCTTCCACTTTGACACACCTGAAATGTACAAAGATCAACGTCAATTGTGTGAGAAATAACAAAACTAGAAAGATGCATATGGTTTAAAAAAACAACGACTGTGCTGTATCATAAGACTTGTGAATATTGAAGCTGATCACACACCAAAGGTTATAGGGGCAAAAATGATATTCATCCCTAGCCTCGTTTTGACGCTACTTCTCGCGAGGTCTCGTCACACTGTGCTCTCGCGTGAGCAGATTCAAAATGGCGTCCGAGATTGATACCGGAAATAGTATGAGGTCTCATGATTGATATTGACAGATGAATTCTTGTGCCTTTTTTCCTGATGCTCACCTGATGGAGACCTGATAGGAGGGAGATATCTGCATGCCGGAAAAGAATGCCAGGCAGAAGGCCGAGGCCATGAAGAGGATGAACTTCCACTGCGGACAGGGTGTGCTGCAGCGTCCCTGCAGCGCCCACGTTCCAGACTGCAGACATTCGCAGTCCGTGTAGTTATACGTCTGAAAATGGAAGGTTGTAACAGTCAATCCTGTACTTGTGGTCACCTCTGTATAAGGGCATCTTGGCAATTATGGACTATAGCTGGTGCCTTTAGATTATTTACTTTTGACCCAGTTGAAACAATCATCTTACTGACATTCTTGGGCATAGGCCACAGTCATATCATGATAGATATAACCTCAGCTCAAATCTGCACCACTTATTCCTGACTTATCTGTCACCAAACAATCAAGACCACAGCATGTCCACAACATTTGATGCAAAACCAAGTTTTGCAGCATTGCCCATAAAGACCACTAGGAGGTTCAAAATCGACGTTGACTAAAACCTTCCCCAAACTTTGCCCACGCACAAAATATTATCACAGTCCATCAATAGCATATCTAGTTATACTGATTAATGTATGTTGAAACACAGGCACGCAAACACACAGACGCACTGAAAATAATACATCCAATGGAGGTAAGCCTCATTCATTCAGGGAGGTAGTATATAGTATACCGGAAAAGCTGTTCCATTTAGTAGTTGGAGACCCTGACACCCTGCGACGCATGCGGAGTAGTACGTCGTACCGTCTGCACCACACACCGGAATGGGGTTGTTATCTGAGCATGCGCAGCCTCTACTAGGACAGGACCTGTATTTAGAAAGACAACATGATATTACACCTTTTCATAACAAAACTGCAACTTTTGGGGGCCAGGCCTTAAGCGAAAAAAAGTTTGCGAGGCTGCTAAATCAAGTCAATGATAAGAACTAGGAATTTGCAACATTGTCAATGACTGTCTTTTTTTGTCGCAAGTTTAGATTGCTCAAATTGCCTTGGCTGTTTGTAATATAGACTATGCCTAAACTGACCGGCATGATAGTCCGGCATGAAAATAGCACAGAAATGCAGAAAATATGATGATAACTTGTTTTAGGGACGCGAGGATGTCATGAAGAAAAACTTGAATTCAATTTCTTTAGTAACTCTCAATGATTGGTCATTCGGAAATCGAAATTATTAAAATCAAAACGTCACAGAACTAGAGATATTTGCTTACTGTTCGACACCGCTCGCCACACTGGAGGAGTCACACGGAGTTATCCACATCAGGGCTCCTGTGGCAATCGCCAGGATGGCGCAGATAGTGATAAACTTCATACACTTTGCGCCGCGGAGCTTCCACCTCCTGGTGACGAAACCTCCGGTCAGCACCCCTGCGATACTACCAGGAATGCAAATGGCTCCTGGACAGAACAACACAATCCGTTTATCTTTATTACTATCTGATAGTTGCTTGATACGTAGATATGAATCCCACTCTCAACAGGAAAGGAGGCCTACGTGTCGAACTGGGCCTGGGCCCTGCGCTACTACCCCGCGAGGAAACATTAGCTCCTTTACTCAGACGACAGATGCTAATTTATTCATTAACATAAACCTTGTCTTGACGTATATTTGTTTGCTATTGGGCTTTTTGAAATTTGTCTTCCCTCATTTACATATAATTTATCATTAAATAATACGTAGTTTTAATCAAAACCTTGTGAACCTCAGATCTTTCGGAAATTACTGACGAAAGGTAGTGGATGCTTCCTGGATCGTCTGACCGTTTCCGAAATCAATCCAGTTGAGTAACTGTTACAACGCGTAAATTGTTGCTTGGATCACTGCAGCACTTTACAAATATGAGACTTACAGCAACACTCAAAATCTAATATAATAGAATATTGAGTGTTGTGCATGGTCTTTAGGTCGGTCGGTATGTCTATGATAAAAGTCAGGAAAACTATATGAAAAGACAACAAAAAAAGAATGCTCGCCCAACGTGGGGCTCGAACCCACGACCCTGGGATTAAGAGTCCCATGCTCTACCGACTGAGCTAGCCGGGCTGTGATAAAAGATTAGTTGACTGATCAATTGATGTATTGATTAATTATTTGATTGTCACTAACCAGTGTAGAGACTTGCTGCCGATGCTGTCAGGCCGAAGTTCACTTCCACCAGTTTGGGTATGTAGAGGGTGAAGCCCTGCACTACGGCCACAGAAAAGATACTTGCGCAAAGCATCACCATGTAGACTGTGTTGGTCAAAACGCTCCGCCCTTGTACAAATATCCCTGTGGAAAGAGGGAGGGGTGTCAAACAAATGTACAGGTTGAAGAAAACTTGTTAAAACATGTACACCTGCTCTAAACTCGCTGTGGGTTACATGTGGGTTACGTGCAGAGGTATGGCACTCCTGAATACTCGAGGCTACCAGTTTTGCGTCCCAAAATGAGTGAAAATGAATGTGCAATCTATCAAGACATGGTGAATATAGGGCTGAAGGTACCATTGGAGGAAAGTTAACCATCCAACATGGCGGACAATCATGACGTCATAGTCACGTGAGCGTGAAACCCCGTACCTTTGATAATCCCTGGATCATCGCCACTTTGCGGTTTTTGCTTGACGTTCCTTTCATCTTCCTCCTCCTCCTCGTCCGGTACCGGAAGAGACTTGGGGAAACAGAAGAAAGGGAAGGAGACGATGACTGTCGGCACGCCCACACACAGGAACCCCAGCCACCAGGCGCCGACCCATCGGGAGTCGCTGTGGAAAAAGTGGCAGTAAAACAAATTATTCAGCAAGAATATTCAAGCATTCGTGTCATCCAACAAAGCCGTGATATGATGATGACGATAATAATCATATCACGGCCAGTTCCGACGTATAATTTCACTGTTTGAATGCAGTGAACAATTAACGCAAATAAAGAGACAAGTTATTTAATCTATTTATTTTCATTTATTTCATTAACTAATAAAGGAAACAGTCACTCTTATCCGAAAATGTTGCGGGTTCTTTGACGTGCTCGAGGTGTGGCTTTACTCAAACATGGGACTTCCGGCGTTACGTATACGTCCCATGCGTTAGGACGTTCCTAACTGAAGCTAGGTACTCGTTTATATCTATCTACTAGTAGGTAGAGTATGTATTTCCCGTGAACTTTCTAGGAGAACCTAGAACCTTTGGATTGTAAGTCAACAACTCTAACCACAATACCACGTTGCCATGATAAGGCCTTATAACGTACTACTGGAAACATTATACTGTATACAAGTAATTTCAAGTACTAGGGATTGATGGTGACCGAGGCGGTGTCCACTCTGTCGAAGTCCACAAAGAACGACAGGAAAACGGAGCTGACCACATAACCCAGGGCCGCAGCTGCTGACCCACAGGCGTAGATGATACCTGAAACGTAGTGCCATTTCCACAGGTTTAACAAACTTCCTTGTACATCTGTCTGCTACCTTCCTTGGTGCAATACTGACCGGTTCTAATTCGCACTGCAGCTAGGTGTCGCTGCTGCATTGTGAAGAATGCGGTCCCAAACGTATCTGAGTTCATATCCCCCTCATCACTGTTAATGACTAAAGTTTTAGGTTTTCTGGTCCTCCTTAACATGCCTTACACTTGTATTACTGTGTTTAGTTTTAACAAAATGACATTTCACACTGTTAAACAAGGGTCTTCCTGTATACATAATGAAGCAAAGAGACGATTAACAAAATATGAATTTCAACCAAACAACGATATAATTAAAAACCTACCATAGTACATAGGGGACGTTTTCTTGGGCGCGTGGTCGTCCATATAAGAAATGCCGATAGTCGTCCAAGCACTCTGACCGAACCCGCTCAGAACCATCCCGAAATATATGAAGTAAATCAATGTGTCCGAACTACTTCCGGTCCCACTTCCGGCGAGGCAGATTGGGTCAGCAACTAATGTTTAGAAAGGATTATAATGTGGAAATGTTAAACCGATGTCTCTTGAATGACATAATATAATAGAAGTATACAAACAATACAAGAGTAATGGTTGTCTTCATAACGATCTTAAACACATTGTTGTATTGACTAGACCACGATACGTCGGCACACGGTTTGCACTGCGCATGTGTAGTTTGATTCACTGTGGGTAACATGACAAATTTGAAGGCTATTGAAACCTAAACAAAACACGTTTGAACATAGATGAAACTTGCGTACAAGTTAGGTGTCTTCACTTGTGACCTCGCGCATGTACAGTAAAAACCGTGAAACGACTTTTCAGGCAAAAGTGCCCCGGTGTCAAGCCAAATTTCCTAGCTTGCTAAATACGTGAGATGTCAGCTACTACACCCGAGTACGACACTATACGTAAGAGGAGTACGCTAAGTGCAAAAAATTCGTGGGACGTGGTTATTCATTAAGCATAAGTGTAACCATAACCCTAACCATAACTCTAACTCTAGCCCCAAACCCTTTCCCTAATCCTAATCATAACCCTAGCCCTAATTTTAACCCTAATCCTACCTGTGAATCTTGCCCTACCCCCATCGACCCCAGCCCTAACTCCACACGTAAATATACTGGAAACCCTCCCCCCCCCCAAAAGTGCCGTGCAGCAGCTGACCTCTCACGTATTTGGCAGCTCAAGGATTTGGCTCTACACCGGGAGCGTGTTGGCCGTGGTGCTGAAGAGCTGTCCTGTGATCCCTGGCAACAGCCTGGGTTCGAGGCTAATCGTAAGTCCTTTCGAAGCTCTATCTTACAAACCTAAGCCGTTGATTGGAGCAGGGCACAGCCCGGCACCCAAGGTCCCGTTTCCCTGGTTGTTCCCCAAATCGTACGGGTCCAGGAGGTAGTGTGGTATCGCCATCATGATAAATCCCACCCCCGTCAGGAAAATGGTCACGCCCAAAACAACCGGCCGGTGACCTCTAGATGGGAACACAAAGGTCAAAGTTCAAAATGGAATCCTTAGCGTGTCACATGCTGACACACCCGCACATATTTGCGTTGTAAAGAGTGTAGAGATTTGCCGTGTCGGGGTGAATAGTTTACTACAATAAAGGACATTGTGACATTGCACGAAGGAGGGGGAGGGGGGCGTCAAATCATAATTTAGGTAAACAATACTAGAGACAAATCGTGTTCACGCCTACAATAGCGAACATTAAGACATTGATTTTATCAACTTGAAGCTTTGTTTAACGCCCTCGTTTGCTTTAAACGTCTGTTACTAGCCCTTATTACTGATGTCGGCTGCCTTGACAATTAGCCTACTCTACCTACATGTTCAAAGGGGCCCAGCGCAATATAAGGGCCCGAACATAGAATTTTAAAAAAAGATGACGTTGTTGTGATGTGAGAACTCACTGAAAATCGTCGCTGGGGTTTTTGTAGGCTCGCGAAACTAAGGGGATCATCGTACGACACGTTTTTGCGAGGTTTTAAGTTATTACGCAAATGAGATAAACAGTGTTAGTAAATGTCACTACGATAAAGATTTCAGAATTCTTTTCATTTCCATTTTTTGGCCCTGATATTGCTTTGGGCCCCTTTTAATATATATAACGCCACATTTGTAAGTTACCTGTCCATCTGGGAGGGGCAACAACTGATCTTTCCATTGTAGCACATGAAAAATGTACACATTTACTTTCAACCTTCAGGTCTTTCCCACCAATGCAAAGCTAAAGCTAGATGTGTCAGGTTGGGTACAAAAAGTGCCAGCATTTTAAAGAGCTACAGTTAGGCGATTGAAACGGCACCAAGGTTTCATCCCCTGTCCTAAACATAATAAGAGAGATGTTTTATTCGGTAAGGACCTCGAAGACTCTTGAAACAAACTACTCTTGGTATAGGACCTGGTGTCTTATTAAAGAATGCTGAACTTACTTTCCTCCTAAGTACGCCACGAAGAGCACGATGCAGAGTTCTCCTATCTCCTTACAGCTCTTGATCAGACCGGACTGGTAACTGCTGATGCCGAACTGTTTCTCTATAGTTGTCAGGGCGCCGTTCAGGTAGCCGAAGTGGATAGAGGCCTAAAGTGCGATGGAGGTAAAAAGTGAATTAGTCAATAGTTGTTACTGCTTGGATGCTATCAGTCAAAACACACACCCTCACACACACACACACAAGGTATCACCCATACGCGCGCATACACACCCGCAGGCGCGCGCATACAAACACACACACATACACAATCATACATACACACACAAACACACACACGCACATACATACATACGCACAAACACATACGCACACACACACATACGTCATACACACACACGCGTACACACACAAACACATACACACACACACACATACGCATATATATACACACACACGCGCGCATGCATACATGTACATACACACACACAAACAAACACACATACGCAAAACAAACAAACAAACACTCACACACTTACACTTTATGGCCACGCACAGTCATTGCCTCTATACTCAAGATTTCTAACGATTCCAGGTCTATAAAGTCAATAACGTACTGAAAGAAAGTTGAAGATACAAATCATGGCGACCATGCATCTGACGTCAGCGAACCGCCGCATCCACCGGGGCTTGACGGGACCGATGCCACATTCAACCGCCTTCTCTTCTGCCAACCTACCCTTGAATGTGCCTAGACATGTGACGGACACCATTTTCATTGTCAGATCATACTCAGTTCATTTCTAGTAGGCTGTATATTACATACGTGTGACGCAGGCAAATCCCTTTTCAGTGCCTTATATTTAGACACGGGATGTACACATTATTTAACAAAAGACGATAATTACGTTCCTATGTCTTATATCCTGCTCAAATACGGATGTAATATGAAACTCTTTTAATTTATTTACCCGTGTTATAAGGAAATATAAGCTGTATGTTAACTTTAAATCTAGTATGAAACTGCTTTATCGTTATTATTAATGGAATATTGCATTTAGGGCAGGAGTATGCAATGAATATTATCGTCATCAATAATGCTACACATTTGTGGGAAAAATTTGCTATACATAGCTTATTCGTTGACTTGATCGAGGTAAAATACATAAAAGCGCCTCCTTATAACATAAAGACAAAGATAACAGGCTGAAGTGTACAGAAATCTTTATTTACACAAAAAGTACCACGACTTTCGTAAGGTCTACTACATCTATACATACAAACAGTCAAGTGGATACAAATGAATTATCCTATACATAAATATGTATGAGTACATATGAGTAAATCAACGCATGTTGAGTCCAACACATCATTTACGCATTAGTTCCAAGGTCTAGACATTCTTTGATATATTGACCTACCTCCTTTTTTTGCCATGTCTGTTTGGCTTGTGTCGTCTGATTCCAAGGGTCACAAGTACTGTTCACAGCACCTATAGTAACAACATTTACAGACGGCTACCATAAACATCAGGCTAGGTAGTTTTCCTTGGATATTGGAGATTCTTTTTACACAACCAGTAAATCTCACCTGCTGACGTTTCGATGTTTGTCAGACACCTTCTTCAGAGCTTCTGACTGGAGTACTGTTTCTCGTCGCTTTAAGTAGCCGAAGTGGGTGGCGCTTTTGTCTGACAGATACCGAAACGTCAGCAGGTGAGATTTACTGGTTGTGTAAAAAGAATATCCAGTATCCTATGTTCTACCAACCTGATGAAATTATTTTCGGAAGGTAGTATTCCTTGTTTATGGTGAACCTCCATGTAAAAATCTGAGTGATGAACAGCCCCAGTCTGATAGGTACCATACAAACAGTACTAGTTGCGTGCAATGGGTGAACTTTGGTACTAGTTTACATGTTTGGATAGTTCCTATGATAAGACAACATGATAGGAACTGTTGTTGTCCTTTGTACCGCAAAGCGGGCCCCATGAACTGGAGAGGTCTTAACAAAGCCCCCCCCCCCCTTCATTCCTAGGGCTTGTAGATGCATTTTGGTCATTCCAATACAAGTTTTAGATTACAGCCCTCTGACTGGGCGTGTCTAGTTTACGGTTCACTTGACCCACTGTTTTCATCTAGTGATAGCCGCAGCAATACGGTAAATCTTGCGAGAATGAACCCTGAATATGTTGGGGATAAAGAGTAATTAAACGTTATTTTTTTCAGCTGAAAAATCCGCTTAAGAATTTTTAGACTTGGACACCATTGGGTTTACGAAAAAAATTGATGGGGGTACCAACACTTTATTTCTTCCTCTGTCTAACCATTTAAAACGAGCTAAGTAGAAACTAGAGTTTCACGACCTCATACCTTCGCCAAATGATTTAACCTTTATGACTGATGTATTAGGGGTGGTTCTCATTGATTATGCAAATAAGGTCCTCATTTGCATGACTCAGTTACATTCAACGATGTTGACCTTTACGTAACTTCCAAAGGGCACAAGTATGAAGTTGCCATCATTTACCAGTATGGAATCATTTTAGTTTCTCATTAATCATGCCAATTAATCCACGTGTACGCACACACATACACACATGTACTTATACAAACGCTACCGAAAACATAACTTTCTTGGTGAAGGTAATAAACGCGGCGAGGAAAATGTACCATAGCCTTTTTGAGGCCGGAGGGGCCTCAACATGACACCAAACTTTAAGTGTCTTCTAAGCAGAATGAAAAGGAGACGAACTTTTACTTACCTTACGAAGATGCAAGAGTTGTAATATGATCCTTCACGATTTAGTTACTGAGCTGTGTTCCCTTTGCTGTAGTTAACTGACGATGACCTGCGAGAGGCCAGCCAGACTGCCCGTCAATGGATACAGCAGTGGAGCGACAAGATATGATAATGAACAGGCCCGTCCACTTTGCGAAAAAGGGTGTTGTTTTTTTTATTCTACCGAACTATCTTCGTAACACACGACTAAATCCAGGTGTTATAGCACACCCTTTGATAGATTATGTGAGCCAAAAAAAGCAGTGAGTATCGGACGAAAATGCTACCGGATGACCAGGCAACCCACAACTTTCATTGTTAGCAAAAGGGGTGTCTCACTGGGTAGTCCTTTTGTAGGGCATCATTGAGTCAAGCTTTGTTTCCTGCAATGATTGATCACGTGTGTAAATATTGTTACCAAGTTATATAAGGTCCGAGCAAATATCGATTTAACCTCCTTGGTCCGAGGCACTTATTACAAAACAGGTTTTCCCGTTTCGTGCCCCCGAGATTTGATATTCACCTTTATTTCCGAAACTAAACCGTGTAGTGAAAATTATTGTAGTATGGCTATTCTTGGATATATACACTTTTCCCAACAGAACGATAAGTTTAGACATAATTGACACTCCTTCACTTAGGAGGTCCCGTCACCTAAACAGGGTGTTAGAATTCACTCGATTTTTTACATTTAGATGCAGTTCTCTGTGTTGAGGGCGGCAAAACCCCTGTTTTCTATGCATGGTTGTAAAGTAGACCATTGTGACTTTCTGGTGGATAAGAACTTGATTGAAATTCGGGTAAGTACTTTTGCGAGGTCTGGTTTCAATGCTTTGCATGCTACGCTCCAATGGACAGAAGTACTTCTACTGTCAACCTTTTATTAATCTTTATGGTGGTCCCTTCAGTTAACAACAACTGATTTCCAGGGAAGCCCTCACATTACAGATAAGGCTACACTAAGTAATTTCTATGGATGACGTCCGCGCGCGCATTGATTTTGGTCTGTTCCCAGAAAAAAAAATCCGCTCCCTGTAATAATGACCAAATAATTACGACAGTGCTACAAATCAATGGGATGTGGAAAGAAACAGGACCGGACAAGAACTGCTGTTCAACTTCAACTGATTTATTCAAAGTATTGCTGTTTTCATGATGAATGAAATAATTTTTAGTTGTTACACGGTGTTCTCTCATTCAATTTGTGTCCTAACATGTGTCGTCGACTATTATATTTCAAATCTAGGCGTCTTGTTTTTATTGGCCCTTCTTGTTTCTTTTTCGCGCTCTCGCATAAGATTTAGGTTCTCCAAAGGACGTCATCCATAAAAATTACTTGGTGTAGCCTAATAGATAAAGGTCATAACATAAAATAATGATTAAACATAGGAGTAAATACAGAACAATTCAATATGTCAAACAATAGCACTGAAATCATCAAACAAATTCAAACAAATGATGTTGAGAGGTCAAAATGAACATTAGAAAATGATAATACAAAGGAGTAATATACCATATAATCAAATCAAACTTAATGGACAAAAATAATTCAACAAACATAATGAAACAAATGCATTGTCTGATACAAACTGACGGTAGTGCTAACATGTTTGCTCGCATCGTTCATTAAGCGAGATTGTTATGATATATGAAAAGTGTGTCATACAGAAATATATAAGGATCCACATATATTCATAACTGTGCTAGATACATAACTGTGCTAAATACAATCTCATGAACCCCATCCGTTTGAAAATGTAACGCGTATAAAGTGTACAATAATTGGACCCAGAATAGAATAGTTAAGTACTCATTGTCTTGTTATTGTTGCCATACATTGTAGCATGTACAACTGCCGAGCAATAAAGTTCATTCATTCATTCGAATTCATTCATTCATTCAATTCTATAGATATACATTACTGAATAACTAGAATTCCACGAACTCATACCTTCGCCAAGTAATTTTGTTATTCCAATGCAAATGTCATTATGATGCTATAATTTTCATCATCTATGTTTGATAATTCTACCAGGTTATACACCACAGAGAGATTTTAAAAAATAGCAGTACTGAAACCAGGAAACTGTTTTTTCAACGGCCAACTGCTACATGTTTGTTGTCCTGGGGTCAAAAGGAGGGCTTGTTTACTAGAGCCAGCAGATCTCGGAGTTTGAGTTGACACCGAAAACATAACCCTTCCCGGTGAAGGTAAAATCACTGAACTCGTCATAGCACGGCAGCAGTGTTAATTGTTGCCAGTTACCTATAGCTAGCACGTATACGAGCATATTTTCTGAACAATAAGGCACGTAACTATGACGTAGGCAGTGCCTGTCGTTTTGAATGGCAAATTTCAGAAAATGGCAACCGCATTCGCTGCATTGTTCGATAGTTTTGTATGATGACAATAAAAAAAGACCAATCAGCAGTTTAGACAAATATGATTCCATTAGACACCAACAGGCATTAGTAATTGCGAAAAAAGCAATTAAAACAACTATTTTGTTTTCCTCTCTAGTCTTTGGGTACCGCCATGTTGAATTGTGATGTCATGGATCGGCCATCTTGTTACAGTTTGGTGTCGTCATCATCAACGTTGTAGGGTGCTTCGATGCCTTCGGCAGTCTGCATTTTACCTTTCTTATTTTTCTTCTCCCGATGCTTAAGAACCAACCATGTCGCTACCAAGAAAATAAACACCCCTCCCAGTATTCCGTACATGAGACCGAGGTAGCCGTATGCAAATTGCCTACTGTCGTAAACCCAGCATGCCTTGCGTCTTCCGCATGACCTTTGCCACATGGTGCAGGTTGCGTCGATGACGGCACCGAAATACACCGGAGCAGGGATGTAAGCTGAGTGGAAAACAACCAAGTGTACATTTTTTCATGTTTACATCATTCAAACAATATACTTAGTACTTTACATACTGTAGATTATGGGTAGTTGCCACATGTTATTCAACGTCTATTTATTCTACGTTCGTCTTTTTCTTGTTACTTTCAATTAGCCACCGGGAAAGAATTGGCGATAAACTTATTATATCAACGACACCATAGAGCAAAAAAAAATATTTGATAACAGAAAAGTTAATGGAAACGTCTGATGTACTTTAAGCTTTGAGCTCTTCTCTACATGGCAGTCATGCAGCTTTTTATGATATCAAATGCTATGTATCATCATTGCCCAAAACTAACACGAAAAGAAAGAAACGATTTTTTTGCGTCGGAGAAGATATGAAATGTGACAACTTACCGAGCAGCCGCTGCACGATGTGCCTGATGCCGAGGGAAAAAGATTTCTCCTCGAGCTTGACGCACCTGATCATGATAAAGGTCAACTTTAATCTTTTTAAAAAGAAAGATGGCAAAAGAAGAATGCAAAGACGACTTTGTTCTATCATAAGGCTTGTAAGTATTGATTCTATACATGACAAATCTATTAAAGCCTGATATTGTCGGAAAAATGTAGTGTAGAAATGAACAGCTGCAGTCTGGTTCGTCCTTAGTCTCGTTTTGGTGCAACCTCTCGCAAGATCTCGTCAGTCTATGCTCTCGCGAGAGCAGATACAATATGGCACCCAGGATCAACATTGGCAGTATAGGTCTATTGGCACTTGATATCGTGTGACTAATTTTGAAGGGTTGATCAATATCTACATATGCAGGCCCAGATCAAAGGTCGGAATCCGAACACAACACTTCATAAGATTGCTGCACATAATTCAAACCAATACAACGTAATGCTCACCTGATGTAGATCTGAAACGAGGGAGCCAGCTGCATGCCGGACAAGAATACCAGCAGGATGATTGAGGCCAAGAAGAGGGCGAACCGCCACTGCGGACAGGGGGTGCGACAGGGTCCCTGCAGGGCCCACGAGCCAGACTGCAGACACTGACAGTCTGTGTAGTTATACGTCTGAAAGGGAGAACTATAGCACTCAAATCTTCATTTCATAGTCACAACATTGTTTTCCCTGAGGACCCAAGGACATGCAAAGTAAAACTTGACCTAGTGGCCATTTCTGCATAAAATAAAGACCACCTGGCCATTGCGGCCACTGATTTCCTGGTCCCTTAGATTATTTTCCTCATTGCCCTAAGTATTCAGAATCCTGTCTATACTATAGAGTCAAATTTATACTAATGGCGACCTCTGAGGCCAATTGACAATTGTTGCCACTTTAACATTTTTTGGTGTCCCCTTAGATGATTTCCCCGTTGACCCAAACAATACAGTCTATAGCAGAGTGCTGTCTCGAGAATCAATGAATGCATTGCTTTGTTATGCTGTCAGCTTAAGTGATATTTCGGGCTATATGGTGTATCATAGCTAGGTTTACCGGGAAAGCAGTTCCATTCAGTAGTTGGAGACCCTGGCACCCTGCGACGCATGCGGAGTAGTACGTCCTACCGTCTGCACCGCACACCGGAATCCGGTTGTTGTCTGAGCATGCGCAACCTCTACTAGGACAGGACCTGTATTTAAAAACAAGACATAAGAAAGTGTAAGGCAGCCTACGTAAGTCTCGTCCTAGTCTCGTGTTCTCTCGAGACTTGGTCACCCCGTGAAGAAGACGTTACAAGAGTGGACGTCAAAAATTTGGAGGTACGTGTTTGTTATCTTTAAGATATGTCATTGATTGAAGAATATTCTAGTGACCTTCATCAATCGCTTCATCAATCGCCAGATTTAAACAGGCTCTGGTAAACATACAAATATCTTAACCTTTGACATCTGACCTGAATGACCTTTGCGATTTTGAAATTTTGAGTTGTTATTGTTTTGAATTATTTGAGTTGTTGATTTATTACTCCTATGTTTTATCATTCCTGTTTTATGTTATATGATTGTGTGATTGATCACTAATGAAGTTTATGTTAAGTTATTCCTTTTGTATCCTGATTTGTTATGATTTGTCATGTAACGTAATCGCTCCCTTGGAAATCAGTTACCTTGTTAACTGAAGGGACCTCCTTAAAGATCGATAAATAAATAAATGAATAAAACCAGGATTAAGAAGAAAATTGATGAACAATAAATAAGAATTGCCACGTACTGAGCGACACCGTCGGCCACGCCGGAGGAGTCACACGCAGTTACCCACATCAGTGCCCCAAGCGCAGTCCCCACACCGAAGCAAGTGATGGCAAACTTCAAACACTTCGTGCCGCGGAGTTTCCACTTTCTTACGACGTAACCTCCGATCAAGATCCCTAAGACGTTACCAGGAACGGCGATGGCCCCTGGACAGAAAGATATATTTCATCTTTTCCCCCATCATATTGATATTTTGAAGCTATAAAACGACAAGTAACGTCAGAAAACAAACCAACCAGATAGAAATGATATGAAAAAACAAACAACAAAGGGTCCATTATCGAACTTGATCTTCATCTTTTTAGGGGACTGGACAGTTTTTATTCATGCAGTAGAAAGCACAGAAATATTTTTTTTATGAGTTTTTACAAATAATTTTTTCCAAGGGCATATTGTGATCACAAAAGTCCAATCTTCTACTAGAACGGACAGAAGAATATTTTTTTTATATATAGCCAATATCTTTATATTTTGACCTGTAATTGAAACCTAGAATGGGATGGACCTGCTTTCTCACTAGATCTTCTGGATGCAGCTCTTTAATATGCCGGAATCGACCCCACCTCTCATTATTTGAACCAAAACAAACAAGACAATTATGGCTTTGGTCTTTGCAGTGGGGTAACGACAAGTAGGTAAATGTGTTCTGAAGTTATTGATTTTTCATGATCGATTGATTGATTGATTGATTGATTGTCACTAACCAGTGAAGAGACTAGCTCGTGATACTAGTGGGGTAACGACAAGTAGGTAAATGTGTTCTGAAGTGATTGATTGATTGATTGATTGATTGATTGATTGATTGATTGGTTGGTTGGTTGGTTGGTTGGTTGGTTGGTTGGTTGGTTGGTTGGTTGGTTGGTTGGTTGGTTGGTTGGTTGGTTGGTTGTCACTAACCAGTGAAGAGACTAGCTCGTGATGCTGTCAGCCCGAAGTTGACCTCCACCAGTTTGGGTATGTAGAGGGTGAAGCCCTGCAGGAGTGCCGCCCTGAAGATACTGTAACCCAGCATCGTCATGAAGACTGGGTTGGTCAGGAGGCTCCGACCCTGTACAAATATCCCTGTGTACATATGTGGGGAAGATGTCAAATGTATGCCCTTACGACAGGACGAGTGCAAGTTCAAACAAACACACGAAAATTGTGTCCGCTGCAGTACTGTTGGAAAACGCCAGGTGTATCATTTTTGAACTTGACCTTCCTTTGCACAACCACCACACACCTATCGAAAATCATGAAGATCCATCAAAGGTTTCTCAAGTTATGCTCTTGACATACATACAGACCCACTTAACAGCTGGTTCAACCGAAAACATAATCTTCTCTGAGTTCCTCGGCGAAGATAATGAAGGATTTCCTATAAGGTACTCTTGAAGAAAAGTTAAACACCCAACATGGCGGACAATCCTGACGTGGATGCTAAACCCCCACCTTTGATAATGCCCGGTTCATCGCCACTTTGCGGTTCTTGCTTGACGTTCTTATCATGTTCCTCCTCCTCCTCCTCTTCCGGTACTGGAAGAGACTTGGGGAAGCAGAAGAAGGGGAAGGAGACGATGACTAGCGGCACGCCCACACACAGGAACCCCAGCCACCAGGCGCCGATCCACCGGGAGTCGCTGTGGAAAATAACAATATGAGTCATAATCACTCAATATAGCGGATGGTATCAAAACAAGAGGGCAATGGTTGATATGATAAGGCCTTATAGTCCAGGAGGAGACACCAGTCCTGAAGATAAAAACGTGTCATAGCACACCCTGCTGTACACAATTAGTCCAGTAGCATCTATTAGAAGGATAGTATCTCTATCATTTTAAGTATGGTGTAGTATGACGTCCCAGATAGGACATCATGCATGGTTCTAGTCTAGGGCTCTTTGTGCAAATTTATGCAAATTAGGCAAATACGCAGGAAATTGAAACGGAAGCAGCATGGTACAGGGTGGGCTACGTTTGTGTATTTTCTGTGTCTCTTCTCACTCATCCTAACTATTATATCTTACTACACTATATGTACATGTATACTTAACGCTACGTACATGGGATTGATGGAGACTGAAGCTTTGTCCACTCTGTCAAATTCCACATAGAAGGACAGGAAAACAGAGCTGATCACAAAACCCACGGCGGCCGATGCTGACCCACAGGCGGAGATGATACCTAAAATGTAAGGACATTTCAAGTTTTAAAAATGGAGACAACTTTTCCACAAGTTTAAACTGCCGAAAACATGTGTATAAATCTACAACAGTCATGAACTGTGATGGGGAGGGGTGTACAGAAAATGCGAAATGGAACGAAATGAAACATGCCATTTCGCACTTTCTGTAGTTCCATTTCGCTCCATTTCGTTCCATTTCGTACCATATGCATTTCGCACTTTCTGTACACCGATGCAGATAAACTCAGTCACGCTTGAGACCACATTCTTCACAATTTTTGTCTGTACAACACCAGTATTTGTCTGCATAACGTCACATCTCTGCGATGGATTGCTCATTCCTTGAAAAAGACTGGTGTTGTATAGTCGAAAATTTGGGTAAGTCCATTTTTTTGGTTCAGAGAAACAGCATAATTACATTGACCGTTGTCTGATGTTTGAGTGTGGTATTCGTATGGTTTACTTGCCATGTGGAACCTACCAAAATACAGAGGGGACGTCTTTTTCGGCGCATAGTCGTCCATGTAGGAGATGCCGATAGTCGTGAAGGCACTCGGACCGAACCCGCTCAGAACCATCCCGAAATACATCAAATAAATCGATGTGTCAGAGCTACTTCCGGTCCCACTTCCGGCCAGGCAGATCGGGTCAGCAACTAATGTTTGGAAATGATACATTGGAAAAATTAGGCTGATATCGCTTGAATAGTCCGAGGGTGACAAACACGAGAAGACTTGGTTCAGTGGTTTTCTACATAACGATTGCATAATGATTGTATTGTAATTACATCACTGTTCCCTATGCCAGAACCAAGAGACTACAGCAATCCGTCCTGCATTGCGCAATCAGACTTGACAATAACTTACTTTCCGGGTCCTGAACTTCAGTTCCACTGACATTGTATCTCGCTTAACTTGACTTTGAAGCAACTTTGTGAATATTTCAATAACTTTGTATTTGTGAAGTAATATTGTGAATTATTCTAATAACTTTTATATTTGTCTTTGTGCATTGATGTATTTTAATGAACAGTGTAAGAATTGTACTCAATTCAGGGGAAATTCAGTTGTGCTCTCCCTGCTTATGTACCTTTGGTGAATGATTGATTGATAAATAAAGCAATAAAAAAATTGACAAGCCAGTTATAAGCTGGTACACAGTTTCAACCGCGAATGCCCAGTTTGATGAATTGTGGGTATTATGGCAAAGTGGCAGGCCTCTAAGGGGGGAGGGAGCTGAAATTTCCCCAGGTACATGTTGGCCGTGGTTTTCAAGAGCTTAGGCCCTGATGAAAGTCTTGATTTCGATTTAGAGGCTGGGTCAAATGGAAGATGTTTTTCCACAAACCTGAGCCTCTCGCATGCGCAGTGAAAACCGTGAACCTGATTTTCAGTCAAAATTGCCACGGCAGCATGCTGGCCGTGGTGCTGAAGAGCTGTCCTTTAATCCCTGGCAACAGCCTGGATTCCAGGCCAATTCTAAAACCTTTCGAAGCTCTATCTTACAAACCTGAGCCGTTGATTGGAGCAGGGCACAGCCCGGCACCCAAGGTCCCGTTCCCCTGGTTGTTCCCCAGGTCGTACGGGTCCAGGAGGTAGTGTGGTATCGCCATCATGATAAACCCCACCCCCGTCAGGAAAATGGTCACGCCAAAAACGACCGGCCGGTGACCTCTAGATGGGAACACGAAGGTCACAGTTACAAATGAAGCCCTCAGTGCGTTATTCGTCGACACACCTTCAGACATTTGCGTCGTAAATTCTACTAGGTAATAAGAATTTGCTAATCTCAAAGCAGATCCAACGGTGGCAAAGACCGTATCCAACTGATAAAGGGAGCAAGTGGCTATTAAAACTCCTTTTGCCAGTTGGATACGGTCTTTGCCACCGTTGAATCTGCTTAGAGATTAAGCATTTACCATATGGGTTAAGTGGTCTACTGCAATACACAGGGTTGATGATGACTCGCTTCTCTTTGGTGTATACGGTGTCAAAAAGCATGGTCGGTTTCTATAACCACCGGATAAACCACCGAGTCATCGGACATTTAAAGCAAACAAACGCGAGTGAGCAAAGCCATCATATAGGTTGTCACCAGTAGATCTCTGATTATAAATATAAATGCACGTGAGCTATTACACTAACGTTAAATAGCATTGGCCTAATACAGAAATTTGAAAACGATTCAAACTCATGAGTCAGGGCACAGGACCTGGTGTCTCATCTACTTTTGATTTGTTTATTTATTAGTTTGGCTGTTCAGCACACACAACCAGGGCTGCCCAACTAGCCTGTGGCTATTGCAAAGGGCTAGCCCTGATGACAAGAACCAGACAGTGCATTGGAAATTTGAGATGGACAGTAGAACAAGCTATATAACAATATAAGTGCGTGTACATAAAAAACTATTGTATGCAAATGATAAAGAATAATGTCTATATTAAATGGTATCTCCATCGAGAGGTCAGAGGCATTATGTATACATGTGTGGGTCGCCCAAACAGTCCCAGAATGTCCTTTTGAAGGAGGCAGTCTTGGGGGAGGCGTGAGTGTCAGTGGAGAGAGTGCTCCAGGGTTACTTTTAATGTTTGACTTACTTTCCCCCTAAGTATGCCACGAAGAGCACGACACAGAGTTCTCCTATCTCCTTACAGCTCTTGATAAGACCGGACTGGTAACTGCTGATGCCGAACTGTTTCTCTATAGTTGTCAGGACGCCGTTCAGGTAGCCGAAGTGGATAGATGACTAAATAGTAGGAAACAAGAGTTCGAACATCCCATGCCCCTCTGAAATATTTACAGTTTTTCGTATGTTTCTTGTTAATTGTAGTTCATTGATTGTGCAACAATTTGCAATACATGTGTCCATTTCTTATTTCTTGTCAGTCTACAGTAAACGTGACTAACATATGGAAAATATATAACTGTCAAACACAGACAGACCAACAACAATACCTCCCTGTGAATTAATAGTCTCTTCCATTGACCCCACGACCTGTAATATCTGTCATATCGTATAAACGACCACCTCCGTCACCTCTGAACTTCCTGCCACTCCCGCTAGGCTGACACTTTGCGGTCACACTATCTTCTCACTTACTTTCTGCCATTCTACTGACATCGTGTTCCACTAGCTAGAAACACACAATCATCCGGCAGCTACATTGAAAACAAAATATTGGTACAGGGAGACAATAATCATTACTTGTTCAACTCAAATACGTATCAGATAACATTAATCACCAACTAGTTCTCTTTGTAAAGCTATATGTGATTTCAACCTATGTTCTCGCGTATAGAACGTATTTGTATCACAGTCATTCATTCCCTACTCAACATCTGTATGCGTTTGCGACGTCTGTAAAATTGCTACAACGTACCGCTAGAAAGTTGAAGATACAAATCATGGCGACCATGCATCTGACGTCAGCAAACCGTCGCATCCAGCGGGGCTTGACGGAACCAATGCCGCATTCAACCGGCTTCTCTTCTGCCAAGTCCGCCTTGGATGTATCGGGATCTATACGTGCGTGGCGAACATCATTCTCATTGTCAGATCATTCTCAGTTCATTCTGTCTTAACCCCCCCCCCCCCCCCCCAACCCCTTTCACGCTGGCGGCGTCGCTGCGGCTGATCGAATTGACAAAGCACTCAACGAATTTCATCGACAAAATACGAATTATTTGAAGCTTTGTGTGTTTTGTTCTTGTCTTTTTGATCGATCATACTTGTACGTTTTGAATGATATTGCCATTATAAAGTCAAGGGCCGGTAACACAAATTCAGTTTACGACGCAGCGACGCCGCCAGTGTGCCGCGGGTCCAGTGAGAGGGGGGCTTTAGAGAGTGCATAACACGTTTGAGTGCCTAACATTTAGACAGGTGATGTACATATTTAGCAAGAAACGGCATGCTCTTATATCTTATTTCATACTCAGATATTGATTGGAGTTGTAATATAGAAAATGTTTTCCGTTTATACACTTTAAAGAAGTATGTAACGAAGATATGACTTCAATGTAAACGTTACATTCGTATAAACACAAGGATAACAATAACACGTCTGTTTGCTTGTTCGTCTGTTTGTTACCTCCTTTCTCTGCCATTTCTGTCGTATTGCAGACTTTCTTCGTCTTTGTTTGTGTCGTCTGATGTCTGATCGATGTCGCGCTTGCTTCACAACATGTGCATAAACATTACCTATAACAGAAGCATGTGATGTGGTGATAAGGTAGGATATAGACTCAGGCACACTTGAAACCGCATTCTTAAGAAGTAATAGACGATAATTGTGGCACTGTTATTATTATTACGTTGATGAAGGTTAGACATCCAGGTAGTAAGATACGCCAAAATACTATATGGCCTCCGTCGGTCAGTGTTGACCATGGTAAAATCCTACTTCACAACAGCCCTACAACATCGACTATGGCTAAACAGCCCTATACGAAAATGGCAGTCTCTGCCACAAAAATCACATCTGATCAACAGCCCAAAATAGTTACTCAAGCAACTGGATACAATTTTCAAAATTTTATCCAGTTGCCTGAGTAACTATTTTTGGTGTTATTATTATTGTTTACATAATCTATGTACACAATACACTCATTTACGTTAAAGTCACTGTCGTCATTCTCTTACCTTTTTAAACATTTGCTTAGAGGTTTCCTGTGAGAAAAAGCTCAGACTGTGTGCACTCTTAGTGCTGTAACTGCCCCGCCTTGCTTGAATTAGCAACCCACTTCTTTCTGGTTGAAATATAAGGGGGTAGTAGACTTACAGGTGCACAAATATTGGTCTTTGTATGTCATGGTATGGCGAGCATCAGGTATTTCTCACAAACAGCTCTGATCACAGTTCTCGCTTCTTTCTTTCAACGAGGTCGGGGATTTTTAACGTCATAAGACTTTCTATTCTATTCTGTTCTGTTCTGCTCTACTCTAGATCGTAACAATGACGTCCAACCTAGTTACGACATACTCGTTGCAGACATCAAGTCTTCATCTAAAGCTAGTCCGTAAAGCAAAGCGTTGCTCTCTCGCTAAGAATAATTAGAGCGTATAAAGATAAACAAAGTGGAACGAGGGGCTACCGCAAAAAAAGTAAACATAGATAAATACACATAGTGTGCTTTAGATTTCGGAGAATATACAAAAATGTGTTTAAGATTTGAGCAATAGCTATACATTTATCCAAGTAAATGCTGGTGTACTTTCGAAAGTTTTTGTACTTCGGTCACGCTAATGGAAGTTTTAGATAAGCCATCGGACCTGGGCGTGTCGAATTTATGGTTCACTGGACGCCATCACAATCTTTTAGAATTACTGTAATCGCTTCAGCAACACGCAAAAGATTACAAGTGAAAATGAACGCTAAATAAGTTACTTATCAAGCGCAAGCGCGATTATAAGCTCTTACATTTCAAGACCTCCACCTGAAAAGACTTGAAGACTTGTAATGTTACACCATAATGACCATTGGAGAGGAGAAATGGCGGAGGCTAAGAATTAAAAGAGCGTACATCATTTCTTTCTCTGCCTTTGACAACTTCAGGTCGGGAAATAGATGACGCTGAAGGGGCTTTAATGCTCACTTTGTCCGCCACCGAGGATTTCGCCACATTAGGAGCGATATTCTCTTAGAAAGACTGAAGAAAATGATGGGAAAATGTTGCTATGGGTAGTGTTGTTGACTTACAATCTGAAGGCTCTTGATACATGTTTCGTATGCTGTGCCACTGAGAAAGGAACTTTCCTCACCCGACTAGAGTGAAATTTTAAAAAAAGAGAAACAAACACCCTCCCAGCCCTACGGCAATGGAACCTTTATAACAAAGGAACCTTACATATACGACTTGTCGCCAAAGGCACAATACATCTATGGCATTACAATCCAGATGTTGTAAAAGTTCGACTTTGAATAGAAGGAGACCCATATGAAGTAGTACGAAATAGCTGATTGTGCCTCTGTAGATAAAAGATATCGACATGTACAGTTACTGTACCGTTTCAAGAACTGTATATCAGCCAGGACACTGATAAACAAATGAAAGGATACTCCCCTCACCTCACATGGTGGGCCAGGATTTATTTGCTTGTTTGTCGTATAACAGGTAAGCCGCCTAAAGGCTTAACATACTAGTTTTGTACAGTAAGTACAAGCAGGAAAAGATTGGACTGTAAGGTTTCATCCACCTCTCATTATCACACCGGGATGGAACCCATACTCTTTTCGAAAAGTTTGGTAGGATCCTTAACGTGCGTGGGGCATGGCTTTCCTCAAACACAGGCACAGCATTGGGGCCTGCTAAAGATTCGAACTCAGAACCCAAAACCTTCAGATGTAAACAACCCTAACCAGAAGAATACCTGGCCGGCTTACACCCGAATCAGCCTCTTATCTTAAGGGATGATACGCTGCCAAGACAAACATGCTATTCGATATGCCATGAATAGACAACTACTTCAGATCAAACTTCTTCAGTTCTAATCAATGAATCATTCAAATAATTGCAGGGCGCAACCACGTATCTGTATCTGTATCTATTCAATCATGTATAGCCAGTTTAACCGCCCCCTACACCAGCTTAGCAGGCGCGCGGCGCGGCAGCAGCTGGTTATATTACACTGAACAACCTGTCACATCAAAGCTGGAAGCGTTGTATAAAACTATCTAATGAGGATACCCCTATTAAACTGGTGGCAACGAGTTCCACTCGTCGCTGGTTCTCGAAAAAAAAACACGAATTTTTGAACACATCAACCCTAGATTGATAACTCTGGTACTTGCATGACTCTTTCTTGTATATGATTCCTTAATGACCCTTAAGGATTTATGATTCCTATATTCCTTCATCTCTAGTCTAGTCCGAAGAAGAGGAAGACCCATGTATGCCAGAGATCGGTATTCAGTAACTCAGTAAAAGTCCCTTAACAGCTGTGGAGTTTTTCTAACACTTTAAGTGAGACATTCCACGGACGCAGAAGTCAACAAATCTAACGTCTTTGGAAATAGCTCACTAAATAATGTTTTAATTAAGCGTCTTCTTAGCAGAAAGAAAAGGAGAGGAACGTTTCCTTACCTTTCCGAAGATACCGGAGTCGTAATACGATCCTTCCGCGATTGAGTTAGTGTCAGCTATGTACCTTTAGTTGCAGATCCACCCACTTTGAGGAAGAGGGAGGGACTCACTTTTTTTATTCTAACAAACTAGACAAGAAAGTTAGGGGACACAAGACTAAATATGTTATGCAATAAGCATTTTACCATATCCCTTGATATATAATGTGAGCCACAAAAGCAGGCGAGAAGTGAAAGTGATTTTATTAGATGATGTGGTGTCGCAGAATTTATATTGTTACTGAAAGCAGGGGGCGTATCGCCAGGTAGTTGTGTAGTATGGCCCCTTTTAGGCAATTATAAACAGATAACATAAGGCTCTGGACGCTTTGGTAATGTTGAAACGCGTCTGCCCGTTAAGGGGGGGATGGTAATGCTAGGGTCACATTTCCAAGCCGGAGCCCGGCCGGGCAGCTTGTGGGAACGAAAACTATGATATAGAAGACAACAAAACACACCAAACTTTTTAAAATTATTCCTTGTCATACGGTATGTATATTCTTGATATTCAGCCTTTATTCTTAGTTTTCTCAAACAGCCCGGTCGGGCCCCGGCTTGGAAATGTGACCCTAGCATTGCTTTGTCAAATTGACCCGTTATAAGACAGCAGCGTCCCTACTTGATGAAAAGATCGCAAGACAAACTATGAATAAGTAAACGGTACGGCTTTTACATCCAGACAAACATACCTTTACTAAACTAGCCGATGCGTGCCCCCTATGTCTGGCAGAATTGGGTCAAGTGGACTATAAAGTTTGCATTAGTTCCCAAAGGTTCCATAGTTTCAAAAGTTGTACAAAGGTTAAAAAACAGACATTCTTATAAACAATCTTCGACAGTTCAAGAAAATAACATTTCCTGATCAAATTCTAACAGTTTATGCACTGTTATAGGTGTATTTCAAGAAATTCTGGGGTGGTTTCATTTTTCCCCCGGCGTGAACTGAAATGAAACAAACAAATTATCCGGATTCCTTTCTTGGCTCTAAAGTAATGTTATCTCTATAACAAAAGGGACCATAGATTATTAAATCGTTGCTAACGGCATTTTCCATCACGCAGAATTCCTGAACCCCATTTATGTTACAAACTAAGTAATCTACTATGTTGTTTTGCTTGTTTGTATTGCTTACCCGGTAAATCTCCGCATGGCGTAACACACCAGGTTTGTACTGAACAGTACTGGCTGCATATTGGAACAGATTTGCTTCCTTTTCATGGAATGCATTGGGTCTCAATTTAGCAATACGTTTCGAAGGGCAGTTCCGACATTTTTTCTTTAGAGCGCACGGAAACATTCGTACTAACGTTAAGATAAAATCCGAACCGCTCTACCGAATTCATATCATTGTGTGTACAAAGAAGGCGTTTAGAGTCTCAAAGTCATCATATGACCCGTACGAACTTTCTATTTGCAGACATCTTGCAAAAATCATGACAATATTTCCTCTCAGTAAACAATTCGGAATGATTACCAGTATCTGTAACGGCTAATTAAAATAATTGCTGCCCCCAAACTATATGGTAACCCCCAATCTGCGGCAGTATAAGCCAGATGTTGTAAAGGTTTAACTTTGGATCAAATGAGATCAGTATGAAGTCATACGTCATAGCTGTTCACACCCCAGTTGATAAAACATATCGACATGCACAGTTACTGTGCCGTTCCAAGAACTGTATACAAATCAGGGAACTTATCAACAAATGAAAGGATGCTAGCTTAATTCACATAATGGGGACGTGATTGGTTTGTTTGTCACATAACCGGTAAACTGCCTTATTGGGCGTGACACATCGGTTTTGTTCAATATGTACATGTTGCGTAGGACTGGGCTGTAATAATGTTTGATCCACTCACACCGGGAAGGACCCCTACTGTTTCTGGATAAGTGCGGTGGGATCTTTAACATGCTCAAGGTGTGTCTCTCCTTAAACACGGGACCTCTGGCTTTACGTCCCATCCGAGAGAACATCCCTAACCGAAGCTAAGTACTGATTTTCACCTGATTCGAGTGAGGATGTAGGTTTAAAGTGCCTTTTCCAAGGACACAGGATTGGGGCCTAACGATCCTAACCACAAGACCACCTACACCAGGATCGGTGGATAACATCAAGGCATGACGTCACGCCCACAACACAACGAGTGTATTGGAAATGTCATGAATAGACAAACTAATTCGGATCAAATTTCTTCAATTATAATCAATCATTCACACATAATTGCAGCGGGAAACCCTGTATTCACGTCCCTTAAGGATATTCTATTACCATTCCTGCATTCATTTATCTTCAGCCCCGATCTAAGGAGATGTCAGGGCGTTTCGGAACTCGGACAGGTTTAGGATCTAGGGAGACTCGTTGGGGTTTAGGTTAGGGTTAGAATTGGGGTTTAGTTAGAATCAGGGTTGGGGTTAACGTTAGGTGTCTTCTTGCGTCTAGAAATCGTCCTAGGCATGTTGCCGAATCGTCTTGATCGACTAGGGGCCGAACTATCGCGTCGTCTGGTATAACAGCAGGGTGCTCTACCCAGAACCTAGCGGTCCCGGGTTCGAATCCCTGACGCCACCGATGTTGTGCCCTTGGTAAAGGCATTTGACACGACTTTCCTCACTCCACCCAGGTGGAAAAATGTTTTATGATTGCTCTCTGTCGTCCTTGTCCAGGTACGGAAACATCCGACATCGCCGATAAGAAAAAAGACCCCTGTATGTAAGAGGTGGCCCTGTCCAAGAACTCAGTGAAAGTCCCACCACAGCCGTTGGATTTTACAGAAACACGATCAATTCATAGGGCGCGGAAGTTATCACAATCTACTGTATTTGGTTCACTAATTAAGCTTAAAGTGTCTTCTAGGAAGAAGGAAAAGGAGTCGAACCTTTACTCACCTCAGGGGGTGGCCGAAGTGGTAAGATGATCCTTCCACGAATGAGTTACTGAGCTGTGTCCCCTTTGCTCTTGTTTCAGACCCGCCCACTTTTTGCGGAAGGGGGCCGCCATTTTCTTTATACCGAACTGAACGAGACAAGGAACTAGCTATCTGACAATGTAATACACGGATAGATCTGCCATTCGGCAAGCGCTATACAATATCATTTTTGATATGATGTGAGCCAAAAAAAGTGAGCAACATTTGAACGAAAACATATTTAAGTTGTTGATCTGACGGGTCTCAAGTTACATTGTTGACAAACATATAGCTGAGTTGTCCTGTTGAAGATCAATTTTGGCAAACTCTTGTTCTTCTAATCATTTACCACGTGCTTATTGTGATAAACATTATGGTATAACATTATAACATTATATAAGGGGTTTATAAGAACCTAGGCTACTGGCTACTATTTCAAAACGTGTCTTTTCGTTTTGTGCCCCCCGCGACTTGATATAATTAGATATTTACTTTGTCTGGGTGCTCCCTTTATAAGAAAGCGTTGTGCCTGATTGACTTCAAGATGGCCAAACGGTGAATAACTAAGTTATATAAACTGCGCGGCATTTGTATTAAGGCAAACTTACATGTACAGTAGTATATTCATGCCCTCATGTTTTGCAGAAGAAGAAAAATAAAGCAGTCTTGGGGGGCTTGTACCAAATTCAAACCCACTTTAGTCAACCCGCCAGCAAATTCTAAATTAGCGTAGACTTTTAAGGCAATGTCTATTGTATGGTAGGAGAATGTGTGATGCGCTCTCTAGCGGCTTGTTTTTGTTCAGCGTCAATTGACCTGACCTAGATGTTAAAATCGGCACGAAAAGTAAAGTGTTGACGGAATTTGAATGCTCTACTTGTAGAACACAAGCTAACGGTTTGGGGAGCAAACTAGGGGTCCAAGCCTACGACACTTATTCCTTGTCTTAATGGACCGATCCACCTCAAGCATGCCTCGTAACGCCTCTTCGGTTTCGGGAACGGATAAATTCGACTCCAGATACCCGGTCTGGGTACCTGGAGTCTGAATTGCAGGTTCCAAAACAGCACATTTTCACCATGCTGCACAGCGTTAACTTGCCAATTTGACGGACTTTTGATGGTGGCTATCGGAGTGTCATAATTACGCGCTCTGATTGGTCAATGTTCGGCTGGAACGGTCCATTACGACCATAGCATGTTGGTCTGCACCAGCCTAACTACGTCGGCTATAGGGAGAATATTTGCCAGGGGAGTTTGGCCACCATAGGGTTTCACCATAGGGAAATGCTAACCTTCCCATGGACTGACCCTCCTAGCCAATTATTCCACTTTTTTGCCGAATTTTACGATCCCTACCCGTAGGATGGCCTGGTCGGGGCTTATAGCATGTCCAGAACGCGTCATCTATAGCTAGTACCACGTGTATCGTGGTGTTTAGGTCGGTTGATAACCATGAAGTATGTAGCACAAACTGTATATCTTGATGAAATTTTATTAGGGTTCAAAAGTAGGCCACAGTGTTGGTTTCTGTAGGTGAGACTTATGACGTCTTAGAATATAAACGCGTCTTCCGCTGCACCGCTACCCTCACCACTGCCGTCTGGAAGACACAAAGATAAACATGAGTGAACAAAAGTGAAAAAATAATAGAAAATAGAGTGAGTAGTATACTAAGGGAGTCGGCTTGGAAGATATAGGCATAATTGGTGAACCACGAAATTTCTACTATTTTTTCAGCGATGCAGGTAGCCTGGTAGAGACTAACATCCCCATACCTATACCTGGTGCATCAGTTGTGGACATCATGGGCGGGGCCGGGGTGGTCTCTGGGTGGAGGTATGTCCAGTTGAAGCGAAACCCGCGACCCACGGTGTGCTGGTCAGTCTTGAACCTGATGCTCACCTTCTCACTGTACGTGGTTGTCGGAGGGGCAGCATTGCCGCAGAAACGTCCTGGATGATTGGATGAATGAATGAATTAATGAATGAATGAATGACTGGATAAATGGATGAATGTTTTGTGAGTAATATGTCAACGTTGAAGTCCTGTTAGTCATAAAAAATTACGTCTAGACAAGAACTGGTTACAAATAAGGGGCTTTCAACGTTGACTTTACGCATGCGCAGTTCAATTCGTGAACTAGGATCTTCTACTATAAGCTCGTTCACACTTCCAAACACGCATGCGCGGCGACAGGAATTGTGGATAATATGTCAATGGTGAAGGCCTCTGAGACATAAACAATGCGCATGCGTATTCAGAAGTGTGAACGAGCTTATTCATCAGCTAGCAAGGGAGTTCGGTAGAGACTAGACGGCGGATATATCGATCTCACCAACGCGTTCGAGGCCGTGGTATATTTCGACGAAGTCGTAGGAGCATCCCTGGTACTGCCCGGGTTTCTCCAGGTGGAAGTCCGAGAACTCCAGCATGACGTCGGAATGCTTATCTTCCAAGGTCCAGGTGCAGTCGATATCGTCATGGTAGGCAACGGGGAATCTGTGTGTGTGTGTGTGTGTTGGGGGGGGGGGGGTGTACGGGGAACAACAGTAACAGTTAGTAGATCTCATACCTCCCTGAAATATTTACAGTGCCTTGCATGTCTTGTTTTATTGTAGTTCATATTGATTATGCAAATGTCGGTTTTATTAGTATCACACGTGTCCATTGATAACTTCCTGCCACTCGAATGTGGACTTGACTAGCATTTAGAAAACATATAACTTGGAAAGCTTCAATACAAAGGCATGGGGCTAACGTAACGCCAGAAGCTACCCCATCCACCAGGTCATCGACTTCACGTCCCCATCTGAATGGAAGTCAACAACCCTCACGCTCCATGCCCGAGCGGGGTTCTAACATCTGACCCTTCCTCAATTAGGCAAGCTCACTCTACTTACCCCGGTGACTCCATGTGCCCATGTTGCCCGTGCAGTAGCCCCCCGCACTCCTCCAGCCCGGGGCCGAAGGGGGTAGCCCCCTCCACTGTGTACTTCAACCTCCACCCCTTGTCCGCAATGCTGCCGTCCGTGAACATTTTGATGGAGACGTCCTGGTTGGATGTGATGTTACCAGGGCCGTAGCTACCACACCAGGTTCCTAAAAAAACAAGAGAGGTTTTCTACGTTTCCTTTGCCTTTCTTCAAGCCTATATGGGTTAATATCTTATCACCGGAACTGTTCAGGGCTGCAAATTCATTACACACTAAATTTGACTTATTTTGCATAAAATTGAATACAGATTTTAATTAGTATATATACTATCCTTTAAAACAACTCACCCAGGCTCCTTTCCCCAGCAAATATCTCCACGTAGTCAAATTCACAGCTCCCAAAGGTGCTTGCCCCTCCCTCTAGAACGAAGTCCTGGAACTCGATGTAGATCGTGCCCCCTCTAGCCGGGATGGTGGTGGTACAGTCCATGTCGTGGTCGTAGTTGTTGGGGTAGTTGGGGGAGGTGAGGACGCCGTGGTCTTTGTTGATGGTCTCGCCACACGGCTCTGAAAAAAGAATGATGTTATGTCAAGAACGTATTCATTGTACGAAGATGCAACGAGTACAAACAGGGCACACCGTTATCTTATGCTGACCTCTAACTTCTCCCGCTAACGTTTAAGTTCACTACATTTGATTTTATATAATTTTCTGCTTACCAATGAATTGTATAGGTTTTTTTGGTATTTACAGCTCATTTGATTTATCATGCAAGTGGGTTCCATGTGAAATAGTGTTTCTCTATGTAACACTAATGGATATCTCCATAAAAAACACAGATACACACACACACACAGACAGAAACACACATACACACACACACACACACACACACACACATTCCCTCCACACCATCAATCAATCAATCAATCAATCAAACAATCAATCGAACGATCACTCAGAAAGAGTTCATATACCCCTCATCACGGTCCACTACAGGTTTTCTAATCCATACAGACTCCTTAATCCAATGAGTCACGTTTGGGACCGCATTCTTCACACTGTAGCAGCGACACCTAGCTGCAGCGCGGAGTAGAACCAGTCAGTATTGCCCAGAGGAAGGTGACAGACGGTCACCCAGACGTAGGCTAGGAAATATCTCTTTGGTCTTGTACAGAGGTATCTCGACTCGTGACTGGAAGGTCTCGACATAAGCAAGCAAGCAAGGTCTTGTACAGGGAACCTTTTTGTATCTAGAACGGATGTACTTACTTTCAGCGCAGGGCATGCCGTTTTCAAACGTAGGCTAGGTTGAAACTCTTTGGTCTTGTACAGAGAACCTTTTGTATCTAGAACGGATGTACTTACTTTCAGCGCAGGACACGCCGTTCCCCTGGTACACGTGGTCAAGAGAGCACCATCCGCCATCAATGTCCTCAACACACTCGTCGTACGACTCCCCATTGTAGGTGAAGGGGAACACGCAGTCCTCTGTGGAGCACAAGATAAGAAACAAGAAATCAACGTACAGAACAAGAAGAGCTTGTACTGCAGCCTTCTTTGGGTTCGAATAGATGCCTAGTCGCTAACAGAACACGTGACCTCGTGAACACGTGACGTCAGCAATCGATTGAAAGTGTCAGGGATGTTATGACGTCCCCCGCCTGAAGCTGATGCCAATATTTGTGAGATTTTATCACTACAATCTACTTTGAGACTGTTTGATTTTCCTATGTCATATGTCTATATTTTGCGCATTAGTCTGTATAACGCAAATCCAGCTGCCCGGGGGTTTACATGTATGTCCCCTCCCCTATAGCTAGGCGGCTGGCGGTTACGGGCGGCTGACTATAGCTAGAAGCGCGATTAAAATCAGTCTATTCGCGCATTTGCTGAATATTCTTTGATAAACAAAAGTGTACTGTAAAAGTAAAAGTAAGACCAACCTTCTCCGCAGTACTTCCAGTTGCCGTCATACACGGCGTCCAGAGAACACCACAGCTCGCTGGAGGCCTCGAGGGTGCAGGTGGAGTACGTGTTGCCCTGATACTCAAACGGGAAGTGGCAGGCTTCTGTAGTCCATAACAAGTAAACAAAAACAATGAATAAACAAAACAATAGACAAAGGCATGTACTCATGACTACTCATGCCAATGTTCTAATCAACTTGTGGTTGTAATGCCAACCCCCCCCCTCCCCTCAAAGTTAGTAAGTCACGGGAAAAGTTTGAATTAGCAATTTCCAAACTGAGAAAAAAAAAAACATACCTGGTTTGTCGTCGAGAGGTTCCACAATCACTGGAAAAAAAGAAGAAAATGTCCTAAGGAAACGGATCACAGTCACCTAGAGTAGTATATGTCAGGAAGTTATCATTTATATCTTCAATTCATTCAAAGTACTGAAATAAAATCAGATGCTGAAGTTTCACTATCGCGAATCTGTAAATATAAGTTGATTTCGCATACCGACATCGTCGCTGCAGGATACGTAGTTTCCCTGGTACACGGCGTCTAGGGAACACCATGGGGAGGCCAGGCCACCGCCGGGAACACACGTCGTGTACGTCTGGCCGTTATAGATGAACGGGAACGTACACTCACCTGAAACAGAGTGTATAGAAAAATTAAGACCAAAGCACGTCCATAACGTAACATATAAAATCAGAAAATTCCGGTACAATACCTGGAAAAGGCACTAGGAGGCCCAAAACTCCACACTGTGTTAGACCTCGCAACAACTGTTCCGGCATGCATGAGACTTTTCTTTTATCAAGCCCTTTTTTTCGCCACAGAATTCAAACAAACTTACGCTCGTCACACCACCTCCAGCCGCCATTGTACACAGCGTCCAACGAGCACCAGAATCCGGTTGATGAAGCGGATGTACAGGAATCATACGTGGTGCTGCCATATGTGAAGGGGAACACACAGTCCTGGCCTAAAAAAGTAAACAGGGGCTTAGTTAATATTCACTACGACGTATACGTATGTCTAGTAGTTCTACTATATACTAGTACAAGTAAAATTCAATCGCATACAGTATTTGTTTACTTATCAATTTTACGGGCGCACATTGCAAACTTACTAAGTCCAATGGCCAAAAAAATGCTGAATCTACGAATAACATTGCTAAGAATAGGATACTTTGGCACCCCTGATGAAGAAGGAAAAGAGGAATGTGCGTGGGAAAGCCAAACTGTGAAAACAAAACGCGTCAATCAACGTTCGATTCAAAGCGTACGCCAAAAACTATTCCCCTCGATAGCTACATTGTGTATAGTACAGGAAGTATACCTTCACCTATACCCTCACCCATACACTGTGGATAAAACGCACCTTCGCCTTCACGAAGATTCTGACATATTTATTAAAAGTCATAACGTCCCCCAAAAAAGAAATTGTCAAACGCTTTTTACTAATCTACAAGTGCGTCCAATATGGAAACAGTTAACTGTCAATGACCGCCGTAGAAATTGATTAACTGCCAAAAATTACTTATTACTGTCTTTGATAAACTGAAATATATAATGCAGTTTCCAGAGGACCCTTTCGGAAAAATATTCTATGAAAATATCAAGCAAAATGTGGTATGGTTACCTCTGACAGAAGCTGCCAAAGCGAGCACAGCGAAGAAGAACAACTGCGCCATGGTGTACCCGTACGTCTACTTGGCCCCAAATGAAGGATGTTGTTCCACACACGGCTTTTATACGTACATGTCTGATTGCTGACTTTGCTTCTCGTATCGAAGTTACACAAAAACTGACCTCGAGTGGGTTTGCAAAGCGCCACAACCAATGTTTGCTATTGTTGTATCATCCGTGAAAATACTACAGATGCTTTAATATTGGATTGTTTTGTATTTCATACTCGGTAAACCGCCTCATGGCGTAACACAGCACGTAATTGAACAGTACAAGCTGCATATCCGGACATATACATTTGATCTACTCACACCGGGAAAGACCCCTACTCTTTGTTGACCCCTACTCAGTGCGGCGGGTTCCTAAACGTGCTTGGGTTGTGGTTCTCCTCAAGCACGGGACCTCAATTTAACATCATATCCGAGGGACGTCCCTAACCAAAGTTAGGTACTCATTTTCTCCTTCGTGATGGATTTCGTGTAAAGTGTCTTTTCCAACGGCACAAGGGCAACGGGCATGCCCGGTGATTCGAACCCAGGACCTCTGGGCCAAACACCCTGTCATTACGCCACGCCAACGCCACATTCTGTGTTTCTAACCATTTAATACTATGAATGTCTTCGGGTGATTTCTGATGTCATGGATCAATGAGACACTAGCTAGTTGATTGAACTGATCATGGGCTTTCCGTGTGTAAGTTCGGTTTGTCAATCTCATCAATGGGAAAATGACATCTGTTAATCTATTAGCTAGCTTACTCCTCATCCGTTGATACCTTTAACCGGAATAACACACCCTCTTGTAGAGCAAATACAAATTATTTACGTAAACCATTGTCCTAGATAGATAGTATACGCGATAGTGTTCATCTATCTGTTATCTGATATGTTGAGTTTATGACGTATGGGTTATTGATACCTAAGCTATTTGCAATTGATTCCAATTACCTAAAATTGTATAAAGCATTTTTCCTAAATATCAATCAATTATTTCTTCTTATCATTTGTCATCCATATTAAGCTGCTTTCGTTGGTAAAAAATATACATTACCATCGCACCGTGTAGTCATAGTTTGAGTAACATACGCTAGAGCACTAGAGTTCAGTGAGCTGTACCAGTTTGCGGTGTGGTTGATATGTGTGTTAAAGGTGAAGGTCAAACAGGTCAAACTAGCGTAATGCGGCTGCGCTACAGCTCGCGCTTTTTTTATACCAAGCAAACCGGGTCACCTCTTCTTTTATCAAATTGTCTTGCCATGGGTTCTAAGTGTGTTGCCATGGGTTCCGAGTGTGATGCAATGAATTCCTTCACATGCGAAGGAAGCTTGTTCTTTCCGAAAAGCACCAAACGCGTGTTGGCATGTCGGTCAATAAAACAAGCGTGTGGCCGAGAATGTAATGAAATATAGAAAATTGGAGTAAGCACACAGTGTATATCTGGATGAAACTGTATTTAAGATTCAAAAGCTGACACACTGTTGGTTTCTGCAAGTAAGACTCATGACGTCTTAAAAGGTAAACGTGTCCTAGACGTCATCTTCTGCATTGAAACCTTCACCACTGTCATCTGAAAGACATAGATAAACAAATAATTAAATGATTCAATATACTACAGGATACACTTGCATATAAAGTGGCAATGTTTTTTTTCAGAATCCAATAGGCCGCAGCCCTTTAAATATTTGTTACTTCACGTTATTTTTAGTCTGCTGTTGACACCATGGGCAGGGCCTGGGGGCCAAAAATCTAATAATTGTTTTGGTTGGACAACACCTAGCCACCATTCATAGTTTCTTAATTTATACAGATCAATTGCAACCTCAAACTCTACGGAAAACTAAATCTTCTCAGCGAAGTTAATTAAGATGTCCGCCCTTTTAAACACGAAACTCCTGCCCCACGTACATGTTGGGATAATCACCGCTGAATTCCCCGGATGGGACTTGCTCGGAAGACCCATTTGAGATATACCCAAAACAGGTAGTTTTATCCCCGGAGACCGTTTTGAGATACGCGGAGACTATCCCAAATGAGTCTCTGAGCTCGCCTGGGATACAGACCTGCAGACCTGTTAGACATGTAACAGCCCCACTCCTGATCAGCTGTGTGTGTGTGCGACGGGCGCATTGGTCGCTGGTTCCGGAGTGGTCGCCGGTTTCGGATCCGGAGTGGTCGCTGGATCCGGAGTGGTCGCTGGATCCGGAGTGATCTCGGGTTCCGGAGTGGTCACTGGGTCCGGTTTAGTCATGTTTTCCGGAGTGGTCGCTGGTTCCGGAGTGGTCGCTGGGGCGAGTTTTGCCCAGGTGAATCTGAAACCGCTAGCCACGGTGTGCTGGTCAGTCTTGAACCTGATGCTCACCCTGTCCGCGTAGTACGTGTTTGCCGGAGGGGGAGAGTTGCCGCAGAAACGTCCTGAATGAATTAATATTTGATGAATGGACGAAAGAATAAACATATTTGAAGCATCATACTGTGTGTGCTGTAAAGAAATTTAAGATACAATGAGAAGTGAGGTTCTTGAATATGAGATTAATCCCACGACTAGTGTTTGGCCAAAAATGCTTGTTCGCGATTGCGCATGTGCCGTATGATGTATTGTAGGTAACGTGTCAAAGTTAGAGGACATTGAATCATAAACAAATATCAAACTATAGCTGGGAATTCCCCTTTGACCTCGCGCATGCGCATTTCACAACGCGAACCTGCTTATTCTACTTATTTTTCTAAAGCGAGCAGAGGAATAATGTATATAATTTGGTGCGTTATCGTTTGATTTTTTTTAGCAAGCCATTGTAAAAAAACTACATAATTCAGGGAGGCACGGACCATTGTGCATTGAAGTTTGTCTTTCAAATAAATAAACACGAATTCGGTAAAGAATAGTAGACAGTTCTTACCAACACGGTTGTGGCCACTGTATATTTCCACGAAGTCGTAGGTGCATCCCTGGTACTCCCCGGGCTTCTCCAGGTCGAAGTCAGGGAACTCCAGGGTCACACCGGACTGCGTAGCGTTCAAGGTCCAGGTACAGTCGATGTCGTTGTGGTAGGCCACAGGGAACCTGTGTGGTGATCATACAATTATCATAAGAAAATATATCAAAGAATGTCTAGGCGTTAGAAATTCTTCCAATGATTGTAAAAGCTCATGATCCCATACTAAATACTCTTGTATCAGATAGATTAGCCTTATAGAACTGTAGTTAAGTACCAGTAGATGCCATACTTTGTACCCTGTACAATTGTTTATGTTGTGAAATAAATTTATATTATATATATATATCATATAGTAATGATCAAATATGAATTGTTAGTGCTATAAGTCGACTAGTCTCTCTCTTTCACAATCAGGGACTGAAGCTTGCAACATTGGCGAAGCTAGATAACAAGGGTCTGTAATGGCAGTTTTTCATCGCTTTGGTGATTTCAAGACGACAATAGACCATGTGTGGCCATAGGACCATGCTACAGCTAGGCATTGCTCGTCCCGACACTGACTTACCCCGGAGATAGCCTATGTCCCATCTGTTCGTGCAGCAGCCCCCCACACTCCTCCAGCCCGGGTCCGAAGGGGGTAGCCCCCTCCACCCTGAACTTCAAATACCACCCCCTGACCGCAACGCTGCTGTCCGTGACCATGCGGATAGTGACGTCCTGGTCGGATGTGATGTTACCAGGGCCGTAGTTACCACACCAGGTTCCTTTATAAATGGAAAGACCTCGTGTAAATCTAAATTCATACTATCGTGTGAAAATCCCTGCATTTAGAAAGTGTTTCAAATGTTTTATTCACACCGACGTTTTGTTGACCGTCTGTCACCTTGCTCAGATGCGGCCCCAAACGTAAAGTACTTACATATACACAATTTTAGTACATAGCTAGGTATCTAATACAGTGTTTACGTTTGGGACCGCATTGCAAACACCATGTTAACTAGTACATGTTACCTGCCAATCTATGCACTGCACAGTATATCTATGTTAATATTTTACGCTTAGGGCTGCATCTGTTAGCAACGACACCTAGCTGCAGTGAGAAACAGACCCAGTCAGTATTGCCATGAGGGATGCGACAGACAGTCACCGAAATGTCTAATAAAACACTGGGTTGTGCACAAAGAACAGGCTTCAATTGTGATTAGTTCACACCGTCTGTACATGGTTATATGATACTTTGAAACAACTTACCCAGGCTAGTTTCGCCTGCAAATATCTCCACGTAATCGAACTCGCACATCCCAAAGGTCGATGCCCCTACTTCTAGAGCGAAGTCCTGGAACTCGAGGTAGACCGTGCCCCCTCTAGCCGGGAAGATCCATGTACAGTCCATGCCGTTGTTATAGCTGTTTGGGTAGTTAGGGGAGTGTAGAGTGCCGTGGTCTTTGGTGATGGTCTCACTACATGGCTCTGAATTATCAAAGAAAAGAATGGCATTCTATGTCAAAAATGTATTCATTGTATGGAGATCCAACGATTACAAATACAAAGGCACGTGTATATGCACACACATTCGCATACAAACACACACACACACGCGCGCGCACGCACACACACATACAAACACAAACACACACACACATGCACACACAAATAAAGATACACTCGTATGCACACGCACACACACACACAAACATACACGCACACACACACACACACATTCACTCACACACACACACATACATCATCAGAATATCAAATTGTTTTTTTTGGTAAAAATTGGTCGTGTACAAAGAAGTCAGTTATTTTGAACGGATGTACTTACTGACTGCGCAGGACACATAGTTATCCTGGTAGATATGGTCCAGAGAACACCAGCCGCCGTTGATTTCTATATCCACGCACTGGGTCTGCTCCTCCCCGTTGTAGATGAAGGGGAACACACATTCATCTGTGTCGAACATGATGAAAACGCCAAGACTAAGTCAAACTACTGTCATTATTGTAGATGGCTAAGCTGTGGTCCTATAGCCTGGTATTCATCCTATTCTAGCTCCGGTTTGCTCATCTGATCGCTTTCTTGCTGAAAAGTTTGTCGCCAGTCAAGAAAGAATCGTTTCCTTGGGAGCTGTCGACTGGACCCAACAAAGTTCCAACAAAACAAGAAAAGCTTATCAAAACCTTGGTTTCTACTACAGCCTTCTTCAGGTTCGAAATGACCAATCATCTAAAACTCGTGACGTTGTGAACACACGATGTCAGCGGTTTGTCAAAAGTGGCAGGAAGCTTAAGCATCCCCCGTCTAAGGCTGATACCGCTATGGTTAAGAAAATTTTTAACATTAAATACTCGCTCCAATTAATTCTGAGACCATCAAACTGTCTTCTCTGATGGTAATGTCTACATTTTATCTATTTGCTGGGAAATTGTACCATAGCAGGAGTTAAAACAAAAAGCAACCTTCTCCGCAGTACTTGTAGTTGCCGTCATACACGGCGTCTAGAGAACACCAAAGGTCGCTGGAGGCCTCGAGGGTGCAGGTGGAGTACGTGTTGCCCTGGTACTCAAACGGGAAGTGGCAGGCTTCTGTAGTCCATAACAAGTAAACAAAACAATAAACAAACAAAACAAAAGGCAAACAGATAATGGATACTCAATGCGGCATGCGAATCGAATCATCAACCGCAATCAGAGTGTTATCCCTTGCATCGGGGCGACTCAGTGCACGTATTTTCCATTGAAACGGCCTTTAGTACGTATAGCCGGGATTGGGGACCCCCAATTCAGCACCAAGGACACCACCCGCGGACGCGCCGCCACTTTACTCCAGCCGCAGCTGAACACTCTCGGAGGGCTGTAGTTTCGCGCGGACGCCATGCTTAGCTCGGTTTAGGAGATTAGGGACCCCCCATTTCATTTTCATTTTTCACTTTATTACGGCCTGATAAATGATCTGCGGTGTTTCCATGCAAGTGTTACAAAATGTCATGTCTATAACTACATGCATACGTAAATAAGATGATAATGATGACTGGTGGTTGTAAAGCCTCTCATTAAATAAGTGAGTCAAGGGGAAAGTCGAAATTACCAAACTGAGAAAAACATGGCCTACCTGGTTTGTCGTCGAGAGGATCCACAATCACTGGATGGAAAAATAAAATAAAACAAGTGTTCAAGGTAAATGGATCACAATAACTTACAGCTTAGAAACCACAGAAAATGATTATTTGCTACCGTTTCTCGGTATTTGAGTTGATCAATATCCTACTTTCTTTCCATCTTTATAAACTATTGACCCTTGTGACTTTCTGTTAGAGAAGAATTTTTAAGATTGAAATTTTGGACTAGTACTTTTATGAAGCCCCTTTCTTTTAAACACGCTTCATGGAAGCAGTAATATTGATATATGTCCTATAGTACAATACGTTTTACTACCGTGAACCTCTAAATGTGGAAGTGACGTCACGTACCAACACCCTTGTTATCAATTAGTTGATTACACATTACCATGACTGTCGCTGCAGGAAACGTAGTTTCCGTCGTACACGGCGTCCAGGGAGCACCAGTTGGAGGCCAGGCCACTGCCAGCGGCGCATGTCGTGAAGGTCTGGCCGTTATAGATGAACGGGAACGTACACTCACCTGAAACAAAGAATATCAGGACCATGGCATGACCAGAAAAATATGCGAAAACCGGAAGCTCTGTTGCTGTACCAATGAATAGCGCTAGGAGGGCAGCGTTAAAGATCCTGGCACTTCAAGCCCCCCGATCGAAATCTCTGCTTGGAGAATATCAAATCCACTGCTGTACAAATGAATATCGATTATCGTATATTTTGTCCGAAGACAAAAATATGCATTACACTTTGCATTACACAATGTATGCATAGGCTTGGGTCATAGAGTTTTCTTCTGTAAAGACATTTTTTTGTCACAAAGGTAAAACTTACGCTCGTCACACCACCTCCAGTTGCCATTGTACACGGCGTCAAGCGAACACCAGACTCCGGTTGAGGAAGCGGATGTACAGGAATAGTACGTGCTGCCACCATATGTGAAGGGGAAAACGCAGTCCTGGCCTGGAGAAAAGGAATAACGGTGGTGCCTAAGCAATTATATTACACGTAAATGCAGTGCAATCTTTATTCATATCCTTAGCCTTTTACCGAATACAGTGCAATCTTATTCCTATACTTAGAGATTTTACTAAATGCAGTGCAGGCATATTTGTATACCCAGAAAAAAGTGCAATTCTATTGATACAATCAGCATTTTTACGGGCGGAAACGGCAAAAATTGCGAAATATATTAATAAAGTTGCAAAGTATATCAAAGTAACCGTGGTAAAGATGGGACAAGGGAATGTATATGACAAAGGCAAGCTTTGTAAGAAAAAAAAGCGTGAATCAAAGTTCGATTCCCATGCTTGACGCTACAAATTAATCAACCTAATTGCTACATAGTGTATAGCTCACAGCTGGTAGCGTACACTTACGTATCACATCATATCTGCGCCATTACTATGATTCTGATTTTTTTTTCAAAAGGCATTACGAAAAAATATTAATCGTCGTCGTCAAACTCATTTTACTCATCTACAAGTAGGTGCACTATGGAAACATTTCAAAGTGAACGCCCGTCGTGTAATCGTTAAATTATGCGTAACTGTCTCCAATCTTGAAATTGACATTCTTTAACACAAATAAAGATAACATTCCATCAAACAAGAAACATATGGTAGCTTCTTTACCTTTGGCAGAAGCCACCAAAGCGAGCACAGCGAAGAAAAACAGTCGCGCCATAGTTTGTTCGTCAACTTGGCCCCAAATGAAGGACGTTGTTCGACACTACTTATTTATATACATCTGATTACTGACATTGCTTCTCGCATCGTAGTTACACAAACCATGACCTCGGGAAGGCTTTTAAAGCGCCGACAATGTTTGCTGTTGTTGCATCATCAGTAATAAAAACAGGAGGTGCTCAAATTCTGCGTGTTTCTTATCATCTTAATGTTCTAAAATGATGTTTGATATTATGATATAATCATGGAGCAATGAGGTGACAGCCAGTTGATGGTACTGAAAATGATTCTAAAGCGTAGTGTTAAGGTGTTCGGAGTGTCAATTCGCTATGTCGAATTTTATCGATGAATGTGTGGGAACAGAACAGCTGTTCATGTACTACTAGCTTGTTTGTAACCCGTTCATACCTTTAACCGGAATTACGTATGTACGACAATTCTAAATTTAAATAAAACGTATTGACGTTATGCATTGTTCTAGATACTGATATTATACTGGTGCAGAAATAATCTGGTATCATCCATATCAACGAATGTGTCTTGTAATCTCTACACCTTCCGTTAGAACTATTAATACCTGAATAGACCGATCCTGTCGAACACCATTATCTCCCTGACAAACAAATATGTACATAGCATTTCTCCAAATAGGGGTTGCGGTAATTCACTGATCTATTCGCCACATGGAATGTTTTTCGCTCGATCATATATCTCCGTGAATACTACATCAACTGTGGTGTTTCATATATCATTCGAAAACTTGTTAGACTAGTTGGCAACCTCGCCAACTCCCAACCACAGATGACCTTGCTCGCGACTAAATCCCAACCATGGTCTGGAGAAGGTCGGGAGGCCATGGCCAGCTATGAGTGACAAGTATGCTATAGGAGAGAAAACCCCACAACGTGAAACACACTCTTGAAAAAAAAAGACTTACGTACATCGGTAGTGGTTTTATATCAGTTATCAGACAGTTAGTCGAGTATGGGGTTGTATAGGTATAATTAAGGCTGTCTGTAGCCTTGCAGAGTTCTGTGAACTGCAGCTGATAGCATTTCCATTGAAACGTAAAAGATTAGTTAATAAGTAAACAATAAATTATATAAAGAACGTTCAGTAATAAGTATTAAGTAATATAGTAGATAAATAATATAAGACCTTTTGGTAATAACGTTTATAAAGAAGACTCTACTCTAGATAATATTGCGATAAAGTTAAGGTTACACGAATGAATAATGTTAACATTTAGTTCATATAAACAAAAACGAAAAAAAACAGCAATAATAAGTAGCAAATAGTAACAAATGTGTAAACAAAGAATAAACGAGAACGATAAGATAATGAAGTACTAAACAAAGTTGTTTTAAGTCATGCAAAAAAGATCATTAGTGTTGACTAAATAGTCTAGACAATAATAACAATACAAGAATGTGCTTAAGAACTCAATGAGTGCTATATGAACGTACAGTATCGTCATATACACACTGATAATGCAAAGAAATGATTAAACATGTATCCTTAGCAAAAGCCTTTTGGTCTTCAATAATATTTTTGAAGACCCTGGAATTTCATGATGTTTATCACACTCACAGTGAAAGAGCGTATCGCCACGCAACATTTTGGCATTTTTGTGGTCACCAGGCAGACAATAGGGAAGGATGGAAACCCACCTCTCAGCTACATGGAATTCAGAGTATCAAAAAGAGACACCGGAATAAACATCTACCGCTTGGGGACATCAATGTCTGACGGGAGATTTTGGTCAACCCTGACGGTTCGACTGGAGGACGGAAACCGGAAACAAACATTAGGGGCCAGGTCTATTCTCCAAGCAGCGTTGAAAATCTCTTACACCCCCCCCCCCGATCGAAACCTCTGCTTGGAGAATATATACATGTAGGCAAGGGCACGTTCATTGTACGGTCGCAAACTGGGGATTCTTTTGAATCAGTTTTGATAGTCGTGCATAAGTTGTACACATTTCGGCTATCTTGGTACGGAATGCTGTCGGTGGTTGGTTTGTTCTACAAGATCAAAACCGACCGACTGCCTACGGCAATTGTGAATTGTGAAAGTATGGCCAATATTATTTTTTAAAAAGCGGTTTCCTCAAACCTGATTTATTTGGCTCGTAATGAATCCACATGTGTTTCTGCAAGTGCTCAAAGCGGCTGAATCCCTGCTGACATTGTTCACATTTGAATGGCTTCTCTCCTGAATGAGTCTTCTTGTGCCGATGAAAAGCACTCGCCTGGCTGAATTCTTTGTCGCACTCGCCACACTTGTAGGGTCTCTCACCGGTGTGTGTTTTCTCGTGAGCCCGCAGGTGTTCGATCCTTGTGAATCGTTTCTTGCACCTGTTGCAGCGGTGTGGCTTTTCACCGGTGTGGGTCAGTTCGTGATTCTTCAATTGTTGGAGTCGTGGAAACGTCTTGCCACATTTTTCACATTCGAGCCGTTTCTCTCTACTGTGTGTGCCAATGTGGGCCTTCAACCGCTCCAAGTGATCAAATTCCTTCTCACACACGTCACACTTGAATGGCGTGTCACCAGAATGTACCCTGCTATGTAGTTTCAAACGGTACGCCCGAGAAAACGTTTTGTTACATTCTTTACACGCAAACGATTTCTTCTTTCTTTTTTTCATTTTCTCAGTTTCGCTGTCACTCTCGTTAAAATTGTAAGGATCGTCGTCGTCGATGCTCGCAGATTTGGTAAAATGTTTCTTGAGGTGTTCTCTGTACTTGTCTCCACGGCTGAAGCGTTGACCGCATTTGTCGCAGACGTATTTGTCCTGTCCCGAGTGAAGGAACATGTGTCTGACAAGGCTGCCCTTGTGTCGGAACCGCCGGAAACACTCGCCGCACAGGTAGGGCTGTTCGCCCGTGTGGGTGCGCATGTGCAGCTGGAGATGTTCCATACGGTTGAAGACCTTTCCACATTTTTTACATTTTAAGTCCCTCTCTTCCTCCGATTCCTCCTCCAATTCCTCCTTCCATTCCTCTTCCTTCGACTGCTCATCCGATTCCTCCTCCGTCTCCTCATCCTCATCAGCCGTTTTTGCTTCCTCCGAGATCTCTTTTTCTTCCTCCTCTTGCTCCTCCTTCTCCTCTTGCTCCTCTTCCTCCTCCTCCTCTTGCTCCTCCCCCGTTTGTTCCTCCTGCTGCTGCTCCTTCTCTTCCTCTTGGTTCTCATCAGGACTCTCTCCCTCCTCCTTCTCCTCCTCCTCTTTCTCTCCTACCTCCTCTTCTTGTTCCACATTTTTCTCTCCTCCCACCACCTCCTTCGTGTTACCATCTTCCTCCTCTCTGTATGTCTTTTTCCCCTTCCTTGTCTTCCTCCTCCCCTGTATGTATGTTTTTTTGGTCTTCACCCATCCCTTCTTGAACGTCTCTTTCCTCTTTCTCATCTTCAGCGTTCCCTCTCTGTGCGTCTCCTTCGCCTTCCTCATCTCTATTTTTCTTTTTCTGCGTGTTTCCATCCCCTGCCTCGTCTTCACCATTGCCTCCTTTATCTGTGTTCAAAAACATAAGAAAATAGACATTCACAAAATGTACAGTTTTCGTAAAAGATAGTGATACAGAATAATGGTTAAACTGGTCTTATTCAATACATCGTCAGTGCCCAGAGAAAGCCACACCGCAGTTAAACTCAACATGTTCATTTATTCATACAATTGTACTACGCAGGTAATTTCAAATGTATTCACTTGTTTCTTTTTATGTATAGACGTTTTACTGTTACGAAAGTCACTGTACTTTAGTTGTGTCAATAAAGATTTGTATATGGATGAAACCAGTCTTCTTATCTGTAAGCGCCCCTCTGCCATTTATCCCCACCCATGCGGGCCCTCCCAAATAACCTTTTGTTTTACAATAGAGACGACCTACATATATACAAATACACCCCTCTACCGTGGGCCGATTACACAAACTCCTGAGTTTTCAACGGACCTTGGCCAATGGGTGCCCTAGGCGCGAAGGAATGTGATGCGACATTCCAGCAAAATTGATACCGTTCTACCACACAGTACACACATACACACGATATGAATTGTTTGGTTGACCTACTGCGCCTTCTTGACATACTCTCCATCAGTGGTTGAGTCTCTCCTCAATGTGGCCGTGTTCCTTGGAATTTGGTTACCATCAAGTAAAGGATCTACTGTCAGAAAACTGGTACCAATCAGAATAACGTAACGGTCTCTCCCTTCAACATCTGCTTGGAGCATGGCCTGGTTTGGAAAGAGAACTGACTGCGCTAGTAGACTCGCCCTGTCAATCCACTACAACATGACCCAGATGTACCAAAGGCATGGCGCCACTGCCGGACTATGATAAATCACAGTCCATGCTACATATTAACGCGTTCTCAATGAGTAGAGAATGATAGCCTTATGCCATCGGGGGCTCTCTGGTAGCTCTGACGGTAGCCTGAGTGCCATCCTGCTTTAGGGTCCTTTTAGTTTCAGGCTCTGAAGGTAGAGCCTGAAACTACCAGGATGACACATGTTCTGTGAAGGTAGAGCTTGGAACTAAACAGGATGACACTAAGGCTAGCTCTACGGTGCTAGGAGTGTTCTCTGCACGCCCAGACCCATTATAGCGCACGCCAGGGAAATTTTTACTTTGATAGAAAGGCCGACTGGAAGGATGTGCTGTCAGAAAAAGGCCCATTTTTAGTAGGACTAGAACCGGTGAGCACCCCCAAGCCAGTCTGTACAGAATGGTTTCCAGGCTAGAAGAACGCGTATACACAAGAAGCTACTACATGTATTAATTATGATCTCCCCCTCCTAACCTCTGCTTGGGGTGTAGAGAATAGAATCATCCAAGATCTACACCTGTCCATAGTTGCTAAGATACCGCGAAAGCGGCGAGACTTTATAATTACCGCAGACAGTCGTGTAGAGAAACGGTGTCAATCTACAGATGGTAATTACTGTAAATGCAGAAATGTTTGCGGGGATTTAATTTCGCGGTAGGGAGAAAATGGAGTGTTCGCGGTGGTTTTGAGTTCACATTTGAAACAATAGTAGCGCTAGTCACACAATGCAACGGCTTTTCGTGGTGGTTCACCGCGAAAACCGCGAACATGACACCACCGCATTTTTGCATTTACAGTATTTCTAACTCCACATCCCAGACTCTGTCCACATCTTTGTAATAATAGAAGGGCAGATGGTCCAGATATGAAGGGATAGGTGAAGTGAGGTGAGGTGGCATCTTTCCAGCATACTAAGCTAACTAAGGGCATGTTGCTTAGTGGGCATACGGATGACATCCTCTGAGATCCCTATGCGGCTAGAACTGATGCGAGCATGGGAAAATACAATAATATGAAATTTGAGTGGTCAGGAAGGTCGAACGAATAACTTTACACATAGTATGGTCAGTATGGTGTGCTGAACAATAGATTCTTCATTTTTGTTCTTTCACATCTTCTTCTTTGACTAAAGGTAAAGGAGATAGGGGAAATTATGACTTTATCAAGGCAAACATTGCGAAAACTGACTGTGACGATTTCCTCTCCTAATATCTGCTTAAAGATTTGCCCTCAGTACTCCGATTTGTTTCCTAGACTTAAAATTATAATACTCGCTTTACAATTTTATCACCCCTGTCCCGTGGTCGTATGCTAATGTTTGATTAAGTGCTAATTAGTAATTGGCATACACTTGGCTTCCACAGTGTCAAACAGCAAAGTCCATCGGAAGTTCAGAAATTCAGACACGTACACAGAAAATCCCAACATGACAAATCTTGCCCTCGATGATCAATCCGCAGTATGCCTGTACACACAGAGGTCATGTCACACCCTGGTCGAACTGTATCGTCCCGCCATCTAAACTGACAAGTTACGTATCCCTCCAATCGTAACCCTGATCTAAACGGGCTACCAACAAGAACTAATATATAACGGTTGACTTAGGTGCAAGCTATAGCGTTAGAACCGTGTCAATCGCCTCCTCTATATGACTCCTGTAAACAAACAACTTTCCCGCCTTCCTGGAACTTACGATCACAAACGCCCCCCTCCCCCTTGCTTCTCCACACAAGAATAAACCGTTATTTTTCTCACCTCACAACAACAGCGATTTCTCGAATCTCACAAATGAAGCGTTAGGCAGCAGAATCACGGCATGAAATTCTGACCGAAGGAAAATATGCAACGGAGCGTAAACACATAAACATAAACAGCTGTCATCAGTGACGGCTGGAAAAAACTTGTGAAAGTCACTAAGCTAGAAACTAGCGACGTGTTCGCGAAGCGCAGATTCGTATTGCTGTTGGCCTAGTTTTCTCTACCGTACCTCCGGACCAATATTAAAATGCACTCAATAGATACACTGTTTTCGGGTTCCCTGGATACAAAATGCAATGCACAGATACAATACATTTTACATAGTACACAAGAATAAAACTCAGTACCAGTCCTAATGCTCACAAAGTCCATTTCTAAAAAAAAGTATACGTCACCTCTGACACTTTGGATGTATATTGAAAGGCATTTCAGAGCATTTTAGAGTAGAGTAGAATCCTTGAACGGGTAAGAAACTTTAAAATTCCTCTTTTCACTTGGCATCTGAGACTGTACGGGGCCGGGGGATCCTGGCAATGCTTTTTTTTTGCCGGCGCTACACTGAAAGCTATCTCGAGCTCCGCCGAGTCACTAGAGTAGAGTAGAGGGTTAACTTTTCACTACCGAAGAAGTCTCTGACTTCTACAACTACACTAACAGCCGTTATCTCACTACCTAGTGTCGCTTCTACACTAATGTCAGAGGGGGGAAATTATTGCTTGACCTTCAAAACCGGGCAATGACTGAATGAGCGCGTCGACGTCAGGGATGTCAGAATGTCTGTGCTGTGTGGCCTTATCGGAAGGTGATCCTGAGGGTGGAGCTGAGGGAGGGAGCAGCTCTCAGCGCCCTGTCAAATTACACAGTTTCCACGTTCCATTTGAAAACGTGGTGAAATAGTACTACTGGGATGAGAGGTAAATGATGATGAAGGGAGCACTGCAGCTGTATATGAATGACAGGAATCCAGTCGTCATATGGAGCCGATTGAAGGACGTCGACCGGCTGTTGCGAGGGTGGGCCCGCTGGGGGTTGTTAGCGAACCGACCAGAGGGAGTGCCGCTTGGGGGCCTTTCAGAATGTAGATGGGGGGGGGGGGGGGGGGGCTGTATACCATTTTCAATAAAATGTAGGAAGCTATTTTACTTACCGGTGTCTGCAGAGAAAATTTTCTTTCTCCCCATTATTCTTAGCGAAATGGCTACATTTTGCATAATTGACTTCTTGAATTTAGCGTTATGCATAGGTGGTCCTACTGAATCTAGCGTCAAGCGTTGTTGGGACCACCTCCTAGATCAGAGTACAGATAAACCAATGGCTGTCTTAACCACAGAGCTTTTCCCTATTTAACAGGTAAAGAGTAAGGCGGTCGAACCTCAGATTGAGGATGAAGCCTGGCGCTTTTCGTTAGCTACTGGTGCAATGCGGCTTCTCTTTGACTCGCTTATTTTGGCCAATTAAGCACATGTAGAATCAACACGTAACGTTGCATGTGTATATGTGACGCAAGGAGTACAAATTCGTTTTAAACAGTTATTGATAGCTTGTAATTTACTTATTACAATTCCCTTAATACATCGGTGGCATAATCATGTTTTTCATTGGTACAATTGATCTACAAACAAAACTTTCTTACCATGAGTTCATATAAGAAACAATAAACAACGTAATGTACACTACTCAAACATTGTTCCTACAACTTTCCATTGGTTCATGTTCATATAAGAGCTGAATACCTGTACCTGAAGTGTACATGACGATTACATTGCAATAGTTACGAAGGAACCAAACAAAAAGTAATATAACGATTTACGGTTAATAAAACGACGAAGCGCATTGGACGGCGGAAAGAACAGCCAATAGGAATGCTCGTTATAACTTTGAAGTGAAAACAATTCATCTGCTACACTGGATTGGTCGATTTCACCATTACGTCAGGTGGAGTAATAAAAGGGATTCCGAATTCTTGGTACTTTTTTTACAAATTGTTTCACGTATGTCAGCTGGTGTTTGTCTAGAAAGACAGGAAAATTCAGTTTTGTCTTCAGATCGATCCAAATATGAGTCTCAAGAATATCACTAGGATAACGAAATCAACTAGGACGTATTGTTTTAGGCTGGAATTCATCCTAGAAGTCATCCTATTCTAGGTTCTTCTGATGAATCTGATCCCTTTCCCACATGATACAATACGGAGGGAACCGCGGCCAGAATAGGATGGATGCCAGGCTACATCTTGCTTCAAAGAACGAAAATGATGCGGTCATACTGTTACAAACAAATCCAGAAAACCAAATCAAGATCGTGGGATCGCCACGATTTCGTAAGGGTACGGGACGAGATTGAGGCCAGCGTTGGGTCTCAAACTGGGTGGCGGAGCGCCCTCTGGCTTCTGGAAGCGGAACTGCTGCATGAGGCAGGAGAAGTACAGGAACATGAGCATGCGCGCCAGCTGCTCGCCGGGGTTGGATGCACACCAGCCTGAAATGAAAACGAGAATCATAAATAAAAAGATTTCAAAGATCTCATGCCTCCGGGAAATATTTAGAGTTTCTCTTATGTCTTATTTGATTTAAGTTAAGGCCATGCTGATTTGATTATATGGATGACATATCATTTTCGCTAGTTTCCAAAGAAAAAGAGGCTTTCGGTGGTACTGTATATCATAGAAAGCAGCTGCAAAATTAGAAAATAGGGAGTACAGTCAATGATGTAAATTGCACAAAAATGTTTTGCAAAACTGATGCTAATGTCGTAGAATGCCGAAGTCAATTCTCAAGTCAAAGAAGAGGACGTGAAAGAACAAATCTGAATAATCTGTATTTCGGTATACCATACTCTGTGTGTTACGTTTTACATTTGTATTTAATCCTTACCACGTAGCTTTCTTAATGAAGGCAACTTTTATTTTGCCAAAATTATTTTATGAACTCTGACTTGACTGTACTTCCTGCCACTTTTCAGAGCTTTTGTTGAATTAAAAGTGAAGAGGTAATCATAAGTACATATGATGACCTGTATGAACTAATAAGATGCATCGTCTAAGGTAGAAGATTTTGCTATTTATGTACCAGAAGAAAACGGCAGGAAGACGCCCTCCTTCATCAGTCGCCCGTCACTGTCCAGGAACCCCGCGGGGTCGAACTCCAGCGGGTTCTTCCACACCTCGGGGTTCATGCTGACCGAGCACACGTTGGGGATGATGACTGTTCCCTGGAGAGAAAACGGGAACAGACCTCAGTCTTATCTTTTAGGGGCGTAGTTTTAAGATGCACGCGAGGCTAGCATAGCCTCCAGAGAAGGCTCCTTCCGTTTGTTTTCTTTAGCTACCATTTTCTTAGTACGGCCCGTAATAAGAAAAAAATGTACTAAGAAAACAGTTACTAGGGTAAAGAAAACAGAGGGAGCCTGCAATGGAGGCTATAGCTAGTGGAAGCTGTTTGTTTGCATATGTGTCCCGATAGGCAAGGTTTCAATGTCAAAAACGCGAACACAAGAACAAGATATAGACCTTTTCAGTGCTATCGTTGAAAATAGATCTAGAGGGTTATGGACAATAATAATAAGTTTATTGCAAATTCACATTGAATTCTGAATGACAGAACTGACTTTCTTTTACTCAATTGCCACTACGTAACAAGAGCTTCATGAATAAGAATTGAACACAATTTTCATTCCATCATACTCGAGAAAGCCCGAGTCACTAAGAGCAAGGATTATAAAACTGACGCAATAGACGAAGCAGGGGTTACGTAGGCTCCCTAACAGAAGATTCTTCTTACACAATATTCTTCTTTACCTTTGGAATGTTGTATCCAGCCAGCTCCGTGTCCTGTTGGGTGACGTGGGTGAGAGACAGGGGCCCCGTCAGCCGCAGACGGCTCACCTCCATCATGGCGGCTTCCGTATAAGGAAGGTTCGACCTGTCAATCAAGGATGGCAGGCGGTCCTTCCCGACCACACGGTCAATCTCCTCCTGTACCTGCGGGACGAAAAGAAAATAAAAAAATTCAAAAATAAAATCTTCACTATATACTTTACATGAGTAGGTGAGGACATGTATTTACCGAAATGCATGAAATACACCTTCGAAATACAGGAAATACACATGAAGATTGGTGAAATCTACCGAAAATTATTCAAAAAATAGAAAATACTTTACCATACCATGGCCGCCATCTTGTTATGTCATACGCCATTATGTTTGTTTCGAGCGGTATGTGAGTCATTTAATACACACAAAGGGTGGTGAATTCTACCGAAATACTGTATGATTTGATGAGTTAACATCACAGGTTACTATATTTCGGCATGAATTAATGAGTTCATGGCCTTGGCGACAACAAAAAGAACAGAAAATACTAGATCCTGGCCGGTAAGGATACAGGCAGTTCGTTAGCTTGACATTACCAACCGGGACGGCGGGTGATACAGACTTCCTCCCACGTGACGCTTCCAAAGGTCACTAGTCAGAGGTCAATGGGTACACGAGGAAAGAAGAGGGATTCTTCATGCTGGGTCGAAAGATTGAATGTGTGCCAATTTCATGTTCAAAATTTAAAAAAAAATCGCTTTTTTGTTTAATATTCTGTTTTCTGTGACGTTTAGTGGGTAGCTGACCGCTGGCAAACGTAGTACAAAAATGTATACAAACGTAACGTTAATCCTCTGGACTTTCGGACGTGAAACAGCATCACGTAATTTATGTATGTTCACCTTATCCTGAACTTCCGGGTACGCAGTCATGTAGAGGATAGCCCATTGTAGAGCGGCGGCGGCTGTACTGGTGCCTGCGACGAATATGTCCCTGGCGAAAAAAGGGATGACGTGTCAGTCAATGCGGTAAACCGCGCCAATACAAATTCCATTACATGATTTTAGAAAAAAAAATGCTAGTGCCTTCCCGCTTTGAAAGGCACCCAAGAGACATGTTATCCTGATAAAAAAATCTTGTAGCTAAAACTAAAGTCCTATCCAACTGTACCAATCCACACCACGCGATGTATAGCCCTTCTCAATTTCTATATACAGCCCTTGGCCCTAGCATTACAGCAAAGGGGTAGTTAACTGGTAGTAGTGTGTCAAAGTCCCAAACTCTTTCCCAAAACTGAGTGCAAATCAGGGAAAGGAAACCGTATATTTAAATGAAATCATTAGATATTCATTTTTTTATACCACTTACCGAATTGCTTCCATGAGTAAATCATCCGTAAACTTGATTCCATCATTTGCATCTCGAACTTTTGACAGATACACGTCTGTGAAATCCCTCAGTTTCTCCGGGTCGAACTTTTCCCTGTGCTCAGTCACCGTCTTCTTCATAAACACCTGCACAACTTCGCTATTCTCAAAACATTCCTTATGTCCACCAACCGGAAGATGCCTTAGAAAGGGGAAATAATTCCCGAGAGGAATCTTAGAAGCTGCGTCGGTATTCCTCTTGAAGAGTTCTAAGAAGCCACAAAATTCCTGATGGTCGTAGGGAAATGTGACGTCAAAGATGACGGAACAAATCGTGTTGGCGACGCTCTTCAAGAGGAGTCTTTCCGGGTCAAAGGGCGCGCTTTGCATGCTGGTTACATGATCGAACAGGCCTTGTATCTCGTCTGTGATTTTTCTGTCCAAGCTGACGGTCTGACCGAGGGTGAAGCTACGAACGATGTAGGAACTAAGTCGCTGTTGAGCTCTCCAATGGGAAGGCCTTGGTGTGGAATCTGAAATGTACGAAATGAAATTCAAATCATGAAAATCCAGTTGGCAGAACTGTTCTGAGATCTTCTGAACACCAAGTAGAAAATGTATATTCGATACAGACTGTCAAAAATCATGTCGGTGTTCTTTGGCTTACAATAACTAGCACATTTTCCTTTCAGACTGTATAATACTTTTTTTTACTATTATTGCTACGAAGAAAATATCATCTTTTCATATTTTCAAACACAGTGTTCTCAAGAGCACTTTATTGTCGATTAAAAGTGAAATCTAAGATGATTTAGATAAATTTGCCTCACACCGAACGATGTTAGCTGCTTCAATATTTACAAATCAGACAAGAAAATGCGCTGCACAAATGTACAGACCCCTCGCAAACACCGCAATGTAATTAAAACACGGAAAACTCCTGAATGACTGTAATGAAATAAATGATCCCTGTTTTGGCTTGGACTATTTCTTGCGAAAAACTCACCCATTGACTGTGAAGTGTGAATGAATGGTCCCTGTTTTGGCTTGGGATTTCTCTTGCAGAGAAGGTATTCACAGTGAGATAAACAGTTGTCATTGATATATTAGGTATCAGCTGTCGAAACTCTGGCTATCAAGTACAACCGTGTACGTGACTCCAACGATCTTTACTGACCCTAACTTCCACAGGAATACCGACCAAGACCCCAACGTCTTCAAATGACAACATTTTAGTTCATTATCTTGCAAACCTTTAGTAGATTTACTTGCTATAAGTGCAATACGATTCGGTAGAATATCTCAGGATGGCCAAAATAATGTTGATCGTGACCAAATCGCAGGATTGTATTTTCTCGTTCTATTCTCTCAGGCCCCGTTTAAATGATGTATGTCGTGTCTTTTTTACTTTGTTTGCTTGACAACTGTGACCCGACAACATAGCTTACTTCTAATGTCTAAATCATTGAAATGTAACGTTAGCTAAACAATAGATAAAGGGCACGTTCCGACCAGGCAAAGAAATGATCTTCTGATCTGGAAAAGGGGGAAAACTGATGAACCCAATTTGCAAGGGATCATTGGAACCAAATAGACCATTTTGAGGATAAAATCTCATTCCGGAACTTAAGCGGATTCGTTTTGGTCTGGAAATCTCTAATTACTGTTGACAGACGACATATTGGACAGATTGGATTGTTCCACATTGAGGGCCAGGGAAAGATTATTTTTTCTACTCGTTAAAAAAATCATGGACTATGATTATTTAAACTAAATGCAGATAAAACAGATATGACCTTCTTTACTGCTATATATACATCCAATGCAATATACAACAAACAGAATGAGAATTTTTCGGTTGGTCCCTTCATTGCCTTACAAATGGTACCATCTTGAAATGAAGGACGGGGCTTCCTGCTATCCCAATAAGGGGAGGTATTTTTCTCGGGGTCGGTTTGGGTCAGGAGACGATATCAACGTTGTCATTGTATCAGATTCAGTGTTAGATGTCTAGTCTGTGTCTCGGGTTACCGTATGGGGGAAACGCAATCACTGGTTTATCTATTAAAGACATTCTATTCACTAGCCTGACATGGCATGTATATATTAGAATAGTTTACATTGTACTATCAACGTGTCATAGATTCCAATTCCAAAATGGTTATAGAATATATAGATGCTAATACTTTGAAAGAGAATTCTCATCGGTCATAGACATATTTACACAGCAGTACAGTTAGTTAATCACTAATCTCCAAGCAGATGTAAGGATCCGGCTCATTCTCAATATTCTATTGCTGTTTTGCAACATTGGTAGTCTTTTCTGTAGTGACGTTTTTATCGGGTTGTTCATGAAAAATGCAATACTAGAATAGAGTACCAATATTGTAATAACAGGCGCAAAACAATAAGAATGAATCAGCTTTGAGATTTTGTCAACCACAATTTTACCCAGTCCAAAAATATTGAATTCACAAAAACCAATAGACTGAACTGATATTTACTTGTACATTACCAATCTACATACTGTTCATACATATTTGTAAAGAAACTGTTTCAATAGTAGTTTGGGGTGTTGCCTAGTCGTATGTCCAAATATGTCGAAAGCAAGAGCCTTTAGATAGTGAAAAGTCGATGTGTTGTCAGGGTACGCTGACCAAATCGGACAATACGGTCATAGCTAGAATATGTAGCACGATATTCGTCCTCCATTGAAATAGACACTATGTTTTCATGTAACGGAAGCTATGCCAGAAGCAGACAGTGCCAAATTGGTGACCATGAGTTATGTCATAGATATGGATTGCAGAAGTTATAAACAAATATTTAAACCCGCTTGAAATATTTGTTTACAAACTTTTGCATTATTTTCCCAGTGAAGTAGACAAAACAAGTTAAGGCAAAACAACAATCCACGTGAATAAACTACAGCTACCATAGTTGATATATACATGATATAAATGATTATTCCGCAGTATACAGTCATTACTATTTTCAGTGCGTCTAAATGTTTACTTGTGACATTTTTTATAGCGTCCGACGGCATTTGGTGTCATACTACTATCAAGTTCGGAACATAAAGTTGGTGAATGAATAACTACACGATAGGAAAAATCTGTATATGTACACTTCCCGCACCATTGAACTTTCAGCTATACGTACTAATACCGGCAATATGACAAAGACGTACCTCCATTTATTCCTCCCGAAGCCAGCCTCGGTAGAAAATAGCTCGGTCTGTGTGAAAAGCAAGCGGACTTGTCTAAGAACGCCTCTCTCATGGTCTCGTACCCGTTTAACACCACCACCAGCCGCGTACCGATCCAGAAACTACAGACGTTCCCGTACCTCCTCCCCATGGCACAGAGCGTCTCATGCGGCATGTCGCCGAGGGAGAACAGGCTACCGATCACCGGGAACGCTACGGGCCCGGGCGGCGTGCCTCGCCGACGAAAGTAGTACCACACCGCCCAGGCGTCCACAAGAACGATGAAGAGCACCGCGAGGATTGTAGTGGCGTTTAAGTCGATCATTGTCTTTCTTTTCTTCTTGTTGTTGCAAACAAAACGGCTACACAAACTAAAAGGGCTGCAGCGAGGGGTACGTAAATGCGTTATCTTTAAAGCTTTCTAAATCGGAGGTTTGGTTTGGGCGTCTTTAAATCTGGTCGATGTCACAGGAGAGTCCATTCAACGAGCAAGGGCATGTTTAATATCTTTAAAACTTAAAGAAAAAACGACGGACAGTTACTTTGAATCAGCCAACCTCTGTTTTGTTAATATCTTTCCAAATTAACTACTTGAATAAAGACGGTTAAGACAGAACGTTAGCTCAGTCTTGAAGCTTTCTTTATTAATTGTCTACCTGTCGTATGAATGGTTTGATCGAGATAGAAATTGTGACACACGAACGGGAGTGTTGTCCCGGAACACTCATGCACATACCGCGCGTGCGTGGAATGACAGCCGCACTTGTCACATGCCGTCTGTTTACACGACTTTACGGAGGGAAAGTTCGTTAATGTTCCCCCTTCCCCCTCTAGAGGCTAATGGTCGGCTAAGGTCATATTTCTTTGGGCGCATGTTAGCCCTGGGGTCAAGGAGCTGGCCTGTTTAGATTCTATTAACAGCCTGGCTTCAAGGTTGTTTTGAGAAACAAAATGCAAAATCATACCAACTTTGGTTTTATTTGTACACTCAGATATAATATGTCCTACACAGGCAATACTTTGACTTAACCAACAAAGCCTTAGAATTTATGTCATCATTATAACCTATAACACTCAAAACCATCATTTTCCCCATCATTTTTTGGATTCCGTTTTGCTCATGCGGAAAATGAATAAATAGATAATCAAACAAAATGTACAAACAGCGGTTCCACGTTTAAGTATAGCTTCATACGCACCGTTACGGCACTGTCACATTAGTCGTAGGTCGTCGTACGATTTTGATGTTGCAGCATTTTCAAGCAGGCTGTGACAGAATCTATACCGGTCTTTTATGACCTTTTATAACAAGACGGCTGGATTAAGGAGGACACATGCCTACTCTCCAAGCTGAGGTTGGTGGGGAAAATCGTGACCGTTTTATCATATGCCCCGTTTTTCGTCCGTTGGTTGGGAGAGCGGACGAAAAACGGGGCATATGATAAAACGGTCACGATCTTCCCACCAACATCTGCTTGGAGAGTACACATGCCCGACTGTATCAAGAATGCCCTCAGTTTGCGATTGTACGACGATCGTACGACTTATGTGACCGCGCCCTATTTTATTAAAAAGAACAAGATCATAAAAATTTTGCTAAAAATGCGGCTAAAGCGAACTATTCTTTTTGAAACAATGCTTGACTATATGTAAATAAACTACTCAGAGACGAAAAGAGCCAAAGAGATCTAGAGACTCAGCGTAACTACCAGGACCTTCATTGACATAGCAATCTGTACCTGAAACGTTCTCCCGGTTTAAGATATCAGTGACAGCGGCCTCAAGTCCTTTAAGATACATGTCTATCGCTAATTTCTCCAAGATAGTTCCAAGAACTTTATGTTTTGGTAACTGCGGTTTGGTGTACTATACAGAGCTTTATAGACTATCTATGGTCATTGACTATGTCTAACATTCAGTGGCTATTGCTCACTTAGTCTATAGCATGCTGTACAAAAATGTAGTGTACTGTATCTACTATTCTTTGTATTTAAACATGGTGATACCGACTTTTATTTTTTTTCAACATTCTTGAGATACCTAAAAGAGAGAGCAGGGGAGTCTTTTTTCATCTTTGTGCTTTTGAAAGAAAAAATCATAAACTGTTATAACTCGTAATACAGATATGATCTGTTGTCTTTACCGCAAAGAAAAAGAAAGAGTGAGAATTTAGTACGCAATGGTCAGTCCCTCCTTTTGGCTTACAAATAACACGGTCTTAAAAGTATCCTAAGAGATTGCACTGCTCTTGAGCAGCCCTGCTCAGAGACCTGTCTCGTTGTTTTCCGGTTCGACAGTGATCCTTGTCTCCTCTACACAGTGGTCGTCGACTTGACCTCCGCCTTCCCCGAGGCCGCCCTGTAAACAATAACAACAACAACAGCAAAATATTAATGGCACATAGTCAAGAAAAGAACAACGGTATGTGTTGTTAATGTGAAATGTAATAAACAAATTAAAACGAAAACCAAAAACAAAGGTATAAGATATATCAAATCATTTCTGATAATGTCAGCCATTGGAACATTTTTAGATAGTATAAGATAATGGCACTTACCGACGAGGGCATCTCTTTCATGACGATAATTTCGTCATGTGTCTTCCCAAACGTCTTCATATGCATCTTGGTCTCCTCGACACTCTGGTCGTCGACTTGCCTTCCGCCATTGTTGTGGCCGTCCTGTAAACAACAACAAAAACAAAAGACGAATGGCACATAATCAAGTAAAACAATGGTATCAGATATAACAAATTGGTTCAGATAATGGCAGCCATTAGTAAATTTTCAAATAGCTATATATATAGCTATGCTGGGCTCAGTAACATTTCACCACGGCAGAACTTCACCGGAAGCCTGAGTGCCAGCCTTTTTAGCTTCCGTCCGCTACCCTAGCTCCGCTGCGCTACCCAAGTTCCGCTGCCGGCAGAGCTTGGGTAGCGTACGGAAGCTGAAACGGCTGGCACTCAGGCTACTTCACCGACTGAGGACAGGGCAGAGCGGTGAAGAAGAATCCATTTTTCCCCATGTTGACTGTTGTCATCGCTAGATGTCCCTGTTCAAGGTTCAACACTATATATAGTACTTACCGACGAGGGCATCTCTTTCCTGATGAAAGTGTCGTATTGTGTATTCCTCGTCATCTCCATCTCGACGACACCATCGTTGTTGACGGTAACGCTCAAGACTCTGGCCCGCGGGATGTGATATTTGGTGACGGTACTCGTGTCTCGATATTTGCTGATGTCAAATTTGCCCCGATGACGCCTCCTTCGTATCTTTTGTTAAAAGAGCAGAAATTTATGTTTAACTCGGGGTTTACTTCAACGATTTCTCTGAGATTTTGATTAAGAAAAGCCTTGTATTAGAAAACAATAGCTACACTTAAGTCGTGTAAGGGGGTGCCCCGGGTGCATGTGTGTGTGTGTGTGTTTGTCTGTGTGTGCGACTGTGTGCGAGTATGTGTACGTGTGTGTACATATGTGTGTGCATATGTGTGCTTGTGTGTGCGTTCATGTGTGTGTGAGTGTGCGTGTATGTGTGTGTGTGTATGTGTGTATACGTGTGTGCACGTGTACGTGTACGCGTGTGTGTGTGTACGTGTGTGCGTGTGTGTATGTATGTGTGTGTATGTGTGTGTATGTATGTACGTGTGTGCACGTGTGCGTGTACGCGCGTGTGTACGTATATGCAACTTTGTCTTACCAAAACGACAGCACCCACAGCACCAATGACGAAGACAACGCCGACAACGATGAGGGCGATCCCCCACCCAGGAAACGTGTTATCCTGTGGTGCACCCGTCTGAGGCTCTACATAAACACAACACCAAGGATGAATGATGAAATATGCCGTACTGTGACTTATCACATTTTAGACAAAAAGTGGATTGAATTTGCCAGTTGTCTATACAGCACCGAACTCACGTATGCTACAACAAGTACAAGATTGCACAACTTGAGAACGGTACTGCACAGACCTACCAATAACGCCGAAGACAAGCCAAAGCACGGAGGTCTTCTGACACCAGCAAAAAAAAAGGAGATTTAAGGGAGCTCACAAGGTGTAGGACGTAGTGGAAATGTAGAAAGACTGACAACTGCAGCATGCCTAAACGACTGCATGAACAACACTGATAAAACTAACATGAAAAAGTGACAAGAGACTGGAAGCTTTACCTGCAACCTGCACAGATTCCTTGTCCACCACTATCCCGGGAAGGAATTCGTTCGACGTCTCGTTGAGTGCCACAAGGAAGGTTTCTCGGACCTCCTCTGGGGTCACTTCGGTTGCTGCGTCTGCAAGGATGACCTCGTAGTCGACAACAACACTTCCGCTTCTGAAGATGTTAGGAAATACCTTTATAGCTTAGTACGGCATATACAAAGATAACGCTTTACTTTACTTTCATTTGGTTGAGATCTATGCAATGATGACCATCATGGTGTGGATGAAGAGGCTAAAACGTAAATGAAACGTACCTGAAGCCAACTATCCGAACCTCCAGTAATAGATCCCCGTACTCCTCTCGGAAAACTGACTCAAGCTACACATTGGAAGCGTCAAGAAGAAATGATTTATTCTCATCAAACACGAACTAAACAGCAAACGAATGCAGGACAAACTAATGATATGCAACAATGACTGTTTTCTATTAATCGTTAAAGAAAGGAATGTATGGATTTTCTAAATATCCTACTCAGGTAGGTTGACAAAGTAGATATTAGTAAATGCTCGTAATACTTTAATCATGCCTCAGATTTATATAGATTGTTTAGTTCAGACCTAGACAGATTTAGACACTAGTCTTCATTTGGACACAGCATGGTTTATCAATAGTATCTATGACTTGTGTTTCATATGAAAGGAAACAAAAATGCACTGTGCCAACTTGATGCAGATTTGTCATAAATACGTACCTTTGTTTGAATGTTACTTTCTAGTTCTTTGTAGACGGGCGAGCTTTTGTTTGTCAGATCACTGCTGAAGTCGGCACCTGGAAGGAAATTGAAAACAAAACGGACAGATGCATCTTTACGCATGGTCGTCATCTTTGAAAATGGATGCTTAAATAATTCAAAGCAATAACATATCTCACTAATTACCATTGGAAGCGATATGTCTATATAGTTTGTTCGTCACATAACTACATTTTATCATGCAAAGATATTGCACGTGCAATGCATATATTATTTTATTTCAACTACAATTAAGAATACGTACCATGGCTGATTTTGAATGTGGCTTCGAAAACTCGTTGACCTTCTGTGACAGTTTTAGCGGTTGTAAGTGTGGAGGCTTCTGGGATAGCTGCTCCTGTAGGAGAAATGGCATTGGTTGTCCCAGCAGGGGTTGTACGCTGCTGATCGGTTGTGGCCATAGTTGTAGGCTGATCTGTTGTGACCGTACTTGTAGGCTGAGTTGTAGTTGCCGTAGTTGTAGGCTGATCTGTTGTAACCGCAGTTGTAGGCTGATGAGTTGTAGGCTTATCTGTTGTGACCGTAGTTGTAGGCTGAGCTGTAGTTGCTGTAGTTGTAGTTTGATCTGTTGTGGCCGTAGAAGTTGGCTGATCTGTTGTGGCCGTAGTTGTAGGCTGATCTGTTGTGGCCGTAGTTGTAGGCTGATCTATTGTGACCGTAGTTGCAGGCTGATCTGTTGTGACCGAAGTCGTAGGCTGATCTGTTGTGGTCGTAGTTGTAGTTTGATCTATTGTGACCGAAGTTGTAGGCAGGACTGTTGTGACCGTAGTTGTAGGCTGATCTGTTGTTGCCGTAGTTGTAGGCTGATCTGTTGTAACTGTAGTTGTAGTTTGATCTGTTGTAGCCGTAGTTGTAGGCTGACCAGTTGTTGCCGTAGTTGTAGGTTCAAGTGTTGTGACCGTAGTTGTTGACTGAGCTGTAGTTGTCGTAGTTGTAGGTTGAACTGTTGTGGCCGCAGTTGTAGGCTGATCTGTTGTTGCCGTAGTTCTTGACGGTTCCATCGATGTAGACTCTGCCATGGATGTTGACAGTTCCATTGATGTAGTCTGTGCCATAGATGTTGACGTGTCCATCGATGTAGACTGTGCCAAAGATGTTGACGGTTCTATCGATGTAGATTCTGCCATGGACGTTGACGGTTCCATCGATGTAGTCTGTGCCATAGATGTTGACGCTTCCATCGATGTAGACACCGCCAGGGATGTAGACGGTTCAATTGATGTAGCCTTTGCCAAAGATGTTGACGTGTCCATCGATGTAGACTGTGCCATAGATGTTGACGTGTCCATCGATGTAGACTGTGCCAAAGATGTTGACGCTTCCATCGAGGTAAACTCTTCCATGGATGTTGACGGTTCCATTGATGTAAACTGTGCCATGGATGTTGACGCTTTCATCGACGTAGACTCTGCTATTGATGTTGACGACTCCATTGATGTTGACGGTTCCATTGATGTAGAATGTGCCATGGACGTTGACGCCTCTATTGAGGTAGACTCTCCTATTGATGTGGATTCTGCCATGGATGTTGACGGTTCCATTGATGTAGTCTGTGCCATGGATGTTGACGTTTCAATTGATGTAGACTCTACCATGGATGTTGACGCTTCCATTGATGTAGTCTGTGCCATGAATGTTGACGGTTCCATTGATGCAGTCTGTGGCATGGATGTTGACGCTTTATTTGATGAAGACTCTGCCATGGATGTTGACGGTTCCATTGATGTAGTGTCTGCCATGGATGAAGACCCTTCGACCGATGTGGATTCTCCCATTGGTGTAGACTCTGTCATAGATGAAACCTCTGTCATTGATATTGACGGTTCCATTGATGGCATCTGTGCCATAGATGTTGACGCTTCTATTGATGTTGAATGCGCTGTTGATGTTGACGCTTCCATTGATGTAGACTCTGCCATTGATGTTGACATGTCCATCGATGTAGACTGTGCCAAAGATGTTGACGGTTCCATGGAAGTAGACCGTGCCTTGTATGTTGACGGTTCCATTGATGTAGTCTGTACCATAGATGTTGACGGTTCCATTGATGTGGTCTGTGCCATAGATGTTGACGCTTCAATTGATGTAGACTCTGCCATCAATGTTGATGATTCCATCGATGTGGTCTGTGCCATAGATGTTGACGCTTCAATTGATGTAGACTCTGCCATGGATGTTGATGCTTCCATCGATGTAGACTCTGCCATGGATGTAGACGGTTCAAATGATGTAGCCTTTGCCATAGATGTTGACGTGTCCATCAATGTAGAATGTGCCAAATATGTTGACGGTTCCATTGATGTAGTTTGTGCCAAGGATGTTGACGGTTCAATATATGTAGCCTGTGCCATGGATGTTGACGCTTCAATTGATGTAGACTCTGCCATGGATGTTGACAGTTCCACTGATGTAGTTTGTTCCATAGATGTTGACGTGTCCATCGATGTAGACTGTACCACCAAAGATGTTGACGGTTCCATCGACGTAGACTCTTCCGTGGATGTTGACGGTTCCATCGAGGTAAACTCTTCCATGGATGTTGACGGTTCCCTTGATGTAGTCTGTGCCATAGATGTTGACGCTTCCATCGACGTAGACTCTGCTATTGATGTTGACGGTTCCATTGATGTTGACGGTTCCATTGATGTAGAATGTGCCATGGACGTTGACGCCTCTATTAAGGTAGACTCTCCTATCGATGTAGTCTGTGCCATTGATGTTGACCGTTCCATTGATGTAGTCTGTGCCATGGATGTTGACGTTTCAATTGATGTAGACTCTACCATGGATGTTGACACTTCCATTGATGTAGTCAGTGCCAAGGATGTTGACGTTTCCATAGATGTAGTCTGTGCCATGGATGTTGACGCTTCAATTGATGTAGACTCTGCCATGGATGTAGACCCTTCGACCGATGTGGACTCTGCCATTAATGTAGATTCTCCCATTGATCTAGACTCTGTCATAAATGAAACCTCTGTCATTGATATTGACGGTTCCATTGATGGCGTCTGTGCCATAGATGTTGACGCTTCCATAGATGTTGAATGCGCTGTTGATGTTGACGCTTCCATAGATGTTGACGTGTCCATCGATGTAGACTGTTCCAAAGATGTTGACGGTTCCATGGAAGTAGACTGTGCCATGTATGTTGACGGTTCCATAGATGTAGACTCTCCCAAAGATGTTGACGTGTCCATCGATGTAGACTGTGCCAAAGATTTTGATGGTTCCATTGATGTTGACGCTTCCATTGATGTAGTCTGTGCCATAGATGTTGACGCCTCCATAGATGTAGTCAGTGCCAGCGATGTTGACGGTTTCATTGATGTAGTCTCTGCCATGGATGTAGACCCTTCGACCGATGTAGACTCTGCCAATGATGTAGACTCTCCCATTGATGTAGACTCTGTCACAGATGAAGCCTCTGTCATAAATTTTGACGGTTCGATTGATGACGTTTGTGCAATAGATGTTGACGCTTCCATTGATGTTGAATATGCTATTGATACTAACGCTTCCATTGATGTAGACTCTACCATAGATGTTGACGGCTCCATTGATGTAGACTGTGCTATTGATGTTGACCCTTTCATAGATGTAGCCTCTGCCATTGATGCTGACGGTTCCATTGATGTAGTCTGTGCCATAGATGTTGATGCTTCGATAGATGTTGACGTGTCCATCGATGTAGAATGTGCCAAAGATGTTGACGGTTCCATCGATGTAGACTGTGCCAAAGATGTTGAGGGTTCCATCGATGTAGACTCTGCCATGGATGTTGACGCTTCCATTGATGTAGTCAGTGCCATAGATGTTGACGGTTCCATTGATGTAGTCTGTGCCATAGATGTTGACGGTTCCATAGATGTAGTCTCTGCCATGGATGTTGACGGTTCCGTTGATGTAGTCAGTGCCATAGATGTTGACGGTTCGATAGATGTAGTCCCTGCCATGGATGTTGACGGTTTCATTGATGTAGTCTGTGCCATGGGTGTTGACGGTTCCGTTGATGTAGTCTCTGCCATGGATGTAGACCCTTCGACCGATGTAAACTCTGCCATTAATGTAGATCCTCCCATTGATGTGGACTCTCTCATAGATGAAACATCTGTCATTGATGTTGACAGATCCATTGATGTAGAATGTGCCATAGATGATGACGCTCCCATTGATGTTGAATGTGCTATTAGTGTTGACGCTTCCATTGATGTGGACTCTGCCATAGACGTTGACGGTTCCATTGATGTAGTCTGTGCCATAGATGTTGACGCGTCCATAGATGTAGACTTTGCCATGGATGTTGACGCTTCCATCGACGTAGACTCTGCAATTGATGTTGACGGTTCCATTGATGTAGACTCTTCCATAGATGTAGCCTGTGCCATGGATGTTGACGCTTCCATAGATGTAGTTAGTGCCATGGATGTTGACGGTTCCATTGATGTAGTCTGTGCCATGGATGTTGACGCTTCAATTGATGCTGACTCTGCCATGGATGTTGACGGTTCCATTGATGTAGTCTGTGCCATAGATGTTGACGGTTCCATTGATGTAGTCTGTGCCATAGATGTAGACCATTCGACCGATATAGACTCTGCCATAGATGTAGATTCTCCCAATGATGTAGACTCTGTCATAGATGAAACCTCTGTCATTGATGTTGAAGGTTTCATTGATGACGTCTGAGTCATAGATGTTGACGCTTCCATTGCTGTTGAATGTGCTATAGATGTTGACGCTTCAATCGATGTAGACTCTGCCATAGATGTTGACGGTTCCATTGATGTAAACTGTGCAATTGATGTTGACCCTTCCATAGATGTAGCCTCTGCCATGGAAGTTGACGGTTCCATCGATGTAGTCTGTGCCATAGATGTTGACGCTTCTATGGATGTGGACTCCGCCATAGATGTAGACGGTTTAAATGATGTAGCCTTTGCCTTAGATGTTAACGTGTCCATCGATGTAGACTGTGCCAAAGATGTTGACGGTTCCATCGATGTAGACTCTGCCATAGAAGTTGACGTTTCCATCGATGTAGACTCCGCCAGGGATATAGACGGTTCGAATGATGTAGCCTTTCCCATAGACGTTGACGTGCCCATCGATGAAGACTGTGCCAAAGATTTGGACGGCTCCATCGATGTGGACTCTACCATGGATGTTGACGGTTCCATTGATGTAGTCTGTGCCATAGATATTGACGCTTCCATCGATGTAGACTCTGCCATAGATGTTGACGTAGCCTTTGCCATAGATGTTGACGTGTCCATCGATGTAGACTTTGCCAAAGATGTTGACGGTTCCGTCGATGTAGACTCTGCCATGGATGTTGACGCTTCCATTGACGTAGACTCTGCTATTGATGTTGCCGGCTCCATTGATGTAGACTCTCCCATTGAAGTAGCTTGTGCCATGGATGTTGACGATTTCATTGATGTAGTCTGTGCCATGGATGTTGACACTTCAATTGATGTAGACTCTGCCATGGATGTTGACTGCTCCATTGATGTAGTCTGTGCCATTGATGTTGACGGTTCCATTGATGTAGACTGTGCCATAGATGTTGACGGCTCCATTGATGTAGTCTGTGCCATGGATGTAGACCCTTCGACCGATGTAGACTCCGCCATTGGTGTTGACGCTCCCATAGATGTATTGTCTGACATAGATGTTGACGCTTCAATAGATGTAGTCTGTGCCATAGATGTTGACGCTTCCATAGATGTAGACTCTGCCATAGATGTAGTCTTTGCCATGGATGTTGATGGTTCCTTTGATGTAGTCTGTGCCGTGGATGTTGACGCTTTCATAGATGTAGACTCCGCCATGGATGTTGACGCTTCCATCGACGTAGACTCTGCTATTGATGTTGGCGGTTCCATTGATGTAGGCTCTCCCATTGATGTAGAATGTGCCATGGATGTTGACGGTTCCATTGATGTAGTCTCTGTCATGGATGTTGACCCTTCCATAGATGTAGTCATTGCCATGGATGTTGACGGTTCCGTTGGTGTAGACTGTGCCATAGATGTTGACGGTTCCATAGATGTAGACTGTGCCATGGATGTTGACGCTTCCATCGACGTAGACTCTGCTATTGATGTTGACGGCTCCATGGATGTAGACTCTCCCATAGATGTAGTCTGTGCCATAGATGTTGACGGTTCCATAGATGTAGACTGTGCCATGGATGTTGACGCGTCCATCGACGTAGACTCTGCTATTGATGTTGACGGCTCCATTGATGTAGATTCTCCCATAGATGAAGAATGGGCCATGGATGTTGACGACTCCATTGATGTAGACTCTCCCATCGGTGTAGACTCGGCCATTGATGTTGACGCTTCAATTGATGTAGACTCTCTCTTGGATGTTGATGGTTCCATTGATGTAGTCCGTGCCATAGATGTTGACCCTTTCATAGATGTAGTCAGTGCAATGGATGTTGACGGTTCCATTGATGTAGTCTGTGCCATGGATGTTGACGGTTCCATTGATGAAGACTGTGCCATGGATGTTGACGGCTCCATTGATGTAGTCTGTGCCATGGATGAAGACACTTCGACCGATGTAGACTCTGCCATTGGTGTTGACGCTCCCATAGATGTATTCTCTGCCATAGACGTTGACACTTCAATAGATTTAGTCTTTTCCATAGATGTAGTCTTTGCCATGGATGTTGCCGGTTCCTTTGATGTAGTCTTTGCCATGGATGTTGACGCTTCCATAGATGTAGACTCCGCCATGGATGTTGACCCCTCCATCGACGTAGACTCTGCTATTGATGTTGACAGTTCCATTGATGAAGACTCTCCCATTGATATAGAATGAGCCATGGATGTTGACGGTTCCATTGATGTAGTCTGTGTCATGGATGTTGACGCTTCCATAGATATAGTCAGTCCCATGGATGTTGGCGGTTCCATTGATGTAGTTTGTGCCATAGACGTTGATGCTTCCATAGATGTAGACTGTGCCATGGATGTTGACGCTTCCATCGACGTAGACTCTGCTATTGATGTTGACGGCTCCATGGATGTAGACTCTCCCATTGATGTAGCTTGTGCCATGGATGTTGACGATTTCATTGATGTAATCTGTGCCATGGATGTTGACACTTCAATTGATGTAGACTCTGCCATGGATGTTGACTGTTCCATTGATGTAGTCTGTGCCATTGATGTTGACGGTTCCATTGATGTAGACTGTGCCATAGATGTTGACGGCTCCATTGATGTAGTCTGTGCCATGGATGTAGACCCTTCGACCGATGTAGACTCCGCCATTGGTGTTGACGCTCCCATAGATGTATTGTCTGACATAGATGTTGACGCTTCAATAGATGTAGTCTGTGCCATAGATGTTGACGCTTCCATAGATGTAGACTCTGCCATAAATGTAGTCTTTGCCATGGATGTTGATGGTTCCTTTGATGTAGTCTGTGCCATGGATGTTGACGCTTTCATAGATGTAGACTCCGCCATGGATGTTGACGCTTCCATCGACGTAGACTCTGCTATTGATGTTGGCGGCTCCATTGATGTAGGCTCTCCCATTGATGTAGAATGTGCCATGGATGTTGACGGTTCCATTGATGTAGTCTCTGTCATGGATGTTGACCATTCCATAGATGTAGTCATTGCCATGGATGTTGACGGTTCCGTTGGTGTAGTCTGTGCCATAGATGTTGACGGTTCCATAGATGTAGACTGTGCCATGGATGTTGACGCTTCCATCGACGTAGACTCTGCTATTGATGTTGACGGCTCCATGGATGTAGACTCTCCCATAGATGTAGTCTGTGCCATAGATGTTGACGGTTCCATAGATGTAGACTGTGCCATGGATGTTGACGCGTCCATCGACGTAGACTCTGCTATTGATGTTGACGGCTCCATTGATGTAGATTCTCCCATAGATGAAGAATGGGCCATGGATGTTGACGACTCCATTGATGTAGACTCTCCCATCGGTGTAGACTCGGCCATTGATGTGGACGCTTCAATTGATGTAGACTCTCTCTTGGATGTTGATGGTTCCATTGATGTAGTCCGTGCCATATATGTTGACCCTTTCATAGATGTAGTCAGTGCAATGGATGTTGACGGTTCTATTGATGTAGTCTGTGCCATGGATGTTGACGGTTCCATTGATGAAGATAGTGCCATGGATGTTGACGGCTCCATTGATGTAGTTTGTGCCATGGATGAAGACACTTCGACCGATGTAGACTCTGCCATTGGTGTTGACGCTCCCATAGATGTATTCTCTGCCATAGACGTTGACGCTTCAATAGATTTAGTCTTTTCCATAGATGTAGTCTTTGCCATGGATGTTGCCGGTTCCTTTGATGTAGTCTTTGCCGTGGATGTTGACGCTTCCATAGATGTAGACTCCGCCATGGACGTTGACCCTTCCATCGACGTAGACTCTGCTATTGATGTTGACAGTTCCATTGATGTAGACTCTCCCATTGATATAGAATGAGCCATGGATGTTGACGGTTCCATTGATGTAGTCTGTGTCATGGATGTTGACGCTTCCATAGATATAGTCAGTCCCATGGATGTTGGCGGTTCCATTGATGTAGTTTGTGCCATAGACGTTGACGCTTCCATAGATGTAGACTGTGCCATGGATGTTGACGCTTCCATCGACGTAGACTCTGCTATTGATGTTGACGGCTCCATGGATGTAGACTCTCCCATAGATGTAGTCTGTGCCATGGATGTTGACGCCTCCATTGATGTAGACTCTCCCATTGGTGTAGACTCTGCCATTGATGTTGACGGTTCCATTGATGTAGACTCTGTCATAGATGTAGGCTGTGCCATGGATGTTGACGGTTCCATTGATGTAGTCTGTGCCGTAGATGTTGACGCTTCCATAGATGTAGACTGTGCCATGGATGTTGACGCTTCTATCGAAGTAGACTCTGCTATTGATGTTGACGGCTCCATTGATGTAGACTCTGCCATAGATGTAGGCTGTGCCATGGATGTTGACGGTTCCATTGATGTAGTCTGTGCCATAGATGTTGACGCTTCCATAGATGTAGACTCTGCCATGGATGTTGACGTAGCCTTTGCCATAGATGTTGACGTGTCCATCGATGTAGACTGTGCCAAAGATGTTGACGGTTCCATCGATGTAGACTCTGCCAAGGATGTTGACGCTTCCATTGACGTAGACTCTGCTAATGATGTTGACGGCTCCATTAATGTAGACTCTCCCATTGATGTAGCTTGTGCCATGGATGTTGACGGTTCCATTGATGTAGTCTGTGCCATTGATGTTGACGGTTCCATTGATTTAGACTGTGCCATGGATGTTGACGGCTCCATTGATGTAGTCTGTGCCATGGATGTAGACCCTTCGACCGATGTAGACTCCGCCATTGGTGTTGACGCTCCCATAGATGTATTGTCTGACATAGATGTTGACGCTTCAATAGATGTAGTCTGTGCCATAGATGTTGACGCTTCCATAGATGTAGACTCTGCCATAGATGTAGTCTTTGCCATGGATGTTGATGGTTCCTTTGATGTAGTCTGTGCCGTGGATGTTGACGCTTTCATAGATGTAGACTCCGCCATGGATGTTGACGCTTCCATCGACGTAGACTCTGCTATTGATGTTGGCGGTACCATTGATTTAGACTCTCCCATTGATGTAGAATGTGCCATGGATGTTGACGGTTCCATTGATGTAGTCTCTGTCATGGATGTTGACCCTTCCATAGATGTAGTCATTGCCATGGAGGTTGACGGTTCCGTTGATGTAGTCTGTGCCATAGATGTTGACGGTTCCATAGATGAAGACTGTGCCATGGATGTTGACGCTTCCATCGACGTAGACTCTGCTATTGATGCTGACGGCTCCATGGATATAGACTCTCCCATAGATGTAGTCTGTGCCATAGATGTTGACGGTTCCATAGATGTAGACTCTGCCATGGATGTTGACGCTTCCATCGACGTAGACTCTGCTATTGATGTTGACGGCTCCATTGATGTAGACTCTCCCATAGATGAAGAATGGGCCATGGATGTTGACGACTCCATTGATGTAGACTTTCCCATCGGTGTAGACTCGGCCATTGATGTGGACGCTTCAATTGATGTAGACTCTGCCTTGGATGTTGATGGTTCCATTGATGTAGTCTGTGCCATGGATGTTGACCCTTTCATAGATGTAGTCAGTGCAATGGATGTTGACGGTTCTATTGATGTAGTCTGTGCCATGGATGTTGACGGTTCCATTGATGAAGATAGTGCCATGGATGTTGACGGCTCCATTGATGTAGTCTGTGCCATGGATGAAGACACTTCGACCGATGTAGACTCTGCCATTGGTGTTGACGCTCTCATAGATGTATTCTCTGCCATAGATGTTGACGCTTCAATAGATTTAGTCTTTTCCATCGATGTAGTCTTTGCCATGGATGTTGCCGGTTCCTTTGATGTAGTCTGTGCCGTGGATGTTGACGCTTCCATAGATGTAGACTCCGCCATGGACGTTGACCCTTCCATCGACGTAGACTCTGCTATTGATGTTGACAGTTCCATTGATGTAGACGCTCCCATTGATGTAGAATGAGCCATGGATGTTGACGGTTCCATTGATGTAGTCTGTGTCATGGATGTTGACGCTTCCATAGATATTGTCAGTGCCATGGATGTTGACGGTTCCATTGATGTATTTTGTGCCATAGACGTTGACGCTTCCATAGATGTAGACTGTGCCATGGATGTTGACGCTTCCATCGACGTAGACTCTGCTATTGATGTTGACGGCTCCATGGATGTAGACTCTCCCATAGATGTAGTCTGTGCCATGGATGTTGACGCCTCCATTGATGTAGACTCTCCCATTGGCGTAGACTCTGCCATTGATGTTGACGGTTCCATTGATGTAGACTCTGTCATAGATGTAGGCTGTGCCATGGATGTTAACGGTTCCATTGATGTAGTCTGTGCCATAGATGTTGACGCTTCCATAGATGTAGACTGTGCCATGGATGTTGACGCTTCCATCGACGTAGACTCTGCTATTGATGTTGACGGCTCCATTGATGTAGACTCTGCCATAGATGTAGGCTGTGCCATGGATGTTGACGTTTCCATTGATGTAGTCTGTGCCATAGATGTTGACGCTTCCATAGATGAATACTCTGCCATGGATGTTGACGTAGCCTTTGCCATAGATGTTGACGTGTCCATCGATGTAGACTCTGCCAAGGATCTTGACGCTTCCATTGACGTAGACTCTGCTATTGATGTTGACGGCTCCATTGATGTAGACTCTCCCATTGATGTTGACGGTTCCATTGATGTAGACTCTGCCATAGATGTAGACTGTGCCAAAGATGTTGACGGTTCCATCGATGTAGACTCTGCCAAGGATGTTGACGCTTCCATTGACGTAGACTCTGCTATTGATGTTGACGGCTCCATTGATGTAGACTCTCCCATTGATGTTGACGGTTCCATTGATGTAGACTCTGCCATAGATGTAGGCTGTGCCATGGATGTTGACGGTTCCATTGATGTTGTCTGTGCCATAGATGTTGACGCTTCCATAGATGTAGACTGTGCCATGGATGTTGACGCTTCCATCGACGTAGGCTCTGCTATTGATGTTGACGGCTCCATTGATGTAGACTCTCCCGTTGATGTAGAATGGGCCATGGATGTTGACGCCTCCATTGATGTAGACTCTCCCATCGGTGTAGACTCGGCCATTGATGTTGACGGTTCCATTGATGTAGACTCTCCCATAGATGTAGTCTGTGCCATGGGTGTTGACGCTTCAATTGATGTAGACTTTGCCTTGGATGTTGATGGTTCCATTGATGTAGTCTGTGCCATGGATGTTGACCCTTTCATAGATATAGTCAGTGCAATGGATGTTGACGGTTCCATTGATGTAGTCTGTGCAATAGATGTTGACGTCTCCATTGATGTAGTCTGTGCCATGGATGTAGACCCTTCGACCGATTTAGACTCTGCCATTGGTGTTGACGCTCCCATAGATGTATTGTCTGCCATAGATGTTGACGCTTCAATAGATGTATTCTCTGACATGGATGTTGACGCTTCCATAGATGTAGACTCTGCCCTAGATGTAGTCTTTGCCATGGATGTTGACGGTTCTTTTGATTTAGTCTGTGCCGTGGATGTTGACGCTTCGACCGATGTAGACTTTGCCGTTGATGTTGAAGCTTCAATTGATGTAGACTTTGTCATTGTCATTGATGTTGACGTTGTGCTAGCCATTGATTGGACACACAGTATACCGAACATTGCAGACACCATTAAAAGTGAAGCATATTGTATTTTTGAAGTGGAGATCACTGTAGGCATTTTGCTAAAACGAAGAAAAAATCAAATTGAGTAGAAATCCTACTTTCACGTTAAGAAATGTGAAAATGATATTATGGGCTAAGGGCCGTTGTCAAATGATCATACCCTAAAACGTTTGATATAACCACTCACATTTCCAATACAATAATGGTGTCTTTCTGTTTACCATATTTGTTTAGTTTAATTAAGGGCAGTAGTAATAAAAATTCCAGTAAAATAATGTGCGTAACATAAGAGAAGGATGGAACTGAATTTTAGAACAACATACGTGTGTATACATTTTTTTCATAAAACTTTTTGTAAACATGGAATTTGTTCAGCTCAACAAGGATCCCTGACAACTTCAATATCTTCTTAATAAGATTTATTGTGTCAGGGTGTTTTAACTGTTTATTACGATAACAATTCTAGGTCGATATAACTTCCCTGTTAAATATATCTAGAAACACACACAAAAGTAATGATTTGTACGTAAATATGGCAATTTGCTTGAAAGGTGCCACTATATAGGCCCGGAACCCTTGTTTTACTGTAGTTTTGATGGCTCTGCCATGCATGTTGCAAGCCACCTTTTCAGGCTTTCTGGGTGGCGCTGGAATTTATTTTGAGGGGGGGGGGGGTCTCTCTGATTCAAAATTTAAACTTGTCGGGGCCAGGTTCTTTTTATAGGGAAATCGTCTTTCTCTTTTTGTACATACATGTATATTGTACCTACTCGAGGGACGTTTTTGGCTAAATCTTAAAGTAATCAGTAACCACATAAAGCAAATATAACATGTTCCTTGTGGCAGACGTTATTAGAAAATCGTTTTATAGTATGTGTAGTTTTAGCCGAAGCATTTTAACAATAATTCTTCACTTATCAATATCATTTTTATACATACCACGCAGATAAAGTTGCCTATGACACCAATGACACCAATATACCAATGTTCCTATTACCTCTAATCACAATAAGTATTATTGAATGAACATAGTCGTTTGAACAAATTTATCATAGTTGATAATTCTATATCGATATTGATCAGAAGGTTCTCTATTTTGTACAAACGCCAGGCTTTTGCAATAATGAATTTAGTTAAGATGGTATAATTACATCAGGAAACGGTATATCACTGTTGACACAAGCCCTTTAAGTTAGTACGTGTGTTAATACATATTAAAAGAACGTTCAGAGACAGTAGATATTACTCCAAAAACTGTACATATCTCTAGCTTCATCTTATACTTCATACCAGTAGTCTTTATAGAGTAGATTACGTTCTAGAAATGCTGTACAAGTTGCCGTACGTCATATACGTATCTCATCAAATTGTTGAGCAATAATATTATCTGCATGCTATTGAAAGTTAGATAAAATCCGTAAACAAACGTTTCTGCTTACCATAAAGTGTTCAAAACGAGGAGGAGAGTGACGGAAATGTCTTATTTCTGCAACCGCTAACGGAAAACTATTCACTGCGTGTCACTTATACGAACCACTCCCAAAATCCCATATATAATACATTTTCCACATCGCCCAGCCAATAACGTGTCAGTTGTGTACGTTTGTATCCTGTTGGAATAACTCGCAGATGACTCACTATTGTTTTACATGTTGTAGTACAGTAGTAGAGTGGTCACTCGCAGTGCAATGGCGTGCTCTGTAAATAATCCATGACAAAAACAGGCTAATAAAATGTCAGAACAGGTGAATCTACGTGTCAAAGTTAGTGAATCAGTCACTTGAAGAACTGGCCATGGCGTATGGGTCTATCACAGTGGACAAATGTCACCTTGAGGCCTTTGAAACTGTTAGCATAAAGTTACATGAAGTTTAGAAATATTGTTGTCGATTTTGCTAATCTGTCTTATGATACGTAACTTAATGTCCTTTTTAGGTAGGTATGACTTTTCCGTGGCACAATGAATTAATTCAAACTCTAGGAGAGGTAGCTGATCCTTTGAGAATCAAAACGTCTTCTTTGTCACAGGTTGCTAGTTCTCTTGCAAGAGAGAAGAGCGAGGTAAAAATCCTCCTGTTAAGTAAGCAAATATTACCTGTTCCTTATGGAATATGTTATGAGAAAATTGTTTTGAGTGCAAGTAGTTTCATCCAAAACATTTTAACAATGTCTCTGCATTTATCAATAACACTTTCATAGATAAAGGTGCCAATGATACCAATAACACCAAGATAAGTTCCTGACTACATTCAATCATAATACGTATTATTCAAGGAACACAGCCGTTTGTACAAAATATACACCCTTGTGATGTTTGATATGTATATGAATATATGTTTCTGCTTACCACAAAAGGTTCAAAACGAGGATGAAAGAGACGGAAATGTCTTGTTTCTGCAACCGCTAACAGAAAACTTTACATTTGTGTCACGCGTATAAAAACCACTCCCCAAATCCCATATATAATACATATTGCACATTACCCAGCCAATAACGTGTCAGGAGGGTACGTTTGTATCCTGTTCCAGTAACTCGTAAATGACTCACTACTTTGCATAGTGTAGTAGTGGGGGTCACTCGTGGTCCAAATATGTGCTCTGTAAATAATCTATGACAAAAACAGGCTAATATAATGTTTATGATGCATCTACGTGTCAAATTTATAAGTGTTTTAGGCACTTGAAAAACTTGCTCATGGGTCTTACTTCTCTCAAGGTTTAAACCTCCTTGCTTCACTGAGGCACATATGTTGATATAGAAAGGGCTAAAACACATTAGAATTACGCATATGTACATTCATATTGCAATCTAGCCGAGTGATACCTCTAGGCCGACCACTTGTTGATTAAGGATCATTAAGTCAGTATCGAAGGATTGATAATATTTCGATGACACGTAATACGTGCTATATTTTCAGCATGATGATTTCTTGACTCTCTTCTGGATTTTCCTATCCATCCGTCTAGACGTCTTGGACGACATCTTAGACAAGAGACGTGATAGAAACACAATCTAAAGACTGAGTTGGCACTGAGGCGCCAAAGTGAACAACCACATGTGGAGGAAACCACTATGAAAAAGAGATAAAATTATTCCAGGGAATGTATAGAAAACGAAAAAAATTAATATATTTTACCATAGATGGGTAGATAAATCTAACTGTTATTTTAAAATTGAATATTTGTACAATGGTTATGTATGAATTTGACAAAAATGAACATTTTTTGTAAAATATACCTCCCTATTTTGGGGTGAAAATTCATATGGCAGCGTCCAACATGGCGACGGGTGGAAAAATCAGGAAACTTGGGAAAGAAACTCGAAGACAAAACGAGGAAGAACGCCTTGAACAGGAGCATTTCTTCCGAGTCATCAGTGCATTCAGACACTACAGGTAACTCTTACTAACTCTTCATCATTGTCTCTGTCAGAAAAGGTCTAATTTCTTTGCAAAGTTGGAGTCTAGGTGCGTTGTAAGGGGGGAGGGGGGCGTTATTTGTGCCTACGCCCGGATCAGACGCAAGTGTACACGTAGTGAGGTTTCCACAGTTCACTGAGCTGTATATAAATGTGCCTGTGATGTGTTGAACAAGTGTGTAGCTTTGATTATTTTTCTGCCTATTCAAGTCGTGTTTTCGCTTGTCTTTTTCACGTGTTGTACGTGTATGCTGTGCCTTTTCGAAGATTCTAGAACTAGCTAGTAGAAGTAGAAGCTTCCTAGATGACTACTGTAAAAATTTTGCGGTGGTTTTAAGTTCGGCGTTTTTGCAATGACATCTTCACCCCGATTTCGATGGTAAGTTACCACCTCGAAAATTTCTGTTCTGTCTTCTACCCGCCTATTCCATGTCTAATTCTAAAATTATACTATTTGTTGCATATTTGCATTAAGCTCCTTGAAAAAGCATCTTGCTTCACCTCAATATTTGAGGATGACAAAATAAAGATCTTAGACAGAAAGAAAACGCAAAAGATTTTTTTTAATTCTAGTATACTGAGTCATGATATTTACTGAAACTGAAGGAAACTTTTAAAAGATTTAGCACATTGATTTAGAACATTGGAAAGCTTGATCAATGTCTAGTCTGTACCCAAGGAGGTTATATAGACAGGAGGAGGCTTTGAATTAGGAGCCTTTGAGCTGAGTTCAAAACCCGTGTGAAAATACAATTAGCATTGACGTGTGATTTGGCCTTGATTTGTATACAGCCCATGCAGGCATCGACGTTATTTCCATTGTTTTTCCCCGCGGCATTCAAGATGGCGCGACCGGGTGACAAGGACTTTGAGTGGAATGATTTTGACTTTAGTCATTTGAGGATAATTTTGAAGAGTTGGAGGAGGCTGCTAACCTCCTTGCTGTACCTGAATGTCTCCACACATAGCGAAATCACACCTATAAATATCTCTAACCATATTTCTTCCAGAACTCACTCCATGCAGCGACTGGACAAGGCTGAGAAGTGTTTCCATCAGCTTCCTCCGTACCAGCAGAAGCTCCTGCCCAATCACACGGCGCACCTGGCGGAGCTCCGAACCTGCGTGGACCAGAACTACGACTTTCTTCTCAACATCATCAAGATGACGGACAACATGTTTGAGAACAAGGACTACACAGGAAATGTGAGAATATTATTTACATTTAAGCCTGTCTTTAGCGTAGAAACCATTCAAGCGACTTGAAGAAATGGTGATAGTAGCTATGTACTATGATATGGACAAATGGCAGCTGTAGACAGGATTCTTATTGGCTGGCCAAATTGGGAAAATAGCCTCTACTAATTCTATCATAATTCAAACTTAGATGGAAATGATGTATACCACACAGAGCGAGTTGTTAGATGTTTACACTTAATTTTTACAGTATCACTTGTCCACGATGTGTAACAACGCAAAAATGCACAGTCACCCACTAAAAGTCTAGAATGTTAACACTAATAACAGCCAGTAAAACTCCAGGTGCCTGCATGCATGGTGTGTGTAGGACATTTACGAGCCAGCTGGCATGTTAGAAGCGCCCTAGAGGACGTTCCAAGGAAAGGGAACTGTATATGCCAGTATTGCTATATAGGAAACTATAGCTAGTGGAGAAAAAGAAGGTGTCATTCATTGTCTCAGGAATCAAAACTCAAACTAAAATATAAACGGAACCCAAATGCTAGCCTGACCACTGCTCGGCCAATGCAAAGCCACTTAACATGTAAACATACACAATTAAAATGGCTTCAATCGCACTATAGGCAGCAGCACCAAATGTGTTACATTGTAACGTTTGTGCATGTTAGTAATTCAGGAATTGAAGAAAAATATTCTAATGCAATCTTTACCACTGGATCACAATATGAAAATATCAGATGTTTCTGATCTCTATCAGTATCACTTTTCTTTCTTCATTTCTTTATTTGAGTTTATCACAGACAATGTGAAAGGGAGGACAAGTTGCCCTCCCACTCTGGCAGGCATCAGTTTTCAATCACTGTTGAAAGATGTCAGATGGATATCTGTAACGTCAGATATTTTCATATTGTAATATAGTAGTATAGATTGAATCAAAATATCAATGTGTACATTGTACTTCTGCAACCTTGTTTCAGGGTGACGTCTGCTCAGACAACACATGTTGTCAGAAACACAGGTCGTCAGAAAGCACCCTCCCTCTTCCTCGAGAGTTTGACATGGACAAGGTGAAGACCACGCTCAAGCAGTTTGTACGCGACTGGAGTGCGGAGGGGAAGGTCGAGAGGGACGCCTGTTATAAACCAATCATAGACGAGATACAACAGAGGTTCCCTGCAGACCAATGGTACAGTCATTTCATTCTTCTATTCATACTTTCATTCATCACGATTAAACACATTGGTCACAATTAAGCCTAAAAATCAAGGGAATCATCCAACCTGTCCTTGGTGCTGATTGGTTAATACAACCCTTTACTTGGTACTGATTGGATAATACAAACCCACCCTTGGTGCTGATTGGTTAAATTTCAACTTGTTACTGAATGTACAGTGAGTTTGCATGTCCTTTAAAGTAGGCTTCTGTCTATGTTATTGTTTCGTTATGACTGTACTTCATCATATGGTGAATATATATATTTATAAAGATGTTTATATTACAAATTGTAAGTGCAATACATGTGTATGTTGTGCACTGGGTTAGGTGATCTTTGGCAGTTATACATGAATATTTTGGTGCCTGGTGCTACAGAAATGTAGGCTAGGCAGTCTAGCTTGGGAACTGGCCAGGTTAGGCTACCAGTTTCAGATGTTTATTGTATGTGTGTGTCCTTACAGTGATCCATGGGAGTTGTCTATCCTGGTGCCTGGTGCAGGATTAGGAAGGCTAGCCTGGGAACTGGCCAGGTTAGGCTACCAGTGTCAGACGTTTACTGTATGTGTGTGTCCTCACAGTGATCCATGGGAGTTGTCTATCCTGGTGCCTGGTGCAGGGTTAGGAAGGCTAGCCTGGGAACTGGCCAGGTTAGGCTATCAGTGCCAGGGAAACGAATGGAGCTTCTTCATGCTGTTTGCCTCCAACTACATCCTGAACAAGTCAGTATTATTGTTCTGATCTTTATACATGTATCAATGTGGTTTGGTGATGATTTAAAGATAGAAATAACAAGATTTTGTTCCCATTAGAAAATGGTATTTTTTTTTTTTTTTTAAATTCTAAGAGTTTTTGTTTGGAAAAGGCTGTGAAAAAGTTCAATAGGTGGTTTTACTTGATTCAATTGCCTTAAACTGTGGCTGACAATTGGAAGTCATAGGTCAACTTTCAGTGGTCCTGATGTCACAAATATTGTCTATATAACTTATAAGACAACTCAAATGTCTAACCACACAGGTGTTAAGGAGTAAGCTCCTTCAATCTTTTCACTGTTAACTTATTCAAATCAACATAATACTAATTATTAAAACGGCCTCATTTTCAAGCGTGTGGTGACATCGGATTTTGCTGTCTATGGCGGAAATGTTTTTTTAAACCTTGACGGACAAAAATCTTTGGAAGGAGCTTCTGGTTCGGTTTGGTTACTAGTAAATGGCATCAATAACAAATGTTGTAAAACATTATTATCATTAAAAGACAGCTCAACTGTCTGACTCCACATGTGTGAAGGCGTCAACTCCATCACAATTATAGGTCATAGGTCAATTATATGTCATCCTGATGTCAAAAATATTGTCTATGAAAGATGTAGCTCAACTGTCTGACCCCACAGGTGTGAAGGTCAACTCCATTACAATTGTAGGTCATAGGTCAATTATTTGTCATCCTGATGTCAAAAATATTGTCTATGAAAGATGTAGCTCAACTGTCTGACCCCACAGGTGTGAAGGTCAACTCCATTACAATTGTAGGTCATAGGTCAATTATATGTCATCCTGGTGTCAAAAATATTGTCTATAAAACTAAAAGATGTAGCTCAACTGTCTGACCCCGCAGGTGTGAAGGCCTCAACTCCATCACGCTCCACCCGTGGATCCACCAATTCTGCAACAACCGGTCGTCGGGTGACCAGACCCGACCTGTTGCCATCCCGGACATCGACCCCCACAGTTTACCCCAGGTCGGAAACTTCTCAATGACTGCTGGGGACTTTCTGGAGGTCTACACGGAACAGGGTAAATCAAGCTTTGCTTTTGAAGACTTGGTACTGTATGTGAGAGAACCCAACCTGCGTATCCAGAAGAGTAGGAGTGACATGGTGTCCTTGGCCAATACTTGAGCCGTAGCACTATAAGCTAACAAAAAAGCATCACCTTTTATTGTGAGTGACCCAAAATTATTAAAACAGTGAGAAGGTAAAGGTCCTATGGCCTTTTTGAGGCCGTAGGGACAGTGGGCTGTTAGTCCACAGTGTCTTTGGCATAGTACATAGGAAGGCGGAGCCCATCTTTCTCCTTTCACTGTCATGAAAGCACACAGTCACGTGGATGTCATCCATGAAATTTACTTGCTGTGGCTTAAAGACCCTGTCCCAAAGATGCAAGATCTGGCCCAGAGATGCAAGGAATCGAACCCAAGACCTTTCGATCTCATGTTCCCAAGCTTAACGACTGAGCCGTTGACACCACTGTACAATGAAGGTTTTGAATATTCAGTAATCTCTTCTCTTTGGCCACTATTTCTGATCACTCTATTGAATGATATATTTTCTTTTATATTTGCAGAGACATGGGACTGCGTTGCAACTTGTTACTTCATAGACACCGCCCACAACATTGTGTCTTATGTTGAAACAATACACAACATCCTCAAGCCTGGGGGCTACTGGATAAACCTAGGTAAGATATTATTGATATTATGAAGTGCCATTATCAGTGAACCTATATTATTAGTATAGATTATGGTCTGGCATTTGTTTGTTTGTCCATTCAATCATTCAGACCCTTCTAGTGCCTAGTGGCACATAAGGCAGTAAGTTTCCTTGCTGTTTCAGAAGCAAGGTATATCTTTACAGGGAGTGGTAGCTAGCCCTTCCCCTTTGTTGGCTCAAAGCCCCTCCTTGAACTCGGGACCCCCATTTTATGTCCCTTCTAAAAGATGGTGCAGCCCCAACCAAATGCCATACCCAGGATTGAACCGGGGTCTTCTAGTTAGCATCTAATTGAAATCAGGAGCTCAACTTTGAGCTACAGGTTGACTTTTTATACCTGGTTGTTATTTTGCAGGTCCGTTGTTATACCATTTTGCTGACATTACAAGCGAGGCTTCCATAGAGTTGAGTTATGAAGACCTGAGAAGTGTGATTCAGGAGTTCGGCTTTGAAATACTGGTGAGTTGAAAGTGTGGAAGTGCATGTACTTAATAATACATTGATTCCAGTTTTTAAGACTTTTGTGTTTTGACATTTCTTGAGTGTATTTCTGTATGTGTTTGTGTGTGTGGGTGTGTGTGTGTGTGTGTGCATGCATGTATGCCTGTGTGTATGCCTGTATGTGTGCGTGTGTGTTTGTATGCATGTGTGTGTGCACATGTGTGTGTGTGTGTGTGTGCATATATGCCTCTGTGTTTGTGACTGTGTACATGAATATGTGTGTATTTGTGTGTTTGTATACATCATTACATGTATGTTTGTGTATGTGTGTTTTGTATGTACCTATGTCCGACTTTGTATGTGTGTGTGTATATCTGCATGGGTGTCTGCATGTGCATTTATGTCTTTGTGTGTTTGTATTTGTGTAAGCATGTTTGCATATTTTTTAGATTTTCTTATCTCCTTACAGAAAGAAGACACCAAAAGGCCTACAATGTACATACAGAACACTAAATCCATGCTGCAATACGAGTATGACTGTGTTTATTTTGTTGCGAGAAAACCTCTTGAAGTTGCCAACAATCACACAAATCATTCTCAAGATGTATAACAGACATTTAACATGTAAATTAAGATGATTCTCACAAACTGTTCTTTACATATGTATATCAACTGCCTACAAGTGCATCTATAGAGGGTTTCACTCACTTACCATATCACCGAAGCAGGCAGGTTTTGACCACCATGCCTATTTGCATTCTTATAGCAGAAACAGAATTTTTGTACTTTATCGTCAAATATTTGGATTATATTACTTCTGATATGCAAATAGGGATACCAACATGGCGACAAGCAGAGTGATTACGTACAGGTAACCTCTAAAGAAAATACCAAATTTCCGCATATGAATAATTGCTGCTTCGTGAACACTCAACCTACTTGCTACAGTTAGAACATGAACACCACTATCATCATTGTACATTTGGAATGATTTGTTTTTTTTGGAGTTTAGTTTTAACAATTGCTATTATGTTGCATTAGAAATCATGGACTGAAAATGCATTTTGTTACACCTATGTCAATTAAGTAAGTAAAGAAGTACATTGAATTTCTAGGAATGAATTTATTATTCATGGTTAAATTATCATACAGCCATTATAGATTTATTTAGCCGCACACTATCTGCTTGGGCTTCAAATTTCGATGCTCTAGATGCTACAATAATATATACTTGGATTTTACTTAGTTGAAAGTTGACTGAAACTATCTAATGATTTTCAAGTTTATGATCACCTTTATAGTCAATTGATAAGGAAAGCTTTTTAAAATCTGGCTCTCAGAGTTTTTTTAATACCAAAGAGAATGTTGTTTATGAAGTTTAATTGCAACTGTAATATAAAGATAAACCATCTGAACTATAGCTTCTCTATTACAGATTAGTTCTAAAAAAGTATTTTTGATGATTTTGGCAAATACGTTGGCCATCAAAATACTTCAGCATACAGTGTGTTTATTCAATTTTCTAGGAGTTAATGTACAGGCCAAAGAATCAATTTCTTTCAAGTAATTCTAATTGTAATTACAGCTTCTAAGTTACACTAATTTCATAATCTGTTTATTTTTAGAATTAGAATCCCGATTTTCATTAAAATAAGCTTTGAGGATTATAATTTTGATAACAACTTACATTTTCACATGAATTCTCTTTTTGAACTTGTAATATGTTTGTGTCTTTAATTTTGGGAACAAAGGTAATTTTAGTGATCCGATGTTAAGTCAGTACATGTTGAATTTGCTTTTATTGTGAAGTCAATTTTTGTGTGAATTTTTCCATAGATATCCCCATTTTTCTCTAAACCTTATGGAAGAGAGTGTTTAGTTTCTCTGTTTTTTTATGACTTAAGTATTTGGGATTTTTCTTCCTCATTCATTTGGACTAGCTAAATAACTGTATATCTTGCCCATGTAAATAAAGCAAACCCCACATTGTTGCCATGACAGACTTTTGTATTCTGTTTAATACATAAATGTACAAAATAGACTATACATCATAAGGCAAAAATGAACACAATACATATTACAATCTTAGAACAGATTTCTTACTAAGAGTATCTTGAAACATATTTTGTTACCTTTCCAAAGCGGTTTGCATAATAAATGTTAGATAAATCATTTATACATGTAACAAATATTATATTAATAGTAGTTGTTTCGATATGTATAAACGTGAGATGCCATATATATCACTGAGGTTCAAAACTCTTTAACCTTCACAGTGCTGAGGAAGCATTTTGACACAGTTTGTTCTCAGGTTTTACAGTAGGACAAAGGTTAAAATGTTGTGATGAAATTGCATGAGCCCAAATGATATCTTGGCACAATGTTTGCCTTTTTTTACATCCTAGTAAAAGGTAGGTTGTTCAACGAAAAATATGATAGTTCTCAAGATATGTTACTAATATGGTTGATATGAAACTGTCTAAGATTTTTTTCCTTTTAGCGATGCGCTTATATTTATATTAACTGCATGATAGAGAAATTTTTGTCAAAAGCTTTACATAGAAAATTCATGTCTCAACATGAAGAAGTTAGAATGCTACAATTGCTGTATGTTGATGAGTCCAGCTCAAAAAGTGTTTTTGTCAAGTAATCTCAAGTCAAAATATACCATTCTTTCTTTCATATTCAGCAATGTCTAAAATAATATGATTACAAATTCTACTTAGTACATTCATGCATATTGATTTTAATCAATTCTCTATCATTGAAATTGGTTACTTTGCACAGAAGTTTAACACTATTTGCTAGTATATATTTCTTTATACCAACCTTATCACAGGAACTTTCCATACTACAGAGAACCTGCATGTAGATAAAATACACTGTACAATATATAAGAGGTACATCTTAGTATTGAAAGGTTGAAAATCACATTGTGACAAAAACACCCCATAAATCTAACATTGAATCTTCGTAACAATTTCTAATACTGAAAAAGTAGGTAAAACCAAATCTCTGACAGGGGTGTCAAATAAGTCTTCAGCAGCATCTTGTACTGTAGTACACTTAAAAGTCTTAGCCTGGAATCCACCCTATTCTAGTCTGGGTTTGCTCCTCTGATTGTTTTTCTGCACAATAGTCTCGCACTCATTGCTCTATTAACGGGTAACAGACTAATCAGCCTTAAAGCAATCAGAGCAGCAAACTGGGGCTGGATTCCTGGCTAGCAGAGTTTAACTTTTGTTAAGAATCTCGGACGTTGCATTCATCTATGGTAAGAACCGCAGTTGTCTCAGAGATATGTGTCGTTGTCCTCTGCATTCAAAACGTAACCGTAATTGAGCTCGCCATAGCCGTTGATTGGGGTGGTACCATTCTGTATAAAGGAATAAAAAAGATTGAGTCAACGACTGCTTGTTCTATATGTGTATCATATCCGATAGCCAAATTATAACTTCTGAAAGTTTTCAATCATATTAAGAATGATATTCACAACGAAATGTTAAAGTCTACATCATTGATGTGAAGCAAACTGACATGATACACTACTGACCTATGGCAACTCAGAAAATGATTTGAAGCTAAGTCACATGTGTTGCTACGACCAATGGCAACACAGAAAATGATGTGAAGGAAAGTCACACGTTTTGCTACAACCAATGGTAGCTCAGAAAATGGGAAGCAGAGTCACATATTTTACTACTGACCAATGGCAGCTCAAAAAATGGGAATCAAAGTTACATGTTTTACTAATGACCAATTCCAGCTCAGAAAGTAATGTGACGTAAAGTCACATGTTTACTACTGACCAATTGCAGCTCAGAAAATAATGTGACGTAAAGTCACATGTTTTACTACTGACCAATGGCAGCTCAGAAGGGTGGCTTCTCATCTCCCTCATCTCTTGAGCGGTAGTCTTCCCATCATGCCTCCTTTCACTCACAGCAGAGCCATGGAAACCGTTGGCGTCTTTCTTGTGCATCCAGAGTAGCGACTCTTTCCTGCCGTCCTCGTTGATAGCATACATGTTCCCCTTCATGCTGTTTCTCCGCGATCTTCTCACACACAGCTGTAATGATATTGAAAGAATGTCAGCGGTTAAACATCTGGATATGGTATTGACGTTACATACTGGGTTTACACACGCATTTCTAAGCACATTCTGACTGAGTGTGCTCCAAGTGTATTCCGAGCACACTCTGCAGCTGAGTGTGCTCCGAGACAGAGTACTCACACTTTGAGTGTGCTCAGCATGTACTTGGAGACGCGTGTGTAAACCGTGCCAAAGTCAAGTCTGAGCTAGTGCCTCTGCATTATGATCATCTGGCAATTGAAGTACAATGTGTTACTATAATCATAAGGCTTTCCAAACGGACATTAATGCTACTTCACATGCATTCTGCCTTCTATGGATATATCATGGATGTGATACTATCTAAACTCCAAGTTTTGTTTCAGTATTGCAAGCTAATGGCTTAAAACCTCTGACATTCTTGCAGTATTTTTCAAAACATTTTTTTGCAACGCCTGAGGGACGGAGACATTTTTTCCTTTTATACTTACCGCGAAGATGATGACTAAGAGTAAGAACACCACCACCACGCCAACAATGATGACTATGATGGCCCACTGTGGTAGAACAAACTCCTGAGGGACTGCTGTTGTCACCATTGGAGGGACATTGGTAGCAACCACTTCTGTGGAAAGGCAAATACAATACAATATGACGACCATGGGCATAGATATAAGAGGACAGGACAGGTCTCCCAACACAATTTCGTTGTTATCATATAGTTAAGATATTGGGGCTTGTTCAGAGACCATTAAAACATCGTGGATGATTAGAGCGAGTAGGGGTCTAGATTAGACTTGGCCCTTGTAATAAACCTGAGAAAGAATTTTTTACTATTAAAAGCAAGCTCACAGTCAAATGTTCCTGTCGCCAAACTTGTACTTACCTGTGATTTCTACAGATGAAGGGTCTATGACAAAGTCACCAAGTTGTGTGTTGTTGTCAAGGGCCTGAGTGAACGTGTCCTGCACTTCTGCTGCTGTTACGTCCGTGGCGTTAGGCGCTAGGACAACGTCATAGTCAACCACCACGCTACCGCTCCTGTAGGGAAAATATGAAGTTTACCATTTAAACGTTGTGACAACACTGTATACTTTTGGTACACTGATGAATTCCAATTTAACCCAAAATAGATAAAACATGCATTGGCCAGCAAATGTTCGTCTGTCTTTCTCAGAAAGTTACTAAAACACTGTAAAGCACATTTAACTATATTGTTTATTTTTATTATTTACTATTTTCGACAATTCTTTCTAAAGGTAAAGGCCCCATGGCCTCCCCAAACCGAATTCAGGTATCCATTTACACCTGTATTAATGGATGGAGTGAGGAAGGTCTCCTAGAAATACTACTGCTGCTCTCAATGCTATAGGATTACACATCCATCCTATATATGTTTGATAGAAATGAATTCAACGCCATTCGGATGCATGAATTCTCTCACCTGAATTCGTTGATGACCACCTCATCAAACTGACTACCATACCGATTCCTGTATACATTTTCCAGCTGTGAATTAAAAGAAAAAAAGAGAAATTCAATGTTAAACTATGTACAAAATTAATGTTCATGAATAGTTTCACCAGGTTGGTTCATTGATAAACTAGCAATACAGTTCGTTGCACACCCAAAACAATGTAGCTGCCAACGTTTCTATAGTCCTTCTGTTACCTTCCTCAGGACACAATGAGAAGCAATGGGGTGTAGAACCAGTTATTATCACCCCGAGAAAGTTAGCAGAGACACTACCGAACTATTGCTGGGCAAATACATTTACGTACGTTTGGTTGTGTAGCAAAAACAATATGTACAAATATTTGCCACAGAGATTTGGAACTAGTATGCATTCTGCAACAACAGTTAACTGAAGGGACCACCCCTGAGATTCATAAAAAAAACATCAATAGATAGCACAAATGTTTGTAAAGAAGGCTGTTATAGTCACTTACCAGGGGCTTGATAGTGTTTTCCAGATTCTTGAAGGCAGGGGATGTCTTGTTACTGAGATTTTCTGTGAAGTTGACTCCTGAATAAAAAAAAATAAAAAAAGATGTGGGCTTGAGAATGGGTCACAATTCATTCAGGACATTTTTCTATCCATCGGAGCAAACAGAGTTACTTAGAGAGAGAAAAATGGGGGGAAACTCTTAAATGTGTAAGAGTGCAATATCTGCTCGAAATGTAACTTCACACTTAAGGGGCTGAGGTTTGAATGGTGTATATATTGTACACTAAACAGCTATCAATTGTTATAATATAATAGCTTTATTGCAAATTCTATTAAAGGCTAGTGATATACCTTCAGTGATGCGAAAGACTCCGTTAAAGACTTTGGGTTTTGGTGGTACTTCTGTAGTCATTGCCTTCGTTGGCATCATTGTGGTCAACAGCTTCGTCGTCAGTGATTCTGTGGTTAAGGGTGAAGTAGTTTTTGCCATTGTCGTTTGAGGAGCTGTGGTGGCAGGCAAGGTAGTGGCATCTGTGGTAGCTGCTGGAGTCGTCTGGTCAGTGGTTGTTGGTGCAGCAGTTGTTGATGCTGGAGGAGGTGTGGTGGGCTGTACTGTTGTTTGGTTGGTAGTGGCTGGTGTTATTTCTGGTGTGGTCAGGTCTACAGTTGACGTCATCATAGAAGTGGTTACTTCAGTGGTTGTGCTCGGTGGGTTTGTCAGATCTTGAGTTGAAGTCGTCATCATTTCTGTGGTCGTCAGGTTGCCTGTTGGAGTGGTTACAATTTCCGCGGTTGTCATATTTGCAGAAGTTGCCATCATTTCTGGTGTAGTCGTGTCAACGGCTGTGGACGTCATCGTTTCTGTAGTAGTCATGTTGGCCTCTGGTGTTGTTATCATTTTGGTTGTGGTCGTCATCTCAGCCGCCGCCGTCGTCATCATTTCTGTAGTGGTCATGTTGGCCTCTGGTGTCGTCATCTGTTCTGTGGTGGTCATGTTGGCCTCTGGTGTCGTCATCATTTCTGTGGTGGTCGTCATCTCAGCCGCTCCTGTCGTCATCATTTCCGTTGTGGTTATGTCGGCCTCTGGTGTCGTCATCATTTCTGTGGTGGTCAAGTTAGCCTCAAGTGTCGTCATCGTTTCTGTGGTGGTCGTCATCTCAGCCGCTTCTGTCGTCATCATTTCTGTGGTGGTCATGTTGGCCTCTGGTGTCGTCATTCTTTCTGTGTTGGTCATGTTGGACTCTGGTGTCGTCATCATTTTGGTTGTGGTCGTCATCTCAACCGCCGCCGTCGTCATCATTTCTGTAGTGGTCATGTTGGACTCTGGTGTCGTCATCATTTCTGTGGTGGTCATGTTGGCATCTAGTGTCGTCATCGTTTCTGTGGTGGTCGTCATCTCAACCGCTCCTGTCGTCATCATTTCTGTGGTGGTCATGTTGGCCTCTGGGGTCGTCATCCTTTCTGTGGTGGTCATGTTGGCCTCTAGTGTCGTCATCGTTTCTGTGGTGGTCGTCATCTCAGCCGCTACTGTCGTCATCATTTCTGTGGTGGTCATGTTGGCCTCTGGTGTCGTCATCATTTCTGTGGTGGTCGTCATCTCAGCTGCTGCTGTCGTCATCATTTCTGTGGTGGTCATGTTGGCCTCTGGTGTCGTCATCCTTTCTGTGGTGGTCAAGTTGGCCTCTGGTGTCGTCATCATTTCCGTTGTGGTTATGTCGGCCTCTGGTGTCGTCATCCCTTCTGTGGTGGTCGTCATCTCTACCGCCGCCGTCGTCATCATTTCTGTGTTGGTCATGTTGGCCTCTGGTGTCGTCATCCTTTCTGTGGTCGTCATGTTGGCCTCTGGTGTCGTCATCATTTTGGCTGTTGTCGTCATCTCTACCGCCGCCGTCGTCATCATTTCTGTGTTGGTCATGTTGGCCTCTGGTGTCGTCGTCCTTTCTGCGGTCGTCATGTTGGCCTCTGGTGTCGTCATCATTTCTGTGGTGGTCGTCATCTCAACCGCTGCTGTCGTCATCATTTCTGTAGTCATATCAGCTAAGTGTGTCGTCATCGGTTCTGTGGTAGTCAAGTTGACCTCTGGCGTCGTCATCATTCCTGATGTCATATTGGCGTGCGATGTTGAAATCGTCTCTGTTGTCGTCATTTCACTTGGTGTCGCCATCGTATCTGTAGTGGTCATATTGGCGTGCAGTGTCGTCATCATTTCTGCTGTGGTCATGTTAGCTTCCTGAGTTGTCATCACTTCTGGTGTCGTCATATTGGCATGTGGGGTTGTCATATCATGCTGTGTCGTCATCATTTCTGTGGTGGTCATATTTGTCTCTGCTGTCGTCATTGTTTCTGTGGTGGTCATGTTCATCCCTGCTGTCGTCATTGTTTCTGTGGTGGTTATATCCGCTTCGGACGTCGTTATCGTTTCTGTGGTCGTTACGTTTGTCTCTGGTGTCGTCATCATTTTGGTTGTCGTCATATCGGCCGCTGCTGTCGTCATCATTTCTGTGGTCGTTACGTTTGTCTCTGGTGTCGTCATCATTTTGGTTGTCGTCATATCGGCCGCTGCTGTCGTCATCATTTCTGTGGTCGTTACGTTTGTCTCTGGTGTCGTCATCATTTTGGTTGTCGTCATATCGGCCGCTGCTGTCGTCATCATTTCTGTGGTGGTCATGTTGGTCATCATTTCTGTGGTAGTCATGTTAGTCATCATTTCTGTGGTGGTCATGTTGGTCATCACTTCTGTGGTGGTCATGTTGGTCATCACTTCTGTGGTGGTCATGTTGGTCATCATTTCTGTGGTAGTCATATTGGTCATTACTTCTGGGGTGTTCATGTTGGTCGTCACTTCTGTGGTAGTCATGTTGGTCATCACTTCTGTGGTAGTCATGTTGGTCATCATTTCTGTGGTTGTCATGTTGGTCATCATTTCGGTGGTAGTCATATTGGTCATCATATCTGTGGTATTTACACTGTCAGGTGCTGAGGTTATCAACTCTGTTGTTGCCACCACCTCTGGTGTGGTCATGTTTGTACCTGCAGATGTGTTGAAGGCTTCAGTTGCATTAATCACTGGCATTCTTGCTGTAGAATCCTCTGTTGTTAAACCCATTTCGGTCGATGCTGTCGATGTCATGTCTGTATCATTGGAGGCTTGCGTCGTCGTCATCACTTCGGACGATGACGTCGCCATTTGCGTTGTCGTCAAATTCATCATCATTTCCATGGTTGAGTTCTCCATAGTGGACGATGTGCCCGTAGTGGTTGTAGGTTGTACGGTAGACAGCATCATTTCTGTTGACGTCATGTTGACGAGACCAGGTGACGTTTCCATGGAATCAGTAGTTGTCATGACACCCGCCTCGTTCCTTGGGGTTGACATATTGGAATGTACCGTTGGTGTCGTGCTGTCTGGTGTGGTCATCAACGTTGTTGCCATGGTATTGGATGCTGTCATATTTGAACCTGCGGCTGTGCCGTCGGTCTGAGTGCGTGTGGTTGTTGCCATGGTGACGTTCTCTGTCGTGTTTGAATTCTGTGACGTAGTACCCGTGGCCATTGTTGTAACGTTGGAATCTGCCTGTGTGGGAGCTGATGGTGTCAGCAGTATGGTGGTGGTCAGCAGAGGCGCTGTTGTTATCACGGCTGTCGTGACATCTGGAGAGGGAACATTGTGTGATATTACTGCAGATGAAATTTAATTGCAACTTTCATAACATCATCAGAATTTGTTAGGTTTGATTTTGTTTGTGTTAAGTCGGATGCTCTACAATACATTACTGATAAAACTTGTTGTTTTCTTCCTTTTCCAGCACCAACCCCAAAAGTCATGTGTTTTCGTGACATCTGTCTGCATTGATTTCTGACAAAATAATCTTACATTGAAAAATTGTCGACATCATCAGAAAATGAAAACGTTGTCCTACCAGGGCTCATTGGTGATGTCATCTCATTTGTTGTGTTCGTCGTGTCTGACGTCATGTTGTTGACGTTTGTCACACTTCCCGCTGACGTCACACTATCTGCGGTTGGATTTGACGACGAGGCCTGCTCTGTCGTGTTGAGTCGCGTGATGGGCATGGTTGTTGCCATGGAGACGCCATTTGTCGTCCCCGCTGCATCTGCTGTGGCTAGAAGAGTGATAAAGTGTTTAAAACTTCCTGCAGATACTTCGGAAATTTGTTTCTTTTCTTCTTTTTTCACTACAGTCGGATCGTGTTTTCATTGTTTCTCTCACGAGAAATTTTGTGTGGTAACGAAGTTAAACCTATGTGAGCAATACATGGAAAGATAGACCAACTGGTCGGTCGAAGAACTAGCAGAGGTATTACCAGGATGCAGTACCTACAATATTCGTAAGGCGCCTCTGTTACAACGTCTCTTGTGTTTTTGTGATTCATCATATTACAGACGCACCATGTGTGGCCATGGAAATTTGCCCACACATACGTAGTTTCTCACGAGTAACACACGGCGGATATGACCGAGCACTCTTGCCATGAGGGAACAGAGCCCAAGATTTACACCGCGAGAATACCTGTGGTTAGGTCATGTCCTTTCCTAACACGACTTCCATTCCGTGCCGAAATTACTGTGAATTAACAACTCATTTTCCCTACGGCCCCTGAAAGGCGATTAGTTCAACCTGTCGTCACCAGGCCCCCTTCCCTCATCGTGGTTTCTTTTATTAGCCTCCATAGCAGGCTTCGTGGTAGGCCTCTACGAAGCCTGCTATGGAGGCTATTACAATCTCTGTGCCTATCCTCCACAGCAGGCTTCGTGACGAATCTTCCTCCATGAAGCCTACTATGGAGGCTATAATGTTCTATGTGCCTAGCCTCGAGCTCCATAGCATGCTTCGTGGCTTGCCTACACAAAGCCTGCTATGGAGGATATTACAATCTCTGTGCCTAGCCTCCATAGCAGACTTCGTGACTAATCTATCTCCACGAAGCCTGCTATGGAGGCTGCGATGGTGTCTCTGTGCCTAGCCTCTATAGCAGGCACCGTGTCTTGTATCACGATGCCTGCTATGGAAGTCATCACTGAGTATCTGTACTTAGCCTCCATAGCAGGTTTCGTGACTGATCTATCTCCACGAAGCCTGCTATGGAGGCTACGATGGTGTGTGAGTGCTCAGCCTCCATAGCAGGCTTCGTGAGCAGTCTCCACGAAGCCTGCTATGGAGGCTATCTGTACCCCCAAAAAATAGCCACTTGTCGTTGTTTAGAATAACAGAAATTCCAACATAATAGCGTTATGCTCAACTCTGTATGCAGAGTTACTGGCAACATAAAAGGTTTCCGCCCTTTCAAAGCTTTTCACTCGTTTCCTTCAAGGGCGAATGAGTCCCCCATCTGACCTCGCCCTTTGTTTGGGCTTCCTCCAGAAGTATTTGACATGCGTGACTTAGAAAAAGGCATTTCTGCAGGTAGAAACCGTAGGAGACAATGCCCCAGTTGTACTTGGGAAGATCGCGAACGATTGTGTCACCGAGGAGTCACGTTTTCCCGTTATTGGTTCCCTATTTTGGGTTCCAATCACCCGCGCATCCGTGCCTGAGGGGGTATGTGCTTTTGCAAAAGGAATGTGCAACAGCAACATGACCGATTGTAAACTTTGTAACTTTCACCTAGCAATATTGTGTCAGCTGCAGGTAGAAAGAACTCCCAACTGTTCATTGTAACAAGGTATAGAATAGTCAATAGAGGTAGGTCCATAGCCTTTTTAGAGGCAGTGGTCTGTTATCTATGCTACCATGTCTTGGACAAGGTGGATCCCATCCCTCTTCTGGCACTGGCAATTTTTTTAAACCCAAACTGAAGTCGGGTGCCCATTAACATCTGGGTTAAGTGAGGAAAGTTGTGTAAAATGCATAGACCAACGTCTAGCAAGGAAAACAGTACCAGTAATGGAACCCGACCTTTCTAACCACTAGGCCACACACCACTCAATATAATGTATGTGCCTTTTTCTGGCGCTTATGGCTGCCACCCACCATAAAATCACGGTGTTTATAGCAATAAAAATAACTACTTCAGTACCAAGATCGACTGCCAGAGGGACGATTGCTCAAATTCCACTAACAGTATACACAAGACTGACTAAAACGTCAAAAATCCTACAAAACCGTCCATGACTTGTTTTTTTTATGCTGGTCACCTGAAAACTTTCACTCTAAACCGAGGTTGATGGAGAAGGTTGTATCCTTCTTCTAATTGTTACCCGTTTTCTGGCGGCCGATCCCTCGTAAAATATGGCACTAATCTGAAAAAAATGTAACAATCTACTCCTCCAACCTCTGCTTGGAGATCGAGAGTGCAACACTGAAAACTTACAAACAGTCAAAAGTTTATTTCTTCACAGAGGTCATAGGAATGCCTACGTCTATGCTGAAAGCCATGTCGCGCATGCGCTGAATTGGGATTCTGTCATCTTTGTGAACTTTAGAACCTAACCCCGAGTTTAATACCCTCATAAATTTCTCCTTCGAGTTGAACGAGTTACAATCAAAACTTTCTGAGATACTTTGAAACGAAATCTCATTCAATGTTCTTCCCTTTTTTCCATCTGTTGTTGATCTGAAAACGTTTTTCCTACTCGACCTTTCTCAATGGCAAGGTTAAGACGCATTGTTTGTGCTCAGGATCAGAGGCAAGACTTGAAGTCGCCTTGGTAAGGGCGAAGTGCGTGAACGAATTGACAAGCTGAGCTCTTTCTTTAACTGTGAGAAATATCGCCAAGTTCAAGATCGTTTAGTGACATATCGCGTTGGGAGGTTTCTTAGCGAGCTTTGCTTTGAATTATAGATAAACCTAGTTCGCGAGAGAGATGAAAACACAAGATAGCAACCCTAGCAACATCTGTTCTTGTCCCGGTGTTGTTTTCACTGACTGACACACCTTGCTGCAAGTACGTGTTCATTTCTTTCATCAAGAATCATATTCGACTCGTGATTTTCCATCGAGTTCTAAAGAAAACCGCAAATTCGTCTAGGCGGATTCAAGACGTACACAGGAGAAAGGTCAGGGGCTGGAAGCAGTTGCAGACGTCTGAGAACAAAAGCCGGAGAGCTTAGTCGTGTTGTTGGAAATTTCTCTTTCTTATTCTCTCCAAGAGCTACTTGCGAAGGCGAGCTACCATGCATTTTGATCAATGATAACCGAAAAGGGGAATATCTGAAATGGAAACGCGTGAAGAAATATTTCCGAAAATGTATATTTCATAGCAAAGTGCACATAAGACAACGTGTACAGCAGTGTATATATCTTAGTTCAATATATGCCGATAGATTTCTATATCGATTTAGTGTCTGCAAAACCTTGAACATGAAACTTGCCCTTTGACCCTTATTGATTGTCAATTGTTTGTAAAAAAAAAAAAGCAGTAAGATAAGTTGCTTTCAGTCACTTTTTTATGCCGCTTTTTTTTTTAAATGCCATTCTTTTTGCCATAATATAATTATTGTGTAGTGGAGACCTTTTTTTACACAGTTTTCCAGTCTCAAAACTACCGGCACCAATCCCCCACCCCAACTTCATACATCCTGTTAACGAATCAGGTTGCGTTTGAAAACACTGTACCTGTTGACTTTGTCAAGCAATACCTTTCGGAAAGTGGCCTTCTCTTTGTCGGTTCAGTTTGTCTTTTTATTTAAGTGTTTCCCTCTAGTCTTTTCATATGCCCTTTTCCCACAATTTTCCCACCATACTTGTTGTATCACACATCCGCTAGTCATCCCAGAACTGTGTGTATAGCATACTTTCTGTGTCCACAGCGTTAGTTCTGGTGCTATTTTCCCAGGGATTCCTGTCTACACTACGAGTTCGGGGGTTGTGTTAGCCCTTATCCAAACAAATGCGACTAAAGCTCGCCCTTTGTAATTCCTAAGTGGGTAAGGCCCAGACAAGAAAGGGGACTGGAGCTTAACACATATCGTAGGACTAGTTCACAATGGACAAGCGTTAGTGCGGGTCTGTAATGGGATAAGAGAAAAAAGCTGAGTGGAATTGTAGCCTAGATTTAGACCCAGAGGTTGTCATATCAACAAAAGATTGAAAAGGATTCGAAGTAGGCTTGGATATAGCTACGAATTTCAACAATGTTTAACGCTTAGAATACAGTCGAACCTGTACCAGTGACCAACTCTGCTTAAAAAACACCTGGCCATTGTTGTCCCCTATTTTGATGGTCCCTTTCATATGGATTATATCATTTTTCCCATGAACACAAGCATTAATTAAGAATCCTGACTAAAATATCCACATGTCGACTGTGACCATTTTATTCAAGCCCCCTGTATGGTCAATATAGACAGGTATGACACTAGATAAACAGTACATCCAGCGATGTTTAAGTAAGCTTTACGATCCGTATACAACGAGACAATAAGTTATAATGGGTTTTTCATCCGACTGTTTTTGACCAATGACTGTGGCGCTATAGACACACTGATATTTGTGTTATATATTAGCTTATCTGGCGGATGTAACCAGCTCTGTCGCGCCGATTGTTATGAGGTGTTTGTATCGTTCTTGGACAGCTCAAATATTTACAAACTGGTTTTCAATAACGTAAGCTTGTCAATCGTAAGTGAATAAGTCACTGTAGCGTTATACACCAATACTGATGATGACGATGACGATGACGATGACGATGATGATGATGATGATGATGATGATGATGATGATGATGATGATGATGATGATGATGATGATGATGATGATGATGATGATGATGGTGGTGATGGTAATACTGTGTCTATGTGGAGAAGCTCCAGCCACCAGCCTCAGGCGCCAAATGTATAGACGTAAAAGAACCCAACACACTAATAGGGAAGAGTACACACTTATGGAGAAGAGTAGGGCCATAGGGGTGACCCGCTGTGCTTTGCTGAAAATGCGATCAGTAGCGAAGCTTTATTTCACTACCACCATAGCTAGCTACTTGAAAAAGCATCCCTTCAACTGAGGATAACCGGTTTACCTTACCTACCTACCTGTCCACGTAATTAGGAAATGGAAAAGATAGAAGCGTTGTTTTGAATGCTTGGACCACCAGAGGTATTCTCCAAGCAGATGTAAGGTGCGGCTCAGTGTTTTACACATGTTTCATACTCATTTTCGTAGATGAAAGGCGACGTGAGCAACTAGTAAAACATAGAAATACATAGAAATATGGTTTAGACACTAGGATTACACATGTGGATTTTATTGCTACACCGCAAACTTTGGTGATTGCATCGAACAAACGGGCTTTGTTTGCGTACCTGTGTTTGGTGTTGACACCCAAGGACACTTCGCGGGCAGGTGTCTTCTTAAGGGTGACCTGACACCGACCTTAAGGAGGTTAGGGGCCTTAAAGAGGGCACATTCTCCAGCCTTTACGACGCGAATGGTGGAATTTTTGGGGAGGGGGGCATAATTACAAAATAAGTGTGTTCACCACTGTAGATAAAGCAGGGACTTCTAAAACAATAGTTTGAATTTAACTACAAATTGAATTAAAATTTTGGACATGAGAATTAAGTGACGTCAAGATTTGCTGAATTCTGATCGGCGTTTACCCTCCCCAGGCCTACAACCCCAACCTTAGTCTACATTTCTAGAGAGAGCCTGGACAAAAATTGACATGAAAAGACATGAATTTCTTTTCACTATCGCTACTCTTCAAAACACTTGCGACAAGAGCTACCGTATTCGATAAAAATAGGTCAAAATGGGGGCATGGTTACAATAGCCAGGGACTGGTGGTGAAGTGGTAATATGTCGCTTTTGAGAGGTCCTAATCGATTATGTTTGAAGTTTGTTGTGCAAAAATGCCGGCTGGTAAATAAAAAGAAGCAGCATAATTGACTTCAATAGACGATGGCTGATTCTAGTTTGGCTTGGCGACATAAAGAAAACGGGACAAAATATATGAGCCCGACAAAAACGTCTAAAAACACGTCAAAAACCAACCGGAGCTGAACCTCTGCTTGAGTGTAGGCTGCTTTAACTTAGTGGGAGGGGGGTATAGGTTGGAGGTAAGGGCGAAAGGTCACTTAAAGTGCATCCTTGTTAATATGTTGCAAATGTATAGCTGAAAGCTTGGCCACTTCGCAGACGTCTAATTATACTGTAAATCATAAAACTTTGCGGGTTTATTCGGAGTCACGAATTCATAGTACTGAGAATATTTCGCTAGAGTTTTGCATAGTCGTTTTCATCTTCCTTGTATTGTTTTTACATAGTCATTTTTAAAACACAGGATTTACCACTGCCTAAAATACGAAACATTTTCCCATAGAATAGCAATTGCAAAGTAGGGATATGAAACAATAAGGCTGACAATAGTATAATGCTACCATATGCACGTAGAGAGAGGGGGTTTCCACGAAATTGATACAGCTGACTGCTTACACGGGGGTAGAATTACTGCACGGCATCCCCGTAAACAATCGGATACGTTGGCGTAAACAGACAATTTACGTACCTGTATGTTTATGTATCAACATGTGCATAGGGCGTAACTCCTGTGCATTGTGCGTGTACCAACTAACGTATACACACAGCTTCTTGTGTTAGCATTGCACAACATTCTACATTTTGCGAAGTCATTCTCGCCAGCAAATTATTTCATTTTCAAGATAGAGTGTCGTTTGATATGTAGACAATTTGAACAAGCTATCTTCATACCCCATCTAAAATATATCAAGATATACCAATGCCATTCGATGCAACACGAGCACTTGCTACCAGAAAATTGAATATGAGCCATATTGTAAATTACCAGTCTTATTACCAATGTTGTATAACAGATTGCATCGATAGATACGCCTTGTAGTTAAACACTTGAGAGCGCAAATGTCTACCCCATGTGATGTAATCACGGTAATATTGCACCCCAAAATTAAACACTTCGGGGTCTAGCCGCTTTGAAGTCCTGACGGTTGGCGGCTTGTGTAATAGATTAGATATTCGCCATGTTGTCTCTAGATCGCGGGCACTACACCCCCCCCCCCACGAAACCTCTGCTTGGAGAATAATCTTGAGTGGGCTAAAAACTCCTTCGGTTATTTGTATTTCCTGTATAAATTAGGGGTTTTAAGCAAATTTTTCTGCGTGCATGCTGCCCGGCTTCACAGATGATAACATTGCGAAATGTTCAAGATATTATGATAAACTTTTTTGAACAAGAATTGCACAAGGTACAACGTATGGCATCGTCTGCTACTGACAGAAAACAATCATTTCATAAGATTAATCTTATCTACGAAATGAACAAAGGTTCAAACAAGCAAACAAACTAATGTACTTTGGGATCAGAATTTGCTTTTAGAACTATTGATGTAATTTGCAACGTTTAAGGCATGTTCTAAATTTATATTAAGGTTGGTGCACAAAAGTCATGTGCTGGTGGATGTTATAAGGGCGGGGTTTTAAGAGTCTTAATGAGGTCAATTAAGACGGTAATTTGAACCTCTTAAGGCGAAGTTTGCTGTAATCAAGTCATCTGATCATGATATATCATCTTATAAATGTTGGAATGTGCATGAGCTGTTTTAAGTCTTCTTGGCGGTAGGTATGATGTTTGTTGAGTGCATATTTGAGAACCCCACCGCCATGAAATGATTTAGAAGCTAACGATACATTTTTTCGCGGTCACCAATACCGTATAACACGTCAACCAGCAAGCACAATGATTTAAATCAAAGACTAAACTTGAAGCTAAGTAATTTCTCAGTGTGGGATTCTCAAAAACACGCTCGACAACCCCTCCTAGATCCTAAAAGAATCTTTTTCCAGACAAATGGCGTGACATTTTATAGTATGTAACGTGTCATCAATTACTTGACCTTTTCGTATCAGGACAAGACGTGACCTAACATTGCTAGTCGCTCAGGGCAGACAAACAGCGTTTCATGGATACACGGGACACAAACTTCTAAGGAATTCAGAATACCATTGCAGCTAAGATTTCCAACACCGCCAGCTACTTAGCAAGTTTTACCAATCATTAAATGCAAGCATTTATCTTTTACCAAAGAACTTGTCTTGATAAAGACTTGATTAAGCTTAAACTTAAGAAGATCTGTCCACAAGTCAATATTTGAAGATGAAAATTACAGAAAAACGCCGACGAGTGACGACTTTTCTTGTATAAGATCTTCTTATAGATAATAGCTATGTAAAAGCGGGAAGGGGGGGGGGGACCCAAGCAACTGATAATGGACGACAATATTTGCTCGCTCCAATTGTTTGATTCTTGGAGATTTGTTTCTCAATTAGCTGTTAGGAAGATAAGGATTCCATTCATACTGTTTTGGCGACGTGTTCCCTAGATGTACGTGTACTTAAGGTTACCAGGAAATCATGTTCTTTCTGTTGTCGCAGATGACAAAGAAGTGTTTTCTTTTAGGCTCAAGGAGAGTTACACATGCAATCCGGCGTGAAGACAAGGGCTTAGTACCATATCCACTTCGTGACGGGATAATTGTCTTATCTTGGGTCTTATAGAACTTTTTAGCTACACACGTAGGAAGGAAAATGGGAACACTGTGATCATACATTTTAAACAGCCGCGAACTCTCTAAAGAATGGGAGACAATGGTGACCGATTATAGTATATAATATACTAGAAAAGTAGGATTTTAAGCGTTGAGATAGACACACCCATTTATAGCGAAATGGTGACTGTTAACTCTAGAGTAACGATATCCCCGTGTGATTGGAAAACAGATGTGAGTCAGTTTAGTTCTAATGCAGTGTTGTTTATGTGTCCCTAATACATTAGATATATAAGAAGCACCTATGAAATGGATCACGTGCCAGGTACAGTCTATCCACTAGCTGTTTCTTCTCAAAGTACTCCACCCACCATTGGGTGACAGAGGCCACGCGGCAGTGGATACAAATGATACGAAAATCCCCCAGTTTAATGCTCGACCACTCAAGAGACTTGAAGAAAATGGCCACAATAAACGGGACTCTTAATGCACAAGGTCAATTGGGAAAATAACCGTCAAAAAGTGGCCACAGTGGCCATGTAGTCCTAAAACACAGATGGTCACTTGAACAGGTTCGGCTGTACCTCTTATTACCATGCCTATTTTGGGGTGGTGGAGGGTATAAGATTTTTAGGGTATCAGCTTGGACCCCGCCCCCCCCCCCCACATCTTCTGAAAAATAGAAAGCCCCTGTATGGTTACGTTGACAGGTGTAGTGCCCCCCCCCCCCCCATTGCCTTCTTGCAACCACGTCCCACACGTATCCCCTGTCGTTATTGTTTGTTCTTTTCTAAGATTGAATATTCTACATTCTACAGATCCTGCACTACCCCGACCTGCTACGCACGTTTGCATAGTCATGTTTCATCAACATGCCTTTCTAGCCATAACTTGCCATTCAATTTTGACTAAAAATAGTGTAATCCATAGCAAACACATTTTCAACAGAAAGAAAAAAAAAACAATCTCAATCTCAAGCTACTATCTTTAACCCTAGATATAGTATGTCGTATTTAGTTACTTTAACAAAACTGACATTCCTCTTTAGTGTCATGTCAACAATAGACAGTTGTGTCAACAATAGATGGTTGACACAAAATACATGATTTGATACTGGGTACGTCAACGTTGATATGCGGGGATGGTAGGGAAAGGGAAGAGGAGAGGCTTTTTATTCTCATTCTATCATCTCAAACTCTCTCATTCGGGCTTATTCTCCAAACAATACCTTGTTTGCTTAAGTAAAGCATATGTCAATTAAAATATTATCTTTTTCATCGTTGATTCATTAGTTATATAATTTTCATCATCATAATGTCACAGCAAGAGATTCAAACATCTTATTTTGACGAACCAACTTATTCTGTGCACCCAACCTACGTCATGAATGGCCACTTGTTGCACGAATAAGGGGCTATATTTACCGTGGGTGGCGCACAGCCATTTTCTGCCAAGTGGAGCCCGGCTTGTTTGAATGGGGGAATATCATGTTTGCCTAGTAGTATCTCCATTTACTCTGTCACGCCGCAAAGTCGAGAAGGTCGTCTTTTCCAACGATAAAGTCTAGATCGTGACTGTACAGATTCGTCACGTGGCAATAATTCACGTGTCTTCGAATCTGTAGCTAGCTTCGAGGTTGGGGGCAAATCGTTTCGTTTATCTACAACAGCAACAAGGACAACAATAAAAACAATTTTTCCTAGCTGCATGTTTGTGCCAGGAGGTGGTTTGGCACAGAAACGGACAGCTATTAAAGAAGGCGTAACGATGTTGCCTGCCAACAAACATCTGCTTGGAGATTAGATTTTCAGGACATGTACACATGTATGTGTGCCCCCCCCGCCTCCCACTTTAAATGAAGAACTTTCAACCACCGAAATGTTGACTCAAACTACTTTAGACTTTAAATAAAGACGTTTAGACATTTTTATTTAGAAAGCACAGAATAACAGATTCAGGATATTCCTGACCCGTATGATATTACGTATATGTGCCGCCCTCCCAACCACGAATTTTGACTTGAAAGAGACTTTTCCACCAGTAACACTGACATTGACGCAAACCACTGTCGATTTCAAATGAATGGAGTCTGAGCCATTTATTCCACATAAATAACCACGAAAGAATATCTTTGACACTTGTTACGTATGTCTCTACGTATAAATTTTGGCATGAATGGTTTTGCCACCCGGACACAGCTGGCCTTATGACGCAAAAATAAACACACAATGACACACCGCCATTAACTACGGTCAATATGCTATGGCGAGTTTTGTTTTATCAGTTCAAGGGTTTCAAATACAGTTCAATGTGCCGTGGCGAGCTGTATTTAGATTTGAGGTCCACTGACCCCCACCTGTTGCGTGCGTCTATTAAACCGTATCTTTTGAAGTGCCTAGAAAACCTTCAAGTGGACCGAAGACGAATACGGCTAAGTTGTGCAAACATTCAAAATCTAAGATGCATAAAATGATTAGCAGATACTCAATTGACAAACGCAAGAAATTTATCTATGATGTAGACGTGACCTATGGTATTAGGTAAATTTCAGTTACCTCCTCAAAATGAATAAATGAATGAGTGAGTGAGTGAGTGAGTGAGTGAGTGAGTGAGTGAGTGAGTGAGTGATAAAATGAACCAACGAATGACTAATAAGAATGGCTTGCAGGTTTTATCGCAGCGGTATTTATAACCGGAAGTTGTTGAGTGTGATTGACACACCTAGCGGACGACATATTTTCCGCGCGTCTCTTAACACCCCCCCCCCCCCTTACACAAACATTTAAACACAAAAAATGACACAGGATAGAGATTTCAACAAAACCTCATAACCCTCATCTCCTGCTCAACCAATCCTTACTCAGAAATGGTGACTATGATTGACAGGTGCCTCAGACGACATTACCACCGTTGCTACCTGTCACGGCTGAGGAATGTCAGTGGCACTGTAACAGGGCGGAGCTCACTGTCCACTTTGGTAAAAAAATGTAATATTTGACAAATTTGGTGTTTCGGTGCCAAAATATCGATTATAAAAAGCCTTCCCGTCAGTTATGATATAATACAGGCACATACGTTTGGGTATTTTAAGAAACCATTAAAAATGGCCACAGCTGTGTACTAAAAGTATTATCACTGCGCCCCCCCCCCCCCTTATAGTGCATACATGTACACTTCTTTCATGTGCACTCCTAGATACGTTGTAGTTGAATTATTTTACTAGATGAATATGGAATATTACTTACAATATCTGTACTGGGAGTAGGGCAAAAACGCTACATGTATGTAGGGCGCACCTGATATGTGATACATACTCCACTATCCCGTCACCCAAACGGCAGGTGTATTGTAACCAATTAAAAGCAACATCCACTCCCCTGTACGGTACTCTCTCATCATATTTCCTCAGCACGCGCCAAAAATATTCACCGAGTCGATATCAATACCGCCACCCCCATTTAACGCGACAGGTGTATTCTACCTAAGTCTCCGAGCTCAGCTAACCAAAGCCCTCTCAAGCCCGCGCTTTCTTCTGGAGAGGTGAAGTGTACAAGAAATTGGCACTTGTGTCGAAACGCGACCGCGAATGTCGTCCTCGACGACCGAATATGGTGTGCTTTCGAACTTAACACACGACTACTTAACCCACGTTCATATAGCTATCTACAACAGGTGACGCGATTTTAGTGGTACATGTGTTGCCCTCAATCACCCACTTCGAGTTGTTTTCCAGGTAATAGTCCGCTTGCGCGATTTGTATACTTTAAAGAATGCCAGCCTAAGGGATCTCTCCCACAGACGAAAAAGAAGAAGAAAATTAAATCAGCATATCAAGGGGTTTATGGAAAAAAAGGCATGTAGACTTTGAAGAGAGACGGAGATTTCTGTGTGTATTTTTGGATCTACTGGATTTGATTGTACCTCGCGTAAAAAATGCATTCGCTTTGCCTCAGTTTGCTACAAGGTTTGCTTGAGAAAGAATGCTCTATCTATTTGCTTAGCCGTTTGAATGAGGATGTTTATACACATTTGTAAAACAAGACTCGTACATCACAATACGAGCCAAGAATCAAAACATATATACCTTGGGTTGTGGTGTTCTGTGAGACGGAGTGTTGTAAGCAAAGGAGGAGAGTTCCCAGTGCAAGTAGTCGGTCCCAGCGTCTCGCCGACATCTTGAGTTGCTTCTTTTGTCCTTAGGAAGGAAATGTGAGTGCAAGGTCGTGGCGCAAGAAACCCGCGGATGTGCCGCTCTGCAAGTCAAAAGAGTGAGTGGTGTACAAGCTAGAGCCAACGATCAATAGAGCCTTTGTTGGAAAGAATGCCGTCAGCCGGTATAGCGTGTCGGTTTAGCGCTAACGATGCGTTCTGTAGTTGATCCTGACCAAAAAAAGGGTCGTCTAGTTTTCCCTCAACGAAACAAGCGAGTTAGATATTCGACCACTTGTTGATTCAATCCGAGTGGGAGTGAAGTTCTGGCAAAATCCGAGTGAGCTGTCTCTACACGTCAAGCCTTGGTCCGCAGCGCGCGAGAAAAAAACGTCGTCTGCAAATGACACTCGCCTGAGGGAACTGGCGTTTCTTCCTGTGCTCTCGTGGTGTCCTATCGTCTGCAGAGGAAACGCTGAGGTTGTCTGAGTCACAGCGACGACGTTAGGCAGCTAAAACAACGCCGGTCCATTCCCGCAACCACGGTGTGTCACACGCACACGAAGTATGCAAATACAAGTCACAGGAAGTGGGCGTTCCACATTGAAGTGTCGTGCCTTCGCGTTGCGTCAAGCTTCATTGCCGATTATTCAAGGGTTTGCGGTTGCCTAGACGACGTTGTTGTTGCCATGGTGACGTATATCAAAGGTATCTAGGCAACGGATCGAAGGTCGTCCCTACTTGACATCGCAAACATGAAGAAAAGAATCGCTGTGAGCTGCTTTTCTTAAGTTTAAAAGAAACAGGTGACATTTTATGCCCCAGAGAGGAATCAGATTAACAGCTATTGTGCCTCCATTATGTTAATGATTTTCTCTTAATAAAAGAAAAAAGAAAATTATGAAGGTGAACGTTAATATCCTCTAAAATATGGGCGCCACATTACAATGATGCTTTAGTATCTTCGTAAGATCGTCGAGGCATTTTTGGCATAAGTATAGGTCTTTAAGTGTTTTTGCAGCTGCAACAATTACTTTTATTGCACCCCCTGTGTACCTAAACGGATAAATTACCATAATCCATCATAATAAGGTGAAGCAAACACAAAGTATTAAGCGCGTTTACTGATGATCAGGCTTCATGCTGGGCCTTTTTAAAATTATTATTAGCTATTTTCTGGTGCCTGTCAGAAACACCGTTGAATCAGAAAACGGATGCACCACTGACAAACAGCAAATAATAATCAATAAAAAAGGTCAAGCACAAAGCCTGCTGACAAGGCTACCATGTTCTCATACCTACCTTACATACTTATATCCTGCTAAAAAGGTCTAAACACCACCTGTCAGCATCAAAATGGACCCGTCCGACCTCAGGAATCAAAGGTTGACAATATGCAAAGGGCCAATCCATTTAGTTATAAAGGGATGTTCCTTTAACTGTATTGATGAAGAATGCAGAAAACATGCGCATATCCATACCCCTGTCTACACTAGTCACATATTTCATTTGAAAAAAAAAAGATCTGTATATTGATCGTTCTTTGCATGGATCAAGTAGAGAAGTATGTAAAAAAAGATCTCTGTGTATGTAGAAGAGGCATTTCTATCTGCCTCTTGGTATACGAAACTTTGCAAAATATGCTACACAAAAAAATAATTCCTAGCTTGCCTGCGAGATTTGTGTAATATTCGGACAGACCAATCAAAACTATGATTTATGTCTAATCTCCCTAAATCCAAAGATAAAGAATGGATCTACTTGATTAAATAGGTTGCATAAAATTTAATTGATAGAATTTCATCGATATAAGCTTACAAATATATAGCAATTTTCTCTAGCTCACGTGTGAAACAAGATATTCTGACAGGCCATTTAAAAGTATAATTTTTCTGTTATTCGATCATCAAAAGATGAATGGATTTATAGTTGAGCTGTTGTTGTCCTAAGCCGGGAGGCTGCCTCGCTCCTTTGTCCTCCTCGCATCACAAACGGAGCTCAGGCGACGGGAGACCAATTTATCAAGTCGTGACCTTTTCCAAACCATGGCGAATCCGTCCGCCATTTTTATTCCAATCGTCCGGATGAAAAGAAAATGGCGGCGACTCATAGTGCCCGGATGAAGGCGACGATTGTTCTACAAACGAGGCGAAACGGTCACACAAGAAAAAATTTTGATCGTTTCAGTTACAGAATGATTGGATTTTTGTGTGAAAGAAGCGCCTGTTTTCGTGTTTTAATGAATGTCATGCGATTCTTACTTGTATCGAGGATGTTTTTTTCTTGCTTATATCGTGAGAACTGGATCTTATACATTATCATTTGCAGAAAGGATTTCCACAATAGAATGACGTTATGTTGAATACATAATCGCTAAACCAACTAGGTTTGAAACTATTTGCTAAGATTAAACACAATGCAAAAATACACATTTCCAAGGATGAGGCAACGACAAATAAAAATGCTTGCGCTAAGCAACAGAGTTGTGCGACGTAAGAGTAAGTTACATGGTTGAAACAAATTACAACTGTTAAAGCGTTGCTTTTCCTTCGTTCTTAGAATAAAGTTTAAGAGTAAGAATAAAAATACATTTAAGATATCAAACTTTTTTAAGGGCTGGCTATTCTCCGTAAGGACGATGTCCCCATAGCTCAAATGGCTGGAAATTTATAATCTCCAAGCAGATCTACACGGGGCGCTGAAAATCATATATGCTAGCCAGAGAAGTTCCAGTCAGCCATATAAGCTCCAGTCAGCCCCGATTTTCAGCGCCCCGTGTAGATCTGCTTGGAGATTAGGAAATTTAAACCTCAGTAAAACTCCTGGTTCTAATTTAGTTGCTGACTGGGAGACCCCGTTTCAATCCTGGGACAGGACGTCTCGATTGGGGCTGCACCTGTCTTTCGGAAGGGACATAAAAATCAGGAGGTCTCACCAATGGGAATGGGCACGGTAATGGGGAAGTGCTATTAGCCACTCCCTGTAAAAGTATGCCCTACTACTGAAACAGCCACAAACAGTTTCTCCAAGAGTTCAAAACTCCCGGCACGACTGACCTTATAAGGTCACTTCCGTTCACATCGCCGTGCCACCTGAGCGGCGTCTGCTTTGATATGTAAATCTTCTAAAAATAGTGCACTATAAAGGTAGAGGCAACATCCGTGTAACTTTAGACAGACGAGCTGGCTTTCTGTGAGCTAGGCTGTCACATGCCTTTCCGTCGTCTTAGCGTTTAAGGTTGAGAAGATAGTTACTGTAAGTTCGCGTGGTTTTTATTTCACGGTAGGGAGAAAATGGAGTGTTCGCGGTGGTTTTGATTTTGCGTTTGAAGCAATAGTAGCGATACAGTCATATGTGGGAAAACGTTTGCGGTGGTTTTAGGTTTGTTCTGAAGAATTCACCGCGAGAACCGCCCACATTAAACCACCGCTGAACTTTTCTGCATTTCAAGTGTCAAGTGTGGGGCACATTTAGCATCCGAGCATGCAGTGATTTCCGCAGAAAAGATGAGATGCAAGGGGTTTCTGAAAACGCATGTCTATAGTGTATAAACATCAGCAATGTATTTTACAAGGTATAAGCTTTTACGCTATCGAAGTGCTTTTAAAAGGTCAATAAGATAGCAGGATACGTAGTACCAATTGTAGGACACGTTTTCTGGCGCCCGAGCAGTTATCAGTTCTTGGAACCAAGGCTAATGTACAAATATTAAAAACGCCTGCTTTGTAGTACACGTTTGAAAAAGAATGCCTTTTAAAACCAATCGTTGTCATTTAGAATTCGAAACGGTTTCTGAGAAAAATTATCGAGATTATAGAATTGTCATAAAAAGGATGATTGATTACGATTATTTATCGAACGAATTTTAAAACATATAGATCACTGGATTTCCATCTTTTATGTCATTCAACTTCAAGTATATAAGTATACAGGAAAAAATGTAGGAATATGTCTGTCGTTTCCTCATATCATATATTGATTTTTTTAAAACTTCGGAGAGACAGCACGAAATTTGCATATTTAAGCGTCATTTTTACACCGCATTCAACAATAAGTATTAAAAAAGGATCTATCGTTGGCTTTAAATTTGCGATTTTCTCCTTAATTCAGCAAAGTCTACATAGCGCTTCCCCTGCGCCTCCCGTAAATCGCAGCGAGCTGAAAGCGCCACCTAGCGGATATTTACATTCGCCAAGGTTATGTTTTCGGTGCCAGTTTGTGTGTATGTGTGTGTGTTTATGTGTGTGTGTGTGTGTTTATGTGTGTGTGTAGACAGAAACAAATTTACCAAAATTTACTTATGGAATATCAGAAAACAGTTCAATCAGGAAGAACTTTATTTAACTTTAAGGCGATCAGTATATCTTGATCTTTAATTTTGTACCCAATTCTCCTTCACTCACTAGTCTTCACATTTCTTTTACAAGACATACCCCTCATGAAATGCACTCAGCAAGTATGATGGACTGGTTAAGAAAACCAACTGAGTTTTGAATGCAAAAATGCTTTCTCACATTCTCAGAGCAGCAATCTGTATCCAAAATAATGAAAAAAGGGCAAGTTCAGGGTGTCACAATCTCATCCGTGAACATTCCTGGCCATAAGGACTCACCCCAAATGGACGATATGCACAGACTTTCACTGTACTTTCTATATATAGCAATGTTAACATAGTTGATAAAAAGACATTGAATCTTCGAATATGCTGTATACAATTAAGATAAATTAGCCATGAACAAATGTGAACTGTGACCTGTCACAAGAAAACCCTTAAAGCATATTTACCAGATTACAGTTTGGGGATAGTTACACTGATGTGTTCCCACAATGGAATTGGTAAATCTTTAACCCTGATCATTGTATCACTTTTCACATTGTAACACTGGACCTTACAGGAACCAATGGAGCAGCCTTCATCTTCATACATACCTCCAGTAATGTAGATCTCAGACCCACATACAGTGGCACTACTTAACTCCCATGGAGCTATTGAATCAGCCATTTGCAAATAGCAGTCTTCCTGAGGATCATAGCACAGTACATGGTCTAAGTTCACTGACTTTCCACCAACCAAATAGATCCTAGAGTTAAATGTGCAAGCATTTATGGATTGCATTAAGTTTGGCAATGGTGTTGCAAAAGTCCATACATTCAGAGTAGGGTTGTAACACTGAACTTCAGTCCTTCCCCTGTAGCTGATCTGACCACCAAACACATAGATTTTTTCACAACATGTAGATATGCCAAAACAGCTGACTGCCTGTAGAAGCGGTGCTACCTTGTCCCAACTGTCTGTCAACTCATTGTACACTTCTGTCACCTCTACATGTGACTGATTAAAAAACTGCTGCCTATGATCCCTGATGCCACCAACAACGTACACCTTTCCCTGCAATACCGCCATCCCATGATCATATCTTCTCCTCCTCAGGGATCCCAGCTTCATCCAAGAATTAAGAGATGACCTGTACCTCCATGCTTGAGATGGAGACTTCCTTCCCCCTGTCACAATCACGTCATTCTTGACAACACACGCGGCAGTTCCTGTGCTGTCATGAAGGGGCTCTGGTAGTGGAGTACTGTGTACAAGATTGCCATGGAGGTCAAGTCTGTACATATTACAGTTCATTTCCATCATGTCTTCTCCTTTGTCTTTGACACCACCGAAAATCAGAATTTCTCCTTGAAAAATTTGACAACATCTTTCCTGTACAGTTTGGTCCTGTATCAGTTCCTGGATTCCAGAGACTGCTCCCAGCACCTTGTCTGTCTTCATAATGTTCTTGAGATAGTGTTGATCCACATGTGAAAAACGAACGCACTCAAGCAGCTCCTTGAGGTAACCTTGACGTTCCTCAAGATCATGTCCGACCCAAAGCAGGATCACCTCCAACACTCGTTCTTCTTTCTCGGCATGAAGGTCATCTTTTGAGATGTACGTCTTCAGAAAGTTGACAGGCAACTCAAGGAACTCTTCAGTTGTGCACACATATTCAAAAAATTTCAAAGCAAAACTTCTTGCTATGGCAGACAAATATGTACAGGACACTTTGTCTGCCAATGCCCAAGTTACCAAACATGTCTCCGGGTCCAAACGGGCTGCTAGAAAATTTTCACATCCCTCTTCAACACGCCCAACCTGCAGCATGTTGGCTGCTTCATACAGAGGCTGGACATTATCAGTGGTGATGCAGACTTTTGAAGTGTAAGCAAAGTCCACTAACAGTTGTAGCGCCTCCCCATCCACCCCTCCTATCTCTATCTTAGCCTTCTTACTCTCATTGTGGGCTCCACTGAACATGGCGTGAAAGTAGTCAGAGCAGGCGGACAGAACCAAGCGATGACAGGGGATCTCTTTTCCTTCAGCACACAGAGTCACGTCCACCAAGTGACCCTCAGACCGCCAATCCTGTAACCGCTCGAGAAACCAGGCTGGATATATTTTACTGTAATCATACACCATTTTTTTACCCACAGTCTCATTGTCATCTAATGTCTTACTGACTTCTGCGGTCTGCTCGTTGTCAACTGACTGGGAGTTGTCCATTGCCTAATAAACAGAGGGAAACAGGTCAATCAGACACAATTTCATTTGAGAAAGTAAAACAGTTAATAAAGCACAATGAAATCAATCATTATATCAATCAAAAGCAAGGACCATGTGCCTCAAAATACTGTCAACGCATTATAGTTCATGAGGATTTAATTCCGCGCTAGGGAGAAAGTACAAGTGGACTGTTTGCTGTGGTTTTAAGTTTGCATTTGGAACAAATGATAGTAGCGCTACAGAAACACTTGTCAGAGTGAAACCAAGATAGCAAAGAGCGCACCGCGAAAACCATTCACTATCCCTGCCTCTAGGATTATATCTAACAATACTTAACATCAACGGACTGAATGTCGCCTATTGCCTTTAACAAAGAAAGGGAAAAAAGCTGCTCAAACAAAACACAATTTCAGTTTAGAAAGTAAAACAGTAGCACAATGAATATCAATCAAAATCAAGGACCATGTGCCTCAAAATATCTTAGGATTATATATGACTATATCTAATTTGGATTGAAGAACCTGGCCAAAGCTTGCCTACTTGACAGATAACCAGAGTAAAACCAATCACGTCAATAGTGGGAGCAACCAAACACACATGTATATGCTCCGCTCGTGTGCCCCCCTCCCCACATGAATTTCTGAATCGATTTCTCGTTAAGTGCAAGGCTTTGACGTGAGTTACGTTCGTTTTGATACACATGTAGTATCAAACATATACCTACACTCTTTTGGAGCCCGGAGGAGCTGAAAATTGTGGCAAAATGAGCAAAATAATGTCAAAACGTTTACAGATCTTCACAAGTTCGCGCCAACATACAAGTCAGGGTTACGGGAGCATAGTATCTGTACCATTTATGCAAATATTCTTAATACATATGCAAATTTATTATCTATTCTAATTACATATAAAGAATATATAACAAATAGTGTACAAACCTTCATGGAGAAAACATGGAAAAACCATGGAGAAACCTTGAGATTCATGGAGAATCCTTGAGATTCATGGAGAAACCTTGAGATTCATGGAGAATCCTTGAGAAACCTTGAGATTCATGGAAAAACCTTGAGATTCATGGAGAAACCTTGAGATTCATGGAAAAACCTTGAGATTCATGGAGAATCCTTGAGAAACCTTGAGATTCATGGAGAAACCTTGAGATTCATGGAGAAACCTTGAGATTCATGGAGAAACCTTGAGATTCATGGAGAAACCTTGAGAATCGTGGAGAAACCTTGAGAATCGTGGAGAAACCTTGAGATTCATGGAGAAACCTTGAGAATCGTGGAGAAACCTTGAGAAACCTTGAGATTCATGGAGAATCTTGGAGAAACCTTGAGATTCATGGAGAAACCTTGAGATTCATGGAGAAACCATGAGATTCATGGAGAAACCTTGAGAATCGTGGAGAAACCTTGATAAACCTTGAGATTCATGGAGAAACCTGGAGATTCGTGGAGAAACCTTGAGATTCATGGAGAATCCTTGAGAAAACCTGAGATTCATGGAGAAACCTTGAGATTAATGGAGAAACCTGGAGATTCATGGAGAAATCTTGAGAATCGTAGAGAAATTTTGAGAAACCTTGAGATTCATGGAGAAACCTTGAGATTCATGGAGAAACCTTGAGATTCATGGAGAAACCTTGAGATTCATGGAGAATCCTTGAGAAACCTTGAGATTCATGGAGAATCCTTGAGATTCATGGAGAAACCTTGAGATTCGTGGAGAAAACTTGAGATTCATGGAGAATCCTTGAGAAAACTTGAGATTCATGGAGAAACCTTGAAATTCGTGGAGAAAACTTGAGATTCGTGGAGAAACCTTGAGAAAACTTGAGATTCATGGAGAAACCTTGAGATCCATGGAGAAACCTTGAGAAACCGTGAGATTCATGGAGAAACCTTGAGACTCATGGAGAAACCTTGAGATTCGAGGAGAAAACTTGAGATTCATGGAGAATCCTTGAGAAAACTTGAGATTCATGGAGAAATCTTGAGATTCATGGAAAAACCTTGAGATCCAGGAAGAAACCTTAAGAAACCTTGAGATTCATGGAGAATCTTTGAGAAACCTTGAGATTCATGGAGAAACCTTGAGATTCATGGAGAAACCTTGAGATTCATGGAGAAACCTTGAGAATCGTGGAGAAACCTTGAGAAACCTTGAGATTCATAGAGAAACCTTGAGATTCGTGGAGAAACCTTGAGATTCATGGAGAATCCTTGAGAAAACCTGAGATTCATGGAGAAACCTCGAGATTCATGGAGAAACCTTGAGATTCATGGAGAAACCTTGAGAAACGTTGAGATTCATGGAGAAACCTTGAGATTCATGGAGAAACCTTGAGATTCATGGAGAATCCTTGAGAAAACCTGAGATTCATGGAGAAACCTTGAGATTCTTGGAGAAACCTTGAGATTCATGGAGAAACCTTGAGAAACGTTGAGATTCATGGAGAAACCTTGAGATTCATGGAGAAACCTTGAGATTCATGGAGAAACCATGAGATTCATAGAGAATCCTTGAGAAACCTTGAGATTCATGGAAAAACCTTGAGATTAATGGAGAAACCTTGAGAATCGTGGAGAATCTTTGAGAAACCTTGAGATTCATGGAGAATCTTTGAGAAACCTTGAGATTCATGGAGAAACCTTGAGATTCATGGAGAAACCTTGAGATTCATGGAGAAACCATGAGATTCATAGAGAATCCTTGAGAAACCTTGAGATTCATGGAAAAACCTTGAGATTCATGGAGAAACCTTGAGAATCGTGGAGAATCTTTGAGAAACCTTGAGATTCATGGAGAATCTTTGAGAAACCTTGAGATTCATGGAGAAACCTTGAGATTCATGGAGAAACCTTGAGATTCATAGAGAATCCTTGAGAAACCTTGAGATTAATGGAGAATCCTTGAGATTCATGGAGAAACCTTGAGATTCGTGAAGAAAACTTGAGATTCATGGAGAATCCTTGAGAAAACTTGAGATTCATGGAGAAATCTTGAGATTCATGAAGAAACCTTGAAATTCGTGGAGAAACCTTGAGATTCGTGGAGAAACATTGAGAAAACTTGAGATTCATGGAGAAACCTTGAGATTCATGGAGAAACCTTGAGATCCATGGAAAAACCTTGACAAACCTTGAGATTCATGGAGAAACCTTTAGATTCATGAAGAAACCTTGACATTCATGGAGATACCTTGAGATTCATGGAGAATCCTTGAGAAACCTTGAGATTCATGGAGAAACCTTGAGATTCATAAAGAAACCTTGAGATTCATGGAGAAACCTTGAGATTCATGGAGAAACCTTGAGATTCATGGAGAATCCTTGAGATTCATGGAGAAACCTTGAGAATCGTGGAAAAACCTTGAGAAACCTTGAGATTCATGGAGAATCTTTGAGAAAACCTCGAGATTCATGGAAAACTTTGAGATTCATGGAGAAACCTTGAGATTCATGGAGAAACCTTGAGAATCGTTGAAAAACCTTGAGAAACCTTGAGATTCATGGAGAAACCTTGAGATTCGTGGAGAAACCTTGAGATTCATGGAGAAACCTTGAGAATCGTGGAGAAACCTTGAGAAACCTTGAGATTCATGGAGAAACCTTGAGATTCATGGAGAATCCTTGAGAAACCTTGATAATCATGGAGAAACCTTGAGATTCGTGGAGAAACCTTGAGAAAACTTGAGATTCATGGAGAAACCTTGAGATCCATGGAGAAACCTTGAGAAACCTTGAGATTCATGGAGAAACCTTGAGATCCATGGAGAATCCTTGAGAAACCTTGAGATTCATGCAGAAACCTTGAGATTCATAGAGAAACCTTGAGATTCATGGAGAAACCTTGAGATTCATGGAGAAACCTTGAGAATCGTGGAGAAACCTTGAGAAACCTTGAGATTTATGGAGAAACCTTGAGATTCATGGAGAAAGCTTGAGATTCATGGAGAAACCTTGAGATTCATGGAGAATCCTTGAGAAACCTTGAGATTCATGCAGAAACCTTGAGATTCATAGAGAAACCTTGAGATTCATGGAGAAACCTTGAGATTCATGGAGAAACCTTGAGAATCGTGGAGAAAACTTGAGAAACCTTGAGATTCATGGAGAATCTTTGAGAAACCTTGAGATTAATGGAAAAACCTTGAGATTCATGGAGAAACCATGAGATTCGTGGAGAAACCTTGAGAATCGTTGAGAAACCTTGAGAAACCTTGAGATTAATGGAGAAACCTTGAGATTCGTGGAGAAACCTTGAGATTCATGGAGAATGCTTGAGAAAACTTGAGATTCATGGAGAAACCTTGAGATTCGTGGAGAAACCTTGAGATTCATGGAGAAACCTTGAGAAACCTTGAGATTCATGGAGAAACCTTGAGATTCATGGAGAAACCTTGAGATTCATAGAGAATCCTCGAGAAACCTTAAGATTCATGGAGAATCCTTGAGATTCATGGAGAAACCTTGAGATTCATGTAGAAACCTTGAGATTCATGGAGAATCCTTGAGAAACCTTGAGATTCATGGAGAAACCTTGAGATTTGTGGAGAAACCTTGAGATTTATGGAGAATCCTTGAGAAAACTTGAGATTCATGGAGAAACCTTGAGATTCACGGAGAAACCTTACGATTCATGTAGAAACCTTGAGAATCGTGGAAAAATCTTGAGAAACCTTGAGATTCATGGAGAATCCTTGAGAAAACCTGAGATTCATGGAGAAACCTCGAGATTCATGGAGAAACCTTGAGATTCATGGAGAAACCTTGAGAAACGTTGAGATTCATGGAGAAACCTTGAGATTCATGGAGAAACCTTGAGATTCATGGAGAATCCTTGAGAAAACCTGAGATTCATGGAGAAACCTTGAGATTCTTGGAGAAACCTTGAGATTCATGGAGAAACCTTGAGAAACGTTGAGATTCATGGAGAAACCTTGAGATTCATGGAGAAACCTTGAGATTCATGGAGAAACCATGAGATTCATAGAGAATCCTTGAGAAACCTTGAGATTCATGGAAAAACCTTGAGATTAATGGAGAAACCTTGAGAATCGTGGAGAATCTTTGAGAAACCTTGAGATTCATGGAGAATCTTTGAGAAACCTTGAGATTCATGGAGAAACCTTGAGATTCATGGAGAAACCTTGAGATTCATGGAGAAACCATGAGATTCATAGAGAATCCTTGAGAAACCTTGAGATTCATGGAAAAACCTTGAGATTCATGGAGAAACCTTGAGAATCGTGGAGAATCTTTGAGAAACCTTGAGATTCATGGAGAATCTTTGAGAAACCTTGAGATTCATGGAGAAACCTTGAGATTCATGGAGAAACCTTGAGATTCATAGAGAATCCTTGAGAAACCTTGAGATTAATGGAGAATCCTTGAGATTCATGGAGAAACCTTGAGATTCGTGAAGAAAACTTGAGATTCATGGAGAATCCTTGAGAAAACTTGAGATTCATGGAGAAATCTTGAGATTCATGAAGAAACCTTGAAATTCGTGGAGAAACCTTGAGATTCGTGGAGAAACATTGAGAAAACTTGAGATTCATGGAGAAACCTTGAGATTCATGGAGAAACCTTGAGATCCATGGAAAAACCTTGACAAACCTTGAGATTCATGGAGAAACCTTTAGATTCATGAAGAAACCTTGACATTCATGGAGATACCTTGAGATTCATGGAGAATCCTTGAGAAACCTTGAGATTCATGGAGAAACCTTGAGATTCATAAAGAAACCTTGAGATTCATGGAGAAACCTTGAGATTCATGGAGAAACCTTGAGATTCATGGAGAATCCTTGAGATTCATGGAGAAACCTTGAGAATCGTGGAAAAACCTTGAGAAACCTTGAGATTCATGGAGAATCTTTGAGAAAACCTCGAGATTCATGGAAAACTTTGAGATTCATGGAGAAACCTTGAGATTCATGGAGAAACCTTGAGAATCGTTGAAAAACCTTGAGAAACCTTGAGATTCATGGAGAAACCTTGAGATTCGTGGAGAAACCTTGAGATTCATGGAGAAACCTTGAGAATCGTGGAGAAACCTTGAGAAACCTTGAGATTCATGGAGAAACCTTGAGATTCATGGAGAATCCTTGAGAAACCTTGAGAATCATGGAGAAACCTTGAGATTCGTGGAGAAACCTTGAGAAAACTTGAGATTCATGGAGAAACCTTGAGATCCATGGAGAAACCTTGAGAAACCTTGAGATTCATGGAGAAACCTTGAGATCCATGGAGAATCCTTGAGAAACCTTGAGATTCATGCAGAAACCTTGAGATTCATGGAGAAACCTTGAGATTCATGGAGAAACCTTGAGATTCATGGAGAAACCTTGAGAATCGTGGAGAAACCTTGAGAAACCTTGAGATTTATGGAGAAACCTTGAGATTCATGGAGAAAGCTTGAGATTCATGGAGAAACCTTGAGATTCATGGAGAATCCTTGAGAAACCTTGAGATTCATGCAGAAACCTTGAGATTCATAGAGAAACCTTGAGATTCATGGAGAAACCTTGAGATTCATGGAGAAACCTTGAGAATCGTGGAGAAAACTTGAGAAACCTTGAGATTCATGGAGAATCTTTGAGAAACCTTGAGATTAATGGAAAAACCTTGAGATTCATGGAGAAACCATGAGATTCGTGGAGAAACCTTGAGAATCGTTGAGAAACCTTGAGAAACCTTGAGATTAATGGAGAAACCTTGAGATTCGTGGAGAAACCTTGAGATTCATGGAGAATGCTTGAGAAAACTTGAGATTCATGGAGAAACCTTGAGATTCGTGGAGAAACCTTGAGATTCATGGAGAATCTTTGAGAAACCTTGAGATTCATGGAGAAACCTTGAGATTCATGGAGAAACCTTGAGATTCATAGAGAATCCTTGAGAAACCTTGAGATTAATGGAGAATCCTTGAGATTCATGGAGAAACCTTGAGATTCGTGAAGAAAACTTGAGATTCATGGAGAATCCTTGAGAAACCTTGAGATTCATGGAGAAACCTTGAGATTTGTGGAGAAACCTTGAGATTTATGGAGAATCCTTGAGAAAACTTGAGATTCATGGAGAAACCTTGAGATTCACGGAGAAACCTTACGATTCATGTAGAAACCTTGAGAATCGTGGAAAAATCTTGAGAAACCTTGAGATTCATGGAGAAACGTTGAGATTCGTGGAGAAATCCTTGAGAAAACTTGAGATTCATGGAGAAATCTTGAGATTCATGGAGAAATCTTGAGATTCATGGAGAAACCTTGAGATTCATGGAGAATCCTTGAGAAACCTTGAGATTCATGGAGAAACCTTGAGATTCATGGAGAAACTTGAGATTCATGGAGAAACCTTGAAATTCAGGGAAAATCCTTTAGATTTATGGAGAATCCTTGAGAAAACTTGAGATTCATTGAGAATCCTTGAGATTCACGGAGAAACGTTGAGATTCATGGAGAAACCTTGAGAATCGTGGAGAAACCTTGAGAAACCTTGAGATTCATGGAGAATCCTTGAGATTCGTGGAGAAACCTTGAGATTCATGGAGAATCCTTGAGAAAACTTGAGATTCATGGAGAAACCTTGAGATTCATGGAGAAACCTTGAGATTCATTGAGAAACCTTGAGATTCATGGAGATACCTTAAGAAACCTTGAGAAACATTGAGATTCATGGAGAAAGCTTGAGAAAGCTTGAGATTCATGGAGAAACCTTGAGATTCATGAAGAAACCTTGAGAAACCTTGAGTTTCATCGAGAAACCTTGAGATTCATGGAGAGACCTTGAGATTCATGGAGAAATCTTGAGAGCCCTCAAGATTCATGGAGAAACCTTGAGAAACCTTGAGACTCATGGAAAAACCTTGAGAAACGTTGAGATTCATGGAGAAACCCCAAGATTCATGGAGAAACCTTGAGATTCAAGGAGAAATACTTGATAATCATGGAGAAACACATTGAGAATGATGGAGAAACCTAGAGATTAATAGATAAACCTTGAGAACCATAGAGAAACCTTGAGATTCATGGAGAAACCTTGATATTCATGGAGAAATCTTGAGGTTCATGGAGAAACCTTGAGAACCATAGAGAATCATTGAGAATCACAGAGAAACCTTAAGATTAATGGAGAAACATTCAGTTGACATTCGTGGAGAAACCTTGTAATTCGTGGAGAAACCTTGGCAATCATGGAGAAACCTTCAGATTTATTGAGAAACCTTGAGAATCATGGAGAAACCATGACATTCATGGAGATTCATTCCGAAGCATGGTGAAAATGCTGAAGATTAATGAAGAATTCGTTAGAGTCTATTGAGAAAGCCGGAGATTCGTTAAGATTCATCGAGAAACATGGAGATTAATGGAGAAACATGGAGATCAGTTTGGGTGGTAGCGCGTGTGCGGCGAGTGTTACCATCTATCCCTAATTTAATGAATATGACACCTCGGCTTGGAGGAGAATTTATATCACCCCTACACTTCGGGGGTCTTAATGTATGTAACCTATTTTGACAATTTCATACCGATCTTGCCCACACTTATTTGACTATTGACCAATTTCTGCTTATCGCTCTGTAGCTCTGATTTATAGTTGGCTGTAGGAACATCGTGACACACTATCCTGGGTCAGCATAGCCTTGTTGGCGATGTCAGGATTGACTTTGAAAATTGAATACCTTTGCGCAATTCCTTTATTCTAAAGCTTTTCAGGTATGACTGTGGCCTTACAAACCTAACAAAGTAAAGTAAGAGGGTAAATGTGCTGAAGTAGACATGTTTTGTGTAATTTTATCCTGCGATAGAAATGACGACATATGGATTTTGGCTTATTTCCTGACAATAATGGAGTCCCGTCCACCCTGTGTCAGGTCTTTAGTATCAGCCCTTGCGCCCTCGGTGAGACTAGAAATTCGTCGTATGGTAGCATATACAGAGGACAAGTAAAAGGACAAGTGTTTTTTTTTTCTGTAAGCGTCATTTTCCTTGTCGTCTTTTTTTGAGATCGACACGTCCAAGTACAGTCAAACCTGCCCAAAGCCCCACCGGGGGACCGAGCAAAACGGCCACGATGGACAGGTGGTCACCATATGCATGCAGATGATTCACTCACAGCATGTTTCCAGGTCGAGGTGTTCAAATACAGTGTACTACATGGATGGATGTTGTTGTTGTTTTTTTCTTCATTTTAGACAGCATGACCCCCGCCAGGTTCAATTCTCATTGACAGAAATATCCTACAAAAATTACGTTTGCCGTTATCGCTGTAGTTTGTGTATAACGTTACACCATGTACAAATTTTCGTCATAATTTGTACTACAAAAGCCAACATTTCCGCGAAATCCGACCGCAAAACACACTTGAAAATGAGGCGGTCGCCATAGGAAGGGATAAGTATAATCTGTATTTTTCTAAATGATTCATCATGAATCTCAAGGTTTCTCCTTGAATCTCAAGGTTTTTCCTTAAATCTCAAGGTTTTTCCATGAATCTCAAGGTTTCTCCAAGAATCTCAAGGTATCTCCATGAATCTCAAGGTCACGGTTCTCAATATTTCGCCATGAATCTCAATGTTTCTCCATGAATCTGACAGATTCTCCATGAATCTCAATGTTTCTCCTTTCAAGGTTTCTCCATGATTCTCAAGGTTTCTAAAGGATTCTCAAGGTTTGTCAATCATTGTCAATGTTTCTCCATGATTCTCAAGGTTTCTCCTTGAATCTCAAGGTTTCTCCACGAATCTCAAGGTTTCTCTTTGATTCTCAAGGTTTAGCGTTGAATCTCAATGTCTCTCTATGGTTCTCAAGGTTTCTCCATGAATCTCAAGTTTTCTCCGGGAATCTCAAGGTTTCTCCATAAATCTCAAGATTTCTCCAGAAATCTCAAAAATTCTTCATGAATTTCAAGGTATCTCCAGGAATCTCAAGGTTTCTTCATGATTCTCCATGAATCTCAAGGTTTCTCCGTGAATGGCAAGGTTTCCCCATGAACCTCATTTGAATGTACAAATTGCTGTCGTCAGCCTTTACGACTTGATATGAGCCAAATTACGGGCACCATCGATGCTTTCTTCACTTTCCCACAACAAGTATCATGTTTCACGAAAAATGCACCTCAAAATTACTTATAGGTTTTGACTTAGAAAAAATTATGGCAATGGGTGGTCCGAAGAGTCATAAAAAACGGCTGTCGCCTGCGGAGACATGCAAAATTTAAAAAGCAGCAGAGAATGTAACAATTCAGTTCAGAGAATGACCGGTTAACTGGTGAATCCAGCTACTAAGGCCCTCCGACAAATCATGTCAGATCGCTCCTGTCACTGTTCTTGTACGCTGTGCAAGGCGGTTTATGCCTGTCGCCCAAAACGGTAAGTTCCGTTACTGTTTAAAGTAAGACGTTCCTGACATTTAGATATGCCACATATAAGGTGCCAACCTGTTGTTTTTATGACGACTTAAAGCTTTTGTGGCTTTTAAAAGGAACAAATAAGAAGTGTTTGCTATCAGTTGTGAACCACCTCCTCGAACAAATGACAGTGCAGTGATGAATGTAATCTCCGTTACCATTGTTCGATGCTCTCTGTGTTGTTAACAAGGCCTGGTGTAGGAACGCTGCCGATTTTCTAAATGCCCGTACAAACATCCTTTTAATAATAAAAGATGGAACGCAAAAACGGAAATCCCTTTGAAGGAAAAGCCGAAGTTTTACTGCAGTAAGCTCCGTTACCGGTAACGGAGATTACACCTGTTGCGGAAAATACATAATCTGGCGCAGAACTTTTTGTAGTTGTGCACCATAATGCAAAAGCGTTTGAACTAGAATAGAAAAATATAGATTCAACTGAGAGAAACCCCCTGTAGGGTTATCATATTCCAATTTTCTACTCTTTCTTCCAAATTTTGTTTCCAAAGTTGAATTCTTTTTAAACCTCAAGACAATAAGTAATCTATAGCCTTTGATATGTTTGAAGAAGAAAAGAAATCAGAAGTCGATCAATTACAACTTGGCGACTTACGTCTGGTGAACATGTCTTTTGGCGACAGTATGTAATCTCCGTTACCGTTTTTCCGCGATTCCCCATCCGTTCCAAATGCTTTACTGCTCCTAAGCAGTGTTAGTTCGCAACATTGAATATGTTATAGATGTTGTAAGAGTTAAATTATTCGGATCAACGGAGGATGGAACGTTTTGCAAGAACTATCAGATTCCGTCCCTGGTAAATATCTATCTCAAACAAGTCGAAATGCAAAAACAAATCCAGACAATATTAATCCTGAATGAAACAGTTATAAAGCAATCGTCAGCACGGCACTAAACTCGACAGACGCTTTCCCAGAGATACTGACTCCTCAACTAAAGGTTTTGAAGGCGATGTCACGACATGAAAGCTCCAAAATTGAAGTATCTTATTACTGATGTTCAACATTTTTTCAGCAAAAATATGGGTAAACTCCAAGGACATCTTATCAAAGCATAGAAATTTTCGGCATCTTTCCATGATAAATTAGCTGTAATATTTTGGGGATCATAAAAGGAGATGTTCAGCTAAAAAATGAGGGAAGGTTTGCTTGGAAAATGAGCTGATCAATGTTTCGACCCTAAAAATCGCTATTTTGCACATTTCATTGAGAACGAGGGCTCAATGTATCTCCATGAATCTCAAGGTATCTCCATGAACTTCAAGGTTTTGTCAATGAAGCTCAAGGTTTCTCAAGGTTTCTCCATGAATCTCAAGGTTTCTCCGTGAATGGCAAGGTTTCTCCATGAACCTCAATGTATCTCCATGAATCTCAAGGTATCTCCATGAATCTCAAGGTTTTGTCAATGAAGCTCAAGGTTTCTCAAGGTTTCTCCATGAATCTCAAGGTTTTTCCATAAATCTTAATGGTTCTCAATGTTTCTCCATGATTCTCCATGAATCTCAAGGTTTCTCCATGAATGTAAGGGTTTCTCCATGAACCTCAAGGTTTCTAAAGGTTCCTCCACGATTTTCCGTGCTTCTCCATGGTTCTCGAGATTTCTCCACGATTCTCAAGGTTTCTCCATTAATCTCAAGGTTTCTCCATGAATCTCAAGGTTTCTCAAGGATTCTCCATGAATCTCAAGGTTTCTCCATGAATCTCAAGGTTTCTCAAGGTTTCTCCACGATTCTAAAGGATTCTCTATGAATCTCAAGGTTTCTCCATGAATCTCAAGGTTTCTTTATGAATCTCAAGGTTTCTCCATGAATCTCAAGGTTTCTCAAGGTTTCTCCATGGATTTCAAGGTTTCTCCATGAATCTCAAGGTTTCTCCATGAATCTCAAGGTTTCTCAAGGTTTCTCCACGAATCTCAAGGTTTCTCCATGAATTTCAAGGTTTCTCCATGAATCTCAAGATTTCTCCATGAATCTCAAGTTTTCTCAAGGATTCTCCATGAATCTCAAGTTTTCTCCACGAATCTCAAGGTTTCTCCATGAATCTCAAGGATTCTCCATGAATCTCAAGGTTTCTCAAGGATTCTCCATGAATCTCAAGGTTTCTCCATGAATCTCAAGGTTTCTCCATTAATCTCATAGTTTCTCCATGAATCTCAAGGTTTCTCAAGGTCTCTCTACGATTCTCAAGATTTCTCCATGAATCTCAAGGTTTCTCCATGAATCTCAAGGTTTCTCCATGAATCTCAAGGTTTCTCAAGGATTCTCTATTAATCTCAACGTTTCTCCATGAATCTAAAGTTTTCTCCATGAATCTCAAGGTTTCTCCATGAATCTCAACGTTTCTCAAGGTTTCTCCATGAATCTCAATGTTTCTCCATGAATCTCAAGGTTTCTCCATGAATCTCAGGTTTTCTCAAGGATTCTCCATGAATCTCAAGGTTTCTCCACGAATCTCAAGGTTTCTCCATGAATCTCAAGGTTTCTCAAGGTTTCTCCACGATTCTCAAGCTTTCTCCATGAATCTCAAGGTTTCTCCAGGAATCTCAAGGTTTCTCCATGAATCTCAAGGTTTCTCAAAGATTCTCCATGAATCTCAAGGTTTCTAAGGTTTCTCCATGGATCTCAAGGTTTCTCCATGAATCTCAAGATTTCTCCATGAATTTCAAGTTTTCTCAAGGATTCTCCATGAATCTCAAGTTTTCTCCATGAATCTCAAGGTTTCTCCATGAATCTCAAGGTTTCTCAAGGTTTCTCCATGAATCTCAAGGTTTCTCCATGAATCTCAAGGTTTCTCCATGAATCTCAAGTTTTCTCAAGGTTTCTCTACGATTCCCAAGATTTCTCCATGAATCTCAAGGTTTCTCCATGAATCTCAAGGTTTCTCCATGAATCTCAGGTTTTTTCAAGGATTCTCCATGAATCTCAAGGTTTCTCCAAGAATCTCAAGGTTTCTCCATGAACCTCAAGGTTTCTCAAGTTTTCTCCACGAATCTCAAGGTTTCTCCATGAATCTCAAGGATTCTCCATGAATCTCAAGGTTTCTCAAGGATTCTCCATGAATCTCAAGGTTTCTCCATGAATCTCATAGTTTCTCCATGAATCTCATAGTTTCTCCATGAATCTCAAGGTTTCTCAAGGTCTCTCTACGATTCTCAAGATTTCTCCATGAATCTCAAGGTTTCTCCATGAATCTCAAGGTTTCTCAAGGTTTCTCTACGATTCCCAAGATTTCTCCATGAATCTCAAGGTTTCTCAAAGATTCTCCACGATTCTCAAGGTTTCTCCATGAATCTCAAGGTTTCTCCATGAACCTCAAGGCTTCTCAAGGATTCTCTATTAATCTCAACGTTTCTCCATGAATCTCAAGGTTTCTCCATGAATCTCAAGGTTTCTCCATGAATCTCAAGGTTTCTCCATGAATCTCAAGGTTTCTCAAAGATTCTCCATGAATCTCAAGGTTTCTCAAGGATTCTCCATAAATCTCAAGGTTTCTCCACAAATCTCAAGGTTTCTCCATGAATCTCAAGGTTTCTCAAGGATTCTCTATTAATCTCAACGTTTCTCCATGAATCTCAAGGTTTCTCCATGAATCTCAAGGTTTCTCCATGAATCTCAACGTTTCTCAAGGTTTCTCCATGAATCTCAATGTTTCTCCATGAATCTCAAGGTTTCTCCATGAATCTCAGGTTTTCTCAAGGATTCTCCATGAATCTCAAGGTTTCTCCATGAATCTCAAGGTTTCTCCATGAATCTCAAGGTTTCTCAAGGTTTCTCCACGATTCTCAAGCTTTCTCCATGAATCTCAAGGTTTCTCTATGAATCTCAAGGTTTCTCCATGAATCTCAAGGTTTCTCAAAGATTCTCCATGAATCTCAAGGTTTCTAAGGTTTCTCCATGAATCTCAAGGTTTCTCCATGAATCTCAAGGTTTCTCCATGAATCTCAAGATTTCTCCATGAATTTCAAGTTTTCTGAAGGATTCTCCATGAATCTCAAGTTTTCTCCACGAATCTCAAGGTTTCTCCATGAATCTCAAGGTTTCTCCATGAATCTCAAGGTTTCTCAAGGTTTCTCCATGGATCTCAAGGTTTCTCCCTCCATGAATCTCAAGGTTTCTCCATGAATCTCAAGTTTTCTCAAGGTTTCTCCACGAATCTCAAGGTTTCTCCACGAATCTCAAGGTTTCTCCATGAATCTCAAGATTTCTCCATGAATCTCAAGTTTTCTCAAGGATTCTCCATGAATCTCAAGTTTTCTCCTCGAATCTCAAGGTTTCTCCATGAATCTCATGGTTTCTCCATGAATCTCAAGGTTTCTCCATGAATCTCAGGTTTTTTCAAGGATTCTCCATGAATCTCAAGGTTTCTCCAAGAATCTCAAGGATTCTTCATGAATCTCAAGGTTTCTCAAGGATTCTCTATGAATCTCAAGGTTTCTCCATGAATCTCAAGGTTTCTCCATGAATCTCAAGGTTTCTCCATGAATCTCAAGGTTTCTCCATGAATCTCAAGGTTTCTCCATGAATCTCAAGGTTTCTCCATGAATCTCAAGGTTTCTCAAGGTTTCTCTACGATTCCCAAGATTTCTCCATGAATCTCAAGGTTTCTCCATGAATCTCAAGGTTTCTCCATGAATCTCAGGTTTTTTCAAGGATTCTCCATGAATCTCAAGGTTTCTCCAAGAATCTCAAGGTTTCTCCATGAATCTCAAGGTTTCTCAAGGTTTCTCCATGGATCTCAAGGTTTCTCCCTCCATGAATCTCAAGGTTTCTCCATGAATCTCAAGTTTTCTCAAGGTTTCTCCACGAATCTCAAGGTTTCTCCACGAATCTCAAGGTTTCTCCATGAATCTCAAGATTTCTCCATGAATCTCAAGTTTTCTCAAGGATTCTCCATGAATCTCAAGTTTTCTCAAGGATTCTCCATGAATCTCAAGTTTTCTCCTCGAATCTCAAGGATTCTCCATGAATCTCAAGGATTCTTCATGAATCTCAAGGTTTCTCAAGGATTCTCTATGAATCTCAAGGTTTCTCCATGAATCTCAAGGTTTCTCCATGAATCTCAAGGTTTCTCCATGAATCTCAAGGTTTCTCAAGGTTTCTCTACGATTCCCAAGATTTCTCCATGAATCTCAAGGTTTCTCCATGAATCTCAAGGTTTCTCCATGAATCTCAGTTTTTTTCAAGGATTCTCCATGAATCTCAAGGTTTCTCCAAGAATCTCAAGGTTTCTCCATGAACCTCAAGGTTTCTCAAGGTTTCTCCACGATTCTCAAGGTTTCTCCATGAATCTCAAGGTTTCTCCATGAATCTCAAGGTTTCTCCATGAATCTCAAGGTTTCTCCAAGATTCTCCATGAATCTCAAGGTTTCTCCACGAATCTCAAGGTTTCTCCATGAATCTCTAGGTTTCTCAAGGTTTCTCCACGATTCTCGAGGTTTCTCCATGAATCTCAAGGTTTCTCCACGATTCTCAAGGTTTCTCCACGATTCTCAAGGTTTCTCCACGATTCTCAAGGTTTCTCCATGAATCTCAAGGTTTCTCCATGAATCTCAAGGTTTCTCCATGAATCTCAAGGTTTCTCCATGAATCTCAAGGTTTCTCAAGGATTCTCCATGAATCTCAAGGTTTTTCCATGAATCTCAAGGTTTCTCCATGAATCTCAAGGTTTTTCCATGAATCTCAAGGTTTCCCAAGGATTCTCCATGAATCTCAAGGTTTCTCCATAAATCTCAAGGATTCTCCATGAATCTCAAGGTTTCTCCATGGTTTTTCCATGTTTTCTCCATGAAGGTTTGTACACTATTTGTTATATATTCTTTATATGTAATTAGAATAGATTATAAATTTGCATATGTATTAAGAAGTATTTGCATAAATGGTACAGATACTATGCTCCCGTAACCCAAGTCAGAGGTCGACATGCACGGGCGCGGTGCATTGTGGGAATAGCTCTTGACCTTATAATTTATGAGTAGAAAAATACCACTTTTTGTCAGTTTATCGAGGTTCTACCTGGCGATGTAAAGCGTCTATATCTGTCACCAGCTCCTGCATTCTTGTTGATTATGGAACCATTGTTTTTACTGATTGGTGGGAACCGGTCACACATGACGTATGATGACGTAAATTTACTTTATTTGATCACCTTATCATAAAAGTACGACTTCCATACGGTGGACCCTACGAGTACTGTCTCTACTGAAAATGTCATCTACCACGAAGATGTTCGTTCTATTCACTCTCGCTGCAGTGTTTTTCATTCAAGGAGGTAGGTTCCATTTCAAATTTTAACAAGACAAAGGCGCAAAGTCAACGGTTCGAGAATCTCAATATTGCACAAACGACGACAACTAGCAGCTTCGAAAATAGTCTCATACACGTTACCATTGAAAAGGTTCCATTTCTTGACAACATAAAACGCCAAATTTCATTTTGTTTCGCTCCTGACTTGTAATCGGATGCCAGTGTCGTCATAAAATTATGAACCATCAAAGTTTGAAAATACCAATGTTCAAACTTCATAAATCCCAAAAGCAGCGTTTCTTTGCAAAGAAACGATTATCTAAACCGAAACGGTGGATTGCTCATTCCTTGACAAAGACTGGCGCTGCTCAGCTGAAAAATTGAGTAAGTCTTATCTGTCTTTTTAGCTTTGGTGCCAGCCTTACTAAAGCTAGCTCTACTCCGCTCCCTCGGTCGCTCCCGTAGCCAGCTACCGTATACGGCGGTGCGCATGCATTGAGCAAACTCGTAAATACATGTCACAGTTAAAATTCTGCTGCAGAATATATTATGATTATTTTCAAATGTTTGTCTCGTAGCCGATGCAGAGGTCCGTGACAGTTGCCCCACCTACCCGCTAAACCTCGCCTGGGGCTGTGCCTACCAGGACGCCTGCTTCTCCTTCAAACTCGGCAGCAGCCGCTTTAACTTCCTGGGGTTCGGCTGTTCTGAAGGGACGATCTGCTGTCCCGGCCCGTGCGGACATCGCTGTCTTACCCCCGTCTAAGTCATCAGGTAATACCAGTTAACTATCTTTATTAACCTAACTATTTATTAATCATTCATCAACTAGCTTTGATCTGTCCGTGTGGCAGACGATGTGAGGCTCCCGTCTAAACAACTTAATTCTATCTATTGAATTTGCATTATCTAGCTCTGCTCGGCCCGTGAGGTAGATTTATCTGTCTTATCAGCCAATAACTAACCTAACTTAGCTAACCTAACCATGCCTATTGACCACTCATCAACTAGCTCTGTTCGGCCTATGTGGTATGCAATGTCAGCTAGACTCGAGCTGTTAATCGCTATTGAAACTTTTTTTATATTAGAACTTTTTAAAGATTTCAATACTTGAAATTTAGAAAACAACGTTCATAATTAGTCAGCTCCACAATACAAGTATAAACTATTGCAAAGAATGATCTTTTGTGAGACGAACGTTATTTTGGTATGTGTAGTAAACAAGAGGCCATTTTTAAGAGTATAATTGTATTTTTTATTGCTATCGGCTATAGGCATCCGCGCTTCCATTAATTCTATTTGTGCTATATGCGTACCTATCGAAACCTTCTAATCAGAAGTTATCTAAAAAGTACACAAAAGTCTATTAGGACGTGGGAAGCAGCATGTGTGTTTATCTTCCAGCTGATAAACACATTACGTAAACCCAAGGAATACAAAGGAGATCATTCAACCACTGTCGTTGAATTCCACTGCACACTAAACACATAGAGAAGGGATGTGCAGCCAAAATGCAATCTTTTTCTAAGGTTTTAATAAAAATGTCTAAATACATAGTTACAAATAACGTACACGACACGATGGAGTAAACAGTGCGATAGATAGAACGTGAACTACACTACATGATTTGTACTCAATAGAAATGATTCCTACACATTAAAGACAGTGTTGTCCATGTCACATGCTAATACATTATGATGATTGAAAATTTCACTTTTCTATCTAGGTCACTCCATCGAGGATAACGCTGTCTATAGGAGACTCCTGGCGACACACAAAATGATTGCATTGGTGAGACATCCCTATTTGGTCTTCCTTGGTCTTCTAAAATCTGTTTGTCACGTAATCAAATGTGGAAAATAACAATTGTGTGCGTGTGTTACTTGAATATGTAGAGTAACCTAACCAACTTATCAGCGTCAAAATTACTCTTCTTGTTGATACAACTCTGCTCTTTTCTCTTCATTTTGAATAGGTCGACCTAGCTATGCTAAAGAGGTCAGTTATCAGTTAGGAAAATGGAATATTGTTTCACATGTTAGATTTCATTACTGATCATATACATAACGAAATGTTGTGTAAACAACGTCGAACACTTTAACAAAACTTCTTTGTACGAAAGCCCACAAGGACATTCTTGCAGGTAATGCGAAACCTTTCCACGGCCTCTGCGGACAACTCTTTCGCAACCCCTGTTAAACCCTTTTCCTAGAGGTTGCGAAAGGGTTTTGCAGAGACTTGAAAAGGGGTCGCAGAGGCTTTTATATCTCTGGAAACATTTCTACAGACATGGGTTTTGCGAAAAACATTATTATTAAATGATTCCCCACGTTCTGTTACAACATTGGGAGGGAGGAACGTCCCAGTTGTAGATGTAAGACCTTCTCTTCAAAACTTCCTTCGGACAGAGTCTCCCCGTCTCGATCACCATCTTATACTGCGCCTTCATGCCCTCGTCGTACACCTTGTGGTTGATCAGGTACTCGTCCATGCAGCCGCGGGACTCGTGCTCAGAGTTGAACCTACGAGAAACAAAAACGAGAATTAACGAGACATGACGAGAACTGACGAGAGATGAATGCAATGGTAGCTATATGGTAGCAACGGGTACATTAATGACCGTAAAGACACAAGCAGAAATGAAAAACAGAGCGGAGGGTTTGGTTAACATTTTTCAAATGAAAGTGCATCCGTAGGATTTTGGCGCAAAAATTGAAAATATTCTTGTGAGCAAATCTTAATGTTAATGGCAGGTACTGACATATACAACCCCTTTTCAGCATATTTTCTTCATTATTTCGTCTATTTTTGATATTTGTGAACTGTACAAAAACAAAACAAAAACTCCCGGACACCACCTCAATAGTAAATAAACAACAACATCCCAGTGCACTGGAGGACCCCCATGGTGGTCTAATCACTTAGGCACACGTTAGACTGCCAGATGCCATGAAGCTCTTCTTCTTTGGAAACACTCATATCTTTTTCCAACAGGGTAGAATACAACTATTAATTTATTCTAGAGAGTCTACTTTGAAGGGTATCAATAAAGTGTGGTTATTTTCCCTTCAAAACTGCAAGAACTCTGGTAAGGATGATTTTTTACAGAAACTGGTGAACTGTAAACAGGCCCCCCACTGGGCGGTCAGCCTGATAAGAAGTACAGAAGCCATGTGTGGCCATGTGTTAGTTTCACACTGTGTGTTGTTTTGGATGGAGGATAACAGTTTTCTAAAGTTGTTTGTATGGTGCAGTAATGTTGTAACCTCCCTTCCTGAATATCTGTAAGCAATTCTATAGAGCTGATAAAGCTTGCTATGCAAAGAAACAGTAGGAAAATCTACTTTCTGTATTGGCCTAAAACTACATAGTGGGTCTTTAATCGTAGTGATGACGTCATTTTTTTCTCGTCCGCCATTTTGGTTCTATTTGAAGGTCGGAGGTGTTGACGACACCTGTTGATTGCCGTTCGATGTATAAAAAAAGACATTTGACATTTCTTTTTACTCAATCACTGTGACAGTCATGTAATGAGTTTGGACAGTCAACTTCATCATTTTACATGAAAGTGTGAGATCTAAACGGAACAAGAAATGCCGCCGCACAAAAACTTCTTTCCACTTCCGCTACCACTCACCTTGGATCATGCACCCTAAACACATCCAGCGGTGATAGCCACGCCCCCATAGACACGTCCTCACTTTTGTAAGGTTTCAGCCAATGAGCGTTACTAGCTATGAAATGTGCCAAGTCCGCAGACAATATGTAGCCGCCTCCAAACGCGTACGGTAGATACGTGTCGCACAAGAACCAGTCCTTTTCTTCATAGATCCCTTCACGATAAACAGGTGACTTCCCGCTGAAAAATCCCCAGAACAGTTTCGACTGGATGTTTCTTTCCTTTAGCTCCTTCTGAAGGAGTTCAGTTCTCACGAATGTGTCGTCGTCTGTCTTGAGGACGTATTTAAAGTCCAAATTTTCGTCCAGCCACTTGAATGTTAATAACACCTTTGCCGCTAACCCACCGTATGAGTCATTAAAGTCCCACAAGAAAACTAAGTCTCCGTGTTCTTTGTTCTCCTGGATCAATTCATCTGTAGCCTCCTTGTCCAACGATTTCATGCCTATGACGAACCGCTGAAGAACGTTGTCGTCTGCTAACTTAAACCACGTCTGCCTAAGAGTGTTTCTTCTCCACAAATATTTCGGTCCAGTCGGGATGAGAATAACCAGGAACGCTTTGAGAGGTTTTGAAATGGCGTTTTCTGACTTCTCTTCGATCGCCTCGTTCCCCGATATACCACCGAGTTTTCTTATCACCTCATTCCCCGGTATGCCGCTGAGTTTCCTTATTCCCAGTGATCCGTACGGTTGGCGGGTAGCCTGGCACTTTAAGACGGCCTGTGTGGCTATGTACAAGACGAACAGGAGCATAGCCAGCATCAGCGGCATCAAGCGGCGGGAAAGTCGTCTGCACATCGAGACGGTGGTCGCATCTACCTCGGTGGACATGGAAAATATAACCTAGAAAAACACACATAGGGACAGAACGATTAGAATGAAATGTGGAGCTATATTTTAACAAGGACGTCATTTTGCTTTCTATGAATCGTAGTAAAAGGAAAGGAATCTCGATCCAGTTCTATGTCGCTGAATAACTGGTCGATCGTGACAGAGAAGACAGACACTATCTACAGTATTTATATCACAGGTTCATTGTGCCGGAAAGTTCCTCTAGCTCTTTTCGACAAGCACAATGAACATTGGACCACGGCTTTGGGAGAATGATGCCTATGGGAGAATCATGTTGTTATGCAATTCTAAGTTTAGAGAAAAAGCTAATGTCAGAAATTAAAATATAGCCGAACGCTGTCCAACATGGACTAGTTCCAAATTATACCTTCACTCTATACCCTACATCCACTATACACACACATTCACTTACCATTGCACATGTTCCAATATGATTTGATACGTACAGTTTTGAATCAAAACATAAATCTAAACATCCATTTCAAGCTACACAACTTATGTATATTAAAGCAAGGAGGTTTAAATATTTAAACCTCCTTGATTAAAGTGGGTCACGATTTCTAACGCTTTTGCAATATTGGCATACGTCGCCACGTAAAAACATGCAACACAGAAACAATTTAAAAGAAAGCAAGTCAGAACGGTGTGATAATACCTACCTAACAGTAGTCTTGGCAAGTCTGGTGGCCTCTTAAACTGAAGTGGACAAGACACAGTCGTTTTTCCCTGGTGTGGGGACGTGGCTTGATTGACGACCTATTTCAGTAAGACAACTGACCGACAGAGCAAAACATTGCCACTGCGCATGTGCGCCAAAACCCGTTTGTCCAGTATATGACGTCAGGTAAGAAAAAGACGACAGGGTTTGTCCAGTAGGGTGATCATCAGACTGATCAAATAGGCGTATCTAATTGCCTGTATTAGCCAAAGGCCATAGGCCTATCCGTTTGCTATCACGTGCACAATATATGAACATAGCGATAATATATTACTTAAAGTAATGGAAAGTACACCAAAACTTTTCACGGTGAGGTGGTTGATAAATGCAACAATGTTTGTCGACAATGTCTATATTTGTTTAGCCCTTGCGAGTTCCAATGCTTGAATATATCAAAGGTCAAATTTTCAAGGTCACTTGATAATCCATGAAACCAGTTTTTCTCGGTGACTGAGTAGGCTGGGGAGGGCGGCGTGTCAACAATCGATATCGTAGCGGAGAATAGCAGTTACATCAGGCTGATACGCGATATCCAGTACAGTTGAACCGATATGTCTTGCGTGCGATTGCTAAGAGCATTCCAATGATTTTTGATTCCCAACCGTACAAGGTGAGTCCCTATTGTAAGTGGAAGCAACTTTTGATTGATGTTACGGAAAAATTGTACCACTGACAGTGCATGTTCCAGTTGAAGAATAAAATGGCCGCTCGATATACACATAGAGATATGACTGCTGAAATCAGATCTAGAAGCGAGAAAATTTGTAACATGTATCTGATTTAATAGAGGATCTATCCAGTACTACCGTCGTTGAAGTCCAATTTCTAACCTTTAAATTGTGCTATATGCCTTCAAATGGATATTGCATGCACAAACTCTACGAGAATAGCCATACTAAGTCAATTATTGTCGTATGTATCAATTCAAGATGAGACCAGGTCCCTACCTTTTATAAATCCAGGGATTATGATCTTCTTTGGGACTTCCCAGCAAAATTTCAGCCAAAACATTATTTGTATCATAAGTCAAATTCTATTTCACACAGAGTACGTGTCATTCTATTTCTCTTCTGGGCTATTCCAGTATAATGTCAGTCAATATATATATCGTTGTTTCATGCGTTGTGATACTCTTTTTCATACAGGGCATGTGTAACCCAGCTTCACGATTTTATCCAGCATACTGCCGACCAGTCATGATCACCACCAGGAGAATAAAACTTCTGTTTTGTGCCATCACGGTCCTCGGCATTCTAATTTGCATACAAGAACACCAAGCCATAACGGAGTTTTCGATGTCTCTACTCGCACCTGAAAGCATCGTCGACAGACGGTTTCCACGGCGACTTGTTCCTCGTAGAAATGTACGCTCAAGGAACCATCGACTTTTTCCTTCTGCTAATCAGCCAAGGGGCAGATTAGATCCAAGATCTTCAGACCATGTAGTGTACGGAGCAAAACAATACAGCCCACAACCTCCAAAACTTTCAATCCATGGACCCAACGACAAAAGACGTCGTAGACCTAGCCGTTCAAGGGGTCGGGTTCACCATATTAATAGAACCAAAACAGACAATCGTCGACATCCTAAACTCTTTGTAAAACATTCTAAATATTCAAACATCGTCCCTGGGTTAACAACACAAAAATATATCAACTTGCTTGAGAAGGTAAAAGATGCACTGCAGACTGCAGAAAGTACTAAGAAGAAAAGCTACTTCAAGTCAGATGGTGTTGTCCATACCTTAAAGGCCGAAAATTTTAAGAGCTATGAAAGAGACGTCAGCCCTCGTCGTCCTGGTATGGCAGTCGAACTTTTACACGACATGGCAGTGGACAGTTATCTACATCGTACAGTTGCAAACGGCAAGGCAACACACAGTCAAAACCCTGCCAATTTTCCACAGCAAGGCTCGAGCCGCAGTGACGTTAGAAAGCGAGGGCTTCCTAATGTTTCAGTCACGCGTGTAGACGGCAGACTCCAGGAGCCTTCGATGGTTGTCCAAAATCCAAAAACTCCAATAACTAGGCAACAAGACAGTGTAAACATGCGCGAAACAGAAAGTATTCGAGCACCAGGGATTCTTGTGCAGGATTCAAATCTCTTAAAAATAGACAATGAACACATTTCTAACGTAGATGTTGAAAATTCTATGAACAAAGAAGCGAACAGTCATTTTGTCCTTAAAACTCTACCAAAAGATTCAAGAAACACTGACCAAGACAGTGACATCCTGAACTTTTTTATGCGTGATTCAAAAGCAACGGGAACAGAAAGATACCTGAATGCAATGGGAGGAGACAGACGTTCGTCTCCAAGCGCCCCCGTGAAGATTTCAAACAGAAAAGAAACAGAACACCATCAAATTTCTCCTGTTTCATTGAAGAAACCAACTGAAGTTATACCACATGGTAACAAACATACTAAATCACGCGGGACAACTTTGGATGACGCAAAAGCGGACATTCTGCATCTCAAAAACTATATACGGAATATTTCAGATAAACGCAGACCACAGGCTCCCCACAATACGTTGGGAAAATTTGAGGAATTCTTTGATAGATTCTTCAACGATTCACGTATTCGAAGAATGCAGTAAGTTGATGCACATATTCCATGTTTTCTTGATTAATATTTTTGACGTTTGTGCATGTTGTGGTCTTTTATATCTATTTTATTAATTCATTACCACATTTGTGGAAGGATCGACATAACAGGTGACTATCACCTTTTCAAGATGTTTTGACCATCGCACACCGGGGCATGCCCCTACTCTTTACATACTCTATATCACTCTATATCGTACTCTATATTACTCTATATCATACTTTTCGTTTCCTTAAACTGCCCGGCCGGGCCCCTGTTTGGGACCGTAACAATAAAAGGGCATCGGATAATCTAATTGTCTTACCCCTCCCCATAGACGCGTCACTCGGACGTTCTACGACGCAAGACGTCACGTCATCCGATTCTCAGACTACGACGTCTTCATGGAGCAATGCGAGAAGAGCGACTTCACCCTCCGCAACACCTCCCGACCCTGTGACGTCGTGCACACACCTGTCAATCACTACCGCACATGCGCAGTGGTCGGCAACAGCGGGATTCTGCTCAACAGCAGCTGCGGCGCTGAGATCGACGCTCACGACTTCGTCATCCGCTCCAACCTCCCGCCCGTCCTCAAGTTCAGCAAGGACGTCGGGACTAGGACGAACTTGACGTTGATAAACGGGATCCGGCTGATTCAGGTAGGCTATTTACTGTTACCGGCCGCCCAATGGCCTAGTTGGTAGAATGTTCGCCTTGCATACGGCTGTGAATTCGATCCCCGGCCGGGTCATGCCAAAGACTTTAAAAATGGTACATACTGCTTTCTCTGCTTAGCAATCAGCATTTGGGAAAGAGTATGGAAGTTAAACACACATCACTACTAGAGTGGACTAGCCCCCTGCTGTAGTGATTGCACAAAGTTGTGTGGCCCAAGGGCTACTGAAACGGAGATGGGGACCGCCTATGCACCATCGGTGCGGAAGGAACTTTGACTTTGATTTACTGTAAAAGTGGAAGATACTGCTCGAGCGCAATTCCTCGCATGATTTTGACTGCTGAACTTGCAATCGCCCTTGATACTTAAGGAGGCTTTGTGCTCTATACCAAAATATCTTGCTGAAATTTTTAGAAAGTATTGTACGACGAAACATGACGAGATATTTTATACATAGACAAGCTATACGTTGTGAGGCCATGATTCTGTATCCTTAGTGACCGATGGTATGTGCGATGTTTCCTTCATGTGGTTACTTGTTTAATGTAGATTTCTCAAACGCAAAGTATTTGCATATACAATACTTTGCGTTTGAGAACAGATCCATAAGCAGCGACACCTGTGCTGCAGTGCAATGTGAACCAGTCAGAATTGCCTTGACGAAGGTGACAGATGGTCACCGAAACGTCGGTTGAATAAAACACTTAGTTGTGTAAAAAGAGTACTTTCATTTAGTGACTTACCAACCTGATAAAACTATTCACGGATGAATAAACCATTATTATGCAGGTCCATGAGCAGCTCGAATCGCCGGACCCAGCAGTGAGAGAAAAGATGCTGAAACTCCTGAGCGAGTCCCCCGGCATGATATTCAGCTACGTGCTCTACATGTTTGGGTCTCAAGCATTCGACAGGCTGCAGTTTATAGACGAAGTCCTTAAACAATACAACATTTCAGTCATAATAGCTTTTCCACACGAGTCATTGCTGAGGAACTTTAGGGCGAGGTAAGGAAGTTAGTGAATTGTATTTCTTGTACATTAGAATCAACTCTCACAACATACTTAGCTATGCTTAGCTGGCCACTCTATTGTTGACTTGTTCTTTTGGCAAATCATTCTTCCGATTTGGCCATGTTTTACTACCTTTCGCTATCTACTGAGTTTGGTAGAGAAAAGAACATCACATAGTTTTAAGTGTATTTTCTTTATCAGACTGAAAGTAATTGTTTACTTCCACAGCCTCTTCGCTTGGCTCAGCGGTGGGAAATGGTGGAAAGCTCCGTCCACAGGAATGAACAACTTCGCACTGGCGTCCACCTTCTGCGACCGGATGTCTCTGTACGGTTACTATCCCATGAAAACCTACAACAACAGGACCGTCCCCTATCACTACTACGACAGGCGGAAACCCAGCAAGAGACACGAGTTTACAGAGGAGTTTGAAACTCTCCAAAAACTCCAAGAAAAAAGGCTGCTTCGACACGTCGTCGGGACTTGTTCTTTAGTTTGACAACAACAATGAAGAAAAAAGAACTTCAAAGGTTCAAGATTCTTTTAATTACAAATGTAGACCCAACAAGAGTTTTGATATCTCACACCTCAGTGAAATAAATGTTTTGTTTGTTTAATTGCAGTTCATTCATCATGCATGTTATAGTATACATTACTTGTACCATATGTCAATTGATTATTTCCTGTCATTTGAATTATAAAAGTGTGTAGCTAGCATATGGAAATATGCAACTGCGAAATTACAAACTGACAGATCAAAAACAATACCTCTATGTGCCCTATGGCACAATCTTAAACGGGGAGAAAGGAATTTTTCAGTTGAACATTCTCATTCATTTTCCTATTTGACAAAGACAAATGATTGGTTTAATACAATTGACGCACACGGTGTATATAATCGAATTCGCTGGCAGAGACAAACGGCATCTAAATCAAACTGACAAAGCAAAAAAGAATTTCTTTTCATGCAGTACTTAAGAAATTCTTACTATAAAATGCTGTTTTCAGTAGCTAATGGCCCAACAGACAAATGAACACATTCAAACCTATCTTAACTTTTTCTTGCATACCAGGTTTTAACGGGGGTAATATTAAGTGGGTAACATTTAGTAAGAAATGAAAGCAAGACTCATTTGATACCCAACTTTCTTCGTCCAGATCCGTTCCTTAGTAACTTTTGTCTCTTAGCCATTGCGTCTTTCTTTTCCAAAGAGTTGTTATCCTTGGGAGCTTCCCTGACTGAGGGCAGTCTCCTCGCACTTTTGGTGGTCGTTGCGTTGCATCGCCGAAAGGGGGCGCTCTTTGACGCTGAAGGCTTTGGACGACGCCCACGGCAAAAGATCAGCATGACGCTCAGGACGAACACCGTCAGTAGAAGGACGAAGTGGATTGGCACACACGCGTGTGTCCCTTGGTTGGGCAGGCGATTTGTGGTGTTCTGTGGAAATGAGATTTACATATCATGGCTGCAGAGTGCTTCTGTATACATTTGTAAACGTTTGTTAGCTGAACTTGAATTTGATTTGTATCCCAACTTGTCGGCGAGGAGAATGAAAGGGAATGTCCTCACCTCACATATTTCGTCACATTTGCTGATTTTGTAGCCTGTTCCCATCACCTCCGCCTGGAAAAGATCAACCAAAAGCCTTTTTCAAATATGAAAAAAAGGACATACAAGAAGATTTTCGTTTGATTACGCTTCCCCATGTATATTCTAACTTACACATCATAAGCTAACGAAACTCGTTAGCTCTCGATGACAATAGATAGGACAAAATTACAATACCTTGGTCAACACTATTGCGTTAGTCTGTATTTCTTCAGGGTCTAAGACTCGTCGACGAAACCTCGGCTTCTTGAAGGTAGAACGTCTCTTGCCCATGACCCTTTTTTCTGGATACCGCAAAGGCCTGTCTTCTTCTGGCAGTGTTCAGTACAGTAGTAGGGGAGAATTTGCCACTCTTCCATGTTATTTGACCTTTGTAATGAATTATATAAGTTTACATAAAACTTTAATGCGTGATACAAAAGTCAATTATTCCTTCCTTACTTGGTGTTCCTCTAACCTTTATGCTTTTCCATAAATCCCTATTCAGTCTTGTCCTAACACTAAAGGCTTCCATATGTGTATGTCACCTGTCAATGCCTACTGGTTAGGCCAGCGGACACGGGATCGAGAGGTCACGAGTTCGATTCCTGGCATTCGTGGCTAGATGATGTGTGTGTCCTAGGCCTTGTGGAAGCTACTGTATTATGCATGACTTCTCTCACTCCACTCATGTGTATACCTGACTTCGGTCCTTATTTTTGCATTTACATCGAGAGTGTAGATAGCATCGTTGTTTATTTTCGCAAGGTTCCTTGTTATTCTATCCGTTGAATTTAAATTTGTAGCACTACGACTCATCAACATGCAAATAGGGACCCCAATATGGCGGCGAACGCACCAATGACGTCACGCGAATACACGTAATGCGTGACATGCGCAGGTCGTAAGATTAATCGATTAAGCGTCTGTGGTATGCGAATACGGGAAACTGTATTGGAGTTGACGACAAACATTTATTGGGAAAAAAAGTCAGCAAAATATCAGATACGGAGAAAAAATTGTAATCGTTAACTCATTATAACTCCTGACGGGAAACTTGTTTTGACCGGAAAACTGATGTGTCGATCCTATGATGCACCTCGATATTTGCCTCGTGAGCTACTCTCTAAGCACAGGTAAGACTTAACTTTACCTGGTAATAGATCGAAAACAGGTTTTAACAAGAGTTCGGCGACCTCAAATCTCCATGAACTATTCTGTGTATGCAAATAAATTACACATTCACATAATATATGCTTGGTCATAAACACCTTTATCTAACTTAGACATGATGCAATATTGTCAGTCCGTATTTGAGTCTTATAATGGAAAACACTGCAAATATTGATTTTCCTCATTAGTTATGCAAATTAAGTGTCGATTAGCATAATTTGCACATCATTGTGTACATCTCTGTCTTAGCTACCTGCATACTAAATATCATGGAAATCCGTCGTCCCTTTGTTCAGTTACTTTCCTTAGAACATTTTCACAATAACGCCACTGCAGTTCCAGAGCAAGCCGCTAGGGGGCCTAAACCTACACCACTTCTTTCTTACATCACAAGCTATCTGCCACCCAAAAATCAAGACCACAGCACGTCCAGGTCAAAAGATACAAAAACGGAAGTTCTGCTGCAGTACCAAGGTCACATACCAGGGGGCCTAAAATTGACCTTGAATTTTGGCTTCACAACACCCGCCCACATACCAAATATCATCGTAATCCCTCCAGAGGTTCTTGAGTTATGCTGACTACAATAGTCCGGAAACACAAACAGACACACACACACACAAACACGCCAAAAACAATATCTCCATTTTTTCATGGAGATAAAGATAGATATTCATGGGAGAGTATCAAACACCTATCCCACACCGGACATACTTAGATTATAGTTACATCACACACATACAAATGTAGTTACATCACGGATGTTTGTTTACTATGGACTCGTTTTTAATCTCGATGAGAAATCCAGCCCTGGGAAACTGTGAGTGTTCGGAGTTCATAGGGCCGGCAAGATATAGATTGCGACAAAGTGCATTTAGTGACAGTACGCTGCTAGCCTGTCTTTGCTGGAAAATGTGCGGATGTTTGGGCAAATGTCGACTATCTGACGTCTGCTTGCATCATGAAGACCCTTCGGCTTTCTACACCAGTCCGGTAAGTTAGTTAAAGTTAAAGACCCGGCGTCCTGAAAAGACGCATAGGGGTGGCGCCCATTTCTATAGCCCTTGGGCTACACACATTTGTGTAAGTCACTACAGCAGGGGGGGTGCTGGTGTGTGTTTAACTACCATACTCTTTCCCAAATGCTGAGTGCTAAGCAGAGAAAGCAGTATGTACCATGATTTAAGTCTTTGGTATGACCTGGCCGGGGTTCGAACTCACGACCTACCGTGTACAAGGCGAAAACTCTACCCACTAGGCCATTGCACCGGTAAGTAAGTTAGTGACATGCCTTTAAACTGATCTCTTTGTGCGTCACAAACAAATGTATGTGGAACTGTAACTAACAATCACAGTGGTCATGTATCTTCTCTGTGTAACCCACGGGAAGAAATACCAACGATTCTAAAAAGAACAATGGACGGTCTGTACATTTTCTCCGCCTGTTTAAAGCTCTAAAGTTTTCAAAATCTATTCCGAGGTCTATGACGAAGAATTGTAACATCGAATCACATATGAAATGCGTCATGCATGGCGCTTCCAGTTAACTTGTTACGGCTTCAGGTGTTTATTCTGTTCTGTTGCATAATATAAAACTCTTACTTTGTATAAAGAAGAGTCATGACTAAGGATCATACTTATTTCCTTCTTTATTGTTCATGCTTATGAGAACTGGCTTTTGCACGGTCGTCTACAATTGTTTCCACGGCAGGTAGGTCATGCGCTTGCCGGCGATTTCGTGATGTCTTACATAAAAGCCCGTCCCTGGCGCTCACACAAGGACGGGCACTCGGGTGCAGTGCCTTAACTCGCCCGCAACCCTGGCTGCGCTTGCCGGCGATTTCGTGATGTCTTACATGAAAGTCCGTCTTTGGCGCTCACACCAGGATGGGGCACTCGGGTGCAGTGCCTTAACTCGCCCGCAACCCTGGCTGCGCTTACCGGCGATTTCGTGATGTCTTACATAAAAGCCCGTCCCTGGCGCTCACACAAGGACGGGCACTCGGGTGCAGTGCCTTAACTCGCCCGCAACCCTGGCTGCGCTTGCCGGCGATTTCGTGATGTCTTACATAAAAGCCCGTCCCTGGCGCTCACACAAGGACGGGCACTCGGGTGCAGTGCCTTAACTCGCCCGCAACCCTGGCTGCGCTTGCCGGCGATTTCGTGATGTCTTACATGAAAGTCCGTCTTTGGCGCTCACACCAGGATGGGGCACTCGCGCGATCGGGTGCAGTGCCTTAACTCGCCCGCAACCCTGGCTGCGCTTACCGGCGATTTCGTGATGTCTTACATAAAAGCCCGTCCCTGGCGCTCACACAAGGACGGGCACTCGGGTGCAGTGCCTTAACTCGCCCGCAACCCTGGCTGCGCTTGCCGGCGATTTCGTGATGTCTTACATGAAAGTCCGTCTTTGGCGCTCACACCAGGATGGGGCACTCGCGCGATCGGGTGCAGTGCCTTAACTCGCCCGCAACCCTGGCTGCGCTTACCGGCGATTTCGTGATGTCTTACATGAAACATCCTAAATTATAAAGTGGACGATAATGGTACCGAACGACAATTGGTACTGCGAGCTAGCAGTTGCTGGCTGTAACATTTTATACTCAGTAACAAGAATTAGCCTGACGAATCGCGCTCCTAGTACGTGGTCAGCCGGTCCCAGTGTGACCGCCAACCCGGTGGGGGTCAGTAACCTCCGGCCGAGAGCTTGTGTAAACACAGGCTATATTAAGAATCAAATTTACTTAATCAATGATAACAAAAGAACTCACTTTACTTCACTTTACTTAAAGAACTCTGGGTAGCTATAGATCTTGTACCAGCAAGGTGCATCTAAACCAAACAAAGTACATGCTCTTAAAGACATAGTCTTCTCTGCCTAGGTTTTAGACTCCATCTTGTGCGATAAAACATACAAAGTTCTGTACGTAAACAATGCTGACATTCCATCGGCGACGGTGTTACATAGCGTGGGAACCATTCTAACGTTTCAACTAGGCTTCTGTTATGTATTTACATGTATTCATTAACTTATTCGCACGTCTTGTCAAACATTTTATTTTCCATAATGTACAAGTGACGGCGAGAATATAAGTTGAGTACAACTTGAGTCCGCCGTCACTTAGTCTATGTCCCTTCATTTGTATTATTTGATGTTTTCTTAATTTCTTTGAATGAAAAATAATGCAAAAACATTCCATTGGGAGCATCTGCATAAGATACCTTAGCCTGACAAATCGCGCTCCTAGCGGCCGGTCCTGTAACCGCCATGGGGGTCAGTAACCTCCGGCCGAGAGCTTGTGTAAATACAGGCTAAAGATACCTGAATTCTAAGTAAACATTCTCTTACTGTTTATTCATATTTCTGTCATCATTGAAGACCACAGCTGCAGGTTAATTACTTTGTCAAGTTGTACGTATACCTCTGTACCGGTACCCGTACCTGATCAACAACCATACCAACCAACAGTCAACAACCATATCAATATAAACACTGAAACCAGCTCAGCCCAGGGGCGCACCCGGGGGAGCCATACTCTCAAATATCAAATAATCAACGTTAGAACAAATGCATACAAATATTCATCCTTCACCCGCACCATCCCCTGCCTGGCACGGTAGTGGCGAGTCCCACCGTTGAGTCGTACCGTGCCAGGCTGGAGGACTGTCCGCCTTAGCCTGGGACCTCCCCCCCCCCCTTCTTTGCCCCTCGCGGGGTCATCTGGGAGAATACCATGATGATGTACACATTCAATTACAATCATTTGACACACCCCTATCCTCTCCGCAGTGGCTGCAGAAACCAGCCCTGTTCCTGCTGTACCGTGTGCTGTTCGCTGCCGCGGTGTTGTCCATCCTGCTCCGGGATGTTCTGACGTGGTACGGGGAGTTTCCCGACCGGCAGTGGGCCGCCACAGCTTCGCACTGGGCGTTCGCTGTTCTCACCGCTCACAGTTTGTGGAGCGCGGCTGTCTGTATACATCAGTCGTACCGGGCAAGACGGGTAAACCCCCCTCTCACTGGACCCACGGCACGCTGGCGGCGTCGCTGCGTCCTACATTGGATTTGTGTTACCCTTGACTTTATAATGGGAATATCATTCACGTATGACCACCGCAAAAGTATGACCAAAAAGACATCAAAACACATAAAGCTTAGAAACATTCGTTTTTTGTCGATGAAACTCTTTGCTTTTGTCGATGAAGTGCTTTGTCAATTCGATCGGCCGCAGCGACGCCGCCAGCGTGCCGCGAGTCCAGTAAGAGGGGATTACTGCTAGCTTCTACATTGTGTACCAGGCTCCGAGAGTCGCTGGAAAAATTGTAGAAATAGGCCAAATAGAGTGAATAGTAATTGCTACGGAAAGAGGGATGATAGGCGACACACAAATTTCCGGGTACTACTTTTCCAGCGATCCACTGAGCCTGGTAGAGGCTAGATTACTACTTTAGTCAAGAAATGTATGAATATAAGCGAATAAAATGATAAATACAACCCTCCCTTTCGCTTTCTGTGGTAAGCAAGCGAAAGGGGAGAGTCAGTGGTAACTACTGAGGATGGTACTCAGGCTAGGTCAAGGAATATCATTGGAAAGGGAAATTAATAATTATACAATTTGTCCAATGATGTGTGATACAATGAAATTAGTATCGACTGGTATCGATTGAGATATAGTCGACCGAAATCAAGTTTTCGACGTTTTGTGTTGAGTTCAGAATTCGCGCATGCCTTATAAACTTGCATAATGATTCTCTTGAAATCAATACAATCATTCTCATAATGTGTTTCTTTATCATTACAATCTTTTTATATCGCGATATCTCAACGTTAACGTTATTTCTCTATTTCAGGTTGATCAACAGGACCTAACAGGCAGTCCCGAGACCCTCCACTGGTCCTTAAAGGCGAGCTGGGTCATCTTAGACTGTTCCTTCGCCGGTGCTATCATCACGTCCATCTTGTTCGGTGCCTTGCTGGGTGCCACATATGACTGGGATGCGCGTAACATCCTTCTCCATGTCGTTAATTCAGTCCTAGTGATCATTGATATCTTAGTTTCAGGGTTTCCCTGTCGCTTTCTTCACGTTGTGTATCCGATGATATTTATTATTGTATACATAATATTTACTGTAGTGTATTGGGCAGCCGGAGGGATATACGAGGGAAACTCTTATATTTATACATTCCTGGACTATAGCGGTAATCCAGCATTGGCGGTGGGAACGGCTATAGGTTTTATCCTATCTTTGAGCGTGAGTCACCTGATAGTGTACGGGTTGGGTAAGGGGAGGGAAGCATTGGCGAGGCATGTCCGCGAACGGTCCAGTGGACAGGACACAACTACTGACCACAACAACATTCCGGCCTTAATCCGTATTGACCAGATAGCCACGGCACGTCTCTGATACTATGGTAACAATCACATGCAGAAATGTGTATGTTGATTTATACTTTCAGTCGACTGTTTCTACTGCGCACTGCAGCTAGGTGTCGCTGCTGCAGTGTGGAGACTGCGGTCCCAAACGTAACTGAGTTTATATATTCGGTCTCCGAAACGTCGGCTACAAATGTAGGTATAAACGCCTAGTTCTGTACACAAAAAACAACTTTATCTTCTAGTGATTTACCAGCTTGATGAAATTATTCACGTTTATAAAACAAGAATTTTCACGACAATAGTACACCGTACACGGTACAATGTATGGCAATAACTATTAAACGTAGTACAAAATATGAATTAAATTAAACATCCGAATTATAAATGAAGAAAGATTCTAGAACCAACAATGCGAGCGACCAACAGTGTTAGGTTATAAGATTAAGTTATAACAACATCAAAGGTTTATCATGAATAATGAAACGTGTGTTTTTCTCAATTGATTTCGATACAACGATGATATCTTCCTCACTTCCCATTTTTAAATTTGTCGGCTTACAGCTTTTCTATGTAGCGAAAACGTTACAACACGTATTGTTGCGTACGGATTGATATGAGATATGTAGAAAGTAAGGGGGCCTTTGTAATCTCCAAGCAGATGTTGTGGATGCTAAATGGTTTCGTTTTCTTTGTCGCCCTTTTCCCCCCAACATCTGCTTGAAGATAGGAAATTTGACGTTTTAGTTAGCGACATTACTGTAACTATATACTATCTAACTGTAACTATACAATATATGATACATATGATATATAATATACTATATCTAATGCCATCGGACAGGTTCACATTTTATCGTATTTTTTGCCACCTAAGAATTAAAAGGAGTTGACGGAATGAGTGGAGATTACATGTTGTTATTGAGTAATATGTTTATGTCAGGAACTTTAGGCGGTACTAAAGTGACGACTATTAAGCAGCTATATGTACACTCAGAGTAAGCACACATGCATTACAAGTAGAAAGAGGTAAATACAGATAAGTACCTGTTAACTAGGAAATATGTTAGTACTGTTCAAGAAAAGCAATTTAGAAGATGAAATACACTTTATGTAACAGCACCGACAGAGACAAACATTAAATCTAGTCGACATCTCACCAACCTACAAAAGCTGTCTTTCTGCTAACACCACCCAACGCATATATATCTATCTCCCAAAACGTCGGTATTTTATATTCACTCTTACGGTGATTATAAAAGAACACCCCTCTTACCTAATGGCATAGTCCGTCGACAAGATGGCGGACGTGGAACCAGAAAGAGAGAGATTGTTGGACGAAGAAGATGCAACTGGGACGATTTTTCCCGGCGAAAACTCTGGTATTTCTTAAATCCTCCATTCCTTAAACATCCATGCATCTTATATTTGGCTTCTTTAAGCTTTAGACAAGTTGGAACTTAACACTTTAATGTTGTTTTTCGTGCTCACTTTCGTGTCATTTTTTTTAAAGTGGGAGGGGTGCCTTAAAATTATTACTGTATCATTATTTCTTTTCCTCTATCACTCTTCCGGCGTCCCTTGGTTGTCTAGCAACGTGTTTTTGCATGTCGATGAGATCTTTGGATACCACTTTTAGTAACAGCTGCCCGAAATGTCAATACTTCAGCTCTAAAAGAGAAAAAATCGAACATTTAGGTTGGGGTCCGGGAGTCACTCACTGTATGTGACTTGCACAAAATGTTGTTTATTTTTCTTACAAGACTAGTACGTGTGCCCCGTGTGTTGTTGTTTATCGTTCCAACCACAACTTTCAAACTTTTTCTTAAGTTGCCGTTTTAATTATACAATTAACTTAGTCCTAAACTCTTCTCAGATGGCTGTGGGAGTTTAACCAAGGAGGTTAAGGTTTAACTAACAAAAAATTCCAATTCTGACCTGATTTCATATTGTGCATTGTCATATCAGTAATGTGCCAGCTCCACATAGGTTGTCATCAGAAGAAATAGCTGCAAAATTTTAAGACACCAAACTTGCTGGAAGAAACACATCGTGCTTTCTAAGAAGAATGAAGACCCAACAGAGAGGACATAAGGGGTACCAGCCAGTAGGAGGAGGTGGAAATGTTGTTGTTGTTTTCTCAGGACAAGACTCAGTGCAGAGAAGACAGGAGGGCGCTACATATGAGGAGGCTATAGCAGCAACAGGTATATCCCCTTATACTGTAAATCTTGAAATAGTTTGCGGTGGTCTTATTGTTACAAAATCATTACACTATAATTATGAATATTATGTGTTTTTGCGCTAGTGTTGTTTTGACCGCAAACTCAAAATATGTTGTGAAAACCTGAGTCCTTATCTCTCCTACCTTGAAATTGAACCCTGCAGAAATGATTACATTTACAGTATTCTTTTTGATTATTTCTCTCATTGGTGTGATTGTGAGCACTTCTGGAACCAAAGGTCAGGGTTCAAAGTCTGTTTTTGTTTTGTTTGAAATTAAACTCAGCAGTTTTGTAAGCTGCGTAAGACCAACCTGTAAATGATAAAGATAAATGATCTACTCACACTCACACTACTCTTTTCGATAAGCGTGGTGGGTTCTGTAATGTGCTTGAGGTGTGGCTGTCCTCAAACATCCAAGGGGACATCCCTAACCAAAGCTAGGTACTCGTTTTCATCTGAGTCAAGTGAGAAAATAGATGTAAATTGCCTTTCCCAAAAGCACAACATCGGGACCTGCTAGGGATTGGAACCCAGAACCTTTAAATTCTAAGTCAACAACGTTAACCCAAACCACCAGACCACCTTGCCACATACAACATTACACCCAAGCACAGTTGAGTTATAGTAGCTGTTTGATACAGATTCCGAAGCCACACATTTTGCATCATTATTTTTTTTATTAATCTACAGGCTATGGGAGGTTCCAGTACTTCTTGCTGTTTGCGTGTGGTTGGGCCAATGCCAGCGATGCCATCGAGATCCTCTGTGTTTCGTTCCTACTTCCCTCTGCGACCTGTGACCTCAAACTCACCACATCAGACAAGGGCTGGCTCAGCGGAGTCATCTTTGCAGGTAACAGATCTAGAATAGTAAACAGAAACAGGAAATTAAAAACAAATGTTTTTTTCTGAGCTGTAGTTGCTTTTCGAGTCAAATTTTGATGAGATATAATTGTGACACAAAGATATGCTGGAAGGTAGTGTAGTACTCAAGTAATGTGATAACTAAAGATAAGTATCAATAATCTTGTCTATAATATGGCCACCCTTCTACTGCCATATACAGTAGATGCCATAGAAAATAATGTTGTTTCTAAACCATGTTTTCAGTATGTCAATGGCCACTAAAATTGCCTCCAACCCACTTGCTTTGGGGTGTCTTTTCCAGGCATGATGATTGGAGGCTATGTATGGGGGGCTCTCGCTGATGTACAGGGCAGGAGAAAAGTGCTGATGCTGTCCCTCCTTGTGAATGGACTGTTTGGGCTGGCCTCCAGCATGGCCAACTCCTTCCTACTGTTCCTCTTCTTCAGATTCCTCAGTGGGGTTGGGTAAGTGAAAAATTTGCATTTCTTAAATTTTGCATATTTGGGATTGATTACAAAATTTGCGTGTTAGGGACATGAAGATCAGATGATGGGTGGGTTGATTCATTTACACCTGGGTGGAATGAGTAAAGTTGTGTAAAGTGTCTTTCCCAAGGACACAACGTGTAGCCAGGAATCGAACACAGAACCTTTCAATCTCATGTCCACTAGCCTAGCCAGTCGACACCAGTCAATGGCATCTTTATAATTAGGGTGATCGGTAAAAGGGTACTCAAAAGTATTGAATAAAAGGTATGTCGAATTCATGGTTAATGTTCACTGTTGCGTCCCCCTCCCCAGCGTTGGCGGCTCCATCCCTGTGGTGTTTGCGTACTACTGTGAGTTCCAGCCCAAGTCCAAGCGCGGCACCATGCTCAGCGTCCTCGCCGCCTCCTGGATGTTCGGCAACATCATCGCTGCCGGGCTGGCCTGGTTGGTCATTCCCAGGTAACTATGGCAACCACAATTTTTTTCTGAACAACTGTGGAAGTTGTTTTTGAATATGACTATGACTATAAATGTCAGATATCTTTATTTGTACTGCGCAGGCTTTTAGCTAGGATTTATATACAGGGCGTCCCAATTTAGGGAGGGCTGGAATAGTCATAACCAGATTTCCCCATTTGCAATGAGCTCTTTAACAATTATCTGGTAGCTTTGAATGTCAATCAATTTTCATGCTGTCCCAGTGTCTGGTATGAGGAAAAACCAACAGTGGCAGTTAGAGCTGTGTACAATGTCATGCACAAATTTTAGGTACAGGTACAGGAACACAGGTTTAGGTGCAGGTCCGGACTTGTTAGTACAGGTCTTGTTACGTTTATGAAGGTTAGACATGCAGGTAAACAACATATAAAGACAATTCAAACTCTACAACTGGATAGAAGCTTAATTCTGGACGTTTCGCATGACATCCATCACTCTTTTTCAGCGTTACTGAAATGAAATGGCAAAACGAATACAATACTAGGACTTCTGAACTGGGAAATCAGTTGAACATGTCAAGGACTCGTAAGAAACGTATGCAAATGTCATTAAAATGTAAATCATGTTAAGATAGTTCCTATGGTAAGACAACACCATAGGAACTGTTACTGTCCTTTATATGTGTTGCAAAACAGGTCTTGTTATTTAGGCAAACATTGACAGATTGAGTGACTTCTGTTTCCTTCCAGGACATATCTGCAGTTCAGCATGGGGGCCATGACGTACGACAGTTGGCGCGTGTTCGTGGCGCTGTGCACCATCCCCAGCCTCACCGCCGCGCTCCTGCTCACCTGCATGCCCGAGAGCCCCAAGTTCCTCATGGAGGTAACCATGGCAACATGCATCTATCATTGGAATCTCCGAGGGAGGGGGGGGGGGGGGGGGTCAGAAATAGGAGTTGGTGAAAATCTAATTTTTAGCTTAACCTTCTCCCTGCTGCCTAACTCTGTAACAAATAGGGAATTGGGTGACGAAAGACTACTTCAGAGTGCTAAAGGTTAAAGCAGCAATGTGATGATAATAGTCTTTACATTATATTTATACAATACGTATATATGATGCGTTTTTTGTTGTTAGTTTCTACTGTAGATGTGTAGCTTTGAGAATAAAGAACTTAATGGCTTAACTTATGGTGTAGCTTTTGCAATCCTAAGTCCGAGAAGCTATATCTTTTTACTTCGTGATTGCTCCCAAATCAATGCCAGTTGAGGTATAGAAAAGCATTTATAATTGCTGTAGTGTGCTTCTTGAAAATGATCCGTCTCTTGTGATTTCATAATAATAATGTCTAATTGTTCTCTATCTTAATCTGTTTTCAGATGGGGAGAGAGAAAGAAGCCTTGCGAGTGTTGTCACATGTTCACAAGATGAACACTGCCAATGGGAAAACTCCTAGGCAATACTCGGTGTGTATAACTCAACTTATCCCTCTATTTGTTCCTTTGTTTTCCATTCTACTTCTTTTGTATTATGTAGGATCTATAGTCCTTTTTCCTATTATGTTTACCTTCACAGAAGTAAAAATATTGTTTTTTCTTTCTGCATTGCTAGAAGCTGACAGTATATCTTCTTATTCCTTTTCTTTCTCTTCATCTTGCTTTGCTACATTTTCTGCCAGGCTTCTCAGTGGCAGGCAAACATCTTTCTCCAACTGCTGTCTCCTGTCTCTGTCGTATGTGAAACACTTTTTGCCTGCTTTGTTTCTTCTTTATAACAATATGATAAGTTGATATGATAACTTTATTGCTCAACAATTGTCCAAGGTACAAAGTATGGCCAGTACATAACTACAGTTCTATACATATCTAAGGGCTAAGTTGATATGTCAGGGTAGATATTTCAATCTGGCAGAATCACTGAGTGTATTCCTAGAATTTTCTGACCTTACTAATGCTAGCAACTTAACCCTCACCCTGCTGCCTAATGCTGTAAACACTGCAAATGTGGTGACAAAAGACCACCTAAGCAGTCAGAAGGTTAAATGCAAAACATTACTAAGTAGAAATGTTTTTGTTTTTAACCCTCAGATAAGGCAACTGGAAGTGACCACGAAAAAAGATGACGACAAGGCCCGTCACCCTCGTGGAAAAAATGCCTGGCGAGTGAGATGTGCAGAGATCGGGACCACGTTCCGAGTAATTGGGAGCCAGACCGTGGAACTGATGAAACCTCCGCTGACGTCGCGGACCGTAGTGATGCTGGTCATCTTTTTCAGCGTCTGTTTTGGGTAGGGATCTGTCTGTTGCTGGCTTTTCAATGAAGGGGTCCTGACCATGCATCCCCTTACCCTGGGTAGCAGATCCTATGATAAGCATAAAATCCTGATTGACCAGGAATGCTATTATTAGGTTACTTGTATATGCATGTGGCCATAGTCTTCAATTCTGACCTATCTGACAGGAATTTTGCCCCGCAGGAAGCCTTTTAGAATGCCCCATTTTAATATTCTCTAAAACTCCACATTGTCGAATTCAACCTCCTCCTTCTACACTATCCCCCCGCTTGGTTGCTCCTTAACAATAATCAACAGGTAATTTTTCCTTGGAAAAAACCCTGTCTGGAATGTAGTTGTGGTGATTTTACTGTGTTTTATTTCTCACCAGGTACTACGGCTTGTGGTTGTGGCTGCCAGAACTGTTCAAGCGAATAGACCTGTACGGGGGGTCGCCCTGTCTGAAGTCGCCTGCGGGCATAAACGGCTCCATTCCAGTAACTCCTGCCAACGAGTCCTGCATACCATCGGAAGACGTGTATTTCGAGGGATTTCTTACCGCTATATCAAATCTACCGGGAAACATCTTTGCAACAGTTCTCATGCACAAACTTGGAGCAAAGATCCTACTCAGTGAGTGTCTTAACTTGAAAGTTCATCTCTGTTGGTAGAAGTCATTCTGTATTAGCCTGAGTACCATCCTCCGTAGTAACCACTGGCTCAATCTTTTCGCTTCCTCGTGGTTAGCAAGCAAAAAGATTGAGCCAGCGGTTACTATTGAGGATGGTACGTAGGCTAATTCTGTATCATAGTTAAACTGTAATTTCCGACAAAAAAAATTGGTCAGTCACTGATCCAAATTTTCTGCATATTAATGTGACGATTGCTCATTCCTTGAGGCTTGACGAAGACTGGACAATTTGCTTAAATCCAATTTTGTGTGTTGGAAATTACAGGTCAACTTTGGTACAGTTAGTAAATGTCATCTTCTTGTTATATTTGCTGTTGTTTTAGTTTTTGGCTGTTTGTAAAATTGAAAATTATCATGGCTGGTAGAAAGTCAATGTTTCAATTATATGTGAGGATTTTAGACAACTAAACAAATATATGTGCTGTAAACAACAAAGTTCTTCTTCAATGTTTTGTTTTTCAGGTGGAAGTTTAGTCTTCTCAGGTGTCAGTGTGTTTTTCTTCTGGTTTGTGAGTAGCAAGACTCAGAGTCTCATCGCCTCCTGTGCCTTCGGCGGCATTTCTGTCATCGCCTTTAACAGCTTGGACGTTCTGGGCGCCGAGCTGTACCCTACACATCTCAGGTATGTCAACCATTCAGGGCTGTTACCTCCGTAAAGGAGGTGGCTGAACTTCAAGGTCCCTTTTGGGCCTCCTAGCTGTTTTCCTTGGTACTGCAACAATGCTTCTGTTTTGTTGTTCCTCTGGCTCAATCTGTTTTTGATGTGCATTGGACATTGGTTTAAGCTGATTCTTTCAAAATCATGTTTCTTTGCATTCAACAAAGTTGTTGTGTGTGTTGTTTACACCTTATTTGGGGATGAAAAATCAAAGTTAATGTGGAATAGGCTGCACTTGAATATGCTGCTACGTTTACTGCCAGGTCCATTGCTCAGTATGAAATATGTGCATTACATGAACGTGTTGCTACATTTACTTCCAGGTCCACTGCTATGGGTATCCAGACTGGTATGGGGAGGATAGCGGCCATTCTGGGGAACGTGGTGTTCGGTTTACTCGTGGACACGCACTGCGCCATCCCGCTGCTAATGGTAGCCGGGCTTCTCGTCATCGGAGGGCTCGCAGCGATCAAACTCCCCAACACCAAGGGCATGGAGCTGCACTGAAGGTTACTGATGACATCACCCACCATTCCAAGACTGTTCCATCAGAAGAGATCTGTAGGGGGATGCAATGCAGGGATGCAATTTTTATCTGTAATTTCAGTTCATAGTTGCCATTTCCACCGAGATTTATGATTTGGTGACATGGAGAGTGAATCATCTCAATTTTCAGCATTGCAGATTCATTTTTCACACTGAACATGATACTGTACATGTACTTCAAAACCGATTTTTATTCTTGCGTGTATGCAAGATGATCATACTTCAAAAGAATTATTGGTGGTTTCAATTATCTATTGTCAATGATGTAATTACTACAGAATGCTAAATTGGATGATAAAATATTGTGGTCAATCACAATGCCTTTGTTCAAGGTCAATAGTAGATTGTATATAACTTTTACTCGTCATCTGGAGATATGTTCTGTAAAGGTTATCTTGATGTACATTTTTGTAAAGTGTATCCAAAATAGATTAGAATATTATATATGATAATATTGATGATGAAATCATGCAGTGAGAAGTATTGATTGAAAGATAGCAGAGCTTTTTTACTCACAACCACATATTTAACCAAAGTGGATGTCAAAACATTGGCTCTTGTTAAATATGTGGTTATGAACTTAGCTATTCAGTCATTCACCAACCTGATGAAACTATTCAGGGATATGACATTATTTTTGATAATCATGTCGATGTTGAACTACAGTTGTATCATATGTTGACCATGAGTTCTTTGAAGCTGTATTGCACAACCTTACATCATCATCTCAGGGTTAAAGTTCACTCGCGAGGAATGCCCTCCCATGATGCATTCCAGTTTGCTTTGTCACAAGCTAGTCTTGTTCATGTGGGGCCCATGTGATTTATCTTTATAATATAATATTTCAATAACAAAATTGTCTCACCACATCTAGGGGTGGATACTTACTTTACTTACTTATCCTCTTTGCCCGTTCTGAGACATAAGGCTATGACTTATTTCCTCCATCTGGGTCTGTCCTGTGCCAAGCTGTCAGCAGTTCTCCAGGACAGACCCATGGCCGCCAGGTCGTCTGACACTGTTCTCCTCCATGTGGTCTTTGGTCTGCCTCTTTTTCTCTTTCCTGTCGGCCTCCAGTTCAGGGCAACTTTGGGGATCCTATCACCTGGCATCCTTAGTACATGCGCTAGCCACATTAGGTCTAGGGGTGGATAGCAGTACTGAAAAGTCAGGTACATTTTAGAACAAGACACAAGTACATGTCTCTGTTAGTGCTGCAAATTAGATGGTACCGATACCGACCCCTACTAGGCACTCAATGGTCACCACATATACACATGTATGTAAGAGGACCTGAATGGCACTTTGAGGTGATTGTATGTGGTTTTCAGTCAGTAAACATATGGGATGCTGCTAGGGGAATTGGTAGCATACACGTAGAAGAAGAACCTTATTGCATGACAATCTTATGATTTAAAGGTACAATGTATGCGAAGAGTATGAAACCTAAAGAAAGGGACCAAGTCACCCGATATGTTAGTACACAATCAAGCCAGAAAAAAGTGGCGTCTGAGACAGAATTTTAGCTACAACTTGGCAAAATTCTCGGCAAGGATAAGGAATAAACTGAAAATTGATGGCCTCCCAAAAAATTCATATTGCATACATATCTTCAACCCATTTACCAGAACATGTGCAATAGAGACATGAATAGTCCAATACAATTACAAACTTAAAATCAATTCCAGCTCTTACAAACTTGATTTTTCTATTCATTATTATTTTCTCAATATGGGAGTTTTGGAAGGTAGTGGGTCAAATAGACCTTGTTTATACATGTTTACAAACATTTTCAGATTTGATATTACAAGAGAATTGTATTTCTGTTCAGAGAGTGTTTGTTTTAATTTAGATTATTGAAATACATTTGTAAACAAAACTGCAAAATGTATTTTATTGGCATTTGTTGATCAATAAACAATGCAAGATAAACTGATGTCATCCATGTTGTTTCTTTCATGCATACGAGGAATAATTGCCAGGTTCATAATTGTCCACAGAGAAATAGAAGAAGAAAGTTGATATATTTTCCCATGTGCGGAATCATTTGAATGCTTTGCGATATCTAATATGGGTTTCCGAAGTATGAATGAACTTAATTGCACAACAACTAGACGGGTATAATTAAGGTTTAATGATCCGCCCCGAGGTGTATATGGTGTCATAACGCCTGGCCATGTGCTACATGTATAACCATCAAATAAAACCACCGAGTGAGCATTTATTGATCAATAAACAATGCAAGATAAACTGATTTTTGTTGTGCATAAAAGTGACACATGATCATAGGTTTCCCAAGAAAAAAGTTGAGGTTATTGAACGTTTATTTTCCAAGATGTAAAATCATTTAAATACTCTACGATAAATGGTACATGGGTTTCCTAATTTTAATGAATTTATTACACAACGACTGTACAGGTACAATGTACGGTAAACCAATAATTCTCAGAGACTAGTCTACGTATGACACACTCATAACTAAACTAAGTAACTTAGAGGAAACAATAATAACTTGTAGTAATTTGTTATGTTCAAATGATTTGGACAACATCCAAGAAAATAGTTTATCAATAGTATAGTCACATAGTTTCATAATAAGCGTATTATTTTTGATGATCTATCATTGAAACACTGACAAGCATAACAGATATGAATATTATATTAAACAACACCAGCAAATATTTCCATGCAGCAATGTTCAATTTGACCAGCTCATATGTCCATTCAAATCCGTCGACTCTTACAGTTGACGTTCATTATAAGAAAGCTGAACGCATTATTTAATCATAAACACTAATGTCCTTACCGGTATACCACAAATATCCGACCATGGCCTCCCGACCTTCCCCAGACCATGGTTGGAAGTTTGTCGTGAGAAGGCATCTGTGGTTGAGAGTTGGTCGTCAAGGCTAGGTTGCCTACTAAGTCTTTAAGTCTAGAATTTCAATTTTTCTGCTTGAATGCGATCAGATGAGCAAACTATAGCTAGAATAGGGTGAGTGCCAGTCTACTCCAAAACCCTTCGCCGCCCTTGGTTCGGGAGTAGCCTAAAGCAATGTCGTAGGAATGTCATGGATTTATCACAGGGGCTGAAGAGTGAATCTTCATATGTCTGTCCAAGTGTTCCTTTCTCCTAGCTTTGTAGTTGCAAAGAAGACAGTGGAACGGCTTCTTCTCCGTGTGAGTCTTCTTGTGTCTCTGCAGTTGTCCGTATTGTGCGGTCCTGTAGTCACATACGTTACAGTGATAAGGTTTCTCGCCGGTGTGCTTGCGCATGTGCGCGACCATTGCCTCCTTACGCATCGTCCTGTACCCGCACTCTTCACAGTGATGCCGCTTCTCACCAGTATGGGTCCGGATGTGGTCTGCCAGGTAACGCTTACAAGTCGTTTGGTATCCACAAACTGTGCATTTGAAGGGTTTCTCCCCTGTGTGAGTCATCATGTGGTTCTCTAGACTAGACTTCCGAACTGCAGTGAATCCGCAGTGGTCACATAGAAACGGTTTGTCACCTAAGTGAGTTTTAATGTGAAGTTCGAGGGTTGACTTTCGGGCCGCTCTGTAGCCACACTCCTTGCACATGAAGGGTCTTTCCCCTGTGTGAGTCTGCATGTGTTGGCACAACACAGACCTACGAGCCGTTCTAAAACCGCACTCGCCGCAGACGTAAGGTTTCTCACCCGTGTGGGTCCGTATGTGTTGGGTAAGTTCGAATTTGTGGGCAAATCTGCGGCCGCAGTACTCACACTTAAACGGCCGGTGCCGTTCGCCGGTGTGGGAGACCATGTGCCTCTTCAGATCATACCTTCTAGCCGTCGAGTACGTACACTCGTCGCACTTGTACGGTCTTTCAGAACTGTGGACGACCATGTGTCGGTTCAAGGAGCCCTTTTTTGCTGCTGCATAGTCACAGATGGAGCACCGATGTGGTTTCTCTGCAGTAGGTGTTGACTTCGTGTATTTAGAGAATGGACGCCGAGGAAGTAGCTTACTCTCATCAGCTCTACATTTCGTTGCTTTCATATTCTACAAGTTTGGATAAAAGTAAAACTTTTTTAGACATAGTAAAAGCAAAAATGATTCATAACAAAGATCTCAAAGCTCCATGAAATGTGTGGTGTTTTTTGGTGAATTTCTTGTTTTATTCATTATATTGTAAATTTCTAGTTAATTTTGTCTATGCGAGACCAACTTTGGACCCGCGGGACAAGCCAACATGCCAATTCTACCAGTGTCCAATTACAACCTCTCCCTCCACACATCCTGACACTCTACAATATTTGAATAACTACGAACACACATCATGACAAACAAACACACTGGCCCAAAACAACAACATTCTAATAAAAGTATGTTGCCACCACAGTTTTTTTTTAAATTTCAGTGTATACCTTAAGTTTAAGGGGAGTCGTGCGTTTTCTGAGAAGTCTTTTTGTCAGTTCTACCAAGGAGGTTAAATATACAATATATATGTATATTTAACCTCCTTGGTTCTACCATGCTTCCACGTATTTTCGAATAGACCCCTTTCCAAATACCGGCGCCATTTTGAATCTGGCGCCAGCGGGCGTTATTTGAGCTCGGGAAAAGTGCATGCTTCTGTCACAATGATTCACGACTAAACCTATCCTAACTGCTCTGTGGTATGTATCATGAATGAAGGCATCCCGAATCACTATTGACATTTTCCTCTTCTTTGTTATGTTATGTTATGTTATGTTCTTTTATTCTGTTTAGCCCCATAAAAATGGAATTATTCGAAGTTTGCGTATGTTTTACTTACAATACGCGTGACCAGTACAAATGCAGGAAGGAAAATGGATAATAAGACGATACTAATTATAAATGTAAGCAACTGATTTTGTGTGCGTAAAGGACAAGCCAAGCTAGTGAATTTAGCGTGTTAGTAATATTTACATACACATATGCTGCCCTGACGGCTGACTAAGCTATGGGAGAGAGTGAGTGAGTGAGTGAGTGAGTGAGTGAGTGAGTGAGTGAGTGAGTGATGTATATACAAAGACGTCATCCGATTAACGCATACAAGAGGGCCTGTATGGGGGGGGGGGTCCCGACAACGCTCTACGCTAAATTCGGACGGCCAACTACGTATTACGCTAAATTCAGGACGCCTCTCTACGCTCTACGCTAAATTCTGAAGCTTCCCAATGCATTATGCTGGACTGAAATACGGCCTAACTGTACTACGTCGTGGTGACTCAAATGTACGATGTAGTTCTCTTCAACTACGACGTGCTTTTGGACAGAGTATGACATGTCTGAAATACGGCGTGGCAAAATCCGCAGGCCTGGTGAGGGGACATCTGGGAACCTGCTTAAGAGCAAGAGATTTGTGGAAATTGGTTGGTCAAGAGCAACCTTTATAGAAAGTAGCTAAAGATAAAATCGTTTCAGTAGTTTCTTTCAAGATCCTTTGTTCTTTAAAAAACGTAAATATATGGCCTACTATGAGGGCCGTCATTCCACTTATAACATGTCCTGCTACTGGAGAGAACTGTAGCTAGAGAAAAAAACAAACTTTTATGCAATTGAAGCAGAATCTGAATCTAAATCGGTCAAGCGATATAAACGCCATTTGGCGAAACACACCCTGACACCCTGAAACATGGTATAAATTGTCAAAATTAGGGGGAATATCAAGTTCGCGCTGAAAGGTCACCGCGAAAACCGCGAACATAAAACCACCGTGAACATTTCTATATTTTGCAGTATTTGGGTCACCCTGATACCTGCGTCAAAACGATATGATTTACCGCTCCGACTGTCCATTACTGAGTAATTGGCCGTCCAACGCCCGAGGCAAATGCTGACATGTGGGCCACCCTATATGGTAACCAGAGGTAATGATAGCTGGAGCTACTATTATGTCCCATATGGATGAATACAACCTAAATTTCTCAATTTTCAGATGAAATGTACCACCAAGATAAGCATCTTTCGTTTTAAAACGTGGGAATTGATTGGTCAAGGGTAACCTTTATAGATAGTGACTAAAACATAACTTGTTAAGTCCCGGCTGATGGCCGATAGATAAATAGATAGATAGAAAACATAACACCGTTTCAGTAGTTTCTTTCAAGATCCTTAGCGTACATGTCTGGCCTCCCGTGGGGGCCGTCCTTCTACTTATAAAATGTCCTGCTTCTGGAGAAAACAACGTAGCTAGAAAAAATTGAAACATTTGAAGCAGAATCTGAATTTAAATGGGTCACGCGGTATAAGCACCATTCGGCGTAACACACCAGGACTGAAAATGGTAGAAATTGTCCAAGAAAAGGGGGAATATTTCATCAGAGCATGTGGAGAGCCATTGTAGTACAGCTTTGGTTACAAATGACAAATCTGTCCAACCCTTGTCAAATTATTCAACCTTTTTAGCAACTTACGGAAGCGAGAATAGACAACAATTCTTCCGCATCAAACCTTTGAAAAACTTTTCATCCTGCCCATCGTCGATTAATGAAAGAACAACAAAAAATCTCAGAACCTACTTCTATTCCGGCTTGTTGGAGAGGAGCAGGAGTTGTCGGCACGGGCGGACCTCAGGATGTTTCAGCAGCGTTCTGGTCTATGATCAGGATTAATAGCGGAGGGGAAAGGATGCAGTCCTTCCAGTCAGCAAGAGAACTACATTCATGGCCATTGGCTCCGGGGCATCATATGTTGTATGATAACTTCTATCAACAACTTTATTCTAGAAGAAGGTTCAATTCATACATTGACTGATCACCCTTACTACATGTTGGTCTGCAGCTAGCTATCTACTACCATTATCATCATCATCAGGCTTAAATCCCTTGCTCTTAAGGAGTACCCCCCAGGCCGGTCTCCATTTTTAACCAAGTGGCTCTTCCGCGCACCAGCAAAAGTGTCAAACTTCTAAAAACAAGATTTTGGGAACGAGTACGGAGGATTGTTCCATTGTATAAAGGGGGGATAGCAAAACAAAACAGAGTGCGCACTCGTTTGTGACTTAGAGCAAGGTTAGAAAAGTTTGACAACGCTTTACGCACAATTCATCAAGTACGTTTTACGCTAAATTCCGGGTAGCTACTACGCATTACGTAGAATTAAAGTGGTCAATAACGTTCAACGTAAAATACGCAGATTACGCTCTACGTTGAATTGGAGTGGTCGGCAACGCTCTACGTAAAATTAAAACGGCTCATTACGCTCTACGTATAAGGGCATGCAGCCCCCCATACAACTGCCTACAACCTACGTAGCACATCCTGTTTATGTTTATCATCCTACTAGTAAAATGGGACTCCATTGTTAACATCCGCGGCCGCCTTTCGTGCTTAAAAACAGTCGCAATTTCAGTATGTATACGTATTCATTTTAGCTCGCCGAGATCCGTCTTTCTTTTGCTTTAGTCGGGCTCTAGCGGATCATTTCATAGCCTGGGTGCCAGACCACCGCGCTCCTGGCGCTAATCCTTTGGCCGGGGAAGTCACTCGCGCCGCCGCCACAGATAGCACACGGCCCGCTAATACCTCTCGCGCGATAGCGCCATAGAAATTAGAGTTCGGCTGCCAAGCGCTCCTAGCCTGAGTACCAGCCTCCGTAGTGACCGCTGGCTCAAAACAAAATCGCGAATTTTTTTAGCCAGCGGTCACTACGGAAGCTGGTACTCAAGCTAAAGCGCTCCCGGGTGCCAACTCTATCCCTACTACGGTACTAGGTCTTCCCCGCCCAAAAGGGCTTATCATCGCATCGCGCGAAAGGTCTGGTATCCAGGCTAACTTCATTGCAGGTCAGGCTAATATTTCAGGGCGGCTAGCTGATCTTCCGCCGGCGGCAAAATCGTAACCGTGCCGCGAGCAAGACATGGTCACAGTCTTGGCCGGTACTAACGACTTTTCCATCGGATGATCTTCTTGTAGATTAGTTGCTAGCCTGGAAGCAAGACCTACACAGCCAGGTCTTCAACTCAGGCCAGGGCCCTGGATCCCCTGAGGAATAACTCCTCGCTAGTCCTGGCTACAGTCTGGCTTCCAGGCTAGTTTGCCGTGAAGTCGACAAAAGCACAACAATGCTCAGAACAAATACCAGGCCTTTTGCTCGCCCATACACGACACAATATGATCATATTCTGCTGTACGTATTCAATACACCTTGTCAGTATGCCTTCACCAAAGATACACCACTGTTACTGTCCAGTAGTTTAGTAGTAGATAGTTGATACACAACAATGATAATACAATACAATAAGTATGTCAGTTCTATTGACAGACATTCCTTTGTAGAATTGCGCAGTGACCTATATTGTCTCACAGGAACATTTTTAATTCTTAACGATCCCAAGTTAGAAGGTAGCTTTAAGCCTTAGTCATTCTTCAACCTTACCAGTGTTACTTGGCAGTATGTTGAAACTTACCTTATTTGAAGCCATGTTGTAAAAGTGAGAGCAATATGAGACTGTTTTGGCCCACGTCTTAGCGACAAGGAAGCCGTTTTTCAGGATCCCACAACTGACTGAAAAGGCGGTCAACTTTTACTCGGACTGTTCCACTGGAAAAGTAAAGGGGGTGGGGGTGGAAACTTTATTTTCCTCTTCTTTCTTTCATGTTTCCAACCTCCTAACGCGAGGTCTTACTGTTATTATGATTTTTATATAAGTCTGAAGTTAAATGCCAGATTATACCTGTTCAAATGATGAAATTTAAGCGCTTAAAAATATATAAAAGGATCTTTAAGTGACACCTGTTCTAACATTACGAGTACACCACTTTTAGAAAGGGGGCATTCCATTCTAGAGATGGGGGACATATGCTGTTATCCATTTTTGGTTTATTAAATGGAAAGGGTGGCCTAGAAATCAGCATAATCATCGAAATCACCAAATCATAACGAAAAGAAAAATTCAAGTTGGAAAAAGTATGGCTTGAATATCAATGATTATGATATTTCAAGGAGTCATGAAATATTTTTTTACTGATAATCTTCTTCAGTGTAGTGCAAATACACCGAAAGATTAAAAAAAAGACATACGATAAATCGATATTTACTTGGACCTCCAAAACTGTCGTAAATGCTACCCACAGTGACGTCATTGCCCCGTTCAGTTTGCGGCAACTATGGCGACTGAGTCAAACTACTGTAGAAAGTGAAATATTTGTTACTTTATATTCGCAGTTTCCACGGTGCTTAAACTACTGCGAATGGTTTTGTTCTTTCTTCTATCCGCCTTTATCTTTTCCTTAATCCGCAAGCTTAAAACCACCGCAAACACTCAATTGATTCCCTACCACGAAATTAAGTCTTTGCAAACATTTTTCTGTCCTACAGTAATATGACCTTTCACCCAGTTCAACTTCTTCCTACACACTCACGTTGCGTCATATATTAGCGTCTTCATTTTAAACCTTATAAAGTCCTTCTCAAAGATGAACACCGCTGTGCAACTACTGGAGACGTACAGGGGGCGAGACAAAGTGATCAGGACTTGCGGCTACACTATTCAACTGATCGCGGGCCTCCTGCCCAAGGAGCACCAAGCTTTTTCCGACGTCTTAGTCAGCACCGCCTCGACACTTAGCGGCTCTAGAGTCGTCTTGAGACTTTGCGATGACATCCCAATGCTTGCGTACAACTTGGGATACGGCCTGGGTGCACATGTGAGTAACTTACATCGTTATGATATTGTTAGATCGTATTATTTTTGTTTTCTGGTGGGTTTTGTAAAATTGTGATGCCACGCCCCCCTCCCCACCTGCGTAACACGTCAACGCTTCACGGATGTTTACATTTGAGGTCTGCCGGACTTCGATCGCACAAGGCGTTGTTTGTAAAGGTGCTAACGTGGCAAGGACGTACGGCACGGCAACACAAATATTTGGTGTAAACTGCAATATATTCTAATGGCATTTCGTAAAATTAACAATGACAGTGGAAAAATTGTACACTCATAAGTCATAAGAAATGCTGATGATAACGTTAAACTTTTGTATGAATCTTACGAAATGTTTATCAGTATTTTTAAGGTAATTTCAAAACAATATTTTTAGACTACAACACAAATATTTGATGTCAACTGTGATATATCCTTGCTATTTAACAAAATTCTCGAAATGTTACATTTATAAACATGACTGATAATAGATAAACTCTGTATAAATTATGTATTATGATCAGTGTTTTGGGGTATTTTTAAGACACAGTTGACTCGCCTTGACACAGTAAAAAAGAATTGGTGTAAACTGAAATATATCTTGGCTAGCTTGACGAATCGTGCTCCTAGTGGCCAGCCAGTCCTGTAACCGCCATCAACCTCCGGCGGAGAGCTTATGTAAATACAGGCTATATCTTGGCCATTTATGAAAGTTAGACATACAGGAAAAAATATAAAATTACCGATAACATTGTACATGTACATTATATAAATTTTATCACTACTAGTGATTTTTATGTGTTTTTAAAATGTGTGACACAGTAACACCCCTTCTGTCCAAAAATTTGAACTTCAAAAAAGAGACATAGCATGAAATTGATAAAAATGTATTTTTGTAACTTTGAAATGACAGATTTATCAACAAAAACTAATGACTTGATGGACTTAAACAAAGAGTGGGACACAAAAGGAGACAGCTCTGATTGAATTGCTATTTATTGATTATTCCACTAGTATACAGCTTGATTTTACTATGCCATGTGTCTATTTCCACCACAAAACATCCTTGTTTTTGTTTCACATATCTGTGATGACCTTTGACATTACAGGAGAAGGACCACTTCATCCGATGGGTGGACGTCACAAAAAACATGGTGGACCAGATATACGGTCCCATCGAGCACGTGATGTGGGCCACGGAACGACAGCTCCTCCCCGGGACGTACACGGCGCGTCTGAAAGAGTGGTGTACCAAGATCTGGGCAATTTCTTTAACCTTAAACATTCTGAGGTAACCAATCAGCAAGTTGCAAACATCCTGTTGCATTGTGGGAATTGTATCTAGCCAATCAGAATGCCCAAGAAAAAGTGCTATCAAAATGATGCATAGATAGAACTTTGAGATCATAAAACCTCCAATATTTGAATTTTCAAGTTGAGTATACTGTCAATTGTATTATTCAAACCATCTAACTGACAAAAACGGCAATAATATTTCTGCATGGACAGATTTGAGTTTCATTATGATCTGAAGAAAAAGGGCAACTAGGTACAATTCCATCAGTGCACTACCTCCACCACTTTTGACAAAACTATTTCTATTTTTCCACAGAAACTTCGATTCCTGGTCACATCAATTCCATGTGGAAAACAACACCAGAGGGAACTAAATAATATATGTTACAAATTGACTCCTGAAGTCTAACTGTAATTTTGTATCCCTAATTATTCAGGAAAGTGACGAGTACCTCCGTTGGCTAGGCGTGGCTAACAACGTCCTAGACCAACTGTACTATCCGGTAGAGCACGTAGCATGGGCTGCAGACCGCCAAATCCTTCCCCCTTCTTTACGGGGCCTCTCGCTGTGGTGCCTCAAAATCTGGGCATGCTCCCTCACCCTCAACATCATTAGGTAGCTTTTCTGATCCAGTACCCAACATTGGTGCTAGATTAAGATTGAAGGTTGAAAAAAATTGGTTATGCCAATTTGATTTGTTTGTGAGCTGCAATTGTAACATATCTGATGCAAAGTTGGTGACGTGTGGTGGAAATTTATTTACTTTTGCTGTGGTTTTGTTTCGTACCAGAAGGGAAAAGGAGTTTATTGAAGTGTTCTAAATTCGTGAGTTAAAACAATTCTGTAGTACAGTGATAGACTGTTTATGGAACACATTTTTTTTGCGGTATCATGGATTTGCGGTGGTGAGGTCACCACAAAAAAGTGTGAAACTAAAACCACTGCAGAAGTTTGAAGATTTACAGTAATTTTTCTCACATTCGTACATGTATGTGCTGGGAATCTTTGGATGTAGTTTTTTTATGGGACTTTTGTACAAATGTAGATGAAAGCAATTTGATTATTGCAGTTCTTGGTTGTTTGATTAATGAGTGTTAAAATATTTTTCTTTCGCCTTTTTTTACTCTCCAGGTCTCTCCGAGCTTTGATTATACTCAGACTGAAGAAACAGAGGCTGGCAAGGGAGCAACAAACAGAAAAAGAGTAAGCTACAAGCTTATTCACCTCTCCCTTCCTGCCTAACATAACCTGTGCAATGAATATAGCCGTGTGAAGAGTGTTCACTTTGCATTCGTGAGGTCTCGTGTTCAAACCCTGGCTGTGTCATACCAATGACTTTAAAAAAGAAGCTTTATTGGTGCAAATAAAAGTACAACAACTTTCGTATGGTCAACTATAAACGACAAAATAGAAATCTTTGAAAATGGTACAGGCTACTTTCTCTGTTTAGCATCAGATCTTATGAGAAAGAGTATGGTACGTAGTTGAACACACTCACTTTAGTAAGTACAAGCTGTGGAAGACCAGACTGTAAGGTTTGTTCCAGTCATACCTACCTGGATGGACCCCTAGTCCCCTACTCTATTTCTATAGATCTAATACTGGATACTATTACTAGCGTGCTTGAGATGTAGCTCTCCTCAAATACTGGGCCTTCGGCTTAATGTTCCATCCTAAAAATTGTTGCTAGCCAAAGCTAGTACTCATTTTCATCTGAGTTTTTATTGAAGCAAAAATGTTTGTTTTTTTCTTTTATTCCAGTGACATAACTGATGTGAAAGAGTCCATGAAGGCCCTGAGGTTGCAGGAGTTTAACGTCGTGCTGACGCTAGTCGGGAGCGCGTCGGACCTGGTCAACGCGATCAACTGGATGCCGCCTGGATTTCTGTGGGCGGGAAAAAACTCGCTGGCGTTTACTGGAGTCATGGGCATGATCTCTTCTTCCATTGGTTTATACCGTGTTTATGCGGCGAAAATCAAGCAAGCGTAACTTGTTTGTATGTCACACTAACGCTGTCAAATGTGCCATGTGTTTTGATTTGGTATCATAAATACTGTGATTTAAGTTCATTGCAACTAAATATTATTGATGAGTGAAAATCAAGAATTTGTGGTATCTTTGAGTTTAAGGTTGAAATGGTTGTGGTGAGACTGACACAATATGTAAGTGATGCAAAAAGCACATTAACATAAAAGTACCGAAAATGCCAATAATTGAAATAACAAAATTGAAAAATAAGAGATTTTTAGCAATTTGTCAATACCTGAATGACAAAGGATGTACATATCTTTTACTACATGTACTGTATGTAATATAAGGTACTGTATGTAATATAAGGGCTAGTGGAAATTACAATATTGTAAATGAATATGACATCATATCAATCACTACGACAAAATGTTCTACATTCTCATATTCATTACTGCAATGAAGAATCTATGATAGCTTTATTGGGTGCCATTCTATTTAGTTGACCTGGGCTCCCTATACTTGCTCCCTCGCCTCACACTCATTTTATAAGTGAGTTTGGGAGCCCCAGTAACCTAGATATGCTGGCAGTCAAGCTAAGTCTAAAAGATGGGGCCAATCATGCAATTTCATCAAAAGTTTGTCAGAAAAGCTATCATGCAATTTATTTCTATGATGGTGCTTACTAATTATCCAAAGGGAAAGTGTTGTACATATTACTTCAAGGGGATTTTCTTGGTGGAAACCTTTTTAGATTCAAAGTACTGGAAATACTTTGCTTTAAGAGTTGCATAAACAATTTTGCTTGCTAGGCAATGTTTCCCCTTAAAACCAATGTCATCAACTTCCAGTTGTATTTCTTTTGTTTTGACAGGGCACTTGTAATAAAATGTACATGAAATATTACTGTCAATCACAAAATTTGAGTGCCTTAAGACTTTTTTTCCGTGGAATAGATATATTAGGTTAACATATGTACATGACTTCATTGGTGTACACAGTGTGTGGGGAAAATATTTGTGCAATTGCAGTATAATTGAGATTACTGTAGTAGACATAATTTGCTCACTTGCAGGTTTGTGCAATTAAAGAATGTTATTGAATAGACTTCAGGGATTTCTTGGTCATTTTACAATTTGTAATTTTGCTGTGTTATGAATTGAATGACATCACTTTTACTTTAACATCTATTTTTCATGGTGTTCAAGCTCAGGTCATGTTTGTTTGAATGGCAAGAGGATATTTTTAGATATTTCTAGATTTATGTTAGTTATGCCCTCATTTTCATAACAACAAAACAATAAAGCACTAAGGCTGCCATCTTTATGCATGACATCATTTTTACTTTAACATCTTTTATTTCTTGGTTTTCAAGTTCAGGTCTTGTTTGTTTGGATGTCAAGAACATATTTCCAGATATTTCAAGATACATGTTAGTTATGCCCTAATTTTCATAACAACAAAACAAAGCACTAAGGCTGCCATCTTGTATATTATGCCAATTTATTTTCATGGACTCAGAGTACGGATACTTAGATTGCATTCATGATTGTTAAGAACACCATATTTCGCTACAAGTCATGAAGTTGAATTCCAAGCAATATATTAAAGGGTGGTAGGTTACATATTGATATGCCGTCATACATTTGACGTTTTTTTTTCTAATAGTATTCACGCACCGTATTCAGAATGCGAACTGACTTAGTTAAACTACATAGTACACAGCGAGTTGTCTGCAAAGTTGAACAATTAGTCCTGTTTTTCGAGCTCTAGCAGTTCCATCAAGTCGGGCCACCCCTCCGCTGTGGCAGTCTCACCTATCTCAGGCTGCTGTTCTGTCAACTCGCTCCACCCCCGCCGGACAGCTACAACGATAAAATTAGCATACACAACATCGTAAAAAGTTTGACATCTTAGAAGAAAGCTACAAAAATTCCAAGACAAAAATCACCTCTCTTTCTCTCCCCCCTCTCTCTCTCCCTCCCTCTCTCTGTCTCTCACTCAATCTCTGTCTCTCACTCAATCTCTGCTTCTCCCTCCCTCTGTCTCTCCCTCTGTCTCTCCCTCAATCTCTCTGTCTCTCACTCAATCTCTCTCCGTGTATCACTCTAAGACAAGTTGCATCTGCGTACTTGAGCGTTAGGTTGTTTACCTTCCATGTCGTTCGGTGTCGCCATGGACTGTCGCTGTGCAACTCTAGATCTCTCAGCCTGTGATATGAAAAGGTACAGCATGTATCATACCCCAACCTAATAAATTTATATTGTACATCGTACATCGTCTCTATACAGGTACAGATTATTCATCATATGCTTGCTCACTTTCAGTGAACTATGCACACCGACAATACATACAATCGTTGCTCAAAACTCTTCAATTTTGTATCGATGGGTCAATGACAGGTGACTCAATGATTCGAAATGTGAATGGAAAATGACAAAGTGAAATTTGAAATTAAAAAAAAACTTACGTTGAGTTTCCTCAGCTTCGCTATGAACTGGGCATACAGGGCGTTAGGTGGCCGGGCCTGGGCAACTGAAACATACAGAAAGTAGCACGTTATCACTGCAATACCGGGCCCGGGGTATTCAAGTACTTCTTTGTTTGTTTGTTTGTTTGTTTGTAATGCATGCCCGGTAAGCCTCATGGCGCAACACATCAGGTTTGTACTGAACAGTAAAAGCTGCATATCCAGACAGATTTATTTGATCCACTCATACCTTGATGGACCCCTGCTCTTTTAATAAGTGTGGTTGGTTCTTTTACGTGCTCGAGGTGTGGATCCCTCAAACACAGGACCTTCACAGGACCGTCCTATCCGAGTGACGTCCTTAACGGAAGTTCTTAAGCAACTGAATGAATAGTCTGGATGACCGGTTTAGCCAGTTTGTAAGAGTTTTAGATATGACACGTCGCGACAGTCAGACTGCAAACCAGCGACTCTGTGTCTTTTGGCAAGCGCTTATCGGAGGGGGTACGTCTACAGGTGTTAACACCTTTCTGTGACATTTGAGTGGATTTTAAGTGGTGTTATGTTCGAAAGAAACTCCTTGATAATCGCCACCGTTTACTTCCAGCAAGGAGGTATAAAGAAAACGTCCTTGCTTCCAGTTGTTAACTTGTTTTGACTGTGACAGACATAGTATGCGACAAATTTACCAATTTTGTATTTATTTCCCGCAAAGGCCTTTGAAATACGGAAACTCGAATGAAAACTAACCACACAATACAAGTTTATTCTTCAGATCTGCTGTCATTTGTATCTTACAAGAGGGTCAAATCTATTCTGTTGAGCCCATCGGCTGACCTTCGATTTGATAGAATCAGTCTTCGAATCAGTGGAGCATTTCAGGTTCCACCCAATCATATAGGTCAGCCGATGATAAGATAGCCTCGGTTCCAGACTTGATGACTTGGCTCTTTTGGGCTTATCTTGTACTTTCTTTCTGATTGTATAACAGTTTAGATTGTGCACTGATTCTAATAGTCGTTGGGGCTAATGCTTGGTAGAATCAGACCTACTAAACAATCAGAAAACAGCTCACGATAAGACAAAAGAGGCCCACTCCAATGCCTGCTAAGGAGGCTATTGAAAGAGATCCTGGGCGGTCCCAACAGTGACACCTTGCCAGTCTACTCTCGTCGTCCGCAGAGTAGGTCCGTGTTTGAGGTAGGTTTGTCTCCATTTGAAATTCTTTCAGAAACATTGTGCGGGAATCCCGGGCTTTCTTCACCCCACTGTATGTCCAGTCTGAAGACGCATTGTTTGTCAGAAAATGTTAGTATTTTTCTTGAGCCTGAGTCTATTTGGATCATATCGCTGACCATGGGCGGGCCTAGTCTCTGTCAGACAATCCGCGTCGGCTATAGAGAGAACATTTGCCGGGGGACTTTGGCCATGGAGGATAACATTCCCATCTCCATAGCCGACTCCATTCATACAGTTGACTCTATTTGGCCAATTTCTACTTTTTCCCAGCGACCCGTGGAGACTGGTAAAGTCTAGGGCGGGTCCTGTTGTAGCATAAAACACAACTTGATGGCGCAGCAAAGTTCGGCTTGAGTACTGAGTAAGAATCTTGCAGACGTGACAAGCCCTTGGGAAAACATTGCCGTACTGTTATTGTACGTTTCTTGTCCGGACAACGCAGTCCCTTACGTTCTTCAACCCAAACATTCTATTGTGTACCAAAACATGACCTCACGCGCACCAAACTTAGGAATAAAGATTCAAAACTTTCTCTGGACGTCAAGAAGTGGTGATAGGAGAAATAGATTTAGACACTCTTTTGCTACTTCAAAATGTAAAAATATTGCCCAGACGCGGTCTAAAGGTCGGGGTCATGACGTCACAAAAACCAGCCGGACAACATATGGCTATTTGAGAAGGTCGATACTACCTCACCTGACATATAACGTCATGACAATTATGGCCATTACGTATGGCCTTTTACCTCCTGTCACAAAATTTGCACAGCCGGTTTACTGATGCGTGTACTAGTACATGTATCCCACTTGATTGCGCCAAATTGCGAAAGGAATTCGCAAAGTGGCACAAGCCGGTGCAATTTTTATTGCCTGAAATTGAAAAAGTGAGATTAAAAAAAGGCAATTGAAAAAAAGGGCGCAAGTGGGCGCAAGCTAGCGCAGTACTGCAAATCTCTTTTTGATGAATTTCAATCATTGTACATTGGATATTAATTCAGTGGCAGCACTGCGATATCCAATAAAACTATCTTGCAAGCGAAAATCGATGAAATTTCTCAAAGTCGCCACATTAATTCAGTGCAGTCAAGTGAGATATCCTCTAGTGTGCTATATATAGCTAGTACTAGATAGCCGGTACGTCAACCATTCAATCAGTGATTGTGTTCATCATACATTGTCTGAACATTTTTCTCAGTCTGTCTCTGGGTGGCACCCACTGCCTTCGAGTGGCGATGCATCCTTTGGCAACTTAGTCATGTTGAATGTTACTTTCAATAATAAGATAAAACACATTTCTGTCACTATGGGTTATTACTGACACTATTCTATGTACAACCAGATTCTGAAGCAGTCGGAAATAGCGAAAAGGGATTACAAGATGCCGCCAAAAGCAAAACGAGCTGCGAAGAAAAAGGCAGCCCAAGAAGCTACAGCAAAAAGGGTCAAGAAGATGGCGAAGGGGAAGATACAACAGGCCCTGATGACTCTATTGGCGGAAGAGGTAGGTTTGATGTAATCTCCAAGCAGATCTCCACGGTGCTAAAGTCGTACAAGCTAGCCAGAGAAGCTCCATTCAGCCAGAGAAGTTGTCAGGCACCGTCGGATTGCAAAAAAAAAAAAAAACATTCTGCCAGTTGGATACGGTCTTTGCAACCGTTGGGTTTGCTTGGATACTAGGTTTGATGCTCCTGTTAACAAACAGTAATTTAAACATTTTTCATTCAGAAATCTACGTAACTAACGCCCTAAACCTATGTCTGTATCGGTATAGCCGACATACATGTAACTGCACTCGGGCGTAACACACCACCTTGGATATAATGAACCGTTTTTTTGTTGTTTTTTTTACTTCGCTTTTTGACAGACGATGACGACGTGGCACTGCACTCAAGTTTTTCATAACCATTTTTACACCTAGGTGGAGTAAGGAAAGTAAAGTGGCTTTGCCAAAGGCACAACACCGGTGGCGTCAGGAGGATTCGAACACGGGACCGCTGGGTTCTGGGCCGAACAGCCCGCCGTTACGCCACGCGACCCCACAAATGAACCGTTGATTAACTGTTTGTTTATTTGTTTGCTTGTTTATATGTTTGTTTCAATTGTTTCTTTCTTTGTCACCAGGAGGAAATGAAGAAGGCTGTCAACCAAGCCTTTAAGAAGCTGGACACCGATGGTAGCGGCTTCTTAGAGAAGGATGAATTTTACGAGGCGCTGAACGACATCGTGAGTTACGTTTAAGTCACGGTCACTTCTAGCTTGACTAAATCGCGCTCCTAGCGGCCGGCCCAACGGTTACCGCCAGCCAGCGAGAGATTGTGAAGACACTGGCTGGGTCACTTCGTTTTGTTGTAGAATGTTTAGCAACGCTATGACAGAGCATGCCGGCAACTACTAATCTCCAAGCAGATCTTACGGTGGCAAAGACCGTATCCAACTGTCAAGAGGCGTTTTCATAGCCACTGATGATCTGCCTGCACTCAAACAGGGAGGAGCTACATGTGTGGAAACTCCTTTTGCCAGTTGGATACGGTCTTTGCCACCGTTAGATCTGCTTGGAGATTAGGATCTACGGGAACCTTTTCCGATACAAAACGGCAAGATCTTGTACGATCACATCCAATACTGTCCAAAACTAATGCCCTCATTTAACGTACAGTCGTGCAACTGTATCTATCTATCGTATCTTACTCATACTAATGATCAGTTTTTGTTTTGCAGCTGGGTGCGGCTGAAGACGAGAAGGGGATCGGGAAAAAGGCGTTCGACAATTTTTTCGAGAAGTTGGACGAGGACGGTACGTAAAGACTAGTTTTTGTACACTCTTTTGTATACATGTATACTCTTTCTGAGTTTTATAGATCGTCGTTTGTACCTGTTTCAGTATCGAATTTTTCTCTTTCCCCTTTATACGGAAATTTCGTCCTCGTACAGAAGTAACTACTCAATGGGGACGTAAAGCCGGTGGACCGGTGTATGGGGGTGCGGGTTATACCTGTACATAAAAAGACCCCCGCACTTATCGAGAAGAGTAGGTGTGTGCTTGGCTGAAAAGGCGAATCCACACTGCTCTGTCGCTAGTTGGCGAAGAAGCGCTACACATGTACATCAGTTGGGGATGATTGATTTATCTTTTACTAATATTTAGTTGTTTTCTGTTCTCACTATGTAGAGGACGGAAAGATATCCAAGGAAGAGTTCACTAAGAAGGCCAAAAGAATCTTCAAGAAGATGCATGAGGTAAGATGGTTCATTCCTAATTGAGAAAAAGTTAGGCCCCCTGATAACTCCTCAGGTTTTCATCTGTGAGCAATTTGATAAACGCATCATTTCATACAAGACCCGCCGCTTGTAATGAATCAAGCAACGACCCTGGCGCACCGGCCTGCGACCCGTCCTTCTCGCTGCATTAGAGCTGGCCAGCTTCCCGGCAGCCAATCACGTGGCCGCTTACGGTCAAGAGGCGACGTGATTGGTTGGTAGCTTTCCCTTCAACAACAGGGGGCTGGTAATCTGATTGGTTGACGGCTGGTCAGCTCCGAAGCGGGATCGCAACGGATTGCAGGCCAGTCGTTGTCTTGCACGTTCATGTACATGTTCAAGCGTTTTAGTTAGTTAGCTACTTTATTAGTTAGTTGGTTATTTGCTTTTTCGTTTTGTTCTCTTGGTTTCATAGTTGCTTTGATGCTATACATAGCAATGTACAAGTTGACCGTGAACTTCAAAACAATGTAACTGACGTTACATTTGTCCTTATTTCTTATTCCACAGGAACCGGATGCCGCCGGCGATGATTAGTGTCCGACTACGTCCACTCCGTGACATTGCCCCCGTTTATACGGAAGATTTTAGGTAGAATTATGTCCTAACTAGACTAAATGTCACGGAGAGTAGAGCATCATGTTGTCATCCTCTCATGCCAGGCTCGCAGCTTGTTTATATCAAACAACGACCCTGGCGTACCGGCCTGCGTTCCGTCCTTGACAGCCGTCACCAGCCAATCACGTCACCGCTTACAGTCAAGAGGGGACGTGATTGGCTGATATTTTTTCCTCCAACAACAGGAAGGGGAGTATGTGATTGGCTGGCCAGCGCTAGCGTAGCGAGAAGGAAGGATCGCAGGCCGGTATACCAAGGTCGTTTCTTGATATTCACGGCGGGTCTGCCATGCTGAGATGAACGTTGACTGCTTGAAATAGAATAAAAAAGTGCCAAGAGTTCCTGGCAAACTCTAGCATATATCTGACTTCGGATCGTTTCTTTGTGCAAGTCTCCCATATGGTATATGTCTATCCTGACTAAAATCGCGCTCCTAGATGCCTGTCCTACTAACCATCCCTGGAAAGGGGAGCCTTCAGTAGTCTCTTTGGCGGATGGACTTACGGCAGTTAGGCTCCCGTATTATATAGCCTGGGTGCCATCCTATTTCTACCGTGGCTCCTACACACTCGCTACCCTAAAAAAGGGGGTAGCGAATGTAGGAGCCCCCGGTAGAAATAGGATGGCACCCAGGCTAGTTTTATAAGGTTTTCGCGGTAAGCTCTTCCCCGCGAACTTAAAACCGACATTTTTCGCCCTTCTACCTCCTAGTCTTCTATTGTCACAGACTTAAAACCACCGTGAACACTCCATTTTTCCCCAACCGCGAAATTAAAACTCCGCGAACACAAATGTATTTCCAGTAGACAATTAAAAAAACAGCATATGATGATTAAAAAAAAGCCCAACCCAAAAGACCTGCTATGGATGATGAAAAATTGTCCAACACAGGCTAATTGTAATGCTTTCCTTACCTCCCAAAATCAAAGGAATTGATGGATCGAATTGCGTTATAATTAGACGCAACGATTGGAATATTGATTTTGTAAGGAGTTTGTCTTGGAAGCAATTAATCGCTAATTAGTCATCATCGTTACGCAATGGACAGCATCAAGCAGTTACTGTAGTTTAATCTATTTTTGCGGTAGAAGGAAAAAATTAGGCTTTCGAATTCACGGTGTGTGAAATTTGCGATTACATCGGAAACGCATATTCGCGGTGTCAGCAATATGCTGTGGAGAGGTCACCGTGAAAATTGCGAAAATAAAACGACCGCGAACATCTCAAGCTTGCAAGATTAACAGTAAGTAATCTCCAAGTAGATGTATGGATCAGGCTAGGCGTATTTTTGCGGCATAAAGTACATATTTGGCAATCTTTCTAGTAGTAGGAGGCAAAGGGTTTAAAAGGTGCACTACTAGAAAGATGTACCAAGGACATTGGATGTACTAAATGTTGCAAAAACACGTGTAAAACATTGAGACTGAGCTGGATCCTTACATCTGCTTGGAGACTCGTAAGTAAGCATTAAAACTGACGGCCTCTTGGGATTTGGTCGAAAATTGAAGAAGGCACAACGATACGCTCCGTTTATTGACATCATCTGTATAGTATATGCTTCAACAAACAGGCTAATTGCAAGATCATATGAGTGGTATTTTTAACTAAACACAAAATTGAAAAATAGATTGATCGCAATTGTTTTCAAATATGTGAGGTATAACACATGAGCAGAATCTTTAATTTACAAAATGCGGATGCTATCATTTCTCTTGTATGATAGGTTGTAGTTTTCGGCTGCATAAATTTATTCATATTGCACAGCTTCAACAAACTTCACATGAACTTTGTGTTGCACATCGCGCGCTTTCAATTACAATGTAAAGTAAAGCAGTCAACCTCAACTGAGGTGAAGCATGATGCTTTTTCGAGTAGCTATGAGTGTAATTCGGGATTGCTACGGCTCACTTTCTCAGCCAAGCACACCGGGTCATCTTCTCGATAAGTCTGTTGGGTTCTTTTACGTGCAGAGGTTTGACACATGAGGTCTACACCTGAAGCTCCCTCATACCCTGGGTCGCCGGATTTTCTTCCTCATCCGAAATAACACATCGCTTTATACCGTTCAATATCTTGGTTTTACCAAAGATTACTGGTACAATTCCCAATAGGAAATCACATGTTTGGGCACATTAACAGATAATTTCAGTTCCCTCGCCTGTGATCATGATTAGTCATCATCGTTATGCAACGGGCAGCCACATGTTTGGTCACTTTACAGATATGTAATTTCCGTTCCCTCGTAGGTGATTAGAACAATTACTCAATCGACCAGTTGTCGGTAATGGATATATGGCCGTTCTACTCTCAGAATTGAGAGAGGACGATAACCACGCCTAGCATCAAATCCATCCTAATCTAACCCGATTGAATCGTGCTTATAGCGGCCCTGCCGACATCGCGGTTGGCCCTGTTACATTGGACAATGGAGTTTGGTTACACAGACTACGTTATAAGGGCTTAAATTCAGCTTTGATGCGAAAAAAACGGGGTCCAATTTTTCAACTTGGCATAGTCCGTATATCGAGTGGAAAGCGTGTAAAACTACTTTCAAACGCACTCTAAACGCACTTAGAACAAGGACAAGCTCATTTGAACTTTTGTTTGACTATTGGTGAACAAACCGTTTTCATAATCTATCCAGTAGTTGCTTGAGTAACTGTTGCCTTGTGTAACCCCTGCAAAATTCTAGTGGCAATGGGTACTGGGTAGGACAGCCACGGAGAGGAAATGGGGTTGGTTACCAGGCTAGCCGCGAGCAGATTATGTAGCCTCTACCACAGGGCGCTGGAAAAATAGTAGAAATTCGCAAAATGGACAGATAACATACCAGATGAGTTAGCTGGCCAGTGAGTGCAGTGTGCAAACTGTGAACAATATATAACTTGTGACTACTTTAGTCTTACTACTGACACTAAATTATAACTTATTTGGTTCGACTTCTTTTTCCAAGACAGTGCAAGATGAATGATCTCAACGCGTGGGCTCAGTGACCTTCGACTGCCGAAAATGTCATACACTGATACAGAGCCCGCAGACTTGTCGGCCGATCGTTTTTCGAGCTATGCATTTGACAGGGGCTTTGAAGTGTAACCGTCACACCTTCTCGCTACATAAATCGGTTGAAAGAAAGACAGACGCCCCCGCCGAATAGAAAATTTGAATCATCCATTTTACCTGACAACCATTACAGCACTTGATAACTAATTACTGCATCATTGACCTACATGTGCTTCGATCCAAAACTCGGATGATACATCAATAAACAACCCAGGGAATTTCTTTTTCTTAAAGAATATTTCTTCCAATTCCATAGCTGTAGACTACAGAGTACCAGCCGAGACAGTTCATTTTTAAAGCGGCCTTTGTACAAATTCCCCCACAGGAATAAGTAGATAGTTTTATTAGGTTGGTGAATCAATGTATACTGGGTTCTTAATGACACAATCAAATGAATTTATCTGCCGGCCGTTTTGTAATTTGGTAACCTTTCAGCCATCATCCCCAGGGTTCAAAGTAAAGAACTTTATAAGTGCTACTTGAAGAAGTAGTACAGTTCTTTAAGTCCCGAGGAATGTAGCTGAAAGGTTACCACAACGTTGGGAGATATGGCCCTTTAGTTGTGTAGCGAGAAACCCAGTATATATTCCCAGATGCAGCTTGAACTATATGCGCCAGATGCACTCATAAAGAACTTATACATTTTTATGTGTTTCTCATACTCAACGAGTACATCTGGCGTATACAGTTGTTTATTCATATGATATATTGTAACTTTATTAACGTCGTAATTATACTTTTGTAAACGTCTGCATCTTTGACGAATACAGTTGAATCAACATGAAGAGATTTTTGTATCTAGAGCACTTGGTAATTTATCACTTTGAAATTGCGGATAATACATCACAATTAACTGCATTTATATTGAAAATAAAGGCGAAATTGCTTATAATGTAGTGTAATGGGCTATAAATACAAAATGATAGTTTCCTGCTCGTAATATATAATTCAAGACACAACCTTTCCATCATCTTAACGGTATGTTTGTTCAAGGAAATGCTTTTGAAAGCAACCGTCAAGATTTTCGAAATATTCTACCCTGCAATCAATTCATTAAATAATTTTGTTCGGTCATTTTTCGTAAAGGTAAGAATATACATTAGATTCTACGACAAAATTAAAATGTATTTTTCTGGCACAGTATCTTTTTTGCAGCGATTGGAAAAAAAACATCGCAGTACCCACTAGCCACGCTTTTCTAACAAGTGTTTGACAAAAAATATAAAAGATATGAATATACATTTACTCACCAAGCAAGCAGGCTGCCAACACCAGTGCAGTCAAAGCAATGCTTCGGGAACCCATGTTTATGAAATACTGCAGGCGTCACTTTCCACAAGCAAGAGATAGTCGTTCCACAAGCTTCGGGAAGAATAAATCCGCTTGCGTACGCCGGGTATATATGATGACTCGGGATTGTCCATGATTTACCGTTCTCACACCTGATTGGTCCACGAAGAGTTCATGTGGCCACGAAGGGAACTCGCCAACACTCCCGAATGATACTGGCGATAGATTTTTTTTCACTCAATTAATCGATTGAGAAACTCCCCTTTGACGACTGTTCGTAGTCAATATGTGGTATTGTACTGGACTCGATCAGATAGAAAGGCTCATAGTATATTTACATCGCTACACAATGCGGGGTATTTGCCAATTAAGCATGTTATTGCTTATTTTCGGCTGTAATGGAGAATCGGGTCTATATTAATGAGATATATAATGGTTCAGAGGACTTTATGAATAGTGAACGGATGAAAGAAAAGCTTAGGGGCAATACGTAGGATATGATCTGCTGTTCAAAGAATTAAGGGCAATACAGCTATTGGATCACCAAGTGATGGCACAGTTTGCTGAACTGAATTGACTGGTAATCAAAATGTAAACAGATTAAAACCACAGGATTCGGACTCGGTCACACCAAGACAAACCAAAAACAATACCTCTGTTTCCACGGTGGTAACAATAGCAACAACAAATACGTCAACAAAACCTTTAATTTCGAGTTCTTATTTTTACATCAGGAAATGCAGCACAATAACAAACAACGCTATTGTAGAACAATCTAATTAAGAGTACAAGATGAGTAATAATGATATATTTTCCTGAAACGGGGTTATGGTGAAGTTCAAGGTCCCAAAGGTGGTAAGTAAATGAATGTAGTTTTCTCTTGATAATTAGATACATCTGTTGTCTTAATGAACCTATTCATGCTTTAATACCTGACAATATAATGCAAAACTGCTATAAGTTTTGGGGTAGAAGCATAGTAGAATTGAAGTTCTACCTACACGTAAACTTATTTTAACCTCCTTGGAAATGCATAACGATTTCTCTTCGTATTCGTATTTTGACTAGCCTGAATCACGCCAGACCCCCAATCTCTAAAATATGTATTGTTTACACAATAGATATTGCAGATATTGGGGGTTTGGCATCCAAGTTATAATTTGCCAGAAACGAATAGCTATAATCTCCAAGCAGATGTTGTGGGTGGAAGATTGTATTTTGTTTTGACTGCCTGGCTTCTCTAAAAGCCGTCTTTGAGTTTAGGCTAAGTATCATAGAAACCTGTCCGAACCAGGAATCATCGATCTCTCACCCCAACATTTGCTTGTAAATCATATCATCACAATTAATTTCGGAATTCCCACTGCCTGTAGACAAGGATAAAACCTCCTTGCTGTAGACTTGCAAATCAGCGCCCCCCCCCCCCCCCCCCCAAGTAAAAACGACCGCTCCTGGAAGGCCTGCAAAGGAGGCTAGCATTACTCTCCAAGCAGATGTTGTGACCTTTTTATTATATGCCCCATTTTCTGTTGGAGGAGAGAGCCCACAGAAAAGGGGCATATGAGAAAAGGGGTCACAATCTTCTCAACCGAACCTCTGCTTGGAGAGTTGCTAATATAGACCACACACGCCATTTCATCACGCCCACCGATCACACCCCTAGTGTTATCCGGAAATAACACTTTCTCCCAGACACCGGGAAGTCTTTTGTTTTCACACCCAACTACCAGGCCACGTGGGGTTTTCGCGCCATTTCGTCCATACCCATATGCAAATAACTGTTGACAACCTGTTTAAAACGTCACAATCCGGACAAAATGCCGTTACGACCAGAAAAAAAAAACAACGAATGCTTGCTCGCATACTTCAAAAGCATAAAACCCAAGCTGAGCTTCTGTACCATAATTGAATGTGCTATATGGCTTGTCATTTTTGGCCTTTTAATTCTAGTGAAAAGATAATATAATTTTCCAAGAATTGGACTGTTCCATCTTCATTGAAAGGGGTATCTGATATGGTACTAGATAGTTATTACGTCAAAAAACATATAGAGAAAATTTCTGAAGAATGATACAGTTAAGTCTATTTATTTTAGTCTATCGTTGGCTTTATATTGTAGAATTATCAGTATATAAACGGCTATAAGTTATTTAAAAATTATCAAATTCCCTTTGAACAATACTAAGTTCCAGAAGTTCGGTGTCGCATCAGAGCAGCACATGCGAAGTTGAACAAGTCTGTGATGATTTCTGCAGAAAGTTTGTCCTCCATTCATGTGGTAATTTTCGGTAAATTCTAACAGGTGGAGAGGATGAAGCACTATGCTGGGGATTATAAAACGCGCTCACAGAGCCCGAAGTGCTCCTGCTGCAAGGAATCCCGAGTTCTAAGCTCGTCCCGAAATCTTCAAGGGAGACATCCTCGGCACTCTACGGCAGAAGGCACCGTGGCCACCGACGGCAGTGTCCGCCGACCCCCGCCGGGGTTCTCAAGGAAGCCCATGCCTGTGGCACAGGTCTGTCCCACGTCTTCAAGACATATTAGTATTCCATTCCTGCAGGAAATGTTTCTTATCATTATTGGCCTGGCTGAGCCGGTCGTTAATTCAAGAAGAAAAATTAAACTGCCGTCTTTAGTGTGTCCCCCCCTCCCCCCCTTCAGTTGTATTTTGAACTGCGCAACATTTCTAGACATTATTTTTCTTTCGCATTTTCTGGTCTTTCCATCGTTATTTTTGACTTTTAATGTCTCAGTCATCTTAAGCCTGGTTCATAAATATAATGAAAGAGAAAATTTCTGCAAAAATTGTTATGTAATTTCGCTTTGTCTTTGATTTTTTTAAGGGGGGGGGTGAATGTCTGGCTCGTTGAAAATTTGAATCTGTTTGTCTTTGTTTATCTTACATACTTTTTGTTTGGGTTTCTCACTTTAGCGTCCTTAGCACAGCTCAATTAGTTTGAAGAGTGGTGTTTTGTGTTAACAAAGAACTTGAAAACTGTTTACTGTTACAATAGTTTGTTTAGCGGTCAATATAAAGGGAAAGTCGATAAAGGTCAAATTAACAGATTCCTACTCGTCTCCGAAATTTTCTGATTTTGAAAAATTGCTCAATCCAGTGTTTTTTGAATGAATTTGTTGGACAAGTTTGTTTGACAAAAAAAGAGGTACATGTGATTATTTTCATCCCAAACTTTTGGCAAAATCTCATTTTCTAAACATTTTCTTACCCGAAAAAAAGAGCCGCCGTTCGATGTTGTTGCAAAACAGTCCGAAGTCGTCTGATTAGAATTTTCAAACTTTCTGCATTCAAGTACAATAAATATAAATTTCCCACTACCTTTATCAATTTTTTCCTATCTTCAGCGACTAGTAAGACTGAAAATCCGTTGAAATAAGAAGGAATCGTCGCAAAATTGTGACAATTTTTGTTTATTCGGTCTGGAAAGTGTCTAGGTTTTTGTGCCCCCCTCCCATTTTAAATCTTCTTTGAAGTTTTCCGTCCGAAAACAAAACAAAGGGCTTATTTAAAACTCACATTGCCTTATCGTTTCTCTCAGAAGGTTCAGTTTATCGGAAAGCCCAATAATTGGCACCGTTGACCCGTGAAATCTTGAAATAATCTCGATTTTACGGCTAATTTTTTCTGATATGGGGGAGTGAGATCTGATTCTGAAGACTGAACTGCCCACTGATGTTTCCCTCCTGTTTTCAGGAATTCTTTTTCCTCTTCAAAAATTGCGACAAAAAAAAGAGGGACTTGTTTAGCATCAACAAATAATTGGAACTTTTAGCTGCTTTTCTTTCTTTTTTTCCAAATTGTAAATTTCATTATCAAGTGAAGAAACATACACATTTGTGATATTGCTAGAGTTTTCTAAAGCATGAACATCATAGAAAAATGTGTTAAAAGTCTGTTCATGCAAAATGCTTAAAACATTGATGGTAAAATCTTCCAGAACTAGTTTATTATAACAAATTCATTTATTTTTGCAGGGACTTTATTTCAGTGTAGAATTGTTTGAAGTTTGTGGGTGAAACAATTCTGTAGTCCAGTACATAGTGATACATTGAAAACACATATTTGTGGTGTCATGAATTTACGGTGGAAATATCACCACAGAAATCTAGAAAATAAAACAGAAAAACCTATTTTGCCCTCCCTTTATGTGTGATCGATTCAAATAAACAAACATTTCAAGATTCAGATAAGTCATTTTGCTTCTAGGATAAGTTTCTAAAAATACTGTATGTTCTATTCCACAGTCAACTCCGCTTCACTCCGATCACCACGGTGGTTCGGAGGGCCCGTTTAGCATGCTCAGTCGTGGAAACGGGGGAGACAACTCCGACATCCTCCAGCGCATCAATGCGATTCTGGACAACACGCTCGACCTCCATGGAACTAGCGCCAGTCCTGGGAAACTGGGGACATCTTCCGGTAAGAGCTACGACATTTTGTGCGATTTGCTTTTTAGACATTGGCTAGTACTAAATTGATGGATGGATGAATAAAAGGATGGGGGACGGAGGGATGGATAGACAGACTGAGGGATGGATGTATGGATGAATAAATGAATGTAAAGATGGATGAAAGGATGGATAGATTGATGGATGGAGGGAAAGATTGAATAAGGACAGGATGAGAAAAAGTAGTTTATTGAAAAATCTAATTTTTTTGTTTCATATTTTGTTTGCAAAGCTCCTGACATGCCGACCTCCACTGCCACTAACCCAGTACTGACTGATGCCATGGCCAGTCTCTCACTCAGCGATGTGTCTAATAACTGTAAGTCTTATCATATGTTTTAAGTGTCTGTAAAACCGTTTGGTCATTATACAATAGTCATTGTGTTTTTCTGAATTACCAGGAATGGAAATTTTTTGCTTCTGTTTTGGTACAAGTGTACATGTATTGTATATACTGTACTGACCAGTGGAAGATTAGCTCTTTAGTGAGAAGAGCTGGTTCAAGATCACTTTCTTTTGTTTTTTTCTTTCTTGTTGATTTATGTAGTTTAACTTTGAAATCAAAAATTCAGATTCCTGTTTGTTTCTATTCTTTGTCATCAACATTTCATTTTTAACTTTGAGAAACACCTTTTTCGGGATCCAATTTTTTTCAGTGGAGTTCCAACCCTTTGGGGGAATGGCGGTTGCCTTGCCTCCTACCCAGGATGCTTTGCAGGTTCCGTCGTCCGTCATGACTCCCATGTCGATCATCGATCGCCTGGTTGCGAGCATGCCCTGTAACCCCACCATCGGTAAGCAGGCTCCTCACCATGACAGTTATGCTAGAGGTGAGGCTACTAATTATAAACATCGGGTTCTTTTGAAATAAGTTCTTGCAAACCTTTCCTGACTCTTTTTTTTTAAGAGCGAAGCTGATTACTGTAAATGCAAATGTGTCAAATGTGAAATGACACTGCAAAAGATTTACAGTATGTTGTACTATTGGCATTGTGTTTTGGCAGCTACATTCTTTGCTGTAGAAGCAAAAGTTAGTGATAAGGATTTGGACACTTAAGAAATTTGACATATTATCTAAGCATGCAATAGTTCTAAGAGTTGCCAAGCTGTGAGACTGACTTTAGAATCAATGTGTGCATATGTCTTCCATGAAAGTTTTTTGTACATTGCCTTTATGGGTGAATATACCAAGTTTCTTTGTCTGCAGGACTTGACTTCGTCAACTCGTCCGGACCAGACCCCCTGCAGAGCCAGCAGGCCTCCTACTTCACCACAGCCTACGACCGGCGTCGGACCTACCGCCAGACCCAGGAACGCGACTCGTTCCCGCCGCCGTACGGACTGGGTCACGGGGACCGCGGCAGTTACGTGGACCCCAGGATGGAGCAGAACTTGTACCACGCCCCGTTGGACAGAAGCTCGTCGTACGCATACAGCAGTCAGATGGACAGGGGCAGCTACGAACCTGCGTTTGGTAAGGCTGTCTTTCTAGTAGCATGCGTAGTCCATTGGTTAGCGACCCTGCCTCTGGACCAAGGTCAGGAGTTCGAATCCCGGCTGTTGTCACTCACTCAACATGTATACTACTAGAAAAGGTTGCAGTCCTTAAGACAGGACATTAAGTCGTGCTCCACTGTAATTGAAAGTTATGTTTGCCTTTCCAAAATACATGACTAATCTAGCCAGGACTGCCACGAATCAAACCCATAACATCTCAATCCTGTGTCCACCAGCGTAATCACATTATTATTTACAAAAGTCACTTGTCGTTTTTTGGTCAAATCATCATTTGTCAAATAGTTAAAAGCTTTTATCTGTGTTGAGTGAAATCATTATTTTTGGCTTTACAATTAAAGCATTGCTCATCTTCACTATAGGAGGAGGAGGAGGAGGCTTCAACCACATGTATGATCGTCATGGCAACTCGCGCTCTCCGAGTCCCAGCGACTCCGACACTAGCGGCGTCAGCAGCAGTACCGGGTCGATGTCGCCCGAGGACACGCTGTCCTCACTCGTGGTTAGTTGTCACGGCAACCATTAGCTACTTTTTAAGCTGTAGTGTGATTGGTCAATTTGATAGATGCCATTTGTAAGCTGTATTGTGACTGGTTGATTGGATGGGATTTGGAGTTCATGTCTCTAGTGGTAACAAGATGTTTTATGTTTCTCCACCTATTTGGGAAAAGGAAATATTCTGTTCTTTGATAACGTTATCAAAATACTTCTTAGCTTACATGTAGGTAGGAAGTTCAAAGCCAACAAATAAGTCTTTCTTGAAAATAAACAAATTTATACGCCAAAAATAGTTACTCAAGCAACTGGATAAAATTTGAAAATTATCACACCTTACAATAACTGTAGTCCAGAAAACGGCAGGCCCACACCAGAGAAGAAATTGATTTCTAGTATATGGAAGACTGGAACTGTCCTAACAGTCCCTTTTCAAAATTTGATCCAGTTGCTTAAGTAACTATTTTTGGCATATCTTACTACCTGGATGTCTAACCTTCATGAACGTAAACAAATATATATTTTCACTGATATTTTGATTTTTTTTCACCACAGGGAGGTCTGAGCCTTGATCCTAACTCCCGTAGTCCTATGCGGCGTCATTATGACTCGCACGTTAGTTTCTACGGCAACCAGATGCCCCCCAACGACCTTGACAGCCCGGTCGGCATGCCCTCGGGTGCCAGTCTGCTGTCCGACCGACGCTGGGCTGGCGCAAACTGGTTCAACGACCCCTTCAGAATCGAGCGGGATGCCAGGATGTATCGCAACGCTGCTGGTAAGAAAATACCATCCTAATTTTGGTACTTGCTGAAGTTCCAACATTGGTGTTTGCTGTTTTTATGTAGCTATGCATAGTAGGTTGTCACAGCAACCATTGGCTACTTTTGTAAGCTGTAGTTTGATTGGTCAATGTGATAGGGCACTTTTGTAAGCTGTACTGTGATTTTTCAACTTGATAGATGGATTCTAAGAATGCTTGTCAGTTCTTGCTAGAGACTTGCTGAAGTTCCAACATTGGTGTTTGCCATTTGTTTGTAGCCATGTGTGAGCCCACCTGTACCTGGAGCGGACAGCTGCCGATGCGCCAGCACAAGTGCCCCATCTACTCACCTAAGGTCTTCTTAGGAGGAGTTCCCTGGGACATCACTGAAGGTGGGTCACTCTTACCGGGATGATCACAAAGTGGTGTCGGTATGGCGCAACGGTTAGAGTGTTGGGCTCAGAACCAATTGGTCCCGGGTTTAATACTCACCATGCCCCGACGTTGTGCCCTTGGGAAAGCAAAAAAAGCTTACCAGTAATAGGAAGAAGGCTTTTATAGATGTGGAGATGAAACTATGGTTATAGAATCAGAATGTGACAAGTCAAAGTGAGTCCTTTTATTGTTGTTGTTGATTTGTTGGGAAAATTCTGTTGTTGGAATGCCTTTCAGTACCTTGGACATTGCTATTGTCCAAAAAGAAATAGGCCCCAATTTTGTAGTGAAATCGGTAAGCTTTGCTTATAGGGAGGAATGCTTCTACCAAATATTCATCGTGCCAGTTCTTAGCAACTATGACAATGTCAGTCATGATGTTTCTTTCCTCCCAGTTGGTCTCCAAGCTGCCTTTAAACCATTTGGACCAATCAAGGTTGAGTGGCCAGGAAAGGACAGCAAGCACCCTCGCTACCCGCCAAAAGGTGAAGATCAAAAAATCATTCCACCCTTTCAGTTTTTTCAGGGTTTAAGACACTTTTGTTGATGAAAAATATACTTTTGGGAGCAAAGCAAATATCAAAATATCTTGCATAATTATTGTTATTATGTAATCAGGATGAGTAAGCACACTTCTCAAAGTGCTAACTACTTTAGCGAGATGTGGTTTATGATTCTGAATAGGTAATTCATCAAAGTAATAACCTTTAATTCAATTATTGTGGCAGGAATTTAGAGCTGAAAGTATGATCTTGGATGGTTTGATGTTTGATAACTTTCTCTCTCTCTCTCTCTCTCTCTCTATCCAATTTTACGTCTTTTATTCCCTATTCATATGGGGGTTGGACGTCCTTACACATGGATGGGGGAGCCCCAGAACTCCTCATCAAGTGCAAGTCTTTTTTGTAGCAAGAGTTTTTACAGCTGGATGCCCTTCCTAACGCCAACCCAAACCCTATTTGTGGGCTTAGGACATGGGAAATATGTGTTAAGTGCCTTTCCCAAGGGCACAAGTTTAGAAGGGTGTATATTTTTATCTGTGCCTCGAGTGCTTGCTGAATCTAGCTTGAGTGTATTTGTCATATCACTTCAAGTTGAAACTGCGACTAGTTGTAATGTCCAACCCTGAGTCCTATTGTGGCCCTTGCCTCTCCAAAGCAGGTTATGTGTACATGCTGTTCTGAGTTGTTGTCCAACCCTGAGTCCTATTGTGGCCCTTGCCCCTCCAAAGCAGGTTACGTGTACGTGCTGTTCTGAGTTGTAATGTCCAACCCTGAGTCCTATCCTGGCCCTTGCCTCTCCCAGCAGGTTACGTGTACGTGCTGTTTCGAGTTGTTGTCCAACCCTGAGTCCTATCGTGGCCCTTGCCTCTCCAAGGCAGGTTGCGTGTACGTGCTGTTCTGAGTTGTTGTCCAACCCTGAGTCCTATCGTGGCCCTTGCCTCCCCCAGCAGGTTACGTGTACGTGCTGTTCTGAGTTGTAATGTCCAAACCTGAGTCCTATTGTGGCCCTTGCCTCTCCAAAGCAGGTTACGTGTACGTGCTGTTCGAGTCCGACAAGGCGGTGAAGGCTCTGCTCCAGGCCTGCACCCACGACTTCAGCCACGGCGGCGAGTATTTCTACAAGATCTCCTCACGACGCATGCGCTGCAAAGAGGTCAGGGGTCATAGCGTAGATCTTGTTGTTTTCAAATTTTAAACATTTACGATTGAAACAATACGGGTTACATCGGTGTTAGATGTTGTTCAACCTTTCGACAATTAGTGGTTCGACCAATGACCACCAAATTAATAATAACTTTATTGCAAGTTCATGCCCGAAGGCTAATTGCAGACAAACATGGAAATACATGGGAATCAAAAATAGTTATCTAGACTACTATCAAAGTTCTAAGTTAACTAAGGTTGACTATGGTTGGGTTTGACTTCTTTTTTGAAGGCAGTGGAAAATGAAGAGACCCACGTTTTTTATCGTAAGTGGGTTTGTTGATTTTAGTAGTGATATGGATTTTTGTAAGCTGTTCAAATGGTAAAAGCTAGGAGAATTAACGGAAGCTGTAAATTGCACTTTTTTGTCTTAATTTTTGCATTTTTATGTTTTCACAAAAGTGGAATCGCTCTATACTGCAATATCTTAGATTTTTTTATAAAAGTTGATAGAAACACTTAATGTCCAACTACCGGTACCTTTTTGAACGCTTAAGTCTTATTCGTTCACAGTTTGTACTCTATCTAATGTGTGTTTCTAAATATATGACTGTTTTTCACTCCTCAACAAACAGGTACAGATTATACCGTGGGTGACCTCCGACAGTAACTATGTGCGCTGTCCGTCCCAGCGCCTGGACCCTGGGAAGACAGTGTTCGTTGGGGCGCTACACGGGATGCTGAATGCAGAGGGGCTCGCCAACATCATGAACGACTTGTTTGGTGGAGTGGTGTATGCTGGGATTGATACAGACAAGCACAAGTACCCAATTGGTAAAGGACTTTAGTTTACTGTAAATTAGTTTATTTTTGCATTAGTGGTACATGTAAGTGGTATTAGTGGAAAGGAGGTTGGTACAATACTGCAGCACAGAAACACAGTATTCTAGGAATAAAACACTGGCAAAACTCGAACCAACTCCATTTCCTGCAACCTTCTGCAGACCTTTCTGGCTCCTTTGATCCACCTTTCTGTTAATGCTGCTGATGTGCCTTGTGTTCAAATGCCAATTGCAAAACTGTGAACACACACCACTACAAACAAACAAACAAACAAATACACCAGCTGATTGCAATAAATCCATTTCAATGGAATTAAAAGGAATATGAATACTGTAGCCACCAAAAGTTTGAAGTCTACTGTCATACTGAGATCTAACTTTTTTCGTTTTCCAGGGTCTGGTCGCGTGACGTTTGGAAACCACAAGAGCTACATGAAGGCTGTCCAGGCCGCTTTCATCGAGATCAAGACTCCAAAGTTCACCAAGAAGGTCAGGCTTCCTCTACCTGTAGGGTGGACCTTGTACAATGCTCTATGTAGGGTTGAAACAATGCCAAAAAAAGATTGCAAAATGTGGGCAAATGCACATAGCACAATACATGGTGCTGAAATGCCTTCCATTGTTTTTTTTAGTTTTGTAGGGCACTGTTTCACACAATTATTAGTGAAGTTTTGTGTTCAAGTTGCCCCTACTTTGATTTTGAACACATATATATCTATGTATGTATATATTCAATATAAAATCAGTTCAGATTGCTGTATTCATCAGTATATATATATATATTCCTGTTGAATTCATGTCCACGAACCATTGAAAAGTGCTTGTAGAAAATGTACCCACAGATCGTAGAAAATTGTATTGAAGTCCACCGAGAAGACTGAAAGCCAAGGGATGGATTGGTTGATTGATTGACTGACAGATAAATTGATTTATTGATTGATTGCCCCACAGGTTCAGGTGGACCCTTACCTGGAGGACTCCCTGTGCAACACCTGTAACTCCCAGCCGGGACCGTTCTTCTGCCGCGAGATGTCATGTTTCCGCTACTACTGCCGCTCCTGCTGGCAGTGGCACCACTCGCTGGACACGCTGCGCCACCACCGCCCGCTCATGCGCAACAACAAGTCTCGCAGGTTGGTCAAAGGTCAACACAACCTTGGTGTGAGACCACAGCAGCCAGTTTGGGAAATTTTCCTATTCACTGAACTGTATTTTTTCTTTTTTTATTCTACATTTCATCGTAGTTATCTTTTGGAAGACCATAGCAGCCATTTTCTGTGGAAACTTTAATTCTTTGATCCATGATTTGTTTCTTTGCTTTTTTTCTTTTAGAAGAGTATGTCTACAATGTTTCCAACTTACTTGTAAATTATAGCAAATGCAGGTATTTCAGAAAGTTTCAGTTTTGAGAAATCAACATTATAGATTTCTTTGTTAGGAAAGAAAAGTTGAAGGTTTTTGAGTGAAGCTGAAGGAAATGTTATTCTCCTCACAGCCGTGACAACGATGACTGACTAAACAGCATGTAACAGTTGAGGGGCATTTGGAAGAGGCCACTTGATTGGTCAGTCCGAGAAGATCTCTGGCAGCTGATTGGAGCCTGTTGCTTACCGGGATGTGAGCTGCTAATTTGTCGTCGGCAGATTCGTCCCAGCACCCACTACAGTTTCAAGATCAGGGGAATCAAGGATGAAGCTAGCAGCTCGTTTGCTGCATGATTCTTTGTTGCAGTGCCTTATATTGAAGATCAACCTATGATTATTTATTGAGCAGGCAGAGCCTGGAAAGATCATATATGATTTATTTAAGATGATTTTATATCTGCCAAAGATGATGATGATGATTATACTTTTGAAAGTAGTGGGTGCTAATGCTTTGATAGTGCCTCTGTGAATATTTGACAAGTGAAATGTAGTAGCATTGTGAACTTTTATCTTTAGAAAGAAGTACTTTCAGTAGGACACAGCAACTGATATAGAACTGTTTGGAAAAAAAAGCAGAGTTGTTGTACATTTAAGTTGTTATATTTGTGTACCTAAAATGATGATTTGTGTAGCTAAAAGTGGAAATGAGATGACGTGAGATTCTCTTTACATTTGATATATTCAGTTTATCTTTTTTTTTGCAACCAGTATCCTACTGAAAAATACTTGAGAAAACAAAGTTTTATACATTTGCTGTTGAAAGATTTGCGATGGTGCTTCTACCTTTAAAAGTTAACAGTTCAACTTTGATGTTGTTCAAACTGCTACAGTTTTGCAATGGAACGTTTTGGAAACTAAAAAATGGGATGTTAAAGGAAAACCACCCATCGAATGTTTTTATGTTGCACTTCATAACAATAGCTTGGCAGAACCGTTCTAATAATAACAAGCTTTGAACTTTGATGTTACTGAAACAGAAGTGCATTTCTTACAGTTGAAGGCTGAACATTTTAAAAACTTTTCATTGAAATCCATTTTGCAATCTCACCGCCAACATACCTTTTAGACACCGTGGTCACATATTGTTTTTAAATAGGGGAAACGAGATCAACGTCAAAACAAATACAAATAATGATGGAGTGATTCGTGGATAATAATTCAGACTTTTCAGTCACATTTTATCTAAACTCAGTTTACATCAAAAAGGGTTTATCATTTCTTAAGAGCCAAAGTTGACCAAAACACTGCTTAAAAAGAAATGAGCATTTTAAACTGGATTTACCGTAACACCTCTTATTTACTTACTGCAATAATTCCAATTTTTTGTGATATTTAAGTAAGATGTTAATGATATTGTTTTTGTATATATTTGAATTGTTGTTGGTAAGGCCTATTTCTAAGTTTTGGATAATTTTGATGTTTTTGACTTGTGATGTGCGGACGGATTATCTTGGATTTGGAACGGCTTTGGATATGGCTTACGACTTGACGTGTCTTCGGACCGCTTTGCATGAATGTTACGTATGAATGGGAACTTTTTGAAACTTCAAGTATTATCATGAAACTGACACAAATTTTGCTTAGATTCGTTCAATTTAGTGGAAACGTAGAAGAGACAAGAAGTAGTTTTAGAAAACAGAAAGACATTTTAAGGTTGACTTTAAGTATTCGAGACGAGTTTGAGGAAAGGCCAAGGTTTTTGAATGAGGATGGGTTGGAGATCTTAAGAGAATTGACACGATGTCAGAGCAGAGGGTGTTTAAGATGGCTGTGTTCTTGTTTTTTGCCGTTAGCGAAAGGCGTGACAGTTTTTGTTACATGACAGGCCTTGTTTAGTTCCAGTTGATTAACCAGAGATCTCTGCTTTGGCAGTTTTTACCATTAAGAGGAGAATTTAAGTAAGTTCTGTTAAAGTAGACGAGTGTTGAAGACATGAGATATGTAACGGTGGATAGAAAAATGACAAACTGCGTTTCCATGCCACTTTATACTGTTTGCTAGGTGCACTGTATGAATGTTCAAAAAGCATTGAAAAATAAAAAAAGTTGTTCAGCATTAAATGAGTTTCTTTCTGCTTGTTTCTTCACGTTCTCTTTACGAGTCCTCAAACGTGCTGTATTGATTGAATCCGAAAATAGTCTAATCATGCCATGGCCATTCTGATGCGATTATATGAAAATATTGAAACTGCATTAAGACATACCCGCACCCACTGGGACAATGATTATGCAATACAGAATTTCTCCCCTTCTATTGTGAAATAAGTCAGGACGAAAATAAATGAATTTACATTATACGTCATTTGAAATTCCATTCCTATCTTTGCTGAACATTTCAAACACTGTCTTTCAACTTTGCTGGTAAGTTCCTATATAATAGAAGTGCTACCTATCTACCTATCTATCTTATCATGCATGATCATCTATCATCCAAAGCAGCTGCAGTTCCACAGAAGTGAGCTAGGTTTTCCTTAATTTTGATATTTCTCAGGTCAGAAACTATCTATAAATTGATGTAATGAATGAAAAGTTGCTTGGCAGCCAGTAAAGCATTCAAAGGAGCAAATCTGAGCTAAAGCTGCAATGTAGATATATATCATGAGGATGATTTAATTAAGTCACCAATCTATCAAGTAACACAATATGTCATATTTTGTAACATCATCGTTCTCACGAACAACGTTTTTTTTTTAATTGTCTGAATTCACCGCTCAGTGACAGGTGTATTGAATGACACTGGTTTTATTGCATTGGTGTCGGGTTTAACATTATCATGAAATATATCATTCCGCCTTTGACAACATGTCAATACTGTCCCGTACGTAAATTGTGTTGATTCAAAGAAAGCTTAAACATGATAAGCTTTAAAAACAATGTACAAAGAATACATAATGAATGTGACCAAGCAGAAACAATATCCATTTATCAAAAAGGACTAATTTGCGTCGCGCAACCGCTGAACCAGCCCTGTGGCGTGAAGCGATTTCAATCAAAGATGGCGGCCAAAATTATTTTTTCTTCGGCGGAGGCGGAGTTTTTAGCGATTTAGCGGTGTTTTTATGTTCTTTGAAAATAACTGCAGGTTGAAACAGAGGTATATGCTCGTTTTTATAACCGTACTGTTTGTGTTGAAGGAATCAATACAATAGAGCGCCGTTTTACCTAGTTTTCGTCCGCGATGTTTTTATTACGTAGGTGGGGAGGGGGGCGGCGGCCGCACATCATGACATCAGGGGTGACATGTCATGACGTTTTTATGGGAGGTTGATTTTCACAACATTATTTTTTTATGTAGTATTTATGATTTGTATATCATAGGCATGCTTGTTGGAACGTGTACTATCCTCCATCATGCTATGAATAGGGAAATTCATCATATAACGCTTGCATGAGCAATTTGCATTCTGGTTATACGTAAGTCATGATCACGGTGGTAAGGTGGTCTTGTTGTAAGGATTGTTTCAAACATTATTTATCTAGAATCTTAAGGTCCTGGTTTCAGATCCCTCTTCTAGTTCTAGGTTCAGAAAAAATGTTGTGCCCTCGGGAAAGGCATGTTACACCTAAAATATAAATTTCCTTGAGCTCAACTGCTCCATTCCCTCGCAATACTCCCCTTGCAAGTTATGCAAATCTTTCATAGAAAAAACCAACAAACCATTGAGATTATTTTATACCCATAGACCATGGCATCCAACAACCTGGCAGTGCCCATCGTGCTGTGGGGCCATGTTCCCCCCACCCACTGTATCTCCGCCATCCTCCTCACCAGCGATCAGCGCACAGTCGTCACGGGGTGTCACGACGGACAGATCTGTCTCTGGGACCTCAACGAGAACATGGAGGTACGCCAATCGTAGATACACTTATGTGATTTGTCAGGGCTGTGCACACAGAAATGCCATTGTATGATTTGTAGGAAATTGACATCCAAAAGCTTTTCAATGCCATTCAGCCGTATTGGTTATACTTTTAGGTGGTGTTTGATTTATTCATTTATTTTCAATGATGAAAGAATTTCTTCCTTGGAAAAAGGAAAAGATGTTGCTTGTACATGTTGTATCCTTTCTATTTTGTGTGAAATATGATAAGAGGAGATGACATGGTAATTGTATCACTCAGTTCCCTAAATTAGTTTTGTGCACGACATGTTCATATTTGATTCAAACATCCATTTGATGATTCCCTCCCTAGGCCTCTTTTTACAAAACGACTGAAAGGATTGAAAAATGAAACACTAGTACTGTCTAGCATTAACATTAATTTTTTATTATGAATTTCAGTTGGTGCCCAGAAATATGTTGTTTGGCCACACAGCGAAGATCACATGTTTGGCCAAGTCTACGGATACATGGGAGAAGTGCAATGTGGTCAGTGCTGCTGAAAATGGGTCAGTATGTTTGTCTTTTCTCATAAGATAATTGAAATAGATGTACATGTACTGTAGCCTTCCACTGCAATGGTTAAGTACAGTGATACGTAGAGAGTGCTTGCGTTGCATGCAGTACATGTAGGTCGTGGGTTCGATCCCCACCCGAGACATACTGAAGGATTTTTAAAAAATGGTACATATGACTTAATCTGCTTAGCTCTCAGCACCTATATGAGAAAGAGCATGGTGGATATAGCCTAACACACCACCACTGCCAGTGGACTAGCCATCTGCTGTAGCGATTGCACAGTTGTGTGGCCCAAGGGCCATAGAAATGGAGATGGCCATTGCCCTATACCGACACCTGTTAGCCTATCCCGATTGGTCAGGAGCACATATAAGCCATTGAACTCGCACCTGTTATGCTTTTCTGATTGGTCCAGGACCAGTAGCCAAGTAGCCAATCACGCAACAGAATTTCCTGACTAGGAGACTAGTGTTTTGCTTGACTTGTGAAGACTACATGACTGTTCAAATTTCACATTTTTTGGGTGTATTGCAGAGAACTGTGTTTGTGGGATGTTAGCGATGGAAGATGCATTGAGCACACCAAGCTGTCAGGCACACATACTGCAATATATGTAAGTACAATGTATCTTCATTACAGACTAACAATAAAATGTATGTTTTTTTGTATGTTGAGGCCAGTAGGAAATGTATATAACTCACTTATGAAATTAAGCATTATAATTGAATTTATACATCCACAAGTCATGTATAATAATGCTTGCACTATTTTTTTCCAGCCCTACCAAGTTGGTAACGGCAGTTCGCGGGAATACCGGCTGATCTGCCACGGTTACTACGCCGAGATTCTCATCATGGATGCCAACAGCCTGGAGGTGCTGTTCTCGCTCTCCTCCAAACTCTCACCTGATTGGATCAGCTGCCTCTGCATCCTCCGACCAATCAAAAGACACGGTAAGAACCGACGCGACATTCATAAATTCAATGTGGTTAGAACAAGCATTAAATCTACACTGGACACATTTTAAAACTTTTAGGGAAACTGTATGTATGACGAAGTTTGATCTTTACTTCAACACAAAGCAAATATTGCTCACCTCAAATTTGAGCTTTCATGCTCAAAAGACACATTAGAAAAGATGTGATATTTATGCAAATGTCATTGACTGACAGACAGTTGAAGTCAGTGTGGTAACTCACTTTCCTATCAAAGGCCATTGACTTGTTGAATACTAATAGTTTTGCTCCATATCATTATCAATAATTGTCAGTAAATAACATGCATGTAGCCTGGGTGCCATCCTCCGTAGTAACTCCTTGCTCAATCTCTTTTTGCTTGCTATCCACAAATTTGCGAGCGAAAAGATTGAGCCAGTACTACTGAGGATGGTACCCAGGCTAGCAAGAAAAGTGCTCAGTGTGTGAAATGAAAAAAAGAGGGGAGATTCCCCCAAAAGTTAGCATTTCATTTAGGCTAATTCAAAGAGGACATTTAAAGTTTATTCTTTAGATTAATGTGTGTTTTCTGTTTGACAGAGGATGTAATAGTAGCCCTTTCCACAAGTGGAACTCTGAAAGTGTGGACACTGACAGGCCAGGAGACCAAGGTGCGTAAAAACATACCACAGGAGTAGGGATGATGCTTACAAATGTAGCTGCCAAATGCATGACATGATTGTGGACCAACCATTAAATATCATATTGGGGAGTTGTTTAAAGCTCTGAAAAGAAGCCTTCTATTTAGTAAAAATGTTTTCGTACATTTTATATCAAAATGCCCAGTGCAATGAAAACAAAATCATCACTGTTGGTAGCCCTCAGTCATTTTGAAACAGTCCCCAACATGATTATTTATGGTTTGTCCCCAGAATGTTAAAGTCAGTTTTTGCACCTGCACTAGCAATTTATGTAAATGCATGTTGATACACATATCAAAGATACTTTTTTGCTCATAAATTGCATGGTCTTAAGGTGCACTTCTCAGCATGCCTGCACTGAGACAACAAAAATAAAGCGTCCGGTAAACCGTTACGCTATTTATTACGTGAAAGTAATCTGGTCTATTGCTCTCGTACCTTTTTCCGAACATCCCAATAGCCTTGGAGACGAAAGCTACAGATCGGAGGAGCTCACGAGAAACGGGTGAAGGTCGGAATATTATACGCTAAAATCCGTGCTCTTCTTTTTCACGTCTTCTGCTAGCATCCATTCATGGTGGAGGGCACAGTCAACATTGACTTCTTCTCTTTTCATACTAACAGCCTTCCGGCACTTCTTTTAACATTCTGATCAATGTACATAAAACCGCCAGGTTACATATATCTGCCAGCCAGAAAAGATGATCTATCAAATACATTGTTTTCCTCTTCGAAACAGGTGGCATTGTTTTGCAAGTGTAGTTCAAAGTTGCCAGAATTAGTAATTGATTTGGAACTCTTGTTTTTCAAGGTGCCAAGTAAACATGCATGTAACCCGGCAGATAGATGTTAATGGAAGTTAAACTCTGCTGCAGAGGTATCCCTGTGCATGGCTTTACAGAATCTATACAGGAGAAAAGTACATTATGTACTAACCTCTGATAACTTTTTAACCTCACAGCAGTCAATGGCAAGTTTCTCTCTGTTTCACCTGCTACAATACTAATGATGTCATTGGGTCAAAGGTTATGGTGTACTTGTATAAGCTGGTTCACAGTTTGAACTGTGCATGCACAGTGTGATGTTTAAGTATGTCAAAGTTGAACGCCCCTGAGACATATACAAAACATGTATCAAGCATGGTTTAGACAAGGACTTTTTACAAGTTAGGGGCCTTCACCTTTGACCCCCAGCATGTGCAGTTTAAACTGTGAACTGTCCTATTTGCTTGTTCAAGTTTAACATTTACCTTTGCATGCTGATTCCACAGTACTTTTTAACCCTTGGGAATTTTTCAGATTGATGATGTGTAGTATATTATAAAATGATCAATTCACTGATGTTTGTCTGATATGTTCTCAGAAATAGTTACAAAATAGTTCAAAGTGAGAAGACCCCTTATGATATGGTATTCTCTCTGTTCATGTGTTTATCCCGATTTACAACTATTATTATTTTAAAACTCTCTCCCTACCAATACATGTTACAGCCAATACTTCTATGTCAAAGGGATTAAGGTTGAAGCATACAAACTTTTCTATATCTTGTCAAGTTAGAATCAAATGATGACGTGTGATTTTTGCTGGTTACTTGAAGGAGTCCGAACCAATCTTTGAGACAGAATCCAAGCCCCTTCGCTGTCTGAATGCCAAGACGCTAGCATGCTGTCAGTTCACCCAGAGAACAGTGCTCATCGTGTGCAGCAACTATTGGCAGGTAAGGAAGTAGCTAAAGCCCCTGTCACCCATTCAGGACCTCCATCACTACTGGATTAGGAGAAGCCTGGACTATAAAAGGTCGCCGTCCTTCGGATGGACGTTAAGCCATGGTCCACTGTTCATTGTACTTGTTGAAGTCTCAGAGCTAAGGGCAATTCCGAGGTACAATGAACCTGTAATAGTGCAAAACATAGTGAGCTAAACTAGTTAGAGAGCACCTTCACTTTTGAGACAATCTGTCTTCTGTGTCAAACTAACACAACTGTTTTATTTTAGGTTTACGATGCAGGTGACTTCTCGCTGCTGTGCTCCGTCCCGAACAAGAAAGGTGAAGCTTGGACGGGAGGAGAGTTTGTGGCGGGAGACCGTGTTATCGTGTGGAGTAAGGCAGGGCGCGGGAGCCTCTACCAGCTGCCTTCATGGTAACAGCCATGTTTATTTTTACTTTTCACAATGCTATCATCTTACATACCAGGATTTATCTGAATTGACTTGCATAGCAAATATAAGTACATAATGACATTTTGCAACCCCTGCATGGTTTACATGTGCATACTTAGGAAAATATATTAAAGTATGTCTAGGCGTTAGAAATTCCTTCAATGATTGTAAAAGCCCATTGTCATCCCATACTACATGTATACTGCTCTTACATTAGGTAGATCAGCCTTATGGAACTGTAGTTATGTACCAGTAGATGCCATACTTTGTACCTTGTACAATTGTTGTACAATGGGCTTATTTTTTTCTCAGCTGTATTCCCGACAGTGCTGACTTCAGGTCTGGTGTGGGGCAAGCAGCAGCGAAAACACCAGCTCCGTTCCAGTACCTTGTCATGGAGATACACCCCTCTAAAATCAAAAAGGTAAAATTGAGTGTGTAAAGTTGAGTCAGGTAATATCAAAGTATACGATGTCATGTTTTTTGGCCAAGTTTCAGGTGTGGATCCTTCCATATGAATGTGATTGAACTGAAATTATTCCAAATTTCTATGTATGCATTCCCTAGGAAATTGTTCTTTGCTAGCCTCCTTTGATCTTTGCTACCTTCATAGCTGTGTGTCCATATGTGTGTGGACAGGGTTTTCTGGCAGTTGCTGTATTTGGATTGTTATAATATTTAGTATGTAGATAGGTATTGTTATCCTATAGATGCACGTTGTTTGTGAGCCCCCTACCTTGGTACTGCAGCAAAACTTCTAATGTTAATATCTTCGAATTCTGTTTCATACATAATCTCGTTGCTAATGTTTTGTGGTTAAGTCCATTTTTAAAGAGAATGTTGACTCTTCCAGCCCCTCACATGCACCCCAGCCATGAGCTTTTCCTTCGGCCGGCGCGGGTCGTACCACAAGCTGCTGCTGCGGGGGGACTCCCACGGCAGGGTCACCTTGTGGAAGATTCCAGACATCACAGAAAAGGAGCTGTCCTGTCTGAAACAGGTCCAGGATAGTGTGGACAGACCCCCAGGTGGGAAATAAAGCTCATTTTTATAAAAATGAATAGACAACCTCTGAACCATAAAATTTCATAAATACTAAGTGTGTGATTGTATGTTTATCGATGTTTCTTACTTGCACCAGTTGCACATGAAAAATTATGAGGGTTATGAATAATTTTTGTTCTTAACTGTATATTACAGTAATACTGTGATTTTCCATACTGTAGTGTTATAAGACAACTGTAAAACTTCGTAGTGAGAAAAAAGAACACATTGTCAACATCTTTGGGCCCGTATGCCAATGCTGTTTTTGTCCTGTTTCAAAGGAATTCCATGGTTCGAATCCTGTGACTCAAATATCAGTTCCACAGGTATTTGGACTATTCCACATTGGCAGTAGAGAAAATTGCCGAATGAATAGAACATCATAAAGTGCACAACAAAAATGATGAATGCCAATAAGTTTGCCATTATTAAGCATTAGAGTTGTATAATTACAATGATTCAAATATGCTGGAATGGTACAAATGTTTAATGTATGAATTTTGACATCATTGCAGAAATGAAGCAGGTAAATTGATAAATGTATATAATGGTATTCCATTATCATTGAACTCTTAAGTTTCTGAATAAAAAATTATGCATTCTCTAGTGTTGTAGCCTATGAAGACTACCTGCCATATTTCAGCTTGCGATCTGTACCGTACTGTACATAGCGTCTGTCTACTCTGTCACAACCAGTGGAAGATTAGCTCTTCAGTGAGCTAAACTAGATCAAGATCACTTTCCTTTCCTTTTCCTTTGTTCCATAGCCTGACATGTACGTTTCTTTGTTTCCAGACATGCCCCCTCATGTGTCTATGAGTCTTCAGGATGTTTGGGACTCCATGGAACTCAAACCAGCCGGGATCATCGATCAACTGGTCAGTATACATTTTCTGGAGGGCACCATCCAGTGATTGCCCTCTTCTGTTTGCTTTTGGCAGGATTGTAGAGGTTAAAGATACCTGGCCCCATGCATACTGTGTACACATGTATGTGATAGACTTTTTAATTGATAGACTTTCTAATATTGTCAAGAGTTTGGTACATTCAGGAATGTTGATAAAATAGAAAATTTATTTAGCATGGGAAATTGGGATAAAATTTATGCCAATATTGTAGCAAACAATGCAGCCACTGTCTCATTCATTGGTCAAACCACTAATTGCCATGCTATCATTGGTTGAACTGCTAATTGTGATGGACTGTCAGGATAGACTGTTTTTTTTTCAAAATATAAACAGAAATTAGCAAATACAGACAAGTTAAATCAAACTTATATCAGTGCCGCCATCAATCAAGAAAAAGCACTAAAGACAGATAAAATGATACATTTTGTACATAAACTGACAAGTAAATAATCCGTTTGTTGTTGTTCACTCCAGAGCACAAAACAGGACAACACTCCGCTGGCTATCACGGCTAGCCTGTACCTCCCTGCTCAAGGCCGCCTGGTTTGTGGGAGGGAGGACGGGAGTATCACCATAGTCCCAGCCACTCAGACAGCCAAGGTACAGCTACTCCAGTGTGAACACACCAAACAGAGAGGTAACTTTTTTAATTTTTTTCATGCATAACTGGTAAATTGCCTTTTGGTGTAACACACTATTTTTGTATGGTGTAATTTTGACCCATTACTGCAAGGTTTGATCCACTCGCACACCAGAATGAACCACTACTGTTTCTGGCAAGTGTGGTGGGATCTTTGATTATATAAGGTGTGTCTCTCCTCAAGCAAAGGACCTCTAGCTTTATGTCCAATCCAAGAGAAGGTCCCTAAACGAAGCTAGGTACTCATTTCCAGTTGAGTGAGGAAACAGGTGTAAAGAGCTTTCCCAAGGGCACAACATTTGAGGCCTGCTAGGGATTTGAACCCAGAAAGTCAACAATCCTTGAGCACAAGACAACCTGGCCACTTGTACCTGACACTACCTACATGATTCACTTGTAGTTTGAACATTGACAAGTACACAAATGCATCTATCTTTGGTTCAGAAAGATCTGTTTTCAAAAAGTAGAGGTTGCAATAAAACAATTCATATAGCTTGAGAAATAAAAGCTTTTACTGGTTTGGACATGTGTTGACAGAATGTGTATTTTCCCTTTACCCAGGTTGGCCCCCACACCGCATCCTAAGAGGCCACAAGGGCAAAGTGACATGCCTCGTGTACCCTCACCAAGAGTCTCTGCGTTACGACCCACAGTACCTGGTGTCAGGAGGCGTGGATTTCGCCGTGTTGGTGTGGGACCTGTTCAGCGGACAGCTTCTGCACACGTTCTCTGTGCACGGCGGGGAAATCACGCAACTCGTCTGTCCGCCCGACAACTGTAACGTAAGTCACGACTGTCGATTGTGTTGAGAGCACCTGCTTGTTAAAGACCCCTATTGTAGAATCAAAATGATCACAAAGTCAATGTTTCTTCATTTCTTAAGATCTTACCCTCTCACATTGCTTACAAATGTGAGGTCATTGTAGACATGTGAGATTTGATTTCAAATTCGGCTTTGTTTTGGTCTGGTGCACTGGACTATAGTTTAACTCATAATGTACTAGTTATCTTTTGGCTGTAGATGAACATTTTGAATGTGTTGTAAAGACTGACAAAAATTTGTTTTGAAAAGTTTTATTCAGAGGTATTGGGCAAAATTTTGTTCTGTAGTTTTGGAGAATATTTCAAGGTTGGGCACCAAAATTCTAAACCATAGGTGTCTTTAAACAATCAAGCTAATAAAAGGACTATAGTCATATATATTAATCATCAAATATTGATATTACATTTTCAAACCTTTCAAGAGGCTTGTCAGAAATATCATGACCTGCCTTTTCCGTTTTATCTAAATTCCTACATTTTCTCCTTCTCCTGTATCTTAACCCTTTAACAATACAGATCAGGTACCAAAAGGCTGCCTTAGCTGGAAGAAGGTTAAGCTATCATTGAAGTTCCTACAATTGTCTTTTCAGGAAATTTCCTAACTACCCCTTGCAGATCTTCATAATGAACTAGCCCTAATTTGAATCACAACCATTTTTCATATCAATTGCATGGTAACAGATTTGTCGCCAATCTTAATTTTGTAGTGTTATGAAGTTATAAAAGAAAAATTGTTTATCACCCATTCTGTAGTGCTTGTTTTCCATAGTTTTATGCATGTGTAGTGACAATTTCATTTTTTTGTACCATCCACAGTTAGAAGACCAGTACCCCACTGGAACCCCTGTGGTATGACTGTTATTTTTCATGTTTTGTTGTTCTTAATTTTCCCCTTTTTTCCTCTTCAAACCTCTTAACCTCAGTACATCTTTAGAGAGCGGTTTCACAATGCATTATTACTTCTCATACTTCTTTTAGTTATACATAATACTACTATAATTGCATAGCACTTTTGTTGATTAAGTTCTTTTGATGTCTTAACAATGTGCTTTGCAGTGTATTGTTGCAGCTGTGTATTTGCATAAATGAGTGCATAGCTTGGCTGACTAACATTATGCAAAAGCATCCTAACCTACCAGTTATTGTTGAATAACAGAATAACCATATCTGTATTGAATTTCAAGGCATTAGATTTCAAAGGATTTCAGAGGACAAAAATTGCTGCGGTGCTTTGCATATTAGATATTCTGGTGGCTATGTGTCCAATCATTGTCGGTACTTTCCAAGCAAAGTTGCAAATCTTTTTTTTTTTTTTCTGTTTGCGAAAGCTGAATAGAAATTTATCATTGCTAAGATTTTATCATACATGTACATTGTATTCTACAAAACCTTTTCTTTTACATTGTATGATAATGCAATCTATAATAAGTAATTTGGATTGGATGTACCTTCTATAAAAGCATCATCTGGAACATCCACTTGGGTATTTGCAGAAAGTTTCCGAATTGAAGGTGAAATTTCTGACAACAGGGCACGGAATTCATTTTTGGGAATAGGTTCGCTGGTGCAAGTACCTGAAAATTTAGGCGCACAGATTGAATTTTGGATGTACAGCATACATGTAGGTGCACAACAAAAAATACACCAACCAAAGTACAAAGAAGGTTATATTGGTTTTTCTGATACTGATGTAGATATAGCCTACACAAATATCTACAACAATCAGGTGCACAACACCAATTTTGGATGCACAAAGGTGCACACAGACCCAGTATTTCGAGCCCTGCAACCTGCAGGTAACAGGAACATTTCAAGCCCTACTGTGTATAATCCCAAGGCTAATCATATGCGAAAAAACCCTTAAAGTTTTCTAAATCCCCATTTGCAGTAATCCCTCGGTTCACCACATGACAAAGTTCTCTCCCTCCCCCAGGCCCGCGTGCTGCAGTCGGTGTGTTCGGTGGCCACGGACCACTCGGTGGCGCTCCTGAGTCTCCGTGAGCGAAAAGCGCTGCTGCTGGCCGGGCGTCACCTGTTCCCGGTACAGGTCATCAAGTGGCGCCCTGCCGACGACTTCCTGGTGGTCGGATGTCTGGACAACACCGTCTACGTCTGGCAGATGGAGACAGGTCCGTGGCAGCATCACCCATTTTTGATGTCACACTATTAGTAGTAGCTGTTGTAATATCTATTATTTGATTATACATTATCTGTATCTGTATCTATATAGCCGGTATAACCGCCATTCAGTGTAACACATGTACACCAGCTTCCCAGGCACGCGGCGCGGCAGCAGCTGGTTATATTACCCGAACAGCCAGTCGCATATCTAACTGCATGCATTGTTTAAAGCTATCTAATGAGGATGCTTCCACTGTACTTGGTTGTAACGAGTTCCACTCTACGATCATTCTAGGAAAAGACGAATTTTTAATGTACATTAATGTACTGCTGTGAGGTCCCCGGCACGGGTGGATAGCAGTCCACTTGTCTTCACAAATTGCAAAATAAATGTTCTACATTTTCTTATGTCTCTTTTTTTTTTAAATATTTGAAAACTTCTTGCTTCATGATAATGGAAAGTATACTGTCTCATAGGTCACCTAGACCGTGTGGAAAGCGGCAGTGTTGCACAGGACATCCTAAACGCCTGCGACGAGACTATCCTACCCAGTGAGAGCACCACCACGCTGGCACAGGCGCTCAAGCGCAGGAGCCTCGCTGCCTTCAAGAACGTGGCTCAGGTCTGATGGAGGAGAAAAGGATGAATGATAAATATTGTTTTTGCAGAACATGTTGTTGTGAATGCTTTTTAGCACCAGGGACAGCAGTGTCAGTGTGAATGTACTTCAATACCAGGGACAGTAGTGTTGCTGTGAATGTCATTCAGCACTGGGGACAGAAATATCAATTTGGTTTTCCTTCAGTACAGAGGACAGGTGTCAGTATGAATGTTCTTCAGTACCAGGGAGAGCAGTGTCAGTGTGAATGTCATTTAGCACCAGGGACAGCATTCAGTACCAGGGGCAGCAGTGTCAGTGTGAATGGTCATTCAGTACCAGGGACAGCAATGTCAGTGTGAATGTTCTTCGGTACCAGGGACAGCAGTGTCAGTGTGAATGTCATTCAGCACCAGGGACAGCAGTGTCAGTGTGAATGTACTTCAGTACCAGGGACAGCTATGTTAGTGTAAATGTACTACAGTACCAGGGACAGTAGTGTCAGTTTGAATGTTCTTCAGTACCAAGGGCAACAGTGTCAGTATAAATGTAGTCCAGTACCAAGGACATCAGTGTCGTGTGAATGTCCTTCAGTACAAGGGACAGCTATGTTAGTGTGAATGTACTGTAGTACCAGGGACAGTAGTGCCAGTGTGAATTTTTTTCAGTACCAGGGACAGCTATGTTAGTGTAAATGTACTACAGTACCAGGGACAGTAGTGCCAGTGTGAATGTAATTAAGTACCAGGGACAGCATTGCCAATTTGAGTATCTTGTTGTTTGTATTCAAATTGACCATAAAACAATTGCAAGTAAATCATAGACTTCAAGCAGGTTTTCAAAGCAATTCATTCTATTGGAAATGATCAATACAAATTGATTACAATCTACATGTATGTTTGTATTTGTAAGCTTAATTTGTTGTTCTTTTGCCTGTTTACAGAGAGCTGCTTTCCAAGTTCTCCAGACCTCCACGGCCAGCCATTCACACGCCGAGGTGTCAAAGACCCAGAACTTCGCCCTGTCAATCACCCCAATGCGGACCAATCCCAAGGACTCTGACTTCCATGTCTTGTTTTTCGATACCGAAGCTCTTATTGTCCAGCTTCTCACCGACGAGACTCTCGGTTTGTCCTCCCCGATCGCCCCTGAGCCGAGTAAGCAAAAGGACCAATCAGAATCTCCGTCTTCAAAACGTCGCACTCTCTTCAGTTCAGTAGGTGAGACCATCAAGGCTCAAGTCAGTGAGACTATAAAATCGCAGTTAAAACAAGGCTCGGACTTCATCGATCTAAAAATCCGAAGTCCGAAGAAAGAGCAGACGAACGGTCAAAAGGAAAGCGTTGACTTAGAATACAAGTCCAAACGTTCCAAGAACTTGACGCTGTTAGAGTATAATCTTACGTTGGACATCGCTCAGTTGTTAATGTCTTGTCTGCACGCGTGGGGGTTAGATCTGGAGTTGGACAAGCTTTGTTTGTTTAAACTCGGTCTGTTGAAACCGCACATTCCGGTTTCGTTTGGTCTGATCTCTCGTGGCGGACACATGTCGCTGATGCTCCCCACGTGGTACAAGTACCGTGAGAGGGTGACGACGGGATTGGCTGAGCCGAAGACGACGCAGCTTGTCCCTAGCACGGCGCAAGTCGAACCGGCCGCTGTGCCGCATATCGGTTCGTCGCTGGTTCACAGCGGGCACTGGGAGATATCGTCCGCCGTTACGACACAACATCTGCTGTCGGTCATATCCGTAGCCAATACTCTGATGGGAATGACCAACGCGAGTTTCCTTGGAGAGAAAATTAACCAAGGGAAGAGAACAAGGTATGGTTTAACCTTCTCCCTGCTGCCTGTGCCCATAACCAATACAAATGCCTAAACAGCTACATGTACCTTGGCAGGCTGAAAGTTATTATAGTAGTTTTATGAAACAGATTGAGACTTGGCAATGATATATGTTAAAAACATGTATTATTATATCATTCAAACTTTGTCTCTATTCTAAATGATCAAAGGAATGGTAAGTGTAACACTTTTAATCAAACTTTCCTAAACATGTTAGTTCAGATAATGAGAACTCCCTTTGCTACTTTTTTCTCATACTCATAGAAAGAAATAATTTTGAAAATCGAAAATTACAGACAAGAGAAACTGCTTGACTAACTGGCCACTGGTTTCCTTTTCAGTCCACTTGTGCCCACAGTTGAGTCTATAGCTCAGGACCTCTTGGAAAAGTAGGGTCATATGAAGACTATTATGCATGCCCCCCTCCCCACCCATAACCCACATGGTAAATCCCATACATTAACAAACTAACCCAACAATTTCGGTTACCCTTTAGCATGCTAAATTAGTTGCATTTAGTGAAAACCTACCAGTCTTTAGGAATGAGGAGAGTTAAGGTCCAAAGTTATCAAAAAGTCTGGCCTGTTGGAAATACAAAATGTAGACCCAAAAGTTGCTATCTGAAGATGACAGTTCCCATCCATTTTTTAATCAAAATAAGTCACATTTCAGAAGTAGCTTCAGTATCTATCCAGCACCAGTATCCTTAACCGTACCCTTCTTTATTACTAGCCAGTATTATATCATTGTAACAGTTGTATTCAAAATAAAGCTTGTCAATACTGTAAGTCCTTTGCCCAATGCAGTCTAAATTGTAGTGTTACCCATAGATAATGGAATCATTGCAAAGCTGCTACTTTTTTTCAAGAAACGTGCAGAATATCTACTAGTAACATACAAAATACAGAAGTTGCCAAAAAACTACATACCATAAATGTCATGTACTCTTTTCGATTTATGTAGTTATCTAAATAAAGCAGATTCTCACTGTACTCTGAATAAGCCTGTTCAGAGTTCTGACTGCACATGTGCAGCAAGATGCATTGTGGGCAGGGCTGTCTCCAGGATCCTTCCATCCTGGGACGGAAATTTGCCTGTTGGAATGGAAAAAAATTTCACCCCATCCGTCCAAAGTATCTGAACTTCCTGGCATAGAATTGATAAAAATGTATTTTTGTTAGCTTAGAATGACAGATTTAACTACAACGGGCTCCCAAACAATGAGCGGGACGGAAAATTTAAACCTGAGCCCTGATTGTGGGTAATATGTCAAAGGTCAAGGCCCCTGAATATATAGCAATCTTTATTGACACAACAAAAGTACAGCGACTCTCGTAAGGTCTACTTAATCTACATACATACATACAAACAAACAAATAGGTGCATACGAAACACTCATCTGGCCATGTGTTAGCATGATGTTGACAAGAACTGTTTACATGTTAAGGGCCTTCACCCTTGACAATTATTACCCACAATACCTCTATGAACATGGGCAGTTGGAACCATGACCAAGCTTATTTTCCATGTTCAAATATCTTGTTACTGCATCTCTGCACTATATATATCTTTATCTATTTTGTACTCATCTGTGTGTAACATGTACTAATAACTTAAAACCATGTTCTATGTGTTTATTCTCTGCAACGTGTTATCCTCGCTTTTTCTCGTTTTCTTCCCCCTCTTCCCGTACCTCGTGTGTTCGTCGCACGTACAAGGTTCGTAGTTGACCGCAGTGAGACAGGCTGTGAACTAATGAGGTAATGGTCTGTTCAACGTAACACTTTGCATGTTAAAGCCCCCAAAATAACAACTTGTAATGCACAGTTAGCCTGGGTACCATCCTCCGTAGTAACCACTGGCTCAATCTCTTTGCTTGCTTTACCATGGTGGTTAGCAAGCAAAAGGAACAAAAAGATCGTGCCAGCGGTTAGTACAAAGGATAGCACCCAGGCCAACGCACAGCGTATGTGTAGAAATTTTGAGGCATTGTGTCATTTGGGAGATTAATTATACAATCTAGTACAGAAATGAAAATCCGTTTTGTGCTAGAATGGTTAAATTGATTTTATTTCAATATGCTATTAAGTAACTTTGTCAACCAATGGGTCAATCAATGCTAAAGAACTGAAACACAGTGGCTTAGCAGATTATGAAAGAAAAAATGTCCTATGTTTTTTCCAAAGCTGCAAATCAAGTGACACAAATTTTGGAAGTTAAATATTGAGAATAATTTTATCAGATTAGAGAGAAAGCCATAAATATTATAATTAAATATAATGTTGTTCTACAAAATTAATCTTAACCTTGCTGAACCTCTACTTATGCCAAGGTCATATTTCTAAATCAATAGCCGACCAGTTTGCGGGAATGAAAAGTATGACATAAAAGTCAATATAACACACAAAACCTTAAACTTGAGTAAAAGAGTTTTGTCAATTTGTGTATAGCTCTTGACACATTTATTTTTCATTCTTGCGAACAGCCCAGCCAGGCCCCGGTTTGGAAATGTGAGCCTAGCATTACTCAATGTCTTGCACTCTGTGTGTGTTTGTCTCATTTCTTTCCTCTCTCTCCTACTTCTTATCCATTGTGGACCGTCCTTCCAGCATTGTGCTTGAGAGTGAGCGAGTCAGGTACGGCCATAGTGTGTAGAAAAAATTATAAACTCTCATAGTTACACCAGGTACCTTAAAGACCACCGCAGTAAGAAAATAAGACTTAATTGAACACTTTGGATTTCTTAAGTCTGTATGTCTTGAAAATTACTAATGCTACCTTTAATTTAGTAAATCTCTTTAAATACACCTTTTTAAATGATGTGTCAGTCTTAGCCCCTCAGGATGCCCGACGGAATTATGAGAGTGAATTGCTTGTTTTTTCCAAGTCAGTTTGACCAATGGGAGTGTGTCTGCATGCCCACCGAATATCTGCATTGTTATGTTTTTATTTTGCATTTTCTAAGTTTTGACAGAGGTGGGCGGGACTATGCAATCGCTAGCTAGAAGTGGATCTAAATGTAACTTAAACTCTGATATTTTCTCCTGTGGTTTTCCTTGTCTATACAGGAGAATCAAGCAGGTTGGAGTCCAGGGGTTGATTGTGGGTGAGGTTAACACAGACTCATCAGATGGTACAGACTCTGAAGCAGAGAGTGGCATGCCTCCATCCATTCAACAGGTAAAACTATTCTCTAACATAGCTCGAAAATTCATCTGTGTTGGTAGAATTCATGAGGAGGAAAGATATTTAAACTGCAATTGCCAACTCAAATAATTGGACCTACATATGACAGGCATTATGCAAATTGCATAATCCACACTTTTGATCCACTGCTCACAGAGTTATGATAACATTCTTGCAGTCTGCATAGAGTAAGTGATGTCATAGAAGCGGTGGGTTGCTCAACACGTTTGTTGTACAGTCTAAAATTTGGCTAAGTTCAATAAGTATTCTTTGTGTTGGCAATTACAGTTTAAAGACTTTACCTCATATCTCTACTATCAAAAACTTGATTAAAACTTTATCGTCAAAGTTTGTGTTTTTAAGATGAAAGAAGGTTTAATTTGAGACTTGCCCTTATTCTTTATTTATTTAGTCTTTTTTAGGTGGAAAATTTGATGAGATAGTACCTAGAATTAAAGGCTAGGTTCAAATAGTTACATGTATCATCATATTAATATAACTTGCAGTTATATACATTTATAGGTTTCATCAGGCCAAGAAGGTTGTAGGGCAAGGACAGTGGCTTGGTTGTTAGTAAAAACATTTATTTTTTGACAAGTTGCAATCTTGTAGAAAAAAAAAATCTTTCAAGCCATGTCCTGCCAACCTCAGGCTGATGAAATTATTGAATGGAGTTTTCTTTTCATGCACTTATTCCTATGGATCGTTTGCCTTTGGTGCATATTTAACAGACTAGCCATTTCACTTTTATTCAACAGTCACAATGCCCCTCCTGTATACATGCATGGCTACAGGCCTTCCAACATTTCCAACTCAGTGACGACCAAGAAGTCAAAGAGGTTTTATGTTGAAATCTCCCACCTCTTTTGTTTACCTATTTCCACTTATATTCATTAGCCTGGTATCCATCGTATTATAGTTCCAGTTTCTCCTACAGTATGTCTAATTTGTTTGGTACCCTCCCCATTCTGTTGATTTGGAATCTAAAGGTTCTGGTGTCTAGCAGTCCCCAATGTTGTGCCCTTTGGAAAGGCTCGTAATACTTCCTCACTCAAAACGAGCAGCAGTCGTAGCTTCAGTTAGGGACCTTCTCTTAGACAGGACATAAATGCGGATGTTCTGTTTTTGAGGAGAGCGACACTTCAAGTACGCTACACTTATAAAAAAGAGTAGGGTTCCATCCCGGTGTGAGTGGATCAAACCTTACAGTCCAGTCTTATGCAGCCTGTACTTTCTGTACAAAACTGGCGTGTTAAAAGCGGTTTACTGGTTATGCAAAACGAACATGTAAACATTTCTCCATTACGTCATTGATTTTTTTGGGTATCAAGTGCTTTATAAAAGCAGTGTAACCCATATGATAATGTTCACGATGTCCGTTTTAACCCTGTACAGGGGACAGGGAAACTCGCAGTCAATTACAACTCACATATATTTACAACTGCCTATAGTTTCTTTATTAATGGGTGCCAGACTACTGAACAGGGAAACATTCAGAGGAGTGGACTGGAGCTAGAATAGCATGGATTCCAGGCTAATTGCTTTTTCACGGGTTATAAGGGATAATGTTCAAATCTTGTTCTCAGGGTTTCTTGCAAATAACCTCACTGACTTCTGTTAGATTAAACTGCACCTACAAAGAAGCCTGTACTAACGTACACATGTACATGTAGACACCTACATTTTGTATATGTGTGTACAGTCAAACCTGCCCAAGAAGACCACTCAGGGAATGGAAAGAATCTGATCTACATGTATTTGCATGGACAGACGAGCACTATAGACCGGATACTTGAATGCTTTTTGAAAAATTATCTAAGGGACCACCAAAGAGTGGTCACATTGACCAGGTGGTCCTTATGTAGAGGTGGTCACTTGTACAGGTTTCACTGTATGTCCAAGTTATGAATTTATTACAATGTTGTGTAAGAGAGATTTATGATTTGTTTTATTGATCCTTATTTTTCATGTAAATCAAAAATCAAAGGACTGATTTTGTGATTCAGATGATTACTGTAAGTTATTAGTAGTATATTATTTCATGTATAATAATGCCAAAAGTGTGACAAAGCATTTGTTTGTTTGTTTGTTTATTTCTGGTTTGTTCTCAGGCTCAGATAAAGCAGGGCTGGAGCCTTCTTGCTGCGCTTCACTGTGTGCTGCTGCCCGACCTTCTCGGGAAGGAGCGCTTCCAGCCGCCGCAGCTGCAGATGTTAGCCAGGCGCTGGCAGGACAGGTGTCTGGAGGTGTGTGTTGCATAAAGATTAAGTTTAAAAGTCCTTCCCATGGCCACACCTTTGCACGGTATGGGGTGGAGCTCATCTCCTTTCCTTAGCCCCTGGGCCACAGATGTAGCTATGCAATAATTATACTTACAACTAGGGGGCTACTCACCGGTAGCACACAAGTTGTTAACGTCCATACTGACTTTCTCATAAGTGGTAAGCACTAAACAGGAAATGAGCCATGTGATTTTAGCCACACATTAGTTGGCCATTGATTAGAATGAAAGCAAATTTTTGTGGTAATAACAATTTGAACACTGACTTTTCAACAGTCTTGAAAAACAGTGAAAGGAAATTTTCTACCTCATGTACATGTTAATAATTTGCTCCTTCAGAAAACATTTAAGGTATGTTCATAATTTTCTACTATGTGCTCTTTTGTGGGAAAAATTAGCAACAGACTGGTCATGACATCATAGAAACTTAAGGACTCCTAATAATACTAGCTAATGGGAGAGTCCTTTCTTTGATATAAAAAACAGTTGCTAATTTGTCCACATTTTTTAACAGTGTTAAGATTTTTCTGAAGGGTCTTGTCAATGTACTGTGTTTTTCACTCTTATCATCAGTTTTTTTCTGGCTTGCTCTTCCTATATACATGTAGGTACGTGAGGCAGCCCAGGCCCTGATGTTAGCAGAACTACAGCGTATCGGACCTGAGGGGCGTAAGGAAGTCATCGACTCGTGGGCGCCACATCTCCCCAACTACGTGGACCCTCAGACCGCCCAGTCCCCCGAGACTCAACCCTCGTCTGCCTCCTCTCCTAAAGACAAGACCGAACCGACCGCTGAACCAACTAAGGAGGAAGAAACCGACCATCTTCAGGATGAAGACCTTATCTCTGGTAGTTCACCTTGTTGTCTTGTTATTGTTGTTGTTCTCCTGCCATGCATGGTTATTGATTTGTTTATTGGAATCTAACATATGCATGTATCCAGAATGTAAATTATAGCACATGCATAGAGAAAACAGCACTTTGTGTTCAACATCACTCAAGGTCCCAACCCAGCCCACGGAAGGGCCGGGACCCAGGCTAATACACTGTATACACCCTGTTGCATGTCATACCCACCTAGGAAAACGTCCATTTCAATGTGGAATGTACCAGAAGTTGAGAAAATTGTTTTTAAACAAAATATTATGAAAACAACAATTTCAATGTCCTAATCCAATATTCTGGTATTTGACTGCAGTGCAAGTGGTGCATGCTAAACACTGTATGTAGGTTCTGTAATTAGTTGTGTCAAAAAATATAATTATGCAATGCCTATTATTAAAACATAATCAGATATACATCAGATACAGTATGCACATTTCAAAATATCCAGATATGGGCAATCTAGATGCTTGCTAGAAAGACTGGATAGAAACAATGTTTTTGCACAGAACAACTTAGCGTGTTCTTGTCATGTATGAAGTGCTCACTTTGCTTTTCTGTCCTTGTTCCTTTCCTTTGCATGTTCTATATGTAACGTCTACACTACGTGTATTGTGACAGTGTCTCTTATAATGTACTATTTTGTACAAGTCATGTATCTATGGCAACAAAAGTGCATGATAAGATGGATGGGACCTACCCAGAAAAGCATGTTTGACAAGGCCATAATTTTACAGATAACTATAAAAGCAAGACTGCATGTCCTAGTGATATATCCCCCTTCCCCCCCACACACACACTGAATGCACCTGTACAGAGGAGCATGACTTATATGCATGGTTATACTTATATATATAAGTTTCTTAACAATTTTACAAAAAAGCGTTCCTGATGTCTAAGCCATTTTTGTACTTTTTTTATAAGTTTTTTTGTGAGGAGTATCTCAGCACATTGCATGACCAGGTCAAACCTTCATTGGCTATTGCTTGCAGCATGTCACAAAATGCCCCCCCCCCCAAAGTGTTGCCCTTTGGGTCCATCCCAGGCCTGTTAGTTGACCACTAGGGCTGTACCACTGCTGTTTCAGGGTGTGCTCCCAGTTTAATGGAGGATGAGGTCTCACAGGAATCTTCTCCTGTCAGCAGAAATTGCTCTCCTGGTATGTCTGTTAGACTCTATTAACCAGCTAGCTCCTACAGGGCTCGAAATACAAATGATGGTGAAATGCTAATTGTGCAGGCATTTCTATTTTCTACATGTACCTGCACCTATAACCTGCTCCGATCCAGCCCTGTAAGCTCCTGTCACACATACAAACGTAGCCGACCATGGCCTCTCGACCTTCTCCTGACCACGGTTTGAAGTTAGTTTGAAGATGTTTAAGTTTCTAAAACCTCCTGCTCCGGCATAGTGGTGCAGGTATGATTTGTCTGGTCCATGTAAGACTTGCAACAATAGATTTGATGAAAAATTGTTTCGAGCCCTGTGCCAGCTATAGTCTTGTATAACCCTTTTCTTCATCATTTACAAAATCAACAAACCAAGCCAGTTTTTCTTTGCTTCATATATGTGCCGTGTTCTCTTCCTGTTGTATACATGTACACCATCTTCATTCTAATTCTTTTGTAATGTGTATACCGTAGTACTACATGTTTTACTATGTGGACACTGAACAATGTAACTTGTGATTTTCCTGTTGGTGTACAAGATGAAAAAAGCCGAAAAACAAGTATGTAGCACACCGTTCGCATGCTTGTCATACAGTGTGCGCATTGTCTGTTATTCTGTATCCTTTGTGTCTGTTAATTGTAACTGTATTTTTATTTAATTTGATTTATTCTACTTAGTACTGCATGTATAAAACATAAATTACATAGTACGTGGAGAATACTTCTTAAGATCTATGTGTAAACCTTATCACTTGTTGCAACACTTGACATTCACATCATCAAGAAACAACCACTCTGAAGCAAAATTGAACTCGTTACTGCGATTTGAATTTTCCAACACAAATTTTCAACTGTCCAACTTCAGTCTTTGTCAAGAAATTAGCAATCCACCGCTTCTGTAATGTCATATTTACATGTAGATGCAGACAGAACACGTCGTGACTCAATGATCAGTGGATCATAAGTTGCAGGTAGTTTATAGTGCCCCCTGTCTCTGTTAAGGTTTTGTAAGTGGCTTGATGTTATTGGCCCCTTTTATTGGAAAATCTGGATATGTCCAATTTTTTGTCAGAAATTAGTTCAACATTGCTTCCGAATGATTTCTACCAACACAGAAATGAAGTTAAGAAACAACGACCATATAATTATATAGCCATGCTACCCAGTTTCATTCGACTGTCTGCAAAATGTTTTTCTATCAAATGCTTTAACAGCCCCCTTTTTCTTCCAGAAATGGCATATCCTACCCAGAAAAAGGCCTCCATGCCCTTTGAAGCGCGGCGTAACCAGGCCACTGCCATTGTGATGCTGGGGGTGATAGGTGCAGAGTTCGGGGCGGAGATTGCGACAAAGGGACAGAACGAAGAGCAGAAAAAGAAGGCCAGTCGGGCACCGGAGGGCTTCAGCAGGGACAACTATTCACTCGCAAGACACACCAGTGAGTTGAATTAAGATAGTGTTCTATTTTGTTTTATTTTTTTCCGATGGCAAAAATAATTATTATGTCTGTTAACTTTGTAAACATGAATTCAGAGAAACTGCATGACACAAGCCTTTCTTTTAATGCCTTGAACTTGTTATTGTTTATTTCAAGCTCAAAAGTAGCTTTCAAAAAGGCACATTTCTGGATCTGAAAGACAAGTCAAAAGAATCAGTATATTTTCACCACATATATTTTTACAGTTCAGAATTAGCTTTGAAAGTTATGTTTCTGAAAGACAAGTAAAATTCGTAATAAATAATGATTTTAGTATGTTTTCACTGCATGCCTACATATGTGTCATACCTGACAAAGAAATTGTTGGAAAATCTTCTGCTCAGTGCAAAAGCAGCAACAGAAAGAAGTTAGAATACCGAGAATTTAGACTCAGTATCTGTATTATTTTGTTTGTTGTTAGATCAATTAATTTGTAATAAGCTGTAACAAAAATTTATTGATATGTCATCATTTGATTCATTTTATTCTATTTCTAATTATTTGCTTCTCATGCTTGAAATATGGAAAAAGGAGCATGTGGACTAACAAGTAGGCAATTTTACTTAGTTCTCTTTTCCCTTTTTGAAGCATGGATTAACTTTTCTTACTTCTAAGAACGTGATGATAGTCCACACTTTCAAAAGTTAAAATTCTTACTTTTGAATGAGCTTTTTTCCCCTTTTGAAGCATGGATTAACTTCTCTTAGAATGTGATAGTCCACACTTTCCAACAGTTGAAATTCACAGTTGTAGGGTTCAAAATAACCATCTGCAACTTATACTTTGCAGAAAACAATTTAGATTGTAGGTAGGCTAGAAAGAAAAATCCATGTTTTATGATTTTAATGTACAAAATGTATGAAAGACCTAATAGACAATCACTAAATTAAAGTATCCAATCTACAACTTACACTTTGCAGAAAAGAAATTAGATTGTACAGTAGGTAGAAATAACAGGAACTTTGCAGGCTAGAAAGAAAAATCCATGTTTTATGATTTTAATGTATAAAAGACTATTAGTAAGAGAATCACTAATACATCACTATTATAACAGTTGGCCTATGTAGGTAACATAATCAGAAAGAAAACATCCTCCTTATAACTGTCTATTACTTTAACTTACTGTTTCAAGATATCACTGCAGCAGTAAACGCTTGAAGATTTCTCCCCTTTGATATTTGTGTACCCCCCATACAGAAGAGAAGCTGATGACAAAAAAGAGCAGACAGAAGGGCGTGGCCAATAGAATGAAGGATATGAGCATTGCCCATAAAGAAGGCTTGTATTTTCTACAATGTTGGTGACTAGAGCTGGAGAAACTCAATTGGGAATTGCTTCATTAATCTAGATCTATGTTGTCCATTGTAATGATTTAGATACGCTTCTTTTAACACTGGATTTTTCTTTCTAGTGCACACATTGTCAAGTAACAATGTTTTAGTCAAGTCATCATCAATGCTGTGGAGTTCAGGAGCTTGATATCTAATAAATGCTTATTTTGCTTTTTTTTTAAATATCAAGTAAATGCTTATTTTGCGCATTATGTTTGTAGAGCCATCTCTAACTTCCAAATACCCTTTCTTACAGAATGAGATTTTCTTCCTGTCTTTATGCAACCTTGTACCATATATCTGTAAATGTACACGGTGGTTTTATCTTAACCAGTTTTCTTGATAATAAGTTTTGTATTTAACTAATTGTACTACAGAATTGTGTCAACCTCAAACTTAAAACTCTGTGAAAACCTCTGAAAACTCCTTTTCGTTCCTCACCAAAATTGAGTCTTCGCTAATATAAACGGATTTACAGTACTATGAAATCAAAACCATTATCATACATTTTCTGTATATTTAGTAGTCGCTGTGTTAGAATGGCCGTGGAGTTGGCAGTGCATCGATAAATATATGGACTAATTGAAGACATAGAAAGTCCTAGCATACAAGAGAGTGAACGAGTCGTGCTATGTTCACTCTATTCTGCTGTTAATTTGACATAATTACATATACTTGGTTGAGACATAATGTTTTCTTGCTCCAATTCTTGTTACCATATAACTAAGAATGATATAAGCCAACAATACAACTTGCAATTATCTTAATTATGTCATTTATAGAACACATGTACATGTACAGCCCTTCACTTTTTGCTTTTAACCCTCAGCATGCTAAGGTACATGTAGCCATTTGGCACCAAGTATTGGTTATGGGTTTAGGCAGCAGATAAAACATTAAGTACCTAATTCTAGTAAAGACATCCTATTCCTTGTGTCCTCCAGGCAAGGCGCTGACGTACCTACTCCTGGCACCCCCCAGTGGGAAGCTGCCCGCCCACACGCCAATCAGAAGGGCCGCCATCGATCTGATTGGTCGAGGGTTCACGGTGTGGGAGCCATATATGGATGTGTCAGCTGTACTGTTGGGTCTGCTGGAGTTGTGTTGTGACTCTGAGAAACATGCAGCAAGGTACAGTAAACCCTGAAATATTAGCAGTGTTTTTAGTATACTGTAAACCCTGAAATATTAGCAGTGGTTTTAGTATACTGTAAACCCTAGAAATAGTAAAATATTATCAGTGGCTTTGAGTGCATGTGTTTTCTTTTTATTAGCTCTCACCAATAACTCAATTCACAACACAAACATGCATATGTATTTGTAACAAAGACACAGATTACCTGTCCATATATAGTATCCTTTTATGCAACACATACATGTACATAATATTTATGGTATCACAAATGCACAATACAAAGTTCATTTAAGTTTTATGCTTCAGCTTTTCAAAATGTAAAATTTTTTGTTGAATCAGTGTATCTTCATGTGTAAAAGAGCTCATATTTACAATTATCATAAAAGAAAATACCAGTAAGAAACTTTGTTCCCCACAGTATGACGAGTGGGTTGCCCCTGACCCCTGCTGCTGACTCCTGTCGCACGGCGCGCCACGCCCTGTCCCTGATCGCCACCGCCCGTCCGTCTGCATTCATCACCACCATGGCAAAGGAGGTGGCCCGCCACGCGGCCATGGCAGCCAACGCGCAGTCCCAGAGTGCGCCCATCCACACGTCGGTGTTGGTACGCGGGAAACCGGAGATACTGCGGGTCATCGAGTTACTGATTGACAAGATGCAGAGCGACGTGGCTGAACTGATTGTGGAGGTTGGAGCATTTTTTTCTCATCACCCATCTCCGCTTCCTTAGCTCTTGGGCCACCCAGCTGTTCAAGCACAGATAATAATGCCTCAGGGAGCTAGAATTGTGTTAGAGCTGTGCTCTGTATTCTTTCCCATGATGTTCAACTTTCGTATCCTTCTAAAGATGTTCAACTGTATTCTTTTCCATATATAATGCAGCTGAATGCTAAGCAGAGAAGCAGTTTTTAAAGTCTTTCATATGAGTACCTGGTCGGAAAATCGAACCTGAGACCTACACATACATGTACCACAAGCAAAGCACCCACTAGACTATTGCTGCAGTTGTACATATGCATATGTATATCTATGTAAATCATAACACAATGTTTTTTTAAACCAACAACTTGCTGTGACCTACCACATACAAAAAGCACTTCGATATGTGAATTTACAAAGCATCTTGTTGTTGTTTATTTATGTAAATCATGAAACATTTTGAAAACCAACAATTTGCTGTTGTACCCTGCCCAGGTTATGGACATCACCGTTCACTGCCTGGACGCCGCCCAGCTGAAGCAGAAGGGACTGCAGGAAACCTTCCCCGCCATCTGTCGCTTCAACATGGTCAGCTACGATAACCACAGCCGCCGCATCGCCGTGGGAGCCAGGAACGGCTACCTGGCGCTGTACGACCAGAAGACTGCCAAATGTCAGGTAAGTGTCTGCGCAGTGCAGTGGCGTAATAGCAGGGTGTTTGGCTCAGAACCCAGAGGTCCTTGGTTAGAATCCACTGGTATGCCCCATTGATATTTAATTAACTTAAAAATTTGCACGAGTTTCGTCACTTCAATGGAAATGAGTAGTACGTAGCTTTGGTCAGGAACATCCTTCGGATAGGACATTAAATGGAGGTCCCGTGTTTGAGGAGAGCCACACCTCTTGAACGTTAAAGAACCCACCACACTTGTCCTTTCCAAGGACACCACATCTAGCAACTAATGCCAGGTATCAAACTCATGACCTCTCGACCCAGTGTCAGCTAGCCTAACCACTTAATCATCTATGCCACAAAGTTTACATCTAAAACATTAATGGCATGTTTTATAGAAGAAATACATTGTGTGGCATAAAGTTGATTTCATTGCCTTTATTTGTTGTCCAAAGATGATTGCTGCCCACAGTGCTCCCGTTATGGCGGTAGCGTTTTCTCCTGATGGACGTCATCTCGCCACATACTCATACCAGGAGAACAAACTTCTGTTTTGGCAGGTAAGAATGCTGTTAAGAAAGGTACAATGTAGGTGACAGGTATTGAAGTATTTTGCTGCGTGTATCACCCCTGCATGAGAGCACAAAGAGGTCAAGGTTTTCTCACTGTCTACCTTCTCTTCTACGATTGCACTCAAGGCTACTACATCTGATTAATATTTTATACCCAAGTCATTTTCTGGGTTGTTCATTGAAGTTGATATTTTTGGCTCTCCTTAATGAAGTGAAATAATCATGCTGTAGGCTGACACAGTAAGGATCAAACTCAAAGCCCTTGAATGCACATCATTTCTTGATGAACTCTTTTTACAGATGTTTTTTTGGGTTTATTTCCAGATGGCTGCAGGGTTGTTTGGTATGATGAGTGGTTCCAGTATCAAGTGTATCCGGTCCCACGACACCCGACCGGCGCGTGCAGGGAGCAACACCTCCCTCAACAGCCTGCTGAAGGGCGTACGTCTCGTCTGGATCACGCAGAAAAACGTCATCGTGCTAACCGGGGATGGCTCCGAGCAGAAGTTCAGTGTCTAGTGAGGAGCAAACTACTGTGAATCCTGAAATATTTGCAGTACTTCTAAATTTGCCGTTTTTATGATTACTTTCATACTCTCCAAGCAGAGTAGGCTCCGTTTGGCTTGGCAACATAAAGAAAATGGGACAAAATAGAAAGCCTGACAAAATGCCTAAAAAGACGTCAAAAACAAGCCAGAGACAAAGCACTGCTTCGAGAGTATAACTTACCCACTGCGTTGAATGTCATTGGCATTTCTATTGTGTTATAATCACTGTGTTTACTCCAATCTCAAAGAAACCACAAACTTTTTTTTATTTTCACCATGCCATGAAATTTACTATATAGGTGTTATGAACTTAGAAAATAAATTCATAGTACTATGCTAAGACCATACAAATTTCAGTGTAAAGGAATTATGATTGTGGGAAGTTCACTATATACAATATGGTCATGTTGCTTTGACATTCTTTTTTTATATAAGGAGCCATTTGAAAGAGGTCTTTGAAAATAGCTATGAATTGAAGGCCAGTTATGACATAGTATTGTTTTTATCTCATTTGAATAGTTCTATGTCTAATTGTCTACAGGTAGCTTTCAGGTTGTTTAAGTGCCAGTTCGATATCATTAATATTGTAAGGCTGTGCTCTGTATCAGTAATGTTATCGCTCACTTAAAGCATGTATAATGCATGCAAGGTGGGGAACTACAAAAGATATACCGGATAGTGAGTGTAAGTGAGTGTGGTCCCTTGATTGGATGTAGTCGGGTAGTCTGTATAGTGTTCCATGCAATATTGATATTATTCCATGACAAATACAATTTACAATAGACAATAATGGGGGAAGATTTAGGTACTTATCGTGTTAATTATCTATTGGTGCTTAGTCTGTAACATCACAACAGTTTAAAACAGCTAATCACTATGCAATAGTATTCATCCAATTCTGTAATGGGTGAAAACAATTATTATTGTCAACGTAAACTATGTTTACTGTAAGAAAATTTCACCACAATAAATCCTGTTGTTAACAAATATCATGCGGCAGTCCCCTAAGGGTGTTTTGGTTGGGTAAGGTGTGCTACAAATAATTATTATAATAAATCGTATGTGGTAAATGTGTTATTGATAGTGACTTTTAATGTTTTGATGTGCAATCTGTATGACTTTTGTGTGCTGTAAGACTAGTCGATAAGTTTTGTCTTGAAATTAGACTGGGAAGAAATATGTTTCAAATGCTTAGTTGCCATTTTCTTCCTCTTAGAAATTTGCAACCAGCTAATTATCAAAAGTATATTGTATGCTCTGTAGGAATGCTATCAAGCCAGGTGGTGTCAACACTGTACTATATGTAGTATACATTGTAACATTCCATAGTTAACTTTAAGTTGATTGTTAAACTATCATGTACATTGTGCAATGCGTTGTGCAATATGTTTGTAAATATGATTTTGTTTTATTTCACTGTAGAATTTGAATACATGTATGTCTCATTTTAGAGCATTTGGTGCTTCATTTATCAATTTATGGTCTTCTTTTGTTTCATGAGTTCAGGACTAAAGGTGTTGTTTAAAAGTAAAGTAATAAAAATTCTTTCATCACAATGTATTGATGTTCATTGTGTGTGTATTGTTCAAGCCCCTTTTTCAATCTTTTTGGAAATTCAGAAAAAAAATGATATGCTTTTCGCTAAAATTGTGCAGTTTGGGACTTGATATGATTTGTCAAGGTAAATTTAAGAAAAAAGTAACTTTTAAGTTGTTAATCACGAATTACTACAAAAAGTGTACAAAGTCTGTTGTTCGAAGTCTGGTTGTATCTACGTATTCCTTGATTTGTACGCTTTGTAAAACCAACTGCATAGAAAGGAAATTCAGTTTGTGTTAGAGGGTGTCCATCATACAGTGACTAGCGTAATGCTTTTATCAGTGCCAAGAATTACATACGTCACTATACGGCAATGCAGGACCTTTTACAATATTTGAATAGAACAAAATAATGTGACATCATGGTTGCACCAACACGGTTACTTGATTCAGTTTCATAACACATCTAAAATATTCATCTTTTACAATCACCTTTAAGCAAAATTGTTTTCTTTAACTGCATGGTAGATAGCTATCAAATGTTTCTGGTATACCTATAGATAGTTTACAAAGTTATCAAGGGAATGACGATGGTGAGATTTCTTATTTCCAATCATCTGCTTCATCCGTAACGCTTTTTCGGAGTAGGTGATGGCCTTTCTGGGATCACTTAGTTTCCTCCAGGCGTTACCCAAGTTGTTGAGTAGCGCTATGATGTGAGGATGTGTAGTGTTCTCACCTCATCACCTGTAGTGCTTGTTCGTGATAACTGACGGCCTTTTTGCGATCACCAAGGTGATTCCAGGCTTTAACCAAGCTGTTAAGTGACGAGACAATGCCAGGATGTGAAGAAGTCTCACCATAGATACTCCGCATCATCCGTAGTGACTGTTCAAAATACTTGACAGCCTTTCTATGATTACCAAGGTCGCCCCATACGGCAGCCAAGTTGTGAAGTGAGCTGGCTATGTGTGGATGTGGAGTGCTCTCGCCGTACATATCCCGATTCATCTGAAGTCCCTCTTTATAATAGATGAGAGCCTTTCTGTGATCACCGAGATAAGTACAGGCGTTACCCAAGTTGGTAAGTGCGCTGGCGATGTCAGCATGTGCAGTGTTCTCACCATAAATACTTCGTGTCATTTGTAATGACTGTTCGTAATAGCTGATTGCCTTTCTGTGCTCACCAAGGTAACTCAAAGCGTTACCCAAGTTTATAAATGACATGACAATGTCAGAATGTGCAGTGCCCTCGCCATAGATACTCCGCAGCATCTGTAATGCCTGTATTAGATAGTCGATGGCCTTTCGTTGATCACCAAAGTGACTCCATGCCTTTCCCAAGTTGTTAAGGGACCGAGCAATGTCAGGATGTGCAGTACCCTCACCGTGGATTCTCAGCATTATCTGTAGTGCCTGCTTATGGTAATAGACGGCTTTTCTGTAATCACCAAGGTCTTGGCAAATTGCACCTAAATTGATAAGTGACGTGGCGATGTCAGCATGTGCAGTATTCTTACCATAGATACTCTGCGTCATCTGTAGAGACTGCTCATGATAACTGACGACCTTTCTATAATCTCCGATTTTCCTCCAGACCTTACCCAAATTGTCAAGTGACGCGGCAATGTCAGGATGAGCAGTGCCCTCACCATGGATACTTCGCATCATCTGTAGTGACTGTTCATGATAGCTGACGGCCTTTTCGTGATCACCAAGGCAATTCCAGGCGATACCCAAATTATTAAATGACCGAGCAATGCTAATATGTGCGGTGTTCTGACCATAGATACCACGCATCATCTGCAATGCCTGTTCATAATAGTTAATTGCTTTTTTGTGATCACCAAGTTCATCCCAGGCGATACCCAAGTTGTTCAATGACACAAATATGTCACGATGTGCATTACGTACCCCATATATTGTTCGCTTCATCTGTAGTGACTGTTCATGATAGCTTATAGCCTCCCTCAGTTCCCCAAGATTCGTCAATGCTTCACCCAATTTGTTGAGTAAGTCGGCGATGTCAGGATGTATAGCATCGTCACCGCGTTTAGATCGCTCTTCCTGTAGTGCCAGTTCAGTGTATGCTTTCCTTTTCTGATGGTCACACAGACTTTGGTATACCTCTGCTTGTAGTCTGAATGATTTGTCAAACAGAATCAATGATCCTATGGGTGATTGACTGTCGGTTAAATGTGAGAAGAAATTCTTTAATGGTATTGCTGTGTAATAGTATCTCATGAGCTGCATTGTATTTGAAAAGTAAAAGACCGTCTTTGATGTTTCCTCAATGTCTAAATCAGCCGACATTGACGATAATGCTGACATGTTCTCCACTTGACCACGGTTGTTCATGTATGTCCGCAGCCTCAGTTCTGCTGAGATACTGACCAGCACCATCAGGTGATGTGCGTTCTCGTCATTGATGATTCTTTTCTCGTGCATCTCCTGAATAGTGTCCCAAATATTGGTCGGCTGTATGTCAACAAGTAGCGACCAACAGGACAATGCAAGACTTGAAAATCGATAGATGTCCTTCTTTACATCTACCATTCTGTCAGTTAGTTCCTGCCTTTCAAATGTTCGAAAGTTTTCCGTCAAAATTGTAACTGCTACATGCTGAGCAAATTTCCTCCCACCTTTCTTTAGTTGCTCATCCCATACAGCCATGTATTCATCGACCAACTGTTGTTTTCCAGTAATCAAAGAGACATTTCCCAAGACACTCGCTAGGTGGTAGCCTTTCTTCAAATGCAGTTTGACATCATCTTCCAGAACTTTGGTCATGTCACGTGGTGTACGGATAAGATGGCACGTTTTACCTCTGCCTAATGGAGTTTTACATGCATGTGGCATAGCTCCATCGAACGAAAACCCGCGCGGTGTTACAGAGTCGTAGAACCAGTTGTCTTCCAGCTTGTTATCTGACTCGAAGTCATTGAGAGACTTGATCGCCATGGCAGGGAGAATGGTTTCCCCAAGATTGATCACTTTCAAGTGAAGGTAATGCGTGAGATTGTGAAAGTATTTTACACTGTTTTCCGTTTCCTTCTCTATCAAAATGGCAAATTCCAGATCGGAGTATGGTGTTACCAATCCTGTGGCTTGTGAACCTAAGCCTATCATGGCGTACTTACAGGGAGGGGGGCCCATTACCTCCATACATTCATCTACAAGGTCAGCTATGAACATTTTTCGCTGATGGACAATAGTGTCAAACAACGCTTTGATTGACTCTGCTCTGTTCTTCTCTACTTCTTTTGTTTTGGCAGCATCATCGTTGATATCAAGGCTATAGGGATCAATCTGGTCTTCAATTCTTTTGATCTCTTCTTCCACATAGCCTCGATTATCCTTCAATGTCGATTTGTGCTTCTCTATGTCATCGGTTGGCACCGTTAGTTCCGTACTTATCAAGACGTGCTTAACAAACGATTGGGTTATTTCCTGGATTATTTGTTTGATTACATCTCTGCCTTCTGCCATTGCTCTCACCAGTGCTGCATTACAAAGTGCTGCAGCCTTTGTAAAATCTCCTCCAGCTTTGGACTGCGTTCCTCTCTTCAGGTAAACATCGCTCAACTTGCACAGGGACTCTGCTTCTTTCCAGCGGTGACCTGAATTCGATAATGTTCAGAACAATAGTTATTGGATAAGAACGGTAAGATTGCTTGCATAGATATCAATTTATGAATCTCTTAAATGAGTTTTCGTTTTAAATTTATTCTCAAATATGCACAAAGGTCGAAATTGAACTATGACTATGGATACTACTTGCAATTGTCTAATATGGCTGCATCAAGGTCTATCCATTCGAGACATGAATCTGTTACATGTTCATGTAATCACTAGGCAATTAACAATGTTCTCTAGATTCTAATGATATTCACCTTTCCCATGTACATTCTTGAGCGCAGCTGCAAAGTTTACTTCTGCCGTGTCGAGGTCCCCTGTCTGCAGGGCCCTGCAGCCTTCCCACAGGTGGTCTTGGTATGTACTGTAGAAGAGGAATGGATCATCCGAGACTAAATATTGCTATGAGATTTACCTCGTGGCCAGTACAAGAAGTAAATGCACTTCTACCTGTATATCTCTCTATATAGGGAAATGCATGCCCTATCTATAGACGGATGGAAGTAATTAACAAACCTGTCAGTGACCTCCTCCACTCCTTCACGGCTGTTGACACGCCAAGTGTGCCCCACTCCTTCATTTATTCTGTAAAGGACCAACACTTTGTTATGATTGTACATAATTCCAAGAACAGGAATTTTCGAAGTCTACCCAGTTGCTTGAGTAACTGTTTTCCTGTACATGTGTATCATATCTTCAACGACATAAGCAAAGAACAGGTAAACCGAAATGTTCGCCGATGTGAATGTGCATACGCATATACATACGCTTCATACTTTCTTCTCCCGATAACGTCGTAGAGTTCATGAGAAGACACAGGAGGATCCGTTTCTAGGCATTTACTAGCCTTCTGCGGAGGAGAAAATGTAAGAAAAGCTAAGAGCACAATTTCTGTCAATTGAATAAATGCAAATAGAATAGGACTGATTTGGCAATTCAACATAATAGATTATATGCAAATAACAAAGAATGTCAAAAGGTATTTGCTTTTGTAGCAGCCTTTTACCACTCGAGCAAGGCTAAACATCTATCTCTGAAAAACAAGGCAAAACTATGGCATGTAAAGAAAAAAGATTGAAACTTTACGTAAAGAGGTCGGTTTCCTACCTTCGCTTCTTTTTCTTGTATGTTCTCCGCGTACTCAATGAGATGCTCCAGTGTTTCTCGATTCAGTGCCGCTCGGTACAGACCAGCTGATTTCGTTAGTGCTGCTTGGTATTTGCCATCTCTCTTCTCTAAGAAAAGATCTCCTAGACTCCTCAAAGGTTCCATTTTCAGTCGTTTATTTCTACCTGCGACCGCTATTACTGGGGCCCCAATCCATGGTGTCAACTCGGCCGCGATCTTATTTTTCATTTCGTGAAGGGCAATGGTCACGGCTCTGGGTGTGGTGTAGGCTGGACTCCCAGTCCTGAGTCTCAAACCCTCCTTGTCGTCTAGCTTTGCTTGTTGTAGGTACTCATCTGCGAGACTTTTTAAAACCTCATTTTGACTACTTGCCACATGAATGAACTTACGTCCGTATCCCCTCTCTACAACATCCAGATCAGAACTGCTACCACGTTTGAAAATCACGTCCAGTTCCCGAAATTCTTCCACTACTGTGGAGGGTTTGGTGTCTGTCTTCGCCATGCCTTTTTCTTCTGATGGCGCACTCTTCTTTTGTATGTAATCACAATAGCTACAATGTGTTCCTTGATCTTCTCCGCGTATCTAATACGAAAAAATAGAGTTTTCAGTGTCTTCACAGTGACCCATAATCGAAACCTAAATGATGTAGGAATTGTCGTTGAATCGCCCGTGCTGAACTGCCCTCAGTCCGAGCGTGACCCGAAATGAAGTACTCGGGGATCACCCGAGTGGTAGCTGATTAAGGAACCCGACCGTCGGCGAAGCGAGAAACAATTCCCAGGCCTATCGCCCATGCTCCTTCTAGGCATGTCACACCTATGATACCTTAACCGAATAACGTAAATTCCCTCCTTGTGTGTGCAAATTAAGTCCATTTTGTATCACGTTTTATCAATCTTCACCTTCATACATTACATTGAACCCAAGGTCATGGAAATTACATCATCCCTTCTTGACTTATCTTCTTGTAAAGTCTTCGACGAAAGCAAAAATAAGGCTATTTTCAACAAAGGCATAAGGCTGCTAGGGGATTCAAACAAAGGTCACCCAATACACAACACGTAACACAAACCAGTTTTCTTTTGTTACTTTGGTTGTCAATAACAATAGTATCTTCAGGATCATTGCAGAATCTTACGCTCTAATTGAATCAGTTAGTAACATGACACTAAAACATCACAGACTAGTCATGCCAAGTTTGCCGATACTTCAAACACAGTCTATTGTCAACTGAACTTGCCACGTCAACAGACTAGAAGCTAGTACCTGTTTTCTCTGCCAATTATATTACCTACCACCCCTAAGCCGTCGTTGTACTTTATGAATGCCGTACAGATTGTTTACCATCAATCACGTTTTCAACAATAACGTAAGGTATTGTTTTGTATTGCCCCCATATCGATAACAGTTAACATTAAGTCCGACAGGTATGACGCACTAGGGTACATGCCGTGAACCATAGATACATGTTCTGTCTTGTGATATCTACGTTTCCCTCTACTGTTAAAGTAAAGGTTAGCGGTATTGTTAAGTGTATATCAAACTCGACACAAAACCTGTGATCTGCACCAGTGACAGTTAAGCTGAAATATCCAGGTGTATCCGTTACCTTTATATAGGCCTGTGAGGGAAGGGGAATTCCGAAACTCTTGAATGTTGTTATGTATTAATAAAAACGCTAGGGATGATATATGTAATGATGTGCTAAAGAAATAACTGTCATGTAATGGCGTTTTGGTTGTTTTGAGGAGGCATCGGTTGGGGATAGGCTAGAAACTTTGTAGCGCATACTTTTAATGTCGTCTTTACAGCCCTGTAGAATCGGGGTACTTGAATTACTTGTGAACAATGCCTATGTCTGCCTAATCTTGTCCTCGCAACTAACCAAAGTGACCGAGTCACAGTAGCACTCACTGTATAATTTCCTTGATATAAGTTACATATCTCCAGCTAACTTGCAATTGCTATATCTTGGCGATGGGACTTCCGTAGAAACTGATTTTAACTGTAACTTTAAAGTAGAGGTACTGCTAGCTATTTTTCCTACATACCTAAAGGTACACAATGAGTCGTACACACCTGTTGTGTATTGTCAGGTTTGTGTCACTAGGCACTGCTAACCTAAGAAGTGAAGGACGCCGGCCTTGTCTGTGTACAGTCTCTCATCCAACCCTCAGACTAGAGGTGAAACTGTTGGTCTCAGCTCGAGACTGGACACAGGGAAAGGGGAAGTGTGTTGAAGTGACCAGGTGTGGCCGTTACCTAGCGCAGGGGTGTTAGGGAAGGGGGGGAGTCCCCATGGAATGCTCCATTAATTACAGGGGAGAGAAAGGAGAAGCGGTGTAATGATAAACAGCTTGTTTGTCCTATTGTCAATTTTTCCCATACTAGCAAACTTTACACGTTAACTATTGATGAACCATCCAAGTGACGTTATGAATTATGCCTGACAGCGAAAATTAAACTATACTAAGAGCACGGAAATATTCAAAACGGACGTACCCAATATAAATATAACGGCTACGTCATTCATTTGTTCCCGTTGCATTTTACTTCATCACTGAACCAATAAGAACTTAATTGATGAACACCAGTTGGACCTAGGAAGACCTTCCTGCATAATTATCTGTTCCCCACCTGACGTTATCTTATACATACATGCAGTACCGCTGAAAGTCTCTGTGTGACGCGTGTGAGGCCGTTCACAAGTGAATGTTATTCACAGTGCTAAATATTGTAAGATGCAAACTAGCAAACTAATGAGAAATTCCCTGACACAGTTTCTTTTCAGACTGACGTGGTCCCAAGGTAATCCAAGAGACCCTATCGAAATGAAGTACCGAAGAAATGTACATGTATCATTGCTACATTTTATTTTCATTACTCATTGACGGATAATGTAGACGTACTGAAAAGAAGCTTGCTATTAGCAATAAGTAGATTTTCAAATCTATTTCTAAATGCACAATCGTATTGTGCCTGTGAATACATATATGAATGATATACTGGTAACGTTATATGATAGTATTTTTTGATCATCATAGTAATATCACAAGCGGTACATTATAGATATATGTTTGATGATATTTCACGCTTTTAATTGAGTTTCCTAACATAGTTTCCTAAAAAGTCCTTACGTTGGTAAATATTATCATAGCATTCTCACTACGTGGCTGTACCTTCGATTCAGACTGACAATAAGTTTGAGTATAGAATAAAGATAAGAGTATTATGTAACTACATATACTTGGCTATACCTTCGATTCATACTTAATAAGTTTGATTATCGAATAAAGATAAAGTATTGTATAACTACATATACCTGGCTATACCTTCGATTCAGACTTAACAATAAGTTTGAGTATAGAATAAAGATAAGAGTATTATGTAACTACATATACTTGGCTATACCTTCGATTCATACTTAATAAGTTTGATTATCGAATAAAGATAAAATATTGTATAACTACATATACCTGGCTATACCTTCGATTCAGACTTAACAATAAGTTTGAGTATAGAATAAAGATACAGTATTGTATAACTACATATACCTGGCTATACCTTCGATTCAGACCTAACAATAAGTTTGATTATCGAATAAAGATTAAGTATTGTATAACTACATATACATGGCTATACCTTCGATTCAGACTTAACAATACGTTTGAGTATAGAATAAAGATAAGAGTATTAAGTAACTACATATTCGATTCAGACTTAACAATAAGTTTGAGTATGGAATAAAGATAAAGTATATCTACTACATATACTTGCTCTAACACGTCTAGCAGAATTACATTTTGCCAACTTTGTGGCCACAGGCATGAGTAACAGGATGTTCTTCTACATATTCTTGACAGTTTCTTACACAAACCAAGGCCAAGTTGAATATGCTTTACCGGTCACAGGTGTCAGGGGCGCCGCCTAGTAGCCTAGGATGGAACTAAGATGGACAGATGTCATTCCCTATAATCCCATCAATGACCGATCTGACGATGTCCTTGCACTGTGGATGGGAGAAAAGACAAATTAAGAATAGTAGTGGTTCTAACAGCCTGTAAAAAACATGCAGGGTCCATACTCTTGGTATTCACAATAAACTTCGGGTTCGTTTTGTGAACATGTGCTAGAATGTCTTTTCATAACAATCAAACAACAACCTTACCCATCGTTAGTTTTTAATTTACTACTACTATAGGCTTAGTAGGAATCCAAGCATCGTGCTTCCTCATCCACCAACTTTTCTTGTGTTTTGACCGTGTCATTGGTCTTCGTTAATTACTATGTTAATTATGGAGAAATTCTAAATGTGATTAATCATTCAAAAGGGTAAGGAAACTTACCGGGAACAGGAAAGCGAGGAAAGAAGGCAGCGGGTTGTAGGAGCAGACGCCATCGATGATGTTGTCCAGCAAGGCCTATGGTAACGAAAACGCAATGACTCAAGTTACGCAGAGATTCAAGCACGGCGATAATTACCTTTGATGTTTATGTTTGCTTTTCATTTGTTTGCTTGTCTTTGGTGAACAATATCAATCAAAATTTAAGAGATTGTTGTACTGAATGGTATTTGGTGCTAAGAAAAAATCTGGATGAATAATATTTTTTAAGTTCTTTGGAGAGGAGACTTACAACGTTTGTGACTATCATTGACAAAAATTCGTCTATTCTGTATTCTATCCTAATCTAATCCCATTCACCTATCTTAACCTTCTCCCTGTTGCCTAACTCTGTAACCAATATGGAATGGTGTGTCAAACGGCTACTCCAGTGTGCTAAATGTTAAACTTTCTACTTACACTTTCATTCTCCAGCAGATACTCGGCCACCATCACAGCAATGCGGCAGACGATACCCCCCGGTCCCTGTGACAATGAAAAAGAAATACAGAGAAAATTGTATCAGCTTAGAAAATTATACGTGTACCCGCAAAAAGTAAGACAAACACACATATTTGTAGATTGACAAAATGTCAAGTCTTTTTGGAAATAATTTGTTAGCTGGTGGAATGTTACCACACGTTCCAAACTATGCTTAAATGATAAAAAAACAGATATTGTATGGACACATGTCAAATTCTCAGTTAAACACCGTTATGCTTAATGCTAAGTATTATATCTTTCGATACACATCAAGTAATGTAAAACTCCGGCAACACAATATACGTTCAAAGCTAGAAAAGGATATCGTACTATAGGGGTAAACCACCATTGACTAAACTGTGTACTTGTATTTTGTTGTATAAATGAATAAAAAAATACGAGGAGTTAATAAACGGTGTCAACTTACGGAAGCCTGGGCTCCCTGGTCGATTCCATTGCCTGAGATCAAAGACAAGGAGAGGTCATCAACCGAATCGGTGACTTCATTTCACGTGTGAATAATTATGACATTATGTGGTGGTTTAGCTGTGTGCTAGTACACCTACAAAAGACTTAAATAATCAGCAGTGGCATGGAGTTTTAAAATCTCATAGCAAGAATCAAACAGATCTACTAGCTGAATGAAATGTTTACAAAGATTGTGAGACAAGGCCAAAACATCTAATTCCATGCAAAACATAACCTCCATAAGTAAATTTACTTTTGGTTCAGTTGTACCTGTATAGTTGCGGAGGTGACACAGCTCCTTGGATTGCAGCTTGTTGAGAATGACGTTATCCAGATCGGACATGGCTACCTTTACCTTCTGATCACACTGTTGGGTGGGAAAATTTGAATTGGGTAAAAAGCCCACACCCCAAAAAATAAATGTTCCATGAGCTAAACAAACACAAAAGTAACTTGATGATCTTAGGTACTAGGTAGAAATTCACAAATGAATTACCCAAACGACAATACAGATCAATCTCAATCCACATGGACACGCAACGTTCATTCAACAGAATGGGACTTACTTGTCTTAATGATAACTTTAGAGATTGAAACATAAACCGAAATTACCGAGTCCAAAGAGACATAATCCAGGTCATACCCAATAATACTGAATGCCATTTATATGTTAACTACATCTAGGCCATGTCCAATGGTACGGAAAACCAATGTTTTGGCACATCAAAGGAAAAGACTAAACGGCCAAAACTAACCATTTCATGTGCGTCCGTCGCATCCTTGTCCTTAGAGGAGACGCCGAGGCAGCCTTTCTTCAGCGCAGAGGAGACGAACTGCTGCACTGAGTCCTTCATGACGTACGTGCGGACCATCTCAACAGTCATGGAACACTGTGGAGTGTGGACAAAGGTAGTCATATAGCCCTTTTGGACTACCGGTGGCCGGTGCAATGGCCTAGTGGGTAGAATGTTCGCCTTGCAGACGGTAGATCGTGAGTTATATCCCAAGCCCAGTCATACATAGAACTCTAAAAGTGGTACTTGATGGTACTTACACTTACATGTAGCACTCGGCATTTTTGAAAGTGTATGGTAGTAAACACACATCACTGCCAGTCCCTGCTGTAGTGACTTGCACAAAGTTGTAGCTACGCACTGAAACGGAGATGGGCGGAACGTAACCATTAACTAATTGCCATTTTGAGGCCGTAAGGGCAGTGGGTTGTTATCCACTGTGTCTAGGGCACGGTATTGGAGGGCAGAGCCCATCCCTCTCCTTCCCGCCTTTTACCTCCCCAACCGAAGTCAGGTACCCATTCTTTTACACCATGGGTGGAGTGGAGGACGTCGTGTTAAGTGCCTTTCTCAAGGACACTAAATCGGAGGTAAAAAAAGTGGGACTTGAACCCAGCTGCAAGACCTCTGGGTTCTGGGCCAAACACCTTAACCACTACACCAAAACGACGCCACCGACGGACACAGAGATATATCAAGGAACGGCGATGTGGTGGAGATATCTGTTTGTGGACAGCCTTGTTTATACTAGAGGGTATCATTATCATTACTAGAGGGCAACTTAAATACAAAAATGTTATTGCCCAGATAGCTTCTCCTGCGCTTCTATTCTATATTAACATAGTAAACACACATTTTGAAAGGAGGCATACCTAGAAATCGTTGTCATGAAAAAGCGTTCATATATATATTAGAATACATTTTAGAGCAGTTTGGAAAGATGGGTACAAGCCAATGGTTATACCCTAAAAGGCTTGCTATATAGATATATTCAGCAGATAGTAAAGACGAAGACTCAAATGACTACCACTTGTTCAACACTAACAACAGTGATCGGAACACATTTGCATACTTACCTCTTTCTCTTTAGATCCATCAGACGGAGAATACCCACTCACTGAAAAATTAAAAGAATGGCAATATCAAGAAAAATCCAATGAAGAAAAAAATAAGTCCAGGTTCACTGATCATGTGCTCATCATGTGTCCAGAACTGTTACAAGGCTCCTCGTGACTGTTAAACTATCTAGAATGTACAGGTCTGCTCGGTGATGCTATCTAAACACACGGACATAACATACGACTACTGTCCCTCCCACACTAGTGTGTCGCAACCCGCTGAGGTAGTTTGAAGTGGCAGATTTTAACGTGTCAGTTGCGCAATGGTTTTCTAAAATGTTTTAAATTAATCATTTTGCGTTTAACTAGTTACGTGGAGTGTAACTAGTAGTTACACTCCACTACATGCGGTTCTGTTGTAAAACTCTGTAATAAGGACGAAATTCGGGTGTTTTGTTCGCGAGATCCTTACCGAATAAAATAACATTGAGAAAAAAACATTGAGATTTCCCACGTTCCCAATATTTCCTGCTGATGTCATTCTGAGTCACAACTTATACAACACAATTCTGCTGTGGAAAAGTACTGAAATCTCGCTTCATGCTGCGACTTACAGGCAGTTTTTATGGTAGAATCTGTTCGAAACTACTGTACTTTATTGCTTGTCCTTCTGGAAGACCAATCATTGTCCTTGAATGAGCAATGGTACTTAAAATCACATCTCACATAACCGACCCTCCCCCAGCTATGCAACATAATTTTACTGTGGAAAAGTACTGAAATACCACTTCATGTTACGACAGACAGAATTATCCATGGTAAAATCTGTTGGAAACTACTGTATTTTGTTGCTTACCCTTCCAGAAGAGTTATCATAGTCCTTGAATGAGCAATGGTACTTAAAATCACATTTTACATAACCGGCCCTCCCCCGGTTATGCAACGCAATTTTAATGTGGAAAAGTACTGAAATGTTGCTTCATGCTGCGACATACAGAAAGTTTTGCGTAGCTTGTTTTCCACTTTGCTGAGAAATGACAGTAAACATGTATAACATTGCCCTTCTGACATTGTTGTCCACGATTAGAGTACTTTCAAGTCCCATATACAAGACTACACATGATGACAGATTCAGTCGAAATTACGGAGCAATTTTTCAATCCATGGTAAGAATAAGAAGTTGATACTAACTAATAAAGTTAGATGAAAAGTTGTTCTCCAACCTACCAGAGTTTCCAGCAAGCACTGCCACGAAGAGGCAGAGAACCACGCCTGAGAATGTCATGTTGAGCACGGTGAGGAGCCTTGGTGTTAGCACGAACACGACTTACTGCACAGAAGCAACTGGGGATAATGGAGCTACAATTTCTTCGTCATCGGATTGGGAACTGTTTGTGGACTCGCAGTGATGATTGGATGGAGAAGATCACGTGATTCTCGATGTCTTACCTTTTATGGAAGACTAATGACGACATTTCATGTGAGCAAGGAGGTTAAACCTCCTTGATGGGAGTATACAATTGATCAGGACGAACTGATTAATATGTAGTAGTTAAGTGAGGAGGCATGCGTACTCATCAAATTTCTATTCTTTCGTCTTTCTATGAGCTGCCCAAATGGGTTCTTGAATGTTTGGGTTCTTGCTTCTTGTAACAACAACAGAATAAAACATAATGGCTTATAGAAACATGATTAGTTTACTTTAGTAAGGGTGGGGCGGGGCCGTGGGAGATATCCAAAACTCTCAACATGTTTTGGCCCTTTATCTTGAGAACTGTCTTTGGAGGGGGGGGGGGGGCATGCTTCTTATAACGAAATTGAATTGCATTCGATTGTACGCCATTGTTTGCCATTCATATGAATATCATTAATTGCGAGTCCTGGATGCGATCCTTTAACATGCCCTAATTGTGTGCCCTTGGGAAAGGCTTTTTACACGGTTTTCCTCATTTTACTAAAAAAAAATGAGTACCAAGCTTGGATTAAGTATTCTCCAAGCAGAGGTTTCGGTCGAGTGGGGTAGGAGTGTCCGGGATTTCTTAAGTTCCTCTTCCTTCAAGGAAGAGGAACGTAGGAGTGTCCGGGATTTCTTAAGTTCCTCTTCCTTCAAGGAAGAGGAACGTAAGAAATCCCGGACACTCCTACCCCACTCGACCGAAACCTCTGCTTGGATAATAGGATTAAGGACGTCCCACGGGTAGGGAGTTAAACGGAGGTCCCGTGTTTAAGAGAGCCATACCTCGAGCATGTTAAAGAACACATCACACTTACCGAAAAGAGAAGATATCCTACCTGATGATAGTGGACTAACGGTCACAGTCAAAGAAACAAACGACATCAGAAAAGTCTCATTATTACATTTTATTACAGAACACTTTGACAAATATAGCATAGCATCTTGCATACATGCTCAGTATTGAAGCACTTTGAAGTAGCCTTTAAAGTCATTTACTAAATGCACCCAGTGTTCCTTTTCTCTTTCACTCAGAAACTTACATTCTTGCTAAAACTATGGTCCACATAACTCACTCCATTTGACTTGTTCTTAGTCATGATAAACAAGTGTACGTTACTTAGAATTCCTTAGAAGAATTAGTTTCAATTATCAAGTAAACGTTCCTTGAGTCTACATATATTCTACTACAAACATGTATTTGTATCTGTATCTATATAGCCGGTACAACCACCATTAGGCGTAACACAGCAGCTTAAATGTACATTATGTACATAGATTAAATATGCACCTACATCTTTCAGAGCTTATAATTACGTATTCATTATTACAATGAAAATATTACTACTTTATGACTAGTGCAAATGTTTCACATATTTTCCATATAGAGTAATTAATAACATTGTTTAATCGAGGCTAAGTCAGCAACCAAGCCAAAAGTAGAATTAAGGGCAATTTACACTCAATGATTTCACTTCACAAATCTTAGCCATAATGGCTTGTTTTCACAGCAATATATTATATGCATGTGCCTCTCCACATTACTTTATGTTATATGTTAACGTTATTACGTGTAAATATTCCTCGAGCAAGGCAATGCTTTACCTCATCTAAACTTTCTCTAGTCTTACTTTCCCCTTCACGTAAACATACAGAAGATAGCACAACAGATGTTAAGAAGATTTAATTTTCTCAAATGTTAAAAAAAAATTGGAATATAAAAAACACATGTCAGAATACATGAAAGATAAACTCCTTCAATGACTACTTTCTTTGCCTTTTACTGCAATGTGCCACGTATTTGTGCTTAAACAATGAATAGGGTGCATTTCTGTTACACAATTCCATCAGGACTACACGAAGACAAACTTAAGTAAATTCTCATATTTTCTGTTTTGCTCGGAAAATCCGTATTTATCTGGCCCTTTATAAAGTATGCTTTGAATCTTATGTGCTGCTTGAGATCCAAAAAAAGTGTCTACAGAATTTTTCATTCGTGCTTCCATGATGGGTTTTGTATATGACATTGTTTTATCCTTTGGGCCCACCTGATATAAACGCATATCGGTATACACTTTGATCCGCGCTGTGCATGCATCTGGAATTCAGCAGCGGGTCGCTAGGTGGCGAATGAGCTGCCGATGTCTCTGTTGTTGATGTTCTTGTTGTTGTTTTTGTTGTCATTGTTGCAGCTGTTGTTGTTGTCGAGGCTGAGTTTTCAGTTCCGGATCTAGTCAGATGTTGAGAGGCTTCTGACAAGGACATTCCTTTAAGGTGGTTAGGACTGGCGCATTTAAAGGTACCGCCGTTCATTGTGACGTCATTAAGTTCGTATGACAGAATGCAGGCCTCACACAATGTACAACGGGCTGTACACAACCAACAACGGGATGTAGAAGAAAGCAAATTTTGACCTGTTTTACCTGGTTCTACCAGACATTTGAGTTTGACCATCAACCACCGCATTGAACAGTCGCAGTTAAAAGGGTTGTTGTGTACCGTTGTGGTATCTACGAAAGGATATCCAAGCTCGGTTAGGGAAAAATTCGTCAGTCTGTTATCAGACAGACTTACGTGAGACAGTTTGGGCAAATGCGACACGACAGCATTTAAGCTGACGCGCGTGATTCGGTTAAAAGACAAATAGAGGAAACCTAGATTTGGTAGGTTGCGGAGAGTCCCCCAGTCAACGGTCTCGATCAGGTTAAATTTCAAATCCAGTGAAGCGAGGTTGTTCAGTACGGGAACGTTTGTCAGGTTCTTGATGCGGTTTGAGTAAGCCTCCAGTCGGGTCACATCAGCCGGTACGTTATCAGGCAATGTTGTTAACTTTAATCTACGGCAATTCAACTTCACCCGTGGTAACAGCGTTATGCCCGTTTCATTTGAAATTGTGCAGCCTTGCGGGAAGGCGAAGCCTCTCAGAGAAGCAAACCCCAAATAGAAAACGAGAGTGAACCAGAGCCGACTAGTTTTTCTTCGTTTTTGTGACAAAATAATGGTATTCATTTTTCCGACAAATATTTAAGCTAAATGCGATGCGTAAGAAATAGCTTAGATATTGTCCTGTTTGCCAACGTGACTGCAAGATTTTCAAGTCTAAAGAAACACCGAGTACTTTTTTGTCTGAAAACTACAGGAAAAGTTCACCTTTGATGCTGTCCCCAAGAAAAACAGGACGATGTTGTCAGCGGTCGGTGATAATAGTATAGAGTTTCACATCTCCACCGGTTCCACAGAATGAGACACTTCCCAAATATGTCTGGTAGATTACATGCCTCATCAGAATATTCATTAGTCTTTCAATGAATAATCATTCTCCAGTGTTGACGCTTAAAGCAACGCATGATTGTACCGGAGTGAAGGAAAGTAATCAATATCTACCAGAACAGACAGGAGATTGCATTGTTGGAAGGACGTGTACAAGGCATGGACAAGACGTTCGCGAAGGACAAGACAAGGTTTTGCAAATTCTACGAATCTGAAATGACTATGCAATGCCAGCCAGGCATGTGAATAAATATGATGCTGAGGAAGATCCGAGAAAGGACAAAGTTTTGTAACAACTTTAGGAATGACATGAAATTTGTGAATATTAACGAGAGTGTGTTTTGCCAACACTGTGGGTAGGGAAAGTGTCGTATGCAAAAATTAAGTAGAGGACAAAACCTGATCACCGTGACACAAACGGCAAACCAGAATATTGCCCCCTTACGATGAACTACATATTGCATCGTTCAGTTGTCCACACAGCCCACCCCACCCTACCCTGACATGCAGCCCTTCAAATGGGAAATGGTCTTTATCTACAGACAAGCAGACAAAAGAACCATTCCATTCGTTCAGTGTATTCTGGATTAACGAAATAGGATTGGAATTCGGAGTTAGTATTATCTCGGAAAGGGAACATTAGCAGCACAAGTAGAGTCAACAATTTCTATTGGTAAGTTGTGATGGAAACTTTTCATATATGACGCGATATGCAATTCTATCGTTTATAAAAGTGTTGAATATTATAAAGTTGTATTTCAAACGGTAAAAGTTTCGACTTTAGGGTCAAATATGCCTGAAAAATTCAAAACCCTTTGCGAGCCCTCTTCGATTTCCCCATTCCCGAAAAGACCGAAATTTGGCAATTTGACGGCCTCCTTTGTCACTTTTCTCGATACGGCCGGGAGCGGTACTGCAGATAAGGCTCTCAAAGGGTATAATGTTCCAACTTGTATAAATGTGAAAAATATACAAGACATGGGTCCAAAAGACAGAGAACACTTTCTTAGACTGATCCAGACTTCTTCACATTCATTTGAAGGGCCTTTACGAGTTTTCAAATCACGAGACGACTTTAAACGGCCTTTTTTTTTTACCCGGAAGAGGGGCATGTCTAACCTCCATAGCCGTCTGTCAAAGCGCCTCCTATATTCATGAGCTCATTCATTTCCTATACGTAATAAGTACAATTCAACCTGTGAAAGCAAGAATAGAATTTTAACTAACATAACAGAAACTAGACTGAAAGTTTAAGAAGTTTTTTTATGAAATACTATGAAATACAAATATAGCGACCGGTTCTGCATTGCCCATTGACCCATGCACGAATCATAATGAATCATATGTTTATTTAAACAGCTAAAACTCCTTAAGCTTAAAGACTGCCAGATACATGATACAATTGGTAAAAGGACGGTCGGAGATAATGAGTACATTTCAACCTGTGAAAGTAAAAATAGAATGTTAACAAACATAACAGAAACTAGACTGAAAGTTTAAACCACAAATAAGAAGTTGTTTTTTACTATGAAGTACGAATAGCGACCACATTACCAATTGACCCACGCACGAACCGTAATGAAATGGCAACATTTGTTAATTTAGATAACTAAAACTCCTTTAAAAAATGCTAGATACATAATACAAGTGTCAGAGGAAATGTCGGAGGTAGTGTGTCTGAAAACGTGTCCCTCCGGGGCGACTTTCTCGGAAGTCGCGGCGTCTGGAACCGCCACACGACGGGCACAGCAACCTCCTCTAACGCCATTCTTGTGGAATAGTTGTCGTTCTTAAACTTATAATCTTATAATCAATCTATATGAACAGATAGATCCCATCCGCCGTTTTGCTTAATAAGACACCAAATTTGTGGGAACCACGGTTTCAGTGTAAACAAATGTATAGTACATGTACATGTGTATTGTTTGATACATTTACTTGTGTGCAGAATGTAATCGATAATCCGAACATCATGTCAAGTGTTTGGGTAGAGTATATAATATACAAGTGTCAGAGGAAATATCGGAGGTAGTGTGTCTAAAAACGTGTCCCTCCGGGGCGACTTTCTCGGAAGTCGCGGCGTCTGGAACCGCCACACGACGGGCACAGCAACCTCCTCTAACGCCTTTCTTGTGGAATAATCGTCGTTCTTAATCTTATAGGCTAGCTGTCATGATCGTATTCTGTATGAACCATTTGCTTTTGGGCAGTTGCTGTGTGTAATCGGCAAGACGTCTGTATGAGCAGATAAACTGCAATATATTTCTATTGTACAAGTAGACCATAAAATGAAATATATTGCGGATTTAATACATTTCCCAACAAAACAACTACATGAAATTTTTAACGTTACATGAATTAGCTATCAGCTGTAACTAGATGAATAGATTGTGATCATTACAACGATGGCATTCACATTGGCATGGTAAAAAAAAATAATAAGCACCTTACAGCACTTTGGAAGGAAACTGGATCTCTTGATCGATAAACAGACTTAAACACCGCTGAATCTGTTCAACGTCTTCTTGTTTCATAAAGTAGGATTGAAGTTTGGATGTGTTATCCCTTTACAGTGGTCCAAAATTTACAGGTATTGTAGACTTGACCAATTCTAGTGGTGAAATGAAAGGGAAACATGTAATCTATGACCTAACATCTCATTGTATTTTTGGCGACATGTCTAGAATATCGCAATACTTGGTTGTCCATGGTCGCAGATTCAAGTTCAAGGTCAAACAAGGCTCAAAACTTCAAACCCCTTTGCGAGTCTTTCGCGATTTCCCCATTCCCGAAAAGACCGAAATTTGGCAATTTGACGGTCTCCTTTGTCACGGCCGGGAGCGGTACTGCAGATTAGGCTCCAATAGGGTATATACTCCCGTCTTATAAAACGCGAAATATTCAAGGCATTAGGCTTCAAGCCGATGAAGGCTCAACCAAACAGGTCTGGAAGTATTTAGTTACATTTAAAATGACCTGCAAGGCTGTTCAAGACACGCCTTTGCATTAAGGGCCGATTTTGAAGTGCGTGGGTGGAGCTCATGTCACATCCACCGAAGCGCCGCCTATATTAATGTAGACATCAAGTCTAGTAAGAAATGAGTAATTTTAGGATATATGTGGACGTTATTCGCTCCCCTTGAAAACTCTAGCCTTTAATTCAACTATTCATCCACTCATATGGGGTTAGGGACTGTCAGAGAACCCCGGCCGTCTCTCAGAAAGTATTACGATCTTTCATCCCAACATCTGCTTGGAGATCCTATCCTATTTTCTATGACAACTTTGGTTTTGCCTTGACTATTCATTCGCTATTTTCATAATAAATATCTGACCCTAAAATGATATGAGAAGGACATACTGTACCTGTAAACTATAGATAGGTTCTATCCTACTGAAAATTGTATTAGAGTCTTATGTTGCCAGAAATTACCTGTTTATATCAAAACAACACGTCAAACATGATTTGATAAAAAACCAAAAGACATCGAAACATGTTTAATCTACCATTCTTCTAGACTGCTGTAAACATGTGCAGCATTTTCAGCAAGCTGGTCTGTAGAACTAACGTATAGTTTGAAGGTTATTGTCTGTGATATCATTCTGTGGTCTGATGTCCAGTTCTCCCTAATTTTATTTATAACAGCGGGTGAATTTGAGTGTTAACAAGGCCTTTAGGGAAAGTGGATGCAGTTCACATATTCCCTTAACCCACTAATTATGGACTAAACTTGAAATATATATGAATATAGGAGGCGCTTCAATGGGCGTGACATGAGCTCCATCCCCTGTATCTAAACATCGGTCCTGTATGGAGACGCGTGATTTCAAAAGTCTTACATGTCGTTCTACATGTATTTGAAGACTTCCAGACCTGTTTGGTCGAGTTTTCAATTGTCTGAGCCTAATGCCTTAGATATTTTCGTATTTTATAAAACGGGAGTATATACCCTATTAGAGCCTTATCTGCAGTACCGCTCCCGGCCGTAACCAGAAAAGTGACAAAGGAGACCGCCAAATTGCAAAATTTCGGTCTTTTCGGGAATGGGGAATTTGAGAAAGACTCGCAAAGGGGTTTGAAGTTTTGAGGCTTATTTGACCTTGAACTTGAACCTGCAACCATGTAAAATCAGGTTTTGTAATATTTCAGACATTTCGCAAAAATACAAAGGGATATTAAGTCATAAACTACAAGGTTCCCTCGCATTTCACCAATAGAAGTGGTCACGTCTATATTTCCAGTAAATTATTACTTTCTAAAGTGCTACCACATCCAAATCTCTATCACATTGAACAAATGCAGCGGTGTTTGTGTCGGTTTATCGATCAATAGATATAATTTGCTTTCAAAATGCTGTATAGTGTTTGGATTACTTCAAGCTGTCACTGAGAAAGGCATGGTTGTGATTATCATAATCTATTCATCTACATAAGGCTGATAGCTGATGCATGTATGCATGTAACTGTTTTGTTGGGAAAATGTATTTTATACGCATTATATTTTACTTTATGATGTACTTGTGCCATAGAAATACCCTGTAGTTTATCAATTGTACTAATGTTACACTGGTGTTTGATAAACAAGACACCATATTGACCACGAACAAAATTCTATAGTAAGGGAGGTTACCGAGAGCTACTTTGGATAATAGGCAGAATATACTTGGGCATGTTGTTCTAAAGGAATGACAAAGCTACCAAAAGTGCTAAGCGTACTGTAAGTCTGACAAGACGACTTTGTTGTTGGCTTGTCAGGTCGCTTCCTTCAAAGAACGTAAGTAGTGTCTTAAAGAGCTGCTTGGGAAAATAAAAACTAGAGGGTTGAAAAAAATAGAGAAATCATCGTATTTACTGTTGTTTACCCAGATTTTATTCTACAGTAATAAGGTACTTGTTTCCACACTAATCTTACTTCAGAAAGCTTCCGATTTTACAGCTAAAGATCAACCATGACCTTGTTGTAAGGTCTTGACACCCTTGGTAGCTGTCACATAGGAACAGTATTACCAAGAACTGTCATCGCTGGAGTTAGGGACCAGTTCTCTGTAAGGTCTCTGACTATGAAGGTTTTGTTTGTAGTCCGATATGAAGAATTTTTTATTCAACATCAGTGCAGCATAACAATTCCGGTAGCAATAACCACTGAACTGATTTGATAAACAAATTCATCATCTATTACAATATATTACATGAAAATACATTTCCCGATAAAGCATCTACGTGTACAAATGCTTTAGCTAACAGCCATATCACATGAATAAGTTATGATGATCCATATTACAGGTTCACAGAGAAATGTTCGATATACATCTATGTTTAAGGTTTTACTCCATGTTAAGTATTTCACACAATCTCTTATTACTGATCACTGTAAGTCAAAATTATCAGATGTCTTATCATTTACACACAATAACTGCAATATAGAATGATAAATAACATTTACAAATTCACTCTACACAAACACTTGACATGGTGTTCGGATTACATTCTGCACACAAGTAAATGTATCAAACAATACAGATGTACATGTACATGTACTATACATTTGTTTACACTGAAACCGTGCTTTCTGCAACCGTTAACTTGGTGTATTACTTTTACGTGCAAACGGTGGATGGGATTTATCTGTTCATACAGATTGATTATAAGACTATTATAATAGTCTTATACGGAGTCACGTGTGCTATCTGCATAACGTGACGTCACCCCAGCGGTGGATGGATCATTCCTTGACAAAGACCGATGTCGTACGGTCGAAAATTTGGGTAAGTCCAATTTTTTGTGTTGGAAATTACAGTTTAAACTCGTTTAAGAATGTTTTCTACCAACACAGATGAACTTTCAAGCTAAGACTATTATAAGTTTAAGATCGACGATTATTCCACAAGAAAGGCGTTAGAGGAGGTTGCTATGTCCGTCGTGTGGCGGTTCCAGACGCCGCGACTTCCGAGAAAGTCGCCCCGGAGGGACACGTTTTCAGGCACACTACCTCCGCCATTTCCTCTGACATTTGTATCTTGTTTGTGATATTCTTTAAGGAGTTTTAGCTATAGCTATCTAACTGAATAAATATTGCCATCATGATTCGTATGTGGGTCAATAGGGAATGCAGACACAGTCGCTATTCGTATTTCATTGTAAAGAAAACTTCTTATTTGTTGTCTAAACTTTCAGTCTAGATCCTCGCATGTTTGTACAAATTGTATTCTTGCCTTTACAGGTTGAAATGTACTCATTACGTACAGGGAACGAATATGCTCATGAATATAGGAGGCGCTTCGACAGGCGGCTATGGTAGTTGCATATGCTCCTCCCCGGGTCTAGAAAATTACCCTTTATGTCAAGTCGCGTGTCTTCAAAACTCTTCAAGGTTCTTCAAAATGAATGTGAAGACGTCTGGATCAGTTTGAGAAAGTGTTCTCTGTCTTTAGGCCAAATGTCTTGCATATTTTCACATTTTAACAAATTGGAACATAATACCCTACGAGAGCCTTATCTGCAGTACCGCTCCCGGCCGTATCAAGAAAAGTGACAAAGGAGGCCGTCAAATTGCCAAATTTCGGTGTTTTCAGGAATGGGGAAATCGCAGAAGGTTCGCAAAGGGGTTTGAATTTTCCAGGCTTATTTGACCTTGAACTTGAAACTGTGACCGTTTGAAAGCTGGATTGATAATATTTAGGACTATTCACAAACGACAGAATTGCATATCGGGTCAATACATGTGTGTTTCCTTCATTTTACCAATGGAGGTTCGTGACTCTACTATTAGCTGCAAATGTTCACTTTCTGAGAGGCTATTGACACCGAATTCCATTCCTATCTTGTTAATAAAGAATACACTGAACGAATGTATTGCTTCTTTTGTCTACTTGTCACTAGATGAATACAATTTCCCTTTTGAAGTGCTGGAATTCGGTGTAGGGGGTGTGGACAACTGAACGTTGCAATATACAATTGATCGTAAGGGAGCAATGTTCTGGGTTTGCCGTTTGCGTATGATGAGGTGTTGTCCTCTGCTTGTTGTATAGATTTCAGACACACACTACCTCCGACTGTCCTTAAATTTTACATGAGGTCATTTGAATTTCCTCTTGCCATTAGATGTAAGAAGTGTGCTTTTTGAACGCTTTTATCAAAACAACATCCTTATCGCTACACAAATCGACATTTGTATTTTTAAATTTCGGAAATTTTTGTAGTGGTGTTGTCAGATGATATTGTTGTTATCATTTTGTTTGATATGTGTCAACTGTCAAGATTGATTAGCATTATTTCATGTGCAGCAGCGTGGCGCAGCGGAAGCGTGCTGGGCCCATAACCCAGAGGTCGGTGGATCGAAACCACCCGCTGCTAGAAACTTTTGTTTCTGTAACTGACAAATTATTTTCCCCTTTTCTACTGCCTACAATCAATTAAATATGATCATACGATGTCAGACTACTCTGATTTGATCCTATGGACATTCCAAAACGGATACTACCTTGCGTACGCGTGTATGTACTTGCGCGTGTGCTGTGTGTGTGTGTGTGTGTGTGTGTGTGTGTGTTTGCATGTATCTGTACATGTGTAATACTATGTATATGTACATGTGTGTGCATGTGTGTAGAAATATGACTGAAAAATATATATTAGCTAATGAGATAAAAGGACAAAAACATGTACAACTTTTTTTTTTTTTTGCATGATTAATAGTCATTGAAGGCGTGGGTTTTAATATAGAGTCTTTTTAAAAATGTTCTGACACTCGACCATGTTCCTAGAAACAAAGTATTCCAAGGTGAGGGATGCAGACGTAATACAATAACGATGATACAAGGACTTAGAAAGAGTGACCTTGAGACTCAGACATTTGGCTAGCGCTCAACCCCCTTCTTCTCTAAGCCAATTAGGGTCACTCTATCATGAACATAGGGAGGGGGGTATGGACTATTTCCGTAACAAAACATTTCAAATTGCGTTGTGTTTTTGAAACGAATCACCTCTGAAATCTATTTGACTGCGTGTCAAAATTTTTTTTACATCTTTGGTAACCTTGGTGTCATCATTTTCAGAATATACAAAAATAGTTCAATACACCCCTATTCGCATGCCTTTAATGGTATAGACGTCAATGCCGTGCGATGAAATACAACTCCCGTCCGCTTTATTTCCTATAATTGCTGCATTCTTTGCTGCGCGTTTTTTTCCACCACAAAGACTCGTGTGTGAGAACAAGTCTGCGCTTATTACAGTACAGCACGGGAGAGAATCTGTGGAATCTTAGCGACTAAATCTTTAGACTAAAAGAAATTCTTAGGCTTCAGTCCCACGGTGGTGTTATCTTGAAGTTTAGCGCGTCAAATTAAGCTGTGCGATGGCTTGAAACCTGAGAAGAATTATGGCAATGTGACCGTTAGTTTTGACGCTGACTGTACAAGTGAAAACAGGTAAGCCATTTTGTAAAAATGTTATGTTTTGATCCGTGTGTGTGTGTGTGTGTGTGTGTGGAGGGGTCTTTTCTATCATTTTAACTACGCCCTATAGTATGGATATTTCTCTCTGTACTTGATGGGAAAGACACAATCTTTCTATCGCTTAGGTCATAGCATGTCGATTTTATGGATGACATTCTCTCCAAATCCAATACTAGAGTGTTTTAAAAAATCGGCAAAAGAAGATACCTATATTTTCAAAATAGAGACCTTAGACGTTGTAACAATAATTGAAGCCACAAAACATGGTATCACAGCAGAAAGTGACACTAGTGTTAGTATCTAGCCAACCATCCCTACAACTACACTCAAGGCTACCTCACTAGTGTCACTTCTACAACAACAGTCATGGCTACAAAACTAGTGTCACTGCTACAACTTCCGAACTATTTTAACTTATACAACTCCATTCATAGATACCTCACTAGTGTCTCTTATACATCTACACCCGGCTACAATATATATTTTTCAATTTTGTTATTTTCTTAATTGTCATGCTGACAGGCAAAAGTCAATGCACGAGCGGATGTCATCGTTAGAATTCACTTTACGTTTTAAATGATACATAGGGCAAGGGAATACGGCTAACAATGTATCCGGAAAACCCGTTTACAACAGGCTTTACCAAATAGGTCATCTTTTCTTTCGCGACAAATTGGTGAGAAACTTCTCCGCGCGATTGTACAGAGGTCTTACGTGACTAGCTCACGCCTCTATCTCATTACAATTGTGTATTTTTTATGAATGAAGTGACGAAAAGCAGGTTAACGGCACAGAAAAGATACATGTGAATGGTGATTGCGTGACCCCAAAAAAATTGTAAGAAAAATGTCTATCGAAGAATAGAACGTATTTATCACAAAAGCGAGACGTCGGTATCATTTGTTCACTCAACGTCTCTTCAGAAAAAATGATTATCAAAGAATAGAACGTCTTTACAACATGTACGAGATGTTGGCATCACGTGTTCACTCAACGACTTTTCATTCAGACATATCGGTGTTAACTGTTTAAATCTACAGTCAAGAGTCCTTTCGAATTCCCCCCGTCATGGCGTATAGTTTTGATTGAACAAAGTGCCAAGAATAATAACTGTCATCCCAGACGGTGTTCCCTGACTGTTCTGAGTTGTTCAGGTTAAAATACGGTGACACTGGACGTACGGTTTTCGGTGTCGTTTGATTTTTAGCGAGGCTCTGCATACGTCTGACATAGTTGACCATGGACATACCAAAGGATCTACGCAGAATCTTTCTATTACAAGACAGCTGAATTCTGTACGACAGTGTCCCAAATTTCCTATACCTGTGGTACGACGAATGTTGGCCGGGCCAAGCTATAGCTTAAACACGAACACTGTACAGACTGTATATCTCAAGAGCGATGTCCTGGAGTTGCTTTTGTCGTGGAACCACAATTTGAAAATTTTCGGCTTGTCCTTTTTTAAAGCTATTTACGATACAACTCACTAGCTTATAGGTAAGGCCAAACAAATAATGTGATGGTTGACCGCTTTAAATTAACGGTCCAATGAAATCGTATCATAGATTGTGCAAGAGGGGACTATTCTGTGTCAATCGTTTTGATACGGTGAATACTTCATGGTCGACGGGCAAGTGCTGAAAAGGGAGAATGCTGACGTGTCACTTTAACCATTCACAGCAAAAAGAGATCGCTTTTAGGATAAACTGTGGTACTAGTATTCTATGTGTTTACATGGACATCCAAGAGAGACATTAGATGTAGATATTTTTGTTATATTTCATCACAATACGTAAACACATGGTTCAAGACTAAACGCCATTGTGAGCAGTAATAATATAAGATTTTTTGAAAATTTGAAGAAAAAAAATGACATGACTACTATCGTCTAAGTTAACAGGTGCGGCCTATGTATTCCAACAGGTGGTACAGGAGAAACGCCTGCTCTGATTGGTGCAACCTACCGACGCCGTGTGAAACGGAGGTCGTGGTTGGCTGAGACCGGGGTAGCGGGACCGCTAGGTGAAAGTGGCCAGGACCGCGCCCCGCTAGTCAGTTCGTCGGGGGAAGGCGCGATGGCACTGCGCGGCGTGCTGCGGTACATCGCGGTGTTTGTCGGCTCGGTTTTCCTGGTGAGTCTTCTGGCAATGCTGCACAGAGTCCATGACACCGAGAAGGTATCGAAGAAAAGTGGGAAAGCCACTTTGGGAGGAGGTACTGGTACATTAAGGTAAGCTATAACATACTATGTTATACCATGAATCCCAGATGTCGTCCATAGAGTCCGTATCTGCGTACTGTACCTATTCAAAATCTCAACGTGTGTTCATCCGCGATTGTACACTAAGAAATATATATTCTTACGATATCATCTTAAATCAAATGATTAAGTATAAGTTAAATCGTGTATTTGTATATAGTACGGATTACTTATGACGAGTTAAAAAAAGAACCAACATTTAGAATCACATCTCAGTTGAATTGCCTAATATCAAATGAAAAAAAAGCAGTTGCCTCATAAATGCTTTGATAACGTAGAAATGACACATAAAACAGTTTTTCTCTTTAAAAAGCATTTTAAGTAAAATATAGTGCTGCTAAAATAATTTTTGACATGATTTTCAATTCAAAATTATACTTACATTGTCAAAAAATTGAAGAAAGATGTTTTTTGAGATCCATCATTTCGACATTCTTGGCGCATGGGCCACAAATTCTGTGTTCTACACTTTCATATAACTGTTTTCATTGAAAAAGAAACATTAAAAAAGCTTCCCTAATTTTGTTATGCATTTGTAATACATATACCTTGTTGTTTGTTTACACAAAGTGATGAATAGACATTTGATAAAAATATCAGATGTATGTAAACATATCAAGCACACATTGTCATCATAAGAGCACACATCTTTCTTCAAAGACTTCAATCAAAACACTTGTGCATAGAAGAGAGGCAATTAAGTGTGATGATGGGTCTCTTTATAAACGATCCGCACAGGTGTATTGTATGTCATGAATGGGCTATGATTGCCAGAGGTGCTCTTTTATAAGTGGGTGTTTATATTAGGATAACATCTGTATGTAGCATTGAAAAGGCTCCCAGAAAGAAATGTTGAACAGACACTCGTATGCAGGTACGCTGTTTCTTGGTATGTTGGGTTATCAAAGAATTGTTGTGTCAGGATATATTCTACCTTGGGAGATGAGTACATTATGAAAACAAGTATTGTGCTGCTTAACCCATTCATCGCTAAAGCCCCCCTCTCACTGCACCTGCAGCACGCTGTCGGCGTCGCTGCGTCCTAAACTGGATTTGTGTTACCCTTGACTGTATAATGAGAATATCATTCAAAACGTACAAGTATGACCAAGAAGACAACAAAATACACAAAGCTTAAAAAGATTTGTTTTTGTGGATGAAAATCGTTGACTGCTTTGCCAGCGTGCCACGGGTCCAGTGAGAGGGGGGCTTAAGTACCAGACTTTATAAACAGCCTCTAGAACTGGGATGGTTTAAAAAAAGCCACAGGACAGAGTGACCCTGTCACAGTGAAACAGATATTCATAAAAACATGTTTTGTTTTTTCAAATCTCTATTTTCCCAATATAACATTTTCCTCATGTTTTACATTATTTTTCTTCCAATCTCATATGCCATGCATAGCTAAATCACATTGCATGTGTCCATATATAGCGGTGAGTTTAAATTGGTCTGTGTGCCTGAGGGAGCTGCCTGTAATGTAAACAAAACTAAAACAGCTGAACGAGTTGAATCATTCAACCGGACAGGTGCTCAAATAGAGGGTCGCTTCGCTTGCACAATTGTCCGATGACTTGTCAGAGATCAACCAATTAGTGAGGATGACTACAGGCATCACTGAGTTGTCACAATGTTTCAGGGTGATGTTTTCGTTAATGGACAATTTCATCTTTATAAACATTGACACTTTGCAAAGGGATTTAGTTTCAGGAGTGGTTTCAAGGAATGGTTGAAGTCGGCAAGAACTTAAATAGAGTAGAATTATTTGGTTGAATTTTGGCCTCAGGTAATAAGGGTGTAAATTGTGAGCATTAAGTCACTGTATACACAGATCAGCAAAGGATAGGTCACTGAAAATGGACAATGTGGTTTTGACTTACAAAGAGTCATTGTGACCGTTAGACTTTTAGTATAACTACTTTGTGTCGTTATATCAAATGATTATCAGGTAGAGCACGACACAAGTATAGACTGATAAAGGAATTTTAAGACCAGCAGAATATTTTCACACCAATCATGGACCCAAATCAAGAGAAAATGCACCAAATATCACAAATCTTTAATCCTTCTAATATCAACTAAATAACGCATTTCCACACCTTTTTTTTTTAAAGCAAATTGGCTTTTCCACAGTCTTGCACTGATTAGTCCTATTCCCCAAATTTCTTTGAACAGTTCTTTTAGAACCGTGTGACTACTGTCAAATTTCATCTGTTACCCAATTAAAACCTCACACCAATTAACTTCAGCATATTGTACATGATGTATTCTTCCAGCCAGGTCTATTAAATACCTATTTCCTTTGGCAAATTTACTCCCAATTATAAAAGTATCGTATGATCTAAGTCACATATTATGTACACATGTGCAACCATCAAACAATAGCGGTCTATCACTTTACTGAACAACTGTCGCAACATGACAAATATGAGCTTCTTATGTACAGTTGACAACAGTGGGGGATGTTTGGACAATGGCGGTTCATGTCATGTTGGGTTTACCCTTAGGACTTACCTGTTTAGACAGGGAACACCTTAATGAGGAATGTAAACAGGTGAGCAACGTAAAACAAACACCTCACCTGCTGAAAGACTAGCTGGTAATGGGCTGTGTAGAAGTAAATGTTGGGACGACTACGTAAAAAGGAACTGTTCTTTTGTACGTTGTACTGTTTCAATTGAAATTTAGGGCTATTGAATTCTAAGTTCAAGGTTGGACAAGTGCAATGACCCCATTCTTAAAAGTTATTTGGTACAAGACGGCTTTATTTTTGCTGTTGAGCCCCAAGCTTAAGCTGGAATACAGTAAAAACAGTGTGTAAGTGACTACTCAAGGAGACTTGAAAAAAAAATGGTCACAGTGGACAGGTGGTCACCATACAGTAGACAGGATCCCTAGTGCTTGGGTCAGTGGGGAAAATAATCTATGGGACCACCATAAGTGGCCACAATGGCCATGCAGGTGGTGAAAATGAAAAGGCAGGGCTCGAAATTCATTTTTGGGAACAGGTGCACTGGCACAGCTTACCTAGAAATGTAGGTGCACTGTTCCAATGTTGGGTGCACAAAAGTGCACAGTAATATGCACCCAGTATTTTGAGCCCTACAAAACGTGGGCAGTTGTACAGGTTGGACTATAATCCAAGGTTCCATGGTAATGCCATGAAAGCTGAAGTTTACCAAAGTGCTATATGGATAATCCAGCTTTTCCAATTTTTGGAAAGCTGCTTACATGTGACGTTATCTGCATTCAAAGCATTTTCAGTCTGAGTTTATCCTTTTTCTACTCCTGCTAGTGGGTTATACATTTTCTCCTCATTCAAGTTGATTCTTTGGTCAATGATTTGTTGCGTACGAAACGTCTGTTACAAATACCATTTGAATGTCATTGGGGGAAAATGACCTTTAATTGTTAAATATGTCACCCTTTCTTTTTGCAATATGTTTTGAATGCAATTATATCAATGATTGCATGTTTGTTTTTTTCGAAAAGATGGTACATATGAATACATTACATCTATTAAGTACTACAGAACAAATGGGGCTTCTTGTATATTCTATACATGTTTTACATCTCTATATGGCTATGAGAAAATCACCTTATAGTCTTAAAATCCTCTTGGGAATGTGTTACGGTGTGTTACCTTGGAAAGTAAGCAGCTTTTGTCAATCCATATCCTGATTATATTAGAAGTAACGACATTAGGACAAAGGATTTGACATTGGAATGGGCGCATGCTCAGTTCAGCTCGAGAGTTGGGTCTAAATTCCGTCCGATAATTGTTAGGGAAACATTGGTATGATGTTTTGTCTATACAGGCAGGATATTTGGGTGAGAAAATTCAATATTCTGGAACTATGTAGGAATTTTACAGCAAAGACTTATTAGGCAGGTCACCTGTACATGCATACATGTATATGGATGGCTAATGCTAAACCTTCTAACTACAGAGTGAGCCTTTTGGTAACATAAAGTGGTATGTCTAACATTGATGATATAGACAGAGAATTTCTTACTTCCTAGTGTGTTCAGAGGTTTTGTTTTTGGTGAGTCTGTTTCTGATTTAGTTTGTGTGACCCTATAGTAATTCTAATACAATAGAGTGTCAGGAAGTGAAGGGGAAATGGTTTAATCACAGAATTTGAGGTCCCTGCACTGGTTTTTGCATGATAGGTACATGGGGCCACTGACAGGAAGTCAGGTCAAAGGACCCACTAGAATAGGTTACTCATTTCTTGTCTTCAATCTCCAACTATATGTACCTCTGTTGCTTGCATTAGATCTTAGACCAAGGAGGATAACCTCTTTGATTATTAATAGATAGAATCAGAGGGGAATTTTCAATGATAAATGAAATTCACAAAAGCTAAGAATATTTCACAGGTACATAGTCAGTGAGATCTTCATTAACTCTTATTCTGAATAGTAAAGAATGTCATTTTGATTGAAGTTGGTGGGAATCCACAATCATCAATGTCATTAAAAAAACTTAATTATCAATAACAGACATCTAATATTTGTTCCTCTTATACCAAAGGGCCATACAGTGGAGACATGGGGTCATCAAGCACACAGTCTTCATTCAATGATCCTCCCTCTTGTACACAATGCCTAGACTTAACAAACTCAGTGTTTCGGACCATTACAGGTGTACAGTCTGCTGTAAACACATCGTCTCTGTATAAACATATCGCACTAAATGTCATTGCTTGAGAGGCATTTGACCTAAAAAAGTCAAATTTTTTAGTAGCTCATAGTACATTGAATTTGAGTAGAATTGCCAATTCTGAGAGAGAGATCAGGACGATTTTGCCCCTTATAACGTACTCAGCCCAGTCAACTCGGCCCAACACCCTGGTTAACTAACTTAAAGGCAGGGTTAGGGTTTGGGTATTGGGCTGCATTGACAAATAAGGGTTACGCATGTAAAGGTATATAATGATTCTAAACATCCAAGTGTCCAAAAAAATAATGAAACATTTCTGGTACTACTTGACTACATTTGGGATACCCTGACAATATAATGACATGCACAGAAAACTTTCCAGACTCTGATCTTGTGATCTTTCAGGGTTTTTGGACACTTTGAATTCGGCCTTTTACCAACTTGACCCATGGCTAAATCAGACCAAGTAGTCGTTTTTTGTGTGTTTTTTTCGTTTCAAGGCACTAATCCTAATATAACAACACAAATATCTACTTCAAGTATGTGCACCAGTGCAATCACGGCCAAAAATCAGGAGCACAAAAAAAATTGCACTGTGAGTATAGACAGCCCTGTGTGCCCTTGTATGCCATTTTTGTATAATTTCCCCTGACCCCAAAGTCAGTGAACCCCTGCCTGTGTAAAATCAATCTTCTCAGCGGTTTGACACCACATGTTCCCTGTAATCCTCAGACTAATTACATCAGCTGTCTTCCCCTCAATTTCCTTTGTGTTTGTTTTGTCTCCATGGCAACAAGACCAGCAGGTAAATGATAGAGAAACGGCAGGCCTCTCTTACTAACTGGATCACATTTTGGTCTTCTGTTCACAAAAGGAAAACACTGTCGGCAAAACTAATTCAATCAAAATAGCTAAAAACCAGCAACTGTCACTGTCTCTACTAACGTTTTGTGTCGTGAAGTCAGGATAGATTTTAATCATATTACTGGCGTTAGAACTAAAAATAAACAATAAAGATATGTCAACTTTTCAATTAGCAATGAATCTCTCGTTAATGCCGTGAGAAGGGATCTAAGCCATTGGTATTTTGAAGCTCAAGTTCAACAAATCTTGCAGTGAGAGGTTTCCCCCAATCCTACACCACCTTTGTGCAGTTTTATGTTAAGACTGACAGGTGCTCCGTGCATAGATTATACATACATCATGATTTGTAAGACTCTGTGTGCACTAATCCATCGTGCTGACAGGGGATTAAGGAAAAGGGGATTAAGAAATCTGGTGGATTTGCAGGGAATATGCCTTAAAAGCACTTAAGACTATTGCTTGTTCTTTAAGTTTACGGTGTCTGAATGTATGAATGCATGTCAGTCTTGAGTCAGGACAAATTTTCTCAGGAGTCAGGACTTTAATCTTGTTAAAGACATGGCCTTGACTAAGGTCATGGCAGTAACTGGAGTGTCTTCTAACATGTAAATATACCATCTTAACTGATAGAAGGTGTTTGTTTGTTTGTTTTATTCAGATCTCCATTAGTGTACAATTTTTACACTAATCTTCCTGGAGTCCGCCTACATTAAATACAATTCTATCAAATACAGGAACAATATAATTGAATCAAGTACAGGAAAAAATACTAATACAATTGTTAAACAATTGAACAAAATCAAATATTATGAACTTAAAAGTGAGCGGAGAGGTCAGAGGTCAACATAAAATAAGGAAATCAGTGTTTTCTGACCATATCTCAAACTTCGCAGCAGTTCTGCCAAACTTTGAGGGCTTTTCAATTAACAGGTGTCAGTATTGTTTAAGTTACAGTATCATTGCCCATGTCAGCAAAACTGAGCGAAATTGATTGATTTTATCCCATACATAATGTTATTGCAAATGTTGAAGCTTCTGCGTTTTTTTGTGCTTTTTTGCGGTGACCTCTCAACCATATTTCATATGACACTGCTAATATGTAAAAATGATAAAATTAGTACAGTCAATTTTTCAATGGCATATTCAAAAAACCACAAAACCCCCATTTTCTCTGCAGTGTAATAAAACCAAACGAAAGTGAATGAATTTACGCTGACACTATGAAATTGTATAAAATCACTTTTCCATGATGCAATATTGTGACTTTCATGAATCTATTTATTGAACAGCTGCAGACTCTATTTGTAAACATGATGTCATGTACTAGGTTCTAATTGTTCCATTCTATTCTTGTTTCCTCAGACAAATCACCAAGGAAGAGAGGAAATTAGAAAACCAGGAGCATCTCTACCTAGGAGACAGGTGACTTTATCATTGTATCTGTACACTGTACATGCAAACCATTCACTACAGTCAAACCTGTGTATAGTCAGACCATTCAAGGACTTGAAGAAAACAGTCACAGTGGACAGGTGGTCACTATCAAAGGGATTCTTAATGCTTGGGTCAATGGGAAAATAATCTAAGAGACCGCCAAAAAGTGGCCACAGTGGCCCTTATTTTACATGCAAGGGTGGTCACAGGTTTGACTGTTTTCCTGTTTTACACTTCAATGTCAGTATCTTGTGGTCTTTTCTCTAGTGTGTAACATCATTTTACATTTCCAGATGTAGAGTTGTTATGCACCAAATTCTGCTAGGATAAAGGTGATCTATTGATGCCCCCTGTCATATCTCACTGGTATTGCACACTGACAGTCTGATTTAAAGTTTTCAACGTAAAAAAAAGGAATCAGGTTAATATTCCTCAAGATGAGGCTGTTGTAACGTGCTGGAGGCACCCCCTCAAACACGGGACCCCTATTTTACGTCTCTTCTTAACGATTAATGACTCAATGTAGCCTTACTAATCATCTTCCTGTCGTCTGTGTGCCATAGTGATGACAGCTTTGCAGTGCAATCCGCCTTCAACGCCTCGGACTTCGGAGAAGACCAAGACGAGACGCTGATGACCAATCAGAAAGCGCCTGTGTACGATGGTGATCCTTTTGACGAGGCGGTGACCAGCGAAGGTGTGCTGGTCACTAAAATCCCCAAACAGCCTCCCTGGGCACTCAACATGACAGAGGTGGCCATGGCAAAGTAAGAAAACTTTTGCCGTAAATTCATTTATTTTCATAGGCAGACAATGTAAATTGTTTTTCATGAAATGAATGTCAAAATACAAAATGTATTATAGATTAATTTGTTGCAACCTCCCTGGACATGACGGAGATGACCATGGCAAAGTGAGAAAACAAATCAAATACACAAGAACCAGGAAATTCAATTGGTGTTGTCTTGTGCATAATATATATTTACATGTACATAGAAGCAAAAAATTACTTTCACTGCTAAGCTATTTATTTTAATCATCCAGAAAGAAAATCTTAAACAAATATGCATGCAGTATTATATACAATGCTAGTTACAACTAAAAGAATCACATGCAGAACTTGGCAGACAAATTGCAGTCTATTCTCTGGTTCATCAGCAAAAGGTTTTGCATCCTGGTAATTTGACCTTTTCCCGGCTTCCTAACCATTTAACCAGTACAAATTTTGGCACCAAAAAGGATACCTTAGCACAGGCTTAAGGTTAAAAACTCATTTTGTAAAAAATCCTCAATAACCTGTTCATGACCTTATCCATTGAGAATGTTTTATAAGTAAGTTTATTGATTCGTTCATTCATCTCTAAAATACATGGCAGCAGAGGATGCTGAATTGCGTACTACATTTATTACATGTGACAAAATCTAACATAAATTTAAGAGACTATCACTATTCAAAATCTAAATCAAAAGAACAAGTACTATACAAGCAACAAGTACTGTACAATTATATGAAATAAGTTGTTTTTTTTCCAGGAAAGGCCTTCGGAAGTACTTCAATGTGGTGAAAAGAATAAGTCTGACCAAGAAGGACGTCCAGCCGGGGACCATCATGCACTTTGACCAGTCCCCCGAGAACTACGTCTTCTCCATCTCCCCCATGTTGTACGACCTCTTGCCCGAGAGGTAAATCATAATTTTTGCCAACAATTTCATATTTTCCATGTACTTATTGATAATGATAAATAGATCATTGCTCTTAAAATGTTGCTCTTAAAATGTACTCCACATGCAGGCTGAAATATATCAAATTTCAATTTGGATGATTTTTGCTAAAAATTTATCTTTGTAATACAATGCTTTAAACAAAATACTGTATTCCGCATGTTCTTTCGCCCTCTTTTGCTATTTTCGAGGGTCAAACTAAAACCAATCTTATAGATAACCCTACATTTTCCCAATTTGGTAACTTTGCATTTCTTTGTTTGCTACTTCTCATTTATAACTCCACATTTAATGCATATCCATCTATGATTAACCAGTTAGTTATCATAATGGTAGATTATTTATTGTACTGTGTTCTCACCATATTGTTTAATTTAGTTATTACCCAACTTATCTTTTTGTTAAATTGATTTGTCTTAATTGTTATAATTTGATAAAGAGAGGCCTTTACATATTAAGCATAAGCTTTCGGCTTTCCCTAGCCTGGAATACAAACCTAATATAGCTCCAGAGTCTCCTATTTGCGGAGAGGAGACTCAGGAGCTATAATACATGTAGGTTTGGATTCCAGGCTAGGACTTCCCTGCACTGTTATATTTTGATTTGTATTTGATGTATTTATCACTCTTGCTACAAAAAGACTTAATGCACTTGATGAGGAGTTCTGGGGCTCCCCCATTCATGTGCAAGCACGTCCAACCCCCATATGATGGGTAATAAAAGACGTAAAATTGGAGAGAGAGAGAGAGAGAGAGAGAGAGAGAGAGAGAGAGAGAGAGAGAGAGAGAGAGAGAGAGAGAGGAGAGAGAGAGAGAGAGAGAGAGAGAGAGAGAGAGAGAGAGAAACTAGAAAGGTTGTTATTTGCTCCTCCCCATGCAACAATGGATGTTTTGTAATGATCTAAGCTACATTTATTTGAATGTGTCGTTCGGAGTGAAATATAACTGTTACAATGAATAAACAATAAACAGGTCACCACTACAAGGCATGCACCACCGGAAGTGCGCCGTGATCGGGAACAGCGGGATTCTGCTGGACAGCGGCTGCGGAAACGAGATCAACAAGGCCGACTTCGTGTTCCGATGCAACTTTGCGCCAACGAAGGGGTATGAGAAGGATGTGGGCACCAAGACTAACTTCACTACATTCAATGGCAGCATTCTGCAGTACAGGTGAGTTTGAACGTCACTCGTTTTAAATGTGGGTGTTCTGACAATCCTCAATTGTCAATTCAATTATGGTAATTACACTGAACTTGAGAAGTCAATTACACAAATTTTATGATATTATATATCAAAGTAAATTTGAACATTCCATGCATTCAAATATATTACTCTTGAAATATACTGCCCATGCCAAAAATGTCAAACTCCAATTTGCATGATTTTGGTTAAGAATTCTGCCCATAGATGTATCACATTATGATCAGCATGATGTATTACCATACTAGGATATCTTACTTTAACCTTCTCCCTGCTGCCTAACTCTGCAACCGATAGGGAATTGTGTGCCAAATGGCTACTTCAGAGTGCTAAAGGTTAAACAAAATCATATTCCACATGCTTCTTCTGCAAGATTCCCTCTCTCTTTCTGGCAGATTCAAGTACCTTGCCACAGAAAAGCAGAGGGAGCAGTTCCTAAAGTTTGTGCAAGCGCTGGGGGACGCCATCTTCTGGATGCCCGTCTTCACGTACCACACCAACGCCATCCCAGTGCGCATCCTCACAGACTTCTTCTGGGAGAACCGCAACAAGACGGACGTCAAGTTGGCATGGCTGGGCAATGCCCTCAAGTGGATCAATGGGTGGGTCATTTACATTGTTTAGGATTTTGATACTGTTCCCCAGTGCACTCTAGCAGTGCTGTTCTGAACTGCAGCTTCTGTTTGTTTCAATGTTGTGGTGACATATTTTGGTCTTCAAACTTGCTGATCAGGAGTTCAATATTTGGGCATATCAGAGTTCATAAACACAGTAAAGATTTCTTGAATGGGAAGGGATCTAAAAAATCTATCATAGATTTTTAAGTGCATAAGCTAAAATTTCAAAAGTCTATTCTTATAGCTAAAAATCTGCACAACACGGTGCTGAAATGCCATCCAATTGAATTATCCAAATGAGTCAAAGAACTGGATGTCATCAAATGAAATAAAAGTAGTAGATGAAATGGCCTGACTTTCCTATGTATTTTCTGTGATAGGGTTTCTACCCTTGGACTTCCCTATGGTTTGAGTTAAAGACATACCAATTCTCTGTTTTCATTGCACCTTTACAAATTTTACACAATTACAAAATACATTTAGAGCAGTCACACATAAAGCAACATAAAAAGCTTTACAAATGCAAAATAATCAAACAAACAAACAATCCTCTTTCCACAGATACTGGAGAGTGAAACACCAGTTCAAGGCTTACCGACTGACATCCGGAGTGTTCATGTACACCGTAGCTCAGGCCATCTGTGACGAGATCCATCTCTACGGCTTCTACCCTTTCCAAGAAGACGAAGAGGGACATCCCATCCCCTACCACTACTATGAACCCAAGGAAGTCAACCAAACTTACAGCAAGGTCCACAAAATGGATGCAGAAAATCTGGTCCTCAGAGATCTCCACACCAAAGGTGTGCTGAAACTAACGACGAGAAAGTGCGAACCACAGGGTTCGTGGGATATCGACAAATATGAAAAAGTTGGTCCGTTTCCTTACAGAATACCGCCAAAGATAAGAACAAACCTATAGTATTCTGACTTGGAAAACTGTGTTGCCAAAATAAGGACTAGGATATCAAAAAGAGTTTTGTCTTCAGGAAACGAATTTGAAATTTGTAAATCCCAGTGGCCATTATGATGTGGAAAGCTCCAGAACTGAAGAAAGTTGTAATAGTTGAACATGTATTTGTGAGTTCAGGGTGTTTGTTATTGTACATCCATGTACATTGTATGTAATAATAGCCAGGCTATGAAGTTGGTGTATTTTGTAATAGCTATGTTTTAGTGAGTATTTTTGAGATGGGAAATTAAAAGGTTGCAATCATGGTTAACTGTTGTTTTTTAAGAGTAAACTTCATGTTGAGATGTTTTGAATATCAGTGAATTTTGTCATTGTTGCAATGCTTTGTAAATTTAAAGTATTATGATAATAGTTAAAAGCTATAAGGGTACATGTCATATGCTATATTATATGTTTGGCACAAGACACTATGTTGTATATTGGGAGAACAGCATATGGAACTGAAACAATTAGGATTGACTCTCCACATTTCTTCTGTAAACGATTTTACATATTAATCTCTGTTGTACACCTTCTGCTTTATCCTTTTTCAAGAAGGATCAGTTTGTTGGTGATCATCTTGTTGTTTCTTCTGTTGATTCAGAGTCATGTGACCTCGTTGTCTTCAACAATCTGCAATAAAGAGCATAACAGTTATCAGTGATACGGCACAAGTTTGTGAAATTTTAATTTTGACAGCACATGAAAGATAACATAAAGATAAAGGACAATTACAGTATATATATGGTGATTAATCAGTTGGTGATACAAGCTACCACTTTTCATTGTTACTTTGAAGTTTTGAGGATGTTTTAGACAAAGTTTCAATTTCTTCCTCAATCTGTGAAAAATTTAAAAATCATCCACTTTGCAGGGACTTAATTCTGCAGTAGAAGGGGAAAGGATTCTTTTGCGGCATTTTGAATTAGCGGTTGAGTCAATTCAGATGTAGACGGTTACTGTTAGTACAGTAGTAATTCACATATTCGTAGTGTAATAAATTTGCAGAAGAGATCACAACAAAAACTGTGAAACTAAAACCACCATGAACATGACTTTCAACATCTTTCCAAATCGTTACTTTGCAATTTCTTTTGCAGAGATTTTGTAGTTAGGTAAAAATGCTTCCTTCCACCCAATATGCCTACATGTGGTGATCATGAGTTAGGCAGAAATTACAACCCTTTTCATTGCTTATACATGAGTGATGGAGTTAGGGAGGTAACCGCCATGTATCACAAAGTACTTTATGTACTGGCCACTAAATTGTCTTCTCAGACTGTTAGAGTACAATACTTTGATAGAGGCTAACTTTTTATAGCTTAAAATGTCTGTACATGTCTCAATTTTCTTAACTAGGGAGTACTGACTTAATGGTCTGTGTCAGGATTTTGTTCAACTTAACTTATAGGTATGTACAGATATTTGAAGGACTTCAATTTCCATACAATGTCAGTCAAATTTTTATATGAAAGTTGCAATGGACAAAAAGGGCAATTGTTATTCAGGACACAAAAGGACCTCAATATCATTTCTCTTTGGTTATAATATTCTTGGATTTACATGGTTGTTGTTTTATATTATGAGCATGATTATTCAAGCATTATGCAATACTCAATTATTGTTTGTAACAGTCTTCTTCTAACCATAAGGAAAATGACAGAAAGACGCTTTCTGATAAAGATGTTATTTTTCCTACAGTAACATTTAGGTAACAACTCTCTAACTTAAATCCTTCAAAACACAGATTTAAGGATATTGAAAGTTGGCAAAAACTCAATAGATAGGCCTCTAAATTCCTGAATATGAGATCATGTAACAATTGTTGAATTGTTCCCTACATTCTTTTTCAGCAATGAACCTTATTCATGTCCTTGAATGTGTAAGAAACTTTTGTCAGTAAAAATTTCTAATTTGTTTTCTCATCATCAATTTAAAAAAAAAGTAATATAGTAAATTCAGTCAAACATAAAAAACATTTGTACACAAACAGGAAGAAACTAGGGAAAATTAGGGAAATTTCCAATGTTTAACCATATCTACAACAACATACATGTACCTTACTGTCAAGGAACAGTTCCATAACATACTTTGAGTTTGAAGATACCATCATGATTATCAAAATGGAACTTAAAAAAGCATACAAATTTGTTCTCTCTTTATATCTGCAAGTTACATAAAGCCAAAAAAGGAACAATTAGTTTTGTACGTCTAACGATATTTGCGATGCCGTGCGTCGCTGTCTGCGCGACACGATAAAACTACCCCACGCGGGGCCCCTGTAAATTCATCATACCATTTACTAGACTCCCTCTCTTGGCTGCATGCATATCCTACCATAAATGATGGACGTGATGCGAATAGGGAATGACGCTAATGACCGCCGTCATCTGAGTGGTCAGTTTCTGCAGTGGTCACTTATTGCGGCTCCTACATATGGAGCTTAGTGCCCTTAATTGCGTGCTGGTTTCGTTCAAAACACTTCTCTCGACTTTTCCCATGCACCTGTTTGGAAGACAGAAGCTCTGGAAATTTCTCAAACTTGTTGTAATTTAGCTGCAGTAAAATTTTTTCAAAGATAGATACAGTTTAAGCATTGTAAATAGAGTTGTCAAAAACAGAAGGGTGGTTTTCAGGTAGCCAGGTTTTTTGATGATTTTTGGTCCAGTGTCCAAAGAAGAAAGGAACTTTTTTGGTGCCTTACAGACTGCCACTGTGCAAAAAGTGGGAACACTTTAAATTCCTTTAGATGAGATATCCCAAGCATATTTCTTTATACATTTGTCGAAGGATTGCTTGATACATCAAGTCTTAGAGATCAGTAGCTTGACAAAGAAAAGAAATTACAGTACAATATTTGGCATAAAATATCAAAAACAGATCAAAAACCATTTCATCATTAGGATTTTCAACATCCATGCCTTTTGGACAAATTGATAAATAATTCTACTATAATAGCCAACACATATATCACTTGTGGTCATTTTGACCCGTTAGAATTACTGAGCATTCTCTGTGTATACGCACTCACAGGTGAAAGATATGCATTTAGCAAACAAGAATTTAACCATGCTATACAAGTAACAGTTCCACAACATACATACAAGTAACATCCCATGCGTGTGAAAATAACATTACAGAAATATGTAAAACTGTCTGCATATATAGTTCATTTACTGTTTACTATAGTTGAAATTAAAAGCAGAATACACAAATCATGTAGCTGTTCAAAAACGTCTCTATAACAAAAGTTGAATATCAGTATTGTATATGTTTCAATGCACCTGCGTTTTTTCTCACTGCCAATATCTACTGCAGCTATATTTTAGAAAATAATTGTCCAATCTTTGCCAATTTTTTCAATGCAATGCAATACGTTTGCAAAGCAATGGTTAGTATACAAATGTGCTGCTATCTTCTAACCCATGAGAATAGTAATTAAAAATTATTTTGTATTGGATCAAAAGCACAAAAGCCACATCTGCATAAATGTGCACCCAGTGTGGTGGTCAGCGTACCATGAACTGGACTGTCCACTGTGTCCACTAGTGGTCAGTGGCTTGTGTCAAAGATGATTACATGTAGGGCCAAGCTATAAAATTCAAACTCATTTCAGGAGTAAATATTTGGTCATGCAATTATGTATGTATCAGTATTACAGTCAAGGGAAAAAGATTAAAATAAAAAGACAGTCCCTATTCATCATACATTAAATTTCAAAGACAAAATTTTAAGATATGTATCAAGCTGTTACTGTCAAAATATATGTAAACAATTGCAAAATCAGCTACAGTTACAAAGTTTGGTAATGCTACTCTATATCCAAGATGGCTCGTAAAATTTTCAAAAGACCAATGCTTTCAAATTGTGAACAAGCGCAAAACGTATCAACCAAATTGCATGTGATGCTTCAGCCAAGACTTTATAAAGTCCATCACTTCTGGCTTATATGGGGATGTGAAGCATGAAGAGGCAAGATTCCATCAATGTTTCATCAACGTCTGGAACAGAAAGGAATTCTCCGAGGGCTTCATGAGTGACCAAACACCATCTGATGCACAATCACCGCAGGACGCGCCGAATCTGTGCCAAATTTGATGCTATATTTCTGGTCGTCACCTGTCAGAATAGGTTTAGAACTTGTCTGTAGTTGATTAGTACTGACACAACTGGCTGAAACTTTTTAGTCACTACAGAAGAGATGTTTTCACATACAAGACACCTTCAACACATTTCGTTTTAACAGGCAAGGTGGACTTGTGGCTAACATTGGGTTGTTGACTTAGAAAGAACCCACCAAAGAATCCATTGAAAAGAGGAAGGGGTCAATGCATCCCCGTGTGAGTGGATCAAACCTTATATATAGTCTGGTCTTATGCAGCTTATACTGTACAAAACTAGACTAAGTGTGTTGTGCCCAAACAAAAAAACAACATGCATGGGAACTGATTCTATTGGAACTAGATTGACTGAATTTCTTTTATCCTTTAACACACAATTGCCATTTCTTTTGAAGTACACCAAAAGTAGTTGTACGGTTGGAGAATCACTGCCCACATTGTAACCATTGGAAGTATCAAAATGGGCCAAAACATCATATTTTCCCCAATTTTCTAATCTGTTTTGACAAATATTGAACATGTTGAAGACTAATGGAATAGATTCTAACACTTACTCAAACTATCCAGTTTTTTTTTACTTGCCTTGGACCAAGTATTTTAGGTATCTTTGGTACCAACCTGACTGTATAACTGTTTGTTACAGGCTTACAGCCTCCAATGTTTACGTCTACATAACCCCTGGTTAAAACACACCACTGGACATGTTATGACAAAGGCTTAAGTTGATCATCGCTCATGTGTCAATAATACATGCGCATATAAATGAATGGTCAGTACATCATATGTGGTTATCACTGTGTATACAAAGACCCGAGGACATTATAATCATTTCAATCTTTCCACGGCAATGATTAATCAGAGAAAGCGGCCATTAAAACAATATTACATCTAGTAAACATTATTCCATATGTGGGATAATCTACAAGAAAAAGCATCATTCAAAAATAATTGTTACAATATAAAGTTAAAGCTTAATTTTTTGTTGTTGCATCTACCACTAGATTAAAAAGAAAAGAATGAAAGCTTTGGATGTTTGTAGATTAAGGGGTTGGTCAATTTTGTAGCGGTCACTTTTATTACGGCTGAAATGGTGGTCAAGCTATCGTAGCATGAAATAGCATAAGAAATGATTAATGACAGAAAGACTATATAAATGTAATAAAACTGGCCACATTAATCAGACCTAGAAACATTGAAAAAATTTATTACGAAAAGAAAAACTATTTTTCAAGACATTATGTCTGTTAAGGTATTACTAGTAAGTAGACCTGTTGCAATTTCACAATTCTTTATGTGTGATGTTAGAAGTTGCTTTTTTGAATACAAACTTGACAACAGGTTTGCTTTACAATTATAATCAGAATAACATCATTTATATTTCTGCATTCTGCGATACAAACATAAAAGGATTGAACTTTTGAATCCAGCATTTTCCTTGAAAAACATGCACACAAACAAAACCGTACTGATTCTTTGCTACAGTCTCCACAATTCTTACTTGTCCCAAAAACACTCAGTAATTGTGATAGTACTTATATGAAAACTCTCTGTAGTACTAAAATTAGATTATCAATATTATACATTGATAGAAATATTGAACAAATGTATAGTAATGAAATAAAGAAGATTGCAGGAAACGTTTTGCAAAACTAAAGTTTCCTATTGGAAGGTATTTCAGCACCGTGTATGTTAAATCATAAAAAGGTGTGCCAATTTTCAGTGCATTTTCAAATAACATAATAATCGCTTTGATCAAAATCAAAGTTTCAAAATACAATGTGCTCACAAAATGTCTGATTGAAAGAAATTTCATTAGCCAATGAGGGTCGAGGATAAAACAACTAGGTCACTCTAGCTAACGACATGGGTTGAGACGACTGCACAAATTGACAGCTAATCACTCATTTTTGTCTGAAACGTCCGCCTCCAAATTGGCTGGTCAGCGCTCGGTTGCTAATCGTGCAGTGAGCGTGAAAGGGGCCAAGATGAAGTCAGGGCAATTTGAGTGGTCAGTCACTGTACGACCAGTTGACTCATTTTTTGAAACAAGTGGTCAAAAACAAAGATATGATTGTATAAAATTTTTAGATTTACTTCCAGACGATTTGACAGACATCATCTCTCTTCTTTGGGTGGTCAAAAACAAATCCATATTTGTATACTTCCTCCGTGGAAAACATGTCAATGTATTTATTTTCAAAACAAAATACTGTGAGACAAGTGGTCAAAACCAAATACATGACGTACATGTAAATGGTTGTATACTTCCTCAGTGGAATACTTTTTAATGTTTTTTTTAGATTTTCAAAATATAATACTATGAAACCAGTGGTGGAAAAGAAAAAAACATGATTGTATACTTCCTCAGTGGAATACATTTCAATGTTTTTATTCTCAAAATAAAAGACTTTGAAACAACTGTTTGAAAACAAATACATGATTGTATACTTCCTCAGTGGAATACATTTCTATGTTTTCATTTTCAAAACTATCAGGCTTAAGTTTGTTGAGGAGCATAGCTATCTACCTGAGGTGGTCACTACAAATTCTTGCATACAACAGCAAGATAGACATCATACAAGAAAAGAGATAATCAAAAGAAAAGAGACCATCTAGTTTTGAAGAGTATGTTGTAACACAAGGTTTGCCTCATTCCCGAGTGTTTTGGTGATTTTGCTGTTCTGTTATAACGGGCAGCAAAACCTATTTTGGAAATAGCTTGTAAAGGCACATACATGTATCTGTGAGAAAAAAGTCCTACAAAACCGTTCCATAAAAATCGACAGAGTCAGTCTGTTACGGCGTCTTTCCCGCGAAGAGAAGTGATTTACCGCGGAGCCTTTTACGAACATGAGGAGACAAAACGGCATCAATTTTTCATGAAAATAACGTTTATGGTCAGTTGGAATTCCGCAGGGGGTAAAAAGTGGTCAGTTTGCAAATGGTTCCTTCTGCCCATCAAGTGAAAACGATTTGCAAATGGCTTTTAAGCAATAATAGAAATAAGACGCACTAACTGAGCCCTTTGAAATACCAGCGTGGACCAGTTTCTAAGGGTTTAGAAATGTCGGGTAATCCGTTAAACAAAACTGACTGCTCGTTATTGTTTGGAATAAAGTCGTCAAGAAGGAGTTTGATTTCTGGAGGTGAATTAGTTTCATCGTCATTGACTTGTTCTGCATCTACAGTAGAAGTAGTTGCTGCAGCAATTGGTCTTTCTTCAATCTGTTCAATTCAAAATAGCTTACAATGTAAGAACGGATATGTTTGCCTACAGGTAAGAAAAAGAAGAAAGTTTCTTTAACTTTCTTCCTACTGAGGCAGCATTAATAGGGTTAAACAGGAGGATAACACAAAAAACGTTTGCGACCATACTGTAAGTTGTACAAAGATATAGTGCGCTAATGGTTAAATACACCTGTCTAATAGAACTGCCCAAAACCACTTTTTTTTTTTAGAAGTTGGTTTATTGTTCTACAAGAAGACTATTTCTACTTACAATTAATGACTTTTTGCTCTCTCTGGCCTCGGCTCTATCTGACCGGTACAAAATCTGCCCTCTGCCCTCAATTTCGCTAATAGTTTCCGTCGAGACATAGATCTGGTCTTAATTAAGCCGTAACAAACGCAAAAAACTTCCCAGCTTGCTCTTTCTTGTTAACCTTAAAACAAGGAATTACTGACAAATACATCTGCACAAGGGGATTCTTAAGAAAATGCGTCTCAATTTACTCCTTATGTAACGTAATCAGTTCTTTAAGTCGTAGACAAGTTTTCGATGAATAAAAAGCGTGTGGAGCAAAGTTAACTTTTAACCGTCATGTCAGTTAACTGTCAAAAATGAAGATAAATTCTATTTCTGGTATTTATGCTTGTAGAAATAGCAAAATAATCCTTGAAAACACTGCAACATCACTTTTAAAGCTAGATTTTTGCATGCTATTCAAAGCGCTATTTTCCTTTTTTTTTTAAATTTTGTCTCGTGTTAGAAATATTTGAAAATGAATAAGGGTTGAGGTAGATTTTAGCGAGGAAAATGATAAGGAAAAAAATGCAGGAAAAGTTTTTTGGTCTTCAGTTTCCCATTGGATGGCATTTCAGCACTATGTAACGTTATGTCAAATCACAGAAATTTTTTGAAGATGGCATTGTCAAAATGGTGATCATTCTGTTAAGCATTTAAGAGCCTTAAGTTTGTATAATGGCAGTTATTACAACATAAGTGAGGAGCTTTATAGCAACATTATCAAATGCAAAGCAACATTACTTGACAGGATGATAAAAAATCAATACATATTTATGGTTATAATTGTTTGTTATCAATACAAGTACTTTTATAATTTCGATCCCTCTAAAATCAAATGAAAACAATTACAAAAAGAACTTCATGCAAGCAGAGAATTTCAACATACAAATGTGAGGACTAATTTAAAGCAACATTACTTGAAACTATGATAGAAAAAACGTATGCATATTTCTGGTTAACTGTCAAATATAATAATTGTTATCAATGCAAATACTTTTATAATTTCAATCCCTCTATAAGGCTCTAAAATGAAACAAAACTAATACTAGGAACTTGATACAAGCAGAAAGAACATCCCAACACAACACTGTGGGAGGGGGGCAGGTCAGACTCCAATTACATGTAATACCAGTCCAGTAGAATTGTTACCCCCAACTGCCCTGTACCCAAATAGGGGCACCCATTTGCTCACCCCAGCGGTCAGTCCGATTGCCCGGCGAATTTTATAAAGTCATAACTTCGTTACCCAAAGTAATTCCTGCCCTGATCTCCTTATAAAAGGTTTCTCGGCATGGAGTGACCTTCGCAGCGACCTCCGGGACCTCGGGGATTGCTTGAATCCAGTGACCATCGTGTTCTAGATGTAATAACCCCGGCCTATCAATCTCCGCGGGAAGGAACCAACTAAAAGCTGCTGTTGTTTTTGGAAAATTATCCCCCCGGCTTGCCCTGCCCCCCTCCCCCCTACGGAGCCGCTCCTAACCTTTAATTACTCCTTTCTACCCGGTCAACTAACGAAGTTGATGGGTGGCGACCTTTGCCCTAGCTTTTCAAACAAAATACTTCAATTTTACGGGCCGTGACATCGCGGGGCTACCAGATGGCCCAAATTGGCTCGCCATAACAGTCTCCCTTTTTGCTCCAAACCGACACCTAACATTACGCCGTGTCGGACGAGATGAAAACTCAAGGATGAAAGTAAGCGACAATCGTACGGATTTATAAAAAAGGGGGTGTAGTCATCGACCGGTGGAATCAAAAGAATTACATGTAAGTAATGACATCGAGGGCAGAGGTCAACTTTATCTGTCCATGAGATCATAAGGCCAAGACAGCAATTTGTCATGGGTCTTATTATATGGTGGAGAGAGACCCGGTATTTTGCATTGAATATGGGTATCATTGACTATGGATATCATACAGTGGAGCTAGATGACTGGGCAGCTGTCTGTGACATGTACGATGGTTATGGCTTTGGGTGGGAGAATTGATTCAGGGACCTACTGTGACTCTTCGAAAAAAATGTACATGGCTGTTTTCTTAAAATTATTTTTCTATTCATTTGATATGATATTATCAAATTAAAACAAAATTTTATGGTGATTTGACTTAAGTCAAAATACTGCACATACAGAAAAAAATTTGCTTTGGAAATTCTATCAAAGAAAGTTGTTAGACTTTGAGATTCTTAGGTTTTATGTGAAGAAAACAAAAAGATGTGAACTTGTTTTCAATACCAAATCTACAAAAAGCTATTTACAATCAAACTTGTACTAGTGACCATTTCTGTGTAAGGACCACCTGGCAACTTTTTGGTGGTCCCTTAGATTAACCGTCATTATATAATCAGCTCAACCTGTGGTACTGTCCTTGGTGCTGAACTACATGTACGGCTCACCATGTGGTATGAAAGACAAGAGAACCAGTGAAACACAAGTAGAACAGTCTCCTGGCTCCCGGGGATCGTACCTGGGCCCTCCAGCACACAGGCTGCACGCGCTAATCGCTAGGTCCGGACCAGTTACACTGGTCACTTAGTGGCGCTTGAGCCCCACTGTTACAGGTATACAAAAGTTGCTTTTTCATGTGCAAACATTTATGCCAATCATATATAATGTGTAGTCATGGAAAAGCAAAGTTAAAATGTACTAAACTTGGTTCTACATTAAAGGACTTTTAACATGTAAACCTGCTTTGACATTTACTGTAACAAAAGTCTCAGCAGTAGTGTCTAAAAAATGGGCAAATGCTTTACAACTCTGTTGGGCATCATATATTGAAGTGAAGCATATTGTTGCAATGAAGTAATTTTGCACATTTGTTACCCACAGTTTGATCCCAGTTAGGCAGTTTTATTTTCCTTTGGTCTTAGCTGTATAGACTAGTTAGGGATTAGCAGCAAACATAGAATATGATTTAGTATATTCATTAATTTGTAATATCCCCACTATATCACAATAGTCTTTTTTATGTGCCAAAAGTGTCTATCATAAAATCCTAACTTTGTATCATTCTCAAAGTATGGACATGCAGTGTTCTTACTTAAGAATATCTTTTTAACAGAACTGAACTGTGGTTTTTACAGACAGCTACGACTCTTTCCTAAAAAGGGATGTCAGATTTTCACCTTTAAGAAAAAGGCAAGAAATCTGACATCTTTGACGCATCTTCGCAGATTAATGAAACATGCACTCCACGAAAGCCCTCTCCATGTAAGAGGGAGTTAACAAATTAATTGGTAATTAGAACACATGTCTGGAACAAGGGTCCCGCTAGAAATCAATGCAATTAACATAGGAGAACCACGGAAGGATCAATAACATTAGGGGCGGAAACTTTTAGCAACACATGAACACGCCGCATTAATTGATCGTGCCCTAATACCTGTGAACCAGGCTGCGCTCCCGGACTCGGATCCGATTACGCGGGAATCCTTGGCGTGGATTCCACTTGACACTTGGTGCAGGAGTGAACGTGGATTAAATTTGCCATTACGAAATCAAACTAGGCATCATGACATCGAACCATGCAACTTGAGAACGTGGTTAACCTTCTGCCTACTGAGGTGGCCTATTTGTCACCAGCTTTGTTATGTTTAAAGGAACAGGCTTTAGGACGAAGGTTAAAAACATTCTCCCTTTGTGATGCAGGGTTATGAAACAAAGAAACACATTGAAGTAGATATTAGCAACCATCAGTTAAAACTTAAAAGACAATCTAATTTGTTCAATCTGATGGGTTTTTGCCCATTTTGCTTAGCCATATGAAAATTCTCTAGAAGCTGAAATTAAAGTAAAAAAGTAAAAAGTAAAAAGATAAAAAATATTTCTATGATTCAGTTAGGAAACCTGGGAAGTATAGTACTAGTAGACAGACTTCAGTTCTATCGATTACAAATGGCAAATGGCAGCCAGAACAGAACAGAACAGAACAGAACAGAACAGAACAGAACAAAACAGTAAATGTAGGGTCAGGGAATAGATTACGATCTTTCAGAATCTGTGATTCTACCAGGAGAGATCCAGATCGGAGTCTCTGTTGACAGTAAGTCCGATCAGGATTTCTGTCATGCATCAGTAGTGCAATCAGCAGTTCTACCAATAGAGATCCTGAAAATGTTTTTGCATTTTAAAATTAACAAAAAGCAGTTCACAAACATAGTTGCTATCAAAGATCATTCATACTAAATATCTAGTTTTGTGTAAAAAAAAGGCAGCAAAAACAAATGCAACATCCTGACAAAAGTGGTCCCCTATTTTCCTGTTCCATAGTACAGTCAAGGCTCGCTTGCCGTTGTGAATTGTTCACAGATCAATCCACCAGCATCTATCGAACAATTGTTTGGGAATGAGTTGCAAATAATGCAAATGAAGTCATGACAGATCAGCATCTAAAGAAAGCTGTCAAGACCAAAAGACTGAGCTGTGAAAATTCTATTGTTTACAGCTGTTTATAGATAGAGGTCCAGTTCATAAAACACTGCCTAACTCTTCCCAAAGACTAAGATTTTCACATCTGATGTTTTATCTCTCCCTAAACACCCATTCCCAGTAATTAATCTTGTTTTAGCTAAATTGGGGGCCTCGTACTTGATTCATTCTGCCAATAAACACATCCATGGCCGGCGACGACTTTGTCAGCCTATTTCTCTGTTGCAATAAAGATCTTCTAAACCGTCTCGCCCCAAATTAGTTGTTATGTATGTACCTACAAAAGCTACAGTCATTTCAGCATAGATTAAGCGATCGGTCAAGCAGTGCCGCCAATATTGTAAGTTCATTGGATTGCTTTGGTCATCTTCTGTCGATTACAGAATGACCCACCGTACGTTATAGCACAACATTCCACGGACTTTATAGCCATTTGGATACCACTACATGGACAGTTTTAAACAATCGCCCGTTTCACCACTCGAAAGTGGTCTCAATTCATCCTCATTTACCTAGCGCTGATCTTACTAGAATTAAAGAAGGCAAGATACAATGTACTGACTATTCTTTATCACAAGATTCTATGTGGTTGTATTGGCAAATCTATAGCACAAAATGTAACAAAGAGAGAAGAAGTATAAAATCATTATTTTGCTACATGTTCCTATCAGTAAATATGCCTTCGTTTGATATTCAGTACCATTGGACTTAAAACATGCATCAATCCCTCATAACATGTGGCCTACATTTGCGTTACTATATACAATCATGTATTACAAAGTTAAAAACATTTTTGTCAATGACATCCTGTGACAATTAACTGTCTCATTATCAAATCACCTGCTAATCATTTTGTACAAAAAGAAAAATCATCTTTAAGCTAAAGATATCTACAGCTAAATCTCATCCTGAATCCTATTGAAACAGGATTTTCATTTTGTTCATTACACTGATTTCACTCAGTTTCTCATGCCTACAACATTGTAGGTTGTAGATTTTGTACAAAGTACACCACCAATGAACAAGTTCAATGAAATATTGGTAATAATAATTGGTGAATCTATACATAATGCAAAAACAAACTTTGCAATGTTGTAAAAATCGACAAAAGTTTGTCAAACCAAGAAAGTGGGACAAAATTAGTCCAGACACGTGAAGAAAGTGCTGAATGTTGTGCACACAAATAGGAACCTTTCTTTCCTCCAACCTTTTGTACCGACCTGTCACCAGTTGGCCGAAGTCCCGTGATTTGTCGCGTGCGCGGGACTCAAACTAGCGGTGATGGACGATCGTCACCTGCCAGTCCGGGCGGCGGATCGCGTACGCCGTGACACCTGTTCGTTTAATTGAAATTTGGACTCGGAACCCGAACACTTCAAACGTGACCGCCGCAAATTACGAAAACTAATCTGGGCATCATATTGTTTCGTCTATATGAGGTATTGATCCGACGTCAGCTTTTTATTATATCAACAAATGAGGGGAGGAAATATTTCCCAAGCCGTCGCCGAAGTTTTCGCAGACCCTGACAGCAGTCCGTGCCGTGATTTAATGGCTAGGCTGCGGAAAAACGCACAACAAAGAGAGTGGGAGGCGTATGTCTCCGCATGCCATATAACCTCATCATATCCAACTTAGGACCTATCCCACATCAGCCATACGTCTGGCCAAAACAGACAGATTCTGTTCTTATCAGTCTCCTTGTGCCGCAAGCAGACAGCCCGTCTACACTAAATGTGTTTTGAACACCGTATTATTGCCCTAACTTTAATATCTCTTCCTTGCTATATGCATAATCTACTATTTACAGTAATAGAGGTTACATGGGGAGATGGCATGAGATAGCAGCCCTTCACTTCTTGGTTGATTTAGTTTCTTGCTTGCCTTTGGCGAGTCAGCTAATGCTCTGTTATCAGACTTATATTGACTGCGTTGGAGGCACCTCACAATACTGCAACATCTTATCGTGGTGTCATATTCAGATGTAAGAGGGAGATCGACGTAACTTAGAAAAAACTCTAATCATCAGCTTGCAGGACAATTTTATGGTTAACGAAGCATGATTCTACGCCGACCACAAAATGAGGATGCGGTATGAAAGTTTAAGGTTAGCTTTTAACTGATAATCTATCATGATGTCATGTTCAGATGAAAGAAGGACATTGCTGTAAAAAAATTCTAATCAACAGCTTGCAGGACAATTTTATGGTTAATGAAGCCTGATTCCGCGACGAAAGTAGGGGGTCCTTTCTTTGCTGTCTTCTTTTGCGGAGAGCGCGAGGTTCGGACGTGCACGGAATGCGGCGTCGGCGCAATCGTGCGTCGATCCCCATCTGTAATACCTAAACTCTATTCTTAACAGAGGAGATGGTCATCCATCACTCCGATCCCAAGGGCGCAATACTGAGTGGGATAATATGCCAGAATATGCATTAATATCTAAAATAGCCCGAGCTGACCACTGCTGCCCCTTGTAGTCGTCCAGAATACATAATCGAAAGCGTCCGCCTCCGAACACGGGACAAAACTACGCCGCGCGAAGTAGACATGTTTTGTAAAGTTGCCTTCAGGTTTGCGCTGAAACGACAATGAGAGGGGGCTTTTTAATGTCCACCCAGTAAAGGACTATGGGGGAATGAAGAGGTGGTTTTTATGGGCCATAAGGTCAATTTATGATATCAGTCATTGCATCTGGCAAATTTGGAGGCTGGAAACACTCGCACGTTATTCTGGACACCGCACAACAAACCCTCCGTTCCAGTTTACCGTGTACGTAGTGTTCATTTGGTTGTGAGAGGCCGGTCAGTTGGGGAGTGAGAGAGAGTGGACGTTACAAGTGACATTAGGTCAGATGGCATTAACTGCAACATGCTTACATTAGACTTAGAGACCCGGGTATTGGGTTTACAGTGTTGTATATATCCAACCTTTGATATGTCCAGCCTAAAACACAAACTTTTTCAACGTTTCGCCTCCGGTGGAAAGCGACATATTCTCGCGCTGGCGGTTAAATGTGTACAATTTCATCTGGACGCAGACCTTTCATTAGGGGTGAACGAAGTGCTGAAATATTTATGGACTGTCCATTAAGCCCGAAGCTTAACACTTCAGTCTATTCAATAACCCGTGCGACCAAGAAGTGCCCCGTAACAAGAAAGCCTTCCTCATATTAATTTCTCCTCGAAGTCTTCAATCTGTCTTACGTGTCCTGTCCATTACGACGGCGGGCTGTATCGCGGCCAACACGATCATACGCAGATTGCCAGACTGACCATTGCGTCTGAACAGCCGGTGTGGCTCGGGAGCACGCCGTAATTCATGCCACTGTCCGGAGCGCTAAAATGAAAACTGCATGCGCAACGAGCCGCTCATATTTTGCCTTGTCACTTCGTATACTGTATCATCCGCTTGGCAAATGAAGACGGCAGTCGGAGATATGGTATGACGGCCATAAATTTTAATTTGTGGGCTCGAGGGGTTCGGAGGTCAATCCCCGGATACTCTTTCTGACAGACGGAATGGACAACGCTGAGACGAAAAGTTTGGGGTGTCACTTTACAACCTTCGTAGGTCAAGTAGTAGATGTGAGCGGCACGGTCTTCCCAATTACACGGGGATCCTCAAGGTCGGCGAAGGTCACCGGGGAGAAGGAAACATTTTGTCATAACTGATTATGCGAAGTTACGCTCCGAAAGAGACGCATTGGCAATCGATAACGGCATCAACCTTGTCCAATCTACACCCACATTATGGAACTCACTCCGATAGCACTCTGTCGTGATGAAAAGTTTCGGACAAAAGTTTCGCTAAGTCCTCCACGGGGACCGTGCATGGTTATCTTTCCGCGCCCAGGTAATAATTCACATGGCTTCGCACATTCACCGCAGATGGAGAGATACCGTTAACATCTTTTTCTCAATTATTCCGAACGACAGAACAATGCACAGGTGAAACGGACGATCGATCTGGGCACAATGGGATGTGGTGGAGGATTTCTCTGGTAGACAATGTCCACTCAGCACAAACTACACTCTGGGGGGAGATTCAGACACTGTCTTAATCAACTGACAAGCAGTTAGCACATTATGGGGTGTTCGTCTATGTCTTTACTTGATTCTTCCAACCGTTCATGAATACCAGCTATGGAAAAGAAGTAAAGTACCCAAACCTTCGACAACTTGAAGACGTTGTATATCAGAGCGAATTCAATAAATGGCTCAAAGACACAAGAAAAAAGACTGTATAAAAGTTGTGATGACTTGGAAAGCATCTTAAGTAAAAAATACACATGTTTCAAATGAGAATTTCTATCTGCTCTTTAACGCCATAAAAATTAAATTTCTGGGTTCTCGGATTTTCTGTTTCATTTTTTTTCTGTTTTTATTTTTCATGTGGCATATGATATCATAAGAATCAACCCCAAAGTATATTCATATTTTGGTACCTTGAACAGTTGACACTATTTATTTCTATTTATCAATGCATCAAAAGTTCCAACCTCTTTGTTTGAAACTTAAACCAGCCTGTGGCTCATGTGTAATACCATTTAGATCCATCAATTAGATGCCTCTTTTTTTTCTTCTTTTGCCCCCTGCTCCTGCAAAAATCCGAGAACCCAGAAACTTAATTGGTGTGGCCTTCTCCCAATCTGTTTGAATGATGACGATGGGTTGGGAATAAGGGAACATTAGAAGCACCCACCAAACCACGACAGCGAGATTCGATCAGAGCGCAGCTTTTCGCACCCAAGTCTAAACACACAAGCTGTTCCCGCCGCCCCACACCGTTGTAATCAATGCTGATGGGTTTAGTAGCACGGGTCATATTCACCGCACTTCTTAAGCCCAAGATGTCAGTTTGATTAGGTAACCATGCAGAAAATGTTGTGCTGATAGAAGGTTGGATGGAAGGTCACTTCTCCGTCCATGGCGGAGCAATCCACCTGACATCGACGGCTCTACAGGTCTAAAGCTGGGATGCAAAAATCTTTGGTCAAGTTGCTGTGAAAAATCATTTTATTTCTGTTTTTATATACTCTCACCTGCTTGTTTTCATATTTGTCAAAATAAGATTCTTTAAAAAAAGTGTGTTAGAAAGAAGTTGGTCAGCGAAAAGGGTAAAAAGATTGGCTGCAAACAATACTTCATTTCACTTTGCAGTAAGGGAACAGTCTTATAGAATTATAGCTGTACTTTTTTGGGATGGGAGGTCATTTGGCCATCTAAATTTTCCTCTTGCAAATCAGTTCTGTTAACCGAGTACTTTTATGGCTTTCTTTAACTTCAGGTCTCACGCTTTATACAAAGGATATTTCATACCTTTTGGAAATAATCATTGTTTTCTTACTTACTTGTCTTAACAAGCACCCTGTTCTATATTCAACAGAAACTGAAGTCTACATCAGAAATGTATAAGACAAAGGACGTCACGAAGAGCATGGTCACAGTTGACAGGTGGATGCCATAGACAAGATTCTTAATGCTGATGGGTCAATGTGAAAAACAATCTATGGAACCACCAAAAAGTAGCTAGTCCCAAAGCAGACGTGGTCAAGCAGGTTTTATTGTACACATTTTGTCACTTTTATCTTAAGTGCTTGTGTACATTATAATATTAATCTTTTTATCATTTGAATATACAGTATTAGACGATTTCATTTCCAATGAGAAACCATTAGTGACAGTTCAGAATGGGTAATAAAGATCTCTTTGATCCTTAAGCTCTTTTTTTAAATGAAAAATTATAAATTATATTTTTTGGCTGCTAACCCTCCAAATCTTTCCATCTATTTGCCTTGTATAAACTGTCCTATTAGGATATTTAAGTTATTTCATCAGTGTCCTTTTATCAAAACATCATTGCAGCAATTAGAAGTGACGAATCCATCAACCATTAGCAGAATGACATACCTGTACAAGGCTGTCTGGACATAATTCAGGGCACGTGTTTTGTGACTTAAAAATCATTCTCCTGCATGATCGATGGAGATCAATGTGGTTGGCTGTGATCAAGGATCTAATTCATCCGTCCTTGTTGTAATTCATCTATCAGACGAGTTTTTGATATACTCAGGGTTTTCAGTTAAATGAAAGTCTGAGCAAGGGTCCTAAGACACATGGTATCAAAAATGTAAAATAAGTAGAATTTGAAAGTTTCATAGAGTAACGACATTAAAGATACATTGCATGATTTTGTGTTTATTTCCAACGGATATTTAGTTATTGTACTGTAATTTGTAGAGCTATTCTTCTTTTCTCAGTTGTAAGCCTTGTCCTGACTTTGAAATTGTTTTCAAATTAAAGGAAAACAGAAAAGTGATAACAGTAGTTATGGTTATACCATTTACACTGTCACACAAACAATGCTATCCTTGCTTGGTATTGAAGAACATTCACACTGACACTGCAGTCCCTGATACTGAAGTACATTCACACTGACACTGCTGTCCCTGGTGGTAAAGAACATTCACGCTGACACTGCTGGTACTGAAGTACATTTACACTGGCACTGTTGTCTCTCGTACTGATTGACATCCACACTGACACGGCTGTCCCTGGCACTGAATAACTTTCACATTGACACTGCCTCTCTGGTGCTGAATTACATTCACATTGACACTACTGTCCCTGGTGCTGAAGTACATGTACCTTCACACTGACACTGGTATTCATTCACACTCACACTGCTGTCCCTGGTGCTGAAGTACATTCACACTGACACTGCTGTTCCAGTCAATAGCATTGAAAACATTCTCACTGACACTGCCCTCTGTGGTAGTAATGTACCTTCATACTGATACTGTCCCTGGTGCTGAAAGGCATTCACATTTAAAACTTGCCCCTGTACCCGGTGTTGAAGCAGATTCGCACTGACATCAATCTATTAGAATTTGAGTACAGTTTCTTAACCTTCTCCCTGCTGCCTAACTCAGTAACCAATAGAGAATCGGGTGCCGAACAGCTACTTGAGTGTGCTAAAGGTTAAAAGATGTTAACCTCATACAATCATGAACCAACCTACCTTTTCATGTACACTATCCACAATAACTCCTTGACAAATATCCTTCTCAAAAAGTTTTGTATGCCACAATTCCCATCTAAGCGTAACACGGCACTTAACTTTTCGGGATCACATTTCTTCCCCTTCTTCTGACTACATAATCCCACCTCCTGACACCCTCCCTTCACCCTCTGCCACCTCTGTTCAGGCCCTAGCATTTCACACATATTACACCCCCGACATTTTCATTACCAGGACGGCATTTGTGTGTTTTACGTACCCCGAAAGGGCCACCTTTAAGAGAGAGAGATCAACTTCCCCTGCCCTGCCATCCATCCTACACCGGCCTGGACATTGTTATTGAAATCCTAACATTTCACACATATTGCCTGGCTCGAATGTCAGCCCCCTTAGTGAATGGGCTGCCGTTTAAAACGGCTTGACAGCTTGCTCCTGTTTAGATAACCCCTGACCCTCCAACCAACGACGCTGGTCCTGTTAATCACGTTACGCTGCCTGATAGATCAGCCGGCGTACAATAATTCCCACCCGAGCCGTCGCTTTAGACGCGGCGTCTGCATCGCGGGGCACCGTGCCATTGTGTCAAGCGGTTGTAAATGGCTTCCTTTGTTTGTCGGATCAAAAATGCCAATAGTATGTGATATGCTCGTAAATAAAGCAACCGGGGACCCTAAAATGACGGGTGATATAGCCCTTTCGCCTATAGATTCTGACACTTTGAGTTGCCCCTTGCCTAAATGATGATGGCGAGAAGTGAGAAGTGTTATTTGATCGAATACATATGCTGCTAACCCCATCTAGTGAGGTATTTGACACTTGTCAACCCTCATTAAGAGCCCTGTACAGCTCAGGAGCATAGGGAGGTGTCAAAATTCCTCATGAAATATTAAAATGCAGGGATGTTATGTGGTTTGGGGATTCACTGTCTGGTAGTTTGGAAGTCTTTTTTGAGAGAGAGTTCATTTTTATGAAGACAAAATTGTCTTAATACAGTTACTGTTATGCTAGCATAAAGCAACTTTTTTCAATCAAACCTATTCAGCACTACATTCATTATCACTTCTTGAAAGACAAATTAAAACTGTCCTTCAAATGATGTGACAACTCAAAAATGTATGATTGTTTTTCAAATGTCAATTTTCAATGAAAAAAGGAAATATATCTGGGATATAGTCACTGCAGCATTCTAGAAAAATACAAAATTGAAAATTAGGTAGAAAATAAAAATCAAAGAGTCATTCCTCAAAACATCAAATAAAAAATCTAACTAAAGTATGTTATTATTGCAACAAACATTTAACAATTCATAAAACATAACAGAACTAAAATCTCTTCTGGTTGGAAGAGACCGTCCAAATGAAAATAAACATTGCCCTCTTTTATTCCACCAAGTTTTATCTCTTTGTCAGTAACTTGCTTTTTTTTGTATGTTTTCCTATTTCAAATTTTCATACAAGGCTTTGACTTCCATTCTTACAAGTGGCATATTGTACTGTCCAAAAAAAAAATCAATATGTTTCACTGTTCAATAATCCGTCAACAAAAGTCCATTTCCTACGAAACAAAAATGTCTCAGTAAAAACTGAAACTACCTGCTATCTTTATGATGTATCTACGCTTGCACAATTTGTCAAACCATTTAATGAAATGACAAAAGTGTGGTACGGGAGGGATTTTTACATCTAAATGAGGATTTCCGTCTTTTTTCCAGACATAGTTTTACACGGCAGACAGCGCTGGAAGAACATGACGACACACATGGGGTTTCCTGGTGCCACTTATCAACCAGAGGATCACAGTTTCGCTCGTAAAAAATAATGCCGACTTTGGCTTTCCTCCTGAAAATGAAGACAAAAGTGCCTTCTGTAGAGACAATAGCTCGATTTCAATCCCTCCAAAACAACAAAGATAAGGGCGGTAAAATATAAAAATGGCTTGACCACAACTGGGAAACTTTGTGTTGACTGGTAAAGCCAATGAACATAGAAAAGCTACAAAAACTCTGTTTATCTCTAAGCTATCAGTACAGTGTATGCAGTCCTCATAATTCTATCCTGTCAGCTGAAAATTATTGACAGCCAAGTCATCATGAAAACACATTTACTAGACTACATTATATTGGAAAGAAAGACGTGGCCTTTCCGTTGATGGCTTTTTTGACATTTTACCTTAAAGTTTGTTATTGCTATTATAGTGCTTAATATATGTCTACTGTACAGACTCTGAGATAAAGTTTGAACCAAGAACTTTTATTGAGATATTCACAGACATTTCACTGAATTCATTACAGAGGACTGGATTTACATGATACATGTATTTCTTGCAAATCGTACATTCAAGTAAAAGTAGACTGAGCTTTTTAGATTTATCTTAAATAGAGTATTTACAAGACAATGGGCTAGAAGTGGTCAATAATGGCCTTGCGTTGAGCAAACCTGTAAAAAAAAGCTGACATGGACTCTTTTGAGTTCTTAACTGTCAACTGCAAATGAAAGCAAAGAAGAAGAAATTTCTCAAATCTGACAATGTTATCTATCAACAGTTTTATGATATGTAGAAAAAGTACATAGCAAACATGGAAAAAATTACTTTTTCTTCTACGAATTCAAGCTTATCATTCAAAAGTGGAAAAAACTGTTCTTATAAGAAAACATAAGACACAGTGTTTACTTTTTGTCAACTGTAATAAGGATTCAATGAAAATATTCTCACAGACTGTTTATCTTCAAACTTAACAAAATTTTCAAATCCAGAAAATAACTAAATTAAAAATTGTTGAAATTTACAGTAAAAATTTCATAAATCCTGTTTCAGAATACATTTTATCAATACAAATGAACTTTCAAGCAAAAAAAAAGAAAGCCTAGTATGTCCACTCTGTTCAGCTGTGGTCAGAACTGGACCTAATTAGGCTCCATTTTACTGTGCGAGGGCCCATATTCCAAACCTTTACACATCAAAGTAATGACTATGAATTTAAATGCAATTAGGGCTTTTCCCCAATTTGGGTGGCCTGAGTTCTTAATGATAGCTTTTGCCTTCACCATAAGGGGTACTAGTGAGGGTCCAGCACTGTTCATCTTATGCATGTGCACAGGCTGTTTCCTTGCGTAGCCAGACGGCTTGTGCTACGGCTACGGGCCGGCGCCCAAACGTGACTTTCACGTAAATTGCGACCGTGGGGACGGATCCCGCTACACCTTGGCTATTGAGAATTCCCGACAATACCACGGTGGAAATCCCTTCCAATCTCACATCCAAATAATTAATTATCTCCCCATGCATGGCCCAAGGATCGATATCACCTCTCTCTCATAAGGCCCAAAATTTGGTACACCCCTCTGAATCTGAAGGGGCCCATTTTTCATTCTATTCTCCACCTGTCAGAGGTAACGCAATAACCTGCTCCAAAAGTTGCTTAGTCCATGAAAAAGAAAAAAAGGACACACCGACTTAACTTCGCTCTGTGTTGCGGCGCACGGGTCGGGTGATAAGTATCTTATTTTTGGGCATGATTATTCCCGCGGCTCGCATGAATCACGTGCATTCAGGTCCGTGCGATGGTCCCCCTCCTTATCTGCGACCAGCAGTTTGGTCACTAAGGTCCGTCCGTGATGGACGCTCGGCTCGCGCCGAGACGGCACTTTGCCGGTGAGGTTATCTTACATTACAAGCCATGTTACGGTCACGGGAGAGAGAGTAATCAGCTACCCGTGGTAAGAGGGGGATTTAATCAGACCCATTTTTCACGATTTTGCGGGCGCCTTGCTTGCTCGCCGCGTCCAAATTGGCAGAAAAGTTGCGGAGAAGGGAGCCCGCGACAAAGCCCATTCAAGCGCTGATGGAACAAGTTGTAAAGGCAAAACTGCACCAGTTGATTAGCACTGCTTGAGGCAGTGTCCAAAGAACCAGGCGCAGTACACATCAAATCCTCTAGAGGGTGCTTTTCAGCCAATGCATCAGTGTCAGAAAGCTCTGCTGGGCTGGTTTTTCAATTACTCTCATAATGACAGTACTAAAATCACGCCACCCTGAAGACTTTGGTTTGGGGTGACCAATTACGGCCAGGATTCTTAATTAAAGACAATTACGAGCCGTCATGATTAAAACCTACTAAAGGATAAACGATACTGCGAGGCGGACGATTCAACGGAGAGCTCCGCTCTGGGGGAATTCCAACTGGCCAGGGAAGGGCGATGTAATAAACATCAGGAAGTCTTCACACACTTTTGGACAATTTGAAATGCATCGGACGAAAATGAGAATTGATCGGCCGGGTGTTTCATTAAGAATAATGATTCTTCCAGGGACGGTCGGAGAGCCAGGTTCAATATCTTCCGCGCAAAACATGGAAATTCCGCGTAATCTACCCCGAAATGACAAACAAAGGAAATGCGAGTCATATTAGGAGCGGCGGTATTGGATCTCGGAAGAATAACGCTTATCATCAATCTGAGCCATCATTCACGACACATACACGGTTTCCTACAGGTCCGTCCGACCGCTGCCGAGGCAGGGACTGAACCAATCAAACCAAATTGCTCCTGTGTACCGCACTAATCACAACATTTGCTAACAGAATTACGCAAATTCCCTGTGCTGCATTCACTTTCCGTACACAAGAAACTGTTGATGAGAAAGACCCTTAGTCCAGGTACTGTCTTTAAAGTGCTCGGCTACATGTAGTTCTTCAGTACAATATTCCGCAGTGGAGCTAACACAACGGTCCGTGTAAGGTTTGTCATTAATACAGAAAACTTCTTATTGAAAACAATATTTCTGAATAAAAGAGTGATATCATAATTATTCATATCCGAATTGTCATGTCAATTCTATCAGAATTTCAACTTAACGTCTCCAAGCTTGACACATACAGTTCTAAAGTTTGAGATATTCAATTGTCTAACATAACATGCTTCTCCCTTGCCAAAGTCCTTTGTAACTGTTTGGAACAACTCAATGGAAAGAACAACTTTTATCGGTAACGTTTATAAGCATTCTACAGCATCTCTTGTCCTACACTGAACCACAAAGCAAATTCTTCGTGAATGATGTCCTATTTTTTCATCCGCTTTTTTTATAATGTCGTTATTGCCTTTCAACTCTCGACCTTCGCGAAACGCTGATTTGTGTCCAACACGAAACAAGAGCTGATGTTGTCGTCCCTCGCAGCCATAGCTCGTCATTAGTTTGGGCTTATCTTACTTCCGGTCTCCCGCTACACCTGTACCGAACAAAAGTATTGATCGCTATTGATCGACTTCTCAGATTCAAATCTGGACACACCAAGAATGGCTATTAAACTTTCGCCACATATTTCTTGTTTTCCCGCGGAACTTTCATGTTGGACGCGAAAGGTGCAGTTTTATCGCTGCGGAGGGTAATGCAAAAGAAAGAGTTATTAGTGCGATTTAGCTCAGCGCTATGTTATAGATTTTTTATTTCCCAAGGAAGGCGAAAAAAAAGTACAATGAATTATTGGGATATGATTGCCAGAAAACTTTTTACTTTGCACTGGAGTTGTTGATACAACTTTGTTTTCAGTTAACAAGTTGTACTGTACTTTGAAATAGCAGGAATGATCAACAATTTTTAGGAAAAATGTTTAGTCAAGATTATTGATTTTTTCAAAATGAGCATACATTTGACATTTCCTCCTAGGGGTGTGGTCATATTCATCGTAAGTTGTCGAACGATCTCGATGTTGTAAGATTTTTGTGGGCTGTGACAGAACCAACTGCTTATATTACTCCAAATATTACTCCAGCATCAAGCTTACATTGATTTGGTATCTCTGATTATGTTGTATGTTATAGTATCAAACATTCCATATTTTCTGACTTCAATAGACTTTGTAGGTATACACATGCACTACATTGTATTAAGCTTAAGCCATAGGATGTTAGGACTTTCTAAAGTGCCTAGCTATGTGTCCGAAAACGGTTAACTTTCTGGGTGGTGGAGCTCTCATGTACAAAAAAAGTTGTTATGTAATGGTATTCTAGACATATGATATCAATTTCAAGTTTAACATTCCATATTCATTGATTTTGACATTGACTTTATACTAGGTTCTAGCTTTACATGTACTGGGCAGCTAAGTTCCATAGGAAGTTAACTTTCTGGGTGTTAGGGTTCTCACATACAAAAACGGTTGTCATGTATTCGGTATTTTAGATATGAATATTTAAAGTTGTAAACACAATTCCCATATTTACCGATTTTGATGTAATGACTCTGTACTACATTTTTATAGGTTTACATAATACATGTACTGCCATAGGATCCGGAAGCTTACTTTCTGGGTGGCAGGGTTCTCGCGTACAAACACGGTGTCATGCATAAGTCGTTGTGACGCGTTGGGCCGGGACAACGCCCAGGGTCAGCCACCGCCAGATATTACATCATTAACCCTGCTACCAGCAGGTGGCCTTTGCCCCCCAAACCACCCTGCACAACTTGAGTGATTGTGTATTAACCACAACAATTGCTATACTTACACCCCAACAAAATGGCTGTATTTAGAGTTGAGGGGTGACCTTTTATGTATAGCTATGATTGAGAGCGGAATAATTCCAAAAGGGGTGTAATTTGGACAATCACGGGGGGAATTGTTGCCTCCGCGAGGGCAAAATAACGGTTCTTCCATGGGACTGTCAAAAAGTGTAGCCAGGGGCTGAAAGACCGCCGGGGCCCGTGCCAGGCAGGGGTATAATTTTGTTTGGAAAGGGGCAATTTTTGGCTCTTAGTTTAGTCAAGGTAAGTACAGTGTTACTCTCTCCATCTGTCAAAACCCCACTAGGAGGGTTCCTCTTCTCTGATTACAATCGGAAAATGCTCATCCGTTTAAACAACTTTTCCTTTCCTACCGTTTTGGTAAGAAATGAAAGAAAGATGTTATTTGAAAAGTGTAACCTTCTGAAAGGTAACAGCCAACGTTTCCGACAAAGATATTGCTGTAATCATGCCTGAGTCTTAAAGATACGAAACCACTGATTGGGTCACAATGAAGCCTTAACGGTCTGAATTTCAAATCAGCCAATGAAAGAGCAGAAAATTACAGTGTCATTATGGTGGACAAAAGAGTAAATCTAATGATAGCATATGAGAATTTCCATAAGAAAATTGCTCCCTATCATGTCGATGTATCTTAAGCACTTAGTAATATATACATAGATGGTATATCACAGAAAACTAATCATTATTTAGCATCTTTAAATTATCAGTCACAAATTGAGCTCAAAACAGCAACTACCACAGGTCTAAACAACCTGTCTATAGTGGGCACTCAAAGGAATTGAAGAAAATGGACACAGTAGACGGATGGCCAGTATAGACAGGATTCTTAATTCTTGAGTCAAAGGGAAAAATAACCACAAATCTGTCAAAAAGTGGCTACCTCTCATGCAAAAGGGGGACAACCATACGTTCTGACATCCTTACATTAGGGTTAAGTTTAGGGGGTGCCGTAACATTGGGGATTCGGAACATTGGGGTGTCCGAACATTGGGGTGCTGAAAGATAGGGATGCACAGTGTAGGTATACAGGTCACTAGAACAGGTTTTACTGTATCATCACAAACATCATTGAATACATTTTACAGTAACTGTTGACAGTTACTTCTGAATATCATTCCTACAAACATTCATGATCAAATTTGCACTGCATAAGCATAATGATTGAAACATACACACCTGATTATGAAATTCATATTTCCTTCATTTAAACATTCTATTGATCTTGGTAATGTACAAAAGAGTGGTTATTTGACCTTTTCTGACCTTTTGGCCCAACAAGGGAATGTCCAAGCCTGACTTTACCCTATGGTCAGTCCCAACTACCGGTCAGCTCCTAATTTGCAATCTCTTCTTTCATTAGTTCTCATTTCACCTTGACATTATAAAATCCCCCCATAGGAAATTGTATGAAGGCTTGCTTGATTACAAAGTGCATGAAATACATAGTACATGTATCAACTACTGTATATTGGCTGGTATGGAAATCAGGAAACCTTGGCCCCTTCCTCTGGACATGGATTGTAATCTGCTTATTCACTGTCTAAACAATAAACTTCTATGAACAAGGTATGGTTGAGGCAGAAAGTTTGCATTTGGGACATGATTTACATGTGATTCTTATTTAGGGATGTCCATGTAGCTCAACTAGTAGCAGCCTCACATTTGAGCTTGTGGTTAAAAATAGTTGGTACAATGTAACTGGAAGACCCCGGCTCAATCCTGGGTACAGACATCTCGTTCTGGGCTGCACCGTCTTTCAGAAGGGATGTAAAATGTGGGTCCCATGTTTGAGAAGGTGCCTCAAGTGCGTTAAAGGGAAAGGGCTAGCAACCCCTCCTTGTAGAGATATACCCTGCAACTGAAACAGCAAGGAAACTCCATGCCCTATGTGCCACTAGGCGACTACAAGGCATCCAATAATAAGTACATTTAATGTGATTCTCGGAAATTACTGTTAACTTATTCAGTCTTGAATGCAGGTCATAACTGGACAATGGACTTAAAAGTAGTTTAAATACATATTGACAACTTGATGGTTGTCCAAAACTCTCACCTTTACTTTACGTAACACCAAGTTGCTGGTTGCTTTCTTTCTTTTCTTGGATTCCTGTATTGCGTGGTTCTGAAATAAATAAAAGTGACTTGATCACCATTGATACTAATGTACAGAAGTCACAATGGTCAATTAAGATATGATTGAAAATCAACATGTTTTGTATCTTATTCTGTACCCGTCCCTTACTTACGCATAAACCCACGACAGTCAAATACAAAGAAGAAAACTGCATTCAGTCATTCTTACAGCAGAAAAAATTGTATTACCTCGAAAACTGATAAGTTTTGACCCCCCCCCCACCCATTGTTACAGGCAGTAATGTCCATCACAGCAAAACTGTGCAATAAACAAACTTACAAATACAAAGAGTAAGTCTATGTCCTTGCAGGTAGAACATATTCCCTCTCCCTCCAAAACAGACAAATGAAAAATGCAAAACTGTGCAATAAACAAACTTTCCTAAACGTTCTTTTCAAAGAAGCCCCCACGAGACTCAAATACAAAGGGTAAGCCTGTCTCTTTGCAGGACAAACATATTCCCTCGCCCTCCAAAACTGACAAGTATTGCCCCCCCGTGTTGGACAGGAAGTGATGAGTCAGTGACTCACAAATTACGAGGATTAAAGCAATCACCCCGGACTTCAACATCACAGACAAGTGCATTAATTGACCTTGAGTTAGCAACTAGTATTGAGCATCGAGCATTTTCTCGATCGCAGCATTTGGATGAACGTTTCTGTGGTGCCTTGCTACAGTCAAACCTGTCTATAAGTCACCACTCGAGGGACTTAAAGAAAGTGGTCCACAGAAGACAGGTGGCCACTGTAGACAGGATTTCTAATGTATTTGTCAATGGGAAAAATAATCTAAGGGACCACCAAAAAGTGGCTATAGTGTCCATGTGGTCCTTATGTAGAGGTGGTCACTGGTTCAGATTTGAATATATTTTCAAAATAGTCCCAAACCCAAGGTTCTCTGCACTGCTTTTTTAAAATCCCTATCAGAAGACTCTGAAATAAATCATAACAAAGGCTAGACATGTTTAGGTATCTTATGTCAAAATGTCATATTGGAAGCAAAAGTTGACGTCGTGGTGTAAGGCTAAGATTTTGACAACAAAGCAGAAAACAAAAACAGAAAATGCAATAGATGGTTCAGATAGATTTCTTGTTTCTAATTATGAATATCATATGAATAACTATAGTCTCTCATCTTCACAGTATCTAATACATGTACTATATAGAATAATGCAGGCAGACTTCACTCTATGGCAATGTGGACTGTATGCTGGCATCGACAGGAATAAAATATCATGCCGGCACAATGCACAAATTATGTGCAATAACGAAATCTCCACATGTACATAACATACTATATTATACAACATGTGTAAAATTAGGAAGACTTAAGTATCATATACACTGCCCACACAAATCCTTATACAAAATTTCAAGATTTGCAGACTTTTTGTAACTCATCTACTGCTTTTTTCAAGAAATAAATCTTCAACTGGTTCCTGTCCTTGGTGCTGAAAGTGAATTGGTTGTTGTTATAGCAAAACTCTGTGTATTTCTATAGCAATATGATTACAGTCTTTCAATAGGGATTCAGCAAGTAAAAAGTGATAAAGTCATATCCAAATGATATAATTTTTCCATACAAAAAAAGGACATCAAGTGCACAACAAGTTTTGTAGTATAAAGTACAAGGACTAACACCTAAAAGCTATTACAATCCTTTTCATAGATGTCTATTGTCCTACCAGTCTTTTAAGATGTTCCCAAAGTAGCCCAAGGTCCTTACTTTAGTTAAAGTTTTAGCAAATGGGTTAAGAACTGAAGAACATACATTTTCTTTCACCCATTTTGTCTTGAGTGCTTCGAACCTTTTGGCGAGGCTCCCAAGTGTATAAAATAAGACGTGTTCCTTCACTTATGGCTGCGAAGTGGTTTTCGAGTTTTCAGCCCGTAGCTCTTTTGTACCACTTTGTTTCTAATGATGCATGTTTGGTAACGAAGGATTGTTTCAATTAAGACCCACCGCTTGCAAGCACTGCGCTTTTTTAGTGGAGACTCAAATACTTTTCCCCTGTAGGCCTTTGTCGTGGTGATAGCCGCCATTTATTTGGGTATTCCCCCATGTCCCCTAAAAACACTTAAGTGCAATTTGCAAAATTTCAACACTTTTGAAGTGATGACTTTGTACGAGATGCTGCAGACATTACCCTCTGGCTGTGGTATGAGTTTAACATGTTTATCCGTAGACAAATTGTCGAGAGAATTGTTGACAAGACCTTGTTCACTTTTGTAAAGTGAGCAGGTAACTACAGTTTAAAAGTCTGCGGTGAATCTAAAGACAGTGTAAAATGCCCACGGGACACCAGTTAATGGAAAACATGACATATAAAACACCCACAATTACTAGCAAACACAAAAGTTAAAGAAAATCAATTTTCCACATCAGATTCAAATAAAGTATTGAGTTGGTTGTATATCTATGTTTCAAGCAAAGCTGTGTCTGTGTGGGCTTCACTAGAATATCTCGGAGTCCTCGAATTCCCCCAAAGCATCTTGAAGGGGAAAAGACTTGAGAAGGAATGGGATGCTAGAAAAATTAAGCAGTCAATAGCATCCACGTTGCAAAACTTACTCTTTTTATGATGCCTACTTGAAAGCAATCATCATAAAAATAGACCATGACTACGATCAAACATTCCCGCAACCACTCTACAGATGTTACAAGTACATTAAGTAAAACAGCATGGTCCTAAGAAATGCTAATTATTGTATGGAATATAGTTTACTTTATTCTAACGTATTCTCATGGCCTTATAAACTCACTGACAGTATGCTTTCTGACCATAGAATTTAATGTAATTACAAGTTAACATTTCCACCTCGCAACTACGACCACAAAATAACAGCAGAACACATTTCTGTACACTTGATTGTCGAACAAAGTACAATTTCCTCACCAAAAACCATTTCGGGGCAACCTGTTTTAAAAAAAGAAGTTGTCAGAAGGCAAAAGTTTTCACAGAAAACAATTGAAATTGATGGACAAGACATTTCTCCTCCTCACAACACAAAGGCCATTATCAGAAGTTGAATGCAAATGGGCAACTCCATCGTGACAAACGGTCATATATCTTCCCGGCAAAAATCAATTTTGACGTCTACAGAACAACAGGCTCGGGATTTGGTATTGACAACCGGATGAGACATCGATGCACTTTTCTCACATTTTCCTCCAATCTGCATTTTGCTGAAGAATCACCGCTTCCCCAAAAGGGGGTAAAAACTCGCCATCTCTACCACAAATGTGCAAAACTTATGCCGCCCAGAAACTTTTCAACGGCATAAAATGGAAACTTAAGCATTTTCGCAAATTACGTTAGCCGGAATTGCAGGATAAACGGCGCGAGACTCTTACTCACAAAGGTCGCGACCCGTGATCCCAGGGGTCACGGATTACGCTCTTATCATACTTTTGCAACCATAGACGCCGCCCCGATCACAAAGACCACCTTCCAATTTTACACATAGTTAACCATTTCTGCCGGCTTCGCAAATGATCCCATATATCAACCAAACAGCATCTCTCCTGTGGATTCCGCAAATTGTTCATTTTTGCTGAATTAAACACTTCGAGGCCCGGAAGACAATGGTTAGCCTTCCGGCGTGCCCGCTGCATCCAGCGGCGTACAATTTGCGCCGGTGAAATCAGATTCTCCAAAATAACCAGGTTATCGGCATCAAAGGCAGAATGTTTTTCATTGTACATATGAATAGGGGTTAAATGGGGCTGCAATTGAGATATCTGACCCATAAAGTTGAGTGAATTTGCGAAGACTTAAGTCCTCTGCAGGCACAATCAGAAGGTGATCAGGTTTCCTTACTGCGCACATTAGATTTGGGGAGCGAATTAGAAGCGAGTGCTCTGGCATATGGTCGCCACGTAAACGGCAGTAATTACGATACGTTAGGGCGCGTCGCTTAACCTGGTCACCAAACCTTGTCATATTTGCTTTGCGGTCCCGTCTATATTTCATCTACGAACACAAGGGAGATGTAACAGCGTTACGGGTCCGAGAATAATGCAGTTAAACCAGTTATGTGACCGGTGGTAAAGTACTCTAACTTATTCCAAAACGACTGCTTGACAATTTGATGCTTGGGCGTGGCAGTTCCAGCATTCTCAAATACGTATCACTGAAACAATACAACAGTTACTGTATATGTATGCTTTCTTCCACACGTTGAGTTTGAAACTACAACTGTTACAATGGATGCTGTATGCTTTCTTCTACATCTTAACTTTGATGAAAAGACGTCTTGAAAATGTTTTTGATACCAATGTCTAGTGACTGAATTCATTAAGAACATTTTTAGAGCACAAATACTCAGTTTTTGTTAGCAATTTTTCAGGGCTTTGTCATATCTACACACTATACTGCCTTGTAAGTACAGTAAGTCATTTGTAAAAGACAACACTAATTTTGATGACACAAGAGGTTTTAGATGTCACTTGTTTCAAGGTCTATAAGTGAAGGGTTATTGTATTTCATTATGGTCTTGTAGTTTTAATCCAGAAGGACCTGAAAAAACTGTGAGGTCTCAGTTAAGCCTGTATTTGCCTGGCTTAGGGCTTGGTTCTAGTAGTTGTATGATGGTAGTTCTTGCGAATGTTGTGCATGTGTCGTAAACAAATTATTTCTCGTTACAGAAAACGCTGTCTTAGATCATCATAGACCATTCGTTCCCTCACATTCTGCTCAGAAGTCTCATGAAATCAAAATCGTACGCATAATACGAAGACCCACAACATTAACTGAATCTGTTACGGTAGTTCTATTTGCACTGAGACATTGGGAAAGCATACTGACCTATTAACGGTCAACAAACACACACTAGCAAACTTTAACCACCGCCATCCGTTGCATGGTTGGTCAGGTCATGCCCCCTTAATAGGCAGGTGTCACGACCTCTATCTAATTAAGTGGTAACGCTATTTGAAGATCAACCTTCATCCATCAGGAAAGCCTACTCTAAAATGTAGTATCAGTCACTTGATTAAAGTAAATTTCCCAATATAGTATATATCATCTAGTAATAATCTAATGGATTGTTTATGAATTGATTATAGCATTAGAATAGTCATATACAGTAGTGTGACGGAAGAAGTGAAAAATTCCAGTAGTGTATTAATTTTGAAAACTATTAGTTACACACATTTCATGGTTTGGAAGAAGTGAATATTACACAAATCTTGTATTGTGGGAAAAGTCTACCCATCACTTGTTCAAGTTAGATTCTTGTCCAAAGAGAAATTTTGTTGCAATAGATAACAACGTTATCACTCCAGGCAAATGCAAACAAATCTAATGATTATTGATGTGCATAATTCCTTTCTTGAAGTGTTTTGAATGTTTTAGTTCAAAACTGAGGTTGGCTATTTTGATCCAAGTAGATTTAGTTCTTTAACCTTCTCCCTGGTGCATAACCTCATAACTAATAGATAATTGAAAGCCATATGGCTACTTCAGTGCGTGAAAGGTTAACTAGATATAACTCATAATACAACTGTGTTTGTAAGTTTAGAAAACGGATTAAGAATCAAGTGTTATAAGAATGGAACTTTTGTACCTTTAGAATACTCTGGGTCATACTTGACAAAAATAAACTTGTCAAACTCAGACTAAACTAATTTAAAGTATGTAGTTAGTAGGACATATGCTCGGGGAATACACAATATATTCTGGTGTGGAACTGGATACTTCCAACTGGGACATGGGGTATCAAATATCGTTCAACCATAATGTATCAAAGGAGAAGGGAGAACCCCCCAGAGTTTACAGAACTCTCGTAGGATATGGCAGTGAAAAATCGTCCCACCTTTTTTCGGCATATTTATTGTTCAGGGAACATAAGCTACGATGTATCTCGCGGATTATCAATAAATGGTAGGCAATGGCGGAGCAGGGGGAAACCGCAATCGTTGCCAAAACTAGCGCTGAAAAATGAAGCTCGGTCCAAGCCGGAGGAGAGCGAGACAGCGACCAATCCCACGCCAAAATTGCAACTGCCGAAGGTCCTCGCGGGACCCATCATTTTTCATTAAGTCCCTTATTGTTTGTCAACAAAGAGGATAGAGTACCCCGGAAATTCATTTTTTCCATATTAGAGCAGCATTAGTTGACATCATGCATATGTTAACGCTGACCTTTTGAAATTAAAAGGTTGACCCCAGCTGAACCATAATTGCGTAGGTTTTATATTGTATTAGGTCCGTCGTTACTCATACTTACGATAAAATGTAGACAAGAGAAGACAGGTTGCTACGACAACATCTAGTTTATACCTGATTACTCTAAATGTAGCGATTATACAAAATTGATATGATACGTCTTGATTAAGATTAGGCAAGGTTAAACATAATACAGACTCATCTTCTGTTCTCTAATGTACTAATCACGATGTAACCTCATAGTTAGGGAATTCTAATGATGATTCCTTCATAAGATTAAAACAATTTTTCTCTCTCGTTACATGATTTCAGTGTCATTCAACAAGGTGAGCAAAGTGAAGAAAGAAATATAAAAGTCTCTACGTATGTGTTATTTGTTTGTTTCATTAAAATATCCATTATTATGGTTACACAATCAAAGTTAGCAGCCTACAAATGCTGATTCAACCAATGTTCCCTCACCCCTATGTTCTGACACACCCTAACCCCAACCCTAACATAGGCGTGTTGGGAGATAGGAATTTTGGAACAGAGGGACATCGGAACATAGGGTTATTGTAATATAAGGCTGCCCCTGATCAAGCAACAATGATAGGCAAGTTGCAAAATGTCATTGTCACAGTTATTCCAGCTTTTGACACATTTCGCTATTCTTACAAATCCTGCAGTGGTATCAATATTGGAACTTGTAACTTAACAAAAGCTTTATTCATCAGATAAGGGCACAGGCTGGGATAACCCTTGTACCAACTTGAATAAAAAGAGAGCGAACTTATAAAAGTGATGGGTGGGGGAATGTCTTATCTGATTGAATATCAATTACAACTTCTGTGCTTTGTATGTTTATCACTTTTATCCTACATCCCAAATCCCAGCAGAATGAAAAGGCATCAAGCAACTGAGCTTGAAACTGTGCGTGGAAAAAAGACAGATCTTACATGTAAATACCTGCTAATGTTCAAGTATCAAACTATCAGATTGAGTCAAACCTGCCAAAATTGCAAATACGCGTATCTTCATTTTATTTTTTGAGCCGAGTGTAAGAAACTGACCAACTGCTTGTTGTATTCAACTCTTATAAAACGAAGACTAAGTCTAAAACAACTCTGACAAGCGTTAAGCTCACCACCCTTTCTTCAGTATCTACACACACTGACGATCCATTTTTGTCAGTTGTAAACACATTGGCCAATACATCATTTAGTTTTGCTTGAAAATATACAAGAAAGGCTACAAGATTTCCTTTGGTACTATCAGTAACTAAAGTTGACAGTAACAAAGATCACACCTTGCTTTTCCTCCTGAAGAAAAGTGATGACTTTACAGAGCAGTAATTTGGGTGTATTGTGAACCTTTGGTTAGTGTATGTAATGGACAGCTATGGTGTGTTATTCTAGTACCCTATTTTCATCAATCATTTTATGAATAATTTTACTAAATCCTTTTGGCATGGCATAAAACGAAGTTAAGTTGAAAGAGGATCTCTTTTCATATTTCTCATGTGTAGGTTTGACAGAATATCCTGAGCTTAACAGATGTGGTTAGGACTGCGTACAGGGCAACCGGGATGATACAGCAAAAATCTTGTAGAAACAGGTCCAAATGTCAATGTACTTGAATATACTGAATCTGAATAAAAATACACATTCAAGTGCCTACTTAATTTGCAACTAAAAGATGAAAAGCTAGCACTGGAACAATTTGAAAACATTGTGTACCGGGCATTGAAACTAACACCATCTTCTAAACAAGTTTCTCTTGTAAGGACAGGTTCTTTGCACTGTGAGACACCGAAAGTTCAAATTAACATTTTGTTTACTGTTTCTGTCATCATTTGACACCTCAGGTTGCTTTGTAGAATAGTTTGGAAAAACAATTCTGGACCTGTAACTATTTCTCTGTACCTGTACCTGATGTTACATTTAGGTCCGCAGCCTTAGATTTGGCCTTGAAGTCCAACAGTTAACGAATGACAGCAGAAATTGAGGATCATATGATTGGTAATCCGCTGCATCCATCTCAAAGCGAGTTTGACAATGTGCTTGATTTTGCACCATTTTTCCTCATTACTGCACCGGACGGACATCTCGCGGGGACTTAACAACGAATGTCCTGTCATCGTGGATGCGAGGGTGGTACGAGCGGAGATGGATGTGGAAAGCGGGCGCGTTACATACGCAAAATCTCGTGGCCGGCTTTGCCGTAACTGATCCGGCTCTTCGCACGCCTACTCTAACTTTATTGATAACACAACACTGCTACCTCCACTCTCACAATAATCAATTATGTGCACAACACATCTGACTGCATCTCTGTTAATGTGTGATAGATGGCACTGGGGATGCCACAGGACTCACACACAAGATATACCCCGACTTTCATATTCATCTTCCTTATATGATCACCATAAACTGTTGTCTGTCTTGATTTGTTTGGCACGACTGTAAATTTTACCAACTATATGAACATCCATGACAGTGGCGGTGCGTGTAAATTACATACAACCATTTGGGAACTAGGGACACAACTTGTTGCAAGCAAAATCAATTTTAATAATTCTGAACATTTCTTATGTGCTTGAAAATGCATTTTTTGGAGCAAAGAAGTTTTCCAAATAGCTTATTTGTTAGCCCTACTTTTTACTTTGGTAGCCCTAGTTTTGCACTTTGTCAAAGCAAAATCATAGTTTGTCATCATGTTATAATAAGGCGTAGTAGATTTTTACAGTGATATCAGCGTCAAATTTGTCACTGACACTTCCACACTTCAGTACTTAACAGGGTGTGTGCCGAATATGGGTATGTCCGAGCATGATATATGGCACGTGTCGGAGAAATGTCGTGTTGCAATTTTTTTCCAATGACGCTCGTTCTCACGATACCGGTAAAATGTAATAGATATGGGGAGGTGCGGTGCCGGCAAATTAATCATTTCGTTTCCTGTTTGCAAGACGACAAATATATAGGAAACTATTGATTCAGAAGGAGCAACACCTTTTCAATGGGGATGCTTAAAATGACAAACTTATCTTTCCAATTGTAACTACAATCCCTGGGAACCATCACATGTAGTTGTAAGTCCTGTGGAAAAAACAGAAGCATTGAAGAAATCATTTGAAACAATTTGCTTCCATATTCTTGAATTATATGTAAACTTTAAGGTATTAGATTTTGTTCTTTTTGGCAAATGCTTACAGTGTCATTTGTATGTATGGATCAGGCACACCAAAGCAGAAGAAACAAAAAGATTTTCTAAATACAACTCATTTTGTTTCTTTGAATACCAGCAGAACATTCAGTACCAAGGACAGTAACCAGTTAGTCTTAGATTAAAGGTTTTCTTTTCTTTCACTCCATGAAGACTTGCTGATGATTGTGTTACTTTTGGGCAAATGTCTATGTTGTAACCTCCATTAGCATTAATCTGCCAGATTACATAAATCTACAACTTCCAAAAACTGTGGGTTTGAGAGATCTCTAGTGCAGCACCCCAAGGTATGCACAGTTTAGGTATACAAGAGTGCATCATGCTGGGAGATGTTGGGTTGGACATCTGTTTGGATGTATCTTTTCAGGGTTGTGGGTTTATGTACCATAGCGGAATTATGTTAATGTTATATTCAATTAATACATGATTGGTATTTAGAAATGTAACTTTAAAGACGGAATTAAAGTTTTTACTTCTCCACTGGTTGACCTAAAAGGCTTTAAGAGACTATGAAGAATCTTCCACTTACACTTAAGTCTAAGACATAAAAAAAGGTTTCAAGAAAAAACAAAACAAATAATCAAGCATCGATGCTAAGCAAGATATTAAGGACAGTAAGCTTTCTGAAATACTGATCACACTAATTATCATTACTATACAAAATCATTGATTATAACTTAACTTTGGTGAGAGATCTCAGTCTACGTCTTCTGTTTCAGAATTATAACTGCAATGTCCTACAGCCTTGAATACGGCTATCAGGATAGGATCAGTTCAAGGCATGATTTACATCATTCCACAAGAGTGAGGTAGTTTTACCCTTGCCTTTAAGTGTTAATAGTGTAATGTTATCTACTAAATGTGTTTCTCTGCTTGCCGGTAATGGCAAGTGGAAATCTAGCCCTATTTAGCCAAACTGGATAATAAATATGGTACTTAAGATACTCTGAAATATTTAGTTGCTGTGCCTCTTGCATTTAAAACAAGATGTTTCATACTGTGGCGATCACAATGCCATTTTAAGAAAGTAAGCATCTCTAAATTTGCACCTAACGTTAAATGTATCGGTGGAAATGTACGGAAAAACAAAATACATTTTGTTCCAAATTGTTTTAAATTAAATTTTTACACTTTTATTGTTTGACAAAGAGAAACTTTAAATTGGTAACTTATTCTGAGTGATATCTTCTTCCCTATGCCTCGAAGCACTTTTCACTTCTCAATTTTTAATGTTTACAAAATTGGCTTCAAGATTAAGTTGACATCAATGTTTTAGTAGAAACATCCTTGATATAGTCAATTTCTACTGCTGTAAATCAAATTAATTCAAAACGTAACATAGTTATAGAGCTAAAAATAACTAAAATTCAACAAATTTATCTTTATTTCAAAAAGCCCTCTTTGCACTTTTGAAACCGTATTACTCTGGCTTCATTTCTGCTTGGCTGAACATTAAGCTATCAACCACAAATCATGCCTTATTCTAACACCTCCTGGTGACCACTGATTCTTTCTGGGGCTAAATGGGAGGTAAATGAAGAGCAATGGAGACAGTGTAGGTGAGTTAAGAGATAGGAGATTTGTCTGTTAGAGACAGCTGATCACGCCTATACACCTGCTATCACAGTGGACAGATGGGGGAGGGTGGTGCTGTGAGATCAACACTAATGTCTATTTTAGCATGTGGGCTTTAACCTTCTCCCTGCTGCCTAACTCTGAAACCAATAGAGAATGGGGTGCCAAATGGCTAATTCAGTGTAGTAAAGGTTGAAAACAGCACCAGAAAGAATTATTTTACAACATATGCTTTTCAGCACTAAGGACAGCAATATTAGTGTGAATGTACTTCAGTATTTGTAGCATAGTGTTAGCATAAATGTACTTCGGGAAAGGGAACACCAGTACCTGTGTGAATGTCATTCAGTCCCAGGTACAGCAGTATCAGTGTGAATGCTTTTTAGCACCAGGGGCAGCAGTGTCAGTGTGAATGTCATTCAGCAGTTAGGGACAGCAGTGCCCGTGTGAATGTCCTTCAGCACCAGGGACAGCAGTGTCAGTGTGAATAAGTACCTGGGACAGAACTTTTAGTGCAAACGTACTTTAGTACCAGGGGCAGCAGTGTCAGTGTGAATAAGTACCTGGGACAGCACTTTTAGTGCAAATGTACTTTAGTACCTGGGACAGCAGTGTCAGTGTGAATTTGTACCTGGGACAGACTTTTAGTGCAAATGTACTTTAGAACCAGGGACAGCAGTGTCAGTTTGAATGTCATTCAGTGCCAAGGACAGCAATGTCACTTTGAATGTATTTCAGTACCAGAGACAGCAGTGTCAATGTGAATGTTCTTAAGTACCAGGGATAGCAATGTACTTTAGTATGAGGGACAGCAGTGTCAGTGTGAATTTCATTCAGTTCCATGGACCAGCAGTGTCAGTGTGAATGTCATTCAGTACCAGGGACAGCAGTGTCAGTGTGAATGTCAGTTACATGTAAAACTTGAACTTTTCTTTTATAAATTTTTGAAACTCTCTCAGCATAGTGTTCAGATCAGCCGAACCTGTTTGTTACTAGGTCACTCCTTGCATGGCTGCATTTTAAGATACCGTTTTCAACATGTACTTTTCAGACAGAGACAATGATAATCCAACAGTCAAGAATTCTGGCACACAATCAAACCCTGAACTGTATGTGCGTAACATCTTTAAAAGCCCACTTCACCGCATGGCCTTTCTTTGTCATTCGAGTGGTCAGGCCACTAACTTTCAGCTCGGTAATGGTCATTTTACAAAACACTTCTGAATCTGAGGTGCGGTGGCCTCTGGCCATTAAAACGAGCGTGAAACACTTCAGACTGGCCCTGAAGATGCTTAAAACCTGCCCGGCTTAAAACTCCAGACAAAAGTGGCTGCACTGTCAATTAGTAAATGTCACTTCAGCCGTTATGCTGATGGACAGTGTGAAAACTTCATGACGTTTACATTCTTTTAACCCATTTTTCGTAGAAATGTCACGTAAACGCTGTTTCTATGCATATCCACGCTTAGTACATGTACCAGGTCCTAAGCTGAAGCATGTGTTATACGTTGATATGTGCCTTCAAACTTTGGGTGGCTCCATCCAAAGAAGTCAGTCCCGTGTCTTCGAAAGTCGAACTTTCAGAAAAAAATACTTAACCTTTGGCAAACTGATTGATGATAAGTAGCTGTTTGGCACCCCATTTTCTCATTGTTACAGAGTTAGGCAGCAGGGAGAAGGTTAAAAGTAGTGTAATGTTCCAGGGTACATCTTGTTTATCACAGACGGTCAAATATATCAGTACCATACCGTTAGCCTCAAGCGTCAAACTTCTGCACATAAAAGAACCCAACATACTTATTGAGAGGAATGCGGGGTTTCGATGACCACAAAGATCGTGGAACGTGTGTACGCCCTTCCAGAGGACCTGGTGGAAGTCAAGCTAAAGATTAAGTGATTGCCTGGCCAAATATGAGCCATAGCAAAGCCACATTACCACTAGCTATGTGAAAACACATCATGCCTCTCTTCAGTTTAGCTGCTTTACCTTTACCTTACTTATACCATGTATTTCCTCACTGTAACATGATTCTAATCTTTTGACGAGATTCTCACAAACACTGCAGAAATCAGCTGCTCTTTTGACGATTTTGATAATTCTATTGGTAGACCAAAACAATGCTTAAGATTCATACTTCTAAGAAATGCATCTTATATTAAACAGAAAGAAGTTCAGTCTTTATTGTTGCTGGAGTTTACAACTGTGTAGATAACAAAAATTTCTCTTCCCTATTTTTCTTTATTACTAGTCACTGTTGTAGCATATTTTCTTTTATTAGAACTTAGGAACTTTTTGCAAGATATCTTATACCAATGTTAAAAACAAATATTTCATGATAAACAAGTATTCCACAACAACGATGGTGTAAAGTCGAAAACTAAAATCAGAGCACCTCTCTCTGCTAAAGACTGCCTGCCCTGATTTCTTTGTTTTCCAGTCGATAAAAGATTTGAAAAATGTCAGCTTCAATTAATGGGTACAGAACCCTTTGAAAGCCCAAGTGGTCAGTAATGAATTAAAGGGTCAGTAATAATTAGTGTGGGCTCGACTGGCTGTAAACACCTGACCTCACGCTAATTAACAAATCCCAGTCTTATGTCCAGATTCCGATGGTTTTGTCATTCCTTATTGCATACGATTAAACGGGAATGGTATCAGGAATGTTGATTAGGATGCAAACTTGTGCTGGAAGAGAAAATTTACCAACTTTATCTATTTATACAATGTCCAATATACAAATACAAGATTTTATAATGTAGAATTATACACCAAAGTAATTATGAAATTCCAAAGACAATGGAAAAGTGCAAACTTCTGATGGTTTTGTTATTTCCTCTTTTTCTTGCAGAAAGATTAGAAGAGAATGTTATCAGGATCAAAGCATAAGCATGTGCTAGAAGAGAAAATAGGTACTAACTTTATCTCCCTACAACTGTACATACAAAATTTTAATGGAACATGAAAACTTCTGATGGTCTTGTTATTTCTTCTTTTTTCTTACCGAAATATTAGAAGGGAATGGTATCAGGAATGATAATTAGAATCCAAGCATATGCATGTGCTAGAAGAGAAAATAGGCATTACTAACTTTATCTCCGTACAACTGAACATACAAAATTTTAATGGAACATGAAAACTTCCGATGGTTTTGTCATTCCTTATTGCAGATGGATTAGAGTAGAATGGTATCAGGAATGATGATTAGGCCACACCATTCTAATTTCTTGGTTAACGGAATTTAAAAAAAAATTATAGATTGGAAAATCAACAGGAAAACAGAATCTCAGAGGAAAGTTTGCACTTTGGTGCACACAATTTCTAGGAGTGAACAGGGTCAGGTGCAAGTTTTCACCCCAGCCTTCTGTTTTCATGATTCAGAACAGTTTTAAGAAATCAAATTGGTGTTGCCTTAGAATGCAAAAATGTTTCAGAATCCCCCACTAGAGTTCCAGTGACCAGTTTTTGACCATGCCTCTCTGTTGTGGTTTGAAATTCCACTGTAAATGTTTTGACTAAGATTCAAAACTCCAAACTTATAATGCTAGATATCAAAAACAATTTACTCAGACTACGTGACATGTATGATATCTGTAATAAATTCAATACGTCTTTTAGAGTCACCCAATGACTGTAGATTCTGATCATGCCTTTCTGTTCTGGTTTAAGATTGACTGAATGTTTAGACCAAGATTTGGAATCCCAAACTTATAATCTAGAACCAGGAATGGTAGATATCAAAACAATCTACTCCGGCAATATTGTATGATGTCTGAAATAAATTCAAAACGTCTTCTAGAATCACCTAGAGACTGTAAGTAGTATTTGACAATGCCTTACTGTTGTGGTTTGAGATTAACTGACCAGTCATGTGCAAATCCCCAACATTTTCCACTTCCTTCCCTTCCCCCAAGATTGATGAACAGAAGGGCCAGTATGTTCACGTGCATGGAAAATGACAGATCACGACCCAACAGCACGCGATAATACGCCGGCCTGACCCGACCAATGATGCCTACTACTCGCCCGGCCCGCCTGGCCCACAATTACGGCCCTGGCTCGGAACCGAGCCACCTTTCCATTGTGATCTTCGCCCTTCAGATTGATGGGCCAGCAATTCCGTAATATTCGGAGGGCTGACAGATAAATAGTCCGGGAAATCATATGGTATCCTGCAGGACTAGATTAATGTGGGTGGCGTTGAATTAATGCCGGGCGAAGGTTTCAATCTTGTGCCCCGTGCTGCCCTTGGGTTCAAGCTGTGGCCGTCTGTACCAATTTACTCTCCACATTTCTGCAACAGAATTCCAGCATCTATTATAATATCGTAACAGTTTTTGATACAGGAATGTGTACTTTTCTTCTTCATAAACTCCGTAAATTTTGCTGTCTTTTCAAAAACTGGACAGAAAAGGTATAGGGTAGTCTGTACCAATTTACACTCCACATTTCTGTACTCTTACCAGAATTCCAGCATCTATTATACTACAGCAACTGTTTTCTACAGGAATAATTATGTACTGTAATTCACTTTTGAATTAAGTTCATGATAGCAAAATTTCATGGCGTAAGAACATTTTCACTAAACTTTAACTTCACAGTGGCAGCAAGTGATTTACAGAAATGAAGTGTGGAGGAATCATGAATAGTTTTTTTTTCACGGTGATGATAAGTTCACGGTCCAGAGGTGACAGTGAAAACAGTGAACATAAAGTTACAGAGTGAAAAAAACAAGACTTACAGTACTTCTCTTCTTTGTAAACTCAAAAGAGAACTTAATTTTCTGTCAATTCACAAAATTGGACAGAAATGGTATAGACTAGTCTGTACCAATTTACTCTCCACATTTCTGCAACAGAATTCCAGCATCTATCAAATATACTACCGTAACTGTTTCATACAGAAATTTGTACTTTTCTTCTTTGTAAACTGAAGAGAAGTTAGTTTCCTGTCTATTCACAAAATTGGACAGAAATGGTATAGGGTAGCCTGTACCAATTTACACTCCACATTCTGCACTCTTACTAGAACTCTAGCATCTATTATACTGCCGTGACTGTTTTCTACTGGAAAGTGTACTGCTTTTCTTCACAAACTCGAAAGAGAACTATTAGTATTTTGTCTATTCTCAAAATTGGACAGAAATGGTATACGGTAGCCTGTACCAATTTACACTCCACATTTCTGCCCTCTAACTAGAATTCCAGCATCTATTATACGACCATGCTTCATACAGGGATGTGTACTGCTTTTCATCATATTCATGTTATGGTAGCTGAAATAAAGCTTTATTAATCCATTCATTTTGCAGGGTTTGATAACTAGAAACTTTGTGACAGATTATTCTTGCTTCCTTTAAGCAATTGCTCTGTCAAATTACTCTGGGACACTGTCTAATAAACAGAAATGAAGCTATTTGTCAGACAGCTTCCTTATGATTAAAAGTCTTCCTTTATTTTGTGATGCATTGTTTTTGAAACCTTCATCAAAAACCATGTTTGACAAAATGATAAGGAGAATGATCTACAATATTGTGGGAAAAATACACTCTTTTGACTATTCCACAGTGTTGTTGGCATATTGCTCTTGCCAGATGATCTGTTGTTTAGTAAAGGTAGAAATATTCTTAACAAGAGTCAAGTTCTCTAAACACATGGGGTAGCAGCATCATACTGGGCCAAATCTGACACAACTTTTCTATGAATAGCATGACATAGAATACTTATAAGACACTTAAAGATAAACATAGATTTAAGATTTTTCAACTCTTAAGGGTAGCATTAAAAGATTCAACAGCATGGAAGCTGATTTAGGAAGTACATCATGTATCTTTAAAAAATTTGCACAATTCAAAATTCACTGACTTAAAAAACAAAAGAAAGGGAAGTCAGCAAAAGGAAACCTAAATTCCTTAGATATGATACTGGAAGTATGAATGTCACTAAAATACTTCAGAAAATGATTTAGATTAGCTTTTTAACTTGACATCGGGTATGCAGAAAGAAATATCATCATTTCATCTTAATTGTAGAAATGATAGAATTCAACAGCACATGTCAAGGGATTCAATAGATAAACACAAAATGTAATGGACCTCAGTGCACTCCTATCCTTATCCATTGATTTTTATATCACAACATAGCTCCCATCAACTACAAGACATCCTACTCCACCTATAAGAGTCATAACTCTAAACCTCCCTGCCAAACTCCTTCCAACCCTTTACTAGGACATGGGCGCATTAAATCATACTGTTGAAAATGAAGAAATCCGTCTTCATTTTCCCTTGACAAATCCTAGCAAAAAAGCTCATTCCAACAGTCCGCGATCCCTCTGGCCATTCTCTTTTTCATTATTTCTGCTACGGACTTCATTACGACAGACCATAAAGCGAGCGTCTAACAGTTGGGGGAGAGGGGAGCACGCTAATTGGCAGACCCGAAAGCAACAAAAGCTCATATCCCAGAATGGTCTGTCTCTTAAACTCATACGAACTGTCATCAGGGGAAAATGAACTCTTGGTATGAAAAATATAGCTCGTGTAATGCCCTCCCAAATCCGGCAATATTGGCCATAAATATCACCAAAAAGTTTCAATTACTGTGAGGGCTAAATTTGTTTTTTTCAGATGTCTTCCACTTGGACTACATTTTGGTCCTATACTGAATATTGAAAAAGACTTTGTTTTATGATACCCTCTGGTTTTTTTGACAAAGAGGATATTTCACAAGTCATTACAATTATCTTGTATTAAATGAATTATGATATTGAAGGTTACTTGAAGGCCAACCACAATTTGTTTAAAGCTGCTAGTTGATGAAACACTGACTTCTGTATGTAAATAACTAAATAATTTTACCTTTTTGTATGGTAAAATAAACATGCTTCTGTCTGGCTCCTAGAACCATAATCTAAGTGTTTGAAAAACTATTTTTTTTGCTAAATGACATTCAAACTCACACTGCTGTCCCTGTTACTGAAGAGAGCATTTACACTGACACTGCTGTCCCTGGTACTGTAGAGGATTCACACTACCACTGCTGTCCCTGGTACCTACATTTTGTATTCACATTGACACTGCTGTCCATGGTATTTACATTTTGTATTCAAACTGACACTGCTGTCCCTGGTACTGAAAAGAGCATTTACACTGACACTGCTGTCCCTGGTACTGAAAAACATAAAACACTAACACTGCTGTTCCTGGAACTGAATGACATTTCAACTGACATTGCTGTCCCTGGTGCTGAAAAACATAAACACTAACACTGCTGTCCCTGGTACTGTAGAGGATTCACACTACCACTGCTGTCCATGGTACTTATTCACACTGACACTGCTGTCCTTGGTACTGAATGACAGTTGAACTAACAATGCTGTCCCTGGTGCTGAAAAACATTAACACTAACACTGCTGTCTCTGGTACTGAAAGAACATTCCCATTGACACTGCTGTTCGTTGTGCTGAAGAACTTTCACACTGACAATACTGTCCCTGGTAATGAATGAACCAAACTAACAGTGAGCTACAGCGTACACCAAAAGAGAACTTTTCTACCGACAACTTTATCTGCAACCTGTTTGCACTCCATTGGTCAAGAATTTCAATTGCGAGTCAGCAACAGGGTAAAGTACTTTTGGACATGCAGATTGAGGAGCCGTGCCATCTAGATTTAATCTTTGCATTACTGTCCGAAAGAATTTGGAGTGTGCAATGCCTGGGCAGGGTCATCAGTCATCCTTCCCTTAAAGTGTCGTTGCAAATTTGCCTTTTAAGATGGAGCAACTTTGCCAAAGGCTTTTAAGAAGAGTCAAGAAGTTTCTCCCCCTCCTTTCTGCCTGGGTCTCGTTCGTGACAGGCTTTGTACGGCGGCGGGTCGATCAGTCAATCCCTAAGACGGAGAGGGTTCGTACGTCTTCTCGTTTGGCCACCGGATCTTTCGCAATTTTTACTAATTGTAGATTTGGTGAAAAGTCATGAATTTGGGAGGTTTGGGGATCGCGGTGATCAGTCATTTTGCGGGGGGAATGTCAGAGGAAATCACGTTAGCCCGTGGTCGGATTTAGCCTAAAGGAGGAGCGATAAGCCCCACTGACACGGGGAGAAAAATGATGCATGGCCACTGACCATACATCCATCAACCGGTCGTGGGCTGACTCCCTCTTTGACCAATGATACCTTGCAGCACTTCCCTTCTCCTTTATTAATAAAAATGGCATTCTTCTTCCCGGAAAGGTCTTGGCTCCCGGAATTCACAAGTAGCCTCTACTGCCCCTTACGAGATGTAGTTCTGGGTGGAAACAGAATCTCGGTTGTTTTTGTAAGAGTTTGTTTCTTCATTTAGAAAACATGGAGGAAGATAATGAATCTAATTACTCATGATACAACAAACTGTCTTAATTTTCTGAGAAAAAAAATTTGATAAATAGATATATTTTGAAAGATTATGGTTCCTAGAATTGACTAACGGCCAGTACTGCCCCTTAGTAAAGGTTAAAGGTGGAAATGACATTTTAGTTGTCTTCTTTGTGTCAGTTTGATTCTTCTCTTTGCAACAAGGAAGGACACATTTACACAACAGTTTTGATTTTTCTCAGAACAAAAAAAATATTTGAAAAAGAAACATATTCATTTTCTTCCAGGAAAAGTTGTGGCTCCTGGAATTAACAAGTAGACTTCACAGCCCCTTAGTACTGGGTGCAAATAAAATTTTTGTTAGGTCCTTTTTTGCATCCGCTTGTTTCCTCCTATGGAAAACATTGACGGGAGGTTTCTGTCAAAACTAAAACTACAATTCATATGACATTTTGGATCTAACAGAGCAAAAATAATACTCGCTGAAGAAGAATATTGCCAAATGGTATCACATTAATTTTTGTTGAAACTGGCTGAAAACTTGATTTGACTTTGATTTATTTGCATCAATACCATAGAGTGACTCAGTGGTCAAGCTTGCCACTTTGAGCTATCACAAAATGCTTATAAGTCTCTCTGTCGATATGGCTTAACCCTATCCCTACTGATGTGGATTTAGCACACTAATCTGCATTGTATATTGGTTACAAGGTTAGGCAGCAAGGGGAAGGTTAAAATCCCTTATAAGCAGTAGTTTCAACAGTTAGCATTATCAATTTTACAGAAAATGTGAGCCAGAAAAGGTCATATTCTAGGTAATACAAGGTCTAAGATGGACAGGCAGGACAGTGGTAGGATGGTCTTGTGGTTAGGGTTGTTGACTTAGAATCCAAAGGTTCTGGGTTTTAATCATTTGCAGGCCCCAATGTTGTGTCCCAGGGAAAGGCTCTTTACACCTATTTCCTCACTCTACTGAGGTGAAAATGTGTACCTAGCTTTAAAATTTGTTAGAGATGTCCTCTCGGATGGTACGTAAAGCCAGAGGTCCCGTGTTTGAGGAGAGCCATACTTTTCAAGCATGTTAAAGCACCCACCACACTTATCAAAAATAGAAGGGGTCCATCCCAGTGTGAGTGGATCAAACATTACAGTCCGGTCTAACACAGCTTGTATCTTATCAGGGGTGGGCAGCAGTCGGCTAGTCTTCAAACCACTCTCCCAAGCGGTTCTGTCCAGGGGGTTCACACTGGTTAGGCCACACACCTTAATGCACTTCTTTCTCCAACCAAGATTTCCTATAATGTAGGTCTACAACGACTTCTGAATAAAATGAAATGAAATGTGACCCACATCCCTGAAGGGACCTCGGGTATAATCTCAGGCCTAAAAAAACAAAAAGCAAAATACTTTACAGAGACAGGAGGACGGCTACCGGAGAGAGCCTGCTGTGACACCCTCAGTCCTGCCCCCGGGCTATACGACACACTGTTAATGATACTGCCATAACCTCTGCACACCTTAAGAATGAAAAATGGTCAAAGACCTTGAAAATAACAGGTATTGATGCGGTCATTTTTCTACTTTTCTTGCAGCTTATATAAATTTTTTACCATAGACATTTGTAGACACAAATTTGTTGATTATCAGAAAGTTTTCTCTTAGTATAGACATGGATCGTTAAATGAGTGCTCTAGCTTGTACATTTCAATGAGTTTGTAATATACATATTTTGTACATGTACAGAGTTGCTATCACTTTCAGCACACCATCTAACAAAAGATTATTTTGCTGACAAAGGCATTTTAATGGTTGTGGCAAGATTTCTAAGCTGAAATTGTACAATGAAATAAGTACAATGTACAAAAGTTTCAAATTCATGTGACAGAATTACAGATTGCATGAGGATGTATTAATCAATAAGATCAGCAATAAATGATGACAGAACCAACTGCTGGTAAGAGCAATAAGTACCCCTTTTTGTTTCCTTTGAATTTCAAAATATTACAACCTGTTGTTGTCTCAAATCTTGTTGTCCACATAGACTCTCAGAAAAAAATTTGACACTATTTCTTCGTGGTTGCAAATTACACAAATCGTACATTGCTATATAATTTCAAAATATTACAAAATTTGTCGTGGTCACACTGTATCCTTCAAAAAGTACACATTATGATTAACACCTGCTGTTGTCTCAAAGCAAAGTCATCGACTTAGACACTTGAAAACAAAAATCTCCTTTTTGCTTCCATTGAATTTTAAAGTGTTACACCTGGCACATTTTTCATGGTCAAACTGTATCCTTCAAAAAGTACACAATTTACACCTGTTGTTGTCTCAAACAAAGTTATCCACTTAGACCCTTGTAAAATAAACGACAGCGCTTCTGACACCGGATGATTTCTGGTATCAGGAACTTGCAGACCGTGCTCTCCTGAGAGAGAAATGACTTTTGATACGGCATCGTGTCCGGGGCCTTGTCCCTCGCAAAACATACACAGATCTCGGTTACATCTCCCTAGCCAGGGGGCGTACATTATACGGCCGATGATGGGATGGTAACCTCCGGACCACGTGTCATGCGATGATGGATGACCAAAGATGGGACAGATGTTTGGGCCTTGGTCAGTTAGCTCCCGGTCAAATCTTCTAATACACGGCATGTCGGGACTCGTGATTTAGGGGAAAATGAACTTTATATCATGGACCAAGCCTGGAATTAACTCAACTTAGCTCCATTTGAAAAAGATAAGGGAGAAAGAGGGGGAATGAATGGTTAATGTAAATGTGCGTATGACCAGTTCAGCATATGTCATACCATGATGCATGGGTGGCTCTGGCTAAGGAGAGGGCCTTAGGAGTGGGCAACTTTATGATAATCTGTGCCAATCAATACAATGTTACTCTTTGAATTCTCTGTACAGCAGAATATTCACATCAATAAACACTTTCAAGGAAACAAACTTTCAACACTCTATAGGTGACAAAAATGCATCAGATGAAATTTGAATTAACCCATTTCATATAACATTAGAACTGACACTTACAAGTGAATCTTGTTTATCAAAGCAGCATTATTATGGTTAAGTTCTATAGGGTCTGGTTGCATTTGTCGCACATTAGCAAACTATTTTGTATAGGGTATTTTTGAGATAGTCATGCGTGTGTCGCACAAGATTCTTGTTAACAGAAAGGCTCGTCTTAGATCCTTCTCTGTGGTTGTTTCTGTCCTAGCCTGCTAGAAAATCCTACGGTATCAAAATCGCACCACGATGCATGACATGATGTGGCCGTATCATTGGACCAGAAACCACTTTAAAAGGGACTGTGGGTTTAGAGAGATTGGAAATAAGTTTTAGAACTATTTCCAAACAAGCAGAGAAACTTCTCCTATATTGACTCCTGATGCTAAAAGAACAGAGGAGTTGCCCAGACCTCTCCTTAAAGAAACTGAATGAAAAAAGATACAAAAACGGAAGCTCTGCTGCAGTACCAAGGTCACATACCAGGGGGCCCAAAATCTACCTTGAATTTTGGCTTCCCAACGCCCGCCCATATACCAAATATCATCGACATCCATCCAGAGGTTCTTGAGTTATGCTGACTAAGAGTAGTGCGTAAACACAAACAAACAAACAAACAAACAGACAGACAGACACACCCAAAACTATATCTCCATTTTTTGTGGAGATAATAAGGACTCGAGGTTCTTTCAGTTGAAACCTTCAATAAATCTCATGCTTGATATATAGAACTGATTGATACAATGTATGACAAGAAATACTGGAGGACAAACTTTGCTTATAATCCAACTCTGTAGAGTAAAAGGATAGATAGACAGATAGATAGAAAGATAGATTCCAACTGGCATGATTTTGAACCCCCATCCCACAATTGAATCTATGACATTAGGACCCTATCCCCCCTCCCTCTGGCAATGGCCTTATGTCCAAACCAGTCATTATAATGATTTATTACCAGGCACCGAAGATGAATTCCAATAGCTTGAGGCAGGGCCCATGACCAACTGACCACTGTTTTATTATGCACAACGATCCGTGCAAGATGAACTTTCGGCTTGGTCAGTTCTGGGCTGTTGGTAGGAAATTAGGAGGACCACGCCTGAAGTCATGCACACAGGGCGTTAGGGGCATGGCTGGTCACACAAACAGACTTCTAGAAGATACTAGTAGTTTGGGTACTCATTTCAGACAGCATGTTACTGTTAGGGACATGGCTGGGCACGCAATCGGACCTCTACAACATAGCCTCATTTCAGACAGTATGTTAAGGACAGGTCAGACTTCCAGAAAATAGCCTGGGTACTTACTTCACACAGCACGTTAGGGACAGGCCTCAGGTCAGACCAAAGAACATCTAGAAAATAGCCTGCGAGTGGGTACTCATTTCAAAAAGAATATGCTAGGGACAGGCCTGGTCAGACATCCAGAAAAAAGCCTGGGTACTCATTTCAGACAGTACAAAATGGACAGGCCTGGTCACACATACGAACTTACAGAAAATAGCCTGGGTACTCATTTCAGACAGCATGATAGAGATAGGCTTAGTCAGACAAACTATATTTGTAAGATTTTAGAAAATAGCCTTCAATTGGTACTTATTTCAGACAGCATGTTAGGGACGGGCCTAGTCCCACAGTTTAGACACAGTTTCAGAATTAGCCTGGGTAATAATTTCACACAGCATATTAGAACAGGCCTGGTCATACATTCGTATACATAGTTCCAGCATTACATGTAAAATCATTTCAGCCCCGGCAACTTTTTGTGACTTCCAGAAAAAAACATGTACTAGGTAGTTGTTTCTGCCCACTTTTCGCTGTTGTAAATTCATTTTTTTTTGTGCTGAAAAGGGAAAATAGGCTTTTGCTTTGTTTCAAGTTCACTGTTAAAACATTTCTGTAGTACAGTTAGTGATACATTGGAACTCATATTCCAGGTGTGACAAATTTGCAATGGAGAGGTCACTGCGAAAACTGTGAAAGCAAAACTATAATATTTTAACATTCACTGTAACAGTAGTCTTTCTTGTCCCCTTTTCAGCATACCTACCCCTATCCATTAGGCTATATAGATAGAATGGTTCAGCATATTGTATCATCCTTTTCCATGCGACTTCAACCCCATTTGTGGCAGTTAACTTAAGTTTCCTAAAGTTGCCAGAAACTTCCTTGACCATCTGAGAGTGACAACAGGTTTGACAAATGCAGGAAATAATCAGTAACCATCAGCTATATGTGACTCTGTGATATACAATTCATCACCGCGATCCCCCAAAACTTATCAGGAAAAAGGGAATACATGCCCTCCCCTTGGGTGACCATTACACATATCCTCATAAAGATAGAACAATTATTTTCATGATCTAGGAAGCGCTCTGGGCAGCAGAGATATCCCGTAACAAGACGCACGCGGTGACCTCACCGGAAAAGAAAGTTTTCATTGATTGGCTCGGGGTACGTTAACTGCATGCCGTGTCAAATCTTGGCATCCGGAAACATGTTGGAAACATTAAAATACCTGACAAATGTGCAAATGCAAAGTCAAGACCTTCAAATTTAGATCTGTCTTTGCTTTAAAATTGTTAATATCAGAAGTGCTTTTTTGAATCAATTCTACTAAAAGAATTCAATTTTATGAGGCTAAATTTTGACAATTCTACAGTAGAAAGAAAAGGGATTTGACTGTATGAAATGTTCTTAGACTGATGGCAAGTCATTCTACTGTACTGTACATTTCTTGTGCATGATCTGATTTAGAATGCCTTTTCCTTAAAAAAACAACAAAAAAAGAACATTGAGAAATGCTAAACCTTGTGAATGGCTCTAAACTGACTATTTTGTACTGGTAAGTAGTTATTCAGCACCGTGGACAGTGCCAACAATGGTTTGGATTTTTGCTTTCTCGACACATCTTTAGAGCAGGCATCTGTCCAGGATTCATGTCTCTGCCTGAGGGAGTGACACACCAACACTTTCTTGCTCGTCGTGTCATAACTTTCCGTTTTTTCCGTGTGAAACGTGGCGTGTCTTCACCCGGGGCGAGCACCCTCGCCTCTGTCCACATAAGCTGGAACTCCACGATAAGGCGTATCCGCCAAACGTGTCACGACATGGTTTAATGTTTGCGCTCTGACTTGATACTGTTTAGCCAGGGGTGCTGATACATTTGGCCATATGGAGATAAGGCCGGATACATTATTTGATTGAACAACTGATCGCGGCGCGGGCGGCTGTCCGTATTATGACCAATGGTCAGTTTACGGCGGCTCGTGCGCCGCGGACTGTAAAATTGGATCACAACGTGGACCGAGATAAACACCGTAGCCGCGGTATCCTGACGGCGAAGTATTTTCCTCTGACACATCATAATTTTCCAGCGTTCAGAATCAGATTGTGGTTCCAATGAATTTAAGTCTAAACGCTGTGCTCAGTGAAAATAAATGACATCAATTTTTTATTATGAGTAAGTTAGAACTGAACTGAAATATATATCAAAACTAGTACAGTTCATCCTAATATTTCTTGACTTGACTGTGGCTGGAAAATAGGTTGCAAGCTATCATTGACAAAACAAATTCTGGAATCAGAAATGGTAAATCAAGTTTTCTGACAATTCTAACAGATTCTTTCAAGTATATAGAAAGACATTCATTGACAAATCAAGTATTATGTTTTGGACCTGCCCTATTGGATGCGCACAATATGCTGAAAACTTGAGAATTTTTTTCTGGTACAAGTTTTGCAACTCGCAATGGAGTTTTTCTTTCTACAGAAAGATCTGAAATCAACATCTTTGGAAATTTCTCCTACATGTATACTAGCATTTTCACACAGTAAACAATAATTGTTATACTCATACTTCATTATGCAACTACTAGTATCCCAAAAAATATCCCATAAATCAGGGCTGTCTACAGCTTTTAAAATTATTTCCCCACTCACTGTTTGGGAGCCCATGTTGTTAATTTTCATTTTCAAATCCATAATTTCATTCGCTTACAAAAACACATTTTCGTGAATTTCACTTCAAGAAATTCTGATTTTTGGACGGACAGGGGGAAATTTTTTCTGTCCAAACAAGAAAATTTCCATCCCAAGATGAAGGGACGGGTCTTGGAGACAGCCAAGTTCTCAACAGACATGAAAACTAAAAAAAGTGAGGATAAAAGATGACCAATGCAGACATAAATGATGGTTAGGTATTCAGCCCCCAGTCGTGACGCCCATGACAAAACACCGAGCATGTAGGTTAATACACTGGTATTGTTTATGTTTTGCCATTGGCATAACCCTACAACTTTGTACCTAACGATCCCTGCCAACACTTTCCTTCAAGGCTTCAAAATACCTGCAAACGTTTTGATCTAAGGCCCGAAAATGAAGCATCGTAACCTACCAGTTGACAGTTTCTAATTTGAAAATTTCGACGTTTTCCCAAGGGAGCTCCTAGCAAGGCTATCAGATGAAATGATCTAGCTCTAATGTTAATACTTTGTTTGTACGGGGTTGTATGTCCCGAGGCTTTTCATATTTCACCTGTCTTTGGCATGGTAAAAAAGTGTCTTTCCTCCAATTTTGGGACGTTTCGCACTTTTTCAATGTTGCATTTATCTACAAGAATTAGTCTGATGATTCACACTAGCATCGTTAACTGTTTTAAAAGAGGATAAGTCGACAATATTTCCATTGGCTGGGATCAGATAAAGTTGGGAAGGGAGATTAGCATGCGGGTTTTTGTGGTGTCTGCTGCCCCAGGCCTTCTAAATGCACGGCCATCCGTCAAGCGTGACCACAAGTCACCGGGCTGGGATGGCCACACCACAGGAATCGCACATCTGCAATATCTCTTTGTTTCAAAGACTTGGGAGCAACTGTCCACCTGGCTAAGCAAGATGTACACATTTTCAACTGCAAAGCATCTTAAGACGTTGTCAAGGAATCAGTGTCCTTGCTATAAAATGTAATGTCATAGAAGTGCTCGGATTGACTCAAGTTTGCTTGGAAAAAGACTCTAGTCGCAGGAATCGCACATCTGTCATATTGCTTTGTTTTGGAGACTCATGGACAACTATCCAGCTTGCTGAAGCAAGACTTACATATTTCAACTGCAGAGCATCATAAGTCTTTGTCAAGGAATCAGTGTCCTTGCTATAAGAAGTGGTGACATAGAAATGATTACAGCAATTGACTCATTTCTTGGAAAAATATTCCATTCCAAATTCATTTGTGTATCAGTAATCACAACTACATGTTGTTTCAGATTTGAGTGAGGCCTACCAACACAGAATGACCACCAAGCTGAAGTCGCCACACCCATAGACGGAATATATGCTCATGTTGTATGTAAGCTACCAGTTTGATCAAGTGACGTCATCAATAAAAGTGACAGAATCATTTTTATGTACTGATTTCATACAATCAAAACTTTGGGTTGTTTTTTGTTTTTTTGCAAACTGCATTTAACAAAGTATTTCATACATGGGTGTATTGATGTCTTACTCAGTGTCAAGTTGACCGTTTGCACTTAATTTGACTCCCCATATCAGTTTTCAAACCATGCAAGACCAGAAACAGTTTTGGAATATAAGCTTACTGAAGTTGCTCCTGGCATGTTTTTAACAGTATATCTTATATTTATTTCAGACACCAGCTGGCCAGTAAAACATGTAGACATAATATATCAAGGACACATAAAGTTATAAGATACATTTATTAGTCTCCACAGTACAATGTATGGGATCAGGACAATTCAGCTTTTGCCAACTCCGCCCAGTGTACTCAGCCCAAGCCATGCACCCTGGTCAACTTCAGTTGGGTTAGGGTGTTGGGCTGAGTAGATCAGGATGTTCGGCCGTGCTGGTCTGATAGGCCAAAGCATCTCACATCCCTATGTATGATTGCGTTTCTTGCAGATAATCAGGATTTTTTGCTAGCAGAAATTTCATTAGGCATTCTGTTTGTGTAAAGTTCAAAATACATGTCTCACACTTGTAACTGTTCTTTCTTGTGCTCAATGTATCTTGCATAATTGGAGTGGTATTAGCAAACAATGCACCTTGCCATACCTCTTGACAAGTTGATATTTATGAACATGAACAACTTTAGCAACATAGATCAACAAGCTGTCTAACTTGAAACTATACACTGAAAATGTTTTCTGTAATGTTACCTAAAATTTGTGCAGGGTTATAAAAAGTACCTTGTAAGATACATCAAGAGTGGTGGGTTCTTTAAGATGATCAACGTGTAGCCCTTCTCAAACACCTGTATTTACTTGCTAATGCTTATTTCTGATAGCTAATGCATAATCTAGTTTAGGTTGCCTTTTCCTTAATAATCAGTACAAAACAAAAACAACAGCATTGAGAAATGCTAAACCTTGTGAATGGCTCTAAACTGACTGTTTTGTACTGGTAAGTAGGTATTCAGCACCGTGGACAGCACCAACAATGGTTTGGATTTTTGCTTTCTCAACACATCTTCAGAGTGACTCTCCTCAAACACAGGACCTCCCATTTAAATAACATCCCTTCAGAGATGATGTCCCTAACCATTCATTTATTTTCACCTGAGTTGAGTGAGGAAATAGGTGCAAAGTGTCTTTTCTAAGGGTACAGCATCGGGGCCTACCTGGGATTCAAACCCAGAACCTTTAGACTCAAAGTCAACAACCCTAACCACAAGATCACATTTTGCGGATCATATCTTTTGCTAAGTCCCCACCAAATCTCCTGTTACAGAAATCACCCATCCCGCCATGCTTTCCATTCACACGTTAACCTGTGAAAGGGTTTTTTGATGGTGAACCAAAGTGCTATCCGACTTAACTTCCAGAAAGTCGGGGGATAACTACAGAGATTGTTCCCTTAATTGATTTGCTTGACTGCACTCTAGCCTGCCTCTAAACCATCTTCTTCACTCCCGGAAGGTTTCTTTATCAGATGAAATGTTGCGTACGATTGATGATGCGGTTTACCCGTGTCCGGCCAGGGGCCATTGCGATGGTTTTTATGATCCGGCCACACGGCAAACAATTGCCGACTCCGAGAGAAATCACGCCAAAAGACGCCGACTGGGACCGATCTTGCGGAGTCAAGGAGACCGTGCCTCTTATCAAGATGGGACGTATGGTAGTTTTTGTCGGAGGGTAATACAGGGGGGATGTAATGTCACAGTCTTTAAGAGCTCCTAGTAAATCCTATAAACCAACTGTCCTTGTACGTTTGTGAACATTTTTTAGAATGTCTGAGTCGTTTCTTGAATTGTTTATATAGAACTTAAGAATATTCTTGATGCTTTTCATAAGTCCAAAGTGAACATTATCTCCTGATTGAGAAAAAGCTGCCGGATGGGCGTTTGAAACGTCTGAGTATCCAGTAGTAAAGAATCAATTCTATTCCTCTCTTCCTCTTCAACTGTCCTTGTGTTTTTGTTTGCTGCATTCTTAACTTTTTCTTTCTCTTTTAGTTTTACACTTCCAGTGCAAAAGCAACCAACAGTTGAGTTTTAGCAATATCATAGCATAAACTTCAGAAGGTGTGAAATTTTTCTGTAAGTACTACACACTAAGTTAAACACTTTTTCCTCTTCTGTCAGGTAACGTTACCTGCAAATCCTTCTACCACACAACTGCTGCTTCTACTACAGTAACACTGATTTGTTGAAACACTTTGTGGTCATTTTGATGCGTTATTCTGTATTTTTCAACTGCTGCACTCCTTTCTATTTCATTGCAAAGGAAGTACATGTAAGACTCAGTCTAAAAATCCAGTCATCTCTTTGAATAATCAACAGTTTCAAATTCACCCTATATGTCTTGTCTATTTCAAACCCTTCATAACAATGTGGAGATAAGAATTATCGGGTCAATAAATGATTCGTAAGGGATTAATTGTGATAAGATCAGTTACAAGATATTGTGGTTTCAGTGATGTACGGCCCACGGCTAGATAGCATGTGCTTCGTGTGGATTAGCAACAAAAACACGTTCCTCAAAAATGTGATTTTCTAAATCATACTTTTATGGTAATCTCCCATTATGGTATCGAATATCTGATTTCAAGTACAATGATGGCTGTTACATAGATGAAGGTTGGACATTAAAGTACTTTACAGTAGAAAGATAGCGGACGCTATCTGAAATGTCTGACTCTATTAGAAACATTATCCAGTTGTTTGATTTATCAAAATGTATAATAACTGATGATCTATAAGGAGTCAGCAATGATTTTTGTTAGGTTTCTGTACAATGATTCAGATTTTAAAAATCTAACATTGCTAATTTCGAGGAAAGTTTCAGCATGCTCACAGTGCAGGTGACACGCATTGCACAATTTTGCAGATCAAAATGCAGATAGGAAAAAAAGTTTGTGGCATGTTTCTTGTAAATCTATCATCTTTATAAACTTTGTAAAAAGCTCCAAACCATTTCCCTATAGGCTGTCAAAAGTGAACGCATGATTGTTTATTTTGTCGCTATGGGAAAGAAATTCATTATCGAATTGTACAACAAGAAAAAACATACCTTTTGGGATTTAAACTCTTTAAACATTGGCATTTTTTACGACAAACAATGACAAGTAAGACACAAGCTACAATACGCGCTATTTCCCAAGGGGGTGTGTTTTAAAATGTGGGACAGCGCAATATAAGAACTGTTCTGGTCCATTGGCGGACTCTGTTATGGCTTTGGGCACAACATTACTTGTGTAAGTCTCTAATGTCTCTCCTAACTCAAGGGAACAGGTACATTACATCCGTAAACTCAGGTCTTTCCTCTTCATTACTGAAGCCACCAGGCAATTGAAATCATCGGTCTTTTGTTGACGGGCCATTATCCAAACTTAAAGCAGCCTTCGTTAGAAAGACTCTGCAAACTAGACAAAGTCCCAAGTATTTTCCCAAAAGAAAAACTCTAAGACATCTTATTGATGGATATCCTATATGAATTATGTAGACAGACATATGTTGAATATATCAAAAGTAAGCACGGAAAATGGATTTTATTATTCGGTTCTCATTTTTGCTCCTTTTCTGTCATCCAAACTAAGATAAAACAACTTATATCTGTTTCCAATATATTCAGGCCAGTATCTTTCAATTGTAATATGAGTATACTAGGTAATGATGAAAAAAAAACATCTGAGAAAAGTGTTAACATTGCTATAAACATGAAAAATGTCTAAATCTAACACATATATAGGCCTTTAAATATGAAAATAGAGACACTTAATTTTTTTATTTAATGGGAAACTTTTCTCTCTTGCAGAATTATACCGGGATTGTAATTGGACCAAGAAGACAGTACATTATGACACTTACTGATTTGATAAAGACTCTATCAAGCACATTTTCATATCTAGTTTATATATCTTTGCTGGATTTATACATCTGATGACCATCATGCTACAGAGGCTCACAGCAGAGTTCCACGGAGCTGCAGACCTGCCACGCACTATCCGCGGAGTTCCCTGACACCATGAGTGTGTATACAGAGAACTTGACTCAGCATCTAGAGCCCCTCAATTCTAAATGACCGCTGGCCTGCATGAAGCGGCCAGATTGGAACCCAATCGTTTCGGACGACATCTTCCGACTTCCCCGTCTCCTTCCCTTTACAGCAAATTATGGGGTCGACTGTCTGCGGACCGCGTCCTCATTACCCCCTTCTGCCTCAATACACCATTAGTACCGGCGGAAACAAGAATTACCGAAAAATTACCCAAAGTTTGGGGCATTACTGCCCAAGGAACAATGGGCATGATGAGGTATTTTGGCCGGAGTGCACCGGGCGGTCGCGTAACGTGCGTTTCTTTCGAGGCGGGTGGTCGGTACGCGATCGTGACCTAGACGCATAATGAGACATAGTAATTGGTCAGCCTACGCCGCGCTCCCAAGAAATGTTGTTATACTCTTTAATAACAGGGAAGGGCATTCATCACGCCTCATTTGCATAAGTGGACGGGATTTACGTGTTCCGAATTCTTCGTACGCAGAGTCGGCGGACAGTGCGGTCGACCTTCCATGCTAAGCACGTAGATCGTGCATCGCTGGTATGCAAAACGGAATCTCCTTCGCAAATTACTACAAAGTGAATCAAGCCATCGTTGTCTTGATCGACTTAACAATTGATAGGAACAAAATCTCAATCATTTTCATATTGATGAAATAAAGGAGAACTACATTACTGGCAAAAGCAACAACTTTTCAAAATAGTAACCTCCAATAGATTGCACACTCCTTGACAAGATTACTTTCCAGAAGCTCCCATTTCTCGTTAACAGTTTCATACAGAAACTAGCCATAGAAAATCTCAGATTTCTTGTTGGTAACTTGTTTTGCAAACTAAATGTATTTTGCAATGAGAATTGTAAACAAACTCCTCTACTATTATGATAATGTAAAATTTTCCATACATACAAGAATGTAGGATTTCTAAGCTACAATCTAAATATCATGGTAACTCAAGCTGATGTTACACTATAGTATATGTCACACCATTGATTGAAACAACTTAATAAGTCGAACACATTTCACTTCAGCTTCTGCAAGTACGCACATTTCTTGAAAGGTGGTAAAAGAAAAGCTTTGAAATTCTTCATTAAAAATGATCTTTTGCCTTTATCAACATTTTGTTTTTAAATACAATTTTCTCAGTCACTATATATATAAGTTATCAGAAATGATAAGTAGACAGTAATTGCAACAGCCCTTTACCCAGTAGTGCAAGAAAGGAAAGAGTTGTCACTAGGGGTGGATACCGGTTCGCCTTAATAATTAGGTCCAAGTCCAATATTAAGCATAGAGAATAATACTGACACGCTCATCTATAAACCTTTCTTGGTGAGAAGACTTTCAAGATAAACCAGTGTTTGATATTTGAATGTTGCACTTATTTTTAAATGCCTTTTTTGTCAAAGGGGAGACTCAAAACACTTTTTATCAAACAAAATAGAAAATATATTTGTACTTTGTTCAGTTTTTTTTTTACTCAGGTTTTGGCTTTCAGTTTTTTTGGACACGGTTCTTAGATGTTATACATGTAAAGGTCCGAATCAGGTCTAGTGAACCGGTATCCACCCCTAGTGGTCACTTTGCAATCCAAAACTTCACGCTAAATCCCGGAGTAACAAGCGACATTAGGACAACAAGGAAGTCAATTGCCACTGGTCATCCCAATAAGGACTAAGGCCCAGGGATCCTCGTTCTTCTTAATGAATGTAGTTGCGTGCGGACAAGCGGGCTTGTATGGATCTGGGTCAGTCTACGAGTGATGACCGCGCCGGGAAGAACTGACAACACTTCAACCCAACACCCCATCCTAATCACAACCCAGAATTTTCTCACAAAGCCTAGAGAAATAGGCGATTTTTTCAAGTAGCTGAAACCTGTTAGCAAATTGCCCTCACAGTATTTCAGAAGTGATTTCAACATCCATTCCTAACCCCAACCCAGAATTTATCTCACAAAGCCTGAACCTAAGGAGGCAATGTTTTCTGTTAGTGACAAGATCGTTCCAATTCACACAATTTTTCAGTGTGTTTCAATGTTTTCAGCAGCAAAACTCCCATCTTAACAACCCAGAATTTTAGCACAAAGCCTGCCGAGAGCTTTGTTAATAGTGTTGTCACTAGTACGAGATAGTCATTGTGTGCTTACTGTAAGTACAGCTGTTCTGCCAAGACTTGATTTCTCAACAGCAGGAAAAGGAGGTATTATTAATTTCCAGGTTAAAAAAATGTTGTTGTACAGTTGTTAAACAATGGCAACGTATATCCAGTGTCATAAATTTGTTATGCAGAGGTTACCATGAAAAATACAAGAACAAAACCACCGCAAACCTTTCTTGATTTATTGTACTTCAGCCATAGAAAGGTCCTAGTTGATTTCAATGAATTCTTATGACCAAAAACAGAAAAAATTGATACATAAATGATGAAAAAAGGCAAAACAAGTCTCACTACTTTCTTAATGTTTGTGACTATTTTTAACATTGAATTTACAATGCATTTAGATATGAAAAAAAATCCTACTTATTTGACATTTTGTTTCAAACCCCCTTAAGTAAAAAGCGGGACATGTCCCATTTAATCCTATAAGCCCCCTTGACATAATCTTTGCCCCCAGCTTAAATACCTGCCGTCTCCTCTGTCATTTTTAGCCCCTCTGGCGATGCACAGGGTTCCATTTGGGGGTATTATGTGCTTGATATAAATTAGTGTATTTGTTGGTTTTTCGATGAATAAAATACATACAGCTACTTATCATAGGCTTTGATATACCTGGTGTGCTTTGTTGATCTGCTGTGAAACTTGAAATGTTTGCGACAATTTTATTTTTGCAGTTTTTGTGGTGACCTCTTTCACTGCAAATTTATGGTACAAAATATTTGTTTGTGTTTCCAATGTATTACTACTGTACTACTTGTCTCAACCCTGAACTTGAAACACACCACAAAAATAAATGAAATCCCCTGTGTCAAGCTACATGAGCTAGAAGATATTCATCTAGCAATAGAAATAATGATTTGTTTTTATTATGAAATCCTTGATTGTACAAATAAAAGAATTTGTTAGGTGTTGATCAGCAAGAAAACTACAAAAACTGTTATACATTTCAGAAAAAAGGGATTTTCTAAATATACGAGAACATCTCTTAGCTAGTTGTTTGGAAATGTAACACTATTGTACGCAGTGGTCCTTTCCTTGGTGCTGAAAAGATTTCACCTGCAGAAAAACTGTCGGACTATAAGGGTTGCAAAGCAGTATGGGTAAGGAGGTGACCTCTGCTACCTCTGATTGCCTTGTCATCATAATTCTTTGATTATCTTTATTCTTTCTCATATCTTATTTCATAATAGAAAGACAGAACTTGCCAAAGAGAGGAAAGGCAGTTGATAAGAATCATGAAACCACCAAACGACTATCAAAAACATGTTTCCCCAAATTCACAAGACAGACCTGAACACCAGAAGCAGTTAATTTTCCGTGGACTTAAAACTTCGTCTTAAATTTCCTAACAGACCCGGCATATTTTTGCTCCCTCCCAGAGGATGAGACCTTTGCGATCGTATTTCACGAACGTCTGGTTTTAAGGCGAGCTTCTTTCCTCTTTTTCCATCAGGCTAGCTCTCTCGCCACTTAACACAAATACGCCCTGCTCTTTTCCTGACCCTTATAATCATGTTACACACTTGTAGTTACTGAGCGTCGTAAAACTCCGAGGTTGTAGTGCGCTTTTGGGAGACACTCGCTCACAGAGAAGTACTAAAAAGTTGGGCAGTAGAACAGGGTAATGTTACAGCAGCCGAGGGTGATCTTGGCAAACGTTACATTGTGGTAGTTTAAGTTGGAAAAGTATCGAAATCTTTTGTCAATGTCCTTATATGAAATAATGACTTTATTTGGAAATTATCAAATGGTAATGACCTTATATGGAAAGAGGTATTACAGTATGCAATAAGTTTTGTGTGTAATATTTGTAATCATGATGGAATTTAGGAAAGTTGGAGGTACATCGTATTTCTCTTTATATGAGACTTTTCCGCCTTTAGACAAAAAAATCTATTTAGATTGTAAAAGAAGGTACAACTTTTACTCTGTTATCCTTTTTATGTTTTGTTTAGATATTCTATTCTATCATATATCACTTTTACTACTTATATTACTTCATGCGTGGGTCATTTTATGGAGTAGGTAACAAATGCAATCATAATAAAATAATAAAACAAAAATACCACAAACTTTACATCAAGTGTTAACTGTAACTACTGGAACTTAAAATAATCTTTATGATACAAATTACCAATTACATTTTCTTTTTAAGTTAATTCTTAACTTTTAAAATGATATTTTTCTAGGATTGACCTCTGTGCTGTGTAATAATTCCGAGGCCAACCAAATCATGGACAGAGCATATCAGTCATTTATCAAAGCCCGGAATGACTCCGCTGAGTCGATACCATCCCAGTTTCATTATGACATTCAATAAAAATGGGTGAGGTCATTCAAAATTATAAATTCCTCTTTTCCGTGTTACCCTAAATGTTTATAACCATACTGCACATGTTATACGTGACTATAGCGAGTTGGGAATGAGTTAGAAAGGTTTAGATAGGGAGGGAGAGAGAAAATTGTTCTACTTGACCGGGTTGACATGATATAATAGGTTTGGTCAAAAAGGGTTATTCTAACAAGGAAAAACAAACGAGGTTGGGGCAGCCCGGCGCTAACCCTCCACAAATGGCCCGGTGTGGCCGGGTTTAACCTGTTCTGGAGGGTTGATTCGGGCGCACTGAGGCGTCTCTCTGCTCCAGAGGTTAAGAGGAGAGGACACGTCGGGGAGAGGGGGAGTAATTTTGGGCAGACCTACCTTTAGTTGTTAGCCGGGTGAGAAGGCCGGCCATCACGAGGTCACCACCTCGGTCCTAACCTTTAACCCCGCCCAGCGTGCGGACTACAGGCGGGAAGATTTGAATGCCCCCCGGGTAGAGTCAACTCGACGTTCCCCCACTCCATCGTACGCAGCGACTGCGAGAGGTGAGTCTATGCTTCTCCTTCTCTTTCCATCGCTGGAAACGATTTTTTCTGCGGTGTATTCAGGTCTTGCGGTGTGACAGTGTGGAATGTGGTTTTTGTTCAATTTCGATTGATTTCTTAAGAAAGAAAGTCCGACTTAATCCGTTAAGTGATAGTCAAAGGTTTTTGAATCAATAGATTGGAGTTTTACTCGCCTTAATGCAAGTTAAAGACGCGGCAGAACTTTTCTTGGTGTTTTCTGAGAAAGTAAATTGAACGTTGACTCTATCTTTTCCTTTACGAATTTTGGACGGCTACAGTATCTAGAGAAATATTCAGTTTATCTATGGATCTATTTACTTGTTTATCTCTTTATTTTGGACGATTTCATTGCTCTACAGTATAGAAACTTCCCTTTACTTATGTTTTCAATCCGCCGTATTGTTAAGGTACATCTTCCGCCGCCCTCTCTCTGGTTACGAGACCCCAGATAACACTGCAGCGGCGCTTTGATCAGATTATAGCGGCTACAGGTTCAGGAATGATGCACTACCGGGGCCGTGGTAGACTTTATTACTCTTCTTGTTAGACTGCTCTCATCCCGTGTGGCGACACTGTCCATATGACACCCTAATTTGCGGGCGCTTAGCAATTTTTCCCGTATCAGCGTGTCATTTATGTGACTGTGGCGGCGTCCGCTGGGACCACACTCGCCTCACGGCCGCCTGGCGGGAACCAAAATTGGATTTCCCGTGTCAGAGTTCGGAAATTTCTTTTGATTGAGGTATTTCGCAAATTGCCTTGGCAGAGCCGGGAGAAAAGAATAACTCTCTCCCTAAAAATTGAATTTAGCGCGGGGTTGACACCGGGGTAGGCTTGTCGGTGGTGCCGGTCAACCCGAGCGCCGCGCGTATCATTGACAATAATGTAGAAAACGATGAAAAATGACTTTAATTTTGTCGATGTTTTGCGGATAAGGCTTACGCACAGGAGCGCACATCTCCGCACTATACGCCCGTCTTCCCGCTATCAGCCGGGGGCTTGGCGAAGAGTTTCAACCCATCCATCTTCCCAGTCTTGCCGCCGTTCCATTTTCTTCAAATTATGAACGAAATGGAGGGGGCGTCTGGGTTTCCGCCGAAGGGGTCCGCTCTCATTGTCTCCTCACGCCACTGATCAGAGAACTTCCTTGTTTGCTCCAAACCGTGTCATACCTTCAATTTCATGCTTCCTCCAACAGAAATAGAAAACGGGGCTTTTCCGGCAACGCACTAAATAATTACAATTTATATTTATGAGGCCCCGGTTTCAATCATATTTACGGCCTCTGGCTCTGTCCACTGCCGCAGCGCCCTTAAAAATGCATGGATCTTACAATCCACGACAATCCGGCTACTTTATCAAATAGAAGAGGGGGCGCACGCTAAATTGTTGGGAACGACCCCTTCCTACGGAACCTAGCGGTAAAATTTAACCCTCTCCCCTTACCAAGTACGCAAGCATGCAGGCGACTTCTGCCTCTAAGTGACGGAGATTGAACAAGTCCACGGCCCAGAGAAGCGAGGAGAGTCAGGCAGCCCAGCCGACAAGGATGGCAGATATACCGGCTATTACAATTTGTTTGACGGGGCAGGGAGGCGTGAATGATATATAGGGTTAACTCGAAACAATTCGCTCAACACTTTCCCTCGGCCCCAAGCGCCCACACGAGTAGAATGACTAAACTTATAACAACTGTGGCACCGCTTGCTGGGGGTAGCTTCGGACCCAGGACACCGGGATTGTCAATAGGAAAGGCTAGAGGTCCGCTCTTGGGGGAGGGGGGCAGGTGGTAATACTGAGGACCGATGTAGGAATGCCACATGGGGTGTATGATAACGGGGTTTAACGTATTTCGTAACAACTTGTACGGCTATTGAAATAGGCTGGGGTTCATTTCTGGCTATCGTATAGGTCTCAAACGTATCAAGAAAGGTTCAAGTAAATTTATGGTCGATTTTGGTGAAATAAAGCGTTCAATAAGGGCGTATGACGTTATAACGTAGTTTGACTAGTTTTGTAACCCCGACAGAAACTTAAATCACTATTGAAAGAAGGCTGGGGTTCATTTCTGGCTATCGGAAAGGTCTCATACGTGTAGATGGCCTTTTTGGTCGATTTGGGTAAAATGAAACTTAAACATGGGTGTAAAAGTATGACAAGTAAGTTTAACTAATTTTTCAACGCCGTAGAACTACTTGTATCGCTACTGAAACTGAAAAGGGAAGATGAAGTTAATTTCTGGTTAACTTAGATCAAACGACATTCCGATATCTGTAAACAATTGTTTTATCTTCACCAACGACTCCGTAACAACGGAAACTGAAACCCCCAAACTTTCCCTGTCCTTGGTGCTGATTTGTTGGTTCTTGTTGGCCCATGAAATTCCACCGTATGTCAATCATATAAAACTTCTGATTCACAATCACTCAAGTTCTCATGAATTTAACTGAATACTAAGCCATATTTGTGATTCAAGTTGACAGTGAGGTACAAAAAAGGCTCACGTGTTGAGAGGAAACAAATTGCATAGTTTAAAAAGTATGTTTAGAAAAATAAATCAGTTTACAACTACTTCCTTTCAATAATGATTCTATCTTTTCAACGAGGGCTCTTTCTTAGACCATAGTCTGTTTGTTTGCCGTTCTACTCCCTTTTTAATGCACTGTGCATGTTGTTATAATGCATATGTGTCTATGAAAATCACACAAAACACTTTAAGTATCCTACGTGCCCCCAAAAGAATAACAAGGCAACGGATAAAAGGGACTGTAAATCTACATCCACGTTTGCAATGTCATTTTTATTCCAAACTATACTTGATTGTATTTAAACAAAACAGAAAGACTGCAATTTTAAACTTGACTATGAACAACAAACAAGAAGCTTATGTTCAAAACGTCATTGTTTTTGTTTCTTTATCTTTTAGGAAATTTGTAGATTAGAGTCTACAGGAAGGAAAGACGGCATGCACAGTATTTACAGGTTCATTGTACTGGGGAAATTCTCCTAGCTCTTTTCAACAAGCACAATGACCACTGGACCACGGTGTAACGTCCCGTCCTTACTCTTACCCTTTCCAGTAGCGTGCATGTCGGGATTCGAACTCCCGACCTCTAGATCAATTCAGGGACAGGGTCACTAGCCACAGGACTACGTACGCTACCGGTGTAACTCTAGTATCAGCAGTCATACAACTTTCCTGAAAGTCTGATAAAACGTCGCTGCGATACTCAGAACAGTGATATCAAAGCTAAGGCACACTTGGTAGCAAGTTTCGAATTCCTGTCAGTTTTTCTCCATAGATAGACATTTGTAGAAAACTATTGACAATAAATTTCCAGTCTTTCAGGGCAACTATGACTGGTTTTAGTTCTGATTCTAGAAGTATGGAGCAAAACAGTCAGTTTTTCCCGGCGGAAGGTTACAGAAAGACTCCCAAAACATTTACAGATAAAAACGTTTGGTTGTATAGCAAAGAAATTTTAAATTGATTCTGGGTGATTGTATTTATTATCGCACAACGTTTGAAGATGCAAATGCACTAACTAAAGATTCCTCCAATAGACCCTGTCGTCTTCGAGTACGTACTAAGTGAACTGTAGATAAAGCGATTGTTTCTAAAGATCCTTTCCTGGAATTTAATTATTGTTGTTTTAACGGAGCACTGACTGAGACGGAGGGCCAGTCAGTACCAAGGCCTGGGACCATTTGTTTTACTGGAATCAACGGAGGAAAAACTCACTTCCCATTCATCGGTAAATCCAGCTTTTCATTTGGAATAAGGGTAGTTTGTAAGAAACTTAGTTTTTGTCATAGATCTTAGTCTGTCCAATGTTTAAACTACTAGAATGCAAAATGATATAAGCTAAAAGATCAGACTGCATGTTAGTGCATGCTTATCTAGTGCAAAATATTTTCTGGAATCAACGGAGAAAAAAGTTGGAATCACTCACTTCCTATTCATCGGTAGATCTAGCTCTTCATTTGGGAAATTTATGTGGAATAAGAGTAGTTGATAGCTAAAGAAACTTTATTTTTGTATCCTCCACCATAGTCCCTCCCGAATATATTCTATGTAAAAATGATACTATAGCTAGTTAAAAGATTAGACTACTTTTTTACTGTGTGCTGAAGATAAGACTTTCCTTGAATCTACTCTAAGAAAAAAATCAGAATCACTCGCTTACTTTCTATTTATTGGTAGTTTAGACTTTTGATTCGGTAAATGTATGAATAATAAGTGTAGTTTGTAAGAAACTTAATTCTCATCTTAGACCTTAATCTGCCTCGCGTTTAAATCATGTAAAATAGTATAAGCTAGAAGATCAGACTACATTTTAGTGCAGGCTTCTCTAATACAAAATATTTTCTGAAATCAACGGACAAAAAATTGGAATCACTTTCTATCTATCGGTAAATCCGCCATTTGATTCGGTAAATGTGTGTTAAATAATGTGAGTTTGTAAGAAACTTAATTTTCATCCTAGACCTCAGTCTGTCCCATGCTTCTTCTATGTAATACAATATACTAGCTAAAAGATTAGACTACATTTTTGAGTGCGTTTACTTTGTGTAATGATATCCTTTGCTATTGTCCTGAAGTGAGACAAGACATTGCTTTCTCTTCTCCACACTGTTTGCTTTTCTTCAAGTAGACATAGGCCATGCTGAATATAAATACACACCGAAGACTTTGAAGACGAGAAAATATAGAAGTTGTAAACTTCACAACTATTGTCACTTGTCGAAAACTGTGTAAACGTTGCAAGTGACTGGAACTATGTGTTCAAACTCACGGGAGAAACTTTCTTGTCATCTTATCTTTTTTTTTACACAGACACATTTACTAGTGGACGCCAAGCGTATGATTGAAATATTAGAATGGGACCCCAGTGTTCCTCTCAGTCGTAGTTTTACCAAATTCTCCTCCGGGTTGCCATTTGTTTACATTAGAACAAATCCCCTTTTGTAATAAAAATCCTTCTCTGAGGAGGGTTGGAAGTGTGCAAGTGTGCCGGCTGGGGGTTTGTGTCCGACATGGGGGGAGACATGTAATGATGTACGTCAAGAATGATTGACGGATAGCCTGAGAGACGGCGCCTTGGGGGCGTGGCTTCGCCGGGGACCGTGTGGCGGGGATGCTAATCCTGTCTGACACGGGGGTCCCGGGTAGGACCTCTTCCTGGCACGGTTATGCAAATGAGGAACAAACCGGCTGCCCTCCATCAATATCTATTTGTAATTTCATGCGAAACATAACCCTTCTTTGTGTCATGATGCATGGACGCAGCAAAAGTCTGTCGAGACGTGTGAAAATTCGTCTGACTTCTCTCTTTTTTTAAATTCTCATAGTCTACATCACCGACGTAACCAATGTCCCTTTTTGTCTGTTATAATATTACAAGGACATTATTTTGCTTTAAAAGTGTTTTCAGCAAAGAAAATAGGTTACATCTTTCCCTATCGTTGACTGCACCAGCTAGAATGTCTACCGCTAGCTTCTTCCCAGTTTTGCAAACGGTACAAAAAGAGCGTGAACGAAAATTCGACAGGACAGCTCAATTTCCACTTAAACGCCGTGCCGCGAGGAAGATGAAAGACGCAAAAATTAGACACTTGGGTAAAAGTAATTTTCATTACTCAGTTTGACCCGCGAAAATCCCCCAAGCTTGGCGCGTCCCTAAAATTAGGCGTGTTGGCGTCGGTGCGATGTGCTCTCCCCAGGCGCTGCCATTTCCCTCTATCATTATTGGTTCCTCAAATGTGTCTATCTACCACTAATTGCTCTGAAAATGACGTATGGTGCAAATTACACTCCTCCGGAGAGTGTACCTTAAAGGGAGTTGTTGGAACAAACGCACGCCGCGCGCTACCTACAAATAAAAATGAGAAGCGGCACATAGCGTCACATTTGTAGACCCGGGGCGCATGACTTTTAACCGCTCGCTTAAAATCGCGTTGTGCCATTTACCGTCAGCACTTGTTACGTGCCATTTTAATTAACCCCTGGTGTTCTGTAAGGAAGCTGTGGTCTTCCCGTCTTCTAGCCCACACGGGTATCGATTCGCGCTTAATATTTAATGTCATTGATTTTTATATTAGGAGGTGACAAGATTTTGCTGTATTCCAGCCATATTTTCTGTGGCGGCGATTTTGTGTTTACGGCATGCGTACCTCCCAAGCGGTTTGATCCTGATTTATCCCAATGTCGAAAGTATTGAGTGGACTTTTTTTTCTCTGCGATTTCGGCGAGAGGCGTTCGATCGGAGTGACCAAGGCTAGGGGAACGGGGTTCAATCAATTTTTCTGACCTCCGATGACAATTATGCTGAATTTATTATCTCACTTCAAACCGAAGCGTTGTGATGACTGCTTTCTCCCCATTTTCCGTTCATCAATCCTTGCCGACAGTTATATTTGCGCGGAGTCGTCGTGGGAGACCAGACTTCAGAGCGCACGGATGGGGGCTTGGTCGACGGCATTTGTTACACCACTCAGGGGAGAACAATTAACTAGAATTGATGGCCACAGTTTGGAAAACGTTATGACGACAATTTTTCACGCCGCCGTTTCCTCGGACTAATTAAAGGCCTTTTTAAATTAACGGCGAAACTTTCGAAGCGATGCTTTTAGCCAATTTCTTCCACGAAATCAAGTCTCAAAGGAAATCTTTTAAGCTATCAAAACAACTAATTCTACCACCAAAAGACATCTTTAAAGCTCGCAAAGTCTTTATAATTCAAAGCAGCTTCTTAGTAATTTCTGCTACAATTTTGGTTACACTGATAACTTTCGACAATCCTTTTGAAACCAAGACATAAGTTTTGGCTGAGCGAAGCTTTCTAACTCTCTCCTCGGGTCATTAGAGATCCATCACTTGATTGGAGCATCCTTCTTTGTAATTAAATCTCCCAGATAAGTTTTCTAACTGGTAGGAAGTAATAAAGACTAGGGGAGTAATGATGCGTCCGTAATGGCGGAATCGTGGGCGGAATCAGAGCGCAGGGCGGAACCGGTTTGCGTCCTTGTCGTGAAAAATGGTGACCACCCGTGTGGCAAGTGCAAAATGATGGTACGAAATTCGCTGCCAGAAAGTCCAAAGTATTGAAGCTGCTAGCTACAAAAGATTTTACAAACTCTATGCTTAAGTTTTGCGGACTCAACTGAAGTTTCATCGTCTGGCACGTGCCGAAATGTGTTTCTGATCAGTTCAGATTCGCATATTTTCATAGCACCTTGTCAAAATCGTTATCAAACGTTTCACAAGCTTTTGAATGTGAAATTATAACTGCTGATATGTTAACACTTAACAAGACAAGACAAAACGTACCTTGTAAATGCCATAGTCAGAAGTATATGTATATGTATATGAGTACTCTATTGTTTCATTTGTCCCACAAGTAAAGTACGTGCACACCCGTTAAGAAATCAAAGAACTTTTCAAATAATTTTGTCAAATTTAAAGACGTTGTAACACGTTTTAACCTCCATGAGTTCAAAGCCTGTAGCTTAGATACAGTCCTGAATGACTGGAATGGCACGGTGGTGACTAGGAAAGAATAGACACCCTTGCGCAACACAACTTTTCCGGCACTCAGAACACTCGTTCAATTACCTTGTCTGCCGCTGTTAAACATAGTGTACTAAAAAAATAAGGTGCATGCGCTTGATAGACTGCAAAAAAAAGTACATAATGCATTCCTAAGTGCAAGACACAGACGGTTACAGCATGGAAATATCTTAAGCATCACTCCGGTAGTACCGTCTCCTGACATGACACCAACATTTAGGGCACAACGAGCTTTGCGGAACGCCAGCTTGGCGGCTTGATTTGTTTGAAGACCCGCCGATACTGATCAAGCTATAAATTTTTCAGACGATTTTCCCGTATCTCGTATGTCTACAAGAGCAATTAAATTGTAAGCAAAATTTATGACCAAATAAAGAAGGTAGGGGACGGCGGATTTTCGGTGCGATGTTCTCCTCTCGCATGAAAGATGTCCGGATGAGAGGATCAATAAAGAAACAAATGAAGAAAATATAGATTGATGCAGGGATGGAAGAATGGATGAAACGATTGTTAAAAAGACAATCGAGCGAGCCCGGAGCGTAATGCTGCTTAAATAGCATTTTACTGACTTACACAAAAACCCTTTTCTCTTTTTCATCTTTCTATTTCAAAATGTTGGACTGGTCGTCAATATTAAACAAGTTGTAGTTAAGATATGTAGCGTGGTTACTTCTTATGGTTCTCTTTTGTTGTTGTTCTTTGATCTTGACGTAAATCATCTCCAAAACAGAAGCAGAATATAGTTAGATTCATTCAAGCCTTAAGCATACTTTTGTGGTTCAACTATATTTACATAGAGAGCAAACTATACAGTCATAAGAGTCGTGTTTTGTGAATTGAAATTGCGGAGGACGGGAGATTGTTTCGCTATGGGCCCTTGACTGACAGGGAGGGCAAACGTCTGTAATTTGACTTAGTATTCAAAACACCGTGAGTAAATCAAGATAAGAAGCGCTTTAAGACAGATACAGTTCATCACCACGCCTTGGAGTGTTCCTTGTGTCTTGTAAGAAGTAATGACTTTTTGTGCCCCGGTTGAAGTAAGACTGACTTGAGTGAAGATTCAGACCCAGGGCAAAATGTTCCTCCACAGCAAGAGTCAACAAAGTCACGTTTTTCTATTTTTCATTCATAGTCGCCTCCGTATATCTCGAAGAAGCCTTGTGGTATTGTTTTCTGTGTTTCTAAATAAGGTGTCAGAGACTTTATCCGTATTCACACCCTATACTGTGAGCAGTGTTGGTCAATACGCGAAGGACGCCAGTCTTGTCTGTGTAGCAGCGCCCTCTACACTATAACTCCCGTGGCTAACAACTGCAGCTCTTTTCAACGAAGAGATTTGTATTTAATAATCCCTCCAAACGGCAACTTGTACAAAGGATTTGGGTTCTTAATTCAGAAGGGCATACATTCGTTTTCTAAAAAAAATAAGAAGGAAAGACAACTGAATTCTCCGTTACTTATGATTGCATAGGAGAAAGCTTTGGTACATACATGTATTTTTATACGGTCTTTATATATACGTTAACACGGTGTTGGTCTCTATTCTGTCCTACTCTCTCTCTCTCTCTCTCTCTCTCTCTCTCTCTCTCTCTCTCTCTCTCTCTCTCCCTCTCTCTCTCTCTGTCTCTCTCTCTCTCCCCCTCTCTCTCTGTCTCTCTCTCTCTCCCCCTCTCTCTCTCTGTCTCTCTCTCTCTCTCTGTCTCTCCTCCCTCTCTCGTCCTTCTCTGTGTCTCAATTCCCTCTTTTTCGTCCTTCTCTCAACTCTTTTGCTCCGTTCAGTTTCCAACTCATTTAAAAGTTTACCTTTCCTTTCACTCAAAGACATGTCAGGCTATTCCTACGCCAAAATAAAATTTTCCCCAAACAATATTGTATTTTTAGTACCCTTTCCACCTTATCTACAAATATATCATTAATAGTTGTATTACAGAATCAAAGAAATCCACCCTTGGGCCTACTTCCCAGCGAAAATAATAGCATTAAACAAAACCCTTTTCCTACTGCGGAACGACAATCCTGACGAAATTCGATTAAAATTATGTAGTAGTGGTGGTGGCATAGCCGTTCACAATAGCTCCCTATAGATGCTTGTAATCCATTCAGTATCAAGCCCCACGAAATCAATTACAAAACTCCGTCTCAAGTATGTATTTAAGGTATTACGTCGTTGCATCTTAAGTAATACAAATAAACGTCTTAGAGATAGGACTGAAAGACTTTAAGTTTGTTTTCGAAGGAAAAATGGGCAGGAAAATTATTTCACGGTTTCGTGCGATTATTCCTCATTATTCGCTCTTAGAGTTTTGTATTTTTGCCTCGCCGCAAACTCTGATGAAATCTCAGCCGAATCGATGGCGAAATTGATTATTAATTAGCGCGATTGTTGCGTTATCTTCGGTGTTCTATCATCCTATTCTTCTGCCGCATGATCCGATGATTGGGCTCTTTTTTACGCCGGATTACATTTCCCCGTCCTTCAATTTACACACATATGGTCTTTTCTCTTGTTAGGTCGGGAGCGTATCCTATTTTGTAGACCCAGGGGGCGTATATATGAACGCTCTATCACATTGAATACGTCTATAAATAAAGAAATATTGTTTAAGTCAGAATCCACTCGAAAAGTACTTTGGTATACATATAAGGATCAACATAATATCATATTTTAGTTGCAGACCCAAGTGGCGTACAAAAAACACACAGTGTGTTTCTAAAGTTAGCATATCTGTTGTTTGGCCGGCATTTTGAAAGTTTCGTACATCTCGTGTGGTAAATGATAAAGTACTTTAAGTAATGACAAAGGGAGCAGACTTGTCTGACACCTGACTAGAAACTATGCTGGAAAAACAACTGATGTCAAGTTGAACAAACACATTAAAAAAAAAGAAATATAAATCTGTTTGAGCACGAAACCGGGCTACTATTATTTTATAAACGTGGTAAAAAGATAGCGGTGGCACGGTAAGATTTGTTGTGATTGTTCAATATTTCGACCTGTCAATTTTTTGCTTCTCATCGCTTTTCATTCTGTGTACGTCAATCAATCAATCAATCCATGTCACAGACAAATAAAACGATTTACATTAAACCAAAATTATGAGTGGAAGTTTAAATGTAAGGACACGTCGATTTTAAAGAAAGCAGGGAAATGTCCAGTTGTGCATTTTCTAACCGTTGTACAGTACTACATTGCATGGATGTCAGAGCAGGCGCTAATGTATTGATATTGTCACATTTTTAGTACATTACGCGATACCTATGAATGTTTAACACACCATTGCATAGCATATCTATGAATACATAACTTTTCTATGAGAATACGTATGAGTATACTTTGAAGTTTTGAAGAAATCATATTTCTATGTAGACTAACTCGTAACTGCTATGTGGTTTGTAGTTCGGTGACTGTTACTTTACAAATGTTACACCAAGTTCATGTCCTAATTGCGATTCAAAGTAAACAAATATTGTTGCAATTGTTTTTTAAGCTGGCCACGCAACTGTTCGATAATGGCGAGGATGAAGTTTTGGCAGAAGGTTGTTTGTTCATAACTGCAAGTGCACAGTCTGCTCTGTACCGCACTGGCAAAGTATGGTTGTGTATGGACACAGTTTGGCACAATGGCAATCGGTTGACTTCAAGTTCAGTGTTAAATGAAGCTTTATTTAATTTTGTGAAGTGTTACGTATGAGTTATGATATAGTGTGTTGTATACTCAGCGTCCATCTGTGTTACTGTAACTTGTTGAGTTGTTTTAGCAACATTAAAGGTCAGTATAATTTGTAACTCGGCGGTTACATGGCCAAAAGTGGACATTTCTTTCATGTGCTTCACAGTTTGAACTTTTACGTTAAACCCACTGTAGAAAGAGATGCTCTTGAGACACCAGGAAAAAGCATCAAACCCTTGAAAGGCGGAAAAATCGGCACGTTCAAAGGAAGACTGCGTCTCCGTAAAACGTGGATTTGCGTCAGTAGACTCTTCTTCCACTTCCCACAACGATGCTTGAACGTCACTTTCGAACCGTGCTGTTCTCATCATCACTACAACGTTAGAAAAAAAACGCACACCATCCCGTTGTGAATAAACTAACATCTACCTTATCCACGCAAGCGGTAGTTTTCACTTTGTTTTTTGTAGACTCTGCAGATTTTTTTACACACACCCGCGGGGAACCATTCTCACAAATTGCTTAATGCGAAAAACGTGGGCCCGGAGACACTCAGCTTCCTTCATCTCTAAATTGCCGTGCCTCTTGAGTGCCATAAACACATGCCCCTTGGACAACCTACAGTCTGCTTAAAACGCACCTAACTACAAAACGGTGACTCCGAAAGCAATTCAGCGACTTAGAATTATGATTCGCAGCCAAGTTAATTGCTTTTACAGCGCCCGCTTATGACAGGGGGAAATAAATGACCATGTGAGTTTAGTACACTAATTTCAATCTTTATGAAAGAATTTAGCCCAAGGGCTCCCTAGCTACCCGAAAAATTGATGAAAGTTTAAAATGGGTGAGGACGGATATGACCTATAGGGTCTTGGCGTCTGATCCAGAAATCTGCCCCGGAAAGATCGACAGTACATCAAGTAGGGCGGCGTAAAACCTCATAAACCATTTATTTTAAATGCGGGGATGCTGGCTTTTATTTTCTGCCCTGGGGACTATCTACGCTCTAAGTCAAGCTCATTTGCTGGGAAATCTCGCAAAATACGACTTTTCGGACACCAGTAAAATCAGTTTATAGCGAATCTATCACACGGCGTTTCGCTATCACTGTCGGCAAAATGATCTGTTGAAAAATTAAGGGAGCGTTTTTCTTCCACCCGAAACGCACCGTTTTTAGTTCCGGTAGGAGCGCTTCACGGGCGATAAATTTGAATCTCGCGTTATGATTGCGACGTAAATTGTCGTCAGGTGTGGGTAGATGTGTGGAAGTCTGCTGACACAGCACCACGTCTTAGAAACGTTCGGGACGTTCTTTGTTAAGGTAACTTGAAAATTGTTGTTGACGAGATGAACGGAAATTCTGAGCATTTCGTACAAAGTAACTTTTCTTTTTGGGGACGATGTCCCTGTAGCTAAACTGGTAACAGCCTTATAGTTGAGCTCCTGGTTCCAATTAGTTGATAACTGGGAGACCCAGGTTCGAATCATGGGACAGTGAATCTTGGTTTGGGCTGCACTCGTCTTTCGGAAGGGACGTAAACTTGGGGTACCGTGTTCAAGGAGGTGCTTCGAGCACGTTAAAGGGGAAGGGCTAGCAACTCCTTCCTGTAGAAAGATACCCTGACGCAGAAACAGCAAGAAAACTTGGTGACCTATGTGCCACTAGGCGCTACAAGGTGGCCAACAACTTGTTTTTTTTCTAAAAATAAACGTCGACGAAGGAACGACAATGCACAAGTAGCAGAATAAGACAAATATACAGACAGAATCTGGAGAAATCGAACATACGTTTTGTTGTACTGAATGGTAGTCAAAAGAGTTACTGTACAAATAAATTACTAGTAGTAAGAAAGTCGTTGGTAAAGAGTTAAAAAGGTAGAGCAAGAAAAAGAAAGAATGGCACCCACCCGCACACATGTACACAGATACACACTCACTAAAAAACATACACAGAGCAAGAGAGAGAGAGAGAGAGAGAGAGAGAGAGAGAGAGAGAGAGAGAGAGGGAAGGAGAGAGAGATAGAGCAAGGCATGTTTTGTATCTTCCTACTCCGATCTTCTACCTACCATCTCAACTCAAACCAGGTATTCCACCTGCCGCTCATTTTCTCCCTTTCTTCTTACTTTCTCTATCATCGAATTCTTCCCTTTGTTCCTTCCGTGATCAGTGGTTGCCTCTATCTTCCTTCTTCCTGTAAAAACAAGTACACAGCGTTCAGTGTGCAAAAAAAACAACACTAAATCAACTACAAACTTTATTCCTAAACAGATTTAGTTCAAAATTCAAAAGAAACTTTGGCACTTGATGCCTTAGCTACGTGACTGAGAATCAGTATTACTTAAGAAACATAAATGAGGAACTGCATAATTCAATTCTCTTCTATATAACAAAACTTTCATCATAATCAAACAATTTACCCTTAACAACTAACAATGTAAAAGGATCACCAAAGTGTAAGACTTGTTTTTTAAGGTGTCTGAAACGTCTTTAGAAACTGTTCTTTTCTTAAGTCTAGGTGACAAGCTTTTGCTCCTTGCATGACAATTTCGTTCTCAAGACTTATTTCCTTAATATCAAGAAAATTTAAAGCCTCATAAGTACAGCGCGAAATCCGTCCTGTCAGGCTTTTAAAACTTCGCTAATCCTCGCGTTTCCTCGTCAATCCTCGCGGGACTTCGCGGCGGCGCTTTGCTCGTTGTTTGCCGTTCAAGTCGGTTAACATCGCCATATTTTCTCCCCTATCTACGGAAGCCATAAAAGCACTTTAGGGAACAAGTGACAACCTATAACGAATAAGAATCGTTCGGCGCTACAACTGATACCGCGCAGCCCCATTCTGTGGGGCTTCCAACAACTGGCGTTGTCCCGAAATCGAAGCAACACTCGTAGAACACTACAGTTTCATTAGCAGAGATTGGAGAGGTTAAATACTCAGGAACCGAGTTGGCCGCTCTTTGGAGATGTACAGGTTAAGAGGGTGATTAGGGGGTGGCCCGGTATCGACAATTAAATATCATAAAAGCCACGGGATCAATTCCCATCGAGACCCAACCACACCGCTGCTCTGTCCACGCCCGGCCCACAGAGACATAAAAATGCAATTCTAATCAAAGGCATACATATTTATCCCTATAATCTAATATCACACGTTTGTGGCGCTCATTAGGGTCATAGTTATGAATATTTCTAGTTGACATGAGTCATGACTGTTGTGTGGTTCGTTTCTCCCCCGCCTCAGGGCACTTGGACCGGCCATCTTTCTTGGCGAGCTCAGGCGTCGTGGATTAAAGATTTTCAATGACCGCTCTCGCTTTCATTTCTTGAATGCCTAACAACTCGTTACCGTTTGGGAGGAGAGTTTAAAAACACATCACTAGATAGAAGCATTGGTTTTTGTTGATTGAAAGCACATAATGCTGTATTGCCAAAACATTTTTATATTTTATGGACTTACGAGCATTGATTATAACAATTGATATTGAATTAAATTGTATAGAATGAATTATTCATCTTTTTTGCGACTGAAAATGTTTTAAAACCTGCACCAAGCTGTTAGTGCAAAATGAATAATGAACCAAGGTCATTAAAAGGTGTTGCCATTTTACATCGAATGCATAAGATCATGCATTTCAAATGTAATATCACTTTACTTGATTGTCTTTTATGATACACCCTAGATTAAAAACGACCCAGTTGACGTGTGAAAAGTCATTCGAAGAAGCTAAACGTTTTTCTTCATAGTTTTATGGCTGCGATAATTCAGAGGGTGGGGGAAAGGGCGTGTAATCGCGCCAAAATTGATACGGGGTGAAATAAACATTACACGAGCTATTGGCCCAGCCAGCTGTCGTCTGATTTAAAATGGCGGCCAACAGCTGACAGACTTTGACGGGCGCGCGGTCAACTCTCTGTGGAATCAAACAATGGTGGCGGTGTCTTTCACAGAGATAGCTTAGTACTACGAAGAACAATACATTTGATAAGGGTGAAAGATTAGGTAAAGGCTATGTTTTTATTTTTAAACATGCCTGACAGAACCTGACAACGCACACAGCATTGTTGTAGAGTTTGGTCCGTACTGTAACTGTGTCATTGTCATCCTATTGAGATACTGTCGCTGCAAATTGAGTTAAGCTTAGTCTTACTGAACGATAGTTGTACTGCATAAAAATTAAAAAGATACATTTGTTATCATTTTCAGACGATCTTTATATCTATAAGTGTTATCATATTTATTTTTATCAGTCTTTTTCTGATTCAAAGTATACTTTCGAAAAAGTATACTTTTTTGTTTGATTTTTTTTGGGATCCCATTGCTTTCCTGTCGAAAGCTTGCTTTAAAAAGATGAAAGAATATGATATAAATGATATTTCTATTTATACTTAACTTTCTACCTTTCTTTTATTTCTTTTTCTATCTCTGCTTTCATGTTGAAAAGCTTTCTTTAAAAGATCAAACGATATGATATTGCATGATATAATATGATTTGATATAATATAGATTATATGATATAGTATAGTATAGTATAGCATAAAAATAATATTTCTGTTCATGTACGCTCCTCTTCAGCCACATGTCTCATTAACCAACATTACCCCCTCGATACGTCGTATTATCAATAATTGATCTTGTTATCTCGTCTGTATGACATTGTCTTTGCACCCTACCGAAAATAGAAGCAAATGTACGTAACGTAATAACCACCGATCATCTTTCCGTTTACATTTGCCTTCAGTCAAATCAAGTATCAATACAGTTTTGTATTGAGAATGAATGTGGTGGGAGGGGGGTAGTCTTGCTATTGTTAACCTTCTCCCTGCTGCCTAACTCTGTAACCAATAGGGAATTTGTTGCCAAACGGCTACTTCAGTGTGCTAAAGGTTAATACAATCTGTTTAAGTTGCGTTGGTTTCTGTTAGCACAAGTTCTCTCATACTTTCGTCCTCTGGTTTCAGCCTTGACATTGTCGAAGGCGTGACGTCACAATGACGTGTACGAGTACTGAACGTCTGTGATTGGCTTTGCAGTTGATTACATAACCAATGGTAGGTTGATATAAAATTCAATTCAAAGTAATGGTGCAAGATTGAAACGTTAGTTTTCATCAAGGTTCCTTTTCTGTCGTCTTATGTCGGAGTCCCCTCCTCTCCGAAAGACTGGTTTTAAGGTCCTTGGGACAATCTGAATGATTGTATCGTTTTTGGCAGCGGAAACCGTTGCCATGGCGACGAAGCCATGATCATAGTAATTTTCGTGCGGCATATGGGTCCAGCTCTTATGATTTCTTGTCGTATCTCTTCTTTAGGTATTCACTGGTCAAGATGTACGCACATTCTGCAAATTGGTAAAACTTAACCACATTTCTATAATGATAAAGTTTTATTTAAGTATTCATTAGAAACGCTTGTATGCCCGTTTGATACCACCTCATGGCGTAACACATCAGGTTTGTACTGAAGAGTACAAGCTGCGTGTCCGGACGAATCTATTTGATCCGCTTAAACCGTAATAGACTCCTAATCTTTTCGATAAGTGTGGTGGGTTCTTAAGTGTGCTCGAGATGTGGCTCTCCTCAAACACGGGACTTCCTTTTAACGTTCTATCTGAGAGACGCCCCCAACCGAAACTACGTCCTCATTTACGCCTGAGTCGTGTGATAAAATTGGTGAAAAGTGCCTTTCTCAAGGACACAACATCGGGACCTGTTAGGGATTCGAACTCAGTTCCTCTAGGTTTTGAGTCAACAGCTTAAACGACAAGGCCGCTCTGTCACCGTTACGTAATTTTGTTTAAAAAGTAAGGATTTTGTATGATTTTTATAGAAAATGAACTCCTATTGATTGCGTAATAAGGTATTACTGCCTTGCTTTACATTCAATCATATCCCCGATGGTCTTCATTAAGGAAAAGCTCAAAAAACAAAACAAAGAATCAAATCAATGATTTGAAAGTATTGTACGATTTGTGGCGATCGACCCTCCGACTGTCCAAATCCCCCATCAGAGCCCTATCTCTTAACCTTTGTGCCAGGAGTTTATCAGAGTTCTGAAGAGCGAACCCTCTTGTTCTGACAATAGATCTATCATGCTTCAAACGTAAGCCGAGCTGTTTTTCCACATAATCACATTCATATGCTTCATATTTTGACTTGAGGAGAAGCTGATACATCTTAATCTGATGACGGATTCCTCCACTTTTCTAGAGATGAGGTTCTGTCTTAGCGATCAAAATGTTCATCTTTGATCATTTTGAAGGACTTTTGCACCGTTAAGGACCTATCACTCACCACTTTGTGTTATTCATAACGATGTAAATGGAAATAAATGCGTGCTAGAGGCTACATATTTCTAATGCCCTGTGAAAGTCGACAGAAGAAAAGTAAACTCCAGTTTTGCAAGAGTAGCATGCGTGTTTGTGTGTCTTTCTATCTGTCTCAGCGATCAAAATATTCAACTTTGATAATTTTTTAAAAAGAAGTCAAACTCAAACAGCTTAGATTGTATTCCGTAGCAGTTCTTATCAGAAAAGACACTTGTTCCAATTTTTAACATCGGTATCTTGCACTATCTTTATACTCTTTCTATATATTGTTTCGTGTTGCAATTAGCCCTCGGGCAAGAACTTGCAAATAAAACTCTATCTATTGATTAAGCCCAGTCTTATTCTTTTTGTCTTTTCCATAGCTACACGACGCATTCTACCAAGTGTCCAGAAGACTGTGAAACACTTTTCTCACTGATGTGACTTTAGAGCACGCGCAACAGCGCCTGAACCGCTTATCTTTCAAACAGCGCAATACATTCATTCTCCTGAAGTTCTCTTTGTCAAGTTTGTGTAACTTAAGCTTGTTTGGACGCAAATAAAAGCAGTTAAAGTAGTTGACGAAGCATTGCTGTCCTTCTTCAAAAGAGCCAGGATGTCTACCTTTCAAAGATTTCTCCGTCAGAACCCCACACTCTTCACAGTAAGGGTGTCTCGGGTTAAGAAGATACGGCGTCAGTGTGGGCATGGTCCTCAGAGATAGCGGATACAAGTACATATCCTGGACTCCTTCAATGAGACAGTTAGAACCGCTTGCTTTTTATCAAACGTGTCTTCCCTGTGATTCCTTCCGTTTCATGGTCTTGTGTAGAGGCGTGGTGGGGCGAGATTTGGTGCCTGCGCGGGAAACGTGTCACTTTTGAGCTTTGTGGAGGAAAATTGTGACATGTTGGCGGCTTTTTCCCGTCGACATTTCTTTCCAAAAGGAAGATGGTGACATCAACTCTTCTATTCATTGAGGAAAGTTACAAGGTTGTTTCTTTTTACAAGAAGACGATTTTTGTTTCTTCTTAACTAGTTTCTAAAATACGAGTCACGCAATATTCATAAGAACCTTCTTTTATAGTTTCTCATAGTTTCCAATTGCTGTTGGTACAATTGAAATTCATACAACTGATTTCATTCATTCATGCGCGTTATAGTGAATATATATTCTGCGCATTGGTTATCCACTCACATGCATTAAAACATTGATCATCTGGACAAGTGTAGCACCACAACCACTTACGTCCATTCTTTAACATCGAGCTACATGGGATGTACATAGATTTTCTACAAGCAGCGGTATGCAATGGTATTTGCTGGTTGATTGTATCATTGCGTGTTTTTGTTTTTACAGTAGTTAGTAAATCACATGTAGCTACGAAGGAATTGTTGCTAAAATATTGCAACGACTTTGTACGATGTACATGTCCTATGGTCTCCATTACTGTTGGTCACTGTGAGTAATTCTTGCTTTGTATTTGATGAATGGACCTTTTTGTGTGTTTCAGTCGCCTTCTCTACGCTCGCCTCGCCTCTAGGTCTTGGTCGCGACATCGAAACAACTCTCACCGTGCGTTCAGCACCAAGGACAGACACCGCCATCCACAACTCGCCTGTTGTGATATCTTCGGACTAGAGCCCTCCAGAGGCAAGGTACTGGTCATAATTACACGGAAACGTGGCACAGGATATGATAAAGTTCAGAAATGGTTGATTAAGGCATAAAAGTGTGCCGTAGAAGAGCAAACATGCTGTAAAGTAGTTTGAAGTTTGTAATTAGTTTGAAAGTAGCCGGTGGTGGTGCGGAGAGGGGGGGGGGGTCGTAAACATACGCTCAGAAAGCTGCTGTACTTTTACTGCAGCAAATGTCACGAAGTGATGTTACCAGATTTGCGGGGGTCGCGACCCGAACCTCAAGAGACGAGACTCGCCGACTCCCTCCCGATGACCCTTTCGGGCATCTTCGGCGTCCGTGCCGGAAGATCGCCATCTTGGATCGCCGACCTTGTCACGAGTCTCTCTCCCTCTCATTTTCCCTCGCCTTTCTCTCGTTGTCATGGCGTAATTTGGTCGTCGTGATCTCGGAGGAGACTTTTAGGGGCTTGGAACACGTCCATGGCAGCGGCTACTCCATCGCGATGTCAGCGGAGGACGACTTTCATTACTCCGGGCACAAATTTCATCACGTCCGCGGAGATGGCTTTACGCCCCTGTTAGCGCGGACGCACCCCTTCCTATCAACCCCGCGCACTGGTGTCATAAGTCGTCAGGAAAGTCACAAACACCGGAGAACTCAGCGTTAGGGAGAGGGTGGTTTAAAACTAGACAATAACTCGCGTACTGTATGTACAAAATGTACTAAACTATGGGCCGCTGAAATTATGTCCTGTGCCTGTTTAAGACCTCGTGTACCAATAAGTTGCCTCATTTTTTTTCAATTTCGCACACAGAAAAATGAAACTTTGGATGTCAACAAGTTTGTTGGATTTAAAACGTAACGAACCCGAAAGTCTTGATGGCTTTTTGCATGCACGCCAAACTTTTCACTGAATTCTTAAACTTTCAGAGGGTTTTGTACACTCATAATTACATGATAGGTCTGCCGAGCGGCGTTGATTCTATGCTTAAAGTATTTTGTATCTGTACCATTCTGTTGGAAGTAAATGTATATGGAAGTCGCTTGAAGAGAGAATAAAACAAAAGAATTGATGCGCGCACGCACAACTTGTCTTCTCTCCGCCATCCTGGCATTTCCAATATGATCTCACTCTGTGTCTTTGTCATGCGTTCTTTTTTCATATTTCACTGACAATTTTTGTCGCCGTCTCATATTTTCCAGACCTCCCCTGTGTTCGGCAGAGCTCGTCTATCACACGAGGAGAGGTATATCCGCTAACGCAGCACAAGTGTCGGTCTTCCTCCCACCCATTCCCCGCCTTCATTTCCCCCAGAGCGCCGGGCCAGTCACCGGAATCAACCCTACCCATCAATTACCGGGGGACGGTGTTGATTTCAGGGCGCTCCTGCGTCCCCCCATCTCAACCCTGACACTGTGGCCGGCGGCGTTTTCCTCTTACTCCATCTATCATAACGCCAGCCGCATTCATTTTGCATCCGCTCTATCTGTTACTACGATGATAAACCTACCAACGGTCCTCTTTTTCCTACGTTTTTGAAGCTAATTTTAGAAGAAATGCGTCTTTTCTCTATCCCTTTATCAATTAGAGATGAAGGTTGTTGAGAAGCGAGTTTTACTTGATTTTTTTTCCCTGGAATTTTCCAGGAATTAGCGGAGATGATGAGCAAGTGTACGGGGAGGGAAGCGGGCGGACGGGCGGGCGGGCTAGGCCGAGGGCCGGCCGGGTCAGCCAACTTCCGAGCACCGCAGATTGCTCTCTTGTTTAATCAGCTCCCCTAGTTGGACAGTCAGCAACTGAATGCATAATACGCGCGAGAGTAAGGACGGAAAAACGCGGGAATCAGCGCGTTTCCTCCGCCGCCGCACGAGGGGATTTAATAGTTTTATTCGCGCCTGGGAATTCCCGCTTCCCAAGACGAGCTGGAAACGAAATTCGCCCAGACAAAGAAAATTGGGTGCTAACGGCCACAATTACAAAACAGACGCAATCGCCCGTTTACACGCGAAGCCGTTTATTTTTATCCCCCCGTCCGTCCGTACCTTCTGACCACAACTAATACAAACAGACTTATTTTACCGGCGTGTCTTTCCAATTACCGTCCAACGTCGTTTCACGCGATTTGGCTTTAAATTTCCTACCGAAAAAGCTTGAGAAACAAAGCTGCATGATTATACATTTCTACTACGCTTGCCACGCGAGAAATAAATGAATTTATGCGCGCCCTCCTCACGAGAGAAATAAATCAAGCGAACGCGGTGCTATGTATGTTTCAGATTTGAACTAAAGACTGCGTGAGGCATTAAGGGGGGTGGACAGTTGGTGCGGATATTGCGGCTTCGGTCAGGACCCGGCCGGGTCTAATCAGAGGCGACGGGGCGTAGACATTTTTCCAACGTGGAGAAGGGAGCAGAATGTATCGTATATCATTGTGCAGTCAGGCTTGGAGCTTCGGCCACGCAAGATTGGCAGAGCGGCACTCATGCATGTTCATATGAATTGAGCATTGGGGATTATCTGACAGAACGCGCATGCGCGGAATACTGATGAGACGATCGGCTTGCAGACGATTTTGTTTGTGTTTGTGTGAGGTTTTGCTAATCTCCAAGCAGATGTAAAGTTTGGCTCAGCGTTTTATACCTGTTCTTTTACTTATGCATTTGACACGATTTTCTAGTAGTCTACGCTATTCTCTCGCCTGCTTTCCCAACAATGCAATAGAAATATGTATGGGAAGCCAAACAAAAATTAAAACTTTGAAATCCTAAAGCCAGTCTATCAAGAGAGAGAGACATTTTGTTCAACTGTACATGAGCTCAATCAAACCATCTCTACAGTAGCTAACAAACTAGAAATTCACATGTTCGCGAACAAGTTGTTTCAATTCCTATAGCGTAGTTTCAAACAACAACCAAATAAATTTGGCAATTTGGTCATCAAATATCATCGCCCCTCCAACCTTCGTTAAAACATCGAAGGACAAAATAAAAACATTCAAAAAAATATCTAACGGGCATACAGCCGCCCTCTGATTTGTCAAATTGTTAATTGTCATTCTCTAATTGGTTTAACTGGTTGCCATTCGCTAGTTGTGACGGACAGTCAAGCAGATGCTATGGTGGAAAATCGCACTGTTTTCTGAACGAGGTTTCTCTGACAGTCACTATCCTTGGGCGTGAAAGACTGTAAGAACTAGAAAACTCGGCACGATCTTACACCCGAACATCTGCTTGGAGATTACTCCAAGCCCATCCCTTGCAGCCGTAGTGGATATCACCCCCGCTAGAGATGAAAACAAGAAAATGAGGCACTTCGTCAAATTTGGAGGAAATCCCCTTTCCCTTTACCCGGGGCTCGAACCCTAATCTGCTTCATCTTTGAAAAGAAACGAAGCATTGAAAATTTCGCTTGATTGTGTCGTCGATATATCAATTTCTGTCGTTTTGTGTTGGGCTGGGACATAATTCACGGCAAAACAGCGTCCTATTGAAAAGCAGTCAGCGGCAATATTGTGGCCATCATGTGATGAGGATGTATATCGTGCACGTGGGAGGAAAAACGCAAACGTGGGTCTCTACCGGGCCATCCGATCGCGCGGAAAAAGTTGTACAAAACAGCCAAAATGTTAGCGTGGAAGTACAGAATACATTATGAAGATACTGTTTTCGCGCTTGCTCTGTGTGTATGGAACTGATTTGTAAGATCAACGTACTTTAGGTGTATGTTTATGATGTATATGGGTATTACTGTTAAGTTGATTCAAATGAGTAAAGATTGAACATAAAAGATATAAATTGTTCTCCGACTAAAAATAGACCTTTCGATTGACTCGCTCAGTCTTCTTAAGCTGTCTAAGCCAATCGCTGTGGACTTGACTTTTGGATGAGACCACTTTGTGAGAGGAGTAAAGGAGGCAATCAACCTTTTCTTAACTGGGGCGGGAAGCGGTATAGACTTCCAATAACCTTTGACCCATCGGTGACGTCATACGTGAATACAGTCACGTGTCTAGACTAAAGGAGTCCGTTGAAAATTCCAGTGAGTTCAATCTTTTAGTTGGAGAACGGTTTATTTTCTTTATAACAGCCAGAATAGGGCACTGGGTAATTGGCAGGGCAATTGATCTTGCCTTCGGTCGAGGTCTTTCTACTTGAAGGTAATTGTCTACACTATTTTGGACGATTTCTACAGCATTATCCGTGCACTTGACCGGGAATTCTGATGGAAACTAGTTGTTACAAGTGACCAATGGAAGAGGAGCACAACTCTGAGGGTGACAGAAAGAATTTGACAGAAGTAAATATGAGGGTAAATATGCCCAAGATCAAGATATGAAAAGAACTATAAAAAAACCTAGAAGGTATTTCAAGTCAATTTCCTATCATTAATTGCTTTTTGACTTTGTTGCTAGAATCGTACTTGTCTTAAGTATGAACTCATCGCCATTTCCTTCCTATTCTATTCAAAGATAAAGAACGTGGTGCGAAATTCAGTGTAAACGTTAAGTCGCGACAAGTTCCTTTGATAAACTTGTTTCATTCTAAAACATTCTTCTAGTCTGAACAAAATTGTTTTTCCCCCTTCTTCCTTTTTCGTAGAAGAAATACCTTGGTAGTCACCTTTTCAAAAAGCACTTGACGTGAGCACTTTTACAGGACTGCTGTCTCTTAGAGCGATACTATCGGTTCTCCGTTGGGGGCAGTGATTTTCTCTACCTCGCGGTTATTCGTCTCTTCAAGTGTGGGACCCTCCGGGCCCTTCTGATCCGCTCTGTTTATCAAGTAAGCTCGGTTTCTTTAGCGTTTGACTCAGTGTTATCTTTAGACAGAAGAGGGAAAAGATGAATGTCAGATAGAACTAGAAGACTTGCAGTGAGCGACTGTAGCTTTTTAGGAGCGCTCGTTTAAAAATTATAAAAAAAAGAAGATAGAGGTTTCTTTCACTTAAATGGGACTTATACAAAGCGGAAGTCCCTCGTTCGAGGATAGCCACACGTCAATCAAGTTGAGGAACACGTCATTACAATCTGTAAAAGTGGAGTACTTAGAACTTTGATATATTATTTACAATGCATCACAATTCTCATGCGCGGTTCAAACCATGAACTGGGTTATTGTAGGTATTTCAAGTCAATTTCCTATCATTAATTGCTTTTTGACTTTGTTTATTTAAACAAGTTACCACGAAGTGCCCCTACTTTTACACACTCACGGATGAACAAAAAGCTACCTTTCTCTTGAAATCACAGAGCCCACAAATTCTAGAAAAAGTGGGACTTTTCGTCTTCCATTGCTTCCGAAAAAGAAGTCAAACCCAGCTAGTTTAGATATAGCCAACAATTGTAATTAGTACCAGTAGCCTATTGTTACAACAAAGTCAGACACAGTTTACTGACGCATGTATGTTTTTCTCTATGTTTTTACCATGTATTTGCAATTAGCCCACGGGCATGAACTTGCAATAAACTTCTATATTGTATGAACTTGAACTGACATTACGCTAATGGAATATCTACATGAATCCCCTTGCATAATCTTTATATACTTTTCTATTCATTTCCAAATCATGCAAACTACCTCGAGTGCAGATATCTCACTTCTGAAACGTTTCATCAACTCGGCACGTGCACGGATGGGGAAGGGGGACAAGTCCATTGTCCTGCAGGGGAGTACAGGAAAATCCACTAGAGGTCACCCTTTGCTCCCTTCCCATATGCAGAAGACGACCTCGCCAACTTTTAAAGACTGTTTCAATTAGGTTAAAAGATCAAAAAGGCAAGTAGAGATGGCAGACTTCACACCTTACCCTTCCAGTTCCACATACTTTGATACCAGCGCTGAGGAGGTCTAAAATGCGTGGTAACCCAGTTTTGTGTATTAGGAATCACACACACAGCAACACAAAGACAACCTTGGAGTGAAGTAAAAATATCGGCTGTAGTTTGTTCAGGCCCTTGTAGTGCCTAGTGGCACATAGATTAGCGCAGCAAGTTTCCTTGCCGTTTTTGTAGCAGAGTCGAGTGTATACTTAGTATTACAGGGAGGGGTTGCTAGACCTTCCCTCCTGGCACCCCTTCGAACACGGTACCCTTCCGACAGACGGGTGCAATCCCAACTGATTTGCCTTTCCAAGGATTTGAACCGGGGTCTCCCAGTTACCATCTAATTGGAACCAGGAGCTCAACTTTGAAGCCGCTACTAGTTGAGCTACAGGGACACCCTATATGCGGTAGTATCGCCACAATGAAATATGAGACACTGAAGACCAAGACAAAACTACTTATTTTTCAGTAGTAAGATCATTTTCTAGCAGGAGCTCAGCTGTGGACAGTAAAAGGCGAGAGGCACAAGAAGAAAAAAACAACAACTTATGTTTGATTTCTAAGATCATTTTCCACCGGTTATGTCCCCTTTTTCTCCTCAGTTCAAATCTGGAGTGATCTTAAACAGAAGAATGAACAATTACCGGGGCGGTTTTGGTAATCGCCGTTGCCATGGCAATGGTGAGAACGTTGGCTTGGGAACGAGTGTAAGACTGCCGTTTGATGAGCAGGCCTGACTTTGATGGGTGTGGTTAATGGCTCGTTCCCGGGTTGCCCCCCATCCGTCCGGAATCATCGAATGATTTAGTAACTCGGACCACGTAACCGCCACAGCCTGAAAATACCAATTACAGAGAAGCGTGCACGGCTAGGCGAGTATATTACTTTTTTGTTCCAGTCAGTGCTTCGGCCATATGGGCTGAGGTGGCCGAGCCAACGGTAGGCGTGAGCAGCCGGACCCCGCTTGTAGATTTTACCCCCCTCTCTCTTGGGACTCTACTCAACGGCTTGGTGACATAACCCACCACGCTGTAGCGCTTAACAAGGGCGGAGTATACACGTGTAAGATTACATTGGAAGAAGATGGCATTTTTAAGTCTTAAGTGACAAGGACGTCAGGAAAACTACCAAAACGGCTGTTGAAATACAGCTTCCAAAATTGTGAATAGTTTGATGCTGAAAAGGTTGGAAAACAAAATTTAATCAAAAGGTAGGTGGTTCACATAGAAGGTTAGATTGGAATAGAATAAAACTTAAAAGTCTTAAGCAACAATGAAGTCATGAAAATTACTAAAACTGAAATGGTAATACACAAATTTTGGATATTCTAGAATATTTGTGGGGTGCAAAAAAGTGGGAAACAAAACGTATCCGAAAGGTGAGTGGTGCACGTGTAAGATTAAGAGTAGAAGATGATAACCGAGTACTTAGTGACAAAGGAATCCTGAAAAAGTCCACTACTGAAGTAAAAATGCCCATATTTAAAAAATGTTGGTTTAGTTAGTTTTGGTTTAGAAGAAAATGCGGGAAACAAAATGTAATCGAAAGGTGAGTGGTACATATATTAAGTAATAGATTGAAAGAAGATAACATATTCAGATTCCTAAGTGACAATGAAGTGATTTAAAATGCGAAAACTGAAGTAGAAATACCCAGATTTTAGAATTAAAAAGAAAATTGTGAAGTGCGACGCCCTAAAAAAAGGTGGGCAGCAAAATGGAGTCGAAAGATGAGCGGTTCTCGATGTTGATTGGACAGGGAGGTTGAAATGATTTGCGGCGATGTTGAGTTGATTCCTCCAAATATCAATCAAAAGGGCACCAATCAACACTTCTTAACACAACATGGGCCGCTGATTTGGTGTCAATTTCACCCAAATTGATGGCGGGAAATCCGATTACCGTCGGTGAATTCTTCGCAGCTGTGATTTTTGATGGACAGACGTCACGTACACGTACGAAGTGCGATGAGAGAAGCAGACAAGACATTTATAGGACCACTCGAGCGAACAGAACATAAAAGTTCAACTCCCGGTGTGTCGCAATTGTATGTCCGTTTGCGCGGGACATATACGACCATAGAGAGAACAGGCACTTAGGCGAGAATGTCACTTTTTTGGGACTATAAAATGCCAGTCGCTCGGCCAAAATGTTTATTTACTGCGCTAAATGCCAGGCTAGGATGGCGTGAAGTGGGCGATATTGTGACATTTGACGGGGACGGTGCGCCGTGTTCTCTCCGCATCATATAATTTGGCGTAATGGACTTTCTACAACTGTCTTAAAGTCACTTCTGCGTGAAATAAAACTCAGACAAAGGACGGGCTGTATTGGAGAAGGGGTGGTTATTAGAAGGGGAGCTAGGGGGTTAGAACCATGTCACAAATGTAAGAAGTGTTGCAAATACAACGCAATAATAAAAGAAAAGATCTGAATTGACCAAAATTGAGATTTGCAACACTAACGTTTGCGTGTTCACTATAGCTCAACTCAACAAATAACACTTATTTGCGTTTTGGGAGGAATATTAGTGTAATTCCGTACTAGTTTCAATAAATCAAGGTAAATACGACAAACCTTCACGGTCACGACAGTCATCGTGAGGAGTTTCTTTTGTTTCCTTAAGATGGGTAGTGATTTGTTCATCACCTGAACCTGAACGCTTGTTGTCTGGACCACCCTAGTTATGTGCTTAACTCCTTGTTAAAGCTGATCCGTTTTACCGTCCTGAATCCTAGACAACATAAAACTTTAGACTAAAACTTTGTGCGACAGGCAATATTCCGTCTGTTTGTCACAACTTGAGGTTACCCGTTCATACACTTAATAGACTAAACGTCAAACGTTAGCGACAAATTTTAAGCGGTCGCTCGACGTCGTTTCTTTACGTTCACGGCGTGCGTGCCTGCGTAGTATTGTATTGATCAACATACAGTTTGAACTCGATCAAAAATTTCGAATTTACGCGTAAGTCGATGTGATCTTATTTCAACTGGCCACTGATGAGTAGAAAAGAAACATTTTTGAGCGGCGATTTGTAGCGTCAAGCAAAATTAACGTGTGGAAACTACTGGCAAGAATTTGAATAAAAAAGGAAACACCTTTTGTAACCACGATCCCACCTGACTGTAGATTTTTTCGACAAAATCAGCGCTCAAAGGTTGAGACTGAGAGCAAAATTATGAATGTCTACCATAGTAGCGCATGTCATGATGATGAAACTAACATCCGTACAGGATTTACAGAATAATAAGAAAACACATTTCCTAACCATGTTTGCGTTAGATTCCAGAATTCCATACCAAAATTGGCGCTCAAAAGTTGAGGGCAAAGCTGTGTACCTATCCCTGTGACGCACAAGTGTTTAAAAATAAAAGGCCCGGTTCCTATTTCAGTAGCATCTGGCCCTGCCTGGCAGATTGAGCCTCGCGCTTATTAAAAATGTAAGGGGAAAATCCCGGCTCGGCCACGGACTGTTGGGCGATGTATAAGCTTTGCATGCTTGGCCTATGGCCCAAATCCTGGCCTTGGGTTCACGCCATTTTTCACTCACAGACCTGACGCTTGGACGCTCCCAAGACGAGCTGAACCCAAACGAGCGCGCGTTAGCTACTTTTCCTCTCGCCGTATATCTATGTATACAAACTCCGGTGTGAATGGTTTACAAACGCTGGTGTATAATTGTTCTTTGTGTTCGTATTGTCGGTGTGATGAGCTGGTACAGACTTCTGCTGAATAGGCGATATACCGTAGGGACTCTGTTTCTTGTTCGGTGCAGCAGAAGTCAATTCAGGGGTATGTTCATTTTTCTGACCTGCCAATCTCTAAGCTAATGCCTCAGTATTACCGACAGTGACGGCTTGGGCTCGTTCTAGGAAAGAGAAGAAGGAGGGGGGGGGGGGGCTATCAAACTGTGACGGATGCTGTGTGGTACTACGCATGCGCGTCCCGTGGGACGACATCGACACGAGACATTAAATCCAGTAGCACGACCCTAGCAAGCCGCCGGGAACTGTTCTTGCCTCGTTTGCATAAATTGCCGTGCACGACAGCCCGCTGCCTGGGCCGCTGAATTGCGATGCATGGCGCGCCTGATGCGATTTGGCTCCCCGGAATTGATCACATGACGCGAGGCCCCCGCAAGGTGCGTCCGCCCCCGAAGGGTGGTTTGTACTTCCCGCACACACTCACACGCGCGGGAGCCTCTCTCTACTAAAGCGCGATTTTTCGGTTACAAGAAGTGGCGGGCGACGCGAGAAACTGGCCGCCACGACCGGATGCGATGTTAAACCATTTAATTCAATATTTGTAGCCAGACAGGACGGCCAATTTGGGGTGAACCTCATCGATTTCTGTCGATTTTCTATTAAGATGTGGTCGTGTTCAAATGTAGCGACCGTACCTAGAATTCGCTTGTCACTACAGTTGACTTACAAACCGAAAACAAAGAGGACAATTTGCTAATCACAAATATAAACAAAGGTGACGATACGCTAGGAAAATCCCTTGTATGATACGCTTGTATATGATAAGCGTTCATACACGATCAAGTACGGATTTTCTACTACTTCTCATGCGTATACAATCTTATTAAAGGCCTGGCTACAAGCGCGCTGAACGCAAACACGTATAAATCCCTTCTCACAGAGCGCCAGGCGGCCCCCGTGAAATAAGACATGCATTGAGACCACAGATGGCGGAGGGAACTCGCCTTTTGGGATGCATATGTATACGATTATGCACTTATTTACTAATAAGCATTGTGTTCCGTAGTGGGGGCGAGCGTGCAGGTTCGAGTTACCTGTCCGCCTATGTTACCTGCCATGACATATACAATGTCTAACCTCTATCGGCTAATGCGTGTGTATTAACTTCGTACCAAATCAAAGCTTACATGATTGTAAGGTTTATGAATGGGAGTAGTCAGGGATTGTTTTTCTGCTTCCATTTCCAGGCACCCTGCATCGGAATTTCAGAGCGAACCACCTGCTACCCATGACCCACTTCGGCAGTGACGTCACGACAGGTCTTGTGGAGTTGCGCGGCGGGCCAGTGCGCAGGAGGTGGGCTCCAGCTGTCTAAACATAATACGTACGTACTGCCATGGAGGTGCCAGCGCACCGTTATTCCGTACGCTCACGGTGCTCTTAAGACACAGGACGCGTGCTTTAAAGATTCCTTGGAGCAAGGCGCTATAGGAAGGACAGAAACGTTACCACGCTGGCCGTATGGGTGACCACGGGGTTCCGAGGGATGCAGAGTGAGTTAGGCTTAGACAGCATGGGGGACATGCACGGGGGTTCCCATAGCACCGAACAAGTGCAGTCAGCTGAACTGCTCAGCGGTCATAGTCCGCATAATGAGGTGTCCGTCAGCCGGCCGCTCAGTCTCTCCAACAGTTTATCGGGACTGGTCGATCAAGACTACCGACCGCCGAGCCTACAGGATCCGACCTTCCAGCCCGTCCCGCCTCACCCGAGCATCAGCCCGGTCCCGATCTGCGAGGTGAACATGGCGAGCTCCGCCGCCGGCCTGCCGTCCTACACGTCCTCGAGCTTCACGACTCTGACGCCCCTGCAGCCCCTGCCTCCCATCTCCACCGTGACGGGAGACAAGTACCGCACCAATGTCAGCGGCTCCTTCACCCTCATGCACCACCACCACCACCAGCCCCCTCCGCCTCCCAACCTACACATGAACCACATGCAGACCCCGTACGACAAGATGCCCGGGATGGGACAGAGTCTCTCGCCGGTCTCCAACCCCATGATGGCCAACGGGCTAGGCGGGATGCAGCACACCGGGCACCTCCAGCAAGCCATCCCCCCTTACGGACACTCACCCCCGAGTAACGGTCTGGAACACCACGCTAAACTCATGGGGAACGGCTACGATCATCAGATGCTACCTCACACCCAGCCCGTCCCCTCACCCCCGGGTCTCCACCACCCCCACCCCCAGAACAATCGGATAACGCAGCTCTCCAACCCCGTGGTAACTTTCAACGGGTACGCCAACCATCACACCCCACACCCCCAGTCAGCCTCCCCGCCTGCCTCGGCGTCGTCGCGAGACCGTAGCTCCTCCAAGACATCTTCTACCGGAGAAGTCGAAGAGATCAACACCAAAGAAGTCGCTCAGAGGGTGACCAGTGAACTCAAGCGATACTCCATACCCCAGGCCGTCTTTGCGCAGAAGATCCTCTGTCGGAGCCAAGGAACTTTATCCGACCTCCTCCGCAACCCCAAACCTTGGAGCAAACTGAAGTCTGGTAGAGAGACGTTTAGAAGGATGTACAAGTGGCTGGAAGAGCCAGAATTTCAGCGGATGTCCGCATTACGGCTTGCAGGTGAGACAAAAAACAAACTTTTCTCTCTCTTAAGTTACTTTCTAATCCCCCGTACCCACTTCCGCACGGTAGCCTAGCCACGGTAGCTGACACGTGAAGACTACAAGAGGTCTAATTTTTCTCTGTCATTTTTCCTTGAGTGGTTTGACATCGACAGAAATCCCTGGCAATCAGACCCTGTTAACGAGGACAGGGTAGACATAATTCATTTCTCGTTTACGTCAAAACAAAAACAAAGATTTGTCATGCGACCCGGATGAAGGGGTTGGCCTCCAAAACCGAGCCAGACGGACGTATAGGGAGTTTGTTTTGAAAATTTGCGGTTTCGTAGATAAAACACTGTTTAAAGAGAGAGAGAGAGAAAAAAGACTATGCGTGGCAACGTTTTTGTAAAAGGTCTCACTAAATACCCCCAACGGGCCCATGTTTTATACTCCCCTCTCCTAAGCCCCGCTAACAGTAGGTACATCCTTGTTACGTCCGGGTACGGGACACCACACATACGGGTGGTCCCAAAAACCGTTATGTTCGCCCTCTCCTATTGAGCGTACCGTACCGAAAATCTCTACCGAATATAGGTAATCTTTAAAGCTTTACGTTGTCACCTTGCACGAGGTTTCATTGTAAAGTATATAATAATATGATCACACTCACGGGGTCGGGTCGGGGCGCACTCACAGTGCCACAGTCTGGCACCGGCATATTGGGAAGATGGATTGAGTAATGAAAAATCGTATTATTAATAGGCGTCATGCGAAAATCGGGGGCCATTATATTTCCGTCGTGCATTCCTGGGTGTACGATATTTGTAGTGTGTGTGAAGCACATTCACGTTTCCCGCCAAAATTGTATAGTACTACAGTATGCGAGAGAGAGGTAGTATATTTTGTCGCAGTGTGCGTTCTAAAGGGCGATGCATGTCGATGTTTGAAGCCTGGGCCCTTTTACGCTTGGGTGATTTCCAGATGCCACCATTCCCCATTTGGTACGGCACTTGTCCATGCAGTGCGTCAGCCGGTGGCATATAGGGCGGGACACCAGGCTAGCTTCTTGTCTCCCTAATTTCCTATCATGATATCGCCTCTGTATAGACCACCCCTTCTTCGTCACTTCAATTAGAAGCCATTGTGGAAGGCGGGTCTATTATTTCGTGCGTTTTCCGAGCCGTACCCACCCATGTTTTCACGGGGTTTTCATGCATAGCAAGGGGTTACGCCGCTTTAGAGCTGGGCCGCCCTCCTCTGACATTCCGTGATTTCTGACGACCGTTTTTCCCTTCATTTGACGGGTCAACCGCCGAACTGGTATCGTAGCACGCCTACCAATAATTCTTCCCCGCGTGCAGAGTAGTGTGGTGTGTATACATGACCATTGTGGAGGGAGAGAGCGGGATATTCGGCGCACCCACCGCAAAATTGTATGATTCAATGATTTCCCCCGGTGTCGTAAGGGGTTCGGCCGAACAGGTCAATCTTCTTGGCTTCTCATAAACCGAACGTGCCCCCACGTTTCCACCGGACACACCTCGCTAAACTCGGACGCACAAAATTATTTAATCTTCATCTTTCTTCACGCAGTCCCACAAGGGTGCTAGCGAGAGCGCCGAGTCAAAAACTCCCCCCGCTGCCCAACCTCGTTTTACACAATTGTACTTCTCAAATTTATTCCCCCTATTTTCTACCCTCCTATGTTTGTTTATTAAATTATCCCACTAGGTGTCTTTTCCCAAGCGGTTTGTATTAATTAACTGGCGGGTCTTCATTAAGCAAGTCCCGTTTGGGGGAAGTCAAAATATTTCTGCATTGTTTTATCTCATATCTACGCCGGATTAGATGGAGAAAGAGGGAGGCCCACATGCCGAAACAGCAGGCGGCGGACGTGCTAGATTCTCCGGCCGCCAGGCTTCCGTATATCCCCGTACATATCATAACTGACGCGCGTACATAAAATGACGTATGGGGGAGATTTCCGCGGAAAGTGTGGGTAGGGACAGACGCAATTTGTGGATACGTTCTATGTCAACCCCGCTAACGTAACTATCAATTCTTACCGAGTTCCACAGAGCGAAACCACTACAATACTGGGCACTGAACTTAACGTAAATGCACGTTATTTACACATTGTAAGAATAGTATACACTGTATATCAATGCGTACATAGTATCTAAATACGCTATCTTAACTATCAATTCTTCAAAGAAAGACCACTACAATTCAGGGCACTAAACACTGCGTAAATGCACGGTGTATACCAGTGCATACATAGTATTAGAAAAGTAAATCCTGACCAAAACAATCAGTAATTAGCTATAAATACGTCCGTGCACATGTAACTACGGTGCCAGTTATCATATACCACACGTATATCCCATGGGTTACGCAGCAGGCGCTGATAGAGAAATATACATACAGCTACCAGCTTGCCAAGCCCCGGGCGAGTATCAGAAAGATATCCACTAATAGCGGTACAGGTGTATCTCTAACGCGCTCGTTGCTGTATCTGTATAGCCTCTTCCGACTCAATTCATTCAGAACATTACCTAGAGGGTTGTAAGGGGCGTAGGTGGTGCGACGGTTATGTTTGAATCTTGTCCGTTATGTTCAGATGTTATTGTAGTGGGTTTCCCCACGTGCTCGGTGAAGATAGTGCCGTGGTCTTTTATGTAGAGAGAGGATTTGGGCGGATTTGTTTTGTGTGTGTGGTGTGTGTATGAAAGGAACTTGGGTGTATCGTATTTTCCAGGCCGAAGATTTTACTATGGCTGTCGAGTGCCCCGTAGGTTTACGTTTGGAGCGGTGTCTTGACACGTTTCATGCATAAATATAGCTTGCGATTTGAAAGTGTATATCAAACTTACAAACTTGCGAGGAAATGTAGCCCCCACAACATTTAAAGCATTTTTAGAGCCCATACCATGTCATTCTTACTAGACGAAATATCAGCAGAAAGCTAAGTAGACATGTCTGTAACGACAAAGAGCTATACAAAAGAGGAAAAGCGGCACAGCATTTGGATACATTTTTGAGACAAGTTGTTAGAATTATTCTGTAGAGTTACAGAGAAAAATACATGTTTAGAAAGAACACCTGCAGGGAACACCCGCACTTTGCGGTTAACTCAAATGCATGTGTTATGACTTTAACATGTGGGTCCGGTAAAAAAAAATTAGTATAAATATAAAGACCGGTTTTCCTGGTCCCCGTAAGTGGCGTATGTCGCAACGCCCTTTCCGTGTGGCACGTGCCAGCCATAACGATTTCTCTAGCTCGGTAACTCTCTCACACACACAAGGCTCGCGTAACACCTTTATATACGGGATGCCGCTTTGTTCAAAGAAGCGTAAAACTAGAATCGTATTCGCTCCGTCCCTGACTTTAAAACCACGCGTAGGAATGATTCCGTAAAGCCTCAAGAGCGAAGCTACGAGGAAAGGGACTTTTGGTGAAGATACGGAACGTATGGCTTCTTTTTAGCATGCCAGACACGCCTAACTGCAAAGGATTTGTAATTCACGGCTTCGTACAAAATTGAAGTATGTCGATAATTATGTTCTTCCATGTCAGTGAGTGCGTCGTGCCCCCTTAAATTTCCCTCTCGCTACGGTGGCGATTTCACCAGAACTACCGCCACCTGCGAATCGGAATTAGTAGCCGAAACTGCCCCCGAGTCCACTCGGATGATTTCAAACAAATTAAGGATACATTTTGGTTGTTTGAAATGCAAATATTTGGCGTCAAAGCAGAGTGCGTCGTGAAGCACATACCTATACCAATGTGTCGAATTCCAGTACGCGAAGTGATAACCTATGTCTCGCTATATACCTTGTAAGATTCCACCTTTATGTCAATTAAGGAAATAATATTTGCTGAGGATGACCCTAACGGAATATCCACATTAACACCTACCAACGCTTTACCGCTACACCCGAAATCCTGTTGTTTTACGTTCTTCCAACTTTGTTATTTTATTCTTAAGCCTTTTTTGGGTCGCAAAGCTAAGGACCGTGCTAAAAGTAAATACTCGAGCGAGTGGCCTTATCTAAGCTGAATTGATGTTTTTCACGCTATATTGTTCATTCTAAACGGAGTGCATAAAATGGACATAAAGGAAAATCCCGCTCGTTTTAAAGCTAAGAGGTACTGGAGTCAATTGTGCAAGTCGGCGTAACACCACGTTATATAGCCTTTCTCTATAAGCTTTGGTACAAAACTACACTTGTATAAATACAACGTATAAAACCATATAACCAATATCAGGAAGTATGTTATTGTATCTGTACGCACCTTTTGCCATTCTTGCGGTTTCATATGTTTGAAATGTAGGCGTATTGGCAAAAACTCGTGTAAACTATTACATTCAAAAACAAATATATTTGATAGATTTTCTGAAATTACAAGGCCACGGCGTGTAGATTGTTTGCGTTTATGGTTTCCCATTCCTTTTTATGTGAGATAGAATGGTGAGAATTTTGCTAGGTGTTATGTTCAAACGATTTAAAAGTGGGTGTATGCGAGGGTTTGTCGTTTAGCGGTAGTGTCAATTTGTTTAAGGCTCCGGTCGGGCACGTATGCCTGTGTCAATAGTCGCTGTACGGTTTGATGTGAACGTCTTACACGTCTTCTGTTCTATCCCCTAGCTTCTCAAAGACTTCCGACGTCTTCTGCATAATTCAAACGCAAACAACTTACTAGAAACACAACTTAGAAACAAATATGTCGTGAACAAATGCAGAAAAAATTTCACATCGTAAACATGTCAGTCGCACTCCACTTAAAGACGTGCCAACAATTGATGCTTAACTGTCTTGGGAATGATAATCATAATAACTTATCTCAAAACTATTGAAAAACTTTTCTTGTTATGCCTCCTACGGGTATGTTATAGTCAACTTGGGGCTCTATTTGAGAATGTTCTTATATTACTTACTGTGTAGCGTACTTATGAGGGGAAAGTTTGTTCAATGTCAACAGATTAAAACGCACATTAATTTCATAAAAGGGGCAAAGAGGGCCAATTATGAATATAAAACGTCTGTGGTAAGTGAAGAATTTTAGCATTAGTATAAAAGTTGCAATTGGAGCTTTATTAATGTTTACGATAGGGGAACATAAAGCCAGAATGAGTGGGCCATGCGTTATGATAATCTCTGCCTTAATGTTGATATTTGTCATGCTGCTGAATATGAATGCCATTGTTACTTTGTAAGTAGATGTTTATCATATTTGATCATCTCTTTCATAATCCACAAAAGTTTGCAAAGCTTCCGTGATATCATATTACTACATACTAAAGTATCCTTCATCGTTACCTGAGAGACTTATGCATTGTTAGCTGTCATTGGAAACTAAGCAGTGTGACTCAAATGTCCGTTAATATTTTCAGTAATTTCTTAGTAATACTCTATAACTAATCATTTCATGCTGCTTGTCCTCGTATTTTGTATTTCACAAAATTGAAGGATATAAAACATTACAACTGGCAGAGTATATCATAAAAGGTCAGAAGGTTGGAATTTGACTCAAAATTTTCTTAAACATTTTCAGTACTTACCAGCAGTATAACTGGTTATCATATTTTGCTCGTCGTAATATTTTGCATAGTGACAGGAGGTTGGAATTTAGCACACGTTTTAAAGAATGTCTTTAAATATTTCAGTGATTGCTAACACTATAACTGATTGTGATGTAGTATTTTGTATATCATAACATGAGAACTGTTTTAACAATATAAGGGACATGGTACATCATAGAAAGTTGAGATTAAGCACATGTTTGATTCCAAATTTCCTTAGATATTTTCAGCAATTGCTAACGTTGATACTATGACAGATTATTATACAGTGTCAATCACAATATTTTGTACATTGTAAAATCACAACTGTTTTAACAATATTGGGGATACAGTGTATAACATAAGGTTGGGATTTAGCACAATATTGACTTTCAGTAGATACCAACACTATGACTAATCATGTAGTGTCAGTCGCAATGTTTTGTATATTGTAAAACCACAACTGTTTTAACAATGTAAGGCACATATTACACCACTGAAGATTGGATATTAGCATACGTTCTCACAACTGTTCTAACAATTTAAGGCACATATTACACCACACAAGATTGGATATTAGCATACGTTCTCAGAACTGTTCTAACAGTATAAGGCACATATTACACCACACAAGATTGGATATTAGCATACGTTCTCAGAACTGTTCTAACAATTTAAGGCACATATTGCACCACACAAGATTGGATATTAGCATACGTTCTCAGAACTGTTCTAACAATATAAGGCACATATTACACCACTGAAGATTGGATATTAGCATACGTTCTCAGAACTGTTCTAACAATATAAGGCACATATTACACCACACAAGATTGGATATTAGCATACGTTCTCAGAACTGTTCTAACAATATAAGGCACATATTACACCACACAAGATTGGATATTAGCATACGTTCTCACAATTGTTCTAACAATATAAGGGACACATTACACCACTAAAGATTGGATATTAGCATACGTTCTCACAACTGTTCTAACAATATAAGGCACACATTACACCACACAAGATTGGATATTAGCATACGTTCTCACAATTGTTCTAACAATATAAGGCACACATTACACCACACAAGATTGGATATTAGCATACGTTCTCACAACTGTTCTAACAATATAAGGCACACATTACACCACACAAGATTGGATATTAGCATACGTTCTCACAACTGTTCTAACAATATAAGGCACACATTACACCACACAAGATTGGATATTAGCATACGTTCTCAGAACTGTTCTAACAATATAAGGCACACATTACACCAAACAAGATTGGATATTAGCATACGTTCGTCACAAGCTTGCCTCCGAGGCGGCGTGACCCCAGCTTTTGTTGTTGGGAATTAAAGAGGCGGCTGGGCCAGGAATGTACCGACATTATTAACGCTGAGGCCGGCTCGTATGTAAAGATATGCGCGTTGACCTATATTCGTGTTCACGTCGGTGACGATACGGCAGCGCTGATTATATATTTCTTGTGTATACGTTATGTATTTTTGTGCGTATTGTAGTATTAGTTGTGAAGCATGTGTGTATATGGGAATAGTGCATGAAAAAAGGAGAAAATATAGTAATGGTAAAAATTGCATACACGCTTGCGATTTGAGACGTTGTTATTCATTCAGAAATTCTGATTTTTATTACGAGCTCATTTAGTGATGCATTTTTATGAACAAGTCGGGAGGGTGTTAGGAAAATACTAACGAAGCAACGCTGTGCTCTCCTTAAAAATCAGAGGATTTCTATGCGGCCTTTTATTGCCCTTCTGCGTACTTTGTGTATGTATGGGGTTCTATCAATCCCCTTTCCGCCTGTCAAATTTTGTGGCAGAACCTCTCTGATCCAGTTGGTCGCAGGGACTGACTATCCAGTCATTTATGACCAGTTTTATGATTGTGCACCGTATTTCAACTCGCCGAAATCATACCCTTTTCTGTAATTTGAATCTCAACCGTTGGCAACGGTTTTCAGTACAACCATGGGAATACACTATAGTAACGTAGCATGAATAAAACTTGTGCAATACGCATGGTTTATTTCATAGTAGAGCGTTTTGCTCTCTTATAAGAGAAAATCACTCTCAATACACACATGTACGACAACCTAGGTCCACATTCTATACAGTTTTTCTCTGATTTTATTCTCTAACACCCTACGGCTGCCATTTTCTATAACATCTTATGCCTGTACCTCACCCTACCTTCATTTATATTCGTTGTTTTGGTGAGTAGAACTCAACAAGAAGCGAAGTCGCCTTGTATTGGATGTCACCTTTATAAAGGGCACCTCTAACGTAGTGTGAAACCTGCCCAGCCTGATATAGCCACACCGTACTTATATGGGTATGTAGTGCAGTGTGATACGCTAGCGTGGTTATAGTATATTGTATGTAGAACCGGGACAGCGAGGGGAAAATTCTCGGGGGAATAGAACGCTAATGGTGGACCCCTGAGCGCAAATGTATGCCCCTAGCTTAAGCGTTCTTGTTTCGCAATTACCGTGGAATCTGTGCATATTATTCGGGGTCAACGCACTGGCTATTAAATTTTCATTCCCTTAGCTTGGGCACAAAGCCCTTCTCACATGCACATAGCTAGTAGCAATTATGCAATGGCGTGGCAAGATTGCGTACGCTTCAGTATGATTCACCCACTCTATCTAGGTGGTGTAGTAATTCAACATTAAGGTTGCAGACTAGCGTTGCCTTTGTTTTTATGCCCCAAAATTGTATCGTAACGTTCCTTCCTCTTCGTATACAGCGACTAGCTCCAAAATCATATGTGTGTGTGTTTTTTTTGGGGGGGGGGTGGTCTAGGGTTACTTGTAGCAATGTTCTGTGTTACAATTATCACATAGAGTCATACTTTTTATTCCCAAGAAGAAAGAAGAGGTTTGAAAAATTATAGAATTACCTTTGTTATGCTCAGAAATTGTGTCTTAATTTTCCTCTCTCTTTGTACAACGACTGGCTCCAACATCGTGGGAGGGCTTCTAGTGACATTCTGTGCTAGAAATATTATATAGGATTCTACTTCCCAAGAGGAAGAAAAGGGTTGGAAATGTACAGGATACAATCTTGGATAGCGAGTCTCTCCTGTAATGTATGGTTATGATCAGGCGAGCGGCGCGGGGCTTCCGTTGGCGTGTATGTGAGCAGATTTGATGGATGACTAGATTCGAACACGGTTGTACTTAAATATCCACCCGGAGACCCGCGGCTCTCTGACTTAACTTGCTTCGTCAGGAAAAGACGGCGAGGTGAAACATGCCAAACGGCTCTCCGTAAATTACCCTACAATGACACTACCTCTAGTATTCCATCATTAACACTCTTAAGGGGGTGAGAGATGGCGATAAAATGTAGTACCAGCAATTCTATTTTTGGTCCTACGATGTATAATTCGTCATGTGATGTAGGCTAACTGTCATAATATTTGAAATTCTCAAGGACAAAATTCATGTCCAAACGTGTTTGAGCCTGACGGGGCAATACGAGTCAACCTTTGTAACGAGAGCCGCTATTATTATCAGGTCGTTGATTTCATGACAGAACGTCCATGAAATGTATGCAAATCAACCCCCTCACTCTCATCAATCTCATTAATATGCAAACTGAAAGACAAAAGGTAATCTAATGAGCTCCGGGTAGATTGAAAAGTCGTTATAAGTGCCATCTGACTGTACTGTATTGTGTGATGTTTGGGGGTTCTTCTTATCCGTTTATACGGCGTTTTGAGGGTCGTTCTACCACCATTAAACTTTGCACCCCATGCAGGCGGTTGCCCTGTAACGCAAACTTTTGATGCCTTGATAAGACGCTCCCGGGCAAACCCACAAAAATAATTTCACTCCTCGAGTATCTAAGTCCCGTGGGACGCTGGTAACAAATTAGCCTTCCTACCCACGGTAATTTGTAGTCCCCTCTACCAGTATGAGTGCACGACTCTCACAGTGTGACAGATAGCGTTGACTCGGAAATCCCATGTTAGATTTGTGTACAACAATTGTTCAGTACACCTGTCAACACGTGTACGATTCACCTGTCCGTTTGGAAAAAAAAAAAAACATGGCCGAAGCCGTAAAACACACTTGTGACGTGAAACGTATAATGTGTTTCCGCTTGGGTGAATACATACGCCGTGACACCCCACAACAAATAATGTGCCACAGTTATCACCCACAGCGTAAAAATGGTAGCCAGAAATACAGTAACGCTTGTCGGTGTAGCTGCCACCTTTACAGGCTAGGTTTTGTGTGCGTTACTCGCGCTAACCAAACACGGGAGTTTACCGAAGCAGGCTGGGCTAACACGGGCTTTTCACGAGTTTGAAGTGCCGCGAAGCTAGATTTGCTCTGTGTAGCTATTCAACCCCGTACAAGTAGTAATGCCCCGGCCGGAATATCTTTGTCGGAATGCGGCATGCTCTAACTGTATACCAAACATCCTATTTTGTATCCTGGTTTCCCCATGCTTACAACGCACGTGAGGATCCGCATGGGGGTTTATGAGTATCCGTTGTGGGTTTTATTCTATACTATAGTATCTATCGCCACGTCCTGTGCAAATGACGTTTGTGGTAAAATTCTGGCGTTTAGAATGTTTATTTATCGATCAAGTATCTATTTGTGTATTGATTGACGCGTAAGCTGGGGGTGTTGGTTTGGAATTGGTCCAAAATTTGCAATTTCCTAGTTTTTGAGTTGTAGCCGTTGTCAGGCCACAATATTGCCAAACTGTCGAATCTAATCTAGACACAAAAATCTTATGTTGTGTAGCAGCTAATATTCAAGTGTAGCCAATGTCATTTTTGTTAAGAAAGGAACATAACTTTCTAATCTATATTTGTAAGACTGACCATCTCTGATAGTTCAAATTATTGGCGCCTTTTTAAAGAATTATAAGTGTATGAAAAAACTTCACCCCTAACCTACAACTGTCAACGTTTCTGAAATGTGATTATAGAAATAAAACTCGGGTTGTTATTTCAATTTTCTTATTGTTTTTGCTGTTATTTATGAACTAGAAAAGTGAAATATAGATTGTCTACTAGTAGACATATAACTTTCCAAACCCGAGTGTAAATAAACGCCTCATCCCAAACTTTAATCGTCTCAGAAATGTGTACATTAGTCAAAAAAGCAATCAAACTGAGTTGCTAATTTTCATTTATCTTGTAATTTTTGTTTTGTTTGATTATTAGACAAAATGTTTAAAACAAATTTAGATTTTCTACTAGCAGGCATATAAGTCGGGAGTATAAAAAATCGCCTCATCCCCAACTTTCATGGTCTCAGAAAAAATGTCATAGTAGTGAAACTGGGGTAGTTATTTTCATTTTTCATATAACTTTTGTTGTTATTTGTTTACCAGATTTGTCTACTAGATTTGCTACCAGTGGACATGTAACTCAAGTGTTAAAAACGCCTCATCCCTAACTTTCATGGTCACAGAATGTGATTATAGTAGTGAAACCGGCCCGTTGTTATTTTTATAATCCCTAACGAACCGGGCCCGGGTCTCAGCCAGGCTTGTCCCTCAGGATCAATCAGTTTTACCGGATTATGGCCGGCAAATCTTCCCCTGTCTCGTCTTCCAGGTCCCCTCTAATCTTCCAACTGTCAGAGAGATTTCCGCTGGAAATATGAAAAAAAAGGAAAATTTTAGCTTGTATGCGTGTCCGTGTTGGTAGAATCCATTTCTTAAGAGGAATCTTAAAGTGCAATAATTGTTAAGAAAAAAAAACTGGAATAACCAATTTTTGTAATAAAAACTGATTTGATGCCATACAGGTGAAAATGTGGGTAAATCCAATATCTTGTTTTGACAACTTTGGTTTAAAGATCATATTTCATAACTGGATAGTTTGGATACTTATGAGAACTAACATAGATTCTATCTATTAAAGAAGTAAACATTGGAGAAATGACTAGTCTTTGTTTGCAGATTCTTTTTTCTTCTTTGGTTCTTGGTTCAACTTGGTTAGTTGGTTAGTTGTAATTTGTTGATCAACGTCTAGTTTTAATTCGGTTGATTGGTTAGTTGGTTGGTTATTGATAAGTATTGGAGTACTAGTTGCCTGTAACTTATTGTTTGTCGGTTATTAATTTTGTTGTCTGTTGGTTTAAATTGTTGATAGAAAGCATAAGCAGTAAAAGTACTGGATACTTTTTGTGTATACAGATTCTGGTATCATGCACTGAATCGCTATCATTATTGTTAGTACATTGGGGACGATGCAAGAGTGCCCCCCTCCCACCTTACAATAACAGAAATATATTTTTTACACCATTGAATAAGTCTTCAGCAACCTCGTGAAATCACTGAACCGAATCGTAATATCACCGCTCTTGATACATCCGCCATCTCATATCAAACTACAATTTATCATAAGAATGTCAAGAATAACCTGCCCTGGGTGGCAACCTTGTAACAGTAATTCCTCAATCCCTTAGTAGCAATGGGCCGAATATCATATACAACGCGGTGTGCTACCGTTGCGATTGTTTTCATTCAATACGTTGCTGAGTCTAGTTCATTCACGGAAACACAGGTATAGATTTGTTCGGTTTTACGGACGCTTGTGTGGAGGTGGCGCGAGTTCACGATATGTCTGCTAGATGTCTGCGCCCCGGAATAATTAATATTTTAACGGCTTGTTCTGATTTACTTCTGGCGGGGACGAGAAGCCCCGTCCCGATCACGTGACCCGTGGGGGGAACGTTGCTCTAAATAATTCACGCGCCTCACCGGAACTGTTCTCTCCTGGGAGGTAAATTTTGTGTGTGCGAGCTATTGCCAGGGAAAACTACCGGAGAGGGAACGTTCAAGCAGACTGAATTAGACCCAATCATATCCACTCAGCGCGCCGCGCATACACAAACCTGTAAATCCAGGGAACGAGATGATGATGATTGACATGTTGGTAGGGCGATCTTTTTCGGTCTCCCCGGGGAAGGCCATGTTGTTTTTGCGTATCCCATGAGTGTAGACAATAATTACTTCCGATTGCGCCGTATTTCTGACACCAGCGAAAACGCTTTCTGTTGCAAAACATTACATAATGGTTTAATTAACCCACATCTGAGCCATTATAATAATTGAGGCAAACAAATTGCCAAAAATGACCGATTTGCAGCTACTAAAGCACCCTGAATATCATATATTCCAGCCATCGGAAGAGACATATTTGACAACTAAGAAACAAACCTTTGACGACGAATTTCAATTATTTTGGCGATCGTGCTGTCCATCAGGCAATATTAGATCTCTAAAGAATGAAAGCTCAAGTCAAACAAGCTTATCATACTGTTTGTTTTTCAACAAAGAAAAAAGATGACCCAACATGGTTATATACCTGTGTTGTAAGGAATCAGAGAGCCCCTCTTTTGCTAAATTCTCTTCTCATGGACCATACAAGCAGTAAGTTCTGCATATTGACAAAAGACATTTCGAAATTATGAAATTACGGGGATGTCAATTACATGATATCGTACATTGTCACTGTGTCATTTTTGTCAAAGTGGAATCCCTTGTAGTACTGTTATTTTGGGGATTAGGGTGCATATTACTCCAGGAAGGATAACTTAATCCTCAGGATATAAACGGATTGAAGAGAAGGATTAAAGGTTTGCAAGACTTCGACAACATTCATAATAACATAGACACCGTGTGCCATAGAACGATATTACTTTTCTATTCCTTTAAAACTACTACAGTACTGCATATCTGTATATATATATATATATACAGATATGTAAATCCACGGTATTTCATTGATTTCTTGGTAATAAATATTGCTGAAGTATTTGATGAGGTGTATTTTTACTTGAACCGAAGAGGGCTTTGTTCTAGAAAAATAATGACACCATAGCAAGACAGTCCGCGCGAAACCTCTGCACACAAAACCGTGAGGTGGCTGTTTGGTGACACCAAGTGATCCCAGGGCGGCGACACATGAAGATTAAAAGATCCGGGAATCGCGTACGAACTACAGGATTGCACAAGATTTATCGTCTTGCATTATGGGGACACGACCCGAGCTTCGGCAATGGAAAGAAATATCGCATGGGTCTCGCGCGCAAGTGGCGAGTCAATCCCATATCTGGGTAGCGTACGGCTTTCACAACTGTGAGGAAAGATATAGTGGAGATAGGTATCTACTTGATAGGGATGTTATAGGGTCTTGGCTTGAGGGCATTCTGCTTGAAGTAAAGACTTCTGCGCCAGCTTGCTTGTGCGGCGTGCTAGCAAGCTTTTGTGTAGGGATGTAACACCTGTGTTGGGAGAGGGGGTCCATACAGGTCGGAGGAACATGTGCGTGCAGCAGCTCCAGGTTGGCTTGAATGGAGAGGTGGGTTTGAGTGGCAGCCCGCGCAGAATGGACGGAACCGGCGACCGCAGAATGCGGGACTATTCAAACCTAATTCGGTACGACTCCGTTCGAGAAACACGGTAGTCGTGGTGGAAGAGCAACATTTCCATATAATCTAGCTTAAAACCTTCTACAAAATTCAACACCACAAAATGTAACAAATCAACGTTTTTTGATTCTAGGTAACCAAATTCCACCACATTCATAATCAGTTTATTCTCCGTACATTGGCTTAAGACGAATATAGACTATTCAAGCAATGCAATTTTGAGTATATATACACAAATGGTGTTCTATGAATATAGCATTGTGGAAAAATAAAAAAACTAAATGAATACGCCGCATTTTCAGACAAATATGCTGTCAGAAGATGTCACACCAGTGGTCCTAAATATAGGTCACGAAATTGATTTATGGTCGCACAGCTTCTTTGAAAACGCCGTCCGTTCCATACAAACAAAAACGCAAAAACGAGTCCCATAATCTTCTTCACCAAAAATATCTCCACGTTAAATCCACCACGCGAAAACCCGACGTAGTATGCATGCAGGCAGCCAACTCGTAAATTGTCTCTCAGGTCTCCAGTTTTGTTGACTAAGCGTATTTCCCTCCACGCTGTAGGAATCGTCATCAAGTTTTACAGATGTTTGCAGTTTTGCCTTGCACGCGATGCTGACCACATTCGTGTCCTACTACAAGCGAACCGTTGGCGTGTGCGTAAGCGTAAATCATTGGGACGGTCGCTTTTCATCAGGACCGATCCCTGACAGGTTCCATTGTAGATTGTGCAAGAGAACAGACGTTACAAAGAGAGATAGGGTGGAGGATTAAACTTAAATAGCTGCCAATTTAGATGACCTTGACGTTTTGTAAAGAAGGCGCGCAAATTCCTGATCATATCAGAGAAAAAAGTTGGCGATAGCACGGTGTGATGTATTGGGTCGTTGGAGTGTGAATTTACAGATTGGGATAGTATTTTCGCATGAGAGGACGACAGTTGTAGTATTGTATTAAAGGTGAGCGACTACCCTATGCCTAAAACCCCTGTCACACATACATGTAGCCGACCATGGCCTAACGACCTTCTCCAGACCATTATTGGGAGTTAGTCGTGAGCGATGTGATCTGTGGTTGGGAGTTGGTCGGCGATGTTGTTTACTAGTCTTAAAAATGTCACCTGCACCAGCCGACTAAAAACTTTAAATCAGAGAACAGAGGAGCGAATTGGAGCTATAATAGCATGGATTCCAGACTACTCCCAACCAAGCGCCGACCTTGGTTGGGAAGTGGTCGGGAGTAAAGTCGTGGGAAGGTCCTGAATGTGTGACAGGGGCTTTACTGAAGTGTCTTTGTCTCTTTTGTAGAGACTTGCAAAGAAGGGAAAAGTTGTGTTGTTCTCGGGTCACCATCAGTATAAGTGTCTTTTCAAACGTACAAAACACATCTAGTGTTTCATTTCGAAGTTTGGTTTACAACTAGATGGACAGTTGTGTCTATTATCCGTATATCTTTGGAAGACGACGTGAAAAAAAAGAGAAGAAATTTCACAAAAATGACGGAGGACTCCATCTTCTGCACGCACGCGTTGGCATCAATTCCACAGAAAACGTGTGTGACATTTTATTTGGACTCCAAATCTTTAGAAACCTCTTAACAACAAGCCCCAAGCTTCTTCTTGAGTTTCATCAAAGTGATTCAAATAAGAAAGAAAGTTTCCCTATGTCGGAATGCTAGGAGGGAGGAAACATTTTTTCTACGCGTTTCTATATGTTTCTGTATGTACATAAAGGTTTTCGATCATACGTATGTAATGTTCTTTTCTTCACCCATAGGCCGTAAGAGCCCGAACCTCAGCGCCAAACGAACTCAGCGCGCTCGCCCGGTCGTACTTGCGGCACTACATGGTTTATTCCGCGCGTTTTCCCTTCCATTTGAACCACGTAAGCTCTCCTCCATCCCCTCTCCCGAGACGAGGTGTCAGCAGCCCTGTTTACTTAACCAGCAGCTGGGACCACGGCTCTGTAGCCACTAGATCCATCTTCCACCCGTACACGGGGGCCGGAGGTGACGCTTCCTAACCTTTTCCACAGCTCTTGTCGATAATTTGCTCTGCTCAGGCCCGCTGTATGATTACTTCCATTGCCGTGTCATTGTATTGGATATTTGGGCCACGTTGTGAGGATGTTTCCAATGCGGCGGCGACCTGCCATAAATCATCCTTGGCAGGGGGCATGGTCGCAGGGCCCACTGACTTGATGGCGAAGCCTCGCTCCCTACCAGAGATGAAAATTCGCCGGGTTGGACATGGGTTGGCTCGGCAACAGGTCCCGGCGGTTTGATTACATTCATCTCGGATTCATGGGGTAGAGCTCCCGGCACCCCGGTCGTCCGAAGGAGGTCTGGAGGGGTTAGGAACGTGCCTTTCTCTGTCAGTCTCTTCTCCGGCGCAATCCCGCGGCCACCTGTTAACCGCGCGCTGAGGAGGGAAATGCTCGTACGGCGCGCGCCGTGAGGGGCGATTTTTCAGAGAAAAACGCATCCCGGACCGCGCGGTTTGTAATGGGGTCAATCTTTTATTCAGGCGTCCTGCACTGCTGCTTCCAAGACGCACGTACAGCACTAGCCTGGATGCCAGATCTCTGTAATATCTATCGTACAGGGGTATAACTCAGGGGGCCTGTTGTACAATTTCCTTGGGGGCATGTTAGCCCTAGAGCCGAGGAGTTGGGCTGTATAGGCCCTAGAAATCGTCTGGCATCCAGACTAGTACAGCACAGAAACAAAATTTTATACACTGTTCATACCACATTTCATATACTGCCATAGTATGAGGACTTTTTACAGACAGAAAAACAAGACAGAGAAAATGAGAGAGAGGAAGAGACTGTGTGAGTGAGAGAAGAAACAGAAAGAAATGAACGCTACAAACAATTTTACCTTATTTTAGCGAAAGAACAAGTCTTCCATAGAACATTGACAGCTTACTGACCATTTCATTCAATAAGACAAAAACGTGTCTTTGAATTCACTCCTTGAAAGTCTTATGTTTCTTTCGAGACGTTTTGAGGTTTGTTTCCGGAAAGCTATCCTTACGTAAATATCACTCCACAGTATATCCTGGTGCATCGTGGCATAGCTAGGTCTGGAGTATCCTTACCCTCGAGCCGTCGTTGTGTTTAAAAAGCTTTACAAACCAAAAGCCCTTTGAAAAACTATCGCTCTAAGCGGTTTCGTTGTTTGTGTTTCAGCTCAACTTAACGTATCCGGTCTGAAAGCCTTTGTCACAGCAAAGTGGGCAATATTGTTCTTACTGTACGTAAATTTGTCATTCTATAAAAAGTCTTGTTTCACAAACTTTCGAGTTTTAGACAGTTGAGTTTGAGTTTTTGAGTGTGGTGTATAGCTTGCTTGTTGTGAAGCTCAGCTTTAAGAGATAAGATTTGGTAGATATGGGCTAAGATTTGGGACGTAAGCCCTCTAGAATTCGGACACACAAATAGAGGGCTTTCCTCGTTGTCTGTATCGGCGTGTTACTTGTAGGTAATGGGCACAGGGTCTCTTACCGACCGCCTCTCTAACGTAAGACCGTGCGCCACTCCTTGTCACGTTCATTACCTTTATGGTGGATTGATAGAATTTTACGTGTTTTTGATGGCGCGGTGGATTGCAGGAGCCTGGCGGGTAACAGGCTTAGACTAGCCGGTAACCGCTGCCGCGTAAGGCGGTAATCCGAGCCCGCTCTCAGACCGCTCAGCTTCAAATTTGCCCGGAGAAGTTCAATGCGGAACTTCAAAAAAGGGAGGAAAATTGATGGGTAGGAGGGCGGTTGGTTCGCTTGGAGAGAGAGGGCCTGAAAGCGCGGTAAGATTAGTACCCCTAAGTCGTCATCTGGGTCCTAATATTCCGGGGTAATATATCTAGCTTAAAGCTGCTACCGCCATATCCCTTGTTAGTGGCGCAACTCAGGTCATCAATCACGACTTGGAGCCCGGGACGCCTGAGAGGGCGGCCCGAAGACCTGAGGTTGACAACAGGGATACCATACGGGGCCGGTGGCCGGGGAGGGCCGAGGGTTTGGCAGGATGGGATTGGTGGATGGCCGAAGACCTGGGGTTGACAACAGGGATACGAGACTTCTGCCTGGGGCCGGGAAGGGCCGAGGGTTGGCGGGAGTGACTGGAGGGCGGCCCGAAGACCTGAGGTTGACAACAGGGATGCAATACCGGGGCCTGGCCCGGGAGGGCCGAGGGTTTGGCGGGATGGGATTGGTGGATGGCCCGAAGATCTGAGGTTGACGACAGGGATACAGTACTTGTTCCTGGGGCCGGGGAGGGCCGAGGGTTTGGCGGGAGGGACTGCAGGGCGACCCAAAGACGTGGGGTTGACAGCAGGGATATAGTGCGTATGCCTGGGGCCGGGGAGGGCCGAGGGTTTGGCGGGAGGGACTGGCGGGCGGCCCGAAGACCTTAGGTTGACAACAGGGATACGATACCGGGAAAGGCCGAGAGTTCGGCGGGATGACTTGGGTTAAGAACCGGGCGGGTGCCTGGTAACATGGCCCGAGAGGGGAGGGCCTGGCAGCCAACGATTGCAGATATCAAGTCATGGAGTATGATAGCTAAGGGGAGGTATGTCATTGCATGGAGGGAGTGAAGTGACTGCGTCTGATGTGGTATCAGTTATGACAGTAGCGACGCTTGCACAGAGATGAGGCACAAATGTGCACTTTGGGAAATATATCCCGTATCTGAGGACTTACGAGGCAAGACAGTCGAGTTGAGATATGGAATAAGGTTTTGTAGAACCCGTTATTTTTCAGTTATTTCACTGCCAGAGGAATATCATAGTTTAGGCGAAATGTTGTACAAATATGATAGGACATGGGACAAGGGAAAATGGTATTTGTTCGTCGTGCTCTTCTGTCCAGAAATAAGGTATAGATGTTAACAACACAAGGATTTATGTAGATAAGGTACTTAAGTTTTGACGGTCAAGGTCTATAGTGTTGGAAACTTAAGACTGTATGCACGCTAACAATGTAAGACTGCGACAGTAGAGGGTCCTTAAACATAGACTAACGAACTGAAGACCTTAATCATGAAGACAAGCTAAATTCAACGACAGGTAACAAAATTCATTACGTAGTTAACACTTTGTCCCGGAATCAGTTTTAAGTACTGAAACGGCTTAGGCTAGAGATCTTACAATTTTACTGCACACTCTTTCCAGAGAAATGAAAGACCGCGACTCTAGCGTTGGCGTCTTTTTTAAAGTTCACTGTCAAATAACAACTAATAAAAGGTGATAAACACTACGTTATTTACTGTATGTCTACGTTACGTTGTAAAACATTCCTTCCTTAGAGAATCAAGTCTTAGCAGAGAGGCAATGGTTCGGTCTGAAGCGGGATTAAAAGTGGCGCTCGGAAGTGTAATAAAAAAGGTGCCTTTAAGCGTCGACTTAACTCTTGTCTAGCCGCTATTCCTTCGCAATTAAGACAACCCCTGTACTTGTGTGCATACAACTTATTCCATTTCCACTCTGGCCGCTTCAATCAGACGAAGAGGGCCCCGTGAGTGTGAAAAGTTTGCCCGGCGCTCTAAATAAGATGGCTCGGCGGGTAATAGAAGAGTAAAAGAGCCCGAGTGCTCGTTATATTATGCGGCAGAGCTTTCAATAAAGGGTCCAAATCCGACCAAAGTGGAAGGTTGCTTGTTACAGGGAGAGGAACATAAATCACCAAGCCAAGCGTTGCCTGGAGTCGCGGAATATGGATGAGGCGAGCGGGAGAAAACCGCTGACGCCTCCGAGTTGAGTTTTTTTTCTCTGGAAGAAGCGCTAGAGTGGACAGCGCGCTTGTCAGATCGTCCGAGGGTTGGCGATTGTCCGAATTTGAAGGGAAGAGGCGTTAGTATTCTGCAAGAGGATGGGTATATAGAGCTAGTCGTTTATCTTACGGCCTGTCACTGGCGGAGGGCTGGAGAATCTTGGAGACTGTAAGAAAGTTTCGGCAGTTAAATTGGGATTTCGTATGAAATCGTAAAGAGGAAATTGCTTCTTTCTCATATCTAAAACTTAGATACAAATTAAGACAAGAATCATAAATAGAATTGAAATCAAGGCATTCAATAGTTGAAGTATCATATAGGAAAATGGTACATTTCAAGGTTGTAGTCTATCATGACTCCCCTTCTAACAAAGTACGATCATACAGTATCTTTATTTACTTATCTAATTTTTTGACATATCAAGATGACAAGGCTGTGCTTTTTTCTCGGTCAGGTTAGTAACAAAGGGGACAAGCCGGGTTTAAAACTGCTATAACCCTGTTTACGACTTCCAAAAACAGCCCTTCGGTGGTTTAAGTGGCTGGACGTACAAATAAATCACACAGTATCACTAATGGCATCCGTGTAGCCGCTCTACCCTTCTGTGGGACTCCGCAGATAGTTGGTCTAACCAAATGTGCTCCGTGGAGTATGTGTCAGACGTTTACTTCTGCGTGGTGCACCTTTTGTACTGTTCCACATGGCGTGAGTCTTAGCACAACAGAGCCTACCTTACACCACCGGAATCCAAATCTACGCCACCAACCTTGAAAGCAGTTAGGGGCTCGTGTGATGAAGATGTTATGAAATGATTTTCTCAAATAGAAAAAGCAGACGGTAAATTCGGCTCCATTTCTGTGGTAGGGTCGGCCTTAGGCACTAATGCGGGGTAATATACTTGTCTGGCGTAGACCAGACATGTTTTGGGACGTACGAAATTGGTGTGAAGAGAGCTATACGAATATTATTTGCTCCTTTTTAAACTAGCAATTTCAGTATTGTAGGAGAGACAGGGAAGTACTACTATGTTTGAAATAGGATAGATTGCACTATGAATTACCATATTAAATAAATCAAATTATTACCTTCGCCGAGAAGGTTATGCAGAGGGTAGCGTTTGTATGTGTGTGTGTGTGTGTGTGTGTGTGTAATGTACAGCATAACTCGAGAAGGCTTAGATGGATTGTCTTGATATTTGGTAGGTGGGTAGGTCTTGATGAGACTAGGAAATGATAAGATTTTGGGTCCCCTAGCGGCTTGTTACGGTACTGCAGCGGAACTTCCTGTTTCAATATCTCGTGTTCTGGACAAGCTATGGAACTGATTTTTGAGTGGGAGATAGCTCTTTGGACAGAGAGTAAGTGGTATAGGTTTTGGCCCCCTAGCGGCTTTTTTGGAACTGCAGGAGCAGGTTTTGGTTCAGACTTTGAAAGGGAATAACTCAAGAAGGGCTTGATGGATGGTTATAATTTTTGGTAAGTATATAGCTTGAGTGATGATGTACATGATTAGATACTTATTATGCAAATCAGTATCTAATTTGCATAATTAATGAGGAAAGTTTATACATCGACCAAATTCCACGACAGGACTCTCAAACATGTGACATATGTAACTGAAGAAGAGAGAAATATCAATAGATATCAATTATGCAAATGAATACCTAATTTGCATAATTAATGAGAAAATACTATAACTCAAGATGGGCTTGATGGATGGTAATGATTTTTGGTATGTAGATAGCTTACGTAATGCTTTGTATGATTGGACGATAATTATGCAAATCAGATTTTAATTTGCATAATTAATGAGACAACTTTAAAAACCCGCTGTATTCCATGATATGACTATTGACATATATGACATTTGTTACTGAGGAATTTTGATAGATAAAAAATATGCAAATGTAGGCCTAATTTGCATAATTAATGAGAAACTACTATAAAACCATGGATGGCAATTTCATACTTGTGTCATTTGGAAGTTATGTGAATGTGAACATTGTTGAATCAAATTATGGTAATAAGGACCCCATTTGCATAATTCATGATAAATGTTACTTTGTTAGCATAACCTTCTTTGTTACGCTCATACTTTTGTTTTTTGGGTGAAGAAGATCAACTGGTATGATTTATAATTGATGACAAACACCCCTGATATGTCAGTCATAAAGGTTAAAATCATATGGCGAAGGTATGAGGTCGTGGAACTCTAGTTTCAGATGTTCTTCCATGATAACACTGACAAAAAGTGCTTTTTACTGGAAAATATTAAATTTCTGGGCTGTGTAGTGGTGTGATCTAAATATCAATATCAACATCACGGTGATTTTGATTCTCACATTATTTGTTCACAGAAAATTATGCTAGGTATCACCATGGTTTTATACTTCTCAAACCATATCTCATGTATTGATACAAACAGCATCACTTAGTTTAAAAAGTTAAAAAACATGAAGAAAGTGTCTTCCCGCCGTCTTGTAACCTAGGTAGCCATCTTTATACTCCCGCCCAAGTTTCCCAGCCACATTCGACCTCTGCTGACTCCCAACTACCAGTCAACCACCAGCCAACCTATTCTAGACCTCCCGTCCACAGGCAAATGTTTTAAACATTCCAAAACATTCGGCTGGCGCAGCCGAACAGTACTGGTAGCAGAGTGCGCCAACCAACTGCAAACTACAGATGACCCTGCTCCCAACCCACTCCCAACCATGCCCATGGTTGTGCGAAGGTTGGGAGCGGTCGGGAGGCCACGGTCGGCTGTGTGTAACCGCGGCTTAAATTAATTGCCCAAGTACATTGACCAGGACCCGTGCCATGACGACCTTGCTCCCAACCCTCTCCCAACCATGGTTGTGCGAAGGTTGGGAGCGGTCGGGAGGCCACGGTCGACTGTGTGTAACCGCGGCTTAAATTAATTGCCCGACTACATTGGCCAGGACCCGTGCCATGATTAGGGTGAAGAAGCGAAAGTTTAATTTTCCCTATTGATTCCCAAAGATGGCGACTTTATTTCCATTGGAAACACCCCCCGATTTGTCAGCAAGCTCGAAAGGCTTTGTCGCGGTTTTAAGTAATCATTTACTCTCCGAATGCCATTGATCATCAATGCGGGGATATTTCAACACGAATTATACCCGAAATTGTCCCAAACGCTGTTACCAATATACTACACGTATCACACGATTGTACAAGAGGAAAAGTAGAATCCAATTTGTCGAGCTGAAAGTTGGCGTATCAAAGAGGGGTTTGAGATATTGACGAAGGAAACATCTTCGATCGTTAATGGAGAATTAATTACGAGAGAAGGTATCGGCGGCCACGTGAGGGGAGTACGGAAGGAGAAGTTTAAATTTGCGGCTCCTTGCCTGGTATTACAAGGTCGCGCGGGTCAAGCCGCTGGATCGCGCTTAGTTAATTTCGTGGCCCGTTAGGATTTGGTGCTTATCCCGCCAACCGATCACGATCGAAATCAGGGAAAATCTTTAACTACTTTCCTACATGTCCGATTCACTTTTGCCTTCGATTGAACATGGGCGAAAGGCATTAGCTCGTGTGTTACGCAGCGGTATAGGTCCTACCACCATTCCTTCTCATTTCAACATACTCTGGAAACAGAAAAGACCATTTCAGTTAAATAATAGAGGTGGAATGATTCTTATACCTCTTATGTCAGTTTCACGGATTAAGGTCTTTTTCCTAGACATTTAAGAGATTCAAATGACGTCGAGATTTCTTATAAGGTCCCTGTACATAGCCTTTAATTTCTCTGAATTTCAAATTCTATTCGCTTATTTCACTTTACAGTAAGAGCAGATGGCACAGGCACTAGGAATGTATTTATTTGTCGGTCGCGAATTGTAAAAGTCTTCGAAAATGTCAACAACTGTATTGAGGTTATGTAACTTACAGATGTTTTTATTACAACAAAGAAACAAGACAACAAACACATTTTGCTTACATCATAGCAGGATATAGCCCCGAAGACAATATTAATGTCATTTCTATCAAAAATGATTTGTGATGTTCAACAAACAAAACCGAGAACAAAGTTGAATCATTTTTAAGACACTAATTTTTAATATTCTCAAATGGATGTTAGTATACTAGACACATGTTCATACACGGTGTGTCTTTGAAGAGTTGAAATTGTTTAGGTACAATCTCCCTTATATTCATTGTTTTGGTAACGTTTACACGAAATATATCTTGACAAGGATGTCCGTGTTGTGCTATAAAACATATGTATCCTCAATCCAGGTTTGTGCTGTATTTTGTAATGATTACATATCAATATATAGAGAGAGGAATAAGTAACATGTATGCATAGTTATGAATACACACTACTATATAGCATACTTGTGAATCTAAGTCTCTTCATAGATGATGTCCTAAAGAAGTTTTGAGTGTACTTAAAACGCAGTTGCTATGTACATTATCATTCACTAAACGTCATGGTTTAAAAATCAGCTTCTGTTATCATAATTGTATGTACTTTGTACTCCAATTGTCGAACAATTTGTAACCGTATTTGCAGGTGCGAACAATCTGCCAATGATCTGTAAGTTTGACCTCGTAATGCAAACACCGAATCGCGGACTCTTGTCACTCCTAACTTTGATAACCATTACAGCACTCTTGATAGTTCACATATTAGAAACAAATGTTGTCCTCGTTGGCCTTGTCTTATCGTAGAGTCCAGTGGCTTCTTGGAGGGGAATTGTGGTACGTAGCGGCTGTAAAACAAGCCACTGACACACAGCAATCGAAAAAGTGTGTAAAACCTCACGCCCGTACCCTTTATAGACCTTCCCAGCTCCGTTTATCGCGAGAGACTATCAAAGCGATCGATCGTAGGTCGGCGGCAGCCAAATCACTAACAAATTGGCTCTTAATAGAGCCCTAATCTTTCACAATGGTCGCCGTAAACAAACAAATACCCAGTCCTGTCCTCACCAGGTGCCACCATCTTGAAAAATGGCGGCCGGTGACCCGTCAGATGTCAGATCGAAAATGGCGGACAATCCGATGACCAAAAACCCATATATGGACAGTAGACAACGGTACCATATATACTACTACATGTATCTCTCTTAGCTGTCTGACAATTACTGTAGTTTTGTCAATGAAACTTCACAAAGAAAGGCAGTGTTGCCAACATGTAGTGACTCGCCCGACCCTTACTCAATGCACAACATCTATGACAGTAATGCAAAATATACTTAGTTTAAAACCTGTCTGTAGTGACAACTCAAGGAACTGGAGGAAAATGGTCACAGTAGAGAGGTGGTTACAATATACAGGATACTTCATTCTTGGGCAATAGAAAAATTATCAGGTACTACGCAAAAAGGGACCAATGCAGCCTGGTCCTAATGCAAAATTAAAGTGGTTACTAGTAGTAGTACAGATTTGACCATAACGTTACATGTATAAAAATGTAGCTCTAAAAAATAGTATATGTCACTCAGCTATCAAACTTGTTTGTACCTGGCACTTGATTGTTTTAGCGGAACTTTATCAGTAAGATAATATTTACCAACGTAAGCAAACAGACAGTTTAGACCAGTACATGGGCGTGGGAAAAAACTACCCTCCCAACATTTGTCACTGTCGGAGGCAACCAATCAAAAATAATGTCTGAAAACATGTTCATTGATTCGTTAGCAAATATGGACAAGATGAATGTTATAGATTTATTGACGGACACATGAAATAGGAAGTGATTTAAGGATGAGAGATGTTTGATTTCTATCTTTGTGTGACTTGTGGCGTTAAATATTCTGTAATTTTTGCTATTATATAGGTTTCTACCAAAATTACTATCAGCAATATCGCCGGGAACTTATACAGTTCACAAGACACACTGTAGTGCTATTTTTTCAGTTCATAGATTATTTAATACTTTTAAGACCAGCGAGGCCGTAATGTTGCATGAATGAATAATCCTGACAGAAAACGACACCACAGGTGCAGTAGTTTTCCTCAGGTTTCCCGCGCGCGCCAAAAATCAGACGATAGGAGCACCCCGTGGCCGCCATCTTGTAGGGCGGGAAAGCGATAATGTTTCAGCCACTTGTCACCGAGTTGTGAATCAGTGAACACGCTTAAAAACAGACCACCGCTACAGCTCATTACATCCCGGGCTTCTGTGTGAGTGTGTAGGGGCGTGGTGGGGTTACACTTCCATGTGACGGCTCAACATGTGGAGGGCGGGTCTCCTATCCAAGCATGACGCCGCCACGCGCCTCTATTATTGTTTGTAAGGACCTCTCACACAAACCCTGCATGTCGATTTGCTGTGACGTAGGGATGGAAACGTGTGGAGGCATTACTGGCAAATGCCGTGTGAAGATTTAGAGATACAGCAAGTATAGCAACAAAAGGAAGCTTACGTCTGGTTTAATCGGGGATGCTTACATATTTAGCTACTTTCTGACAAGCCTAGCGCCATATAATAGGGATAAGCATTTCCTAGGACCGCGATAGTGTTGTCACATTTTGAAACAGTGGTGCTAAGGTGGTAAAATTATTTCAAACAAGTGAACGAATCACTGTTTTCCAGAAAGTTGTCTAAATTGTAGCAGCGTCTGACGACTGTCTTTTAACAACTGTAATGTATGCATGAACGATGTTAAGCCAAGTAATGTGGAAGAAAAGATAAGATTTTGTAGACAAATCTTATTGCATGCAAAGCATCAAAGTCGAAGCGATCTTTCACGTTAAAATATTTTGTCACGAGTGTAGTGTCTCGAATAGGTATCTAAATACCGAATAAACGTCACCTAAGTTACTAATTATTTAATGATTATGATAGTAGTTAACTAGCATTCTCAGAGGATCTGCATTCGTCTATAAGCATTTGTTATCTACTGTGAATTTATTTACTGTAATTCACATGATCTTGTGTCAGCATAGAACTAGCAGTAGTTGCATAAAATTAAGCTGAGTCAGACTACAATCACATGATACTTTCACTTTGTTTACTTGTTGATTTCATAATGTTGCACAATCGCCTCTAACCTTTGACCTCTACGTGCTATCGACTGCCTATGATAAACAAGATTTTTGACTGACGAAAACAGTTTTAGACAAAAATATGCCGACGCGAAGTTGAGGTGTTATTTCTGAGAATGACAGATTTGATTCAAAGTTGTCTTTTCCCACGTTACCGTTTTCATACTGGGATGACAAAAATACTTAGCAAACATGTGAATATTGCACTGTAATAGTTTCGCTGTTTGTTTTATAACATACATCCAATAACAAGACAACGTTTAACATATTAAATCTCTGTGACATTATATGTTGAAGTCATAAAATTCCGCTTCGTTCATTTCGTTCCACTTTTTATAAAACTGGATTCCTTATTTGGAGTTTTTTTTCATCTTTGGCAACTTTCATATTGAATCTCTGTAGATTTTTCAAGTCATGAAATTCTGCTCATTTCTTGGCACTTTTCACGAAACTAGTATTTTCCGTAACCAATGCCACTTCTTCCAATGCCTCTAACACACCTATTTCACTTAAGTTGCGACCTCGCTACGAGCGTGCTGCGACCTAACATTGGACAAACCGCTCAACAAATTTCATCGATAAGAAGAATAATCGTTTTACGCTCCGTGTATTTTGTTGTCCTTTCAATCATACTCTTACATTTTGTATGATAGTCTCAAGCATAAAATCAAGGGTTACACAAGTTGGGCCGCAGCGAGGTCTCAGTCTAGTGGAATGGGGGCCTAAGAAAAAGAAACCCGTAGACCAAAAACAGAGGAAATAGCTCCCCTCTCTTCCCTGAACGAAGCAGATGAAGATTGGCAGTCCAATCGACTGGAATGTGTTAATTTCCAAGGGTGAAATGTCCCTCCTCTGAAGTCGACAATTCCTTCAAATCTTCCCGAGCTCGTTTAAGGCTCGCAGCGTGACAAAGCGGTTTAAGGGGTTTTAACCGGACTTAGCGTGCGTCTAAATCGCCATCAAGCCCTAATCTAGCGCCAACAATAGGCGGGCATTAATAGATTTTTGAGGAGTTAGGTTAGCGCCGATTCAAGACGGGTTTTCCCGCCACAGTCAGAACGACCGTTAGTTCGATTACCGCTAAATGGCGTACCTTTCATCGGGAACATGCAAATGGCGAGTAAAGACAATGGTGTTAATTCCACTTCTATCTTGGTGTAGCTGCGACGTACGATCGAACGGAGAGATTTAAGGGGGAAGCCCTTGCCGTATCGAACCGCTTCTTAATGGTTGGCGACTTGAGAAGGGAATTCTTCAAGACTTTGGCCTCGACAGATGTCATTTGGCCGTCCTTCTATTCGTCAACCGAAATTAAGGAAGACGAAAACCCTTGCGTTTGACCTTTGAATGTAGCTGATGACAACAAATAAGGTATTACTCTAAGTGGTACTAAATACTCTTTCAAATGATACATAATATCATACAGTTAATATAGAAATAATGGAGATATGATTAATGGAATCCAAGTTTCAGAACCGTTCGTATTGAGTGTGTTACGATACTTTGTTTACCGCCGTTCGTGAAAAAAGTTTCTATATGTGTAGTAAGCCTCAGAATGGTTCCATAATTACCGTTTCGTATCTAAATAACACAGAGTCTGATTCATCATCCATTGTTTTCTTTTAAACATTGCAAATAAGCCTCAAAATGTTTCTATGATGTTTCTCGTATCAAATAGGGTTGATTTTTTAAATTATTTCAAACATTGAAAAAAGTCTCAGAATCTTCCCATAATGAACGTCTCGTATTCAAACAACAGAATGTGAATAAGGGTTATTTTCTTTATAACATTGAAAAAGCCTCAAAATCATTTCATAATTAACGTCTCGTATTCAAACAACAGGGTCTTGTATTCAGAAAAACAGAGTCTGAATTATAATCAATTTTTTTCTTTTAAACGTTGAAAAAGTCTCAGGATCTTTATATAATCATAATTCATGTCTCTTATTCAAACAACAGAGTCTGAATTATGATTAATTGTTTTATTTTAAACATTGCAAATAATCTCAAAATCTTCCATTAATGAACGTCTCGTATTCAAACAACAGGGTTGTTTTCTTTATAACATTGAAAAAGCCCCAAAATCTCTCCATAATTAACGTCTCGTATTCAAACACAAGAATCTGAATCATCCCCAGCTGTGAGTCTGTGTCCCGTCCTCTCATGTTGATCTCTACCGAGATGGTTCCACTGATTGTACGGTACGGTAGACGGCCTCCCAAATTATGACTAATTTTCAAAAGGCTATCCTGGCAACGTTCATCCCGGCTCTAATCATCCAGGGGTTACCGTTTGGGTTAGCTGACCTGTACCACGTCCCGTCTGCTAAATTCTGTTACCACACTCGTGATGTCAACGCACAAGACATGATTACATTCCTCCGGGCCCTTTGGTAAGACGGTGTCAACTCCGATTAGTAGGCTCCGTATTTACACCACCACTCTACCCCAACACGGGCACTTTATTCTCCCATAAAAACCGAGCAGGTCTGGCCATACGTACGCTCCCGTTTAATTCAATCAAGGTTTTTATATTCCCGACCGTTAGAGTAACAAGACGTGATCCCTCACTCAGACTAAAGCGGAGTAAAACGTCGTGTGTACGACTGTGGGTTCGGCTAAGCTCTCTTACGGGACAGCATCGTTAAAGTAACGATCATTGCCGAGCAGTATGGGCGCTGTCTGTGTGATTCAATTCGTTTGTTTTTATATTTTTCCGGCTGGAGTACGTTTGTAGGTTTTGCGGGGTGAAATTTCGGGTTGTAATGTCGTTTGAAACGAGAGAGAAACACAGTTACGCCTGGGTACAGAGCGATTAGGGCCTTGCCCAAAGTCAGCCAGGCCGTGGGTCGCGTCTAAAAATCTTAGAACACTGTACATAGCGTAAAGTGCATCCATGATGTCGTGAATAGCTTGAATTCATTTGCACAAGAGACCTTACATTTTCTCACGTCATCATCGTAAAGATTAACTATGATTCATACGTTTCATTCATGTGAAATAAGATTGAATTGTATTTTTACGACCCACGAACGACCTATTTATACAAGTTCGTGTGTTGTCCATTAGAATCATTTAATGTCCACCGTCTTTGAAGGCCGTTGGTCTCCCTAATGATGCCGTTGTTGTGCCAAACCATTACGTGTACAATAGTTCTTTGTGGTTTTTATAGTTGCTAAGATATACTCGAGTGCAGTTATCGTATTTTCTCGAGATTGAGGGCTCCAAACCTGGCGACAGTGTTTGATATTGCTATGTATTTTTATTCCGTTTTTTCCTTGCCAGATATAGAAGAAAGAAAAATGACTACACACTGGTAGCGCATGATATACATGTTTAATACAAAGAAACTCAGACATACTGGTTTACATGTAGAAGGTGTTGTGTTGATGTTTTTATGAATGTTATAACTATGGCCTGTTGAAAAGTGTAAAGATTTGATGTTATGCGTATTGTTGGAGCTACGGGCTATCGCAATGGAGACCGTTTACGCATGCACGTGTCATAAAATGCTTTAATAACATCATCATATGACATATCCACATTTTAAGATCACCTCCATCCCGCCTATCCGTTTTTGTGAACCCCGTGTTTTTATTATGTTCGCGTAGTGCAAAGCGGGGAACATAGAAGCCAGAGCCGTGCGTCCTCCGCCCGCCCGTCGGCCCCATGTGTTCCGGCGCCCGCCCGTTCCGCCGACCCCTTCTTCGGCCCCGTCCATCCGCCCGATGAATTCGATCTGGACCATTTGTCGCCCATAGAAGGTCCCAACTTTTTTCTTTTTTCATAGCTCTTTTTTATGTTATTCCTTCTTCATTTTTTGTCTTGCGCATTTCATAAAAAAACACATTTAGCGATTGGTTGCATGTACATCGTGTTGTAAATATAACTATTCCCACGGCTTAATTTTCGTTTTAATACTCTCACATTTTTCAGTTTGCACGCGCCATTTCGTCTCAGAAATCTCTTTCCTAGGTTGGCGCTTATTTCCTTTTAAACTCCTGCACGATCATAATTGTATGGCACCAATGCGAAAATATCAATTGAATATATTAGATGTGTAATGGTTTAAACTGAGTCTCCTATGCTGCGCAACATTTTCAATGGGTGCAGAAATTATGACGAATTCCTTTACAGGCACAGCAAATAGCAGCAGGCAATATCGCAATGCTTACCAGTCACACTGCATTATCTGATTTGAAAATATCTTGTGCGGTACAGATGACATTTTCACGGTGAAGGTTCCACTACCATAACTATCACAGTACGTTAGAATAGATGCATACCATACAGATACTTCAAAACGCTTCCGTTTAACAAATAATTGCTATGAGAGAAGGTTGGATTGACGTCTTAGATATTGGATACCTTAAGAAGTTAAGATACTGTATTGTGGTATCTTCATATCATACATTGTACTGAAACAGGCCCGGTCTCTGAAAGTGATGTTAGTTTTCTAACGGTAAGGTAAAATTGTAGCTAACTGAGCCTCGAACACAGGCTCCCTTTAGGATGACTGTCATTGACTTCACATCTGCTAACGCCGCCGTAGCTCTGACTGCGCAGCGAGGCTATGTACATATTTCGTCCTAGCTGGTTGAGGATACAGTGCATGACAAAAACAGTGTCTACCGTCCAAAGCACGCTAGCTAAGTCTCCCTTCAGGAGAGCTATCAACGCCGTCAAATCTGATACCTGTACGTACTTTTTCCTAGCTGGTTGAGGATACAGTGCATGACAAAAATAGTGTTTGCCATCCAAAGCACGCTAGCTAAGTCCCCCTTTAGGACAAATGTCAAACGCAACGCCGTCAAATCTGATACCTGTGAAGCGAGGCTATGTACGTATTTCTTCTTCCTTGTCGTGCATCGCGGCTTTATTGAAAGTTGCACCGGTAGAAGTTTAATACCCTGGGCGGTGTACGCTCCCGGGGGACCCGCGGCAGAATTGTAAAGCCCTGGTCCCACACACCCAGGTTTTGTTCAGTCTTTCTTCTACCCATCTCGTCCAATTAGGCGAGTATTAAGTCACGCACGCCGCTCTGACATCCAAGATAGATGACTCTGCTAGCGCTGAATAGATCCACCTATATGGTAGCGGGAATGAACTCCATTCCGGGTGCAGTTGTGGAGGAGAGAGGCGGCGACAGCTTTTGTTGGCCGGGACACACTAGTTGGGCTTCCAGGGCGCTCATAGAAAAACATTTTCTTCAATTTGGGGAGGATAATATAGTATATATGACCACGACGGTGTCAATTCCTTTGAAATGACCCTTTCTTACGATCCGCATGACTTTGCTTAACACGATGGTGTAGTATGAATTAGGAACATGAAATATTTTGGTGTGGTTTTCATCATGCGATGCTTGAAAATGCATTTTAGAAACTTCGCAGAAAATGCGTGATTTTAGACTACTAATCTTTCCTCTTTTTTAAATCATCCTTATTACCTATGAGAATACGGAATGGGAAATTGCCTGTTGACGTTTTGAAGTAACAGAATCTAACTTTGAGGAAAACTTATAACTAACTCATATGCCCTTTCTTAGCTTGATACCTTTTTTTCTTTCATAGCAAATCGTACAAATGATACGTTCAATACAAAGTCGTAAATGTCATACTTTCTTTACATCACTAAGGCCCACATTACACTAGACAGCGATGGTGCTACGACCGACCGAAGTCGGGTTTGTGTAACCCGTGACTATAGAAATAGAATATCATTCAAAATGTTCGACTAAAAAGACAACAAAACACACAAAGCGTAAAAGATCCCTTTTTTATCTATGAGATTCGCTGAGCGCTTTGTCAAAGTTTAGGTCGCAGTGAGGTTGTCGCCCTTGTGGAATCATTAGATATATTTCATTACTCAAGTTCATCTTAGCTGTGATCTTTGAAGAGTCGAAGCTAAAGACCTGTACTCTTCCAGACAGGGCAACCTCTTCGGTCTCTATCCATTAGAGTCGGACAGTTTCAGCTTCGGGCTGTCAGTTCCAGTTAAGACGGTGATGAGCCATCAACTCCCCGCCACCTCTTATTGAAAGATCTGACCTTCCTGTATATGTCATATCGGAAAAAATATTGCCAAAATATTTCTACCGTGCAAGCCGCACGGGACTAGGTGTCAGAGATAAATTCGCTTCAAGTTCACAGCCATAAACTTCTGCTGACGTTTTTTGTTGTTGCTATTTCCCCTCGTGTAAAAAGACGAGCGTTTGACTGTGTATTAGAAAGTGCTTATGGGGTTAAATCTGATAGAGCGTGCGTTTGCTGTGTCAACTTCGTTTGGGGTAACACGTTTAGATTACTCCCAAAGAGAGTCATCCAAAATTGCTGAGAAATGTAGCCTGGGTGCCATCCACCGTAGCGTAGTAACCGCTGGCTCAATTTTTTAGCTTACTTATCCGTGGTTAGGAAGCGAAAAGATTGAGCCAGCGGTTACTACGAAGGGTAGCACCCACCCAGGCGCCCAGAAATGCGCATCGCTCTATACATATGTTTGGCGGTTTGGAGCTTTCTTTTTGGGTTGTCTATGAAGGGTAGAAATATAACTACATATTTATGTGGACTTTACGTGAAATGTAAATACGGCATTTATTTTACGACTACTCAGTATCAAAGCAACTTAAAGATAACTTAGTATGTTTCAATGTTTAAGCGTCATTTACGAATGCCATTAAGAATGGTTGAATATCTGACGTAGGCTTGTCAAAATATATGTCAATCATATTGTCAAAGGCTTTGGACAATCTGGGGTGTATCTATAGTGCGCAATAGACGGGGAAGAGGTTGTGAGTTAGTCCTTTAGTAGAGATGAAATCACCTTCGTTTTCTTTAGTAACTTTACTGGGAATTAGAAATACGTTTTTTGTGAATTAGTTCTGTGTGTAGGGGGGGCGTAAGTCGGTTGCTGTACCGATCTGGGAACTTCTTAGCCTCTATCAGGCTCCACAGGTGGCTGGAAAAATTGTAGAAATTCGCCAAATAGACAGATAACATACCCGAGGAGTTAGCTGGCCAGGGTGTACAGTACCTAGGTCGCAAACTCTACTCCCTGGCGAATTTCTACTATTTTGCAGCGACCCGTGGAGACTGGTAGAGGCTAGAAATTTCTTGCACCGGAAGTTTTGTTGATTTTCCAAACTTGTTGTTGCAGATTTTTATGACTTGGGTAAGTGCCAACCAACCCCAGCCCTCGCGGGCTCGCACAGCGCCACAGGAGGATGAAATCTATGATATATTTAGCTACAACTGGTTCCGTGAGTTGGCGAATCACCACAAGAGCGGAAGAATCGAAAAAGATACGGTTGAAAAATACCTCCTGCTTAGAGACACACGCTTGTCGTATATTTCACGTCTGCTGAAAGTGTGGCAGTAAACATGTCCCCACATTCGGAGACTCAATGCCCACTGCGTGGCACCCCATCAAACTGCTGACCACCGATAAGGTCGATAAAGACCGGCGGTACAAAGAAGATGATTCACCGTACTTTGGCCCGATTTCACGGCGAAGTCTCTCTTTATTTACCGCAGTTTGGTCATATTTTCTGCCTGCGTCGTTTTTATTTACCACACTTTGGTCCGATTTTCCGCTTGGGGTTCAGAATGGCTGGCGCGGGCATCAAGCAATTTGTGGCGCCCCCCTCGCGCTGACCCGTGACCCACGGTTGGACGAGACTTCCCGACCCTCCCGCCCAAACCCGCGCGGCGTGACCAATCCTCGCGCGCCCGCAGCCTCATTATATCGCCCGGGTTCGTGTTGAGATGGATGGTCCTCTACAATCTGTCCTGTCAGTGAAAAGGCAGAGCTGCTTATCTCAGACGGCGGTTATGGGCGCGCGCTCTCTCATGCCATGTCCGTAATCTTGGCCCATTCCTCTCAGTATCGTCTGATAAATACCCCTGTGCGGGCTAACAAGCTGGCGGGCTGATTCCAAGCGAACTGTGCCCGTTTTTCTTTCCAATTTCACACCTCTTTCTCCTCACGCGCCCGGATCTATACGAACGGTTCCGCTCGGACAGCAGTTTAATTTTTCGGTATATTTGCTTGGCCGTGGCGCCGCTGACCCCATGTTCCCCACCTAATCCTCGCCCCCCTCCCCACCGCACCAGCTCGGCCATTTCGCGCGCAGACTTGCTGGGAGAAGATAAGCGGTCGTGATCAATTCCACGCGCCGAGTTCCCCCAAGAGGGACATCGGTCGGCTTGGACTCGTAAATTGAACAAGCAAATCCACCGACCGGGGTGGGAGACCACTAGAGAAGATCAACTCCAGCTTTTCCGTACCGCCGGGAGACCCAGGTCTAGTTAACACGATCTGCTAGATACCGGAGTTCTGATGCAAGCCGTGGTAGGTAGAGACCGAAAACATAATCCAGTTGGCAAGTTCACCGAAAGGGTGATGCTTGATTAAAACTTCAGTAATAAATCACACCATTGATAACTTCTGATCGAAGGATTGGACTCACCAAAGTTAAGAAAAGTCCGGTGGTCCCCGATTGCTCAGAAGATGTTACCATAACAACAACGCAGTTGAACCGTCATGTTCATAAACGACAGTATATGTAGCTGTACATGTCTTCCAAAGACTGACACAAAGGTTGGACTCACCGAAGTTTATACCAGTCCCATGGTCTTCTTAAACTCGAGTCTCCGATTGCTTAGAAGAGTTTTCTATAATGTCGTCTATGTACCAACACAGATGAACTTTCATGTTCATAAACTATACTATCTGTAGTTAGATGTATCAGTCTTCCAAAGATCTTAAAAAAAGACACACACTAATGTAGAAAAGCTAAGAGACTACGAAAGGAAAACGCAAAGGAGCAAGCATCCTATAAGAAGACACTGATGTGTCAAGACAACTCGTAGCATTGGATCTACTTCTGTTTGGTAGAAATCTTCAAGACACGATCTTACTTTTACTTCCTTCACACTAAACGATACCTTCAATGCGCCTCCATGAAAAGCTAAGACAAATCGGATGATTTGCAAAAGTTTTTTTAAGTCGTCCGTCTTTCCAAGTTAAGATCAAACAGGTGTCTACCTGACGTTTATCTGAGCTCCCCTGCAATATCACCCGCCTAACAGATAACACCCATTGTCCCTTAAGACAGGGATGGCAGTGTAAAGGTCTTGTAGATAATACTATTAAGACAAAGTCTCGACAGACAGGCGGGCAATGCGACATGATGGAGTTATTGTCTGATACCCCTCAGAGAAAATGGTTATATACGATAGCGAAATCATCGCAGGGATTCGAACTGTTATTATTTCTCAAGGGCCGCGTGCTGAGATCTTATCGTCTTGGAGGAAAGCGAGGAAGGATCGAGTGAAAAATTTGTCTTGAAGTCTCATGCGGACCGTGAGCACAAAGAACGGCCGTTTATAAAGGGTAGAAGTGGTAGAAGATGTTAAGTGAATGTTATAGGCCATAGGTGGTGTAAAACGGAGTACAACTGTCGTTACCACTTCACAAATGCATCAAGAGATTCTAATGATAATGACGATGAAAGGTTCTAACTGTAAGAGATAGTCCTGTATTCAGGGAATGTACTTTGTAGCGCCTGGTGGGGTAAGGGAGACGCATCCATACGCAGGTGATAGTAATGAATCCTCCCTTACATTTCACATCAGTTGTTATACTTTATATTGCTTGGTGAAAATTCTATAAGCACTCAACGTGAGAGTTACACAGTAATGTACTTCTTTCTTTACTCTTTATTACCATCTTTGTGTTCTTTTGTGTAAGCCAACCCCGCCGTGTAGCCGTGCGAGGTTCCGCATGTCTATAGTACAGTAGAATTCTCCTGGGTAATTATCACCGGGAGCTGTGCCATTACGGCGGGTCGTGGCTCGAGCCGGGCCCAAATGTTTCTCCTATTACCGAGGCCGGTCTTCCAGCAGCGCCCGTGTCATCACCCAAGGGGGGAGGGGTCGGCTTGGGGTAATGGCGGAGCAGATAGGACTCATTTCCAAATGGGACCAGTGGATATAGACCGGGGTAACCTCGGAGCACTGAGCACAGGGCATCCTTAATCATTGTGTTATGTAGACGGGAGTGATATATGACGCGACGGACGCGCACACCATATTAAGGGATGGGTATGATTTTCCGGTGGTGACGGTATGTGGGTAGTTTGTGACGGCGTAACGTTATTTAGAGGTGGCCAGAAAAATATAAAAATCACCTCAAAATGGAAACGACATATCTGAAATGATGGGAATTGTAATTATGCTTGTATATAGCCTCTGAAAGGTTTGATTCCTACTCCGTTAGCAAATAAATCAAAACTGCTTCTCCAAGCCTTTACGATTGTTTTCGCAACACAAAAACGCTCCCCTAAAGCGCTCAGTGCATGCGAAGCGGCGTTTCTTTGAACGCAACTAACTGAAACCCTTACCGGCGTGCCCACCCAGTAACTGCAAGGTCTTACGGGTCAACTATTGGCCTGAAGATGTCGTCCAGGAGAGAATTGGTTACAAATAACGTGCTGTATTCAGTTCAGATGACATGTTTCAACACTCCGCCTCATTTTTCCAAGTGCTCTTTTACGACCCTGGCCGGACGACCTTAAAGCCACCCGGGCCAAGACCCCAGAGTCCCGAGACTCAATCATTTCCTAGTACACAGACCGGTGCACGGCGATCCTTTGATTATAGACAACCTTCATGAGCTACAGCGTTGATCTCCAAATTGTTGCATTAAAACCGCCATTTTCGCGACCTTCGCAGTGAAATACCAATATCGTACTGTTGCCTTGGGCGAGAGGTGGGTAACTTGAGGGCGAAAGGCCAGGTTAGAAATATAGATGAATCTTGGAACAAGGGGACCAAGGCTATGATTCCATATTCATGTACGCAATACCCGCTCGCTAACGTATGTAGACAATCAACCCACAAATTATAACCCATAATGAGTGCATTTGATAATATCTACCCCGACAATTGCTCAATATCACTATTGGGGAAAGTTTACAGTAATAGAAGACCTGGCGATTTCAGCACACGTGGAAGTTTTACCATTTAGCGTCGAGTATGTTCCTCAACATGCATGCAGTCGGTCCGGTTAATGGAGTAGCTGATTTACATTCCCTGGCCCCTTCTCCTATCACAGGCAGTTTACAGATGGCAATTTTCCGCCAGTGCATGTTTAGATCAGTGCTCAGGCCGCGAGTTGCTCGCGTTTTTCCAGCCTAGCCATTAAAAGTCCTCATTTCGAAATTGCCATGTTGGACGCGCGCCGCTTCAGCCCTTCAAATCAAACAAAAGTGCCCCGGGGTCTCGGGTTCAATCATTTTTACCAAGCCGTGTTAAAATTGTGAAGTCGTACGGGGATCCCGCAGCCGAGCAGGGGTTGCCTCAAAGGTCGCAGGTTCCAATCCCGGGTTCAGGAGGTAACGAGTAATTTTCACGTTGTCACGTTAGTGGAAATCTTAGAAGCCCCGGCCCTTCCCCTATCATTAACAACGCCTATATGCCCGAGATTTGACGTCCTTATGCCGGCAGATATGGTAGGATTTCAATTTTGAAATTAGGACAGAGAGATCAGAACTAGGCGTTATGTTCTTACCCGTGGCGATGAGGGAAATGCAATTTGAAAATTGGACAGAGTACGATCACTGAGCGGGGTTACATTGGCTAACGGGCTTGAGTTTAACTTATCTAGATGTTGCACGACGACTCTTGGTGTATTATCTTGAACGGGATCGGCTACAAGGTTTGAGGAAGAGGTGGGAAAGTACAGTTGGTAATTAAAAGTCGTCTGATTTTGATGTCACGCCAGGAAACTAACTCGTCCAAAATGGGGTTGTGAGATTTCTGTACCATATTTGTACTTAAAAAGTAGTTGGCGCATTAACTATACCAAACGGCAAACAGTTGTTTTTGCCCCATACCCCCGTTACACTCCAAGTCACAGTACAGGACATAGCGGCACATTCGTCGACAGGGGGCACCATCCACATTTCTGTCGCGATCTCGAGCGACCCCTGTAAATCCTCAGTCGAAAATTTAATAGGACCTCCCTATTAGTTGTCGCGGCCCTAAACTCAGAAGGCATTACATGGCAGGACCTCTGCCTGGCGAGGCCAACCGGCGGTCGATCGGTGCCTATTGCCTCCAACAGTTTAGCCCTGCCCGGGGTCCCACTGGACTACTTGGTGTACCGACCCCAGTTAGATCCGATGCCGAAAGTTTAATAGGACCCGCCGATCACTTGCCGCGACCCTCATCCCCTATAAGCGATCGCAAGACTGGAGCCGGACCCCTTGGGAGGGCGGAGAAGGAGAGGTTTGGGCTGGCCTCTCTCTCCCAAGTCCCCTGGTAGACGTCTATTTAAACGACCTCAACTCCATTCGCGACCTGGCATGTCAATCTGCCGGCGTATTGATTTGTTGAGGACCGATCTGTCCGGAAAACGCCGTGCCCAAGACCCCGTAAAATAAACAACGTGCACCCAAAACATCCCCCGGGTATTGGTGGGCCGAGAAATAGTTCCTACAAGACGTGGAAAGAAGCCAAGCTCAAGTCTCGTGTGTCAAGTCCACATTACTTTGTGGCATTTATAACTCTGTGAGCAGTTCAGTAAATCGTATATTGAGTTTGCAGCTGCCGACCGACAACTCTTATAGAGAATGCACAGAAGCTCCAACCTGCTAACTTTTTAAACTCAGCAAAAGTGTTAAAAACGACAGTAACAAATCCCACAAAGTTTAGACGGACAGTACCAGATTACAGAGCAGAAGTTTACTTTTTCATCATACAGATCTAGAGTCATATCTTCTTGCATATAGTCCCCGTACAACATCACAAGTTTGAGTAAGTCGCGACAAGCAATGTTTTCTACGCACAGAAACTGTGAGAACTTTAAAAATCGATATGGCTACTACAATGACGGCTACATTGCTACGTTATTTTACATAGCACATGGGGTAGTAACAAATAGAAACTTACAGGAAGTAGAGTTATGGAAACTGTCTCATGTTTTGATTGCAAAAGTAACGACATACTAGAGATCGAATATAAGAAAAGATGAATACATGTGGACTGTATAGAGTCGTGTTAGGCGGAGGATATCCAAGTATATCTCATCGATCACTTTGGGTGTCACTTCTGTCCAGCGTACAATCAACTGTAAAATCAACAATTCAGGAGGTCAGGGGCTGAGAACGACGTGGCTAGATGGCCGCAGCTGAAGTTTGGAAATGACTTTTCAGTTGCAACTGACTGCTTCAAATTCTAACAGTATGATATGATAGCAGATTGTTCATTGAGGCTTTGCTATACTAAAGAGTAAGAAGACGATTTTCTATATTCTTAAACCGATTCGTGTTCTCTGCTTGTCGTTGGGCTCGTAGTGGAAATCTTATCTTAGAACAGAATCTTTGTATTGGTTCCTAGATATCTTCTCATTTCTGTCTTTCTTGGTGGGAATCCCAGCATTTAGAATGATTTATCTGTTTAGCTATATCATTAGCATTTTGTAACGGAGTGGTCGTGTTCAGTTTCAAGGGGGCAAGGAACGTACATTGGAGGAACATTCAGTATCACCTCTGACGGTTAGGATATAAACAAAACAAAGATAATAAAGATGCTTAACAGGTAGGGCTTTGGCCCGGTAACAACTCGTTGTCGTCAGTGGGTGCAACTCTAGTGTTGGAAATGATTCATTCGCGCAAAATCATCATTATCATTTGGAACAATGTAGCCGTCTTTTCGAGGGATAAGGATAAAACTTCTGTTACACGTCCTTGGATCAGAAGTGAACAACAGAAAGATGTAAAGCTGCTTAACGTTTAACGGGTAGGGCTTTAGCCTGGTAACACCTCGTCAGTGGGTGCAACTCAAGAGTTTGAAATGGTTTATTCGCACAAAATCATCGTTAGCATTTGTAACAGTGTAGCTTTTCGAAGATTAAGGATAAAATTTTAGTTTTACTTCTTTGGATCAGAAATGAATAGTAGAAAGACGAAAAGCTGCTTAACGGGTAGGGATTTGCCCTGGTAACCCCTGGTCTTGGTGGCTGTGCCCCGGCCGGCCCCCTCGCATGATTGCCCAGTAGTTTCTCATTTCCAACAGTGAAACGAGGCGGCGGGCCGCCGTAATCCACGCGCCCCGGTGTCAGCAACCCGGGGCCGAAGGTCCTCAGCTCAATCTTTCCCCGCATCTGGGCGCACTGACCCGAACAAGTCGGTGTCAGGGCCCGAGAGATCGCCCTCCTACATTTAATAGTCAGGATAATCTACCCCGCCGAATTTCCGCTCGCTGACAGGTGCGCGTTCCTGCGAAATTGGAAAATATGACAACTCCACTCATCTAATATAGTAAACTGGAGCAAGATCATTTCGCAATCGTCGACGTTAGTACAGCAATTGGACCGGCGTTATCTTCATTTCCCTCCGCCGACGCCTGGCACTAGTTCTGAATTCTCCGTCTTATCAAAATTGATAGTTAACAGTCGTGACAGCATTGAGGACTCAAGCAATATGGGAAAAGACACGCGAGCGCTTAAAGATAGCCGAGGGTCAGCGTCTAAGCGTTTGAAATCGTGTTTTTGAAAGCATCATTCATATTTCTGATGCCGAGCACATTGTGCCGGTGGTTTAGTAATGCTCCGGTGCTTAATATTCGCTTAAGACACCGTTCCTTAAAGAGTTCCTTATCGCTAAGACTCACATGCGGGGCTTAGGTAATTTGCCGCGTCTTGATGAATGTTCACTTCCTTATTATGGCTCGTTTTAATCGCAGATTTATATTGGTGCGGATTTGTGTATGGCATCAAATAACATGTGACAGTTTCTTTTTAATCTGAGCAATGCACAGTGTAATACATCGGCAAGTCAGATTTTCAGGTGTTAGCTTCATCCAGAATGATGTTTTCTCCTTTTAGTTTAGTCTGTTTGTTAATCTTGCAAGAGAGCAGTATTTAAAGGTGCGTTTCATGAAATACATGTCCAAATACAAGAGCTTGAACATGATTGTTTGACACAGGAATACAAACAGGAAAGTCAAATTTTCATTTAAAAAAAAATATATCTAGAATACCTCGTATATACCGTTATATGACTCCCTTTGCCTTTAATTACCTTACTAACTTGAGTAGCATTAAAATGACAATGTGTGTTCGGGAAATACAGGCTCAACAGACATACAAAAACCTTGAAAAGAATTGTGTTATTAGAAGTGAATGATATTAACTACGTGCCTGTGAAGATTCTAGGTCCCGTGAAAAAAACATCACGGCATCTCGTAATTATTGGCGAACGGCGTAATATTTGATCGTGGGGTCTATTAATAATCGTATTGTACAAATCCAGAGCGTTCGGCGAGGGTTTACGCTCAATTTGCGGCGATGAAACACCGTCGGTACGTGGTAGGGGAAACAATATGTTGCAGCGTAGTGCGTGTAGCCTACTAACAAAAGAATCCTGTAGTCATCAGATTCTAATGGCCTCTCGGGCCATTTGTCTCCTTAATTTGTTCAATTGTTGTCCTTTGTTTATGGAGGGACGTAGTTCACTGAGCTGAGTAGAGACAAGCTGTGCCAGTACTTTGGCAGGAAAATAATTGTTCGGACCGTTACTTCGACTGGGCACCGAGAGAATAGGACACGGGGATGTTTATGTGTTAAGGAACTTTATGAGGCGTTTTTGGAGAGAGTACTCGGGCACCTTCCGCAGGGAATTATTCATTCTTTTGAGGGAGTTTCTACAGGCCATTTGGGCAACTTGAACAAAGATGGCGACGCACCGTTGCACCCGCGGTGCATCATGGTATTTCGTGTCGTACACTAGTCTACACCAGATTCCCTGGGTTTCTGAATAATTTGCCAGAAGAGTTAGACATGTCGACAGCAAATGAGTCACACATTGGGTTTTCCAGTAACCCGTGTGTAGTCTGGTAGAGACTGTATATTGTCCTATCTTTCATCCAAAAGATTAATCTATAACAAATTCTTTTGTTAACTGAAGGAAGAACTTATAACTTCCACATCATAGCTATCACTAAGTCATAATATTCAAATGACTACTTATTGCCCTCCATTTAATACAGACAAAATGGCATGAAGCATACATAATGATCATAGTCTTTTCTAGAGTAGATAAGTTCCCAAAATGTGTATAAGTTGCCATACGCTGTATCATATACATTTTTAGCAATAACCTTATCTGTGTGTTTTATATGACTTGAAGTCTATTGTAGAACCCATCTTGTGGTCCTTACAGAAGTACTTAAAGTAATAAAAAGACAAGTAGTGGATGATTAGAAATAGAAAGTATGTATAGACAGGTAGAATTCCTATTTACTTAATATGTGTTTTTTTTAAATCTGCTGAGGTGTTTTCTTGGAAGTCATATGCCTCGGTACTTTGCGCCTGCGTACTACCAAGTTCAGAAGATATCAGAGGACCCCATGACTGTTATGTAAACAAAATCTTGGTATCGAAACTAGCAATGATTTCTAAATTTCAGCCCGATATTGCAGGAGCTTGCTGATTGGTATTTAAACAATAGGTTTTACTGTGGGCGTACTGATATGACCCCACGTGCATTGACCATATTTACCCTCCCCCCTCCGCTCTGAATAACCAATACCCGCCCACACACTGAATACAAATTCCGTCAACTACTTCAAAAACTCCTTATTGTGCAATTGCCATTCGCTCTTATCATACAGCTATCAAATAATGTGACATGTGTTTACATTGACTGGATGGGTTTTAATGATTTTGGGTCCATCAAAAAAGTTGACATGTATTAAACGATCATATATCTTTGCCTTATTCTAGACGAACGTTAAAAGCCTACGTTTCAAAGAGAGTTGTCCAAGAGGAGTTGACCACGTTTTTGTTGTCGGACGTCTACAAAAGTGCGTGAAGGTCTAAAATTATACGGTAATGCAAAACAAATTGACACCAGAAAGACACTCTGTAAAAGTAAAGTCTTTCTTGTAAACGTCGTTGTTCAATACCTTACCAACCTTTAAAGCATCTTCATTCAATTGGCTATTTTTTCTTATCAATGGCATAACGCCAACACATACCTAACTATGACAAACAGTCCCCCACAACTGGGTGGGCTCTGAAATATAATCTAGTAACCATTTCTGACCCTTTTCCGTATAATTGTGTGTAGTACATTTGTTATTGTATGTTTTGAGTAGTTGTTGGCGACAACGGTCTGGTCTAGCTGTTTGAAGAGGTCTCCTAGGGTAACAGCCTTACCACGGCATTACTCTACAAAGGACACGAGTGTTGGTGTGGACTTACCTCTGTTGATATTTCTCAGCGACCGATTATAACGGATTCACGTCAGTAATTATTTACTAGGCATATTGACACTCGGAGATAACGATATTTGTTTTCTGGTGCGATGGCTCCTTCTTATAGCTACCGGTTCACCTTTTCTCACCTGCCGACTTTGATCCGCCGTTCAGATGAGAATTTAAGGGCGCCGGCAAGGTCGTGTCATGTTCGGGCGCGTGTGATTTTCTCCCCGCCGGTGATATCGCATCCCTTTATGCAAAATAAATATTGAAATATGTAGCTTTGATGTGGGATTTTGTCCGGATAGTTACAAGTAAACACTATAGGCACTCCCTACTCATTCTGCGTGTCCTTTTGCATGTACGTACCGTTTATATTTCAAAAAGAAAAGAAGTGCAACCCGTACTATTGTCCAAATAAACAGATTAATTGGCATCAATATAATCTACAAGACAACATTTAATGTATATATACACAAATATATATAATCTATAAGACTACGTTCTTAATCTCATGATCTATTGAAATAATAACAACTCTAAAGAAGAGGATACAGTTGAAATAAATAGAAAATTTAAGAATTGCCGTCGCTGAATTTTTTTAGTTTAAAGATAAGCGTCATATTTAGTGTCAAAGAATAGAAGTCAACATGTATTATGAAAGATGCTGCAAAAGTGGAATAATTTTGTCAATATTTCAACTTGAACCTTACAAACCACAGACTATTTTCTATCAACTGAAAAATATAGTCACAAAAACTAACTTTCTTGCACATTCCTGACCAAAAGGGCTAATTGCCGTATGTTGAATAACCAGACGAAATCACACAAAATATAAACTGCAATTACATGTATAGTTTACATCTACCTCAAAATAAAGGGTAGGAAAATTCTGTCACCCAAAATTGCCAATAGACACGGTGTATGTGTTGGCAGGTGCATATGTAGATGGACTCCTGTATGATTTCACATCAATCTCTATATTTGTCCTTGTGGAATAATCTCCCAAACAATAAAACCAGACAGTGAAAGATGATGGGGCTACCCACGGCATATTTGGGCACCCTGTCGGCCGCCATCTTGAAAACGTATTTTAATTGATATCAATCGGTTTCTATTGCTGCCGGTTTTGATAAAGAGCTGCTATAATTCCGAAGCTTGTTTTATTATTTTGATTTATTGCATTCATGAAGTTTTCTTCTCATTAGTCACAATAAATCCTAATTTATGTTGCCTACGTTAATACTTTTTGTCGCCTGGGTATAATTTGAATGGAAATTGGGTCTTAATTGATGATTTTGGGTTGTTTTTATAATTGCGTTTTCTTGCAAAGTCGCGATATTTGTCACGTCGCTTATCCTGTGACTGTCGTGCGGTTTGTCGGCTTTGTTGGCGGCTGGAACAAGATGGAACTTTCAGGTTTTAAGCTCTTTTATTTTGGGAAACAGCTTGGAATAGACGACTTGGATAATCACTGTATTTGCCCATTATTCCATATATTTCCTCGTAGCTCTGTCCAGGACGCCAAATTACTTCGACTACAATAAAATATCTGAAATAACGAAACACCGGGAGACACAAATGGAACGATATTAATGTTTATCATGGACGTCTCATCATAAAAACATAATTGATAATAATGTGTATACTTTCTATCTTGATGATACACTTACAACACACGGCGTATGTTATAAAATATAATTTTTAGCTACATCTTTACAACAATCTGCAAGTTTGAATGGAAAAGTATGATGATTGTATTTTACGTGTGTTACTATGGGTCATAGTGCACACAATTGTTTAAAGGTATGTAAAGTCACCATAGCTACAAATGTTTGTTAACTGTTTAATGTACTTAACCGGTGGTAAAACTGGCCTTAGCACTTGAGATCAATGCGTTATCACACACCATCAGAGTCGGTAAAGTCAGGGGAAATAAAAGCGATGAGCTATCGCAGCCACGGCGATGTTATCGCCTTTTATGGTGTCTAAAGCTCACAGTAGTAAACTTTATCTCGTGACTTTGGACGGTCAAGGCACCAAAATACAGCAAAGTTTAATTCAGCGTTTTAGCTTCTTTGGTATTGTATTAAAATATTCGTAGGCCATAGGTGTTTTTATTTTTCTATTGTAGAAGGATCTAATGAAGTCTTTTTACGTTAAACACTCCTTCTTCCAGAAGTATTCGACTTTTAAAACCTACTATTTAGATAAACATATCAATAATTGGTGCGGATCTTTGCAAATGCCAGGTCGAAGTTCTTTAAACGTCAACCCTTTCTCGAGATGGTAGAGATTTCTCGCGATAGTATAGGGATTTCTATAGAGAGTTTTCGAGATAGTAGTACAGGGCTTTCTTGCGATAGTAAGAAGCTTACTCTAAATACAATTAACACAACTTCAATCAGTTATGCTTATCCGCCTCGTACAGTCGTTTAGCAATCAGCATTTTGTGACAAAAGACAAGATACTGCACGATTTAATATTTATCCTCGGCACTTGCATGCTTGTGGTCCTGGGGGACAATTCGAGTATCAATGATGTTTATTTGTTAATGGAAGGATACTAAGAATGATCGTTATCATTAGAAACGATTCCGTTGCATCCCCTCTAGAATGCGATTAAAAACATCTTCTGCTCTCCACATTTATTCTGTTATTCTGAAAAAATCGAGAAGCATCTCGCGCAGCCAAGCCACAAAAGTTTTGCCTAATGTAGATGCCTTTTCTATTTATCTATTTCTTGCTGAATGTTGTTGTAAGTTTACTTGATGATCAAGAAAAGATATTTTGACGGTTTGAGTAGGTGAGCTGCTCTGGTCGCCTTTTACTGTATTAATAGGCATTATTCTTTGCTATGCTTGGAGAGTTGTCCAATGACTGTAGCATCTTCGTACATTTCACCCTCCCCCAATTTGCAAGTTCATGACAGAAAATTCTGAGTAAGCTTTCCCAGAAACACTGACCCGTGAAGGTTTGGCGACAATATTGACATATTAGGCCTCTCCACATGATTCTTTTGGCTACACATCGCAACAACCAACGGTGAAGGTTGAACGTTGCCGCGGCCATCTTTTCCTGGGGGGAGGGGGGCGCCGTCCACAAAGCGTCGCGGCGGTTCTCTTAGTGCGTACGTGTCGTCTGTAGTGTCTGTACAACAATCCCGATCAACCCAGCCCCGCGAGCAGACACGGAATTTGATAAAGCGACACTATCAAGAACCTGCCGAGATGGTATCGGCCCCTCTGGCGGAGCGCGTATTGGTGAGGTAACCCCGAGTCTCCTACACCTGTCCCGTTAGCTTCTTCGGCGCCAACATCGCTCGCAGATAGTCTTGTTCTTTAACCCCTCGCGGATCGATCTTGTTCGTAGGTACATCCAGACGGGTGCGATACGGAGACGTGTAAACCTGTCAGGGAGAAGCCCCGCTCTTTGTTACTTGTTTTACAGTTTTATTACCTCCGTGTAAAATTGAGGTATTGTTTTTGGTGTCCCTGTGTGTGTGTGTGTGTTTGTCTGTCTGTGTTTCCGGATATTTGTGGGTCGTTGGATTGTTATGATATTTGGTATGTGGGTAGGTGTGGGACAGACGAAAGTCAAGGTCAATGTTCGGCCCCCTGGTGTGTAATCTTGGTACTACAGCAGAGCATCCATTCTTTGTGTATCTTTTTTCCTGGACATGCTATGGTATTGATTTATTGGTGGCGGACAGCTTTTGATGTAAGGAAGAAGTGGTGTAGGTTCGGTCCTCCTAATTGTCCTTTGTTTTGTACGATTTTGTTTACTGTTTCTTTGGACAAAATGCAAGATTCTACCGCATTGAAGACAAAAACATAATAATAACTATATGACTTGCACGAGATGCAGTACCACAGTTGATCAAATGACTTTACTAAAAATAAAAGGGATTTCCATCCCGCAATTGTGTACCGTTATACCATCTGTTTCCCAAACTAAACTCTTAACGGATAATGCCTGAATACGCCATAACGTCCCATCATTGTGGCCGTGTAGCGCATACATCAATATCAAGTATGAAATGCGTTCATTCCTTTATGCTCAGCTCCAATACAGAGCCACATTTTTCTCCATTTGGCTCTAATGTTTAAATTGTCTCCAAAAGAACCTGGCACTCGGAGCTGGGCTGGATTAAAGAAAGGCCCTCAGCGTGGCGCCAAGGTGAAATTGACATATTGCCTTATTTTGACGTCTGATCTCCGCTGTCTAACAGTACGCTAGCGTACGGAGATATTAGATCGTCCTTGATACTCTCGTCTCCTAGCTCTCTGTGTGAAGTATTAAGAAGAACAGAGCCAAAACTGACTATGATTTTCTGTAATATCCTATGATAAGGAAAAATATAAAACCATAATCACAGCGAAATTGAGATAGATTCTGTGCCACAAATTGTTTTTCCTTGAACCTTCGATATTCGCAAGAAAAAGAAACGAAGGGACCATTCAAACTTTGCCCTTTAGTCTGTTGGTAGGACTATTTACCCAGAAATTGTCTGTGATACTATTTTAGGAATAAGCTTATTTTGAAAAGATTTGTTATCATTTTGAAGTTGGTGAGAAATGACTTCAGACCCTCTCGATCGAAAACGTACCTAAATAAGATATGACAAAGCATGTCCAGGATAAAATATACAAACATAGCAAGTACTGCTGCAGTACCAATGTCACACCCCAGGGGAACCAAAATCAACCTTGACCTTCGTCTTCTCAACACCTCCCTAACCAGAGTTTCTTGAGATTTGCTTACCACAAATGTCTGGAAACACAAACACACACACACACACACACACACACACACACACACACACACACACACACACACACACACACACACACACAATCCACTTTAACGCTGACCACTTGCCCTTAAACGCAATTCAGGGATTGAATCAAGTCTCGGCCATATCTTTAACTCCTCCCCCGTTCCCTTTGACCCACATGCACGTGCCATTCTGGGGTCATTAGCTGATATATGTGTTCCTAAACCGCCCTTAGCTAACGGAAATAATGCTCCGCGCCAAATTTTCCAATCATACCGACAGATTCTCCAGGATAGAAGTTCCCGGAGAAGCTTGGTGGGATCTGGCGGTCCCATGTGGACCCGGCGCCGCCGAAGAAATAAGGACACCCCGGGCGGGTAGAATTATGACATAACGCGAGCTCGCACTTTATTACTCCGGATTTGAGCAGCAAGGCCAGGGGGTTACGGCGATAAGAGGAGATACCCTGTTCTACACATGTACTTCATCAACTTGGATTTCGGGGCCACTGAGACGCCTCAGCAACTCGGTAGTAGCTAATTTTTTGCCTGTTAAACGAAATGAGTACATAGCTGTTCCCAAGTAGGTCACGACTGGTAAAAGATGGGTGCAATTTTATAGACCATCATGCATCTTTTGACTGCTGGTGACGGTCTGTAAAGTGAAGCGCGGGAAAAAAATTCGCGCCATTCCAGCGTTTTCTGTCGGGATATCGTCTGCGAGTCTGTCGATTTTCAGATCGGTTTCAATGGCTGACAGGGCTGAAAAGAGCACTGGTCTTGGGATATCCCCCGCGATCACGGGAGGTAAAATCGAAGAATAAATGCAGGTTGGCAGGTCTGTTTAGGAGATCAATGTGGGATGAGGTTGTTGGGGGCATAATAAGGTTGCTGACATGATGTAGTCGGCCAAGGCACAGGGGTCTCTTTCTCATTGTGCCAGGGCGTATTGGAAACTGACTCAGGTTTCCTCCTTGGGGGCACACGCCGCTTGCCGCTACACGTTTTCTCTTGTTCTCCCGCTCCCATTTAAGCCTGGTTATTGGTCGTCTTATTTCAAGTTTGCCCCGGCCGTGAGGAGAATCAAGTTCCTCGGCATTACCTCCCGCCAAATGAGGCTCGACGCGGCCTTGGGTTCTAACGCGGGTCGATACCAATTACGCTGATAACGGACATGCATTCGCGGCCGCGCATTCGAAAACAAGTCCCTGTTTTTCTCCCACCAGAAGCTAGAGATGATCAGGTTAGATTTTTCACAACCTCACATTCAGTTCCGGCGGCCCCTCTGTCACAACTTCTCACCCATTCCAATTTCCTGTGGAAAACCGACTCCCGGGTCCCTCGTGCCCTGCTCGTCGTCATCTTCCAGAATCCATTACAAAGACCATTTCCCCAGGAGTGCGCATCAGCCCTCTCACACCGTGCTATCTCATGTCATATACCGCCAGAAACAGACAACGCCGCTGATAAACATCCCCCGCAGGACCCTTATCTATTAGCGGGTTTTCTGCTCCAAGCTACAAAGGATGTTTCCTTGTCCCATACAGCAGTCTTCACGTCCAAATTTAGTATCTTTGGTTCGATAAGACGGAGATATTGTCGGGCATTGTCAGCGCTAAAGGGAGCGCGTTTGTCACGGTTTTTACGACATTGTTCACTGAACGATAAAAAGATAAAGTGTCTTTGCTGACCTCTATGTCTTTTTGAAGCAAAGTTTGTTCCGCTGGGGCCTCGGAAAGAGAGGAGTAAGCTTCACCAACTGTTGGCAGAAGTTGAAGATGGCCGCGGGGGCGAATATGTTATTGTCCAATCACTGTTCTCAAAGGAGATTTAAAGACATGCGCAGAACAGACTCAAACAAAGAAGGAGCGGAGCAAAGAGACTCCGTTTAAGAGCAGGGCGGTGGACTATTGATTAGGAAACTACTGATAAGTAGATGTACATGTAAAGGAAGATAGCGGAGACTTGTCAAATTTAGCGTTATCAACAGAAGACACTATTATTGCCATGATATAGATTAACTACTTTTTCAGATTCCCGACGATTATGACAGTTGACTTCATGGACTTACACTAGCAACTTAGTAGCAAGCCGCTTTGAAATAAGATGTTTCAGAACGGGAGATGACACATTCGTAACTTTGAATTACCTTTCCAAATAGAGATCTTTCTATGATACTTCGTCTTGATTTTAAAGTTGATGCTTCTGGACTTGATAGCTTTACAACATTAAAATTTTTCTACTCAGCTTCAGATGAAGGAGCTGAGCAAAGAGACTCCGTTTAAGAGCAGGGCGGTGGACTATTGATTAGGAAACTACTGATAAGTAGATGTACACGTAAAGGAAGATAGCGGAGACTTATCAAATTTAGCGTTATCAGCAGAAGACACTATTATTGCCATGATATAGATTAACTACTTTTTCAGATTCCCGACGATTATGACAGTTGACTTCACGAACTTACTCTAACATCTTAGTAGCAAGCCACTTTGAAATAAGATGTTTCATTCGTAACTTTGAATAACCTTTCCAAATAGAGATCTTTCTATGATACTTCGTCTTGATTTCAAAGTTGATGCTTCTGGAGTTGATGACTTTACAACATTAATTTTTTTTTATAGCTATGATGTGTAAGAAGAATGTTTTTCCAGTAGAAGCTTTCTGTAGAACTCTACTATCGGTACCAATGAACCAAATATGCATATATCAGCATATAAGTCCAAATCGGCCTATAGTCACTGTGCAAAACACCCAGAAACGTACATACATCCGTACCTTAAACGTATTTTTCAAGGTACGCTAATTTGCATATGATAATGTTAAGTAAAGAGCTGGTAATTGTATACAACGTTCTACTGGTCATTATCACAAGGGTTGTGGATCTCCTGATGTTACTAGGTCGCTGGCATGTGTATTGCTCTCCCTGCATCTCTAACCCAGCCCAGTACATCCTGTATCGCTATCATCAGGCGGTAGTGCAGCAGGAAGAGTTACGAATCCCCCGGCGCGTGACAAAATGTAATACCGTGTCAGTGCTGAGTCTCATTTGATTCACTTTTCTTCACAATTACATTTCTTGACGCCGCTCGGGGATTACACGGGCTTCTCCCGCGCCCGTCGGCAAATTGTGCGTTAAAGGCCGCCGCGCCACTAACAGTTTTCCTGCTCCTCTTCTTTAACGAGACCGTTGTGTTGGGGCTAAGTTAGTCCAAGTAGTACTGGAGCCTCTCGGGAGACGGGGAGTAATGTGTTGGGGTCGGCACCATCACCGCTAGCGTTGAGTTATAAAATGTTTTGTCTTATTCGGGATGATGATAATGGTGAGGGTTGCTCACCGCTGCGGTGCGGTTGACGCCAGGGTTGCTGTAGGCTAGGTTTTCGCAGGAGCGCTCTGGTGAAACCCGGGCGCCGAGGCAACGCGCTGGGGTTTAGATGTCGTCTCCAGGGACACGGGTTCGAAGCCCGCGAAGGCGGAGGCAGCCCTCTCGAGATTCCCCGCTTCGCCCTGATGAAGACTGATGGGAGGGAGAAGGCGCACTCCGCCGCGAGCGGTGGATCTGGTGGAGCCGAAGTTGAGCCCCGCTGTAACGCCACGCTTGATGCGGGCTACCCGAGCCAGCTGAGGACTCGCGGTGGGGACGGGCCGCCGCAGCACCACCTCATCTTCCCCCCACACCTGCGCGCCGCCCTCATTCATCACGGCATTAGTGCAAATGTCAGGCGGGTTTCCAAAAAGCACGGCGGCGCTACCTCCTCAGCTGTGGAGCGCCGCCGGTTTTTAGGTCGTTTTCAAGGTTGCGTTCCCTCAGCTCTCAGTAAGTGGTTGCAAAAGGAGGAAGAGCTTACCGGGCAGCTCTCTCAATTTACACCTGGATCCCAAAGTGCCAGTGTATCTTCTGGCCACGCTTCATCACTATCATACAGATGCGACAGCCGCTAATAAAACAGCGGGTAATCCCCCAGAAGAGGATGGCACCTTTCAAACTGGTATCTGTGCTTGCTGCAAAGCAACCATAGCGAAGGAACGGATACTAAAATCATGTCTATTCAACCGTTTATCTGCTGGGTGTCTTGTTGGATGTTTTGAAGAAGAAGCTTAAGAGTAATCCTTCGTACACTTTTTGGGCGGTGCCCATCTCCATTTCTGTAGCCCTTGGGCCACACAGTTGTGCAAGCACTGCAGCAGGGGGCTAATCCACTGGTATTTGAAGTAGAAAGCTGTTCATCAATGCTTCAGTCGCAACACCTCGTGGATTAAGAGCGTCATTAAGGAATATTCTAAATCTTGCCAAACAACGCCGATCCACACTGTAGACTTCAGAGTTAGTTGGGTTTAGCTGGAAAAACGTCAACTCTGTTAGTGATTCATTTCTTATCAATTTCACGTCTTAGTTGTTTTCTTAGTTGTTTTTGAGTCAGGAAGCAAACTTGGCACAGCGTTATGCCAATTAGGCCACGAAAAGGCTATCGCTGCCTGCCTGAAGCACACAAGAGGCAAACAGACGTGTGCTCCCGCTGTATTATTTCTACCATCGTACATTCTGGTATGTTTGGATACGGACTAGCTCAGCTGGAGTTACAATAGTACATCCTGGTTAAGAACAAACACTCCAACATTCGTCAGCAGATTCAGCTGTACCTCGTCATGTTTTCTTAACATAAAGTTAGCACTTAACTTCAAGAGGGACATTCGTCATCAAACGAAAATCACAGAATGACAGAACTCGCCCAAACTGAGGCATTGTCTCAATAGATCATCCCCGTTGTTTTTGCTTCTTAAGGCAAGGTATAGACAATGAGATACGAAAGTTTTGTCGCGTGCTAGGGTTGAACCAGGTTGATTTTATATTCACTTGTGACGGCGTTCGCTTTGGGCAGATTGCGGTTTGCGCAGCTGTGTGCCCGCCCTGTGTTATCCATTCATTCCGCCGCGGAGAAATGCATTTTACGGGGTGAACCTCTCCACCGTAAGTTGGGCAACTCTGACGCTTGGCGCGCCCCACGGCACTTCCTGATTGTTTTAAAATGCGCCGACTTAAGTTTGATGTGGTAGAAGTGAATACTTAAAGGGCGATTTGCCAACAACCAGTGTTCATTAGACATACACGTGCTTAGCGTAATGTCTGTCGGCCTTTTCTTTGAAGACATCTTCTCGGCACCTAATGTCTCAAAGCGGGCCCCGTCTGGGAGCATCTTTGCTCCTCTTCAGTACATGAGGAGCATTTAGGCATCTGGAGTACATGCATTAATGGACAGGATAGAGGCTGTTGAGTTTTAAATGTAGATCTGTCGCTTTAAGACCAAGGAACTGAAACTTTGAATATGATTCCATTTGTGCACATTTCCTCGAACTTATGTCCACCTGAAGAACTTAGGTCCTTAGGTCATCACTTCTCTTGAGACTAAAAGCAGCGTTTTATGTTGAAGTGTACTATAACATATACTTCAATCTCCAAGAAACTTTTGAGCTAAGCTGTGTATAATGACAGCTGCACTTTTGTGTAAAAGGACAACTTTGGTCAGTTTGTCGTAACGCTTTCATCTCTTACATTAAATGCAGTACCGAACCCATTGCAATATTCAAGAGTGAGTTCTACTCATCTACAGATAGAAGCTATGACCATACGATAATTGTTGATAATTCGCACGGTTTCTGTTTGTGCCTGTCAACTAGCGCACTTTGGCGATATGAATGGACAGAATGGTGCTAGAAATAGTAGAAGTAAATATACTTCAAACCGTAAACGTAAGCATTATACCTATACCATACTTGTTCCATAAAGCCGTAGTGGTGACCACAGGATTTTCCTGAAGAATTTTGGAATCTAACTTATTCTAAGCTGAGTTAGTTAAAAGAAAATAGCTTAAGTGTTTACCTGCTGAATTTCTTAACTTGTACTTCATTTTCTAGAGCAGCTAGTCCTGGCCAGCCCGTGCCCAATGTACTGCGTTGTAGGATCTGAAGAAAATGGAAAATATTTCCGTCATCATAACAACATGAGTAGTTATCGTCGAATAGAAGAAACGTGTCATCGAAACAATGACCTCCTGACCTTCATCAATCTTACAACAAGTGTCTTTTTCCAATAATTATGAACATGAAGTAATTCAACACATATTCTTAATATATTATTTTGCCTAGACAGCTTTTTCAATAGTCATTTAGTATACCCAATATCCAATGATGATGTACAGTTTGAAATGAATGTAGACAGTTAAGAAATGAATGTTTATTAGATCAGGGCTGTCTATCGTTTTCAGCTTCACCCTACAGTAAGGGACAGATCCCGCTTGTTTTATTCGCGGACATCACGCAGGCCCACTTCACACATTTCCTAATGGCCAGCCCCTAATAAAGTTAGCGGACACTCAACAAAACGCGCCCATTACAGTATATTATCTGGTGGAACAGGTGTAAAAAAAATCAATGGCAACTTTTCGGCAATTCACGGGCCATCTTGGGGCGACACCTTGGAAACTCTCCGGTAATCGTGGTTAGAGTTACGACGTACTTGGTAGATAGTGTTGATGCCCCGAGGCAACATTTCCGCTGTCCTGCACATCTTTTATCAGTAATGTGATCTCGTCTTGCGGTGTTGTGCTTCACCAAACAAAGACCGTCAAGTTCCTCTCCAACTCTCGCGAGAATTGGAGGGAGGACGTGATCGCCCTCTGATTGGTCATGAAATGGCTGAAGAAGGCTGATCAACCAGAAAAGATGTTTATAGCCTCTTTAATCCTCGCGAGACTTGACAATTGTTGCTTTTATTCTTTATACTCTTACATAGAGATAGAAAATAAAAGGGACTGTAGGTTTGTTTTCTAGAAATTGAAATGAAATTGCATGACAAGATCATAGTCCTTATTGAAAGCACCAAGAAAAGATACAAATAGTCTCTTTAATTATCGTTGAAGACATGACTTAATGGTGTTTTAGAGAGCAAATATAAGGAATTATGAACCTACTAAACGTAGTCAGTTTGTCTCTGTAATATTTGACAAATAGCAAAATCACTTTTAAGAAATAATCCATCTTTGAATCATTTCTCTCCATTTTTAGCAGTTTGTCAAATAACATCTCGTTAAACGTTATGTAGGGGTTAGCCCATCAACATTGACATATCTGCGGAGCTCCAGTAGATATCGTTTAGAGATACCTCCGCGGAGTGGGAAGCAGATAAGGGAAAACTTCAATCACCGATATTTTTTCAGCCAGTTCTAAAGTTGACACTAGTTGACATAATGCAGGCCTTTAAGTACCAGAGTTATCAACCAAGGATTGATGTGTTCAAAAATTCGTATTTTCCGAGAACCACAGTAGAATGGAACTCGTTACCACCAAGTACTGTACATCCTCACTAAATAGTTTTAAAGAACGGTTGCAGTCAGATGTGCAAAGACTAGTTGTAACAGGCCGTTCAGTGTAATATAACCAGCTGCGGTCGCGCCGCGTGTCTGCGAAGCTGTTGTGTTACGCCGAATGGCGGTTATACCGGCTATATGGACACAGATACAAAGTTTGGTCGGTTATTGTGGCCTTACAGTAAAATAATAAGCAGCCATCACAAAAATTCTACTTTATAAAGTTTCTCAAGCTCTTCATTGTATTCCTCCATGAATAGTTTCATCAGATTGGTGCATAAGTGGATAATACAAAGCCAGTCAGTATTGCCATGGGAAAGACAGTAGAACGACTACCAAAAAGTTGGAAGATACATCCCGTGGGTTGTTCAACAAATAACTGTATTGTCGCTTCATAGTGTTCTATTAACATCTTTCGAATTCCACCAACAAGTGATCTATTTTTGCCAGCACAATGTCACGCATATCTTTTCATCTCTCATTCATAGCAAACTATCGTCCGTAGCTTTAGACGAAATACAAAAGCACAAAGACCAAATACGCAATGGCGTACTTTACTAAACGTTCGTTGTTCAAAACCAATATTGATGATTGACAAACATCTTTGCCTTTTCCAGTAGCAGGATAATTAGACCACAATAAACCAATTACCTCGAAGCGGCATATCATTGGCTCCACATTCGCCACAAGAGTGTTAATACAGACTTAGGGTCGGCTCAAGCAGGTCCCAAATACCATTAATTGTTGAATTATCGTCCCCTCCATAGAAACGGACGTAGTCTGATCGATCGGGCGTCTTTTAATGACCTTGCACTTTGCGGTTTGGGTATAATCAGGTGTGGTATATTGGAACCACGTGTGGAGGCGACGTTCTAAAAAAGAAGTCGATTCTTTCGGTTCTATACTAATCTTGCAAACGACCACGTGTTGTATAAGTAGAAAATAAGAACTACTTAAATGCGTATGTCGTACTGTAAATTATAACATAGAACCCTTCACAGTTTATCGATTTTCCCTTATTTTACTATTCTTTCCCAAACTAAATGCATGGTTGAGATAATTCATGCTTTTAATGAATTACACCTTTTATCTTTCTTCAAATTATATCTTCAAAGTCTGGTGGATATTAGGGATTTTAAACCGCGTATTTTGCCGTTCTTCTGTCTTTTCTATAAAAGGCAGTTGGCGCGAAAATCGCGATAGGCAACCTTTATGGCAATATTGATGACGGCTGCGCAGTATACCAACATCGCCATTGGGATGTGTCTTCACCTGTCTTCTTTAATGCATGATGATTCTGCTATCTTGTCATGTCTATCTTAAGAACTGGAAAGCAAAGCTAGCTCGACTATGGGTCCTCATATCAGCGTCCACCATGCTTTGTATAGTTAGTATAACGCCCGTTTTAGTGCTTACCCTTAAGACAAGTATACAATAGGTGGCTTTTTTAGTGAAGCAGCGAAAGAAGGAGGCTTGATTTAATTAGCACGTGAGGCTAACAGGTTATTGTCAATCTTTGTCCATCGTGTCCAGGATTGGCCGGGGTTTCCTGTGTGTGCCCAGAGGACACTCTGCTATCTGTGCGCTCCCAAGCTACGATAGGGAAACAAGGGAGCGAAGTTAGAGGTCTTGATAACAGTTAACACGAGAGATTTGTCCTTCAGAGGAAGGATTTGATCTAGCCTATCGTTGTCAACTGCGTTGTCTCAGCGGCCTTAGGCTGTCGTCTTCCCCGCCGCGGCTCACCAATCTTCCCGCCCGGCCGCCGTACAGCTCCAAAATCCTAATCCTCACATTCTACACGAATTACCACGTTTTCTTTACCCCTGACATTGGACGCGATGATGATGGATGACGGTGATTCCGCCATCTTATGAGATTACGTCACGACACCCGCGCAAGGGGTTGTGGGAGGGCACGGCCGCCATATTGATTTCAGTGATTGACCGCCGCGATACAGACAAGTCTGCTACAGTATCTCATCGCTTGTTGTTGTTCGATAATCGTTTAATAAGTGATTAGTGCAGTGTGCCTAGTTCTTTTAGATAAAACGCGCCAGGGAAACCTATCCGTATCTGTGGCTTTGGGTCGTTGCGTTTAGCTGCTGTCCTTTGTGGCGTTGTTTCATCGTCTGACCATTGTGTTATGTGATGTGGTGGATAATTATAGAATCTCACATGCCAACAAATCATCAAATAAAAAAAGAACACTTTTTGAAAAGTATGGCACAACTTTAACAGCAATACTGAAGTAAACAAGGAATCCTTTATCGACTTTAAATGAATGTGCGATGTAAACACTTGATAAACAAGTATGAGATAACTTGAAGGCTAAGGAGCATGACCCCAGGACCCTCCGTCTAATTCACTTTTCAGGATTCAGGCAGTTTTCTCGAAGACAAATCACCGGTGCGGCGTGGGTAGTCAGTTAGACCTCATAATCCCTTATCTAAATTTTCACTCGACTTACGCACTGGCTAGATCGGAAGATAACCGGTGACCTAGCTGGAAGGGCAAGGAATAGAAGGGGCGACAGGGAATAGGGGAAACAGAGAGATAAGAAGAAGAGAGACAAAAAGAACGAGAGTCAGAGAATATGAGGACAAAAAGATAGACAAAAGGAAAGAAAAGAGAAAATTAATGAAGAGAAATTGCTTTGAAAAAGAGAGATAGAATAGAGAAAACGTAATACCCTCTTTCCACTGAGGCGGCGAACGCTGAGCGACAATTGAGCGACCTAAACTATCGTTAGTACATGTACTTCAAATCAATTTCACATTGATAAAGTTAAGCGTATTTTCTTAGTTTTGCTGTCTTTCAAATCATACTTTTACATCATCTTTCCTATTCCAACTGTACTGTCATTCTAATCCAATTATGGCTACTTAACGATCTCTATCCAATGAAACGGGGGCTTAAAAGTACAAGGGTCGAGAGAGATGAAGAAGAAAGGAAGAGAGGAAATAGAAAATGGAGATTGCGGGATTCTTGTCCAGTACAGTCGGAATGAGCCGCCTTGTCTCAAAAGGGCTATTACTCAAGGAGTGCCCTGGGTCCAGCCAACTCCGTCCACGAGCCAAGAGGTCACCTGAGCTCGGCCGACTGGACAATAGGCCGAGAAGATTCTCTCCGGACGGCTCTTTTTACACGTTCTCCGGCCATTGTGGTGGTACCGCAAGATGGATGGCCGCGGCGTTAGGCCACTTTGGCTGAATGCGGAAGGTCAAGGGGCTTGCGTCTTGGCGTGATAAAGCTTCCCTTTTCGTAAAATGAAATATCGGCGCAGATAAAGGGATGAAATTGTGGTAATAAGACCTTATCTGTGAGACCCGTTCTCAACAGGCGTTACGTTGTAGAATTAGCGGTTGTATCGTGTTCGGGGAGCGTTTGTCACGGCCACTGCGGGCCTTTGTTGGGCGGGGGGAAACAAATGACGCGGCCAGATTGAAACACGAGCGGAAGATTCGCCCCCTTATCAACCAGGCTGAGGGAACAAAAGTCGGGAGATCGCCGCGGTGGCAGGCTTTCTGATTCGGTGCGCCGATCTTGTCACCGCGATGGAAAAAGCCATCAGCTCGCAGGCGTGCCTCTTACCGAGTAGACTAATTTACAATAGAACGAGTTTAATGCCCCCTGGTGGATAGCTTCTTACTGAAAGTTGAATGATGAACCATTTGGCACGTTCAGAACTTATCATTCTTCTTTTATACTATGGTTAAAACCTCCCCACACCTTGCGGTGTATGGGGCGGCGCCCATCTCCGTTTCCTTAGCCTTTGGGCCACGCGTTTTGCGAGCAGTAGGGAGCTATAGTCCATTGGTAGTGGTGTGTGTCTTCAACTACCATATTCTTTCTCATATATGCAGTGTGCTTAACAGACAAAAGAGAGAATACTAGGCAGAAGATAGTTTGTCAAATTCGTAGTCTTTTCCCTCACTACTTTATGTCGTGCAATTATGAATTATTTCAAAAGCTTTGATTTTATACTGGAAGATTTAACAACACGTTTGACATTCCATTTACCCATATGGCTTGACGGTAATATTTTAACAAGTATGTAGTTCATCAAGCTGTTTAAAAGATGGAATTTTAGTTATCAAACACTGTAGTTCATTAATAGACACTGTAGTCGGTTAGCAAACACTGTAGCTGGTTATCAGACACTGTAGTTGGTTATCAACCACTGTGGTTGGTTATCAAAACACACGACTATAGATGGTTATAAAAAAACTGTAGCTGGTTATCAAAAACTGTAGTTGGATACCAAAACACTGTAGTTTGTTATCAAAACACTCGACTGTAGGTGGTTATCATATCAAACACTCGTCATTCCTATACATGATAATCAACTATGTTGTTAATCAGTCCGGACACGTTACCGTCTACAATGTAACAAGAACCTTCGTCTCAACACGAAAGTCTGGCCATGAAATATTTATATCCGGGTCACGACTTGTATACGGTGGTGGTGTAGGGACCAGGTGCGAATTCCGTTCCCCGGATCTCGTGCTGTATTTACTCCGGAGTCCCTCGTGCAGAGTGTTGAACACAGTTGACTAGGATGTGAGATTTGATTTGTGTTCATGCTCCGTCGCCTCTAAAGTGTTAATACAAAGGCCCCGATACTAACGTTAACAGGGAAAGGCATTACGAAGTGCCAACTAAATATAATGAAATAGACAAAACTCATCACAAAATAGACAAATGTTCTAAACATTGTATCAACTTTAGCAGTCCATGCTGCGTAGACGTTACTTCTTAAGTGTTAACACGAAGGCATATGTGCGTATGTGCCCCTAAATTAGCTTTAAATTGTATATGGCCATTGCAGAGTGTAAGAAATAGTTGTTACAATGTGTCGCTGTAACGCTTCTCTTCCTAATTAGGTCCGTCCTATTCCTCTAATAAACATTTACCAAAATGAAAGGACATATAGTAAACAAAGTTATACTAGCTTTCCCAAAACATTATGGCTATTTTCGCGGACGTGATATTGCTTACATTAGTTGTTACAATGTGTCGCTGTAACGCTTCTGTTCCTAATTAGGTCCGTCCTATTCCTCTAAACATTTACCAAGATGAAAAGGACATATAGTAAACAAAGTTATACTAGCTTTCCCAAAACGTCAGGATTATTTTCGCGGACGTGATATTGCTTACAGCAGTTGTTACAATGTGTCGCTGTAACGCTTCTGTTGCTAATTAGGTCCGTCCTATTCCAGCCACATCCCGGACTGCCATTGTTATACGGCCCCGTGACCGTACCGGACAAGCGCGGCCCCCGTATGGCTGGGTTTAGCACCCGAGCGTAGTAATCTCATTTAGGTTGATGCATGTGGCCGCTTTATCTGCCACTAACCAAGGTTATTCCACTGTCTGGATTGTAAAGATACGTTGTTTGATTAATGGGAGGGAGGCGAGCGGGTTTCTCACCCCAACTCCACACAGTGTAAAGCCATAAATCAACATTTTGTCTATCTCTCTTTCCTCGTTTTGCAGCATGTCAGAGGAAAGCTTATCAGGACCACGGCCGACCCGCAGCCAGCAACTCAGGTATGAACTACTGCGCGTGCGCGTCGGCCGCGGTCCGCTCATGTGCATATCTCGCCATTTCCTCGGGGCGCCCCCTATATGGAAATTTATGCAGGGAATGACAGGATATGCAAACATGAGGGCATGAAAGACAGGATGATGGATGCTTCTTGTCTTTTCTTCTGAGTAAGACCTAATTCGATTTACACGTCTCAGTAACTGTTTCTGTATGGGTGCTCTGAAACTAGGTCTCCTTTCTACGCCGGGGTGTCTGAAGTTTTAAAGGACGACTTTTTTTAGAGGGTAAAGGCGATAGTTGTGAGACCTGTACTTCGGAGAGACATGACATTTTTTTTTCTCGTAAGCCTTAGCAGACAGATCACACGCAAAGCAAGGAAAAATCCTGTAAAAATAATGTTTTCTGTATCTGGTTCTAGATGCAGGCTGTCCAACGACGCCAGTGAAAAGAAGAAAATAAACTCCCCTGTCTCAATCGCAGTTTCAGAAAGACCCATGCGGGCCGGATCAGATTAGAAAGCAGGACGCTACTTTTCCCACATCACGACAAAAATCCATCACTTTTACGGTTGACGGCAGTCTTTTTGTTCCCGCCGATGCCATGGGCTCTTCAAGTACAGGTTTCACTTGTGTCAACTAAACCCTCAGACATAAACAATTCACGTTTTGGTTAAGGACATGTCGCCATCAATTTGTGGGACCTTCCGTCACTGCTCACCTGAAAAGCTGCACCTGGCATAGGTCTGACTCAGTTTCTAACAAAGCTTTTCATTGTTATTTTTTTATGCCTACAATATGTAATTCATTCCGTGGCTAACTTGTCGTTCTTTCTTGTGTCTTTAACAGCGTGTAAGCGGAAAGAACAAGAAGCTGCGAAGCCGCCCGAGCAGAAAGGTCCGAAGAAGCCCCGGCTAGTGTTCACTGACCTGCAGCGGCGGACGCTGCACGCCATCTTCAAGGAGAACAAGAGGCCTTCTAAGGAGATGCAGGCGCAGATCGCCAAGCAGCTGGGCCTCGATCTGAGTACCGTCTGCAACTTCTTCATGAACGCTAGGCGGCGCTCGCAGGACAAGTGGCAGGAGGACGAAGGGAAGAGCGCAGGTTCCTCAAGCAACGGCTCCACGCCGACTAGCTGTACGAAATAGATCCATCTGCAAGCCTGCTCACCCCTATTCTTTCGGAATGAATCAATCCAGTTTGGTAGTTGAGCCGAACGATGTGGAACAAGCTACTACTTGATAAGGGGAGACCAGGCTTACAGACGTCATTTCCAACAAAAGTGTGACCCTCAAAGCCACACACTTCCTTTTTGACATGCATAATCATGTGATCTTCTGCGCAAGGTTTTGTGGGTGAAGACGTTATGCAAATGTATGCAAATGAGTCATTCTAATCACTGGCCATCCTCTGCTTATGGTGTTCAAAAGTAGCTACGGTCGGACGCGAAAAAATGAGGCAAAAGGGCAAGACACTCCCATCACATTCTTTCCTCCTTATTTTCCATACTCATTCCACCAAGAAGTGATTTAAGATTTCGAGGGCCAATGCGTGTTAAGATAAGTTGTCTTCCATGTTTCATGCTGCTCATTCGGATTAAGTATTGGCGCTCGCCATTGGCTGAGGTTACTCATCATGCTCTTTATACGTTTGCCGACATTTGCATAACGACTTCACCACAAGAGCGAGTTTGACGGAGAGAAGTCAAGAGAACGTCATCGTTCACTCATGAACTGTGTAATTGCTAGGGTACATTCTAACATGTGCCTATATCAAGAGGCATGACTGAGTTTTGCCTTGATAACTATCTCGATCTAGAAATAAGCTTTAAACTTAAGCCAAATATCCTAGTGCTGAGGAGGGCTCTGAGTTGGAAAAGTAGAGGTTTTCGAACCACTGAAGACAGGATTTAAAAAGCAAGTACACAAAACGTCATTCCCAGGCATGTACAAATTTGGTAAGAGATGCTCTCGCGAGAAACAGTGGGGACGAGAGCAGGCTCAGAAAGCTCAAGTCACGCAAGATGTCGCGAGATTTCCACGACGATACCACTCAATTTAACACCCGAAGGGAACAGACTTAAATTTACTCGATATCATCTAACACCCCTACATTAATACTGGCATGTCCCATCCGTAGTTTCTACTACAAGTGAAATGCGACGTATCATATCGATTCAGGGGTGTTTTCCAATCTCAGAAAACACAACATCCATTCTGTAATCCGCTTTCCATTTGCCACATGACAATCAACAGGCTTCAACCTTCCACAGTCAACAACTCACCCTCCATAAATCCGATGCAAGAAACACATTCAGAGATACGCCCTACTTTGCGCTAACCCAGCCGGCCAAGCTTAGGAGTTCCAAAGTTCCCCCGACGGTTTGGACAGCCTAGGTTAGCGACACAGATCTCCAACATAATTAGAACTACTACCTCAGCAATCTCTCTACTTTGTACAACCAAACTATACCAAAGATTGCTTAGTGATCGTTGTGGAACGTTACGTAGTCGTGAAATGTGCACAAATAGTTTCCTTGCGTCTTACCAATCATGGCTTGGCATATTTTGCAAGAAATTTTTAGATCTATATGTATTTTTTCGATGTGTTGATGTTGATATATGCTGGCTATGCTTTAAAGTGGTGTGAATACTAAGGTGTTATAAATAATGATTTCATGTACATTCCAGATGGAAATATGCAGGAGTCGGGCTATACTTAATTGTTGAGTGTAAAATACTTAAAAGTTATATCTTATAAAGTTGACATGTTTTGTGTAATGGCGAACTACGCTTTTGGTCAAATCCAAAGAGTTTGCATCAAATTGGCGCTTCCGGAAAAGACCGATCTTTCTGTTGGTATCGTTAACTGTCCGTCCATCTGTCGGGAGTTGAATTCATTGACCTTGAAATGGCCAAATACAGAAAAGGAACACATCCATGTTTTGTTGCAGATCGTAAGAAAAGAAAATATTACGTCCTTTAGACAGCCACTAAGATTTAGTTGGTAGGCGGCTCTGTATACGGTATTTGGGTGGGGTGAGCAAAAACACCTGATTTCAGAGAGTTCGGTGCGAGATCTCGCGAGAACATTACGAGACCTCACGAGAACGTGTCCGCCAATCAGAGTCCGCGATGCAGATTGACAGGGACGTTTTCCGTAACTTGTGTTGTAACCGTCTTTATGTTTCAAAAGTTGTTTGACGGCCACACTGGTGTGGTCAGTCGTGATTTTTACTTTGTCAACAACCTTGCTTTTACGTCACCGATTCGATCGGCCATCTTGAAAAACAAAATGGCGTGCAGCGGTGCTGTACAATATACATACCAAAGATTTTAAGGGATGCAAGTGAATGTCAACCAAAGATAATGCCAAATGAAAATCAATGTAACACTGCACAAAAACACTTACACAATACACTTCCGTCTGACAATATACCTCAATCATATCACACCTGTTCCTCTCTGGGAACCTGAATAACAACCATGCAACGAATGATACCGCTCTGTGGAATTCTAAGTCTAAAACTTTACCTCTTCCGTGCTGTGCAACAGTCTGTCCGGACGAAACCACTTGTTTCAAAGGCAGGGGTGGAAAGCGATTCATGTTCTTCAATTCCAACGTCTGTGAATGTGAAACTTTTTCTGTTGCAAATCGTTTACCTCACCCCTTGCCATATGACTTGGCTACGTCCAAAGATCCCGTAGCATTGGTTTGATTGGTCGCCCGCTTCTGCACTGTCTGGATTATTACGTCATTGATTCCTTATGTGGTATAATTAACTTAGCGATTAGTACAATTCTTATCAACAGGGTCAAATGATATTGTTGTATTGTCTATTGTTAACAGATTGTAAGTATTGTTCACATTTCTTAAAAGTACTAGATTGTAATATATTTCCCCAAAGATGGCCAAAGGTCTTGTTTTTGGATGTAATAATTCCTGTGACACTTGTGAATTTTGTGTTCAGAGCGAGATGAAAAGAAGTTTTGTTAAAACCTGTAAGTAATGTATACAAAATTATTGAGATAAGAGAAGATAGGGTAAACTATAGTTAGCGTCGAATCAATAATATATTGACCATGGAAGATGAGTGGGGTAAGGAAAAGATGATGTATAAAAAGTCGACATTGGTGGGACGAAACTGTGAACGATAGTTAAGTTGAAACTATAAGATACGGATGACTATTGGTACATTGAAGAATACAAGAAGAACGTATACAGTATGATACAAATATGTAAGACTAAGGCTCAAAGGCGGCAACAGTAGTTGGATAGAATATGCACATCAAATTATGCTTCACCTATTGAAAAACAACAACAAAGATTAGCACTTACAGTATGCCTTACCAATGATAAGTTTGCAAACAAAAAATGTAAATTGTATATAGATGGGGGAGGGTGGATGGTACTGTAAAAAGTGTGCAATACATTGTAGAATGAACGTTGGAAGGTCAGAGGTCAGGGGTCGGAGGGCAAGCAATAACCCAAAGTTACTCTTAGGTACGCATGCACTGGCAAAAAAACAATCCTTACGAGAGAGAAAAACTTTGTACTTTATAGATTTCACCCCGTACCTGCTGACTGCGGTTACCCATAATTCTGTGCAATATATGAGAATGGGGTAAGGCCGCGGGGCAGGTCGGGATCGCCTTCTTGCCAACATGAATGTAGACCATGGTTAGAGTGACCGGTAGTGAGGCACATCGCTAGCTTGCTCGCATGGCCCCTAGAGTAAAATCGCATTTAGACGCTTGTGCAATGCTTCTTCTATACATAGAGGTAGTACTTAGACTTAGTAGTTTTTGCTCCGTTGTCCTTTGGGCGGCCTTCACGTAAGGCGTTGCCAAAAAGAAACATCTGAAGATCGCAGGAGAACGTAAAGAAAAGGGACAGGAGTCTTAGTGTAGTGCTTTAAGCCCATATCCCTAGTGCAAGTGCGCCCCATGTAGGCTATCATGAAATGATAGGCTGTACATTTTTAGGAATATCTGCAATAAATACATTTTTCAAAAGCCACACTTGGACTGTCTTGTCTGATGGATGCCTTTCGTTTTCTTGCAGATGATGTTGCACTAGTTTAAGAATTATGATATCAGAATTCTAGAAAGGAATCGTTATCAAATCATTATAGATTCTAATACTAGTATGTGAAAAGGCTAATCAAACTATAAAAACATTCTGTGCTCAACTATACCTCTGAAACTTAGACACCCCCTTTGTATATGTGTAGCTAGGGCCTCCCTGAAAATCAGTACCAAGCCACTGAGGAAGCTACCCTAGTAAAAGAATACAGAAATAAATAAATAAATAAACAAATACACTCCGACTACAACCTTTAAAAACGTTTGGAACTTTGAATTATTGTCAAAAGTTTGTTTAAAAGAAGAGATAAACTAATCAAAACAAACAGCATGTGCGCCGAATTACCTTGGTATATGCCCCAGTACGTATACACACATAGAAAAAAAAAATTGCCACTTCCCGCAATGAGTCAAGATGGAGACAAATTGTCATGAACTCCATTTTGGAAGAGCATAAAAGAGAATGTATTTGCCATTAACGCAAAAATGCCCGTACAAAAATACAGACTGCTTTCCTTGCTATTCTACAAGACATCAAATCTGCAATTGCTCATAGATATAGCAAAAAAAACTACATATGTACAAACCAGCAAATATATTTTGCCATGAAGAAAGAAAACTTAACTCAAAGATTGTCCACAAGTATCCCAGCATGACAAAATCAGTCGAAATTCGTCATATAACTTTTTAGTGTGATATATATGTTATGGGTAGTATTTTACAGTATAGTTCAGTAAAGTATTTCCTTTTGCTCACTTTTCTTCATATGTATACTGCTGATTCAGCTCTTATGCATCTCTGATCTTAAACTTTTGTAAAAAAAAAGCCCTGATGTTGACCATTTCTACACTTGCCCATCTAGACAGAGTGCAGAGAAGTACATAAAAGAGGCATTACGAAACACAGACTGTAATGTCGTCTTGCTAAACCGTCCGGGAGGGCCCTGTAACATTAAGGTAGATTGAGGTTAATCTTGGTCCAGTTTTATCCCTTTGGAAATGTGTTTGTTCAACATTTACCGGGCGAAACAAAAAGGTTGTTGTTGTTGTTATGTTCACATTTCGGCTTTGGACTTCATTAGCTCTGGATAAAAGACTAGGGTGGGAGTGACCGTTATAGACTAAACTTATGACATATTTAAACCGAGACGTTAGGATCTGGGAATCTTTTCCCTAGCTTCGTAGCTTGCAATATACATTGCCCATACTGGCCCTACACGAGTGCCACACGTCAAAATCTTAGGTCCAATTCGGCATACAGTAAGTCAAATGTAGGGGTGAGTTTTTCAAAACTTTTATTGGCATGCAGGCTAGATATTTGTCAAATTTAAACCTATAACTTTATAGTAGCAGTAAGTACTGCTGCACTCAAGTTAGCCGTTAGAACTGTGTTCAGTTTAGCTGCATCTGCTCATATAGAACCCTTGGGGTGCTGTAAGAACCGTAAAATGTTTAAATAGGCTGAATAGTTTGCCTGAGGAGTTCGCCGACCAAGGCGTTACACAATGATAACACTAGGATAATCGGAGGAGACTACACACTCCTAACCCTAACGGCAAAGTTTTGCGTATAGTATAGTATGGCACAGCGATTATAAGTGAAAAATAGGTGCGAAGTTTCTACATTTAAGTGGCACATCAAATTATTTTTGTATGCCTAACAAACCTGTAACTTGACTTGACAACAGTTCTGAATCGTTCTAAGTGCCCACTTTGGTACACCTCGCCCCCTAACCATTGCTCCACAACAATAAAGTCTGAGGCCTTACATGGCATACAGCAAGCCAAGTGTTGATGCGAGTTTTCCTTTATTGGTGGTAGACTACATTTCTCAATACATACTAAACTTGTAACTTTCATGGACAAAAGATCTGTGTACCATCGACCTGTCACTTGTGTTGCCTGACCAAACTTTGCTACCCCCCCCTAATTTGGTCCTCAATGACAAAGTGTTAGGGTCAGACGTTAAGTCAAATGTAGGTGCGAATTATTAACTTTAAGAGACGGACTACATGGTGGAATACATTCTAAACCTGTAACCTTAATTGACAATTCTGTGTTCGTTCTAATTGTCCTGAGTGTTACTCAAACACCTTTGCTACACATCGCCCCCTTCCCACCTTGTCCCTGGAACCAGGGCTGACCGCTGGCCACAGCTCTGTGTTTAATCTTTATATATCTGTCCTGGTTGTTACTCTTATTATATCAAAGACAGTTTGTTACTCATCGCCCTCTCCTCACTTGTTCCTCGGAACCAGGGTTCCACTGGCTGGCTACAGTCCTGTATTCAATACATCTGTCCTGCATGGTTGATGCTCTAGTCGACACACTTTGCTACATGTACCCCTAGCCCCCCTTCCCACGTAGTCCTTCCAACCAGGGCTCCAGTAGCCCTTCACCGAGCGGTAAACCCCCGACCGCATCAGCTGTATCGGACTCATCCTCCCAGACACCTCCCTAATCTGCACCCGGCTATTTGCACAGTTACTTGCCGTGCTTGCTAAATGCCCGCCAGCGCCCGGCCAGCTTTTCTAGGATTCACCGTGGCGGGAAGGGGGATTCCAGAGTCGTAAAAATGCCATAACACGCCATTAGAGCGGCCGTAATGACCACTAGCCGGCGACGGGAGACTTGCCGAAAACGCCGACGCCAGAACTCTAGTCTTACGGTAAAGAGGGCACCCCACATAAGGCGGTGGTTTGAATAACTAAAATGTGCTCATCAGATTTCCAAGCGAAGTAAAACAAAGCTAGGGTGAGCCCTGTAAAGCCCGCTAATTGTAGTTGCTACATGTGTTCTTCGTTAATATAGTCTGTAGGGTCGACTGTTAAAAACCCAGGCGTACCCTAGATGGGAAACTCGGTTGATCCGCGAGTCATGACTTATGGTCTTTGCTTGAAAACTTCAGGAAGCCGTGGTGAGAAAATGTTTGGAATGGTGATCCTTGCCGGGAAATAGGCAAGGAAAATGTATTGTTAGTAGATAGAATAGAATTGCGGACTTTATATATGTTTCTTAAAGAGAGACTTACGTGAACGGCCGAAGAAAAGCCATATACCCACAATCTCCCCAAATTGCCCGAAGGTGGTGCTATTGTAATGTCGCCGTCTTAGCCGTTTATCAATGAGGAGGCACCGCATGCGGAAATTGTGAACAATTGCTCCTGCGTTGATGAAGGTTAGACATCCAGGTAATCAGATATTCAATACAAAAGTTACTCAAGCAGCTGGGTAAGTTTTGTAAACGGTCAGACGTTTCAGACAGTGTCTACTATATCTTTCGTTCTGACCGTTGCAAAAAAAATGACTGACCTAAAGTAAAGATGACCTCAAGATTATTCTCTACCAGACTCAGTTGGATCCTAGATTATCTACGTGTATCTCTAAGGCCTCTGGCAAGTTAACGTTATTCAGCGTATTTCTACTAATTTCCAGTAGCCCACTGTGTCTGGTAGAGACTAGTCAGAGATGGTTACAGTTTTTAAAGAGCCTCGTCTACCATTGCCACTTTTGAGTACAGTGCGCAGTTCACTGGGTAGTGACCCTGCATCTGGACGTCGAATTCGGGAGTTCGAACCCCGGCTGTTGTCGCTCACCCGACATGCCTGCTATTGGTAATGTATTGAAACTTTCCGTACAGACCCTTGAACCGTTGTCTCAGACACAAATACGAGCCATCTGGGTTATCTTTAGCAGCCATGGTGTTAATGTCTCGTGATGGTATTCCTGGGTTAAAAAAAGTAAAGGTCCAATAGCCTTTTTGGAGGCCGTAGTGGGTTGTTATCCACCGTGTCTAGGGCACGGTATTGGACAGCGGAGTCCAAACATCTCCTTCCGTCGCCTTTTACCTCCCCAACCAAAGTCAGGTATCCATTTACACCTGGGTGGAGTGAGGAAAGTCGTGTGAAGTTCCTTTCCCAAAGACACAACGTCTAGCCAGTAATCAGCATCGCAACCTGCTCATTAGGCCATCGACACCACATTCCAAAGATACACAGAGGACCAACATGTAAAACAATCATATTTTGTACCCATTTATTTGTGCTTTCTTTAGCCAAGATGGCTCACTCATTGTTTAGTCACTTCTTCCATTCACACTCTGGTAAAACATTGCAGCAAAGAAAATCAACTTCAAACAAATCTAACAAACAAACAAACAAAAACATCTACGAAAATCAAGAGCATTTCGTCTAAGTGATTAGACATCAACATGTGATAAAACATATACAAATGTTTCCAACTAACACACATTTTAAGATTTTAATTCTAGCAACCTATACATGTACGTTTATCACCTTATAATTTACATTTTCATAGAATGCATCCAAAGCTAGTGCCTGCACAACTGTGTGGCCCAAGGGCTACAGAAACGGTGATGGGCGCAGCCCTATGCACCGGAAGGTGTGGGAATGATTCTAACTTACTAGCCACAGCCTTTTGCCGATATTGTGTTGGACGATGCTCTTTAATTGGGGGTTTGTAGGCTTTCTCCACGTCAAGGCCGAAGTGTTTTCCAGCCGGCCTCGAGCACAAATTGAAATTGAATTCCGTTAAACAATTATGCCGAGACCCTCTCCCGTCTTCACGCACTGAATATTTTATCCCCAAAAATCGGTCATAACTTTTTCGTCCACAAAACTCTCGGAAGTAAGGACAGTACTAGGTGGTTGGAAGACGGTATTTGAAGACAAACAGAACTACAAAACAAGTTTACAATTTCTGCCCATAAGACTAAATTAAAGTTATTGGTCTATCTAAATGTTTTGTTAGGTCAAATATTGACGTGAACCAAAATTGAACTGTACTTTCCAACAGTAAAAATGGACTGTCGATCTCAAACATCAGGACCTAACAACCATTTCTTAACAGAGACGGGGGGCGCCACAAACTTCCTGCAACTTATGACCCACTGCTCACCGAGCCACGTGTTCTATCTGCATAACGTGACGTCACGGAAGTGGTTTATTGCTCATTTCATGAAAAGGACTGGAATTGGCCAGTCAAAAATTTTGGTGTTGGAAATAACATTTGCTTATACCAACATGGATGATATTTAAAGCAAATTTTGTTATGGTTTTCCGTGGAAATTTTTCGCGTGATTTTCAAGGGAATGACCGTATGATACAATTAGATGGTCGAATTAACGACAATGCAATGTAAAAAGAAACCCAGCCAAACTTCCAATTCTCCAAGTATCCTATTACATTATTTCCTCACATTTTGGCATGTTGCTACTCTGCAATATTCACATAACTGCGGACTCACACCAAGACAAACAAACAAATCAATTAATTACAATACCTCCGTTTTTATGGAAATAACATTGACCTAAAGTAGAGTCACATACAAGGCATTCTACAGTTACACAAAGTTACAAGATGGTCAAGACTTCAACGCAATATCGATCAGTTGTTCCGTTCGCTTCAAATTTCTCTGCAGTCGGTGTCGTCTGATTCAATGATGTTGTAGAGACCCAGCATCTCCTGTGGACTGACGTCATAGATAAACGTCATCTTCCGATACAGACAGGTGTTCTTCGGTTTCTTCATCACCACGAAGCGATCGTCGTGAAGCGGAATCACCCGAAGGTACTCCGCCAACAGTCCGAGGTACACGTCTTCAAACGGAAATGACGTCATATGTTCGAAAGCGCGAAATGATTTAACTATTCTAATGACGACGTCCAATGAGAACATGTATGCGGGACCTTGTGCGAAGTTGGGAAAGTCGTCTCTTGGATATATCGCTTCTGAGATGTACCTGGGCTCTGATTGGTCCCTGCTCGGCCGTCCGCCGCGAAGCACGTGACCCATGAAGAGATTCTGCGAGATCTCGTGAGCGTCTCGTGCCCAGGGCGCCAAAACTTTCATGTTGACAAGAACATTGTCGTCCGTTTTGAGAACAAAGCTTGGCACACAACTCCCGTTAGAAAAAGTGCTGTTAACCCACTTAAAACCCAAAGTTACCTTTTGCGCATCTTCCTCTCTGTGATCTTCAAACTTTCCTTGAAGAATGTCGTTATACTGCAGAGATTCGTCCACGAGTCGTTCATCCGTCATGGCGTCCGACGCTGAACCCATGACGAACACAACCTGCCATTTCAAGTTCTCTTCTTCGCTTTTGCCTGCGGTGTTTTGTCCCCAGGACCTCCTGATGACCGCACGCTGTTGGAAGCGGTGCGGTGACGTTTCTACCAGCACGAGTAGAACGAAATCCTGACCTTTACACAGCTCCGTACGTGGAGAAAGAGACCAAGGTGTCAAGCTGCCTTGCCCATCGGAGTATCGGTGCGCAACATTCACTCCAACTTCCAGATCATGTCCGTCGTCTTTCATGTGCAAGGCTCGCGCTAAGACAGGGTGAATCTTCGAGTCTTCGCCGTGTTCTTGACCCAAACCTTCGCCGCCATTACTCTTAAACGGGTGCAAGTCCTCGAGTCTGAAACTTCCCCTCGACACGTAGGAGTTGTACAGCAGCCACACGCCAAGGAAAAGCCACAGCAAGACGAACACCAGAACGATCGTCTTGGCTTTCTTGGAGTTTTGCAGAAGGGTACAAACAACGGAAGGAGAAATTTTCTTCTCTTTGTAGAGTGGCAGCATGGTTCGTCACTTTCAAATCAACTCCCGAAAAATGATTTTAGGTATAAAGAAATTTCAAAACACACCTGTGCGTTTTCAGTATTTAAAAAAAAATGACTCCACACGATGTCTATACCGGTAGTTTTGTGACGGCAGTCTTGCTGGCGTTTGTTCTTTAGATTTGTGAGCTTACATCACTCAAATCACGTAGTCTACCCGGTCTAACAGACGTGGGACTCTTCTATTGGAGCTCATTCAAACTTAAGTACAACATTGGTACTTAGTATCCGGGACCACCCACTGATTACCATACAGGGTTATCCTCTATTAGAAAATTACTCTTTGTCAATTTATGAATATGTAACATACAATAAATGAAACATGCAACCTGAAATAAAGCTATATTCTACACTACAGAATGAATACTACGAGAGGATTTGCACGTTTTTTCATCAGTTGAAACGACAATGAAACTTCCCGAGGAATTTTAGTTCCGGCTTTTGGACAAACAAGAGGCCGGGTCTCCTTACAAACTGTGTATACAAACTCTTCACACGCTGCTCGGTTTAGCTGTACTTAAATCTGTAAGTTTGGCTTTGTCAACGGCCGGAGAGTGTAGTGCCACGTTTCAAACTAACGCCTTTGGGAACAAGCCAAATTTGGTGGCCTCTGCCAGGATCCAGGCGTGGTAGCGTTGATGCCAGACCCCCCAGTCTCTAAACTATAACCCCACACGAGATATATTTGAGAGATTGGGGGTTTGGCATCCAGGCTACAGACGTGGCAAACTGTATCTATCGGCTGGCCAACTCGTCTGGTATGTCTATCATATCTGTGCATTTGGCTGATTTCTATGCTTTCCAGCCGCGTCTGGAGCCTGATCGAGGCTAAATTTCGGGGCTATTCCATGTCAGGAAAGCTATGGGGTTGTCAAGACGGTGACGTAAAGCCGGGTGCCCCGTGTATTGTGGAACCTCTGTACGCAAAAGAACCCAACACACTTATCGAGAAGAGAAGGGGAACTGGTGTGCTTGGCTGAAAACTAGCCATAGTGAATGCCACAATGCAGTAGTGGCGACCGAAAAATCTTTGTCCTTCGCCTCAGTCTGAGGTCGGCTGCTTTCCCGTACGTACAAACAAACAAATAATGTGATTCAGAATGCCCCTAACGCCTCTAACGGCTTTTACCGCCAAAATACGTAACCTTAACCTTAGACAGACCTGGAATTTCAGAATACTCCAAGTCCAACACCGCAAATATGATCTAAATTTCAAGGGTCAAACAGGCCAAATCGCACGTGGTTCACCCTTAACAGTGGACTCATCTTCTTTACACACACTTTCTGGTAGAACTACATTTTCAGAATGACCAACTCTCTATATTCATAACTCCCTCGCAAACTTGGGAGTCGACAAACTGGGTCAGGGAATGTTTGTACTTTTCCGGTCGAAATATTTGACGTTAGCCTTAAACACATTGACACACCGAATTTTGATATCCAATATCCAACACTCTAAAAGTGAGTTACAACTTGCCTCCAACTAGATAGGTCAGGGTCACTCTACCTTAACCGCTCAGTGTTAACCTTTAACATACCGGTAGACATATATGTAAGTTTCCAGAATGCCACCCATGCTGTAAAAGAAAATAACAACTTCGCAGCCTAACGTTTGACTAAACGGGCTTAAGTATCGACTAGGTTTCACAAAATATTTCCTTGGGTCGTTGTGATTAGCCTCTTTATTCCGTTTCTTGCCCCCCCCCCCCCCTATTGACTCACCAATTTTCAAGTAGATGCTGGTGTAAAAAAACGTGTCTAACCTGCAGAACAGTACTCTATATCTGTTGCAAAACTCTATTTCCTATTTTTAGATTGCAAATACGAGAACAGGGAAGCTTAGCACCACTTAATCCGAGTAGAGTAGCGCAACAACAGCAGATCCGAAAACGTTACGATCTTTATCCCAACATCTACTTGGAGACAAGACCCTAGCTCAATATGCACAAAAACAAACACAGCTGTTTCTAAACGGATCTTTGTGTAAAACGACCCCTCTGTTCCAGTTGCAAAGTTAGTTTAGGAAAAAGGATATTTCGGTAAGACTAGTAACCAGAGAACGAAAAGTGGTTTATTTTTATCTTACAGACCCGGATGTGACCGAGTTTAAACCAATCACTGGGAAGCTGAGTAAACGAGTCTTTTTTCTCGTTCCCATGACAACTGAGATATGCCACGCCCCTTTCTGTCAGTTCGGTGTTTTTTGCACGGTATCTACAAAGCGTGTGGGGTGTTTTTAAGAGTTCTTCAACTAGTTGAAGTTTGCCCATAGAATGTGAGAACTAAAAAATCACAATGTAAATTATCTCTTTAAGGAAACGACTGACAAATCTATCTCGAAAAAGTTTTAAAAATATATAAGTAAAAGAACTAGCTTCAAAACAATACTCTGAAAACGGACATTTGTATCTCAATATGCTTCATCTTTATAGTCACATGTAACATTGAGTTTCGACTTTTTTGGTCCAGGTCTACCATTTACAATCGCAGATTAATCCAAGGTACATTCTAATATGACAAAACTATAAACATCTATCAGTCACAGTCAAAAGATAGCAGATTCTGTCTGAAGCGTCTGATCGTTTAAAAAACTTATCCAGTTGCTTGAAAAACTCTTGTACTGTGCATCTTATTACCTTAATTTCTAATCTTCATTGACGTACAAATAGCAATCATCTACTACTACTAATTCTAAATTCCCTGCTACAACTATGACATAACGTTCCAAAAATTGTACATGTCCCACAGTTTTTTGGAGCATGGGCCGTGATTTCTTACATGTGTATTGCCATACAAAAAGGAGCGCCCCACAACAAAGACGTGGGAAAGTAATGCCCACAACAAAGACGTGGGAAAGTGATGTACGTCCGTCAATCATACAACAGTGGGCGTGGACGTATGAGGGATATGTCAATCAAACGGTAGTAGGCGTGGCCTCATACAAAATGTGTCCATCATTAAACCCCTTGTTATATGGAGCATAAAAACGTAGAACAACCTAACAACATTAATCACTAAACACAAAATGTTAGAAGATGGAAAATGGGAACGGACAAAAACACACCAACACGATAACTCTCATTGATTCATGGTGGCAAACTAGCAGGTGGTGTTGCAAAGTTGTAATATTCAAATTTACCTGACAACTCTTTGACATTCTTACCTTACCACAACCATGTGCATAGCCCCATGCAACATGTAGTAAGCATGGCTTAGTTATGTTGAATTGAAATATTGTTGTTAAGTTTTATCTTACTTGGAGAGGACTCTGGCTAATGGTTTCTTCATAAAGAAACAAACAACAAAGAAATAAACGAATGTACAAACTAATTACTCTCCAAGCAGAGGAGTGGGTCCGGTTGGTTTTTGACGTGTTTTCAGGCATTTTGTCGGACTTTCTATTTTGTCTCGTTTTCTTCATGTCGCCAACCCTGACAAAACACCTAAAAACAGGTCGAAACCCAGCCGTACCCACTCCTCTGCTTTGAGAGTACAAACTAACAGCCAAGGGTGTGGCTCTATGTGCGAAAAGTGTCCATCAAACAGCTGTGGTTTCGCGCGATCGTCTGAAGAGAAGGATGTGCGGTTCGGGACAGTGGATCATGTAGTGGATCCAGTACGGAGACTGCTGCACCCCCAGGTTCCGCCATTCCGTCTCCGTCATGAGATGGTTCTTCGGAACCTACAACGGAGAGAGGAGAACGTGAAAGTCAAGGTGAGATGAGAAAGTAGACGTCAGAAAGAGGAGAAAGCAGACCTATAATTTGTACATAACACAATTTGAATTCCTTGCTATGAGAAAGTAAAAGTCAGATGCGGAGAGAGGAGAAAGTAGACGTCAGAAAGAGGAAAATGTCATAGTAAGATGAGAAAGTGAAAGTGATCTCAAATCAGTTTAGCTCACTGAAGATCTAAGACCTTCCACTGGTCGTGAAAGGGAAGACAGATTTTCTTACAGAAAATAAACAACTAAATGAAAAGAACTCACAGTAAAACTCAAGAGTAAAGAAACACAAATAGCAAAGATTTCGGAGTTAAAATCACGCTAAAATTGTAAGTTCTATCCTCAACGCCAATCAATTTATATCTGTGGAATAAAAAAAAGGTTTGTCTCCATATCTACTGAGTCTTTCGCGATAGCATTAAGAAAAAGTACATACTGTACATGTTATTTATGTAAGAAGTGTGGTCATACCTGGTGGATAAGTTCCGTCGGAAGAATGACGTGGCGATACTCGAACATTTCGTCCTTGTATTTGTCCGAGTATTGGATCATTTTCTGCACTTCGCCCGTCGACATAGTCAAAGCGCCGCCTTGTAACTTTGACCGGTATTGCAAGTCACAGAAGAATAACTTGTTGAGTGTGTGTGTTGGATATGGCTGGGGGTCGGGTGAAGTGGTAACTTTTGTCCTGTGGTGAATGCAAGACGTTTGCGCTAGCTTGAGAATGTATACAATGCTATACATTTATCTGTAAACTTTTTTTGGGATGTGACCTGTATAATTGTTTTATTTGAATTCATCACAATGTGAAAGGGAAGGCAAAACATGTGTATATAACATTTACACGCTGCCCTCCCATGGCCACAAACAATAGGTATTCATTTCTTCATTGTTTAGTCATCAGGACTGACTATTTGTAAAAGATTTCAGGTCGTTGGGTAGTCCTGGTTGTATGTATTCATGATCATTTATATATCTCTGAACAAATAATCAAATCAACATTTGATGTGTTTTTTTCAAAGAGTAATACCATGTACGTTCTTGTGATGTCTGCATTTCAATGGTCGCAGGCCATATAATTTGTACATAACGCAATCTGAATTCCCTGATATGATCATGAGACAATAGTAACGTAATGTGGTAATACAGAACTTCACTACATGTAGTTGTACTGTACACCACGAAGTACTAGTACACTGTATCTCCATGCGACCACTCACTAGAGCAATCTAGCGGAATGTCAACAAACTGCAGTATAGCATCGATCGAGTTCTAACATACGTACGTACGCGCGTACTTGCCCCTCGCGCAAATGTGTAAAATGTACTAAATGCATGGACTGAGCACAATGACTATATCTATGACAAGTATCATCAACCAGTTAATAGTAACAAATAACAGAATAAGGTATCAACAGTGCCGCGAGTATTTGTTTTACTGCGAAGCCCCCCCCCCCCCCCCCTCCCACGTTCACACTTTCAAATCTTGCTCTCTGGCAAAAGAATAGAAGTTTCGAGTGCCCCACTCAGCTATACATCGACTTACCTCTATCTTCTCTTTGTGTGACCTGGAAAATAATAAACAGCGACGTCTGGTTACAGAATCTCGCCAAAAGGGTGTCAACAGCCGGGCTAGCTTGCTTCCTGGCTTTGTTCTTTTCAGTTTCCCGCCAAAACCCTCACGTAGGTCATACGAATAGTTCATATACTTATAAGGGGTGTCAAATATGTCTTAACAAAGCGGACTTTTTGAATTTCTGATATTTCATACATTAAAGGCTATTAATATAACAAAATATTTTGTAAAATATCAGTTTTTTTTATAATTTGAGTAAAATAACATGTTTAATGAAAAATATTTTCCACCTTTTAAACCAAGTGGTCTCAGCGAAAGGTTAAATTCCACGCGACCATGGAAGGGTATGATGTAGGTTGTGGAAGTTATTCTTTTTGCTATTAGAGCATCATTTGACTCCAAACAATATTCATACTGGACTGTACATTTATGAATAAAATTCCTTATAATTGATATCTAAATTATATGATACTCTGTTAAAGTTTTGCATGTGAAACAACCGTTTCACGATACAGAAAACCTTTAAAAGAGCCACAACGCACATTGTCAATCCAAGATGGCGACGTCGAAGCCGACACAAAACGAGCACGATCACGAATTGGACGGAGAGGAGGAAAATGTCCAGCCGGACAAGAAGGAGAAGAAGAAGAAACAGGATTCAGAAGCCGCCGCTGATCTAGAGAAGGTTACTGACTACGCAGAGGAGAAGGAAATTTCCACAGAGAGCATCCAAAATGTAAGACGTGCCATGTGTTTGCCCCCCTCCCCATGCATGTTTCATGATCACGTAATTTTTTATAGATCTAGAAGCATACATATAATATACTACAAAGCCATTCCGGCGCAACGCTTTGAACGTAACTTAGTTGTACCAAAGTTAAGAAATATTATCCAGACTTTCTGTACAAATTGAATACCGTTCTAAAAATAAGATATCGAATGACTCTCCTTTTTTACAGGCTATGAGTTTAGTGAACCAGAAAACGTCAGAAGAAAGAAGCAAAAAAGCAAGCAGGTGGGAATGATTTAATATTTAAACTGTAAATCTTGAAAAATATTTGCCGTAGTTTTATTTTAGCAGTGGTCTCTTCACCAACATTCATGACATAGCAAATATGCATCTCCAATGTCTTACTACTGTACTACAGAATTTTTTAACCATGAACAAAAAACACTGGGAAAAAACCGTTTCGCTTTCTACGACATAGTTAAAATCCTACAGAAATGGATGAATTCATGTTGCAGTTGGTAACTTAGAAGGTAACCTGCGGGATGTGTCCATATTTGGGTCTTGATTGGTCCTCGGGAATTCCCTTATATAGACTTATCAATTTAAGTAATTTTCTTCTTCTTTCCCACAGAGAAAGAGAACTAGCCAAGGTTGTGATCCGAAAAGAGGATGTTGAATTGATTGTGAGTAAAACCTTATTCTGGTACATCTGTAAAAAAAACAAGCAAGTGTGTGTGTGTGTGTGAGCATGTGTTGTATGTGTGTGTGTGTGTGTGTGTGTGTGTGTGTGTGTGTGTGTGTGTGTGTGTGTGTCTGACCAACATTTCTAACATTTGTGTATGTGTGTGTCAATATGTGTGCCTGTGTATTAATATTATCATCACCCCATCTCAGTTCACACTGAGGCCAGTCATCATTGTTCCCTACATTATCTTAGAATCTGAAGGTTCTGGGTTCAAATCCCAAGCTGGCCCCAATGTTTTGCCCTTTGGAAAGGCTCTTAACACATATTTCTTTAGACTCAGGTGAAAATGAGCACCTAGCTTTGGTTAGGGCCGTCTTCCTGCATGGGGCGTTAAGCCAATCAAGCATGGCAAAAATCTCACAACACTTATAGAAAAGAGTAGGACTCCATCACACTGTGACTGGGATCAAACCCTACTGCCTGGTCTTACATAGCTTGTACGCCTAAAGTAAAGGCATTGTACGTATCGAAACAGACAAACTAAGGCTAAAAAGTCCTAAACGGGAACTATGCGGTCCTGGCTGTCTCTCTGACAGATGAATGTGATGCAAAAGATCAGTAGAGGATTGTTCTGATTTCAAAATATACATGTATCTAAAACAATGACAGTTGTTCAGTATGCTAACTTTATTGTCTGATTTGATTTGATTGACAGATGACAGAGTTGGAGGTGACAAAGCTGGTTGCAGAGCGTACGTTAAGAGAACACCAGGGAGACATCGTTAAGGCTCTCATCTCTCTCACCAACTAAGAACAACACTGTCTTGTCTACATACAGTGATATCTAGGCCAGGGCTGTCTCCAGCTTGACATTTTCCGTCCAACTCACTGTTTGGGAGCCGATGTTTTGTATTTTTCGTTGTTAAATTCATAATTTTAAGCTTAAAAGGATACATTTTCATCGTTCAGATTTCAGGACGGACAGGGTGAAATTTGTTTCGTCCTATCAAGCAAATTTCGGTCCCAGGATGGAGAAACGGGTTTTGGAGACAACCCTGATCTAGTCTCTACTAGACTGACTACACCGGCCAATAGGGAGAATAATTTGCCTGGAGAGTTTCGCTATCAAAGCGGTTGACCGGCCATGCCTCTCTGGAGGAGGGAATGTTACCTTAACATGGACTGACTCTCCTGGCCAATTATTCCCTTTTTTGCCGAATTTTAAGATCTGTACCCTGCTAGGGGCTAAGTGATATCACACACCAGACATTCATGTATTGTACCAGCAATGTTGTTAAAAGCATTTTCACTCAATTTTCATTTTCACCAGTTATGATACAAGTTTTGTGACATAGTTGACAATAAGTCGATGAAGGTTAGACATCCAGGTGATAACTGGTACCTTGAGTTAACGCCAAGCATTATGGGAACCCTAACAGAGGGACTTACCTACTTTTGTCAAGGGGGTGGGCATGTTTGTACCTCGATATACATGTACGAGTACATTAGGTCTTATCACTTGGTCTGTAACAAATAAAAATATCCAGATTCCCATATTCTATTATGTGGTCTAATCCAAAGTCCTATTTAGAATTCATCAGAAACTTGAGTCAAATGTTGCATGACATACATGCATGGAAACAACAACAGCAGTGTCAAAGATAATACATGTATGGTTATTAGAATATAAGGAAGTGAGGACAAAGGAACACATAAGTAAAATTCAACGTCCAATAGTGTATGATTTTTCTAGACCTTTCGATGAAAATCAAGGCTCAATATTATTTTGTGTATTCAGAATATGTCATATGTTTGAAATGTCTGCACATCAACACATGAATATCTTTCACCCTGGGCTGTATTTTGATATCTTGATTTAACCGCAATAAAAGCATTGGAACAGTAAGACTAGATTCTTGTATCTGACAAGGTTTTGTTTTACACTTCAAGATTAATTCATGTTTTAAATGCCAGTCAAACAAATCCAATGCGCCAACCCCAATCATTTGCTATCAATTGAAATCTGGAGTCTAAAATAGTTGAGAAAGGTTGTAAAAAAATGTGTTTCATTGCGCCTTTCTACTTGTCTCTCCTTTATCAGTTAATGTTGATATTAATATTATTGGTTTGTGTTATCATTGAAAGGAGAGATAGTTGTTACTACTGATGTATTTAAAAAAATAATTGTTCCGTCTGCAAAAGTGGAGATGAAAAGATTTGAGGTACACATCCGGGCACCTACAGCAGTTAGTAATGGAACTCTCATCTTTGTTTTCTTTTTCTCCTCTTGAAATCAAATTCTTTGATCACACGTGGAGATGTTAATCAAGAATGAGGATATCAAAGAATCTACAGCCTCAATCTGTAGTCAACCATTTTCGCATCTAGGCTCCTGGTGGAGGATGATATCATTATTTGGTCAACTACAGCAGAAAAAAACATTGTACATGTGTACACATTATTCACATCAAAATTACTACTTGAAAATTTAAGACGAAGAATATATTTTCAGTTTTTGTTTTTCCCCCTTTGAATGAGTAATTGATATGCAGGTGTGTTACGCCTAAGGGCGATGATAATAAAAGATTTGGGTCATCGCAAACCTTAATTGCTGATTAAGCGACAGTACAGTTTCTCTTTATTTATCTAAATCACCCCGACCAATCGAATCACGTAAATCGCATTGAAACTCAGATTCGTATCAGCCATTTCCCCACAAATCACTTTCTAACCTGCGTTAACGACTACATCTGACCAAACAAACTCGCCAGTGAGATGGTGGAAGTTGTCAGCTTCCAAAAGACGTTTTCAGATTGACAATTTTGGCACTTTGGAAGTAATTGAATCCGCCCGCGATTTAACGTTTAGAGAAAAGTAGTAGAAACTAGAAGTTAAATCGCGGGTGGACTCAATCACTTCCAAAGTGCCAAAATTGTCAATCTGAAAACGTCTTTTGGAAGCTGACACCTTCCACCATCTCACTGGCGAGTTTGTTTGGTCAGATGTAATCGTTAACGCAAGTTAGAAAGCGATTTGTCGGGAAATGGCTAATACGAATCTGAGTTTCAATGCGATTCACGTGATTCGATTGTTCGGGGTGTAAATGGAAAAACCGGTACATCCACATTTTTAGATTGTGTGAGTGTGGGGCGTGTGTAGGGGTATTCTGTCCACAGATTGAGATTTACAGGTTGACCCATTGACAGCTCCTCTACAGGTATGATTTTCACATAACTTTTATTTCTTATTCGACTAACCTCCCAGATAAGTAGGTCCACATACTATGTTATGTACTAGACAATCCCTAGAACACTGAATCGTCTGTTTTAGCTCCCTTGTCCGTATTTGTTAACTACTATTTGTCCATGTTGCTGGAGAAACTATGAAAGTACACATAGTGTTCAGTATCATACCCTCCCTTTTGAGTAATTTCTGATTGAATTGTTTGTTTTAGCTCTCATTTGTTTGCCGTGAGTGATACATCCATAGTGCTAATGAAACAACCGCCTACGACTAGTTCAGTGATTAGTGCCTCCCCAATCAATATAAACGTCTGAAATGTCTGCATTTCAGCTCAACACCATGATGAAAAAGACGCTGGTGTTGCTTCTTGTTGTTTTGGTCATTTCTTCTGAGATGATGACTGTCGACAGCTTCTTCAAAGTCGGCCGAAACCTCGGTGAGGAAAAAAATACTTTTTATCCCCTCAGGAAACATGTAGAAAATGGATGAGTAAACTGATATTCTTTAGAATTAAGGGCGGAGGGGTCGCTCGATCTCCTGTAATAAGTAGTACATGTACTTTTCTTACTTGGCTGGTAAACGCAATCTGGTTACAGAGACTCTAAGTTATACAAGAAACGATAAGCCATCGGCAACTTGACCTTGTCTTCACGAGACCCCTGAAAAACCATCAGTAGAAATTGGCCTTAATAGAGAAAGTATCTTATCAGGACACTTGGTCGGTAATATGAGTGCCGACCTGTTCCCCCTATTTTGGCGCATTTCTTACTGGTCTTCATTTGGTGAACAGGTCAGATAGAATCGAAACTAACATTTCGGTTGAAATCTTACCAACATTGTTTGACGTCAGTCCGTAGTGCAGGGTCCACCGACCGTGACGTGGCGCCCCTCAAGGCGCTGCTGGCTCGCCGCCAAGCCGAGGCCGGACGTCGTAAGAGGGCTGCGGATGGGGACAATGGACCGGAACGAGAGAAATGAAAGATGGAATTTTTTGACCAGCCTTTGTTACCCCAGCTTCTCCTATTGGGTCAGGTAGCCCTCACTCTTAGTGAGCAGTTGAGCTAGTCTCATTATGTTTCTGACCTAGGGACCACTGTTAAAGTTATATATGTATGTCGTAACCTCGGAGTGGCCTTCGCGTCACAGCTTGAAGTGACCTTCGGGTCTTGTTACGTGGTGATCATTTAATAATAATAAAATTTAAAGGAAAAAATTAAGTACATACATGTATTTTCATAATGGCGTGAAACTTCCCGTTGTTGCTGATGTCTTTTTTTAAACTAAATAAAGCTTGACAACATAATCATTGTAAGGGAACGCTGAAATGTATATGCAGTGCACACGGAAACCAGCCCCATTAAAAAAGTGTTCCATAGGTTTAATTGTGCTTTCTATCGCAGTGTGCGAGGTAACTAAATCTGACCCCGTAAAACTATCCCGGGTGCACTAATTGACCTGGGCGGATGTTGAACACGCAAGGTACCGAGGAAATCCCTTGAGGTTCACGATGTAATGGTTACCAAGTTACGTGTGCGTTTGATACATTACTTTCATTCTAACATTAAACCTCTGCGATTGAGGTAGGACCAAAATATGTCACTTTCAAAATACATGTTTATGAATCGTCGGGGCAATAATGCACTGTTGATGCTGTTTTCGTTATATCTGTCTTTACAGGCTAGGCTGCGATGATCATGACATCACTACACGTCTCCCTACGTGACGTTATTAATTGACGGCTGTCAAGCTTCGCTTTTGTAGAAGCCATATATACATATAGAGGCTTACAACACTTTGTCGTTCTTTTAACAGACAACATTATACTTACTTAATAGCTTCTTTTTTTCTTTTTGGTCTTAGATGATATGATTCAGCAAAGCTGATCACTAAGGTTAGGACTACCAAACTAATCATAGGGAAACAGCTGTGGATTTTCAAAACTTGAACGAATCTGATATTACCATTAGGTTTGCAGAAGTTGATGTGCACTCAAAACGACAAAGAACAATAACAGGGCTTCTGGTTTGGATTCTATTCAATTAGAAACTATGCAAGCAGGTGGTGCAAACATGGCAAAGCAAATTTCATAAATTTTGCATGGAACAGTTGATGACTTTCTCCAAAAATGGAAGAATTTTCACCAGTTGCATAATCTGTACTGTACAATGGCTAAAATGGCAAAAACAGCTATCGTGTGGCTTCCCTCACGATCATGAGTCACATTGGCAAAATGTACGAACGCAGTCTAGAACGAAGACTACGATCTCTCGTGGAGCTTTCCGAAGACCAATATGGCTTCCAATCTGCCCGGGGAACAACAGAGCAAATGTCATGACGTCAGCCCTCAAGGCGTACGTTTCATCACGAAGTGCAACTAGCAATATAATCGTCTGTCTGTTCTGGCAAACATTGCTCACTGGTCTTCACATGTAACATACTAATCCCAACTACACAATGCTTTGGGCGTAGCATTGCATTAGCATGGGATATTGAACCCTTTGGCGCTGTATCTAATAAAAAGTTTTCTGTCGCTTCATGACTCTAGGTTTTGTTTTTTCCTTCCTGGTGTTCAATTCACAAGAAAACTTCGTTACTTATATCCTCAAGTATACGCTGGCATGATTTTACAACGGTGTTTCGATTAAATTGATGACTCTGCTTTGAACCCAAGTAGTCGTATTTAAGTTGAAGCAAATAATTTTTTCTCACTAACTAAAAGTTCCGTTTGCAAAAGTGTCAGTAAAAAGTTTTCGAGTGTACATCCGGGCCCTTTAAGCCCACGTAGATCTGCTAACCAATGAGAGAAAATTTTCTGTGATGCCGACACGTACAGCAGTTAGTAATTTCATCTTCTGTCCATTCTAAGAATAATTATTTTTTGTCCTTTTCAAATTGAATTCTTTTTTTCACACGTGGAGATGTCAGTCAAGATATAATAGAATCTACAGCCTCAGGGTATCCAACCCGAAGTCGGCGCAGAAATGATTCATTGTTTTTGTCAAATTCAGTCCTGTTGTGTACTCTATCGATTTATTAGCATCAAGATTACAGCTTAAAACAATCTGTTCCATGTAATTGTACACCTATAGCTTTTTCGATTGCGGTTCTTGCCGAAAGGATGACATTCAAAACTACTCGTGCACATTGATGGGGCACGGCACTTTCCTACCCATAGAATTTTCAATACATCGGCTCTAAATACCACCACGAACTGCAATCAGCAATGCAATTTTCTGTTTTCTCTGGCAGATATTGTTTACTCGTCTTCAAATCACACATTGCCTTAAAGGTGCCCTAAGCGATTTCAGGGGGTAAAACTTGAAATATTCTGGAGAAGGCAATTCTGTTTGGTGAGGTTGCAATTTACATTTACTTGCCTATATTAGCACATCTGCATCATTATTTCATACTTTGGGCGTTTAAAAATAGCTCAGAAGCAAGCCACAAAAGGAGTATTTTATTTATTGGGTCCCCCCAAAAATCAGCCCAGAATCCAGCCGTAACCGTTTTTTGTCAACAATTTTCGGTAACTTCCGGCCGCGTGACGTCACAATGCCCAAGCACATTGAGCCATGACCACGCGATTATTTCTTTGGAAGCGTTCGGGACTTGTCGGTCAGAATCGTGCATGTTCGGAAGATTTGAAATGATGGCTGGCCTCCAAGTGCTCAGATTTTCAATGAGTTCCCACTACACAACGACATCACATTTTTGCTTCATGATGGTCGATATGCGATGGGATAGTGTTATCTAAACTTACTATGGATAGAAATCAGAAAAAAATTGATTTTGAATATATGACTTTCAGCGCCCTAATATTGCTTAGGTTGCCTTTAAGCGTCAACACTGGATACTGAATCAGTCTGCCGCTATGGACTATAGTGAAGTCTACAACAGCTTCATGACTAGTCCTTGCAAGTTTCCCTTTTCTCTGTTTCCGTCCTGTGTTCAAGAAGGTTCCGTTACTAGTTCGGCAACGATCATTGAAACAAAAAGATTAACAGAGCATGGTACAGAATTCTTTTCTTGTCCGCATCATCAAGAAATTCAAGTGGTAAAATTAGTTCATTTCATCTTTGGGGGGTAAAGTGCTACTTTGATTAAAATCACACTCAACTTGACAGCGTTTTCACCTTGTTATTGTCCGTTCCTTTGTATGTGTTTTATAACAGAAACAAACAAAAAGATATCGCGCTCCTAGAGACCCAGCCAACTAACCACGGCTGATCATCAGCCTCTCACAATGAAAGATTGTGAAACACACTCTAGTGCATTCATAAAGTGCATATTCTCCCTTAAGTTGACACGAAAAGTTTGTCTTTACGTCTACTTTGAGTAGCAATTTTTGTCGGATCTTACGCAACTTCCTCTTTGTTCATATTTTGGCTTATATAACCTTCGAGATTCGTAGAAAAAACTATTGAATATTCTGATAAGGCACGTTATCTACCAGACTTATTTGGGAAGTGTTTCATTCTGCGGTGCCGGTGGAGACGGGAACTTCGAGACTGACATTCACACCGCCCGCTGACAACATTGCATTGTCCTGTTTTTCTTGGGGAAAGCATCGAAGGTGAACTTTTTTGTCGTCTTTAGCTGTAGTTTGCAGACAAGAAAGTAGTCAGTGTTTCTTCTCCTTCTAAAGTCTTGCAGTCAAGTACGCATTTGTTAAAAAAAATTGAAAATGAAGACCATTATGTTGTCTTTATATGAAGGACTGCAGTCACAAAAACGAAACAAAAACAGTTGGCTGTGGTTCACTATTCTTTGTTTTGGGATTGCCTTTATGGGAGGCTTCGCTTACCCACAAGGCTGCAAAACCGCAAGCTATGGTATGTCGATTCCACGGGTGAGGCTGAGTTGTCCGAGATTAAAGTTGACAACATTCCCTAAAAGCGTACCGGCTGATGTAACCGACCTAGATGCCTCCTACAACGACATCAACAGCCTGACAGACGTCCCAGTACTGAAACATCTTTCTTCACTCCGTTTGAACTTTAACCACATCGAGACCGTTGACTGGATATCCCTCCGCAACTTTCCAAATCTAGAATCGCTCTCTTTGATAAAAAATCAAATCACGCGCGTCAGTTTGGATGCTGCTGTGAAGCATTTGCCCAAACTGTCGCACGTGCGTCTGTCGATTAACAAGCTTACATCTTTCTCCTTACACGAGTTGGGATATCCGTTCGTAAATGTCACAACGCTTCACAACAACCCCTTTCACTGTGACTGTACAATGCAATGGTTGATGCTCAAACTCAAATGTCTGCTAGAACCGGGTGAATCATCTGGTAGAGCCCGTTGTAAAGCGTGCAAGGCCTGCTTTCTGTCCCACTATCCGGAAGTAGCCATAGTCTCCGGTACTTTCAAATGCGCCAGTCCTAACCACCTAAACGGAATGTCCTTGTCAAGAGCCTCACAACATATGACGGGGTGTGGTATTGAAAAACTGACATCGAGTACACCAACAGGGTCTTCAACAGATGTCCACCGTATGACGACGCCATTCCAGAGCACCAACAGTACGAGCGTGGCAGCCTCAGTAGCTCCTTCGCCACCTACCGACCTGCTTCTGTATTCCCGATGCAAGCACGGCGCGGATGCGAGTGTTTTCCGATATTCGTTTGTCTCAAGCGGTCCCATCGATTAAAACGACGACTGTAGTCAAAACACTGCGTACTAATAAGAGGCATGATGCATATCCCACGTGGTAAACGTTGAATTGAAAATTCACCAGTATCTTTTACTCCCAGGTGATCCAAACGATTGAAAACATTGCCTTTTGCGTGCCTCCTGATGCAAGAACTATCTAAATAACACAACATAACTTTGGCTCCAATAATCTCAGATATCTAGATCTAAAACATGAGTACCACAGAAAGAGTATTGGCAGAAACGACACAAATATTCTACTGAAATTTGCCGAGTACGTGTTCCCTCATACTTGTCGAACCTTGTCTACAATTGGGCGTAACGTCCCGCAAGGAGAATACACTCTCAATCGGACTGTCTGTAATGACTTGAAGCATAACCAGCGGATCAATAGCAAAAAAACATCCTCCATTACCCTTAAATTGAGTTTTTTTCATGCCATGTGGCTTTTGGCGGGCAGTACAGCAGTCATAAAAGAATAGGGGAATGGTGTCTGCTCACTCGCTAAAAGTTCCCCATGCAAAGTGCCAGTGAAAAGTTTTGAAGTAAACATCCGGGCACTTTGCGCCAATGTCTCTGCTAACCAATAAGAGATACCGACACGTACAGCAGTTAGCAATGCAATCTTCTGTCTCTCAGAATCATTGTTTTTCTTTTCTCCTTCACAAATCGAATCCCTTTTTTTGCAAACTTGGAGTTGTCAGACAACATATCATAGAAAGTACAGCCTCAGGGTATCGAGCCCAAAGTCTGTGCAGAAAGATCTTATTATTTTTGTCAAGTTCAGCCCTATGGTGTACTCTATCGATGTATTAGCATCAAAATCACAGCTTAGAATTTAAGACAAGCTTAAGCTGCTTACAAGTAATTCTACATCTGACTTTTTCAATCGCTGTTCTTGTCAAAAGGATGGCATTCAAGACTACTAGTGCATATTAAGAGGGACATGGCGTACGCGTACGGCACTTCCCTGCTCGTACACTGTCTGCAAATATCACCACGAACTGCAATCAGCAATGTAATCTTCTTCTTTTTTTCGGACAGATATTGTTTACTTGTCTTCAAATCACACATTGCCTTAAGCGTCAACACTGGATATTGAATCAGTCTACGGCTATAGACTATAGAGAAGACTACCACAGCTTCATGATTAGTCCTCGCAAGTTTCCTATTACTCTGTTTCTGCCCAATGTGCAAGAAGGTTTCGTTACTAGTTTGGCAATGATCATTGTAACAAAAATATTAATATAGCTTGGTGCACAGACAATACTTTTCTTGTCATCATCATCAACAAGATATCCAATTCTCGATAGTTATGGTGTTATAGGGAAAGCAATAAGTGCATAGCTATGGTGCAGAAGGACGTCCTTCCGTCCTCTGAAGGAACTTCATTCACCATAGCTATGGATATATGGGGAACGCATTTATTGGCTACCTCTGCGCACAGGCTGATGGGAAGGCCTTTCGTGAGCACTTCAAAATGGCGGCTCTGCAGACTACTACTGCTTGCTGTGCACACGCATTCGTGTCGAAATTGTTAAAGATGCTGTACTTTTTGGAGTGCTGACGATCTACGAATTTACCGAAGTACTTATTGCCTGTCATGCCAACCTTATGATGGTCCTGGCAAGCTGCATTTACATTAATGACCAGCTTTGAGAGAACATTTTTTTTCTTTTTTTACATTTGGTGGAAAAGCGGAGTAAGTTATTTGTGGTCAGTCGTATGGCCCGTATGCTACATATCATCATATTATATATTTCCACATGAACTACTGCTATTTGCTTGTAAGCCTTGTGAGTACTGTTTCACCATCAGTTTGCATCAGGATTTTACCGTGCGGAGTACCGCAAAGAATCTAGTGTGCGCGGCCTAGCGGTAACTTATGTGCGACCGAGAAAAAAACATGTTCACGATTGAGATGAAAGAATCGTTTTATTTACAGAAAAACTGAAGTCGCTTTCATGTACCCTATATCGTAGGCTATCCCGGGTTGGAAAAGTTAACCTGCGTTGATTTAGATATGATTTATGAGCTCTAAACGCTTCAGGATACTGCCGTACGGTGTACCTCAAAATATTTAGTGCGCGCGACCTTGCGGTAACTTATTTGCGACTGAGAAAAAAACAGGTTCGCGATCGAGAATGAAAGAATCGTTTTATTTACAGAAAAACTGAAGTCACTTTTATGTACCCAATATCGTAGGCTATCCCGGTTTGAAATATGTTTTACCTGCGTTGATTTAGATATGACTTATGAGCTCTAAACGCTTCAGGATACTGCCGTACGGAGTACCTCAAAATATTTAGTGCGCGCGACCTTGCGGTAACTTATTTGCGACTGAGAAAAAACAGGTTCGCGATCGAGAATGAAAGAATCGTTTTATTTACAGAAAAACTGAAGTAGCTTTCAAGTACCTAATATCGTAGGCAATCCCGGTCTGAAATATGTTTAACCTGCGTTGATTTAGATATGATTTATGAGCTCTAAACGCTTCAGGATACTGCCGTACGGAGTACCGCAAAATATTTAGTGCGCGCGGCCTTGCGGTAACTTATTTGCGACTGAGAAAAAAACAGGTTCGCGATCGACAGTGAAAGAATCGTTTTATTTACAGAAAAACTGAATTCGCTTTCATGTACCCAATATCGTAGGCAATCCCGGTCTGAAATATGTTTAACCTGCGTTGATTTAGATATGATTTATGAGCTCTAAACGCTTCAGGATACTGCCGTACGGAGTACCGCAAAATATTTAGTGCGCGCGGCCTTGCGGTAACTTATTTGCGACTGAGAAAAAAAACAGGTTCGCGATCGAGAATGAAAGAATCGTTTTATTTACAGAAAAACTGAAGTAGCTTTCAAGTACCTAATATCGTAGGCAATCCCGGTCTGAAATATGTTTTACCTGCGTATATTTAGATATGATTTATGAGCTCTAAACGCTTCAGGATACTGCCGTAAGGAGAACCACAAAATGTTTAGTGCGCGTGGCCTTGGCCCTTGCGGTAACTTATTTGCGACTGAGAAAAAAACAGGTTCGCGATCGACAGTGAAAGAATCGTTTTATTTACAGAAAAACTGAATTCGCTTTCATGTACCCAATATCGTAGGCTATCCCTGTTTTAAATATTTTTTACCTGCGTATATTTAGATATGATTTATGAGCTCTAAACGCTTCAGGATACTGCCGTACGGAGGGTAACAGGTCAACTCGCCCCAAGTCCAACTCGCCCCAACTATTTACGACCAACTCGCCCCAATTTTATATATTAATCAGGGCTTATTAAACTTGGTTTTATATGCATATATCCTACTTCTAAATATTACTTTACATGATAACAAAGCTTCGTGACTCTAATATTTACATTCTCTTCTCTGTTCGGCATTTAACATCGATGAATCCCGGGGGCGTCGGCGGGCCAATGTGGCGAGCGGCCCGCCGCCGGGTTCACCGGGACCCGCGCCCGCTCGCTGTAATCTCAAGCATGGCTCACTGCTGACTAAAATTATAATTCAAGTAACGTTACATGCTCCAAGATAGTTTCCTAACACATAAGGTAAGCCAACAGTCTTTCGGATCGCCATGGTTGAGACTTAGCTCTGAGCGGCCGTGCACGGTGACACGGCGGGCCAACATGCCGACCGGGTCCGCCAGCGAATCCCGAGTTCGTTGCTACAAAATACGTACCCAGCAAAAAATATGTTAAATTAGAGTCACACGGTTTGTTAACATGTAAAGTAATATTTAGAAGTAGGAGTCAAGCATATAAAACCAGTATAAAACCAAGTTTGATAAGCACTAATTTGGGGCGAGTAATCTCAAGCATGGCTGATGACTGCTGACTCAAATTATTCTTCAAGTACATGCTCCAAGATGCTCACTTAAAGTTTCCTAGCACATAAGGTAAGCATCAGTATTTCTGATTGTCATGCTTGAGACTAGAGCTAGCGGCCGTACACGGTGACACGGCGGGCCGACGTGCCGACCGGGCCCGCCAGCGAATCCCGATCGAGTTCGTTGCTAAATACGTGCCCAGCAAAAAAAAAACAAATGTTAAATTAGAGTCACAAGGTTTATTAACATGTAAAGTGATATTAAGAAGTAGGATTTATGGATGTAAAACCGGTATAAAACCAGGTTTAATAAGCCATAATTTGGGGCGAGTTGGTAGTAAATAGTTGGGACGAGTTGGACTTGGGGCGAGCTGTCTAGGATTCGTACGGAGTACCGCAAAATATTGGTGTAGTGCGTGCGGCCTTGCGGTGGGTGTAGCTTGCCAGAGCCATCATAAGGTTGGCATGACAGGCAATAAGTACTTCGGTGAATTCGTAGATCGTCAGCACTCCAAAAAGTACAGCATCTTTAACAATTTCGACACGAATGCGTGTGCACAGCAAGCAGTAGTGGTCTGCAGAGCCGCCATTTTGAAGTGCTCACGAAAGGCCTTCCCATCAGCCTGTGCGCAGAGGTAGCCAATAAATGCGTTCCCCATAGCTATGGTGAATGAAGTTCCTTCAGAGGACGGAAGGACGTCCTTCTGCACCATAGCTATGCACTTATTGCTTCCCCTATAACACCATTACTATCGAGAATTGGAAATGTATCGGGTGGTGCAAAAATTATTTCATTTCAACTTTGGATGGTTAAGTGTTACCTTGACTAAAATCACACTCAACTTGACAGCGTTGTTACAATGTTCTTGTCTGTTCCTTTGTATGTGTTTTATAACAGAAAAAAGGGCAACATCGCGCTCCTAGAGGCTCAGTCAACTATCCACGGGTGATCATCAGCCTCTCACACAACGAAAGATTGTGTAAGCCAGTCTAGTGCATTCATAAAGTGCATGTCCTCCATGAAAATGGTACACAAACTTGTCTTTCTAAAGACAAATATTATTACTTCTACTATGAAAAGTAATTTTCGTCGGATCTTATTCCTACTTATTAATATGTTTGGCTTATGATCTTTCGAGATTCGTAGAAAAACCTATGAATATTCTGATAACGCGCGTTATCTACCAGACTTATTTGGGAAGTGTTTCATTTTGCGGAGCCGGTGGAGACAGGAGCTTCGAGACTGACATTCACACCGCCCGCTGACAACATCGTCCGGTTTTTCTTGGGGACAGCATCGAAGGTGAACTTTTCCTGTCGTCTTTAGCTTACAGACAAGAAAGTACTCAGTGGTTCTTCGCCTTAAAGTCCTTGCAGTCAGGTCAGCACACAAGGCAATCTTTAACTACGTTGATTTTCCAGTAAGTATTTGGTTCTAAAGATTTAAAACGAAAGGAAGACTGTCATGTTGTCAGTATATGAAGGACTGCAGTCACTAAAACGAAGCAAAAGTACTCGGCTGTGGTTCACTATTGTCCTTTGTTTGGGCGTTGCCTCTTCTGGAGGATTCCCTTACCCACAAGGCTGCATAGTTTCAAACAAAACGAGCATATTGTTTCCATCGGTGAAGTTGAGTTGTCTAAGATTGAAGTTGACAACATTCCCCGAAAACGTACCGGCTGATGTGACCCGTGTGGAGGCTTCCTCCAACAGCATCAAGAACTTGACAGACGTTCCAAAACTAAAACATCTCTCTTCACTGGACTTGAACTTTAATCAAATAGAGACCATTAACTGGGGGTCCCTCTGCAATTTTCCAAATCTAGAATTCCTCCATTTGATGAACAACCGAATCACGCGCGTCAGATTAGATGCTGTCGTGAAACATTTGCCCAAACTGTCGCTCGTAGATCTGTCAAATAACAGACTGGAGACTGTCTCCTTACACGTGTTGGGATATCCGTCTCTGCATGCCACAACTCTACACAGGAACCCTTTTAACTGTGACTGTACAATGCTGTGGTTGATGGTCAAACTCAAATGTCTGCAAGGGGAATTGGAGCTACATGTACGTCCTGCTAGTACATCCCGTTGTGGCTTAAGTAAAGCCCATTGTATATTTGATATAGCCCGTTGTGAATTCTATGAGGCTTGCTTTTTGTCTTACGTTCCTTCCTTAAACAAGGATGCTTTTAAATGCGCCAGTCCTGACCACCTAAAAGGAATGTCCTTGTCGGAAGTCTCACAAAATCTGACGGGATGTGGAATTGAAAAACTGGCTTCGACAACAACAACAAAGACCTATGGTCTGCAGCCAAAACAGGATCGAGGAGATGGAAGCGAAGCAGCCTTGGCTGTTTTTTCGTCACCTAGCGACCCGCCACTGAAGTACCAGTGCACTCACGGCGCGGATGCGAGTGTTTACCGATACGCTTTTCTCTCAAGCGGCCCCAACCATTGAAACGATGAATTTTACAAAACACATGATGAAAGCTCGATGCCAATATTTTTGTGTGTCTCAAACAACCCTATGACAACGCCTACCAATGAGGCACATGATGCATATCCTTCATATTTTGTAAATGATAGATTCAACTAGTATCCGTTACTCCCAAGCGATCCAGCCGATTTAGATTTAAAAAAAAACACTTACTTTTGAGAGCCTCCTGATGCAAGGACTTTCCAAATGATACAACACTCTGGCGCTCTAATGACTTCATCTATCTAGATCTAAACATGAATACTGCAAAACCTGTATTCGGCAAAGACGACACGAACTAAGTACTCTTCCAAAATATGCCTAGTGTTTTGTAATATTCGCAACATTGCCTACCAATGAAAAGGAATTCTTGCAAGGAAATATAAACATACGGGGGGTTCTTTCTAATGGTTCCATGCAAGACCAGTGGATCGAGAGCAAAAAAAAAAACCTTCCATGTCGATTACACTGTCGTTTTCTCATGCCAAAGTGCTTAAAACGGACAGTACACCAGGCATTAAAGGATTAGAGATGTCCCAAAACCTGCACATTGACATGGACTCAACTGCACATTGACTCACCCAGCCTGTGATCAAAGGTGATTCATCAATATTAAATCGCCAGATTCAAAGGAGGACAGCAAAAAAAAGTATTTATTTTGTCTTTGTACATATTGGTCAAAATGTGTCACAGAAATGCACCCAATTCATCACCATAGAACAAATATAAGGCACATTGTAGTAAAAGCAAAAAGAAGTAGTAAGTGAAGAAGTCTATAATAGATGTATACTGATGGTTTTTTTTTAATCCCAAATCTTTAGAACATTTGAGAAAAGGAAATCTTTACATGAAGAGGAAAGTGAGACAAGAGAAAGTTCAGATGAGTGAGTCGTTAGTCACTTGCAAGTGATAACATGAAGTGATATGGAAAGGTACATGTACTATGGTTCAGTAAAAATAAGTGCTATCAATACTAAGGTGATGTGTGATGTTATTGGGCTTGAATTGACCGAGTTTTAGCATCATTGCTTAGTCGATATTGGCAGGACATTGTTATTGCTCTATTTAAAAAAATGATGTAAAACATTTGCACTAATCATAAACAGATACGTAGTAAGATCTTCATTATAATAGTTCAAAATATGTTAGACGATCTTATAGCTGCAGCTTATATCTCTGTATTAAATTAAGGTCTAGAAGATTAAGAAAAGTACACGTATATTCAAGAAATGTTTACTGGATAATTGAAACCAGCATAGACACGATATGAAACATTATAGTAGAAATATACATTAAAGTTTGTTTAGAACAAGGGACTAGTACAAAGGATAAATTTGAATGATGTATGTATATTATCATTTAAGTAGAATACTTTTGAGTGTGAATAAGAGAAGAGAGGTTAGTGTGCATTTCGATAAGGTTATGGGATCTGACTTGTCCCAACACTGAGCCTGACAAGTGTACAGTGTGTCCTACTGTATTTAGTGATGAGGAATAAAACTGAAATGTAACCTTTATACATTTGTGCGGTACTTTATTTCTATTGGAATACCTACGGATCCTTCCCAAAGCGAGAAATTCTTCTTGTATATACACGCAAGGGAATCATAAAATTTCTAATCTGTTCGGCAATGTTGTTCTAACATGCCTGATTGCACTTTACAATGTTCATCTCTAACTAAACAAGCTGCCAGGGGGTCAAAAATTACACCACATCTTCCTTACATCAAAAGCTATCTGCCACATAAAAATCAAGACCATAGTGTGTCCATGACAAAAGGTAAGAAAAATGAGTATTGTCCAGTATCAGGGTGAAGTGGCAGAAGTTAGGGTGGCAGAAGTTGGCAGAAGTTGGCAGAAGTTACGATGATTACCGAGTGGTTTTGAAGCTTCCGTGAGTCAGATGTGACGTCATCTTAACTTCTGCCACTAGCCTGGGTAGGGTGGCAGATGGCAGAAATTGGCAGAAGTTAGGAAACGTCACCCACTGTTCAAAACTGTAGAACAGTTATATGTTGTAAACTTTGCTAACTTTATTAGAAAAATGACAGGATAGTTTCCTTTTCCATGCTTTTCCAAAGACGGAAACTCTTTTCATGACCCACCTTCTCTCTTTAGTGATTACCAATATCAAAGTTATATATGTAGTTAAAGATATTCAAGACATATATTTTTAAAAGATTATCTAAAATATCCCCTTGTAAAAGTTAGGATGACTTCATCCTAACTTCTGCCAACTTCTGTCACCCCTGGCCACTGGCAGAAGTTAGGATGACGTCACTCCTGTATTCAGGCAACATTGCATTTCTAACTTCTGCCAACTTCTGCCACCCTGGCCACTGGCAGCAGTTAGGATGACGTCACTCCTACATTCAGACAACATCGCATTTCTAACTTCTGCCAACTTCTGCCACCCCTGGCCACTGGCAGAAGTTAGGATGACGTCACTCCTACGTTCAGACAACATCGCATTTCTAACTTCTGCCAACTTCTGCCAACTTCTGCCACCCCCGGCCGCTGGCAGAAGTTAGGATGACGTCACTCCTAACTTCATACAACATCGGATTTCTAACTTCTGCCAATTTCTGCCACCCCCGGCCGCTGACAGAAGTTAGGATGACGTCACTCCTAACTTCGGACAACATCGGATTTCTTCCGATGGCTGACGGAAAATCCCGAAGTTATATATGACGTAACCCGATTTCAACTTCTGCCAACTTCTGCCACTTCACCCTGATACTGGACATGCATGAGAAAAAGAGGCTCCGCTGCAGTACCAAGGTCATACACCAGGGGGGCAAAAATAGGCATTGACCTTCGTCTTTGCAAGACCTACCCACATTTCAAATATCATCACAAGCAAATATCATCACTTAAGTTATGCTGCCTACACAGATCCGGAAGCACAAAGAGACATAGACACACCTAGAACAATACCCCCATTTTTTCATGGAGATAATTATATTTCAACTGCTATGAAATTTTTATTGGTCAACACATAGGGATTATTGGACGTCTTTATTCATCAAGCAACTCCTTTTTGATTATCTATTTTACAAAATGTAAGTAACTAACTACAGACAAAGACAAAATAACGTTACTGAATGCACAACTTAATCGCTGGTGGGGTAGACCTTTCAATAAAATCACAGCTTAATGACCCGCATCTACCTATAAACTGACTTACATGCGCCACACAGAGACTTTTGGAAGTACTGCATATGATACGAAGCAAGGTAACGAAATGCGAGGGACAGAGGATTATGAAGGTAGGTCGTCCTAGATCCTATTAGTGTTCATCAATAAGTTGCCATTTGTTCAGTGATGAAATAAATAGAGGAATCAAATGAGAGACGGAACCATTATGTGCATGAGGGATGCATAAGTCTATTTCGAATATTGGAGTGATCTTGCAAGCTTGGTTTAATTTTTCACTGTCAGTCCAAGGGATTTATAACATCACTCGGGTGGTTTATCAATAGCTTAAAGTCTGCTGCGGAAGGAGAAATTTGACTTAATAGGAATGACGAGCTGGTTTTCACTACATCGCTTCGCCTTTCTCCCCCGTGTTGCCAGGTCTGTGTTGTACTCGGTACTGCTAAGCTAAGGAGTGAAGGACAGCGGCCTTGTCCATGAACAATCTCTCATCAAACCCTCAGACTACAGGTAAAACTGTTGGTCTCAGCTCGATACTAGACACAGGGAAAGATGACTAATCCCCGGGTGTGCCGTTACCGTTATGCAGCGCAGGGGTGTTAGGGAAGGGGATTGACGGCTTCACCTTGGAATGTTCCATTAATCACATAGACAGGGGAGTCAGTCGTCTCTGTCAGCATGGTATTACTAACCAATTCTAACCAACAAGTACAAAAGAAGCATGCCAGTTCCAGAGGAATACAAAATTCCAAGGAATGTTATGCTTATGATTATCCACGACATTTGTCCCTTCACCAGATTGGAGTCACAAAAACTTAGCAAAAGGAATAAGTAACCTTAATATCAATATTAATGTGCAATCAGCTAGCTTCAGACAATCAACACTACCATGTGAAATCAGACCAATCTTTGGTTGTTTGTCACACGGCATTACGGATCAGCTACCGAAGGACACGCCCTACAAGGGCAACAGAAATCGGCGCCCAAGGCAGTGTACACGAGCCCAGAAAGTGCCGACTGAAGCTTTTCTGACCGATTTGAAAGGTATGGCTCTGCTAGTGGATAAACACCATAGGTACATCCATTGTGTTGACAGCATGCTACACCTTAGTCGGAGTTTAATTTCCTAAAAAGATATTTGAATGGGAGATTGTGACGTTTTTTAATGTTGACAAGGGTAGATTCTGCTGTCAGAGAAGTTCGGCCTTCAGGAAATGTTGAAAAATATTTGTCAGCAACATTTATTTGGAGAATAGGTTCGTTCTGAAGACGGGAACAGGGGTGCTGCGCCCCGATGCATTTATTGCGTGACGTCATACCCAAAGGGCAGATTCGGTCAGGACCAGAAAATTCAGATTGACCATACCAGCTTGCTAGGTCACAATCTGTTTGAAATCTTTTTGGCCTATTGTAACTATACGTTTCTCTCGCAAGGGTACAAACAATGAAGTTATAGCAATGATACAGCTTATTTGTTTACACTCAACAGAAGTAAAGTTGCATTATTCAGACTGGAGAGACTACGAAACACCGTCCTATAATGATTGTTTGTGATGAGATGTCGATGACCCTTTTTTAAGAGAGGTGTTAAATTTTCTACCATTCTATTCATTTTTTCTTATAAAGTGCAAACAGAATCATAAAACGTCAGCAAAAAGAGTAAACAACCTTAATATAAATAACCAAACAACCGGTTTCAGACAATCAACCCCACAATGAAAGTAAGATTAATCGTGGGTTGTTTGTCATGACGTCACACTGCGATATTCATCAGCTATCTGAGGCAACTTGTGCCTGAGGCATTCTACAGAGTTCCCGCCCAGAAAGTGACAACTGAAGCTATTCTAAATGGACTATACTTCTACCAGTTAAATCTGTAGTGTAGACGGTTTGCAATTCTCCAATCAAATGTTGGGGTGGGATATTGTGACGATTAACAATCTTCCATTGCAACATCTGCTTGAAGATCAGGAACAGGGGTGCTATTATGATGCCATACCTCTGGTAGAACCAGAAAGTGATGTTTGGCCTGTTGTGACTATAATTTTCCGTCTCACATGGCTTCGGGCAACATGCGTTTTGCACAACTGCATTGTTTGGAAACACAATCCTATAAATGCTGTTTCTGATGATATTCAAGAAACAGGTAGACGTACCTTTTCAAAGAAGTGTTAGTGTTTTTTCCCTCCTTCTGCTGGTTTTATCTGCAGAGTTTATTTGAATAAGCAACCTTAACACTAATATTCAAACAGCCAGCTCCAGACAATCAACACACTCATATCAGTAGCTATAGGACCGAATAGTAATTCAAATTTGTTTGCTCTGCACTATAAAGGAATAACTACTGAAGCACGTATCTTACACGAACAGAAGCTGACAAGCAAGGCGGAAAAGCACCTTCTGGACAGTCAAACAGAATTTTGGGCGATTTTCTAAAATATCTAATTTCTAGCCCAAATCTATTCACTTTATTGGCTCTCTAAAATTTCAAGCCATAATTGAAGCAAGAGATCAAAATAAAGACACTGTGCTATGAGGAAAAATTCGACTCTGACTTCATTTCCCATCCTGTGTGAACCAAGCGGTCGAGCCTTAGAAGGAGGACAAAGCATGACACTTTTTCGTATACCAATATACAGACCCCCCGACTCTGTTTTCATGTTGTTTTCCAGTTAAGATTTCTTTGGGGAGAGGATTTCGAGATTCGAGACATTAAGTTGTGGATTTACAGATGAGTTTCCTGTTCTATTTAGGTAGCAGGACATCATGGGAAGAAAGCTGCGGCACATGCTGATTTTCCTTCTCATCGTCGTGAAGGCGCCTAACATGCCAGACGCCAAGGATCCCAAAAGCTTAAGTTGCAAGAGAGCTAGCCGGTGTAGACCATCCGGCAACTACAATCAGGACCTCACCAGTGTCCCTCGGAACCTGTCAACATCAATCACTGAGTTGCATTTGGGATGTCATCTTATAACAGCTGTGAATAGGTCTGTACTGCTAAGGTATAGGAACTTGATTCAGCTGAAGTTAGAGAGAAATTGCATTAGTATTGTTGATTGTTTCCCAGGTCTACCCCGGCTACAAAGGCTGCACCTCTCCTTCAACCACATAACAATGATTCAGCCTGGTACATTTGCAAATCTACACCGGCTAAAACAGCTGGACCTGTCCTATAACAAGATAACAGAGATCCATGCAGGTACACTTGCAAATCTACCCCGGCTGGAAATGTTGTGCCTGAATTCCAACCTGCTAACAATGATTCAGCCTGGTACATTTGCCAACCTACCCCGGCTACATAGGTTACTCCTGTCCTCCAACCAGATAATTATGATTCAGCCTGGTTCATTTGGAAATCTACCCAGTCTCAAAACGTTGGCCCTGAGTCCAAACAAAATAACAAAGGTTCCATCAGGTACATTTGCAAGTCTATCCCAGCTCAAATCATTGGTCCTGAGGTACAACCTGATAACAATGATTCAACCTGGTTTATTCACAGACCTAATCTCTCTCAAATCCTTGTACATTTCCTATAACCGGATAACAATGATTCAGCCTGGTACACTTGCAAATCTACCCCGACTACAAGAGTTGGACCTGTCCACCAACCAGATAAGAATGATTCAGCCTCGTACATTTGAAAAATTACCCGGGCTAGAACTAAAAGCACTGTATCTGGCCTACAACCAGATAACAAAGATTGAGCCTGGTACATTTGCAAATATGCCCAAACTCCAATATTTGGATATTCGGGCAAACAGGATTTCTGCCATTCCCCCTTCAACTTATGGCTTGTTTACATCTCTCCCTACTATAAAACTTATCGGGAACCCCTGGCTGTGTGACTGTAGGATGAGTCCATTCAGGCTGAATATGACCAAGTTGCCTTCATTGAAAGTCCAGATAATATGTGCCAAACCAACCAAATTACAGGGACAGAACCTAAGAAATGTCAATCCTGAAGCAATGATATGTGAAGAACCAACAATATCAACACTGGCTGTTGATATCCAAACATCATTCACTTCATTGGCAGTGTCAAAATCTTCTTCATTTTGCAACACAGAAAGCAATTCTATCCCAAAATATCCTGTAGGCTCCACTTCATCGACTACACTTCCCCATGTCGGCCCTTTTGAAAGTGCTAACAACTGCTGCAATGACTTTATCACCTCTCGCTATCATTGGTACTTCAAAACCAACGCTGGCTATACCGCACGCTCTGCAAGCAAAACAAGAGCAACATCCACTCCACTCCTTGAAATAACTTCAGACAAACCAGAAAGCAGCAGTTCCCATGAATCTTCTCCCAATCTCTCCCTACCCAGTCTCATTGGCTCTATCTGCATTTCATTATTTGGCGTTGTCTTGATTGCCACCAGCACTTTTACAATATGGTATAAGACGAGGAATAATTACAGGCATCCTCCTTTAGGGCTAAATCCCAATGCTGTTGGTAACAACACAGACCCAGCGGTTTCTGTGATAAACGGTGGACATGATCACCAGTATGAAGATATTGATAGCCATCATGATCAGACAGGACAGGGCCTGTACCAAATGCAAGCTGGCATTCAATCTCTAAAAGCTGGAAATCTATCACGTAACAAAGTGCTAGCCGCATTGAAGCCAAATCCTTTGTACGCTGGAGTGGGCACACCATTAACGGCCCCAACATCTACCACTGGTCATGACCAGGCAGGGCCAGGCCAGTCTCAGGTCATCACTGAGTCTTACACAAACATCACAACTGCTGTTGTAACTAGTGGCCATGATCGTCAGTGTGAAGATATTCACAATCAACATGAGCAAACAGGGCAGGGCAACACTGAATCCTGCACTAGCACAACACCAGCTACAACAGTCAGTGGTCATGATCAGATAGAGTATCAGGCCGTCACCGAATCCCCGGACAAGAAAAATCCATTATATAAAACAGACCAGTCTGCCTCAAACCTGAATTCTCTGTACAAAGTTGTGGGAAAGTATGAGGACATCAACAGATCCAACACAAACACCACAGCTGCTGCCAGTGATAATGATCAGGCAGGGCAGGGGCAATAAGGGCAGTCTTAGGCTACAACTCAACCCAAAACAAACACCACAGCTACTGTAATGATCAGTGGTCATGATTTGACCGGTACGGGGGGGGGGGTGTCGAGTCTCAAGCTAATACACATATAACTAACATATAACTAAATAATACAAGCTGCGTTAGAGATGCTTAACAGATGGCGATATTCTCAAAGTTTTATGTGGGGTGAAGACAAAAAATAATACAGTCAAGGTTAAACTTTTTAATTCTGAACAACAACGTCTTAATATTCATGTGTTACCTTACCAGAAGTCCGCCCTCCTTTGGTTGAACGTCTCTATATAGCTAATCAATTATGCAAATGAGGTCACGATTTGCATGAAATATATCAGTTGATCAGCTTCTCCATCAAAATATCAGAAGTCGTCCAAAGTATGAAAAACTTGTCTTGACAAAGAAGGCTATATTATAACATGTCCTAAATACGGATCAACTACCGGAGCGTACTGATAAGGAGGATTTACTTTGAAAAGTATCGGTGAAAAGGTGTCACAGAAATGCACCCTATTCATACCTTTGGCGGAAATATGTGGCAAATTGTAGTAAAAGGCAAAAGTAAGTAGCCAGTATAGATGTATATTGTATACTGACAGTTTTTTTTTAAATATTCTAATTCTTTTGTACATTTGAAGAAATCAAACTTTATATCTGTTGTGCTAACTTGCATCTGTGTATCTTTACATGAAGAGGAAAGTAGAAATAGCGAAGTTTAGATGGATTATAGCATTGACATGCTCGAGGGTTACCTGCCAGTAATAACATGAAGTGATATGGAGAGGTACCTGTATTATGGTCTGTAGAAACAAGACATCCTGATCATGACTAATGTGAAGTGGGAAATCTTGAGTTTTTAATTGTACCAGCTTTGGAAGTATTGCTAAGTTAATCTTTGTAAGACAATGTTATTGCTCTATATGGCAAATGTGCAAAGCATTTGCACTACTCATTAACATATACATATCAAATTTTTCAATATGATAATACATATGTAAGATAATCTTGTAGCTGTAGCTTGTAACTTTGTATGTAGTAGAATATAAGCAAACTTTAAGCAAAGAATATTTACTGGATAATTGAAACTAAATGAAAAAAATTATAAGGAACATAGAAAGGTGCATGCAGGTCCGTTATAGCAAAGAACAGGTCAAATTTTTTAAGTGAGGAATGTAGACCATGATTTTAGTAAGAGAATATTGAGTTTCTGTGTGTAAATGCGTAAAAAATGATTGGTCAGTGTACTTTTGTGTATTCAAATATTCAGTAAATAGCTTAGAAAGCTCAAAAGCTACTATTCCTAATACTGCGCTTGTACACCATGTATTATGCTGTATTTGTCCAACGTTTTTCAACAGTTCTATTTCCAGACGTTTATTTCTGTCTACGATTGCTTTAACGAAGCAATTCGTAAGGCCTTCAATCAATGTCGTCATACTATGTCCTTTCAACTTGATCTTCTCTTCCACTTCGTGAATGGCAAGTTTGATACAAACTTATCTTTTACTTGCAAAGCCAGTACAGAAATGTTATACATAGTCTTTTAGATGATCAAATGTTTATTATCACTAACTGTACAGTTGTAGCCAGAAATGGACGGAAAGGTTTATCATGTCAACTCTATGTAGATCTAGTAAGGGCAGTGTGTAATCATAACACTTGTATATTATCAATTGTGTTGTGTTCTTTGATTATGTTTTGATTTAACTTTAATTTCTATATTCATCATACTATACAAGTATATATTCATAGTCCTTTATTAACATCCAGGAACTCTCCTGACCAGTACTGGTCACTAAGGAAATTTTGAATAGATCTGGTTTTAACCAGTCTCTTTGAACATAGTGCTTTTGAATTAGAATTATCTTTTCCGCATTTTGGTGACATTGACATTCTGTTTTGTGAAGGAGTTGTAGAAGTTGTAGTTTTCTGACTCTGAGTGTTTTTTCTTGGAGAAGAAGATGATGAGTCTGACATGTCAGATGGTTGTCTCCTCTTCAGTTCCTCCTCCCACCTGTACATTGGGATAAGAGAAAAAAGTTATTTGTCACATCTTTTGTTTCATTGAGAAATAAAACTATTATTCCTGTTAGAAAGAGGGCCATTAAGTATATTAACTTAGTCAACTGAGGGCTCTTTTGCCCAAAGTTGTTATAACAATGCATTTTTCATTTGCTTGGTCCTATCAAATCCCAGCTTAGCAGCTTGGCTGTGTGTGTGTGTGTGTGTGTGTGTATGTTTGTGTGTGTCATTGAATGTGCTTGTGTGTATGTGCGTGTGTGTATGTACTTTGTGTATGTGTGAGTATGTGTGTGTGCACATGTGTGTACATGATTGATGTATACTTGCCATATCAATTTTCTTGAATAAAGTTAACAGAAAGAGAACCAAAAATAACTACTAACCTGTGTTGTACCAGTTTATACAAGTCCATGGTGGCCCTGGCATCCTCTACTGACGAATGCCCCCTTTGCTGAATGGTACGACCCAGAAGACTCCTTGAAAGTCTCTTCAAGGAGACAGGACTTCTCGCTGGAAACCCTCCGTGAAGATTTAGAGCGGGATACCTGGACGTGTCCCGAGTCATCTCGCGTGGGTGACTGAATCCCAACGCTTTGAAATCGTTGTAGACGGCATGTCCGATCACAATTTTGTTCTGTAAAATTTTCCTCACTTCTTCCTGGGCTTGTGTAAAGGGGATAGCTTGAGCCATGTGCTGAGGACGTATACCACTGTACGGGGTCCGATAGTCGGTTATCGGCTGCTGTGGCTTAATGTATTCGTCGTACACAATCTGGCCGCTGTGACTGATGATACTGCAGCGAGCGAGAGCGCTGATGGAACCTCGAGGACCGCAACCAACCATCTCGCAGTCCATTGCAAGGTAATGGTCATTGTTGTTGCTTTTCTTTTGGCGTTCAGTAGGGGGCCTCACTGCTTGGTTGGTACCTGAGCCATGGCCAGTTATGCCATTTAGGAGTTTCAGTTGCTTTTGGGGAGTTTGTTCATGACCAAACGGGCACTGCCGTTTCTTTGGTGTGAAGGACACTGACTGAGCGGCTTTAGAAGGCATTTCTGATAGTGGTACTATTCAGACTGAAAAAAGAAATACATTTTGTTACAAAGATTAGAATACAATGCAAATGCATTGCATAACTGTTAGATACATGTATGGTGATTTTGCTTCATCTTTGCCATTTAATATTCATGAAAAAAAAAAAAACACTCAACACAATAAAAATGGAATTTTTGGAATACTATCATTAACCGACTCAATATTTTACAGAACATGTCTACCCTTAGTTAGTACCTTAGTACTTCAAGTAAAACTCACATACAGTAGATACACTTGGATATAACACTTGGATACACCAAGGAGGTTTATAATATATAGACAATACACCACCAAATACTTTCAAAATCTAACATTTCTTGTAATTCTCACAATCTGTGCAGCTTGTAACTTCCCAGTATTTTTCGCTATACGTATGGTTTAAAAGTCAAAGAGTCACAAATCTCGTAAAGCTCTATTTGTGACACAAGATTGCGCAACACCTGACACCATGAGAACAGTGGGGAGGGGGGCGGATTCTGCTGAGTACACTTAGTTCAAGTTATGGAGGACGGGGTAAAATTAGCCTGATATGGTGGTGGGTATCAAAAGAAGAGAAAGAGAGATCTGGCATAGTTTGTGGACAGCTAAAATCAACTGAAACACGTGGCAAAATCTATACGGAAAAATTCGGGACATGCAAGTAGAGAAATTTTCCGACATGCCAAGCTACAAAATGTAGTCACAGTTACTCACCTAAAACTGCCTAAAAAACTATTCTAATACCTTAAAATAGAGATATCAGTAGCCCACGTATCAACATACCTTGCTTGTAACTTCAAGCAATGTGGATTCTTCAATAAGTGAAAGATTAGCCCCAAAAGCCGGTAAAATTCCTCTGTTCGATACCGGCACTTGTACACACTTGTGTCTCCAAGGCCCCCTACCGGAGAAATAGCGTAATGGTGACCTACGCTATATTTCACAAAATGCCTAAATATATGACGAACAACGAGGCACTATTTTGGATAAACTGTTACAATAATTCCGTAAAATCATACAATTACTTTTCTTAGAAATAGCAAATACATATCCTTTTAATTTCAGAAAATATTTCTGGCAGTCTTTCTGCCAGAACAGCAATAAATAAACAGGCAGAATTTACTTTCTACAAAGATAGCTAACAAAAGAAGTGAGGAGGGAAGAGGGAGACAGAACACAGTGAAATGATATTTCAAAGGAAACAAAATATTTTATCGTCAGTACTTAGTTCATTGTCATTTCTAAAATATTTATTTTGCTTTTTTTTGACAATTCCGTATCCCTAACTTCAAACTTTGGATCGTTTTCAAAAGATAATAACATAGCTTTCTTGTTCAGCTGCCCTCTTTAAACTTTGACCTAAAATGACCTCTTGTATTTTCGCGCGACATTTGGGAAGGAGGCAGATCGCTGTCAAGTTGTTTAGACTCGTACCTCTACTTAACTGAGTAGAAACTGTTCATGTTAAGCAAAGCGTTACGTTTTATGTTTGCATCATGGCCATCCAATTCTCCATGGCACATAATTTCTAGCAAGGAGGTTGGGATAATGACATGTTTTCAAAAGTTGCATGAAGATCCACTGTCGTATAAAATCAGTCCAACGTTATAACAACTGTCATTTTATTCTATGCTTCGTGTGGGGATTTGATAACATATATATGTATTAGAAATCATATAATCATGTAAGTCATCATATCAAGTCAAAAAGTGAGTGAGTGTGAGGTCAGGAGTAAGTGGGTGAGTGTGAGTATGAGTGAGTGTGAGTTCTAGTAAGTGAGAGTGAGAGAGTGTATGAGTGAGTGCGAATTCTAGTAAGTGAGAGTGAGTGAGTGAGTGAGTGTGATTATGAGCGAGTGTGGGTTCTAGTAAGTGAGTGAGTGAGTGTGAGTATTCATGAGTGAGTGTGAGTTGTAGTAAGTGAGAGTGAGTGAGAGTGTATGAGTGAGGGCGAATTCTAGTAAGTGAGAGCGAGTGAGTGAGTGAGTGAGTGGGTAAAGTATTTGATGCTAGTTACCCTGTGGTTGTCCCCTGTGTCCCAGCCAGGTGCCTGATGACCAGTGGTAGGAAGCTGTGTGCTGTGCTGGTGGATCTGAGTGGGACTCTACATGTGGAAGACACGGTCATACCTGGGGCTGTGGAGGCACTTAGCAGGTAAAGTTATAGAGGCTTTTCATTGCCATCATGCTAATAAGCCCATTCGCAGTTCCAACTACACATGTGCGGTGTCAAAGGTAAAGGCCCCTGAGACGTAAACAAAACCTGTCTGGGCATTGTTATTCAAATCTCGACAATGTCGAGACCAGAACTGTTTACAAGCCAGGGGCCTTCACCTTTGACACTGCACATGTGTAGTTGGAACTCCGAATGGGCTTATTACAATTTGATTCCCCTGACGACAAGCGGTCTAAACTGGAAGTACATCCTACCTGACCGAAGACTTTACTCTACTCTACATGCTGTTGGCTATTGGATTACAGCAGCAGCATGTTGCTATGTTTAACAGACATGTTCACTGTATGATCCGAGTGCCTGGCAACAGCTGATCCACAGTGGCATTTCAGCATTTGAGACTGAGAGAGTAGCTGTATCTGTAGCTGTTGCCGAGGCAAAGAGAAGGGCCAGGAAAGCTCGCCAACAAAAAAACTGACTGCACTAGTACTAGTAGTAGACTCCCCCTGCTCTATGTGTAAGTGGCTGTCAGCACAATGTAATCCAAATCATGTTACATGAAAAGCCTGTATAGATTCTGAAACATCTGAAAATAAGAGGGCAAGCTAGGGTGCCGAAATGATGATGTATACTATATAGATTGCAGAGATTGATGATATAATAATGATATTTATTCAGTCCTTTACAGTCCATATCAGCTTTATAACCTTGTTGATAGATGATAGATGAAGTTTGCTCTTTAAGTTTGCTCTCATAATAGCTAGAATGAAAATGTACCTTCACTTTGTAATCATGCCCTGATATTCAAAGACGTTCGGCTTACGAGTTACATGTATATCATGCTTACCTGTATACTTATTGTTCCTACCATAGACTAAGAGAATGTCCTCTGAAGGTCAAGTTTGTGACCAACACAACAAAGGAGTCCAAACAGATGCTAGTGGACAGGTGTGTATCGCAACAGGTGTGCTTATTGTTACGCTTTACATCTATACAAGCTTACATGTTTTTAGATTGCCACATTCACAAGTTACAATTCTACCACCTTGAAACTGTTCTCTACCTTATCCAATCATTTTTTTCTTAGCTTCTTGATAATCTACTTTAAATGTCATTTAACACCTACTAAGTTGCTACTAGTAGGTACCTGAAGGCTGCCTCATTGAAAAAGCCTTCTCAAGAATGTCTTGAACATGTGGATATCTGAAGTGTGCATACCTTGGGGATAACCGATGCTGTGTAATTGTTAGTAGATCTCTTTGAATTCATCATTTTTGTTGACATTAACTTGTTCAATCAGTAGAAAAACCTGTAATTGACTTACAGGTTACGCAAGCTGGGGTTCGACATCCAACCAGAGGAGGTCTTTACCTCTTTAACTGCAGCCAGAAACTTAGTAGAAGAACTTAAGGTGCGCCCCATGTTGTTTCTTCAAGATTCAGCACTGCAAGACTTTGAAGGTTAGAAACCTACGATGTAGTTGTTAGATAAACTCAGTGTCAAGAATATGCGGATGGGGGGTCACTGTGAAAACCATGAGAATGAAAACAAAGAAAGATGTCAGTAAAATGTCTGTGTTAGAGAAATACACATAGAGAGCCAGCTTTGTAACTTTTCATGATCTCATTTCAATTTTATTATGTGTGTAGGTTAATTGACGATATGACTCTAACTACTTTTTGCTCTACAGAATGTTTGATTGTTGCAACTGTTTTTACCAGGTATCGACACTACCAACCCCAATGCTGTAGTGATTGGTTTGGCACCTGACATGTTTAACTACAGGCCTCTAAATGATGCTTTCAGGTATGGAGGTTTTATTTTTTTGATTTTCTGTACCAAAGACGGAACTAGTCTATAGTCTCATTTCTATTACTCTTTGTGTAAATTGTTTAAATAAAGTCTCTATCACATACACGTATGAATGGTTCACTAATAGTAGTTTTTTAAAATTACATTTTAACCTCACAAAATGTCAGTTTGCCGTGCTGTACATAAAATATCTCCCCAACAAATTGTTGGTAGAGAATGCACTACTCTAGTCAAAGGAATGTGGTCTACTTAATTTCATTCAATGAGACCCCCAACCAACACTGACAGGTTACCTTGCAATATCTCAGACTCCTGCTAGGGAGAGCCCCACTGATAGCCATCCACAAGGCCAGGTATTACAAGAAGAGTGATGGGCTGTCCATGGGACCCGGGCCGTTCGTTACCGGACTGGAGTATGCTACTGATGTCAAAGCGACAGTCGTGGGGAAACCAGAGACAACGTTTTTCCGAGAGGCTCTGAAAACTTTGGGCTGTTCTCCAGAGGAAGCTCTAATGATAGGTGATGTGAGTATGCTGACTTAATCAGGGTATAGTGAACTCTGCTTCTGAAATTAAAAAATTTAATGCAACCACATCCCTATATAGGGACCTTGAGTATAATCTCGGGATATTCGTGCAGCATAACGGCGGCCTCGCCACGGCACACATTTTCAACCAAGCACACAGGGTCATCACACCCTACTCTACTTGATAAGTGTGTTGGGTTCTTTTATGTGCAGAGGTTTGATGCTTGAGGCTAACTCTTAAAAGCTCCCGCACACATGGGGCCACCGGCTTTACTTCACCATCCGAAACGACAAATGCAATCCCTTACAACATGTCCGAGCTGGGGCTGACCTTAAGATTAAAGACGGACCCACGGAATTTGATCCACATGCATATGTGGCTAAGCACTGGAGTTGCTTTACCGCTTGCGCCACAGAGACATGTTCCTGCTTGGAAGTAATTACAGTGTAATCAAACAAGATCGTGGTCCCGAAAGTATTACACAACAAGATCCACCACACCACTGGAATCTGCAATACACACATGTATTCCCACCTCGTGCCTCACCAGCTAGTACGTGCTTCAAGTTGATTAGCTCAAGCTCACAGCCAATCAATACATGTCTTGTAATGATTAAGCTTGACCTTCATTTTGCCGACACCTACCCAGGTAGCAAATGTCATGAAAATTAGTTCATTCTCAAGTTTCGCTGTGCACAAATAAAGGTAGAGGGGGAAAGGAGGTTTTTGAGATGCTTTGATTTTGTGGTTGAAACAGTTCTGTAGTGCAGTATTGAATTTACACTGGAAACACATATTCTCAGTGTCATGAATTTGGAGAGGTCACCAAGAAAATAAAACTTCCAACATTACTAGCCTCCATAGCAGGCCTTATAATACACTATTTGCTGATGACTTCTTTTTGTACTGGGTCATTAATCAGGGCTGGCTGCACAAATGACCCTGTGTAAAAAGAAGCCATCAGCAAAACGTGTATTATAAGGCCCATAGAGCCTGCCTTGGAGGCTACAACATTATGGCATTTATGGTATGTGCCCTGAGTTGATTAACTCATGGATGCGTATCCAATCATTCCTCGTAACTTGTGACCTTTTATGTGGAAGACGTCTTCAAACCCATTTCCTGGCCTAACGGCCTTCCTAACAACCGGTCCTCTAAGCAAGTCTGTTCTTACCTTGATCAGCAAAAGTTTGTGTCACACAGACTTATGTAAGTCTTGCAATGTTTTTAGTGGTTTTATTTCAGTAATTTGGTACTAGTTTCCACAAACTCATGACACTACGAATATGAATTTTCCATCAATTACTACTGTACTACAGAATTGTTCAAACCGCAAACTCAAAACACTGCAAAAGCCAACTTTTTCCTTTCTGATCAAGTCCCCCCCAAATAAATGTATTTACAGTACCTGTTACCAGTGGGTTACTGTAATTCACTTGATCTTCATGGTAGCAAAATTTCATGATGTAAGAAAAATGGACATTTTCACTGAACTTAAACTTCACCGTGGTGGCAGGTGATTTACAGGACGGATGTGTGAAGGAATCATAAATAATTACAACAGGTTTTTTTCATGATGATGATAAGTTCACGGTACCGACTGAGGTGACTGTGAAAACAGTGAACATAAAGTTACAGTCAGTTGAAGAAACAAGAATTACAGTACTTGAAAAGCTAATACTAGTAATATGTTACTGGCAAGTTCTGATTAAATTTGCTGGAACAATAATGCATCCCCCAAAGACCTCATACCTCCGTGAAATATTTAGTGTTTTTCAAATTTCTTAATGCCATAGACCCAGCCTTATCATACATTATAACAGTTGATGCTCAACAAGTCACAAGCTACCCAAGTGTCCCAAATTGAGGTCATTGACCTCACCTATGGACTATACCACACTACTCTCAGGAAGGGGGTGTTGACCTGTAGTGCTGCAGTACCTAAAAATACTGCCAGTGGTCCAAAATTGCTATGTCTTCAGGACCTCTACCCACATACCAAAATTTCATTCAACTCCTTCTAATAAATCTGAAGAATCTTAAGTTATCAGTGTAAAGTGTTTAACACACAAACACGGTTTTAAAAAACAATACCTCCATCAAAGTGGAACCTCCTTCCCGGGGGTAACAAGAGTCCTAAATAGATCAAATTTCTAGCATTGTGTTCTACATTCCCCTTGTTAAAATCTCTCCTGGCCCCTGGAGTTAGACAGTAAGCGGTGCATAAATGTTTAATGTGATTTGACATAGCAATGTCTGTATGACTTGAGCCAAGGTAATGTGATAGAATCAATTTATCATGTAAAGAAATCTATTTTAGAGGACAATATACAAGATTTCCAATTATATGACACGTTGTTATTATCATTAAAAACTGTAGAAGGGACATTTCGGCGCTTTTCTTTCGCGACCTACTCACATAAGCAGCCCTGGTGCTCAATTCTTGATCATAACAAACAGAATATCATGGTAAAGGGCAATAAATACATTGTATTTGATAAAGTATTCACTGAGATGTGATCGACCGAAAGTTTCTGGACTTTCTGTGTTAAGTTTAGTGTTAGAACAAATCATGTAAAACAAGCCATGTTTTTCCAGGAAGGCATCCCTTTACACAACATGAAAAATAGACGTTGCTTCCTCCAAGTAATTGAAATGCTTATCCTGCCCCCCACTTAACGGGGCCTGTAAAGTAAAACCCTCCCTTCAAAATCCTCTTAAACCTCGGGATTTGAAAGCCGAATTCTTTGAAAGCCCTCTAAGTCCCCATTCCCTGCAGTTTCATCAGACTTGAAGTTATGGTACCTTCCCTCTTCAATCAGACTCAGCCGCGGTATGTATTGGCTGCATCATGCTATTAACTTTCCCGTCCTTCAGGAGGCAGATGAGTTAGTGTTAATCTGGGAATCTTTATTCGGGGACAGAAATACATCTTCTACCACCTGCATATGCAGGTTAGTGCTGGTAAAATTGGAATTTCCAGGAATTTCTGATGTCTACTTGTACCTACAATGTAAAGGAATGTTCCTCTAGCTTATCTGGTAGCAGCTTCATGGTTGAGCCCCTTCTTTCAATTACTAGGAGATACCCCGGTTCAAATCTTGGGAAGGGCATCTCGGTTGGGGCTGCACCCTCCTTTTGGAAGGAACGTAAAATGAGGTTCAAGGAGGTACTATTAGCACATTAAAGGGGAAGGGCTAGCAAACCCTCCCTGTAAATATATTCCTTGCTATGAAACAGCAAGGAAACTTGCTGCCCTATGGGCCACTAGGCACTACAAGGTGAATAACTACTCTCCAAGCAGAGGAGGGGTTCTGGCTGGTTTTTGACGGGTTTTTAGGCATTTTTGTCGAGCTTTCTACTTTGTCTTTTTTTGGGGGGTGGGGGTTGAAGCAACCAAAAAAAAATGACAAAAGTAGAAACCCCGACAAAAGCGCCTAAAAACACGTCAAAAAACGGCCGGAACCCCTCCTCTGCTTGGAGAGTAGTGAATAACAACCTGTGCCTAAAGCCCATGTCACACTTACAGGACCTTCCCACAACTTTGCTCCCGACCACTCCCCTACCAAGGTTGGCGCTGGGTTGGGACTAACCAGGAATCCATCCTATTCTAGCTCTAGTTCACTCCTCTGGTCACATCTGAGCAGGATATGACTTTTCCGACTTTGATCTTTTAAAATTCATTGGCTGGCCTATAGACGAGTTTTTGCGTCTGCACCGTGTAATTCAGGGAAAATGATTACGCTGAAAACTATCAAATCTCAAACCATCTCTCAGAGGTGGTCTGCGATGTAATCCTTTTGGCAAAAACGATTTAGAGCGTTCACATCGATAAGACTGAAACATCCTGAAAAAATTTGTTAACTTATCTTGTTGAAGTTTTTTGACTGAGAGTAAACAACCTCGCCAAACAACTCCCAACCACAGATGGCCTTCTGGAAAAATTTGAAGTGTTATTTCCAACACAGAAATTGAAATGACCCAAATTTTTGACTGTCATGGTCAAAGAATGAGCAAATTTGGGTTATAAAAGTCCAATTTTTGTCAAATTGAAAATTACAGTTCAAATTGTTCCACAATGACTTCTGCCAACACAGATGAACTGTCAAGCACAGATAACCTTGGCCAGGGCAAGAAGATAACCTCCTTGCTCATGACTAACTCCCAACCATGATCTGGAGAACATCAGGAGGCTATGGTTGACTATGTGTGACATGAGGGCTTTACATGCATGGTCCATGATAAAATCAGCCTATAACACAAGGATGATACATCCCCCAAATGCCTAATGCGTTCTCCGTAAAATGATCCCCAACATGCCACAGCTTCAGTGTGGTACTGTAAATGCAGAAATGTTCGCGGTGGTTTTTTCGTGGCAACCCTTTCACCACGAACTTAAAACCACTGCGACCATTTTGTCCAACGCTGTAGCAGTATGTGACCATAGCGCTGCAGTAAATTTAAAACCTCTGCGAACGCTCCATCTTTGCCTTAGCATGAATTATAACCAATGCAAACTTAAATGCATTTACAGTACCCTCTTTAGGTACACATCCCTATTTCCATTTTTTCATTTCAATCCCCGTGTTATTGCTGTGAAGTTGGTAGTGGACTGTTCGCGTCCTGAGGTGACCTCCACATACAGTTTGTATCATGAATGTATTTATTGAACGTTCCACCTTACCACATCTGGAAAATTGAAAATACGCTAAATGATAGTCCTGGTGAAATTCCCTCCTGACGGATGACCAATGCAACTGTGAAATTGAACAGAGGCACAGAGGTATCCGGCTGACTTCTCGTTCCAACCCGGGTGTGATTGTCGGGGGGATTTGAGTAGTCTCTGTTGAACATGGAACATCAATGTCTGCGTCGATAACATCCTCTGCTTCCTTCCGTGTTGAGACTAGGTACATCTTCTTGCCTCATACAAAACCAGTCTGGAGGCCTTTGTATATTGTGTGGTTCAGCTCAGTTCAGTTCTGTATAGGAAACTGCCCCAAGTTATAAATGTTTTGTTGGACAAATACAATGTATCTGTACAAGTATGCAGTAAATCTTCCCGGCACCAACAATAGTATCTAGAAGTTCATTCCAAATTCCTTAAGTGCAAAGTGCAAATTGAATGTGAGGATAGATATGTGACATCGTGGCCACTCAAATATCAAATCAATATATTGCTCTAAATCTTAACTTCTTTTAAGGTTTACCTTTTTTCAGGTAATGGACGACGAATGATGAGATTCAACAATCAAAGTGTTTTTACAATGCGGGTGGCCTTCAGCACCAGAATAGGTGTGTTTTACTGAGTGGATGGTATTCAGCACCAAGGACGGGTGTGTTTGCCTTTGTGTGGATTGTGTAGAGATTGTGATGAGGCAGAATCTGGAGTCTCTGTTGACTGATCAGGATACCAGGGATGTGTTAGGGGGGTCTCCCATTTATACATGTAAGTCCTTACATTAGTTTCAAGTCAATCCATTGTGACATATACTTAAGGTGTAAAGTTCTGACTGTCTTTTAAGTGAACATTTGAATTTACAGACTCCGATCGGGATCTCTAAAATTCTGCCAGATTGCAATCTCTACATTGACATATACAACAGACTGAGGCCTAGTTGAAATATCACGACCATTGTCAAGGACTGCCTGCTATGGATATAAATGACATCATTTTATTACCAATAGAACATTTCCGCTCTATTGTTGGAAACCATGGCCAACAACTGGAAGAAAGGCTTGCTATAAAGGCAAGCTAAAAGTGAATTGCAGTAGACTTTACAATAAACTCAACTTGAATAGGACCTTACATTCTTCAATAGTTTGTCCCAAGGTGAACAGCAACTCTGCAACCCATGTGTCGGCCACAGCAAGTAAATTTTATGGATGACATCCCCTCCAGACTTCAAATCCAATGCGAGAGCAACAAAAAAAAGCAAGATTGTAAAAAAAATAAGATTACTAATTTTTCAAAATAGAGATTTGAAATAGCAACAAGATTGAAGCGACAAATCATGAACAAGTCTTTAGTTGCTGTACTCAAGAAGTGCAGAAAATGACACTAGTGTGGTAGCCTAAGTACCGGTATCACTACAACTACTCTCATGGCTACAACACCTGTGTCACTTCTACAACTACACTCAAGATTACCACATGACAGATCTTGCCATATCTTTTCGTTTTTTTCTTATAATGTGGACCATTGCTAAAGGGGAAGAAAGTTTTATGTCTTTTTTTTTTTAAATCAGGCAAAAATCAATGCCCACACAGATGCCATCCATATAATTTCCTTGCTGAGGCCTTAATATAGACAAAACGCTGACATTTTATTGCACCTAAATAATAGCAATCAATCAGACACCATCTGCATTCTTATTGATTTTATATCTTATTACTAGTCTGATTGGCAAGGTTATGTCAAGGGTCAATGATTAATGAAAGGATGTCATAAATAATGTTGCAATTAGTCGAATAGATATGCCAGACTTACTCCATTTTAGACGTTATATTCAATCTATATGGATATATTGTAAATGACATTCATTTACTCAACGCTACAATTGTCGAATTAGGGACGGTCAATTAGCCTTAGGGGTGAATGAATGGGTGGGGAAATCATGCTCTACTGTATGACTGTCATACATAAAACTTTCATCAATCTTTTTGTTGGGTGACCTTTATACATAATTTCTCAAAAATCTGCATTAAAAAACTTGAATATTTCATGTGTACAGCTACAACTGGATCTAGAGTTTGGGAGTTTGAACCCCGGCTGTTGTCGCTCATCCAACATGCATGCTACCGGAAAGCATTGCATGCGGTCCTTAGGATAGGACCACTGTTCATTATGCTTGTTGCATGAATAGCGCAAGGGGAGTTTCCCAGGTACAATGAACCTGTATATACATAACATCTGTCTTCTCTGTCATAACTAATGGAAGATTAGCTCTTCAGTCAGCTAGACTGCATCCAGATCAGTTTCATCTTTTAACATGCCACACCGCATGCCAAGAAATTTACATATAAATCAGTCACCTGCATGGTTTTAGACATGTAGCATTTTAACCCTCCTCCTGTTGAGGTAGCCTTTTTGGTACCACATTTGTATTGAATATGGAGTAAGGCAGCAGGGAGAAGGTTATTAAGCCCCTGCATGTTTGAAGTGAGCGAGCCAGAGAGAATTGTAATGTACCGTGCCTAAGGTCATTTAGCAGATTAAGGTTAATCACGGTTACATTGTATGTTAACTGGTCTTTGGAAATTTGAAATGGGGAGGGGGGCAGGGGTGATACTTTGTGTCAGCAGCTAAGTGTTATGGGTTAATAGATGATGAAGATACGGAATGGGTACTGAGTAAAGACTAGGGGAATTGGGAGGGGGCGTTGGCACACTCTTGCACAATTTCTACTAACAACACTGTGTTAGTGCTGTTATATTTTATTTTTGTTTGAGGTTATCATTGGTATGTATTACATGTAGGTCATGTTAGATTAGACACAAGTTGCAATAATAACATGAGTGCAGTACCACTTTGTCTTTCAAATCAGAAACTAAGATATCTTACTAGTTGTGCTATGATTGATAGTAATGATGATATGATTTGTCATATTTTCACTATTTACCTTTGTTGTCAGGATGTTCGGGATGACGTTGGAGGTGCCCAGGTGGCTGGTATGGCTGGGATCCTCGTCAAAACTGGTAAGTACTGGTCAGAACTGGTAGGTACTGGTCAGAACTGGTAGGTACTGGACAGAGCTGGTTAAGTTCTTTTAAGAACTGGTATATATATATATATATATATATATATATATATATATATATAGATAGATAGATAGATATTGGTCAGAACCAGTATGCACTGGTCAGAACCAGTATGCACTGGTCAGAACCAGTATGCACTGGTCAGAACCAGTATGCAAGTTGGTCAGAACCAGTATGCACTGGTCAGAACTGGTGCATGTAGGTACTGGTCAAACTGGTTAAGTTCCTTTTATGAACCAGTAGGTACTGGTCAGAACTGGTAGGTACTGTTCAGAGCCGGTTATTGATAAGCTCTTTTTATATAGAACTTGTATTATATATATATATATATACTGATCAGAACTAGTAGAATTATTACTGTTGAACAGTTCACACATATTGTTTTTAGCCATTTAATTTTGAAAAGTTTGCAGTATACTTTTCATTAAATCTTTCAAGAGAATGTGGCATGTTTCAGTTGAATAGTTTTTTCTTGGTTGTTCATATTTGCACTGTCTTAGAGAAGAGACTTACCTGTAAATGATGATAAGGACTTTATAAAAATTTGCATTTTTGTAAGTTACAGTAGTGCATACAATAGGACACCTATATGGAAATCATGAGCATATTTCTGTTCATAAATGCCAGATAGAATTGATACATGGATCACAAAGCCATCAGATATACATGATAACATTCTAATATGTGCAAAACCTCCACGTAATTAAGTCATTTCTACATCAAATTAAAAGGCCTGACAGCATAATTCTTTGCTCTAGGCAAAGACAATTTTTCATGACTTGGTAATGATTTCATGGCATCCACCCCAAGCAAAGTAAAAGAAATGATCAAATACATAACATTCAATATTGACGAGCTTATTACTGTAGGCTATTGATTCTATGTGATATACGCTGCTAGCTTTATGTCTTAAGGGCTTAAAATGATGGAAAGTAGTCATCGGAAACTGATATATGTATGTAAAGTATGAGAATAGTATGGGGTTTATGTTTTTGCACTGTAACTTGTTCAGAAATCTATGGACATTTCTCCATCGAGTTAACTTTGCTATTGTATAGAAATGTTGTTAAATTACGATATCAATGAGATGAACTCTTTTAGTTTTTTGTCTTCCATAGGACCATGAACTTTTGGTTTAATGTCAGAATTTGCATATTTTTGTCTGACAAAAATTACTGTCACATTTGACGAAAGCAGAAAGAGAACGTGACAATGGATATTGTAAATGCATTTAAGTTGGTTTTAATGTTTTTTTCGTGGTAGGGCGAAAATGGGGCGGTTTTAAGTTCGTGTTTGAGACAACATAATTATAGTAGACAAGGGGGTCTATAGGAGGGCAAAAAATAGCACAAACATAAAACCACTGCAAACATTTCTGCATTTACAATATTGACCAACTGGGTGAAAATAAAACCAATGCAATTCATTTGAAGATTATCAGTACATTATTTCTAACCAGTGTTCAGGGACCTCCAAGAACTTTCCAAACTCAGCAGTGTCCTTCAACTCAACCTTGCACAGTTTCCCAATATCTTATGTATTCATAGATTTTCTACATGGTGTAAATTCACTTAAGGTTGCTGAGAAGGACAGAATAAAGGTCATATAATTGCTTTACATCATAATACACCTATCAGGTCAAGATTATAGCACTCAAGGCTCCCTGCTAATATTTTCTTCTAATGCACAATTTATAGTGAACTCTCAACTATTGGGTTTCCAATTTTTATGTATAATAGCTTTCTTTTCATCTGTTTAGCAGACTAAAGCATGCAGGCATCTTTCCTATTTGCCTAAAAGCTTTTACTGTGTAGTTTAAAGCCTGAGAATATTTCAGAGCTTGAAGGTGGTAGTTAGGCATTCAATTCGCATTTCAATAACACTCCAATTTGTGTGTTAGGTAATGCTAGAAGTGTGTTTCGTTCGTCCACTTTAGGTTAGAGCCGTGACAGGGCCAGGAATTGAAAAGATCATTCTGTTGGAAAATGAAAGGGCAAGAATACATCAGTGTCTTCAATACACCGTGTCACCTTCGCCGAGTTCTAATCTCTCGTACTTTCTGTACGCCGCGGTTTGCTGAAAGGCTTATTTTCTCCCGGCCTTGATGGATGATGAACTCGAAAAACATGACATTCTAAAAGTTTGTCTGCCCGACTGTAAGTCGGTAACTTTCTGCATGAGTGCTGTAACGGTTTCTGAGTCGTAAGTCAAAAACATCACTCTCCAAGCAGAGGTTGGGTTTCGGCTTGTTTTTGATGTCTCTTCATAGGCGTTTTTGTCAGACTTTTTATTTTGTCTTGGTTTCTTACAACCTCTGCTTGGAGAGAAGGTGTTGGCGGCGGAAAGAGAGTTTGAGTTTTGCGAGTCATTTTGATCCACTTATAAACCCTGTTTTGACTGGACAGCGATCGCTGAATGATCGTTGAACGACTAAGATTAGATTTGTGTGCCCTTTGATTTTATAATTGAAATATGATGCTTGATGTAAAGGTATGATTTAAAAAAAAAAACACCACAAAATGTACGGAATAGGGTCAAGCAGGTTACACATACCTTAACAGAGAAAGGGCACTAGCAATCTGTTGTAATGATTATATACTGATCTTCTTGCAAGTGAATGTACTGCTAATATGCCCTATTGACCCACACATACTGGGGCAAATCATATCTACTCTGAACACAATAGACCACAAATTGGGATGAAAATTGGTAGTGTTTTCTCAGGGAATTGGGATTACGAACAATCATCGTACCATGACGTATCTCCAAACGGAATTTTCCAGAGGGACTTGCGTTGATGAAATTTTCCGTGACGGGTCCAAAATCCACCTGCGAATGTAAATGCCACGAAATCATCGCAACTGGCGTTCAATATTCCTCCGGATTGAGGTGACATTTCGTGCGCTGATCACTTCTGACCTCACCTTTATGTCAGAAAGTCCGATCTATATGCTGTGATGAGTTAACTTATGTCCTGTAAATGTCGACGGTAAGAAGACATTTTCCGCGGGAATAAAGTGCTTTGTGTTTATGATCCAAGATAATTGCTTTCTATACTTGCCGCTGGACAGATCTCCAATGAAGTACAAACTTCAAGGATAAAGATTAGATTTACAGGCACACTGCGAAGTGGGAATTTAATGATATAGAGTAAGAAGGTGATAATGTTTGTGATTGTTGTATGTTATATGTTTGATTTATATTGAGTTTTAAGTGTGCACTTGCATTCTCTCTGTACACCATTTACATACTATGTGAAGTTGGATATAATTTACCATGAGGTGGGGATAATGCTTATTGTCATATATGTTACTATATTTGCTCTATATGAGTTATAAATGTGCAATGAATTCTCTATATACATGATTTATGTGTACATGTAGCTGAACATGACATATTATGAGATAGTGATAACGTTTATTGTCATATATTATAGTTGATTTACATTGAGTTGTAGTTGTGCATCTATATCATCTATGTATATCATGTACATGTAATAGTATATTTGATCAGTGTACATTAAGTTGGGATAGTAATGTTGTCATATGTTACATTTGATTTACATGAATGAAGGTGAACATGTGTATTTTCTCTATATATGATAAACCTTACAGACCAGACTAATACAGCTTAGCTTCTACCTATTATAAAAAAAGTGTGTGTTTTGCCTAAAGGTGGTTTGCAGATTATGCAAGATAAACAAAATGATTGGATATATTGTATGAGTGTATTCTTGTAACATAATAGAGGCAAGTGTCCAACGACGGTCATGCAGCATAATCTTTCATCCTGCCATCCCTTACAACGCAGGGAACAGGAAGTAATTTTTTTCCCGTTTTAACTTCACAGACCGATTCCCCTGTCAGCCATCATCATTAGAGAATGCAGTTACACTCATGATAGGGTAATTACCGTTCGTTTCCAAGGGCTCCTCCGCAGATTAGAAAACATGCCGTTGGACGGTCTCCAAGGTAACCCTGCTCTCCTCTGGAATCCTGATTGTGTCTTTCCTCCATCACTGCTCTCATTTGCATAATTGATTGCACAGAGGCAGCCCAGTTCCGAGTGCTGAATTTGTGAAAAGTTGCAGTCGTTCAACCGTTTCATTCAAGCATCTGTCAGAACTGCATCGTTCAGGGTTATGATGCATATTCGTACTTGAACAAGATGATCCTAAAGGGTTTGGGTAAAAATAGATTTTTATTACATTGCAATGTTTTTGGTTTTAAAGGTTGTACAGTACACGTTCTTGTCATCTGTAAGGTGCTTTGTGATATTTGTATTAATGTACGTGTGGCACACTGTACCAGGAATTGATGACAGAGCTCCACTTCTATTGTATGGTGGAAATCCTATTCAAATCCAATTATTTTGAATTGCCAGGTTTAATCTTGCAATAGACACATGTACATTGTATGCGGACAATACTGTTTCTATATATGAACAATGTACATGTGTTATTATTTCTCTTAGTCTCTAACAGACTACTTGGGTAACTAGGCAAAATAATATACATTGGCTAAATAGGCTGGGTGATTGACTTGCCAAGGGCATCAGCCTGGAATTTGTACAGGTACCTCTATGGTCATCAATCTCCTATAATAGCAGATCATTAAGCCAATTTGGCCAATTTCTACTATTTTTGCAGGAACCCAGAGAGTCTGGTCTGAAACTTAATTTGTAGCCTTTGCCCTCTGAAATTGCTTGATCATGCATGCATATGTTAGGGTAGAAATTTATTGATTGATTTGAAATTTGGTATTTAGAAATGAGAGACCATCCTAATAAATTCCTAGCATTCTGGTTGGAGTTGCTGTCTACAGATACTCAGGATCTCTGATCATCATGGTAGAATCAACGATTTTGCCAAATCACAATCTTTTCTCTGACATATACATATATATGATCAAGCAATTGACACTGTACTCTAATTCTGTGTCTGTTGTTTCTTCCAGGTAAATACAGACCAGGGGATGAGGGAAAAATTAACCCCCCTCCAACTGCAGTGTGTGACAGTTTCCCTGAGGCAGTAGACTACATTTGCAACAAAATACTGAAAAATTGAAAAGATATTATAGTCTAAAATCACCAACAATTTTAACCTTCTTCTTGCCACCTAACCCAATACAAATTCGGTGCTAAATGATTGCATCAGCTAGCAGGGAGAAGGTTAAATGCTTTCCCATGTTGCATGTGTCACTTTCCTAAATGTACATGTATAGTGAAATTACCAGAAAGTCTATGAAACTTTATTCCTACCTTCTCTCTGCTAAAGTAACCTTTGTGTGACACTAAATTTGTATTGGCAGGGAAAAGATTAAGAATCAACCAAGGCTTCACTTTATATATAATATGACAAGATATTCTTTTAGTCTTTTGATAATTAAAGATGTTGAAGCTTGGATGCTAACAAAAGTAGGTGGTGCCCAGGCTTATTCTAGAAAATGCTGAAGTAGTGTTTGTCCAAATGTAAGTCATTGTTTGTCGTAATGAAATAGAAAAGGGAGATTTCTAAATATAGATTTATTGCCCAAGCAAACAATAAGAGAGAAATGCAGAATGATTTAATTTCACTACCAATGATGATAGGGGAAAACCAGTGCAGACATTCGTGGACAGAAAACATTAGCACAAATCTCCTGCAAATCAAGACTATTTCTTCCACAGTTAACTAGTTTTTCAAATTCGAAATAGAATAGCAATTGAGGTACCATAAATCGTAAAGAATGGTGACATTTCATCGAGTTTGATAAATATGTTTTTGTGTATATTTGTGTGTGTGTGTGTGTGTGTGTGAGTGAGAGAGAGAGATAGAGAGAGAGTAAAAGAATGACCTAATAATATAATAATTATGTTTCAAGATATTGTATTTTCCTGCTGACAAAAGCATTGAAGCTTAAATCACAATCGTTCTATTTTAGTGGCATCAAGAAATGCCATAAACAGTAGTTACATAACCTCTTAATTGAATAGAAAATATTGCTTCCCTTATATAATGCGACAATCTTATTATATTAGTCTAGATGATTAAAACTATTGAAGCATGAATGACAACTTTGCTGCCTTTTTTTCTAATTGGCATCAAGTCGTGTTTCGGAACAAATCCAAGTTATGCCTCGGGGGCGTGTCATCCGTTGAAGATATTAACATGATAATCAACGATACCAGACACCCGCATAACCAAAAGGATTTTGAAAAATGGAAGTAAAAGTTTGCATGAGATTATATCTAGATGAAAATATTGTGCCAAGGAAACTTGGTTTGAAATTGAAGACGAAACATTTCCTCTGCACGATTAACCTAAAAGTAATATCACACATGCACATGCTCATACGTATACATATACATACACATGCACAGACATACACAGACATACATCCATCCATCCATACACACGCTCAAACACATTCACACAGGCACACATACACAATGACACAGTCACACATTCATATAAACCTGTTGTCACATACGCACACTAAGACATGACGCACACACACTATATATATACATACCCACTAATGCACAGATACGCAAATACGCAGACATACAAACACCCAATAAGATAGTATGTCTTTGCAATATGCATCATATCCCATTATATACATATCCTCACGATACAGAAACTTTAACATTTTGTAATCAGCGGAAATCTTATTTTGCAGTAATTATAATCTTATCAAATCTGATTCACGGTTCAGAAAATTAGAAGTGACGGCCATAACCCATCTTATCCGGCAAGGTGACATCTAATCATTTCCAAGTGATGTCTGGGGCCCGGAAAAATTACATTGCAATAATTAAATGTCAGACGGAATACCCAGGTTGTTGAAGTTATCAAGTACGATGTAGTGATGTGTTGGCGTTTAAGATATTCCATTAAAGACGGAGTATAAGTCATTTCAGGAAAATGCCCCTACAATTCTTTCCACTGTTACTCCTTGTAAATTTTTAAGTTGTTTGTTCTTCATCTTTATTGTTCCTTCAATGAAGTGAGTACGGTTTAAAAATAGTGACTAAGTGCAGTTTAAACTTTATTTACACAGTCTACTATGAATATGAATTTTCCACAATATTTTGCTTTTTAGTTTATTAGTGAGCATACTATGGATGTTTAACAGCGTCACTATGTTGATACGATTCGCTCCATGTTTATACTTACAAATTGTGTGTGTACCCAGCAATCTCAGATATTAATGAAAGTGTGTATCCATATTCAATAAGAAAGTATTTTTCGACCATAGTGGTTTAAGAGCTGTCCACTCAGAAAAGAAATTTTTCGGTGTATTCATTCAATAGAAACTCGTCACTTGAATTTTTACCGACATATCGTTGATGATTGCTGTTTAGTCATATTAGACTCAATCAATGCTTATGATACACATCCATGTGTCGATAATATAACGTCGTTGATGCAAGTCGTGTTCGTGGCTTATGTTTCGTCGCGACCTCAGAATCCTCTCCCATGCCACTGATGCACTCTTGATACCTACATTTCGGCGGCAATCTGCGCAAGCGAACCGGCAAAATGGAGCTAGATGCGTGAAAAAGATAGAAACGGGAAAAACGTCTAAGTCCCTTCCAATATGTGACCGCAGTACATAGGTTTATAGGAGCTAGGATAGAATCAAATTGAAAAAGTGAAAAATGTCGGGCTTTCATCTATTCAAGGCATTTCCTCACTCTTTGTCATAAAAGACTCAATGTCAAATGTTCAAATGTTCGAAAATATGAAGGGGTAATATATTTGTTACTGCTATGTGAAGGCTGAGATAGATGTCATACTTTAAAAATGACACTTGGAAAACTTGAGGGTATTGACCGAGCTTTCATTTATGCCATTCCTAAATCATTGTTACGACTACAGTGATGTAGAGTGTCCATAAATGATAAAAGGTAGACTATTTGTTACTGCTATGTGAAGAAAACGATAGACGCAATACGTTACAAGAATGAAACAGGGAAAACATGGGAGCATTGACCGCATTACCATTTATTCTGAGCCTTTCTCAACTCAGTCACCACAAAAACAGGAGTCTAAAGTAGACAAATATCCATACATGATAAAATGTGAGCTATTTGTCACAGCTAGCCGCAATAACACATTGTGCAGCTAAGCTTCTCACAAACTATAAAACAGTAGTATTTCTTTACTGTCTTCTCATTGTCTTCTTTATCCCTGCTCTGGGTAATCCGTACATATTTGACAGTACTTATCAGAACAGCCATTCTTTAAGCACCATGGCGAGAACAGAATACACAAATCAAGAAAACAATATCATTTGTTTATTAGCTCTTTCTACCGTCTTCCCATTCTATTTACTCTTCTTCTGTGTAATCCAATATATATATGTCTACGTCACAGTTTTTCAGAACAACCGTACTATCAGCACCAAGGGGAGCAGACCATTCAAAAAGTAAGGTAAACAATATCCTTTGTTTGTTAGCTATAATTTTACCATCTTTCCAGTCTTTTTACTCTTATTCTAAGTAATCCAATATATATGCCTGCGTCACCGTTTTATTTCAGTACAACCGTACTACCAACACCAAGGAGAGGGAAAACAATATGCCTTGTTAATTAGCTGGATCTTTCGGTCCATCCATGGTCGTGCTTTACGTCTGTTCTCAGAAATCCACACATATGTACATGTTAGATCAGCACCAGTTCAAGTAGAGGAAACAAAGCCAAGAAAACAATAGCCTTTGTTTATTAGCTGGGGTTTTGCAGTCCACCCATGGCTAGACTTTTGTCCCTGTTCCAACTAATCCACACATATGTACTTGTCAGAATAATGGTACTATTAGCACCGCTGCAAATAGAATGAAAACAAAGCTAGGAAAACAAGAGCCTTTAAGTTTGATTATTGGCTGTATTTTTACGGTCTATCCATGGGCTTGCTTTGCCCCTGTTCTACGTAACCCACACATATGTAAGTGACAGAACGGCACCAGTGCAAGTAGGGAGGAAACAAGGCCAGGAAAACAGTAGCCTTTGTTTAGTATTAGCTGTCCATCCATGGTCTAGCTTTTGCTCCCATTCTAAGTAATGCACACATATGGACGTTATAGTTTCAGAGCCAAGGCAGTGCAACTATTCTCACACTGTCGTCTCTATTTCATGTCTAGGGCGTTGCTAAAACTTTACTCTCTCGATCTCCCATTCGTTTACTTATAGTGTATGATTTGAGTGTGTAACTGATAATAATCTCAATTTTCAAACTCATACCGAAGACTAATTGCAAGGGGACACACAGACACGATAACGTAAAAAGGTAAATAGAGTCGATAGATATATATGATGCTTCCACAGAGTATCACTGGCGGATTCGACTCCTTTTGAGGTAGCGGCTAATGAACAGTCTCACGTTTGTACTAATACGTGTGTTTTGTGATTTTAGTAGAAATGTACTTTTTCAGTGTTTTCTAAATGGTGTTATGATAATGCAGTGGTATTACAATAGACGGGAAAACGGAATAGGTATAACAGCAGATAGCCATGATTAGTCGTAATGAACGTAAACATTGAAGGAATATAATATAAGAAAAGATTTTAAGTTCTTGTTTTTCATAGTTTGAAACGGTCCCCTTTGTGATATCTCGTCGCCCATCCGTTTGCAACAATCCCCCAAACACAATGCATTAAGCTTCATGCCGCCCTCTCCTTTTTGGCACAAGGATTGTAGATCAAACATTGAGATTGCTTACAAATTGCATAATTTTTCACCCTGGATGAATGTCTTCTCGCGGAGGCTCTCCTTTTTCTCCGCCCTTTTAAACCCGAACTGAAGAGAGCCGATACATTCAACCCACGTTCCCCCAACTCACTCAGACACCGCCAGCTTTTGATATCTTCAATTATTGAGTTCAGATCCGCTCTGATGGACAAAAGCAGTTCTTTCATGCGGGGGTCCGTGGCTGGTAAATGATACTCCCCAAGTTTGCCCAAGTCATTTGAAGGTGTCTCTCTGACACCGGTGCATTTGTACACGCCGTAAAATGTTATCGATCAGCACTTTGTAGATTTTATTTCCCTCAATGATCTCTTAACTTCGACGGGAATTTCGCATTCCACTCAGCGCTGCAGTATGTTGATATGGCTATCAGTTTTTATGGCATAGAAAGCCAGCTATCTACTGTACTGCACATGAACTGCTATCTTATACTTGTTTCGATTCTTGCAATATCATCTTCACCTTCAAATGGAGATCACAGCAGATATTATCCATTTTACTGGTTGACAAGTACAGATGGTGCTGATAGTTGTTATTTGAGCGGTGACAAGGTACCCTGTTTGTTATGCAGTCTGTCTTACTCTCAAAATCAATCAGTCGTAAATAGTCACTGCAATTTGATGGAAAAAAATCATCACTTGCTGCTTGCAAAAAAGTAACCTTCACCTCTGCTTGTTCTGTCATCCAGTAAGTTTCCATATGCGTTAAAATGTGCCATTTGGAGAGTTTCCAAGTCTGGACTACATTACCTCAATAACGTTGCTCTACTTTCCATTGCATAGAAATATCACGTTGTTACGCCTCTTTAGTATCAGTATAAATTGACTCTGCTCAGTTATTTAATTTATATAGCTTATGTAGTATATAGAGGCAGGTGATGCAACTGTTGCAAACTTCAAATGGAGAGCCTTAACTTAAGAAACAAGCTAAGCTTTAATTTCCTGTCTTAAAAATATATTAAGTATAGATGCGACAAGTGAATTATTATCTTTTGTTTTGCTGAATCTACCGCGGAGAAAGATATAATAGCTAATGATGTTGCAGCGATTTATTCTTTTTTATCCTACCACGGAAATCATATAATATAAAAGCTGAAGTCGCCGAGTAGGCTGACATTGAGTGATGTGAAATCTGTGCACAGTTTATGAATTCTGGCAAACTGACCCTTAAGAGCAAAGGCTACTGTCGTCCAAGCACGTTTTAGGCTGTTTCAAATTTTGCCTACCCAGCGTTCGGTCATGATTTACGATGCATAGCTCTTTTATTCGACTTACCACGTTTATGCTTAAAATATGTACGTTTTACTATTATTTTCTGTCGAAAATGAAGTGTATGTTGTTTTAGACTGTTCACTTTTTACATGTGCACAGAAACCTCTTTTAAGTGTCCTTCAACTAGACCAGAAATATGCACACGTAGCAAAAACTAGCTTTAAGGTATAATATTATGTCATCTAGAAAAACTCTGTAAATCTGTCTACACAGTCATGTTTTAAGAAGTTTTAAGAGACTTGGCAGCCATAGATTGAATATAGTATAATTTGTCTTTTCTTTTCTTTTATCCAACCTTATGCACTTGACTCATGTTGGGCATGCATATGCGATAAAATCAATTGTAGTTGTGATTACAAGATAGTCGGTTTTCGAACGTGCGTGAAAACGAGAACAATTTTGCAAATAGGTATTGTATTCAACGGTTCTTGCCTCTACACATTCGGTGCGGTTTCAGTTTATTCATTTTACCATGCCAAAATATACATCTCGTCTCCTGGTGATTTTCAATGAATCCTTGGGGGAGAACCCCGACATAAATATCATAACCTTGCACCAAAAGGTCAAAGTCGACTAAAATTAATAAACCTTAACAGATAAGTAAAAATCGTAACTAAATAAAATTGGGAATAAATCAATATGATATAGAATAGAATTTACATATGTTCGTCAGGACATCAAATCATAATAACAGGAAATGAGACAGTGGATCAATTTCAAAGTAAAATAACTATATTGCTTCAACAACTAGGATTATATAACACTAAGGTGATGTTCAAGATACCATGATATTTCACAGTCCTTATCTGTCACTTTTTGTTTGTGAGACAGACTATAACATGTAAGCGGTAGAAAAGACAGCATTTGAAAGAGCTTTTGCCGACAAAAATAGCCTGTACCACATCATACGATCCCTTGCCCCATATCCTGTCTTCTGTCAACAGCATACAGTTTTAATATATAAGTTTTACAGATAGGAAGACCTTTTATATTTCTACTCTTATATTTGAATCTCTTTTCATAGACCATGAACATGAATACATCGAGTTGGAAACATGCAATGACGAATTAATAGTGGAGCCAGTGCTAGTAAAGTCCTGACATTGCTAGACTTAAGTATCTAAAGGATTCATACACAATCTGATTTAATGGTTTTGCAATTTTTGCTCTTCGAGTGCAATTAGACACTTTTGCCGTTACGCAAACATAAACTTGTTTTCTTTGATAGATAACACTCTAACAATATGATTTTCTGAAATTTCAAGACTGAGTTTAAATTCCTCTTACAAATGAAAATCAGGTTGAATTAACAATTTGAATTTTTAAACAATTTTCAATAAAATGTAAGTATCTACATTGCTAGTTTTAGACTCTTCAGAGCAATCTTTTCAGTCGTTAGATAGAAAACATAGCGTGATTCACGTCATATAAGTCAGCAAAATACAGCGTTACAACATAAACACTATTATACACGCTTTATCGCCACTGGCTATGACATCTAAACGACAACATGAATATAGTATATGTCTATATACATACACATTTGCAGTGACATTACAAGTATGTATATTTATATACCTCTGCATGATCTTAATACGTATATTCCTTTAGTGTCGACACGTGTAGCTTACTTTTGTTTTATAGCGTTTGTTGTAAACTATCTCGTGCAGTTACTCAAGTTGGTTCTCTAAATTTCCCTATACTACGCTCGATGGCAATGTAAGGGTTATTGCATAGGGCAGTGCGGTGCTATTTTCAACCATCAACCTGTGAGCTGATGTCTTGCTGTTTTAAGCGGCAGTTAAAATCTCATCTTGCTTGCCTGATAGGGTAGGAAATAGTTTACGAAGTCGGGATGTTCCCTTTGCAAGGACAGCTCGTATAACTGGCAGGGAATTAATAGAAAGGGCATTTCCTTTAGCTCGTAAGCGTATAAATGCGGAGGGATAAGACCACCTAACAACATTGGTTATGGCACCAGGTGGACCATCACTTGGTCTAGCCATAAACTGGGAAACATATGTACCTCTGAACACTTTGGCCTCTACGTAACCCCCACTAACGTAACTGGGGAATGACAACAATTCCAGTCCTCTCCTAGTTATTATTGCTGGGCTACTCCTTCTAGGGCTATTGCAGCCGCAAATTGCCGTATCCACGATTTCCCGCAAGTCTTAGTATTGCGTCCAACCAAAGATTGGAACTAATCTAATGTGCACGGCTTCTCCAATGTTTTTAAAGAAATGTGGCAATTGTCTGTCTCGCTTCAGCGGTCCCGGTGGTCACCTCTGGACAGTCTGAGAGATTCGGACACGTGTCCTTCATGCCTGTACAATTTCATTATACGCCGGGGGTGGGGCTGATGACTCGGAAGTCGTCCCTTCTAGTTCTGACGGCAGGGGCATGTCTTCGCTCTCGGGGCTCGTCGTAATAGTCGAGGGGGACGGCTTCAAAAGGGCCCGTGACTGTTCGGCGCGTGCCTGCCGGTCTTTGTTGCCGAGTCTATTCGCAGACAACGTTTCGTACGTCCGCTTGGCTTTAACAGGGTTGGGAGACCTGGAAGGGAAAGGGAGACGGAGGGAAGTTATCAATGTCATTTTTACGCCTGGAGCCTTTTTTTAAGCAGACCAAGATTACAGCCTGACCTCCTGCTGAGGATATTCGCAGGGCGCTATCTGCAGTTTGCGAAACTAATTATACCGGAAATCATTCTGCAATGCCGCGTCGGATGGACGGAGTGGCTGGAATACTAAGCGATGTACTTCATTCCATCTTAACGACCAGGAGACCACAGCAGTTGATTTGGTTTAACGATCGGTTCTAGCCCCACGGCCAGAGACATTGGTGATTGCCAAATAACGCTTCCTTGAACGCCTTGTTCCACAACGAAATTTGAATGATTTCTGCGTGGGTTGAATTAAAAGCTGGCTCGCAAATTATCGGCGACAATTAGCTGTCCCTGAATTGGCTGGCTCCCGTCGAGCGCTTGGGTCCGCATGGACCGATCCCGTTGTTGCGCAATAATGTGTTTAACACAACGGATGCGTAGCGAGTTGTTCCTCTTGTCTTAACATGGTTCTCATCGTAAGGATTCCTCTAGACCTGACCACTATCTACCTTTGTTTCTGGTCTATTAAACACCTTCATTGGTATTCTACAGACAGCAGTTCCCGGAAATGAAATCTACAGAGCTTTTCTAAGCCGCACTTCTAGTATTTACTGAACGCTGAGCTGGCTTATGTTACTTTCAATTCCCTAAAGGATGATAAAAAACTCTTTCTTACCTTCCCTCTTTTTCTTCTTCTTCTTTTCTCTTCCTGTTTCTTCTGGCCACGATGTACACTTTGAGAAGCCACACCCCTATCATGACCAGCACGAAAAGTCCGAAGGAGAACAGAACTGCGCCCAGAGCCCTGTCCTCCAGCTTAAGCCCGCGTCCTAAACCCAGGATGATACAAATCACCCCAACTGCCGTGAACACCATAAGGTGGACCTTCTTCTCGTAAGGGAACCACCAAGATTTGTTTTCGGGCTGTTGTGCTCTGGCAGACCGCTCGCGTAAAGTGTCCCGCCTGCGCTTCTCCTTCTCGGCGTCAGACTTGGGGTCCTTCTTGTCCTTCCCCTTCCCATCCTTGTCTCTGCCCGACCGCGGGGACCCTCCCTGGCGCGTGGTCTGGGGGATCTTGATGTGGTAGTAGTACCCCGGCATGGTGAGGGAAGGATTGCGGCATCCAAGATGCCGGGAAGACGCTTCCTCTCTGTGAGTTGTTGCACGTCTGCTGGAATATCCTGCCTATTTACCTGGCGGCCAACTATGACCTGCCAGAGGCGGGGTAGGGATTTCTGTCTCTGCCGCCGGCGCCCAACCTCAACTGGCAACAGTCATCAAGTCGGAAGTTCGCTCAGAGGGGGGAGCCAGCTAGATCACGTCTATTGGGTCTACCAGTATTAAATAAACGGGATGATCCTAAACGACGACCCGACGTAATAACGACTTTACACGAGGATGCCCGAAACGAATAACTGGAGGAGGAGGAGGCAAGTGCTGCGGTCGACCTTCGCCAAGGTTGGTTGTCGGGTCAGGAAATTTCGCCATCTTTCTGGCATCAAGTTCGGCGTTTACGCTCTATCATCCGAGGTAATGGCGACGGGGGGACCGTCCCGTAATGTTTCACGGTCGGCCCGGAAATGTTCTCCCCTGGTCCTAAAAGCGGCCATCTTTTAAAGATGGCTGCCAAAGCGTGGTCTGCCGTCGTTTATCTTGTCTGCGCCCTTGCTACTAATCAGAACATAATCCACCGAGCAGATTCTCTCATTAAAACCGATCATACGTCATGCCATAGGTAATGAGGCGGAGCCAAAGCGTTTGATTGAATTTAGAGTACCAACTGCATACATCAATCCACTCAATTATGGAACTTTATTTCTCCTCTTTTCAAACACTTTCGAAATTTTAAATTTGATGACCGTTACGACCGTTACATGCATGTCGTGTTTGAATCGGTATTAAAGGAGAGGTAGGCCCCCAATCGGGGTGCTGTTGGTGAGGATTAAAGTGCCGGCGGGTAGGCATCATCTACTGCTTTAAAGTTGCATCTTGAGGTCGCGGCACGTCTACCGCGCGTTGCCCGCAGCATTTGTAATAATGTCATCACAAATACGCCGTCAGCTATCAATTACACGGTATTATTTCTCGATTAGAATGTCGGTTTTTGAAATAATCAGAGCTGTCGTCAGGGCTTAAGTGCGACGAGACGGTGTTAGGTGCGCTGCAGAGAAGGGGGACGGGAAAATCAGCTACTCCGAACGCGTGTCAGAGGAAAAAAGTGACCTCATCATTTGTGCCAGGAAAGGTCAGCTGCTGCTCTGGAAAACTCTATTGGAGAATCCGATCCCGATTGGTTGCGCAATGGCCGGGCATTTAAGTTGTAAAACACGCAGTATGCAAGGCACAGTCATGGAATACATCACGCACAAGATGTATACATCCAAAGAATCCGTCTCAAATCCCAACACCTTTCCCTAGCGATACGAATTCTTTGTCTTTTTTGTTCATTTTCGAAAAACTATGCAGACGAGGATTACTGCATTACGCCCACCTAGCGTCATTTTAAACCACAACGCTTAACATCAAAGTATTTCAATAAAGCTATCTGATCCTATCGTTGAGAGATTGGCATTTTGTCAAGCTCATCTCCCTGTCGTTCGTATTCTTTTTACGTATTCTACTTAAGTACGGCAGTATATACCCTCTATAAAGTACTGATGGCCTATAGTGAATGGGTCGATTCCTCCTCTTGTATTACTTGTAAGGGCGTGTGGCACCGACCCATGCATGAAGCCAATGATTTTCATCGGGTTAATATTTAATCGGCTTGTCAGGGCTTTACGCAGGTAAAAGACCTAGTACCAGACAACCATTTGGTGCCCTAAAAGTCAAATGGGCCCCTCTGGATATGGAGGAGCTTGGCTCTCTTTTCGGTCAATAAAGCGGACGCCTTACTAGCCGACGGGACGTGACTCTATTTCAAGTTTTTGCTCCTCGTTTGGTGCCCCTTCCTGCCCTCCCCTCGCCTCAAATAAAACAACAGATAATGAATGGCTTCATAGGAGACAACAGAAAAGTAGAAACCAGGGACAGAAATCATTGTTAAGTTCAAATGACCTTTACCAATGCTGAAAGATTAGTACCTTAGAGTAATTAGATGGATAATTTCGTTTGGTGCCTCCCCTTTATCTGTTGTCTTCATATGAGACAACAGATAAAGTAAAAGCCAGGGTTAGAAATAATTGCTAAGGTTTGTTCCAATGGCCTCTACTAATGGTGAAGAATTACGGTAAAGTAGTTTAATCAACCATTTATCAATATTCAAACCAGAAATGTTTAAGATATCGGCATGGCAAGACATAAATGTCTTATTTAGACCTTTTGAGAGTTTCTTATATCAGGTGTGCGAAGAATTCTTAAAAGACTGAGAAAGGAAGACTTAAGTTATATAAGTTATTTAACGCCAAAGCAGATTCAAGTCAAGTCAGCAAAGTGAATAAACAGTCACTCTCTAAAATGATATATATGGCTATAATGACGTTTGTATTTTAAACACACATAAAAAGTTATATTCAATACATAGGCAAATGTGACATCCTAGCATTGTCACAGTGCTTTCTCTGGTCATTGGATATCGTTGCAGCGTATAACATTGGGCCAAGAAATCGAGTATTCAAGCTGAATGTATCGAATACTATCCTATTCCAACTGCCAACTGTGATACAGATGTCACTATTGGGTGGTCGATGCACTCGATGGACAACGGTTCTTCCAATGTTTTTCCCCGCTACATGGTACTCGTAGGATGGCTATCAATCAATTATAGTATTCTAATCGGTGTAGACAGTTGTTTAGACAAGGTTCACCAGATAATAATGGTTTAACTGTGGATTTGCATGGAAAGTGCTTTGGAAAGTAAAACTAGATCGTGGCGGAAGATGTCATTGGAAAGGAAGAGCAATTTTCGACTCATAGATTCCAACGTCGATTAAAGGGATTCTGTGTAAATGGACCGGTTAGGACTCATCAGCTCTGGCTGTTCAAGCGTTCTGTCATTCATTTTCCAGAAGAGATAAGGGTCCATTTTAAATAGTAAAAGCCCCAATCTCACATAGCCGATAGTGGCCCTTCCGACCTTCTCTCCAGACCATGGCTTGGAGTTAATCCTTGTCAGATATGGCCGGACCGTGGCCTCCCGACCTTCTACAGACCTTGCGTTGGTTGGGGGTAAGTCGTGAGCAAGTTTTTTTTTTGTGGTCGGTAGTCGGTCGGTGAGGTTGTACCAATTCTTGTAGAATACATCTGTCCATCTGGATATGAATTTCGAGTCAAAGTCGGCAAAGTCATATTCTGCTCGGAGGCAATCAGAGGAGCGAACTGGTATAATGGATTCCTTTATTCTGCGTTCAAGCTAACAGAGGCATATTTTCATATTTTTTTTCAAATGACGCTACGGTTGCTCTAAATTAATATCTTTACCTTTAGAAGTTATTTACGCCACCGATAGAACGTATCCCCAACCAAATAAAGAAAAACTACGTGATCAACTGGTGCATACGTGCACAGGATTATGTGACGTCATAGTGCCAACGTTGAGAAAAGAACGTAGGCCAGCAATGATTGAATAGGTTTCGAGAACCAAAACAATGAATAGCTAAACGACAGTTAAAACTGTCTCTTATTTTTCAGCCCGAATGCCAGACTGTTCCAGCTGGGCCTATGCAGGCCGGCTCCTCGGCTCAAGGGCCAACATACCCCAAGGAAATTTTGCCACAACCACTTTAAGGCCTTGTCATAAATCCTTAGCTAAGCAGCTCTTGGCGCCCTGAAGCCAAAGAGCTGGCTTGTGTAGGCCATGAAAAGCGTCTGTCACCTAGGATAATCTTTTTTTTGTTAATTAGTGTGTGTAATAATCTTATTTTTTTAATCTGTCGGAGACCAAAACCTCCGTTCATTCCATCATCTGTTGATATCATATGAATGCAACAAACCGTTGATGACCTCCTATAAAAGATGCCAGACCGCTAATGTAAATATAAATATTTAATCTTAAACCGCGAACCTTTTCATGGGGCAGCAGGTGCTATTATGTAATACATTCGACGGACATAAATAAAATCGGCATTACGTATTATAAGATGACGCTAAGCATGAAAAACAAAAGTGACCAGCGAACTTAGAAACGACAGTGAATCTGAGTGAAATAAAAATACTTGTTAGGTATTTAATAACATGATGTATTCTGTACCTTTGTGATATTTTGTCTGACCCTTACCTCCTCCCTCATGACCTCAATGAAAAGCGGCCTGCAGGCCGAATTGAGTTTGACATGAATAAACAAGGGTTCAAACAAACAATACCAATTTGATTTCTCATGTACATTATGTCAAAAGGAATTGCTCCCGTCGACGTAGTAAATGTGTGGACTTCTTAATGGCTCCTTGAGGTCCTTAATCCTCGTGTAGCGTGATTCCTTAGAATCCACAGCCTTCATGTATTATTTACAAGGGCTAAATACTTCACACTCAAGATTAAGTATGCAGACTAAAGGAAAGAATCATCGATTATGAGTCAAGTTTTCGGCGCTCCATCTTTTTCTTGTGTTCTCTCTTTCCTGGAGGAGCTGTACTGAATAATTCAACTATCAACGATTCTGAAGCTGTGAAGGTTCGACAAAGTAGAAAATTGAAACCGTAGCTTCGAAAAAAAAGTGTAAGCCTTACCCACAACTGTACTTCAACCTATCTTCTTTATTTCATTTTATTTTATGAATTATGCATTTTTTTTCATTTTCCTTGTTCTGTTCATTATTTTCACAGTAATGTAACCCATTTAATGCTTTACGCTTATCTCACATTGCGCTGAACACAGTTAGATCTGATTTTCCGTCCTGCCCTCTCCTAATACATGGGGCGAATACTGAATATTTCACAAACATTTATTCTGGCCTTTAGCCTGATTTATTCTCTGCTATTGATACACAAAGACTGAGAGGAATACTAACTTCCGTTAGGTTACAGATGCGAATTTGTAGCTTGCCCCCTTACAAATGGCCCTACTGTTGGCAATAACAATGAGATAATGTGTAACTGGGTTGTCACGACAAAGATAGGTTAAAACGATGGTTAATAAGAATAGTTATGTTTTAGAAATAATGATGATTAGGTTCTGAATATTCTAAAAGCCTTCGGTCTGTCTCTGCTGGCAAAATCAATCTTCGTGTAGATCTTAGAAGAAATGCTTGTCAGACAAGAAATCGCATACCTTCGTGAACTTCTTGTTTTATTCATTATTGTCTATTCCACGCTTATGACTGTCTTATACATTTTACACATTTTACCACTGGCTCTCACGAGGCAGAGGCATGTACATTGTAGGAAGTTAAAGACAGTAAATGAGATAACATATTCTGGGACCTTTCTGGGACCTTTGACCTAGCTTCCTGTCAGAGTTCCTGACGTGCTTAGCATTTGGGAACCAGCCACTCTAGTGCATCAAATATAAGGACACGTAAGTAAACAAGTAGACAAACAGGCACACTGAAAACAAAACAATAAACGCCTTACAATGAGGTAAAAAAAGATGAACAACTGGAGAAGGTAGATTCTCCCTTCCGAGATAAGTTTGGATATTAAGCAAAATAATAAACGCGTGCAGCAGGACTGATGTTGAAGTGAGTGCCGGAGAGTGAGAGGTCAGGGCACGGAGGGCGCTCACGACATTATGATGTTTTGCGCAAGAGGAAGCTATCAATATGGTATGTCAGTAAGAAACATAAAATGCAGCTTGATATCAGGTTGAATTGAGTTTCTGATCATTCTTGATATCATATCATACAAAATGTGTACGTTTTCTTGTCCTCTTTGTCCACGCTACTTGGAAGTGTTGCATTCACTGCCCGTAGCGTCAACTACTGTCAGCGCGCTTACCTTGTATTTGCAAGACAGTTAGACCTTCTCAGAAGAAACGTCATCCATTAAATTTGAGGAAGCATTGACAAGGTGTAAAACTGATAAGATTTGTCATACTCACTTAGGTGACATTTAAAACAGGTTCCGTCAGTCCCACCTTTTATTGAGTTGGATACTTTCTCCATTTTCAAGACCAATCATAACCATGGAAATTGCACGTGATAGTTGAATGAAGAAGATGTAACAACATTTGTCAATCATCATGACATGTTTCATCCATTCTTTCCGTTTTTAAGACACTTTTCTTATTCAACGTGTTTGGGAGAAATACAAGTAAATCCATTAAAATCATAAGGGTATACTTGTTATGTTTCACGTGTTAAGATGTAAGAAAATGCTTTTACGTAAGTCTGAACATGTCAAGTATACCATCTTTAAACGCTGGTTAAAATGTTTGTAAACTGGTTTGTACTCTTGGATTATGAATTGTACACATCAATAAGCCGAGATGCAATTTTTAGCCTGCTTCCTGGCCAAATAGATAAGAATCCCCTCATTTCACGTAGTTCTGATTTTGTAGCCTTACATCTTGCCATGCCTAAAGTGCATACGCTATCGTTGTTCGTATAATTTGCCCAGGAGGGGGCCACGTATGGGGTCGGTGGTTGAGAGAGCTTGATGGATGGGAAGGGTCGGGGAGATGGTAGAAAGGATGGCCCTATTGTCACCAACTCTAAGACTGTGGAACGGGGTTACATTTGCCACGGGAATACACAATTAGAGACATGATCGGAACGATAAGCAGTCGTTTTCTAGGAGGAGGGCGGCAACTTCCAGCAGAGGTTTCTAGATCGTGCTGCTAGCTACAGAAGCTGCCAGACCAATACTTTTTTTTCAAACATGGTAGTGTCTTGCTCAGCTTCAGAATTAGCCGAACCTGCTACGTCATGGCTATTTTTACAGACGAAAGTGTCTTGCTCACATACAAAATCAGGGATGCTGCTATTTCATCATCATTCTCATACATGATAATGTCTTGCTCGCCTACAGAATCAGCTGATGTTGGTACATCATCATAATGATCAAATAAATGCACTTTTCATCTACAGAATCAGAAAAAGCTACTACATAATTACCATTTTCATACACGTTTCTCACCTCCAAAATCAACAAAAGCTGCTATATTCTCATCATCTTTCATCATCATCATACATCATCTAAGCGTACATACTTAATATATGTAAATGTCTTGTTCACCTACAGAAGTTGCAGATATTGTTATATCGTCATCATTTTTTTACATGTTAATACATTACTTAGTTACGCACTAGCAGATGCTGCTATATCATCATCATTTTCATAAATTGCTCAGCTACACAATAGGCATTTACTACTTTTTTTCTCGTGGACATTGTCTTAGGAATAGAAGCAACATATAGTGCTTTGACCTAATCACCCTGCTCAGTATTGTGTTGACTGTTGTCCACCTCCATAGCAAGGAGATACCGCTTCATTGTAATTATCTTTCTCGTATATCATACACTTTCCACCAACAGAATCAGTCACTGCTACTCGTTTATCATTACATTTATACACGTTTATGTCTTGCTCAGCAGCAAAATCAGCAGAAACTGCGTTATCAGTATCATTTTCATTCATGTCAATGTCTTCCAGAGCTACAGAGTCAGCAGATACTGCTACATTGTCGTCATTACATGTTGTTACATCATCATCATTTTCATACATGCCAATGTCTTGTTCACCTCCAGAATCAACAAATGTTGCTTTGTCATCATCATTGTCATATGTGTTAATGTCTTGCTCAGCTACAGAAGCAACAGATGTTGCTATGTCATCATCATTGTCATACACGTTAATGTCTTGCTCACCTACATTATCAGCAGAAACTGTTACATTATCATCATTTTCATACATGTTATTGTCTTGATCAGCTACGATGTCAGCAGATACTGCTACATTATCATCATTCTCATACAACATGTTAATGTCTTGCTTAGCTACAGGATCAAAAGAAGCTGCTACGTCCTCATCATGTCCATACATGTTAATGCCTTGCTCAGCTGCAGGATGGGCACATGCTGCTACATCATCATCATTCTCATACACGTTAATGTCCTGCTCAGCTACAGAATCAGCAGACGCTGCTACAGAATCACTGTTTTCATACACAATGCCTTGCTGTCTTCTTGTCACAGTGGTCTCAGTTATTTTACCATTGACGGCGGCAGCAAAAGTGGCATGAAAATCTTTGTTCTTTTTCAGACGCCAAAGTGCAAGGATAATTCCAAAAATAAAGAGGACAGCCGCAGCGATACCAACACCAATAAGAACAAGCATGGGAATAGATGTCTGGTCATCATTACTTTCTGTATTGCCAGTTGTAAAAGAATCTATCGAGGCATATGGCTGAGATGGGGGGTAAAGCGTTGAGATTTGGACCCCAACGGATAGTATAGCAAATGAGGAGCCAGCATGGTTTGCTGCAATACAGGTGTACGTACCAGTATCTGCCGTGGTAGCATTTCTGATAATGACGGTGCCGTTTACATCCACAGTCACTCTTCCAACGTAATCTACAGTTACATTCAGTCCCGATGGGAGAATGACCGTGATGTGCGGTGTAGGAATCCCTATAGCTTCACAGACATAATGATGCGTTTCATTCTGTGCCAAAGTGCTATTTTGTCTCTCTTCAAACCTTAAGATTTTTGGTTCTTCACAGATGAGATCTTCTGGATTTATGTCTTTTAGCTGTCGCCCCAGAAAGTTTCTGGGCCCTCTACATGTGATTTTGTTTTTCAATTTCTGACTCATATTTTGCCTTAATGGGACCATCCTACAGTCACATTGCCAAGGGTTTTTGTTAAGAAATACTTCGTGGATGATCAATGACAGCTCATTAAACGCTAATAGCACCTCCAGTCGATTATCTCCCAGGAACAGATATTGAAGCTTGAGTAGATTAGAGAATGTACCAGGCTGAATATTAGTAATATGGTTGGAACGCAAGTACAAATTTTCCAGATTTCGTAGGTTCCGAAATGCGCCAGGCTGGATGTTACTAGTACTTATTCGGTTTGTACCCAAGAACAACTTTTGGAGTTCGGTCAGATATGAGAATGTGCCGCGCTGAATGCTGCCGGATATTTCGTTATTGTTCAGGTTTAGTGACGTCAACTGCTTGTACCTTGAGAAGTCAGACTGACTGAGAGATGGGATAAGATTACCTTTTAAATGAAGCGAGGTAATGTCATTAGATAGATCTTGAGGAACACTGATGAGTCTTTTATACATACAGTGGCAGGAACCTGAATAGCTGCTGCAGTCAGATGCTGCGAGTTGACCAGCTTCCTTCAAGATGATGAGCAGAAGAATGATCAGTCTCTTCAGATTGTAGCACATTTTCTGTGTCAAAAAGAGAGAATATGGTCCTTCATCATAATTCACTGGTTTCTGCATCTGCAATCGTGAAAATGCATTTTTCTTACAGCTGTGAAACAAAATTGTGATTATCTCCTTTAAGTTAAATCCATTTAATGTCAGTTATTGCATGTAATGATATCAAAAGACAAAGCCACATAGATGATGTTCAGACCATTCATAAACACTAGACTATCACCTGTCGAAATTTAGATTAAGTAAATGCTGCAATTTGGTTTGTCAATTTCCATATATATGTCAAAAATATTTAAAACTTCATTTTGCATGTCTTGGAGACATTTCAATGCTTTTTTTTTGCATTGGAGCAAGCTTTACATATGCCCCAATACTGTAATTGAGAGGACGATGGATGATGGTGATGATGATGCTGATGATGGTGATCCAGGGAGCGATACTCTTAATGCAGCTGGCGCAGGCCACTACGCAAAATTGATAAAATCGCTACAGATCCTTAAGACCTTCACAATCACAATAAATGATAATAAATGACCATAGAGTAAATAGATAGAAATTGATCCAGAATACAAAAAGGATTGGTCTAAATTTTTCCAATCCTTAAGAATACACTAGCTCGCCCGATCAATTGCAATTAGTACAACAAACCCTGCAGTTCACAAGATGCTTGCTATGAGGCGCTAGGCATCACTGAGATTGACGAGATTATCTTTTATGTTTACTTTGTATTTTCAAAATCCACAGTCTTATTCATTGCAGCATTCTCCTCGAGCTTATTAATACGGAAAGATGATATTGTGGATAGGAATTTGACTTAGAATCAAGGTTCCGAGTTTTCATCCCCAGCGGGCCCCATTTGTTTGCTCTTGTTGTGCAGTGAAATACCCACTTCTCCCTTAAGTGAAAATGAGAAGCTAGCTAGTACGATTACCATAGTGCCCGTCGATATAGTGGCACGAGATCACCCCGGCCTAACCAGTACTGCGGCTCATCCAGGGATTATTAGAAAAAGACACATTTTGTCCATCACGAATAGAATTTTTTAGGAATCGTAACGCAAGCAGTTCCGGTCCTTTCTAGGAACAAACATTAGGTTTCAGAAACTCAAAGAAAAAAGAGAACAAAGGAGGATCAAATTCTCGCCAAAAATCCTGCCCTGAAAGCTCTGTGTGTTCCACCAACATCCAATAAAACATAAGACCTATGTTGCCATGACATTGATTAATATGGAGATTTTGACGTGCTTTTTACGTTCTGCACAGACAATCTATTTTCATGAATCATGTCCATTCATTTAGTGGCAAATGGACATGAGTTTGCTTCTATAGTTACCGTATTTTTTCCAGTTGAACCGTCGGAAATTTGCTGAAAAGGCATTTTTCTAATTTTGTAATTTAGCAAATCATGATATACAGACCTTGCAAGATTACATTGATATTGTTAGATTAAGTACACATTGTAATGTCCAATGGAGGTACAAATATGTGTTTTTGAGGATGCAGAACATTCTAAATATGGTGAGCTGGATTAAGTTTGTCAAAATTGCCAAGACCAAAAAAGAAAGTACCCCCCAATCATAATCACAATGAAATAAAATATAAAACCACATGAGTATACAAGCGAGCTAGGCACATTCAGATTGCGTGTCCAGTGTATTGAAATAATATATAACTAGAGTTCCACGAACACATTATCTTCGCCAAATAATCAAGGCTTATTATGGAGAGTGATTGATATTTACGTGCTTATCACCCCCTGCAAATTTGATCATGCACCATACAATTTGGAAGTTATGATGGGGTGAATGAGTCCAGTCTAGATGGGGTTAAAAATCATTTGGTGGTACAGGACTAGTATATGTGTAGAGTGTGCTGATACAAATGTATAAGATAAAACTGGTCATGAAAAAATATAAGTATGTTGATATTATATGGGCCACAAAGGTTCGATATTGCAGTGTTGTAAGTTGAAAGTGATGATGAAATGATATAATCTTTATTCCATATTCAACATATAAACATATCAACATATCAACATATCATAATATCAACATATCATAATATCATAATATCATAAATTCATAATATTATGATATCATAAATTCATAATATCATAATATCATAATATCATAATATCATAATATCATAATATCATAATATCATAATATCATAATATCAAAATATCAAAATATCATAATAACATAATATCATAATATCAAAATATCAAAATATCATAATATCATAATATCATGATATCATAATATCATAATATCATAAATTCATAATATCATAATATCATAATATCATAATATCATAATATCATAATATCATAATATCATAATATCATAATATCATAATATCATGTCATGATATCATGATATCATATCATAATATCATAATATCATAATATCGTAATATCGTAATATCATAATATCGTAATATCGTAATATCATAATATCATAATATCATAATATCATAATATCATAATATCATAATATCATATCATAATATCGTAATATCGTAATATCGTAATATCATAATATCGTAATATCGTAATATCCTAATATCATAATATCATAATATCATAATATCATAATATCATAATATCATAATATCATAATATCATGATATCATAATATCATAATATCATGATATCATGATATCATAATATCATAATATCATAATATCATAATATCATAATATCATAATATCATGATATCATGATATCATAATATCATAATATCATAATATCATACCTCTCTAGCATAAATTCATGAATTCAAAAATTCATAAATTCATAAATTCATAAATTTGTACATTCATAAATTCATAATATCATTATATCTAAGCCTACTGTTTCACTTTTTTTTGGAGGGTGTTAGATTTGTGAGACCTGTTACTGTTTTTTCCTGTCTCTGTCTTAAATGTGAAACACCCTGGAGGGGAGTTCAGTCAGGTCCTGATGGGTAGCATGGGTCTGTTTTAAAGAGTATCCTGATTTTGAGGATGTTTTTGTCATTATCTGCGCAAGAACCTTTTCTTACTCTCATCTACGAAGGACTGTGGTCCACATCCAGTGTGGTATACAACTGCATTTTACAAACTACATAAAGCTTGGTATAATGCCTTCTGTAGTGCCTGCTGCTTGCACAGTTCCTTTATATTCATCGTTTTGACTTGTCCCGCACGGGGCCAGACCTTTCCTGTGTTTGTTGATATAAGCTCCGTCCCAGCGGGAGTGTCGTTTGGCCGGTGGTTTTTGAGGTCACCAGATATAGAGAGCATCAATCTAATTTGCACAGGCCTGCTGACAAGCAGGTGTTGTCCTTAGATATAGGTCGACAAAAGGTACTTAAAAATGTAATTTTAAACAAGCCTATTTCCCCACTTAATTAGACCCTGATTACAATTTCATACGTCTTTGTTTGTTAATCATTACCTCAATAACCTACCTGTCCAAAACAATGCAAATTCATCAAACCCTACCCGAGTTATTCGCCTCCAAAGGTAACATAAAAAAAAGGCCACTGCAGTTCTAAGCAAGCCACTAGGGGGTCTTAACTCACATCACTTACTCCCTGCCCCAAGAGCTATGAAATTTGACTACAAGCTTTCGGGGAATTTATAAACTTTCCTGATTTATTATGCAAATTATCGTCTTATTTGCATGACAAGTATTCAGTTATGTAAAGCATCGCCGAAACTATCCACATGCCATAAATTATGATAATCCGTCAATCCCTGCTGGAGTTATTCGTCTCCAAATGTATTAACAAAAACGCCAACTGCAGTTCCAAACGAGCAGCTAGGGGGCCTTAATTCCCACTACTCACTTACCGTCCCAGAAGCTATATACTACCAAAAAATCATGAACCTGACGCCTCCAGAAAATTTGGCCTCAAACGTTGAAGCTCCGCTGCAGTACCTCAAATACCCGATAGGAAGCCCATTATCGAACTTGACCTTCCTCTTTGACATCACTACCTATCCACGAAATATCATGCACAACCGCCAATACCTCGAGTTATGCTGGCGACATACAAACTCTCACACACTCAAAGCCTGTTGCAGTTTTGTAGGAAAGCGCCAAATAAATCATTTTTAAACTTGACCTCCGTTCCCACAATCTCTTCCAAACTACCAAAAATCATTGAGATCCATCAACGTTTCTGTCACTTTTTTTGCCTACATACAAACACAGAAAAATTAAAAGTCCGCTGTAGCATTGTTGGAAAACACCAGGTGAACGATTTTTGAACTTGACCTTCCTTTGCACAACCACTACACACCTACCAAATATCATGAAGATCCATTAAAGGTTTCCCGAGTTATGCTCTTGACATACATACAGACCCACGCAACAGCCGGCTCAACCGAAAACATAATCTACTCCGAGTTCCTCGGCGAAGATAATCACAGAATGTACCAGCCTATAAGATATACCAATCCGTCTTTGCCGAGACTCCTTATTATTCTGCTTATTTCGTTCTCGAAAAGGGAGCACTGATTATAGAACACAGAATCGTCACCTCATGACTTAAAATACCATCTCTAAACGCAGGATGGTGCTGGTAACATGTACTAGTCCATGTAATAGATTTATACAGGTAGAAATATGTTGATTTTTGTTTGCTTTATTGACTGTTACAACCCATGAAAAGAAACAAAATTGGACTGGTTTCTGAATATGTTTTCGGTGTGATCCATGTTTTCTAAAATCTGAGTGGTGTAGATGAAATTTGTTTGGGTGAGGGTGATTTTCAATGTTACTTCTATGCAGATGATTCGTGGCACTTACCTGGCTCAGACTAAGGTAGCAGACTGGAGTGAAGTCCTGGTTCATGGGCAGGTGGAAGGTCTCACGGCCGGCCTGGTAGTGCCTACGTCTCGGTTCAGCGCTGGCTCCGCTGGTGCTAAGGGTGTGGCTCGAAGAGGAACTTTTTCAAACGCCTATTTCTATCATTAAATTTGAAACTATAAATGCATGAATTTTCCAGGATTTAAAACAGTTTCTATATCTTGTCGACTTTGCTTGTGTGCAAATTACTCACGACTCGATGCATCAAAATTTCTCTAGCTATAGCAAGGAAATGTGGCCCCCGCTTCGCTGGTAGAATGTAAAACTTGGTGTAAAGTGAGACTATCCGCCTATTCCCTGCCTAGACCAATCTAGTCTGGAAAAAAACAAACCGTTTCAAGTATTCATCAAATGAAAAACTAAATCCGGCCTTTATCTCCACCTGTCATGCCCTGTGGTTTTCACCGCAAACGTCTAAGCTAGGTAACTATAAGACAAAGGACCCATGGCCTTTTTGAGGCTGTAGGAGCGGCGGATTGTTTAAATCTAGTTTGTCTCTGTCATGACGGAGCCCATTCTTTACTTTATTTCAATTCCCCAACCAAAGTCAGGTTCCCATGTAGCCATCCATCCGAAAATGCCTAGGAATCAAACCCGTGATCTCTAGACCCTATGTCCGCAAGTTTAACTTCTCGGCAATCGACGCCATAAACATCGTACCTGCATTGCGAAAATGAAATTGTAACTTAAGTATGCATCACTTCGATTGGTGTTATCGAAAAATAGTATTTTGCAGAGCCAACAGATTTCGATAGGGGGCGAGACTGAACAGCCCCTTAATCTAGGCAGCGTTGCCTTTTGATTATTTTTCTCTGACACTGTAAATATCTTGTCCTTTTAGATGTACATTGTAAAATGGTTGATACTTATTCATTTTGTTGTGTTTGAAATACGATCACTCTGTTTTTACCCCTTTCATCTTCTTCTGCCATTTGGTCAAATGGATCAAACTTTTTTTTTCATTTTCATGTTTTGAGAAAAACGACCTGAAATTTGGCACTGGAGTTAGAGTGGGCAAATAACACCAAACGTTTTATATTTATATGCACGGGTATTAAAACCAATTGAAATTATCTGACATTTCGCAAGGGGGTGCCTAGGGCTTTATTCACACATTTAGCATACAGAACTCATTTTTAGATTTTATGGTCATTTTCAGACCATAAATGTTTTTTTGTGGCTCCTAGGCCATGGTATTGAAACCAAATGACCTGGAAGTTTGTATGAGGGTGCATATACAAGTCTCCATTCACATTTTTAGCATACACTACTTTAAAGGTATCGTGACCTGAAGTTTGGCATGAGGGTGCTTTGAAGCACGTCAGTGTAGAACGTAAGTGTTTAAGGTCGTGCTCGCGTATTTAAGGTTAATATCTCGTATATAGGTTCATTTAGTGTTGTCCAAAGACATATCTTATGCAACGGCTGTTACTCCGATGCAACGTTGACCAAAAAGAACAAAATAGATTCGGTGGTTATAATAGGTTTAAATAGGTAAGTTCTGTTGGGGAGACGAGAGTGGGGATGATGTTGGGATAGTCCTTGTATGATAATTTTGGGTTGGTCCATCTCTGGAAATTGTTGCTTTGGAACAGTCCATTTTTTAATAGGGGGAGTAGAGTGAATTACAATGCATGATATCTATATGTCCGCAAATGTTGCCTTTCTAACATTATAGTCGAATTCTCTTAAGAAAATAACTCGATCATCAGCTACTCAATGTGTCCAGATCTTAGTTACGTGTATGGCGTACCTTATTGCATGTGCGTGTAAGCCATCTCACTGCTACGGACTGTTGACTTATCGATTTGGAGAAGTTGAGTTGTACCTAAGAGTCTGACTTGACTTTTGATCAGTGAAAACATGTCTGTACCTATGCCTGAATTTGGTACCGGTGTGTCCCTGAATGTAGACTATTGGGTTAACAGAAGGACGCCGATAAGAATAACAAAATGTGTAGCTCTTTAAATTAGAATATCATTGGCGAAAGAGCCAAATTCTCTCGCAATAAGCCGGTTTACGGCTTAAACGGTGCATATTTGAGGTCAAAAATGAAGGCTTCTAACTTGTATACATGTCCAGATCCGTTTTATAGGTTTTATAGGGGCCTTCAACTTTGACATACTACCCAGAACGCATCACAATGGGCATGCGCAGTTTGAATCTTGAACCGACTTATTGGTCTAGTCTATACCAAACTCCTGGGGTTGCCTGCTATGTGTAACTCTGAACAAGTGTTCCAACCTTTTTTTTGGGGGGGGGGACAATTTCTGCTACTTTTCTGATAGATGATATGATTGGTCTGCACGAGGCGCAACTATTATCCAGATCAGTAGGTCGCAACAATCACGCAAATCATGAGAGACATGAATGCCCTGATGACCTAAGCTTGAGACTGTCTCCTTGCTTGCTTTTCTTTTCATCAATACCTGAGTTGAAAATCTGATTGTTTCAACGTAACGTTCATGCAAATATCAATCACGAATCTTTTGGCTACGTTTCACAAAATAATTGATTCTTGCAATACTAGTGACCATATATATTTGCAATAAATCCAATAGAAAGCATTATACCAATGCTTAATCATTTTATTATCTTAAGGTAGGAATTCAAGTTAACACCACTACATGTATACGACATGACGGCTCTTTGTACCCTCTTAAACGCATTTTGTGAAACAGACCCGAGTTGGTTCGCTTATTCATATTTAACAACGTCAAATTCACTACAATTGTGACAGTTACACTGTACAAAGGCCACACCTTTCGAAATTGGTGGCGTATGAACTTGATGTTTATCTTCAAACATCAAAGTCAACGAATAGTCTTATTTTAACCTCGCTTTCCAGGCCCTAGTCAGGCTTTGGCGACATGTCCTTAGATAAAGGAAACCCTTATTGAGTCATACGGTATCTGGACAGCGAGGTTATCACGTTGTATGATATATATCACATTACGCATACGACTGTACAGCAGTTTTGACATGAAAATAACTTTTCTTGACCATTTACTAATCTTGCTTATCTATATTGACATTACGCGATATTAGCGATATCACACGGTATTCTTAGTAGATGAAAACAGCGTCATTTCGATTTTCTTCCAGTTTTCATCTCGTAGAAAAAGCTCAGATTCATAATCGTACTGTGTAATTACTTGGTTATTGATTGTGGTTTAAGACAAAATATTATTTTAACAGGGAACGATATATTTAAGTGCCCTTAGTCGTTTTTTTACAGTTTTTCTATTCTTTCAGCAAACATAAATAAGGAAAAGAAATAGAATAGATTTAATGAATGAGACCAAGTCCATATAGGCTTCCATCAACACTATATTGTAGCTATCCCCCCGTTTTTAATTGTACATGTAGCTATCCCACATTACACAGTGTTTTGTCCCTATCTGTTCACGACTTCCTCGTAAGCTGGGGGTGGCACGGGTGGTAATTCAGACGGCATTTCATCGGTAGGACTCCCGCTTGTAGGGCTCCTTATCGCCTCCGTGTATGACGGACATTGTTCGGAACTTCGCGGTTCTTCCGTCCGAGACGTTTGCTGCCGTGTTCGCTCGTCAACTTCCGCCACGGACGCGTAAGGTGGCGGCCGGGGGGCATCGCTAGCCTCGCTCTGGTTTCCAAGATGGCGACGGTCTTGTGACGTCACTTCCTCGTACGGAGGGGGTGATGGGACGACTACCTGGATCTGTCCTCCATCTCTCACGCTAGGCAGGTCTTCTCTGACGCCCTCCCGTGATCTGCAGGGAATACACAAAAAATATACAAGCATTAAGATTAAGTAAACTAAAGCTATAGTTTCCATAGTCTTTCAGATCCCGAATATCCACTGGTGCACCGAGCCTTGGCACGGTATAGAAAGGTAGAGCCCATATCTCTCCTCCCACATTTTACCTCTCCAACTGAAGTCAGCTATTCATATACACCTAGGTGTAGGGGAAAATGGTCGTGTTAAGTACCTTGCAACACAACGTCTAGCTAGGAATGCCAGGAAGCCTGTAACCTATTGATTCCGTCTCCACCTAATATAAGAGCACACAAGACAAGAGTAAACGCAAATATAGTCCCAACTGACTATTGTATGAAAAGGAATTATGAGATATGCACATTCATACAAAATAAGCACGACGCAACAGTCTTTTTCTACAATAGCCATTATGGATACGCGCAGTCACTATACCCATACGTTACTAATAGTAATGCATAAGCATAAATCATATTTCAATACAATATCAAACATGATCGTTTTCAAAGATGATGTATGATTGTGGAAATTAATAAGATGAGGTATTTCCTTTGGGGACGAACCGTTGGCAACGGTTTATGAAGGATCGACAAGACATACGCTGCTCACATGATTATCCTTTTCCATTGTGATGGATTCATCATTAAGTGTCATATTCATCATAAGCGTGATGACAAAGGTCGATATGTAATCAGCATTACAGTGTTTGGAAATTATATTTCAAATTCCATATTGAATAAGCGTGTAGAATAAAAATAATGAATAAAAACGAACAAAACTGATTGCAGTTGCAGGCAAAAACTAACTCCCGTGTGACAAATATGATACCACAGTTGTAAAGGAAAAAACAAAATGATAACTATCGCGCTTTATAACTCTTAACGAGAAGAGTACTAGTAGGTCTGCTTGACCCGAAACTCGAGCCATGAAAAAGCATTATGATTTTCCCCCAGAATGAACGATTTGATTATTACTTACTTACAACAAATGACATTGAAGCGCACTTTATTTGGCCCCACGTCTGGGGCATGAATAAAGAGGCAAGTTATTTGGAGGGATGATATCGATTTGTGTGAGCTGGGGAATGAGACATGAACGTTGCCGTTTCGGCAATGAAATATTTCCGGTGCGAGGTTTTTAATGACTGACAGATGGCGTCTTGGATTATAGATTTAAACTAAATCTACAATATCAATATGATAACTCTTAGAAACTATTCAGTTATGGATGACATTTCTGTCTCTAAGATAAGTATAGTAAATAGATGTTAGATGGCCTGAATGAATGTCAGAGAAGGGACCTTAGTTCCTTTTAGATAAGGGCCATTTGGCACAAGGTCAAATAATAAGTATAGTTAAATAACTCCGTCTCGATAAAGCACAGAATAATCCTTAATCCTTTTACTCATGAATGATATTGAAAATGGTTTGGAAGGGAGGAAAGGTGATTTGACAATGTGATCGCAATTATATCATTTACTTTCTATATGTTTGTATGTTCGTTTCTCTCTACATTTGTTTATTTATGAGAAGCTCAAAACGGCCCGCCGGTCGTTCTTTATTGAGGTCATAAGGGAGGAAGTAAGGGTCGGTCAAAATATAACAAAGATACAGATTACATGATCACATATTGCTCTCCTTTTTCAATTTTTGAATAACTATGATGTTAACAAAGACGACTGAGGGATTGTTAGCCCTATCATCTAATGCCAGGCATCGCTGAATGTACACCACTCACAAAATTTGATTTTCATAAATTTACAGTCACGTATGTTGACAATACAGAATAGCTCGGAATGGGAAAGAACCTTTGTGTCAGTAAAAGATAGGCTATTGTTCAATAATTAATGATACCTGGCGCAAAGAATAGTCAATATGATTCGCACGTCCAAAGCATATTCCGGCATCTCATGTTTGAAATATATATGTTTAATACAAAAATTACCCACATTTTGCTGCCAAAACGTGTGGAAACAAATCAAATCATCTAACAATTGGATAACGTCATTTCTACGCTTGGGGACATTATGGCGGTCACCTACAATAGAGAGAGATCTATTGGGCGTGGCAAATCCGTTCTGGGCCTCAAAACACCGGGACATCACTGTGTAATACCTCCTCTCTACGACTGGTTCCTCTTCCTCGTCGTATCCATCTTCCTCCTCTCCATCTTGTCTATCTTCTCCGTCCTCTTCCTCTTCTCGTCTTTGGCTTCTTAGAGACGCCATTTTGAATTCCCAGATCAGCCAAAGCCCCGATGGTATAAGCGAAATGATTCCGACAGCGAAGATGATGGGACCCAAGAAGTTAAAGTGGAATCCGAGGAGCAAGCCGATGATTGTCGAGATGAAGCCGATCTCGGTGACGATGAGGACCGCTCCGTGGCCCCTTTTCTCTCCGCGGATCCACCACTTCCAGCCCGGGGCCCTGTGGATCTGCCGCCCCCATGACTCCGAAAGGATTCCCATTCGTACCAGTTCGCTCAGGCAGTAAGACATCCCATCGTCGTCAGCAGAATTTGTTCCCCTCCTTGGTCCTCGATACATAGTGTTATATTCCTACATTTGTCCAAGATTCCAGGCATTGGAGATGACGGAATAACAACAGCTTTGTATAAGCCCTTTCATCGATCTAATTGCGCATGCACAGGTCAAAGGTGAAGACCCCTGAATTGTAAACAGTTCTAATGTTTCGATCATGCTTAATGCATGTACTGACATGTACGGATATGTTTGGCCTCCGTTATTCAGTTCAGTTTATGTCTCAGAGGCCTTACACTTTTGACCTGCGCATGTGCAGTTGGATTTGTGAAAGGCTTTATTGTCGTGTTGTCGTAATAGCTTAGCTAATTAGCCTCCACTGCCGGCTTTGTCGTGTCACATTTTTGGGGCTTATCAAGTACTGATTCCTAATTGTATCGGGGTTATGAAAGCAGTCCAACCTGATCAGAAAACTACTATTCATTCAGAAAACGGCACACAATAAGCCACCATGCCTGCTGCAGAGGCTATAGGTGACTGACCTTTACAGTTTATTTTGTTTCCGGGTCAGGTTATTTTGCATGGGACTGTTGCGATTCAGCCAGACGTTTCTCAAAACGGACATCATGATTTCGGGTGTAGCGGGAAAAACACAATCGACGAAGACCACAAGGGAATGTCTATTGTGTACTGTACGGTCTTTCTGTGCTCTTAAAATTCAAACCACGCAGTACACTTTCACTGTGCCTAAGGTGGATCGTTTATAATGTTTCGCGGCAGAAGCATAAAAATGCCCCATCATCGCTTGTGAATTCGACCGAGAAGATGGTCCCGCCATACTAGTGTAAATAAATTTTTCTAGAAAACATTTTTTTAATCAAATCAGGGATTGATATGATACAAAGCGCGTAGAATCATTAAGAATTGATCTGATTCAAGCTCTCCAAAACAATTTACCTATTCAACAGGGGGCAAAGTGCTTTACAAATGGAATGAATGCAAGATTTTTTCAACATATATGTAGACTAATCACACCGGTAGTAAGACCATCCATCCAGGCAGACAGAAATAATTAGATTACGTCATTTGTATGCTCAAGGAAACCGGATGGGTCAGACACAATAGGGAAAGATTTTGATACGTGGAGTGAGTTTTACCGTTTTACGGGGAGTGCAAAACCCTTTCTCGACCCCAAAACACCCGGGCGTACCTCCTCTCCGCGACGGGCCCCTCCCCCTCATCGTCTGCATCATCCTCCTCCCCATCCCGGTCCTCCTCCTCTTGTCGTCTCTGTCTCTCTTGTCTGTCTGCTCGAGTCGCCATGTTGAATTCCCAGATGAGCCAAAACCCTGCCGGTACGAGCAGAATGATGCCTACAGCGAAGATGACAGGGCCGAGGTAGTTCATGTGCAGCCCCACGATCAAGCCGATGATTGCAGATATGAAGCCGATCTCAGTCACGATCAGGACCACCGTGTGCCCCTTCCGCTCCCCTCGGAACCACCACGGCTTGTACCGCGGACCGGGTACCCTCTGTCGCCCCCAGGCCTCAGGAAGGATCCCCATGCGTATCAAGTCCCGAAACCAGAACGTCGTGGCATCGTCGTTTGCTGTCTGAAACCAGCTCGAATGTCCCCGTCTATCCCGTCTGTGAGGCATTTCTAATTCAAATTCATGCCCTTAGTTCCGAAATCCAAGATGTCGGTTGAGCTCTGCTTTGTAAACTGATACGTATTGACCACTCGGCGCAGCTTAACAGAGTAGGGGGAGGCTCGAGCCGAAGAGCCACCGTCTCTCGTGACACCGTCTCTCGTGACACCGTCGCTCGTGACACCGGAAATAGGAATGTTACATTACAGCAATGGGGGACGTAACACTTTGTATGGGGTCACTGGCCTTATGAATTCTTTTATTCAAAATGGTGTACTAACTTAGTCAATTGTTCGAATGTATTCTTTCACGTTTCAATGTTTGTACTCAAAGCGGAGTTATGAAAATACATATACGGAGATTATTTACTCTTTATTCTGACGTATAAATTTATTATAGTTTTCAATCTGTTTGTACAATTCTTCATCGTTTGCCCTTCTTTTTTTACGTCACGGAAAGGAAACTCACCAGTCCCGTGTTTTCGAAAAGGCCGTATCACAGAAACAATATGTTTTTTTTTTATCTATTTGGTTGCTAATCGGACGATATGCTAAAGAGGACTGTTTTCATAAGCTATACACGAAAAAATCACAAGGGTGAGGTATCTCTTATTTGATTTATGTACTTGTCGTCGAGTAGGGATAGGATAGGAATGTTTCATTAACCCTATCCAGACCGGGGGGGGGGGGGTGGATGGCTAAAAGTGCCCGTGCCAACTTTGACATCGTATTACTGCCAAACGATGTATGCTAGGACTCCCAAACTTTGTGGCTTTTCCTAAAGTTTTCTTGGGAACAATTTTATAATAATGGTTTAAGTTTATAATTTTTCATGTTGCCATGGCAACAGGTTTCTGACCAAAAAAGCCCAGTCTGGATCGGGTTAAAGCAATGGTGGACGTAAAGCTTTGTATGAGGTCACTGGCCTTCTTTTATTTACTGACGACAAACGAAATGTTTGAGATGATGGAATGGTGTACCAACTTATTTAATTCTTAGAATGTATTGTTGCACTTTTCGATGTTTTGTACTCAAACGGAGTTATGAAAAAACATACAGATAAAGGAGATTATTTATTCCTATTGTTTTCCATCTGTTTGTGCAATTTTTTATCGTTTGCCCTTCTTGTTTTTTTTTAAGTAAAAAGGAAACTCGTCAGTCATCAAGGAAAAAAGTCAAAAGACATCTCGTGTTTTTGATAGCAATATATATTTCATAAATATAGCAGCATTGTTAGTTATAATTTCTAAAGGGTATACACATAAACGTTAGATTTATCGACTATGAAATTTCATTTCATGATCAGACACCTATCAACCATCCTGCATCAACACACACATACACTACACAAGATAAATACTTACAATACTTACAAGCATCATTTATAATGAATGACACTTAAATCTAACAATGCTGACAAACAATAATGCAATCTAAATATCACCAGTCTCTATCTTTATATACGAACAAATGCAGCAATTGGGAAATTATATATACATGTAGGAGAATGGTTTGAACATAAATACATGTTGTATCATATTTCTGTGAAAAATCCTGACTATGTTTTCACTGCTAACATCATGGCATCTATGGAATCAATATGTGCTAGTATGATAAAAAGCTTGAAAACTATGTAAAGAAACAGTAACATTACAAGGAAAACTGACCCATGATGACATATGTTAAAGTTTGAAATATGTAGGCCAACATTTAATGGGGCCAGCACTGCTTTACACTTTGACAAGATGACCATTGCCATGTGACTACTCTGCATGTTTTTACAAACAATGTTTTATGATGTACAACATGTACATATCAGGCCTTAAAATACTTCTTGTATATGTGGCCGGAATAGGGCAGTTAAAATTAGAGTTATTTAAGTACAATGTGTTTCTGACATATTCTAAAATGCATCAGCATGATTATGATAACAGGGTAATATTTCCTGCTGTATATTGCAAATAGACAGAAACAGACATTCGAATTTGCTACACATTCTACTAAAGCTATGAAGACCTTTGTGGCCCTTAGTCTGACAGCCAGATACAAAAAATGACCCCCCCCAATAAAACTGACATTGAATTACACGAAAGTATGGGCTGACAAAACATTGAACACCTATGGTACATCACATCATTAACTTAAGTGTTATACTGTATGTTGTGGAGCTGCTTGTGTGTGTCCTCTCCCCATTCCCATCTACATCCACTGCTGTCCTACACTGACAAGGCTGTCCGTGTCTGCATGTTGGACTTCTTGGTGTGAGTTTGGAGTCCTGGTAATGAGCCAGTTCCTAAATAAGAAAAAAAGACCATATGATCAACATAAATTCACATGAAAAATCTCAAATAAACATATATATATATATATACAAATATATATATATATATATATATATATATATATATATATATGTATATTTTTGTATATATAGTATGAAGAACTAAATATCAAGTCACACTGGTAACTGGGACATGCATGACTTATTCCGTCAGATTATCACAAAAGCTAAACAACAAACACGACGGCCTGCCTCATCCGACCGTATGAGGTCCGTTTGGATATCAATGTGTGCCGTATCAATATTTTTCGTCGAAGAAAAATTCCTTCCACGGGTCTGTGTATATTTCTTACAACTTCTGAAATGTTTTTAGCGAGACTGTCCCATTTTTGAAGTTAGGAGTTATACTCCAAAGTTATGAGGGTTAAGATGGTTCTCAGTAGGTGTACTGTGTGATTGAGAGGGCAAAAAATTCTGTTCCCAAAGTATTTCTTCTTGAAAAGAGCCACCATTTTGAATTTCAGCCTCTCGTGGCAGTTTTCCTTAATGATGCTTCGGAGCGTGGCTCTTTAGGGAAGATTAAGCACACATGTGTTAAGATAATTATCAGATATAACATTACAGGTACTGTGTATATGAAAGAGCAAAAAAAATCATTCCAAAAGCCTTTTTCTGTGAAAAGAGACACCATTTTCAAATTCAGCCTCTCGTGACAGTTTTCTATAATGATGCTTTGGGGCCAAATTGGGGGTGAGCTCTTTGGGATGATTAAGCACATTTGTGCTAAGATAGTTATCATATATAATAGTACAGGTACTGTGTAAATGAAAAAGAAAGAAAATTCTATTCCAAAAGCCTTTCTCCTTCAAAAGAGACACCATTTTCAAATTCAGCCTCTCGTGGCACTTTTCCATAATGATGCTTGGGGGCGTGTCTCTTTGGGATAATTAAGCACACTGGTGTTAAGATAGTTATCACATATAACAGTACGGTTACTGTGTAGATGACAGAGCTAAAAAATTCCATTCCAAAAGCCTTTCTCCTTCAAAAGAGCCACCATTTTCAAATTCAGCCTCTCGTGACAGTTTTCCATAATGATGCTTTGGGGGCGTGTCGCTTTGGCTTAATTAAGCAAACTAGTGTTAAGATAGTTATCAGATATGACAGTACGGGTACTGTGTAGATGACAGAGCCAAAAAGTTTCATTCCAAAAGCCTTTCTCCTTCAAAAGAGACACCATTTTCCATTTCAGCCACTCGTGACAGTTTTCCTTAATGATGCTTGGGGGCGTGTCTCTTTGGCTTAATTAAGCACTCTAGTTTTAAGATAGTTATCAGATATGACAGTACGGGTACTGTGTAGATAAGAGAGCCAAAAAGTTTCATTCCAAAAGCCTTTCTCCTTCAAAAGAGACACCATTTTCAATTTCAGCCCCTCGTGACAGTTTTTTATAATGATGCTTTGGGGGCGTGTCTCTTTGGCTTAATTAAGCACTCTGGTTCTAAGATAGTTATCAGATATGACAGTACGGGTACTGTGTAGATGAGAGAGCCAAAAAATTCCATTCCAAAAGCCTTTCTCCTTCAAAAGAGACACCATTTTCCATTTCAGCCTCTCGTGACAGTTTTCCTTAATGATGCTTGGGGGCGTGTCTCTTTGGCTTAATTAAGCACTCTAGTTTTAAGATAGTTATCAGATATGACAGTACGGGTACTGTGTAGATAAGAGAGCCAAAAAGTTTCATTCCAAAAGCCTTTCTCCTTCAAAAGAGACACCATTTTCAATTTCAGCCCCTCGTGACAGTTTTTTATAATGATGCTTTGGGGGCGTGTCTCTTTGGCTTAATTAAGCACTCTGGTTCTAAGATAGTTATCAGATATGACAGTACGGGTACTGTGTAGATGAGAGAGCCAAAAAATTCCATTCCAAAAGCCTTTCTCCTTCAAAAGAGACACCATTTTCCATTTCAGCCCCTCGTGACAGTTTTCCTTAATTATGCTTTGGGGGCGTGTCTTTTTGGCTTAATTAAGCACACTGGTTCTAAGATAGTTATCAGATATGACAGTACGGGTACTGTGTAGATGAAAGAGCCAAAAAATTCCATTCCAAAAGCCTTTCTCCTTCAAAAGAGACACCATTAAATTTCAGCCCCTCGTGACAGTTTTCCTTAATGATGCTTTGGGGGCGTGTCGCTTTGGCTTAATTAAGCAAACTAGTGTTAAGATAGTTATCAGATATGACAGTACGGGTACTGTGTAGATGACAGAGCCAAAAGGTTTCATTCCAAAAGCCTTTCTCCTTCAAAAGAGACACCATTTTCCATTTCAGCCCCTCGTGACAGTTTTCCTTAATGATGCTTTGGGGGCGTGTCTTTTTGGCTTAATTAAGCACACTGGTTCTAAGATAGTTATCAGATATGACAGTACGGGTACTGTGTAGATGAAAGAGCCAAAAAATTCCATTCCAAAAGCCTTTCTCCTTCAAAAGAGACACCATTAAATTTCAGCCCCTCGTGACAGTAATCCTTAATGATGCTTTGGGGGCGTGTCTCTTTGGCCTAATTAAGCACACTGGTTCTAAGATAGTTATCAGATATGACAGTACGGGTACTGTGTAGATGAAAGAGCCAAAAAATTCCATTCCAAAAGCCTTTCTCCTTCAAAAGAGACACCATTTTAAATTTCAGCCCCTCGTGACAGTAATCCTTAATGATACTTGGGGGCGTGTCTTTTTGGCTTAATTAAGCACTCTGGTTTTAAGATAGTTATCAGATATGACAGTGCAGGTACTGTGTAGATGAGAGAGCCAAAAAGTTTCATTCCAAAAGCCTTTCTCCTTCAAAAGAGACACCATTTTCCATTTCAGCCCCTGGTGACAGTTTTCCTTAATGATGCTTTTGGGGCGTGTCTCTTTGGCTTAATTAAGCACTCTGGTTCTAAGATAGTTATCAGATATGACAGTACGGGTACTGTGTAGATGAGAGAGCCAAAAAATTCCATTCCAAAAGCCTTTCTCCTTCAAAAGAGACACCATTTTCAATTTCAGCCTCTCGTGACAGTTTTTTTATAATGATGCTTTGGGGGCGTGTCTCTTTGGCTTAATTAAGCACTCTGGTTCTAAGATAGTTATCAGATATGACAGTAAGGGTACTGTGTAGATGACAGTGCCAAAAAGTTTCATTCCAAAAGCCTTTCTCCTTCAAAAGAGACACCATTTTCATTTTCAGCCTCTCGTGACAGTTTTCCTTAATGATGCTTTGGGGGCGTGTCTCTTTGGCTTAATTAAGCACTCTGGTTCTAAGATAGTTATCAGATATGACAGTACGGGTACTGTGTAGATGAGAGAGCCAAAAATTCCATTCCAAAAGCCTTTCTCCTTTAAAAGAGACACCATTTTCCATTTCAGCCCCTCTTGACAGTTTTCCTTAATGATGCTTTGGGGGCGTGTCTCTTTGGCTTAATTAAGCACTCTGGTTCTAAGATAGTTATTAGATATGACAGTACAGGTACTGTGTAGATGAGAGAGCCAAAAAATTCCATTCCAAAAGCCTTTCTCCTTCAAAAGAGACACCATTTTCCATTTCAGCCCCTCGTGACAGTTTTCCTTAATGATGCTTGGGGGCGTGTCTCTTTGGCTTAATTAAGCACTCTGGTTCTAAGATAGTTATCAGATATGACAGTACGGGTACTGTGTAGATGAGAGAGCCAAAAAATTCCATTCCAAATGCCTTTCTCCCTCAAAAGAGACACCATTTTCCATTTCAGCCCCTCGTGACAGTTTTCCTTAATGATGCTTTGGGGGCGTGTCTCTTTGGCCTAATTAAGCACACTGGTTCTAAGATAGTTATCAGATATGACAGTACGGGTACTGTGTAGATGAAAGAGCCAAAAAATTGGCTTTGTGAACCAAATTCGTTATCCTGGCATTGTTTGTTTTCGTGTTTAAATTTGTTGTTTTGTGACTATAATCAAATGTTAATATTCTACAGTCTGCCAATAGTGGAGAAAAATCCTCATTATGACAGGCTACAGCCTTTACTCCAACAAAGGGGTGTTGCCCAGTACCCGATCAAGATCAAGAATATCAGGATAAAATTCACACGTGCGGCGTAGTCCTTGCATAGACCAAGGACATTATATAGTGTCCTTGCATAGACTTATGATTTCTAACGTCGGCTACTTTTACGCATGATCTAAAAAGCCCTAGCGGCACGTTTCATGCGTTTAGACTTCTAAAATATTCTTATTATCGTACCTTGTTAGACGTATGCCAGTTTGTATCTATAGTTGTCGATGCACATGCAGTTGTTGTTGTGAAGTCTGCCATATAGTTTCGCTGCTCCCCATGCCGCCCGATGGTCGCCGCCATCTTGGTTTGACGTCATCATGGAACCGCCGCAGACGACACCGCCGCTCGCGACATGTCACGAACGACGGTTTTCTATTCGGCTCTGTGGCTCGAGCCTATGCCAGATGGCTTAACAGCTCAATTTCAGGCCTTGTTTTGCTTCCGGGTCAGGTTATATCTACAGCAATGCAGATCTGGCCTATTTTTCGGGACAGCGCATCATTCAAGTGTATCGGGCAAAACACATCAGCTTCCGACTAAAAGCACGAAGAAACGCCTGTATACAACAGATCTGTCCTCTGCCTCTATTTATTCTGAGCACGCAGTGATTCTAAAATAGATCAATATGTACAAAGGCCGTTGAGCCGGTGCAGCAACGGTGATGACATGGCTATCGACATCTATTCTTTGGCAACTTGGAGCCATTGACTACATAACTTATAAATATCAAAGATACTTTCCTACCCATATCTTTGTAGATAAAGGTTTTAAATCTCACTTTAAACTGAGTGAATTATACATGCCACTTGCTTATCCTACGGTACCTTTCTAAATTTAGCCCATATCATTCCCACTTTATAATCATAGATGCAAAACGTATGCAAATTCATTCTCATCTGTACCATGAATGCAACCTCGGTGGCCTTGGCCCTAGGCCTTGTCACTTGTAATCAATAAAATGTAAAGACCTGTCATTAAAGTTTCCGATGCCCTTTTATTGGGTGAGATAAACGCATACCTGTAGTATCGCCTTGACGCAGAGTGCCTGTCGTGGCCCCCTCCAAATGCCACCCCCCGTCTCCCGCTGTTTCTCCCGTTCTTACGGTGCATCTCGTGGCGCCACTGCCCCCCATGGAAGTGTATACCGCCCTCCGGCGAAAACTCCCCTCTCCGCCCCCGCCTAAAGTCTCGCGAGACGTTGTAATTCCCCATGCCGTCGCCCCTCATCATCTCACTCGGCAGTTGCCATGGAAATAACGGTCCATCCGTCATGTCGTCCAATCCCTCCGCCCTCCGGGCTCCGCTTCCCGCCATTTCGCCGGTCCCTCCCAACAGCTCTCCGTCAGTACTATCGCACCCGTCCTCTCCCATCTCCGGCCAGTCTCCGCCACTTGCAGTCAAGCAGACGTAAATCAGATACAGCAATGCAGGGGTGAGCATCAGCCCTCCCGCCCACAGCGTCCCCGTGTCCGTTCTCGCCGTGCCGTCCGACTTGGAGCTACACAGGATCAAGACGAAGCTCACCACGACAAGGAACGCCCCAATCCCCGTTATCATGGCCAGCAGGGACTTCATAATGGTCCTCATCAGCTCTCTCTCTGGGTCGTAGAACGGCAACATGGTGGTGATGATGGTTTTCCCGCGTTCCCCACCTATAGCGCCGAACCACTACACAAAGATGTCAGGCCTCATACGTGAGGAGAATGCACGGGCGCCCCCGCATCATAATAAATAAATCCCCCTCGGCGTGACCAGGTACATGTATATGTGATGGATTCTGACGTCACTGGAAGCTTGAGGTTAAAGGTTACAAACGAAGCTTTGGATTTAAAATCAAGAGTTCCACGTTAGAAAAAAGGGCAATTAAAGAAGATACCGTAAAATAAATTTAAAAATAATAACGGCAAAAATCACTCAGTAGTTCATATAACACAATATACACAACGACAGGTACAATGCAATAACACCGTTTTATTACCATCTATTGAATTTATTGGATACGATTTTTCCAGTCAACAGCATATATCTCTACTATAGAACGTATTGGAAGCACGTTTTGGGTGTAGTGGTTTATTTCTCTGACCTAGCGGTGTTTTGAAGTCAGAAATAATCGATGGGACCTAATTTGCCAATTTGTCGCGGCCCGCAGACGCATTGGGAGTGCTAATGCATTTGGCGGAGGCTTGCGATGGCTGGTGGTAGAGCCGGTTGATACTGCAAATGCAGAAATGTTCGCGGTGGCTTAAAACCATTGTGTGACTGTAGCGCTACTATTGTTTCAAACGCGAACTTAACACCACCGCGAACACTTCATTTTCTCCCTGCCGCGAAATTCGATCCCCGCTAACATTTCTGCATTTCTCAGTATTATGATTAGCCTTGCATCCATCCTATTCGAGCTTCGGTTCTCTCCTCTGATCGCCTATTTTAAAAAAGATGTAACATTACCTCAGTCGAAAGCAGAGACTTTTCGTGTATTTATGTCATGTCCTGAAACAGTATCTGTATATCTAGGCCAATATATCTATACATCTATGCAAAAAAGAATCCGTGAAATAGCGATTTGATTGTATAAGACATTCATCTCCTCATCATGTAATTGTATAATTGACATATACGACTCCCTATTGTATCTCCTGTTGATATCATCTACCTTTGACAATATTATATAGATAGCGCCTTCATGTAGTTTGAAATGGAGCATTGTACAGCCTAGAACCTAACCATTGTATAGCATATAACCTACCTATAGCTTTTAGTAGTTTGATATTTAATAAGTAGCCAGTAGTATTTCATTTTTGCCTTACATTGTACCTGTTACAATCGTTGTGCAATAAACTTTGACTTTGCAGACTAATCGACAGGGAAGCGATCAAAGGAGCTGAGCTAGAATAGGATGGATACCGGAATACAGGCAATATACCATCCTATGTTGTTCTATACATTTAAACACTGACGGGACACAAAGGAACGGGAGCTTTCAACAGTTATAACTTAAGTCAAGACAAAAGGGGAATGAATGAATGGGGGTTGGGGAGGATGCAGAAGAAATAGTCATACCTTCAAGTTATCAACTCAAGATAGAGTCGTTGAAAAATTCACTTTTCCCAAGAACTGTAAATCGTAGAGAGAAATTCGTTGACATATCATCACTAGATAGCTTTCAGCTAGAGATGTGCAAGATTTAGGTATTATGTGTGACAGGCCGTTCAGTGTAATATAACCAGCTGCTGCTGTGCCGCGTGCCTGTGAAGCCGGTGTGTTACGCCGAAGGGTGGTTGTACCGGCTAAACAGATACAGATACCTGAAAAAATCTGCTAGAGTAAAGTTTACGGTAACAGCCACAAATAGGGAAGGACAGATGCGAAAAGAAAAGAAGGGTTTAAGATTTATCTGTTGCCAACGGTACTGCACATGGATGTACCATTTATTACTTACAGACCATGTAGTATTGAGCTTCACTTCTGTGGCGTTGTGTTATGTTGTGTATTGCCCTTCATTGGTAACTTCTCTCTCTCCTCTCCTGCAGTCTGGACGCCTTTGTTGAGATCTCCAAATGTCAAATACTCTACTATGTCACCGTCACATTTCAGTCAAAGGTTCTGAAGCGATTCTAACTAAACATTTGTGTTTGACTTCTTTCCAGTGAGGGTTACGGCACGTTTACCAGAAAAAAGTGCATACGAAGTTCTACTGCCTGCTGGTAAAATTATTCCAGTTTTTCTTCTTAGTGTTCTTCTATAATGATGACTTTGAGGTCCATTGGAATCCCTCTTAGATACTGAGCTAGATGTCTATGGAAGATTTTTAAACGATTTAACAGTTTTTATGACCAATGCATTTTGCAACTAGATGGTTGTCCACGAATTTTTGATGCCCCAGTTTTTTTTTGTTTTCTGTTGCCTTGTGATGACTTGGATGGCAGGCTGAGACATCTTAGACAATAGTCAAATTTGAAATAAAAGAAAAATTATGTTTTTCACTCTTTGAGGAGAAAAAAATGACAGCTTCTAGTATTTCGTGATCACACTGTTATTACAAATAGGTGATCCGTGAACAATGAAGGATGTACTTTGGGGAGACTTTTAGGACTTGTTGGCATCGTCTTACCGCCAATGTTTTACATTTCTTTTTCCATCACCACTTCGTCGCGTGGCTTGACTACTATGGTAGCCGCTGTAGCTTTGACCTCTAGATTCTCGTGCGTGGCTTTCTCCTTGCTCTTGCTCTTGTCTTCTGTGACAACATCTTCTGTAACATCTTCCATCGCGGCATTAGTTTTGGTGACGTCATCATCATTGTTTCCCATCTTCTTGTTCTTCCCCTCATCCGTCGTCATGGTAACGTTCTCCACATCCTCCGCTATCCCCACGTACTCCGTTTGTACCGTTACCACCTCGAGAACGTATCCCTCCTCCTCGACTTCAAGACTCTCCAGTCGCAAGACGTCTTCGCTGAAGCTTAAGACCGCTGACGCGACACTTATCTCCGTCGATGGCTGTGCGCCGGTTGCGCCGGCCTGCTCGCAAATAAAGGAGGGGTTTATCACAGGCGCCGCGTCTTCTTCTTCTTCCCCGTGGCGCCTCCGGATCGCCCCTCGGCGCCGAGTCGACTCCGTCCCAAAGAGGGGGCTCTCCGGTTCCTCGTTGCAGCCGACGACGCAGATCCCGATCGTTAGGTACGCAAAGGCGGGCGACACACAGCCTAAGCCGACTAGAGTCACCGTCAAGCCGACACCCTTTTCCACTTCGTACTGTAGGAACAACATCACCATCCCGGTGACTAGAATAACCAGTCCGACCAAACTTACGACGGTGAAGCAGATCTCAATGGCTTGTATGAATGATTCCCGTGCGGAAGGCATCTCTGCCGCCACACCGTGTAGTTACTACAACCACAGAATAAACCACCGAGTGAGCGAAGCGGAACAAATACCGCGTAAACAGGCGTTGAAACAACACAAGGATGCAATATTAAACTGACAAAACCGCGACAGAGCTGGATTCTACGTAGGCAAACTAGAAATCTGACCAAAAATGAAACATGCGTGATTTACACACGAAACCCCATTAGCAGAACCCTCTTAAAGGTGAGAAATTCTCACTTGAAAGATGAACCGGAAAGTGGGCTTAATAGCCTGACACGGCTTTGAGTACATTACAAGCAGTCGACATACGCATCATATCGGTTACATGAACCATCAAACTACTATTAAGTGACTTTTAGAAATATGGATCCAAACACTTTATGTACTCCAACGCCGCCTCTTCCTGCTCTTAGAAGATACTTAAAACGGGAATGAGTTCTAGTGACGCAAGTGATATCATTTGAACTATGTTGTTCACTATGGAAGACTTGCATTGGTTGGATGTTCCAATGTTAGAAAACTCGATACTTCGTGTGATCATATTCTCCTACGTGGATGTTTAACAAATTAACGAAAGGATCAAGGAAGGATGGAGACTACTACGATTAATTTGGTCCAATATTTCAACTTCGACAAAAAGTGACAAACTGTAAATGTAGACATTTCAAATAATTAGTCCCACAAAAACGCAATCGCAACTTCCTTAAAGTCTTAAGCAACGATCTAACTAACTACTAAATATGATCAAAACTACATTTCTTGACTTCTTGGCTTGACTTGTCGACACAGAAAAGGAGGTAGCATTGCTCAAAACCGCATTTAACCCCTGTCCGTTCTTCGTATAGTCTTTAAGCTTTCCCGTACTAGAAACTGAGAAATTACTGAAACGAACAAGGGTTAGATTGATTGATACAAGTTTAGTGCAATACCATAGTCTTATTGACCCGGGGCTAGGGACCCGCCATCTTCTATGACGTCATTCAGCTATTGTTAGCAAATAACAGGCGTATGTCTGGGGAATTTGCCTTCGAGCGATAGGGCAGCAAATCAAACATAAACACCATATGGCCGCCTGGAACAGCACAAAATTCAAGAATGACAACCGCAATATTCTTCATAAAAATAAGTATAATTCATAAAATTCGAGGTCATATTTCGTCGTAGCCTATTCAAGTTTATATATTATTTTAGATTATCCTCTTGATATGTTGTAGCGTCTGTATATCAAGTCTTGTTATAATCTGCAACTTTGCGTGAGTCAAATAGCTGTTTATAGATCGAGAAAAGACCTTATCCGATACGCGGGGTCAGCTACGACACCTACAATATTTATCACAACAGTCCGGTCGTAAAATGTACGCCAGGTACAAACATGGCGGCAACAGGAACGCCGACGACACTCCCAAAAGAATGACTCCAATATGAGACGTGGATTTAGCGATACTTTCTATGACTCCAGCAATAAACAATCCCGCTCCCACAACAGCAAGAGCTATCAAAATTCTCTGAAGCTTCGTGGTTTTGGCCAAGGCAGCACACCTTGTGTGTCTTTCACGTCGCTTGGACCGTCTTTTCCTTGCAGTACCTGAGTTCTCCCCCTGACCCTCTGGTGGCGCTTCTTTCCCTGGCTCATAATCTGTGGATTCTTCCTGCTTAGCAACGTTTCCTTCTGTTTTACCTTCAACAAATACGAAATTGACTTGTCCGAGATCTGTGGTAGCGTCACGGGGCTGAGGCGTGTAGGTAGCGTACGGTTCTCGGGCGTCTTGTGCTTGTTCCCCGCCGACTGTACCGTTCCTGCCCGGTGCCCGGCCATCTTGTTGAACGACCTTTCCATTGCCTTCCTTTACTCTCCTAGCGAAGGTCTTACCGTCCACGTAGTAAACATGTTGGTCTCCAAGGTCACGGACGACTCCCAAGGACGACATGGCCGCCTGGTGTTACGTTTCAAAACATGAAGTGTCCTCAGACAGTCGCAAACACAACAACAACAACATACAGCAGCAAAATCACAGTATTCGTTACGCACTGAATGTCAACCTCTACGTATAGATACTAGTATACAAAAGAAAAACCTACGTGACCGAGAGGAAACGCCTATACTATATAACAATGCGGAGATAAATCTTGGGTTTACCCGGATGGAAGAAACGCCATTCGAGGTTATCTTTAAATCATGCCTTAATTTGTTCAGCAAAAGACCAGTTATGGTGTAATTATGCTTTACTAAGTATAACCCTTAGTGACAACTAGGAAGACAAAGTACCTACTCAGTGAAGGAAGAACGTTGTATGTGATTACGGCATCGCAGTAGTTTCTAAGAATGTGTAACGAGCGCTTTGTGAGATTGGATCGGGAGAGTAGGGACCGTCCACAATCCTCGATATTCTACGCAAAGCGAATCATGTTTCTCTAACTCCTCGACAAGCCCTTCTTAGCCATGTTAGCAGAAAAGTGGCGAAAATACGGCGATGTTCTTTTCAGATAAATTCTATCAGAAGGAAGACAGTAAGTATATGGAAACAGTCGGTCAAGAAAAGAGAAATAACGTTGCAGACTATATAATAAGACGCCGGTTATGTTGTTGTTGTGCTTGTAGTGTCTCGTCTTGGGAGGTTTTGTGTTTTATGTGCACCCTTTTCCTTGTATGTCTGTAATAATTTGAACATTATAAGTGGTAGGAAGTGAAGAGGAAAACGATGTAACCGCAGATAGACAGGAAGTGTAGGTCGAAGTTAAAACGGCCCCCTCGGACTGGTTTTAGAATGCTAGGTAAGTTGAGGACACTGACAGGAAGTTAGGTCAAAGGTCTCAGAATAGGTTTTCTCATTTCCTCTCTTCAATCTCCTGGTATGCGCATGTCTGTTTCCTTATGATAAGTAGTGGGGAAAAAATGCATACTCTCCAAGCAGAGGTCCGGCTCAACAGTTGGCGACATAAAGAAAATGTGACAAAATAGAAAGCCCAACAAAAATTCTAAGAAGATGTCAAAAACAAGCCAGGGGCAAACCTCCTCTTGGAGGCTAGAAGATGCATTAGACAGAATCTGAGCTGAGATATTCACAACAACGAATGGAACAAGAAATTCACAACATTTCACAGAGGTGCGAGTTCTTCGATTTCTTGTTCATCAAGCCTTGATCTAATTCTTGCGAAGACGGCACCGTGTGACCGAAGATAATCCGAAATCAATCCTAACACCCTTTCCGTGGACGATATATGAAGACTACCCCCTGTAGTCCCGGTGGGATACACGGTGCAACCTAAGTGCCCCTGTGCCTCTGCTCTTAACCAATTTACATCCTTTCCCGCCACTTTCAAGCTAAGTCCATTAAGTGTAAGTGAGAATCGCTCAATACCACCCGAGCGATCTATACTATATGACTTATCACCGGTCATGACACGGGGGTAACTCGCCCATGAACTATCTACCATTAATAACGGACTTCAATTATATTACCCGCGCTTTAGACAGGAGAAAGATGGATTTAAATGGAAAATTCGAAAGCCTCAAACTAAAAATAGACATTTTCTGACGGTTGGTGCCCTTCTCGACCTATTCTATCTGTGACGCTGTCGTAAAATGAGCGAATTGAGAGGTCAATATTCACCTGAATAATTGAGATATCAGGCAACGTAACAGCTAAGTCAACTAACTATCTAACCCAACCGGTAGCTAATGCACCAACCAATGTATTGAAATATAGAGATATTGTTTAACAACCTATCATGAGTGAGTTTTAAAAAATCAATTCATCTGCAAATATGTCGGTATATTGAGCAACCTAGCCAAATTAATGAACTAACGTATTATACTATTAACCTAACCATTAACCAATTGATTAACTACCTCTAGATGGATCTGTTTGATGAGCAGTAATCAACATATCCTTTCAGGAAAACCAGCAATGCTCCCGGAAGATGACTTTTTCGATGGTACGAAAATTGATGTACCCTTGATGTACATGCCATGACATCAATACCGGCATGCTCGAATTGGAATCTACCCAAACATCGGACCACATCTTTTTTTACTGCCGACAGTACGAAAACTACCTTCCACGTTTATATTAAGCATTGAAAGGGTCTAAGTTAAAGAGGAGACGTGTAATGAAAGAAGAGAGTGTCCCCTGGCGTAATTGTAGTCTCTCTGTGACGGCACATTTGTTTGGGTAAAAGGTAGGGCTTGCGCACTGGGATGCCGACACAAAAAAAAGAGTGATAGTCCTTCTTACTCACTATCGCCTGGGGCTCTAGTTGAACCAGGACGGATGTCAGAACGCAGGCCCACGCGTTCCCTTTATTGCTTTCTATGATGGGTTCGGAGGAACGACCGTTTGATAGATCGTCCCTTCTTATGGGTAAAAAGGGAATAGGTCTAGTGGCGGAGATGTGGCATTGGAAAGCCAGCACTTATCGCTGAGGCAGGGTAGGGAGATTCTGAATAGAGTATCGCTAAGCCTTACCTGTAGGGAAACTGCACATGTTCTGTCATGGTAGTTGTAGGTGCGCAGCTCTCACACCATGCGAGGTACACTAAGAAACTGATTCCCGGTAGAAAGCATCCCAAGCCAATGCCGAACACCACCACTTCCACAAGCGCGTTGTCGTTGGCAGAAGTCAGACTGATGATTATGAGTAGGCAGGCCAGCAAGGCCGACACGCAAGAAACGACGCGGAAGTCTTTGGCCAGCGTTGTCAGCGAGGGGTAGTTGGAGTGGCGTGTGAAGTCGTCTGGAGCATCAAAGTCTTGGAAGGCTCTGAAGCTGACGTGTGTGCGGACGTTCGCTCTGTCAGGAGTAACGTGAGCGGGACCTTCCATGTTGCCAGTCGCCATGGCCACGCAAGCGATATGTAAGCATGTGCACGTGACACGTCATGTGCCTTGCTAACTGCCCGTTATATACAGACCAGGCCCGGTCGCTCACTGTTAGTCATAGTTTATTGCAAATGCTCCCTTGCCCGAAGGCTAAATTGAAAATCACAAGAAGCTAGATATACAAGCTCGAGGGACTTATGAGTATGAGTCTATATGTCTTTGTACATAAATTAAATGGTTCTGTATTATGACTATATTGCAAATGTTTATAAAATCTACGTTAGTCGGTTTTGCACCTCTGTATCCTACTGCCATTTAAGTAATAACGGTTTTTCTTTCTTGATTGATTAATTGATGAAAAATAATGACAATGGGACTACTCAAATTCCAGATGCTAATGTTGGAACTCAAAACTTGCTAGATTTTTTTTTCTCACAAAGTTTAATGTTAGCTTTCGAACAAAATCTAACATACTAGTATCTTATAGTCATATTTTTATGCCTGCAAGATATATTGGTGTTAACATATTGATCTTCGTGAAATGAATTGTTCCTTTATTTTGTAATTACACTACCTCGGCTTTCTCCTATCAGAGCCTTTAATCCGATAAATCGTTTCAGGTACTTCATTGTGGCAAGTTATAGATTTTTTTTGCGGTCAATAAATTGATCGTGGATGTAAGGTTAAGTGCCTGCGATGCTCGACCAACCAAGAGGTCAACGACCCCATACGTTCACCAACTGTCAATATCTCATTAACAATGGAAATTGATGAACAAATTTTAATAAAGTATTACGTATGGCATCTACATGTACATGCCGTAAACCATGAAAATGCATCCTTTCTTCCGAAGTCTCCAACAAAAAATAACCATGTCGTGCCAACAAATTAAAGCTGATAGGGAGCCCAAACCTATCCAACTTTGTTCTAAAACCAAAAGCTGTCTGTAATCCAAAACAACATGATCATATATGCATAGCATAAGATACAAAAACCGGAGGTTCTGTTACAGTACCATGGAAAGCTACTATGAGACCCATATTCATATCTATCTTTCATTTTGTCGACACCTAACCACATACCAAATATGATAAAGATCTGTCTACAACATCTCGAATTATACTGTTACAAACAAACAAACAAACAAACAGACCAGAACACATGCTACCGAAAACATAACTTTTTCGTTAACGACAACTACCGCCCCTTCCTAATGTTCAAATACACGCATGCACGTACGTGGAAAGCGTACCCTAAACAAATTTAGGCATGTGACCCCAAACATCCTTATACACGTGTAGAATTACGAATGCCCACGTTCCCTTATCACTGTACAGCGCTACAGAAAACCATTACTTGTATTGAGACATGACGTTCTTGGTAAACTTTTTGCCCCTTCTCACCTGTGTCTCAAGTGTCTTCGTCTTCCAACACGTGGAACGTATTCCGGTCTTATAGATATAATTGTCGAGTGTCTACTTGAAGACGTATACCACACCAGGTATATGAGATACGCCAGGCCCTGAAGAAAGCACCCCACGCCGATACCGAAGAGGACCATCTTGCCTTGCCGCTCAGTCTGCTCACTGTTGATGGTTAGTGCCGAGATGATCATTATGCACGCCAGCACGGTTAGAAGCATGACCACCGCTTTGACGAGGTTGGTAGCTCGTCCCAGTCTCGCTCGACATTTTTGCAGGATATCGGCAAAAGCGGCCCTCTCAGTCTGAGAACCTGGTGCAAGCCCTCGGTTTGCGTCACTCTCAGTCGTAGCCATGGTGAAGCATGCAGACGATACTGACAGAAAATGGCCGCGCGCTACTATGACGTAGTTAAACCAAGGCCAGCCCCAGAGGGTGATGGGAGAACGGAGAAGACAAATTACGCCCCCCTCCCCTCATGCCGTTGTCAACATATTGATCAAGAGGGTCACCACGCCTTGAATACAAACGACTCTATTGATGGCATGGGGCATCTAACTACACATATACGCTATATGTTCTGTACCATGTATATGTAGTGATATATGTTGATTGAGTTATTAGGACTTAAATGATGTAATTTGCATTTCTTGTATATCTTACCTGACCCTTGCCTCTTTCCTCATGACCTCAATGAAAAGCGGCCTGCATGCCGATGAATTAACAAAGGCCAAACAAACAAACATACAAACAAACAAACACCGCCGTATAAAGCTAGGTATAACTGTGGAAAGGTCTAACAAGGTAAAAAAAAATTACTTTTGCTTTTGAGGAAAAAAAGCACACAAGAAATTTGACAGAAAAAGATTATCATCTCTTACTAAGTTAGTGTTATCCAGCAAACCTAATTTTTCAACTTTAATCCAACACCTTGGCATTCTAGCCTGGTATCTTGGTATCTTTCTGATTCTTGCTCTATTCCACGCATACCTTTTCTGTAGAAAAGAGAATCGGAGCGAGAATATGGTGGATTTTGCAATGATCCATCTTTCACGCAAAAATCAATTCCCCCCTTCCCATAGACGTTTAAAGAATATTTCTATACGTGGGAATCAATTCTGTGCAATCCAAAGAGGAGCGGCTGTGGTTGCGTGATAAGGAAACACCACAAGCGACTTGATTTCTTGTAAGTGACATCGCCTAGAGACCCCGAAAGATTACTTTCCTCTAGCTCTGAAGGCTAAGATCAAGGCGAAGGAAGATGTCATCCATCAAATAAAGTCTGCGTAGGTAAAGTTCAAGGTCGTCCCATAGCCTTTTTGAAGCCGTATAAGCAATAGGTAAGTAACCTACAGATCCAGCTGCCGAAAAGGAAGACACTGTAAGAACCTACTGAGGGCAGACCTGAAAGAAAGAGGACTAGGGCTGTTGCGGTCAGAAAGAAAACTACAGGAGCAGGACCGGACGAAGCGGAGAGATTTGAAGAAAGACTGATTGCAGCTGCAGGGTGTCCACACCACCGCAGCAGCAGAACACAGTGTGTTACTATCGTACTACTATAATTAGTGGGCAAGTAGTTATTATCCATTGTGTAAAGGGCACGGTATTGGAAGGCAATGTCACTCTCTACTGCATATGATACTTTTGTGTACCACTTTTGATGTTGTAAACATTACATGAATCACATTTTTGCGGTCCCCAAGGTCAGATACCCATGTCTGGTATCCCGGTGGCCTGGTGATGTTAATGCCATGTCACATACCATCCTTGACCCTTGTGTACATCCAGCGGCGTACATCATAATAACATATCCGAGTATTTCTACTGGTGTAGTGTTGGCCCTGAAGTTAGTAAGATAGCAACTGTTTTCTTTGCCATTTTCAGCTCTCTCGATCACTCTGGTTTTGAAGCTGTCACTTCTTCATTATGTGAATTGCTATTTTTCTAGGAGAGTTGCTAAATAGATACGTATTTAACGCCTTATGTTTTATGATTCATTTTCGTCCAATAGCCTCACCATCGCTCCATCTGCAGCCAAGTATCGTGACAGGATGACCTCTGTTGACTCAGAGTCAGACTACATATCCATCATGTATACTTATATAGATATATGGTATGGGAGAGGGAAGGTTGGGGGACCAACTTTAACCTACACATGTACAGCTAGAGTACTATAAAGGGGCACTAGAATATTTATTCACGACTGGGAGAGGTCAATGCCTTACAGGAGCTTTTAGTCAACCGTAACGGTTTGAATGGATGAGGAAGCCTGTACTTGGCAATCGAGATATATGTTATCGGTGTCAACTAGGGTAGCTTTACCAAACATTACGAAGGACGTTGACAAGCTAGAAAATAAAATAAACATTGTGTATCTTTCTACCATCATTTATCGAAATGCAGCAAATTTACGATTCGAGATTTATAACTGAAAAAAAAGTTTTGATCAATATTTACATGTGTTGGAAAGGTGTAAAAGAGCTGCCATCATTCACATTTGCGCATCCAAATAATCTTTTGTTGATGAGTCATTGCAAGCCCCATCCAGAGCCGTGAGGTAAACTTTCTTTAAATGTATGACTACAAGCAAGCCAAGTTACTGCCGCACTAACATGACTTACTTGTAGCCATACAAAATGATGTTCTTGTGCACATGGACTCCTAATATTGATAAAAGGTGCCAAACCGAAATTTGATATTTTCTAGAAATTTTGTACAAAGAAGGTAACATATCACCAAATGAATGAATATCATCAACCTAAGCCCACCTGTTCACACTGTCGTCCGTTGTGTTTCTTTCATTCACTTCATCTTCATTTTCGTCATCACTCTCCCGCGGCATGTGCCTTACTTCCAGTTCCTCTGTTGTACGATAACTGAACTCCCAAACAAACCAAAAGGCACTCGGAATCAGAAGAAAACAGCCGATCCCAAACAGCACTGGCCCAATAACATGTAGTGTCAAACCAATCAGGAGCCCTATAACAGCCAGTGATAGGCCAACTTCAACGACAAGAGCGAAATAGCGGTGTTTACGTAACCCCCTCCTTCTCTCCAGTAGTAGCCATCGTTTGAATCGGTTCGGCCGTCTTCGTTGGCGTGAGTGTTCGGCCCGATCCGAGATCACCCCTCGGCGGATGAGATCCCGAAACCACCACGCCGTGACATCGTCGTTGGTGCGATCGAACCAGGATCGAGAAGCCATATCATCAGACCACCCTAAGCTTACACGTATTTACCCTACATACTCTCCCACTGATAAACGCATGTAGGTGACTTTTGAATATCAAAGGTTGAGTCAAGAGCTATTTTATTCATCCGGGTCATCTATCTTTATCGGGATGGCACGATTCAGTGATAGCAGTACAATTAGTTGGCAACTACTACAGACGTTTGTAGCAGATGGTGTTGCCACAAATCAGTCCCCTGTAGCCTGGTACCAGCCCATCGTGAGCTACCTAGAATCTCCTCGGTACTGGGAGCGTTGCCCGCCCGCCCAGGTCAATTAGCGCACTCGGAGAACTTTTACGGGGTGGGATTCAATAACCTTAGGGCACGACTATGATCAGGGATGTTCCTACATGTAACTCGCCTACAGGTTCAAATTAATTGGTAACTGGATGTAAAAAATACATCCTGCCACAGAAACAGAAACATCCTATATGTGCCACTAGCTGTAGGCAATACTAGTACTAGGTGAACAACAACAATAACGGCTATGATTAGGAAGATCAACTGTCAGAAAAAGAGGTCGGTAAAACTCTAATATGAGTGAGCCCGTGAGTTTTCACTAGGCTACACAGCTGGGTGAAGTCGTAGGGTAGGGCTTTTGAGGTGAATTGGCAGTGCTTCCACTCCATACGATTCATCATTATATGACAGTGAAGTTTGCTAGCTGTCCAGACTTGCCTACACAACGTTGGCATAGGAGACCACGGAACTGGGTTGGCCCTAGAAGACCAGGAAACTGTTTTAGCTCTAATTTTCTTCAAATCTGGCTTTTACAGTTCGTCCCAGTTCGAAAATCAAAGATGAAATCATACAGCTTCTAATTTCATCACGTAGTGTGGAGATCTAATCTAAATACGAGTTTACCCTGGTTCCGGCTTTGTTGCGTTTATTCTTATGCTACACGAGTCCAAAATGTGTGTCATTCTTAAAAATACCAGACCCCCCCCCCCCCCCCATTTCCATCACCTAAATGGAAATGAGGATATTATTTTGGGAACGTACCTGTAAACACCGTCCACTCCTAGAGAGTTTCTTTCAGTCGATTCCTCTCCCTGTTCTTCTTCGCCTTGTTCCTCCTCCGGTTGTAGATCGTCCGCTGAGCGGTAGCTGAACTCCCAGACGAACCAAAACGCGGTCGGGATCAGCAGACAACAACCAATCCCGAACAGCACAGGCCCAATAACGTGCAGCGTTAAACCAATCAAGAGCCCCATAACGGCCAGAAAGAGACCAATTTCAACCAGAATGGCAAAATTGCGGTGTTTGCGCGCTACGTGACCTCGCCTCCTCTCTAGGATCAGCAGCCATGGTTTGAATCGGTTCGGCCTCCGTCGGCGGCGACGGCGTCCGGCTGCATGATCCGTTAGGACGCCCCTGCGGATCAAATCCCGAACCCACCACGCCGTAACATCGTCGTTGGTGTGATCGAACCAGGACCGGGTAGCCATCGGAACAAGCTCCGCTCACATCCCCACCGATTATCCGCTCAACGTGTTAGATAACCGTCCCTACATGTGAGGTAACAGTGCTGAATGGCATAGCCCACTTAGGGACTTAGATACAGAGGTATTTTCTTGAACGAGGTCATCTATATTTATCAGGATGGTACGATTTGATCATGGCAGTTCAGTATGCGAGTACGGTGGGCATCAGACTTCCCTACGAGCCGAAAAAATATAATATAAATTGGCCAAATAGATAGGGGGCATATTTTTTCAGATGAGTTGGCCGGCCAAGCCCGAACGAGTGCGTATCCACCCACATTAAACTACTATGATGGCCATGGTCAGACTCTCCTGGAAAACTACTACTATTTTTCAGCCAGCGCCGGGGCATTACAGCTGTTGTTGTTTCCTTGTCTGTCAGTCATATTAGATAAGCTATTACTATATATTAGCAAGCAAATTGGTTTTCCTATTGGCTAAAGTGCTTGTGACTTAGTCACTTAAACAAATAAACATGTTTCCTGATGTTATGACCCTCATATTTGGTCAACTATTACAGTGGAACTAGGGGCGGTACAATGATTAGACAATGTGTACGGCTTTGATTGGTTAGTTTGGAAATATAAAACAAGTCCTAAGTAGTGTAAAATTCGTTTTGCTTATCTGATGAAAAAATTCGTTCCATGGTACCGTGTTGGGGAGGGGGGGCATCCTAGTGATGATACCATTACATCGATATTATAATGCAACCAAGGAGCTTAATTCGTATGTAGCATGATCATGTTTTGGCAGTATTGGAACAATATATGACAAACTAGCAAAGATCAATTGATTTCTAACAAGGATTTTTTATTGTCAATATTGTAGAGATATCCTTGACACAATTTTCACAATGCTGCACTATATACTTAAAGGCTAGCCATTGCCCTGTGTTAAAAGTGATATGTTTTTCGATCGTAGAAAGGTTTTCAAAATTAGTAGTAGTTACGGAATACCTATATGTCTAGTAGTCTTGAACAGTGTCTTGTGGTGCCACGTTGTGCTTGTTTATTTTTTTAATAAACATCACAATTACAAAAGTCTTTGCGACAGCAAAACTCTGTTTGGAGATTTTTTTTACAGTACAAATAGAACACAATGGCTGCATAATAAAGGATAACTTTTTAGCCAGTTTCTGACAGAATGTCATTTGTACTATTGATAATCTATGGTCTTTATCATCATGACTATCTACTGGATAATCACCAATTCACCTTGTAAATTTGTTCTGGTGTTTCTATGTTACAGTACAGGGAAACAATAGAAAAGACCTATTAAACTAGATAACACTTTCACATACCATGATAGTTAACTGTATTACACTGTAAATAGAAATCATTAGAATGAACAATACATTTTGATAGTCAGGATAGACTTTACACCCGTCATTTTATCAACTTGCACATACGATGCCTAATATGACTACGTAACAAGTTTGTCAGCTTAGCTGACTGCCCCATTCCTAACACATCTCGACGTGCTACACATGTAAGGAGTCTTTCTCTATGAGAAAACACCAACTTTTTACCCAACATTCTTCTCAGCAAAAATGCTCACAACGACATTTCTTTGACCACAATCCAGACACCTCTTCCATATAATCTACACTCGGAAGGATTTAATTTGACTCCAACACATTACAGAGAAATGTTCCTCACCAAATATTAGCAGAGACGGGAGCCGATACCGACTTTATGTGACCTTTGACCCGTTGCTCACGTGCCACTTCCTGAAGGTGCCAATCCTAAGCAATCGGGTCCTCAGCTATCCTAAAGATGATCGATTACATCACCGGTCGAAAATCTGGTGATACTTTATTTTGTGTTGCAGTCAAGTTAAACCTTTCTCCACGATGTTATGTACAAACAAAGATAAACTTGCACCATACATAACACCATATTACATAAGGACAAAGATACCCCGTTACTCTTTACCCGATCTGTTTATCAGAAGTAGAGCCAGAAGATTTGTAGCATTGTCCGTCGTATTTTTCAAAATGTTCTTGGACTGAATGACTGACATTCTATGATACAAAGCAATCCCAGTGTCAATGAGCTCTATAGACGAATGCTCAACAGTACTAGTACAGTGTTGAATTGTTGTTAGAAGCTGGTTTTCTTGTTTCAAAAATTATATCGTATCGCTTATACAAAGGTCATGGGTACAATCTATGACGACTATAGTTTATCAGTTCCATTTATCGTTTAATAGCTAGAAGCTTTAAAGTTTTTGATGGCTTAACTAATCAAATTCCAAAAATCAGTTGATTTTGGAGTGAAAGTTGTCATGGTAAGTGTGCGAGATGGTCTTTGTTTACAACTCAACGGAAACTTCTTTCTTCTGACTTCGTCACTGGTAGAACGTTCCTGAATCCAGAAAACATTACATTTCTATGTTCACTTGATATAAATCCAGATCGTTGTAAAAATGTAGGCCAAGCCTTAGTGTAGATGCCGTCGTTTGATGTAGCAACAATTGTCTGTTTTCATGATGCAAATGATGTATGACGTTCTCCTAGATAACATCGTCAGAAAACTTGTCCATTGTTTTTTTTCCCACCATGGGGAGAAAGTCTGGGGCTCACAGATTCACAGTTCAGTTGTCAATATGGCGGATCACACAATTTCAGGGTCATTTGTCCCATCATTCCGTTCGTCTCGCGAGGCCAGAGCCACTTCGTACGACGGAGGAGGGGCGCTGGGGGAATCGACCTGTCCGTTGTCACTCGTTGCCTGGTAACGAACGACTGAGTCTCTTCTTGGCACTCCTACTTCAATAGTAACCTCGTTAAGGTCTGCCACAGAACTATACGTCGGTGGATGGTTCCCGGACCCCTCTCTTCGTAGAGGGCGGGGTGCTGAATCGTCTGCGCTTGCGCGACTGGCTGACCCTCTCTCGGATTCGTTGATGACGTCACTCAAGTTTATGGCGGACGCATACGAAGGAGGGGGTGGGGGGAAGCTGAAGTCTGCCGATGGGGGTGGCCCCGGGGGTGAGCGGCCTCTAGAACGTGAGGGTGACACGGATGTAGAGCGGCTGACGATGTGAGCAGGGTCCAAGGTCTCGACGGAACCATCTCGGCACTGTCCCTGGGATCGACTGAAAGAAAATCATATATTGAAACATTAAATCTGATTAGAAACATGAATGAGTGATGGTAAGGCCAAGTGCTTTCTTTCAGAGAAATTAGGAAAATATATTAACTGTAATGTTGGCAATAATGTGGACTTGTGCCCTACGATTGTTGGTTTCAAAATTTAAAAGGCCTCAAATACTTTTCAGTTTTGAAAAATAACATCGCCCAACGTGGGGCTCGAACCCACGACCCTGGGATTAAGAGTCCCATGCTCTACCGACTGAGCTAGCCGGGCGCTGATGGTCATATTAAGTGATAATCGGACACTTCTCTCGTGATATAGATACCATTTAGTTGAAGTGAGTCATAAATAAAACACACAGCTAGATATATGATGGACCTAGGCACCTGATAAACCGGTGTTTGAACGAAAAATGCATGGCAACCTTGACATAACCTTGAAAGCTGCAACGCCAGACGTACTGAATAGTCTTCAGTTGTGTAGAAATCTTTACATTTTGGTGGAACCCATTTCACTCCACTATAAATATGCCAAAATTACTGACATGTACACTTGATTGATGGTATTCACACATTATCAAAGTACGGTATCTATTTATCGATTCGCGGGTGCTTCTATAAGATTTTTCAAATCTTCTTTGACAATTGTAAGAATGCATCTTTGTGTGCCTATCTGGGTCCAGGCACGTATTGTATCACTGACTATATCATTGGAATGGTTTTAGTCTAATTCTGCGTTCTGCGAGGGAACATGCACGTAGTCCAAAGTAAATTCTCACGGCAGCTAAACTGAACAATATACAATCGATATCAGCAAATTCCTGGAACATGTTTTCCAAGAAATCAAAAGAAATCGCACCCTAAAGACATGATCCTGTTGTAATATGCCAAATGCAGAATATATATTAAAACATTTATTAAAACCTACAAACTTAACTTCCGTCTATTAACAAAAAAGGTTATATAATAAAGTTTCACAAGCGTTTGGCAGCGGTCTTCCTCCCAAACACCACCCGGCGTCATCAATTCTATTTATAACCTCATGACGTATATACAAACTGACGTTGATATGAGTCACTGCTGAGCTCGACGGGAAACAATAAGAGCCCAAAAATAGATGGACACTTTCAGGCGTTTAGATGTATTGTTTATTAAGAAACTTAACATGTAAATCGTTGCATATTTGACTTCAATCACCCAAAATGAATATCATTATATGCCGAATTTTACACTATTACTAACTATTCTTAAGATTCTGTACATTTTGTCGGTCTTGATGAATTTTCATCAGCTTCTTAACCACCTAACACATATGACAGTGCAAAGAGATAAACAAGGAATTGAAAATCACTTCTATGGTAAGTAACATAAATCGATAGAAGACTATAGGGAGCTGTACATGTAAGCCGCATATTGTGTGAGATGTTTGGTCGTGGTTACTTATCCCCTGGAGTATTCTTAAGAAAATTAGCTCATGATCAATACATAAAACTATTAATTCTTTTGGTGTGTCTCACTCTTGTCTTGGAATGGGTATCATCATGGTTAGTTTATATCCCGGCATAAACTAACTAGAACGGCACCTAGGCTAGCTCAGTCCAACAAATTATTGCTGATGTATTGCAAGGTTACAAAAAGTGCGATCATCTTATTGCAGCTAGGCATTAATCGAAACGGAAGGTCAAACGTGTCCCCCAGGGATGCATGCTCGGCCCCCTTGTAATCCTGCATGTTAATATAAATGAATTGTATAGCTCTCATATTAATTGCTCTCACCTCCGATCACGGGAACGCGTCAGGGGCCTCAGGGTAGGCCGCGGTGATCTTCCCTCGGTGTTCGACCTTCGTCTGTCCCGCGAACGTTCCTCCTCACCCGCCGCCGTCTGCCTGACGTCCGTGTTTCCCTCCGACGCGGCTCGGCTTCTCTCCCCGCCGCGCTCCCTCGCCCTCCTCCCGCCGCGGTGCTCCTGTTGCTCCGTCCCCCTCTGGGACCTCTTACGGGAACCTTCAACTCCCGTGAATCGACACATGAACACGCATCCACTGGGCACGAGCAGCAGCACTCCAAAACACAGGAAAAACAACCCTGTAATTTTCATGTTCACGATTTTTCCAGAGTTGTCTTTCGGGTTTGTGATCTTGTTGAAAGCCACCAAGCTCATGATGAGTCCTATGACAGCGAAAACGAAGCCAACCTCTATTAGAATGAGCAGTGCGCCGTGTGATTTGCCGCCATCGCCCCACCATTTCTTCTTGGGCCTCCGCAGCGGCGCTGGAGGAGGACTTGTGCGGGTGGGAGAGGCCAGGTTGGCCCGGAAGGTCGGGGAGAGTCTTCCCCACAACATTGGGATCATCTCGGTAGGCGTGGATCGCTGAAATGTCATCAAGGCATATCGCTTTAGTGCAAGGGATACCTACCCCATCTTCACCATGTACACAAACAGCATCGACATGAAAATATTGGGAGCCCACAGCTTCCGGGTCAAGGGTTGTCTGCATAGATTCTTGGAATCAAATTCCAGGAATTGCTCCTCTGTCATTACAGGCGCGCGTATACTGTTTCCAGCACGTCATTAGATATGCACGTCACGCGTCGTAATCTATCCCTAATGCACAACATGTCTACGGGGAAAGCATATCTGCAATGGTATATAGAAGGCAACCTTGTTATCATTAATATCAGTAAAACGCAGTTGATCCTTATATCTTTATCACCACTTGGAGTTATACTCTATTTTAGGTGCTAATTGATTTTCAATTTGTTTAGTACATAACATAGCTAAACGATATAACCCTATAGTATAAAACAGCTCTTGAAAATTCGTTTTGCATAACATTGCAAAAAAAATCTGCAGAAAATCCTAATAGTATAAATTAAATATGTATACCTTAAATTTACAATATTAGGAAATTATACAATTCTATACTGTAAAAAAAGATAGGTTATTTCAAGCAGCTGACTCTGTTTTTGCATCAAGGTTATCTCAAAGTTATCAGTGCTTTATTCCCTTCCCATGGGGAGCACAACACATCGGTTCTCATCATAACGTGTGCAACAGTCTATCATAGCCTTAATCGCCATATGCTCACTTTCAATTGAACATGGTTGAACCCATCTAGCAGTTGCTTCCAGTAACAAGTTATTGATGATCACTTTAGGGTAACATCGGCGCCCGGCTAGCTCAGTCGGTAGAGCATGGGACTCTTAATCCCAGGGTCGTGGGTTCGAGCCCCACGTTGGGCGAAGTAATATTTTTTCTCATAATTGTATCCGTTTTAAATATCGTCTGGATTTTTGTGATCGCGCATGAGATGATTGCTCTCAGCATCAATTGTAGATTTAAAGGAACTCTCTGTCCTCTGAACGTACTCGCAGGACTGAGATATTGTACACTTCAAGGACATCGTTAGGAATAGAGGAACATTGTAAGTCTGAGACAATTACACTTAGGTTGGTAGCATCAGCGCCCGGCTAGCTCAGTCGGTAGAGCATGGGACTCTTAATCCCAGGGTCGTGGGTTCGAGCCCCACGTTGGGCGAAGGCATTTTTGTGAAACGCATTGAAACCTCTCTATTCTTAGACCTGAAAACAACTTAAGGGCATCGACTCTGTCGATCAAATTCATTCACTCTTGGCATTGATGTCAATTTAATATTGACAGAATATTTCAAGCACATGTTGTGAAATGTATTTCCTTTTGATTTGAGCGCTATCCTAGTAAGCTGTCCCGGTGTAAAATAACTAGGATCATACTCAGACTATAAATTATAGCACGGAAACGGAGAATGTACGTGTGTGCTGAACTTCATATTTATATAGTGCCGTGAATGTACACTTGAATTGCAAAGTCAAGACAACTGAAATGAAATACAGACAATCCCATTGTCCTATTGTTTATTTCCGATTGTTCAAAAACAATACTTGACGTGCCTACTTTGACTGTACTGAATAAAAGAAAATAGAATCAATATTTTCTAGTAAAATGATAGCAATTATTTATTATTAGTCTCATCTACACATCAACATCGTCACAAAATAAGCGGCTACTGTCTGTCTATACGTATATCCGTCAAGTCGTCGTAACCGTATGGCGGGGCGTATCCCTGTTCGTCGTATCCGTATTGGTATGCCTGATCCTGTCCTATGTAATTCCAGTCGTCTTGGTTGTGCTCTACTGCGCATGTCACGTCCTCGTACGTCACGAGTTCGATGTTGCTCCTCACTCTTGTGGCGTCATATTCTTCAGAGTCGGACTCGGAATCGGCTGCGGAAGAATATATCACAATCGATGAGAGGCGATAAGGCTTAATACTATCCTTTCGAAAACTTGATTGGCAACAAAGGAAGAATTTGATATCAAAAGACTTGTGTCTTCCATTTGATAGATAAATTCAAACTTGAAATGGTCTCAAATACCTGTTAGTTTAAAAAAAAAACGCTGGGAAAAATATAGCATAATTTGCTTCTATTATTTCTTGCATGACCAAAGGGATTTAGCTGCCAACGTTTCGATAATCCTTCTGGTATCCCCCCATGACAATATAGTGACTGGTTCTACTTCCCACCGCTAGGTGGCGCTGCAATGGAAAAATGCGGTCCCAAACGTGACTAAGCTTGTATCCCCTCTCATTTTTGTTTCATGACGGACGAACAAAACGATTCACCAACCTGATGAAATTATACACAGAAAAAAAACATTGCCTACCTATTTGATGACAAAAAGAGAAGTCGAACAATGTCATGTCAATTAGGACGTTGTCTCTTTATTCCGGCGTATTCATTTTCATCAAATGTGGGAAAATCTGAAATCATATGTTTTGGCTAAACGATAAGAACTCACTTGATGTCGTGATCAACATGCACCGAAATGAATAAGTAACCTATGACTGTGTTGTCATGACAACAAGTTGCCATGGAACCATTATACCTGAGTTGTATTGATAATTCAAGTCCAGGTCAGTGTCTGCGTCATTCTCGTCTGATTCGTCATCGCTGTCCTCAGAACTCGACGTCAACAGCTGTTCCTCATGAAGCGTCTTCAATTTCTTTGCTTCATCTTTTTCTTGTTTTTTTACTTCTTTCTTCAGACGTCTCAGCCTCAGTTCCATGTCCGAGCCACGTCTCTTCTTGGCCCGGCGGAGGTGTCTTCGCTCCTCTTCGTCGCTAGAATCTCTACGAGAGTAAGACGCAGCGTTTATCAAAAGAGAGAACTTCCAATATCCTAACCAATTTATGAAAAAGGATAAGGATTTGTGCATTCAAACCCTGCTAACAAATGAACGCATATCCGGTAAATAGTGTGTTATCATGGCTTCACGATGTTGTAGTATGCAAAAAATGTCGTTTTCATTAATACTCCTGTGGGGCTTCAGGCCTTAGTGACCGACTAAAGAGATCGTTTCTTATCTGCCCCCCATTTTTCTCAGTGATAATTCAAAATCAAAAAAAGGGAAAGGATTCTAACTAAAGTAAGATGACGCTCAAAAAGATTTCAGATTTATCTTCATTTGTAACTATGGTCAAGAACGTAAGCCCCCCAAATTTGTTAGAAATGTTTGTTAGTAACTTTCCTGTAACTTTCGGAACCCAGGAACGTGATCGACCCACCGTTCTTCACTAACATATGCAGCATCTGAGTAGTCCACAGGGCGCATGCACAGCGTGCAGGTGTTGTTGATCTGGATCCAGCAGTCCAAACAAAAGATCCCTGAGTAGGGAGGGAAAAGTACTTTTTGTTTCTTGGCTATGAAAGGGTATGGCCATCTCAGCCCGGCTAGCTCAGTCGGTAGAGCATGGGACTCTTAATCCCAGGGTCGTGGGTTCGAGCCCCACGTTGGGCGAATGTGGGTTTTTTCTCTGTCCTTAAGTTTCCTTGAAGTTTACGAATTTCCATTTCATCAGATTTATTGTCTGAGGAATGTAGTGGAATACTTTTAGATATTGTCAAATTTATTGTCTATGAGATATAGGGAATAATGACGTAGCACATACCTTTGCAGCCGGCATTTTCACAGTGTTTGAACTTTTGTTTGTCCTCATGCTTTCCCGGTTTGGCGCAAGATATACAGTACTTTTTCCCTTTCCAGCCACACATTTTCAACAGCCTCTCAACGCATGGAAAGCTGTCGATATATATGATATAAGAAAAGACAAACCAAATTACTAGTATGATACAAAATAGTACAGTGCATAGAATATACAGTACTGCTATGCTGGATATATATTGAAAGTCATGTTTTGTAGATTCAAAGGAAGGAATGATTGACAAAGGTAACTGTGTGATTACGCAAATCTCACAGTTCCAGCACCGACATGTATTGTGGGTAAGGTCAGAGGTTGAGGCCCCTCAGAAGTAACAAACATCCACGTAGAAACATTTCAAACACGTATAGACAAAAAGAAGTTCTATTTACAAATGAGGGACCTTAAACTTTAACCTTACACCACAATGCATCACGACTGCACATGCGCACCCGGAATTGTGAGATGCCTTATTATTTCCTTCATTTGTTTTGTTCGAACACTGATACCTAGGCTCTAGATATTGATACGAAGCACTGGGAGAACCTCGCAAATTATCGTTCCAGATGGAGATGCACATTGTCCAGGCAGCTGAAATCAGTAGACGCCAGACTGATACGCAGCGCAAAAGAAAAGCGTATCCACGGGAAAGAACTTTGCAACAGAACTGAGTCAGCTTAATAAGCTGTGACCTATTTGGCAGAGACTGTCATTCTCGCATAGGACTGTTAATCCTTGCCAATGCTGTAAGGCTGGCGGGAATAAGGATTTCATCATGGTCAATACTGACCGACAGAGGCCATATTACCATACCATATTTTTTTTTTAATGTTCACAAACATCTGTGTAATTCCTTTAAACGATATACATTTAGCAAATAAACAGGTTGATTTGGGTAGCTATGTGTTATTGTTGCCAGTCATCATAAAGACACTTGAGAGGACAAAGAAAGAAAGGAAAATTAAATCAAATAAAACAATGTAAAATGAAATAGAATAAAATAAAAAGAGCACACATAAATGGACACTGTCACAGAAAAAGATAGCCCCTGATTCGGATACGCATCAAAATTCACAGTACAGTAGATACACATATATCTTGGTCCATCTCATAAATCTTGGTACATCTTTTTCACAATTCGTTGTGCGCATATTTGCTGTTCACATTAGGCTTTCTTTATTTCAACATATACAAGTGTAGTATTACCATACCTTGATGCACATCTGTCCAGCACGTTGGAGTCGTATGCTTCTCGATCTGGCTCAAAGGAAACCTCCTGGTCCGCCTCTTCTGCCATTTTTTCTATCCCTTTTCGCAGTACCCACTTTCTCAGGGTTGCCACCAGGCCTCCCCGTCTCTGAAAAATATACACATACATATATACGTATTAGATTAATGGAACTTATCATTTAGTTTTTCAGTTTCTATCATCATGTTACTTAATTGACGACCTGTACCGCAACCCAGGTCGCGCGGTATCTCACGAGACTTGGGCCGCCATGTTGTTTTCAAACTGATTGTGTGTAACGGTATATTTGGATATTAGCGTCATAAACAGAGCAGGAAACAGATTGAAATTAGGTTATATTCCTTCTTTCAGACGGAAACATTTTTCTTACTCAGTCTCTCATTCAACAAACAAATAAACAAACAGTGTATTACATATGGAAATTTAATTGGGTGTATGATTGATAAATATGTAATTAAAGCAACACAGAAAGAAAATTACAACATTAAAAGTGTAGACCTTCAGCATGTGGTTGTAGAGCCAGACAATCCGTTCTCGTTCCCGCTCGGGAAAGTAGCTGGCGCAGGTCGCTCTGCGCAGGCGCAATCCATAGGCCTCGAAAAATACCGTGAACAGGCAAGCACCGTAGATGAATCCTGATGAAAATGATAAAATGGTAGCCATTTTGATTGAAATAAATTTATAAGGAATTATTGGATCTGTATATAACGGCTTTGTCAATTCAAAAATGACAAAATCTATAACATCGCCGTGAAACTTAATTTATATTGTATTGAAAACAGGAAAACAGGATTTTGTCATGAGTGAAAACAACTATCGGTCAGCTGATGATGCAACATGTCGTAGTGATGATGCAACTTATTCTTGTTAATATCTACATAATACATTTCCTTATTCACCTGCTCCTACCTACTTTCTTACCCTCTATCCCTTACCTATTTTATTGTTCAATTGCCCATACCTATCTTCCTGTAGATTGAAAGGTCTGGGAATCTTGGATTAGGTAAACATTTGGATGTATCGAAGGTAAAGTCTTCTTCCGCCAAGGGGTCGAAACTGGTGATGAGCACCCGGAACATGTCCGCCAGCATACCGTCACCGTTCACCTGCATGCCGATACGGTATGGGGCTATGGAAAGGGACGGATGAAATTGTATCATATCATAAGATGGCCAATATAAAAAAGCTAACTTAATGCCGATGCATTGTTTTAATACTACTGTAAATATTGCATTATTGATCCTGAAGAAGGCGACAGTGGTCGTTGAAAATTTGATCCGTGAATACATTAGTGTTGGAAGAAAGTTTAGCATTGTATCATTGTACTACTGTGAATCCTTTTAAATGTGTAATGTCTTATTTGTAGACCAAGTGTAATATACATGTACGGAAGGCAATCAGCCTTTGCAAGTATCACATAGCATTGTGAATATCCAGTACCAACACCCAACTGGAACGAAGCGCTATCTGTCAAGTGCTATCCCAGCTATGATTAGGCTTTTAAATGGACTGGAGACCTAGTAACCCTATCTAAGCTAAGTACAAATAGACTTTATAATATTCAGCCACAAATATATCGTAATGTAATTAACGTCACAATTCGAAAGTGTGTGTAATTGCAAATTTTGAATATTCTAAATATTTTTGATGGTGTAATCTTCTACGTGTAAACAATTTTAATCTTTTATGTAGACATTGGTATATGTAAACAAGCTGACAATTCGGCCGTTAGGCCGCGACCAGGTTGTTGTTTTTCTGAGGAAATTGAATAAACCATTCTACTACTACTACTACTACTGACTCACGGTTCGCGTCTATCTTCATGTCTGCGTTGAGGGCGACCATGAAGAGCAGCCACCACTGCGCCCAGTCCATGCCCATGATGAACCCGCCGTAAATCACGTTAATCAGCCAGAAGATCAGGCCTCTCCCCAGTTTGGACTTCTCCGCCTTTGCCATGCGGAAACCCGCTGGAATGAACGAAATAGTAAAAAAAAGGATTTAACATCCATAAACATTAAGGAACACATGGAGGAGGGACCTAGTGGCCGATGTGAAGGCATCCGGACACACATGGGAGCAGCTGGTAGAGAGGGCCCAGGATCGCAAAGGATGGAGGCACCTAGCTAGTCCGTGGCCAATGCCCAAGGATGGGCGACAGGCCCAAGTAAGTAAGTAAGGAAACATTAATCCGCCTGGTTACATAAATCCACCACTTTGTGAAAAACAGTGGGTTTGAGATATCTCTATAAATTATGCAGGAGTACATTAAACTGTGCGTTAAGGAATCATCAAAACACCATATATTCGTGCCGTGAACTTGCTTGCTTTTCTCACAAGGTAGTCCAGGTGATAACTCAGGCACTTACCGGGATGGATGTAATTGTAGTAGTCTCTCATATCTAGAGGCAGGACGGTTTCCTTCCACATGTCATTCCGCTTCTTGTCCATCGCTTTGAACTCCTCCGTGATGTATAGGTTGTCAAACCGGTCCTTGGTCATGAACTTCCTCCGGTAGCTCGCAGCCCTGGAACAAAATGATGAAGTCCATATTCTGTTAACCTGATGAGGCAATGAAATATCCAGGTTTAATAAATTAGCATGCCGGGAAATCAGTACGTCATCATCACGTGAGTGCAAATATCTTATATCAGGTCATTAATGGTTTAACCAACCAGCGTGGTGGACTGAGCCTACGTCACAATCACGTGGGTGAAAACACCTATACATAAGGACCTTAATGTTTTAACCAAACAGCATGACGGACAATCATTACGTTATAGTAACTCCAAGTGTCTTTGCCACCGGAGATCCGCGTCTGAAGACTGCTAATTGTCATTGTCTGCCAACATGTGATGTCTTGATTGACAGGATAGTTTATATGAAGCAGCGTGGCGCAGCGGAAGCGTGCTGGGCCCATAACCCAGAGGTCGGTGGATCGAAACCACCCGCTGCTAGCATAGTTTTTTCTCCAAATGACTGAGATTTCTTTTACATTTTATATAGTTCACCGGAGTTGATATCTTTCTATGATACACATATTTATGACATATTTCAGAACCAAACTAATATGATAATATCTGAATGTCCTTCCCAAATGTCATCATTTTATTTCATCTTTTATTAGTCAGTTCGCCATGAATACATTGATACATGAACAGCCAGGGTAGACCAACTAGCGAATGGCTATTTTAAGGACCTAACCTGGGAAAGATACAATCAATACGTTACACACACAATCCATAAGTTACTGGATTAAAAAGTAGCTTACGCCAAAAATAGTTACTCAAGCAACTGGATACAATTTTTGAAACAGTCGGACGTTTTAGACAGCATCCAAGTCACTGACGAAAGACAGCGGATGCTGCCTGAAACGTCTGACTGTTTCAAAAATGTATCCAGTTGCTTGAGTAACTATTTTTGGCGTATCTTTCTACCTGGATGTCTAACCTTCATCAACGTAAAAAGTAACTTACTTGAGGTACAAGACGAGAAAAGTGATGACCATGATGTTGCTGACTGCTCCTATACATTTTCTGAACGTCTCAGTTCTTCCTTTGATTTCATTAAGGATTTCTTCCTGTAAAGTCAAAGCTTAATATTAGTAGTGCACCGAATGCAACATACTTACCAAGTACCAAACAAAGTCATATTCAAGGTGGAAAACGATTCATTGTCTTGCAAATTATTATCAAATAAACCGGACGGAATAAAACGCGACCATCATTACTAGTTGTCTGCAACGAGGCTGGCACATCTCTAGCTGAGACAAACAGTAGTGCAGATAGCCCGGCTAGCTCAGTCGGTAGAGCATGGGACTCTTAATCCCAGGGTCGTGGGTTCGAGCCCCACGTTGGGCGAATATAACTTTTGTCTCTTAGAGCAGTTTCTATCAAAACAACTCTCTGTAATCGCATGGCAGTTATATGTCGAGTTTAGCCGCTTGCTTCCTGTTTTGTCTTACAACGAGATAATGCAAAAACGAAATTTGCTTCATTTGATAGACATTTGCAATTACATTTCCTTCACTCCACTGAACATTTCACGATACAGAATAAATCAAACAACTGGATGGATAAAGTATCAAAAGACGTTTTAAATAGCATCCAATATCTTTCACCTGTTACTGATGTCGTTGGATGAAGGGCATTAGATACAATTTGAAACTTCTGGCTCTTTAGAGAAGTTATTAATTTGCCTGCTTAACTTTGCCTGATACAATATTCTACCTAAATTGTAACCTTCATCGATGCTTGATATTTCGCTACATGATACGTGCCCCCCCCCCCCCCCCCCCCATCCAGCACACGCAAAACTTACCCTAATTTCTTTGCCTGACTTGGAGAAATCCTTGGTAAGTGTATAGTTGTGGTAGATATCCACGTCAAAGTAGAACTCGCGCTCCAGGTTTTCCATCACCTTTACCGCAGCTGAAAGTTGACGAGTAAAAAGTAACTTAAAAACTTTAAATTCTGAAAATCATTTTTCACAACACTACGAGACAACTTTCTGCTTTGCTTGTGTTTCAATATAATCAAATTCATTCATGGCCGTTATTCCTTTTTATACCTGTAACCAAGGAGGTTATATAGCCTTGCTGTAACGAATAGCAGAAAGAATTGTATCATATGATAAGTGCTAGAGTTCCCTGATTTCCTACTTTTGCCAAATGATGCTAACATTATATAAATGATTACATTTCTTTCACAACTAATATACCACAAAGAACACTGCAGTAGTAAAACCAGGGGAAGGATTTTAGAACACGAGATTTCAACCCCGGAAGTTCCGCGGTCACACAGCAGGAAGCCGGAAGGAGGCCCATTACAGAACCTGATCTTCGTCTCCCCAATACCTACCCAACTACCAAATCAACAGCTTCTCAAATGATGTTTATAGAAATGCGCAGATAGTTACACAGCCAGTCCAGATCCCCATAACAGAATCAAAAGTATAGCCTTCTGACAATAGTAATAAAGTGCAATTAATGTTTATAACGTAGGATTTTTTTCTACTTACGGGCAACAATCAGCTTCTGAGCCATCTTTCCGATCTTATCCGGTATGTGACAGAAAAGGGCACCGGAAGCAACTTTGGAAATAAGAAAGAGCACACGTTATCAAAAACTTGTCTTACCTGTCATAGAATTTAAGAAATGAACAAATCCTACTGTATCATAAAAATTGTGAAAGTGACTACAGGGAGTGGTGGTTGTTAGTTAGATTAAGTTCAAAGAAACAATTGTCGCCCAATGTGGGGCTCGAACCCACGACCCTGGGATTAAGAGTCCCATGCTCTACCGACTGAGCTAGCCGGGCTGTGATGCACCAAAGCTACCCCAACACACCAAGGCATGTGACGGCAATTTTAAATGCAAAAATCTAATATGACAAAAAGACTTGTCGAATAGTCTTTTTTTAAATTCTTATTATGCTGCTACGTCTTTTCTGTTCTAATTGACAAAAATTTATTTTTAAAAAGGTAAACTCAACAGTTGGCTTCAACAAGGACACGCTAAAATCTTCTCGTAATAGTTGATTTCAAGATTAAATGCAAGTTTCTTTCAGCTTACTATCCGCGATGTCGCATAACTTCCCCACATTGACGATTTCACACAGCCCCCCAAGACCCTTAGACAGGCAGTTGTTGTATGCTCCAAGGATCCCTTTTCTGCACATTTCCCCGGGTCCCCCGAGTTTTTCGTTGCACACATTGCCCAGGTTTCCTAACCATTCTGCCGCCTTCTTGATGGCATTACCTGTGGTAGATAAGAAAGATAGGTCAAATGGTTGGTTCAACTGTTATTTTTTCATATAAGGAGAAATAAACTGTTCTCCAACTCAAATGATTTTACTTTCCCGAATTCTCGACCGAATCTCTCGGTCTTTATCCAAGTGCTGTAGACACGTGATTTTGTTTTCTCACGTGTGGCGTTAGCGCGGGGTCAAAGATCGTCGGAAGTTGGTACCAACCCCCGTCCCGGTAGACATAAAGTTGGTGAGAAGATTGATAGATAGCCTCCTTCACTCCTCTCACAAAAAAGTCGGGTTCAGTGCAAAGAATGTTTACTCTTCCAGACAGACGGTGTAGCCCGTACAGACGTCACACGTGAACAAAATCACGTGACTACAGCACTCAGATAGCTGATGAAGACTGAGGGATTCGGTCGAAAATATTCCGGTGAGTAGATTTCACGAAAACAAGAAGACGAAAAAAAAAAAAATGCTAGTACGTACCTACGGCAAGCATAGCGTTTCTGACGGCTATAAAAGCTTTCTTGGCCTTTTCTGCGGCTTCCTTCAGTTGGTTGATAACGCTTTCTACAGCATCTATCACATCTGTGACAAAAGGGAATCAAAGTAAACACGTTGATGAAGGTTATAAATTACGGAGATTACTTTTTGACGTTTCGAGTGACATCCATCAGTCTTCTTTAGCGTCACTAGAATGAACATCTTTTGGTATGTATGAAACGTAAACAAAACAGCCTTCTAATTTTTGGGTGGAATAAATTGCTGTAGAATAAAGCTGCATTCCGCGAAATCTTTAATGCGATAATTTGTTGTAAAATAAAAACATATAACGCCCAACGTGGGGCTCGAACCCACGACCATGTGATTAGGAGTCCCCTGCTCTACCGACTGAGCTAGCCGGGCTGCATGTCGCACCATTACTCTCAGCCAAGGAGGTTCCTGCCTCGAGCTCGTCTTAGACAACTCAGTTGTCCGAGACCCAGGTAGTTTTTTGTTCCGTCCAATACATTTTATCATTTAAGTTAGATTTCTAGACAACGAGCGCTTTGGGCCTTGCTTATGTGGTTGATATGTAAGAAATACAGAAATAGAAAGAGTTACTAGATAAGAAACACACGATAAAAGGAGAAATGCTCCCCGCGATTAAATGTTTTGAGGTAGAGAGAAAATGGGATGTTTGCGGTGGTTCTAAGTTCATGGTTTGAAACAAGGGTGGGTCGAGTAGAAGACAGAAGAAAAGAGTTGACGATGATGAGGTCACCGCGAAACAGTGCACACAAAACCACAGCGAACATTTCATTTTTTTACAGTATGCGGACAGGAAGCCCAAGTCTGGCTTTCTGTTCCAGATATCGCGAGAAAAAGCGAGATTACATCAACTAGTGGTAAATCTCGTGCACTCACGCGCGACTGGCGACATGATGAGATCGGCCAGAGCTTCTGATTGGTTGGCCGCCAGTTCTGACCCGCACGACATGCTCCGTGACCCCACCTCGATGTTATGCTGCAGGTTGCCGTAAGGTCCAGACATCACCAACACCATGGCGTACGCCATCGCAACAGACCGGCCACGGCCTAGGTATCATAGGAATAATGATAATATTAATGTATGGTTTACGCCAAAAACAGTTACTCAAGCAACTGGAAAAGCCTTTAAAACAGTCAGACGTTTTAGACAGCATCCGCTGTCTTTCGTCAGTGACTAAGAGAATAACTCGAGAACTAGGTTTTATATCAAGAGTTTTGGTATACAACCTGGTTCTCCAGCTTCCGTTTTGTCACTTATTTACGGTGTATGATGATGATAACAGTGTACGATTTATTTCGAAAGCGTAACATTGTCTCAAACATGGCAGCCGAGACGGCTGAATTGCGTCAGGAAATTACATTAGAATTGACTTGCGACATGTTAACAAATAGAACACGACAACGATAAAAAAAGTTTAAAACAGTATTGGCCGAGATATCAAGTAAAAGGTGATGAGATATTAAGACAGGTATTATGTGTTTAGAAGGAAAAGTTCTGGATTAATTATCAAATCGAACAAAATTTCAGTTATTGTTGTAAGACAGAAAAAGATTGTCGCCCAACGTGGGGCTCGAACCCACGACCCTGGGATTAAGAGTCCCATGCTCTACCGACTGAGCTAGCCGGGCTGTGCCTACAACAAGCACTCGCAGCTCGACCTGGACCGAACAACTCAGTTGTTTGCACTACTATTTGCATATTCTATATGAAAACTAGTTGCCTAAGAAATGTATGTGTGAAAATGTGTCAATCGACAAACTTACTTGAGAATCTTTTCTTTGATATGTTTATTTCTTCAATAAATTGGAATGTTACAATGCGGTTAGAAAAGGAAAATTGGATAAACACCGGGGTAAATGGGGCATGTTTTGTACTTGATTAATTATTATTACGTTTCTGTTGAGTTACTGATTTTTATCAAATTACGTACACATGATCACTTATACTCTGCTTTGATTTCTGCTGCTGTTTTATGTCTTTGTTTAGTTGAATAACAAATAAAAGCTTACTTGAGAAGAAGTTGGGTAGCATGAGGAGGATGGTACAGCGGAACTTGGCTGACACGGCCATGCCCACAGACAGGATGACCCCCAGGATACAGCCAGCTGTATCCGCACTCTTCTTGGAGTAGTTCATGTGGTGGATCATCAAGTAGTACAGGAGAACCGTCAGCAACAGACCAGCTAAAAACACAAAGACAGCAAAACACCATATATCTCATACATCCGTGAAATAGTTTATCTGAATTTCGTCTTTTAGTCATAATTGTGAATTTCTCTCCGGTTCTACATGCATTTTTGCATTCGGTTCTAATATGGCAACATACATGCATAGCATGATATTGAAGACAGGAAGTGAGATGACATTTGATAACCAATATGGGACCTTTGACCTAACTTCCTATCAGTGTCCCCGACGTGCCTAGCACATGGCAATAAGTGTGGAAACACATACAGTACAAGATGTAGCCAGCAACGCATTTCCTAGGGAATGCGTTCGTGGAAGTCCTAGAATATTTCCAAATCAATCGCAGTACCATACTAAATGCTCCGCCCCTGAAGCGTCGCCCAAAAATATTCACTCAAGACAGGCAAACGCAAAACGACGTCTTCACATGCTTAGTTGTTCCTAAATGATTCCTAAAGGAAATAACTAAATTTGTAAAATGTGGCCAAAAGGCAAACCTTCAAGAAAAAAATATCCTAAAGACCATATTAAATCTAGCCTACTACAAAACGTCACGTGTCTTGAGTTCTCGGATTAGAAGAAGACTATAGATCCGAGCAAAATTCGACTATATGTTGTGTGTTAACGTTTAAAAAAGTGGTTACATTTGCCAATATACTGTAAATGAAGAAAAGTTGGTTTTATGTTTGCGGTTTTCGCAGTTAACTCTTTACCGCGAACTTAAAACCTCTGCGAAAACCCGTTCCATTGTGCGACTGCAGCGCTACTATTGTTTCAAACGCAAACTCAAAAACACCATTTTCTCCCTACCGCGAATTTAAATCACTGACAACATTTCTGCAGTTACAGTACAAACATTTTGCTGCCATATACATGTACTCACAGAGAAAGCCGAAGAAGATCTTGGCTATGCTGTTTTCCCTCGTACCGGCGATGCAGCACCTGCGTATAGGGTTAGACGACTCTTTCACCTCCGAACTGCAACAGCAACAGCACAGCTTCTCCACGCACTTAATGCAGATCGTACAGGAACATCGCTCGTCCCATTTACCGTGCGGATGGTACTGCTTAGCAAGCTCCTTCGCCCGTTCAATGCCGGCCGACGCTTTCACTTGCTCACCATGCTCCTCCATCATCTTCTGAGCCTTGTTTTTGGCCATTTTCTTCAGGCGATCCTTGCAGCATTTTTTGCACCTTTTCTTGCAGCATTTGGCACACTGCTTGGCGCATTTCTTGGCGCATTTCTTACACAGTTTCTTGCAGCACTTCTTGCAACACTTACCGAAGCACTTGAAGCAGCACTTGCCGAGGGTCTTTAAGACGGCTGACATCTTGGACTATTACACGAAAATCTTGACGAAATGAAACAAAAACTGTCTTCTATCAAAACAGTCAGGTAGATTGTCCTGTCTGCTCTCATATGACCCGATCATGCCTTGAGTCGCTGTGATATCCACGAGGAAGTTAAGAAACTTAAAGCCATGGTTGTCTAGTGCGCAAGCACCCACCACTCAGTGCATGGTACTTTGTTTACAGCAGTGGAGTGGCTTGTTGTGAATCGAACACACCTTCCACGGAACAGGAAAACAAACAAAAACGGCAACGGATACATTGAAGTCGTTCTAAAGAACACCATTCTAACGCATGGTTCTTGAGGCCATAACAACAGACTTTGAAGTTGAAGGCAGAAGTACATGGTAAGGTAAGTGGAACTATTTGAGGAGTTCATTGTGTTTCTTTGATACGGAAACAAAGGGCTTACAATGCCTAGCGTCTGGGGCAAAGACAGGGCTGTTATTTCCGACCTTGTATCTAAGATTCTATCTTGCTGATTACAAGCAACAACAAAAGAACGTTCGGCAAGCAAAGACATTAACAGCAGCGTGGCGCAGCGGAAGCGTGCTGGGCCCATAACCCAGAGGTCGGTGGATCGAAACCACCCGCTGCTAAAGATTTTTTAAATATGTATGTTTTACATGACAGACCACGTAGTCTTATGCTACATGCTTACGCAGTATAATTTACAATAAATCAAGTCACTTTATTAAAAGTATTTTTTTAAGTATAAACTTCTTTTTTTCTCTCTTTCGTATAGAAATCTTAATAAGTTAAGTCAAGTCAAAGCCTTTATTTTCTTTTGAATGCTTGTTCGGCCACATGGCCGCTTTTCATGTCTGTAATTTTGATGCTGCTAATATAATCTTTCAGTTTACAATAAAGAAACAAGATTATCTACTTCCAAAACGTATTGTTACTCATTTTGATGTTTTTTATTGGTAATGTCGTTTTTAACCCTATCCTAATCAATTTATTTGTCCAGAGGAAAACAAATTCAACTGAAGAGGGACCATTTCAAAGGCGAAAAATGGCCGGGAAGAAAGTCAACACGTCCAAAGACAAGAAGAAGCAAGACAAGAAAAAGAAGAGAGGCGGCTCCTGTATCTGCAGATTCTTCACGAGCGATCCCGAGGAGTATGGATTTCTGAAGTTCTTATTTGGGTTGGTGTTTGGTGCCTTCCTCGGCCTGCGTAAGTTCATTTGTTTACCTGATTTGTTTATCTTATCGCATAACCTTAACCTCCTTTGGTGTATAACACACCAGTTGTGTGCAGTATGAACAAACTGTGTAAGACGAGACTGTAATGTTTGATCCATTCACAATAGGGTATTTTTCATAAGTGTGGTGAGCCTTTTAACGTGCTCGAGGTGTGGCTCTCCTCAAACACTTGACCTTGACGTTACGTCTCATCCTAAAGGACGTCCCTAAACGAAGCTAGGTACTCATTTTCACCTCCAAGTCGAGTAAGAAAACTTGCATAGAGTACCTTTAACAATTGCAAAAGATTGGATTTAGATTTCTACACTGTTTTATTGATTTATTCGGAAAAAAACATAATGTATGCCGATGATTTGACATTTTTGATGCTCAATTTAGCATTATCATTGTCGTCAAACACAACCAGCAGCGTGGCGCAGCGGAAGCGTGCTGGGCCCATAACCCAGAGGTCGGTGGATCGAAACCACCCGCTGCTAGAGTTTTTTTTTCTTTTTAATGCAGTAAATTCTGTGAATATTTCATTGTCTACTGTAGATTCTCTTTTTGTTCGTGATGATTTTATTTCATGTACAAAAGCGTGGATCGAAACAACCCGCTTCAGTTTTGCCACCCTATAAATACTTCTAGATTTCATCCTAAATTTTTGTTGTTTGACCCCCTCCCCTCTGATTCTATTAGTGATTTTACTATCATTCAGCCCAACTGACAGGGTAAATGAAGTCTTAGTCTTTACATGAGGGTAGTTTTGTCACATTACTTTCTAGAATTTACCAGAAGAAAATGACGAAAATGATACAATTTGGCAAGCTAGTAAAACCCGATATGACAAAACATGTGACCACATTTCATATTCTAGATCACATTTGCAATTTTCAAAACATCTACATCTCCATTCTGCGCAATATTTTGCAATAGATGATTGTTTTGAAGTTACGGTACCCATACCCAGTGTACAGCTTGTTTAGATATAGCTAACAACAGTATTGTTACAATAATGCCAGTCACAGTTCACTGTCATATCTGTATGTTTTCCCTGTCATTCTACAATGTACCTGCAATTAGCCATCAGGCATGAACTTGCAATAAACTTTCATATATTGATTATCGATGAAACTGTTTATATTTGCAGTGTTTTACGTGGGTATGGTGGAGATAATGACGTTTCCCGATGAAGAGATGCGGTACCAGTTCGGTGGGAGCGTGGCTCTGCTGATGTCACTAGGGTACGCTTTGTCTGTGCAGGTAAGGACATAAGCCTCATATTCAGTCCAGCGGCATAGCTGAATAATTGTGCCAAGTTGTCTAAAAGCACCACATTTGGCACACATGTACTTGCATGTATCCTTATAAGAAGTATGATATGGAAGCATCTCACATTCTGCTCAGAATAAATCTTGACGAAAATTTTGGCCAGAACGACATTTTCGGCCAAAAATGTATATTTGGGGCTCCTGTGCTCTTGTATTGAGACGAAATGACCTTTGGCGTAAGGATGAGTGTGACATATGCTCGTTCGCATTTTTGGCATACATCACTTAGAAATTAATACAAATCATGTATTTCTACAACTTAGAAGTTATCCATGTATTTCTGCAACGTTCCGCCCAGGTGCGGTGTACCCTGATCCTGGTCATCCCCCTGTTCTTCGGGAAACACGGCCGGAGGATCATCAACGCGTACGCCATCACCTTCCTACTGACAGGTACGTTTGCGTGGATTCTCTATTGAGTATGTATTAGTGTCATCACAGCCCGGCTAGCTCAGTCGGTAGAGCATGGGACTCTTAATCCCAGGGTCGTGGGTTCGAGCCCCACGTTGGGCGGTCCTTTATTTTGTATCTCTTATCTTCTGTCTTGTCTTTCTAGAATGACAATTCAGACAAGAAAGCTACAGATCATATATTCATAACGTTTTCAAATAAGATAACACTAAACCATACAATTCCAAGATGTCCTCGATTTCATATAAATGCTGCTATTATTGATACTTCAGTAATAATAGTTACAAGAATATTCCTAAAACAGTGACTTAGATAGAAAGGTAGCGAAATACGCACCTCGACGTCTTCTGTACGTCTTGTTCATCTTTTGTACGTCTTGTTCATCTTCTGGACGTCTTCTGGACGTCTTGTGCAGTAATCATAGAATGCAGCCTGATATCCATATATGCTTTCCTTTGAAATAGTATAATGTAGTTAGATATTTGGGGGGGGGGGAGGGGAACAGAAAAGCAAACCGGCGCAATAAATACAGAATACCACACGGTATATTTCGTATCACCCGAGGTACCAGCCCGACCGCGGGTCGGATCGCCCGACGGCCGTAGGACGATCCTACCCGCGGGAGGGCTGGGACAGAGGGTGATGCGGAATTTTACCATATTGTATTTTATTTATCTTATTTATGTCAAACCCATCCGAGAAAACACACATTTAGTCCATGGGCCAAGCAGGTTTTTGGTACCAAACAGAGGGACAAAGGGTGACTTACTTTTTTGAAAAGGTTGATTCCTCTACTTTATAATTATGCATGATAACAATGTCAAATGTCCAACTTTTTAGGAATTATCACGTGATATGGTGACGTCATTAAAATGAACCTCGATTTTTGGGACTTAATTCAGAGGACTGGGACAAAATATCAAACATCAATAATCTTCGGTGAAAATCGGTTTGTAGGCAAAAGATACCACAGGAATCACGAAATAGTATGTTTTTGGTTGATATCTTAACTCTATAAGAAGCTATGAGTCTTTGAAGTCCATTTTTGGGGTAATTTTGTGTAAAAAATGTATTGTTTACTTTCCAAAATCAGGCATTTATTTGGACCACCTATGGGGTCTTGTGTAATACATTATGTTAATAGGCCATATCATTTTCTGCATTTTGGGCTTTGAACCAACAAGATCCGTCAAAAATATCAGGAGTTATAAGGGTTTTAAGAATTACACCCAACGGCCATGGTATCGAATCGCCGCAAATATCGCAATGCATCATGGGTAATTTTAAGAGGGTCTATCTGTAATTATACCTTGTAGCAAAGGACAAAATGTCGATTTTTTTAAAATTTTAAGTGGTGGTAAGAAATTGTAGAAATATGGGTAAGTTTTTGGTTGACTGGTGGTCACCGGTTGCCATCGAAACGGTCATTTTTTTAAAGATGGCGAATTTCTATCCGCAAAGGCTCAGTCTCGTCCAGAATACACAATCTTTCTCCAAAACGCCACCTAATTCACATATATTCTAAATGCCTGTAACATTTACTTAACATCTTTATCTTAACAATAATTAGATAAATTTGCATAATCATATGTTTTGATTGATTTCTACACAATCTTTCTCCAAAACGCCACCTAATTCACATATATTCTAAATGCCTGTAACATTTACTTAACATCTTTATCTTAACAATAATTAGATAAATTTGCATAATCATATGTTTTGATTGATTTCTAACATTGACTTTTGGAATTCTTAGCGCTACAAGAAATGTTCATGAACATTCATGAATATTCATGGTCGGTCCATGAACGTTCATGAACATTACTGAAAATTCATGAACATTCATGAACGTTCATGAATATTCATAAATATTCATGAATTTTCATGAATCTTCATGAATTTTCATGAATTTTTATGAACATTCATGAATTTTCATGAACGTTCATGAATATTCATGAATATTCATTAAATTTCATGAACGTTCATGAAAATTCATAAATATTCATGAACGTTTTATGAATATTCATGAACGTTCATGAATTTTCATGATTTTTCATGAATTTTCATGAACGTTCATGAATTTTCATGAATTTTCATGAATTTTCATGAACGTTCATGAATTTTCATGAATTTTCATAAATTTTCATGAAAGTTCATGAATTTTCATGAATTTTCATGAATTTTCATGAATTTTCATGAATTTTCATGAACGTTCATGAATTTTCATGAATTTTCATGAATTTTCATGAATGTTCATGAATTTTCATGAACGTTCATAAAATTTCATAAATATTCATGAACGTTCATGAATTTTCATGAATTTCATGAATTTTCATGAATTTTCATGAATTTTCATGAATTTTCATGAAAATTCATGAAAATTCATGAAAATTCATGAACGTTCATGAAAATTCATGAAAATTCATGAAAATTCATGAAAATTCATGAAAATTCATGAAAATTCATGAAATTCATGAAAATTCATTAACGTTCATGAATGTTTATGAATTTTCATGAATGTTCATGAATTTTCATGAATTTTCATGAATTTTCATGAATTTTCATGAATTTTCATGAATTTTCATGAATTTTCATGAATTTTCATGAACGTTCATGAATTTTCATGAATTTTCATGAATTTTCATGAAAATTCATGAAAATTCATGAAAATTCATGAAAATTCATGAACATTCATGAAAATTCATGAACGTTCATGAATATTTATGAATTTTCATGAATGTTCATGAACGTTCATGAAAATTCAGAAATATTCCTGAACGTTCATGAATTTTCATGAATTTTCATGAATTTCATGAATTTTCATGAATTTTCATGAATTTTCATGAACGTTCATGAACGTTCATGAATTTTCATGAATTTTCATGAACGTTCATGAATTTTCATGAATTTTCATGAATAGTCATGAACGTTCATGATAATTCATAAATATTCATGAACGTTCATGAAAATTCATAAAAATTCATGAATATTCATGAAAATTCATGAGCATGAATATTCATGAATTTTCATGAACGTTCATGAATATTCATGAATTTTCATGAACGTTCATGAATATTCATGAATTTTCATGAACGTTCATGAATATTCATGAATTTTCATGAACGTTCATGAATATTCATGAATTTTCATGAACGTTCATGAAAATTCATAGATATTCATGAACGTTCATGAAAATTCATGAAAATTTATGAGAATTCATGAACGTACATTAATGTTCATGAATTTTCATGAACGTTCATGAAAATTCATAAATATTCATGAACGTTCATGAATTTTCATGAATTTCATGAATTTTCATGAATTTTTATGAACGTTCATGAAATTCATTGACTAATTCCAATGCGAAGTTAAGAAAAGTAGGAGTCATTCATGAATTTTCATGAATTTTCATGAATTTTCATGAACGTTCATGAATTTTCATGAATTTTCATGAATTTTCATGAAAATTCATGAAAATTCATGAAAATTCATGAAAATTCATGAAAATTCATGAACGTTCATGAAAATTCATGAAAATTCATGAAAATTCATGAAAATTCTTGAAAATTCATGAACATTCATGAAAATTCATAAACATTCATGAACGTTCATGAATTTTCATGAATTTCATGAATTTTCATGAATTTTCATGAATTTTCATGAATTTTCATGAATTTTCATGAATTTTCATGAACGTTCATGAACGTTCATGAATTTTCATGAATTTTCATGAACGTTCATGAATTTTCATGAATTTTCATGAATAGTCATGAACGTTCATGATAATTCATAAATATTCATGAACGTTCATGAAAATTCATAAAAATTCATGAATATTCATGAAAATTCATGAGCATGAATATTCATGAATTTTCATGAACGTTCATGAATATTCATGAATTTTCATGAACGTTCATGAATATTCATGAATTTTCATGAACGTTCATGAATATTCATGAATTTTCATGAACGTTCATGAATATTCATGAATTTTCATGAACGTTCATGAAAATTCATAGATATTCATGAACGTTCATGAAAATTCATGAAAATTTATGAGAATTCATGAACGTACATTAATGTTCATGAATTTTCATGAACGTTCATGAAAATTCATAAATATTCATGAACGTTCATGAATTTTCATGAATTTCATGAATTTTCATGAATTTTTATGAACGTTCATGAAATTCATTGACTAATTCCAATGCGAAGTTAAGAAAAGTAGGAGTCATTCGGAACAAGAAATTGTAACAGCCGCAACGTCCGAATCCAATATCTAAACTTGTTTGTACATTGGTTTTAAGTTCTTTTTCAACTGCGACAAACCAATAAAAGACATCTTGCATCTTGTAGGTCCGATGGCCAACATGCTGGCAAACGCTAAGGAATCCTCCCGGTCGATCAGCTGTTCGTCCGAACTCGCCTTCGAGCAGTCCCAGACAGTCATGAAGTTCATGGCGGCTCCGCTGATGGACACCATGAAAGACCTGGAGGTGACAAAACAACATTTCAGAAATGTTTTTTTTCTTTTCTTTTCGTATACAGTTCAAAGAATATCCATTCCTTTGAGCTATACCATGTATATGACAAAGCAGCCCAACTAGCGCACTTGGTAGAGCGGGGCCATTGTGATTCTTGATATATGATTATCAGAATAGCGCGATTTTTTAGTCTGGTACCAGTATTACTGCCAGATTAATACACTTAAAATACACCCATCGCAGCCCGGCTAGCTCAGCATGGGACTCTTAATCTCAGGGTCGTGGTGTCGAGCCCCACGTTGTGCGTTATGCATTTTTTTATTTTACAACAAATTATTGCATTAAAGATTATTTTGTTAATCAAGAAAAGATAACATAAAGGACATAGAGATGATTTACTCTAGCAAGTAGCTCATATCAAACATCACTTCTGAAAATAGAAATTACAGCTAAATTTTATCCTTGACAAAATACAGAAGCAGGCGAAGGACCTGGACAAATACTCTTCGAAGGTGAAGGAAGAGTTCAAGCCAGTGGAGACGGAGGTAGAGGAAGAGGAGAAGGGGATGACGGCAGGGAAGAACCAAAACACCGAGACAAAATACAAGGACAAAACCAGTTCGCGCTGCAAAGGTAGGACTGATTTTTGAGAGAAAAAAACTTTAAAAGCTCAAAGAAATCGTATGCAATATGATAAGTAAAAGTTGCGTGTCATTTTATTGTGGACTGTACTTTATACATGTATAACAACAAGAACTTTCTACCATTCGAAAATGACGACCCTAGCATGTCCAGAACACGTTAATGAAAACCGGAAGTTCTGTTGTAGTATTGTAGAAAGCCTCTAGGAGGCCCATTATCAAATTCATCGACCTTCGTATTCCCCGCGCCTCGTCATCATCATTTTCAATAAAATGCCAAACATCATCAAACACAAATTTATATGTTACTTTCAGCAAAGCTTTTTTTTACTAAATGAAACCTTGGAACACAGCGAGCATTTAAACGAATTTGTCGTTTTACTATCTAGCTTTATCATACAAATACAGTGTATGCGAGTTTTGTTTTGTGGCGCAGTGAGTAAAGGGCCTCACGATGACGTCACATTGGAAGTGACCAATCACTGCCCTTTTTTTCAGAACTCATGTCATCGGCCCAGAAGAAATGTAAGGAAGCCTTGCGGAAGGTGCCTAACTGCTGGAGCATTCTCGGCTTGCCCGTGTGCTTCGATTTTGAGGCGCTAGGCACGTGCGCAGCAGTAGCTGGTAAGAGAAACATGTCCGTGAATAATTCCAGTCATTCATTCATTTCATCATTTATTCTTTATTACAGGTATAAAAAACATAAACATTATAGGGTTAATGACCCGCCCTGAGTCATACGGTGTGATAAGGCATGGTCGTTCCTATAACCACTGAATAAAGTACCGAGGTCGCGAAGCAGGTGTCGCTGCTGCTATGTGAAGAATGGAGTCCCAAATGTGACATACGTTTGTACCACCCCCCCCCCCCCCCCATCAATAGATTCAAGTTATGAGACAGCGTAATCCAACGAGTGCACCTGTTGTTAGAGAGAGAGAGAGAGAGAGATCCAAAGAGTTTTTCTAACTTTCGTCCTTTTTCCATTTTAGGCACTATGTGCTCATCAGACAAAGCTGTTGACAAGGGTTTTGGGAAGAATTACGAGAGTACTGAACGCTCCAACAAAGAACTGGACAAGCACTTCGACGCCAAGATGGAGTACCAGGTACAGTTCACCAGTTTACTCGTGTTCCGCTAGGGGGCGTTAGGGGATCATGTTCCTCCCGTGCTATTTCTATTCTATTGTTTAGACAACGCCGCCTGAATACGCCAAAGAATGTCAAGCACAATGAAAATGCGAATGAGTATTTTCAATGGCCATCACAGCCCGGCTAGCTCAGTCGGTAGAGCATGGGACTCTTAATCCCAGGGTCGTGGGTTCGAGCCCCACGTTGGGCGAATATGATTTTTGTATTTTTAAGACAGTTTATATCAAGACAACTCTCTGTAATCGTACGGCAGTTGGATGTCGTGTTTAGCTGATTGCTTCCTGCGCGAAAGCTGGGGATAGGGGGAAAGGAATGGAAAGAAAGGAAAGAAAGAAAGGATAGAAAGGAATAGAAAAGATTAATCTACTTGAATAGAAAACTATACGTATACGGGTTTGTAACACACACATCACAACCAATGTCACATTTTGATAGCTTTCGATTCCCCAAGTTGATATTTTTAGGAGGGGGGCACAGTTAAAAAAAAAAAAACTTAGAAAACACACGAAAACGTCCACTACTAGTATGTAAGCGATACGGTTCAATACTTTAAGCGCACTTTCCAGCAATGTAAGCCGGCCTCTAAAGGCCTATTCAAAGTATGGACCTATTGTGTGCTATTTGTTTAGCTCCTAAACCGATTGGATCGAGTTTCATAATGGGCGCCAAATAGCAGACAGCACAAATCTCCGCCATATGAAAGTCGGTCCGCCTCTTTTCCCACCGGACAAATCCACACGGTATCTACTAAAATACTTAACGTACCCATTCCTTCATCTGTTACGTATTCCTTCAGTTAATGTCCGTCACAGACAACGTCGAAATTACACCAAAAACACAGGGCTACACTCCTCGCAACAACCTATTAGAGGGCACCGGCCACCATTTTGGATCTGCTTCTGGGCTGTGATTGGCCCGTCTTTTCTCACTTCTAACCAATGGCGTTCAAATGTTCCAAATGTTTCAATTGTTCCAAATGTTTCAAATGTTCCAAATGTTTCAAATGTTCCAAATGTTCTAAATGTTTCAATTGTTCCAATTGTTTCATTGTTCCAAATGTTCCAAATGTTTCAATTGTCCAAATTTGTCAATTATTCCAAATGTTTCAATTGGTCCAAATGTTTCAATTGTTCCAAACGTTTCAATTGTTCCAAATGTTTCAATTGCTCCAAATGTTTTAATTATTCCAAATTTTGCTCTTTTCATGGTTCGCGTCTAACTTTACACTCCCCTCACCCATTCAAAATCGCCGTTAAGTTGGGGCGTAATAATCAACCAGTCTAGAAATGAAATATTCAGTGCATGGACGTAATTTGTAGCCGGACCGCTCACATTCCACGTACATGTAGGGCGTAATCGGCGCTATCAACGTAAAGCGTCATTCGCGGCTGACTTTAGCGTAAAGTGAAGCCAGCCAGAATTTAACGTAATATATAGCTGCTGCCTTCCTGCGTTTAGCGCAGAGCGTTGACAGTACACCGCCCTGGCAGCTTTCTTGGGGGCAGTTTATGCCAAAACATTTCATTGTAATCGCACGCCGATGGAATGTCGGGTTAAGCCGATTTCTTCCTGTTTTGGTGGTGAAAATCTGTAAAATTAAGTTTTTGTCCCCTTCCAAGTCTTTAAATCGTGACACATTGTACTATGATTACTCGGTGTTTGCACATGTACAAGGCAAAACATTTCCACTCCGATCTATTGATACCCAAACCCTTTTTCTTCCTATCATACGTACATATAGATCATCTCTCGGCCGAAAGATCTGAACTTGAAGACGGCTGAAGACGTCGGACTGGCTATAGATCAGGAGTTCCGTTCGAGGATGGCCGTCTTTCGTCTCATCTCATCCGCCATCAACAAGATCTTCGCCTTTCTTTTCGTCTTGACGATTCTCGCGTGAGTTTCGCGAGTTCTTTTGCAACTTTTGTAACGTTTGTTACAATGTTCACAAATCTCTCTGTCCTGAGCCAACAAGGCTAGGACTCAACTGCACTGTTAATGTCTGTTATACAGTAAGCAATAATATTATAACAATGTTAGTTAAACTGACGACTAAATTTTCGTTTCGACTTGATATACCCATAGAGCGAAACAAATAATATTCTACTATCTTATGCATGATATACCGCCAGCGTTCAATTTTCAATACTACAATGAACTGATAAGTGTACAAAGGAACTTTTCGGGTATGTTATATGCAATACATAGTAAAAAAATTGGCTCTGTTTGTTGTTAAGTTGTAATCTTATTGTAGCGTCAGAATTACTTATTGTTAAGCTATTAGTACTTCTTAACCTGCCTGTACATGTGTTACGCATTTTCTAAATGACATTACAATGTACACCTTTTTAAACAGTCAGACGATTCTTATTACCTGGATGTCTGATAACCTTCATCAATGTACACCTTTGTTATCTTTTACCCCAATCCAGGGCACACACCTATCAGCGGAAGTTCTGCACGAAGTTTGACTTCGACAACTTATACATCACGGGGTACTTCCGACGGATAGACGCCCGCAGGAGAAAGGCTGTAAGTAATGACGTCACCAATAAGCTAGTTCACGAGTTGAACTGCGCATGAGCAGTTGGCTGCATTGTGGATAATATGTCAAAGAGACCTAAACAAAAGACGTCAGGACATGTATTAAGTATTGTCTAAACAATAACTGTTAACAAGTTGGGGACATTTACACATTTGAAGTCGCGCATGCGCAGTTTAAACCATGACCCAGCTTACACAACTTAGACGTGGCAGAAGCCCCCGCTCGCGTCGCGGGTCTGCCAAGCTGGCGTGTTCAGTCGAATGGCGGTTGACGTTATACCTGCTATTTGAATACAGATACAAATACGATTATATTGTCTCTAGCTTTGTTGCAGCAGTTTCTCTTGTTTGTCAATTCAATTGCAGACAATACGATGGCAAGGCTGTCCAGTATTTTCTAAGACAAATATTATATAAAAGGATTATAAAAGGAGCATAAGAATTACACAGAGTCAGCTCAGAACAGCAGGGATATATAGCAGATTTGTAGAGGTACGACAAGCCTATTCCATACCAATCAATTGTGACATAATACATGGAATAACAAGTAATATCTTTTATGCTTACCTTACCATTGTTAGATGTTATCTGAACTTTTTAGGGTTAGTGTCTAGCGCCATAACAGCCCGGCTAGCTCAGTCGGTAGAGCATGGGACTCTTAATCCCAGGGTCGTGGGTTCGAGCCCCACGTTGGGCGATCGTTTATTTTTTATCTCCATCTCTTCAATCTTCTATTTCTTTCTGTATCTCACAGGTAGATTTCTTTTTACGTCATTACAATCAGCAGCGTGGCGCAGCGGAAGCGTGCTGGGCCCATAACCCAGAGGTCGGTGGATCGAAACCACCCGCTGCTAAGAACTTTTACTGAACGGAGCGCTATGTTTTCACAGGCGTCTGTTTGTAAACAAAGTAAATCTAGAACTACAACTGAGATATAAACTCCATTAACATTAATCCGCCGGGTTACTAGTACATAGATCTGCCACTATCATAAACTGTGTTTTTGAGAGATCTCTAATGCAGCACCCCCGGGTATGCACAGTTTAGATATACAGGAGTGCATTATACTATGGAACGTTGAGTTTGAGATCTATTTGGACGTATCTTTTCTGGGTGGCGGAATGATGTTAGTAAATGTCACTGTTATTCACATGGCTAAACACTAGAACTAAGCACTGGTTCACTCATTGTGGCTTATCATAGGGAAAGAGGACGCTGCTGCCCCTGAAGAAAGCGGAGGAGAATGAGATCATCTACCCCTCCAGGATGAAGCTGATGAGTCATGAAAAGCAGAAACTGGTAAGACCCCCATTCCACTGGGGCGGCAACCTCGCTGCGATCGCACTGCGACGTTAAAGTTGACAGAGCGCTGATCGAACGCCACCGTGATAAAAAAACGAATCTTTTTACGCTTGGGTTTTTCTTTTTCTTCAAATTTTCAGTCATACTTGTACATTTTGCAGGGTATTCCAGTTACATAGTCAAAGGTTACAAAAATTCAAGTTAGGTCGCAGCGAGAGCTTGCTTTAAACTAGTCTTGCACCCATTCCACCAGACGGCGACCATGGATGTGTGTAACCCTTGATTCCATAATTGGAAGGCATCATGCAAAATGTAAAAGTATATGACTGAAACCACAATAAAACACACAAATCGTAAAAAGATTCGTTTTTCATCAATGAAATTCGTTGAGCGCTCTGTTGAATTTCAGGTCACAGCGAGAGCGTGGTGACGTGTCCGCTATGATTAACAAGGAACGATCTGCTGGTAGTTCGATGAAAATAACAATATCAACGTTAGGTTGAAACGTTGTTGCCAAAATCGACGAAAAGAACGTAAGATTGCCTCTCCCACGCATCTCAGCCCGGCTAGCTCAGTCGGTAGAGCATGGGACTCTTAATCCCAGGGTCGTGGGTTCGAGCCCCACGTTGGGCGATAAATATTTTTCATTTTTTCATCTAGTTGTACCTTTTCAGGACCTTTTGATCACGAAGCTCAAGACTATATGACATTTACACATGTAATGTGTGTGTAGATGACCTGAAAGCATTGATACGATTCTAAAATGTCGTTCTGTGATTGCGTCATAGCTGGGCAATGCTCCGCGAACGTTTGATGCAGGTTTCCTGAAAAAAACATATTCCATTTTCAGACAAAGGGCCTCATTATGGTTTTCGGACAGATCGTGTTCGCTTTGGTGGTTTTCTTCCTGGACTATCTTTTGTTCGAAAGTCTTGACATCATTCGTCGCCACAGCGAGGTCACCACTATCATGAAGGGTAAGCTTTTTGACACGGCTCAACTGCGCTTTCTAGCGGAATTAGTCAGAAGCACAAGTCATTTCAGGGCGTTGTGTCCGAAACAACGTAAATCAATTCCTACATTGCTAAAACGTGAAGAAAGTTGTAAGATTTACATACATATTATATCATGTATATAGTTCAATGTATTTGATAGCAATTTTCGTATATTCGTTCGCAATCGTCTGCTATTAAAGTAAAATGACGTATAGATGATGTGTACTCAAATGAAGATTTTTTTTCCCCTGAATTTTCTGATTCTGCCTTTTTTTTCGTATATGTAGGACATCACCAACTGAGTGTAAAGGTTCTTGGTAAAGGAGCCCTGGCGAGGATCATGGATAACTTGTTCAGATCCTTGAAGAACCAGGAGCACACGCTTCACCACGTCAGCACCAACAAACGTACGTTCCACTACTGCACTTTGTGAAATTGTCGCAAGATGTCACTTTTGATCCATGCGTCAGCACCCGGGTTTCTGGCACATCCAAGTACATGTACTGTAATGTTGAAGCTTGTTCTTATGTTTTCTCCTTCAGGATCAAGCCTTCATATTTCGTCCTAACACCCTCACTGATTCGTTAAATGTAACGTTATTGGGACTTTCCCTCCACAAAATAACTGAACAACACATCAGAATGTATGCCGTAGTCTACAAAAGGCAAAAGTAGAATCATGTTGTAGGATTTAAGATAAATTGAGGTTTTGAAGTTTGAGTTCGTAGTTGTGTTTAGAAAATACAAATATCACCAAAATCTGTGGATTGCTTCTTAGAGCCCCTGCACGGTACGGTGTGATAGGTTACATTCGTCATTTCGGATGGTGACGTAAAGCCGACGGTCCCGTGTATGAAGGAGCTTTGCATGTGAAATAACTTATCGAGAGAAAATATAGGGATGACCCAGTGTGCTTGACTGAAAACGTGAGCCGTAGTGAAGCTAGCTACAGTACACTTCCTGATGACCACTAGCTATTTAAAAGCACTACGCATCACCTTCTTTGATGATGGCTACTTCTATTTACCTTTATTGAGCAGGCTGTCTGCCCCACCCGACTGAGCTGGACCCGTGGTACCTGTGGCTCGTACTCGGGATCTACATCGCGCAGATCGGGCTGTATTACATGGAGGCGTACGCACTGCGCCTGCGCAGGGTCATTGCCAGTTTCTTCTACAGAAGGGTACGTACGAGTTGCAAGCTTTGGATCAATTTCCACGTTTTTATTTAATGATTTTGTTGTTATTGTTTTTTTTTTGCAGTATATACATCGCTTATTATGCCAAATACGTATAGCTTGATCGACGAAGATTGCTTGTATTATGCTAAGTCATACAGTAGTGTTGTCTGACATTATTGTTGTTCTATTGTTATGTAATTGTGATTGACAGTTAAAATAACGTGTACAGCAGCGTGGCGCAGCGGAAGCGTGCTGGGCCCATAACCCAGAGGTCGGTGGATCGAAACCACCCGCTGCTAGAATGTCTTTTTTTTCTGTAATAATTTACCCTACTCTGACTTATACATGTATCCATGTTAAATTCTTGGTGCAGGAAAAATACTAAAAGAGGAGTTCACAAGAATTCAAAGGCAATGATTATCACCTTTTCTCGTGTTTGACTTCTTATTTTTCCCCTGAATCTAATGTTTGTACAGAGAGCCAAGAAAAGAACGCTGTACCTCTACAACGAGTTTATGAGAAAGCGGGTAGGTTTTCTCACGCACATGCGCAAGAAGATCCGCCGCTTGGTGAGAGAGAAGAAACTGTCGGTGAGCCTAACTAATTAGTCATTCAAATTATCTTACAATGATAGTTTATATAGTCAACAGATATGATATAGCGACTTTCATTTACTTGCCGTTATCCGGTATCCTATTCTTTAGGCTTTTTACCCTCAGTGGCAGGGCCAATGGTATCAAATGACTATTGCATTTCTAACAAATGTCGCAGAACGTCGCTTTTGACCCGTATGCAGACCAGTGTATCAATCGATCAAAATTATACAGGTAATTCGAACAATTTTGATAGAGACTTTGATGATCTCTTAGGAGTTACCATGTTCATTCTTCATATAATTCCTCCTCCTAAAGATAGAGACGGCTCTACCGACGATTCTGCGGTACAAGTTCCCGCTGTTGTTCGGTTGGCTGAAATGGTTCGGACTCGGGAAGAAACAATGTCTCATCTGTGACGACAAGGAGAACAAGTTGACACACCACTGTCCCGGATGTAGGTACGTGTACTGCAGGCAGTGCTGGCGGGATTTGAAGGTGAGAATTCGTTTTTAAAGGCAACCAAAGCAATTTTAGGACCCAAAATATGGAAATTTTAATAAAAGCTGAAATCTTAATCGTAGTGACCTTTACTAACACTATTCAGCACATTTGCGTAATAACCTCATACTTTGAGCATTTTAAAACCGCGCAAAAACGTGCCGTACGATGATTCCCATAGTTTTGCGAGCCTACAACACCCCTGGCGATGATTTTCAGTGAGTTCTCACATCACAACGACGCCGTATTCTTGCATAATGGACGTCGCTATACAGTGTTGTTTGAACTAATCATGTATAGAAATGACTAAATATATTGGCTTCCAAAATCCAATTTTGGGGCCCTAATATTGCTTGGGTTTCAAGGAAGGTAAGAATTACAGTGTTGTTCTTGTTGACATTGCAGTGCCTAGGGGCACATAGGGCAGCATGTTTCCTTGCTGTTTCAGTAGCAGGGTATGCTTTTACAGGAAGGTGTTTTTAGCAATTCCCCTTTAACGTGCTCTAAGTACCCCCTTGAACATGAGACCTCCATTTCACGTCCTTTCCAAAGGACGGATGCAACCCCAACCGAGATGAACTGTCCAAGGATTGCACCTGGGTCTCCCATCTCTGCTTGGAGATGAAGTATAGATCACTTTGTGTTCTCTGTTGTGGTTGAATGTGTACATTCCAAACCTTTTGTTCCGTTGGATTTGATTTGATTGCTCTGTCAATGGTTCTGATTGGTCAGTCTACTATCATGAAGTTGCTATGATGTTGCTGGTTGGTCAGTTTGTCAACTTTTTAGTTTTGAAGGTCATGACATGAGTTCGTTGAATGAAGACCTTTATTGCACATTTTTTTGCCACACTGGGTCACAACAAAACAAAACATGTTTAACAGATACAGTCAACAGATACAAAATGTTCTTGATTTCTTCTCAGAAAGCGTGTTACTACTGCAATCCGGCCGACACTTCAGAAGACACACAGACAAGTGACAAGTCGTCGAGCAGTGAGGAAGACTGACTCAAGGTCACAAGCATGTCGTGACAAGGTTGACTATTAAGGACTGTGTTCTACACTAGACTACACAAGGTTTAGCTAACTTAATCGACTTGAAGGGTCAATTTTGAGGTGTGACTTTGGCGTTACGACCCCCTTCCTTCCACAAGTTCTTGATCAATAAAATGTGAAAAAATTGGTACTGCCGTGAGTCAGGCTTTGATTTCTGTGCCAAGATCACTTGTTTGCCAGAGAGGAGATGTGCCTAGTGGCACAGTACCTAGTCTGGCTTTTGAAGCAAGATCAAGTTTTGTGTACAGAGAAAAGCCTGGTATCAAAGCCTATTGTGAGGGCTCGGAAAGGGGTAGATCCGGGCAGCGCATATCGACCCTGTGTGTTTAGGATTTGTTCGATTTTCCTGACCACCATTAAGATACACACACACAAAAAGCCCGACTCGAAGACCTACATAAGAGGCTACCGTTTAACGTACCCCGTATATCTGCACGATTATTAAAAACAACACTGCAGACCTTTATATTCAGCACAAAGTATTTTTTATTCAAACCTTAGCAACATATTCGACTAAATCGACACACCAATAAGATGATTCCGGTATCTAATACGCAACCATTAGGCGATGCTGGTTTGCGGACGCTTTACAGTACGGTCAAATTCGTAGTAGGCCGTCGTACGATTTTGTCGTCGTAGGATTTCAAAGCAGGCTGTGACGTAAACGACCACCGACAAGAGTGTAAGCACATTTCCTTTTGAACAAGACAGTTGAATTTTGTACGACCTATGCACAACGTTGCTACGACTGCTCTCAGTTTACGATCGATCGTACGACGATCGTACAACGAATGTGAACGTACCCTAAACCAATGAAATGTTTCGACTGCTGATTGTAAACAGGTTAGTCGACACTTTAACCAATGAAATAAGCTGATAGCATACAGGTTGGTCAACGCTTTAACCAATGAAATGAGCTGATAGTATACAGGTTGGTCGACGCTTTAACTAATGAAATGAGCTGATAGTATACAGGTTGGTCGACACTTTAACCAATGAAATGAGCTGATAGTATACAGGTTGGTCAACGCTTTAACCAATGAAATGAGCTGATTGTATACAGGTTAGTCGACACTTTAACCAATGAAATGAGCTGATAGTATACAGGTTGGTCAACGCTTTAACCAATGAAATGAGCTGATAGTATACAGGTTGGTCGACGCTTTAACTAATGAAATGAGCTGATAGTATACAGGTTGGTCGACACTTTAACCAATGAAATGAGCTGATAGCATACAGGTTGGTCGACGCTTTAACCAATAAAATGACTCAACCGCTGAGATGCTGTTGATTGGTCGGCGCCACTAGCCAATGAAATGAATCAACCGCCGAGAGGATGCTGGTCAGCCGAGCAGCTGGGGTTGTGCAGGTACTGTACGGGGTAGGCGGGCCCGAAGTCGATCTTCCAGCAGCACAGCTCGCCCAGGTACTGGTAACCCTCGTGTGCGCAGCTGCTGGTCTTGTAGTGGGCGTACAGGTGGGCGGGGTTATCCGGGGTCACCTGGCGCTCTGGACGGGAAAAGGGGATTTAGTCCGTATGTTTTGACCACACTGCTAAAATTTCATTATACATATAGACGGCACTGGGTTACGAGACTGACGAATGCCTACTACTTGGTAATCAAAGTTGCTGCCAACTTTTGAGAGAGAGATACTGAGAGACACAGGCAGGAAGACAGATGGAGAAAAGGAGAAAATAGGAGAGAGAGATTGAAAGAGGGGTAGACGGAGAAAGAGAGAGAGAGAGAGAGAGAGAGAGAGAAAGAAAGAAAGAAAGAGACAAAGAATCGCATACCTCTTCACTCTAATGTCAAACACCAACTCGAATGCCCATTAAAAGACACGGAAGGATCTACTTACTGAGCTCGTTACAAGCCGATACTCCCGCATCGTGGTTCAGGGGGTTGACGGATCCGCCCAGAGCGTTAGCGGCAGAGTTCCTGTATAACACACCAGAGAAAATTCAACATCTTAATAAAAATGTACAATCATTATGGTCGGGGCGGGCCTTCTTAGAACCATAGGCAGTGAAGGTCTGTGTGACACAGACTAGCTACAACCTCCATCTATTAAAATTAATCCACCAGGTTACATAAACCTGCCACTTTGAAAAACAATGGGTTTGAGAGATCTCTAGTGCAGCACCCCTCAGGCATACACAGTTTAGATATACAGGAGTGTATTATACTGGGGGACGTTGGGTTGGAGATCTGTTCGGACATATCTTTTCAGGGTGGCGGAACTATGTACCCTGGTGGAATTATGTTAGTAGACGATAGATACATGCATATAACTCACCTGCAGTCATCCGGGCATCTGGCTTTGGCCGTTGAGCAGCTGAAGTGAAGCCAGTGACTGTAGCGGGGGTCGTCCACGTCAAGGAAGACGGGGTCGCTTCTTTCAGTACTCGTCCGGATCTCACAGAAACAGCTGTAGGAAGAGAAGAAAGATGTTGTATTATGTTGCAACGATAAAGTCTACTCTCACTCTACTGTACTCTCCTCTTCCCTCCTCGGGCTTCTCTACTCCACTTTACACTTAGCTTTTCTACTCTACTCTACTCTACTCTACTCTAGTCTATTTTACTTTACCCCACTCTACTCTTCTTTACTCCACTTTACACTTAACTTTTCTACTCTACTCTACTCTACTCTACTCTACTCTACTCTACTCTACTCTACTCTACTCTACTCTACTCTACTCTACTCTACTCTACTCTACTCTACTCTACTCTAGATCTACTCTATTCTACTCTACTCTACTCTGCTCTATACTACTCTTCTCTACTCACTGTACCGCGTGCTGGCAAAGCTATCTATACTCTACTCAATGACTTACGTTCGTCTGTTCGCCATAGCTGCACTGACGAAAACCGCCAACAGGAGAATGATCATCTTTGCCATGGTAAGGGTTCTGCAAGAAAGGTGATGAAAACTTCACTTAGCCCCTTGTAGTGTTTAGAACGAATGCAACATTTCTAAATGAGCAAATTTGAACTATACAATTATCAACCTTTTAAATACATCACAAGTACAAAACAATTACCACACTGACTCTCGTCACAAAAGATAGTGATTCTGATGCAAAAGCTGATTTTTCAACGTGAAAATTCACCTCTAAACCGCCACGGGCACTGTATAAGCGAGAAAACCCAACGCGTATGTATATCGGATACACATGAGATGTGCAGATATCAGATAGAGGAAAAGCACAGAAGTTTTAAGTATCCACACAGAAGAAATTAAAAAACAAGAGGTCAGACTTACGGTTGAAGTTCTTCGGCGTCTGTTGTAGCTTGAAGACTCTGCACGGAACTGTGGCAATGGTATGAAGAAGTCTAGCACAGCAAGGACTTATATACACCTTGTACCGGAAGCAACGATTGACGTTTTGATTGAAAGGCTTCTCAGAAGGTAGCTGTCACTGGGAAAGGCAAGAGCATTATTCTAAGAGTAAACCATTCTGTGTTCAAAATAGGGGTGTGTAGGCGAACAATAGTTTTGTATATTATTTCCCGCTAGGCTAGATTGGCATTGTGAAATCATAACTCTTCGTTGGATAAGTGGTATTGTCAAAATGTTGACGTAGAGAACTAACTATGTCTTGAATCAACAAATAACAATTCACATGTATATATCACACCCTATTCTAAATGGTATAGCCCTGAACGTGACCTTGGCACCGAACGAGTCCTTGAGTTAACTTGGATTGTTTGTTGTTTTGGAACTTATCTCAAATGTTCGCCCAAGACGACATTTTCTGTATAAAGAAAACGATGTGGAACACGGACAACACTGAGAACTTGCCGAACAAGCATCAAATTTAGACTCTTTCAAGTTCCAGATAGTGTGATGAGATGTCGTAAAATCTCCCCTTTGAACCCCTCCGCACGAAATGGAACAGTCTGTTAATACATGTTTTGAGAGCACTACCGGAAGTACCTTTTGGCTTGGAAGTTGGTTGAACTGCGTTCGGATACCTGCCGGAAGACCTACTGTCCTTGGTTACTTCCTCATTAAACGTTACTACCGTCCAAGTCCAGCGATTTTTCCGAAGTGAAGAGAAGAAAGATCCCCAAAGAAGTGCCTGTAGCTTCTCGATGAGTTCTAGGATGTTAAATTACGCCTTAAACCACATAATACTATGCGTGGAGGAAATAGCATGCACAACAGCTTGGAATAACAAGTCCGATTGAAAGAAACATGACTCAATGCCCAGTAGCCTTTTCCGGAGTGCAGAGAATAAAGATCCCTTAAAAAGTATCTGTAGCTTCTTGAGGAGTTCTTGGATGTAAAACAGCGCTTTAAACCACACCATACTCTGGAAAAGTATAACAGTTAGAATAACAAGTCCGATTGAAAGAAACATGACACAATGCCCAGCGGCCTTTTCCGGAGTGCAGAGATCCCTAAGAAGTAGCTTTACCTTCTTGAGGAGTTCTTCTTGGATGTAAAGCAGCGTTTTAAACCACACCATACTCAAAACTTCCAGATGATGGCATTGACAATAATCATGGATCCAAGCCAATGTATCGGACTTGGGGTTATTTTGCTGCTCTTTTGCGGCCATTTCTGCCTTCCTTCAATGTCTTTCTATTCTATAATGTTGAGCGTTTTTCACGGTGTTCCCTTTCGCTAGGATGCCTCACCGAAGGCAGCCAACATAGAGGCGCAGAAATGGTCAGAAATGGCCGGAAAAAAAAGACAGCGAAAATAAACCGCGACCGATTCATTTCTCTGAGATTTGGCAAAAGAAGACCAGCTAACCGTACTCATTGTGTCATGTTACGATTCTTTCAATAATGACATGTTATTCGAAGCTGTTATTCTTTTTCCACCACACAGAGTGTTTGATCAAACGTACGAGGTGTGGCTATGACTCTGATTCACTTTATGTCCAATCGATCGGATCATCGAGAGAACGTCGATATTTCACAAAAACCTCCAATCTGCCTTCCCCAAAGAGCCAGCGTCTAATCTGTGGCAAGGAATCGAACCCGTGGCCTCTCGATCTCAAGGCCGTTACGCTTTATTACGTTACGTATACGTGCTAGTTTTCATTTATGATAAAGTTTTCATTCATTCATGCTAGTCCGCTAGCCTATCTGCTAGGCCACTGACGTAACTAAAAACAAGTGGCCTTCCCCCCTTCGGCAGTGGTGTTTTCTGCTTCTGGGAAATGTGGCCTTAGCTTGGCAGAAATCCCTTATGACCTGGAGTAACCCCGCCCAACACGAAATGACCCTAGGGGTCGTTGAACTCAAACTGAAGTGGTAAACACTTATCTAGATGAAAGCGTGTTTATTACTGACAGGATTAGCAATGAAAGAAACGGCATAGGGGCGATAGGTGGGACGTTTACGCTTTCTTGCTTGGTGTGTGGGTAGGTCTTGATGAGACATCGATTCGATTTTTGACCCCATAGCGGCTTGTTGTGGTATTGCAGTAAAACTTTCGGTTTCTGTATCTTTTGATCTGAAGATGGTACGGTCACCAAATAGGAGTGGTATGGATACTAGTAGCTCTTGCGCACAGGAAAAAGTGACATAGGTTTCAGCCACCTTGCACCTTGTTTTGGAACTGCAGGGGCATTTTGTTAAAAATGCAGTTATAAAAGGTGCATATCTTTTTAATCATAATTCATGAATGAGGCCTGAAACATCGCCTTTTCTTTTCAAGTTCAACCAACAACAATGGTGACTGTCATACTACTTTAAATCACAACTCATAAAGCAACTCCCCAGAAAAAAAATTCCCAAAGACACCAAACATTTTATCACAAGCCATAGCCACTTCTGACCAGGCCTTTTTATTGTTTTCTTGCACAATTCTGTATACACTGCAATTATTCCACTCACTAACATTTCCCAACCACTGTTGCCACTACTGCCACCACCACTTTTTTCACTCACAACATGGTCAAATATCTTTCCCATTTCCAATAAGCCTGTTCACAGTTCTAGCTGCACATAGGCAGTATGATACATTGTGGGTAAAATGTCAATGTTGAAGGCGGCTGAGACATAAACAAAACATGTCTGGACATGTATCAAGTATGGTCTAGACAAGAACTGTTTAAAAGTAAGGGGCCTTCACCTTTGAACTTGCGCATGTGCACTTCAAACCATGAAACGGTTTATTGAGGAAGGAAATCTGAATATAAGTGTGCAGTTGTACATGTATGTTGTACCACTATGTGTACTATAAATAAGTCGGAACATTCACATTTTTACGATTATTGATAAATGATTTCTACAAAAGTGAAATTTTTGTATCTCTCTCTTTCTCTGGACAATAATACTACAAGCATGTCCATGTCAATAAATAATCATTAAACAAAAGATCTTCGGTGCATTAGGAAATATAATATCTTGTGACACAAATTAAGAAGTTATTTTTTCAAAGGAAGGACATTTTCCTGACTAAAGAACTTCCTACATGTAAGTGCAGCTACAAAATGGACACATTGAAATAAATAAATGATTTTGAAGAAACTGGGAAATGATATACATGTACATCTTTGTGATCTGTAACTCCTAAACAAATACAAGGACTGAATCTAAAAGTTTCTTTTGCAATTTTTGCTAGAAGTCTGTTGAGATGTAACATCATATAATGGTTCATAACAGACTGTTAAGGGCTATACCACTTGAGAAACTGAAGAGGGGGGTCATCAACATGTTTGATATTCCATTCCTATTATTTCTTTCTTAAACCTTCTCCTTACAAAATGAATTGTTCTTTCACCACATTTGTTTAGTTCTAAAGTTTCCAGCCTGCCCCTCCTCCAAACTTTTCAATGGAATAGCCCAAGATGTGTCAAGTCTAGAAGAACGTCAATGCAAATATACGGGCATATTTTCGACTGAATCGTTAAGGCAAATGCATCAAATGTTTTTTTCTTAAGCCGTAAGCTTCATGTACTTCTATATCAGTATGCAAGCTTATGAGGTGACAGAAACCAAACAGTATATAATAAATACGAAACATAGAAACAAAAGTATAAATATCACAAAACTTCTCCGTCCTTTTCACTAGAATAACAATGTAATACTAGCACTTCTACCAGCTTGTCTTGGACTTTGAAAATGAATTCTAAAAACAATAATTACAGGTCTTTAAAGTAAAATCAATTTGTCTTATATTTTCAACAAATACAAAGAAATTATAGATTTTCCTAAAAGATGTTGATAGTTTGTTTTCACATTGGTTCTTTTTTTTTGCTTCTTTTTCAATTTAGTTCTAATTTTTTATCTTTTCACTACTGATTGCCATTGTTAACATGCAACGTGGTCCCTTTTAATTTTTAAAGTGACTTGCAGGGCACGATAATTATTCGTGTGCAAATTTACAGTAAGGCCACAGCAAGTAAATATTCCGGATGACATCCTCTGCTGGCAAAAAAAAAAAAAGATGGGAGAAAAAATATCTGAAATATTTTCCCATTTTTTAAAATTTTCTTGTCATGTTTACTATTTCCAAAGGAGAATGAAATTCCCTTTTTTTCAAAATCAGCTGAAAATCAATGCATGCACAGATGGCGTCTATGAAATTAACTCGCTGTGGCCTATTCTTTGATAACGGTACCACTGTTTTCCCATTGGACCCACACAAATTCAATCTTTCCTCCAACACGACGTTCTTGTGTCGTCCTCAATTTTCCCCCGCCATTTCATCTCCTCTTTCAACTTCTACCTGCTTCACCAAAATAAAGAGGGGCACAAAGATACACAGCCCCTCACTTTTTGGGTGAAAAGCGGGGATTCCTGGGAACCTCGGTGAAAGACTTTAACTCGTAGTTTGTCATCCCCGCGTCAACATCGTACCGCTGGCGGGCGAACAACAAACGGATGTCCTTGTGGAGGTAGATCCTTCCAGACTTGGAACTCGCAAATCTATGAAAACGAACAACAAAACATTTAATTTGGTTATCCACAAATAGTAAATACTTCCGAACAACTATCAAAATTAGCAGTTCAACCGATAAAAGAGAGTTGGTTAGAATTTTGTTGGTTAGCATTTTGTGTCTATCATTTCGATTAGCATTTCTACATTTTGCAGGTAAAATTTCCAACAACTTTTATATAACAGCAAAAATGTATTTCAAGCCTTGTGATACAAAAGCAAAGCTGGCTAAAGTCCGAGGTGTCGCCAAAAACAAGCCCGAATCCTCACCTAAGATGGACGACGTATCTCGGCGTGAGTCCCCCGGCCTTGATGTCCTCGCTGGTGGAGTACGCGGGGACGTAGTACGTGCGCTGGCGGAGGAACGTCTGGCAGTTGGGAGGCATGTCCACCAGGTCGTACTGAACCACGAACATCTTCACGACCGTACGGTGGGGGTTGAACAGAGTCTGGGGGGAAATATGGTTGTAGTTAATTGAATGTGTGTAATAGAGACCCCATACGTGACACCTACACAGTTTCTCACCAAGTAAAACGTCATACACGAACAAACATTTTTAAGAAAATTTTACTATCAGAAGAAAAAGGGAAGAATATATGATTGTACGAATTGTTATAAAAGTGTGTCTCTTAACATCCAATTGTAACACAGCCATTTTACAATTTTGCACCAGACATGAGATATTCCAAGAATGTGATCGTACATAAAATACAATTTGTGTGGCCTAACGTATTTCATAGTAGGAGGGAAAAAAAGGTGTTTTAACTTTAAGTCTGAGATTGGAACAACTCTTTAGCTATAGTACACTGGTTAATACATTGGAAAATAATATTTGTAGTGCGATCATAAATTTGCAGCAGAAAGGTCACTGCAGAAACCACAAGAATAAAACTACCCGGAAAGTTAAAAATACATTTATAGCTCACTCACCAATTGCAATGTCCCCTTCTTTGGAACCTGGTATCCTTTCTTCCCCAAACCATCCAGACTTATAATACCCTGAAACAAATTAAACACATTAGGCATCAGAAAGAATGGCTAACAAGACAGTGTCTGTTGTTAGTTGTAGTATAAATGTAGAACATGCTTTTTCTTCTTAGTTATCACATTCAGCCCTTTAGGGCAGGATTATGCAATAAGTCATTGTTTCTAATCCATATGAACAAACTAGAGAAGTTTGTGATAAAAGAACAAACAAACGAACATTCAACAAATACTAAGTATGGAAAATTTCAACCTGTACTTACTGAGTATGGTGAAGGTGCGTGGTCATCGGAAACACCGTAGAATTCAGCTTGGACGTTCATCTTCACGTGTCGCGGACAGAAAGAACCGTGGGCACTGCTCGCACCCAGCTCCGCAGTGAAACCCTAATAAAACACAGAAAACATTCAATTTGTGGACACTGAAATCGTAGCTGCCAAATAAGGACATCAGAACATAAAATAAAACCATAATCTGAAGTTAGCCTTTAAATGGTTGGAAAGCATTTTTGTATTAACTACAGCACTGTCTATTCACCCTGCAGTGATCCTATGTCACAAGGGGAGTAAGTAAGCACATTTAGAATACAAAAACCATTGGTATTCATTTTATAACCCATGAATGTGTGACCATAACACATGGGGTACAGTTGTAAAGGTGAAATAAGCTTTCTAACGATGTATAAAACAATGGAATTTAACTAATGACGGAGATATGATTCAAATCATGTTTCCAAATTTTGTGTCTGACTCAGGTTTATACAAGAGGATGCCATTGGGATATTCCTACCTCCACTGTACCAAGTGGCTCCAACCTTCCGTTGAGAACGGATTCTTCGAAATTCCCCAGCAGGCTCATTCCCGCGCAGGCCGGCGCGCTCGTACTGAGAACCTTCTTGTGGTCCGACAGTGAGGCCAGGGTCGCGGTGTCCAAACGCCCGCAAGACGTCGAGCTAGGAGGAAATGTGAGGAAAGGTCTTACACCAAGAGGAATAGATTTCAGCACCAAGGAAAGATACTGTAATTCTTTTTTTTTTCACTGTAACTTTAAGTTCACTGTTTTCACTGTCACCTCTGGACCGTGAACTTATCATCAAAGTGAAAAACCTATTTATGATTCCTCCACACATCCTTTCTGTAAACACTTGCTACCACCGTGAAGTTAAAGTTCAGTGAAAATGTCCCTTTTTCTTACACCGTGAAATTTTGCTACCATGAACTTAAAGTGAATTACAGTACTGCTATAGCCCTTAACTCAACTATCATCTACTATATGTACTGCTAGTACTATTACTACCAGTGATAGTCACTGCACTACTAGTACAACTACTTCTACTAGACAGTCACTTCTACTACTACTTTTATACTACTACTACTCCTACAGAAACTACTACTCAGTACTACTATTACTACATGCAATCCTACTTCTGCTACGTGTACATACATATGTGTGGTCCCTTACATGTACATACACATGTGTGGTCCCTTACATGTACATACATATGTATAAACATGTACAGCTAAGGGACCACACAACAGATAAAACTGCAGAAATTTGCAATGCCATGTAAAACTCCATGTCCAATAACTTTGAAGTGCCATCAAATTCAATGATTTGATAGTTTTCACATATTTTGAAACATATCTATACAAATCTACATGTATATAAAAAGACAGCACAAAACTAGTCTATATAAGGGGTAAATAAAACAATAATGTGAACACACCGTCAACTTCACAGAAATATTGTTATGTGTCACTCACTTTCTCATCCATGTGTTTGGTTCTTGGACGATGAGACTGTCATCAAAGTCAAAACTTTCCGAGGTCTGCGACCGCCTGGGGGGAGCCTTGACAAATCACACAAATAAATCTGTTAAAGTCATGATAAAAACTTTCTATATGGAACATCAAGGATAAAATATGACAGTGATTTCTTATGTCCTAATCTTAGAAAAAAGGTAGTCCCATAGCCTTTTTTAGGCCGTAGGGGCAGTGGGTTGTTATCCACTGTGTTTAGGAGCCAATCCCTCTCCTGATCCACTACCTTTTGCCTCCCCATCCAAAGTCAGGTACCCTTTTTAACATCTAAATTTTTCTTTATGTGTACTATAATACACAATGTAGCACGAAACTTTACTGTTTAACCTACCGGACTAGAGTTGACAGGGAGGCCAGTTTTGGGGTGGAATACGTAGTCAGTACAGCTGTCCAGGGATCGGCGGAACTTAGCCTTCTCGTCTGGCGTTGGGATAGGCTTTGCTGTAGCTGCTCTCGCCAGCAATTCTGCATCCTGGGGAAAATTGTTGCAACACAACCTTACAAACTTTGCAAAACAACTTTAAAAACTTTGTTTGTGACACAATTCTACTTGCTTACTTACTATTTCTTAGTTGCAATTTTAAATATCAAAGCATGTACATGTATGTATATGTAGATTTTAAAGCAGAAATTGCGATCTGGCAGAATTGCCAATTTTACCTGTAACGATCCTGTTCAGAGTCACAGAGACTCTAATCACGTTGCTAGCAATATGTAAGGGTGGTCTCCCATTTATAGATCCTAACTTTCAAGATAATCCATTGTCATGAGTCGAAGTTGAAAAGTCTTTTAAGTGAATATCCATATACACAGAAAAAACTTACATCTGATCAGGATCTCTATTGGTACATTTTGTGTGTAGGATCGCAGATTGTACTGGCAGTGATCCTGATCACGATCTCAGTAAACAGACTCCGATTGCAATCTCTCTCAACAGAATTTGCAATTTTTACCCTGATATATTGATGTGATAAAGACAACAAAATTTGTCATAAAATTGTTCTACAAACCTCTTCGGCCACCTTTGCCGGTCTCTTGATGACATCCTTCAGGAGAGACTTACTCTTGGCAAATCCAGGTAAGAACGCTGGTCGATCTGTTGGGCTCCTTATCGCCCATCCCGTTTCTCTGGTCCCTTTCTTGGTCACAATCTTTTCCACTCGTTGAGACGTTTCCTCTTCTGTCTTCCGATCAGACTTATGTGGAGCTACATGGTCCTTCTCTGGTATAGATAGCCCATTATGTACTTCTTCTTTGTCAAGAGTTCTAGAAGAAGGATCATTTGGGGAACCTATAGAATCCTCCAACAGTTTGCATTCTCTTTGCTCTTGTACCACTACTTCTCCATGTTGGAATGAGCTAGTCCTTGACAAGTCATCTTGTCTCGCCCAAACACATTGTTCGGATTCAGAGTCTCTTCTCTCAGATGTGACCTGACTTTCTGATATTCTCAACTCCTCATCCCCAAGGAACCAAGGAATTCCCGAAGTTTTCTGAGAACAGTCTTGTTTTTCCGAAGATTTCTCCGGAATGTGCTGTATACTTGAGTCTTTTTTACTGGTTGAAGCTTTAGACTTTGTCTTCTGTCCTTGGTGTTTGTCGTCATGACGACTTTTCTTCGCAGCAAGGGTTTGGAGGAATGACTCGAGTTCAGTGGGCGACATCCTCCGTTCCACCTGAGATGCAATGTTTGCAACGACCTGGTCTTTCTCGGTGGGTAGCGTCATCTTGGGTTTTATGTTTGCCGTAGACTCGTCGCTTTCGATCGAAAGTCTTCTCGTTTTCCAGTCAGGACTCTCAAACAAACTTGACGTACCCTTTGAGCTGTCCGAAATACCACTGTCTTCCAACAAACAAAAGTCTTTTGTTTGTTTCGTCTCTCGTTCTGGAACAAGAGGTTGATACAGCTTCGGTAGTTGGTCCCACGTTGTCATCAAAACTTTGGGGCTTCTCTGCTCTTTTTCTGATTGGCTGAAATTGAACGGTGTCAGCACGTGATTGGAGGGTGTGACGTCCTGATTCGGCGTACTAGTCATGGTGGGGAACTTGAAGGACTCGAGCTTGGGTGAACTTTGACATATTTGCAACTGTAGGTGAGAAGGCCTTGACAACGGGCTATTGCACGGAGTAGTTTCTGAACTACTTCCACTTGAATGCTGCGGTCTTCTGCACTCCTCTCGTAAACCGGGTCTGAAACCTTCCGCAGCTGAGCTAGCAACGAAATTCTGCGAGCAACTGGCCAAGGTGGGGGAGGAAAGAGTAGGAGAGTTTGTTTTGTTATCCTGACTGTGTTGTCTCGTATCCGCAAGCGTACCTTCCGCTGGTTTTGGCAGGTCCGGAACACTTCTCTTTGTTGCGCCCTGTTCAGGAACGTCATGCTCGCGTTGTTCTAGAACTTTGCTCGCCGATTGTTTCACGTGGTGTTCTAGGCTGCAGGTTGGGGTGGGAATGCACTGTTTCCTGGGAAGGTAGGCCACGGTGACCTTTAACCCTCGGGAGGGGGGCAGGTTGGGTACCGGGAACTGGTGGATCTCAGGCTGTTCCAGGAACTGAGCGTTGTACCCCTCCCCTGGCGCACAGACTCTGCAAGGAAACATGACACAAATAAATCAACAAGAAAAGAAATTAGAATCCCTTAGCCTGTGTTACACAACCTCTTGCTGTCAGGGGCTGATTGGGCCTCCACCACAAGGCTTCAAAATGCTTTAATCTGCAATGTTGCAAGTTGTCAACAATTTTACCCTATATGTTATGATGCTCAATTTAGTTAGCACACTATTGGCCAGGGATAAATCACATCTGCAGTTTTCCTCTGTAGTTAAGACAGTCACTGTACATGACAACTTTATCTGATTAAGTTTGCTGCCAAGTCTGGGTAAGGAAGAAGTTTAAGAATAGAACACCATGACCTTAACATACTCCTTGACATGTTTTGACTAAAAGAAAATCAGTCTGAGGCAAACTCAGTTTCCTAATAACTAAATCCATTCCTAAATCCATTTTGATTTAATACCAAAGACAGTTTTATTAAATTCATAGATACAATTGGTACTTATAAGTTATATAGGTCACTATTTTTATGTCAATGAGAAAATTGCATGTACATGTTAGGGCTCAAAATACCGGCAAATGCAGGATTGCAGATTTTGGAGTTGCGCAGGTATTTCTGATGTCTAGCTATATATAAGCAAGTTCACAGTTTAAACTGTGCATGCAGCGACATACATTGTGGGCAATGCGTCAAAGCTGAAGTGTCATGAAACAACAAAACATGTATCAAGCATATACATTGGTCTATACAAGAACTATTTACAAGTTAGGGGCCTTCACCTTTGACATATTACCCACAATGCCTCTCACTGCGCATATGCAGTTTGAACCATGAACAAGCATAGAAATGAGTACAAAACAAAAGGACAGTTAAATTGTGTTGAGACTGACCTGTAGAGGACATTTTTGGGTGCGTGTCCGTGGGTCTGACTGAGCCAGGCACTCAGCTGGGAGAAGTGGATGTACGAGCGCACTGCCTGGAGCAACGTGCGCGTCGTGTCACGGCCGCTGCTCGGACTACAGAAACACAGCGCACAAACAACATAGTGTGATCATATATTCAAAAGAGGGCTACCTTATGTCTATAGTAGCTGGAGCAAATTGAATGTTTCTTTCTAAGATGAACAGAGAGGTTTTGATATTTATGCAATAATATTTATTACTAATTACAATTTAAGCTGATAAATGTTGAGTTCAGATGGCAAAAAATCTGCCAAATGAATCATATCAAATTTGTTTATAGAGTATTATTGATTCATTTGATTGGTGCTACATGTATGTATCTGAGAAGTTATTTTCATTTTTCAATGTCAGAGTACAATGTCAAACTGATTCGCATATTGCACAGTAATTCAGGCTGTCATATTTTCTACACAACAACAGCTAGTTGGCACTATCCCGTAATTCAAAAGTGTTCCACTTAGGTCCTATTCTTAGCAACCAAACTTGTATCTGATAGCGTTGCCTACCTCTAATTCCCTCCATATGTGGATGATACATGTCTACATGTATATCTTTCATGTTCGTTTATCTTATTGTATTATCTAAATGTTCTTTGGGCAGCTGTTTGGCCATGCATACTGTACTTGCCAAAATTTATCAATCATTCATTTTATGACCAGGTAGAGATTAGTATGATCGTATTTACCAGCACATGATAATTCTTTTTCTACAATAAAATGTCAATCCTAGGCCTTGTTTTTATCATAAGCTGCCACGTAGACACAACCACAGAATTTGCAGGAACTCAACACACTTGACAAGGATCAAGTTACAATTAGGAAAAGGATGTGAGAGCCAAAAGGTTTTAGTTCTGTCAGCTTAATACTGTAAAAGCGTTTATTTTCGAGGGGACTGGATTTTGCAGTATATGGGGAAAGGCAGCTTTTGTGGTGTTTTCGATATCGTGATCAAAACAATTTTGCAGTACAGACTGATTCAAAGTAATACATATGATTGGAATTTGCAGTGTTGAAAATAAAACTGCTGACAAGATTTCCAGATTTACATGACAGTAATCTCAGACTTATACTGATAGTATTCTAAACTGGAAAGTGATACTTTTTCAACCTTTGAAAACCCCAACCCTACACAGACATTACTTCTTCCCCACTTACCGTTTGGCCACCATATGGATCGTCCACTGCTCCAGTAAGATGGCGGACTGTGGGTACGCGCTTGCCAGCGTTTCCACGTCCGCCGCCATCTCCTCGTAACAACACTGCGGACACAGCAGGACCTCCACCGACACGGGGATGTCGTTCCGCCACAGGAGAACCATCTGAGACTTCAGCTGCATCGCTTTCACACACTGGAAATGGGAGGGGAGGGGGGTAGTAGGTAGATGTCAATTAAGGTTGTGATAGTTCAAGGCCTTCAAACAGATTTTATGATTTTAATCTTTACTGGCAGCAGAAAGTTGTTACACAGGAGGACCAACTGGGACTTCAGCTGCATCACTTCCACACACTGGGGGAGGGAGGTGGCAGGTAGAGGTCAATTAAGGTCATGATTGATATATAGTTCAAGGCGGAGGGAGGGGTCAATTAAGGTTGTAATGGCTCAAGGCGTTCAACCACGGTTTAATGATTTTAACCTTTAACAAGCTATAGCTAAGGTAGATGTTTGGCCACCAGATCAAAAAGTGGTCCAGCCTCCTTCGTCAACTATGTTTAAATATTTGACGTAACTAGAAATAAATTACATGTATCCTACATTTTTGTCACATTTTGGTTCTTAGCTTGTTCTTAATTCTGGCTGATCTAGGAGCTTTCAAATTCTGAATTTTTTAAGTAAAATGAACTTCTCCAATGCGGATATTTGTGATACACAAAGTATATGCATCTAGGAACATATTTAGCATTTTGAGATATTGCAAAAGTGCAAGTGAGAGCTAAAGGTTGCACTGTACTGGGCAATTGCAACTTAGTATCTTTTTACACAGGTTGCCCATGTCTAGTGGCGTCGTGTGGCGCAACTGTAGAGCACGCGGCTGTCAAACAATGGGTCCCGGGATCTAATCCCAGGTGCGTCCAGAGACATGTCCGAACTTGCGCCCCGACGTTGTGCCCTTGGGAAAGGTACTGAACACGACTTTCCTCACTTCACTCAGGTGTAAATGAGTACCTAGCTCATCTAGGGTTAGGGACGTCCCTCGGATAGGACGTTAAATGGAGGTCCCGTGTTTGGGGAGAGCCACACCCCGCGCACGTTAAAGAACCCACCACACCTTTCGAAAAAAAGTAGGGGCATGCCCCGGTGTGCGATGGTCCAAATCTTACAGTCCGGTCTGGGATGACATCTTGAAAAGGTGATAGTTCACCTGTTATGTCAATCCTTCCACAAAATGTGGTAAATCAAAATAAATAAATAAAATAAATAACCAATTTAATTGTCTACATTTCTTGCCTATCATTTCAAACCCAGCCAAAAGCTGTGATATCTTTAGACATTTGATCCTTGTTTTTATCATAAACTGCCACACAGACACAACCACAGTATCAGCAGGAACTCAACACACTGGACATGGATCAAGTTACTGTTAGGAAAAGGATGTGAGGGCCAGGAGCTAAAAGAACTAGAGCTCCATCAGGCAGTAAACGATTGGACCCTGAGTTTTGCGTTCGAGCCCAACATTGGCTAATCTCTTTTTTCGTTTGGGGTCAATTTTTCCAGATACAGTCAAAACCATATCTAACCCATCAACCTACATGTAATATTGTGAAATTTTTTCTTTGATTTTACTTGCACTTGTTTACATGAAGTTAAAAGTGACACTGTACATTTGATGAATAGTTGGTACACTAAAAATGTTTTGAGCTCTTATGAAAAGGGTTGTGGGCCCATTTCTTCTTCTATTTAGTACATTTTTGCACATACTGTAGTCAAACTCAAATGGCCACATGTGGTGAAATTTTTCATTTTATTAACTCGTGATGACTATTACTTCTATGCCATTTGAGTCTTACCTTTGAGTCGTTCTCGCTGCACGCGTGGGCCGGTGAGCCCGCGGGCGGCGGACAGTGCTTGCCTTCCGTCCGCCCCTTCAGAGAAGGTTGGGGCACCCTCCCATCTGTCACCAACATGCCGATATCTACAAACAGTTCGTACGGGTCCACCTCGGGCTCTTCCATCTCACTGCTGTCAAGACCTGAGGAAAACAAACGACAGAAAAGGTCACTTTAATGAGTTCTTTAACTGTTTCAGTAATGTTAACACTTATCGTGACAGAGTACATGTATGATAGTAGAACATACTAGTCTGCAATCGTATTATGACTAGTTCATTAACTATGATCAGAGGAGCTAACCAGAGCAAGAACACACAATATAAGACGGATACCATTACCAGGCTATAGCTATGAACACACACAATATCTTACTACGACCCCATGCATCCTGACCATTTTTGATCTGTCCCTAGCTATAACCCATCACAAACATTTTTGATCTGTCCCTAACTACATGTACAACTCCATCCTGACCATTTTTGATCTGTCCCTTACTACAAATCTACAACCCATCCTGACCATTTTTGATCTGTCCCTAAACATGCATGTACAACCCCATCCTGACCATTTTTGATCTGTCCCTAACTACATGTAAAAACCACCATCCTGACCATTTTTGATCTGTCCCTAAGATGAAAGCTGAATAATCAGTAGTCATCCCTAATGATACAGGTAGCATAACATTAGAAACAGGAAACCAGACCTACAGTACAGCCAGACAAATTGCAAGTGAAAAACAGGAATTAGGAACATTCTAACTACAGTTTCCTGTAGATTGGGCAGTGAGGCAGACTTCCCTCCCGGACCGATTGGTGGGCTTTCATTCTAGCAGACAAAATAAAGCATACACATACGCACATACACACGCACGCATATGCACACACACACGCACACACTAACACACACACACACACTCACTCACACTTTCAGGCCTCTCCTTTGTACAATTTACCATTTTTCAAGAATTTTAAAACATAATGTTCTCACAAAATGTACAAAACCTTTGCATAAAGGAAGAGGATTAAGCTTGGTGGTTCCTCAGATTTTCCCACAATTTTGATAACAATATGATCACCTAGACAAGTTCGCAGCTTCAATGGTCTAATTCTAAACAAGCGGTTTATACCAAACTGTACAACAGGTGACAGCATTTTACATAGAACAAGATGTAAATGTCTTGGTGGTACAATATTGTTCGCTGGTATACGTGCATAATCTACAGCGTCAAGAGGGACCTTTACCTACCTTTTTTTACACGTGTGCCCTTTAGCTCACTTAGGTACACAATGAACAAAGGGCACGTTGAGACAGGTTTGCGTCACAACCTTAAGCAGACACTACACACTATAATCAGACCCTCCAGCACTACTATACACCTCATGTTGCCGCTATATCTGTAGCAACTGAAACTAACAACACTTTGATGTCAACCAGCCACCTTTTAATTTGCATAATTCTTTTGGTTCAACCAGGATTTGAAAGAGGTATACAATTTTTGACATCCTTGCAGTAAAAATGTCTGACTTATAAAAAAACATCTCAGTACTATATTCTTGGCTTGGCTGGCTTTTAATCTGAGTGTTACTTAGGTTTCTTGGCTTGGCTGGCTTTTAATCTGAGTGTTACTTAGGTATTATCTAATTTGCGATTGTTTCAAATTCCGAAAATCCTACAACAAGACTGAAACAACATATCTTAGTTATGATATTAAAGTCAAAACCACAATGATTGTTACACTTACAATATAATTGTCCACAAGACTTTGACCAGGGTTGACTTTGAAATCAACTTCAAATACATACTCAAATGCATCCTCGTCCACCAGGACCTTTCCGCTTGACGATACATCGCTCGCGGAAAAGGCCTTTTCCGCGAGCGATGTATCGTCAAGCGGAAAGGTCCTGGTGGACGAGGATGACTCAAATGTGACATGTATGATTTTGTACAAGTCAATGTGAAACTAATGAACAAATGAATCTACTTTCAATTTACGTTTACAGCTTCAAGATAATGATATAAACACAACACTATAAAAAGTATAATGTATAAACTTACGAGTACTTGAATAAATGCCATGAGTGGTTAGGAGAAGAAATCGAAGCATTCCATGCACATGCACATGTACTTGTACTTGACCAGACAATGGTTCAGAAATATAGACTGGCTAACTTCCTGTTAGACCTTAGTCACATGTAACATGCACCGATCATTTCTGACTCATGTATTTTCCTTGTATGACTCATGTCAGGTGGTTTCCCTTAAGGAACAGATTTAAACCCTTAACAGGGTGCGAAATACTTTTTTGAGCCAGGTTGCCTATGTTGCAACCTAGGGCAAAGGCTAGGTTGCACATCCAAATTTCAGGTTGCTCCAGCAACATTCACCGATTTCTTCAAATCAAGCTCGTATGTAGCGTATAATACTACTAATATTTCAAAATATAAATTAGATAGTATTGTGTTCCCATTGACCTAACAACATCTTGTTTAGCCGAGGGCAGTGTGTTTTCGTCTTTTTCAGCTCAGATTCCACGATCTATGAAGGGTTTGGATGGTTTAAAACGAAAAAGTGTTGATTTCTTTATTTCAATTGAAGATTTACCGAATTTTATGAGAGTGACACTGTGTTTTTGTGAGCTTCCAGGGCTCCGATTGAGATCTTTGGCTCAAAATATAAGGTTGCACACTGCGCTACCTGGGTTTGGAATTAACTTGCACCAACCGAAATCTTGTTGCACTGTGCAACGTGCAACCAGGTATTTCGCACCCTGCTTAATTTGAAGCTTGTTTGGACTACATGTGCAAACACATACATGCATGTCATGGAAAAATCAATTCACGACAAAATCACACAAAAAACAACTTTTTCTAGTTTACATTTAAGGTAGAATGTTCATTTTGTTTATCAAACTTTAAAGGTATGACTGGGCAAAAAGGTATTTAGCTTTGAACCAGTGTGCTATTCTATTAAAGGGGGGTGATTATGAATACAGGACGAGATAGAACATTTCATCATATCTAAAAATATCACATGCATTTCCATCCACTTCTACATATAGTTCATAATGCAATATATGGTAAGGTTCATTTACTATTTAGAGTCATAAATTGGTATCAAAGGTCACAGTTGTAGCAGGGTTAAACTAAAGCTGTGTGCATTTGTGTCACCTTTACAGATTTATGAATATAAAAGCCTCACACTTGACACAATGTTTAAAGACATCTTTTATGAAATTAAAGGAGAATATTCACATACACCATCAAAAAATTTTCAAAAATATGAAGAAAAGATATGAACAATAAAACTATCACTGTGTATGTCTTGTTTGTTATTCATATACATGACGTATTTGATCAGTTCTTAAAAATTGTTAGATACATGTATTAGATGTACAAGTTGCCATACATTTTACCTGTTACAATTGTCGTGCAATGAAGTTCTTCTTTTTCTATGCATGGATTTACATACAAGACTTAGTGGGAGGCACTTTTACGTGGGCAAAATATGAGAACCTAATCTGCTGAGCAGGTATTCATAGAAGCAGGTGTTATACAACTGTTTCCAAGAAAGACTAGAAAAAAATTATACTTGTATGAAACCGAGAATAATTCTTTGTACCTCGTAAATATTTAGTACCTACCGATGACATGACTAGCAATTGTCCAAATCGGGTATACCTTGAAATAGAATGCAATAATTGGCCAATTTTCACAAATCTAAGGGGTACAAGCCTACCATGTGGGCATTGATTTGTTGCTAAGTTGGTTAGTTATTTCAGTGGCTTTCACAACAGAGGGCTTTAAAATGATCTTATCTTAGAATATTCGCTCCCAGACTTTATTTTTGTGTTTTTCTTTTTGACGGTTTCGTTTTGATACACAGGAATGGTTCAATCATTTTTCAAATTTTTTTGAACATTTCAGCTACCACAGCTTCTTGGCAGTGTATCTTAATCTTGACGAAATTACGAACCAATGTACCAGCTGTCCAGCTATCAAAAAGACACAAAAGCCAGACTGGGTACTGGCCATGATAGCAGATTACCTACAGGCTGATAAACGCTAGGAGTAGGACTAGAACCAGGGACACACTGATCCTGACTTCTCTAATTAGCCACAGCTTGACTGTAATGGGCTAGAACCAAGGACAGAGGTCACCACACAGCCAATGCTGCACCCTGACTCTACTGTAAACCTTCATATCTTTGCGGTGGATTTATCTTCTTGGATTAATTTTCTATCAGCGCGAAATCAAAATGCTTTGTGATTCAACTGTACTACAGACTTGTTTCAACTGCAAGATTTACACGCACTGCAAAAGAACTCTTTTTCCCTCCAACCACAAAATAAAACCACCGCAAAAGTTAATGCATTTACAGTAGCTAGCAACAATGGCCCAACGAAGCTAACCTTTGACCTATCAGCTGTAGCATGTACACAACAACAGCTGATACATTTAGAAACATTACACAAAGAGGTAGACATATGTTTTAAACATGTTTGTGGTATTTGAAAGTCCAGTACACAATGCAATATGCTATTCTGTTTGGCTAATACATGTACCTATTTTCTAAGGATTTATCTTGGATTATTTGCAAAAATGAGGAACACCAAAGTTTTTTTTTTTTATCATCGCAATTTCCTAAATACATACACAACTGAACAAATACAGGGAAAGGTAGACATAACAAAAAGGCAGCTGCTACAATTCAAACATTCAATTTACAATTACTGTCTAACTAAGAGAGGATCATTAGTGTCCTAAGATGTTGATGGCTGATTCTAAAGTATACTCTTTGTTTAGTATACTTTTGATTCTAAAGTATACTCTTTGTTTAGTATACTTTTGATTCTAAAGTATACTCTTTGTTTAGTATACTTTTTGTACGCATATCTTATAATCAATCAAAAGCCAATCAAAACAACCATGGGAATGAAACGGAAGATAAATTCTTTCAGCTGAAAGATACACAACCAAGTTAGCATGGCCAATAACATAATAAATGCATAATTGATACACATGCAGTGAAAATGTTCCACCATATAGCAATATGTTAGCCTAGTACATGTATTCAGCCTTCTTCAGCTTATAGCTGGGTAATAACTGTTGGGAAGTACATTGTCTTCCACTGGTTCCAAAAAAGAAGTCAAACCCAGCTAGTTTAGATATAGCCAACAATTGTATATAGTACCAGTAACCTATTGTTACAGTAAAGTCAGACACAGTTTACTGACGCATGTATGTTTTTCCTATGTTTTTATCATGTATTTGCAATTAGCCCACGGGCATGAACTTGCAATAAACTGATCAATTGTAGAACTAAATGGCAGCATGCTAGGCTAGCAATATACAGTATATCTGAGTAATATCTGCAATGCTAAAATATCTGATCAGAGAAGAAATACAATTCTTTATATTCGAACTCGACAAAGATGAAAGACAATTTAAACTAAGTTCTTACCATACTGGTACATGTAGTACAAGGGAGCCAGGGCGTCACCAATACGTATAGGTCTCTGGGAAAACTACTGTCCTTTTCCATATCTTCCTCCCATTTCTGTAAAGCCTCTGGTTCTAGACAACAGCCTGGGGGCACCAACTGCCACTGATCTAAGATTCACTATTACCTTGGGACACACGCCAGAATACACCCCTATATGGCAAACACCAATGGTACGGCCTGCCCAGCAACAGGCCTGATTTGCATGCATGGCAGGCCGACAATCCGGCAGGTGCCACGTCGGATACAGGTAAGTCAACAATCTCACTAGCCAGACCACCGTTTGACCTTCACAATAACTCAAGGTCAAGGAAAATTGCAGCCAAATGTAAGGTTAATCACTCAATGGAACTGTCCATGAAAATCAAACAGTGACTCCTTTCCATATACATACACACACTGTTGCGGACCTGCCAGCAACAAGGCCAATGTAGCCATCAATCAAACGAAAATGTGGTCTTTAAATGGTCGTGGCTCCGCCCCCTTGGGAGATCCTTGAGCCCAGAGGTCAGGCTAATTTGCATATGAATACACCAGCTGTTTTAAGGGTAACACCACCCTGCGCTGCCATGAGTACTTAAGTGTGTAGGGGCCTTTTACCCAAACAGTGAGGTAACAAAGCAGGGAACTTTGTGTTCCATAGCAACACAGGTGTGGGTTCAATACGGGAGCTTCTTGCTTGATCAGCAACAATTCGGATTCCTACATAGTTGCCTGCAATACTGGGTGCATAATGTATTGTGCACCCAGAATTGGAGCTGTGCACCTGAATCATGACTGTGGGTGCACCTAGTCCTAGATGTACTTGTATAGGGTTACATATATAAAGGTGTTAAAATAACATCATCGTACACTAGCTGTCTGTGTGTCAGCACATTGAAGTGTCAGAAAAAAATAGTACAAATACAAAAAAATAAGAAAGTTTTATAGTTGTACTATTTGTTTAAAATTCTAAAGTTAGCTATCAAACAGACTTTGGGTTCAAATTTTTGTCTTCAAAATTTCAATAATCAAAATCGTTCACCCAAATATCATTGATGATTGAGAATTTTTAGTAGAAAATTAACAAAAGCTTCAATGTATAGAATTGTTGCAACCGTGAATTTGAAACGCCGCAAAAAAATCCTTTCCCTTCTACCTCGAAATTAAGTTCCATCAAAATAAGATGAACTACCGTACATTTTTAAAACGCTGCAGGATAAAAGAATATAAGAGATAGCTTAAAACAAAAATATCTTTTAAAAGAAAGCCAATATGATGAATATCAGTTGTTATGTTCACTTTGGTATGATTTTATAGTGGCAAAAACTGATAGAAATATGAATTATTCAGCCATTGCCTGCAAGGCTCCCACTTACATGTCTCTATCTTAGCGATAAATCTCGACAAATGTTCTTCTATACAACAGACGCCATTTCTTGGCTACAAAGACTGTCACATCAAAATTTTATGGCTTAAAATCTACAATGTGAAATTGTGATGGTCTGAATATGTCTTTATCCACTTGGGATCAGTATAATAGGATATATCGATTGATGTACATATGATATAGCGAGACACGACTATACCGTCTCAAATAAATCAATATTTTGGCCTCTACAGCTATTACATTAAATGCTGCATGTCTTTGAAATGGCCATGTACATGTAGCTATCTTAATTCTGAACATCTTTTGGTTTCACTTTGCTGTCCTAACCCCCTCTGCTTCATCTTGTATTTCACCTACCAGGATTTACAATGACTTGAGCAACCCCACAGTTGACCTACAGAGCGTATTTAGTCGTGATGTCATTGGTGCCATGTTGGTGTCCATATTTGCATTTTAGTGAAAAATGAATTAAACATTTTCAGACAGTAAAGAGATCTTCTGACAACTCGAAAGTTTGTTCATACTATAGCTCAGAGAAAAGAATGACACAAGAGTGTTTCGAATCTAAAAACCACAAAGACGATACTGTGTACGTTTCATTGAAATGCAAAAAGGAACACCAACATAGCAGACAGTGTTCGTAATGCTGTGATGTCATCTTCACTGACATTAAAGCTCTTCAGACTGAATGAAAATCATTACACTTACAGATCAATGAGAGAATACATTCAGATGGACAAAACTGAAGCTATACATTACAAAATGTATAAGCAAAATCACACTAGGACTCCTGGAGGTTTAAATGAGCATAAAATTTTCCAGGTGGCAGCTGTGAATTAGGTTCCAAGGTCATTCTTTGAGCTGAGAATCAGGCTCCAAGGTCATCATTTTAACAGGGGACCCAGATGGCGAATACAGCCATGCTTGTGGCTTGACCCTGAACTTCACAGGGGTCTTACTCTATTAGAAAAACAGGCTGTAACTGTAAACAATGTTAAACATGGAGAAATCGCTCAAACAGTTCCAGCTAACACTGTTAGGATCATTTCAGTCTTTGTTTAACCTTCGGTCTGCAAGGTAGCTGTTTGTCACCAGATTTAACTTATCTACGAGGTTAATCAGCAGGAAAAAGATTAAATTCAGGTCTGGTTAAACTTGTTTTCATAAATATTGCTAGCACCAAAAGAGAAATACAATGTACATAGAAATATGCAAATTTTGGCAAACCAGTGAGCATGACTACATACGTACGTTGATGAAAGTTAGACATCCAGGTAGTAAGATAAGCCAAAAATAATTATTCAAGCAACTGGATAAAATTTTGAAACAGTCAGACGTTTTAGACAGCATCCAAGTGTCTTTCGTCAGTAACTAACGATAAGACTGAGAACACCAGGTTTTATACCTACTTTGTTTTCAATTTTCTTACCAACCTTTCCAAGTCAATTATGGTACAAAATACAGCCTGTCTGACATGATAATCTAATCGAAAACAACTTACCTGGTCGTGATTGGTAAGATGATTAGCCATAATTTGTTCCAGGCTTGAATCCACTGAAGCGACAATCTCACAAATTACTATGGGGCATCGTTTTAGTTTTGCATCAACTCAACAGATTTGACTTAAAATCAAATCACCATGAGTGGCGTGCATTGAAAACGTGCTCACTTCACAAGACTACAAGACATCCACTACAGATGTTTGTGACACTAGAGCCTTGTCCCCGATCAAGTCAAGGACAATGTTAGAAAGGTGACCTTTATTCAGTGACAAGATGATTTACCTGAGGGAGACAGGTGTGATGATAATGACATTGCAATTTCCTATCATTTCTAAAGAACATAATGTTAATAGCTTTTATAGCATTTAGTCTCTCTTCTTTGCTTTGTTTCCCCCAACTAGCAGGTAAACAGAACTAGTACGAAGAGACATAACATGTTGATTTGACTTGAATTGAGGGCTGTTTCATTTTAGATCCTGAACAGGACACAGTACAGAATTAAGTTTGATTGTTGAAACATTCAGTGATTCAGAATATTATTTCTAATTGGTCTAAATTTTCTCCAGTCGATTAGCAACAAATGGGATCGTTAGTTGGTATTTATCGTTAGTTGGTATGTACTATGTAAAGTTTTTAATTGGTGTCAACTTTCTTTGACAGATGTGGCACTGTCTTTTAGGACACTGGTTTAACTTGTTGTGACCTTGACAGTGCAGATGTGCTTTCCAAGGTCAAAAACACTAAAGTCTTAACAACATATTCAGTTTGTTAACTGAGCTGGCTAAAACAGTCAAACATAATTGATGGGAGGGGGCACTGATGATAAATAATCCATCTTGTTTATAAATAGGCTCCTATCAGTCTTGAATTTAGTCTTATATGTCATCAAAATACGCATGGTGGGATATCATGCACACATACATGTATGGACAGTGTTGCTTTCATCAAATCTACCAGCTGACTTTTGCTGTAACTAATTAATACTTCATGAGTAAATTCTGGAGCTACTCTGTAATTTAGAGTAAATCTTGAAATTTTTATTTCTGTTGTTGGTGGCCATTTTGATTCTCAAGCTTTATAGACCTTACAGAACAACAGTTTTTATCACCTTCCCAATAAAACCGGCTGGCTTAAGTCTTCCCAAAGGTCATTATTCTGAAGGTCATTATTTGCTGCACAAAGCTGCTTATTCAGCCTTTATGGGCCTGCTTTTAAAGCTGGGCTGAATGCTCGGTCAGCTGTTGTGTTGTTACGTAGCCACAACAAACACAGAGGGGTTAAAGGTTATATGTGGTGACTGAACCCTAGCTGCTTGTATTACCGGCACCTTCTTGTATGGTGCTCAGCATAGCAGATAACTTGACATAGCAGATACGTCATAATTCTCAGTTGCCTGGTATATATTCCATCCCTATTATCTGTCTGTGATTATCCAGGACCCATTGCCCTTGCCATAGGGCTACACCATAGGGATGGGTCCACTGCAACTTCTTAGAAGCAGCTGTGATTACTAAATTACTTTTAGTCACAATTGAACAGTTATGATATCTGTATAGTTTTCATGTTGTGGCTAGCCAATTTGCAAGTGGTGCACCATTTTACTTTATCAGTTTATGAATTATGATGTATGCGAAAGCAACAAGTCATACACACTATAGTGAAAATTGGTGATATGACTTTTCGTCAGACATTGTCGTTTTTACATGCACATGTACACACTGGTATTGGTAAACAGAAATAGTACCCCCCCCTCTACTGTACAGCTGTATCTTATCATCTATCAATGTTTTTGTCAGCTAGTACGAACAACAGTTACGATATTTGCTTGTCAGTTTTAGCGATCTCTGCATAAGGTGTAAACAAGACTTCCCATATAAAAACATTGCCTGCTCCTTTTCTGGGTTGTCTTTGCTGTACAGGGTTGAGGGAATACCACCAAGTATCAAATTTAAAACTGCCAATGGACACCCAGCTTTGTTTGGCCAAAGATAGAACATAGCCCAAGCTATTTGCAGTGAGGCATTCTCATGCCAAGGATGAATATGGCCTGAACCAAAAGCCATCATTGGAACATAAAACTGCAAGGAAAAACAATTAGGGATTGGAAACATTTACCCAATCTAAACAATTAAGATAATTAATGTTTTGACAGTCATAACCTATATTTTCAGTACGTTTTCTGCATTCTACATAGATCAAGCAGTAATATTCAAATATCTCATGATCTACATGTATACTGCCAAATCACTTTGTAAAATTCTCAACATGATACATCTCTTTATTTGGATGTGGCGCTTACTGTGTTTGTAACACAGGGCTGGCCCAAGTGGGTTGAATCATGCAAATATATGGAAGAAAAACAGCTGTTTTGAGTTGTCTACAACTTACAAGCGTGTACAATATGTATATTCTCATAACACAAATGTATGTACATATGTAAGTAGGAATACTGGAATAACACTTGATAAAGGGCTCAAAATTCATTTTTGGACGTAAAAATTTAGGTGCCCAGAAAAATTTGTTGGGTGCACAACATAAAGCAGAATGTCACTTGTTAGCAATTTTCCTGATTGTAAACCTTACTGCCTCTCTGAATGTAAAAATAATTCACAATCATATTATATACCCTTAGCTTCAAGTACGTAACCCCACAAATATTTATTCTAGGTGCATCCATAGTAAAAAAATCAGGTGCACAGATCCAACTTTGCACAAAACCGATATATGCAATGCACCCTCTAGTTTGAGCTTTGCATATAAACCATGCCATGGGAATTCAGGACCCGGAACACCTATGGAATGCTGAGTGAGATTCAGAGGAGTCTAAATTCCCAAGGGAAAACCATGTGTTGCTATGCACCATTTCTTTTCCATTTTTAGGACATCGATGCTGGCAAAGTCATTACACTGCAACTTCCTATGAATTTCATATCATCAAATATGCATACATACATATGAATATAATACTGAACAGATGTAGAAAAACTTTCATTAAAATCAAATTCCCTGTTTTGTAAATTGTACAGTTAAAGGCATTTTATCAGCAAAAATACCTTTAAAAAATAAATTTACTGTTCAAAGTATATCATGTTACATTTGTAACTTGTCCTGACATTGCAAAGTGATATTTTTACAGGGTGTATATAAAAATATATCTGCATGCCATCAGTATGATTCTTGTCCTTCAGAAGACCTTGTCCTGCTCTTGGTTTATTGATTGGTGGATTGCGAACGATGCATTTTTCATTGCGAATCCTGAAAGCTCTTTACATTTATAGCTCAAGCGATGTGTCATACCTAATGACTGAAGTGATTTTCTGTGGCGTAAAACTAACCTAACGTTAATGGTCTTGTTTAGGTTAACGACAGGAATTTTTGTTGCTTCTTATCTGTAACAGTTGGAATTCTCCTGTTCTATATCACGAGGATAATACATAAAAGATATGAATATACAATGTTTCATCATTTCATGCAATCACTTTGTAATAACTAAATGTATACTGTTACCTTGTTGCAAGTGTAACAACCAGAACACATTTTTCCAAGATCATTTTGCACAGAAGTGATAAGAGGAATATGGCAGCGTACTTACATTTCCAAGCTATCCCAATGTAATCTACTCTTGTGATAAAGGTCACTTCCAGATCTTCAACCATCCTTATTAGTACTGTAAATGTGGAAATGTTTGTGATGGCTTTTATCAAAATTTATGTGAGCAGGTTTTCACAGTGACTTAACAGCGTACTTAAAGCCATCACAAACATTTTTGTTCTGTCTTCTGTCCGCCTACCCCCTTGTTTCAACCACCGTATATTCTCCATTTTGTCCCTACCGCGAAATTAAATCTCAGAAACATTTCCACTTCTACAGTACGGATGACTCAGACCCCCCCCCCCCTACATCCTCAAAATATCCTAGAATTAGACAAAAAACGTGCAGCGTACGCCAAATGGTTCTTGACCTGTTAAGGCTGAAAGGTTTCAAGGCAAAGCGACATGACACCGAACTAGAACCGGGGACAGGCCGCCTTTAAACCGTTTGTTGTCTTTCTTTTGACGTTAGCGAGAAAATTTGAATGTCAATAGACGGCGGTTTTTGGTAACACCCAAAACAAATCAGATGGGGCAAAAAACAATCCTCTAAAGCAGCCGAAATTCTCATACCTCTGTCGCGTGAACAAATATTTCACACTATGTCGACGTTCCTCTAAAACAATACTAATAGGGGATGAATGTAGAGAAGAAATAACGTGGGAAAATAGACGAGTTTTCCCGACAAATTAACGCTAAAATAGACGGGTAGGTTTACCTGGGTCCCGGGCAGGCCTGGACGACTGCCCCGAAACCTTCCCCCAGAAAAATTCCACTCACCGTCTTTTGGCTTCATCCTTTGCCTTTCTGTACGTCTAGATTTGCCGATGGATTCTTCCTAGACGTCTCGACACGGGAAATGTGTCATCTTTAAAACGATAAACGGGTGATCTTGAAGGCGGAAGACGGGCTGTCTGGCTGTCATGATGCAAGAAGTCGATCAGCTGCCATCTTGGCTAATTAGATATGCAGGAGGGGCGTGGCCTAACTGTGACCCCTGCGATCAGCTGGGACTAATATTTACATCTTCCACGTGGACCTCACGTGCTCGGACGGTGATGCAATATCACAAAAACAACCGCATTTCGCTTCAAATTTGCGGTTGATTTCAGGCGCATGTAAAGAAATTTATTTGAGATTCTCTGTAGAAAAATTAGGAGGCTCTAATTCAGTTCTAGATTGTATAGAAAGTGTCATTTTTGCAACGTTGCTGATAGTCATCTTGCTATTCCGTTTTGTTTTGACAATATTCATACGTACATTTCCTATCATACGTAATCTCACATTTCAATCATGACGTTCCGGTGGGATTTTTAGTCTTGCTATGGCCAGATGGTCGAGTTATCTTAGATTCTTTTGACAGTTCATTTTTTTTGAAACAGCAGCGACCTCTATCAGACAAGTGCAGTATTACACTGTGCAGTGAATGCCAGTGATGCAACATCGGAGCTGCTGTCAGTAGCAAAAATCAGAGCATTTGTTTGAAATTTGAGGATAACTTCAATCGTTTGTAGACAATGTGACATAAGCTTTTGTCTAGAATAATCGGAAGCACAGACAAGCTCTAGATTACAAGTATAACTTATAGACAGTGTCACTTTTTCAAAGTTACGGTGGCTATACCTGCTTTTCCGTTTCTTTTTCTTTTTTTTTCATTATAGTTTTAGTCCACTGAATTTTCTTACCAATAATCAAATCATGCCATACTTCTTGCATTTTCGATCTTGGTATGAGAAGCCGATCATGTTCTTCCTACGTTCTAACGATTGTTTGGCTGTGGTTTGGCAAATAAGAGACAGCAGCGACTTCTATTAGAGGAAAGCAGCATTGCGGCAAAGCTGTGTTGTATTCTTAAACTTAAAAGTTTGAGGTTTGGGTTTATCGTAACATATTTACATCTACAACATATTTCCGCCTTATCAAGTACGAAGCGGTAGTAACATTCCACCACAATATACATAATGCCGCCGCCCTGAACGGATACGTCAAAACAGATCTCACTCTTGTATATCCAAGGACATTGTATATAGTAATAGGAATGTGCTTGGTTTATCCAAACTGGGCATCCAAACTCAGCATTCGCACGAATTTTATGAGATTCGTAGGAATCTTATCAAAAACGCACGAACTTGGCTATGTGAAAACGCACGAATCTTATGAAAAACGCACAAATCACTATGACTCTATGTGGATACGCACCAATCTTATGGAAAACGCACGAACTTGGCTATGTGAAAACGCACGAATCTTATGAAAAACGCACAAATCACAATGTGGATACGCACCAATCTTATGGAAAACGCACCAAGTATGACTTACAAAATAAATAATACGCGTAGTCTTTTATGCAAACCGGCATTGGGAGCGGTATGTTTGTTAGTGTTTCTAGTTTCTAGCCTGGAGTCCAGCCTTATTAGCTTTCGTCCGCTACCCAAGCTCTAGCCTGGAGTCCAACCTGCTGCCTTATAGCTTTCCTCCGCCGCAAGTGCCCAAGCTCTAGTCTTGAGTCCAGCCTGATTTGCTTTCGTCCGCTACCCAAGATCCGCGCCTCGCAGTCCAGCCTTATCACAGGTTTGCGTAGCAAAACCTTTGTTGGATACGTTGGCATGTGCAGTGGCCGCCATCTTGAATTGCGACGTCACAGGGTCGCCATACCATTGGAAGGGTTTTTTGAGGGGTCGCTAGCATTCTCTCTATTTTTAACAAATCGGCACACAACTATCACACATTCGACTCAAATACAATTCAATACCAATTCATGTTTATAAAAAGACCTGGTAATAGCTAAACTAACAAAGCAAACCTGGAGTATATGTAGCACCAATACTTAACTCTAGTTCATTCGCTACCCAAGATCCGCTCCTACATGTATGTCGAGGGGGGCGTGAAGGCCGGTGCTGGCAGTCTGGGTGTCTTGGGAGACTGCGCCAATAGAAAGGGGAGGAGCGAGGGGGTTGGTATCAGACTCAGAACGCTGTACAGTGGACTTATCATAATCTCCAAGCAGATCTATAGGTTGCATAAAGACCGTATCAAACTGGCAGAGGAAGTACGTTTCGCAACATTACAAGCTCCTTCTTCCAGTTGGATACGGTCTTTGCAATCCATTGGGTCTGGTTGGAGACTAGACTTATCACTAATGACAGTATTGTTACCTATGGTGGATGACGCCATCGTCAAGGCAGGTGTCCCAGGGCTGGTTCCCAGACCGATCGACGGCAGGGCCGGGTGGCCGGACGCTGCTGTGACGGGGGCCCGCGGAGGCATGACGTAGGCTAGGCTCTGCTGGACGGTCTGGGTGACGGCTGTGAGCGCGCTCAGCTGCTGCTGGAGGGCTGTGATGTCTGCAGACGTGGTTGTCGTTATTGTGGTGCTGCTGGTCACAACGCTGTTGTCTTTCCGTGTATTCTTTGGTCGTTTGGGAGGGGGCTCGATGGGGTCAGGTGCTTGGCCCGATGAGCGCTTGAGTGGCATCTCTAGGGCTCAAAATTAAAAGAAAAGGTGTGAATAAGGTGGGAACGAAACTGAAGTAAATGATCGGTTGCAAGGTTGTGTTTCGGACGAGTGAATTATCATTAATACGTCCGGGAACAAAAGTAAAGGCCCTGTCACACTTGTGCGCATAATCAAGTGCGTATGAGTTGCGCATGAACATTTTTTTTTGGTTTATGTAAAGTTTGCAGGGAAAAAGTTGCATTTTTGCTTTCTACTTTGACCCACCGTTGTGCAGCCTAGTTATCGAAAAAAAAGAAGACTTTTTCGGCTGCAAACTTAACCTAAAACAAAAACTTGTTAATACGCAACTCATGCCGACTTACATATACGCACAAGTGTGACAGGGCCCTAACGGGTTACGTATTGACTACGAGCTCTTCTTTTGCTTCATTTGCATCTCGACGACGCCATGGTGAAAATTCCGCTTTGTCACGTGATCCAAGTAGCGGTTGGCCGGTTTGGATAAAAAAGACTGCGTCACAGCAAGGACATTATATAGGTCACAGTCACCAAGGAGGTTTAAAATCTCCTTGGTGTTCCATAAAATTCCGGCGAGTTCGCAGAGCGATTCATAAGTTTTTCATAAAATTCGTACGTTTTCGCAGTGATTCGTGCGTTTTCATAGCCTCCGTTGTAGGCCTATCCGCGGCAGTTTTTCAACTAATCGGGGCTAGTTTCTTTGGCTGGGCCGCTGGGGGGACCGTGTCTGCTTGGGGGCCCGTATCTGCTTGGAGCCCCGTATCTGCTTGGGATCCTGTAAGTAGATACGGGGCCTAAGCAGATATGGTTGAAAAATCACCGTAGGGAGGCCTGCAACCGGGAGGCTACGTTTTCTGAAATCCGTGCGAATGCTTTGGCGCCCCTGAGTTTGTTGCAAATGCTGACGTGGCAAACTGTATCTATCGGCTGGCCAACTCCCCTTTTTGGCCGATTTCAACTCGTTCTCCAGGTCTGAAGCCCGGTAGTGGCTATCTCACCACATCCAAGACACCAAGTGCACATTTAAAGGCTGTCCCGGCTTTAAATCTCCCTCCCAGGTAAGAGACGTGTGCAATTTTGCACACGGCACGTCTACTCCCTGTCTTCCAAGATGGCGGAAAAGACTCACGCTAAACCTACCATGACATTCGTAACATGATTCGCATCTAGCAAATATCCCAAAAAAGAGCAAAAATATGTTAATACAAATATCTATCTAAACAAAATAAGACGAAAATATTTCCCTTCTATTGTTATATATGAGCTTAGTTACCTTTGTAAGGCCAAAGATGCTGGTGGATTGAGAGGGGCGAACAAAGCGCTATGCTTACAGGCTGCGACGAGCACGGATATGCAAATAGGCCAGCCTTATTTGGCAGACGTCAAAATGACGTCAGACTTAGTCATGTGACTTGGCGCGAGGATTTGTTTTCACCCCTACCGATCGACCTCTTTGAAACTAGCTCAGAATCAGCCATGACCCGACAAATTGCTTCCTAGTTTACTTTATCTGGCAAAACAAGTGAGATGCTGGACGGAGCCAGCTTTTAAAAGTTTGGCATTTTGGAAATGATAGAAGCTGACCGCGATAGTTTCTACTACTTTTCTTTAAACGTTAAATCGCGCGTCAGTAGATAAAGTAACAACTGACATAAGACTGCCGAAAGTCAAGTTTTAAAACTGTTATGATTATTCAATTCATACATATGCTAAACAGCTGAATTGTGGCATTTTTTAACCAAAAATGTAACTTTTCACTGATGATAAAAAGATTCCTGGCCGTACTGTACATCTTCTTCATATAATCAGAACTTTAAAACGAACTATCATAAGTCATTCAAAAGTTGCTTACTGCACAAAGCTATAAATTACAATGATTTTCATGTTCTCCTAAACTATTTAGGGAGACAAAGTTTAACAATGGTGTCTAATATGATAAATCTGAAGAGTATTTTGTTGCACTCTCATATCAATAGTTTATTAACAGAGAACATAACGTTCAGATTATTACATGTATATGATAAACTCATAATGACGTTTCTTTTGTTATAATCATTGGCCTGTCTGAAGGATCGTTATCATTAGGTGCTTCTGTGTCATCCATATCATTGTCCATTGTTTGTTTGCTTGTTTGTTTGTCCTTGCGTTGAGTAAACACACGCATGTGCAGTAAGAATGGAATCAGTCCTCCGAACAGAACGCATGCTCCGCCCAGCAGAAATGTTGCATCATAGCTCCCTGTGACGTCACGTAAGGCACCTGTGGAAAAAAAGGTTGAAGTAAAGTCATATTGTTTTATGAAAGAAATTACTTTCCTAATGAAATGATGTGGTCATCTGTCCATGGCTATATCTCATACCAGTATTTCTATCAAGGGGACATCTATTACTAATCTTGAGAGTTTGGTTATTTCATTAGTAGCTCATGCAGAATGAATTATATTGAATGGCATACCATTTGTGTCAAATATTGAATCATTTCTGATCAATGTTGTTGACATTTGCAAGAAGGATATCGTGCAAAGAATTACTCTGCAACTACTAGTAGCTGGACATTGATGAAAGCTTGTAACATTCGTCAGACCAAGCACTGTCTGAAACTTTACATACCACGAATCCATTTATTTTTGCAGTGCTTTTATTTCGCGGTAGGAGACAAAGGGAGGTTTTCACAGTGTTTTAAATGTGTGGTTGAAACAGTTCTGTTATACAGTAGTAATACATTGGAAACGCATGATATTGGCAGTGTCATGAATTTGCTTGCGGTTGAAAGGTCACTGTGAAAACAACGAAAATAAAACCACTGCAAAAGTTTGCAAATTTACAGTATAACAAATGTGATGAGGTCCTTACCTGAAACAGCCGGTCCCACTAGAGTAGCGACCCCTTGCACGAACATTCGGAGTCCCATGGCGCTGGGGAGTTTCTCCACCTCAACAAGGTCCGCAGCTGTGGTGATAGTTATCGGGACGAGCGCCCCAAACAGCAGCCCAAACACGACACTGTACGCAACCATACTGCCGTATGACGTGGCCAACGGCACTAGCATCATCGCAAATCCCATCAGCACAGCTACAGTCCCGTACTGGTCTATACGGCGATATCTCTCCCACTCAGGCGCTACTCCAGAGATACAGCGACCGACGATTCCTACGATGCCTACGGTCGACATGAGGAAAGCAGCAGGATAGTCGTCTATTCCAAGAAACTTTGCCCGCGGGATCATATAGATGTTGGAGGTTTGGCGATTTGATGCTACGAAACCGACCGAAATAAGGAACATCAAAAAAGAGGGTTCTTTCAAAAGGTTGACATCAACTATGGGCAGACATCTTTTCCTCATATTACAACTACAAACACAGCAATGTCTATGTTTCTCTTTTACGGGTGCAGGTATGGGTATAGCATTGTCGTCCGGAGCAATAGATTGCCTTTCAGTATACGTAATGTTTGTGGCTTCTGCTTTCAGGTGGAGTGGTCGCACCAGGGATCCAAATGCAACAGTATGAAGCACAAGACCGCCAGCGATCAAAAGTGCCCCTTTAGTCCCGTATTCGTCTATCAGTAGTTGGAAGAGAGGTGGGAAAGCGAAGGCACCCAGACTTCCTCCTAGTGTTGCAATGCTGTTGGCTCGGAGTCGCCTTGTTGTGAAGTATCGTCCCAGGCTAATCAGCATGTTTGTTACACCCAAGCTGTTCCCGAACCCTAGAAAATAAGTAATAAAAAGTTCAGTCATTCTTATTTAATGAGATTCATCACATTTTATGGAAGGATTGACGTAACAGGTGACTATCACGTGCACCTTTTCAAGATGTTAATCCGGAGTGTAAGGTTTTATCCACTCACACCGGGAAGCATCCCTAAACACTTTTTGATAAACATGGCATGCTCAATGTGTGGCTTTACTCCAACACAGGTCCTACCAGTATATATGTCCAACTCACCTACAAGACAGCCAATAGTGACGTAGAGGTGAGAGATGTGCGTCGCAAACCGGCTGAGACAGAACCCTGCGGCCGCCAACACACCTCCTGACATGATGACAGGACGCAATCCAAATTTCCGACCCAGACCACTCGCTATGGGGGCTGGGGAAAGGACACACAAACATTCATACTGTATTGGGAATCAATGATAAAAAATGTATGACCCCCGATTTTTTTACTGCCAGGCAAAAAGTCTACACTCTTACTAGTAAGGTAATTACACCAGTATACTGACTGTTCATGTATACTTATTAAGATTCAAACAAAAACCTTTACTTCTGGACTTCCCAGCCTTTTCCTCAGTCCATGAGACTTTTTTGTACAGGATGTTCCTGTCAATAGGCACAGTGAAAAAGTATTGGAATTCTCACCTGCCAAATTGGTTATCCCCATCACCATTGATGGAACCAAAGCGACTTCGGCGGCTGAAGCTCCGACAAACTGTTCTCTCCATGGAACAAAGAAAACGCCCATCGAGTGGATGATGCCGAACGTACTTGCGAGCATCGCAGCGCCTGACAGCGCGACGACCCAGCCCCAGCCTCCGTCTGGTGGGTCCACGGCCTTTCTTCTGTTCTTTAGCAGCCTGTGTCGAGGCATTATCTACAGTCCCTACCAGGCACCCTAACAGGAAGGAAAAAATCATCATAAATGAATAAATAGTCAGTTTATTGCAAATTCTTGTCCGAATTAGTTAGTTAAAATCCTCCCACACTATATTGATGTATAGGGCAGTGCCCATCTCTGTTTCATAGCCCTGGGCCACACTGTGGTGCAATCACTGGAGCAGGGGGCTAGTCCACTGTCAGTGGAATGTGTTTATCTTCCATACTTCCATACTCCAGAAGTATGTACCATTTTTATTAAGTCTTTGGTATGGTAGCTTAAGGTACACGTCAGATGTTTGAAATATCAAGACTCAATCCTATGTAACAATTACATGCACAGGCAATAGATTTAAATACCACACATTTTGACTTCAAGTGTATCCAAAGGTAAAACTTCAAGACAGACAGTTTTTTTCTAAAGTTTGATATCAATGATATTTATTATAGTCTACCCTTCAATTTACCATGTTGCATTGAATGGCCATTATAAGGACACAAGAGGCCAGAGTTGATTCCTGGCATTCCTCAGGCTTAGTAGATGTTGTGTCCTTATAGGAAAGGCACTTTACACGTCAACTTTTCTCACTCCACCCAGGTGTAAATGGGTACAAACTTCAGTTGGGGTGAAAGCTAGGAGAAGGAGTTGGGCTCCTGATCTTCCAATACCATGCATATGCCCCAGACACATCTGAGGATAACCACTTCCAACTGCCTCTACATTCTCAAAAAAATGGGACTTGATTTACCTTTACCCTTCATAGCTACACATATGAGTGGAGTCTCAGTCTGTGGTAATGACCTTTAGACTCAATATGTATATGACTTTGATGAAGTTAATGATCAACATATCTAACCTCTGGCACTTTGAACTTTTACTTTACTAATGCCTGAACACTTATTACAATAATACAAAGTGCTCACAGTATAACCTCCTTGCCTTAATAAATAAGAAGGCCAACAAATTTCTCTTTAAGTTTAACCTCCTTGCTCTGACTTTGCAGTTTAATATAAATTTACATGAAGGTTTGGTCCATAACTAAGACCAAGGAGGTTCTATTACCTCCGTGCTAAGACGTACATATTGTGAAGATATTTGCTCATATGCATATATCAACTCAAGGAGGTTCTGATTAAACCTCCTTGATCAACTGTATAAAACAGTTGATGCTCAACAAGTCCTACTCGTCCTATTAGCTGGATGGCCCAAATTGAGGTCATTGACCTGGTGCAAACCAGCTGACTATATACAGGTGCGAACACACAGTCAAACAGAACCAAAAACAATACCTCCCGTGGGAGCTGAGCTCCTTCACGGAGCGTAGAAAACTCTGCAGCCAAATTCAGGATTTCGCGCCAGCTGACACTTTCCCATGACCTCTTTTGACCTTTACCTAAAACAACATGGCGGCCGGCGTGAGTGGGTTAGGTAAGTGCTTTCCGTTACTACATCCCGATTTACGCCGCCAAATTTCCTTCAAACGCTTCCACATCAGTTCTGTCAATTTTCAGAACTGTTTTGAAGATTTTGTATTCATGGGAAGCAACATAGAGGTAGTGTCTTTGAGAAATACTCGTTTTTCTGCTTGGTTGTGTGAAGGTGGGAGGGGGGCGTGGGTCCCTTGAAGTTACGTTATGCAAGAAAGTTATTAAAGCGAATAAAGCGAGACGCCGCACGTTGTGTAAGGCAGGGGCGGTGCGTTATGTAGCAGGGGAGAAGGTTCCACGTGTAGAGGAGGGGTGGGGAAGGTTTTATGTAAGGTTTAACGCAAATCATAAAATTTCCATCGGGAGGGCCATGTACAGTTTTAGGGGTAAGAGGGCCCCATTAGGGTGTACAGTCATGTTCAAGCCGTCACGTACATGCAGCCGTGGACCCTGCAGCGTTTGTTGAAAATACGCACATGTGACAGCATGGGCCCACGTACATGTTTTTGTATCATCAACTACGTGTGCAAAGAAACTACGGGCCTGGGCTACACAGACAGCTGCCAGTGTTGTTGGAAAACATTTTACATCATCAGGAAAATGTGATACAGAAAAAATGACATACAAACCTGATACGTTATACAGATACAAATACACTCTAACCAAGGAGGTTTAAACCTTGCTCTAACAGATAAAGTACCTTATGGGAAATGCGGGCTTGTTGTACAGAATAAAGATCTGTATTTTGGGTGATCTTCAGGTAGACATTGCAATTTTCTGCATTAGAATTTAGTGGAAAATCCCAACATTTTCTGATCTGCTGGTTGTTTTTTTTTACAACTGGGGTAAGAGTACTGTCAGAAAAATATCAGATCACAAAACATTACTCTAGTACCCAACATCTGCTTGGAGATTGTGTATTGGCCCACGTATCATGAACAAACATCAAATCCTGGGCCTATTACCAGTACGGTACCAGTACTAGTGTTGTCACATCCAGCTGTGTGTGTGTTAATTTTTTAAAATTAATTCTATTTCAGGTACTCAAATAGACCCATGATAAAACCAATGCCATTTGGCTTAGAAACTAAATGCAAATTAAGGCATTTTTTAAGTAGATGTATGGTATTATACAATTTCTGTTATGATCTTTCGTAAAATGTGGGAAGAACTAGGAGTGGTTGGCAGGATTGTTTTTATATGCAAAAATTCAAACAGGTCTTGGGAAAAAGCCATCTGGAACATTACATTTTGTCAAGTGGGATCATCTTCCAAAGGACATTTACATCCTTCTGTCTTTTAGATAAGTCAGATGGTGTTGGCAGCTGAACAGTAGGTCAGATATGAAAGTGTACATGTATGATATGCTTTGATTTGAATTTGTTGCAGTCAGGCACTAACAGTGTGGGAGGGCCTCTTGCTGGTACATGTAGTTAAGTTATTACATCCAAGAAGGAGGGTCACCTCCAATGGTGGCACTGTTTTTGTTGTGTATGACTGTTTGCTATATAACCTATAAGTTATAGTGTAACTCAAGATCCTTTGGATATATTTGTATGTAAATTTTGGTACGTGGGTAGCTATTGGGGTCTGGAAAAAACATGAGGATTTTGGGTCCCCTACTACCATATTTTCTCGATTAAAGTATGTAGTATTGGCAGCATTACAGACCAACACCCCCTTGGGAGGCCTTGGGAACATGGAAACCATTCAAACATCACACACAAAACACAAAACAAGGATGCTCACTTCAATAACATCAAAGCCTAATCCTTGATGCAAATCAGTACTCTAATCCATGCTAGGTTTAAAATGATTTTTCCAGCTTTTGCATCTGACTGAAGCTCATTCTAGCTCAATGCACTTCAAAAGGCCAACTTTAGTTTTGCACATTGTAGTCTAATATGGTAAAATCAATTATTGCACTGAGTGTCAAATGTTATTTTCTAAGAGACCACTTTGTTAGGTAAGTACATTGTATGCAGGGGCTTGAAATATTTTTCAACACTGTACAGTTTTTTTTTTTTTTTCATGTGGAAAGCTGGAAGTCATTCAATTCATATGTACACAAGTATGCCTGTCTACCTGTTTGCGTTCGGAAACTGTGTAGGTGGGTGGTAATGATACTTGGCAACTTGGTATGTGGGAAGACGAAGGTCAAGGTTGATTATGGATCTCCTGGCAGCTTTTCTTGATACTGTAGCAGATGAGCTTTTTATATCTTTTGCTGTGGTCTTGATTTTGGTGGATACATGAATGAATGAATGAATGAATGAATGTTAAGTCACATGAATGTAGGTTTGGATCCCCCATAGATAGCCGCTTGTTGTACAAAATGTGGTTGTACTGCTACATTCACATTAACATGTGTGTATTTGTGTTTTTTTCTCTCATTTATAAATTATAGGAATGTTTCACCTAGTTGCAAGGAGGGTGACATGCATGGGGCTAGGCATCAGGCCCGTGCCTGCAGTGCAGAGGCTTGCTGCCAGGGGTCTCTCCACTGCTGCCCAACCGGAGAAGCACGAGGATTCTGATGGTGATGTTCAAGTACATGATGAAAGGTCTGTTGACAATATTTAGTAAAAATGTAGGGCTAATAATGGGCTATATACCTAAACGCAACATCAGGTAAAGGTAGGAAAGGTAAAGGTCCCAGAGACTTTTTGAGACCGAAGCGGCCGTTATTCACTGCATTTAAAGTACAGTATCGGAAGCCATAGCCCATCCCTCTCCTTCCACTGGCTTTTACCTCCCCAGCTGAAGTCAGGAACCAAATTTTACACCAAGAATCATGATGATAGAAGTACATGTATACTGACATGATGTCATTACATTTTGTCTGCCAATGTTTTTATCTTCAAATGTTGATGTTTTTTTGTATGAATGACAAAAGTACATACATGTAGTATGTGCTTTTACATGTAATAGTTGTATACAAATTCTTTTTCTTATGCCTTGCAGGAAACCCAAAACAGGCATCATGATGATGAACCTAGGGGGCCCTGAGACCCTTGAAGACGTCCAAAGCTTCCTCCTCAGGCTGTTCAGCGACAAGGACCTTATTCCTCTTCCAGCACAGAGGTCAGAGTTACTACTGTTATCCTTCGAACATTCTTAGTGGTTTTATTTTCAGTAATCTCTCCATTGCGCATTCATAACATCAGGAAAATTTTGTATTACTCCAACTGCAAAGTTAGACCTTTGCAAAAATGTTAACATCAGAAATGAATACACAACTGCAATTATACCTGCTTTACCATTCTTCATGTAGGGATGCCCCTGTAACTCAACTTTAGCAGCCTCACAGTTGAGCTCCTAGTGCTAATCAGTTGCTAACTGGGAGCCCCCGCTTCAAATCCTGGGTACTGGATATCACGCTTGGGGCTGCACCTGTCTTTCGGAAAGGATGTAAAATAAGGATCCCACGTTTGAAGAGATGCCTCGAGCGCATTAAGGGGGAACGCCGGAAGGACTAGAAACTCCTCCCTGTAAAAATATACCCTGCTACTGAAACAGCAAGGAAACTTGCTGCCCTAATTACAATCGCTCTAGACCCCACACAGGTCTGAAGTTCTGAACGAACCTGTATTTGATCCTAGCCCTGCTATTAGTAATCTGAAGGTAGCTGAATTTTTCTGTTCCTTCCAGCTTCCTGGCCCCTCGTATCGCTAAACGACGCACACCGAAGATCCAGGAACAGTACTCCCGGATCGGGGGCGGATCTCCCATCAAGATGTGGACAACCAAGCAGGGGGAGGGCATGATCAAGATACTGGACGAGATCTCTCCACAAACTGGTAAATATGTTGTTGACGTAGAATCCTAAGGTTCTGGGTTCAAATCCCAAACAGGCCCCAATGTCGTGCCTTTGGCAAAGGCACTTAACACCTATTTCCTCACTTGACTTAAGTAAAAATGAGTACCTGACGGTGGTAAGAGATGGCCTCGAATGGACGTACGTCAGTTTTAAAAGGGTTTGGCCAATTGTTTGTAAATTATATGTGTAGCCGTCCGTTGTTTGTTGACACTGGCTATATGTACTCACTGTAACTCTATTTTTCCCCCAGCACCACATAAGTTCTACATCGGCTTCAGGTATGCAGACCCACTGACAGAGGACACTATTGAGCAGATGGAAAAGTAAGAAGTTGTTTCTCAAATTCCATAGAAACTTTGTATGGTATGAAAATTCATGTACTCGTGGATGAATGCAAGTTTGAATCCTTCCAAAAATAATTTCATCATGTTGGTAGAACATAGGATATTGGAGTTTTCTTTTTACACAACCAGGAAAGAAGTTTTGTAGAAAGACAACTCCAATATCGTACTAAGTTTGAAGTTGGAATATACTTTAGCATTACATACTAGGACCTACACAGATGAGCTTTGATTCTGTGTCTTCATGTTTTATTATTTGCTAATTGCAAACCTCACCCATAGGGATGGAATAGAACATGCCGTAGCCTTCACACAGTACCCACAATACAGCTGTTCTACTACTGGCAGCAGTCTCAATGCTGTGTACAGGTATGGAAACATTTCAAATTGATACTAATATGCAGTCAAACCTATGTATAGTCACTCCTCAATGGACTTGATGGTCAATATAGACAGGACTCTTAGGGCTTGTGTCAATAGGAACAATAATCTAAGGGACCACCAGAAAGTGTCCATAATGGCCAGGTGGTCTATGTTGAGGTGGTCACTTGCTAGTGACTGTAGTGACTTGTTACAGTAGTGACTGTAGTGACTCACTGTAAACAGTTACAAACATTTAAATTTACATACCATCTACCGACTCAATCTAAAGTTGTGGAAAGAAACAACCACATAATTACACATTCCAAAAATACTTTTTTTCCCACGTTTTTAGCTGCAGTTGTTACTTATTTATATAATTATTAGCTTCAGGCTGTTCAGCACACACAGCCAGGGCTGCCCAACTAGCCTGTGGCTATTACAAAGGGCTAGCCCTGCTGACAGAGACAAGACAGCTGCAGTTGTTAAGTGTTAATTGTCACCTTTCCTCAGGTACTACAACAAGAGGATCCGGGACAGGGGTGAGGAGGGGCGGAGCCAGATGAAGTGGACCGTGATTGACAGGTGGCCCACACACCCCATGCTGGTGGAGGTAAAGTATTTATCATCGTCATCATTGCCCACTTTTTGTGACAGATGACATGTAGCTACTGTAATTCACTTTATCTTCACGGTAGCAAAATTTCACGGTATAAGGAAAATTGACATTTTCACTGAACTTCACGAAACGGATGTGTGAAGGAATCATGAAAAATTGCAACAGGTTTTTCACGGTGATGATAAGTTCACGGCACAGAGGTGACCGTGAAAACGGTGAACATAAAATTACACTGAAAGAAACAAGAATTACAGTATAGAATACAAGTATATTGAGATAGATAGGTTTTGAAAAATACAGATACCAATAACAGATAACAATAATACAGATAACTCAAACCACAAAAGTGATCCACTGTTAAGTCAGTACCACCAAAAAGGGCCATATGGTCTTTATGGAGTGGTGGTCACTATAAATACAGGTTTGACTTGAATGCAGAAATGTGGAAGAGTACTGTTACGTTTTGCTATTATTGGTATCTTTGTATTCCCCCAAAAAGGCACACTGTCTGTTAGGAGTGCATATAGGCCTCTCTGATATTTTAGTTTGTCAGACACTTGTGTTGTTTTAATGTAAATGTTCATTATTGAGAAGTGGTCCTTCTGTCCTGCCCAGTGTTTTGCCAAGAACATAGAGAAGGAGCTGACCAAGTTTCCTGCGGATGTTCGAGACGACGTGGTGATCCTGTTCTCTGCTCATTCCCTCCCCATGTCAGTAAGTACACACATGGTTCAACAACACCTAGTCTTTCTTGAAGTGTATTGCTCTGTTTTGGGGTATTCTTACCTTCACCAAGAAGGTTATGTTTTCAGTATTGTTGGTTTATATGCATGTTTCATTGTGGTTTAGCAGCATAATTAGAAAAGCTTTGAAAGGATTTTTAATGGAAATTATGAGCCCCCAGATGACTTTTCTTGGCGCTGCAATAACCTTGTGAATTAGATGCCTATTGTTGTTTTGTTGCCCAGGTTGTGAACCGAGGAGACCCGTACCCCCAGGAGGTTGGTGCAACTGTACAGAGGGTTATGGAGAGGCTGGGGATGTCTCACCCATACAGACTGGTCTGGCAGTCCAAGGTACTGTTACAGATAAGTCATTTATAATAGAAACTTACACATTGTCAACTAACAGATATTTCTGAAATATTTTCACAATTGTTTGCATGGTTACACAAAATTTGTCAGCCACACAGACTCTATTTCATTTGTGACATGTGAAAAAAGTTTGTTATGCTGTAGGATGCTGTGTAACTTTGCATTCTATATGTACATGTGTGGTTTTACAAAACGCTGACTGCAATCTCTCAATTTATGTCCACATGACATTGTCACTTAGCCTTGGGTACACGCACATCTTTTTTTCTCTTGACATAAGCAGGATTTCTGTCACATGTCATTGATAATTTCAACTTGCTGTAGACTTTTGAATCATCATAGACTGCATGTTGGAACATGTGCCCATTGTTTCAGGTTGGTCCGTTGCCATGGCTGGGTCCCCAGACGGATGAAGTGATCCAAGGTTTGGCCGCTAACGGGAAGAAGAACCTCCTGCTGGTTCCCATAGCGTTCACCAGCGACCACATCGAGACTCTCCATGAGCTGGACATCGAGTATGCAGCCACCTTAGCTGCAGAGGTAGGATTATTTTTAGCTCAATTTTTTACATTGTGAGGAAAGGCCAATTTGAATCATTAACCCTTGTCCTGCTGGCATTTTTTACGCAATTTATTTCATCAATTTGATTTCTTAATCAGGTCATTTTCCCTTGACTTTTTCTTCTCTGCTGTGGCATATATAGTTACCTCCGTATTCGGTGCGTTTTGCTGCGTTTCGCTGCGTTGTGATGTGTTCAGCTGGAAATACCCCCAACCTATACGTATACGGGACCCACATAAAGGCTCTGTGATGTAAAACCCATATATATAGGGGTTCCACAGGACAAGGGTTAAGGTTGTATCTGAAAAGATATTGCTGATCGAACTGGAAGATGAAACAGAGTCTGAGGGGAAAGTCTGTTACTTGGTACAGTTTCAAGTTATCCTCCCAGCCCTCTGTTTTCATCTCCCTGAATTGTAACTTTAGAATGTCTCAGAACCAGAGAATTGCAATAGTATAGCCTGAAGAAGAATATGTTATCACCACACTGTAACATTTATCTAGCATTTTGTTGGTTTCGGTACATTTGAGACATTACTAGAAAGAAAAAAAGAGTATTTTGAGTGAATACGTGTAGGTTGCAAATCAAAAGAACTTATTTTCTTTTCCTTCTGTCCAGTGTGGAGTGGAGAATGTGAGGAGGGCGGAGTCACTCAACGATAACCCATTGTTTATTGAGGTGAGTCAGACACATTGCAAAATTCTCAGCATAAGGACAGGGCCCACAGCAATATCCTATAAGGAAATAATCCTGTTCAATCAGACCTGTCTATGATGACAACTCAACGTTGCAGAAAATGGTTGCAGTACACAGGCAGTCACTATTGACAGGGTTCTTACTGCTTGCACAAAAAGTGGGCCTTCTTGGCCAAGTGGTTCTTACACAGGGACGTCATTAATACAGATTTGACTGTATGAGGAAAAAGTTTTGCGGTTTCATAGTTGTAAGGCACAAAACACAAATGTTTGCCATATTTTACTACATTGTTGTAAATAAATGCAGAGTTGAAGTTGATTGACAGTTTTTGTCCCCTTCCACCCTACTAGGGACTAGCTGACCTTGTCAAGACTCACCTTGACAAGGGCGTGCCCTGTACGAGGCAGCTGATGCTCCGTTGTCCGATGTGCGTCAACCCGGCGTGCGGACCCGCCAAGCAGTTCTTCCACGACCAAGGACAGTAGACTAGATACTGTCATGTTTTTTCTAAGCCGGTATCACACCGCTAGCCTGGGTGCCATCCTATTACTCCCAGGGCTCCTACACTAGTTCCCGTAAAAAAATAGGAGCCCTGGTAGTAGGATGGCACCCAAGCTATCGACCAAGGACAGTAGACTAGTCATGTTCTTTAAAACCGGCATCACACCGTAGTCAACAAACGAATCCAAAATCTTAAGAGAATCAAGCATATTTTTCTCATCAAAATCTGCCGTTACGTTGAACAGGACTTGGTGACCTGCGAACAACCTGCAATCCTTAAAAATAGTGATCTTCGAGAGGAAACTGGCTGTAAACTTCAGCCAAAAATGTCGTTTTAGGGCTCACAATTTCGTCAGGCGAGCTATTTTCCTGGCTTTAAACTTGTACCATACTGGTCACATGTACAGTCATATATATTGCAGCTTTTCGTTAGGTACATTCTCTCTATGCATATAGTTAGGCCATATATAAACACATTGCAAGGGCAATTACGTTCTTTATTGATGGTTACCTATTTGTGGTTTCTCTCAGAAATGTGTGTGTTCCCTCACTACAGTTTCAGTATGTTCTGCCTTAGGCCGTGGGGCCAAGGGGGTGAAGTCTGCTGTCTCTGATTGCCTTGCTTCTGTTCTGTTCCTAGTGCTAGGGACTAAAAAAAACATAACGCCTAATAAATGCAACATTTTCACAGTCATAATCAAAATAACAATGGCAGCTGAACTTTCATGAGATCTCACCTAAAAACTAGCTGAAGTTAGACATACATGTAATTTCTCTAGAGGGCATAGTTTGATCACAAACAGTATAGGGTATAGGCTCTGATTCAAGCATTCACAGAATGGAACCCTATGTCATAAAATAAAGTAGGGGCTTCTTCACTAAACAGCTTCTGAAGGCAGAGTTAAAATGGTTAAATTGCGACAAGTTGGGATTTGAACTCCCAACGTCTAGGTCCAGAGTCAGGGTCACTGACCTCTGGACTATACATGCTATGTATACCAGCTTTTAAGCTGCCTCTAGATGTAACATAAAAGTAGTACATACATGTTTCATTTGTGAATTTAAAGTACTTCTCTCATGTGTACATTAAAGTTTACTCTACAGCAGAATAGTGGAAGAGGACACTATGAACACAAATTGTAGTTTGAATGAACATAAACTCTTTAACCTTAGTGTAGGACTCTGGCTTCTCAGGTAACCTTAGAGCACCCTTAGTGTGCTGAAAGTTAAATGTATTTAGACCCTAGAGCTGTAGAATCCCCTTAGTGTTCTGAGAGTTTAGACTACTTAAACCATGGACATACATTTGTAGACTTATTGATTGACAAGAGGTAATGTCTTTGAATTTGACCTTTGATTTTGCAAATTGATTGTGGAAATTCCCTGTAATGTTTCATGCTTTATTTGTGACTCATGATTTTTGTAGATACAAAATAGAGAAATATTGTTTTTTTGCAAGAATTGAAAAGATTTATGTATATCATGCTTGTATATGATACATAAAAAAAAATTCTCACAGAGTGTAGTATAACCCTTTAGACCATTGTGCAATCTTTGGCAAAAAGATGTGACATTTGTGCACCCCCCTCTCTCCTTCAAACATTTTCATTGCAATAGTTAACTCTTGCCAGTTGTCTTGTAAAAAATTGAGCTTTGTAAGGATGCTATATATTCCAAGACCAGGCTCATTCCCTGCTTGTAACCCCATAAACAATAACTACAGTGCTACAATATCCAGTGCTAGTAAGTCTTCCTTGGCAAGTAAAACGTTAAAAACTTATATACAAATATTGGATAAAGCTTGTTAGAGTAACAATGCTAGAAAGAGATAAACATAATGATGATAAAAAGTGTTTCTTCTGAAAACATGTCAGATTTTCGTATTTGAGCTATTGAATGATGTTCTTCTTATTACATGTTCATACAAAAATCATGCAAAATAATTAGGAATAATGACTGAGAAAATGTAATGTTTAGCCCAGGGCCCCCCTTCTACTAGACGGCGAGTGCTGGCCGACTGTTGAGCGATAAAAGTTGGATTTGTGTGTTTCTTGACTTTAAAATTACCTTCTTTTTGACAGTGTACATTTAGATGTACATGACTTTCTATAAACAATGTGTAATAGTGCAGTCTTGTCTTCCCCTTTTCCTAGAATTAAAACCTCAGGGTTTTTTTAAACATAGAGGTTCTCAAATATTAGACTGTAGGCATTCCTTAATGAACCATTGTTTATTGACAGATTTAAAGATCTTTTACAATAATTATTACAGTTCAGTGGAACACTGTGGAAATCTAAAGTCACAAATCTACCAGAAATGTTGATTGATTACTGGATACATTTAGACAATGTAACAATAGGTTGAAAGTTCATTTTATGTTTCAGTAGAAATCAAGTTGAAGTGCAATTCTTAAAACAATAATTTTTGACTGTCGAACTCCAGTCTTTATCAGTGAAACAAAAATAGTTTCCTGGACAAACTGTCAAATCAGACAAAGAGGAGTGAAAGAAGTCCATTTACATCAGGGCTTTTTTGTCAAATTGAACATATGTGTTGGAAATTACAGTTCAAACTTGCTTCAGAATGCAACAGATGTTCAACAACTTACATTGCACACTTTATATCTTGCATAAGGATACAATACTATATAAAGCTGTTACATTATTGCTGTGAGGTTTTGATGGCAAGTTTTAGAGTTAACACTTGTTGCCAAGCAGGTATTTGGTATGGACATAAGGCATTATATTATGATAATTTACGTCATAGTATGTGCACTTACAGCGAGTTTTTGCCACAATAGCCCAGACAACATCTTGCCTATACAGTTCGTAGACTTTTTCATACATATCCAAGATATCATTAAACATCCCGGTATTATGTTATGAATTTTACATCATAATCTGTGCATGGTACATTGTCAAATTTACTGTTCACAAACATTTTTCTTGTACAACTTGCATACTTTTGCTAATACATATCCAAACTATTGGTCCTTATAAGTTTTGCAAACAAGACTATTTGTCTGTTTATTTCGGGGCCATCTAGAGATTTAAAAATGTGGTATGCCTCATCAGAGTTGGCAGTTGATTCGAAGGCTTACATGAAGTTTGTTTACAAAACAGAACAAAACAAATCATAATCATGGTCCCTTATTTAGATAAGCTAACTGACATGTATTTTGTTATTATTGCTTATAGACAATACTGATAGTCATTGTTGGTCATCATAGCAAAACTTAAAGTTTAATGTTACTAGTCTTACATGTAGTTCATGTATTTATTCTTATAGTTGATGTATGTATATATATACAGTTACCTTGCTTGATTGTGTTATTTGGAGTAAAAAAAGTAGAATTTGTCACTTTGTTCGTCTTTTGTTTCAGCTGTTGTACAATTCTGTCTGAAAATTTGCGTAGATTATATTATGAAGTAGAATGCCTTGTCAATTTGATATTGGCTACCAGATTCCCCTATACTGTGTTCCAATTGTACCGGAACATAAGATCACATGATCAGCATTGACCAATGGGAGAAGAAACACTAGATGTACCGGATCTAATGAAGGAATGATCATAGTTTTAAACTCGGAAAACTTTACTGTAATTTTGTGCAGTTGAAAAAAAATAAAATCAAAAGATAATGCTTTCTAACTTTTCTCTTTTAAGTATACACTGATGTGTTAATATTTTTAGGCTAACATTCCACATAATGTTTGCATTGATATGCAAAAACAAAACTTTTGGTTGATTTTAAATAGTTGTGCGTAACTCAACTTATATTCTGATGAAGTTTTAACACTTAACCTGGCGGCTGTAGCCCTAATCTAGCAACAGAATGTAAAACTGGTTCTTTGCAAAAAAATCTGCCTGGCAAGGTATTACAAGACAAAAAGTAGAAGTTCATGATTTCATTTTTTTTGGTCTGTCATTAACTAAGTGCACTGAGGTATAAACCTGGTCTTCTGTTTTTCAAGTTAAGCATATTTTTTTCCTAAATCTGACAACCAACAAATTGTATAGTTGTGACCTTAGACAGAAAGCCTCTATTGTAGTACTCTTTTTATCACAGGTAAATTTATCACAGGTTTATACCTCAGTGCACTTAGTTTTATGGAGTAAATACAGTCTAACAGTCATATTCAAGTTTTCCTCCCTGCCCTCTGCTTTTGTGATGTCAGCTTGTTATCTATTTTAAATACTTTAAAAAATGTTGGCAAACAAAGAAAATGAATTGTTGTGGCCTAAGCCCTAAGGTGGACTTTTATAATGACTTTGGGTTTTGGTTTCGGCTACACACTTAAGTCTGAAGATGAGGGTCGTGAACAGATTGTTCATGTCCGCCATGATTATCTATTATTAAGCACTTGAATAATGCATTGCAGTACTGGTATATTATGCCAGAGGGCGATTATATTGGCTGTACAGAATACAGATACTGGCTGAAGTTGTGTGGTAGTGAAGCGTTGGTTCTATGGTGACTTCACCGGTGCGGCCCGCATGTCGAACATGTTTGCGTTGTGTCCTACCTCCGTCATGTGACTGATGGTGGTGGCAATGTTACTGGTGTTGGACTCTGCAAACAACAGGGAGGAAAAGGACTTAGTATCAGTATGAAAGTTCATGTAAAAGGATGCCATCTACACCGGGGCACATCAACCGTCCACTCAATAGAGACTTGGTGTAAACTTCCATACATCACATATGACCTAAGTGATGGGTCATTCTGATACTTAAAAACTGATGTGCTTTTATATTTTCAAATCTTTTTTAAGTCAACAAAGTTTTTGATTAGCTCTGTACTATGGGATTTGATTTGTTTCACTGCAACGTGTACATGTATGTGAAGGTAAGCATAATATCAACTTAACTTGACTTATGTCGGGTGCCAATCTCAAATATATCCATAATTACCAATATATGTCTATAGTCACGACATTGCAAAATTTTTATAGACTTTGAATATGCAACTGAAATTGGGACAGCCGTTCCATGATTCTTAAGTTTCTATGCACAGATACCTCGTATGTATCCCAAATGCCTCCGCCCCAGAGGCGTCACCAAAAACAGTATGACCAATTGATCAACGGATTTTGATGCTTTAAAGTTTAAATTTGGCACAATTTTAGATATGTTTTGTTCATTGATTTTCTTGATACACTGGTTGCTGTTATGGAGGACAGGAAGAATTGGAGAGGCAAATTTCAAAGTCAAGAATTTTTTTTCTGACCGGTTCTCGTCCTGTAGGCGTGGTTGGTTTTAGCGGTGAGGTCCCTGGGAACGAGTGAGGAGAAGTAGATGCGCAGGTTCTTCCCCAGTCCCTTTCTCAAGTTCTGCAAATGGCTGATCAGAACTATCGACGTCAGGATCTGGGGTCGAAATAAAGTGTGTTAGAACGTGTCACCCTCCTTAAAGCAGGACCCCTATCGCTCGATCTGTCGTAGGCGAGCGAGCCAACGACGAATCGAGCGATAGGGGTCCTGCTTTAAGGAGGGTGGAACGTGAGTGTCAGTCAAGATCAACGAAGAACGCTTAAGTAGAGTCTGTGGATAGTTTTGTCATGAACCACTGGATAACAAAGTACTGTGAAGACTAAGGCTTAGCGTTTTTACTTAGCCGGTGGTTTGGCGGAATCTAGCTGTAGTGCCAGTATGGCATCAAGGAAGGTGACAGAAAATGTCGGCTAGGTATAAACAATTGGTTTTGTCAAGGAGGTTTTGTACAAAACAACTTTGTCATGATTCACCGCTTTATAGAGTTTTGTACTTTAGCGACCAATACATTCGTGAGCAAACAAAGTTGAATCACAACATTTTACGTAGTTATATAGAAGAAGAAGAAGAACTTTATTGCACGACAATTGTACATGGTACAAAGTATGGCAAGAATTCACAAACATACATAACAATCGGCTAATACTAATATGTATAGAGAGAACACATGGCTAACACCATGAAAGGACATGGGTATTCGGTCTTAAAAGTACGACTTGTGAACCTCTAAGTCTAAGAAGGTCTTAGATGTATGAAACAGACTGATTCAAACTGAAACATAAACGTACCGTGAAAATAAGGTGGACGACAAACTGTGCTGCGGATGAAAAGTACGTTCTCCACAATCCCTGATAGAATTAAACAAAACAGAAAAGTAAGAACAATTTGACTGCCACAAGTAATATTCTTTTGTGGGTTGAAAGGAAGAATGCTCTTTTTTATGAACGGCCTGAGTACCATCCTCCGTAGTGCTGGCTCAATGCCTTTCGTTTATCCGTGGTTAGCAAGCAAAAAGCATTGAGCCAGCAGTCACTACGGAGGATGGTACTCAGGTCTCAGGCTATTTTATGGTTACCACTCGGAGGAATACATGGACAAGACTTTAACCACTAGGAGCTTCAAAAACAGATTGAAACTCCTTGTTTCTGCGTGCAGAATATGAAGGACATTGTGCTTACCGCTCCAGGCTGCGCCAGCATGACGAGGTAGGCAATGTTCAGGCCGAGGCCGATGACGCTGAGCACGCCTTGACCAATCAACCAAAACCACAGCAAGCACTGGAAATCCTGTGGGAAAAAGGCAAATGACCTTGGCATTCTCCCAATAGAAACATGATACTAAAATCAGATTAAAGACAGGAAATAAGACATCCTATTGTGGGACCTTTGACGTAACTTCCTGTCACTGTCCCGACGTGCCTAGCATGTGGAAAACAGCCACTCTACTGTAGTCACTGATGATAAATTCGGACATACCAGAAATCAGACAAACAAACAAACAGACAGACACAACAAAAACAGAACCTCCGTACACGGAGGTGAAAACTTACCGGATTTGTGCACCAGGAATACATGGCCAGTATTGCAGACATCACCATTGACAAGAAGTACGTACTGAGCAGCATGTAGGCCACCATCAGAACATTTTGCCAATATTCGTCTGAAACAGGTATTCGTTTGTTAATTTTTTTATTTGAAAGCTCTCAATCAGTGACAGTACATGATACATACTTCACTAATCTTCCTGGAGTCGTAAATGATAACAAACACTTAAGATTTATAGTTTTAGTCCACAATCATGAGAAAATATCTCATCCCGATAGGACGTTTGTTGGTGCCCCCTAGCATCAGATTTTGGAGCTGCAGAGGCGTTTTTGCTAGAATCATCCAAAGAGGATGACTGAAGAAAGACAGGTTTCCATCATTTTGGGCATGCAGGTACATGTAGCTTAGACAGATGTACACAAGTAGATGCAAGTTATACAAATAAGGACTTGATTTGCATAATTAATGAGGACGTTCTATAATTTCAGTGTTTTCCATAATCCAGCTCAGTAAAGAAAAAAAACGAAGAGTCATTTCGCAGGAGTTCTTATAATTACCATTATATCCCACGAACTGAGCCAGTAGTTCCCTCAGTACGTCGGTCTGTAGTCCTATACACGTGTACACCGTCAGTCCAAAGTCGGCCATAACAAACACCTGCAAGAGAAAAATATCGCCCTGCACTCAGCACAAAAAGGTTGGAAACTAAAGGGGGACTCAACAGCAGAAGAAAGTGTTCTGGTTCATCAGAAAATAATTTTCTGAATCCCAAAATATGTATATTAGCAACTTGATATTGAATTTGGACTAGACAGCACTTGCATTTAGCCTAGGTGCCATCCTATTTCTACCGGGGCTCCTACACTTGCGTGAAGGGCAGCGAGTGTAGGAGCCCCGGTAGAAATAGGATGGCACCCAGGCTAAAATAGAATATGCATATCAAGAAAATGCACAATTTCTAGTTAGGAGTAAATTTCTTACGTTTTGTGTCCTTTGTTGTATTTTATATGATACGTTTCGTTCCCGCAAGCTGCCCGACCGGGCCCCGCTTTCAGCTGAATCGAGTGAGGAAATAGCTGTAAAGTGCCTTTCCAACTGACGGCACACTGTTGAATACTGTGGCCTGGCAGGGATTCGAACCCAGAACCTTTAGATTGTTAGTCAGCGATCCCAACCACAAGACGACCTTTACACTTATCTGTACTGTACAAATAAAATGAAATAACAAGTTGTTTTTAGTTTCAGACGTTTCGAGAATCCTTGGACGCCGCGGGAGGGACAAAATGCTACGTAAACACTTAAGCGGTGTTTTTGTTAGTTTTAGCGCTGCATGACCCAGAAAGCACACATGTGAATGGTATAATGGTGTTCCCTTTGGTATATATAAGAGCAATAAAAGATAGATATATCAACTCGATCTGTTTTAACGTTTGATAACGCTATTCATTGTATATCCAATATAGACGTGAAGCTTGGATCTGAACTGATTGTACATTTAGCACTCTAACGAAAATTTGAAAATCTACAGTATTTATATTTCCTTTTTTGCGCTTTTGGTGTTTTTCATCAAGTTTCATTTTTTGTCAAAGACCCTACATTTGTAGATGTGGCTATCACGAGGATATAGATGTTATAGATTTTCGCATCATCGTGATATGTCCGCGCAATTACCAATATCCTATATCTATCAGTTGCAAATGTCGTATTTGGCCACAAAGGACTACTAAACATTATTTGCAATGCAGGCCTCGATACAATATTTCATCACGTTGGCAGTCGCATTCATCACGTGCGTTCGACAAAAAATTATTGAAAACTTTCTTTGATAGTACAGTTTACCGAATAACATGAAAAGAATACATCGTGGCAAGTTCACTTCAAGTTTGAATATTACAAATTAAAAGACTCACGAAATGTTCCAATGTTCGCGTCACTTTTCAAAGTGGTGTTCTATTATCTCAGGGGATAACGCAAATGGACTGTAAACACTCCAACGGTTTTAATATCGGCCATTCTCTTTAATTGTCATCTTAAGTACGTGAGCAAACGAGGCTGGTCAAATGTTTGAGATGAACGCAAATGGCAAATATAATGGCATTTTTCTCGTTGGACAGACTTACCATAGAAACTTGTACAAGTGCTTTCAGTTGTACTCTGAGTAGGAAAATAAACTTGATTCTCAACTTTGCGAAAGAAAATTTGCATCCGGCTTTTTTTCTTCAAAATTCTAGATTTTTCTATATCTTGCATTGTTCTTATTTGACTCCCTTTAACTGTTTAGTAGCATATTTTATGGATTGTTATTAATAAATACCCTTTCACATATAGCTGCCAATCGCTTCACGAGTTAGTCGTGAGCAAGTTGGTCATCTTTGGTCAGGCTTTTTTGTTTCAAAATTCTAGAGTTTTCTTTATCTTGCGTTGTTCTAGTTTGACTCCCTTTAACTGTTTAGTAGCATATTTTATGGATTGTTAAATACCCTTTAACATATAGCTGCCCAATGCCTCACAACTTTTTTTGCAGACCATGGTAGGGAGTTGTTAGGTTGGAATGCCTGCCTGGATCACTGGGGTAGGGAACGTTTCCCACACAAAAAGGAATCGACCCTGTGACCTTTTCCATGGCATATCCGCTAAAGTATAGCTAACCACTCGGTCATCGACACCACAGTCAATACGTAGTCAACAGTCCTCCGTATAGCACGACAATCAGAGATGTAGCGTTTGATATTAGTGCATATTGTTTGAGGTCCATGTAGACTTTGCGCACGTCATTCAGTGTGACGTACCAGGGTGGTACGACTAGGCCATACTAATGCGATTCGATTACTGCAAAAGAGCTGGCGAAAAAAAGATGGGCTATGAAAAAAAGTTGCCTTCATCAAATCTAAGTACTAGTAGTCAGAAAGGTTTTAAAATGACTGAACATAGATCATATAGTCCAAACAGTCTTTATTTCCGATTCCATTATATATATGACATCCTTTGGGCACTGCAAAATTGATGCGAGCTGGCGAAAAAAAGATGGGCTATGAAAAAAAGTTGCCTTCATCAAATCTAAGTATTAGTAGTCAGAAAGGTTTTAGAATGACTGAACATAGATCATATAGTAGAACAAGCAGTCCATCATATGTATGACATCCTCTGGGCAATGCAAAATTGATGCAAGCGGATCAAAATTCATTTTGTGCAAGGAGTAAGTTTACGACAAAATCAGTACATTTTTCGATAGGAACAGAAGCATTGTATGGCAGTAGTATCCATTTTTCGATTTTTTTTGCAATTTACGCACATTTTCAGTTCCTTTGTACGATTTACAGTATGTTTGCAAACGTTGTTTTTTTAAGACGAAAATTGATGCAAGCGTGGATGTCATCCATATAATCGAGCCAGCATGGCCATAGGGTGGGGCAGGAAACGGGACATTTGAACATTGATCGAACTGCGTTTATCAAAGTACGAACAGCAATGTGGTATTTTTGTGACTCAGAACTTTCAAGATCCACAGTGACTGTAACTATCTTTTTAAGACACGCATCTAACAGCTGTGCTGTGATATTTGAATCACCGCGTATCATTACACCAAATCTTTGCCCTATCTTTTTCATTGGACGGGGAAACTTTAAAATGTGTTAATTTCATAGCTCTTATTTCATGTTTGCATAATTTGCTTTGCTTGCTTTGTATTTACGTACTGTTCTTTGCTTTTTTGATGATATGAAGGTGACGTTAGCGTGTTACCACCTTGTATTACTAATAGAAGTTGCAATATCAAAGGTTGATAAAATGTATTGCGTAAAATGTCAAAGTACAGTTGAACTTGGCGAATCTACTGCTGAATTAGGTTCAGTTGCAGCTGAATTTGAATCAGATACAGCTACAAACGGTGGTGTAGCCACAGGTGCATGGCATTGTGCCAAATACAATTGCATGCGGTAGAAATAGCGACTTTCTTTCAATGTTTTGATCGGTTACCTTCTACGATACGTACATTTAATCTACTTGTTGACAGTGAGTCATAGTGACCTTGACTTTCGGGGCAAGTTAAGTTGTTTATCCTAAATTCTACCTTTTCTCTTTAGATATTACGACGTTCAGTGACTGTATAATTGATTAGATGTACAAGACCTAACCATGAAAAGTTATACGTTAGTTTGACGAGATTTTTTCCAATTCTATAGCGTACGACAACAACAACTACTACAAGTATGTTGGCACGGTGGCGTTACAGACACGTGAGTCATAGCAGTCAGTTCGGTAAACACCTTTCAAGGTTTCATCTCTCACAAATTACTAATCGTGAACTCTTCAAAATGATACTTCGGTGTTTTCTCAATTATACTCTTAGTTACTTGGTCATCAAGGTTTGTCTGTTATCAAAATGGAAGTAAATACGTAGTTCGAGTTGATGGCATACAGCACGACTTGGTAAAAACTACTGCGCTACGAGCACAAAATGTAAACAAATGGCTTATAATTAATGACTTCCGCGACAGAGTTCGTGTTCCATTCCCGGTTGTTTTTGTTGCTTTGCGAACAGGTTAACTGTAAGTTTTTATTTTGTTTCGTTTGAAATTAATGGCAGATCTGTAGAAATATCAGGAAGAGGTTCATTTTCAGGACGCTGTAACTGTTTGTTTGTTTCTGAACAAGATAACTAAAAAATATGCACATCTACAATTGTATTGATCGTGCTACAATTCCGGTCCCTGGCAGGTTTCCTTCAAACTGCAGCTCCCTGTCAGACCTGTCTATAGTGACCGCAAAAGGGAGTTGAACAAAATGGTCACAGTAGACAGGTGGTCACTACAGACAGCGCTGTTAATACTTGTGCCAATGGGAACACAATCTAAGAAACCTTTACAAAGCGGCCACATTGGCCAGGTGGTCCTTATATACAGGTGATGACTTGTACAGGTTTGACTGTATTTGCCTCTACCAGGCTCTGCTCGATCGCTGGGAAAATAATAAAAATCGGCCAAATAGAGTGAATAGTATGCCAGGGGTAGTCCGCTATACAGCCTATTGAGCTTCACTGTATAGCGGACTACCCCTGGCACACTATTCACTCTGTTTGGCCGATTTCTACTATTTTCCCAGCGATCGCGCGGAGCCTGGTTAAGGCTATGACTGTATACCCTTGCCTGAAGATATAAAACGACAATCTTCAAAACATCATGACATTTCAATTTCAGGTAATAAGTAACGATATACATTTCAAGGTCACTGCATATGTAAGTGACGTAATGTATAAGAGGGCACTGAAACACTCACAATTTACACTCGCATAACTTATATAAGTTACTACTAGTGTAAAGAGTACATGCAAGAGAGGTGTGCTCGTTTACACTAGCAAGTAGAACCAAAAGAATTATTGTCGTATGGCTTTTCAATCGTGCCATGTCGTAGATGGTACATAACGTTACCAGTTATAATCTCCAAACGGATGTAGGGTGAGGCTCAATGTTTTACGTGTGTTTGTGCTGCATTTAGTACAGTACATATTTTAGTATCGTATCAGTCTTCGAATGGAAAGACTGAAAGAAGTCGTCCCACTAGAAAGAGGCATTAGCTGCCTGAAAAACATGCTTAAAACCCTACGTCTGCTTGGAGATTAGGCCAGTGACCCCACCCTACGCAACTGTTTTTCACTATCTCCATATATATTGAGAGAAAAAAACGCTTACCAAGTGAAAGCTGACCATAATCTGCGTTCCCGTCCTCACATCGAAGCAGCAGCACTTCTTGATAATCGCCATGTTCACAGACTTGTAGTAACCAAACTCCTCAAGCCGTGCTTGTCGTAAGAAAGTCGTCGACACAAATGCGTCGCAGTTCGCTCCTCGCCTTTTTGGTTGACTGTTCTGTCGGTTCAAAGTGCGTGTGTACTTGTGCAACAGTGCACGCTGTCTAACCCACTCCCGTGTAGACACTGATAAAGACTGAACAAACTTACAAATAATTTATTAACCAAACTATCGAGGCCGAACTCTGATGCTTGTAGAACCACGTGACGCTATAAACACGTTATCAGAGAGTGAGTCAACTATGGCCCCATATGCTAGGGTCACATTTCCAAACCGGGACTCGGGTTGCGAGAACGTAAAATAAAAATTCGTATCAAGAAATATACACAAATCATGCTTTTTAACTGTTGTGCCATTGAACGGAGTGGGTTTATGAAATGCCACCCTTAATTATGCAAATCAGATTCTGATTTTGCATTATCACCATTTCATTATATCAAGTAACACTTAAGCTATCCGCATGATAGAAACAAGTATACACGTTTGGTTTTATATCCCTTTGTGGTTTGACCACGAGCTGTTGGGTCCCTGGGGAATACTTGCCCTAGTTTCGAAACTAACAGGTGTTAGCTGCCACAACATGCCTAGAATGGAAATATAGGTTTTCCTCATTACTTACGCAAATTAAGTCCCGATTTGCATAATTTTCACTTCATTGTGTACATCTCTGTGTAAGCTACCTGCATATTAGATAACACGGAAATCTGTCGTTCCTTTGTTCATTTATTCTCCTTGGAAGATTCAGTGAAGAAAATGCCAATGCAGTTCCAGTGTCACATACCAGGGGGCCTCAATCGACCTTGACCTTTGTTCTCCTAACGCCGACCAACATACCAAATATCTTAACAATCCATCCAGACGTTTTATTTTATTTTATTTTATTTCATTTCATTTCATTTCATTTCATTTCATTTCATTTCATTTCATTTCATTTCATTTCATTTCATTTCATTTCATTTCATTTCATTTCATTTTATTTTATTTTATTTCATTTTATTTTATTCAAATTGTAACAGGCAATACATGACCACCCAGGCAGCAGTGGCTGATATCGGGCGTCTAACACAGCACATACAATTACAATGTTGAGAACTACGCATATATACAAATACGGTCACTAACGTACACAATTATTCGATAATGATAATAATAATGAATCAAAAACAGAAGTTAGCCAGATTTCCTGATGTTCAGACAAACATCCAGACGTTCTTGAGTTATGCTGACTACAAGCATCCGGACACACACACACACACACAAATACGTATGCAAAATCGCACACATACACGCTCAAAACAATATATCCATGAAACCAATCTCCATTTGTCATGGAGATAATAAGCTGACATGGGGGCCTAAATCTACACCAATATTGGTTGATATGAAAAGCTATATGTCACCAAAATATATCAAGACCAAGCATGTGCAGGACAAAAGATACAAAATACAGAAATTCGTAAATATGTTGAGGACTGCAGGCCCAAACTTGATCTTGAACTGTCTTTCCAAGCTTAAGACCTACGCACAGACCTAATATAATCACATTCCATCTAGAGGTTCTCAAGTTATGCTGACCAAACTAGGAGCCCCGAAAAACCTACAGCACTTCTTTATTACATCACAAGCTATCTGCCCCCAAAAGGTCAAGACCACAGCACGTCCGGGTCTAACTGAGATACAACATGTACAAAAAACGAAGGTCCGCCCAAACAAATGACCTTAGAATTTGAAAGGATACATTATGACGTAGATGACATGTTTTTTAAAAAATGGGCCCACAGCTGAAGTTCACACAAAGGACAACAGCTCCAGTTCACAGAAAGTTTACGATCGGAGCGCACGTCCTTCAGAACAAATGGCCTTGGACTTTAAATGGTACATTATGACGTGAATCGAATGACTCCCGAGTGGTTGATCAATATTGACCCGGTTATACAACGGTCCGCAGTATGAGCGTTTTCTTTGGGCAAACAAATTGGCCTCTTTACGCTTCTCGACTGCTCGTGGCGTGATGCCTGTTGTTATATTTTATAACTATTGGTTTATGGACCCTTAGATCATGTGTAAACAAATAAGTCCAAAAATCAGCCTCTTCTGAAGTCTGTTTTTATTGCGATGAATCTTGGCTTGATTCTCAGAAAAAAACTAAGGAAACTGCAATTAAACTAGCTGACAGAATTTATAATGCGTTTTTGATAAAGTTTTTGGGTCGGCCGAGTAAATAGAGCATTTCAGATAATGTTTGCATTTTGATAACGGTTATAACGTGCGACCTTGAATCGCGAAGGTCATCTGCAAGAGTAAGAAAGTGGCCTCAACGGTGGAATGAAGAAAGTATCACACTTAGTGACTGCACCAAATGTACAATGTGGATATATATACTTCAAAGCAACACTGGTGGATAATGACGTGGAAAACCACTCAGTCGGGCGTACAGCTACAGAGCATTGGACACCACATAGAGACAAGAGATATCTGGTACCGGTAAATTATAAATGGTTCAAACTGGTCAATCAGTTCCGACCTAGTATCCTGGTACTATACCATCGGTAGCCACTGGCCATGGGAGCGTTGTCCCCCGCCCATTATCTTGGCACACGACGGTGGATGTTTACGATGTTGGTTTCAATCAGTCTACGGCATGACAATAATCAGACAACCCGGTTGGAAAGATAGGCGGCCAGAAAAATTAAAAGCTTAAGGCCTATGCGCCAAAATAGTTACTCAAGCAACTGGATAAAATTTTGAAACAGTCAAAGAAGTGACTGTTTCCAAATTTCATCCAGTTGCGTGATTATTTTTGGCGTATCTTATTACCTGGATGTCTAACCTTCATCGACGTCTTAAGGCCTATGCTTAGCTTAGCTTAGCTTAACTGAGGCATGTAAAGCCCCGTAGTGAATGGTTTCCAGGATAAAACTTTGTCAAATGCTACTCTAGCATGTCCAGGACTGAGGATACAAAACAACGTAAGTCTTGCTGCAATGCATTCCAATGTCGGCCACCAGAAGACCCAAAATTGACCTTGACCGTCGGGTCCATAACACCTACCTACTAGCCGCGGCGACTGTTGGAGGGCTTCTTTTGCTTACAGTCTTACACATTAGCCCTACCAACATTAGCCATAACAGTCCACCCAGAGTCAACTTGGGGTCGACAAATTACGGAAGCTGTTGCAATTCCTATTTTAACCGCTTAAGCTTGGAAGCGCTTGACTTACACGAGTGTTGTTGGCATCGGCTAACACTACTCTGCTTCGTGTCCTCACGAATCAGTCCTAACATTGAAACTGACAGAGACATAACCGAACGGAATTTTGTTGTAGAATTTGATTTGATTTAGTTGATTTGATTTTGTAGAGTTGGTAATTGGATGGAAAATGAAAGTGAAACTGGTCTTGAACAAGTTAAGTTTAGCTCACTGAAGATCTTTCACTGGTCGTGACAGAGTAGACAGGCGCTATGTACAGTATTTACAGATTCATTGTACCGGGGAAATTCCTATAGCTCTTTTTGACAAGTAGTGAACACTGGACCACGGCTTACTGTCCGGTCCTAAGCCGGACTGCGACCGTTTCCAGCAGCGTGCATGTTGGGTGAGTGACACAGCTGGGATCGAACTCACGACTTCTTGCTTAAAATTGGTCCGACACAGGGTACTAACCACTGGACTACGCACTCTAGCAAGGTCACCTAAGAGTGATGTGATAAGCAATAAACAAAATTACGTTCAATCTGTTCCATATCATGGTATGTTGCATCCTTCCATAGAAGAGAGAAAAATGTCGAATCCACGCACTAGATTATTGTACTTCACTAGCATATATATGACCGTGCATTTCTAATCTGTGCTTTTTTGCGACCTTTACTTGATCCGATGGGGCAAATACGTGCAATGTAAAATGTCTTCCTTCTCCATTCATTGAAAAGAGTAGCCTGGGTGCCAGCCTTGTTAGCTTTACTCCGCTCAGTCTCCGTACTAGTGCGGGAAGTGATGGAGAGAGCGGAGTAAAGGCGGGCACCCAGGCTATGAAAAGAGTATGTGTGGAAGCTGGTGTCATGTCCCTTTTCCGTCTGCCAATCAAAGGTAATTAACGTTAAGAACAACTGCAAACAAGAGGAGCGGAGTAAAGAAAAAAGTCTGGCACCCAGGCTATGAAAAGAGCAAATACAGTATGGAAGCCGGTGTCATGTCCCTTTGCCATCTGACGGTCAAAGGCTAAGAACAACTGCAAACGAGAGGTCAAAGCGAAGGTTAGACGACTCCAGCTGTACCAGCGCAGCACGTCCTGACAGTTTACTGTGACACACGCTCTATACATAGACAAGTTCCCTTAATAGACATGAATTGAGTTTCCAGACTTTTCCGTGTTAAGTTTAGCACCCGTTGCGCTACTGACACTAGCACTCATTGGTACGGTATAGGACATGATACCGCGGAGGGTTATTCCATCATGTAACCCTAGGTCTGATTGCAAAAGGACAGTCAGGTGGACGAAATGTAATGAACAGGGTATTCGTAATATCGTATACTTTCAGGGCTAAATAAACAGTATATCAAATACAAAGGACACTGCATGAAGACAATACATGTATGGGTTGCAGTTTCATCCTTTTTTTCTTGCAATGCCACGATGTCTTAAAATCATTCAACTCTATTAAACTTAAAGGATGCCTATTGCTGAGTGTCAGATATCGAACAGGTTAAGGTGTGAAGACTACTTATCACCATGTCTTGTCTAACTCTGACCAAAATTAACAGGCAGAGTCGACCCGATTGTGTCCCTGGATTGAGGACAGATATTTTCCAATATTTGGCAACAAAATGACCTTTGGCACAGAAGTAACGTTACTTGTCCTTGACTTCCGGTGTTCTACTTTTTTGGCCGACGTAAGTTGCAAAACTCGTCAACAATCCCATTGAGACGAAATGGGAAACACTCACTGACGTAAAAGGAAAAGAGGAACTAGAATAGTATTCTCTCATGTTGCTCCATTTGATGATACCTCCTCATGCGTCCGAAAGGCACATGACAATGATTCTCTCACAGACGAAACTATTACTAACTTGGAATGAATTTTGATAGTCTGTTTATAAAATATATCTTTTTAGTTTTTAAAAGAAATAGTAATATATAAGATTGGTATTTTTTACGTTTCGTAGTGTTATAAAAGAACATACGTATATTTCAGGGTAGTTTGAAATAATCTGAAAACACCCCTGTATATCTACTTGAGTGGGACCGCCCGTCATATGATCCATTCATCGGCGGTGCCCCGTACAAACATGGACGGAGGAACATGACTTCTCGCCCGACAAGACTTCTCCCTCCCTCCGCAGCGATGTTCAACGGGCTTTTCCTTAGAAAATGAAATCCATCGAGGCCAAAATTGTTGTCCTCGGCGCTCAAGGTAGGATTCAAGCCGTGGTTACTTTGTAATAAATGCGTGAGTTTGGGGGAGGGGGGCAGGTCCTTCTAGAAGCGGAAGTGCAAAGTGTCGTCTGATTTTTTGTCCTTCGTAAATCGTATTTTGTTACCTTGACCGACAAAGTTGGGTGAACCTGAGGGGATTGATACCTTAAACGAGCTCAAACTGTTTGCAGAACAATATAATTGTTGTTTATTGTAAGGGAAAACGTGCAAATGTAGCTGTTTTCAGATACGTTCAAAGTTCGCATTCCGTTTGGGCCGTTTGAAGTTAAATGTTTGTACAGCGGTTCCATAGGTCACCTGTTATGGTAAATTGTTTTTTTGTGTGTGTTGGATTTTTAATGGGGCAAACTGAAAAGTAATGATGGCTAAAAATAATTGAAATAGAAAGTAACATATCCTACCTATGATTTATTTTCAGGAAGAATCATCAAGTTACTAACATTATAGTATTTTTATAACATATCTTACAGTTAACAGAATAACATTTGTTAAGCATTTGACAAATACTATTTGCCTTAACAGTCAGAGTTTTACCAAGGTATATTTTTGTCCCATCTGAGTGAATTATATAACAAGCTTTAAGGCTTGACCTAAATTCTATATTTAGCTCTAAGTTGGAGTATTGTTTTTCTTACTGACGAGATGTTTATCTATGCAAATTTTGAATATATCATAGGGGTGAGTACCGGTATTGTGGTAACGGTAGGAAACCACTATTTCTTGCTGGCCGGTCAGAGAAAAAATAACTACTGAAAAGAAAAAATCAGTTTTAGCTCAGTGTAGAAAATGAAGTTTTTTTTTTGGGGGGGGGGGATGCAGTCACAATATAGTGCATGACAATAGAATAGCTGAGTGTATTTTCCTTGCATTTGGGGATCATACCCCAGTACTCAGTTCTAGCATGGAGAGTAAAGAGTCTCAGAAAAGAACAGCAAATAGACATGCCTTCATTCACCCAGAATTGAGCTGTTAAAAATGTGCTTTTCCCTACAACAATTGTAGAGTGGAATTCTTTGCTACCAAGTAGTCTCTAGGACAAGGAGCATCCTCAATAGATAGCTTTAAAAAATGCTCGCAGTTAGATGTGCAAAAGTTAGGTGTGACAGGTCATTCAGTGTAGTACAACCAGCTGCTGTCGCGCCACGTGCATGCAAAGCTGGTGTGTTACGCTTAAGTGTGCACATGGTTATATCGGCTATACAGATACAGAGTAATGATTTGACTTGTACTTTTACAGTTGCCATTGGTCTTAACACATGTGTCTGTGCCTGGCACAAGTTCCTCCAGTGCACACAAAGCCAGGTCTTACCCAGATGCCCTTTAGACCATAGGTTATAGTTACAACTGCTAAAGTTTGTAGGCTTTTAGCTAACAAGGTGCTTCTTTTTTTTATTGAATGGCTACTGGACTGATAGGTCTCTGGACATTTGTTTGAACGAGTTTGGTAAGCAAAGATGTTGCTGAGTCATACAGACACTGAAACATTTTTTTGCTGGTTTTGTGATTATGAAAAGTATCAACATTGTATCTTCGTACTGTATCCTGGTGCTGAAGGTTACAATGTTATACTAGTAACTTTGGAAAAACACAAAAATACAGATATGCTACCATAGCTGTATTAAAAATCTTGAAATGTTTGCAGTAGTTTCATTTTTACTAATATGCATATCCATTTGTACTTAGTGTACTATATATTCTTAAGTTATACTGACTACACAACACACACACTAGCAGACATGCCAAAAACAATACCTCCATTAATATTTTTGGAGGTAACAGCCTATGCCCTTGACTGTAACACAGCTTGAAAAACACCTTCAATCGTTACTTAAACGACTCAGAAACACCTAACCAGCACAGTGGGTACATCATAAGCTTGTGTTGTTGATAACAAACAAGGTACTTAAGTACAAGGGGGTCCGTTGTTCTCTTAAAACCCTATGTATTTTGACTACCATCCTTCAATCTAACAAAGAACACATTCACTTTGGTCATGATATTGTTACATTAAACCTACTGAAATAACTTTTCATTAAAAGCTGAAAACTCAGCGAGGTCTGTCTTAATATATTTAAATGTTGAATCATGCTAAATTGCATCATTCTTTTTAAATCTTGATGACAATCTTTCTTACTTATTTGTTGAGTTTGGACTCCCAAATTTGTCATAATTTTCTCCACTAATAAAAATCAGTATGAGTAAATCAGCTTTAGCGTATTTTTTCAAAGAAACTGTATGGGTGAAGTATCATTCACAGAGAATACTACTAGTAGGGACAAGCTTTGGATGACAAACTTCAGTACGCTGACACTTTAATAAGCTAAGAAAATAGTATTATCTCTTTCTATATGCACTGTGTAGGGGCTTTTTAAGCTTGAGAAGAAAGGACAAATACTGCTATTCAATTTGTCTTTATTCAGCTTTTCCTACATTTGGTGATGATCCATGGGATCGAGTTTTGCTATCATTTTGCTTACTTGCCAAATTAGATGATAAGTATTCAGTTAACACTTAAAATTGGATTCATGTTGCTTTCAGATTACCAAATGTAAAACTTTACCCATGGATTTTACATGGATAGGAGGAAGTGGGGTGAAATTGTTATTGGAATGGATCCAGAACAGGGCTCAAAATTCAGGTGCTGCACTGGGGCACCTTACCTTAAAATTCATGTCCACAGAAAAATATTTGGATGCACAACAGAATATCAGCAAAACTTAGATTATAAACCTTACTGCCTCTCTTCAGAGCTTGAATTTGAAATTCTATAGCTAGCTTCAAAATGAGTAATACAATGATTTTTTTTCTAACACTATAGTACAATAGTGCTTTTAATTTATGTACATTACTCTACAAAAATATCTTGGTGCAGCAGTACAACCACAGTCAAAAGTAAGGTGCACATGTCCAATTTTGGGTGCAGAAGAGTGCACATGCACCCAGCACGTATTTCGAGCCCTCTAATCCCAGGTCAAATACACAGGGCCAAATTTGTTTCTCAAGTTGCGAGTGGCTGGTCTTGTCCCTGAGAAAACTTCACCCGTACATTAAGGAACAACACCTCCTTGTGAGTACACAAGGAGTCCACAGTTAGCTTCTCGGCCAGGGAAAGTGTGTACACAAGCCATGCGGAGAAGGGGATAACGTTTCCTACTGTAATACGAGCCTTTGTCCCAACTAAGTACACCTAAGGACAGGTCCTGTTTTCAGAGGTGAGCCTTCTGAATGCAGCATGTTGTTTGGACGCAAGGCCCGTAAGAAAATTTGAAGCTCGAAAATCCGTTTGTATTGGTAGAGATTCGTTCTGAAGTAAGGTTGAACAGTAATTTTGTTATTTCCATTACACAAAAAATCGGACTTACCCACAGTTTTGAATGTCCAACAATCTTTGTCAAGGAATGAGCAATCCACTGCTTCTGTGACGGCACATGTACATTATGCAGATAGAACTTTCTGTAACTAAAATACGGTCCACTGATCACTGATTCACGTGTTCCATTATTATGATATGAAAAAACAATTCTGTAGTGTTGAAATAGTAATACAGTGTACATTGAAAACCCATATTCACTGAGTGAATTTGCAAGTTGGAGAAAAACCTTGTCACCTCGAAAAAGGCAAAATAAGACCCCGTACATACCAGGCTCTGCGAATCTGGATTTACCCAGGTAGTAGGGGATTGTTCCTGACTTGAACTCACCTTGGGATTATTGGGTTCTAAAACCAAAAATTTCAAGATTTACGGTAATCTCCAAGCAGATGTAGGTAAAGCTCAGTGTTTCAGGGTTGTTTTCAATGCTCTTTATTCTATCTAACAGGGAGCACTAAAAAACAAGGAAGGATTGAAAGCCTAAAAACAGTCACTGTTATTTCATGAAGCAATAAGCTGTATACCCTACGTCTGCTTGGAGATTAGTTTAATAACATACGTGTTCTTTAACCTCTTTGTCAGAGGTGAAGAGTAGGTGAGGTTTTATGATCTTGTTGAGTTTAGCTTAACAACAGGGTTATAATTGGGTAAGATGTAGTTTGTTGTTGTAAGTAATTTACGACTTCCTATTGACTCTAGCACCACTTTTGGCTCCTTATATAAACTATGGAATGGTGCCAGGGCCTAGTAAGGTAGTACTAATAGTAGTAGTAGTGCTAGTAGTATTTAGCTAAGCCTTTTGAAAGGGCCTGAATGGATGTTTTTACCTTTTAAAAAGCACTTTGAAGTAGCCATTTGGCTATGGGGTTATATAGAGCAGGGAGAAGATTAACACATTATTTTATTGTCTTGAAAGTTGCTTGTACAGTATATAAATTCTTACCTGGAAGCAACTTACATGTAACACAATAAAACAAATAATAAACTTTTGGAAGACCTATGTTTTTTAAAATTTCACAATTACATGTATATTTCATCCACCATCTTATCCCAATTACCAACATGATTTAATATTTTACTTGTCCTTTTTGTTATGATATATCTAATTCATAGAAGCATGAAACATTCTGCATGATGAAACATAAGAGGTAAGCGCTGAAAAAATGAGCCATTGATGCTTTTTGAAGTGTTTACATGAGATAACAAACAAACAAATAAACAAATAATGTCTTTGTTCCCCCCTCTCAGGAGTCGGCAAGACGAGTGTTGTGATTCGCTACGTGGGGAAACTGTTCAGTAAACATGTCAGTCCCACCATCGGGGCTTCCTTCTTCACATTCAAGATGTAAGTATGCTTTTTCATCCTTATTTAGATTAGTTTCAATGGGTTGGTAAATCAATGTATAGCTCACTATAGCTACAGAACCAAGGGATGAAGAAATTTAGAATTTGTTAGACTTTTGTTAAACTTGTCACTACTTCTAAGATTTTCTCTGCTGTTTTTTCTGCAGGACAGTGGATGACTACAGGGTAAAGCTGCAACTGTGGGACACTGCCGGTCAAGAAAGGTTCAGGTCCATGGTCAGTGTCTTGTCTTTGTATATGTGCCTAAGCATTCGTCTTCACAGCTCTATGCTGCCATCTTAAATATCCGGCATTGTCATGTGACCTATAGGCGGCCTGTGACATTTTGTCCGTCCCAACAAGCAAATTTTGTTGACGATACAGCGGGACAGGTCCTGGAGACAGCCCTGAATTTGACTGGGAAAATGGTTAAGTTCTTGAACACATTTTTCTCTTTAACAGCAACTTACTTACATTTTTTTTCTTTCATTTGTACATTTTTTAAGACATCCCTATGTGAATTTTTCCTGCACCCCACTTCGAATTTCTTATGAGACGTCAAACTACTTTCCTACTCTCCAAGCAGAGCATGGGTTTCGGCTGGTTTTTGACGTGTTTTTAGGCATTTTTGTCGGGCTTTCTACTTTGTCATCTTTTTTTTTTGTATAGCCAACCCATAGCTATGCAAAAAAAAAAGATGACAAAGTAGAAAGCCCGACAAAAACGCCTAAAAACACATCAAAAATCAGCCAAAACCCATGCTCTGCTTGGAGAGTATACTTTCCCACTTCCTTCAGTAGAAATGTTAGCTATGATAGGAATGTAGCAGAAAATTCCACCGAGTGGGACATCCCTTTGTGGGAATGGAATATCCGGAACTGATCTGTTTGTCTTCCTGTCCATTGGAGTGCAGTTTGGCGTAACGGAATTAACATGTGGCGTCACAAGTGATTCCCCTTGTTCTCGGTACATGTATCTCACTCAGCCCTGTCTTGTCATTCGTGGTAGGCCTCTTGGAGTGAATGCTTGTGTGATGTTAAAGCTTGTTTGATTCACAAAGAAATAAAAATTTAGACCTGAAATTACGGTGCTGTTTACTACTACAAAGATTAACTGTAATATTCTTCATATTTTTCACGTTTATTGATTTTACAGATATGTTTTTGTGATTGTTCAACAACTTGTTTACTCTTGATTGTTTTTCTTTTTCCATCTTGTATTTTCATGTATGTGGAATAATTGCATTTTTACATTTTTGGAGAGATCGGGGCTTCTATAAGAAGATAGTTTTTTGCCCCATTCTCAATAAATGAATGTGAACAGAATAGAATAAACTTGCAATAAATTATGTGATAGTAAATGAGGGTTCCATAAAACCATTCAAGACCAAAGAATAGATACACATATACATGTACATGTACATGTACATGTACATAGCATTATAGAACACTCTAGATTTACCCTTCCCAAGTCAAGCTACATGTACTGTTGACACAGCACACATAGACCCAGGGCCAAGTGGTCATTCATCAAACTTGTCAGGACTTCCGTGTGACACGACACGACATCCTCTCGCTGCCCGCCACAAGAATCTTCACATGCCGTCGCGCCAGGAAACACGTCCGTGTAACAGCCGCCGTCAAAATGTTCGGCACGCATCAAAGCTGTTGACCAAAGTAGTCAAGTATAAATTCTAAAAACTAAAAGATAACTCTTGGTCCAGTGACTAGGAACTACCGACTATCACAATTAGACTTTTGGCTCTATCCTGTGATTGTTTCTAGTTAAAGCTTGGCGCAAATCAAGGTTTTGTTTAAGACTGATTGAATCAATATTATAGACAGTTTAATCAGAGACCAATGGCAAAAGTGGTTAAACTAGCAGACACAGGATTGAGAGGTCACAGGTGTGATTCCTGGCTAGACATTGTGTCCTTGGGAAAGGCACCTTATAAAACTTCCCTTACTCCACTTCCACTATGGCCTAAAAAAAGGCTATGGGACCTTAACCTTAAATTTAACAGAATGGTCAGCAGAGCTCTCCATTTCTGATATTCCCAATGTTTCCCCCTGCAGGCTCCTATGTACTACAGGAAGGCCAATGCAGCCCTGCTGGTGTATGACATCACCTGTAGGGAAAGCTTTGAGAACATCCAGTCTTGGGTAGACGGTAAGGACGTTGTTTGCTGCTTAGTACTAGACTAGTAGTGTCAGGACTTTAGAATTAAAGGCTCAGAATTTCCCCTTCTTGTGTCTGTACAAAAAAATAATCCGTTTCAATATTGTCATGTTTTGAATCAACGAGTAAAGTTTAACATTGCTGTCACAGTGCAATAATTTTCAAGTGCAATATTGTTGATTTCACATACATAATGTACACTGTACTGTCTTATCAAATTTTATGCTTTGTTAAATGATTTTGATTCAGTATCTATAGCATGTACTTTTTGTTACATTTATTCCCATGTCTTTGTTATCGACAGAGTTGAAGAAAAATGTGGAAGGTACGATCATCATGTGCGTGATCGGCAACAAGAAGGACTTAGCCTCTCGTCGTGAAGTCACCCGAGAAAAAGCCGAGCAGTACGCCGACTCTATAAATGCGCTGTACTACGAGACTTCAGCGCTAACTAATGATGGTAAGGAAACAACTTACTGTACGTTACTTATTACCTTCACCAAGAAGGCTAATAGTATGTTTTTATGTGGGTGTGTGTATTTGTGTGTGTATGTGTCTGGTAAGAATGTATTCATTGTTTGAAGATCTGGTCTGTTTCAATTTTGCCTTATTAATATTTGTGGGTGATACATAATATACTGTATGATGTAACGTTACAGTGCATCTAACCAAGGGGTAGGCGGGTAGACGGCAGAACAAAAATTTTTGGATGGTTTTAAGTTCGCCTTACATAGTTACGTAGGTGTCAACAAAGCAAAGGACATGCTAAATTATGGGCCTCCTAGCAGCTTTCTGTGGTGCTGCAGTGGAACTTCTGATTGTGGTATCTTGTGTTTTCTGGACATGGTATATGGTCACGATTTTTGCTAATCTATGTTACTTCCATTTGCCACAGGAATCCAGGAGGCGTTTTTACAGGTTTCTCTCTCGCTGATCAAACTCAGCCAGACCGACAAGTCCAGCGGCCTGACAGTTTACGACGGTAGCGCGAGTCTTCTCAACGCCGACGGCATCATTGAAGACGGGATGGGAGACATGAACAATCACAGGCGTAGAACGGACTCTGAGAACTCAAATTCAGCCTCCTGTTGCAGCTGAACAAGTTAAGACTTTGCAGCAATGCCAATTGTTTTCTGCAGTGGATCAGCACTGCCCCCTAGTGCACTGTGATGGTATTGCAGCACATGGTGGCAGTTACAAGTGCCACTTCTTTCCAAGAAAGTTCAAGGATGATTTGAACTTGCACAGTGCACATCTGTGAGAAATATGAGGTGTGTTTCTTCTGAAGATGTCCTGGGAATCGACCCCTTAACCCTGGGATCTGTGAATTTGATGATTCCTGTGATAAAGGTGGTTTCTCTGTGAGGATTCCAAGGGATCGCCTACTTCTCAATGACCATACTCAAACGTTGTTTGTTGATTGTTCAGTTATTGCTCCATCTTTTTGTTGTGAAACATTCATAATCAGAATGTTCTATAGTTATCTTAGTTTTGATGGGATTAATACATTATTCCTTTTTATTAAGGTATTGAGGAGGATTGCTGCTCAGACAACAAAAGTAAGAATATCATTTTGTACATGATTTTCTTGCAATGTTTGGAAACATGTTAATACAGTGTTTTCTACAGATCTCAACTTTGTAAACTGTTAGATATTATTCTCATCTTATACATGTACATAGAGTAATATTTCAATATCATTAAAAAATTCTGTTTTGGTTCACATTGTCTGATGCATTCTTAAATCAGTGTACATGCTTTGTACTTCAAAACTCAGTTCTATTATTTAGCCACTGTGAATACGTCTCAAATCTAAACTATGACCTGTTTTTCTCACCTGGTACCTCTGGCTAAAAAACTACAACATTATGAAATACAATGATCTTTCAGATAGATTATAAGTTAAGTAACATTTTACCTTTAGCACACTTAACTAGCCATTTTGCTATTAATTCTCTATCAGTTACCGGGTAAGGCAGACGGGAGAAAGTTAAGACTTATTGCTATTATTACAGTCAAGTCTGGAAAGCCATTATCTTTGTGTATTTGTTTCTTTGTTGATTTTGGTCTATTTTCTCATTTAAAAAATGTTGCACTTTCACCAATGCCAAGGATTCGCTACAAACTAAGCGATCCCTTTGTAAACGTAACTGTAAAATACACAGCAATCGCAAGAAAAGAGTCAAAACAGAAGGGAATAAATCATACAATGTACAAATGTAAAAATGCAATTTATCTTATATGCATTTCTTTGCCAGTTACTTGTCATAACACCTCTCAAGTGCCTTTGTATAACCACGTATGATATTAATTGTATGTCATGTAATGATTGTGTATGATATGTGTATTGTTTCTCATAATATAAGGGCTCTATAGCTGTCAACTTTGTATTTTTTAATTCAAGGAATTTATAATCGATAGATAATTGATAACTGATAAAAAAATGCTGATTAGTTAAAAAACTGTCATTTTTGATGTTAGGCATTCAGAAACTTGACCCATTTTGATCTTGATTTAATGTTATGTTTTTCAAGCATACCTGTCTTTGTAAACTTGCAAACTATATATAGCTATGCAATGAAATCGCTACCATAATGCAAAGGAAGTGAAAACTTTACAATGTCTGCAAGCGTTCATTGTACATGTAATTAGGAACCCAAAATATATGATTTACATTGTCTTGTATAAAAATTTGTTTGAAAATCATAGCAATGTATACGAGATAGAGCAGTCCAGGGTTTGTCAGCTATGTACATGTAATTATACCTTCAATGGTTTGTATGGCTTTTGCCTTGTCCAAGTTTCAGTTAGAATTGAAGGGAAAACGTCATTGTCAGTGTGATCGCCCAGGTCTGCATATTTCACCTTAAAACTATAGGAGTGTACTAACTAATTCAGGGCTGGCCCCTGTACTCTCAAGTATGCTGTGCTCTTCTCCTAAGGGTTATTTGTGAGGCATTGAACTAGCTGCTCATATCTTGTATTGTGGTGACCTGTTATACAATGTTGGTAAACGAGTTATTATTTTGCTGTAGGTGTTAGTGCAATATGAACCTACTCTCATTTATGTATGAAGGCGAATATTAAAGTGCTAATCTTGATGCTGCAATTGACATGACTCAGAGAATTGTCTGGGTTTTTTTTTGTGCTCTTGTGAATTGGACTCTGAAACATCCTTGGTTTACTTTAAAGAATGAAAATGTAAGAAGGATAGCAACAAGAAAGATGGAAAACGAGTGAATGAGAGTGTGAGTGAGTGGGTGGCCGGGTGTATTCTCCAAGCAGAGGATGGGTTTCGGCTAGTTTTTGACATGTTTTTAGGCGTTTTTGTCGGGCTTTCTACTTTGTCTTTTTTTTTGTCTCTTCAAACCCCAACAAAAAGCCCAAAAAATGACAAAGTAGAAAGCCCGACAAAAACGCCTAAAAACACATCAAAAACTAGCCAGAACCCATCCTCTGCTTGGAGTGTAGGCCAGGTGTGTGTGTGTATGAGTGTTTGAGTGAGTGAAATTTATTATAGGCCACAGCAATTAAATTTCATGGATGGCATATACACATTGATTTTGTCTGATTTTCGTAATGATCAACATATTAACAAGAAAATTGGGAAATTATGTTGTGTGGTAGCCTTGATTGTACTTGTACAAATGACACTACTGAAGAAGTCTTGAATGTAGTTAGTAAGTGATACTTGGCCACACTAGAGTCACTTTCTGCCCTTCTTGAATATAGGAAAAAAGACTTGCTGGTTGTGATGCCATGTTCTCAGTGAGTGTCGTGTCATTTCAACTATTAGTCTGTCCTTTTTAAAGAATTTGACATCTTTTTCGCCCATCTTTTATTTTTTCGCTCTCGCATTAGATTTGGATTCCTCCTAAGATGTCATCCATAAAATTCACTTGCTGTGGCCTAACAAGTCCACGATTCTGGGAACGAGTCAGACCACGTGACCACCATGGCTGACGAGGTGAAAAGAGCACACTCAGCTGGGGAAGGCGGCGACACGATTTTCGGAAAAATCATACGAAAAGAAATTCCTGCCGACATTATTTATGAAGATGAACAGGTATGACAGCTCGAACTAACTTTTCCACAACGACAAATTGTATGACACGAAGTGTAACTCGTGACACGAGTAAAATTTTGCGGCCCCCCTCCCCCTTGTCATGCACCTGTGATAAAAATTTGATTATGCGGAAAATAACGGTCCTTTTATAACTTCTGTAGATGACAAATCTGTAAAAATGGTGTTAATGAGGTTTAAGTTGTTTATTTAACTGTTACACTGTAGGCAACTTTAACGGTTTTGCTCCTCGCCTGTACCAGGCCCGCCCATGCACCGTGATATCCCCGGGATTCCCTCGGTGCTGGGAGTGTTGCCCTCCCGCCGAGGTCTGTAGCGTATCCCGGTGGATTTTAACGGGTTGAAATTAAAAAAAATCGGCTGTCAGAAACTTTAGCCAATATCTACAGGACTCGGGGTGGGTAAAAAAATCCAATATTGCAGGATGTTTGATAAATCAACTGTTTGTCGTATTTTGATAATGATTGTGTAGCCTGAATTCAATCAAGCCTCCTGTGACCGCTCGCGGCCCTGTAACCGCATCGCAACCCGGGAAGGGGAGAGAAACCCCCGGACAGCTGGAGTTTGCGTTATACAGACTAATAATTGTGGTGCACTGTGCAGAAATTTTATATGTTACGTTAACAGTCATGTTTTTGTTGTGCCTGATCTCGCAGTGCCTGGCCTTCCAGGACATTAACCCTCAGGCGCCCGTGCACTTCCTGGTCATCCCCAAGAAGCCGATCCCGCAACTGTCCAAGGCTGAGGATGGGGACGAACAGGTCAGTTCTGTTGTGAATGAATGAGTGAATGAATGATTGAAATGACAACTATATAGTAATATAATTTATTTCTTAAACTTAAAGCAGGATCGCTACACCATATGTAAAGTGACGTGGCATCCCCTTTGTAAATATGTCCACTTCAATCTCTCCCAAGGGAGGAATAAAGTACAAGAAGAATAATGAATGAATGAATGAAAGAAAGAAAGAAAGAAAGAAAGTTATGTTGTGAATGAATGACTGAATGGATAAATGAATTAGATGGGTGGGTGAGTGAGTGAGTGAGTGAGTGAGTGAGTGAGTGAGTGAATGAGTGAGTGAATGGATATGGTGAGCACCCAAGGGACTTGAAGAAATCTACACAATATACAGGTGCCCATATGTAGACACTCACACTGAGGGGAAATATCATGTAAGGGACCACCAAAAAGTTGCCACAGTGATGCCTGAAAACCAACATTTTGTTCACAAAGGAAGGGGTTTTCAATGATATTATGCCAAGGAGATATACTTGCAATTGCTTAACTCCAGTTCTCTAGATTTATCTTTTCTCCATGTAACTAAAATCCGATGATCATTATGACATATAAACCCCTTGATATTTTTTTTCTGCTCTGTCTTTGAAGCTGTTAGGCCACTTGATGATTGTGGCAAGAAAGTGCGCCGAGAAGCAGGGGATTGCAGACAGCGGATTCCGAATGGTCGTTAACGATGGTCGCCATGGCGCCCAGTCCGTCTACCACGTGCACCTGCACATCTTCGGGGGACGACAGATGTCCTGGCCTCCGGGCTAAGGGGGGGCATTGTGGGAAGTCATGTGCTGCATCATGGGACATATGGTGTATCATGGGATTATGTCATTTACAGTGAGAAGTATCCAGCTCCAAATATCTTACTTAGAAACTGCTATCATGTAGTTTATAATAGACCATGGCATTGATTTTGATAAATCTAAAGCCTACTTTAAAGCCAATTATGTTACAGAGCAAATACATTGTAGCTCAGTTTCCTTACAATATACCTCAGTTTCCTTAGTAATTTATATGCACTGCCATCTATAGATGTTTGATAAGACACATCTTGGTATGAGATGATGATGATGATGTTGCCATTATTATAATCACTTTGCTGTCAACCTAGATATTAAAAATCAAGTAATTAAAGGCTGAAATGAGAGCGACTCAAGTAATGTCTGTAAACTCTTAAGTTGTGTAACTACGTTGCAGGGAAACAGACCGTTAAAACACTGCTGTACAGATTTGTTGGGCGTTGAACGCAACTGTATTGAAATAGGTACAAGCTGTCAGTCAAACAGATTAGCAGATATGATAAGTCTATATACTCAGGTTAAGGTTTGCTAGAATAGAAAGACATTCTATTTGATTGGTGCTGGCAAAATGCTCTACCTCCAGGTAGTTGGATTAAAATCAATGAAACACAGAAACAAGATTGTGTGCATGTTCAATGTATTGAAAATCTCAAAACCTCTACATCATCATACAATACTGTCTTCATTTTAGTATGCCATACCAATTAAATCTGTTGGTTCTTGGAATTTTCAGAAAATTACGCTGAATTGCAAAAGCAACATTCATAAACAATAGATTGTATTTACTTTGGGTCACACAGACTTAGGAACTCAATATGGTTAGATTCCATTCTTTTTCTCACATACCCAATGTTTTAAATTGCATGAACTTTTGCAAATACAAAATATATATGAAATGTCACGGAAACCAACAAAATAGATTGGTGTGGCCCAACAAAGCTAGTTGACTGACTCAGCTGAAACTAAATTTTCATGCAATATATGTAGAGTAGATCGTTTCCCCTTTATGTTTAAACTTGTGGAACAAACAAATGCCTTCTTAATGTGTATATTAAGGATCTCAACTTTGGCGTGCTTAAGACAATTCTCTACAATTTCACAACTTCTGCACTCTAAAAAACGAAAGCATAAATGTTTCACTTTAATTGAAGATGAGAAGTTAAAAATTGGCAGTTGCTAACATTTTAGATGAACTTATTTTTCAAAATGTAGGATCCTACGGTGTTTCTTTGTTTACAGCTTCACTATAGATTGTGAATGAGCTGAGCATTCAGTTACCAGTGCAGCCTCTATACATGTTCAACAGTCAAACTCTGAGATATGAAATTTAAATTTTTCATAATTACACTACTTTTCTGTTGATAACGCACAGTCTAGTTCTTACAACACACCTTTAACAGTTATTCTGTCACTTTCAAGAAGCTCAGCAGTTGGACTCCCCTTAAATTTCTATGATCAGGGCTCAAACTATGAACTGCAGAGACATAAAACTGACATTTCTCATTATTTCACTACTTCTCTGTGGACGGATAAGGCACAATTTAGTTCTTAAAAGCTATGAATAACAGTCATTCTGTCACTTTCAAAAATCTGTTTGGCCAAAAATAACGGCCCAGCAACAACTTAATTCTACAAAACCAAATTGTAGTCAAGAACCCATCTCTCTCTGCCCTGTTGATAAGAGTAAAGAATTTGTATCCTCTTACAACTTAACATTTTTAAACGTTTTTATCTTTATTTTGCAGTTATCAATTAATGCCACTGTAATATTGATTTGTTAAAATGATTATTTGTGTATAATTTCTCCTGTGAAAACCAAGTGCAATATACCTTATGTACGAATGGCACAATTCAGCCTTTGGCTGCAATGCTTTTTATCAATAAACCATTTTGATTGATTGATTGATTGATCAACTATTGATGCTGTACTTTATAGCACATATACATCTACTATGGATGAATCTGTTACTAAGGTGCTAGTTTGATAAAAGTTGTCGACTGCCAAGCAGGTGCAAACTGCTTTAAAACCATATCATGAATTGTAGAATATAAAAATGCTTCAGAAATTAAACTCATCGCCACTTTGGACTTGACAGTGACCTTTGACATTTCCTAGGACGAATGCTGATTGTTGTATATCTGGTTAAATTTCCTCAGTGTTCCAATGCAAGGATGGATTTAACATTCTGTTACATCCACTCTTCTTGGTTCGCTACGATGAATGAGTTGCTTGCTTCTGGTCCATTGAGCATAAGTATCTTTTTAATACAAAGATTCCACCAGGATCTCATTTTTACACTTCTCGCAAAGGTAAGAATATTTCTTCCAGCATCGTTTGTCGTTCCATTTTCCTCTTGGCCACTTTTTATCGAACCAATCTTTACCGCTCTGTTAGAAATGTTACAAGAAGAACATTTTTAGTTTCATTTCAACATCAATTTTTACGTTCATAGTCCTTTTCATCCTTGTCTCAAAAGAAAGCAATTAAAGGCAAATGATTTCTTAAATTTGACCAATTACTAGTAAGTAATCATGCATCTTTGTATCGTACTTCACAAAAAGCAGTTAATTTCTTGATAAGTAAATAAAGGTTACAATACAAAAAGATGCATCGATGCTCTGCTGATCTATAGAGATCTCACTGCACTATATATTCTCATTTAGATCAACATGATAAGTTTGGAAACTTGATATCGTTCGATCATATCTCTGCCATTCATCAATTTCATTGATGTATTATTACACAGCTTGGGTATTATTTGTTACATAGATATCCATTTCCATGATCATAATCTTTTTCGAGTCAAGCACTGGCACTGGTTATCATATGTGAGCCACAAAAGAAAAGTTCCAAAATTTCCAGTCTGTAATACATGTATATTACACGCACCTTGGAGTAAATGGCAGTACACTTCTCTGTTCCGCAGATCCAGCCTTCGAAATTGTCCGGCCCTCCAGCAGCCCAGTTGGTATAGGTGGCTCTGGAACCATCCTGCCACTTCCAAGATGCTCCATGTTTACAAAGCCCAATCCAGACCTCCGAAGTAGGTGCTACAAGCAAGGAAAAGAAAAGGGTCTATTGATGAATGAAGTAAATAACAGAACAACTTTTTGCGTTTGTTAGTTTGTGTGTTTGTTTATTTGTTACCAGGATAACTTGAGATGCTGACTGTAGATGGATTGTGATGACATTTAGTAGGTTAAAGACATACGGTTAAGTAGTAATGTCAGTCAGTCAGAAATGCTTTAATTAGACTGTTGGTATCATTTTGTAAAATCTGATAACGAGTTGCTGTTGCTTATCACCCACCACCTGTGATGAGACTTGTAATGAAGTTGTTCTCCTGAAGGCTGGTGATAGAGGTCAGACCTGCACCATGTTTTCTACACTCTGCGTCTGCCGTAGCCCAGGTGACTTTGGCTCTCACCAACTTGTAGCAGTGGTCGTTGTATTCATTCCATCCACGCTGGCATCGTTTGGCTGTACGTTTGGCTGTAAAAACATGCAGTGAGCTACTAGTAACACCAAATGTGTGTAGATGCTTGCAAGTTGAGTTAAGTGGCGTGCAACCTAGTACCAGTGTTTGATATTTCAAAGCATGACATGTGACTATTTTCTGTGAACCTTCCTTGTATCAATTTTGTATAGGTTACAAAATATGACTGACATTTCCCCTTACCTGATGCGATTCCGTAGAGGTTCAGTTCCCTGAGCCATGGCTGCCAGCCGGAGTGGGTCCGAGTGACCACGAACTTCCAAAAGCTCGCTGTTCCCTGGAAACCGCCGAACTCCTGGCGCTGGTCCGTCCCTCCCTGCACGTTAGTAACGGACATGACGTCCTCCCAGTTGTACGGACTCCCAACCTGCGACTTCTGCAACGTGAAGGCTGCAATGTCATGGGTCGTGTCTCCGTAGTTGTTGACTGCGACGCGGCTCAGAGTGTGGGGTGCTGTAAGGTCCAGTACGATGTACCAGTTGTTGTAGTTCATACCCGTACCCCCTGGGTTCCAGTAGGTCCCAGTGTTCCCATCCAAGACTTTTGCGGCATCATATGTCACTCCGTTCTTGACCCACGGTAGGCCTGAAGAGTCCACAACCCATGACGGATCCCGTGCCAGCCGTGCACCTGGGGAAGAGGACCAAGAATACTTACCGCAGCGATATCGCTCACTAGTGCCCAGTCCAAAAACATTTATGTTAGTGGCTGCCCAGTCAATCACGTTGCCACGTTGATTACAGAAGCCTGGCCAGTCCGTTCCCATTTCAGATGGAGTGAGCACGCGGTCCCACAGGTTTACCTGTGACAGTTCTCCGCTGAACGCTTGAGACCCTTCGAATCCTCCCCCAACTGTGTCTTGGTCCTGTGCGAGGATCCATGTACCGCCACTGTGCACTGTTCCTCCCACGTTAAACCCCGAGCCTGACGCCTGGGGCACGCCGTCAGTGTAGATCTGCCAAGCTCCATCGGTGCTGCGCCAGGTAGCACATACTGCATGTCTCTCACCATCCCAAACAGGCAAGTCACCAAAGGCAACCTTTTTACCTTGTACATGCAACTGAAAAATATAGTTGACATTGACGATTTCATAATCTTTTAAACTACAGAATCAATCGCTTAAAGCATTGAGAAGCATTTTGAAAGATGATTCGCAAGTTAACGTAGCGCTACCGGACATCGTGCGGTACCTTTTATTGTTAACTTTGAGCCATGCACACATGTCGAGGTGTACTAATTTCATAATCTGCAAGCAGATCCAACGGTTGCGAAGACCGTTGGATCTCCTTGGAGACTAGTGATTTCATGCAAAAGTCAGTTCTCATTAGCAAGAAAGAACGGCATAAGTATGATCCCTAGTAATTGCTCTCCTTTATACAAAGAAATGAAAAAGGTTTGTAGAAAAAAACCAATGAAGCCAGTAACAGCAAGGTGTCTGGTGTCATCTTGCTTGACGTATTTCATAATTATGTATTTCATCAGATCTAGAATTTTCCAACTCGCACGATAGCTAGTATCGTTTAGAAGCTGACGTCAAACCTTTCTTTGTTATCTAAACTATCTATGGTGATTTGATATTTGAAAATCATACTGGTTTTACTAACGTTTGCTATAACCCAAGAGAACCCCCCCCCCCACCGACACTACGTTTTGGCACTTTAAAACATTTCATTGTTGTCATGGCGTTATCACGTGAATTTGACGTGACGCTCAACGTTGGTGAAATTGACTGTCTGTGGGAAAATACAACTCATGTGTAATTTCCTCCCCGCTCTATGTTATTCAGGTGAAGTACCAGAAGACTCAACTGGGCGATAACAAGTTCCCCTATCACAATTGTTCACCACATACATCTGCAGTACACATGCTGAGTTAAATAGTAGAGAAAAAGTTACAGACCATACATTGTACATCTTTTTAGAAGAGTTGACAGTTCTTCCCATGGGTTACAAGCCCTGTCTGCGTAGTTTTACAGTTTTGAATAAATCTAACGATAATTGATAACGTACCAGAAGTTTATGATTGTTAGCTTACTTCAAATCTACCCGGGCCCCCTCCTCGATTGAAGACGAGTAGCTCATTGTTTTGCTGGTGTACAGCATAGCTCACCAAACCTACTTGGCTCGTGGGACTCATGTCGATGCGCATGTGTAGACATAAAGTAAAACTTCTCAAGTGCTGAGACAATGTTGTTTCCAGGCTGGCGTAGTTACTGACGCTTCGTGGAGTGGGAAATGTTATTATTTGCACGTCACCAGCTATAATTGATGACAAAAAGACAGCATACATCATACATGTACATGTCGGTCATTGATATCAAGGCACATTAAATATAAACTTAAAAACAACTCGTTTGGCAACTTCATGTCAGTCGATTTCATCTCCGAAAATATTTCATTATTGCATCATGTCATTAAAAAGCTTACTTACTGGCTTTTACAATGATATTCTATTTGCTATGATCCTTGCTATGATGATACCTTCATGGGTTGAGCGCCAGGGCTCCTTATGTTACCAAAAATGTGCCTAAAGTTCCCCTGATCATATGTCCATTTTGCTGATCTATCTTTATTTCATTCAATCATCAACAATTAAACAAATAGAAACTAAGACATTAACTGACATAACACTATAGTATTATATCAAAACAATAGTTAATGTGTGGACGATATTAAAATTAAATTGTTTATGATATCGCAACGATAGCTTTCATAGATCGTATTGTCCCTGTGACCGCACTATAAAAAAATGTCCGTTCTGTGCATCGGGCCTGGCAGTGTAGCGAGAGGTTACAATAATTACAATTATTCTAAAAGTAGTATCCAAAAGACTTCAGCTTTTGAGTTAATAAATGTTGTCATAAGTGGACTAAATGCACCAACCTGGTAAATCGATCCGATCGTACATGTTGCCCTCTGATATAAAGTGTTTCTCCTCATCCGAGCAGAGCTTGCGTTTCAAATAGCATTCGTTGAGTGTGTTGTACTGAAACGACAGGCATCTCGTGTCGGCACAGCAGGCGTCTGCACAGCCCTGGAGGGTAACACCAGGGGGGTTGGCCAGGTCGTCTCCATAGGCGCAACCAGTCCGGGGGACGTGGCGAAACGCTGATATTCCACACGGTCCTGAAACAGAAGAATGTAGCTTTACCTGACGCATCATCAATGGAACTTCTAAATTTGATTTAACATATTTGTTCAGATCATTGACATTTTTTTCGCCCTGTCACTCCATATTTTGTTTGAAAAAATCCGAAAACCAACAAATTGAATTGATGTGGCCTTAGTCATGCACATTATGTTCCACTCAGACTAACTACTAGTAATACTTTGTTGTTCTTATCTTTAATCAATCTACCCACATGCCAAGAATGGTTGAAATCTGTTTATTTCTTGTTGGCTTATACCATTTAAGAGGTGTTTAAGAAAACGTGAAAGAAGAAGAAGAAATAAGAAGAAGCAGAAACAGCATATTTCCCCTATAAGTATAACCTAAAAACAATATATTTCCATATACGCTATTTTTTTACTGGTGTGTTCTTATTAATACAAGGTATATATATAGGGAGGGCCCGGGGAATGTAAGTATCTCCCCTATACCCTATACATGCTATAAGGGGAGAAATATAACAAGGCTTCTCCCGTGTGAAAAATGGCATAAGAATTGATTCAATTTGGGCCCTATAGTAATATTTGGAAAATAACTCACCTTGCTGACAGTTCTGTCCAGTCCATCCAGGTGAGCAGGTACATTCGTATCCGCCATCTTTGTTCACACAGCGTCCATGTTGGCATGGTTTCCTGGTGCACTCATTAATGTCTGTGTAATAAAGAAAGAAACCGTGTGGTTAGATGGAATTGAACCGCATCCTCACACCACCCAGTGATTCAGCAAAAATCAAAGTCACGCTGATGAGAAAGTAAAGACTTATACCAAGCAATCTTGAAAGGAAGAGAGGAAAAATGTCTACAATTATAGTACTGAAATACAAGACACATTTTGATACATTGTCGGCCCAACAACAAAATAAGAAAACACTAACCTTGCTGACAGTCTTTTCCAGTCCATCCGGGTGAGCAGGTACATTTGTATCCGCCATCTTGGTTCACACAGCGTCCATGTTGGCATGGTTTCCTGGCGCACTCATCTATGTCTGTGTTATTAAAGAAAGAAACCGTGTAATTGAACTGCACCATCCTACTGCCCAGTGATGAGAAAGGAAAGTTGACATTAAGAAAATTTGAAAGTAGGAGAGGGAAAATCTGTTCAATAGTACTGAAATACACGACATTTTCTGATGCATTGTCGGCAAAACAGCAAACTAAAACAAATCACCTTGCTGACAGTTCTGTCCAGTCCATCCAGGTGAGCAGGTACATTTGTATCCGCCATCTTTGTTCACACAGCGTCCATGTTGGCATGGTTTCCTGGTGCACTCATCTATGTCTGATAGTGAAAGAAATTATCATGCATAGATAAGCCCATATGCATTTATCAAGAAAAAGAGAGAAAGGAAAAATAGATAGAAATTTTTAAAAAATTCAAATAACTAAGTTAAGTGAATGGTAGCAATAGAAAATATGCTCACCTTGCTGACAGTTCTGTCCAGTCCATCCAGGTGAGCAGGTGCATTTGTATCCGCCATCTTTGTTCACACAGCGTCCATGTTGGCATGGTTTCCTGGTGCACTCATTGATGTCTGTGTAATGAAGAAAGAAACTGGTTAGATGGAATTGAACCACATCATCACACCACCCAGCGATTCAGCAAAAATCACAGTCACGTTTGAGAAAGTAAAGACTTATACTAAGCAATTTTGAAAGGAAGAGAGGGAAAATGTCTACAATTATAGTACTGAAATACAAGACACATTTTGATACATTGTCGGCCCAACAACAAAATAAGAAAACACTCACCTTGCTGACAGTTCTGTCCAGTCCATCCAGGTGAGCAGGTACATTTGTATCCGCCATCTTGGTTCACACAGCGTCCATGTTGGCAAGGGTTCCTTGTACACTCATCTATGTCTGATAGTGAAAGAAATTATCATGCATAGATAAGCCCATTATCAAGAAAAAGGAAAAATAGATAGAAATTTTAAAAAATTCAAATAACTACGTTAAGTGAATGGTAGCAATAGAAAGTGTGCTCACCTTGCTGACAGTTCTGTCCAGTCCATCCAGGTGAGCAGGTACAGTTGTATCCAGTTGTGTCTTTACTCTCACAGGTCCCATGATGGCAAGGCATCCTCATACACCCGTCCATGTCTGTATTGGAGGAACATTTCACAACATCTAATTTCAAAAGGAACTTCTTATCAGCAACTTGGCATTTGTTTGATGTAGCTGAATGGAAAAAGCTAAAGAAGAGGTCTGTGACTGAAATGTTTTCAGCTTTCTGCCTTATCTATTACGTAATGTAAATTTCTATGATCAGGAATAATCTGAAAAGGTAACTGGAAGGCGTGCTTGAGGCGTGTCTCAAACAGGGGACCTCCAGGAGTCTTCTGTTGGAATGACAATTAAATCCAGCTCCGGAACGAATTCTACCAACACAGAACTTACAAGCTAGTAAGAGTTTCCTACCCGTGGTTGTCAGAGATGTTAGAGGAATCGGTATGATTTCGGTGTTGCCATGACGATCAGTGGAAGTTTCTCTCAGTTCCAGTCCCGATGGGGTAGAAGGCGAAGTCGAGTAGACGGCGGTCGAGGTGTTCTCCTGGTAGAAAGCCGTCCAACACGAAGTGCTCGAGTTCGTCAGGTAGTCTTGCTTCTCTGAGTTGTAGGCATCCTGCAAATACAAGTTTTTATGTACCAGTCTAATTCAATTTCTTGATTCTTTCATTGCCGCTTCTTTCTTATTGGAGGAAAAGAATTCACACCATTCAGGAATCAACACCAAAATGCTCATATTTTGGAAACAACTGTCAAAAGTCCTTCTTGTCCTCTCCCTTACACGGTTTTCATTCAGCAATGCATTAGAAGTTAAGATTGTTTAACATGTTGACGTATAATAGGTATGTATGCATTGTGCCTTGAGTTTCATTTGCGTCTCTAGTTTGTTGTGGTATGAGCCTATCATGCACACTCAGGATAGAATCGGAATGGTTTCTTATAGTTTCTAGTCTGAGCTACACTTAATAAAACCTACTTTTCTGGTAGATTTTTTTCTCAATCTGTCTGCTGCATGAATAGTGTACAAAATGTAGTGCAGTGCAAGTACACAGAAAGAATACTAGTAATTTGAGGCCCTGAGCAATGAAAAAGGGTTAAGGAAGCCTACCTTATTTCCAGGTGCAAATTGAGCTGCCAGGACTGCGGCGGCGACAGACCCTATCACCAAGAGTGCCAGAAACCCAGCGCAACCCAGCGCAAGCCAACACGCGTTCTTGTAGCTAGATTTCACCCAATTCCACAGGTTTGTAACACGCCCTAAGATAGAAATATAACGAGAGACCGTAGGATCTAGGACGTACACAAAGCTCTGTGAAGTAACTATGGTGTTTATCGTATGGGCTAAGATATTGGTACCCTTTTTACCCAGGATAACAATTTTTTTGAAACCTGTTCCCATTTATGTCCAGGTATATGTTGAAGCCTCTTCTTGGAGAGTTGCTAGAGCTCGCTAGGCTCTATATACTCTATATACTGTACCACACTACTTTTAAGATGAGGTATCGTTCTATAATTCTGCATTAGCTGAAAATACTGCCATGGTGCCCAAAATCCCCATGCATCATCAGGATCTCAATAAATATACTGACATGCTAATTAGTTCCAAGCAAATCCATAAAAAGGCTCTTAGAACAGTTATAATTACACACACAGAAACAAAGACAGAAAAAAATATCTCCTTCACGGAGCTAATTATAACGATAATTTTCAACATTTTATCCAGTTGCTTGAGTAACTATTTTTGGCGTATCGTACTACCTGGATGTATAACCTTCATCAACGTATAACGATAATTGTATAGATTGAAATTGTGTATATGATACAATACATCAATACATGGCAACTTGTGCAAGATCCTGGTCTTGAATGCAATCTACAACACAATTTACAAAATACAAAACATGTACAAGATGATATGGTTACTCTTGTAATGCTCCATCGTTATCACTGAAAAGTGACAAATGCTGTCGACAGTCGACGTCTTTAGGACATGATATTAGCCGAATCACGGGTACCATCCTTGCTTTCTTCATATTCCCGTTAGACGGTCCATTCACTAAGCTTACGCACATATATACGGCAATAAAGTTCCGTTTTAATGTCATTTTACAATTTGTCTGGCTTTCTAAAGGAATAAGAAAGGAGTGTTTGCTGTCGTTTGTAACCAACCAAGCTGAAAAATAACATCTTAAGCTAATGACTGTCGTAGAAAAAAATAACCTGTCATATTTTGGTATCAATAATGGAGACATTTTCGTAAGGTAGGTGAGGTAGGTGTGCCTGAAAAATGATTATCTCTTATTCAAAGCTAAAATCGCACATTTCATTGAGAACGAGCCATAATACCGTTACCAACCATAAAAGTGCCAAATAAAAAAAGAAACAACGAATTCAAAGAGAACTATTAAAGTAGCATCAGTCATTTCCGAGGTATGTACACTTAAGAAGACAACTACGGACGAGAGCCGTGCCAGGCGGGCTGGCGTTATCAAGGCGGACCTCGAGTGTACATGTAAAAGTCATCCGGCAGCTCGCTGCAAGTATCCCAATCAGAACCAGCACGTCTCCCTCGAATTGGTGCCGCTGGAGAAGACGGATGCCCAAAAGTTTGTGGGTCTCAGATTCGCAACCTGTCATCCACCTTAAACAAATCCACGCGAAGGCTACCGTGTCAACCCTCCTCACTCCGATGTAGGATCTGACACGGTCACCATACTCGATTTGAATATCTGTATTTGTTTCTGAATACCAGTAAAGATTATACGAGTAGTTGCCATACACTCAAGATATCTAGATATGTATGGCGACTACCTCCCTGATAAAGCCTCAATAACCGAAGACGACGACAAACATTTACGGTTCCTTGTCGGGAGAGGTGAGCCTTGTCACAGGCTAGCACCAACATACCTATCATCCACCTTCTCTCACAACCACAACTTACACAATTACCAAACCAGACAGACATCACTCCTATACAAACCTTTTTTCAAGACCACAACAGGACAGCGTACATTTGCCTACAGAGGTGCTAAACACTTTAATTCACTACCAGCCTACATTAAGCAAGTTCCAAGCCTGAATATATTTAAGTCAGCTTTGAAAGACCTAACATAGTCTCAGTACTGAGTAGTGACCTCTGACCTCCAAACTGTTTGACCTTGGATTGGATTATGATTTTGAGTTATCTGTCTTTCATGTTTCAGTTGTACCCATATGTTCCGACGTGCATGTCTACTTTTCTCTCTGTAAGTTGTTTTTTATTTTCCATGTATGTATATGTGAAACTGGGCCCTATCGAAAACCAGTGTATTGGCACTGAATAGGCTACCCAGGTGTTTCAAAATAAACAAACAAACAAACAAACAAACAAACAAACAGGCCATAAATGCATCGCCTCCGTTGCAGGCTTTTCCCACCAGCGATTTTTCAACTTATCGGGCCAGATTCTTTGGCTGGGGGGCCGTATCTGCTTGAAGACCGTATCTGCTTGGAGACCGTATCTGCTTGGAGACCCGTCTGCTTGGAAACCGTATCTGCGGTTACAGGAGACCAAGCAGACACGGCCCTCCAGCCAAAGAATCTGGCCCGATAAGTTGAAAAATCGCCGGTGGGAGAAGCCTGCAACCAACCTCCTTGCTGCAACGGAGACTAATTAACCCTATCTAGACCGGGCTTTTTTGAGACTTCTTGGACGGGGGGGGGGGGGGGGGGCTCTTTCGACCCCCCCTTCATAACTTCCGAACGGTATGCTCTATCATCACCAAATTTGCAGGGAGTGATGTTCACGTGCAGTTTTATAATTCCTGTAATTTTGGTGACGTTATGACGCAATCTGACGTTATTATGACGTCATCGATGTGATTTTATTGGCTAAATAGGGAATTCCCATAATATCTAAAAGTATTAGACAAAATAGTGCGTATTGTTGATTTAAAGGTATGCCAAGACATTTGACATCAGTGGTGACTAAGTTGACGTCAAATTGACGTCGAAGAATGACGTCATGTGTTGCTAGCGACCCCTGGGATCCGCCATCTTGGATCGGCCATTTTGAAATTTTTTAAAATACATTTTTTCCATGTATGACCCCAAATAACAATCAAAATAGATTAAAAACATTAATCTAAATGTTTCTGGCTAAGAAAATTCCAGGTTGTGACGAATTTAAAGGGAAAAAAGCCTGTTTATACCAAAAATGATGATCTCGTCCGCCATCTTGGATTTTGAGCGATGACGTCATCAAATTAGCATAATTTATAAATATTAAATCATGACAGTTACATTAAATCACATATGATGTTATAGATGTAGGAAACTAGAGTGATTGAGCAATAAACATTGGAAACAACTATGTTTAAATCGAAATTAGTGAAATTTGCATAAAATGCCTCTTCAGAAACCCGTTGCCATGGCAACACGAAAAATGATAAACTTATACTTTTATCGTGATATTGTTGCCAACTAAATTTTAGGAAAAGTCACCAAGTTTGGTTGTCCTACCATACGTCGTTTGGCAGTTATATGATGTCAAAGTTGGCGCGGGCACTTTTAGCCCCCCCCCCGGTCTAGATAGGGTTTTTAATGCAACGGAAAGTCTCAACAGTGTGCGCCTGTGTACCGTGATTTTTTGTATCCTCAGACATTTTTGTATTCTGGGCGGCCTCTACCAGCCAAAAGCTGCTGCATACATAAATGTATATGTAAAGATGAGTCTGACTCTCATCCTGGCGGCTTTATGTAACCCTCTTCTGAACACACCTATTCAGTACAGTGTCGATTGCGATATTCTGTTATTAGCAGTGGTAGAGTCAGTAAGTGCACAAGGCAATTTTTCAATATCTATATTACAACACCACTGTGAATTCAGGACAAGACATCTTAAAATTTTGGTTTTTGTATATTGAAAATAATGTTGAACTGGAAGATCAACACGGAAATAATGGGATTCTGACGGCAAAGTCCAAAATATGCCACGGATTGTGTGCATTTTCCTGGGGGTTGGGTAGCCTGGGTGCTACGGGAAAGAGCGGAGAAAAGCTTTAAAGGATGGAACCCAGGTTGCCGTTTGGAGGTTTTATACTGAGGATTATATATCTACAATTGTACATACCTTTGTCGCTGTGATCAACGCGTACGTCCTCCGGCTTTTTGTATTCGTAGGGACTCTCAGTATCTTCTGACTCCTGCCCAACATTCAAGGCGTGGTCCCCCAGATGTAGACGAGTGGGCTCGGCTCCGGCACGTCGCTGATCGATGTAGTCGCCAGGAGCAGTACCGTAGGAGCCATCAGCAGTTTTCTTCCTCACGAATTTGTCGTCGTGGACATGTTCCTTGCGAACGGAACCCTTGCACCGACCTTTGGGGTCTTTTTCGGACGCTTTCGTGGGCATGGAGGGTACGTTTCCCTTCATCAATTGGTCAGCAGCCCAAACATCTGTGCCGCAAAATGACTTGAAGCTACATGTATTTGGCACTGGGAGCCAAATTAAAAGTGGTGTGACCCACCTGCTTCATAAACAAAACTGTACACGTAGGACTCAAAAACACATGATACGTGTAGACAGTCACCCCACCCACGCAGTTTCTTATTCATGCTAACTCCAAGGCCTTCTTCGAACAACAAGAGTTCCACGACCTCATATCTCCATGAACAATTCTATTCATGCAAATGACTTACACATTTGCATAATATATGCTTGGTCATAAACATCTTTATCTAACTTACATGTTGCAATATTGACAGTCCTATAATTTTCCAATTAGATGAATTATGGTGTTTTGCATTAATTATGCAAATTAGGAATTTATTTGCATAATTGGTATCTGTTGATGCTCCACTTTCCATAAACTTCATATGTTACATGTATTTGAGTCTGATAATGGAAAACACTGTAAATATGGATTTTCCTCATTAGCTATGCAGATTAAGTCACAATTAGCATAATTTGCACTTCATTGTGTATATCTCTGTCTAAACTACCTGCATACTAAGTATCATATTGACAGTCCTATAATTTTCCAATTAGATGAGATGTTGTTTTGCATTTATTATGCAAATTAGGAATTTATTTGCATAATTGATATCTGTTGATGATCCACTTTACTTAAACTACATACGTTACATGTATTTGAGTCTGATAATGGAAAACACTGCAAATATAGATTTTCCTCATTAGCTATGCAAATTGAGTCTCAATTAGCATAATTTGCACTTCATTGTGTATATCTCTATCTAAGCTACCTGCATACTAAATATCATGGAAATCCGTTGTTCCTTTGTTCAGTTATTCTCCTTAGAAGATTTCCACAAAAACGCCCCTGCAGTTCCAGAGGAAGCTGCTAGGGGGCCCAAACCTACACCACTTCTTTATTACATCACAAGCTATCTGCCACCTAAAATTCAAGACCACAGCACGTCCAGGTCAAAATATACAAAAATTGAAGTTTTGCTGCAGTACCAAGGTCACATACCAGGGGGCCCAAAATCAACCTTGCAGTTCGGCTTCACACCACCCGTCCATTTACCAAATATCATCGTAATCCATCAAGAGGTTCTTGAGTTATGCTGACTGGAGTGGTGCGGAAACACAAAAACATACACACATACACACATACATACACACATACACACACACACAGACAGACACACCCAAAACAATATCTACATTTTTCATGGAGATAATAACCAGATCAGACCAATCACGAACAATAATCCCATATAAGGGCATACAAATAGCCTGCCCAATTCCTAAAACATAATCGTTTTTTATTAGGATAGGACAAATGAAAAAAAAAAATAATGAAGACTAGACATGAGAAACGAATTTTTTAAAACTATTAATTTTTTTATTGTTGTAACTTTTCAACGTTACCAAGACTGAGACAAAGGAATAGAAACAGAAAAAAAAGATGTGCCAAGCTACCCACGACAGGTTACCTGTCCGCGTTCTAAAACATAATCACGTTGACACTCTTATAAGATGTAAATAACTGCCAACCAATCTTGGACTGAATTATGGGTAATACGGCTTTATACATAAACGATTTTTAGGTAGGTGATAGGACCACGACAATGTTTTTCTTGGGCACTTTTGTTGCAAAAATACTGACAAAAAGTACATGATACCAGAATAACCAGATTGAAGATTTTTTCCCGATAAACAAAAACAACTGACAAAGCAAATAAAGCCAAGCAACCTACGACGCCCTTTGGAATTCCGAAGATTGATTCATGTTGAAGCACGCTTGATATGGAGATGGAACTTGAATGAAAACCGAGCTGAAATTAATGATTTACCTTCATCTCTGCCAGACAATTTTTGATTTGATTGCTGCTATTACTCAAACCGTCTTGATTATTCATGTTTTTGACCTTTCTCGCTTGTTTTTGTAACATCACTACACTCCCACGCAAGTTTTGATACTGAATAACAACCTAGTGCTGGCAGTAAACATAACAGCCGTCACCGTTCTGTAACCGTCCTCCACCTTCTTCAATGCAATTCTGACTGGTTCACTTTACACTGCAGCTTGCTGTCACTGCTAACAATGTAGTCCCAAACTCAAAGTATTGTCACATACATTCATATTATTAAGCAACAATGATAAGACAACAAGCAATTGCCCGTTACTTCTTGATACTTCTTGATAATGCCGCCCCAAACATGATATTTGATGGTTAGACTACGCCAATATATTTCTTTGGTACTTGAACGTTTTCATGAAGCTATTCTTGAAGGAAAGGTTGCATATTCCTGCATTCACTCCCGGACACTGTCTGTACCATAGTGGAAAGTGTCTGTGCCAAGTAGCACCCAAACCAGGATATCTAAATTCAGGACTGTAATGAAGCGCCGCCCCGTGACTGATTATGGTACCGCAGGCCAGGACACCGAGAGTCAATTGTCTGTCTGTTTTAGAAATTGTAGCTGATGGATTAAAGAAAGAGGAAAGGGAGAAATGACGGAAAGGATCTACTGCATTATGTATCAATGCCATAAGCGGTGCTAAAGAAACAGAAGGTTTCCAAGTCTACGTGTAATTGTGTACCAACATACAAAGCTGATCTGCAGTAATATTACTGAATAAAAGAGGTCGCTTTTGTACTGCAAGTGTTTGGTACCAGTAAGTAACTCTGGGAACGAGAGCTGCCGTTCTGCTTCCAACATGGCGGAGGGAGGGGACACAATTTTCGGCAAAATCATTAGGAAGGAAATTCCTTCTGATATCTTATACGAAGACGATCAGGTAAGTCATCTGTACCCAAAGGAAGGAAAAATCCCTGCAGTATTTTAGCACGTGAATTTTAGGAGTGTCAGATGTGCATTCCTTTAAAACAGCTGTCATTTTGCCATTTATGTTATGTGCAGATCAGTGAACACGTGAAACTGAAAACGCCCCTCCCCTACTATACTATTAAAAGTGATCTTTCTATTTCAAGGCATTTAAATCTATTCTTAAATGTGCAAATACATGTCCTTAGAAGGCCTTGATAGCTGACAACTGCAACAACGGGAAAATGTTAAAGCATGCAGACAAATAAAGATAAATCGATAGACTCATAAGCTAAAAAAGACGACTGCTGACTTTTAACCCCTTTGTGTCCCTACCAGTGCCTGGCCTTCAGAGACATTAACCCTCAGGCGCCCGTGCACTTCCTGGTCATCCCTAAGAAGCCGATCCCTCAACTGTCCAAGGCTGAGGATGGGGACGAACAGGTTTGCAGTTACTAGTACATTTTCCCTTTGGCTTTGCTCTAATTTTCTTTTTCTTACTACTCTTCTGTACATTTTCTAGTTGCAAACTTTACTTAAGTTGAGTTGTGTCCTGTTGTCTTACTTATGCTAGGGTCCCATTTCTAATTCGGGGCCCGGCCAGGTTGTCTGTGAAAAAAAAACAGAAACGCAGAAAATACACAATATATATATGTTTAGCTTTAGGAGGAGCAGTTTTTTAATGTTTTGTGTCTTTTATATAATATTTTTCGCTCTCACAAGCTGCCTGGCCTGGCCCTGCTTTGGAAACGGGACCGTAGCACTGGTACATAGTTCCATCCATCGCTCAAACACCTTTTTGAATTTCTTCAGCTGCTAGGTCATCTCATGATTGTGGCGAAGAAAGTTGCGGAAAAGGAAGGTCTCGGCGCGACCGGTTACCGCGTGACCGCGAACGACGGGAAGAACGGCGGTCAGGATGTGTTCCACGTCCACCTGCACGTGATGGGAGGCCGCCAGATGGGCTGGCCGCCGGGCTAGCTGCAAAGGACCATGGGAGCAGCAAAGGATACTGGGAGCTGCAATGGCTGCTGGGACTTTGCCAATCACCTTATTTTTCGTCATCGCTCTTTCTACCCTTTGCAATAACTCCAAAAGTCTGTCTGTAGCTGTTACATCATAAAACATGGTGAAAATGTGTTAGAGATGCTAGGAGATGCTAGAACTGTTACTTTGCAAACTTCTTTCCTTCACATGGTTAGAAATTAATGGAGGATTTGTACAAGCTGTTATGTTAGTATGAGAACAATGGTGTCAATATAATGTATTTTTTTATGCCAGGAGCAAGGTAAATAAGAGTGCTAATGACATGTAAAACATCAAATTCTGCATGGAGGTTGTGGAAATTTTGCGTGCCTAGATCTTGAAAACTTGTTGACAGTCGAGTCTATGGTAATAAAGAAAGCATCATCCGAGAGTTCAACTGGTGTTCTTCCTTAGTACTTGTGTATAATGTTTCCCTTGTAGTGTCACACTCATTCATTCATCCGGTTTATCATCTGTAGTTCCCCGTCTCATGAGGGTTAGACTTAGACATGTTCACACAGTAGATGTCGTGTCTAAATGATAGGCCGCAAGGTGCCTCTGTCCTGCCGGTCAACACTCGTGGGTTGGGGGCTTGGAAAAAAAAAGGAAAGTGATCTCGAACCAGTTTAGCTCAAATGAACTCAATGAACAGATGAGCTAATCTTCCACTGGTCATGACAGAAGACAGATGCTATGTACAGTATTTACAGGTTCATTGATTGTACCGAGGAAATTCCCCTTAGCTCTTTTTGACAAGCACAATGAACAGTGGACCACGGCTTAACGTCCCGTCCATAAGGACTGCGACCTTTTCCGGTAGCGTTCATGTCGGTTGAGCGACACAGCCGGGTTCGAACCCGGGGCTTCTAGTTCCAGAGGCAAGATAGCTTTAACCACTGGACTACGCACGCTACGTGGAGCACATGAAGTACACTGTGACTGAGATTCAACCTACTATGATGGAATGAACATTCCTTTAACTGTTAATTGATGTTTCTGTCATCATTGAAGTCTAGACCTGTACCTAAGCCTCAGTACCTGCATCTGATGTAACATTAAGGTGCACAGCCCTACATTGTATATGACCCCAGGAACATTATCACAATGACTGGAAGGATGGAAAGAAGGAAACTAAAAGACAAATGTTACGATAAATGCCTTTATTGTTTTCCAAGCAGCGTAGGTGAGTAAAAACCACTGGGCACAGTGCTGTGTTTTTTTGAGCAAAGCCGTCGTAACCCTTTCTAACTTCCTCTTAGTCTACTTTCACTACGACAACAAAGGAAACTGGTTCAAATTATTGCAATTCACCAAATCTCTTCTTTAAAGAATTATAACTGCTACAGTATGTCAATTCTTTGTTAAGGACAAAATTTACAGTTACTAATCTAGAAAATGTATCAATAATATGAATGCTACTGATGCCAACTTTATACAATATCTTGACTGGCAAGTTCTGATTTCCACTTTAAGTTGTAGCATGGCTTTTTAGCATTTCAAATTAATTTTTATTCAAAACTTGTACCCACCCTTTTCCTATTCATTGAAGGTCTTTATTAACACTTTCACAGCAAAGTGTCAATAAAGATTTTTTAAACATTATGTTCTAATCTAAAGGACTCAGTGCAAACAGAACTGAGCCAATCAAACAACTTAAGAATAAGCCAATCAGAGGTGTTCTTACAACAGTATCCCAAGATAAAGCATATCAGTGACTTTACATATCAAGTTACACCTCCTGCATCTCAAACTACACCTCAAACAAGTATTACATCCCATTCTTGGCAACATTTACAAGAATTTCCCCATAAAAATAGCTTCTCCAAATCACAGAAGATACAAAGTTTACATGACTTTTCATACAACTACATGCAGTAAGGCAGCAGTGCAGTTTCAATGGCATATGTCACAGGATGCAATTCATTACAAAAATGGCTCCACCCCATAGGTGTAGCTAAAAACCAGCTGGATCTACTAAATGACCCCCAACAAGAATGCACCTGTCAGTGTACAACTAATGTGGGAGGGGGGTTTAGTGAGAATGGGTATTGTGTAAGCCAGGAATGGTTGGTTAAAACCTTTAACGTTATATATTTGCATAAATTTGCATACTGGTAATCATGCCTGGCTGCGAGATATACATTTTTTTTTCAAATCCATTGTCTTTGAATTTGTTTAAGTATCTACACCAACCCCTCCCCTATCTTTTGAGTTGACAGTTAATGTAATCTCCAACCAGATGTAACGTTAAGATGCAGATCATTGCTTCACTCATATTTTTTAGGTTTTCATTAGTCTCTCTAGTGCTCTGCGCTTTCCCTTGTAGGAGGTGAAGCGCAAAAAAGGTACACTACTAAAAAGACTACTAAAAACCGTGAAGACACGCATAAAACACTGACTGTGCTGGATCCTTACATCTGCTTGGAGATTATCCTAATGTAGGAACTAGTTTGTAGCCTAGTCATCAGAAATTTACAAAGAACTAGAATTCAACGTTTCTTCCAAAATAAGAGCCTTAAGATAAAGAACGGAGGATCACAGCAGATAAACAGATGTACACCTCTATCCTTAACCTTCTTCCTGCTGCCTTACCTTGTGAAACTAAGAACAAGTTATGCCAATAGGCTACCTTAGCAGGGAAAGGGTTAAAAGTTGGACAGCTATTGGCACCTGCGAAAAGCAGCATTAATTGTAGGTATGCTGTATCGAAACTCTTTTTACACCAACACTACATGTTATGTAATAAAGTGGGGTGAGTTGTAACAACGGTTTTCCCAGCACTGTGGTTTTTTTAGTTAATGTTTAGTCAACTCAGCAAATCCACGCTCGCTCAAGGTGCAATTTGACCTGATGCAAATCTTTTTAAAGTTAGACATACCAATTTTGTCTGTCAAAATGACGGCTGATTATTCATGAAATAAAAACAGAATGACAGAAGCTGGGGAAAACCCTGGTTACAACACAGCTCATCTTTTTATGTTACAATACGTGTGTAGTCTATACTTGTGTCCATGGCATTAATACAATCTTTAACTGTATCTGTGCATGTCATGTTAATTATGTATGTCTGTACAGAGATCATTAACAAGAGTGTCCAAATACACTAACATCTACAAATTTTGAACAAAATTAGACATCTACAAGTTTAAGTCATTTGCTTTTATAATCTATTCTATCAGAATGCTTTTCCCCTTTATACTGATATAATAATAAGTTCACAATTATTTTCTTGGAGAAGATATCTCTTAAAGCTAGCACACTGTTCTAACCTACAAGTAGATATTGAGTAAAAACGGCCAAAAAGCAAATATTCACGAAAAAAAGGGCATACCTTGAAGTGACAACTTTCAAACATGCATATTTAGCCCTGCAATTTCTGAGCAAGGCAGTTTAGGCTATGGACAAAGTCGAAGGCATCTTTCGAAGATATAATTTGGCTATTATATACTCAAATGAACATGAATGTACTTGGAACTTGTTTGAAAATCACACTGAGAAAGTTTAGGGACTGCTTAATTTGTTCCACAAATATTGTATATTATTGTCTTATCATAAATCAATCTTTTGCATTCCTCTCACCCATATCAATTGGAAACCATCAAACACACTGTTATATTTTGACAAACTTTCATTTGATTGCATTTAGAATGCACACTGTTTGGAATTATTTTCAGTATTAACACTGTGAGCATTTCTGTATGTTGTATCACAAATTACAAAGTTTCAATTTTTTTCCAAACCTCTTACAAACAGCTTCTGCTTCTGATACCCCTTTCATATCAAAGTGATATAATTTGATATTTTTGCTCTTTTTTCTGTGATAATCAAAACATTTACCCTTTATTCTTTCCTGAGGTGATGTTAACCTAGGTGGGTTCAGATCAGGTGTATGCACCAGCCAATATCAACCTCTAAGGGTGGAAATAGCCAACACAGAATTTAAACAATTCAAGCTTTCACATCAGGTCATTTTTTTTAACAATGTCCCTCTCCAAAACGACAGCTGTCAATCAGACGGATCCCCACACAACCTAAGTTGTACATTGACACTAAAACAAATGCTATACCGGTTACTTATAGACTATAGGTTTGATAAACAATGGTGAACACATGCAAAATTACAAAATCAAGATGTACTTAACAAGTTAAATGCTCTGACTCAGTCTAAGGGCCCACATAGAAATAAGCCATTTCACAGTTTAAACTGCACATGCGCAGAAAGATGCATTGTGGTTCATATGTCAAAGTTGACGGCCCCAGAGACATAAACATAACATGTCTGGACATGTATCAAGCATGGTCTAGACAGAAGTGTTTACAAGTTACCAGTCACCTTCACCTTTGACCTAATACCCACAATGCATCTCACAGCAAATGAGCAGTTGGAACCATGAACAGACTTATTGGAAAGACACTTTTTGGTACACAAGCAAAATGGTGTCAAAACATCAGGGCTCATTTGACTAGGAAAGTTACTGGAGCATAGAAATGTTGCTTTTTCGATTTAAGAAAAGAAGGAGAAAACTAAGAAGAACTAGAGAACTCTGTTATCTATTTACAATTGTGCAAGTGCCATTATGTGATTTCATAGTGATGATATGGTATCTTAAGTGTCATTAAGCATAGCAGAGTTCAACTTGACCTTTTGATGTTGTGAAGTAAACAAGGTTTGTAAACTGTTCTTCAACAATTGGCCATAACATCTTTAATGAAACTCGTAAATTGACAAGCATGTACCCCTACTCAGACTGATAAGGAAAAAGTAGATTTTTGATATACGTATGTATGTAATTGTGGAATATATCTTTGTACCTAATTTCTATGGTGATTGATAAAAAAATCAAATGATTTTGTCAAATCGTCTCTTGAACTTATCCATGTATGTTTGTTCCTACCTGTGCCTTGCTATAATTCTTAACTTTTTCATGTGACAGAAAAATGGCGGCAATTTTTCAACAGAAGTGGATTTTTTTTGCCATGAAAATTCTAGGTACACTTACATTATGGCATGACTGAAATTGTAGTAGTATAAAAGAAATGCAAATGAAATGCTGTTCCAAAAAATATTGGCCACCACCCCCTAAGATTTGATGGTACAACCCTAAAATCCTGGTGAATTTTATTTGAATTTCTACCTAGTCCTCATCATACAAAATTTCCCATTTTCATACCTGTATTAAAATCATCCGTTTCTAGACTATCCTCAAAAACATTTTATTTCTCTTTGTTATGTTATGTTAGTTATGTTGAGCTGAAATTATGATTAAGAAACTATTAATTAGGATTCTGCTACTTAACTTTTCTCAAAATAGCAATAGTTTTATTGTCTTGTAAAAGCACCCAGACTTGGTCTCTGTGAACATTTCAAAACTATCTCCTACTTTGTAAAATGTTTCCTGCGTCTTTCCTCCCACCCTAACATCTACTGATTTACCCCTACTGTTTGTAGCAAAGCAGTCCAACACAACTTAGGCAGCAGTTGGGATTCAAAGTGACCAATCGGGTGGCTTGTTTGTCTACTGCTGACCAATCACAAGAGCTGACACTTCCAGCCGGAGAAGGGACCTGACGACTTCTGTGGCTTTGCTGCTGTCACCTGGACATTCCCTCCCTTCTGGGGACTGTTCAAGTCCTATAGCGGGGGAGGGATAAATACTGGATGTTAACTTCATAGTGAAAGATACAGATACAGTGTGAGGAACTTTTGTTGTCATCCTAATTTGTTTTCAAGCACAATGGTTTTCCAAGGAACATATTGCAACTAAAAGTAAAACACATACTTAACAGTCAAACCTGTTTATAGTAACCACTTGAGAGACTTACAGAAAATGGTTGCAGGACATAATTGGTCAATGTAGACAGGATTCTTAATGCTTGTGTCAATGGGAAAAATAATCTACGGGACCACCATATATAAAGTGGCCACAATGGCCATGTTGTCCTTATGTAGAGGTGGTGACTAGTACAGGTTTGACTGTACATGTATTGCAAAATTGCTTAAAATTAATGAATTGCATGTTACTTGTCTACTGTGTTAACCAAAGGTACTGTCATGTTATGATAAACTAGAAAAATGATACTTTTGCTAGAAGTTTAAAAAAGGCTACAAATGTGTTCAAAATCCTTGCCATAAGTATGTTTCACTATTCTAAAATCGACATTTTCTCAAATATTTTCAATGCATCTACACAGCTACTGAGAGGGGGAAATATGTACCACACACTTACAGCTGATAGGAGGGTCTTAAGGGGGGTACCGGGAGGAAACAGACCCTGGGGTTATGTATGGTAGAAATCATGGTAGATTACCAGCAAACCCCATTCCCACCCACAAGGAGGGAAGGGGTTGGCAGGTATGCTGACCAGATCAAACAAGAAGAAGTATAACAAAACAAACACTGAATCAAACTATTTCACACAAAAATAAAGAAGTAACTGATTAAAATGCGTACATATTCTTTTTCGATGGGAAAAACACTAGAGAGCTAAAATATCTAAGCCAGGCTTTCAAAGGAATAAAAGATTATAATCTGCAGTTTAAATACAAGCTGCTAGGGAGCACTTCTTCACTAGGTCAATATGTATCAAGTACAGTATGACAATTTCATTCAATCCAATCTTTATCCCCATTAACTACAAGAGGGAGGCTTTTGTAATGATCGTCCATACTTTGAAAGTACACTAGCCAGCCTTACCAGTTTCTTGTCCATCTTAGCCTTGATATCTCTGCCCAGGGTGAAGAAGGCCTGAAAAAAAAACAAAGTTGTGCAGTTAGCAGTAGACTGGTCCAAAATCGCATACAAAAATGAGTTCTGGTCCAAACCATTTGCACATAGGGGGGCCTTTGGAAATAACCTTGTCAGTTGTCTCATATTCACTTTGATACCAACAGAATGAGATAGTTATAACCTTCCTCTTTTAACTTTCACAGTAAATATGGTCTCCAACCGATGTTCTGATACATGGTCTCTAACTGAAGTTCTGGTTGTACAGAAGGAAGAAAAGTACAGATTTCTCACCTCTTCTACGTTGATGCTGCTCTTTGCACTGGTCTCCATAAACTTCACACCGTACTCGATGGCGAGCTGTGTTGATGGAAGGAAAACAGCATGTTTCATTATGTAGCAACTGAGTTTGAGAAAATATGATGAGAAAATTCTAAGACTTCCTGTAGATTAAGATTATGGGCCAACAAGTGCCCTGGTATGGTCAGTGGTCTTACTGAATTGTCCAGTTTTCGCAGAATCTGTTCCCAAAGGTTAGAGTGTGCAAGTTGAAAGTATGAAAGCTCACACAGTCCTCACAATGGCATGGTAAAAGGTTAAACATTTGAAAGTTTGATCCCTGTTACAATGCTTCCTAGAAATATTTGATCCCTGAAATAATACTGGATGTAAGAACCAAATGTTTTCAAGGGGACGGGTGCCAGACTTTTCTGCAGAGAAGCTAGGCTCTACCAGCCTCCGCGGGTCGTTGGGAAAATAGTAGAAATTAGCCAAATAGAGTCAATTGTATGAAGGGAGTCGGCTATGGAGAGAGGGTCAATGTGCCTGCGAATGTAACCCTCCATGGCCAAAGTCCCCCGGCAAATGTTCTCCTTATAGCCGGCGCGGTTTGTCTGGTAGAGACTACAGAGAAGCCATCAGAGGAGCTAGAAGTTCAACTTCAACTTCGGTTACCCCCAAATAACCCCGCTAGGGGCAAAGTAGGGGGGAGGAGCTCCCAGGCTCCAGCCTGGCGCGGAATGACTCAACGCTAGGAGCCGTAACAACCGCGCCAGGCTGGGCGTTCCACTCGGGGATTGTGCGGGGGAAGTATGAATATCTGTCCGGGCGTAAAGTGGTTGAAATTTGAGCGTGTGGCTCCCCGCGGTTAGAATAGGATGGATTCTATTTTACCTACAATATTCCTGTTGGAAAAAAAGAGCTGCTTACCTTCTCGCCTCTGTCGCGGGACACCTGCCGTCTGTCTTCCATGTCGCACTTGTTCCCCAGGATCATCTTCTCCACGTCAGCTGAGGCATGCTGGGAAAGCAACAAACAATACCCATCAGTCATTGCAAGAGGTTTCATTAGATAGGAATACAATCATTTGTGGGGGTCATGTGGCGTAACGGCAGGGTTTCCGGCCAAGAACCCAAGTGTCCCGGGTTCGAATCCCTGACGCCACCGATCTTGTGCCATTGAGAAAAAGGCACTTTACATGACTTTCCTTCTCCAGCTAAGTGTAAAAAATGGCTACATTATGTGTGTGGGTCACGACATCAGCAATAGCTGCCTGTGTCACACGTGTATTGCACAATTCCAATAAAATCCAAATCCAAAAATACAATCATGTAGCTTTTTCTTTCATGAACTGAACCAAAACCCCTTTGGAAAATCTGTGAATGGAACAACTGACACATTAATCTAACCAGTGGGTTTCAAAAGGTGTTCAATAGCACCAAACATTTCTGAAAACATGTTGCTTACTGCCTACCTGCTTACGTGCACAGGCCAGAAACTGGCCCCTTGCTTTCCAGGTGGATCCTCATGTTAATACATGAAAATAAAACCTTTTTCAAGTTTTATCAAATTGAATAGTCCTTGCAAAAACGGAATTTTCTTGGCTAAGTCATGCAGTATATCACTTTTCATAGACAGAGCAGATACCCCATTGTTTCAATTGTATAACTAAGCATTGATTGTATGACTATGAATTGTATTATCTCTTTGCAGAAATCCAAGGGGAATGTAACAAAATGTTGTTACGTTATAAAAAATTCAAGAGCATAATTAGGAAACAAAAGTTGCTCAGGTCTCTATCAAATGTCTCCACTCGTGAGACGGAAACGGCTGTCATCTTTCAAACCATCCTTGACTTCCTTCTAAAATGGAATTCTTGGCTATAGTCCAAAACTTTCCCTTGTCTTACATATATGGTGTAGACATGGCAAAAACCAATGGGCCATTCTGATACAGCTACATGTAGGTGTAGATGACCTAAAAACTCTTCTACTAGAAACTTCTTTTTAAACACCAGACTACAAGTTACATTATAAATACATATAAATATGTACAGATAATACTTACTCTTAAATAAAGGAATAATTCTAAACATGGGTTTATGTTCACTTTAAAAGGAAAGGATGTTTGGTGAAAAATATCTTTTAACATAGCTACTTCTAGTACTAGCCTTGTAGCCTGATTGAATCATGCTTATGGCTTATAGCAGCTGCTCAACACCGCTCATGACAACAGCCTTATATAGCAGAGGTTGCGTTACACAGACTACAACCTACATGTTCTTGCTATCAAACACAAAGCAAGGCTGTATTGTAATATTACATAATTGTATATACAATGTTATATATTGGTGCGTACCTCCTCGATATTGCGGATCCAGTTCTTGATGTTCTCGAAGGACTTCTCGTTGGTGATGTCGTACACAAGCATGATTCCCTGTCAACAAACAAGTGGCAGTTAGAATGGACATGTCAATGTTGGTGTGAATGTTCATGTTACAATTGTGCTGCTATTCTCACCATGGTTCCCCTGTAGTAAGTGTGTGAATGTGAGTGTTGTGAATGTGCTGCCATACTTACCATGGCTCCCCTGTACATGTGTGTGTGACTGTGAATGTGCATGTTGTGAATGTGGTGCTATACTCACCATGGCTCCCCTGTAGTAAGCTATGTTGATGTATGAATGTGCATGCTGTGAATGCGGTACTATACTCACCATGGCTCCCCTGTAGTAAGCTGTGGTGATGTGTGAATGTGCATGTTGTGAATGTGGTGCTATACTCACCATGGCTCCCCTGTAGTAAGCTATGTTGATGTATGAATGTTCATGTTGTGAATGCGATGCTATACTCACCATGGCTCCCCTGTAGTAAGCTGTGTTGATGTATGAATGTTCATGTTGTGAATGCGGTGCTATACTCACCATGGCTCCCCTGTAGTAAGCTACATGTTGATGTATGAATGTTCATGTTGTGAATGTGGTGCTACACTCACCATGGCTCCCCTGTAGTAAGATGTGTTGATGTGTGAATGTGCATGTTGTGAATGCGGTGCTATACTCACCATGGCTCCCCTGTAGTAAGATGTGTTGATGTGTGAATGTGCATGTTGTGAATGCGGTGCTATACTCACCATGGCTCCCCTGTAGTAAGCTGTGGTAATGTGCGAATGTGCATAATGTGAATGCGGTGCTATACTCACCATAGCTCCCCTGTAGTAAGCTGTGGTGATGGTGCGGAACCTCTCCTGGCCGGCGGTGTCCCTACAAAAAGAAATTTCGCTTTGAGTTTGATATTTCCTTATTTCCCTCCCATAACATAAGGGGTCAGTCTTTGGGGACAGCTGACTAGACGTCCACGGACTTCTGTAAATGCAGAAATGTTCATGGTGGTTTTCTGTTCACGGTTTTCGCAGTGAAATCTTCAGTGCGAAGTTAATACCACCGCAAAACTTTTTGCCCACCTATTGTTTTAAACACGACCTTTTCATTCCATTTTCTCCCTGCTGCGAAATAAAAACCATGCGAACTTAAATACATTTACAGTGTAGCACACTAATTTCAGGTAGGGGGCATCAACCTGTGATGCTGCAGTAATGAAAAATACTGTTATGGGGTCCAAGACTGCCATGTTTTTTTTGGGACTCAACACCTGCATGTACTACCAACATGCTAAAAATGCAAACCGATCAAAAGGTTCTTAACTTATAGTTGCGAACACATAACATAAATACGTATACATACATAATTCTTACCCAAATGAAACACAACAAAAACAGGATTTTTAGATCAACCCCGATTGTTGTCACACTTGTGAACCAGCAGAAGTTGCATCTTTTCCAGTCTTACCATATTTGTAGCTTGATCTTCTTCCCGTCTAGGTCTATAGTTCTAATCTTGAAGTCAATACCTGCAGAAAAGAAAGAAAAACAGAATTGGTCAGGGATAGCAAAGTTTTCTAACTTTTTCACAAGAAATCAAAAGTTGAAAGAGAGTCTTGAAAAAATGTACAAATCAAAAAGATATGTGGTATGATGGTATACAGAAAACTGAAGAAGAGGGTTCAATGATTCCCCCAAACATAGAACAGTACAACAGTACAATGATTTGATGTGATTCTGAGCAAAATTTTCCATTATGATTAGGAAGTAATTAATCTTTTGGATATGGAATAAACATGAAAATTCAAAATATTCTAAAAATCTAATACCTCAATGGTACTAGTTTTGCTTGCTACATACATAAAAATGGTATATACATGATCATCCATGTATAACCTGTCAACCATTATGCAAAACATAGGTATTGTCTGTGCCATAAACAAAACAAACTTCCTCATTATCAAGGAAGTCTTTCTAAACGAACAACCGAAACAATGATGATACAACAGTTTTTCCCCCCTTTGGCTCCTCTATTTCCTGTTTACGATAAATGCTTAAGGCAAAAATGTTAGCGTTGCAACCTCAGTAATCAAGTTTCTTTGTGAAGAAAAACATTGTAATGCTCAAGAAATATCTGTTACATCATCAAAGTATAGCTTTCATTGTACATGTATTCCATGCATGTTTACCAGGGCTGTCTGTCGGTCCCATGCTGTTAATGAATGTTTGAATGTTTTTCTGGCCCCAGGAATTTGTTGTGCATGACTGCTAAGGCATGATAACAAATAGACAATCCTAACACAAGATAGTCTGGAAACCAGTCTGTTTCCAGGGCTTACACAGACCAGCTCCTTGGCTTTAGGGCCAACATGCCCCGCAAAGGAATCTTACAACAGCCCCTTGACAGGCCTCGAAATTAACCATGTCCCGTGTCCCGAGGACAGTAGAAATTGGGTTCGGGACAATTCAACTTACGTTTCGGGACTATTTCGGGACAATCAGAAAATTCTGAGTCAGTCCCCGTCATGGAGGAACTCGATTCAGCGGAAGATTTTGCGGTAAAGATGTTCCCATTTCCATTGGGAAATGTTTATTAAATAGTTCCATCCGTAGTCAACCTGTTAAGTTGTGCCTAAAAACACCAAAAAAGCAATAAAAACTCCCGCGATTTCGGCCATTTGGCGAAGAATAGAAATAAACACCGGCCATCTTGAAATTTTAGCGAACTCTCGCTAAATCTCGCAATAACACGCGAGAACGACACAACGCCCTCTAACGAGAATTTGTGAAACTGCAGTTTCAAATGTCGATAGAGGGCCGATATTGCCCGACAATATGATAGATTAAATCCAGCATCGTGCTTTATTCTTTCTTGGGGCGAAATTAAGTACTTCTTTGTTATTTTTGCCATATTAGAAATTTTACTAAATTAGAAAAAGGTATTGATTTCTTAAAAACGTATATATTGTATGTTGGAATTCTTCACTGTTTGAGGGCTTTTGTGTTTACTACTGACTGTATATAATTTTGCATGTATTATATTTTGCATGCAAAATGTTTGCCAACATGCAATTTTGTATGCAACTGAAAAAAATATATTTCTAACACACATATGCCATGGCTTGAGTTCAGGTTCAGACTTGAGTATAGGTTCTAAGCTGAACATGAACCTCTGGAACTTAATCCAGAACCCCCACTAAGTTCACATCTTTGGCCCTGGTTGGGACACTTCAGGACACTTTCGGGACAGTTGAAATCCACTCTCGGGACGATTCAGGGACAATAGGGAAAAAAGTTAATTTCGACGCCTGCCTTGAGTTAGACAGGGTCACCCTGAGAAATTTAGGGGTTGTTTAAAAATTTCCTTGGGGGCATGCAGGCCTAAGAGCCGGGGATCTAGCCTATATAGGCCCTGGAAACAGTCTGGCATCCAGGCCACTAACAGGAAGGCTGGCTAAGCCTGTGATTGACTACATGTACTTACACAGCTTACACAACTACACTGTGTTTACTGGTTCAAGGCAAGTCAAAGTCATGTAAATTTAGCTGACGATGTGACGCAGACATGCCATCTGAAAGTTGTTGATAGATCTATTCGGAGTATTCCTCTCCTTTTTTGTTCTAATTTTTAAAGGACTCCTTTTGACATGAATACAGATCTCTTTATCTCTCTGATGAAATGCCACTACAGACTAGAAGCTCTGACACTGAGTTATAAAGTATGCCTCTATGAGAGCCCATTGTTTATTGACATAAAACATGGTTGTCTATCCACACGCTACAGACTTTGGGTACTAGTTTTGCAACGTCCGCAGACCTATTTTGTTTAGTAAACACCAAAGAGCACGTCACCTCTGTTTTCATGGTACACTTTTGAGCAAAAGCGGAGGAACAATGGTAAACATACGCCCCCAGTACAACTGCGAAAAATGTGCCCCGTGATAATGATTCTTATGTGTTAACCTGCATTTGTTTGAAAAACTAATGATCTTTAGACCCCTTGCAGCCTTGGGAATAGGTCAATTCGTATATCAATTCCGTAGTATAAATTACTTTGGACAAACATATCCCAGTGTCATGATTTTGTGGTGAAGTCACTGTGATAATAAAACCGCCGCAAAGGTTTCAAGATAAACAGTACACTGACTGCACCACTGAGTGCATGTACTCCATTCCTCACCATGATTTTTACATATAGAGTGTTCCTGAGAAAAGGAAATACCCAAAACGGCAACAAAGACTCCCTCTAGCAACTCTTTAGCCAAACCTTTTAAGAAAAAACACCCTGGGGGAAAGCTTTTCTCCTTATAAAGGTTAAGGCAGAGAAAGAACTAACGGATCTGTTACTTAAAGTTTGGGTGGGGCAAGACTGAAATGGCAAAGGTAACATGTTACATTATTAGGGCATTGACCTTTGGACTTCATGTACATAAGCTTATTGCAACGGTACAAACGGTAACAGCCTGGCTTTGAATGTACACAATTGTACTGATCGCAAGATTGCAACAGTAAACAAATGACTCATCTTTAACTGAAAACTATATGTTTGGATATTCCAATAAAGTTAACAATGCAAGAAAGCAACTGTTACATAATGCTAATACATTATACATATCATGCACTGAGTGCATCACATAAAAATCAATACATAATGAATACAATCAATATTACAAAGTTGAAGAACTCAATAATTAAAGACTGTATCTTGCTAACACTGGTCTAAGGTTTCATCTATTTCAAATCAATCTGAGTTGAGCTGCTTAGCAAAATTATGTTTAACAATTTAACATGTTGAAAAAACAGTTGAAGTTACATGTTGTAACAAGTCTTTCTCTTTGATTTTAGTGTGTCTTTTAATCAATAAAGAAAACAAGTGTTTTGATTTACACACACCTACATTGTATGCAAATAGTCCATTGACTTTTGACCTTTTAAGTCCAATTACAAGTCATAATTTTACCTCAGGAATTTGCTCAACAGATTTGATAATTGTTGATTCAAATGTTGATTATTCTTTCTACAGCGGGGTTTAACTTTGTATTAAACCAAAAGATATAAAGCTAACGATTTCTTTTAAAAAAGGGATACTAAAACCTGGACCGAGCGGAAGAAAATTTGGGTTTGTGAAAATGGGGGAGGGGGGCGGTTTGACAAACCGGAAGACTCGTGACTTGGGGGTAGTTTTACCGCGTTTCTTTGATCGATTGTTCCAGCAAACTTGTCCCTCAGAAATCCCTTATAACGACATGTTAGGAACAGATCTGTCGAGAAATAGTTTAAGGAACAAAACAAAGTTCTTCCCAACACGACTTACAAGCGAGCACACCCTATCATGAAAATGACATCACTAGTACGATTTCTAGTCAGTTGACTTGAGTTGATAAAACGTTACAAACAACGCACAAAAATCGTCAACGCATCGTAAATTTCCCCACTCACCAATTGTAGAGATAAATGTGGAATTGAAGGCATCTTCTGAGAATCTAAAGAGGACACACGTCTTGCCTACGCCGGAATCTCCTATCAAAAGCAACTTGAAGAGAAAGTCGTACGTCTTCGCCATTTTTGTCCGTGTGTCGCCGGCGAGTATGTAAATGAGATGACGTAATATATCAGCAGGTCTCTATCCTTCAGTTTAGAAAGTAACCGCCAGGCGGCGTTTCTGATATGTGACGTTACTTCTCCGTCCAAATTATAGAATCATTTTTACACAGAATAACGTTCACGCATGTGCAAACTAGCTCCTGCTGGGTTTGTACGTCATTTTGCGACATTTTGAATGTCTTTCTTGTAGTGCGCCTTTGTCTGTCGGCCACTGTTCAATGACAAAGTCAGCTTAATAAAAGGTAAATCAAGAAAAGAGAAGAAAGAAGGGTGACATAACTGACTTTAATTAGGTTTAAAAATGTGAACAGTTAGCCTTGCGTTTTAGTTTGTGCTTTAGTGCTTCCATTGTGGTCAATTTTTCAACCATGGGCTCATATGCACAACAGAAACTAAAAGAAAATCGGTGCTGTAAAAACTTGAAAAAGCTCTCAGTGCAAATCACAGAGAATATCATTGAACGTTTATGTTAGTATGGACATGGCCGTTAGGAAGGGCAAACAATGCTGACAATACATGCAATAAGTCACACGAATAGCCAATACTCGGTTCAGAGTGCGCCTGGGCTGATTTCAAAATTCAAATGTGCTACAGCGAAAGCTCAATGCTGTCCATCAAACCATGGGAGCAAGTTTTACCAAATTTACATGGACTTCTTCCTATTTCAGACTCGCAAAACCTATTCTTGATGTGTAAAAATGGAGCGTTGGTCCCTACGAGGTTCGAACTCGTGACCTTCTGCGTGTAAAGCAGACGTGATAACCACTACACCAAGGAACCGTTCTTGCCACTTCCGGGAAAATATCTAATAATATACCAACAGCCACCGACCTTGACACAAGAATGATACTTTCTTCGAATTCTATAGATAACAACCATCTTACTTAGCATTCAAGAGTTTAGAGTTTAGTTAAAATGAAAGATTCGTGGAAAAAAGAGTAATTTTTCGGGATATTAAGTCTTTCCAGAGTCCCTTGAATTCCATTTTGGGAAACCCCAGTTTAGCAATGTAGTCACGTGACTCATCCTTTTCGGCCGACGTGAGAAAGTCTGCCAACATGCCCGTGAGTTTGCCTCCCGAATTATGCCATAAAACTGCTTATTAAGACAGTTTTGGCGATTTTTATACATTTGGTCTTGCAGATAAAGGTATCAGGCTCGAAAATCCGAGGGAAATGAGTCTAAAGATGTCGAAACGACGGCTAAGTGTAAAGTGGAATGCTAGCAGCGAGTTTGCACATGTTTTTTGGCTAAGCAAAATGGCTGCCATTTCATGTCGACGTTTTTAGTGACAACGTTTCTATTCCAAATGCCGCCAGATTCCATGTATCAGACTTCTATATAGCGATTATGAGTTTATATGATGTTTATATTCTAGGCGAAGTGTCCTGTTTTTAGCTGTCACGGTATAATTTTGCAGAAAACCCCTTCGTTGTGTAAGGTTTAAGTATACCCAAAATGGCGGCTTGTTTACATGCATGTGGAGAAATCATGGAAAATATGACCAAAGTTCAGGCCAAACATATATCCGTTATTTCAGTCAGTAGCTTTTTAAACTGAAATATAGTTTATTATATTCCTACTATGTAAAGTCTTGGGTTTCACTTTGATTGATGGTAGGACTCACAGTGACTCATCTTATAGAAACCTACTTTTTGTTACTTAATTGAAAGTTGCATCACAGTATGCAACAACAATTCCTTATAACTGAAAATAGGAATTGTGCAACAGCAGTTGAAGTAATTTCCTTTGGATTTCAACGACAGGCGTTTTTCTCCTCAGTGAAAATTTTGTGATAATCATGCCAGTAGGAAATACCTTTTTTTTTCACATTTCAGCATACAGTTATGAGAATGCAGATAACTAGATGATATTTGTATGCAACAGCATAGAGGTAAGGTAAAGTTTAAGTGCAAGCCTTGCATTCTGAAGGCCCAAGGGCTGTAGAAATGCGAAGTTGGGCACTACCCAGTACATCTAAAAGGTGTAGGAACTTCCGAAGGATTTTTCCAACTTTCTAATCAAACAATGTTTTTTTTTCTTGCTTTCACAGTTGGCAAAGGACTTACTGCATCCCTCTCCAGAGGAGGAGAAGAGGAAACATAAGAAGAAGAGGCTGGTTCAGAGCCCCAATAGCTACTTCATGGACGTCAAATGTCCTGGTGAGTAGCTCACTCGACGGCTGCTTTTGGATTCTAGCAAGTAGTGGCCTAGTTAATCCATGGCCCAACGTGTATTGTAAAGGCATTGTAGCCATGGTACTTGGTAGCATCTAAGTGAGTTTTCAATGGGCTCCCCTTGAATGCTTGCTCACAAACTGAGCATGGGGAAAACTGTCTAGGATGGTACCCAGACTGAGCTTCGATTAAATTGTTGAACTAAATCCTATCTTAGTGTCTGCCCTGAATTTGTTGTACAGTTGAGAGCTAGGCAACCAAGAACTATATTATATTTTGAAAAAGCACAACTTGTGTAGTAGATTATAAATGATAACCCATATCATATTATCTCATTCAATGTAAATCAAGCAACTAGATAGATTCTCTAAAAGAGCCCGACATTTCAGATACAGTGTTCTCGCCAGGCCTTTTCAGCATAGGGGCCCCCTATGCTGTGATTTGGACCCCCTATGCTGTGATCTGGACCCCTATGCTGTGTTTCAACCAGCATAGGGGTGTTTCTTTCTGGGATAAACCTTGTGACCTTCATGAATCTTATAAAAAGCTCATATTTGGCTTTAGAATGAGGCTGTGACAGAGGAAAAACTCTACTTCGCAAAATTTATCCCTCAAAATGCATGAAATAATGTCTCATTGGGTCATGAATTTACAAATTTTCCGGGGGAATATGCCGGACTCCCTACTCTGGTCATGTCTTCAGCACTCCACGCGTGACTTGCACCGCTAAAGTTGGCCTTCTGTACCTGACCCCTATGCTGTGAAAAAATTCTAGTGAGAACACTGAGATAGCATCCGCTATCTTTCATAACCTGTTCTCAGTCACCGATGAAAGATGGTGGATGATATCTGAAACAGAAACATCCGACTCTTCAGCGAATTTATCCAGTAGCTTGATTTATTTTGTATTTTGTGATATACCAAGGCAGGTACAGTTTGTAGACAAACTAAACCAAACCGACGTTGGCACCCAGAACCTCCTGGCTCTGCCACAGTGGCGTACGGGAGCTCAGCGCTTGTTTACGAGCGCCGTGAGGCAAGTTCCCCTTCCACGTCGTCGGAGAGTAAGTCCGTCCCCGGTGCGTCCGCGTGCTGGTGTGGACGGAGCCTCGCATATCCGTGCTGCTTCCCAGAGTCTTTCTGACATTGACTGGGGGGACTGACCATGCAAGGAACACTACATTTACTGCAAAAGTGTCTTGAGACAGTAGTATTGATGGGCAGTTATTGCAGTAATTGTACTTACCTTATTACAGTGATTCTCGAGCTTGAACTGAAATTCTTTTATCAAACTTTTGCTTGTACCACATTTATAAGCTAGTTGATGTTGTGGGCTAGTTGACTTACAAAATGTTATTGCTTCAGAATTGATTACATAATCATCTTGGAGAACACAAAATTTCTTTTATAGATGGAGGGTTTAATTGAATAGTGTGAAGTATGATGTTAGAAACCAGAGTGTCAGTGGTGTAATATGTGCTGTACTTGTATTTCAGGTTGTTATAAGATCACCACAGTTTTCAGCCATGCCCAGACAGTAGTTCTGTGTGTGAAGTACTGATGTTAGAAACCAGAGTGTCAGTGGTGTAATATGTGCTGTACTTGTATTTCAGGTTGTTATAAGATCACCACAGTTTTCAGCCATGCCCAGACAGTAGTTCTGTGTGTGAAGTACTGATGTTAGAAACCAGAGTGTCAGTGGTGTGATATGTGCTGTACTTGTATTTCAGGTTGTTATAAGATCACCACAGTTTTCAGCCATGCCCAGACAGTAGTTCTGTGTGTGGGGTGTTCCACAGTGCTGTGTCAGCCGACAGGGGGCAGGGCTAGGCTTACAGAAGGTGAGGCTTAGGGTTACACCATTTGGTCAAAACTTACAAAGAGCAACTATCATCAGCATATCTTCAAAACTCACTCTTATAAAAGCAACTAGCATCAGCATTTGTTCAAAACTTACTTTTACAAAAAGCAGCCATCAGCGTTTGTTAAAAATTGGCCAATATCAAGTGATAAAACAGGAGTTTCTGTAGCACTGTTCACATGGCTATGGAACCATTCATTGACCCCATTGCTGGGGACAACCAACATCTGTTCTGTTCTATGTTGTCATGCTAATGAGCGGCCCATAGTACCTCATACCTCCCAGCATGCGATGGGATCCATGAAAAAGTATAAACATACATGTACCTTACTTGTACTTCTCCTTGGATGGATGTCCATCACTCCATATTTGTATTTACTTCTCCAATACACAAGAAAACTGCATCAGGGGAACTGACAATATTGAAAAGAAAACTTTTGCAGCAAGAGTCCTGATGTTGTTGTTTTTTGATTCGCTCCTTAGGCTGCTCGTTCAGACGGAAGCAGCACTAGAGCTGAAGTTAGAAGCGGAGACAGCCGGCCACCATCCTGTTCACGGCAGCAGACACGACAGCTGAAGCGAGAGGCAAAGCCACGTCCTGGCGCCATCCCCCGCCTTTAAACACGCCCGAGAATGGCTCTACCATGGACGTGTGCCTTGAACTTAGTGTTCAACAGATTTATCTACTCATCAAGTTACCTGCAAAATCTGCATTAAGTCGTTGATCTCCTCTTAGTGTATTGCTTGTAAACAAGTTGGTGGCAATTAAAATCCTATCTCAAGCAGACTTGTAGTTTTTCATCTTTGTTAAGTTAAGCAATAATACTCAGGGTATGCTTTTTTGAACTTTATTTGTAAAAGGTTTGCAGTTGTGGTGTAAAGATTCTATCAGATTTATTATCCATTGTTCCCAGTCTTGCGAGTGTTAGACATCATGGCACATAAATGTAGTGGTTACATCAATTGTAGCCTGGAGTCCCTCCTTCTTAGCTTAAGTCCGCTACCCAAGCTTTTGGCTTGGGTAGCGGCCTAATGCTAAGAAGGCTGGACTCCAGGCTGACATCAATCAATGTGGCAGTGTGCAGTTAATAATAATAATAATAATATCAGGTGTATTTGCAGCCAGTGCCACAGGCAGGTACCCAATGTGTAGGGTAATGAGGCTGTATGAACGTTTTAAACTTTGAAAGCAATTCCAAATATCACGTCAGGACATATGATGGGGATGTAATAGAATAGTTCATATGAGGTTTGACATCCAATGTGTTACGCCCAATGGCAGTTACTATAAATGGTGGGTTTTATTTCTAGGTAGGGAGAAATAGAGTTTTCGTGGTGGTTTTAAGTTCGCATTTGAAGCGTGACAACTGTAGCGCTACAGTCATAGGTGGGCAAAAGTTTCATGTGGTAAGTTAACGAACATTTCTGCATTTACAGTATATATCACCTATGTAGATACAGTTGCCTATGATACAAATGTGCCCTATATGGCCTGTATCTCGGAGGTGTCACCCTTATATAGAAGCAGAGCCCCAAGGTAGCAAAGGCAGCTGAGTATTTTGAACCCCATGTTGATGAGAACAAAGTCTCTGGCCACGGTGTTTCCCTGGTACCTCAGACAGGACCCGCTAGTTCTGCAGTCCGTGTTCCACAGCAGGCACCACCGGTCTATCAGCGCTCCTACTGCCGGGATCACGCCTAACACTGCTCAGAAAAGGGATAGGAAAGATGAGCTGCTTACTTTGTCGAGTAACAGCTCGAAATTCAGTTTTGGAAAAAGGCGCACTGGTGCACCCAACAAAAAAAATTAGGTGCACAGAAAGAGTTTTGGGTGCACCACATAAGATTAAGTTGTTAATCTTAATAACTTGAATGAGGTGCACATGCACCCACTATTTCGGGCCCTGAGTGATATGATATGCTACAAATCCCCGTCACGCTTGTTAAATTTCTGGGACAGCTGTAGATATGTTGTGCAGAATAAGCCTGTTCACGTTTAAGTTGTGCGCTTGTTGACAGTTCTTAGACCATGCTTAATATATGTCCAGACATGTGATGATGTCTCAGGGGCCATCAAATTTGACATTACTAGTACATGTATCTATACTGAGAAAGTCTTAGTAATATTTGCAAAGTAATGAAATGTAGTACGTACTTGTTAGCAGTTTGCCTGTCTCTGAAATGGCCACTGTGACGCTCTTAAACTCTTCCTCTGTCAACCTTTATGGACAAAACAGAATTTGTTGTAAGTCGTCAATAGTTTCAGGCTTTCCTAAGAAAATAGGGTTAGGGTTCTTTCCAACACAACGTTAAATCAAGTTTACGTTTGGGACCACATCCTTGCTGAAACACTACCAAGCTGCAAGGAGTGGTACGGCCATTCAGACCCTGATGAAGGTAGCTGAGGGGGCTGTGTTGAAAAGGACACTATTTTTCTGAGCTTGTAACTGTTTTCATAAAGATTATGATTCGAAGATAAGCTGAGAGCATCAGAGAACTAAGTACCCTATTTTAGAACAAATGACAAGATAATTACCAGGTAACAAAAGTGTTAACTACTATGCAACACATGAATCCGCCAAGTTGGTAGATAAATGGATAATCCCGTTCTTTGTTGCACAGCCAAACGTTTATCTGTCAACGTTTCCGTAGTCTTTCTGCTACCTTATCGATGCAATAATGACCGGTTCTACTCCCCACCGGTAGGTGGCGCTGCAGTTATGAGAAGATTTCGGTCCCAACCGCGACTAAGCTTGTACTATATTGCCCACCATCATGGTCAAAGCTTATACGTTTGGGACCGCATTATTCTTACTTCAGCGCTAGCGCCACCAAGCAGTGCCATGGGAACTAGACACGACCATGGGAAGGTAGCATATGAATCCTTTTGATTGTGCAACAAAGAACTGTATTGACTATATGCATAGCTCTTGAAGTTGATATTTTTGCGAAAGGTATATACCTCATCAGAACAACAGCACTGGGGCTCTTGGTGAGGGCCAAGCCGACCGCCAGAAGCGTGTAGAAAGTCGCAGCTACCGGAAGCTTCCAGGCTGGGCATGCGCCGGCCACGGGACACTCTCCCGGCGTAGCGGTACCGTTTCTTCCCACGCATGCGCAGTTGAGAAATCCCTACAGATAGGCGAAAGACGTGGCATGGTGGTCTTGTGGTTAGGATTGTTGACCATTCTTACGAAATATGCAATTAGAGCCTAAAAGTGTGGTAAGGCACATCTATAACGATCGAATACCAACAAGAAATAGATAACGCTCAAACAGGACTGATGACTTACGTCTAGGCCAGACTCGTTACATCCAGCATGGCACGGTGAAAAGTAGGATATCTGGTTCTCGCCGCAGACTGGTTGGTACATGTCGCGCGAGCAGTTGCAGTTTGAGTTGCAGGCGGTGATGAGGTTGACAGAACTGTAATCAGTAGATAGAGCTGTTGTACAAGTGTCATCTTTTAACAAACTTTAACTTGATCGGACACAAGATTACTGAAACTGGATTTTTGGCCGATTTTTAATTCACTGATGGAGTCTTTTTGTTCTTGCTGGCGGGGAGATTTTGTACAGTACATGTATTTGCCAGTTACAGGAGTGTACGTCTTGTAGCTGGTAAAATTTTCAGCATTTTATACCAGTCTTTACTACATTTCCAGCAACTCGAAATAGACAACAACCTGTTAGTCAGTAGCGTATCCACTCCCGCGAACGGCGCTGTCTCAGAACAATGGATCAGCATGCCGGGGTAGAGCCCGGAAGTCACCATCGTGGCGACCATGCAGAATATGATGGTTCCTCTGATTGACAGCCGCCTGGTGACGAACCCTCCTGTCAGAAACCCTGCTCCTCCCAGGGGAACCACCAGGCCGGCTGGGAAAATAGATTCAAGACAAGAGCATGTCTAGAACAGGAGGTATAAAAACCGGATGCTGCACTGCAGTACATAGGCAAGTCGCTACGAGGCCCAACATCTAACCTTGACCCGTGTGTGGGCAGGGACAGATGTGTTTACCTGTGTATGGATGGTGTTCAGCACCAGGGACAGCAGTTTTTACCTGTGTGAGTATGGTGTTTAGCACCAGGGACAGGAGTTTTTACCTGTGTGCGGATGGTGTTCAGCACCAGGGACAGGAGTGTTTACCTGTGTGTGGATGGTGTTCAGCACCAAGGACAGGTATGTTTACCTGTGTATGGATAGTCTTCAGCACCAGGGACTGGCCTGATTGCCGGTTTATAGATGGTTTACCAATGACGGTTTATAGATGGTTTACCAATGCAAGTTTTGTTCCTTTTATAAGTGCCCGTTACCTATGATGTAGGTGGCGTAGTCGACCTCAGAAAATAAGACCTCCAACAACTTGAAGGAGTAGCTGAGAGCGACTATGGGAAGAAGTGAGTCGATGGCTCCTGCGAGTAAGAGTATGGCTTTGACCGGGTCTGTCACGATGGTCTTCAGACCCTGTAGAAAGAACCGGGACTCCAGCTGCTCGGTTTCGTGCTCTTCAGCATCTAATTTGAAAATTACCAAGAAATCATTATCTAACAAAATATAGCTGATGCACATTGACCATAAAGGTTTGATTTGAGAATTAGCTATAGATGATAACAAATTTCCAATAAAAACATTCTGTAGATCCTCAAAACGAGTATGCTAAGATTATCCTGGATTGACTATATGCCTGTTCATGATTCAAACTGAGAATGCGCAGCGAGATGCATTATGGGAAAAGGTCAAGGTCCCCAAGTTCTTGTCTAGACCATGTTTAATTACTAGTCCATATCCAGACGTGTTTTGTTTATGTCTCAGAGGCTTTACCTTTTACATATTATCTACAATGCAACTCGCCGCGTATTCGCAGACAGAACCATGATTATACGTATCAGTTGTGCCTCCAACCCTTTTATATTCATAAAATATCATTCAAACATAAGGTTAAGGAATTTGCCGGACCGGTTTGTTTCTCTGGAAGAAGCGCCACCAGCGGCATCAGAATAAGCGCCAGAGCGGACCCAGCCACGTTGATCAGCCACCACGCACCCGTAGTGTTGGCACCTGGTGGGCCGGTCTCGCTAAAACACCAACAACAAGAAATCGAAGATCTGACACCTCCTTGAAATACTAGTAGTTTTCGTGAAATTCTTTTTTCTTCGTCTTAGTGAAATTCTCGCAGATTCTGTCTAATGCCGCCCCCCCCCCCCCAGCTCTCTTAAGATGCATATAGCAGGGAATCGAAGACAGGAAATGCGATAACCTATTCTGGGACATTTGACCTAACTTCCTGTTAGTTTCCCCAATTAACATGCCTATTCTGTGGTATTTGACCTAACTTACTGTTACTAGTAGTTTCCCCAACGTGCCTATGCTGCTACATTTGACCTAGCTTCCTGTTAGTATCCCCAACGTGCCTATTCTGGGACATTTGACCTAGCTTCCTGTTAGTATCCCCAACGTGCCTATGCTGCTACATTTGACCTAGCTTCCTGTTATTATCCCCAACGTGCCTATTCTGGGACATTTGACCTAGCTTCCTGTTAGTGTCCCCAACATGCCTGTCCGATGATGTGTAAACTAGTGTGCTGTGTAGGTCCTACCTTCCTGTGTCAAGATCAGCCGGAAGCTTCAGGAACTCTGAACTCAACAAAATCCCCAGAGCTGGTCCTAAGGAACTCGCACTGAAGTAGATCCCTGAATGACAGAAAACAATCATTTTATTCATTATACAAACTGCTGCCCAAACTACCCACGTTAAACCATTGTTTATCTTAATCTTCCATTGACCAATGAACATTGGATGTCTATCATGCCTGATTAACCACTAGTTCTACCACCTCTTAACTATACTTCCTATCACTCCTGCAAGTCTAACCTTTGTCGTGATATCCCCACTCACACCACGCCAATCTACTAGACTCTACCAGTCTCCACGGGTCGCTGGGAAAATAGTAGAAATTGGCCAAATAGAGTCAACTGTATGAAGGGAGTCGGCTATGGAGATAGGGTCAAATACTGCGGATGGGAATGTTATCCTCCATGGCCAAAGTCCCCCGGCAAATGTTCTCTCTATAGCCGACGCGGTTAGTCTGGTAGAGACTACCACTCTACTGACAGTATAATGATTCAAAATAACTACTATCACACAAACGTCCAGACACACCGAAAGCAAAACATCCATGCGCGGAGGCAAAACACTCACCAAGATAGGTTGAAGACCTTTGTGGACCAGCTACGTCGCCCAAGTACGCCACAGCCAGGGCGAACGCAGTAATACTGGAAAACCCCATCAGAGCCCTACCTGCGGCTTGCAAGAAGAAGGCAGTCCACACCCCGGCGGTAGGTTCGCCGTCACATGGTTGATGAGATCTAGAAGCGTTTCCCGAGCTCGAGCAAAGTTGTGGACTCTCTGCAGTTGAAACTGTAGAGCGTTGGTACGGTACAACAAACTCGGGGAGGATGTACAGCAGGGAACCGGCGATGATGCTGAAGAGACCGATGGCCAAGAAGAGCGGGCGCCGCCGCCGTCCCAGGCGGGTGACGGGCATGTAGATGACGACGGTTAGAACGACAATGCTTGCGAATAGGGCGCCAACCTGTGTTGTGGTGAAGCCAAACCTGTCACACAAAGAAGTTTTAATTAAGACCATAAATCTATAGTTTTCAAAACATCTTGATTTACCCTAACTAATGATGCGGTACGGTTACATTCGTGGTAGGTCGTCGTACGATTTTGCAATTGATGCCATTCGACTCTAATGTTGAGGCGCTGACAAAACCAACCGACGACAATGATCTACGACAACCTTTTGGGACATGGGTAACAAGACAGCTGAATTTGTTCGACACATGCACGACTATCCCCAAAATAACATCCCTTTGCGATGGTCCGACGAATGTGACCAGGCCCTAACTGGCAAATGGCATAGCAAACTGTATTCCGTTTCCTTCGTAAGAATTCAACAAGTGGGATTTGGAACTCAAATCAGCCTATGGTTCTAATATAAATCTCACCTTCGCTCCAGGACAGGTCCAACTATGGCAGGAGCGCCAGACGTCAGCATCGTCTGCACCATAAGGGCCCAGAAGAGAAGGAAGAGAGCCACTCCTGGCTTCGCCAAGAAACTTCCTGAAGCTTCTTTACTGTCTTTCAATCCAGTTCCCTCCCATGCCTCTGAAGTTGGAGAAGTTGGAGGCCTGTCCGCCTCCTGTTGGGTGGTTTTCATCATGAAGGAGACACTGATGCAGCACTAAAAAAGACAACAGAACGCCGCAGTGGCCTATCACACATATATACACACACAAGAATAACGGTTCTTGGTGGATGTCAATTTGCAGATATTGGCACTGTATGGCACACGACGCACCAAATCCGTAGTGGGTATTTTTTGGCACACATTTTGACAGATAAGCCGAAGCGTCGAAATGAACAAAAATCAGGGGTCGAACCTCTGCTTATAGAGTAAACACACTGCCCTATTGTAGCTGATAAACGATACAATTGTAGAAGTTCAGAAATAAATTTAAAAAAACTTATAAAAATGTATATAATTATCCATACACCATTTCAGCTTCCTACAATAACTAGAGAAGTGCGTCATTTCAATTTTTCTATTGAGTAGCCCTCGTAACTGGTAGTAACTTTGGAAATAGTTTGTGACCTCACCCAGAGACCGTAAACTATTTCCCAAGTTACTACCATTTACCAGGATCAACTTGAATTTTCGGCGTATTTTCAAAAAGGGTGTCGCCTGCAAAGTAATGATCAGAATGATTTCTGTTTTGATAGAAATCCATACGGTTCATAACTATGCCTCGACATTGGTGTTATGCCCCCTTTTTCTAGGCGAGGCTGCAAAAGTATTGAACACTCCCTACCTGACACAACAGCTTCAAGCCCGAAGAACACGGAGCTAGCTGCTACGTAGAGCTTGGAATTCGTACTGTGACCACCTCCAACAATTTTCCGGATGGACTGGCTTGTACTAAAGTTGCCTGGCATCTAGCAGTCCTTCAGCTTGCACCCAGGTTTATAATCGTCCAACACAAAGGATGGTTACAGATTGCTACGTAATAACCTGACCACGGTTGGATACCAGGAAAGAGGACTTATAGACCAGAGTAGGTGGTGTATGATTTATTTAGTTTGATGCCAGAATGATAATGCTTTGTCTGGCCGTTGTCTTGGAGAGATGCAATCTTATCTTATTATGGCCTGATTGCATTCGTCCTTCGATCGTCGTCGCGTCGTACGATCGCAAACTGAGGACATTCTTGGGTTAGTCTTGCATATGTCGTAGATCAATCAGCTCTCTTGTAACGGAAAATGCTGTCTTATATCTTTGTAGCTTTTTGATTCTGTTAAAGTCTGCTTGAAAATCCCACATGGCATACGACATCAAAATCGTACGACGAGCTGTTCGTTTGAGCTAGACATGGCGTCCTGAATTATCCTTGCATCAATTTATTTGCCTTTTAAGATTTTATATGTTTAAGAATCCAAGGCTTTAATGTTTTCCTTCAGAAAGGTATACCAAAAAGGGGGACAGAGATTGTATCTATGTTAAGCCGACGAAAGGTCGCATAAAACATGAAACGGCATAAAACGAGATGAAACGACACGAATACACGTGCTTTTTTCTTTGTTGCAGAAGCAATTGCAGCACACACATACATACAGGACTCAATGGTTCAATACCATGTATATATTCGGATGAATAATCGCAAATGGTAATTTTGTTGTTCTTCTTTTTACTCAACCAACCCCCCCCCCCACCATTTGTGATGGCTAGGGCTATGAAATTAAGTTAAGACATTCACAATAACTAAACATTTCACGGAGAAATGAGATCTTCGGGTATCTTGATTTAGTTCGGTCACTTTATCATACATTTTACATTACTCATTTATGTTATCCACGACATATTCATTCTTACGGCATCACTTACTTTCAGGGACATCGACAATAAAGCTTCTCGAGAGGCACTGGATCTACAATTTATCTAACTAGGTCTCTTCTCCCCGTGGGGTTTCCTGAGTCGTTCAATAGACCTTAATTGCGCGCCTCGTAAGCCATCTTCCCGCGGGTTGTTTACCGTTGCTACGTACCAGCAAAGCCAAAGCAGCGTACTCTTCAAGGATTATGTTCTCAAATGGACGGGCACTTTGATATTCCCTCTAGGGCCTGTGTGGTTTGGTTCAGCAATGTTCTGAAACTATGATCGTTTTTCAAACCAAATGGCAGGAAACTGTGCCAAAAATGAAATGATGAAAAACCTTTCATTCTGCTGAATATCTAGAAGAGAAGAAATGTATGTAGAAGAAACGAAAGTCAAAGAAACATGTTTCCTTTACATATCGTTGACCAATTAGATTGTAGGAGACCTGATCATCTGTCAGCTACGAAAATGATGAAGAACCTCTTATTCTGCTACAGAATCTAGAATACATTAAACTACATGTGTGCCAAATTTGGTGCTTTTAGACAAATTTTGTACAATTTTTCAGCTCTATGCCGCTGGACTAAAAAGCTAGGCTAAGCATGAGTTCGTTTTGATTTTAGACTAATTCGGTTCAATTTCAGCTCTATGCCGCTGGACTAAAAAGCTAGGCTTAGAATGAGTTCGTTTTGACTTTCCAGACCGCTATATCATTAATGCGCACTGCGCGCAGCTGTCAGGCGAAATTAACGACATGAATCCTGGTTATTTGGAACAGTTGCACAGATCGTCCATCTTACTTTCCGAGGGGAAAAGTGCAATGAACTCAAATATTCATCCAAGCAATTGCCGTTTTATGAACCGGTGCCCCAAAGGCTCATTAATGCCACACGCGCTCCATTGGTCAATTCAAGGTTGTGATTTCATCATCTCCTGGACGCGACAGGATTCTCTAATTTACGGGAAGGGATTTGTCCAGAAATAGAATAGAGAATAGACACTTCACGAAAGATTATTCTTAACTGCTTTAGGATAGGCACAGAATTGGGTGACGGTAAACTTGTTTGAATCAGCAAAACGTGTACGTGGCCATGTTTGATGCCTTCTACCCGAAGGGGGGGGGGGTGGTAGTTTACGCGAAATAGTAACGTTGGGAAAACCAAGGGAAAACAATAAATGTTCCTATATTTTATTGTACGACAAATGTAAGACAGCAAGTTGTCTTGGGACAGTCGTAAATGTGTCGTACAAAATTCAGCTGCCTTGTGAGTCGTGACGGAAAGGTTTCCATGGATCCTCGTCTTTGGTTCTTCTTCTCTTAGCTTGGCTGAAAATCCTACCACAGAAATAAATCGTGAAAGATAATTACGTGACTGCACCATAATTGCTGGTGGTTAAAGTATGTTTTGTTCTGTTAAGCCCCCGTCACACATTCAGGACCTTCTCACGACTTTGCTCCCGACCACTCCCCGACCAAGGTCGGCGCAGGGTTGGGGGTAGCTAGGAATCCACCCTATTCTAACTCCAGTTTGCTCCTCTGATCACATCTAAGAAGAAGATGTCTTTCTTGAGTTTCAATTGTCAACATTAGTAGTCGGCTGGCGTAAGCGACTTTTAAGGACTAATATGATAGGCAACCTCGCCGAGCAATTCCCAACCACAGACGACCTTACTTACGACTATCTCCAAACTATGATCTCGAGAAGGTCGGGGGCCATGATAGGCTATGTGTGACAGGGGCTTCTAATCCCGTACATCATCGTTCTCCATGCTGTACACATACGTGTGTAGACAATGAAAGATCGTCTTTGTGACAAGAGGACGAACATTTATGATCGGTCATCTACTTGGCATGCTGAACCCTTATCTTGTCATGTATTGACGTAAATTGTGCGCATTTCTTGAAATCAGAATGTGAAGAATCCATACTGATGAACACTTGCTACGTCCACAGGTTATTAATAGAGATCAATGACGTATTAGATCTTAATCAATATTCTCTTCCGTGTCCTTTCGAACGATGGCCTAGATCGATGACAGGGGTTTATCACCGAATATTCAGGATTTAAAGATTTCCTTTGGCCCAGACATGATGGGTCACAGGGAGTGTTTGATAGTCTGGTATAAACGAGATTGCTGTATTAGATAGAGACCTTTTCTTTTCAAATCTGTATACTGTAAATTTACTTATTTTAGGGAGCGAGGTTTTCGCGGTGTTTTAAGTTCGCGGTCAAAACGATTCCATAGTACATTAGTAATATATAATACGTTGGGTACGCATATTTGCGGTGTCATGGATTCGCGGTGGAAATTAACGGCCACCGCGAAAATAAAACCACCGGGAATATTTCAAGAATTACAGTAATCTGGGTTGTGTCCATCTGTTGTCATGGTACCTTACATAATAACATTTTATTAAGTTCTTTCATCTAAGTATCTCTAAGTCAGTTCTTTTATTCAGAAGAGCAAAGCCTTAGAAACTAAATTGCTTCACCGTGAATATAGATGGAGATAGCGTTTTACTTTTACAATACATAAAAGCCTTTCCGAGGATAAGGAGTCAATACACGTGATCGTTTCCAATGGAAATGCTACAGACAATATCTGAATGAATATATCTAATGTTTTCGGTTGTGATTTATTATAAGCAGGTGGTCTAGCACTTCCATTTTGAAAGAATTTAGTTCCATGTTAGATCTGAAACAAGGCATACAACAATACAAAGCCCTAGTCTCTACAACCTTCTTAGGTGCTCCAAAAGAATGACAATCTGTCAAATAGGAAGGCGGATTTATCAGAGGAATGAGCCGTCCATAATGTTTACTTGTTGGCGCTAAGCAACTTATATCCGGCTCATTCCTCCGCTATATCATTCTCCCTATTTGGCCAATTTTGACTGTTTTTCAGCCACCCAGAAGACTGGTAGAGACTAGGAGTTTGGAATGTTATTTGTCGTGTTGTTTTCGTATTGGTATGCAACTGCGTTCTTAAAAAAGTATTGTTATGCCGCCTACTTATAATTAACAGTTAAGCAAAGCAATTAACTTAAATAAGATGTTTGTGAAGCATTTCCATGGGTTATATGTCAATGTTGAAGGCCCCGAGATATAAACAAAACACACCTGAATATGTGTCAAGCATGGTTAAGACAAGAACTGCTAATAAGCAAAACATTAGATAACTTTTTTAAAAGTCTGTGAAGCATTTCCGTATGGGTAATGCGTCAAAGTTTAAAGATAGCCCCGAGATGCAAACAAAACACGTCTGGAATAGTATCAAACATAGTCTAGGCAAGACCTGTTTACAAGTTCGGAGCCTTCACCTTTGACCTCACGCATGCGCAGTGAACCGAAAGCCGGCTTATTGCACATGTGAGGAAAATAGTTCCCTCTATTTTCGTGGAAAGGCTCTCATCGAAATGAACTCTGGACATTTTGTAGGCATGGTCTTTACAAGAACTATTTACAATTTCGGAGTCTTCACCTTTGACCTCACGCATGCGCACTGAACCAAAAACCGGCTTATTGCACATGTGAGAAAAATGACCCCTTCTATATTTTTGGAAAAAATGCTTTCATCTGGATAATGTTCTTGCGTTCCTTCGTCTCAGGTGCGGTTGTCTGCCCATACGTCAGGTCCAATCACCGCACACTAACCGTCTCTCATAACCGCAGCGTTGCAGAAAATTAAATCGGCCGACGGTCTAGATTGCATCGCAGCCTGCTCGGCACCTGCGGCCTTTCAAGATCCGTCCAACATTTCACGCGGGGGCGTCCCGTTTACAGCGTTAGATGAAGGCAATTTTCAGAAGCTCCAGAAAATTCAGACAGCAGTTCATATACATGTACAACAACTGTATTGATCAACTGTTTGACGTTGCTGCCGTCCTTTTGCGGATGATATTCGACACCGCAATCACACACAATCACTCAAATGCTATCGTCAAATCATCTAGCAGTTTTTCATCAAATAACACGGACAGATATGCGCGCATTTGATGTGCGGAAGAAGCATGTTTTTCAATCACAGGGACCCCAGAGTGGGAGTATAGAGCCGTAACTACCATGGGGGCGTTAAGAATACAGGAGACGCATAACTCCCGGGCACTCCATCGCTTGTAATTCAACTCCGTAATAATCGTCAGAAGCGGTGTTCGCTTTATGGATTTCTGGGACTGTCATATATGAATCTCTCTCTCTTCCTCTGGCTGTCCTGTTATGATAGTTATTCAGCACCATGGACAGGGGTGATTTCCAGTGTAATCGTTCACCAACACACATACAGGATTGATTACTGTAGCTTATTAAGTGCCAGTGTCTCTCTTTCTGATTGTCATATTGTTACCCCTGTGTTAGAGTAAATTTCGCCCAGCACTAAGGAGAGGTATCATTGTCAGTATAGTCTTGTACACCACATATTGGAAGGATCAACATGGGTTATTCAGTATCAGTATTTCTCTCTGTGGTTTTCCCATTGTTTAACCAGTATTACTGTGAATTTCATTGAGTATCAAGGACAGAAGTTATTTCAGTTTAGCTTTCACACTACATACAAGGCGAATCAATGTTGGTTATTCAATACCAGTGTCTCTCTCTCTGGTTACTATTGTTCAACCAGTGTTAGTGTGAATTTCATTCAGCACCAAGGACAGGTATCATTGTCGGCGTGGCCTAGTACATCACAGAAATGACTGGTTGATATAGGTTACTAGATACCAGTGTTTCTTTTTGTAGTTGTCCTGTTGTCACACCATCATTAGTGTCTCTCTCTCTCTCTCTCTCTCTCTCTCTCTCTCTCTCTCTGTCTCTCTCTCTCTCTCTCTCTCTCTATCTCTCTCTCTCTCTCTCTCTCTCTCTCTCTCTCTGGTTCTCCTATTGGCACGGTGGCGTCACTGTGAATTGTATTCAGTACCAAGGACAGTTATATACTTGTACACCACATAAAGGACTGATCAATGTAGGTTACTAAGTATTTGTCTCTCTCTGTCGGGTTATCTGATTGACACAGCAGCTTTATTGTGAAAGTTGTTCAGCACCAAGGACAGGGATTATTCCACACCACTTGCAGGGCTGATCGATGACGATGTAGGTTATTCGGCATCAGTGTCTCTCTATTTGGTTCTAGCATTGTTTCACCAGTAATTCTGTGAAGGTTATTCAGCACCAAGGAAAGCTATCATTTTCACTGTGGCCTTCCTCACATGACTGATTAATGTATGTTATTCAGTACAAAGTATCTCTCTGTTTCTTCCGATGCGATAGCTATTCAGCACCATGAAGAGGAATTAGATATCTTAAGGTATATGTCTGCAAAGCAACAACGTCAACGGTGAAAGCAAAATCTCATTGTCAGAGGTACTGAAAACGTCTTATTGTTTTACATTTGTATGTGTGTCTTCATAGTGTTCACATTGAGCGGCAATAGGATACATGTGTGTGTGTGTGTGTGCATGGTTATATGTGTGTGTGTGTGTGTGTGTGTGTGTGTGTGTGTGTGTGTGTGTGTGTGTGTGTGTGCATGTCTGTGTGTGTGTATGTCTGTACGTGTCTGTGCGTTTGTGTACGTGCGTCTTCATCCGTTACCATATCGAGTGACGATAGAATAATAAAACTGTCCATGAGACGTAATTCAGAATAACACAAAACAGCACGTACCACTTATGATGCATAAGATAAAACGGGTGCTTAAAACGCGAGTCAGGGATTAGACTGGTTCACATGGCTTAGCGTAATGTATTTTGAATGGGTTGACGGATGTTAAGATTGACCCGACTTAATATGTCATTAACATAGGAATACTGCTGCTATAAAGGCAAAGCAAAACGACAACACATTTAGTAATATCAACCTGAAAGAATATTGTTGATTTATAACACATTTTCTGAATTCACAATTTGCGTACGATATGGCACCGAAAACCAACGCTGAGGTATAGTAGTCATTGTGAGTGAGCATTGATTTATTAGTAGGCACGCTCGCCAGAGAGGCTCGGCACGACTCATAATCATAATGTTTAAGGTCACACCACGCCCAGCTAGAGTGCGGAATATCAAGTCTTTCATCATGCACTCTACGTTGATAACAGGTCTCCCTAGCTCCAATACACATTGTGCTAAGTGAGACCTTTAACAGTCGCTCGAACGGGTCAGATATTTTGCCGCGGAGGAACATTGCTGCTTTGAACAGCAGCGCAAATATCGTCTGCGGTTGCCACCGGTAACGGACGTGACGCAACCGAGGTATATATCCGCACCGGTGCAGACCGGCATTCTGTAGAGCCTCGCCTGAGAGGGAAACATCTCGATGCAAGCCACCATGTAACCAACACGTTTAAAGAACCTCTCTTCTCAAGGAACTAAATTTCCAGGTGCGAAGAATTCTTTCAGAATTTTAAGATGGCTGCCGATCGGGGGCGGTGATGGATTGTAAGAAAAAGCGGCAGCCAAGATGATGAAGCTTCGGGTCGTGTTCTTCCTCATCTTGAGCGGCTCCGTCCTGTTCGTGTACAAGCTGGTGGCGCACATCAACGTGGCCAAGGAGAAGTTCCGCGGGGTCCGCTCCGGGTACACGGGCGCTCGCAGCCCGAGGATGTTCATGATACAAGCCGGTCTGAGGTACGTGCTCGTTCTTCCATATCATTCAGCACAGTCTCAAGCGCTCCTGATACAATACAGCTAGCGGCACAGCAGATGGTTTCAGAATGCTAAACCTAAACAAAACGTCTGCTATACAAGACTGGCATAAATTGCCACGATAAACATGGGCATTACGGCAGGCTTTTGGGCTGCCATTGACTTTTGCTTTTGGCTGTGTTAATTATACTACAAGAAGCATAGCTTCTTCACACGCCTTGTATTGGATTATCATTTGCTGTTTTCTGACTGTATATCGGTTTTCTGATTAAGCTGAGTTTCTGACAGCCTTCCAGCTAAGCGCCTATTCCTTATATGAACTTTGAAATACATTTTAACCCCCTGTTTATTTCAAGTCGCCAAATGTGTGCAGGCTTTAGGCTGAGCGACTGTCAGATGCCCTACAACCAGACTACTGGAAAATAGCATTTGATACGCTAACCTGGTCACTAGTCTCCACGGGGCGGCTCAGGGGTTCTTTACTGGGCCCAGTCCGCTAAGCATAGCCCTGTTTCTGTCAGCCTAGGTTTTGAGTTATCGCCGTGTGTGCTATCCTGCCTGTGCGGGTTGACAACACTCCCAGCACCGTAGAGATACCGGGGAGCTCCCGATGGTATGGTAACCAGGCTAATGATATTTAGAAATTGGGGCCTGCTACGAGACTAGATGAACAAAGCTTCACCCCAATACACCCTGAATATAAAACACTAACACTACATCTACAGTCGAGGTCGTAGCGATTGATTTTTACCCATTTAAAGCGGGTATTGGTCAGCCATCCGTGGTTTACAGCACACCGATACGTAAAAGCACCATCTGCGGTCTAGTATAGGTTTTACACTCTAAAGGTTTCGTTCATATAACACGCCATTTCAAATCCATGCATGCCCTAAACTTTGATAATATTAACGTTATTTACCATGGATAGGCAAAGAACGCCGTCCCCGAGGTTGCCTCAGAAGTCGGGTGCAATTTGTTTCAGCCGCATGTAAAAAGAAAATCACCCATTGCCTTCCCTCCCTCATGAGCACTGTTCTAGGCATGCACCTGTTGCCGAGGAGGATTGAGATCATATGAAAACGATAATCAAACATTTGTATTTTTCGAGAACTAAAGTAGAATGGAACTCGTATCCATCAAATACTGTGGGAGCATCCTCATTAGATGGCTTTAAAGAACGGTTGCAGTCAGATGTGCAAAGACTAGGAGTGACAGGCCGTTCAGTGTAACATAACCAGCTGCTACCGAGCCGCGTGCCTGCGAAGCTGGCGTGTCACGCCGCAGAGCGATTGAACCGGCTCTACAGATACCGATTAACAAGTTGCGGCCCAATTTGTGTAATTGAACAGAGTTGGTTTAATCACCAAGTAGATGTGAGGAACCAGCTCATTCCCAGCGTTTCACGCCTGATTCTGCATCATTAAATACTATTTAGTAGTATTGGATTTAATTCAAAAACTCGCCTCCTCTAAAAATGGGTGCTGAGTACTGACGAGTACGAAAGACGGAAACGAAAGTTGCAAAAACATGCGAAAAACACCAAGAATGAGCCGGATCCTTACATCTGCTTGGAGATAAGCTTAGGATTGAATAAGCGGCTACACAGTTTGAACTGTGCACGCGCAAGAGTCAAAAAAGGTCCCTAACTTGTGAACAGTTGTTGTCCAGGCCATGCTTGGTATGAATATGATAATATTTTATTTATGTCTATAAAATCGGCCCTCAACTTTGATATATTACCCAAAGATGCATTTTGCTGCGCATGCGCAATTCAAACGGTGAACCTGCTTATTGTATTGCCAATCGGCCTAGAAAATGACGTGTCGTGACTAGACTATGCTTCTTGTGCTTTGTCTAGCTTCGAAGTGCGCCAATGGATAGAGTTCTGTTCGGAACCTGTAGAGAAGAAAAATTAGCCTTGATTAGAGGACCAATTTCTTGAGTGGGCAGGGTAGGGTAAGGATTGCATAATATCGTAATACCAATCGGCCTAGGAAATGTAAGTGTGGTTATGATGTCTTCATTGCATTAGAGCTCTGCCTCCAAAATCATATTCGCAGGGTTTAGTTACTTTTTAGATTACACAGACACTCGATTCTGTGTAATACCGATTACGTCTAGGGTGTGAATTGCCGTCCGGCTGCAAATCTTTTGTAATGGTGTATGTCTCACTTTATACTGAGACTGATTTTAAACAACGTCCCGCTGAAACATAACCCTCCGCAGTGTTACTCAAGTCTTACTTGCTTTACTCAACCCACGCTTTTTATCTCAGCCAATCACACGGGGAAATTTAAATCCAACCGTCAGACAGACACACCGCCAGTCAAAGGACCAGACAGGCAGACATACAAACAGACATACAGACAGGCAGACAGACAGACAAACAGACATACAGACAGGCAGACGGATAGACAGATAGTCAGTCAGACAGACAGACAGACAGACAGACAGACAGACAGACAGACACAAAATAATACTGCATTCCCCTAGGGCAAAGAAGTGATAGCTATTAAAGAACCGACTGAAGCATCTGTTTTCAATTCCGAAATGGTAACATACCTTTTGGGATCCAAGACGGTTCCTTCAGGATTTTACAAACATTTTTCAAATTTAATTTAAGTTTACACTAGTATTCGTTTCATTCACACGTAACATATCAAAACGTATTTCTACTCGTCTGGTAATATCTCTACCTGTATGCCCTTAGTGTAATGATACGGTTGTCATCAGCGAAGAGGCATGTTGAATAAGAATCATTGAAACGTACTATAATATCTTAATGTAGTCAGGTAGACATTCTGCTTGTGTAGGGGTGTTTGCCTGTTCCCATCCTACTAATCATAGGCCTCTTTCTGACACCGACAACGTAAAAATTACCCGGCATGAGCTAAGTGGGTATGGGCGGGTGGACAACACTCCAAGCCCCGTAGAGATACCGGGGCGTTCCCTTATACAGGCTTTAATTTATGGGCTCTTTTGGAGGCTTACGTTGCGTTGCGGCACCAGACAATTGAGCCCTACAGCAGGAAGAGAATCTAACAAAGTCAAAGAAAACTCAAAGTTTATAATTACCGACATTCGGGCTGTGGGAGTCTGTGATGGGTTGTAAGACCATCTAAGATCCGCCACATTTGGCCAAGGCTTACCTAACGTTACATATTGGCAGCAACGGTTGAAAATAGACTAGACGGTTTGCGTATCGCTCTACATGAGCTTTTAAGGAGAAATCTTGGAGTTTCTCGGTATTTGTTTGTAATGCATTCCCCACCTCGTGGTGTAGCACACCAGGTTTGTACTGAAGAGTGCAAGCTGCATATCCACTCGGACAGATTTATGTGATCCACTCACACCGATATTAACCCTTGCTCTCAGTGCGTTTGGTTCCTAACATGCTCGAGGTGTGGCTCTCCTCAAACACGGGATTTGTTGTCAACAGCCTAAACCTTTGATCGAGCTCGAGCGTTTCCCAAGGCTTTGCCAAGTACATGAGCTTATAAGGCGAAACCTTGCCGTTGTTCCGGGTGTTTGTTGTCAGCTGGTGTCTGTGATAGTGTACACCTTTGATCTAGCGTTCGCTTGGAACTTAGCTAGTGCTACGTTCATGTTTACATGTGTCACCACTCGTGATTCTCTAAGTCTAACATGCCGTCGGCGATATGCCAATCACATTGACAACGTGATTTGAATATTCATCGGTACACGGATATCACAGAGAGCTGCCAGTGTCAGTTTCTACGGCTTGAACATTTTTCTACGGGCTTGATGTTTCAAATATCACCTTAAACGAACCTACGCTCTCTATGATGTTTCAAATATCACCTTAAACGAACCTACGCTTTCTATGATGTTTCAAATATCACCTAAAACGATCCTACGCTTTTCTTGATGTTTGAAATATCACCTTAAACGAGCCTACACGGTGACGTCCGTGAAATGGACTCTAGAGAGATCCGTTACCATTTCAAAGACGTGCGTCTTGCAGGCGTAAATGTTATGACGAAGAAGATGAGATCTTGCTGGGACGCGCCATGATCGTTTATCCGAAACACGTTCCCTCCCCGGACGGACGTGTTTCTACCTCAGATGACTTGAAGCAGGTCAAGGTTGCGTGTGCACGTGTAGGCGTGGGGATGCGTACCGAAACGTGATGTCAGGTGTAGGTACGTATACAGGCACAGAGTTACAGAGGCCGGGTTTAGGTACAGGCCTGAACAATTTAGCAAAGTAACATGTGGTCTTCAATGATGACAAATGATCAATAAACTGTAACAAATGTAATGGTTACCAAAAAAACACATTTTTGGATAAACAGTGAAGTACAGTTAAAAAATACGAGAAGATTTAAATATTTTATAGAGTTGTGAGATCTTTAAACTATTATTGATATTGGATCAGCAGCGAACCAAATCGAAGTTCGTTTAACTTATTCGGCACCTTAATCTTATAGATCTAGATACACCGGTGCGATAGAACATATTGCACGGCAAATCATTCTATCTATTTTGCAAATTCTGCAAATTTTGCTTTTTTCTTCGGCAAAAGAAATGTGCAAATCGGCAGCGTCCATTTTCGTGTAGTACCACAGAGAATAATAGAAGTAGCAACTGTGCAAATTGACAGCTAACCGAATGATCGCTACATGCGATACACCCAGATACACCCCTGCTGTAAAACATACTGCGCAGAATGCACAGGACTTACAACCCGTAATGTACATACCTTATGCACACTGACAGGTTACTGGAGTGGCCATGCATTTTCATAAGCCCGCCTGAGAATAAATCTCAGGAAATGGAAGAACGAATTTGTTTTCGTTGAGTTTGAGGGTGTAATGTAATACATAAAGATAAGCATGCTTGAATTTCTAGTCATATATCTTTACTGTATAATGGAAACAACAAAGCCTTAAATCCGTAGAAACCGTGATTAAGGCTTTTATGACGGCCTACCCAAGCCTTTTAGGAAGGCGTGTGATTTATCACTGTGTGAGAGTTTATTTCATTGTTATTCTCTGTTCACGGTGACGAATTGGAGCGGTAAAATCTAGCCTCCACCAGGCCTTCCTACGGTCGTATGGATCGTAGAATTCGGCAGAAAAGGGAATAATTAGCCAGTACAGTCAGTCCACGGTGAAGATCACATTTCACCCTGGCAAATATTCTCCCTATAGGCGGCGTTGTTAGTCTGGTAGAGACTAGGTAAAATCACTCAAGAGGGCCTGCATGGGGGCCGGGGTCGTGGTTAGTAACGCCAATAGCGGCAGGGCTCGAAATTCGTTTTTGTGAATAGATGCACTGTTGCACCTAACCTAAATATTCAGGTGCACAGAAAGACTTTCGGGTGCAAAACATGAAATAAAGTAGAATATCAGTAAAACATCACTTGAATCTTTAATTCTATTCTATAGCTCACTTCTAAATGGTAAACAAGTAGTACATTAAACAAAGTGCAACAAAGGTTTTATTACTTTTTCTGATACTCAAATGAGATTCTATAGCCTACAGAAATCAGTTGCACCCACAGTCAAGAACTACATGTCGGTGTACAGCTCCAATATTGAGTGCACATGCACCCAGTATTTTGAGCCCCGTTAACAGTGAATTCAGAAAGGCTGTCAGCGCGAGAAAATACGAGAACAGGAAGTCAACTCGCTGCTGTATCTTAAGATGCATTAAACGTCTTAAACGTAAAAGACAGAATACCAAAGAAGTCCACATTTTCTCCGGTTGATCGTCCACAAGAAAGGGTGTTGAAAATGCGCAACTTGCAATTGGCCTTGAACGGAACGATCCCATGCTAGCCCTGGGCCCGCCCACTAAGTCTTAACGGAGAGATGCCAAATAAAAACATAAAATGCAGCTGAAGCAGCTTTCCCATTTGTCGAGCCGCTAATTGTCATGATATCATTGGTTGGACTGCTTATAATGATGGACAGGATCGGCCTATATTGCTACAGTCCACCTTCCCCCTCTTACTGTAATCGATTTGAAGAAATCAATGGACGTCATGTGCATGGAATAGATCTTTTTACTCCGTGTCGCCATGAATAGTTATGTGTGCGTCTCTGCCAGACAATATGGATCATCATTACAGTTAGAGAGATGCATTTCCTGAACTGACGCGTCAATCCGAAAGCGACTGATGACACAGATTTGGTTTATCGTTGATTAGGCCACCGCAAATAAACTCTATGGATGACACACGCGCGCGCATTGATTTTCGCCTGATTTTGACAAAAACAAAACACATACAAGTTATTTCGTTGTAGAAGTGACGTTTCTAGTGTAGTGGCCTTGAGTCAAGGAGGTTTTAACCAGATAAAACCTCCTTGCTTAAGTGTGGTTGTAAAAGTGACACTAGTGTGATGGCTTTGAAAGTGGTTGCAGAAGTGACGCTAGTGTGGTAGCCGTGAGTGTAATTGCAGAAGTGACACTAGTGAGGTCACATTAAGTGTAGTTGTAGTGATACTAGACTAAAACACTAGTATTTAGTTCTGCGCTTCTTAAGTACAGGAATAAAAGCCTCGTTGGCCATGATACGTCGTCTCAATTCTTTATGCAACATTTATGGTCTCTATTTTGAAAAATTAGGCTCTTATATTTTTGTGTGCTCATTTTGTTTCATTTTCGCGCTCTTGCATTGGATTTTGAATCAGCAGGGAATGCCTTCCATAAGATTTAGTTCCTGTGGACTTGCTATGCATGACTGCGCATGCGTGCATGAACCCACACAACTGCAACTTGACAAATCTAGCTGACAAGGAACCTTAAGCACCCAGCCGTCGTTAGTCTTAATTAGGAAGCCGAACAAAATGCTTTTTTTGTTACCACATGTTTCTTGCTAACGGAGAAGAATTGGAGAGGCAAATTCTTGGAAGGTTTCCTAGCGAGCTCGCCGGAGCGAGTGAAATAGTTGATACAATTGTCTGTGAAACTGATAACATCAATTGTTTAGAAATATATTCAGCACACTTTGACAACGTTATTAGTTGCATGATATTGGTAGTCAGACATTGAAGGTATCGTTGCTTTTCATGTCGAGTATAGCTACACTTGTCGTCTGTGCCCACACTATTGAAACTTGACTAATCTAGCTGACAAGGAACCATACTTTAGTCATTTTATTCACATTTCTTCATTGAGTACGGATGGAACCAAAAGCAATTGAAAGAAAAATCAAAAAAGAAAAAGACCAAACTATATGTATGTTAAATACAAATGTAAAAAACATAAAATTTCATGATTCATTTCATCCGTTTTTCATAACTGTTAACAAAGAATTCAGCTATTTTATTACTCGAAAACGGAAAAAAGGCTGTCTCAGCTGGTCCTTGTCGGCGTTTTTTCCTGTCCTGTCCTGTCACAGCCTGCTTAAAAACTCTATAGCATCCACATCGTATATGCTGGGCCCTCTTGGAAATCAACTTTTATGAGTCGAAGGGGCAACCTAGCTGTATTGAGATGAAACAAATGAATAAATAAATCGTATGACCAACTACGAAGAACGTGAACGCGTCGTTAAACAGATTAAAGCCCAGAACGATTTTCTCCACGCATCTTTATGATTGATATTGACGTAAATGCGAAGACGTTTTTGCAGTTAATCTGCCCGAGACATGATTTACGTTATATCGCAAACACTTCAAACGATAATCTATTTTGGCGATCGAACGTTGGAGGGAATCTGTGAGGCCAATCATCGATTAATGCTAAAGGTCATACTTAATTGGAATCCCGAGTTTAAATTGCTTATGACACCGATGATAACATTTCCCTATAACGTTCTACCATAATAATAAGTGTTATTAATGAACATACACGTTTATAGTTATCGTGATTACATACAGTTGAAAGATATCATAATTCTAACTTTCTTTTCTTATCAAAAGAACGTTTTCTAGGTTTCGAGTTATTAACCTATGATTGATGTGTTCAAACACTCCTATATCCCTCGAACTATCGTAGAGTGGAACTCGTTGTAGCCCAGTGCAGTAGGGACATCCACACTAGATAGCTGTAAACAACGCGTGCAGCTAGATGTACAACGGTTAGTTGTAACAGGTACAGGTCGTTCAATATAATATAATCAGCTGCTGTCGCGCCGCCTGCTTGCGAAGCTGGTGTGTTATATGTGTTATACCGAAATGCATTTATATCTACATTGTACTATACGGATGCAGATACAGATAAAAACATATGGTGCTTTTGAAATTATGTATGTATTTTGTCATTGTATTCTACTCTTGTTTTATATCTATGTTCTCGAGTAGAAGGCATTAGATAAGCATTTGTGCTTTTGCCTCATACTCGTTAAAGATATGTGTATAAATTTAAAAAAAAACATATGGTGCTTTTAAGTCTAGTAATTTATGAAAAACAATCGAAGGGAATATAGGCGGCAATTGAGAACGTTCGTTACCTGGAGGCACCGTCTGGGAATCTAAATGAGTATCCACAGATTGCAGTGATTGACAGTCCAGGGGTTTGGCGAAGCCTCGTGGCTCACGGCGGCCACGCTAATGAGAGAGCCGGGATTACATCTCCGGCCCGTTTGTTAGAATGGAGACCTGACCAATCCCCGATATCGCCAACTGTCCCATCAGCTGAATATCACTCTCACTTGTAGAGGCCTTTATGAGGCAAAAAAGGGTATTACCATAAACGTGTATGCTTCACAGAAGACTTTTTTTTTCTTCTCCTTATTGGTTTTCCAAAGTGAATTACAAATTCAAATACTAATATGGACATACATGGGGCACAACAAAAACCAAATAAAAATCGGGACAATGTGTATAGGTACAGTACACATACACTTACAGAAAATCATAGCCCCCCTTAAATATTGATTTGCTTGCTTATGTCGAGACTGGACGGTCTCGAGTCGTAAATATTGTAAATATTGATTTACAGGAGACTATTTCGTAACTTATCTGTGATAACAAAATTTATGGTTACAATGCGCACTGATTTGCGTGAGCGATAGCTCCTACAAACGAAACTATGTGTTCAGCATCTTGATAACATGACGTTATCACGTAAGATCATCATCAAAATCGCCACGTCACATATAAACTGTATCTGCAATGTCATTGTCCTTATCATATTCCATCTATGAATGTTTTTGCAATATGTTGCACAGGATTAATGTTATTATTTAAACAATTACCGAATTATTTAAACAAGTTACCACGAAATGCCCCTACTTTTACACATTAACGGATGAACAAAAAGCTACCTTTCTCTTGAAATCACAGAACCCACAAATTCTAGAAAAAGGGGGACTTTTCGTCTTCCACTGCTTCCGAAAAAAAAGTCAAACCCAGCTAGTTTAGATATAGCCAACAATTGTATTTAGTACCAGTAGCCTATTGTTACAACAAAGTCAGACACAGTTTACTGACGCATGTATGTTTTCCCTATGTTTTTACCATGTATTTGCAATTAGCCCACGGGCATGAACTTGCAATAAACTTCTTATCAATGTTCCCCCAGATATGATATAGTTATTGAGCAAACAGAGATTAGAAGTATATTCAACGGCAGAAGACATTAATTTTCATGGGTATCATTTTTTTAAATTTTCTTTTTGCCACAGTGTATGGAGGTAATGTTGTGCGTGAGATGTTAACGACACCACTAGACACATGAAATAAAGACATACACAATAAAGAAAGACGATAGTTGTATTTCTTATACCTAGCAGCACTTTATCAGAGATTGATGTGCTTTATTGTGGCTTGCTGGTTGATGATAATTTCTTCTCTTCTCCACAAGTTCCGAATAGAACTCCATTTCTTGTCTACTCCACACCACTAGACACATGAAATAAAGACATACACTTCAATACAATAAAGAAAGACGACAATTGTATTTCCTATACCTAGCAGCACTTTATTAATAATAATAACTTTATTGCAAGTTCATGCCCGAAGGCTAATTGCAGACAAACAAGTACATGGGAATACATGGGAATCAAAAATAGGTATCTAGGCTACTGTCATTATTAGAGATTGGTGTGCTTTACTGTGGCTTGCTGGTTGATGATATTCTCTTCTTGTGCCGACAGGAGCACTACTTTTGAATCAGAGATGATTACCCCCGGCTTAGCACTAGCGCGGTGGTCCATACACACAGCTCTGTTAAATGGACGACTAAGCCAAACAGAAGATCCATTTTAGCACCATGCCAGCGCGCTTCAAGAACGTGCATCAGGCGTAAGAGCAGAGACGAAGATTTACCGCTAGATCTTAACAAGCTTGAGCGTGTTCGGCCGACGATTTTGTACATGCAAGGGAACGTGCTTTGTCATATCTTAGCAGACTTTTTTGATTCAAGCAATATTCTAACAACAAGTTATGCATAATGAGTACAAATTATCTTATCTTATATATATATACGTTTCGTAAATTGGCAAGGAACAACACGGTGAATCACGAAATAGTGTCGACAATTTTAATGCAGAGATGATCTGGTTTTACCCTAGCCTGCCTAATTTACGCTTCTAGAAGCCCTTACACTAGTCATATGGGGAGGGGCTTCATAGAGCCCTGGAAAGGGGGTGCGTATGTTTCACATGTAGCTTTTGTTTAATGCCAGACTACGATTCAACATTCTGTGACCTTTTCCCATCGTTGCTTCACTCGGCAGATTTCTAATTTGACATTATGAATACCTAGGCAACCCACACAATAAACGAGACGTGGCCTTACATTTTTTTCTTTACTATCGGGCCATGAAGCCAATAAGTCGATGAGGCATCATTTGCATATGTGCATATGAAAGCCGGATTTATAAATCTTATCAGAACTCAACACATTTATTATCATTGAAAAGATTAGGGGTGACCCACTGTGTTTGGCTTTAAAGCGTACAGTGCCGAAGCCGCATTTAATCATCAGCTATCGAAAAAAGCATTACGCTTCGTCTCAAGCGTTTCGCTTCTAGTTCGATCTCATACCTTACCTTACGGCGCGGTCAACATTACACGGGCACGCTAGGCAACATAGATAATACCACGTAGTTTTATGTAAAAAAATGTGATACAAATAAATGAAATTAATATAAAATTCCACTCAAAGCTATTAACATAAACAGACTATCAAATAGACTTAGTGTTTACTGCAAAATGAATATTGCGTTGCGTATGCAGAGAAATGTACACTGTTGTCAGATTGAAAGACTGTTAGGGAATCGGTATTTTAAACAATGTTAGCAAAAATTTAGGCTGCAAAACAGTTGCTCTCTGAAAATCCCTCTATAGTGTGTCAGGCCAGGGCTTGTTGATTATTAGTACGTCGATTTTATATTAATTCTAGATAGTGATTGAAGAGATCCCTGTACTGTTATGCAGTTCTCTAATCTATCACTTAATTAGCGAGGCTCCTCGATAAACGTCGTACGCGTCTGCACGAGGGGGTGGAGGGTGGTGGGTATCAGAGGATGAGCTCTGTCAGTGAATCGTGATTGGCATTTGCGGACTCCCGTGGCACGGTTATGATTACTGCTCTGACATTTCAATCACAACACTCCCTATCTGCAAATTGCTTCTGATTTTTCTCTCGATGCCCCATTTCCCTTCTGCACGGGTATTAACCGTGACATTGGAAGGACTCCTGAAGGAGAGACCCCCAAGGACTAAACCGTTTCTGCACTAAATAATCATAACAGTACATTACTGTACAGTACATTACCGTACTGTGTATAGTTGCTGAATGATGGCGTGTCATTTCCTGTGCAGTTAATTTTTGTTAATTGCATTTGGCATAGTATTTGAAGGTGAAGCACATCCCTCTCCTTCTACCACATTTTATCTCCTGTACTTTATGTCATGCACAATATACACCCTTCTGCGTCACAATGAATACATAGTTACGGTATATACCTTAGAATACATGCATACGTTGGAAATATCATAATACAATGTACATACATACGGTGCGTACATCACAATGCATGCATACAATGTAGTACAAACCTTTCTATACACTACTGGATTCTAATATAAAGACAAAAACGTATGGTTCAGTGCAATCTTATGCACTGAGGTACACCTTATCTGCTTGCACTTGAATGGTTTCTTAAGGTCGGCACATCACTAGACACTACAAATGTAGGTATCAACGTTTTCTGTACACAACCAACAATTAACTGCAATGCACGTAACTGTTTATGGTTGTGTACAAAGAACCTTCATGGCCAATTCCTGGTATTCCAACGTTTGTTCACGCAACTTCAAACACTCTTTTACACAACTTCTACTGACCTCTGGGCTTGTAGCCTCTTTTCAACTAACTACAGTACTGTCTGAAGATTTCTGTGAAGTCAGCAGTCACGACCTGCCCGCCCCGAATTCAAAAGGACTAAGGGGTCGTGTTATCTTTTCCCGTGACTAGGCCGTTAAGCAATTACTGCTTCTGCCGTCTGATTGCAATACTCCATTGAGACGCCGCTAATACCAGTAATTTTCAAGGTCTGAAGAGACAGTCATTAGATTTGCTGTATCAGAAGATAAGTACATGGATGGTTAGGTTCTATCTAACTACACACTTAGTCTCATTACCTTCACAAGCGAGATGCGTTTTGGAAGAGTTGCAACGTATTATTTTCCATTTATGCTATTGAGGAAGACTTGGCAGCGCTCGTGTAATCTATATGGGAATTAGCGAGAGGCATGGCTGGTAGTATGCTCTATGGGATGAATGTTCTCAGCACGACAGTCGGTGTAGTCTAAGGATCGTAGACTAAATCAAGGGTGATTATGAAAGTAAAAAGCAAATCCTCAATTGAGAGTCAATACATTGAATAAATGTAGAGGCCGTAGTGCAGTGGGTTGTTATCCACTGTGTCTTGGGTATGGTGGGGCCCAGCCCTCTTCCTACCACCTTCACCCCCCAACCAAATTAAGTTACATGTCGGAACATCACGTAATAAAAAATAAATCAAGCAGCTAGATAAATTCACTAAAGAATCAGGCGCTATCCGAATGTCTAACCTTCATCGGCGAAGTAATGTACACAATCATACCTACGTTCAATATGGAAAGTCGTGTCATATTTTGTGCTTGAGAAAAGTGTATTTTCAGTAAAAACTACATGTATTAATTGTACTTTTTTTCACCTGTAGGTCGCAGTTTGCTCTAGGCTTCATGGACCCGCCCCTCCCTCCAGTGAGCACGATCAGTGTCCCCACGGTCAGCACTACCCTGGATTGGACAGTCAACCAGACGGCCTTGAACCAACACAGGTTTGTGCTTTATAGGCATACTCCGCCGCCATTTTGAAACCTGCTCTCGCGAGAGCACAATCTAGCGGGAACGTGCGTGAGTTGGGCGTGGCTTCGGGGTCGGTCTATTGCTTCTCGATTATACAAAACAAAAAAAACGCTGTGAACGAGTAGAGAACGATTTGCGTTAAGGATATAGCTAAAATCTCATGGATATCAGACCAGGTTGCTACACTTCTCGAACCAAGGAATGTCCTTGGTACTGAATTACTGATGGCTGTTACCTGATAGTGCATCCAGCTATTACTTATCAATAGCTGTAACGTTGTTATCTCTTCAAGTCTGTGTCTTTCTAGTGATAAGATGGCATGAAAAGGAAAACAGAACGAAGTAGAGTTGTGTTCTTCGTTAAGAATTGAAGCACTTTTCCAGAAATACTGCACTGTGCAAATATAAATGGTCGTCTACTGAACTTATGCATCTTTAATCTATTAAATTCTAACATGTTTATTTTTTTTCGTTTTTATATAACTGTCTCTTGGATCATATATTCTAATGTTATATCTATTTGCAAAAATTGGTTGACAATGATTTATCGAAATTCTTTTTCCATCCGTATCTAGAGCGGATATCGAACAATTCGTCGACGCCGAACGGAACATATCCCTGGTGAGGTCAGAGGTCAGAGTAGGTCAGGTCATGCACTTTGACTACTCTGAGCAGAAGTACGTCTTCCCCATCAGTGCCAGTCTCTACTCTCTCATACCTGAGGTGAGCAAAGACGGTCTACTACTGCCCTCTTTCAGATATTGTGAGAACTGCACCACTGATGATAGTACAAAGCCCATGATGCTTTTGTAAGTGCAATGTATGTGGCTTCGCCACGGCTAACGTTTTGAGTCAAGTACACTGGGTTAACCTTATACTTCTCGATAAATGTGTTGGGGTTTTTACGTGCAGATGTTTGATGCCTTAAGCTCCTCCATACATGGGACCACCGGCTTTACGTCCCCATCCGAAAGTTGTTGTTAGTAAACAAAAGACCCAACATTTCGCAATAAATCACTGGACTGAAATACACGTCACAACTTTTTTCCAGTTCCTTGACACCTTTGTTTCTTTGTAGGTATCGCCATTTCAAAACAAACATTACAACACATGCGCAGTAGTGGGGAGCGGGGGTATCCTTAGCAACAGCTACTGTGGGAACGAGATCGACCGAGCAGACTTCGTTTTCCGCTGCAACTTCGCGCCAATCGACAAATACAAGTCTCACGTCGGCTCCAAGACAAACTTCACCACCTTTAACCCGAGCGTCTTGGAAAAATACTTCAGCAACCTTCAGACTATCTACGATCGGTCGAGGTTTTTGAACGAGCTGAGGAGGTTGAGGGGCGCTGTGCTATGGATTCCAGCCTTTTCTTTCCACGGGTCCAACATGGTCACGAGAACTTTGACCGACTTTTTCCTGGAGCACGAGAGGCAGTTCAACCCCAAACTCAACTTAGCCTGGCCGGGGAACGTCATGAAATATTTCAGCGAGTATGACAATCATAATTTATTCTAAATGTAGACCTTATTATTTGGTTTACCATACTCTGTGTGTTTAGTTTTGTTCACCCTTCTTGACGACGTAGATTTCATAATGAAGGTAACTTTTCTTCCAAACTTTTATTTTATTTTCACGCTCGCATCAGTTTTTGGGGTCCCCGGTGGATGTCATCCATATAATCAAATCAACATGGCCTAAGAGATGTTGGACTAATACTTAATGTTGGAGGGGGTTGTGACCAGTTGCAATTTCTGGTGTGTTCGTTTGTTTGTTCCGTTGTGTGCCCGCAGTTTTGTGAATATGCATGGCAGCATGCCAGAATGTAAGACAGTAATGGTGAAATAGAATACTAGGAGAATTGTAAGTAAGAGGTTTGGCCTTAGTCCAATGTTGTCATCTTTCTTTCCAGCTTCTGGAAAACCAAAGGGTTGTCCCCGAAGAGACTGAGTACGGGGATGATCGTGTACACGCTGGCCACCATGTTCTGCGAGGAGGTCCGACTGTACGGCTTCTGGCCGTACTCTGTCGCGCCGGACCACACGCCGCTGTCATATCACTACTACGACAAAAAAGGTGAGACTATGACAAACACTTAATTTTCAAAACTTTCGTACCAGACATCGAAGTCCACTTCTTTCGTAGACTACACCTTTTTTAAAGGGAAACGAAGTCTACTTCAGAAGTGTACCCTGTCGCACCCAACCACACATCACTGTTATATCACTACTACGACAAAAAAGGTGAAACTACGACAAGCTTTACACTTATTTGGGGAAACTTTCGAAGTATACATCGTAGTCTACTTCTCTCGTAGACTACAGCTTTTTTAAAAGGGAAACGAAGTAAAGTCTACTTCAGAAGTGTACTCTGTCGTACCCGACCACACGCCGCTGTCATATCACTACTAACAAAAAAGGTATGGATCTTAGTGACATTGTGGTTTGAGTTGCCCCGTGCCCTGAACACCAATTTCCTCACTTGCATCAGTTGGGTGTCAGTATCCTGCTTTAGTCACGAATATCCTCTCGGGATGAATTTTTGTAGGAGAGCTACAATTCGAGCACTTTAAAGATCTCACCACACTTGTCGAAAAGAATAGGCGTCCTTCCCGATGTGAGTGGACCAAACCTATCAGCCCAGTCTTACACAGCTTGCACATACACCTGTGTTACTGGCTACGGGAATAAATAAACGAACTCAACTTTGATAGGACAAATGACAGTTATTCAAGCAATTAGATACAGTTTTGAAACTGTCAGACGTTTCAGACAGCATCCGCTATCTTTCACCACTGACTAAAGGGACTGGAGTAACCAGGTTCTATACCAAAACTCTGAACTTTAAAAGGTTAATTTCAGGTCCACTTTTGTAGATTGACTGAAGTAGTTTTCCACCTTCTTAATCCGTCCACTTTCTTCGTTGTCTAAGGAACTACCTTCACCATGAAGTGGAAACAGGCCCACCAGCTCCCGGAAGAGTTCAACCTTCTCCAACATCTCCACAAGCAGGGAGTTCTCAAACTCACAGTGTCGCCATGCTCTTCCTGACGTCATGCATGACGTCACGGGCAGGATCAGGGTTTACAACATGCTGCAAGGGTGTAGGTGGGACGGGTCGTTCTGTGTGATATATCCAGGCGTACATGTATGTATTACGCCAAAGGGGTGGTTATAAAATACAGACATAGAAGCTTAATCTCCAAGCAGATATGCCAGTGGCAAGGCAGTATCCATGGGCCAAAGAGTTGTAATTGGATATTGTCTCGGCCCAAAGATACTTCCTTGCCATTCGTTTATCAGCTTAGAGATTAACAACAGCATTTATTCTCTGGTGCTGTTTCAATGCCTGACAGCACACAACAGTAGACCGCTTGTAGATTAACAGATTCTGAAGCCGGTGTGTTTCGCAGAAGGGCGCTCATACCGGCTTTACAACATACAGATACAGAATATGTTGCGTTATGCTGACGGGCAGTTATACCGGCTATACAATACAGATACAGAAGCTGGTGTGTTACGCCGAAGGGCGTTTATACCGGCTATACAGGTACAGATACAGGACAAACATTTTACGGTATAGCCAGATGCATAGTGTGTGATATGTCAAAGGTGAAGGCCCCTAACGAAAAGGAAGAGAAACCTTTACATAGTGGTGATGAGATCTAGTTCCATCGACTGCTTAAGATGTAGTACTTAGCTATACAACATCGTCTATTGTCTATTTTCACCTTTGCTTTAAAGAATACGTGTTTTTTTGCCACCTTACAAACGCGAACATAAAAAAAGAGCCTCATGTCTTGAACAAAAAGTTGCATGACGTGTAGGAAGAGTGAGGCCTGTACCGTACAACGTTTCTTGTTGCCACTGCATGCGCGGTGAAGTCGTACTGATGATCTATTCTTTTTCATGTACATAATGATTGGATCAGAGTCATTTTTCTTAGAACAAATGTTTCTCAATGGTGATGACTGTGCCTCTTGGAAGATGCGAAGTGCAAAGAAGTTTCTACAAAAATAATTACGAAAACGCCAGTTGTGTTGAGTCGACAAATGATGTTTTATAAGAAGACATTGTATATAAGTTTGTTTGAACATGCTAGTTTTTATCACAGTCTGTAACGTACCACAGATAACCTACATTTAAAGCTAAATGTTTATGAGTTGACTTCATTCTGACAAAGATACCGCTGCAATATGATGTAATATATATCATACATATATGCATACATATGTGCATATATCGATCGGGCACAGTGATATGATATGTTTAAAAAAATGCTGCTAAGGAAAGTTGAGTACACCTTTAATTTTGAAGCTGCCATGGTAAGTTTAAATTCGCGAAGTCAACAACAACAACTATGAGATTATACACATGCACGAGTTCTGACACATCTGACAGTAGCCAACCGGCATGCTGGAAGGCTGTGACGTCACTGTGACGTATGCTGTGACGTCTATTGATGGATAGAATACAGGTTCAACACTGTGACACACTATGTAAATGTATCATATGTATATAATGAATGAGGAGATTGTTAATGTTACCGATTATGATATATCGGACAATTTGCCTTATAAGAAGGGATTTTAATAGCCGAATATTTGTGATAGTCTATGTATGATAGTCATTTACCAAACCAGCCTTTAAAATGCTATTGCTGAGATTTTGCCTTTAAGAGCTATGGAGAAATATTTTATGAAGATTAATATTGTTCTTGTTGCCATGTGTTCTATGATATTTGTATTGTTCAAGTTCTTATAAGGAGCGCAATCTTGTTGTAGTTCGGTGTTTACTTACTTATGAATTAATCTATTTTTGTGGGAATTTCATCTCGAGGAGGAGAGAAAATTACGTTTTCGCGGTGTTTTAAGTCATAATACATCAGTAACATACTTAAAAACGCATATATGAGGTGCCATAAATATGCGGCAGAGTGACCACATGTTAACATGTGAAGACTTATATAATACATGTTTGCACTCTTGGTGCTTATAACATTCTGATAACTGTATTGACAACATTATAACATCTATAATAAAATGAAAGAAAATTATGAAGAGTTTTTATGAACACGTGAATCTTTTGTGTATGCAATATGCTTATTGGTAAGGTTTTCATAATTGTTATGATAGGTGATGATTAGTTGTCTGTATATCTTCAGATGAAAGGAGTGTAAGTAAAGTTTGCGTTGCAATAATAAATAATGCCAATCTTGTTGTGTTCTACTTATCATTAGTTTATTAGTAAAATGAAAAGGAAACATATAATTTATAAACTAATGCCCCATTGTGCATTGCATTTTGGCGAAATGTCTAGAATATCATAATTCTTGGTTCTACGTGTCAAAAATATCTTAATTCTTGGTTCTACATGGTCTCAGTTGCAAGGTCAAATATGCCTGAAAACACCAAACCCCTTTGCGAGTCTTTCGCCGTTTCGCCATTCCCGAAAAGACCGAAATTTAGCAATTTGACGGTCTCCTTTGTCACTTTTCTAGATACGGCCGGGAGCGGTACTGCAGATTAGGCTCTAATAGGGTATATCGTCCCTACGTGTAAAATGATATAATATAGAAGAAATTAGGCATAAAGCCTATGAAAACTTCATAGAATAGGTCCAGGCATATTTATATACATATACAATAACCTCTAAGACACTAGTTGACATACAAAGGCTCGATTTGTAGACGCCGCGCGAGGAGCCCATGTACACCCTGTCTGCCTGTCGAAGCGCCACCTACGTTCATGTATACATCATTCCATCTACGTAATGAGTAGGTTAAGGATACATGGCCATCATCCGTTTAGCCTTAACGACTTCTGTCCTTTACTTAACTGTCCATCCGCTTAAATGGGGTACGGGACTGTCAGAGAAGCCTGAACGTCATTCAGAAAACATTACGATCTTTCTCCCCCACATCTGCTTGGAGAACTCATCTGATTTCTTATGGCAACTTTGGCTTTTAATTTGGACCTCAGTATGAATCCGATTATATGATAAGCAACTGTACATCATGATCAGGCAACGAAATAATATAACAAGGACATACGGTCATACCTACAAACTTCCTCTTGATGAAAGAACGGTGATAGAGGATTGATTCTGCGTGTTCAATCATGTTTACATCGTCTTCACGCCGTCCAGCGCAAGTTAGGCCTCTAGCGCTTCTTGTCATCTATTCTCTGGTGCTGCTTCGATGCCTGACAGCACACACCAGTAGACCGCTTGTAGATTGACTGTTTTGTTTTGCAGCTTGTCAACCAGGAAGCGGCACTAACTTGCACACGACTTGGACAACACAAGACATGATTAAGTCTATAGCTTCATTTTCATCAGATTTTGGTGTCCAGAGGATGTCATTTGTAGAATCAAGTCACACTGCACGAAATGGCCTCGGATCCTGACGTATCCTGACGTGATCCGGAATCTAAGAACCGGAAGAATCCGAACGGATCCGGGGCCGTATATATTTCTCGGCAGGCTAATGCGCATCCAAATATTGGGACTCAATGTACCACTTACACAACTTGTGTACGTACGTACTTACACAACTGAAATATGCAAGTGGTACCGTGAGTCCCAATACTGGGATGGCCATTAGCCTGCCGAGAAATATACGGCCCCGGATCCGTTCGGATTCTTCCGGATCTTAGGTTCCAGATCACGTCAGGATACGTCAGGATACGTCAGGATCCGAGGCCATTTCGTGCAATGTCAAGACTCGATGAAAAACAGCACACTGTACGTGTCTTTTCCACAACTCTGTGCCTTTAATAGAGAGTACTTACTAAATGACTGTACACATGTTTCATTGCATCCTTTGTATATACATACAAACAACAGGGTTATCATACGCCACATGATATCTGAAAAAAGATCCATTGCGTCACTTTTTAATACTAAATAAATTCATTCCTGTACACTTTGGTTCTTAAAGGTCTGATGAGTGTTGAGTTGCTAAAATTTTACAACAGAAACATCACTTATTTCGCACACCAACGCTACTATTCTATTTTCATATCTTAGTTATTCTAAAAGTAAACTTCTTTTTCTTCATCTGTTTATTACACTCTTGTTATTTACATGTAGTGTCAGGAAAGAGACACACAACGCACTCCCATCGTTTGACCATATCTTCAAGTCTAGAATAGCCGTTAGAGATATTCTATTCAAAAAGAGATTGACTACATCAAAAGAAGATGTCGTTCTTTCGATCGTCCTTTAAATATTGCGCCCTGGTTTATTTGGCAAGGACACCTACTTTTTTGCAATCTTGAAACTTGGGAGAGTAACCATGGCCTCACATTCGGCGACACGAATCGTTTGCCCAGTCGGGAGCTACAGAAACGTACGCACAGAATAATGTAGAGTGCTTACTGGCCGACTTGACGGCACAGTGCCTACGTACCATGCCAACACATCGATACACACGTCCTCATACTTGCACTTCGACCTACGTATACATTCTGACGATGTGTAGAAGATCTGCCGAGTACATCTAGGCAGTGTTTGAAGAGAAAACGCTAATCTCCAAGCGGATGTAAGAACTGGCTCAGTCTCAGTGTTTTACGCAGGGTTTTCTTTTCGTCATTTAGGGCGTCTTTTCAGACACCTTCTCCTACCGGCACTGGTACAACTACGTACTACAATGTACTAGATGCCAAAAATAAAAGACGCGTTAACACTGAGACTTGCCCGGATCCTTACATCTGTTTGGAGACTACCAGAAGACTAAGCGGCCGTGATCTGGGCTGCTGTGAGGTAGTCCTCGTCCGTCTCCATCCAGAACGTGAAGACCATCACCCCCCGCGTGCAGATCTGCATCTCCGGGAAACTCTCCATCTCTCGCCACGCGTTCTGAGTGTTTATTGGTCATTCGCACATGTAGGAAAACAAGAACATCATATATTGTAAGCAATGAAATATCCACAGGTCAAATAACCTAAAATCAACGAAACTAGAATTAACCATACAAACTACTGAAGAAAATCTAGAAAATGCATAGCTGATGAAGAAAAAAACCGACCAATAAACAACGAAATAACAACCGACCTTCTCTGTGTCGTAGCTGTAACAGTCGCCCTTATTGGTCGCACAGATGATCTCGTTACGGAGGATGCAGTCGCTGGTGAAGTAGAAGGATGACGTCTGGGGAGACGGCAGGTTGGCTAGTGACGAGCACTGACCGGTCTTGACGTCATAACAGGCCACAGACTCTAGCCCGATAATGTACAGCTTGTCACGGAGGCCAACCATCCCACTGCGCCTGCGCACAAAATGGTGTGTTTAAAGTCATAGTAGCAATAGTGTCTCAACAATTTAAGTACATCAACAAAGTAGTATGAATTTATGATAGACAGATAAATAGATATATAGATAGATAGATAGATAGATAGATAGATAGATATATAGATATATAGATATATAGATATATAGATAGATAGATAGTTAGATAGATAGATAGATAGATAGATAGATAGATAGATAGATAGATAGATAGATAGATAGATAGATAGATAGATAGATGGATGGATGGATAGATAGATAGATAGATAGATAGATAGATTGATGAATAATAACCAAAAGTCCCCACACACCGACATATACGTTTATCATTAATCAGAGCTCTTCAATTTTCTGACAGCAGACACTGATGCAATGTGACATCGAACCTGTAAATTTTACGTCCGAAGTTAGGGACCCCACCGCTATAACTCAAATAGTGGCTTTGACGTCTATATTTGTCAATTATGACAAAAATTATCTAAAAAACAGACTTTTGGTAGTAGCACTTGTATTTTAACATTAAACGGTTACATAAGAGAAAAGAGGACTAGGGAGTATTCAAACAGAACAAGACAAAATTGCGGACTAAGGTTCTTAGAGTGTCCTACCTGCAAGGCACGATGGGAAACTCGTCCAGCTTGTCCCACTGCTTGGTGTCCGGGTGGTAGAACAGTGTGCGGGGCATCCCGTCCACCCAGCAGGACGAGTCTCCGGACACGAAGATATGGCCTGGAGAAATGTCAACGGGGGACAGAATTCAACGCGAAAGTCCATCTATACATGTCTTTGTATAGCCTGAGTGTCATCCTGTTTAGTTCCAGGCCCTCGGTGAAGGTAGAGTCTAGAAATAAACAGGATGCTACATCATGGAAAATATGTATTCCAAGTATGTCGACCTTCGTTAAACCGAGACGGGGACCGCTACAGACTACCAACCATCTTTGACCAATTGCTCACGTCACACTTTCGGAAAGTGACCTGTTCTGACCAATCACGTCCTCAGTTACCCTGAAGAAGTCCGGAGGACATTTCGAAAATTCGGCAAGTCCAATCAACATATAGGAAAAAATTAAACCTTTTGATACAATGACGGACAGAAATGTTTTGAAGTGTGAACTTGCCTATCCAATTCCTACTCTGACATTAGGCTGGCGCATTATCATGATATGCAGATTTTGACATGAAAACGAGCACGAACATGGTATTTTATATAGAGTGGATTAAAGTGACTTTAATACCGAAGCATTCTGCCGCGGCATGGTCGCTGGCGCCGAGCGGTAAAGGTTCCGTCAGTTTCCACGTGAAGGTCAAGGGGTTGAACCGCTCCACGGTAGACTGGTAGTTGTTCACGGCCCCCCTCCCACCTATGGCGTAGATTTCACCTCCTGATAGAAAAAATATATATTTGTTATTATAACAAAACAACATGCAGCTTTTGAAGTTATGGTCATAATCTCCATGCCAGCTTAACAGTAAAGGTAAAAAGCAGTCATCCTCAATTGAGGTGAAGCATGATGCTTTTTCATGTAGCTAGTGGTAGTGCGATGCAAATGTCCCAATTGCCAATTTCCCAAAGTTTTTGAGGCCTCAGTGGCAGTGGGTTTGCGTTGTTATCCACTGTGTCTAGGGCATGGTATTGGAACGTGGATCCCAAATTAACCCTCCCCTTCCACTGTCTTTTACAGCCCCAACCAAAGACATGTACCAATTTTACACAAGGGTGGAGCTAGGAGTGAGGAAGTCCGTGTGAAGGATCTTTCCCAAGGTTATAAGACACAATGTCTAGCCAGGAATCGAACCCGTGTCCACTTAAGCCTAACCCCTTTACTATCGACCCCATAGTAGGTCTACAAAAATGTAGGCTATAGGACTTCCAACTGCTCAACTATGGTTTCCCGAGAATACCCGACACTTACCGACGACGACCGTGCGGAACAGGTCCCTCTCGTGAATCATCGGGCTGCTCTCGTTCCACGCTCGGAACACGCAGTCGTAGCAATGAACCTTTGGAAGGGAAAACGTAAATTCATGATATAATTAAGTGCAACAAATTAAGTACTCATTGAGGTGAAAAAAAGTTGCTTTTTCGAGTAGCTGGTAGTGCAATTTATCTCTAATGTTCTCCATACATTTTCCCTGCCATGCCTGTGGGATCAACTCAAGACCCAGGCCAAGTCAACCTTCCCATCCTGAAAGTCTCCGGTTACACCATCCTCACATCCTGTCACTCTACAATAGTTGAACAATAACGGACGCGCACCAAGATAAACAAACACACAGACCGAAAACAATTCTTCCGGGACTGAAGTAACAACGGATAAAAAGCTTAACTCAAGCCTCATTGGTCGGAAGAAAACTCAAACCTCATTGGTCGGAAGAAAACTCAAACCTCATTGGTCGGAAGAAAATCCCGCCTCTTGTCGTGGAAGCGGAAGCCACCGATGACGTAGATGATATTGTCGAGCACGGCGACCTCAAACGTGGCCGTGTCGGCGATCTCCTTCGGTAGGGCAGTAAACCTGGGGAATATACTGGGGAAAATTACAAGAGCCAACTGCTGCGTTAGTAATCTCGAGGAATGGAAGCCTTCAGCATATCTTATACAACTGACAAAAATGCAACTCAATATTACACTTGCCATAAGCGTTAAACATGCTTCAATACAGTCTAGTATTATTTGATGGAATGAACGAGCTCAAAACACACTCATTTACACTTACAGAATACGCAAGCAACCACGACTACAACCATTGGGTCATATCCTATTACTAAGGGAAAGAAAACCACACTCCTGTCAAAATCACAGAACCCACGCATAGCAGAAAAAATGGGAGTTTAGAAAATTAGCATTTAAAACTAGGGCAGTCACACATTGTCATTTTCTAGATCTATTCATTGTATTGTGTTTTGTGAAAAGCTGAATAAAAGCTCTTGACGGGAACAATGCGGCTGTGGTGTAAAAGATGTTGGTTGGCTTGAGGAATGAATCCACTCTAGTTTATACATTGTATGGTGTTTTTTACTTTAAGTTGAAACCTCTGGGTAGCATTTTGCAATAATCTACGTGCAAGATTATCAATATTTCAACTGGGTGGATGAGAAATATCTAGCCAGTAACCACCCACCTAGATTCGAAGTAGTACTTCCATGCCTTATCCTCATACAGCACGATGTCGGGTGAGTTGAAGGCAGACTGGTAGTTGGACTGTCTGTAGGCGATGCCAGCCAGTTGTTTCCGGGGCAGGAAGCCCAGTAGCCCGGCCAGGTCCTCCGGCAGCCGCTTGTAGTGCTCGGTCTGGGACAGTTCGTCGTAGTTTTCCTGGATCATTGAGTAAGGGTAAGGTAAAGCAGTCATCGAAGCGAAACACCCCTGCGAAAACATGCACAAAGCCGACCATGGCCTCCCGAACTCCAGACCATGGTTAGGAGATAGTCGTGAGCACGGTCATCTGTGGTTGGGAGTTGGTGGGAGAGGTTGCCTACTAGTCTTTAAAAGTCGTCTGCGGCAGGCGATAATGGACTTTTTAAACTCATACTTGGGAAAGTCATATTCTGCTTTGATACAATCAGAGGAGCGAACTGGAGCTAGAATAGGATGGATTCCCACCCCAACAACGACCTTGGTTATGAAGTGGTCGGAGCAAGGGGTCATGTGGAGGTACAGAGTGTGTTGACAGGGGCTTAATTTTGTGCAACAAATAACTGTACAAAGGTATTATCAAATTGCATCATACGTCAAAAACTAGTTACTCAAGCAACTAGATAAGATTTTCACAATTTTATTCAGTTGCTTGGCTAACTGTTTTTTGTCGTATCTTATTTCCTGGACGTCTAACATTCATCAACGTAAATAGTATCAAAATTTGGTAATTAGGTTAAACATACCTGCATGAAGTAATACGCTGCTTTGATGACCTCTTCCATACCATACCCCTCGGCTAACCTCAAAACATCCGCGCAGTTTTCAAGGTCAATGTTAGCCGCGATGAACTTGGCACACAGATCTTGCGGAAACTCCATTTGCAGGAAAAACGAAGCTGTCAAAAGCTCCTCGAAGTTGTCCACATTTATTTCTATTTCTCCCGTGTAAATCAGTTCGATTAGGTCCTTAAGAGACCGGATAGACACTTGGGATGGTACGTCTGCTAAGTTTATTTCATGTTCTTTACCCTCCTTGAAGTTCAAGGTAAACATTGATCTAAAATACCGGCTGCAAGCAGCTAGAAGAATTCTGTGAGCTCGAAACTTTTTCCCTTTGGTCTTTATGGTGATGTCAAAGAAAACCTTCTGAGAGCGGAAACTCTGGAGGGAATATTGAACAAATTCTCTTAGATCTCTTAGCACATCTTCACTGACGACGTCACAGTAGTCCGTATAGAGGGGGATCCTTAGGAATTCCTTGGTGGCGCGGAATTTCTTCTGCAAGTTGTCGTCGCCCGGTTCGGGGAGTTTACCTTCGTACATGAAGTCTAGGGCGACACGGATTCCTTCCGGTGTGATCTCCCGGAATTTGGTCAAGTCCACGACGGAAACGGAGTTGACGTCATTTCCGGAGTTCTTGAAATGGCTGAAGAAGTACTTGCTACAAGCTGCCAGGAGAATTCTGTGAAAATAGCAAACTTTTTCAGTCAACGTGACATAAATGTTTTTTATTCCGTATTTGAAGTGGTAGAACATATATTTATATCAAAACAGGAAGCTTTGCTGGATTGTCATAGGATGGCCATAATCTAAGTTGTTCTTCATTACGCGGACACCTATATAACATATTACACACCAAATATCATGAAGATCCATCCATAACTTCTTGAGTCATGCTGTTCATGAACACATATACATTGTACGTACAAACGAGATAGAAAACATAACATAACAGGTCAAACGAATCTTCCAATTCTACAAGTATCCCATTGCACCACTTCCTTTCACATCGATCCTGCCACTCATACTCTACAATATTCATGTAACTGCGGACACACACCAAGACAAACAAACACACAAACAAACAAACACAAACTTATAACAATGACTCCGTTTTCACGGAGGTAGAAAATAAAAAGATGAATAGGAAATTGAAATAAACGTTCAATGATCGTCTTACTTGTGCGCACGGAATTCTTCTTCCCCGACCACAAGTCTGGTGTCGTACAGCAGGTTCTCTTTGCGGAAGTCAGAAAACGACGAGAACACCAGCTGCTGGAGCCTCGTTTTGGTGGTTCTCTGGACGGGCGAGGGGCCCTCCAAATCTTCGTAGGTTGCCATGCCAACCGCACAGCCAATCACTGCGGCGAACACAACTGCAGAAGAAGACCGATGTCAATAAAAGCATGTAGAGTTGCCGGGATCGATCAACGAACATTAGACGTCTCTATGGAGAGGGTATCAAAATTATTTGTGAACAGTCAAAAAGAAATTGAAGATCTCATACCACCGTGAAATGTATTTAGATTTTTTTTTAATTTCTTGTTTTATTTGTCATTGTAAACTTATAACTGATTCTGCCTATGTATTTTCCCCACCGGCTCTCAAAAGGCAACGGATATGCATATACAGTAGTAGGATGTTAAAGGCAGGAAATCATATAACCTTTGATTACTTATTCTGGGACCGTTTTGAGACCTTTGACCTAACTTCCTGCCAGTGTCTCCGACATACCTGGTCTATTGAAATAAGTGTGGAAACACAAACAGACACACCTAAAACAATACCTCCCGTTGTCACGGAGGTAATAACAATTACCTTTTTCTAGTTCTACTAACTAGTTCCACTTCTCACTGCTTTTGGCTGTGTACAAATAACCTTAAGACCTAGTGATTCACCAACCTAATGAAACTATTGAAGGAAGTATCTATGTACTCGTGCATTGATCGTTTTGTTTACAACTCAACTTTAATGCTGAACAGCGGCAAAACAAGGTTGCGCACGAAAATAGCACGAGTTGGCAAAACCCCTTAAATTCCTTCGGCTACATTGCATACATTTGAGTTTCTGCTGGTGACGTGGTGTAATGGATATATTTGTTTGTTTAGGAAGCATATGGTACATAACTTATTGTGATCAAACATGCCGGGCATATCTAGTTGACCTCTGCCACACATGTGGCCATAGAGAGCAGGCGGGGATCTATTTGTAGCTGTAACCAAATATAAAACAAGCATCGCAACAAACGTGCGACCGATATAGAAGTGCTATCAGCAATGGTGTTTTCTCATCATTACTCGTCAGGGGTCGAAATGCTTTTTTTTCTGTAGACATATATAGTGTAGGTAACTTTGTAAATTATCTGAACTAAACAATTTTACCTGCACCGATAGTTTGTTTGCTTGTTTACTTTTCATACAGTTAACCTCATTTATGCTTACCAAACACACCGATTCTGCACAGTAGGTTCAAGCTGCGTAAGACCGGACTGTAAGGTTTGATCCACTCACACCGTGAAACTGACCCATATTCTTTTTATAAGTCTTACGAGTTCTTTAATATGCTCGAGGTGTGGCTTTCCTCAACCACGGGACCTCCGGCTTTACGTCCCATTCGAGAGGACGTACCTAACTAAAACTAGGTACTCATTTTTACCTGAGTAGAGTGAGAAAATTGGTGTTAAGTGCCTCTCACCACGACATTGGGACCTAGGGATCCGAGCCCAGATCCTTTAAGTTCTAACTGATGAATAACCCTAACCACAAGACCACCTTGCCACCTACACTTGCCACTGAAAACTGCACATAAACTATTTTAATTCTTTGTTTGGCATATTATATCTTTCTTTTTAAACATTAGGTAACAGTATTGCTATGTTTGTTGCCTGGTAGTTAAGCGTGGCAACTGTTGCAGGGCTGTCTTTTGCCGCAGTGCAGTCTTGTAAGACTGGCTGTCAGTAAGTGAGTATGATAACGAAGGTAAGCAGTTTCTGACATGATAAAATCTATCATATATCTGTAGTTTAATTCTCGTTGTAAGGAATGAATTACAGGGAGAACGAAGTGGAATGTGAATAGATTTAAGTATCAATACAATTATTTATGCATAAATAGTGTAAGATCTAACGGTTAATGATAATTGACAGCTAAGTTTTATATATTACACTGTGCACAACTAGTGGATAGCTACAAAGCATAACAATTATAATTAATCAATCAATTGATATCTTTTATTGCAAGTCCATGCCCAAAGGCTAATTGCAGACAAACAAGTACATGGAGATACATGAAAATCGAAATAGTTATCTTGGCTACTGTGAAATGGAAAATGAACTGAAAATTCATGTAGAATACATGTACTTAAAATTCATTAACCTCAATGAAAATAATGAAGAATACATATTAGAATTTTACGCCAAACAAATGTTTAGTTGTGAACACATCCATAGTTCTAACTTGTTGCTTTTGTGAGTTTTCATCCTTCAACAATTACGTATCATTTGAAGGTCAAATTATACCAAAGCCGTTCCTTAAGTTCAACTTAAAATGTTCCTTCTTATTACTAAGACGGTATAACGGCAACATATGTACCTTTGGTAGTTATAGCACAACATGGGTTTAAGAAATCAAGCCAAGACTATCGCTGCCATTAAACGTGGTTTACATCACTTTATATACTAATAGTTGTCTGCATCTGTATCCCATGCTGCCATTCCACAGCAACATGGTCATAGTCTAAATATAGGAGCATCTACGTGCCATGCCGTCAGTAGTACCAGTCGCCTCCATCCCCTGTTTCTAACAGATAGCAATAGCCGGCTACCGTTAGTGAGTCACTGATAGTATTGATATTATTACCCACCTTTCCGTCACGCGAAGTCACGCCATTTTCCTGTGTTTACGACAGACGTAATGCAAACGGTACGCATGTAAGACAGAGGTCGATATCATTTGATGTTGTCCGATAGAAGCTGCGCACCGACCCGAATAAATGCCGAGGTCTCCCGAAGTTTCACGAAAACGACTCGAACTAATAAACGCAGAGTTCTCTCTTGTATACGTTGCGCGATGAATGCTGTTTCTAGCACGTAAGCAAGGTTTCGGGGTTGAAGACAAACGCAGTTAAGCTCCTGTCCTTGTTTTTACCGGGTGGAGTCTTGTGACTGACGGCTGGGACTGTCGATGACGTCACAGGCCCTCTCGGGTATCGCGAAGTTGGGATTCCTGTAATCTCCAAGCAGATGTAGTGGTGGAAAATCGTAACAATTCCCGATGTGTTGTTTTCTCTGACAGTGCTTCTTGCCACAAATGGAGGCCCTGCCCCTCGCTATACACCTATTCACAGCAATCTTTGAAGAGTACGGTAATAAAAAACAGCAGATATAAAAACGTTACGACTTTATACCCCCGCATCTGCTTGGAGAAGAGGATTCCTGAACGTTGGCACCGGGTGTACCCGACCCGTGTACATGTTAGGTCTGATAACACAAGGCTTAAGATGTGTAGTGTCAAATCAACTGTCCTAAACACTTGATCTAGTACATATTTGTCACAAATGACTTTTCGAATTTGTCATCCCAATTATGAAGAGGATGGACAATGGTGGTGATAATGATGATTCGTTATTAAGAAAAAAATACAAATTTTGTGCAGAACGCATTAAAAAGTCACCATGTATTACAAAAGGAAACAGTTCAGTTATCTGAGAAAGAGAAATATCATTCCCGGTTTTTCAGAGAAACAGTACAGTAGAGGATATAATAAGATAAGAAATCCCAGTGTAATGAAATATGTTAGTGTGCAGAAAGATCTAGATTTTCGGAAATGCAGCAAATATTTGGAAACCATCGCATCAAATAGCTATAAAACAAAATTAACAGAAAAAAGATTCAATCAGTTTTCTCCCCACTTCATAAATTTTTCACAATCATAGTTTTTGGTTGTTCTGAACTTTGTTTTTTTTAACTATACTTTTTGTTTTCCGATTTCACACATCTAAAATAGTATCTCTGCCACTAAGCTAGCACCCCCTTTATTTGATGCATCTTGGTTCATCCCAATGTTACATAACACTTCTGCTGCACAGATGTCGTTTCCCTTCAGTTACATCAGGCAGACTTAAATGGAGTCTCAAGGACAAATGTCTTAGACCAGGACTCAGGCAAACATTCCAGATTAACTTATGAGGGGCGACTGTGGTGCAAAACATGTCGGCTGACTTGAAGGATAAGTCTGTTCCACATATCAACCACATGTCTAACGTTACATATCTGTATCTGTATCTATATAGCAGGTCTAATGGCCCTTCGGCGTAACACACCAGCTTTGCAGGCACGTGGCGTGGCAGCAGCTGGTTATATCACACTGAACAGCCTGTCACACCTCGCCTTTGCACATCTGACTGCAACCATTCTTTAAAGCTACCTAGTGAGGATGTTCCTACAGTATTTGATGACGAGTTCCTTAGCATACATGTACATGGGGCCTTTATGACATGGCTGAAGTTTTATTTATTCAGTGTTGTCTTTTACAGTGACTGGATTCAACATGTCAACTACATTGCAAAACTGTGGCAACAAGAGTTTCATATTTTGTGACAACAGTTGTATGTTCTGAAAAAAATATGAGATATAATTTCGATTCCACTGTGAATAGTTTCACTCGGTTGGTAAACCACTGGATAACACAACAAAGGAGTTAATATCTAGCCAATGTTTTGGTGACAGCCTGCTTGGTGAGCAATACTGATTGGTTCTTCTTTGCACTGCAGCTAGGAGTCACTGTTGCAGTGTGAAGAATGTGGTCCCAAACATGACTGAGTTTATATCCCCCCTCATCACAGTTCATGACTGGAGGGTTACAGACGGTCACTCAAACGTTGGCAAGATATCAATTCTTTGGTTCTGTACTATGTTACACTGTACTTTCTATCAACAATTTCTGACGGCATTTTCCACTATCTGAAATTGAATCTCACAAAACTAGAGGAACGTCATTGAGTGTCTTCATCTGTGGTGTTATTCTTTATTGTCAGCTGGTCTTTGATGAGCAACTTTCAAACAGTTTATCCTTGAGATGGTCCCTGGACAGGTAGCCGTTGTAGAACTCATGAGCTGTAAGCTTCTTCTTTAAAAGGATGCTCCTAAACCCAACCCAACCATCCTGTGAACAAAAGTAAGGCTTTGGGTCATTCCAACTTGAGAAGTATCAGAGGACTTCACTGTAAAAGTACATGTACATGTCATTTAGTATGACAACAAATTGAAGAGTTTTATAAGAAAAGAGGCATGCAGTTTTCAAATGTTAGGTACATGCAATCTTCTACGCAAAGTAGTTTCATATATAGAGTGAGGAGTTTTATACAACATACAAAATGCCACAAGTATTATAATATGCTAATCTCCAAGCAGATCCAACGGTTGCAAATGTATGCCCAAAACATGCAGCAGTGCAGGTTAGTTGTAGGTGGACATCAGAAATATTTGCACAGATCCAGTTATATTTGCACTACTAGCAACCTGCATAATGCAGGTGGTACATGCATTTTGAGCCCTAAATACAGGAAACATAAACCCACCTTACACCTGATACAGACTGAGTTGGTAGGTCTGTGGTAGTGAGCACTGCCAGGTTTGGGGTCAGCTACAGGGATAGCCAGACCTGAAAAAAAAGTCAACATTCAGCAAGTCAGCTTAAGAAAAGAATGGTAACCTACTCTCCAAGCAGAGCTAGGGTTTCGGCTGGTTTTTAACGTGTTTTTAGGCGTTTTTGTCATGCCTTCTACTTTGTCATCGTTTTTGTTGTGTCGCAAACCCTAGCTCTGCAGGCACTGACCTCGGGGCGGGGCAAACCTATTTACTTCCATTGAAAAAAAGGTGACAGTACTCCTCCCCGAGAACCATTAGATAATCATTAGTGGTAACAATTTTACTGCCCCGGATTATCACACATCCGGCAAATGTAGAGCGGCATTCATCAGGCCGCGCCGGTCCCCCGCTGACTGCCCTATTCATGCGACAGGCTGGTGTCCACGATCTCACTCCGACATGATCATTGATAGCATCATAACGTACATTTCCATTGGAAACCTCACAAGAAAAATACTATGATGCATGAACAAGACATATAAAATAAATATGTATTACGTATTAACTTGAACTGCATTACTAGTAATTATTATTATCATTATCTCAGGCATCGTTGAATGGATTATGAACGGGAACACGTGCCTTGTTTGCGTTACATGCGGTTACCAATGCCGCCGCTCGCTGTGTTCAGATTGGACAGAACTTTTCAACAACACCAGCGAAATTGGCGACGGAGTGCTACCAACAGAGACTAAAAAATCCCCACGACACCAGAGGATTGTACAAATTTTTGTGTGCTTTGTTCTTTTATGGTTTTTGGATGGTGTAAATGAAGTGCGGTCACGATAGGCAAGTCATTTGCTGACGGACATGAAGCGACTTTCCAACATGGCGTCCTGATTCGGTTTTGTATGTAACTTTATTTGTGGGTAGTAGTTTAGAGACTTTTTGTACTCTCCAAGCAGAGGAGTGGGTCCGGCAGGTTTTTGACCTGTTTTTTAGGCGTTTTTGTCGGGCTTTCTACTTGACAAAGTAGAAAGCCCGACAAAAACGCCTAAAAACACGTCAAAAACCTGCCGGACCCACTCCTCTGCTTGGAGAGTAACTTTTTGAGATTCAACGATATCCTCCCACTACAGCATGGCATTTCCGAAGTGGGGATTAAAAATGAGAGAATCTATGGCTATTTCGGGCTGTACATCGTCTTCTGGTACGACGGCCCAAATGGCCTGGATCGTAGTTGAGTATCGTGGAGACTTTGTAAACTCCAGATGTCTTTGGTTGCACGTTGAGCTATTATTTTCATACGAAAGTAATTGCAGTTAGCCAAGGAGTAGGGGAAGCGTAAGAACATGGCATGAAAACATGGCCACGACCGATAGACCGAGTATTATTTCCATGGTGAGACTGGGCCGGAAATTTTGTGGTGCGTGGGGAGGGAATCCCGTGCCTGGCCGGGCACGCTTCGCACTAACTTGTGAAACGCTTGTTATGTGTTGGAGTGATTAGGTTTATTAGGCATTGAAGCTTCCGTCTGCCTGCAGAGCTTGGGTTTGCGACACAACAAAAACGATGACAAAGTAGAAGGCATGACAAAAACGCCTAAAAAACACGTTAAAAACCAGCCGAAACCCTAGCTCTGCTTGGAGAGTATGGTAACCGACCTTTCTCAGAAGAGATGTAACCAGATACAGAACCAAAATGCCTGCTAATTCTTCATCTAATTCATTTTCCCTTTTTCATTTCACTGAAATCAAATGATTAGAAACTTTTCTCTATACCTCTAGTTTTAAAAGAATATTTCATCAATTTATGGAGAAAATGGATGTTATCAATAAGATGAAGTTTGTGCAAATTCCTTAACATTACTCACCTTTAGTTATAGCAGGATCTATGATGTCCATGAGTTTCACTGTTCTGTTATTCCAGGTACTTCTGAGAGGCAACTGCAAATTTAACAATTGCAGTTTTTAAAAGCTGCCTTGAAATTTTCACTTCTTGATTCTCAAAACATGATCTATTCAAACTCTGTGAGTCATGAGAACTTAAGATTAGAATTATAAACAGACATGTGAAACCAAGGATCCTTGGTGAAACTGATCAGATTTGTCAAATGTAGCTAAACCAAATCTTCTTCTAGACAAACTATCATATATACAATGTTTGCAAATGTCGACTTGTATTGACAAATAGTGAGTTGAAAATGAACTTGAGATCTTGGACAATCTCGATATTGACTGCATGTAAATGACTAGTATGCTATAAAAAGAAAACTCATTTAAACTATCAATATCTGATCTCCAATCAGATGTATGGATACAGCTCATTCTCAGTGCAAAAACGGGTGTAAAACAGCAAGATTGAGCCGGATCCTTACATCTGCTTATTAATAAAGACAAATGAATTTACTTTTTGGCCCACACTCCTGCTAAGTCTGTCAATCTCCTGGCAGCTTTGCTCCGCCCACCTCACCCATGATTGGTCCACAGATAACTTTGGTGCTGTGAGTGTTCAAGAATTGGTAATTACAAAGAGGCTACCACATATCATAGAAAAGGCAGAAACAGTTTTAAACAAGAGTCCGAAGACCCAAAATCTCCATGAAATTTGTTTTTATATGAGATGTGTTTATTTTCCCTAGTTATTTGTTGTTGCCGCTGGTTGTTTTGTTTTGTGTGCCAGAGGGTATCCACGTAATAGAACCTAGAAAGGCAACATTTTCGGGAAAATGCAGGATATTCCCCTCCCGTTACCTACACCTCAAATATGACGCCCTTAGCATTTACTGTAGTGTAAGGGAATCCTGAAGTTTCTGCATAAATTATGCAAACAAGGTCTGTATTAGCATGGTCAGGTGTGTTCAGCTTTCCTAAAGGTACCTACATCTGAAATATATCATCAGTAGCTTTTAAAGTAAGGGTTATGCATATATTATGCAAAAACTCCTCATTAGCATAATTTATGGCCAGGTTTTCTGACCTTTCATAAAGGTACCTACATGTCAAATATGAAATCCGTAGCCTTTATAGTAAGGGAAATACAAGGTTATACCTAAATTATACAAATGAGGTCCGCATCAGCATATTTTATGGACAGGTGTATTCACCTTCCCTAAAAGTACCTACATCTAAAATATGACATCCGTAGCTTTAACGGTAAGGAAAATACACATTTATGAATAAATTATGCAAATGATATTCATTAGCATAATTTATGACCATGTGTGTTCACCTTTCCTAAAATTACCTACATCTGAAATATGACATCCGTAGCCTTTACGGCAAGGGATATGCCTAAATTATGCAAATGATGCCCTCATCAGCATAATTTATGGCCAGGATTTTTTACCTTTCCTAATGGTACCAACATCTCAAATATGACATCCATAGCCTTTACGGTAGGAGATATACACATTTACGCATAAAATATGCAAATGAGGTCCTCATTAGCATAGTTCATGGCCAAGTGTGTTAACCTTTCCTGAAGGAACCTACATCTCAAATATGATATCTGCAGCTATTATGGTAAGGGAAATACAAGTTTCTGCATACATTATGCAAATGAGGTCCTCATTAGCATAATTTATGTCCAGGTGTATTCACCTTTCCTAGTGGTACCTACATCTCACATATGACAGCCACAGCTTTTACGGTTAGGGAAATACATGATTATGCATAAATTATGTGAATTAGGTCCTCATTAGCATAAATTATTGTCAGGTGTATTGACCTGTTCTAAAGGTACCTACATTTTAAATATAACATCCGTACTATGAAACAAAAGGTACATATAACTTTCTGCAACACCATTAGTAGAGTTACCACCCTTACATCTACTTGGTTTTGGGCAGCGGAACCACCAGCTGTTGGGAATTAGGGAATACTCGCCCTAGATAAGAGACCAATGGATTCAACAGATGTGACCTCAAAGCCCATACCCACAATGGAGAAGTAGATATTCCTCATTACTTATGCAAATTCAGTCCAAATTTGCATAATTACCACTTCAGTTTGTACATCTCTGCCCAACCCACTTGCGTATCAAATAACATGAAAATCTGTCGCTCCTTTCTTCAGTTATTCTCCTTTGAAAATATTTACAAACACGCCATTGCAGTTCCAGTGACACATACCAGGGGGCCCAAAATCGACCTTGACCTTTCTCCTCCCAGCACCTACCCACATACCAAATATCATTTCAATCCATCCACACGTTCTTCAGTTATGCTGATTTTAAGCGTCCGGTGACACATACATACAAACACGGTGACACAAACATACACACACGCGCACACACACACAAACACAATAACTTCGCATGATTTGCACTTCAGTGTGTACATCTCCGTCCAACCTACCAGCGTACCAAATAACATGAAAATCTGTTGTTCCTCTCTTCAGTTAAACCCCTTTAGAACATTTTTACACATAGGCCATTGCAGTTCCAGGGACACAAACCAGGGGGCCCAAAATCGACCTTGACCATTCTCCTCCCAGCGCATACCCACATACCAAATATCATTACAATCCATCTACACGTTCTACAGTTATGCTGACTTTAAGCATCCGACGACACACATGCAAACGATTTACCTCCTAACTTATGCAAATTCGGTCTCATTTGCATAGTTTGCACTTAAGTGTGTACCACTTGGTCTAACCTACCTGTGTACCAAAGAACATGACGATCTGTCCATCCACTCTTCAGTTCTTCTACATTTAAGATTTTAACAAATACGCCATTGCAGTTCCAGGCACACATGCCAGGAAGCCCAAAATCGACCTTGACCTTCCTCCACCTGACACCCACCCACATACCAAAAATCATTTCAATCCATGTACAGGTTCTACAGTTATGGCGACTTTAAGCGTCCGGTGACACAAACATACACACAGACACCAAACGCAAGCAAAACAGTATCTCATGAAAAAGCCTTTTTTCATGGAGATAAAAATATCATGTTTTCAAGACCTACATTTCACTTTCACTTTGACCATGATAAGCTCATTTTATGTACAAATGTAATTGCTCATTTTGCATGTTTATCATCTATATAAAGACAAATGAGTAAAGAAAACTGTATATGTTTAATCTATGTTATTGTATATACATACCATTTGTAACACCAGTAGTAGGTTGTTCTACAGCATTTTCCAACTTTCTTGGAAGATCTCTGAGACACTCCAACAGCTAGGAGGAAATACAACAAGTTGAACATCGAAACTGCAAATACCTCCTATCTATGCCTACCACAACATTAAGTCTCCACGAAAATAAATGAATCAATAGTAATTCCAAAAAGTGGAATGAAACTTCATCTGACAAATATGAAAAGAAAGAAGAAAGTAGAAAGTCTTAAAGAGCCACTTTTATTTGTTTTAATCAATCATTGACAAATGTCACCTTATATAAACAAAATCTTCAAGTAATAGATCGATAGTTTTTAAAAACTAATAAAAAGAATGTTTATAAAAAAAGGTAATAGATCAATCCCATAACTCTCCCATCTCCCTCAAAATGTAGACATGCAAAGTAAAAGCTATAAAAAGCAAATGTTTGATGGGCATGCAGCCACTTTTTTTTCTTATTGGCCAAACTGCTTATTGGCATGCTGTCATTGGTTGAACTGCTAATTAATATGCTATCAAGCATCATTGGCTGAGCTGCTAATTGTGATGAACAGTTACCATATCTGCTCCTTTATTAAACAGCATACTGCCCAGCTGGATAGCATGACACCTCTCTGGTACAGGTACCGACTTCTGCTGTAGGATTGGACCAACATCAAACCTTGAAACAACAAGTAAGAAAGGTTTTTTTATTGCAAGTTCATGCCCATGGGCTAATTGCAAATACATGGTAGAAACATAGGGAAAAACATACATGTGTCAGTGAACTGTGACTGACTTTGTTGTAACAATAGCCTACCAATACTAAATACGACTGTTGGCTATATCATTATGTGTTAAGGTACAACAAGCGAAATAAAACTTTAATGCTTGGGTCAATGGGAAAAGTAATCTAGCCAGGTGGTGCTTATACAGAGGTGTCACTTGTATAGGTTTGACTGTAGTTGCAATCAAAATGACGTACCGTGGCGTGATATGGATGATCGTGACCCCGGTGACCTCATCACCTTCGAGTATTGTGTGGAACACTGGCGACGCCCCGCGCCATTGAGGTAACAAGCTGGGATGGATGTTCAGGATGCCACTAAAGATAACAAACAAACAAACACAAATAAAAAAATATCACTTTGCTCAACAGCATTATTGATACATAGCATACATCTATGATTTATCAAGATAGCATTTCATGCTGAACATAGCTCAAGCACCATTGGTTTAAAGATCTTTTAACTATTGAATATCTGCAGCTCAAAGAAGAGAATACAATGTACCAGAAGAAGTTAGATTTGCTGATGAAACACAAAAATTCCATGTACAAGTTAGAGCCAAAATCCATTGAAATGCAAATAGTAACACCAATAAGTATATATGGTAGTGAGCGCCTGCCTCATTGATAGTACATGTATTGTGAAAAATACTCTACTAGTATATTGTCCCTTTTTTGTTCTCATTATTACTTACTATGGAAAAAGTCTGATGATCTTCTTTGGGATGAGGAAGCCGAAAGATGCCACCACTCCCACATCAAACTGGTCACATGATCCCTGCAACGGCCAATCGTGGAGGGGCAAGTGGTGCTCATCTGCATATGTCCTGACTGGAACTCTCTTTGGCGAACACACCACTTCTAATCTCTCCACAACTCTGTCTGCAGACTTGGTTCTGGAGACAAAAACAACTGAATTTAACAAAAGCAAGTAACGTTATTATTTCCTGTGGGGCAGTCCTACTGTTTCACCATATAACTTCTGATCAACTTCTGTGAATCCATGGGCAGGAGTTCAATCCCAGGATCACCCCCAGTTCGGATATGTTGTGAGGGATTGCATCCATAATTTTGGATGGTGATGTAAAGCCGGCAGCTCCCTGTATGAAGGAGCTTTAGGTATTAGCTGTAGTAAAGCCGTATTGGCTAAGTACTTAAAACGTATCATGCTTGAAGTTGACAGTTTTACCATTTTGTTTGAATTCATCCACTTTGTCAGCAAACTTAGCCCTTCAACCAATTTATATGTACATCTACTGTTCAGGAAGGAGAAATACAAATTTAGAAACTCTGCTGAGCCAGAAAGTGATACTATATGTACCTGGTTTGGTCGGCTTTTAGCTTTTGCAGAACTTCCACTGAGAACTCATCACTTCCAAAGAACAAAATCCTCCAAGGTGGTCCTGTCCTCTGATTGGTTGAAGAGCTTGCACTCTGATTGGTTGTATAACTTGCACTCTGATTGGTTGAAGAACCTTCACTCTGATTGGTCAAAGGTCCTGTATATATACATCTGTCTGACCAATAGGAAGACTTTGGGGAAATGCATGCTGTCCTCAAATGTCTCCAATGTGTCCTGAACTTCCATTGGCTGTTTGCACATGTGTTTGAGAAGTTCAGTTTTTGTTGTAGTTGCCACAGGCAGAATAACAATCTATCTAAAGACCTTGGTCTTGACATACAGGATGTAATGTACATTTCATACATATACAGTTCAAAAGTTCTCGATCATGAAGAAACCACTCTCCTTGGTCAGTATTTCTTGAGCTCCCCTAACATAACAGAGTGCATCTGATCAGTTAGGGCTTGATGCTTGTGTGACTCTTGATGCTAACAGCTTCCCATATCTTTCATACATTACATGTATGCCTGAGTGATGAAAGGAGAACACAACAAAAGTAACTACATGTATAATATAAAAACAATCTAACTGCAACCTCCCTCATGCATTACCGATTTCATAGTCCACTTCTCCGATCGCTTCCCTGCTGAACAGTCTGGCACCTGTCCACAGTTGAACCTTACGGCATCAATCAGCTTAGATATCTATCAACGGTTGTCAAACTGTTCGACAGAGAAACGATCGGAGGACCTAGAATAGGAGGGATACCGCTAGCTGTGTTGACCACCTTGCTAGACACGCCCCCCTCCCCAACACTCTCCCTTTACCAAAAATATATCATGACAGCCCCGTTCAGAGTTGATGTATTATAGCATGCATGTGTCTGAGAAATCAGACTGATATCGTTCATATGGAATAGAAAAACATTGAAATATGGCGACACGGTATGACTTAATACGCACAACAAAACTCAACTGGAATCGGCGCGACTTTTTCTGACGGGCGCGGCCATCTTGAAACAATCCCAGAATCCTTAGGGAAGAGTGACCCCCAAACTTTGTAAATTTTTGGCGACGCCTCATAAGTCAACGTTATAGCGTCCAACTTGAGTATTACTGTCATCCCTTGATTGTTTGTGCATGCATTGACATTCAGAGACGAACGGAAGAAACACACACTTTTCTTAATTAACACTAATTGTTTGACCACTGGGGTTATCAGCTATTGAACATTACCTATAGTTATATCCAGTATAAAGTCCATGAATAGACCAAGTCTATGTGATCATGAGTGTTAGCTACCAAACTCGAATACAGATATGTTATCTCGCCTATCTCCTAATAGTGTATATTTGGGGTGAACATTTTGCCGACGTGCGGCGACTGTTTTATTGGTTTTATCGGTTGAATTCTGGTGTACAGCCGGGATCAGTTTATAACGTTAGATCTTCATTCAATAAATGGTATACTATTAATGATACCATAGATCATGTCTAGTGAGGAACAGACTTCTAACTATATTCCGTTATATGTATTTCCTCACTTTCTACATACTATTTCTTTTGACAATACCTAATCATTGTGTGTACAGGTGTGAGCTTTTATAAAGGATGATTAAAAAGGGACAATAAAGATGCTTGAAGACATGGTCCTTTTCAGGATTTTATAATGCTTCAGCACACGATTGAAAGACGACAGCTGTATAAATATACTGTGCTTAGATGACAACTTCACTTCGATCACTAGTTACTACATAAGTTAAGGTGCTCGTCACAACAAAAGAAAGGTTTGTCACAACATATGCCACATGTAATACTGCACATGTATGTGTTAACAAGTAGTAAAATAGCCTGTGATCAAAGTACGTTTCCATGGCACACTTAACACACGCATCATAAGAACTTGTATACCGGCCCATCGTGAGCTCCCGGGATATCTTCGGCAATGGGATTGTTACTCGCCCGCCGAGATCTACAGAGCACTCCGGTGCATGTTTACGGAGCTCGAGTGGGATTTATCACGGATTCCTGGTGTAAAAAGAGAGAGAGAGGGACACCAACCGATGCTGTACAACGCCGTACGTACTGAGTATGTTTGTTGTGGTCTGTGTTTCTGTGAGCCACCAGAAGTCTCGGCTGCCTGACTGGCCCCTGTGATGTCATATTCTAAATAGATACACAAAGGACGGTTCCAAACTATTCGTGTGAATATATAGGACGAACTAGTACTGTATATGATACGGGACTTCTTCTGTTGTGTGTGAATAGCTTGCCTGTAATCGTAACTAACAGTCACTGGACCAGAAAATTGGAAGGACAAGTAAGCATTTTTACGAATGGTTGAACCATTTTTGTTTAGTCGGAAAGTGTATAGTTCAACTTCACAGCAAGCTTGCGAATCTAAATTTGTTCAAACGAACGGAACAGAGTGTTGTCATAGTCTTGCGCTCGCCGTCAGTTGATCAGACAGATCTTCTTTTCCGTCGATACTCATGAGACGCTGATCTCTTCACCTAGGATGGAGGAAAATTCAGTTAGCGCTTTGGCCACTTCGCCACTTCTTTTTACAAATGATCAGCAATCGTCGAAAGATTTTGGTATAAAGTATCCAAGTCTTAGGGTTGCAAACTTTAAGAAACACTGTAGATATATTCTGATGTGAATTGTTGGAATGTCGAATTGCTAACAAACAGTAAATTGATTTCGCTTACAAGAACCTTCATTCAGGAGAAGAAACTTGATTTTTAAGTCTTTCTCCTTTCCAGTCATCTTCAAAGTGATGTTGGAATTTAAAATGAGTGATAAATTACTAGGTTGTGTAAATCATTTCGTACATTATTGCATTATCAACTAGATATTTTCAAAACCATTCTACAATTTCTGTGACTGGTGTAGCCCGGAACCCAGACGGTTGAAAGGGACCACACAGATCAGGAGCCTTGGAAGAGACTAGTGTCCAGGTCATGATAGGTGACACTAACCTCGGCTTACGATACTCCGTTGTCCATGCCTGCATCCATATCCACCAAGTAGCACTGGTTCACTTGTTCAAAACAGTACAAGGTCGCACCCGAGCCCTACATGGAGAGGAAACAAAAAGATTAAAGCGGTGGAAGACGAAATACATTTTATCTCAAACTGCCCCTTCAATGATCGGGAAAGAAAAGAGCTTTTTAAAGAAGCCTCCAAAACTTACCACAATTTCCAAACATTTACTGAGGAAAATAAAACTAGAACCTTGTTAACCTCCCAAAACCCACTCATTACAAAAAAAGTGGGACACTTCGTCTTCCACTGCTTCCAAAAAAGAAGTCAACCCCAAAAATTCCGTAGTAGTTTTTAGAATAGCCATGTGTTCTACTAGTACTAGTCAACATTGTTAACTCTCACTATCTGTACAGTATACCCTTGCTATGTATTGTTTCATGTTGCAATTAGCCTTCGGGCAAGAACTTGCAAATAAAATTATCATTATTAAACCTTCGCCAAGAAATCTATGTTTCCGTGGATGTTTTTTTACCCAATGGTCACCACGTAACAAGACTCAAAGGTCACTTCAAAGTGTGAACCGAAGGCCACTTCAAATTTACAGGTTACAAACAAACAAACAAACAAATAAATAAACAAACAAACAAACAAACAAACACTCTACATTCATACCTGGTCATAACAGCGCTTGACGTCAGCACCGTTCCCTGACACGTAGATCGCCTCACATTCCAGGCCTTGGACTTCATCATATGTCACCTCCAGGGCAAACGGCGTGTCGAAAGCCCTCCCCAGCACGGTCACGGTGTCCTGTATCACGCGATACACACAACACTCTCCAATTAAGTAAATGGATAGATAAATAGTTTATACATGAATAAATATCCAGGTTGGTATATCAACGTTAAACAAAGTTCTTCTCACACGACCAAAGCTTTTCACCATTCCAACATTTTGGAAGACGTTCTGCTTAACCTTCTTCATGGCAATACTGACAGGTTCTACTTCCCACTGCAGCCGGTAGGTGGCGCTGCAGTAGGAAGGAGGCGGTCCCAAACGTGACTTTGCGTGTTCTCCCCTTCATGGGTCGCCTGTTAATTGTACATGTCGAAAAGAGCTATAGGGGAATCTCCCCGGTACAACGAACATGTATGTACTCTGCATATCGTCTGTCTTTCCTGTCAAGACCACTTACATATTAACTGTTCAGTGAGCTTAACTGGTTTGAGATAACTTTATTTCTTTCACTCACCTTAGGTTTAGGCACTCCAGCAGCTTTCTTGGCTGACTGTTGACCAGTGAGAAAGCACTGGGACATTTGCTCGAAGCATGTCATGATCATGCCCTGAAAAGGGATCACAAAGACTATTGAAGAAGCTTTATAAACTAGGAAGAAGTACCTGGGTAACAAAAAGGCCAGGCCAAAGCGACGAGCAAAATAAGAAACTGTGCTGTATTTACCCTGTCGTAACATTGCTTGATGCCAGCGCCCGTCTCGGACTCGAAGATGACTTCACATCCGACCAGTTCGTGATAATTCAACTCCATGTTGAACGGTGTGGACATGATCCGTCCCACCACATGAAAGGTGTCCTGCACCAAATGATGTACATTTAGAAAATATCTATAGCAAAGCATGCTTATGTTGCATTGATCTAATTAAGTACAGCTTGTTTTAGAATGTCCAAAAAGACAGACATGCTCAAATGTCTTGTAAGTGTTCGACGTACAATTAGATCTCAAGACCAGAAACAAGCATATTTAACGAAGGATGAAAAACGATATTATTACTGCTATTTCTCCAACGGTATTCGATACGTAGAACTATCTCTTGGATATTTTTGGGCTTTTAAACAATATTCAACGAGCTAAAACTCAATATCAGAGGACGCAGATGTATCAAGTTACTATGTATTGCATCACCTTATGCTACGGTCACATTTCCGGTCGGCAGTTCGTCGGAACGAAAAGTATGATATGAAAGACAACAAAACGCACAAAACATGAAAAAAGGATTCATTAGCATAACCTGCGTATATCTATTGATATATACACTTTTATTTTTCGTTCCCGAAAGCAGCCCGGCTGGATCCCGGTTAGGAAATGTGACCGTAGCATAACCTGTATTTATGTCGATGAGAAATTTCAACTGATAGTATGAAGAAAAACACAATTTTTTTTACATTTTCCGTAAGATCAAACACAGACAACTAGAAGAATGAAAAAAAATGTAGCAAGATGCGTCTTTCTTACCGGGGCAGCCGGTTGCTTGGTTGGTTTCTCGGCTGGGATGGTTTGGTCCGTACCTTGGTTCGGCATGGAATAAGTGCCCGTCCCCATCAGAACCAACAGTACCAACACTGCGAACTCCATGACTCTGAAAATCACAGATAACAGGCATTAGGCATGTAAAATAACTCAACGTACGTACTGAGAAAAGCAGCGGGGCGACCCGGTCTAATCTCCAAGCAGATCTATAGGTTGCATAAAGACCGTATCAAACTGGCAGAGGAAGTACGTTTGGATTGCATTACAAGCTCCTTCTTCCAGTTGGATACGGTCTTTGCAATCCATTGGGTCTGGTTGGAGACTAGACCCGGTCTGTCTGGCTGTAAAAGCGAGCCGTGGCGAATCCCGCATTGCATTATAAAGTTAAAGTTAAAGTGACCCGGGCGTCTTGATAAAACGCATCGGGGTGGCGCTCATCTCCATTAGGTCTATAGCCCTTAGCTTGGGCCACACATTTGTACAAGTCACTACAACAGGGGCTGGTCCGCTGGTAGTGATGTGTACCACACTTTTTACCAAATGCTGAGTGCCAAGCAGAGAAAGTAGTATGCACCATTTCTTAAAAGGTCTTTAGTATGACCCGGCCGGGGATCGAACTCACGACGTACCGTATTCAAGGCGAACACTCTACCAACTAGATCATTGTACTATCAAGTATTGAAAAAGCATTACGATTCGTCTCAACCATTACGCTTGGTCTCTAGCTTTTGACTAGACTATAACTATTTACAAACAAGAGCAAGACTCAAGAACAAGTACTAGTATACGTTTTTTTTTAAAAACCACGAAATATCAAGAAACCAGAATGAAATCACCTTATATCTGGTTACATATGGCAAAAGTTTGAGCGTATAGTTAACCGAACCCACGAATGGAAAGAGTGCCGTAACTTACCTTGGATAAAAAGACTTTGAAAACCACAAGTGTGTAACTCTGCGTTGTTCCCTCTGCGCTCCCTCTGACTTAGGCCGGTGACTCCTTGTCTTTTATACCCATTACTGGCATAGATTAGCGCCAGTGCCACTTATCTTGGAAAATCTCTATATTGGTTTTATTGCGTAAATCCTTCATGCTTCTTGTATTTGCCTTGGCAGAATTCCATGGGTGACACAAACCGGGCTTTTCATGACTTTCGGGGCACGTGAGGGACTTACCGGTCTTTCAAGTTTCCGCCCTTTGTACCTCAGTCAATAAGAGGAACAAAACCACACCTAGCATTGCGGTGGTCCGACAAGAAGTGACGTATTGTCTTGGATAAGAAATCCTTACCGTAGACTTTGAACAGTCACACGTCTCCAACCTTTGTACCAAGGCATACGTGCATATAAAGGTACCTAGCACTGCGTTGGTCATAGGAAGTGATGTATTGTTACATATTTGAATGGCACATATTCTAACTGGACAATATATATGCTACCAGTCTACACCCTTCCTACTATTAAAGATAAAGGTATGTTTTACGTGCATAAATGCATGCATCTCTGAGGTGATGTATGCGAAGTATCATGGTCTGGATTGCCCTAGATATAGCCCTCATAACGTAACTGTAAGGGGAGAAGAACACAAAATTAAGTAGAATGTTATGATATTCTAGAATCCAATTGTTTTCTCTGTTTACTGAAATTCAGCACCAACTTTTGACGGAAGCAAAAATAAATAAGGATCCTAAGTCAGGGTACCCTAGCCTGCCTATCGTAGCATAAAATTGCGAAACCATCATTTACCTGTTGTAACATTTACAGGTTCCTGAACAATATGAATGCATTCAGTCATACTCAAGTATGTTTTCATGAGATCATGAGATCTTCAAATTTTTCTATAGCTAGCGACTAGCGATGGAGCGCCGTGAGTTCGAGCTACTGAAATAGCGTCTAGGTTAGGACAGCCCCCGCTAGAGACTTAATTAAAACATTGGCAGTTTGACAACTCCCTGTGTGGCTGTGACGATTGTATTGAAGCCGTCGTGGGGTTCGAAGATAAGGCTCCATGTTTCTTTATTGAGTTCTCTTTTGGTGGTCCCTAATATTCGAAGATAAATGTTTGTTTGATATGTTAACAAAGGTCAATGAGACCCGTAACAAACAACAAAAAAAGCAGGAACAAAGGTCACAAATTCAGTCATGGCCAGGTGAAGGTCAAACAGCGTGCCAGTAGCATTTGTACATGTTTGGACGCTGCCGACATGTCCACAAGTATTTGAAGTCATTTAAGCTCTTGGTTGTGGCAGCTGACATGAATTTTGTATCAGAGAAACAAACGTTTATTTCCCACTGGCTTATCCGGACATCGCACATGTGACTTTGACTTGCTAGTTCATGTTTTTAGGCTCCCTTGCAAACTTGGTCTTTTTTATAGCTTAGACACTGTATCTTGAACCAGTTTGCGGTCAACTCACTGCACTAGTACTGCGCATCCACCCAATGATGAGGATCTAAATAGCACATCTCTGGTCTCTAAAGCCTCCTCTCACTGGACCCAAGGCACGCTGGCGGCGTCGCTGCGGCCTATCGAATTGACAAAGCACTCAACGAATTTCATCGACAAAAAACGCATCTTTTTAAGCTTTGTGTGTTTTGTTGTCTTTTTGTTCATAGAATTACATTTTGAATTATTTTCGCATTATAAAGTCAAGGGTAACACAAATCCAGTTTAGGACGCAGCGACGCCGCCAGTGTGCCGCGGGTCCAGTGAGAGGGGGGCTTAAAACATTGAAATGCGTTTTTGAAAAGAACAAAACAAAACAAAACAAAACATACGATTAATACTTGCCTCACCCTTGACCGGTCACCGGACATTACGGACCTTTGTGGTAGCAATTAATCAAGACGTGGTCTCATTATTTGACATCTTTACTGCAGCTTGGAATCTCTGCGTTGCCGTTGGAATGCCAATGAAAGTAACTCAGTAAAGATAGCTATAGACCTTTTGAAAATGTTTGCTTTTGGAAGACAAATGTTTTGTAACTGTTTGCTTGGTATCTGGATGGCAATGAGACAATGGACATCAAAGTGTGTACGAATCCGGTCAAAATCGTTGATGAGCTTTGCTGACGTCACAACCTGTTGAACTCTTACAGAACTCAATAAAGGAATTGGTCCTTGCTTGACAGTTTTACGGCCAGTGCTAAGCTTGAGGGGCAATGCATTGTTTTGAAAGATAAATCTCTTGATGATGCCAAACTGTCTAAAGCAAATGTTTCATGCTACCACCGGGAAGGAGGTTCACCTCCCACGGGGGTACTGTTTTTGGTTGTGTGTGTTTTGGTGTGTGTGTGTTCACACCTAGAACACAAGATCTTTTTGATAGATTTATATGAATTCTAGGCGGGTAGTTATTGAGGTCCCTACGCCCCCCCCCCCACCCCTCAACAGCATTTTATAGTATTGCAGCACTACAGCTAGGCCGACACTCCCTTTTTGGAAGTCGTGAGGCCATGAGGTAATGTCTATCGACAGCTGGGTTGTTCATGAAAGCTACAAGAAATGAAAATTTAGTCCGAGAGATCGCTCATTGACAAAGTAGATCTCATCCGAGAATTTCTTGTCGATAAAATTCTAAGGGAAACAACTTTCTTTTTTTGATTTTGAAATATTAGAGAAATGAATACGATAGTAAAGTACTTAGTCTCAGTCATATGACCGGTCACCCAAACTCACAGTCATTAATTGACGGTCGCACAAAATTGCAGTCGAAGCAGAGCGTTGTTCCGTTACTTGACAGCTTTACGATTGGTCTGGATATTGCTAAGTCACCGTTGCAGAGTCATGAAATTGTTAAGATATTAGAAAAGTCACTAAGCTGCCAAGTAACGTGAAAACGCCAGGATTAAGTTCTATCCATTGCCATTGTTCGTGAGGTTTGGTGACCGGTCATGATAATTCGCAAAACTCAGTTATCCTTTTTTTTTTAATATATGAGGTCCAGATATACACTGTGTTGACCTCCGATTTGTAAATCTAATACATAGAATATCTCCCAAATATGAAAATTTTGAAGTTTCTGTAGAATGAAAAAGACGAATAAAAAACCTTTCTTATTCTTGACCTGTCACCAAAACTCATGACTGATGACCTTTGATTGTAGAATTCAATCGAGTCGTTTTCACGTTACTTGACAACTTGGCAAAGTGATACAAATGTATATACATACATATCCATGACCCCGTTGTAGTGGTAACGAATTTATCGTTTGAAGATTGATTTGATCATGGTACCTGATTATCTATGGTAGAGCTTTCTGAGATATATTAGAGCAGAGACATTCTATAGTTCAAGATCTCTTATAAGCATAGTGCATCGAAATAGAACATTTTGCAAAAATGGAGAGAAACAAGATCCAGAATGACTCAGTCTTCTCAATCTCGACCGGCTACTCCAGAACTTACGACCGGACCTCACGGACAGTCTCCTTTGTTTGTAGGATTTTAGGCGTTTATACTTAAATTGGCAACTTTATATCTTTTTCTATAATAGGTGTCTCTGCTGTAGGGGCAATGCAAATGTCACGGGACAACGAATTAGCTCATGATGTTTGGTTGTCTTTTTTTACCGTTATCAAGATTAAAGCTAGCACTAGCACTGTGTCTTAAATTGCAAACGTTGCAAAGGTCATGGTTATGTGCAAAAATTAACCCTGTGACTAAGAGTAGACATATTCCTGAACAGTTGGTCTGCCCGGTCACCCGAACGTACGGTCATTGCCGCGCAGAGTTGAATCAAAGCGTTGTCCCTCTACTTGGCAGTTTCACAACGGCTCGCATATCTGCGTTGCTATTGGAAGGGTTTTGAAATTGTCTTGGGGAGATGGATATGTTTCTAATGCTTGACTGCCTGCCTATGTGCCCAGCCCAGGTGGTACTGTTCTCTTGCTGACCTCAACCGCGACTTTATGGCAGAACCTTCGCCACAGCCTCGATGTCTAGATCGAACAGTGCAATGCCGCATATTCGAGCGAGATAACTGAACTCATAGATTTGGGTTGAGATTGCAGACGTTATTCTCGATACACGATACAAGAACACTGTTTCCAGATTCTTTCAGGTTATGATTTGTATTCTAGGTATTTTAGAAGTTCTTAACGTATTTTAGTCAGTAATAACAACGCCGAATGATTTTAACTGTCCAGTAATGTAACATACATGTACTAGTAGTGTGAATGCCATACCAATTCAGGGCCCAATTCTCAGGGCCCTAGCTAATCTGTGCAACTGTAGGCACTGAATAAAATTATTGTTTTTATCATAGATCTTAACCAGTAAAAAATGCATACCCGGCCATAGCCCGCAGCCTTCTACAGACCATATCAAGGTGTTAGTCTTGAGCAGTTATCTGCGGCTGAGAGTTGGTCGGATGAGGTTGCCTGTTAGTCTTTAAAGTCGTCTGCACCACTATAAAGTTTGAATAATGGGAGTCGGGAAAGTCAAATTGTGCTTGCATTTGTTATGGGATCAGAGCAGTGAACTGGATAGGATGGATTCCAGGCTACTCCCACCCAGCGCCGACCTTGGTTGAGGAGTGGCCGGGAGCAAAGTCGTGGAAAGGCCCTGAATGTGTGACAGTGGCATAAGCTGATTCCGCTATCTCTCAGGTGGTCTTCTGTAATGCCTGAATATTCAGAGTAAATTTTTCTTGTCTGTTGTCTTCATAAAATGTGAAAGTTGGAAGAGAGAAATTTTACGGTTATAGATTAGCACAATATATCTGAATACCATACCTCGAAAAGGTGGAAATATAGTTTCGATAAGATTATATTTTTGGCAGAAAAATGTATTGAAAAATGTATTCTCAATGTTGACCGGCCACCCGAACTCACGGCCATTGACGTTCGTACATAACTTTACCAAATCGATGTTCCGTTACTTGGCAGCTCGGAGAGACTAGCTCTCAGCACAAGTGACTCCATTTTAGGGCAATAAAATTGTCGTGGATGGGGGCGTGTCTCTTAATGATGTTTGTTTTATTGAAGATAAATGTTAAGTTTATAGAGGGTGGAAAGACTTTGGACTTCCAAGAAAGTAGGAACAAAGGGAAATTCAGTCGATCCGTGAAAGGTCAAATTGACCTGCTTTGTTCTGATCCCGATAAGAACTAATTTCAGTGTGTTATCAAAATGTCATGAGGAAAAGAATAGCAGTTTGATTGCTGCTGTGCTGCCTTTGCATGGAGGGGTTTTGAAATTGTCTAGAGGTGACAGATATGTTTATAATGCTTTCCCGCCGGACTACCAGCCTATGTGCCAGAATTACATGGTACTTGCTCCTTGATGACTTTACAGTTGCAGGCAGTAAGGTCCTTAGCAACAGCTTCGATGTCTAGATCTTCCCCACAGCCCCGGTCACACATAGCCAACTATGGCCTCCCCACCTTCTCCAGACCATGGATAGGAGTGGGTAAGGTCCTCTGTGTTGGGAGTTTGATGGCGAGGTTGCCTGCTAGACTTTTAAAGTCGTCTGCGCCAGCTGGATATGAATTAGGAAAAATCAAAGTCGTGAAAGTCATAATGTTCAGCTTGGATAAGATCAGAGGAATGAACTGGAGCTAGATCAGGATGGGTTCCAACAAAGCGCCGACCTTGGTTGGGGAGTGGCTGGTAGTAAAGTCAAGGGAAGGTCCCGAATGTGTGACTTACATGTACCCGCTATCTCTCAGATGCTCTTTGACGATATTTGACTGTCTAAAGAAAATGTTACTTGTCGATTTACCTTATAAATGTTATACGTTGAAGTTGGGGGGAAACACCAATATAGATAGCGAATTAGAACAATAAATTTGAATACCATACATCGAAAAGGCGGGAAGTAAGATTTGATAATTATAAGATTTCATTGAAAAAAAAAGTATGAAAGAGAGAATTCTCAATGTTGGCCGTTCACCCGACCTCATGGTCATTGACATTGGCACACAACTTTAACAAAGCGATGTTCCGTTACGAGGCACCTTTCAGGGACTCTGAACACGCGTGACTCCATTCTTAGGGCAATGAAAATGTCGTTTAGGGGGGCGTGTCTCTTTATAGTGTTTGTTTTTCGAAGATAAATGTTAATTTTAGGAAGGTTGGGAAGGCTTTGGACTTCAAAGAAAGTAGAATCAGAGGGGAATGCAGTGCAGATAAGCTTTGTAAACAAATCAACACTATCGACCCCCTTTGGTCACTAGGAGACCATGGATGTGCACTCCGCTAGGCGTCGCTGCGCCGCGGGGTACAGGTCTTGGCAAAACTAAAGATGAAAAGAGAAAAGGTTATGCAGATTGGCATTGATCGCGTCGCAGGACACACCGGAGTTGGAAAGAACAATACCGTGTGGGCAGGCCGTGAAATGCTACGGTCACATTTCCAAGCCGGGGCCCGGCCGGGCTGTTTGAGAAAACAAAGAATAAAAGACGCATATCAAGGATATGCATAACGTATGGTAAGGAATAATGTTCAAAAAGTTTTGTGTGCACATGTTTTGTTGTCTTTTATATCATAGTTTTCGTTCTCAAAAGCTGCCCGGCCTGACCCCGGGTTGGAAATGTGACCCTAGCATAAGCAAGCGTTCATTTTCCATCCGTGAATAGTTCCATCAGGTTGATAAATCAATTGATCATATTCAGGACAAAACCCTATTACATTCTTCTGCAGACGTTTCAACGGCCTGTGAAGACGATAAACAGGTCGTTGAAATGTTCAATTCAAATAATTAATTTCGATGCAGATGTTCATCAAATTAGGCTACTTGGAAAAGACATGAAGGTCAAACTAACTGCAATTTCTTTTAAAAAAAATCAATACTGAAAATATCCAATAAGGAACGGACCAAGAAAGACCCTGCCGTTTAGTGGGATGCAGATGAGGATTCCTTAAAACGTTGGGCAGACAATAACCTGACTAAATCGCGCTCCTAGCGATCCTTCTGACTTACCCGCGAGAGATTGTGTCACTCATGCTAGGAAGACAAGGTAAACAGAGATAACCTTTGTGCTGTTATTTAACGTCCAACTATACAAACATACTGCCCCCACAGTTTGAGCTCAGTCGTCCTCCATACTTTTGATCTGGTCAATCGCCGTGATGGTAAGTGCTCATCATCTGAACCTTAAATTTGCTTTTCCCGTGAAAGATAGCTATAGTACAAGATGACCTCACAATATGCCTTGAAAGAGTGAAATGTGTCTCGCTAAATACACCATATTTCCACCACTGGCCAGTGAGTAGAGCCGTAGATAAGATTACTGCTATGTGACCACTCCCCAATGCGTTCAGTAAACAACAGTGCCGTCAGTCCACTAAAATTGTGACAAATGGCCTTCTCATAAAGTATAGTATGGACATAGTCATGTCTTGGGCCGTTGACATATCTATGGGTCTCTGACAGTCATTTCAACCGCTATTACAGAGCCGTGTAAGTAGGTCAATAACTCCCAACAGGTCAAAGGTCGACTCCACGAACCTCTTGCAAGCTATTGTTCGTTTCATTACTAATTTATAACTCATACAGATAACCACATATGTATAATGAGTGAGAAACGTCAATAATGTGTTGTCAATTAGGGGAATTCCATACTTCTCAAATACGTAATTTCGAGTTCTAAAGTCAGTAGGCATAGTTCGTGAGAAAATAATTGTTGACGAGCGTATGGCGGCGTGGAACTTCAGTTCTAAAGCTGTCTTGTTGCCGTTTTAGGATAAAGAGCTGCTATCCCGGATGACCATGAGAGATGCGACTCATGACGACTTCCAGGCCGTTATGAACATGGCGTGTCCGGACACCTTCCGGGACGGCTTCGACTACCTGCCGGCCAAGTTTCACGACTTTGTGGACGATCCCGACACGGTGTTTCTCCTAGTGGAGGTCGATGGAGAAGTGGTAAGGAGTGCACAGGAAGGACTTTGTGAAGGCGAGAGATAAAAAGGATTTCTTCGGAAGGTTAAAACGAAATAACTCAAGGTTGACAGGAAGAAAAAAAGAAAAAGCGCTAGTTTTCTCGAAAATATCGTCAAATGACAAATGTAACAGTTTGGACGTTAGATTGATATGTCTTAGTTACTAAAATCCATGTTATTCGGGCCTTGGAAAGTTAACGAACACGGTGATAATTATCATATTAACGCATGAATCACTAAAGCTTTGATATTTTCCCCTCTTAGATCTTCCTCCGCGTGACTTTTATGCAGGATGGTGGAGAAACCGTGATGAGTAAAACCTTTCGCGCGGCTAAAAAAGTGCAAGGCAGAGGGGTCTCAAAAACATGCACGTGGGCCACGCTACTTCGCACTGAGGCCAACATTACTGAAATGCGGTCAGGGCGGCTACCCAAACTACTGCATGGCCTGAAAGACACAGAGCGACGCGAAGTCGACAATCTCAACAAAGACATGGGACTTCCCTTCAGGGATAAATCTGTGATTGTAAGTATGGTGTGGCTAGTTAACATTAACCCGCCCTGCTATGTCTAAAGCCCCGGACACATACATACTAGAAATACCAAGGAGGTTCTATTCAATATTTATCAGAGCCTCCTTCAAATCTTGACTAGAACCTCCTTGGGAATACGAACGGCGCCCTTGATCTGAAGTCACGTTACAGCATTGACGTACGCCTTTTTTTTACATTGTCTCCGTAGAATATCATGTACTTTTGCTCAGACGCAGCCGCCGTGAAGGACCAACTGACTGACGCCCAGATCTCCCTCCCCACCCCAGTGCCCTACCAGCCGGCCGACATCCACCGCCTGCTGCCGCCCGCCTTCTCGGCTGCCGTCCTGTCTGAAGGCCTCGTCTTTGTTGACTGGGATCCGCACTATCTTTCTGAATCCAACATGAAGAAGTTTGTAGAAGCGGGCTGCTACATCCTTGTCGACCCGACCGAACCGGTCGCCAACAGTCTTAGCTTTGGCGGGAGTTACATGACTCCCCGAGGCAGGGTGTATCACATAGACATACACTGTAAGGACGAGGCTTTGTGTAAGGCTCATATCATAAACCACGTGAAGAACGCCTATAGCCAGTATACAGGCATGATAACCTTCTGCGTTATGGTGATTGAAAAGGGGCTAAAGGATGTAGTGATGAAGTTTTGCGTCAAGGATCTGCCTTTCAAACACCTTCCACATGACCATACATATGTTCATCACGACATTGATCTGAAAGGTTGGCAGAATGCAAAGAATGCCAGACCTGTTCCTAAGTCCAAATACTGAGGGCAATATTCAAATGTAGTCAACAGAATGCTTTCAATTAGGTTGGATTATCTGTTGTAAACGTATGGCAACTGTAACGTTTATCCAGATAACCTTTAAAATTACTACCTCGCAAAACGAATGCTCCTTTCAATGAGGATATCTTATGAATGACGTCAGTGCGCTCATCAATTTTGTAAAGAAGATTTTTCCCTCCGTAGATTGGTCAACATGACGAGAAAGTACCAAAATGGGAAAATATGTCGTGTCGTAGTCTCAAAGGCTTGATTGTACTTGTAGAAGTGACACTATTGAATTAGCCGTGACTGTAGTTGTAGAAGTGAAACTAGTTCGATAGTTGTAAAATTGGCACCAATGTAGTAGCAATGAATGTAGTTGCCAACGCGGTTAGTGATACCAGTCTACCACACTCGTGTCACCTTGTGCACTTTTTGAATACAGGAATATAATGACTTGTTAGTTGTGATACCGTGTTTTCTTTGTTGCATTAGCCTGATTTTGAGTCTGCAGAGGATGCCATCCATAAAATTTACCAGCAATGATTTTCTCCATGGAGGCGACGAAATTTAACGTAGGGAGAAAGCGACCAAAGAGAAACACAAGAAACATTTAAAACAGACAACGTTATGAATAAACCATAAATCTAAGTGAAGCAGTCATCCTCAATTGAGGCTGGAAAAACACAGTGATGTAGCTAGTATTGCAATGCGGCTTTGCTACGGTTAACGTTTCCAGCAAAACAAGGGATACTGGCTGATGAAAAAGAATGAAAAGGCTATTATAGAAGACAAAACAACAACTTCTTAGTTCACTGTCTAGTGTGATGTGTTTGTTTGATAAATGTACACATGCCCCCCTCCCGTCTCAGATGGATCATGCTATATTTAAGGTTACCAAATATGGAGCAGAGAGCCGCGGGGGTCACAGAGGTCAAATCTGTTTATATCTCTCTACAAACGGACATAAGGAGGGGTAAGTCCTGTCTACGTACGTGTTTTGGTTTTGTTTAACACAGCGACACTCCATCGGTTCAGTCTATAACCGTTTACGATCCACACATGCAGTACACACTGTATACCAGAACTCGGGCATCATACACACAATGAGTTATCATACAAAGCAAGTGTTTTATAGGACGTTGTAGTCAACCGATGTGTTGCTATCATTAGCCTTGTCAATGGCCATTGTTAACATGTCGCGTCGCATAGGATCAAAGACGCAGTGTGCGATTCTTGACATGTCTTGATTTTTGGTAATTTCAACTGTTGCCCCGCTGCTTAACATGACAATTTAATATTTAAGAAGATAAGATTAGTTCGGCACCGTCTATCTATTTTAAATCTTCCCCCGAACACACAAAAATTGGATAATGAGAGGGGGTGTCGGGTGGTGCTCCCAGGGAGGCGCTATGAACCTCATGTGTACTTCTATCCAAGTATAAATGTACTAAATCATCAGGGACTACTTCAGTCCAATGATTGGCATGATTGGGTGCTACCTTGTATAGGACATTCATTCACCCTCTCCCCATCTCTCTCTAGAATAACGAATCTTTGAAAACAAACATTCTTTTCCGTTGTTTTCAGGTGAAGCATGAGTCGCTACCTCCCCGCCCTTCTCCCGGGCCACACCCCCAGGGTCCCCGCCCTCCCGCCGAACGTCATAGTGGACGGCGGTCTCGTCTGCACATTCCTGCCCAACGGTAACATGGACTTCGAAGACGAAGGTCACGGTCAACTGATTCTGGAAGGTTTGCATCGACTGAGGGAAGAACCTAAGGTGGCCGATGACGTCACCTGCATTGTAAAGTATGTATTCGAAGATCATTGGACGGCTGACGTCATTTCCGGTGAGTTCGACTCCTGCAACGACGCCAGGGATCAGAAGCTGGTACTGCAGGCGTTGGGTGATTTGAGACTTTGCGGTAGATACGCGAACATATCTTTGTGCTCGGCCGACGATGGAGGAGTCGTGGAGGGTCATAGAGTGGTTCTCGCGGCTGCCTGTCCATATTTTGACGCCATGTTCCTCAGGGAGTTTCAGGAAGAAGGCAAACAAAGTATAGACATACAAGAAGTCCCCACGCAGACCCTCAAACTTGTGACTGAGTTTGTGTACAGCGGAAAAGCGGTTTTAACGGAAGAGCTCGTAGAAACAGCGTTACACGCGGCATGTCTGTTTCAAGTCAGGTCTCTGACAAAAGCGTGCTGCAAATTTCTCGAAAGGCAGTTGGACAATTCCAACTGCGTGGCTGTCCTAAGCCTGAGCGACATGTACGCATGCGCAGATCTAGAAGAGAAGGCAAGATCTTACATCCTTCAAAACTTCTTCTGGGCGAGCGAGAGTGAGGATTTTGTTTGCATTCCTTGCGAGATGCTGGTTTCCTTGATCACCGACAAACGCCTATCTCTCAACAGAGAGAGTATCTACGAAGCCGTTATAAGATGGGTAAGACATGACACTCAAAACAGACAACAGTTTCTTCCGGATTTGTTAGAAAAAATCGGGCTACATTTGTTGAATGAAGGCTACATCATGACTAACTTAGACTCTGAGCCACTAATATTAAGATCGAACAGGACTCTAGCTCTCTTGGCACAAGTAAAGAAACGACTTTGGGATCAGGAGAAGACCGCTTGTATGGAAGACGTCATGATTGTTCTTGGCGGTTCTGGCTACGAAGACGATCCCATGAAACTCCACGTCGTCATGACGATGGAGTGGTACAACCCAGTTTCGCGCAGGTGGGGAATTCTCGCGAGACTTCCGCCCAGCATGTACGACACGTGCTTGGTGGCGGACGCCATTGACAGTGACATCTACGTGGTTTCCGCCGCTGAAGAGCCGGTGAAATTCTGCAGAGCGTGGCGCTACAACGTCATAAACAACACCTGGACGACCCTACCACCAATGACGCAATACAGACAGGCGTATTTCAAAGTTGTTGCGCTGAACGGTCAGATTTACGTTCTTGGAAACGACAGGGTGTTGAGCCATGAGCAACCCTGTGAGAAGTACAACCCGAACTACAACGTCTGGACAACCGTGAACGCGCCACCGAAGACGCTGAAGAAATTTAGTGTAGCAGTTTGTAACAACAGGTTTGTACGGTGTCGAATCAAAGTGCACTCACTCACTCACTCACTCACTCACTCACTCACTCACTCACTCACTCACCCACTCACTCACTCACTCACCCACTCACTCCCTCACTCACTCACTCACTCACTCACTCACTCACTCACTCACTCGGTGGTTTATTCAGCGGCCATAGACCATGACGTCAGTGGCCATGCAGGCGCTATCTCACAGCATGATGTGTTACAAATTAAAGATCACATTGTGTTGAAATGTTACTCAAGATATGGCTTGCATGTGACGTATTTTTCGGCATATCGCTCATCAGAAGTGTATGATTTGCACAATGAAGGAAAGTATATGGGAAATTTGTGATATTTGGTGACACTGCATATTTGTCAAAAAACCGTAACCAACGGTGATTGGCCCATGTTTCTCGATAGTATTAGGTGTTACGATGTTTATATTGAAGTACCCCCAATCTGCTTTTCTATAGGTTGTTCGTCGCGGAAGTGTAGGTGCTAGACTAGTACTCGTGATTTGTAGTTTGCGACGTAACGCTCATTTGTAAAAACCGAATGCAATACTAGTACCCTATGCTACCTACAGGCTCCGGCCACGAGGCCTCGCCAAAAATAGCAAGGGATAAAACGGAAACGTTTGAATGGAAATCTAACTACAGATGGTTTATACATCAGTGATTGCTATACACGCTAGTGATTGGCCCATGTTCCTTGCTAGTTTAAGGTACTACAATGTTTATGCACTACTGGTTACCGTGCCGCCCCCAAACTACTTTTCTCCAGGTTGTACGCCATAGGTTTTGCGGCTGCGTCTGACGAGGTGGAGATTCTGAGCCTGGACCCTAAGACGGACACGTGGCAGGAGGAGTACACCCCCTCCTTCAAACCCAGGAGGAAAAGTTTTCACACCATCTGTGTCAAACATCTCATCTACTTCATCGGCATGAGCGGCAGTAAGGTAACGGACCTGATAATCCTCCACATCTGCTTGGAGATAACGACCCCACCAGTCTGCAGTTGCTTAGCTTGAACTAGACTGACTAAATCGCGCTACTAGCGGCCGGCCCGACTGTAACCTCGGGGAGGGGGTCATAAACCTCTACCAGCGAGAGCTTGTGCAAACACAGGCACACAGGCTAAGCTTGAACATAGGACGGTGAAAAATGAATAAATATATAAAACAGATACTGAGCTATTCCTGTACAGGCAGAAAAAGGCTAGGGATTTAAAGTACTTCAGCAGCAGAAAACAGTGGACTACTATTTAAAGTACATTGGAACGGAAATCTAAGTGCTGCACTAGTATTAGTTATTTGTCCTTTGCATGTATTACGTAGTGATCACTCTTATCTATGTACCGATAACTTTTATGAACTGAATGCCATATTAACCACAGGCTCCGCTCCTGATGCGTTGCTAAAAATGCAAGGGATGAAACGAACATTTGAACGGAAATCTAAGCACTAGGTATTAGTCATCTGCAATGAACAGATCAGAAATCCTAAGATACAACAGGGTTCTTTTGATGCGTACTAAAGAAACCATCTGCTGAGATTTCACACCCTAACTACTTCACCAGCAGCGATCGAATTCTCTTTTGCATAAAATTTTTTCTTTCCGCTATTGTCTAGCCTCCTTACAAGGCCCTACGAGTCTGGCGTTTTAGTGGCTTACAATTTTTTTCTGACGGAATATCATTTTATCATTGTACTTGGTCCATGAGAAACCAAGCACAATCATAACTGATATGCCATCAAAAAGAAAAAAAAACATTATACCCCCACACCCCCATCCGCCTGACTCACAGGCCTGCTAACGAAACCATCTATTCCCCACGTGCAGGTTGACGCGTACGACCCAGAGAAGCACGAGTGGGTGAAGGTGGCGCCGTTGAACGGAGACCACTGGATGGGCGCCATGACGGTCTTAAACGGGAAAATCTTCATCTGCGGCGGCCGGTCTCGTCAGAGATATCTCACAGAGGTAAAAGTCTAAATGTTCAATAGTTTTTATGTCAACACCAAGGAGTACCAAAACCAGCAGTTCTGCTGCAGTGTCATACTTCTATGGTAGGGCCTAGAAGCCAAATTATCGAACTTGCCCTTCAATTTGCTGACATCTACCAACATACCAAGTATCATAAAAACTATTTTGGAGTTATGCTGTACACCTTCAAATCGCACAGAAACACAACCTCTATCCGTGAAGGTAACAAATTTTCTGTCTAGCGTTTCGTAGTGTCAGTGCACCGAGAACAACTTTGATTTTCCTTGGCTTTCTTTCGCTTTTCCCCTCAGAATGTGGAGTGTTACTACCCCGAGTCGGACAGATGGCGGGTGGCAGCAGAGATGCCGATATTGAGGCGTGGCCATAAATGTTTGACAGTCGCCAAGCCTGTGGGGAAGGAAGACAAGTGCAGCATGCCGTCTGTAATATGCAGCATTTGCTAGATGTGCCCCCTAGCGAAGTTACAAAGAGCTGCATACTTCCTAGCAGATGTAAGGACCAGACTCAGTCTGTTTTGATGTGTTGTTGCAGCATTTAGTGGTTTTAAGTGGAGCACCTTTTATACTCTTCGCATTCTCCCAAGAAAGGGAAATAGTGGGTCACTAGATGTAAACATGTTAAAGGCCTTCACTTCAGTAATCATGTAAATCATCAGTTTATTCATCTAAAGTGATAAAATTATTAAAATACAGTACCATCCTTTCTGTACACATACACTTGATACTCTTGCCACTGGAGCAGACCCAGTACTAGTATACAAATATTTCAATAGTACTTTGAAGAACTGAACAGAAGTCAATGTTATTGATACAATCTGAACAACTTTAGTAAATGAAACCTTGTTAATTCTTCTGTGTTAAATAGACATTAATTCAATGGTCTTCCATTCTCAAATTTGATCACAGTAAAAAGGGAATGAAAGTGTGCGTAAGGTAAATTGTGCGACATTATTGTGTTACATTATCAAGTTTGTATTTGAATGCTTTGTATACATTTGCTCTTTATATTGAATCAATGCTAACAATAATGAGGACATAAACTTATAGAAACAAACCTTGTAACCGAACAAATAAACATATAAAACTAAACTACAAACTGGAACATATTTTTTTTAATCTACCACGAGGCAAGCTACACTTGTAGAAGAGATTGGAATAATCCTTGATTCAATACCAACTGAAAGAACATAAGGGCACATTGTATGGAATGGCAAGAGAAGTACTTCAAGATATATAACTGGAAATATTTCAGCTTCAAAAATAAAAGCTTTTCTCAGCGAAATTTGCTTCGTTGTATTTGCTTTACTATTTATTTTATTGAAAATTACATCAGTACATACTGTACTATTGTATATATTGTAATACCCAACTATTGCTACCAACTGAACTGAGCTAGTTGTTTATGTGTTCTTATCTGGATAAGACTGTTTTGGAGTGTGTGAAGACTTTGTTCTTTTAACCATACTATGTCTTAGGCAGACATTTTTTTTTGAGCACAACTTTTGGAACCTGAACATTGCTGAGAAACTTGACCTAGCTGTTTATGTGTGCTTTTTATTTTACTGTGAGACAGACTTATGTTTGGATAAGACTGATTAAAAATGTGAAGACATTATTCCTTTAACCATAATTCGTCTTAGACAGCTAGTTTCTTCAGCACAACTCTTGGAGACCCGTAACAATAATTTCTTAGACATTGCTGAGAAACTTGAGCTAGCTGTTTATGTATGGTTTTTCTAGTGTGAGAAACATAGTCTTACATTTGGATAAGACTGATTAAAAGTGTGTAGACCCTGTCCCTTTAACAATACTATGTCTTAGACAGCTAGTTTCTTGAGCACAACTCTTGGAGAGCCTGGGCTTTTCTTAGAAGCTGCTGAGAAACTTGATGCGGAGAATACATGCACTTTTCCGCTGGAGTTAGCCCCTGCTAGAAGGTGCTGTGTGGGGTGGAAGGCGTTGATACTGCAGATGGAGGTGAGGTAGTCAGGATCCATGTATGTGTGGAGGAGGGTGGACTTGTCATTGTACAGCTCAATCTGGTGGGAGACAGAAAAAATGTTTTTGAAGATAATACTGTAACTACTGCACACACCAGAAACATAACCTTGTTTAGAAACTGTTCCAATTCTTTGTTTTGTTTTGTTTCCCTAAACTTGTAAACTGCCTCTAGCCTACTGCTAGGCATAACACACCAGCTTTGTACAGTAAGTACAAGCTGTTTAAGACCAGACTGTAACGTTTGATACACTCACATGGGATAGACCCCTACTCTTTTTGGTTAGTGTGGTGGGTTCTTGTATGTGCCCAGGGTTGGATCTCCTCAAACATGGGATCTCCGACTTTACATCCCATCTGAAAGGACGTCTCTAACAGAAGCTAGGTAATAATTTCCATGTGAGGAAATAGGTGTTCTGTGCCTTTTCCAAGGGCACAACACTGGGGGCTACCAGAGATTCGAACCCAGAACCTTTATACTCTATGTCAAGAACACAATTTCAGGCAATGTCCATCCTTCTGTCATACCCACAAAGAATGGTCTAAAATGTACTTGTTACACAGAACAATTTACTGTATATCTCGAAATTTTCGAGGTGGTTTTATTTTTGTGGAGACCCTTCCATCAGGAAATCATGACATCGCGAAAATTCCTTTCCACTGTATTACTACTGTACTACAGAACTGTATCAACCATGAACTCAGAATGCCAGGAAAACCTCCTTTCCCCCCAAAACATAAGTACTGTAATACATTTTATCCTCACAGTAGAAAAATCTTACGGGGCAAGGAAAATGGACATTTTCACTGAACTTTAACTTCACAGTGGCACCAAGTAATTTACAGAACGGATGTGTGAAGGAATCATAAAAAATTACAACAGGTTTTTCACGGTGATGATAAGTTCACGCTACAGAGGTCACTGTGAAAACAGTGAACTCAAAGTTACAGTGAAAGGAACAAGAATAACAATAAATAAATTTACAGTATTTTTCAACCCACCTGTCGTGGTTGTTTCATACTGCCTGTCACAAAGAGATCGTCCCTCCCCGGGACCCAAGCGGCGCGGAACGGAGTCAGCCATCTGCCCGTCTGGTTGTTGTGGCGGAGCTCACGGAGAGGCTTGACTGTCTGCTGACCAATCGTTGACGAGTCAAACAACCTGCATAAGATCGGTGAATAGTTTCGTCAGGTTGGTAAACAAACAAATACGAAGAGAGGACAACGGATACACACGTTGGATTAAGGTGTCTACTTGGTGTTCTTAGCAAAGTTTGACCATATGGGGCTCCCTATAATAGTAGGAGTAGTTCTATCTGGGGGAGAAGTCCCATAGAACCCTGTGACTTTTCATCAATCTTTAAAACAATGAACATTTGGCTTTAGAATCAGGCTGTAACAGGGGGAAAACTTTACTTTACAAATGTGTACCTTAAAAATGCAGGAAAGTGTCTAAGGGAATTATGAATTCAAAAATTTTGCTGCACATGTAGGTTTGAGTTGACAGCGTATTTCAACTCAGCAATTATTGTGATATACCTAATTCTGTCGTCGAAACACGTGGTGAGGATGCGACTTCCACTGGCTGGTGAGAAGTACGCAGACGACACCGACCGGCTGTGCTGGTATAGTGAGGCTACGAATTGTTGGCTACCTTTCTTCTTCATGTTCCGTAAGTCGTAGATGTAGACATTGCTGGAAAGGAACGATTCTACAAATCAAATTTTTGACCCATAAAATCTTATAGAAAATGTGCAAAAGGTAAGAATAACACAAGGTTATAATTTTTCAATACAGATCACACCCTAGATTTTTTTGCCATACATGTATGTGAACTAATTTAAACTAAAGGAAAGATGAATTTTAGAAAGTTGAACTACGATGAAAATATAGACATACCTGTCGTTACAACACGATACGAAGTAGTGCCTCTGTGTAGGATGTACGCTGACAGTCTTGATGGTGCGATCATGTGCAGGGTACAGGTGCTCAGCTTCACTGCTGTAGACACATACATAAAAGAAAAAATTACTTTCGGTCATTGACAGCAGGTTTCTGTACTGTTTTTGTACTGTTTCTGCCCTCTTTGCTCTCAATGCCTTACATGAAATACAATCATCAAAATGCTTTCATTTCATTCAAAATTCTATTTTGAGCTGGAGGGGCATTTTAGTTACAGTCTTTGAACACTAATAAAATGTACAAACATACCCTTTAGTTCTGGTGTCTACGACAGCCACATCTCCATCCCCCAGTCCGACTAGACAAGTGGTCCCATCCTCTGACAGGAAGTCAAAGTACTTCACAAGCGAGTCCCTGTCCTCTTCTGTACTAAACACCTATAGGGACAAAGAAAGAAGTGGAGGGGATGTGAGATTCTATCTTCCATCTCTCTTTGCTATTTTCCTCCTTGAAAAAAAGATGCCATGACGTTACTGTGAACATGTTGCCGTTCAACCAGTATTGAAAAAGATATGTTCAAAATGCTGTCAAACAACTTTTACATAGAACACACCATACTAAGAAACAGATAAACATATCCGAAGTATTGCTACCAAGTTCTGGTGTATTTTATTAGTCAATGGTCAAGCAGTTAGGTTAGAGGTCATGGGTTACATTTCTGGCTAGATGTTGTGTCCATGGGAAAGGTACTTTGCACAACTCTCTTCACTCCACCTAGGTGTAAAAATGGGTACCTGACTTTAGTTGGGGAGGTTAAAGGCGGTGGAAGGAGAAGGATAGACTCTGCCTTACAATACTTTGCCCTAGACAGTGGATAACAAGCAACTGCCTTAGACACAGTGGACAACCACCCACTGCCCATACGGCCTTTTAAAGGTTATGGGCATTTACCTTTTTACCTTGCCTATATATCTTTACCAAAAGAAGAGACCTGAGCTCACCTCAGAGAAAACATCCTTCTCAAACTCAGCACACCTCATGGTGCCATCGTAACTGCACATGTACAACTTCCCATGGTGCACTGGGGAGAACTGGAGGCAGTTGATTGGTCGGGAGTGCGGGTTGTACAAGTAGACGCCGTCATCCCCCTCTTTGGATTCCTAGAAATGTGAATTTCTTTAGTTTTCTCATTTTCAAGGAAGGGTGCCATGTGGAAGCAATGATGAAAAAAATGAAGAAATGATAGAAATGGAAGAAAGGATTTTGTATGAACAGCCCAATTGTATTTGACAATAAGCTATTCCACAGTTTGAACTTGCATATGCATAGTGTGATACATTGTGGGTAATACATAAAGGAATGACACATGCAAACTTCAAGCTGTGGACTATCTAACACATATACCATATCATATGTTCTTACTCTGTTCTTAAAATTTCTTATCTCCAGTGTGATTACAAATTTGGTATCTGGTATCCCATAATACTCACCACATCCCACAATCCTAGTCTGCCCCACTTGTCGCCGGCACAAACCAACATCTTGGTCGTGGAGGGGTGGACAGCTAAGGAGAAAATGCGCTCGGGTGTGACTTTGGCCAGCCTCTCCTCTGCTATGGTCATGGACTGTGCCGACTTTAAGAAACTGGGAAAGGGGCGAAAACAAGTATGTTAACAATAACAGAAAGAAAACGTTTATACAAAGTTCTTAGTCAAATAAATAACTGGTAACAGTCGACATTAATCAAACAGGTTCATTCACAATAGCAGTTTTTAACTTATAGCTCCTGTTAAATCTTATGGAATAACTGCAGTATAGTACAATTTTACAAGAGGGTGTGATGTAATTTGTATCCAGATCAGGTCATGAGACAAGCTAGATAGTTGCACATCTAAAACACCAATGTATGGAGACTTAGGGCAACATAAGTTGGTGGGGGGGGGGGGGGGGGGGACAGCCTACATTAGCTAGCAAATACTGGCCATTGATGATGACAACCACAAAAATGTATTGTCTTGAATAGCATAATTTTACTAAACACAACAAAACTCCTTGACAAAGACCGATGTCATATGGTCGAAAATTTGATTAAGTCCAATTTTTGTGTTGGAAATTACAGTTAAAACTCGTTTAAGAACAACAAAATATCATGTTCAGCAATATTCACCTCTCTTGAGATAGAGTCAGTCTCTCTTTCACTTCACTTTTGGGGATGGAGGTCTACAATACAAATGAAGAGCAAACAGTGAGTATACACTACTTTATGCCTACTGTCTTAGTTTAACAGAATTATACATAAAAGACCACTATCATCTTCTTTTTAAACTGCAGCTTCCGTTTAAATGCAAACATAGAAAGTCGCTTAGACTTATGATTTGTTTTGCCAACACTTACCAACACACTAAGTACATGTACTGTGTAAAGATCCATCCAAAAGTTCTCAAGTTCTGCTACCCCAAAACAAATAAACTGCATTAACAGCATAACCTTCATGGCAGGAAACAACACGTACATAGCTAGAAATCCAGGCCATCTACATTGTGTTGGGGTATGTGCCTCAGCTCTTTCAGTTAACTGTGTCGTACTACCAGACAAGTTTGTTGACCAACCTTGGCAAGTCTGTGCAGATCTTGTTGGAACCTGTCTCCCAGCCCCTTGTCATCACCCTTGACATTGGTGGCTGCCATGTCCAACGGCCCTGCTGGCTTCCGGGGCTGGAAATCAAAAGTAGCAAACTCCTCATCATCATTTGCGTTTAAAAAAAATCTTAAACAACAATTTGCACATACAGTCAAACATGTTTATATAACCACTCAATGGACTTGATGTCACAGTAGACAGGTCATGACTATGGACAGGATTCTTTATGTTTGGGTCAATGGCAGCTGGTCAATGGGAAAAAATAATTAGGATCTCGAAAAAGTAGCCACAACAGCTAGTTGGTCTTTAGAGTATGCAGAAATGGTCACTAGTAAAGGTTTGACAGGGGTGGTCACTAGTACAACCACTATATCCACTTGAACGTGAAGTTTTTTAAGACTAATGCATGGCATATGTTAGATTATATCCAATTCTGCTTCCAACCCCTACTTCTATCCACCAAAGGAACACCTTTGTTAAATTTTCTTGTACAAATCTTAAAGAACATTTTAGGGCTTACCCCAAAAGGTGTTCCTTTGTGTTTGCCTGTCAAGCCTCGCCTAACACTGCTGTGCCTTTGCACAAAGAAGTGCTTATATGTTGGGCCGCCTCTTTCAACCTATGAGATAAAACCAGCCTTTTTTTATTCTACTTTAAAACTTAAGCTGAATTTTCCTGTTTAATTGTATGTCTTAGAGTACCTGAAATACTTTTTAAAAAATCAATAAGATTTAGCTATGCTTGAAAAGTTGTTGAAAACGTTAGGGTCAGTACAACTTTTGGTGGGCAGTTTTAAAACGAAGTTATCAAATCTAAATCTTGTGGTGGTTTACCAACACTGATGGTAACCTAAAAATTGGGTGTATCAACTTTAGTCACACACAGAGATATTTCGTGGCTAAGTAAAAAGAAATGTCAATGCCAGTATGATCTATTGTACAAGATGTTGGTCAGAAACAAACAGACAAGTTATATACAATATGTAAGGGCTGACATTACGATCTGGCTAAGTCTGTAAAACTAAAAATATTCCCTTACATTTGTGAAAGACAGCACTACAATTCCTGTCACTTTACATAAATGATTTGGCTTGAAACTCAAGATTTTTAAAGGGGGACCTCCCTAACACACCCCTAACATCCTGATCACAATCTCTGTCAACAGAATCTGATTGGAATCTTGAATGGTAGATTCCGCAATTTTGCCAGATCGCATCCCTACCCTGAAGAATACGTCCAAGAGAAGGAACCTACGTGCATGTTCTGGTACAGAGGTGCAGGCTCTGGTTTGGGGGGTAGTTGTGCTCCTTCTGGATTCTTGTTCTGTAACCTCAAGGAAGGAGTTCGCGGCGGGGGGAGTGGTGCCTTTCCACTGTGAATTCAAGACATCAGAAATATTTTTGTATTTACTTAATTATACAGGGCAAATTCCATTCAGGCTGTGAAGCCTTTTATCAGGTATCTCTGATTTTACAGATAAAACCACAACTGTGACTAAGTACACAGCAACAATAATAATCAATCAATCCTAAAAGCCATGTTACATACAATACAGATTTCAACTTCCGCCCGTATCGCCATTCTTAAAGTTCTTGTAAGTAATAGCAGTTCTTTGTTTCAGCGATAGTGTGTTCCACAACAAGAAATATGTCTCAATTGTATGACTACTGTTCTACAGAACTGTTTCAACAGCAACTTTAAAACACCAATGAAGACCCTGTCCCTATAATGCAAAACATATCGAACCCGAAAATTAGAAGAATTATCAGATAAAGTATCCTTTTCTTTCTTAAGTTTTTATTATGAAAGAATGACATTGCAAGAATACTCGACACAATTGTCTAAATCATTGGTTACAAGTACAATAATCATCAAGATATTGTGCCGGAACTGCATGCATGCTGACATGCGAACAAGCCCAAAACTAAACCGAAATTCTAATGGAGAAACTAAACCGAAATTCTAATGGAGGTAATAACACTTACTTCTTCTTTGGCTGTAGTCCCCTCGTTCGGGCAGCCTTCTTGGCAGAGCCCGAGACTTCGCTGAGGTTGTTCTTGGCTGACTGGATATCGATGCTTTCGAAGAACGCGGCGTTTTCCTGGATGTTTTGAAGTCGCTTTTTCTCGTACTCTGACACATAGTGCCCAGCCTAATACCAAACAAGAGGGTTTTTTTTTTATTCATTCATTCTACAGGCAAAAATCTTAGCAATAAAAAGAAAGCCAGAAGTGCGTATCAAACATGTACAGTTGTTGGAACTGGACACTATTCTAATGAGCTGACCAGCCTACTAAGAAAGATATTAAGATAAGTTAGGTTATGTTCATCTTTAACATGATAGTTTTGAGAATGTGAGTATTACTATTAGGAACACTTGTTAATACTCTTGCTTTAAATTACACATATGTAAATCCTTATGGTAAGTTTCACCAGTAGGTTACAGTTGGCTGCATGTTTAACGTCAACAAAAAAACTGGCTAAACTTCTTTAAACTGCTGTACCTCCAATGTTACCTGTGCCTGAACCTGAATATTGTTTACTAACTGCTGATTTGTGCCAAAGCAAAAAGGCCGGGACAAGTGCAATATTGGCACGTGTACAACATTGCCGCCTATCACAACCTTCTTGTCATGACAAACTCCTTTGTTTATGCCAGCCTAAGTTCTAAACATGGGACAACTCGATTGTTCTAAACACTGCTACTCCATTTTGCACTGAAATTAGCTGGTATGTTACGCTGAAGGGCGGTTATACCAGCTGTACAGATACAGAAATTGAGGTACAGTGCTGAGGTGTGCTCAATGGTGTGTGCTCACCATGGTGTCCTCAATATTGGTTGGGATTCGCACAGCTAGGAGATTGTTGCCCAATCAGAAAGGCCGGGACAAGTGCAATACTGATACATCAGTAGGCATTGCCACCAATCCTGGCCTGTCTGACAAGGCCATGTTAGAATATGTGTAGCTTCCATGTCATTGGCCAACTCCCAAAAGAGGGGTTGTTAGACTGGGCTCGAAATAGCATTTCTTTGCAAACCTGGCTGTGAAGACATCAGGAATACCTACACAACTTCAATTGTACCGGCACTAACCTGCATATGCAGGTAGTAATTTGAGCCATGTACAATATACATGTAAATATGACAGGGAAAATATACACATGATCAAACAGCAGAAGTAAGCAACAAGTTATTTTTTTAATATTTACAAAAATAGTCTAAATGCCCTAAAAAAAAAAACATGTAAGTGTAGAAACACACCAACTTTTAACTTTCAGCATGCTCAGGTAGCTACTTGGTACCAAATTTGTATTGTATGGGGCTAGGCAGCAGGGAGAAAGTTAAAAATCTACAACAATATGTGTTACTTGTTTAAAGTTAACCTTCTCACTGTTGTCAATACAAATTCAGTACCAAATTGCTACCTTAGTAATAGTAGGCTGAAGGTTTAGTTACACATACAGTTATCAAGACTCATGTCTTTTTCTTAAATGTGAACAATTATTTCAGTACAAAAATACACTTACAGCAGACAGTGGAACGTCATCATCATCTGAGTCGCTGTCTAAGTTCGCTCCAACAATCGCTTCGTCATCTTTGCCATAATCCTTTGCTTTTGCTTTCCCCACAGCTTTCTTTGGACGCGGGGCACTTTTCTTTGGCTTTGCGGCTTTCTTTGGCTTTGTGACCTTCTTCTAAATTTGGAATCAAAGAAAATGACAAATTAACACAGTCCAGTACATGCAAAAGGGTATCTACATGTTTCAATTAAAATGTATCCATCAAATGTTTTAATTACAATGTTTGAAACAACTACATTTATTTCAAATTCCTCTTACTCTAAGAGCAATTTTTTCTCCATCACATTTGAAGGAGATTTTATTGCCTTTCAAGAAAAATGTTTGAAACATACTCTTTTAACTCCCCACTCTTCACCACTAGATGTTGACTCCTCAGCAGACAGCTCCTTCTCATCTTTAGATTCTTCCTCCTCCTCCTCACTGGACCACTCCTCCTCACTTGACTCCTCAACATCATCTCTGGAGTCATCATCATCCTCATCACTAGAGATGATCTTCCTGCTGTTAGAGAAAAGAACTTTCTGGGCTTCCTTGGGGGGCTTCTTACTAGCTGGTGTTTCCTTGGTTCTGGCTGCCCTTCCATTCACAGCTCTTTGCTTCAGCTGAATAAACAAAAGAAGAAACAGATTTCCAGCTGAGCTACTTTTCTTCAGAAATACTGTAAAATCATTTAAGATTGCAGTACTATAATTAAATCTTTGGGCACACTGAGAATGAATAATCAACGATGCCCTTGACTTTGTGGTTGAAAGGGAAATGAAACAAAACAATGGAAGACAAAGCATATGCTTGCAATGAGATGTATTACAGTATAGTTGTGAACTTAAAAAATGCAGTGATAATTTCAAAATTTACAGTAGTGCAAATCTCTGAGGAAAAGCAAAGACAGACAAAAGGGTTTGTTCAGCAGACAAAACATAGGTTTGCTTTTTTTCTTTACATTCCTTTGTGATTTGCTATCACAAAAGATAATTCAACTGACATACACTTCTTGTGCTGATTAAAGACCTCCATTGTGTGTAGGAACATGCAAATCACTGATCAACTCATATCAACATCTTTCTTTGTTCCTTTCCCGATAAGATATTTGCATGTTATGAGACGAATCTCAATGTTTTCTTTCATGTCGACATTCATACATAAATCTATGGCAACTTTCATCACCAAAAAAAATGGCTAAATGTAGTTCTGAGTTACTTCTGACATTTGAAACTCTACTGGAAAAACTTAGTAAATAATGCACAAATAGATCTAAATTTTGTAATGCTCATGTTGGTTTTATTTTCCTGTGTTTTTTTTCGGTCAAGCGGCCTCTCCACCGTGAATTCATGACATCGCAAACATTCCAATTTTTCCTACTGTACCACAGAATCGTTTTCTACTGCAAACTTACAACACCCTGAGAACTCACTGTCCCCTTCTACGGTGAAATTAATTTCCTAAGAAAATAAAAGGAATTTAGGGTACCTTGGAGAGAGGAAGAGAATCACTGCTTGCAGTAGAATGCTTGGAAGGGCTCTCATCAACAATGACCACTTCAACCTGTATCAGTAAAAAAGAGAGTTTGTCATGTCAAAATGGATAAAATACAACATTGCTGGATTTAAGACTATGTGGTCTGACTGACTGTGAGTAATTGTCACTTCGAAAAACTCCCTTCACCTTCTACTGTGAAGTCCCCACCAAATTACGTTAATTAAATGGATCTACAGCAGTACAACTTTGCATGGTTTACCTTCCTTTAGAATAAGAAAATTCAGCTCAGCAGCCCCCCTCCCCATCCTTGGAGATCTGTCACTTTTTCAAAAGATTTACATATTCATAACCCCGGGCCCACAACTATGCGAGCTTCTCGAATATTCATTAGATTCAGAATTGAAAGGCTCGGTTTTCATGCAATTTTATTCTCTTAACGGTCCGCAAACAAACCAAAATTCTGCCTGAGAAAGAGAGAGAGTCGTAAACAAAAGGTTTACGTCAAAAATCAACAAAAGGTTGTCCGCTTGAAATCCTATCCCTTTTGGAAAGAGTGGCGAAAACTACTGACGACTTCTGACGGTAGAAAATTTGAGCACAAAAGGCAACGAAACTGCTCGTGGATGCAAAATTATTTCACAAATAAAGCAACGAGGATTACGATTCAAAACGATGAGGGTTTCAAATTCATTTAACTCAAGAGGTGAATTTTTTTGGGCACGGTCGCTCGGCGTGCATGAATGCAAATCTCAGACTTTCTGTAAATTTCTTCTCCGACAAAAATTTCACCGATTCCGAAAGAAATTCCACCAAAATCTGTCGCGGAAGCAAACCTATACGTTACCTGGTCGTTTCTGGAACGTGTCCACCTCAGTGTAGGCCGAAAATGAAGCAGAAATTGCGAAAATATTCAACAAGTTCTGAGGAACTTTTTGTCCTAAACGGGGATAGGCCGCCATCTTGAGAATAGTGCTGTGAAAGGGGGATGCCACTACACCGTAGAAATCGGTCGAAAAAAAGTCCAACTTTGGTCTATCTTTCAGAAAAACCGCTATCAATTCAAATAAAATCATTTATCTTAATAGTTAACATTTTCTACTCTATGGGGTTATTTCCAATATTTTAAGAGACGTATTAAGGATTATCACCATACTGGAATCCCCAATAAGAGCCACGTAGTGAACTTGCATGACCTCTCAAATTTCAGGGGCTCGAGTGAGGGGGAACAGGCTTCGCCCTCCGATTTTGCACCAAATGTGTCCGAATTCTCCATAAAATACCCACCTTCGCTTGCTTCGATGACCTAGGAGGGTTCCTACCATTGCTGGAGAGCGATCTCTTGCTTCTGATCGGCATTTTGTCCTGCGAAACGCTGAATTTTCTCGCCAATTCTGTCTCAAACACACGCTTCGCTTTCCCGCCAACTACTTTATATAACTTTGGACAGCCCCAGAACGTGGATATTCAATAGCTCCGACTGTTATGCAATTTAGACTGGTTATATTCAGAGTCCAGGGCACGCCATTCGGAAATGGAATCATTCATTTTGTCCGTAGGGTAGATAGAACTAACCATCTCGTATAAAGATGATACATTGTTCAATATCGTTCACGAAATCACTGTGTCGAGTATGGTGAAATATTTTGTTATTTAATGGATGTTCATTACGTAAAGACATTCAGCTGTACTGTGAGATAAAAATATTGTCGAACGTCGGTACCTCCCCAATTTGTTTACGTCATAATCTTCAAGCAGATGTTGGGGTGGACGATTGAAAAGTTGTTTTATTGTTGTTTCTGACCCGCCAGCTTTGGGTAGTCTGGTATCCATCCTGGGCTTGAAATTCATTTTAGGAAGAGATGCACTGGTACACCTAACCTAACCTAACAATCTAGTTGCACAGAAAATTTTGGGGTGCACAAGATAGGATGTAGAATGCTGGCAAAACGTAATGACAGGCCTCTCTTCTGAACGTGAATTCTGTAGCTAAGATTTTATCAAGTATATACAACAAAGGTTCTATCACTATTTCTGACACTTAGATGTCACGAATATACTAACAGCTGAATACAATATATGCGTAACCCTACGCAAATGTCTAGACCCCCACACACAGTCAAGTTAGTTGCACCCTGTTGTTGGTTGCACAGCTAATTCTGTGTGCACATAAGTGAATATGCACCGAGTATTTCGAGCCCTGTATGAGAAGATTATCCTAGACGTAAAAGATTCCTGAATATGGATGGCATCTGTGTGCAGGAATCTTTCAGGATGATATACCTATCCGAGAACCCGTTGCACATATGGTACTTACAGCACTGTCCACGGTGCTGACTACACATTCCATGGTACAAGCTACTCTTTCTTTTAAAATGCGGAGCACTAGGAAAGCGTTCAATATGCTGCAAAACATATAAAACAAGACGGACTCTATATCTGCTATTGGAAGAAGCCTTCAGAGAATAGACGTGGCCGCTGGCCTACTTTATCATAATAATGATAATGAAAATATTCTGTTTTTGCATATTCCTGCCCAGATGGGCTAAATGCACAAATGACCACGCGTGGTCTAGAATATGCAAAATGTAAGACAAGAAATAATTAAATGCTACATTCTAACATCAAAAAGTCAAAACAAACAAAACTGTGGACTATTGTAGTGGAGACATTTACTGTGCAAGATGTGTATCTGTGATAACAGGAATCTCTCCATGGGTGTTCAGAGACACCAGACGGCTGTAACCAATCAGCGATCATTAAAGAGCAGGGACCCATTGTTCCTGTATTCATTCTTGACCGGGAAGCCATAGTGTGAACATCAATCTTTTCCTACACTATTGTCAATCTAATGTTGATCACCTAATACGTGTCTTCTCTCTTTTTGAAACACTTGCAAACATAACTATATACTTTTTCCATTATACTCATTCGTAAATTGTAATGTACATGTATATATATATATATATATATATATATCACGTTCTCGGTTAGACATGACAAACAAAAATTAGGTATGATAAGTTTTTTGGTGTCATTTAGGGGGCATGAGATTTCTGTATTTTATATTATTCTATTCTAGATTTCTTAGCCACGGTTTAAACAGCGTATGAATCGTCCTGAGATACGAACCATTTGAGTCTCTTTGTCAGGGGCCTCGTTCTTAGCGGTTACAGTGAGATTCATGTTCAATTGAAATGGTACGACAGAAGTTGTTTGGTGACTTTGGGGTGGCGTACCTTTCAAAAGGTTTCTACAATTTCATTACGACACTGTAAGATTATCTTCTTTTTGTAGTCAATTCTGATCCGAAGGAAGTTTAGGACTATCTAGTCAGAAATGCTCGTTTATCATGCCTTCTGTCACTCCCGGCACCCTAGAGTTAGAACGTGGCGGGCGCCTTGCTGTCGGTGACGTGTACCATTTTTGCTCTGGTTCTGCGTGGTGTAAAGGCAATGTGCAGAAAGATGGGGCACGTCCAAAGTTGTGGACAGGGGACGAAGGGAGCTCGGAAGCAAGCAATGCTTGAGAGTAAATTTCAGCTAGAATCAACCATGATTGACGTTTAAGATCGCCCACATTGTGGGCAATGTGTGAAACCCAGAAAGGGAAAAGTTCAAAAGAGCAAATATCTTGACAAGTGTTGCTCAATTCGGCTCATCAGTCTGTCTGTGTCCGATCGACTGACACTGAGAAATCCCCCGTACATTTCCACAACTTTGTCACCCAGTCACCAGTCAGGTAGACCATCAGTCTCTTCTTCCTCAGTCACATTTTCAATCGATGCCCTGTTAGGTAGTTTTTTCTTTCACTTTAGTTAAGGCAAGTTTCGCCGGATGGAATTCAGTTACTCTAATGTGAATGGTAAGAAAAAGGCATTCAGATAAGTTGAAGGCCAATATGAATATCTACAATCTCATGGGTACGTTGTCCGTCCATAACTTGTCTGGTACCGGCCACCATCGACCTTTGGGTGACATTTCACGTTTAATTAGGTATGACAAAATTTGTCTGGTGATTTTTAGGGGGCGTGTCTGTCTATAGTACTCTCTACTTAAAGACACGGTGAAGCGTCGACTCTCATGTTATGAAAGCATCAAACTTCTGTATCATATTCTATTCTAGATTTCTTAGCCAAATTTTAAACAGCGTGAGTCGTCTTCAGACATGAGCTAATCGAGTCTCTTTGTCAGGGGCATCATGTTTAGCGATTAGACAATAGCCCGAAGTCAACAAACAGGTTTTATCACTATGTGAGCTGTCACTGGATCACGTGTGGCATAAATTACACCTGTTATGATATCCGATCGGATGGAATCTATGAAGTTGAGAAATGCATGTAATAGTTTGGTATACTTTTTGGTAACAGGCTTAACGCTTCGGACATTCATGTAGAGAAAGCTGACACGCTCTGACTGGTAGAGGCTACTTCTCAGTCAGACGCGACAAAAGTTGTCTAGTGACTTTTAGTGGGCGTGCCTGATGCCTGGGTCCAATTTCAGACTCCAAGCAGATGTTAGACTGAGGCTCCCGGACTGCGTGTAAATGCCTGTAACTGAGATAGAGAGGAATACCGATAGATATCAATTATGCAAACGAAGACCTAATTTGTATAACTGATGAAGAAGACTATAATCCTGTTGTGGTAAATGATGAGAATTTCATTCTTGCAGCATTTGGAAGTTAAGTAAAGTTGAATAGCGAGAATCACGAAGAATGATGATTACAAATTGCCAGGAGTCCTTTCCTACATACGTAGCGACATCTGCTTCTTTGGTAGTAAAAACACAAACAATCCAAATGATCCTGTAATCCTAATTGATATAACATCCTGTAGTTTGCACATCTGGGGATAATTATTCAGGGTAATTACATTCCTAAAGGTTTACCGGCGCCAGACAGATATGTATGTTTCGATGGTCAAGAACAAAGGCAGTTCTGAGGCGACATTTGCTTCTTCTGTAGTATAAACGATCAAAACTAGAGTTTGGAGACCTCATATCTCCATGAAATATTCTGATTATGTAAATGACTTCCACATTTACATAATCTATGCTTGGTCATGTACACCTTTAACTAACTTACACATGTCCCAATGCAAAATCGACAGTCGACAAATTCTTTGAACAGGCAAGTCGTGTTGGAATGTTGAGTCAGCCGTTGAGGCGTCAAGATTCTAGACAATCCCATAAACAATATGCGGACTGAATGCGCCGCTTGTCTCAGAAAATGCTTCAGGCAAGTCATGTTGAGTTTTGTCAACACACAACTAAGGTTCATTCTTCATACCATTTTTTGTCGTATGATATTCAGCCAGGCTTTGACAGAACCGACCGTCGACAAAGATCTACGCGATCTTTTCCTCAGAAGACGGCTGAATGTTGCACGAAACGTGCACGACTGTCACAAGACTGTCCTGAATTTTCTGTCTTAATGTCGTGCGATGAATAGACAATGACCTTTCAGAGTATTGGGCAGGGTCACTGTTGCTTTAAGGTTTAATACTGACCTGTACTATATTTAAGTCCTCTTTGGAAAAAAACCTCACGGGGTTTTATCTACTAGTATCCATAGTTTGGGGTACTTTTTGTTTCCTAATCCCTAATAATCTCCTTTTAAATGAACAGTATAAAATACAGTGTCCAATTTTGCATGGGGAGAGAAACGGAGTGAAATATGTAGGGTGCTTCTCTCAAACGTAACTCCAAAGCCTGGGTATAGCAGCTGTTATAGACAGTTGATGACAGTTTTCCGGATGTCCATGCTCATTATAGTGTAGTAATTACGTATACGTTTCCTAACGTTTTGTTTCTAGGCAATGGCTGGACTACCGAAAGGCGTGGACGTCCTTGTCAAAATAAAGACGGGAACCTACGACGGCGCAGGGACCGACGGGGATATCTATATCAACCTTTTTGACTTCGATGGTAATGAGTCTGGCGAGCAATATCTCGACGTGTGGTGGAAAAATGACTTTGAAAAGGGGACAGAGGGAGAGTGAGTTGAAAGATATCTACTTTTGTATATCTATAGGTTTAAAATTCGCAACCTACGTCACACGCAATGAGCTCCTAATTCACTTCCAGGTCAGGTTTGTATGTACTTTTGCTGAATCGTCGCACTGAATTTACTATTCTGACATAATCTATCCTTGATTACGATTCTGTTTATGCCCTTTTATGCTCATCGTAAGGAGGAGACAGCCCTGTTGTTCATCTGTTGAAGTTATACAGTGATTTGTAACATTTACAGGTACTCTCTGACGGGTGTGAAAGTGAACTCGCCTATCAAAGACCTGAAATTGTGGCGGGGCAACAACCGCGAAAATGACCACTGGTTCTGCGACTCTCTCTCCGTCCAGCTTGAACCAAAAACCAACGGCCCGTCGTACTACTTCCCTGTACATCGGTGGATCGAAGCAGGTCAGTCTCAAATTGAACCAGCCACAATGTTGAAGCCATGTCTTGTGAATTATTGTATCTCCGTTATGACTGTATCGACTGTATAGCGTCATGTACCAATGGAAAGGGTATTTATTACCATTTACAATGATACCATGTTTGTCACGATCATGCATTCAAAGGCCGAGCAGCGGCTGGCTATGCTAGTGCTTCACAAAACACAAATGCCAGAATATGCCAATCAACACAGTGTCTGTACAGGAATTTCGCAACCGATTTGGAGGGGGGGCACCCACAAAATCAGTCGACATGGTGCACGTTGCACAAAAGCGCGATCATACCAAAGGAGTCTTGTTTTGCGTTTACTTTTATCTCTTCTTTTTTTGATGATCAATATGAGAACCTGAAAGACCATCGCTTTTTTTTCTTACTTCGTTTTCTCACAGGCAAGGACGACGTGGCACTGCACTCATGTATTTTGTAACTTATTTTGACAGTGCCATGTACAGACAACAATATACCCATTTTCAAGACCTGGATGGAGTGATCACGTGAGCAAATTCGTGGAAAGCACGTGAAGTGCCCTCCCAAGGGGCACAACAACGGTGGCGTCAGGGGGGCTCGAACCCGGGACCGCTTGGTTCTGGCCCGAACACCCTGCCGTTATGCCTCACGACCCCACAGCATATCGCTTTTTGTTTGGTCACAAGGCAACTTTATGTCAATCGGAATAAACCCGAGTTCTGTCCGACCTCTGCTCGCAGGTACCTCTGTGTGGCTAGTTCCAGGGGGCGTCTGCCTTCCTCAGGATGAGACGCATCCCGACCAGAGGGAGAAGGAGCTCAAGGTAGTGCGAGAGCGCTACGCTTCCTTCTACCCCGTGGAAGGCCTCCTGCCCATGGTATGTTGATCGGATTGCTCGTGTATTCATTAGTTTTTTTTGTGTGTGGTTGGCTATTTAGATGGTGTTTTAATCCCTTCTCCAGATACCTTTTAGTTACTTTTCAACAATACCGGCCTGCTAGCATGTTATATTATATAGCATAGCTAGCCCAACCTTGGCCTAACCTTACAATCACGGCACAAGCTAATGAAAGAGCAGTGCATGAGATCGTAGCTACAATATAGGTGCATATAAAATTGTATTCGGTATCATGTGATAATTTTCATCAATACCATTGCCCAGTTATCTTAATTCTTGTTATAGATACGGTGACTCGTATGTTAATGAAAGTTTCCACTCCCTTTTGTCTCTCTCAGCTGAGGAAGCTACCTACAGAGGCGGCGTTTTCAAAACAACAAACGGTACTTATCACTTCAAACACGCTATATATAACGTTACAAGCTGTGTCATTGATTGACTTCGACACTATCGCTCACTTAGCAACAAAAAACAAAGTGGCTTGTGAATTTCAATTTGATTTACTATCTCTCCTCCGATTGTTTATATGCAGCTTACTGTTGGTATAGCTAATAACATAAATCCGTTTATTTCTGGAAAAAATATATTCACAGCATTCCATGATTAAGACGGCGGCCATACTCGGCTTGACAAACTTGGACATAGCGATTAAAGGTGTCATCGGTATAGACGGCCGATGGGAATCTTTCGACAGCATAAACCAAGTTTTTCCACCAAGGAAAGTGCCCAAGGTGAGAGAAACTGGTCGTCACAAATTGCAATTGCTTTCATCATCTCACTTGCACTTCATTATGTACATCTTTGTCTAAGCTACCTGCATACTAATATAATGGAAATCCGTCGTTCCTGTGTTCAGTTAACAATCATCTTTTTGCTATTTACCCGTTTTACGCCACTTTCTGACATGCGTTATTTACCGTTTGGTCCTCAATAGGGGAAAACTAACTGGAAGACCGACGAGAACTTCGGTTCGCAGCGCCTGACGGGAGTCAACCCGACATCCATCCGCCTGCTCACGGAGATTCCGAAAGGGTAAGTTGAACTGAGAGCTCATTTAGCACATTTATATAGTTCGGAAAAGTTATTTAGTCAATACACGTGTTGAGCACATACAAAAAAAACAATCAATTGAGGTAAAGCATGCTGATTTTTCAAGTAGCTAGTGGTACGCACATTTACCTGTGATAACGATTGGTATGATCACTAGTAGATACCTTTTTCCTCTTAATCCCTAACTGTAATTCCATACTAAGTGACTTAATGACCTAGCATGCCTATAACTTATTAAATCACTGGTAATAAAACTTTTAAATCCCTTACTAGGGATTTAATGATCCTTACCATGGATTTAATGACCTAACATGCCTTTAACTTATTAAATCACTAGTAAGAGAATCTTTTAATCCCTTACTAGTATACTGGTGACTAAATGACCTAGCATTAAATGCTGCTGTAACGTTACGTTCCACGGTGACTTCCACCCAATAAACTTTACCTTTCGATGTTTGCCGGTTAGCGAACATGTCATTTTTAGCTATAGACCTCGCCGACAGATGAACACAATTTAGATAATAGTAATAAAAAGGCGTATGAGATCACACACTGTACAGGGCTTGGCGCATTAAATCACCAGTAAGAGATTAAACGATATCGATTCTCTTACTAGTGATTTATAAGTTAGAGGCAGGAAAGGGATTTAACGATTCTCTTGCTAGTACATTAATTCCACGTGTTAGAGGTAAGCTATCTCATTAAATCACTAGTAAGGGATTTATATTGTAGTATTCACCAAATATGGGGCGATGACACATCTGACATCTGGGACGAGTTAGGGCACAGTCCCTGGTTAATAAACCTCCGGCCATGCGGTCCGGAGTCAGTCTGAAGTCCATCTCCGTGTGTGCGGCTGTGTCTCTGCTAGCCTTGTTATTACTACATAACAATTGGTGGCAGCGGTGGGATCTAGGGATTTAAAGATTCCCTTAATGTGATTTCATGGGTTAGAGGCTTGCTATGTTCCCTGGGGCTATACTGACTGGTTCTACTTACTACTACTAGCTAATATGATAGACGCTGCAGTGAGACGGTAGTGGTAAGTAGAATACGTCATTTTTGTCACGAGGATACGTACGTAGCAGAAGAGCTATACTCAAACGTTAGTTAACATATCATCGTTGTCTTTTAAAGAAACGTGTTAACCACTGAGTTTCCAACACGCTATAACTATATATATGGATCAGTGGCAGGTTTGGAGTGACGGCTGAAATGGTAGAGCCTCTCCTGCAAGGACTGACCCTTGATCAAGCCATCAAGGAGAAGCGCCTGTACTACGTGGATCATACCATCATGGGGATCACCTCCATGGCCAACACCACGGCCCCCAGACCCGTGAGACCTCGATTGTTTGTTTTTAGCTTGTTTGACAGGGGAATTAAGGCGTAACACATTGGCTTTGTAATTTGTTTTACAAGCTACGTAAGACCGTAATGATAAGTTTGATCCACTCACAGTGGGATGGGCCGTTAGGTATACTCTTATCGGCAAGTTCGATGGGTTTCTATTATCGCGCTCGAGGTTTGGCTCTCATTAAACATGGGAATTACGTCCTAATACATGACAAAAAGGGTTTCATTTTGACCTATGTCGAGTAAGGAACGTTCTATCCTTCACAATTGGTGAATTTTAAACAAGCATTTAGAGTACATCTCGCCATTATCATATCGCCATTATAGTTTATACACAACTTTTAGCTGGTCTAACTGAAGGAAATTACATCTGAATTTGTAGACTGAATTCTACAACATACGTGTATCTTGTATAGATGTGTGCTCCATACGCCCTGTTCTACGTCAATGCGAAGAAGGACCTTGTACCTGTGGCCATCCAACTGTACCCTAACACAGAGGACAAGCAGCATCCGGTGAGTGTCCGCGACATTTTCTGTCCTGCGCCGAGTATTTGTTTTCTGTAGAGTCTGTTTGTGACTCAGACAGTGTGTATATATGTGGCTATCGACGTCTGTGTTTTGGGTTTAGCAGGATAACCTAATTAAGAATCTACCGATGACAGTTCTAAAATCTGGGAATTGCCTAGTCCGCTAGAGGCCAGATAGCCTTTGGTAAAGCCTAAGTCACATTTCAGAGTAAGAGGTATCCTTTGGGGTTTAGCCGATCTTGCCGGATTTGACGTTGGGAGCAAAGCTGCTTCCACAGTCGCAATATAAATAATGATAAGTTTATTGCAAGTTCTTGCCCGTAGGCTAATTGCAAGTACATGAAACATGCATGGAAGGACGGACAGACAATTGGTAACAATATAGCATGTGACTTTTCTAGTTCAAACACTAACGCTAAATTCTATCTTCTTTGGGTTTGACTTCTTTTTTCGAGACAGTGGAAGACGAATGCTCCCACTTTTTCTGTAATGTGTGGGTTTTGTGATGTTAACAGGAGCGTAGTTTTCTTTTGGTCTGTAAACATGAAGAAGTTTGGATGGAATTTGGTGGCCTCTTTAAACAGCTCCTTTCTTTCTTGATCGTAGAAGGGGCAACTTGAAATAACATGTGTTTCGTCTTTCGCCTTGTGACTGACTATAAAAATAAGCATGTAGAGGTCGCAGGGACGCAGGCTGATTTCAAGTGAGAATTGCAGTTAACTCGTGTTACACCGGCAGCCGATGGGAGTTCCACGGGGGCCCGGCCGTCCGTACCGTGCAAACAGCGTATCAACTAGGCATCGGTTTGGAAATGTGACAGGCATAAGGGAATTCATCCATTTGTAGGTGTTCCTGCCGAATGACCCGCCCAACACCTGGCTCCTGGCCAAGATGTGGTTCAACTGCGCAGATGCGAGCTATCATGAGGCCATCCCTCACCTTGGTACGTTTTATCATCTGATGGAAGTCGTGCTTTGATATAATTCAATTAATGTGTTAATAGTGCTGTGTACGATAACTCAAGCACTGAGGAAATAAGCTAGATAAAAACAAGAAAAAGGATTCGTTGGATGAAGGTTAGACATTCGGGTAATAATATACGCCAAAAAACAGTTACGCAAGCAACTGACACCCTCCTCCAGCAACGGCTGAATGCTCTCGGCAAGCCCTCCCGGCATCAGCCCTGCTATTCTAGCCCCTGATTCTGACTCCTGTGACGTTACTGACAGTTGCTCATGAATAAATAATTACCTAGACTTTTTTGGCACAAACAGTCGTTATTTTGTTCTGAACCCAAAGTAGCGATGTAAGACGTAACCTGATTGGCTGATAGCTTCCCAGCGACCTTTGCGGTTTTCCACAAGGCAACTTTAATTTTGCGGCAGCGCTATATTCACATACTGCCACAGTTTTGGACAAAAATGTTCGCGGTGGTTTTAAGTGAAACGGTCGCCGCGAAAACCGCGAACATAAAACCACCGCGAACATTTCTGCAGATCGGTTCCATTTTGTTCCGTTACAGGTTTCACGCATCTCCTTGTGGAGGCATGCAACCTTGCAGCCAAGCAGAACCTGTCCCTCTCACACCCGATTCATCGCCTCCTGGAGCCGCATTTCATCTACATGTTCGCCATCAACGAGTGAGTCCACGATATGTTTTTTTGCCGTGCCGTAGGTAGCCTGGGTGCCAGACCACCGCGCTCCTGGCGCTAATCCTTCGGCCGGGGAAGCAACTCGCGCCGCCGCCACAGACAGCACACGGCCCACTAATTATCTCTCGCGCGGGATAGATATCAGGGTTCGGCTGCCAAGCGCCCGGGTGCCAACTCTATCCCTACTACTAGGTCTTCCCCGGCCAAAAAGGCTTATCATCGCATCGCGCGAAAGGTCTGGTATCCAGGCTATGCCGTAGGGAAATCAGAAATTAGTGTATAGAATGATTAGATTGTAATTATAATGTACTGTAAATCGTAAACTGAACAAATATTGACGAAACTGGGAAAGCTTGGACCGTACCTGTTTCTTCGAACCCCAAAACTTTCCAAGTCTCGGTAGGCACTATAATTGTGTTCTCATTTTGGCCCTAGTCCTGTACTACTAAACTCAACTCAGCTGTGACGTCACCCCTATAAGAAGATGTGTAACATATTTCACTTTTGCACCCTCCCCCCACAGTCTCGCCCTGGGTACGTTGATCGCCCCCGGTGGTGGCCTGGACAAAGCGACGCAGATCGGAGTCGAGGGAAGCTTCACGCTTATAAGGAACAAGTGAGGCAAAATGTTTATTTGATAAATGCTGGCAATGGCGTATCAGTGTTACATCTTATCCTACTTTCATTGTTTACGAAGGTTTATGTACCAGTTTGTGTTTTACACTGCAACAGGGTGAAGACTTGGCGTCTCGATACGGAGGGCACTCTGCCGGAAGACCTGAAAAACCGCGGAGTAAGTGGCTCGTTCTCAGTAAAATGTGCCGTATAGCTCATTTTTCAAGTACACCTACTGTGCATCCACTACCTTTTGTCAGTGACTGAAAAGGATCTGTAGTTCAAGAGGTATTTAATCAAAAACTGAAATTAACTTTCACTGACGAAAGGTAGTGGATGCTACCTGAAACAGCTGACCGTTTACAAATATATCCAAATGCTTGATGAGTATCTGTTATATAATTATCTTGCGCATATTATTGCATGGATGTCTGATTATAACCTATATCGACGTATGTTGAGTTTGTTCTTTTTCGAAAGGACTTCTACTGTAATGTGTGGGTACTGTGTTGTTGAGAGGAGTGTAGTTTTCCTTTCGTCTGCGAACGAGTAATCATGTTTTTTTACAATGAATTTCCTGCCACTAAAATGCATGGTTTATGGTAGGTTGACAACGAGGACTATCTGCCTAACTACTACTATCGCGACGATGCCCTGCCTACATATAAGGTTATCAAGAAGTATGTCACCAAGGTTGTGGCATACTTCTATGGACCTGATGATAATGGTAAGTGGTTAGAATTGCGATTGCGTAACTAAGAGAAACACATATGCTAGAGATGCACTCTCAGTGGATTTGATTGTCCTGCAAACCACAGGTATCGAAGGAACGAGTACCGGTAAACACACTTGGTGCTGTACTAGCTCTTCCAATGCTATGTAGAAAACATAGGGAAGATTACTACAATTGCGCAAAGCTACAATAACTCTAGTGGTATGTCATAACGTGTGCAGTATGATGAGTGACTTTAAGCCCCTATCTCACTGGACTGAGCCACGTTGGCGGCAAATTCCTGTGGCATCGTCGCAAATTTTATGCTAATTTCCCTATGCCGTCTCACTGACGTGCCGGGTTATACTAATAGCTCAAATAAAGGTGCGTTTGTGAACGATAAACAATAGTGTAGCCCCGCGTTACATATCTGACAGCTCCACGCACTATGAATTTAGACACGGCATATATGATATCATCTACTCCATGTCCATCACAGACGAAGGCACGTCCGCCAAACTGGACGCGGATCATGAAATTCAGGGTTTTGCGAAGTCTCTTGTGGACAGTGGAATCCAGGTACGTGGTTGAAAGACGTCATTGACCATGATATTGGTGGTCTTTTAACTTGTAACATCTGATTACTTTCATTTGATAAATTATGATAGTCAAGTAGTCTGCGAAAAGCATGTGTGCAGGTCTCTGATGACCACTAGAGCTCTGAATTCATCTCATCTGGCTCCACTATTAAACTTCACTCCACCACATCACCTGTGATAATGGAAAACTTGCAGAAGTTTAGAAGATGTGTATGTGACCTATAGTCTGAGATGTGAATTATCCTATTCATGGTTTAAGACTCATACAATACCTGGAACTCGATAAGGGCCAGTTAACATTCGCCGTTTTTCGTCGTAGAATTTTTATGTCGTAGAGTTTTCAATCAGGCTGTGACAGAACCAACCAAGGATCTAAGACCTTTTTCTCTAAGACAGCATGAAACATGTATGAGAATGCCCTAAGCCACGTAACCAGGCCCTAATTGGAAACCAATACTGATGAACTGCCCTCGTATCTCACTATTACACACACACAGGGAGTTCCCGGGGCCGGAGACAAGGACGGAAAACTGTCCGACGTGAATCAGCTGATCCAGATCCTCACCTCCATCATCTTCACCGCCAGTGTGCAGCACGCAGCCGTCAACTTCATGCAGTGGGACCAGTACGGCTTCGTACCCAACATGCCGCTTGTGCTGGAAGGAAAACCACCGAGAACTAAGGTGTAGCAACAATTTCTTAACACTACTGCACTCGTTCTCATTTAGATATACACATTTTGTAACTTCCGTTACCGTTTGAAGTAAGACGTTTTGACATTAAGATTTGCCACATAAAAGGTGCCAAACTGTCGTTTTTATGACGACTTGAAATTTCTCTGGATTTTAAAAACGACAGTTTGGTACCTTATATGTGCCACATCTTAAGGCCAGAAACGTCTTACTTCAAACGGTAACGGAAGTTACAGAATGTGTACCTTTAAACGAGGATGAGCGTAATATATGGTCATCTCTCAACAAGAACCAAAGGACACTTTAAAGTTACGGGTTGCATGAATATGCCTGGTACAGTATCTCTTCTCTCTAAATCAGATATTGATGAATCTCTTCAACGAAGATTCACCATGGTTAAGACAGATCTAGACTTCAGTCTCACTGAAAGTGAGGACCAACTGACTCTAGAGGAGAAGCTAGGGTTACGAAGGCTGCTTGGGAGCATCCCATTCCCTATCGGAAGTCTGGGTTTACTTTTCATGAGAATATGAGCATCTCCCCTTTTCATTTACATCAGGTGGTCAACATAGGTTTCCAAAGTTGTACTAATAGACGTTGACGTAGAAATGTCAATAATAACAGCGAAAAGAAGAAATAATTATGTATCTCGTCGTGTGGCAGTAGGTTGGGTAGACAAAAGGTCATGACCATAGCTTGTTGTCTTAGCTACGAAGGTAATGTTTGCAGGTGGGCAGAATACTTACTAAGTGACCTGAAAAGCTGTGGGTCGATCTATTGGATATTTGGCATGTGGATAGGTGTCAGTAAACTGAAGTTCAATTATCCCCCCCTCCCCCTCCGTGGCCTTCTAATGTACTGCAGCAGAGCTTCTTCTCCTCGTATTTCATTTTGGGACATAACCATCGTGGCTAAGATAACAATTATAGCTCTTTTATCATTTAGGAGATTATGACGGAACAAGACGTCTTGGACGCACTTCCTGGAAAGGTCCAAACTTTGAAGATCAACCTGCTGACAGAGGTCCTTAGTGAGCGCGCTACACAGCGTCTTGGGGACTTTGAGGTCAACTACTTCCAAGGAGAAAAGGCTCAAAGACTCGGCAATAAGTAAGTAAAGCTCATATCCTTGGTAATTCAAGAACTAATTTCAAATACCGTCTGCTACTCTTGCTTGCTTTCTATAGATGCACCATGACACTAAAACAACTATTATTTTAAATCTCTAAAATCTTTGAAGATGATTTGATTTGAATAACTTAAGAAATCTTCCCCGCCTGAATAGATTCAAGCAAGCCTTGGACAACATCGCAGAGGACATCAACTATGAAAACACCACTCAGCGTTTCAAGCCGTACGACTACCTGGACCCTCGTCTGATCCCCAACGCCATCAGCATCTAACTGTGCTGTTGGCATCAGCAGTTTTCATTAAGGTCCAAACGCATAGTACTCTAGATCTAAGAAAACTGAGAACGTTCACATACATTACATTTGTCTTCTTTGCAGGTGTGTAATACATAAGCTACATAACTAATGATTATACATTGTCGTTGCAAGGCTAATCAGCTCTCTGTAGAGCTTACAGTCAGAACGAAAGTTTTTTAACACCAACCTAAGGGTTGAACGTTTCTTCACAGGACATTTCTTTTCATGTATCTACGGGCTATGGTGGTAATACATTTATAGTATTTTCAAGATATGCTGAAGAGGATTACAAATTTACACTACCCAGCAATGCATTAACTTTAGGTACGGTGGGGGCGTGGATTGCATTCCATGGAATGAATACAATAGCAGAAACGAACGTAGGTTTGATCAAACCCAAAGGTTTCAGATGGGTATAATTAGAACCAGGTCTAATGATCTTGAAGTATTGACCAAGAAATACTTTCATTGGTAACTGTGTTGCGTGATGTTGAAACAGCATGATATTGAATACAGTTACATAAAAGTACGTGCCTTATTTATAGATTGCTAGGCATATTTGATATGGTTAGTCCGGAATGCAAACAGAATTAAGCAAAGATGATGAAAAACCACTAAGATTATGCGAAAACACATACTTAGATAATTACAAACGTTTTGAATAGGGAATATCTTATACGGAGCCTGAGATGCATGTAGCAATGGAAATACATTTTGGACTTGATAACGAAAGGTGGTAAATGGATATTGTAATAGGAACAATTGTTCTACAAGTGTATACATGAAGGGAATAAGGTATCCACTAGGATATAGACTCCTGTATAAGGAACTAAATACGGTCGTTATTACTATATGTATGCTGACTTTTTGGTGGGGAATAAATTTGTATCTGGTATTGCTGTGTTTTGTTTAGTAAGGTGTCAGTACAAGGTTACAGCTATAAGGCACAGGGAAAAATGTTTTGTGTCCGGTCGGTAGGGATTCTTTTTTTTCGACCGAAGTAATCCGACAACTAACGTTTACCAATATGTTAAAGATTAAATGCATCAAGACAGTGATATTTTCGACATAATATTGTAATAATATAGATACATAATATTGTACAATACCAAGTAGTAAATCAATCAAAGAAGCATAAAGGTTACTAAATATTCTAACATCACCTTTCAAAGCTTTAATCTGTTTACAGGGTAAAATACAGAAAGTCTGTTTTTTAATTTCAACACTCAAATGCCAGATGCCAATTTTTTTTGTCCCTTGCCAGAATTCGACCCGAAAAATTCTAGGGTCGGCTGGTTTTTGCTAGGGTAGGTTGGTAACCATAAACACAACATTTTTGAGGCCTAAGTTGGCGACCGTATCGAATCTGTCGTGAGGATTATTTTGCTGGGTCTTATCGTGTTTCGTAGCGCAGTGTTATATGAAGTGTATTATCAAGGAATTCCTTGGCTATACATAAAGTTACCAACAAAGGGGGGAAATGAAATACAGCAAAAGGGTTCTGTTTCGCAATTGTTTTCACATCTTTAGGTTAGACAAAGCGTGTTCACTTGCATTTGGTAATTACTCAATCATGCGAACATACTGTTGCTGTTGTTTTCAACAGAGGTGGTCTTGTTGAGCGGAGCTGCCTGCCGGATCACAGCGTTTACAGATGACATAAATTTTAATTTCACATGTCATAGGATCTCGCGAGACTGTGCGAGACCAACCCACATACAGAAATATGAAGGCAATGCATTCAGGCATTCGATTCTCGAGTTATCGTGTATACATACGGACACACACGCGCTAAAACATAAACGAAAACATAACCTTCTTGGTAAACTAATGGTAACAACAGAAGTGAGATTTGAGCCTTTTTGTACAGCTGAGGATCGAAACTTATATTTTTAACCACGGTAACAGCGACAATGAGTTTCTTTGTCAGGGGCATAGTTCAGAGGTAGGAGGCGTTCATTTCGGAAATGGCCATTTTTAATGTCAGATATAATTGAAAGGGTGTGACAGAAGTTGTTTGGTGACTTTGGGGAAGCGCCATAGTGTCATTGTGAAGACGACATCGTGAGGTTATCTCCTCTCCTTTCTTCAAGGTATGAATTCATTTCCTGAAGTCATTTATGATCCGAAGGAAGTTTAAGAATATCTATTCCATAATGTATGTTTGCCATGATGCCTTCTAACACCGCTATCCTACCGTTAGAATGGGGCGGGTGTACTAGCTTTGCTCTGTGGGTGCACTCCGTCAGTGGGAGACCCGTCCAGTCACGGATGTCGTCCCCCCACCTCCTCCTACCATTGATCGTTCCTTGCAGTATGTGGGGCGGGTGCACTAGCTTTGCTATGGGTGACGTGGCAGCTCTCAGCCACTCTGTAAAAATGTCTATAGAATAACAAGGAGGGCTTGAAGGATTTTAACTTATGTTTTTAACCACGGTAACAGCGACAATGAGTTTCTTTGTCAGAGGCATAGTTCAGAGGTAGGAATGCCATATCTAATGTCAGATATAATTGAAAGGGTGTGACAGAAGTTGTTTGGTGACTTTGGGGAAGCGCCATAGTGTCATTGTAGAGTGTTCTAACACAGACGACATCGTGAGATTATCTCCTCTCCTTTCATCAAGGTATGAATTTTTTGTAGTCATTTCTAAATCCTAAGGAAGTTTAGGAATATTTAGTCAGTTATGTCCGTTTATCATGTCTTCTATCACCCAGCCTCAGCCAGGTGACATGTGAAAAGTTTAAAATAGCTTTCGCCTGGCGTCACCACCTGAGGCAGCTGGTGTATAGTATTAAGGACGGGTATGTGTATTTACAAATACACGAAATACACATGAAGATGGGTGAAATCTACCAAAATACAGTATGATTTGATGAGTAAACATCACAGGCTGCTATATTTAGGTATGAAATAATGAATTTATGGCCCGGGCGACAAGAAAAAGTGGATTGGAAGCAATCCATGCAGGCGTTCGATTCTCGAGTTATGGTGTACATAGACAGACACACACACGAACGCTAACGAAAACATATTTAATCTTCTTGGTGAAGGTAACAACAGAAGTGAGATTTGAGCCTTTATGTACAGCTGAGGATCGAAACTTCTTTGTCAGAGGCACAGTTCAGAGGTAGGGGGCGTTGAAATGGCGATTGCGGAGGGGAAAATGAAAGTAACAACATAAAACTGGCAAAAGGTTCTGTTCAATTCCGCAGTTGTTTTCACATCCGTAGATTAGACAAAGCATATTCGCTTGTATTTGGTAATTACTAAGTCATGCGAAAATCCTGTTGTCGTGGTTTCCAACAAAGATGGTCTTGTTCGTACTTACAGCACCCCACATTGTACTGACAACACTGCACATGATACTTACAACACTGTCCATGGTAACCACACATTTCATGGTACTAACTACTCATTCTTTTAAAATGCGGACCACTTGGAAAACGCAAAAAAAAATTGCTGCAAAATGTATGAAACATGACGGACTATACATCTGCTTAGAAAATAGCCTACAGAGAATAGACGTGACGGCTGGCTTCCTTTAGTAAGGATACATGTTGTTGTCTACCACGCTTGGTCGTCAAACAGTCTTTCTTCAAAGACCATCGATGGCTTAATCTGATTGATTTATCTTATACAAATCGCGAGAAGATAAAAACCAAGTCGGTTTGTCAGGGGGCATAGTTCAGAGGTAGGAGGCGTTGAAATGGCGGTTACGGTGATATTTCATGTCCAAAAATAGGAAGGGTGTGACAGAAGTTGTTTAGTGACTTTTGGGAGTCGCCATAGTGTCATTTGGAAGTTTTCTACCACAGACGGCACCGTGAGATTCCTCTCCTTTTATCTAGGTATGAATTTTCTCTAGTCATTTCTAAATCCGAAGGAAGTTTAGGAACATCTAGTCAGTAATGTCCGTTTATCATATCTCCTATCATTCCCGGCGTCCTACTGTTAGAACTGGACGGCCGCACTAGCCTTGCTTTGGGTGACGTGGCTGTTCTCTCAGCCCCCCCCCCCCGTATTTTTCGCACTTAAGAATATACATACATAAGAACGAAATACAAAGATAATAAAACAGTGCAAGGTAGGCCAAAAAGCTTCTGCTTGTGTAAAAGCCTCCCTTTATCAAATTATAACATTTTTAGTTGATCATTTATACAAAAGAAATAAGTTGAATGATAAACAAAATGAAACAATATAGTGATCATGAGAACATCAATATAATAAATTATTTACCATAACTTGATAAATCATACATGAATATGAATGTAGAGTAAACGAGAAGTATTAAAAAAAAAATAAAAACAGTGGACTACTATTAAACCAAGTAAATAATACTAATAAACAGTGGACTACTATTAAGCAAAAGAAACGGAAACCAAATTAAGAAAATGTAGGCTTACTTATAAAGTCAAATTTAGCGTGGGACTTGCAGATAGCAAGAGTGGGGCTCATTTTTGAAGTCATATTTAAGTTATACATGAAGTGAACAACAAAGGGGAGAAATGAAAGTAACAAAATACAACAAGAGGTTCTATTCTGCAGTTGTTTTCACATTTGTAGATTATACAAAGCGTATTCACTTGCATTTTGGTAATTACGAAGTCATGCGAACATCTTGCTGTAAACAAAGATAGTCTTGTTCAGCAGAGCTGTCTGTCGGATTACAGGTGACATTAAATTACTATCAAAGGCCATCACCTGTGATAGAATCTCGCGAGACTGTACGAGAGTCTGGATATTCAAATTTTATTGTAACCGTGCCAAAATCATGACCACACCCAATTAAGTGGTAACACTAGGGCATGGTTTACACACTGTGTGTGTGTGTGTGTGTGTGTGTGTGTGTGTGTGTGTGTGTGTAACTGTTACACAAATTACATTCAGCGCAAATCATAAAAGTGGTCTATTCCCTTCATACATAGTGAATATAACCATGGGCAACCTGATCGGGACCCTTGAATTGCTGGGATGGAGCAACCAGACGTTGACACCAAACCGTGGGGAGGATTTCGTGGAGGACAACATCGGTTTCCCGTGTCGTGTGGTGACCGGAAACAAGGCCGTGCAGTCCGTCTTCGACATCGACCTTTTCAGAAAGGAAGAGTTCCATTTTGGCGTAACAAGAATCCGGAAGGACTTCACGGAAGGTGTTTGTCCAAGCGTTACGTCTAACGGAAAGATCCACGAGAAGAATAAAGGGTTTTTGATAGAAGTCATGTCAAAGGCTTACGGAGAGATCCTGGCATCAACCGCATCGGCCGTGCTTTCCAACATCTCTAAGTGGGGAAGTAAACCAAGCGACTTCGAGGTAAAGTTGATGGTATTGGTGGTGGATGCTTTACTACCAACCGTCTTCGGGAAATCAACACCACCTTTTAACGCTGAAGAAATCAACCTTTATGCAGATGGTGCAATTGAATTAAGGTCAGGCATCTTGGAAACAATAGCAGGAGAAGATCTCGACAAGACTCGCGGGGCATTGCTGTCTACCCTTGGGAAAATAAAGACATCAGAGAGGTAAGTGGAGAGAGGGAAATAGCGTTTAGCATCTCGTTTCTCATAACTTCTCCGGTCCATTTCAATGTTTTCTAAATGTAGTTAGTCAACTAATCATGTAATTTGTATTCAAAGATACCGCCAGCTGATGGATCTTGGCAAGTCGCATGGATTGGGAGAAGAAGAGGCAACGGCCCAACTGCTCTTCTCGGTGATGTTCAACGGGCTTCAAGGCATCAAGGGAAATCTGCTCACATCCTTCGCCCGCTTGGACACCCTCAGCGCGGAGGACCGAGAGGAGCTGCGGGAGGAAGCGCTTGCTGCCCTGAAGAAACACGGAGGCCTGACTCGCCAGGCCCTGGAGGAAATGCCGAAGATTGAGAGCTTCGTCTTGGAAGCGCTGCGGGCGGGCCCCAGCCCAGACTTCTTTAGCACCATCGCGACGCGCTCAACGACTGTCAAGTACACAACGGAGAGTGGTCAACGTGAAGTGGAGGTAGGTGTTCACCGAAATCAAACAATTTCCGGTTTAGTCCAATCTACTTTGGAATTACATGTATGTTCGTTTCAAGTTGTGATGGCTTCCGTCTGTCAAACTCTGCGCTTTGCAATGTTAGGAATTTATTGAGTCTCTTATTGATCTTTGTGAACAGTTTCTAGCTTAATCGCTTTCTAGTCTGATTATGTTTACCTTCACAGAAGTAAACATATTGTTTTTGCTCATTTCCTCTTCCTCTTCTTCTCCGCACAAATAAAAAACATGAATATCTCCAAAACTAGAGCTTGGAATAACTTGAAATCCAGCAAGCTGGTAGGCCTGTACATACGACACTGCACCATGGTCGTACTGTCCCATATAGATGCAAAATAAATGATTTTATGCGGTAAAAACTGGTGAAAAAACTATTTTTAAGCTCAAAATAGAACTTTAGAATCCCTTTAGAACCCGTTTGGAACTTAAGAATCCCTTTAGAACCCATTCGGAACTTTAGAATCACTTTGGAAAATTATGAGAATTCATACGTCTCTTCTTGACTTATCCTGTATCATGGACGTGTGCCAATGCATCAACTAAATCAAGTCCTTGACTAAATAAAACACTTTATCCTACCTGGTAGAAACGTAAAGATAGACCATGTGAAGGTAAACATTCTGCATTTGCTCGCAAATGTTGCCCCTCTAGTTATTGGATTTCTTTGTTCTGTTCTTTCCAGATCAAGGAAGGTGAGCGTGTGTATGCCAGTTCCTACTGGGCACTGAGGGACCCTGCTGTCTTCGACAAACCGGAAGACTTCGTGTGGCGCAGGTTTCTCGGCCCTGAGGGTGAAGCTCGCAGGGAACACCACGTCGTCTTTCACGGACGACACACCGATACACCCGCGACCAACAACCACATGTGCCCAGGTAAAGACGTCGCTTTGTCCATGATGAAAGGCAGCATCGCCATTTTTAACACCTTCTTTGGATGGGAACTCCAGGAGCCGCCGGAGTGGACGGGGACGAAGATAGCTCGCTTTGGACAACCTGACAAGGAAGTGAAAATCAAGTCATTCTGGGTACAGCGTTCTGAAGACTTGAAAGAGATCTTTCCACACCAGTTTGACGACATCATTGGCGTAAGTAAACAAAGTGTACATTTATCACATTATAAAATATTCTAGCTTAATTGTATGTAACAAAGTCTAGGCAACATGCAGCAGTAGCAACATCAAAACGATGTCGATTATGAACTTTCATATTCCGCTTTACAGCTACACAATGGTGCTCATTACTGTTACGGTAACAGTTCTACTTCTGTGCATTTTGGATTCATCCCTTGAGGGTAATCGATTCTCCAAGTTTTGTCACTGCGCTGTTCCGGAATTTCACATGCGCATGGGCAGGAAGACCTGTTGATGATAAATGATGCTGTATAATGGTGGTTTTTCCTCCTTTAATACTAGTAAAACTTCGAGCATGTACCTCATTCCCGGATAATTGTTCATATTGTTTTATAATCGTACGTGTATTTAAAGGGAATGGATCGGGTTAATGGCATCGACGTACTCGTCAAAACGAAGACTGGGACGTATCACGGCGCCGGAACAAATGGAAACGTCTACATCCGTCTCTATGACGACAAAGGCCGTCAGTCCCGTGAGTTGCAGTTGGATGTGTGGTGGAAAGATGACTTTGAAAAAGGAAGCGACGGAGAGTGAGTAGATTCCTGCTATTTGTAAGACATTATTTAGTTTAGTCACTAAAAAAAGTCACTAAAATTGCAAAGAAGAGATTTGGACGGAAATGTTTTGATTAACGCATCACACTTTACTTCATGTTTCATCGTTGTTGTTTTTTGTTTTCTTTGTTTCTGTGACTACTGGGGAGTTTGATCACTATTCCTCACAACGTCTTGAGCTTAGCTAAAACAATAGAGTTGAATATGACAGGGGAAGGCAGAGATCTATCCGACAATTGTTTTAATTGACTACCAACGGTACTTCTTTCTAGTGTCATATACCTTCCTGTACATGTGTTCACAGGTACACACTGAAGGATGTAAAAGTGGCTGCCCCGATTCTGCAGATGGAGTTATGGCGGGATGGCTCCCATCCAGATGACGACTGGTACTGTGACTCCGTCTCTGTCCAACTCAACCCGGACAACAACGGACGGACATACGACTTCCCTGTTCATCGTTGGATTAAGAAAAGTGAGTCTGTTGATATCATATAAAGATGCATGACTGTCTCAATGTGTCCCTTCAGTCGTGTTGTTACATATGTACTACTTGGGTATAACGTAGTCAAGAAGGATATGTTTTCGGTTGCGCGTATGTGGTTGTGTATGTGTTCGTTGGTTTCAATTACAAAATTATTTAGCCAGGTATGAGGCCGTGGAAACTTTCATGCGTAGTCTAGCGTGCGTATTTTATGAATTTGAATACGCCTGCCGCAAGAAACCCATCAGTTCAATTTCAGCAAGAGTAACTCATATAATCAATGTAGTATACAAGGTTGGTGCATCCGTGGATGGTATGATATATATGTGAGCAAATGATCATGCTTTAATGATGGCACTTTTAAGAGCACTCATGCCTATCAACAGATGACCACGTGTGGCTGATTCCCGGTGACTGTGAACTTCCTCAGGACGACTTGAACCCCAAGGACCGGGCAGACGAGCTTCTGTTGATGAAGAAGCGCTATGCGTATGGAAACCCAATCCCTGGCCTGCTTTCCATGGTACGTACACGCATCTATCAGTGTCATTTCTGGGAGCTCTAGATATTATTATGTATCCCAATTCAAAAATGACCTCCATCCTCCATCGTCGCGACATTGTGACAAATACAGACGTAAAGGACCGGTTGACAAACACCAACATTAATGCAGCTTGGTCAAAGCTATTTAATAGAAATTGTATCAGTATTGTAGTATGTAGAAGGAACTAAGCAATGGAGACCAACACCCAACTCTAAGTGACTGACATTGCAATGTTGCAAGGCTTACGAGAAACCATCTTTGGCGCATCGATTTTGATAAACTGCAATAGGCCTAGATGGCATCTAATATGTAACTAACCTATCCTTTACATCAATTGGCTTGAATGGCTTGATCTACTTTATGTAAGAGCGAGTAGAAGCCACATTTACTAACATAAACGGTATGAACTTTGAAATATTTTAGGTGCAGAAGTTGCCTCCAGAGGAATACTTTTCTTTGAAGAGACAGGTATGTGTCTACAGACACTGACATCTCATTGTGTCCATTTTGCTTTCTTACTGCACGGGCATTATAGGATTCGGGGATTGTAAAACCACGAACTGTCTTTTTTCTCGCACACAGACAAACACACACACACACACACACATACATACGCACACACACAAACTTACATATGCACACACACGCACGCACACACGCACACGCACACACACACAACTTTTAGTTCACCTGAGGACAGGACTATTTTGATTTGATTTTTTAGAATCCAGCGTGTAGGACACCCGTAAGACATTTCGCCATTACTTTTTTGTACATTTCACACATTTTACCGTGACTATTCTCGTATTGCTTACTTTTCTTCAGTGGGAAATCGCACAAACATATGTCATAATGCATGGGAATAACTGGATGACCAACCTCTTTGGAGGACGATTCCAGAGTTTTGAGAGCATCAGCGAGACTTTCCCACCCGGCCAAGTTCCAAAGGTAAGGAGACATGTGTGCCTCCTTTTAAAGTATCGTTGGCATCATGAATTGGTCGACATAATGCTAAGGTCGAACGAGTCAGTTATTGTAATAACTGACCACTTGAGATCTATCATTCAACACTTGTGGCACTTCTATGACGTTACGGCGTTATAACCGATATGAAATGTGGACTTCTGATTGGTCGACGTCATTTGGCTATATGTTAAATTTGTTTATTGACTTGCCTGCCAGGGAAAATTCCACTGGAAACTTGACGAAACCTTTGGTGCACAGCGCCTGCGCGGGGTCAACCCAACCTCCATCAAACTCTGCCAGAAGATTCCAGAAAAGTTTGATTTTTTTTAATCCCTGCATAGTGCATTGTAAAGTATCTCTACATTGAAAAGGGTGTTACTAACCCGGTATGAAACAGTGATGATCTTCAAATGGTGGACGAAAATCAGCTGTCAGACAAAAACGTGGGGAGGGCGGTCTCGCAGTAAAAGAGATTTATTGCTTAGAGGGGCTAATGTATCATATGAATGAAGGAAAGAATACCTTTATTGTGTGTGTATGCCTATTGGGTTAAGTACAGATCACGATAAAAGAATAGTCTACTGATACTAGTATACATTGTCAAGCTATCACAAGTAATTATTATTAAGTACAGGAAATAGGATGGGATACAGGGTCATTTCTGATTTAACAATAAATTGTAAATTCCCCACCTCTATGTTGCTGTTCAATCTCCAGGTTCGGCGTCACGGCAGCCATGTTGGAACCGCAACTGGAAGGTCTCAAGCTTGATGAAGCTCTGGCAGGGAAACATGTGTACATCGTGGACCTCACGATCATGAGCGTCGCTGCATTCAAGAACCAGAACAGGCCTGTGAGTGGACATAATATCAAATACATATTTCAGGAATCTGTATCTGTCAGCCGATATAACAGCCTTTCGGCGTAACACACCAGCTTCGCAGGCACGCGGCGCTGCAGCAGCTAGTTATATTACACTGAACGGCCTGTCACACCTAGCTTTTGCACATCTGACTGCTACCGTTCCTTAAAGCTATTCAGTGAGGATGTCCCTACAGTACTTGATGACAATGAGTTCCATTCTACTATGCTTCTCGGAAAATACGAATTTTCGAGCTCATCAATCCTTGGTTGATAACTCTGGTAATGGCGTGCTTCATTATAAAAGTACCGTAATGTTTGTTATTTTACATTATTCCTTTCTTTTGAAGCGTCATCGTTGGTTTGGGGAGGGGGGTAGATATGCCAACCGAATCAGAGTACAACGTTTGCATCTTCGCTGAATTTTCTGTACAGATGTGTGCGCCATACTGTCTATTCTTCGTGAACAGCAAGAAGAACCTGGTGCCCGTGGCCATCCAGCTCTACCCTAATGAAGGAGCGGAGCAGCATCCAGTAAGTATCCGTGTTTCTTATACATTTTGAAATCTTTGTCACGTACCGGAAGACGTTAAGGCATAATCAGGTATACTACTCAATGATGTTATCTGCTTGTTGCTGCAAATTACTTTATCCAACAAGGACAAAGCTCGTCAACAAATGGACTTGACTCTGCACATGTAGACTCGCCCAACTCTACGGAGTGGCTGTCCACCACTTTGTCCAACAACTGTTGTAGCAACAAAATCAATATATTGGACGAAATAATACATTTATACATCTATATTACGGATTTAATTATACGGTTAATTAGGTTGTTGTCGGCGATGACCAGTAACACCAACATCCTTGACTATAAAATACTCATTCAATACATGATGATAAAACTTCTCCAGAGCGCAAAAAATGTCCTATAACTTGTATCTGTTGATTCATCGGCCAAGAAAGAGACATGTATGTGATTAATCCCTAGGTGTTCCTGCCGAGTGACCCGGAGTACACCTGGCTCTACGCCAAGATGTGGTTCAACTGTGCAGATGGAAACTACCACGAGGCCGTGCCTCATCTTGGTGAGATTCACATAACTTCGTCAAGTAAAACATTGTCCTTCCCTTACGAACCCTCTGGTTTACATACAAATTCACTCCACAGAATAGAACCAGGAGCAGTCACGATCGTATTGTATGAAACATTTTTGGAGCCTTGTTCCCTGGGGTACGGTTAGTTCGTTATGTTTAAGAAAGGTTTTCAACATTGTACATCATGTTGAGGCTTTATGCGGTCCAGTTGTACCATGGTGCTAAACTTTCTGAACTCATGTTATCCTCAACCTCCCATGCCAGGCCCATCGTTTGTACATTTCAAGCAACGGTCCTATCGCACTGGCCTGCGTTCGGTCCTTCACGTCCAGCCGTCAGCCAATCAGATGCTCCTCAATTGTTTTCTGGGGGGGGGGGGAGTTATCAACCAATCACGTTGACTCTTGAACGTAGCAGACAACGTGATTGGCTGGTGACGGCTGGTACATATAATAAGTGGTGAGCGTGGCATAAGAGAATGGCTATCTTTAGAACCTTGTCATCCCTTTTATCTTTTCTCTACAGGGTTTACCCACCTCATGATTGAGCCATGCGCACTGGCGGCCAAGACAACACTTTCCCGCTCTCACCCAATGCAGCGCCTCTTGGAGCCGCACTTTTTCAACCTGATGGCCATCAATGAGTAAGCTAATAGAGGCCACTTCCTCCATGTTGTGGTGTAACTGTAAGGATAACGGTCAAAGATAATTCTAAAATGTCCAAAACATATACAATATATTACATAATGTATAACGTTAGCTTGATATGAAAAGATATTTAGACAATGTAAGCTAACAACGGTGACAAATGGAATAAGGGAATATTCTAAAATGTTTTTGAACACAAACAATTGCCTTCGTTGTTTTTGTTTGTTTCGTGTTTTAGTCTAGCAAGGAACTCTCTGATTAGCGAGGGCGGAGGCCTCACCAACATCACCATGTCTGGGGAGAAGGGTGCGTTCGAGGTTATCAAAGAAAGGTGACAAAACTTATTACAGAAGCTTCATTGACACAGCAAACGTATACCGACTTTCGTACGGTGAACTATAAACTACAAAATAGAAATACAAAATAAATGGTAAACTTCTACTTGTTATTTTTTCGCTACCAAATGCTCTCTCTCTCTCTCTCTCTCTCCCTCTCTCTCTCTCTTTCCGTCCACTGTTATCGCAGGAACTATGCGGAAGAAGACGCCAATTTAGACCTATAATAAGCCTCTACAAACTTTGATTACAAGATATTCTAGCCGTTTTTCAGCAAGTCACTTGAAATGATCTTATGAGTCTTTTTTATGATCAACTCTGAAATAGACTGAAGACTTGGAGGATGGACGTGGACGGAACGCTTCCTGAAGACCTGAAGAATCGAGGCGTGAGTAGACTCATCTTTTCTTATTCCACTTAGGTAGAAATATCAATGTATATTTTTCATACAATACGCTAGTTTGCCAATCCGGAGTTATACATACCTGTACTAAGCTAAATGTATTGTCTCTTTGCTCCAAACATCGATCGTAAATCGACATTGTCATAAGTTAACTTTTATTATGGTATGAGAGAAAACACTTGTAGAGTCAAGACTTCCTTGCCGGGTGCAATACAGCAGCGCAGATCCTTCAATATCGATGGACGATATGTTGCACTCTGGGCCGGGTCATATTCGTCGTACACTCGTCGTAGGGATGGTCGGCCAAAAATCAGCTGTCTTGACTCTTGTTACGGAAAATGCTGTATTAGATTCTAGTCGACGGTTGGTTCTGTCACATTGTCTTTGAAACCTTCGACATCAAAATTATACCAGGACCTACGACGAATGTGACAGCGGTGTAACTGCAAAATCACCTTCCCTTTAGGTGACTTTTGTGTGGACCATATGGCACCGCGAGATTAGAGACAACATTACAACACTGAATGTACAATGTTTGTCTTTTGTATCATACAGGTCGATGACCCGGAGGCCCTCCCAAAGTACTACTACAGAGACGACGCGATGCCAACATACAACGCCATCAAAGAATACGTCAGGGGAATGGTGGACATCTTCTACCAAGGCGACAATGGTAGGTCGTGAGGTAATCTCCAAGCAGATCTAATGGTTAAGGTTGCGAAGACCGAATCCAACTGACAGAGGAAGTTTTTATTGCAACAGAAACGTCTTCTGTCAGTTGGATTCGGTCTTCGCAACCATTAGATCTTCTTGGAGATTAGTCGTGAGGCTGCATTAAACAAATAGATGTTTAAGATGAAATACAACATAGAGCAAATGCTGTAAGAACATATTTTATCAGTCTTTTCAGTGCCTTGCCATGAGACTGCCATACTCATATTGGTGAAGTTATGACCTCCATTGTTCTTTCTGAGGATGCTTTGTCACCTCCGTGCAATTGTCATTGTTAACATCAGGTATTATATTTACCCTGTTACATGTATTTTATGTATGTTGTGTGCAATTAGCCCCCGGGCAGGAATTTGCAATAAACTTATATATTATATATAGCACTGGTTTAAGCATTTCTGTTATTTAATTCATTATTTTGTATGGTGGATACATTGATGTTGTTGATTTCTTTTCTGTGATTCAGCCAAGCTGAAGGAAGACCATGAGATCCAGGCATTTGCAAAGGCGCTTGTTTCTACCGAAGGTGGGAAAGTGGCGATCAGGGTATGTATCATACACGGCCGCTCTACAGTTCATTATTACGCTCGATATCGTTCATGACAACGTAACGTTATAGTGTACCATACCCATCATTTGTCCTGCAAAATGATAATAATAATGATTATGGTTTTTATTGGTCAGAAATTACTCGTGCAATGGCGGCCTTTCTAGTGCTGAATTGGTGCAGGGTTTTCTATCACATAATAAAAATGGGCAAAGATACATATTTGCTCCATCCTTGCATTTTGTGGAACCGTCGCGACGGTCTAGATCTGGGCGGCTGCCATTCGATGACGTCAATACGACCTTCCCCAACCGAAGTCAGGTACCCATTCACACCTAGGTGGAGTGAGGAAAGTCGTGCCTTTCCCAAGAACACAAGATCGGTGACATGGCAGGATTCGAACCCGGGACCCCTTAGTTTTGAGGCGAACGCTCTGCCATTACGCCACACGACCCCAATGTTCAGTTACTGGAAACAGTAAAGAAATTGATCATTGTTGTGGAAACGCCCTTTATCTTAGTACGTCTGGTCACATGCCCCAAAACATTAGTGACTACAGAACATCAAATGTATGAGTAAGACCATGGCGTTTGACATTTCGTACATTTTTCTTATCTTACTGTTTAAGGGAGTTCCCGGAAACGGCGCCTTCTCCACCCTTGATGAGCTGATCCAGACCCTCACCTCCATCATCTTCACCAGCAGCGTGCAGCACGCAGCCGTCAACTTCATGCAGCTCGACCAGTACGGCTTCATACCCAACATGCCGCTCATGCTAGTCAAGGATCCACCCATAACGAAGGTTACATACCATTTCCAAAGCAATGTCTCAAAAGTGTAACACGTATGATTCATTGTCATCAGTTATGTAGAATTGTAATTTTCATTGTATCTTTTTTAAAATCATTTTATCATGATATTAGAAGAGGACTCTGGGAAGATCAGTGAATGCATGTTTGGAAATCGGCCTACTAAACAAACTTATTAGGCCTTTTTGTATTAATATTTACCCTTTTACTCCACAATAATTGCACAGGAATCTTTGACGGAGCAGGACATCCTAGATGCGCTCCCGGGAAAGAAAGAAGCCGTCACCATCAACACTCTCGGAGCGATTCTCAGCGAACGGGGAACAAAACCCTTGGGCGACTTCGAGGTGGAGTACCTCCGGGGAGACAAGGTCCACGAAGTCATCTCGAAGTGAGTAGTGTTGTTTCTCTCAGGTCACGAAAAGACGTTATTCGTGACCACTTGAATGTTCTTTTTTCCCCAACGTTCATACTCTCCAAGCAGAAGAATGGATTCAGCTGGTTTTTGACACATAACGAAAACGCCTAAAAACACGTCAGCCGGACCCATTCCGCTGCTTGGAGAGTACAACGTTAAACGTGTTAAGTTGCCTATGTCGGCGCATGTTTCGTGTAAGACATCACGAAATCGCCGGCAGGGGCAGCCAGGGGTGCGGGCTGTTTCAAGCTTTGCACCCGAGTGCCACAACCTGGTGTGAGCGCCAAAGACTCGTTTTCATGTAAGACATCACGAAATCGCCGGCAGGGGCAGCCAGAGGTGCGGGCTGTTTCAAGCTTTGCACCCGAGTGCCACAACCTGGTGTGAGCGCCTAAGACTCGCTTTCATGTAAGGCATCACGAATTCACTGGCAGGCGCAGCCAGGGGTGCCGGCTTTTTAAGTTCCTGTACCCGAGTGCCCGTCCTCGTGTGAGCGCATGGGACGGGGTAAGACATCACGAAATCGCCAGCAGTGTGACAAATCACCTTTGAATGGACTGTAGTTCGCTGTAGTAGCGTAGTTGTGTAGTCCCTTGTCATTGGGAGGCTAGCGGGTGGGAAACTGCTTGTGACTTGGGCCGACATGACCTACCTGCCGTGGGACCATTTTAACGCCCATGCAGACGGCTTTATGACAAGACAGACCGTTGAATGGACTGTAGTTCGCTGTAGTTGCGTAGTTGGGTAGGCGGTCTTGCCGTTGGGAGGCTAGCTGATGGGGAACTGCTTGTACTCGGTCCGACATGTCCTACCTGCCGTGGAAACATTTGTAGACGACCGTGCGGACGGCTCTATAAAAAAAAAAAAACATTTGAATGAGCTGTAGTTCGCTGTAGTTGCGTAGTTGGGTAGTCGGTCTTGCCGTTGGGAGGCTAGCGGACAGGGAACTGCTTGTACTCGGTCCGACATGTCCTACCTGCCATGGAAACATTTGTAGACAACCGTGCGGACGGCTCTATGAAAAAAAGACCATTGAATGAGCTGTAGTTCGCTGTAGTTGCGTAGTTGGGTAGTCGGTCTTGCCGTTGGGAGGCTAGCGGACAGGGAACTGCTTGTATTCGGTCCGACATGTCCTACCTGCCGTGGAAACATTTGTAGACGACCGTGCGGACGGCTCTATGAAACAAACACCTTTGAATGAGCTGTTATTCGCTGTAGTTGCGTAGTTGGGTAGTCGGTCTTGCCGTTGGCAGGCTAGCGGACGGGGAACTGCTGTCCTACCTGCCGTGGAAACATGTGTAGACGACCGTGCGGACGGCTCTATGAAAAAAAAACACATTTGAATGAGCTGTAGTTCGCTGTAGTTGCGTAGTTGAGTAGGCGGTCTTGCCTGTTGGGAGGCTAGCGGATAAGGAACTGCTTGTACTCGGTCCGACATGTCCTACCTACCGTGGAAACATTTGTAGACGACCGTGCGGACGGCTCTAAAAAAAAACGACCTTTGAATGAGCTGTAGTTCGCTGTAGTTGCGTAGTTGGGTAGTCGGTCTTGCCGTTGGGAGGCTAGCGGATGGGGAACTGCTTGTATTCGGTCCGACATGTCCTACCTGCCGTGGAAACATTTGTAGACGACCGTGCGGACGGCTCTATGAAAAAAACACATTTGAATGAGCTATGACAAGACAGACCTTTGAATGAGCTGTAGTTCGCTGTAGTTGCGTAGCTGGGTAGTCGGTCTTGCCGTTGGGAGGCTAGCGGATGGGGAACTGCTTGTACTCGGTCCGACATGTCCTACCTGCCGTGGAAACATTTGTAGACGACCGTGCGGACGGCTCTATGAAAAAAAACGACCTTTGAATGAGCTGTAGTTCGCTGTAGTTGCGTAGCTGAGTAGGCGGTCTTGCCGTTGGGAGGCTAGCGGATAAGGAACTGCTTGTACTCGGTCCGACATGTCCTACCTGCCGTGGAAACATTTGTAGACGACCGTGCGGACGGCTCTATGAAAAAAAACGACCTTTGAATGAGCTGTAGTTCGCTGTAGTTGCGTAGTTGGGTAGTCGGTCTTGCCGTTGGGAGGCTAGCGGACAGGGAACTGCTTGTATTCGGTCCGACATGTCCTACCTGCCGTGGAAACATTTGTAGACGACCGTGCGGACGGCTCTATGAAACAAACACCTTTGAATGAGCTGTTATTCGCTGTAGTTGCGTAGTTGGGTAGTCGGTCTTGCCGTTGGCAGGCTAGCGGACGGGGAACTGCTGTCCTACCTGCCGTGGAAACATGTGTAGACGACCGTGCGGACGGCTCTATGAAAAAAAAAACACATTTGAATGAGCTGTAGTTCGCTGTAGTTGCGTAGTTGAGTAGGCGGTCTTGCCTGTTGGGAGGCTAGCGGATAAGGAACTGCTTGTACTCGGTCCGACATGTCCTACCTACCGTGGAAACATTTGTAGACGACCGTGCGGACGGCTCTAAAAAAAAACGACCTTTGAATGAGCTGTAGTTCGCTGTAGTTGCGTAGTTGGGTAGTCGGTCTTGCCGTTGGGAGGCTAGCGGATGGGGAACTGCTTGTATTCGGTCCGACATGTCCTACCTGCCGTGGAAACATTTGTAGACGACCGTGCGGACGGCTCTATGAAAAAAACACATTTGAATGAGCTATGACAAGACAGACCTTTGAATGAGCTGTAGTTCGCTGTAGTTGCGTAGCTGGGTAGTCGGTCTTGCCGTTGGGAGGCTAGCGGATGGGGAACTGCTTGTACTCGGTCCGACATGTCCTACCTGCCGTGGAAACATTTGTAGACGACCGTGCGGACGGCTCTATGAAAAAAAACGACCTTTGAATGAGCTGTAGTTCGCTGTAGTTGCGTAGCTGAGTAGGCGGTCTTGCCGTTGGGAGGCTAGCGGATAAGGAACTGCTTGTACTCGGTCCGACATGTCCTACCTGCCGTGGAAACATTTGTAGACGACCGTGCGGACGGCTCTATGAAAAAAAAAACACATTTGAATGAGCTGTAGTTCGCTGTAGTTGCGTAGTTGGGTAGTCGGTCTTGCCGTTGGGAGGCTAGCGGATAAGGAACTGCTTGTACTCGGTCCGACATGTCCTACCTGCCGTGGAAACATTTGTAGACGACCGTGCGGACGGCTCTATGAAAAAAACGACCTTTGAATAAGCTGTAGTTCGCTGTAGTTGCGTAGTTGGGTAGTCGGTCTTGCCATTGGGAGGCTAGCGGATGGATAACTGCTTGTACTCGGTCCGACATGTCCTACCTTCCGTGGAAACATTTGTAGACAACCGTGCGGACGGCTCTATGAAAAAAACGACCTTTGAATAAGCTGTAGTTCGCTGTAGTTGCGTAGTTGGGTAGTCGGTCTTGCCATTGGGAGGCTAGCGGATGGATAACTGCTTGTACTCGGTCCGACATGTCCTACTTTCCGTGGAAACATTTATAGACGACCGTGCGGGCGAGTCTATGACAAGACAGACCTTTGAATGAGCTGTAGTTCGCTGTAGTTGCGTAGTTGGGTAGTCGGTCTTGCCGTTGGGAGGCTAGCGGATAAGGAACTGCTTGTACTCGGTCCGACATGTCCTACCTGCCGTGGAAACATTTGTAGACGACCGTGCGTACGGCTCTATGAAAAAAAAACGACCTTTGAATGAGCTGTAGTAGTTGCGTAGTTGGGTAGTCGGGCGGTGCCGTTGGGAGGCTAGCGGATGGGGAACTGCTTGTACTCGGCCCGACATGTCCTACCTGCCGTGGAAACATTTATAGACGACCGTGCGGGCGGGTCTATGACAAGACAGACCTTTGAATGAGCTGTAGTTCGCTGTAGTTGGGTAGTTGGGTAGTCGGTCTTGCCGTTGGGAGGCTAGCGGATGGGGAACTGCCTGTACTCGGTCCGACATGTCCTACCTGCCGTGGAAACATTTATAGACGACCGTGCGGACGGCTCTATGACAAGACAAACCTTTGAATGAGCTGTAGTTCGCTGTAGTTGCGTAGTTGGGTAGTCGGTCTTGTCGTTGGGAAGCTAGCGGATGGGGAACTGCTTGTACTCGGTCCGACTAGTACACACACTACACAAAAAGAACATAATAGACGTCGATAAAGGTTAGACATCCAGGTAATAAGATACGCCAAAACTACCGTCGAAAGATAGCGGATGCTGTCTGAAACGTCTGACTGTTTCAAAATTTTATCCAGTTGCTTGAGTAACTATTTTTTATAATAATAATAGACGTTTGTTTGGACGCTAGGAAAAATCTTTCCTCCAGTCTTTTGGAGTGAATATGTGCTACATTTTTTTAAATATTGTTGGGTAGGACGAATACTCTCTTCGCAGCCATGGGCTGAATTGCGAGGCGGAGTTGAATTGCGAGGGCCTGGAGCGACTGCCAGTCGGCGCGCAGATGACCTCAATGCGACAATTCCCCCATGTGCGGCCATAGGACTGTGGATTTTAAACCACTCACATCGGGAAGGCCCCCACTCTATTCGATAAGCGTGGTGTGTTCTTTAACGTGCTCGAAGTGTGGCTCTCCTCAAATACAGGACCTCCATCTAACGTCCTATCCGAGGGACGTCCCTAACTGAAGCTAGGTACTTATTTACACCTGAGTGAAGTGAGGAAAGTCGTGTGAAGTGCATTTCCCAAAGGCACAACATCGGGGCATACCGGCGGTTTCTATTAAATTCTAACCTCTCGGCTGTGGGCGAAACACCCTACCGATTGCGCCACACGATGCCACCTGCATTGTCGCTTTCCAAAACATAGTCTCACTTGTCTGTTTCGCTGCTATTCGAGTGGTGCTAAGTTCTGTCCGCGAAACGATTTTGAAAAATCATGCACAAGTTCACTTAGGTATTGACATATCGAACATGTAGCACACATACACACACATAAACTTAACTATCTACTCTTGTGGAGTACGATACAAACGCGAAATCGTACGGCACAGTATACCGGTAGGTGTTTTTTTTATTATTGATAAGAAAATAATGTTGAGAATCGTTTCAGGATTATCAATTAGTTTTCAAAGGTCTGTTATTCTTTTAATTGAACATCAGCACTTTCCACCACTTGCGCATTGTATTTATACTTAAACTGTTTGATACTTTCCCGAACGCATTTGAGCCCTTGAAAACACCCCGCACATCAGCATCTGAGGAGCGTTACAAGATAACATTGTCAAACACCTTTTTTCTTGAATCCACATTTAAAAATGGAACAAAATCCCCTATCTTTTTGGCTGCGCGCTGCCAAAAATCATTTTACTCTTCACCGGTATCTCGGCTTAATAATTTGAGACAAAACATGATGCAGAGAGGGTATGTTGTTTGGCGGGAAAACAAACATTTAATTACATAATGGATAAGTACATCAACTTGAACTTGAACTTGGCACATGACATGTGTAGATGATAGCAAACTGTGCTCACAACTCCACGTTCACTTATGGTAAATCCCATGGGATTTACCTATCAACTGAGTGGTACGCATCGATCTTATACGTGCTCGTGACATTGGCCAATAATGGACATATGCAAAACTATTATCAAATTACTACATGTCAATCCAGAACCACCAACGCTAAGTAGACACATGATAGGAAAAGCAGAGTCATGTATTGAAAATGGCATGCGTAAGGACACAGGGATAAAAACATGACAGAATCCTGGTAAGAGAAATGGTGTCAAAATATTAAATGCAACGTGTAAAGCTAAAGAAAGAGTTAAATCTGATTCGCATAGGTTATATAAGGATAGAAACTGACCTTCAAAATTACAAATTCATCAGTTGCGAAATATAGCGTTACACTTTACATATGTAATACAAGGGATCTTTAGTAGCTTAAGGTCTTAAGACATACAATGAGTATTATACACACCGAGTAGGCCATTAGCAGGAGCACAACTCAAAAGAGTAATAAGTAACAATATATTATCGAATATGAACCAGTTGGAAGTCAAAGGAGACATAGTTAAAAGAAATAACTAAAGCCGTAGGAGAAATGAGTAAGTACATTAATGCTCGTATATATATATATATATATACGTAACTATATATTCAAAACAGCTTGAGTAGCTTTCGGTTGGCACTAACCAGTGGTTTACATTGAACACCATTTGAACGTCTAAAGCGGGAAGCATACTGAATTACAAGTTTGCCCGGCGTATCGGGCGGCATAGATATTTACGTCGATTGCACAGAAAGTTTTGGCTATTACTGGATAGAAAACGGCACGTGGGTGCTGGGCTCAATAACCAGAGCAAACATGAGGAGCCCTCTTCGATAGCAATTCTTAGGGCAAAGAAAATGGAGAACATTTAACAAAAGAGAGCAGTTCCTGGATACTGGAAATTTTGTATGTCAAACAGGACATAGCATTACGGTAAAAATCAACAGGACGGACCGTAGGTACGCTAGTACACCTGAGCACTGTATAAAGGAAGAGGTCAAAAGACTGGAAAGGTGTATGCTCGTACTAAGTACAACAGTAACAATACTCGTAAACAGACACGTTGTGTCAGTAGCGCCCAGAAATTAAGGCTAGAATGGCGCAGTAAAAGCAGGAGGGCGATAACACGCCGCTCATGGCTGCGTCATGTAAACAAGGAGGGCGAAAAACACGCCACTTATAGCTGCACAGCATTACAATTAGGAGGGTGAAAACACGCCGCTCATAGCTGCACTGCATTAAGACCAGGAGGGCGAAAACACGCCACTCATAACTGCACTGCATTGAACGAGTAGGGCGAGAACACGCCACTTATAGCTGCACAGCATTACAATTAGGAGGGCGAAAACACGCCGCTCATAGCTGCACTGCATTAAAACCAGGAGGGCGAAAACACGCCACTCATAGTTACACTGCATTGAAACCAGTAGGGCGAAAACACGCCATATACAGCTGCACAGCATTACAATTAGGAGGGCGAAAACACGCCGCTCGTAGCTGCACTGCATTAAAACCAGGAGGGCGACAACACGCCACTTGTAGGACTGCGTGGCAGTAAAATAACAGCGCTCAAAACAGAGCGTAAAACACTGCTCGTAGCTGAGCAAATAACAGCGCTCAAAACAGAGCGTAAAACACTGCTCGTAGCTGAGCAAATAACAGCGCTCAAAACAGAGCGTAAAACACTGCTCGTAGCTGAGCAAATAACAGCGCTCAAAACAGAGCGTAAAACACTGCTCGTAGCTGAGCAAATAACAGCGCTCAAAACAGAGCGTAAAACACTGCTCGTAGCTGAGCAAATAACAGCGCTCAAAACAGAGCGTAAAACACTGCTCGTAGCTGAGCAAATAACAGCGCTCAAAACAGAGCGTAAAACACTGCTCGTAGCTGAGCAAAACAGCGCTCGTAGACGGAGCGTTGCATAAATACTAGCGCCCAAATCAGGGCTCGTATAAATAAAATTAAAAACTTCGGCTAGGGGAAGAAAAACACGGGTCGTAACTCAAAGCATAGCAGCGCTCATAAACGGAGCGAATCATGAAACCAAGGCCCGGAACGGGGCTGGCAAAATAAAAGAAACACTGTTCATACCTGGGTATAACAGTAACATGATCATTCTCAGAGCATAGTTTGGGAGGCAACGCTCGCACCATAGCTTGCAAATCACAGTGTATCAGTAGGTACACAGTATACATTTGAGCCCGACAATCGTGGAGGGCATATAGGGGGTCGAAGCCAAACTAATCAGTTCATATTACATAGAAGAACAGAAGAAATATTCTCCAGGTTTTGTGTTGTAATTAGCGTATAACGGTATTACACGTGTGCAACCGATAGAGGACTGGTATATTATGAGAGTTGTATTGTAGTATCATGGCATTGCACAAGTGGTAGAGGTCAGAGTTGTACGTTAATGCAATGATGAGCTAAGCCAAAACCAATATTCAACCTACGTATGAAGGGACCTGGGAACCCCGCGACCCAGAGAAAGAGGCAACTGCACACTTCTCCACATGCAGATATCATATGTAGTAGTATAGTGACTAGTGAGTAACAGATATCATACGTAGTAGTATAATGAGTAACAGATATCATATGTAGTAGTGTAATGAGTAACAGATATCATATGTAGTAGTATAACGAGTAACAGATATCGTATGTAGTAGCATAACGAGTAACAGATATTGTATGTAGTAGTATAATGAGTAACAGATATCATATGTAGCAGTATAATGAGTAGCAGATATCATATGTATTAATATAATGAGTAGAACAACAAAACGCACTTAAATGATACTGGGGGAGAATGAAATTGACCGCGGGGGTAGAATCATGCGCGTCTGACACTGTAATTGAAGAGGCAACCCGCACACTTCTCTCACAGCGTCAGATGTCATAATTTTGTCTATTGAATGTAGATATGTTGGATCGGAACAGCCAAGGTGGTGACAGGGCCTTCTTGATACTATCAGTCGAGCGGGAAAGTAATGTACAAGACTTAGGTACTTTAGGCTGCAATATCAAATTGTCCTTGGGTACGTCGGATAGTAGAGCGGGATGTGAGGATCCAGGTGAGGTGGGCCCAGCAGTCTGAGAGTGCCCTGGTGAATCAGTCGTTGACTGGGTATCCAAGGGTGCGCTGATTTAGTAGAGGTGGTGTGTACGCTTTGAGGAAAGCCGCGGGGTTTCTTGGCATCGGACCGATGATCTGTCAGATGTAGTAGACGGTGTCGTCTGGCGAGGGGTAAAAGACGTTGTCGTCTGGCGAGGGGTCCGGTTGTCTTGCCCGAGAGGCTCGGGGGTCACCAGGCATGGGGATGAGATAAAAAAAATTTAAAAAAAGGTCAATATATGGTACAATAAGAGGAATCTTTCTGTTACGGACCAAACATGAGAGACGATGAGGTCCACCAATTCTGTGCAACTGGAATAGAATAGAAGGAGTGCCCATAATGAAGTACTGCGTCGATGAGAAAAGTAATCGTACGAGTAGACGTGTCGTACTCATTATTAGTCTTTATAAAATCTGTTCAAACTATTAGTGATATCAATTCTGCATATTTCTTGACAGCTGAAGAAAATGCATCGCATTCTACAATTTCTAACGCGACACTCTTGTATCGGAAGAATGCCATACGATTCTAACGTATCCTATGATGATTGTACACGATTCTAACGTATTCTATAATGTAACGTATCCTATAATGATTGTACACGATTCCAACGTATCCTATAATGATTGTACAACTCGGGAGTAACAAGTAACAATATAACATCGAATATAGACGAAATAATGTGAGACATATAAAAGGAGACCCTGAGTTGGCCATTAACAGGAGTCGCAACTCAACGGGGTAACAAGTAACCATATAATATGGAGTAACATCTCCACGGAGTAACAAGTAACAATGTAATATCGAATACAAACTAACTACTGTTAGGTACGGACAGATAAGAGAAAATAGGCAACCTATGAACTAAGGCAGAGTGGAAACATAAAGCGGAATGCAGTAAGTTTCAGGCATATTTGATACCAATAATACAGAATACGGACCGGCATATGAGCTTGTGCTTTAGTTACGGTGATTACAGGAGAAACGTAATATGCATGTAGTACGCTTGAATGTCCTGATTGCAAGGGCAATTCAAGGAAATGATACTCGATTAAGGAGAATTCTGCATCGATACATTGACAAGAGAATGGTCTGGTGTTGGCTCTGGCTGAGGGTACATTGGAATATAATGTTACACTAATTTTACACGGTAATGGTACGATATGTACATAGCGCCTTCCACACCATACCGTTTACACACTAGAAAACAAAATTCATCCTAGCTTTCTACACTAATATATTACAAGGGCTGCTACGCAAACGCTTGATTTAACACCACATGGTTCACACGTTAGAGTCTAAGGTCGTATGTATGACCGGAATGCCTCTTCCCTAGCGCCCGAAGTTGCTTGTCAGGGGCGCCGCTAAGGGCTGCATGAGTGGTGGCGTAGCCGAAACGGTCGCGATATCGTAAGGCATGCGTAGAAGGAAATTCAGGGAGGGCACGGGTGGGTAAAATAGTCGAGGTAAAGATGTGTTAGAATCAACGGAGAGAGCAGAAAACATGCGACCAGCTATCGGTCAGCTTCCGGAATGAGTGATGATATCAACTTCCCCCGCTGGGATTATCGCGCCACGATATCGGGACCAATCAGAATGTAGCCCCTCTTCGCCGCGCGCGAACATCTGTTCTGAATTAATGAAACCGCGAGATCCCCGTTTCCGTTCAAAATTTCATTTTGGCTGCGCGCTGCCAAAAATCATTTTACTCTTCACCGGTATCTCGGCTTAATAATTTGAGACAAAACATGATGCAGAGAGGGTATGTTGTTTGGCGGGAAAACAAACATTTAATTACATAATGGATAAGTACATCAACTTGAACTTGAACTTGGCACATGACATGTGTAGATGATAGCAAACTGTGCTCACAACTCCACGTTCACTTATGGTAAATCCCATGGGATTTACCTATCAACTGAGTGGTACGCATCGATCTTATACGTGCTCGTGACATTGGCCAATAATGGACATATGCAAAACTATTATCAAATTACTACATGTCAATCCAGAACCACCAAAAGCTCACTAAAATGTGAGCAAAACCCCGCCAAGCACGGAGCTAAATGCGCCACGATATCGGGACCAATCAGAATGTAGCCCCTCTTCGCCGCGCGCGAACATCTGTTCTGAATTAATGAAACCGCGAGATCCCCGTTTCCGTTCAAAATTTCATATATGATCAGTATCTGATGGACTGGTGACACTGCCCACGTGTTTCGTACAGGCAGACTGCCACTTCTTTTTAATGATACCATCATCATAGCTTGTCGCTGTTTCTCTCTACCCAGTCCAATGCCGTTTCGTTGGCTTCTCGAAGGTCTGTGTCTGTATACAGGTAACTGAAAGTCTGCAGCTATGCATCAGATGTTTTAGGGTTTGGGGGTCCTCATCGCAGCTGCAGACTGCACTGTTGGTCTTCCCTCACCAATATCAAGCATAGCATAGCAATATCGATCTGTGCGTGCAAGCAAACCTAAGGATACTAAACGGAAGGGTGGCTGGCGATCTACAGGGAAAATCCTGCCATCAACCCCACGGCAGCAGCACTGTTGACTTTATGATTTCCAGCCAGTCCTTTATCCCACATATTCTATCTTTTCGTGTTAATCCGCTTACGCTATTCTCAGACCATTGCATGATTTCGACTTTGATTCACTCAAATCCAACAAAGCACAATCACGAAGAAAAACAAAAAAGCCCAAACTCCAAACCTCTCCCCAAACGGTTCCACTGGAATGAAAAATCCACCGAAAAATTCCTTTTTTCACTTAGTGAACCTAATTTTACCGAAGACTTCACACTCTCTCCTCTATTTTCCTAATTATAAAAACCACAAACGCAATGGAAATCGAAACACATGTCTCCGAATTTAGCGCTATTCTAAGGGAGGCGCCCTCAAAGAATACAAAACAAGAAATGGTTTGACAAAACATGTAATGAAATGAAGCGTGAAGTGAAAAACATTGCCTCTCTATTAGAAAAAAATCCATCTAATCCAGTAATTAGGGGTAGGTTCTTTCAATGTAAAAAAGAATACAAGAAATTACTGAAAAAGAAAAAACGGGATTTTCATCAACAAATTATGAATCAATTATCATTATAAAAGGAAAGAAATCCAAGTGCCTTCTGGGACTTAATCAATAAACTAAAACTAGAAAAGACAGTTGAGGATAACCAAATTTCTGACGAGGAATGGTAAAAGCATTTCAAAAATCTAGACAAATTCCCAAACAGCTCTGTAGATAACTGTCTTCTAAATCATAATACACATTCAAATCTTTTTCGTCCACCCCTTCAAACGCATCTGTACTTGATTGCACGATCACCTTAGAAGAACTAAACGCTGCAATCTCTAAACTAAAGAACAACAAATCAAGCGGAAATGACAGCATTCTAAATGAAATGTTAAAATCTGGCAAAATGCAGCTAAAAGACCCTCTTCTCAATTTCTTTAACACTTGTTTTATTTGCAAAACGGTTATTTTCCACAAGAATTGTCAGTCAGTCACATTGTTCCCATCCACAAGTCAGGAGACACCTCCCTGCCAGACAACTACAGAGGCATCTCGATAATTAGCTGTTTAGGGAAATTATTCTCATCTACTAGTTTTGAACTTACGTCTAGTTAAATTCTCTGAACAAAACAACCCAAACAAGCCGGATTTAGGAAAAACTTCAGAACCACTGATAACCTGTTTGTTTTAAGCACACTAGTTACAAAATACCTGAGCATTGTTGTTTGTGATCTGTATGAACTCACTAGATGCTTGTTTACCATTGTCTGTTCTGCCTGTTAAATATGCCGATGACCTCACCAACACTGAACTACTGATAGGGTCACTACCTGGGCAGACCCAGAGAGCGCTGGATTCTGTTTCTGAATGGGGTGAAGGGTTTTCACTGTCAGCGAATACGAAAAAAAATATATCATCATAAGTGCTAGAAAAAAGGAGAATGTCCCCACCCCACCCCATCCTTCAATAGAAGGCCACCCGATTGAACGTGTCACAACATTCAAACTTCTAGGTGTATTCATTTCGTATGATATGACTTGGGACGCCCGTGTCCAGTATATGCTTACTAAAACTCGCCCAAGAATGTATTATTTAACTGTAGCTAAGAAGGCTTGTTTTGTCTACAGATGTGCTTACACGCATTTATCTAGTATCCATACGTCCCTTACTTGAATATGCCAGCCCGGTTTGGGGAGGCCTATCCAAACGCCTATCACACCTGCTCGAAAGTGTACAAAAACGATGTTGTAAGATTATAGATATCCCCGTAGAGTCTCTGTTTTCTCTGCCTTCAAGGTGGGACCAGGCCACCTTGCGCACACTACAAAATATCATAAAGGATCCTCACAACCCCCTGCTAGCTTTTGTGTCCAAACCATAGCAGATTAACTACAATTCTGCGTCGGGCTCTTGAACAGGTCCTCCCCACACTAAGTAAAACTAAGCGACATGAATTATCTTTCATGCCGCGGGCACTGAAGTTACTGTCTAAGAAGAATCCCTCGATGTTGTAAGCTTCAATCTATTCTATTATGTAAAGATTTTATATTGATTGCTGTTGTTACTTTTTAACTCTAATGTTTACTGTTCCTAGTAAGAGCGTTTTATCAGGAAACAAGCATATGCCATTGCCCTAAACCAACCCTAGCTTGTTGATACTTAACCAGTAGGCATAACTTTGCATTTTCAATTGCGTTACCTTTGGTCGGAGAACTATATTTGAAAATTTGCATAGCTCGGAAAAGCTTAAAAAAATACTTCTAATGATACACACAAAATGTATCGATGTTGGGCTACTACCATATGGCATTGCGCTAACCCTAGCTTGCCCATACCGAAACAATAGGCAGAACCAGATTTTGAACAAGCAATGCACTATCCGCTGACGTCTCAACAATAAAACTTACTAACTTAACTACGCAAATCGAGTCCTTTCATTGGGCCCGTTTTGTCGTTGTTCCATCCACACGGAGGTCTATAAATGATTGCACGGTAGGTAGAGCAGGTAGGTCCGTTATAAAAAGATTCCAAACTACGCTACTACAGCGAACTTCAGCTCATTCATAGGTCGGTTTTTTTCATAGAGCAGTCCGCACGGACGTCTACGAATGTTTCCACGGCATGTAGATCATGTCGGACCGAGTACAGACAGTTCCCCTTCCGCTAGCCTCCCAACGGCAAGACCGCCTACTCAACTACGCAACTACAGCGAACTACAGCTCATTCAAATGTTTTTTTTTTTCATAGAGCCGTCCGCACGGTCGTCTACAAATGTTCCCACGGCAGGTAGGACATGTCGGACCGAGTACAAGCAGTTCCCCATCCTCTAGCCTGCCAACGGCAAGACCGACTACCCAACTACCCAACTACAGCGAACTACAACTCATTCAAAGGTCGTTTTTTTCATAGAGCCGTCTGCACGGTCGTCTACAAATGTTTCCACGGCAGGTAGGACATGTCGGACCGAGTACAAGCAGTTCCCCATCCGCTAGCCTCCCAACGGCAAGACCGTCTACACAACTACCCAACTACAGCGAACTACAGCCCATTCAAAGGTCTTTTTTTTCATAAAGCCGTCCGCAAGGGCGTCTACAAATGTTTCCACGGAAAGTAGGACATGTCGGACCGAGTACAAGCAGTTCCCCATCAGCTAGCCTCCCAACGGCAAGACCGACTACGCAACTACAGCGAACTACAGCTCATTCAAAGGTCGTTTTTTTCATAGAGCCGTCCGCACGGTTGTCTACAAATGTTTCCACGGCAGGTAGGACATGTCGGACCGAGTACAAGCAGTTCCCATACCGCTAGCCTCCCAACGGCAAGACCGTCTACCCAACTACCCAACTACAGCGAACTACAGCTCATTCATAGCTCTTTTTTTTTCATAGAGCCGTCCGCACGGTCGTCTACAAATGTTTCCACGGCAGGTAGGACATGTCGGACCGAGTACAAGCAGTTCCCCATCCGCTAGCCTCCCAACGGCAAGACCGACTACCCAACTACCCAACTACAGCGAACTACAGCTCATTCAAAGGTCGTTTTTTTCATAGAGCCGTCCGCACGGTTGTCTACAAATGTTTCCACGGTAGGTAGGACATGTCGGACCGAGTACAAGCAGTTCCCCATCCGCTAGCCTCCCAATGGCAAGACCGACTACCCAACTACCCAACTACAGCGAACTACAGCTCATTCAAAGGTCGGTTTTTTTTTCATAGTGCCGTCCGCACGGTGGTCTACAAATGTTTCCACGGCAGGTAGGACATGTCGGACCGAGTACAAGCAGTTCCCCATCCGCTAGCCTCCCAACGGCAAGACCGACTACCCAACTACGCAACTACAGCGAACTACAGCTCATTCAAAGGTCGTTTTTTTCATAAAGCCGTCCGCACGGGCGTCTACAAATGTTTCCGCGGCAGGTAGGACATGTCGGACCGAGTATAAGCAGTTCCCCATCCGCTAGCCTCCCAACGGCAAGACCGACTACCCAACTACCCAACTACAGCGAACTACAGCCCATTCAAAGGCCCTTTTTTTCATAGAGCCGTCCGCAGGGCGTCTACAAATGTTTCCACGGAAGGTAGGACATGTCGGACCGAGTACAAGCAGTTCCCCATCCGCTAGCCTCCCAACGGCAAGACCGACTACCCAACTACGCAACTACAGCGAACTACAGCCCATTCAAAGGTAGTTTTTTTCATGGAGCCGTCCGCAGGGCGTCTACAAATGTTTCCAAGGAAGGTAGGACATGTCGGACCGAGTACAAGCAGTTCCCCATCCGTTAGCCTTTCAACGACAAGACCGACTACCCAACTACCCAACTACAGCGAACTACAGCCCATTCAAAGGTCGTTTTTTTCATAGAGCCGTCCGCACGGTCGTCTACAAATGTTTCCACGGCAGGTAGGACATGTCGGACCGAGTACAAGCAGTTTACCCATCCGCTAGCCTCCCAACGACAAGACCGCCTACTCAACTACGCAACTACAGATAACTACAGCTCATTCAAAGGTCGTTTTTTTCATAGAGTCGTCCGCACGGTTGTCTACAAATGTTTCCACGGAAGGTAGGACATGTCGGACCGAGTACAAGCAGTTCCCCATCCGCTAGCCTCTCAGCGACAAGACCGACTACCCAAATACGCAACTACAGCGAACTACAGCTCATTCAAAGCTCGTTTTTTTCATAGAGCCGTCCGCACGGTCGTCTACAAATGTTTCCACGGCAGGTAGGACATGTCGGACCGAGTACAAGCAGTTCCCCATCCGCTAGCCTCCCAACGGCAAGACCGACTACCCAACTACGCAACTACAGCGAACTACAGCTCATTCAAAGGTGTTTTTATAGAGCCGTCCGCACGGTCGTCTACAAATGTTTCCACGGCAGGTAGGACATGTCGGACCGAGTACAAGCAGTTGCCTGTCCGCTAGCCTCCCAACGGCAAGACCGACTACCCAACTACCCAACTACAGCGAACTACAGTCCATTCAAAGGTCTGTCTTGTCACACTGCCGAGCGATTTCGTGATGTCTTACCCCGTCCCATGCGCTCACACATGGACGGGAACTCGGGTACAGGACCTGAAAAAGCCGGCACCCCTGGCTGTGCTGCCGGCGATTTCGTGATGTCTTACATGAAAGCGAGTCTTTGGCGCTCACACCAGGTTGTGGCACTCGGGTGGAAAGCATGAAACAGCCCGCACTCCTGGCTGCCCTTGCGGGCGATTTCGTGATGTCTTACACGAAACATGCGCCCCTATGTCTATATATCTAGATCATGGATAGTGAATAATACTAGATTTGGTTTTATACTCAGATTTCAAGAAGAACTGCATCGCATCTCGCGCGACATTAAGTACAAAAACGAGAAGCAACGTTTCCAGCCGTACGACTATCTGGATCCACAAAACATCCCCAACGCCATCAGCATCTAGGCGTCGTTGGTGCATTGAAAGAAACCCGACCACCTTTACTATATCCAATCACATAAAAAATGGTCTTGATGTATTTCACAGATGAGAGCTATAAGGCATTTGTATGACAACATTATTAAATAACAACATTATTTAATAACTTTGAGCTAATCATGGGCAAATATGCTGTGATGACTATTCGCTTCTTCTTGACTTAGATTCAGTAAGTCAAAGCTCTACCTTCAGTCTTACGGTCACAGCTAGTGTCAAGTGCAAAAGCTAAGCGGTTTTAAGGATAAATCTAACTGAAATATACATGTACACGTAAGCTGAAACAGTGTTTCGAGAATGGAAGGTTGTGCGTTTTCATACGTTCACATCATCATTTTCTTTAGTATGCCGTATCCCTTGTCTTCACTCATATAATGTATGTCTTATTAGTTAACTGTTGAGGTGTTAAACATGTGTGTATGAATTATGCTGGTGAACTCGGAGAGTACTGGTGAGATAAAAAAAATAGACAAATTAGTAGTGTTTTATCTAGAGGGGTTACAATTTTTCAGGAAGTCTATTATGTTTAGTGTGTCAAGAGAATATCATCATAATATCAACAAACAAATATTACATCTTAATGAAGTTTCACATTAGGAAAACAGGCTGTTATACGGACACTAGAAGACATCTTGCTGCCTTTTAGTTTAGCGTTTGGTGTCACATCATAACACAAGTGCAAAGTTAACACACAGAACGAAACAGTTTTGGATGGATATAATTACAACCAGATCTAGTGATTGAGATGATCTTGATGTATTGACCAAGAAATACTTCCATTGGTGACTGTGTTGCGTGGTGTGGAAACAGAATGATAATGAATGCAGTTACATAACAGTGCGTGCCTTTATAGATTACTAGGAATACTTTCATGGCTAGCCTGGAGTGCAGATAGAATCAAGCAAACTTTAAGGTAGATGACGAGAGTCCACTGACATTATGCGAGAACACGCTTACATAATTACAAACGATTTGAATAGGGATGTTCTTATAATTATAAGGAGCCTGGGGTGCATAAAGCAATGGAATTGTATTTGGATGAAAGGGGGTGATTTGATAATGTAGTAGGGAGAAATGTTTCACTGGTGTATTCATGAGGGGAATAAGGTATATACCATGGAAATGCATACTCCTATATAAGGAACTAAATACTGTCGTTATTCCGATATGTATGCTGTCTTTTTTGTGGGAAATAAATTTGTATCTGGTATTGCTGTGTACTTTTCAGTGGTTACGGTTACTGGTATAAGTTAAAAACATTCACACACCTTTCGCTGTATGAGGGCAGTGCCCATCTCCGTTTCGGGAGTCCTGTGCCACTACAGCTAGCAGGGGGCTACTCCATTGATAGTGGAGTGTGCTCAACTACCATACTCTTTCTTATAAGTAATGAGGGCTAAGCAGAGAAACCAGTATGCCTCATACAATTTCAAGCAATTATTTGATTCCTTGACAAGTTTTGTTTTCAGGACTAAATGTTGTTTCCTACTGTTTTTAACCATTTTCAAAGTATACATACGCTAGTCAACAATAGTCGAAAAGTACAAGTCTTAGAGTAGTTCTTTCATTTTCGATATTATAACAAGTGTACTGTATTAGTATGTGCGTTGCACTAAATATTCATAATTTCATCACACGGCACGATGAACAAAGGTAACTGAGAAGGCAGAAGATATTAGTTGACTACCTAAATATGCTCCTTGCCTGATAAATATATTAGATATTCTTCTAGCGAGTGGATTCGATTTCTTCGAGCCACCAAAGGCTGAGATAGAGGAAATTAGGTTGCACAGGCTGTACATTTCTACAAGCTGTTGTTTTGATACGCCTTTGGAATCTCAAGAAGGAAGTATGGTGTACCGGAGTAATCAGGTTAACTTTATTTTATTTCTACTATTTCAGGGGAAAGATATCAGAAATTAGATTTGTACACCTTCCTAAAACGTGCCCCGTGCTTCTTTTATCTTATGACAGAAAGTAAGATGGGGACATATGTAAGTAATTGGATTGGGTTCCTGCCCTGTCACTTCCGCAAGACAACCGTAGCTCCTGAACCAAATAAGAGCTTATGGAGTAAATATTAGCATACAACCTTGTCTTGGCTTCACCTTCAATTGAACCATCCTATTATTGCCCCTGGACCTTAGAAAGGTTTACGCGATGACTGACCGGCTGACAGCTTGTTAGAGGCCAAGGTCACAAATGAGGAAACCTCAGCCCAGTTCAGCCTAAGTTATATATTGTATTGGCCGCGAGGGGCCCATGATGAAAGCTTCTTTCCTATACTAGAACTAATTTTGTTGATGGAACAAGCTTCCTCGTCATTGCTTCACCAATGGGCATAACCGTCAACTTTTCAAATGTTAACAGACACCTGTCAACATAATCCTGTTAGTGTGACCCAAAAACATCTGAGTGGCTTACGAGCCTTGTTTTTGGTGACCTGAAGTAAAATGAAATGAAATAAAGAATATATTTAAAAAAAAACTTATTAAATCTCACTGCCTCTTCTCCCAAACAAGCAAGACCAATTATGAGGCATATTCTAAAAATCCTTTCACGTGTATTGACCTGGCCTCAGTAGAAATGTATTCTATCGTTTCCTCATCGACATACTGATTACAAGAAATGTTAGTTATGTCCAAAACCTCACCCGAAACGTTTTAAGTAAGACGAGAAAGCATTTAGCTTGCAAAGTAATCTATTGCGCGTTCCACGAACACACAATGGGTATCTTTCCAAGTTAGGTTTGCCCTATTTAATCCCCAAAAGTGGTTTTATGGACTCATATAAGACCGACTATAAGACAGTCATTTTAAAATACGACTCTAAGGCCTAGGTATGCACTTACTGCACTTAGAGGCAAAAGCATACGCATTTTGCTTAGGATTATATGTGATTTTCTATGTAGGTTAGCTTCAATTTCCACATCATTAAGGAAAGTGCTCGTATCATGCACTGGGACCAGAGCTATTCACACACGCTGGTAAGTAGGTCAACTTACTTTAGTTTATTACATCGTGAAAACATTCTTCTGACTAGTTTCTCTATCCTGAGTACCATCCTCCGAAGTGACCGCTGGCTCAATGCGTGTCGCTTGCTAAAATCCGTGGTTAGCTATAGTTTCTCAGCTACAATTTGCTACGGCAACAAGTGACACATTGACAGAGTCACGCTGTGTCCTCTCCTTCAAATGTAGGAAATATTGTTATTGTTATTGGGTAGGCCAAATACTCTCTCTTCGCAGCCAGGGGCTGAATTGCGAGGAGCTGCACAATTGGCGGGGCTGAATCGCAAGGGTCTGGAGTGACTGCCCCTATGGCCCCATGTGCGGCCATAGGACTGTAGGGTTTGAACCGCTCACACCGGGAAGGATCCCTACTCTTTTCGATAACTGCGATGGAATCTTTAACGTCCTCGAGATGTGGTTCTCCTCAAACGCGGGACCTCCATATCTAAGACCTGGCAGGGATTCCAACCCTACCCACCATGCCACCTACTATCTGTTATTTTCTGAGTCCTTGGCACACTGTGATGGTCAATGTCAATCACTATGTGTGACCCAGAAAAGCGGCTACGCTATTGTTTAGTTGATGTTTTTATTACTACAGGTTCAATGGATGAATCGGGCACGTCAGGAGCCTGATTGAAAACCTCTTTCTTTTCAATGACTCTCTCCGTGAATGAATTTTGGAGGCAACGATATTACTAGTCATTTTAAACCAAGAACTAATCAGTGCTTTGCCTTTGTTCCTTCTAGTCCAGCAAAACCAAAGGGAAAGTCATTCTCTTGATTAGTAATTTTGGTTGGTTGCACCTGAGCCAGCATCTTTTCCCATATCACGGAGCCATCAAAGTTGAATTGTTGCCCCAGAAAAGGTATATGAACAGCCTTTTTGAGGCCGTATTCGCATCGGGTTGCTGATCCATTGATATTGTGTCCAGGGGAGCCCATCTCTCTCATTCCACCAAATTTCACGACCCCTACTCTTCTCGATAAGTGTTGAGTTCGTATTCATGCAGAGGTTTGGCACCGGAGGCTAATACCTGATGGTCAGCACTTCGTACTCAAGGCCGCCGGCTTTAAGTCACCATCCGAAATGACAAAAGCAATCCCTTGCTACATGTACAATCTGGAGCCGATCCTGGTATCGAACCCCCGCCAACTGGTCCTCGGAAGTCATTAGTTGTGTTGGACAAAAAGATCTTCATTTTTTATTCCTAAGGCGATAAATTCCATACTTTGAGCATGCTCTCAGCGTACTAGGTTTTCTGTAGCACTACGGTCAAGTAACATATGTCACCGGCTGGTTAATGTCATAGGTCAATAGGTCAAGCTACAGAGTCACAGTACTAATGCACCACAGAAAGTTACCGAAAAGATTGGTTTGGTGGTGTGCTATTCACACGAGAAGTGATTCAGTTAGCTTTTCATCCGACAAAATGCTTCTAGTCGGTGCATTACGCGAGTATGATTCACTGTATTGCGCCGAATGATATTGTGAAAGGCATTCGCAGAGCTTTTTACAAACCGTTCGGAAAATGATACCCTTCGTTCTCGCGTACTGACACTCCCTGCCAATTATTCACCTATTTTGGGCGAATTCTACTATCCATACGCCGTGGAAGCTACTATTGCAGGGTTATAGCCTGGTAGCAACACCATCGGCAGCTCTACGATATCCCTTCGGTGCTTGGAGTGTTGCCCGCCCGCTAAGATCATCAGCAGAGCCCGTGGCATTTGTACGGTGTTGGTTGTAATCATTAGAAATGCCGGCTAAAAAGATAGGCTGTCAGAAAAAGGCCTATGCTTGGTAGGACTGAGGCCGTTGCGATACTAAACACTAAACATTATGTACCGCCATGTTACGTTACTCTTAACCAGACTCCATAATCAAACGTTCAATTGGCGAACGGAAAGCACGATGATTTCCTAGAAAACAATATTGTGTACATATTCATTTGAGGGCGGAGTCTACTGGGCCGCTATATAAGGACTCGTGAAGGAACATCATAGGGAAAGCACTGCACGATTTGGACGGTGTACATCTAGCTGCGTGTCTGCCCAAGCCGTTCATGAATAGACTTCTCTGACTAAGATGACAGGTAAGTAAGGTGTTCATTTATATCACGTTTAACTGGGTGTGGAAGAAGGGTTGTCTTGTCATTCTAAAAGAAAACTTGTGAATCAATCCTTTAAAGCATTATATGTGAGCTAGGTGCTTTCTTTGATAGTAGCTTCGGTAGGTGGACGGCCTTCAACCGACGGCTGTTATGAAAAGCCTGTGTCAGTTAAAACCTCACACACAGCCAACTATGGCCTCCCGACCTTCTCCAGACCATGGTTGAAATTTAGTCGTGAGCAAGGCCATCTTGTTTGTTTGTTTGTTTGTTTGTTTGATTGTTTATTTATTTAACCAGGAATACAGTATCGCCTGGCGGCGTTTTTCTGAGGTTGTAAGTTGGTCGGCGAGGATGCCTACTATTCTTTCAAAGTCGTTTGCGCATCGGACTATAAATTGTGAAAAAATGGATGCAATCAGAGAGCTACAATGGGATAGGATGTATTCCAGGCTGCTCCCAATCCTGCGCCGACCTTGGTTGTGGAGTGATCGGAAGCAAAGTCGTGAGATGGTCCCGAGTGTGTAACAGGGGCTTTAGAGCAAGAAAAATAAGATGATAATGGATATAAGAGGCACGTTGCCAGAACGTAAGCGTTTAAGGTCGTTAAGGTTAATATCTCGCATATATGTTCATTTAGTTTTGTCCAAAGGCATATCTTGAGAAACTGCTGTTATGCAACGTTGACCAAAGAGAACAAAAGAGATTCGGCAGTTATAAGAGGTTTAAATAGCAGGCTAATTGCCGTATACGCATTACGTTCTGAATACGTGCTGATATAAGACCATTGTGAATCTTGAAGTTTACCTGGTATTTAGTCACACGAATGAACGTGCATTCAATCAGTAAACAATGATTTGCGACTTGGAATGCTATACAAATGAGCATATGTGTGATATTTGGGTACTCCCGTCGTCAATGTCGATACTAAAGATGATATAGCATCAAGGCACTCATTTACAATTCAACACGTATACTGCCACTCTGATTCAAATCATTGTTGAATTCAATTTTGTCAACTGTCTGCGAAAGTCTAGAGGACGACCGTGAGCCGTCAAATGTGATCTGTAGACTTGTATATTAACATTGCGCTGCGCTTTGTAGAACGGATTGTCTCTTGCCACGGATCTGTAAAGGTGAGAAAAAATTGTCTAATTCATTCCACACGAGATTACTTAAAGTTGGAGCAGATCGATATATCAACGTCACTCCTTTTGAAATACATATGTCACACATTCCAAACGCTGAATATACTAGCTGTGGTGTTTCCTTTAGTCCCTACAACATGTCTTTACTTGCTGAAGAAATATATATAGTAGAATGTGAAGAAATTGGGGTGGATAATCTGTCAAGGGAGTTAGCCGGGCCACATTGGTTGGCTAAATCCTCTTAAAGATCATTCACAAGGATTTTGTCAAATTCTGCTATTTTAGCAGCAAACTATAGAGTTTCTTGTAAACTATAGTTCCCTCACGTTTTATATACAAGGCGGTGCTTCCACAGAAAGAAGCTCGGTCACATCAAAATTTTGGTGTAGAATTTTGAAGCAAGCCGTAACAGAACCAACCGCCGATAACGACAACACTTTCCATAACACTTCAGCTGAATTCTGTAAGATATATGCACGACTTTTCCAAGACTACCCTTACTTTACACTCGCACGACAAGGCTTAAGTAGTCATGCATTTGAATGGGTTGATTTAAATGACACAAAATCATAAATGCGATAACTTGTTGAAAGTAGGTGATTTCTAAACACTGCCCTTTCAACGTTGCTTGAAGTGCTGAATATTCAAAATTCAGTGGTGACATATCTTTTTTTGGAGCAAGGAGATAACCAGAGGGCACAAAATCTATCAGATAATTGGTCTGCTTTAGTACACTGCGTCTGGTTGCTATTTCAGGCGCCTACCACTGTTTGCATCTCATAGCCGGAAATCACTGTCTGTTAATCACAAGCTGCGTGAGACCAGACTGTAAGGTTTGATCCACTCACACCGGGATGGAGTCCTACTCTTTCACCGTTCTTTTTGATAAGTCTGGTGGATTCTTTAGCTTGCTTAAGGAGGGAGGGGGGAGGGGGGATCAAACATGTCAAACATTGGACATCTAGTTTTACGTCTCTTCCAAGAGGACGTCACTAACCGTAGCTAGGTACTCATTTTCACCTGAGTCGAATAAGGAAAATAGGTGTTAAGGGTCTTTCCCAAGGGAACAACATTGGGGCCTACCTGGGATTCGAACCCAGAGCCTTTAGATTATAATCCAACTACCCTAACCATAAGACCACACGGTTCCGCAAATTGACATGAACAATGTGTTCTGAATATTCAGTTTGCTTTATACTGTTTGAAATCGACCGTTGCTGAAGTGTTCTCGCTACAATGTTTAAAACTATACCTCTTAGACTAGTTAGATGATTTGACAAGATGGCGCTGTTCAAATATCCATTTCCGGAGTGTGCCCCGAAGAATCTATCTCACACGTAATCTCCAGACTGTCGCTTCCTGTACTTTTAGGTACATGTACCTCATACGTTCTACCATGGAATCCACTCAACTGCACTTCAGTGGGCATATCTCTGTGATCCATGTGCCAAAATCTTTGCACGTACGCGTGCCTTGGGTAACACCGTAAGTTCGGAAAAAGCGGTTTTCATTGACAAGCTGACACTTCAAGCGAAATTTTGATGGGCTGAAATCCTTATATATTGGCATGAACAATAGATTTTCTTGTCAGATGCGACGTTCTCGGGTTTCCGTCAGACACGGTGGCGCCTTGGCCAACAGGTATTCTCAAACTGGTAAGTGCAAGAGAAATCATTTCAAATCATTAGAAGTTCTAAGGTGTTGTTGTGGAAGCATGCATTGGTTGGATAACTCCACCGTCCGCACCTGTTCAGCCCTTCGGCGTAATCCCCCCCCCCCCCTCACGCATGTGCGTATATACAAGTCCGCATCGGTGGCGTATCAACATCTTTTGGGTTTAGTTTAAGTTTGCAGACGAAGTTCGATACCTAGGCTTCACAAGGGTGGGTCATAGTAAAAAACAACTTCTTCCCCGCAAACTTTATTTAAGTGCGTATGAGTTTCACATTTGTTTAACATTTTTTGGGTCTAAGTATACGCACAAATGTGATACTTTAGGGCCTTAACATACCACCATCGCAGGCACGCGGCGCGGTAGCAGCTGGTTATATTACACTGCACGACCTGTAACTCCCAATTACCTTACCACTTCTGTCTGCCAACCTTGTTTAAAGCTATCTGGTGATGATAGCCTACTGTACTTGTTAGTAACGAATTCTACTTTGTGATGGTTCCAGGAAAACTAATTTCTGAGCACCTTGATGCTGGACTATAACTCTGGTACCGTGCGGGCGATTTTCTGTACAAATATTCAAGTTGAAAACTCACAATCAGAAGACTTTAATAGACGATCGTCAAAACGTGTCTTTCAATGTCGTTTTGCAGAATTCTATCCAGGATTTCAAACAGACCCTTAAGCTTGTCGCAGGGTTTGAATGTGAAAGTTTTCTTCGCTAATCCGATGAACGTGATATTGGACACGATTGTCCCCTGCCATACCACATTCGCTGATTGTCACTTTAAAAGAACCCATAACGGAAAGCAAAGCGTAGCATTCCCGCGTGTCAGGTTGAATACGTAGAGGTGTTTCTTCGATGTCGTGAACGTGACACTATATTCATATATTCAAGATTTTGCGCCGACACAGCATATTACCTTTTGTGGACAAAGAAGTACTGCGCCATGCCATTCCTTTCTCACATTACAGCCAGGTATGGTTTCGCCTTTTTTTTATTAAACAACATAGATAAGAAATATAGACAAGATGGCAGCGCACTCAACTTATATTAACGCCGCTATCGGACAAGAAAATAATATAATTAAACAATCATATAAATATATACACAAAAGTAGACACATAAATGAAAGCAATCAAATCCCCTAAGGAACAGTGAACACCTGACTACTCCAACGTGCAAAACTACCAGATCTCAGAGAACATTCATTAGTCGAGCGATCTCACTCTGGAACTCTCTTCCCAGTAATATCCGCACATCCCTCACTGTCAGCTCCTTCAAAAACAAACTCTGTACATCACTCGGCAACAAATACTCTGTAAATAATAATAATTGACTGACCTACCACAAGTATTAGATGACATGTTGTATAATCTGCTAACCTAGTATGTAATATAAACCTAAGTTTTGGCTTGACATTGTTAACGATTTATATATAGCTTAGTCTTGTGCATTTTTTTTTTCCATATGCGCTTCAGTCTTGTGATGGTTTTTGTTAATTTTGTTTCTTTGATGTAATTTTACTTTGTGTTCTGTGTCCGCCGCTATGTGTGTGTTTGACGCATGCGCACTTTGTGAAAGTTTGTATTGAACTTTGAATATACAGTTGGGTAGTCCTGGCTGTACTTTCCTACAGTCAAATAAAATCAAATCAATCAAATCATAGATAAAAGGTTTTGTTTTCCAGAAAGTGCACCCCCCCCTAACTAGATATAACTGATAGGACACAAATAGGATGAAATGACTTGATTTCAATTGAATCGCCATGTGGGTATGGTGTAGTTAACCCTGAGATTAAGAGGCCTTGGGTTCGAATCCCCAGCAGGTTTTAATACGGTGCGCCCCTTAAGCACATTTCCCAACTTTACCCACTCAGGTGAAAATCAATACCTACATGTATGAAGCTTCGGTCAGAGGCGTTCTCTAGAATGGGACGTAAAGCCAGGGGTCATGTGCTATGCATTAGAGAACCTACCACAGACACACAATCACTGATATGATAAAGGTTGAGTGTATCACACCTAGCAGCGTACACAACTAATGGGTTACCGTCTTATGAAAAATATGTACATTTAAGTACAAACTGTATTCATAAAGACATGAACACAGATTAATTACTGTAAGTGTACTGAAAGATACTAGATAAACATGCACTAATGGACCTGGTCCATTTCGCTAATTGAAACTTGATGTCATTAGCGATATGAAAATCTGATTCTAAAGCTGCTTGCGTGATTTGATGTCATAGGAATAAGCACACATTGTTTCAAAATAAGTCGTAGCCTTACATATTTGCCTTCGCCGTAGGTAGAAGGGTATATCTTTGGTCGGGATTTGTGGAGTGGTGTTGTTGGCGATATAACTCTTGATGCCTTGGACAGATGTTGGAGATACTTAGTAGGTAAGTTTCTGATGGCGAGACGAAGGTCAAGTTCGAAGATGGGTCTTCTGGGGGGGGGGGGGGGGTCCTTTGGTGCTGCAGTGGAACTTTTGTGTTTGTCGGTTTGTTGGTTGGTGGCATAGCTCGAGAGAAATTAAATGGATCGTGATGAAATTTAGTAGGTTGTTGGGGGTTGGAAAAACAAAGGTCAAGTTGGGTTGAAGATGGCTTTTCTGGGGGGGGGAGGGTTCCTACGGTACTACAGGGGGCATTTTTTTAATCTAAACTAGTATAGAAGAAACCGCTTTTTTTGCAAAGCCTACTTCCCAGCGGATTTTTCACAAATATCCGACTTTTTTTTCATCTATGCTAGTAACCATAACCTCAGCTTAGCAGCAGAGCTGAATAAATGTTCATTACACAGGGCGCTGACGAGTGGCGCTGAGGTAGTCGTTTACTTTATATTTACATTTACACTTTGCCGATTACGAGGTGTAGCTCAAACCAAAGCCCAAACCTGTGCTGACCTGAGTTTAACTATATATACGGGGGAGGGGGGGCATGGCTTGAACAGGACACCATGCGACACAAAGAATGCAAATGTATGTACATGTACATAGTATTACATATAGCTATTTTAGAAATCTTGTCGGAAAAGGACAATTAAGGCTGTCTACAAATACAAAATTGTACGCAATCGTTCGCAGTGCGGGAAAATAAACGCCAAACAATCAAACTCTACTGAACGTTACGCCTACAAACGTCTCGATACATCTACACCCGCCTACATAGGCCAACAGACGCCTAGAACCGTATAGTTACGCCTTAGGACCATATACGCTTAGATACGCCTACATCGGCAAACATGCGCCTACATGTTGTACGCCTGGATACGTATACATACACCTGCATGCACATATAGATACGCATACATGCATTCGTCGCCATTAGATGTACGAAAGATCTGGCATGAACGCATGCCTGCAATCATGCAAGCATAAACATATGCAAACAGATACATCCATAAAAGAATAAAACATACACGCAAGCAAGCATGCATACATACATACAAGCATAAATATTACATTTAGTCAAAATTGCATTCATTCATTAATTCATTCATGCATACAGGCCAACTGCAGCACAACCGACTTACCACCGCTGAAGGACAGACCGAATGGCGTATGATGATGCAGGCTTCTAGAGGTGGCATTCGTTGACAACCTTGGCGACCAGGACATTCATACAATCATTCGCACATTCAGTCAACTGTACAGCTGTGCCACTCTGGCATTTTCAAACATAATCTCGACATTTACATGAATACAGTATTTCACAATGTTTGTACCCTACCTCTAGAACTAACAATGTGTAATACTGCAAACATCTATACACCACAAGTAACAAATACATGTATAATGGTTCACCATATTTCTAGAAGTAACCTAGCCCAAAGACTAACAAAAGTGTAAAGTTAACCTAACCTGTCATAAATACTAGCTAAAATACCATAAATACTAGCTAAAATACAACAACTACAGTCTCCAAGCACAGAAGCCCCGTTTTATGAAGAATTAGAAAAACTGTTTGGGGTCAGCTCAAAAGGCTTAGGCTTAGGCGTAAGTGCTGAGGGTTAGTCAAAGTAAGTATAAAAAGGAGTTAATGTGAATGTTAATGTGGGTGTGAGCCTCTACCCAAGCCTTTTAAGCATGGCCTCAAAGGAGCTGAACGAATCTTCATGGGACTTCTGTACAGAAGACTCTAAGCTACCATAGTCTTAACTTAACTATGAAAGTCTAAGCTACCTCTGTCTATTGACTTCTATGTGTATATGCTACACAGAAGAATCACTGCTCGAAGTTCTTCAAAGCGCCGTCGCCTCTGTGCCAAGCCCATTGTCCTCTACCACGCACGCCGGAGCACAAGTTCCGAAGTTGTCTGGTCACTTCCAGGTCACCGAGGTCTGCATGTGTCTGGTTAAGGATCATTTTGGTGCAAAGTATCAATTTACAGGGTTCGTCTTATATCTGCAAGAAAGGCAACATAAAAAACGAACCTGTGGAGACAAAGACACAAGCACACATATCTTCATTCTGGAAGGAAAAGCAACAGAAACACACAGACAAACCTGTGGAGAAAAGTCACAAGCAACAAAAACATGACTTGTATCTTAATTTTTTAATTCGGTATCTGTCTTAAAACAAGCATAGCTAACATCTTAAGTCGGTATCTGCCTTTAAACATAGCTGACATCTTGAGTCGGTATCTACCTTTGATTGAAACTAAAACAACCTTCATGGCAGTTTCCTTCAAATTACCTCATGACTCATACAGATCTTTTTCTCCCTACGAAAATCTTAAGTTACTACTTTCAATTGTGGTTGTGTGTGTGTAAGGAAGAGTATAACGAGAAGCTAGATAGTACAGAGCACAAAATGTCTATTTTACAATCCATAGTCTTTTTCACAAACATGCTAATCAACTTTCTGAGTAGTAAAACCGTAAGGGGGAAGAAAACGGAAAAGATCTGACAAGTAACCAGTGCAGGGATCCAGTATCCTGGGTTATAACACCGGGAACGAACCAGACTGTAAACGTTGCATCAGCAAATGAGAGACAAATCATAAGAGAAAGATAGTGTAGCCTAGAAAATACCTACCTCCGCGGAGGGGAGGTCTGAAGATTCAAACCCAGATCGTACACCATATTCGTGTCCGTGCAACGTGCTAGCGATCAGAACCATAGAGACAGTAACCATATCTATTACTGTACATCAACATTGGAACATTTTGGGGGTGTGATCATTTCTTATCATGTGCAAACTCACCACCATGCCTCCAGAGCCTTAGCTCTGACGTTCCCCTCGCCGGCACTATGTATTTAAGCCCCCACATGGGGATAAGGGGCACTGGTGTTGTTGCAACAAAGCCTTTGATACGCAGTGTTTTCAGTTCGGGCAAGGAGCCCGCACCAGCTTCCATAGTCCTATAAACAAGGCATATAATTTAGGTGTCCGCTCAGTCCAGACTTCGTCCATGCAGGACTCGGTGGTGTACAATAGTCCAATCTGTTTGCACTTTAGGCCCGTAATAATGGCCTGTTGGGAGGGTCATTGTCCCAATCACACTCATGGTGATAACCCCTGTGTTTGTGTTAATGTACAGCAATAGATATGATCACTCTACTCTATGGTTCTAAACTCTAGCAACGTTGCATGGACATGAAAACGACGTACGATTTGAATATGACTAGACAGAACCCCCTGCACCGAAGGCAAGTATCTTATAGGACTGCACAATCTTCCGCCTACGATTTTCCCCTCATTTGTCGAGGCAATGTTCGCAGTCAGGGTCCATCCCGGTACTGTAACCCAGGAGACTGAATCCCCTGCACTGGTCACGTGACCGATCTTTTCTGTTTTCTTCCACCTTACGATTGAACTCCTCAGCAAGTTGATTTGCATGTTTGTGAAGACCACTATACATCATAAAGAAGGCATCTTGTAGCTTCTACTTTCTAACTTCTCGTTATGCTCTTCTTCGTTCAACTGGTTTTGGAACCACAATCAAAACCGGCAACGGAAGACTTAAGTAGATGGCGAAAGGCCTGTAAGTGAAATCGAAGAGAAACCAGATTGTCATGGAAGTTGTTTTAGAAAAGCTGTTTTTACCTTACTTTGAATTCTACCACAGAACATTCATCCCACAAGAAATGTAAGTCCAAAATGTGATGAAACTCCGTTCATGGTTTTGAGAGTATTTTTACTTTCAGATATACCACCGTTTTCTCATACTTCATCAGACAAATGAAATGTCGAATGAATTTTTTTAGTTTCTTTCAGCAATGACTGCTAAGACATATGAATGTATATGTAGATATGATACTGTATTAAAGATCAATGTCAAAGGTCAGCGAATGCGTGTTTTACAACGTTGAGACCCTGCCTCTGGACCAAGAGGTCGGGAGCTCGAATCCCCGGTGTTGTCGCTCATCGTGCGAGGGTTGCAGTCTTCAGAACGGGATGTTAAATCGTTCAAGTTAAAATAATTTACCTCTTCGGTATGAATATGAATATCATAAAAGTATGTACATGTTTAATGATTGAAGAAACCGACGCCGCATTGGTATGCACACAACTTTATTATGACACGATGCGTTAGAATGTGCAACGTACCCCGTAGCCTCTTCAGTGTAAAATGAAAGTCCGCAAAGACAGTTTGTACATGTATATTCTTTATCATTTGGCAATCGTCACATACATTTCTGAAATTTCTGAACTGGTCTTTGTTTTTTTTTTAACACCTACCCACATACCAAAAATCAAAAATCTGTTCACAACTTCTTGATTTATGAGTTGAAACGATACTGTTGCATGGCTGCATTCAAAGAACATGGAAGCTTTGAATCGAATTACATGTCTGCTTTGTACGGAATTAATGTATGTAAGCTCGCACGTCCACGTGTACATTACATAGATTCGATGTCGCATGCGCAGGGGCCCAGGGGATGTTGTCAGCAGTTCTTTGTTGGCATGGGTAGGTGCAAGCGGGAGTGGGGTGTGGAGCAAGCGGGAGTGGGGTGTACATGTGGAGCAAGAGGGAGTGGGGTGTGGAGCAAGCGGGAATGGCGTGTTAGGGTAGGGGCAAGCAGGTTTGGGAAGAAGGGCGGGCAAAGAAAGGTGGGGAAAAGAAGGGTGGGGAGAGAAGGGTGGGGAAAAGAAGGGGTGATGATGAGAAATAGGGGAAAGATTGTGATGAATGGAAATGAAAGCAAATTTAACTGACCTGATTTTAAATAATCTCCAAGCAGATGTAAGGATCCGGAGGAAACCAATGACTACAAAAGGTCGATACTAGAGAAGAGAACAAAAGATATGGCAACAGGTAGGAACCACTGTCAGTGAGAATGAGCCGGATCCTTACATCTGCTTGGAGATTAATTTTGCGGTCTGTATGGCATCCAGGAGATCATGCAGCAGATTCGGAAATCCATCAGTGAGTGGTGGGGAGGGCGAGGGCTCTCACATTCTCCTATCCAATGGCTTAACTCTGACGACCTGAAGTAAACAACAGCAGCCTTAGAATTCTAGCTTCGGTAAAGGCATCAAATGTCAATGAGGAAAACGCAAAAGAGTGCATTAATGTGGCATCATCTGAGAATTCCGTAACTATAGCTCAAATGTTTCACTGTATTCTAATATTTCAATGTTTACGATATGGCGGACAGTTTTTGTTGCCATGACAACATCGCCACTGAAGATGATATGCAAATTAGGATCACGTAACTGGATGCGCTCTATGCACGACCTTAGGCAATAACAGCAGCAATAAGCCGTACAGGTTGCATATTCAAACATCGAAGATTCAACCATTCTATCCGGTAGGTAAATAGACCATTAAAACTGGACAATGTAAAGCTGACAGATAGTAGGTTTACAAACCTTCCTACGTCATAAGAACATACTATGAATGGCTCTATTTACGTGATTACACTCATACATAATTATGCAAATGACATGACAAGAAACCACGTGTGAATCTCTTCCCCATCCATCCGCTCAACATTCCTTTCATTTAACGTTAAACGCTCGTGATACTGTAAATGCATTTAAGTTCGCGTGGAGAAAGAAAGAGAATACCCATAGATTTATGTAACGTTACATCAAATGATCCCGTTGAATGTGTGACTACCATATAACACTTGTTGACAATTACGTCTCAGTGCCTCAGCTTGAAATTTCTGCTCTAAAACTTTCAGCACAGTATATCCGCCCTACTTTTTACCAATTTCCAAAACGTCGTCTGTTATTTCACAAGCCTTTTCGCGCCTTTGTTATGTCCAGTTTCAACTGCACGGTAAAAACACACAAGACACGACTTGCCGACCACGCTGTATTGCCTTGCTGATAAATCTGAACGCTTTTCGTCGAAAACACAAAGAAATTTGTTCTAGAAGCTTACCTGTATGGTTCTGCGTCACATGTTTGAATCCGGATCCATCCGATCGCTCTTCCGCAAGCTTTTCCGGCCATTCTCGCCTCTGGTATTCCAGAAGCCTTTCTCCGCAATTTTAGTGGAGAAATCTCCACGAAAATGTAAGAAAGTTGCAAGTTTTGTGTGTCGAAAGTTGGAACTTTTGGACACGTCGTACACACGGACCACGCTACAGCAGGAATGCAACACCTGGTGAACCTGACGTCATCGCGGCGGGAAATTTAAATATCACGAGAGGTAATTAGCAAGGGGCGTCTCTGATTGGCCACTACGGTTGGGTATAATTGATTAGAGCATTTTGACGAAGTCTTCACATTAAGATCCTTTTCTAATTTGTGTGTACGTGTAAACGTGTGTGTAAACAGGGCCTTATAATCCCTGTAGTGCCGATATTCACCTGTACAGTGACGTTGGTATGTGACGTACGTTTATCACATAAAAGTTATGTTCTCGGTAGCGTTTGTACATGTATGCGCGTGCGTGTAGAAGACTCGCTAGCAACTTCCAAAAGTACTGGAGTGGAACTTCCTGTTTTGATATCTTGTGTTCTGGTCCTGAAACTAATAAATATATCTTATTAAAAGTGCGAAATTTAAGTGCTTGATGGCAGCATTAAGCAGCTTTTAGAAATGTTGGAATTAGCAAATGCCAGCCATACAGTTTCTCAAAGTGAGTTTTATGACGAAATATAAAAACCGAAGAAGAGGTTACATCGTTGAAGGTTAGACATCCAGGTAATAAGATACAACATACAAAAGGTACTGAAGCAACTAGATAGAGTTTGTAAACGTACGGTCAGACGTTTGTTTCAGGTCGCATCCACCATCTTTCGTCAGTGACAAAGAAGAGGGTTATGTGTAGTATCGGATTCTTAACCCTTTTTAGATCTGCTTATCCGTTACTTACCAAGTCACCCAAGAAGAAAGGTCGCGCTGTCTTGGGGCCACGCGTTGCCATCGCCCTTTTTACTTCTTTACGGCCGACCCAGTGCTGAGCCCTTTGCCCTATCCACAATATATCAATCTTCTACTTTCTAAGGAGTTCCTTTAGTTCATTTTCAAGTGTCTTTGAAGTCTAACCTTGAAACTTCGGAGTGTCTCACCCAGCCCGAAGATGCTTTTATGTCCAGCTATCTGCCAGACTCTAAGTAAAACCTTAAGGACCTGCAGTGCATCATAAAGATTTAGGGAGTAGATCAAAGGTGACAAGGTGCTCTTGTGGTAAAGTTTGTTGACTTAGAAGCTAAAGGTTCAGGGTCTGAATTCTCTACAGGCACCGATGCTGTGTCCATGGGAAAGGCACATATTTCATCACTCAACTCAGGTGAAAAGGAATACCTAGCTTCAGTTAGGGGTATCCTAACAGATAGGGCGTAAAGCCACAGAGGTCCCGTATTTTACTATTTGAGGAGAGCACTCTCTGCAGGCTCAGAGCGGCACGCGCACCAAGCTCGGGAAGGCTTGAATGCGCCACGGGGAAGCCAAACGGGAAGAGGGAAGGCACCCCGCCCGACCCCCACTGTTAGGGACCCCCATTTCAGCACCAAGGATATACCCAGTGTCGAAGCGATGTAGAAAGCTGGCCCACCGCAACAGAGCGCTCGGGACGGCTTGTGTGAGCCTCGGAGAAGCCACTTCGATGCCCCATATGGGAACGGGAAGAGAGAGGGCACCCCGTCGCTGGTCCGTCCAGCCCGTGCGGTCGGTGGACACTACACAACAAGGCGGGATGCCTTAGCGGACACGAATCATAGCTCAAGGACATGACTTTCAAATCGCAGCGCGCAAACAGGCTGTTCTACGAGGTAAAACCCCTTTCACATAACTCCGCATGAGTTGCGTATTAACAAGTTTTTGTTTTAAGTTAAGTTTGCAGCCGACGAAGTCATTTCTTTGTCTCGACAACGAGGCTGCACAACGGTGGGTCAAAGTAGAAAACAACTTCTTCCCCGCAAAATTTACTTAAACCAAAAGAATGTTTTTAATGTGCAGCTCATACGCACTTGAATATACCCACAATTGTGATGGGGCACTATTATACCTCGACTTGCCTCAAAAGGTATACAGTTAAAGCCTATATAATGAGGAGCCATCCATAAATTCCTGTAAATTGTACAATAACACGACGTCAGACCTGAACCATTTCTTGGGTACTCATGAAGTTTGATTCTGAAATCACATGGTAATATTTCTCGTCAGGGTGAGCCTGCCGTGGTTTTATCTTTAGCTTTATATTACAATATGCACAGGGTCTTGTTATCTACCGGGTTCTGAGTGGCGTCAGAGACCGGTATATAATCAGTATATGGTATATAATCAAAGTACAGTTAAAAATAACAGGCTTGGTAGGGTTAATTAGGGTCTGCAACATACGCAGGCTGGATACTATCAAATAACATTTCATCTCAACAAGATCGTAAGCCATCTTTTCATGAAGTCAGCACTTGAGATTAATCTTCAAGGCACTTTATTGAAACGTTATTACTATATTCAAACCTTGCCACTCTGTCATCTCCGGCGATCTTAAGTTAATCTCAGTACAATTTCCTTAGTGTCTTAAAAGCTTTCTGGAGTCTAGACTCAATCTCATCTCAGTGGTTGCTTAAAGTCACATTGCAATGGTATAAATCTTCATATTTGGGTTAGAACCCGTGAAGGTGAATGCGTGTTGAGGTCAGATAGCGTTCTAGGTGCGTCATAGTCAGTGGTAAGTACATTGAGGTAGCTGTCGACCTTGATCTTGTAGATAAAAAGCTAGAAGGATCCATATGCAGAGTTTGTGTGTCACGAACGAAAACTTTTCTAAAGAGTAGGGGCCGGGTGAATGGCTTCATTCATCCATCCATCCATCCATTCATCTATTCATCCATCCATCCATCCATTCATTCATTCATTCATTCTTTCATCCATTTATTCATTCATTCATTCATCCATCCATCCATCTATCCACCTATCCATCCATCCATTCATCCATCCATCCATCTATCCGTCCATCCATCCATCCATCCATCCATCCATTCATTCATTCATTCATTCATTCATTCATCCATCCATCCATCTATCCACCTATCCATCCATCCATCCATCCATCCATCCATCCATCCATCCATCCATCCATCCATCCATCCATCCATCCATCCATCCATCCATCCATCCATCCATCCATCCATCTACTAATTCGTTATCTCAATGCAGCTCTCCCTAGTACGTAACACGTATGATTTTCTCTGCTGCACACACCAGGCCACAAGTACGTCATTCTGAGCTGTGTGATGCTGCTGATCTCGGCTGTACCCAGTATGGATAGTATGGAGGCCGATGCCGGTGTAGACATGGATTTCAACCGCACGAACATGACGACAACAGGCGTACCACCCACAGAGGTAAATGCCTTTGATTACGATGGCAAATAAAGATTGGTACTAGAGAAAGATTGACAATTGTCACCAGATTCCCGTCTGCAATCATGGCATAGCGGTAGCGGATGATGCAAAAAAAGGCGCAAGGCACGAAGCCTACATTTCAAATAGATACAAAACAAGAGTTCAAAGAACTCATACCTCCGTGAAATATTCAGTCTCTCGTATTTCTTGTTTAATTGTGACGATCAACTGATACAATTTGTGTAAATGAGTACCTTATTTGCATAATCATACAACTACAAAAACGCAGGCAAACAAACAGTCCAACAACAATAATTACACCTAACTGAGAAAAAGCAGCCTCTATCATTGACCCCATATCCTGGAATGTCTGTCAGCTGTCTGGGAAAGCTTGATAAATCGACATATTCTACCGCCTCTGAGCCCTATTTCCTGTCACTGTAATTCTGAACTTAGACTTGCTGTCACTCTGTGATGAAACGTGCTTATGTAGAAATACGTAGACACAAACAAACAAACAAACAAGCAAACAAACATATAAACACATCGAAAACAAAACCAGGCAAAAATACGATCGTCTCGTTGCAGGTGACGGCCTACTTGATGCCAGCCATCAGTGCAGTCGTGCTTCTGGTGGGTCTGACCGGCAACTCGCTGGTTATCTACACCGTGGCGCGGTACCGGGAGATGCACACCGTCACCAACTACTACATCTCCAACCTGGCCGTCACGGACCTGGCCTTCCTCGTCTGCTGTCTGCCCTTCAGCGCCGCCAACTACGTCACGTTCGAGTGGAAGCTGGGGCTGTTCATGTGCAAGTTTGTCAACTATATGATGCAGGTGGGTAAAACCACGACCATGGCATGTCCAGATCACGAGTAATCAAAACAGAAAGTTCCGCTGCAGTACCGTAACAAGCCGCTAGATGGCCCAAAATCTAATCATTTCTTGGTCTAATCGAGACCTACCCACATATCAAATATCAAGATAATCCGTATTGGCCTTCTCGAGTTATGCTGTTCATCCATACACACATGTACATATACATATTACATACACACAAACGCTACCGAAAACATTACCTTCTTGGCGAAGGTAATAACACAGTTTTTTGTACACAACCGAGAGTTGATGATACCTAGCCAACGTGTCGGTGACCGTTTGTTTCCCTCCCTCATGGCAATGCTGACCGGTTCTACTTTGCGCTGCAGCCAAGAATCGAACCAGGGACGTCTAGCTCGATTTGTAGTAGCATTCACCATATTCATTTTCACACATTGATTCTCCAACACAGGTGACCGTCCAAGCAACGTGCCTGACGCTGGCCGTACTGAGTGTTGACCGGTACTGCGCGATTGTCCACCCGGTCACCTCCATGTCATTCAGAACCAAGAAGGTGGCAAAGATCATCTGTGCATCCGTGTGGGCAGGTATGGACAAAACACTGAACAGCCATTGGGTGTTTGTAGTCACGTGGCGATGACGTAGCGTCCTCCATATTGGTGGATTAAAGTTGTGTCGTCTGTAACAATGATGCCCTCACGGCCGTACACTACCAACTGGATTTGGGGTTAAACGGACGTCTGGGGGCTCCTTGCCCCATTCTACCTGGACCAAAGGAGTGAAAAGTGGGTTAAAAAGAGTGACTTTTCCCTCCTCTTCAACCCCCCCCCCCCCATTTTGGATGAGGACTCCCAAAACGTCCGTTAAATCCAAAATCCAGTTGGTAGTGATATCCCCTAACCATTCCATAACCAGAAGAGTTAGAAGACTGGCTAATGTGATAATGAGTTCAATCCCTCATGTTGTTGCTGCAGCGTCCGCTCTCTTGGGCATCCCTGTAGCGATGAACTACGAGCTCGTGGAGAACGCTTACTACGGGCGGCGCACGTACTGCCAGGAGGTGTGGACGTCCGAGTCCGGGCAGCGAGGCTACATGCTGTACACGGTCCTGCTGGCCTTCGTCCTCCCGCTGGCCTGCTGCGGAGCCTGCGGCGTCCTCATCATCCGCCGCCTGCTCACCCGCCTGGAGCGGGCTCCGGCTCAGCAGCGGGACCAGGCCCGTCAGACCCGGCGTACCACCTGTATCATTGTCAGCGTGGTGGTGATATTCGCCCTCTCCTGGCTTCCCAACCATGCCATCAACCTCTGGAGGGTCTTTAACCTGGATGAAGACATCACGGACGTAATCAGCGCTCTGAAAACCGCTGCCCTGATCCTCTCCTACTCCAACTCTGCCGTGAATCCCTTCGTGTACACCCTCATAGGAGAAAACTACCGCAACTGCTTGAAAAGGGCCGTACGGTGTTCTGGAAAATCTAATCCACAGTCAAGACTCCGTTCCACCTTCAAGACATCCAGAGGCTCGTACTTGAGTAGTTCTAAGAAAGAGGCGACTGTCACCTTTAGCGTTCGTTTTGCAAACGTCAGCAACCCACCTTTGCAAATAAAAACATCTTGTCTGACACCAGAAACTGGCCAAGTTTCGGCACACGGCGCGGAGTATGATGTTGATAAGGTGTAGTGTGTATAAATTCACATTTTGATTGTAAGCTTTGATCTACTTAGCTTTATACATGTACGTATACCAGACTACGTGTGTGTAGAATAAGCCTACATCAGTACATGTAAATATATGTAAATATTTCAGGTATTTCACACTTTTTGAATCAACAATCTTTTAACAACAATAACAACAATAATTCTACATAACCTACACCAGGCCTTTCCACGGAGTATGGATAATGATAGAATTTGATACAAATAGGTTGAATAACTGGCCAGGACGGTCAGTCCGAGGGCCATTGTTACCCTGTGCATGGTGGCCAAACTCCCCTGGTTAAGTATTCTCCCTATACCCAGAGTGGTTAGTCGGGTGGAGACTATACTCTTCATGTAAATATTCAAGTTTGCACCCTTTACTGACCAACGGATGGCATTCATCCTTCATGATTGTGTGGATCAACCGTGTGTTCGTAGTTTGCGTACTCAACATTTGTGGCACGGAACTTTTGTAACAAACCCCCAAGATCACATTTTCACAACAACAAAACTTTATCAGGATATTTCTAGCCTTGTACATGTCCTTTGTAATATTACACCAATTCTGAATGTCTTTCGTGTCGTTTCAAATTCTCCTTTTCCTCATTAAAATGTATGGTATAAGTATTGATTTCTTATTAAAAGTCAATTGAATTGAAAGTATTCTCCATGACTTCATATGTCGTCTTTTTCAGCTAATGACCTGTGTTGTATGCATTTGGTTGTATTACAACTTGTTTATAGAACGAAGATATCTATAGATCTAGATCTATTCAAATCCTATACACTTCGTAAAGAGTATATTCATTGTACATTTGCATAGTATTCTATAATTTATTGAGTGATCTGTCAAATGTTTGGTAGCTTGGCGGTTGCAGCTTTTAGTGGAAAGAGGGTGTTAAGTATATAGATGATATTATCAATAACTTTTCAGCACATATATGTATAGGAATATTTCTGGTTCCATAAGCGGTTTTGCACTTTTAAAGTTTGCTCATCTTCTTATAGCCTCCCTTCCTGCTTTACGTCTACATATATAAATTCACTGGATTTCTTCACGTCTTGAAGGTGTTTTGAATACTATCTTAAGGATGAGCATACTCTCTGCAAACGTGACCTCAGATCAACTATTGAACGGAACGAAATCGTCCATAGCATGTTCAATTCTAAACCCCAGGTTATACTGCTTTGCTTTTATCCATTCATCGGATTTCCATTCACGCACTGAAGATGTTTTGAGAGATGTCTTAAGGATACTATAGGCATACTCTCTGCAAAACGTGTTCCCCGATCATTGTCCTCAGATCAACTTCTGAACGGAACTTTGACACGCCAGTTAAAGCCCTTGTCACCCAGCTGACCATGGCGTTCCGACCTTCTCTAGACCATGATTGGGAGTTAGTCGTGGGCAAGTCATATGTGGTCGGGAGTTCGTCGGCAAGGTTGACAAATTAAAGTAAAAAACGTCATATTGTTCTTAATACGATGAAATGAGCGAACTGGAGGAAGCTATAGAATAGGAAGCGCCGACCTTGTTTGGGGAGTGGCCGGGGGCAAAGTCATAGGAAGGTCCTGACATGGTCTTGTCCCCAACAAAGCTGAACGTCGAATTTAGTCGGGCTTCATTACGTTAAGTTCAGGAAGTCAAGTACTCAAGATGTGGTCATCTCGCTATACGAATAAGGGGATGAAAAAAGGTTCACTACGAATTACGATCAATCAAAACAGCTCGTTTATGCATTTCGGGCATACAAGCCCACTTAAGCCGGTTAGATGACAAATTATGTTCATCCAGCTAAATTCCTAAAGAGCTTTGTGGCCCTTGGTGGGACATTGGTTCGCCACCTTGATCCTTCTAAGCGGCTGTTTATACAAGGTTATAAACACATGCAATCTGCAACGTCATGGCGACAAACGTTTTAAAATCTTCACAGCATGGTATTCGGTATTTAAGCACACGTTAAATGCGTAAAGGTTCATTTTCTTCACTCGAAGAATATTGAACCTAAAGCCTGCTTTACGGTATGTTTTGTGCAGTGCTCTTGAGTCGTGTTAAAAAAGGTTTTAGCGCAGTCAAGCCCTCGAATTAGAGGTTCGTTTTGCTTCGTTTTGAGAAAAACCTGAACTTTTAACCGTCCTATAAATAATATTTTCTCACCCCTGTCCCCTGTTATCTGCTCTTTTATTTCCTTATTCAAGACCTCCGCATGCTGAAAGTATATGCCAAACTTATATGATCTTAGCGACTGAGGTTTGTTGTATTATTAAAACATTTGATATGATAAATCGCAATATTGAAATCGTCCTTCCCATTGGCTGACCTGGCATGCCTAACAATCTACCCTACAGTAGTGTCATGTCAAATAAGAAGCTTTAGAACGGTGATAGGCGATGAAGCGAAGACCTTTGACCCCATAAGCTGGCACCCATGGCCTCACGAACGTGAATCACGGAGAGATTTGCCTATCTATCCCGAATTTGTCAGATTAGCATGATATCATAAATCCGATTTGGTGGATAAATGTTTGGTAATACGTACAGGATTAGCGATAGAATAGCCATCTTGACCGCAGTGCAGTAACGTTGACGTTATATCCTTTCAAATCTTTTAAAACCGCTTCCCCCGAGATGAGAAGTTTTTTTTTTTGGTTCCGTTTGCTGAATAATTCCAAATTTCGGAACTTGTCGTTAACCAAGGAGGTTTAACCTCCTTGCTTTAACCTTTAGCACACCGAGGTAGCCGTTTAGCACCAAATTCTCTATTGGTTTCAGAGTTAGGCAGCGGGTGGGGGGGGGGGGAGAAATTTCCGGGGTTGCTGGAAAAATAGTGGAAAGTTGGTCAAAAAGACGAACCCTTTGCCAGAGGGTCATATCAGCTCTGTGAGGATGTGTTCTGTGAAATAGAGGACAGTCGTCGTTGATCGTGAGAGGGAGGGGGGGGGGGGGGGAGGCAAGAACGGAGACAAGGCTAACTCATCAAGAAGATGATGATGAATAACGTTACACTTGTAAGTGAGTGAGTGAGTGAGTGAGTGAGTGAGTGAGTGAGTGAGTGAGTGAGTGAGTGAGTGAGTGAGTGAGTGAGTGAGTGAGTGAGTGAGTGAGTGAGTGAGTGAGTGTACACGTTTTCAAACGCGTCGTGTATTAACGGAGGTATGGTTTTTACATGGTGACCAACCTCATCCCTTACAAAGATTTGAAAGCTCAAATATCCCGTATTCTTCAAATGTATTTCAGCTTAGAATTCACTAAAAGTCTTCTGATCCAAGTGGTTGGTTGTGAGTTTCTCTGCTCTGATTTGTCAGTGTGCATGTAGTGCATTTCTAATGTCAGCCGCTAGATGGACTGCGCATGCCCTAATCTGTATTCCCAGCGGCCATCTTGGAAGCCGGGTGCACTGTTAGCGTGGGTTTTTGTTCGGAACATCTCGGCCTTCAAATCGCCGAGAGAAACAAATTTCCAGTTTTTCTTTCTATACCATGAGGTAAGTGTGTCTAGAGATGCTGTTACCATCTTTTATCATGTAGAGACTAGGCTAGATTGATTGCAAATGACCATTTTTAGATGAGTTGTTTGTTGAGAGGGGGGAGGGGGGCGCACGCTTTGTTTCCTTTAGCTGTCTGATCATGTCAGTCTCCTACTTGTTTTTGTGTACATATGGTTTGTTAGTAAACAAACTAGTTCAAGAGGAGTATACGATTTTCTTAATACATTTTATACACTGTATCTATCTTATACGCATCTACAAATATGACAAACGAAGTGATCATACACACTTTTTAAAGGGATTTTTAGATATTTGCCGAATTCAACTGCTTCTCACCAAGGAGGTTATCCTTGTTCTCACTCAAATTGTAGAGCAGGGAGTAGAATCTTTTACCAGGTAGGAACTGTAGCAACATGTAGTGAGGTGAAAAGTGTTTCTGTGTTTTATGTTTTTAGTTTTAGCTGTACGTTAGTAGTTGCTTTCAATAGCCCAGTAAAATGATTTCAAGTTTTTTATGTAAAGAACAACCCTTTATACACAACAAGCGTAAAAGAACCCCACACACTTATCAAGAAGAGTAAGGGTGACCTGTGTGTTTAGCCAAAAATATGTGAGCCGTAGGGAAGCTGCATTGCACTACTAGCTAAGGAAAAATCGCCATACATGTACTTTGTCCTTAGTCTGAATGTGAGGTTCAACTGCTTGTATTTGTGCTTTCTGCAGGGATGCCCGCGGTCGTGGAGGCATGAGAGGACGTGGACGCGCGATGCCCTACAAGGGACAACCTCCGTAAGTCATTTCTCCTGTCATACCGGTAACTAAGGATGAATACCAGTTAGTCAAAAGACGGACACAACAGATGAGAGAAACAGCCAACAAACGGATACTGACCATGCCAATTTGAGCTTCTCATTAATAAGCAATCAAACAATAAAGAATCAAACAAAGAACAAATGTTTGTTGGCACAATGAGCACCATAAAAATGTGGAATATATCAAATATGGAAGTAATATTGAAGACTTATAGTAATATGGAAGAGTTCAAGACTTATACTCTGTGTAATGCAAACTCCACTGTTTGGAGGGTTCATTTTGAAAATAAAGTTTTATGGCCAGATGCTGGGCGGGCTGGCCATTATAGTGCGATACAATCAGTCTAGAAAACGTACAGTAAATGCTACCAATGTTATACTTATATACTTTTTGACATATATCTAGTTTCCGTGATTTGTGTTATTTCAAAATAAAGAAAACAAAATTTGTAATATATTCCAGATATCTTCTGCAAAATAAAAAAAAACATCAGTGATAACAACACATTTTTCTTTCCCCACAGCTTCCGTACCTTCATCCCACATGTGCCCTTTGACCTGGTGCAGTGTGAGGTCGCCTTCCCAAGGGTCAAACCTGCTCCTGATGAGACACACTTCACTGAGGTACACAGTACTGTCAGCTTGCACTACTCGGTAGATCATAGACATACAACATTTGGTGTTGATATCCTAGTGTCTAGGCTAGCAGATGTGTTATTGGGAGGGCATGGGTTTGATTCCTAGCTAGATGTTGTGTCCTCTTTTCTTCGTGATCATAGAACAAGGGACAGTTTAAAATAAAATGTATTTCCCCTTCCACCCGTATGTGAAGTACATGACTATTGGCAAGTTCTTTTACACTGGTAATTTCTTGCACTGTCCTTTCTCTATTTCAAGGATGTGAGGACTAATTCTAATTGTTTTATTCTAATCAATTATTGTTGTCTTCCTGATAGGCCCTGTTGAAGCGTAACCAGGACCTGACCCCCACCACAGCTGAACAGTCCGCTGTACTAAACCTGGTCACCAAGATCAACAACGTTCTGGATAACCTCATCGTAGCACCAGGGAGCTTCGAGGTAATGTTGATTTCTGGGCTTAAGGTTTTTAGGGGAACTATTTTTAGCATATGAATCCGTTTCAATTTGTGTTTTTTTATTTAATTTTAACAATTTCATGTTTTCGAGCATGGAGAAGTGCAGATAAAGTTCGCAAAATCTATTTTGAATTTTAATTGAAAAAAACAACTTTAAAGCAGTTTTGAAATAGAATTTAGAAGATTAAGTATCACCACTGCACTGTTTTCCCTTCTATGCAGACTGTTTAGAATTGTCAGAGAGTGCATACAACCGACACTGAAGTACTAGTAATCAGAATGTCCAATATAGTAGTAGTCTTTTAAAATCTGTACCTTTTACAAGGTGAAAAACCGATGCAAGAAGTAGCATCAATGCACCATTTTTACACTTATTTAAGATAATGCCCGATTTATGGCTTGAAATAATTGTCTCCAAACAAGTCACATTCAAACTCAAAGAATGTTGAGGGGATCTGAGTGCTGCAGTTGATACATGTAACTAATACTTAACATAAGTTTTGTACACGTTCATATTCCAGCATATAGAAGAGGTCCGTCAAGTGGGTTCCCACAAGAAGGGTACCATGATGGCAGGACACAACGTGGCAGATATTGTCGTCATCTTGAAGATTCTACCTACAAGTAAGTACATGTACCATTTGTTTCCTTCAGTAGGTCTCAGTTTTACTGTAGCGCAATAGTCCCTCTTGCAGGGAGTGGCTAAGTGCTGTGTCATAAAGACAGGTTGTTGGCAATTGTTTTCTACATGATGCATGGTACATGTGCTCAACAATGTATTCTAGATATAGAATGAATGATATGAATATATTTCTTGTTGGTTCTTTAGACCCCCTTTGCATTGGACAGAGATCACTAAGCAACTATACAGTGACCAAAATTGAATGGCCCATGATGATATTGTATGTTTTTTTATAGGAGAGGCAGTGCAGGGCTTGGGGAAGAAAGTAGTTGAAGAAGTGCGAAATGCAGACCCAAAGGAGGGTGAGTACATGTTTGGAATTACCTTTATGTAGGTTATAGCTCTACCAGTATTTGTTGGTTGGTTCAAGGTTCATGAAAAAGATAACTCAAAATGCTACAAATTTCCTTGTTGGCCGAAACTCCATTTTTCATCTTAGTGATTCTTACTTCAATCTTCTTTCTCAGTTCTGACGATGCTGCCCAATGAGTCTGGGTTTGAGGTTAGTTCAGCGGAGGCCACAGTTAAAGTCCTGGTGACCACCATCCCGCCAAACCTGCGCAAACTGGACCCGGAGATACACCGTAAGTAATTAAACCAACCCTTACTAGTAGGGGGATCTCTCCAGAAATACAGAACAGGATGGGGGGAGGGTGCCAAGCACAGGATAGTGTTGCAAGGGGAATGTCAAGAGGCAACACCCCTCAAGAGGAGAGCAGTTGGCGTAGTTGCAGGATGGAGCAGGGCCACTGTTCCATTCTTTAGGGACATCCTTGAGCCTCCTCATCCTCTTTCTCAATCGTGTCAATGTCTCCTTGTTCTGTGCGGTTTTAGTATGCATTCATCCATTCTTGTAAAAATGATAATGTTTGCATTGCAGTACAAATATGTCCTTTGTTATTTTTATCATCTATTTAAATCTGCCCTGGAAATTTGATTTAGGTGGGTTTCAATTTGAAAATATCATGAAGATACGTAAATTTTGACTGTTTTGTGTTTTCCCCAGTGGATGCTAAAACCCTTCAGATGAACCTCGCTGCCATTCGACACGCCCGGTGGTTTGAGGAAAATGCCTTCCACTCCACGTAAGTTACTACTGTCTGCATTTAACACTGGTTGTATTTAGAAAGATACCTTCAGCCAAGAATGTGAGGTGAATTAAATATGCAATATCTCATTGCTATGCTTTATGTTAAGTGAAGGAAACATTTTAGTGTTACATTTGTATTGTTAATCAGTACTACAGTAGTTAACTAAGAAAAGTCAAAACCCAACTTTGCAAATTAGTTTTTCAGTCTAGTTTTGGATTGAGGATTCATGTTGTAACGCCAGTCTGGTATTGCGCTAAGGAAGCTTTGTAGCATTTTGATAATTGATATTAGTCTATTTTGTTTTGAATCACCATTTTTAGTATTAAGGTCCTGATCCGTCTGCTGAAGGATCTGCACAGCAGGTTCACGGGACTCGAACCCCTGACCCCCTGGATCATCGACCTGTTGGTAGGTATCTATTTTATCTTTGCAAAGAAACGGTAATAATTAGGATTACTAATACTAAAAATACTGTGACAGTACTTACAAGAAACAAGAAAATGAGTTCCAAAGCTCCAGTTAGGGACGTCCCACATCAAATAGAAGTCCTGTCTTTGAGGAGAGCCACACCTCAAGCATGTTAAAGAACCCGCCACACTTATTGAAAAGAGTAGGGGTCCTTCCCTGTGATCAAACCTTACAGTCTTGTGTATGTCTTATGTACTGTGCTTGCAGTCCTCAAGTTAATGAGGTTAAGCATGCTAGGAACGAAGAAGAAAAGAGATTGACAAGTTGTGTTAACTGTTGTCTTATCCCGTTTGTAGGCCCACTATGCGATCATGAACAACCCAAACCGCCAGCCACTCCCCATCAACGTAGCGTTCCGGCGCTGTCTGCAGCTGCTGGCCGCCGGGTTCTTCCTGCCCGGGTCGGTCGGGATCACCGACCCATGCGAGGGCGGAAATGTCAGAGTTCACACCGTCATGACCTTAGAACAACAGGTGCACATCTCTACTATAATTTCTAAGTTCTAGCTATATAGCTTCCTAACACATGTACATGTGTGAAAAAACTATGTTATTTCTTTGTGTTAGAACAACAGGTACACATCTCGACTGTAATCTCTCAATGCTAGCTTCTATTTAGCAGTGTGAACACTGACCTCAATACAACATAATTGTTCAGGTGGGGCCAAAAGGGTCCATGTCATCATGACCTTAGAACACCAAGACAAGTACACATCTCTACTGATAATTTGTCAATACTATAGCTAGCATCTATTTTGCAGTAAGAACACTGACCTTCATACAATATAATGTGATCTGTAGACATATGCATTGTTATACATTATCTATTTAGGCTCCTGCAATAACTGAAAGTAGGTTAGGCCAAACCTTACCACTGACACTAGACAAATGCATCCTTTCAGTGGAATTAAGTTTTCCCTACATGACTGTTTCAGGACCAGGTGTGTTACACAGCCCAGACCCTCCTGCGAGTTCTCAGTCATGGAGGCTACAAGAAGATCCTGGGTATGGAGGGAGACTCAAGTAAGTTACTGGCATAGAACCTTTGGTCTTATAGCTAGACATACATGTAACGTCATGATGTATTCTTACCTTTTCCAAGAATGTTGTTTTTTCGTCCTGTTTGTTGGTGTGTTTGCGGATACCATAATTCAAGAAGTTGTGGATGGATCTTTGCAATAGGTGTTGACAAAATGAAGGACAAGTTCGATTATGGGCGTCCTAGTGGCTTTCTATGGTACTGCAGCATTATATCCTAGTTTTGTATCTTTAAAGATTGTTTTTCTTTCCTCCAGGCATAGCTACAGAGATGTCTGTGTGGGAGGGGGTCGTCGTGACGCCATCCGAGAAGGCATACGAGAAGCCACCAGATAAACCTGAGGGGGAGGGAGAGGGGGAAGGAGAGGGGGCGGAGGAAGCCATGGAGGCCCAGGATGTGTCAGCATGAACTGTAAGTATACACATTTTGATTAACCAGCTTTGTAAAAAAAGTTTTGAAAGCTTGGTTCTCTGCTATGACATTACAGTGAAACCTGTACAAGTGACTATCTCGACATAATGACCACCTGGTCACTTGTTGTTGGACCATTAGATTATTTTTCCTGCTGACACAAGTACTGTAATTCACGTTAAGTTCACGGTAGCAAAATTTCACGGTGTAAGAAAAATGGACATTTTCACTGAACTTTAATTTCACGGTGGTAGCAAGTGATTTACCGAAAGGATGTGTGGAGGAATCATGAATAGGGTTTTCACTGTGATGATAAGTTCACAGTCCAGCGGTGACAGTGAAAACAGTGAACTTAAAGTTACAGTGAAAGAAACAAGAACTACAGTATTAACTTAAGAATCCTGTCTATTGTGACCTTCTGTATTCTATGAGCATTTTCTTGAAGTCTCTTTTTCCATCAATACTTAAGTTAGCTTAATTGTACTGTGATATATGTTTTTAGCTAAATTTGGGTGATAATACATGTAGTTGCTAAAAAAACAACTGCTATTCGTGTAGCCCCCACAATTAAAACTAACTGCTGATCTGTTCTTGTATTTCAGACATGAAGAAAACTGGTGCCATATCATTCCACTGTCTGGTCACTTGTAGAAGTAGGGGTGTATAGTAGACACTTTTCATACAAGAAATCAGTGACTGAAACTAAGTCTCTTAGATTGTTTAGAAGGTCTTTTTTGCACTTGAAAGAAAAACATGATCATGATTTCTTTTGGGGTAAAATATCTTTGTACACAACCAATGAGTTATCGCTTAGCTGATGTTTTGATGACCGTCTGTCACTTTCCTCATGGCAATACTCACTGGTTCTACTTTGCACTGCTGCAGTGTGAAGAATGTGGTTCCAAACATGACTGGGTTTATATCCCCCCCCCCCTTATCACAGTTCATGACTAGTGGATATTCTTATCCATACTTATGCATATGTTCTCTCTGTTTATTAACTCGGTCCCACCAAAACATCAGCTAGATAAAAACACTTGGTTTTATTCAAGGAACTTTACAACCGTGCAGCAACAGTCTGTAGGCATCTCGTTATATGTTGAAGGAACTGTTAGTATTAGAATGTGTCAAGAAAAATAGAGCTGAGTCGTCAAAACTTTTCTGTAGGTTTGGTTTGAAATCTAGCATTTATATAGCATTATATGGTGCACAGACAAATGTATGCTGAATACCATTCAATGAAAAAAGAACTTCCTGACTAGGTCTTGGATCATGTTAGCTAAATGGACATCGTTGAGTAGAATGCCCCTGTCCCATGTAAAAACTGAGGTTAACAGTTTAGCTTTAAATATACTTAATATGTTGGTGTATGGTGATTTATGTCTGAAATTTTAGAAGAAGAAGAGGGGCAACTACATCCAGTGTAACAACTTGATGTGAGATCCGTAGTTTGTGATTTACCTGTGAAGAAATAATCGTTTGATTCAACCTGTTTTTTTGTAACATTTTCAACGTGTGTTTCAAGTTGATGGGTTTAATACTTATCTGAAAAAACTGGAGGACTTTTTCACATATACCTGTATTAAAAGGTACTACTGGATCAAAACATTGGTCATTGTTGTGTCTACTAGCACTAGTCTTAACATCTTAACATTAAAAACAGAAATACTGTAAAGTTCTTTGTTGTGTATTTAGTTCCTCTGATGGCAATGTTCAGAATACACATTAGGTCTGTATCTTGCTAAGGAAGGACCTGTCATTTCCTGTATCCAGGAGATGTCCCTAACAGAAACTAGGTACTCATTCCTAGCTGAGTGAAGTGAGGAAAGTCGTTTAAAGTACCTTTCCCAATGGAACAACGTTGGTGGTATGTCGGGATTCGAACCTGGGCCTAACACGTCAACCATTTCACAAACATGAAGCCACAAACTTGTCTACAAATTTACCAAGCTGGTGCAATTCCTGGAAGATTGTATGGCCCACTTTCGTCAAAACAGGTGCTGATTTTATACCCGGAACACATTTGAAGACGTAGGTGTTGGTCCGTTTCTTTGAAATAATGATTATTCATGGTTAAAAGAATAAGTCTGGGCCTCCCACTACCCACACCTTGCCCACACTCTGTAACTGGTATTCAGGTCGTTGGGAAATTGGCCGGCAAGCTTTGTTTTTCATCTTTCCTCAACTTTTTTTTAACCAATATCATTGGACTTGGATCTGTTCTCACCAAACCAACAATATCTTGATCTAAATAATAATAGATCATATGTGTCTTGAATTACTTGTATACCTACTGTATAAATCAAAATTCAAGAGTACCCTATAGGGTCTGCATATGGATAGATGTATTGCATAACTGCTTAATACCATATAAATATCAAGTATAGCTGAGTGCTTGAGCATATATGTATATATTTACAGGTTCACAATAGCAAAATCTGACACTCATCGACGGGTAGAGCATCTTTGTACATGTATACAGTATTCCAGACAATTTCAAGGCTGCAGTACTATCATAGGTTACTAATCGTCGCTGCAGTACCGCCGAGTTGCAGATGTTCACACATATCTTCCTTAGCCTCCTTCGCAGACTTCCTAGAACGGCGGCATATATATGGGGTGGGGGGGGGGGGGGGGGGTGACACACACAAGGGAGTTATGTAGCCGAGGGAGATGTGTAGCCGAGGGGTGACCGCCGTCCTATCAAGTCTGCTCCCGATCGGCTTGAATAAAGGGAAGGTGATTAAGACAGCCATTCAGAGAGGCTGTTAACATGTTCGCTCAAGGACGGCGGTCACCCCTCGGCTACACAACTCCCTCGGCTACATAACTCCCTTGTGTGTGTCACCCCCCCCCCCCCATATATATGCCGCCGTTCTAGGAAGTCTGCGAAGGAGGCTATATCTTCCTGACATGAATAGTACTCAATAACAATAAAATCAAGACAGTTCGATGTCGTCGGACTCTTCAGTCCCCTGTAGACGCACCTCTCCCATTGAGTAATGATATATAACAGAATGATCTTGCTCAGATAGTTGCTCTTCAGTTCGATTTAGCACATCGTAAACATAGCTCATTTCGTCATTTGATGCCGTACTAGTATTGTAGAGAGACGAGACGGTCTCACCGACGGCGCGATGATAGCAAACACCTTCTGACAACATCATGTGGTCAGTTCTATCGTACGCTGAACTGTTGGCATAGGATAACATGGGTCGATTATTAACAACCAGGGCATCTCTATAGCTAGCTGGTTCCTCATGCATGCACGTCTGCTGCGTTGTTTGAAGAGTGCTGGGTGGGTTTGCAACTGCCGCCACCACGCCGCACCTAGTCGCCGAAGAGAAAGCTGACGCCACATTGAAGAACAAAGAGGGATTGTTCTGATCATGGGGTGCCTGTGTCTGATTTCTCTCCCTACTCTGCGTTGTGCAGTCCTGGATGACACAACTGCTCAAGTTCTGCCTGTATCTGCGCTGTATGTTGACGCGTTTAGCCCTTTTAGATCGGTGTTGACGTATCATAGTAAAGCCAACCCAGGCACAGATACCGATGACGATAGCAGCTATGACTGGGGGCACGGCTAACGTTACAGGGTACAGGCGAGAAGAGGTGTGGATGGTAGTAAACGCTGGTATGAATGCTGTGTTACCTTCTGATGTAGGCTGGACATCTGGAGAAGAGGTAAAATGTGCAATGTTTTGTCGATTGCAAAACAACACAGACACACGTACACACATACATAAATATACTTATTCACACACGGGTGAACACACGTACGCACACACACACACACGCGCAAACAAAAAGCACACACATATACATGCACAAATACGTATACATACACATATTACGCTCACGGACATACACACGAACACACATAATCACACACATTCTTCCCCTCTCTGATCCCTCCCACATCCGCTCACGCGCACACGCTCACAAGTTGTCATACATGCATACAAAAATACGTACACATATACGCTCTCTCACACACGTAGAGACGCAGACATACGCTCACACATTTAGACATTCATACACACATACACACACATACACACAGCACACACACATGTACACACACATACATACATACCACACACACATGTGTATACACACACACACAAACACACACACACACACACACACACACACACACACACACACACACACACACACTATGTCTTTTCAATCAGGTACCCACCTACTGTGCCTATAGTAGATGCCTCGTCGTTACTGTCTTGTAGGAGTGACGTCTGATTTCCCAGGTTCTCTACAGCCTGTGTCGTAGTCCCGACGGTTGTACCAGCGGACACTGACGAACTTTGAGGAGGCTCACATGTTTCTAAAAGTTCTAAAAACCCAAAGTGACCACTGTATTCAGAAGGGGTGTTACAAAAGAGATTGGACGTCATTCTCCTTGGTCCCAAACATACGTTGCATCTGGTATGGTAACAATACTGGATAGTCGTGCAGCACATTGGAGACTTGTTGCAGTCTATTTCCACCAGCCAGGTAAGGTGACAATCACAGTGCACAGGGTTGCCTGCCAGGAGAAGTCGAATAGGGTGCTTCGCACGGAGAGAGTCCTCGGGAAATCGTGTCATGTTGTTTGACCGTAGATCCAGAATTTGAAGATGCGCCAGACTGTTCAGTACACCGGCAGGCTCGACCCGTGCTAAGCTATTCTCGGACAGATCTAGTTCTTCCAGACGTGGTAGGTTTGGGAGAGATTCCCAAGGAAAGTCCTGAAGTTTGTTGTTGCGTAGTATAAGGTCTGTCAGGTATGGCAATTCTGGAAAGGGCGTAATGTACGCTATACGATTTGAAGCTACCGAAAGTTTGCATAGACTTATCGGAACGCTGCCACTAATCATATCAATACTTGTAAGACGATTGTTGCTTAAGGACAGGTCTTGGAGGCTTGAAACATTTACTAAAGAGTTCCATGGAAAATCTTGCAGTAAGTTTGTTCCCAACCAGAGGTGAGATACCTTTGGCAAGTAGGGAATACTTGGGAATGTACGAAGTGAGTTAACGTTCAAGTGTATCGTTTCCAAAATTTCTGGTTCAAAGTCATAAAAGGTAAATTTATTGATATTCCTGCCTGAACACTGTATCATTACTCCAAATTGTGATGGGCACTTTTCATGTACGTTTTTGAATCCCTGTCTTTCTTGTGCGAAACTGTACAGAAGGAATATCATCAGAATGATTTGTCTCGTGCCCTGATATATCCCCATCTTCATAGTGTAGCTATCAGTATTTGAATCCTGACCCGAACTTGTACAAATTCTGCACTGACGTGGTGTACGAGCTTCTGTCGTTTTTGTTGGTCGTCAGACGTTGAAATTGACATAGGTTCGCGCGTATTTTTCACCTGAAAATCTACGTATACCATGCCATGTCTACCGTGGCTCTGGACCTGCGAACACCGGCCAATCTTTAAACATCGTGCGATGATATCGAGAGAACACCGGACGTGGTACTGCCGAAAATGTCCGAATGATGTAGGGCTCACAGAATCGTCGGCCGATCGATTTTCATGCTGTGTGACGGGCTTATTGGGTTTGCCTCCAGTGGAGGAAAACGTCTGTTCGCGTTGGCGTCCGTGGGCAGGTGGAACGAAATGTCTGGAGCCCTTCAAAATGTCAGCAGCGCTTAGACAAATCAACAAATCTGAAGATATTGGCCAAAAATGCTTCTCTCTACCGGCACCTCGCCCACACTTCAGACAAAATATTCAGGTCGTTAGGTCTGTGGCAAATTTGTCTGCATAAGCCCGTCACAAATTCAGGACCCTCCCACGACTTTGCTACCGTCCACACTCCACTCAACAGCCAAGGTCGGCACAGGGTTGGGAGTAGCCAGGAATCCATCCTATTCTAGCTCTTGTTCTCTCCTCTGATTGCATGAAGATATGATTTGTCAAAATTCATAGTAGGCTGGTGCAGAAGATCAACTAGTTCTTAAAAGTCGGCTGGTGCAGACGACTTTTAAGAACTAGTAGGCACCCTTATTGAAAGTTTATTGCAAATTCCTGCCCGTAGGCTAATTGCAAGTACATGTACATGTATACGTAACACAGAGTGGACGAACAGATAATGATGAACCATACAACATACGACTACTCTAGTCTTAACTACTGACACTAAGTTCTAGCTTATTGGGTTCGGCTTCTTTTTGCGAGACAGTGGAGAAATTATTCACCCCCTCCCATCTATATCTACACACAGGCTCAATGGTCTCTTCCACAGAGGTCGCCCTTGCGTTTACTACCTACACTTAGAATACTAGTATAGCTCGCTGTGCTGCCCATGTCAAAATGCCATTGTAAGCATATCATAAGGTATTGTCTTTGTCAGCAGGGCTAGCCCTTGGTCCAAAAACGAGCCACCAAGAGAGTTCATGGGATCAGAGACCTATCATATGTGGAGAGACAGGAGACTTAGAGTACATTCATGGAAACTATATGATACCGTTTCCACTTTTGAGCTTTTGACTTTTGTTTTAAAACCTGGTAACTCAGAATTTGTTTGAACCTTTAGGTTTATTCATGAGAAGTTCAAATCACCCTGCAGGCCGCTTTGCATTGAGGTCATGAGGGAAGAGGTCGTTTAATCGCTGACGATCATCCTAATCTCACTGTTTTGCTATATTATTACTTCTATTGACTTCATTGGTTTCCACGCACTAGCTAATACTGTTACCTTAAGTTATCACCCCTTGATACTTTTACTGGCTTTTAAGTATTAGTATCTATGTAATTGTAATCTGCGTTTATTATGTACTTTTAGCACTCGGCGTTGCCGATATGTGCCACCGCTTCAAAGGTGAATAAAGTTCAAACTTCAAAGACAGCGGATGCTGTCCGAAACGTCTGTTTCCTAATTTTATCAAGTTGCTTGAGTTACTGTTATCTTGCGTATCTTATTACCTGATGTATAACCTTCATCGACGTACTTTTGAAATACAGCTCTATATTTGGGTCATCAGGGAGTTGACCCTATGACCTTTGGCAGTTGACCTCTTCCGTGACTACTTGCGTCTCTGTTTTGTTGTCTGAATTGAAATAATTCGGCAGCTTTTCGACATATATCTGAGGTTTGGAAAGCTCGGGAAAAATGTCAGAGAAACCACCAGTGGACGACAGCCCTCAAGATCAAAACGCTGTTACGGTTAGTGTCTTGCTTCATCGCTGAATTTCTCTCGCAAGTGTGAGATGGGGAGGGGGGCGATGCAACCATAATTTTGGGGTTTCTGTTTTGTAGGGAAAAAATGTTGTTTTTCTAGTTACCCGACCGACCAGTCTAGCACAAACCTGCCTAGACTTTCTCAGGGTTGACCGCTAGCAATTAATATACAATTTGACATCTGAGTGATACAATTCAAAACAGACTTCCTGCCTTTTTAATTATGCTGCAGATTAATTAGCTTTCATCGGTTGATAATTTAGATAGCCTAGCTGCCAGACCTCCAATCTCTATAATGTCTATCGTGTGGGGCCCCATGGTGGCCTGGATGCCAGATTGTTGCCAGGGCCTACACACTCCAACTCCTCGGCTCCAGGACCAACATGCTTGGATGCCAGCCGCAGACTGTTTCCAGGGCCTGCACAGGCCAACTCCTCGGCTGTACGGCTAACAATAACATGGCCCCACGGACATTCTACAACAGGCCCCCCTGACGATAGGGTTATGAATAATTTAGAGGTGGAGGGTCTGACATTCAGGATAGATGCCAGGTTATGGAAATGTTGTCGAGTGTTTGATAGTGTGCCCTGATGGGAATGTATAATTATTATTATTTATAATGACAAAATAGTTCCGTTCAGAGTCTAGTATATGAACTCAACAGACTCTTAGCTCTAAGAATGTGTTATTTACCTAATAGATGTTTATCTGTGCTTAGATGAGGGGTCGCACCAAGAAGAGACCACACCACTGCAAGCAGTGTGAGTATTCTGCGTCACGGAAATATCACCTGAAGCTTCACGTCATGACAAAACACACATGTGTGAAGCCATTCCTTTGTGGGCACTGCGGGTATTCAGCGGTAGCGAAGAACAGGCTTGCCAAACACGTGATGGCGAAACATGGGGTCAAGCCGTACAAATGTGAAGTTTGCGACTTTTCTACGGATCGAGAGGTATCGTTAAAGGTTCACACGGCAACTCACACAGGTGAAAAACCGTTCAAATGTGACCTTTGCAATTATTCAACTGCAAAGACGTCTAATTTGAAGCAACATATCGCCACTCACAGTGGTGAGAAACCCTACAAATGTGAAACCTGTGACTTTTCTACCGCACTAAAGGGTTCTTTGGCGCGACATCTGGCAACACACTCTGGTGACAAACCCTACAAATGTGACCTGTGTGATCATACTACATTGCAAAGGTATAATATGTCCCGACACATAGCAACGCACACTAATGATAAACCTTACAAATGTGACATTTGTGACTATTCTACAAGACATAAGTCCTCTTGGAAGAATCACATGGCCACACACGCTGGTATCAAACCTTACAAATGTGAAACTTGTGGATATTCTGCAACAATAATGGCTACTTTGAAGCGACACATAGCCTCTCACACCGGTGAGAAGCCTCACAAATGTAATGTTTGTGATTATGCTACAGCACGAAGATTCGATTTGAAGGGGCACATGGCAACTCACACTGGTGAGAAACCGTACAAATGTGACATTTGCAATCATTCTACATCTCTTAAGACTTCCTTAAGGCTACACATGGCGACACATTCTAGCGAGAGACCGTACATATGTGATGTTTGTGGGTATGCTGCATCTCTGAAGATTACTTTGAGGCAACACAAAGCGACACACAGTGACGAAAAGCCCCACAAATGTGACGTGTGTGATTATGCTACATTTCGGAAGGCTGAGTTGAGGGATCACATGAGAACTCACACTGGTGAGAAACCGTATAAATGTGAAGACTGCGGATTTTCAGCAGCAAAAAAGTCGAACTTGAAACGACATGAAGCTCGGACACACAAAAAACGGTAAAAATGTGAAGCCTCCAACTTGTCTACAGTATAAACATCTACAGGATCGCAAACGGAAGGTGAGGCTGATTAAATTCAGTCTAATAAAAGTGAGACATTGTTCAGTGTTATTCTTATAAATCATACTTAAAACCAGGGCTTTTACCTGGGATTTATACTTACAGGCGACCAAGAGTTGGCGGTGGAAACCAGACTTCCCCTGTGGGCTCTGGATTAAGAATTACCTGGTAGCTTTGCATGTCAATTTTCATGATGTAGCAGTGTCTGGTGTGAGGAAAAAACAACAGTGGCAGTGTGTGTGTGTGTGAGTGTGTTTGTGTGTGTGGGGGGGGACATGTAAAGGTGTATGTAATTATCAGGGAAAGAGGGCGTCCTCTGGCATGGGTGCCCCTGCAAAAGGAGGGCGTAAAATATCTTTGTTTTCTTCGTGTAGGGCGTCCAGAAAACACCCTTAAGCCCTACTACATATAGCTACTAGCCAGCTTAACACTTATTAATAGTACTCAAGAAAGGTAAATTATGTTATTGAGATGTTAGTTGTGATGCTGAGAGGTGGAAGCATACAATGGTTAAATGATAAAAATGTAGCTCAGGAGGTGCAATTTTACATTTTGTTGAGTTAGTCTTGGTGTGGGTCTCTTCGTTTTAAAAGTAAATCAATGAGTTTTATATGTGTTTTTAAACAGATGGATCGTTATGGTTTTGATTATGAGACGCTAGTATCCGTATTTTTAAAACCCGCTTGTAACATACATATATATATATATCTATTTCTATTTATTGTGCTGATTTTAAATATTCCTACATTTAACGTACGCTTTGTTTTATTGCTAACAGTCACTCATTGTAATATCACGACATCAATTTAGCCTTCGGGCTACGACCGTAGTGATAAGTATTTGTGTTCTCAATAAAAACCATTACTAAACACAATCTGGTGTGGTGCACACATTATGAAACATAACTCTGGTGGAGGTAGTTCAGAATACTTAGATGAGGCATGAAATGACTAGCCTTTAGAATAAAGATTTCCCTATTAATTATCAAACTGGAGTGTTGTCCATCATTTTAGTATTGCTTATTGAATAATTCTAATGCTAATTACCATAGGTCTTTTCTTTTGCTTTGCCAATAATAAATGTGAATTCAGTATTCATGACTTTTAAGTAAAGTTTTACCATTAGTGTTTAGAGGCTTAGAATATGATATTGATTGTAATGTTGTTCTATCAAATTAAATCTCTGTTTTAGACTTGGTTTTCCAGTCCAACACTAAGTCCTCCTTCTCGGTTCGAAAACATCTACTAGTACTGCATGCTGTCTTTATCAACAGAATATTTTGGGGTGTAAGGCAAATTTCCTTGGGGGTACAGGTTAGGCATGGTTAGCCTGGGTGCCATCCAATTATTACCAGGGCTCATACACTCACTGCCGTGGAAAAATCTAGCCTGGGTGCCATCTGATTACTACAGGAGCGTTTACACTTGTTGCCTTGAAAAAAAGTGTAGGGGCCCCGGTAGTACATGTAATTGGATGGCAATCAGACAAAGACATGGTGCCAAAGACCAGTCCTGGCCTGTGTGGCCATGGGCCCTGGAAACAGTCTAGATTCCAGGTATTGAAGAGTCGTTTTGGTGTTTTATTAAATCTAGCTCCTAACAACAACTTGTTGAACAAGTTATCATACTTAAGTTACCTGCAAATAACTCATTCATGCAAGAAATACACAAGAAGTAAACCTTCCACAACTTTTTAATTCCTTGGCACAAGATAACCAACACTGAACTGACAAAGTTTAACATTGCACATATATATAGACATTATGTAGTAGCAGTAGCATCTTGTTTTACTGGCACTGACAGTACATACTTTACAGCATATATGAAATAACATTGAGTCAACTTTCAACTCATGTCAAAAGTTAGAATATCTCAAATTGAAAGTGTCTACTTAATTGTGAGTCATTTCACAGTTTGAGTTTCACACTCACAAACACCTTTGGCCATTCTTGTGCATGGGATATTATTTGTTATCTCCAATTGCATGCAAATTCTGTACAATTATTCACACATTTATTAAAAAAACATTACTAGTGATTAAAATCATATGAAATTTAGCAAATCGCTAATAACTATGCTTTGCTGCAATCATTAAAAAATATGTTGTTACAAATTCTTCTATTTGACAAAATCAAAATCATACTGGCCTAGAAATGCGACAAGAGCTTATAATCAATTCCTGATACGATTATATTGCATTTATACACAGTGGCACTTTGGAAGTAACAAGGCAGTGCAGGTACACAAAATACAATTAAAGCAAGGCCCTGGAAATTTATAAACAAAACAGCAGACAAAGATTATTACATGTGAAGATACCGTAATCTCCAAGCAGATGTGGGGTTCAGCGTAGTCTTTTATGCAATTGTTTTAGGTAATTTGTAGTTGTCTTTTTATTCACTCACGTGTTGCAAAGAAATTAAAAACAAAGACAACTAGAAATATAGAATGTGCCTCAAAAAGATGACTGTGTAAAACACGGAACTGAACCATACATCTGCTTGGAGCAGGTAAATAAATACATGTATGTGTGCTGGCCTATGATTGAAATCTACCTATGAGCTATGTCATATAAGATGCTTCTGTTCTAATAAAGTTATGTTTACTGAATACTTGAGCAGATAGTATTAGCTTTGCTCATTGGTTAGATTCACACCCAAGCAACCAATCACAACCAATATTACAAAGTATCAATATCATAATGACACCCTGCTTGATTGCTGAATTACCCATGATGCTTTAGATTATTTCCCAGCATCCCCTTGGTGACTACAAATTTCACAAGTTTACAAAATCCAATGTACATACATTAGCATAATTTTTAACCAAATATGGGAACAACAGTTTAAAACAGCTGCCATTATCTTGTTTGACAGGACAAAAAATGTATGGGGACTTTCCAACACATCAGTTTTCTTGGACGGTACAAAAGTTTTTGTTACTTTTTAATTTACAACAATGGCTTGATCAATAGCTCCTTAGAAGTATGGCTTTAATTTCCTACAGTAAAAATAACCCACCGTTGTGAGGCAAAGATTTGGACACCTCGGCATTTCTGCAAGGACAATGTAGGATTAATAGCCTTAGGTTGGGCATGATGACTGGATAAATTATACGGCTCTAACAAGTGCTGTAAGTTTTAAGTAAGTTATAGGCTCTCTCCATTGTCCCCCTCCCCATTGTATTAAGCTCCAAGATTGCAATATACAACTCACATAAAACTTTCTCTTAGCACCTGGCCATAAAGTGTACCTTTGTTCACATCAACTTGACTTTATACAGTTGTAGTCAACGTTTACAGCAGTTTTGTAACAGGCTTTATGCCTTGTGCTAATTTTGGTGGCTAGTTTTAAGACCCAGATAATAAATTCTGTTATTTTGTGGTAGTTTTATGACAAGGGCTCATAGCTGCAGTGATAACTCAATTTGTGAAAAATCAAACGGGTGCATAGTGTTATAATCCATCAAAAGGAGCTTAAACGTTTTTTTAAAGAGAAGATATAGATTATTTATAACACAAATGCCATTGAAAGATAAAATTTTTAAAGTAAATCAAGTGGACACAGCATTTCAATGACAGTGGTCTCTTTCTACAAAGATTTCTTGACAACTTTGCACTTCAGAATGGGAGGGGGGCGGCGATTAGAGAGAGAAGACTTTTATACCTATTTCACATATTGGGTGCAGAATGATGGGAAATCTTTTTTTGAAACTTTCTTTATACACTTATAAAATTGTGTGTTTGATGCTAAGTATTTGTTATAATTGCAGAATATATTTTGCATAATTCTATGCAATCTAATTGCTAGGCTAACTTCCATGAGAGGGTATCCATATATGTATATATAAGGGACCCTGTAGTCATTTTAATGACAACACTAATATCATATTTCACTTCAATGGCAAGGCATAGTAGTGCTTTTTTTACTGTTCTATTAATAACGTTAACTTGTAAGTTAGTGAATAGGTTAAGGAAACAAGTCATAACAAGCTCCATACTTATAAGAGTTATCAATTAACTCATCAAATACTAACAACAAAGAAATGACTTCTTAACATGAACATGGCAATAGTAAAAATCTTACTTCAAAACGTGTCTATGTCACAATGACTCTTCCTAAAAGAAGAAACAATTGGAACTCTATTCAACATCTAAAAATGTACTACGCTGTAGTTGTCGGAAACTTTTTTTTTCTATTTACGATACGGCAAGAATAAATTATTACCCCTTTCTAAGTTGGATAAACAATGTTTGTAAGTATTAAAACCTTTTGTACCCAACAGATGTATAATATATAATACTGACATCTTTAGGTTGAACACACAAAAATCGAAACATCATTTTGGATACTGTCATGAAAACAAGCAGGTAACAGCAGCATACCAGTAGTTGCTGCAGTACTGGTTAAAACTGCAAGATGGCACCAAATAGCAGCTTGGGCCATTTCAGAGGTTGAAAGCGACTAATGATATTTAGGTTATGGCCCATCCAATGAAGCAAGCATTGGCACCAACTGCATGAAGATCAAAACGTTTTTGTTACCGCAGTCTGTAATAAGATCATGCTAAGTACATACAAAAGTACAATTCACATTTTTCTGAGCAGCAATTGTTGATGAATATGTAACAAGTACAAATGAATGAATTTAAATTTCTATAGCCTACCAATCTGGTATGCATAAAGCTCCAAGGTGTTCATGTAAGCTACCAAAATAGTTTCACTGAAAAACACATTGTTCAACTTGGAACAGAAAAAGCTCTAAGTTGTCTATCCAAGGTACCTACATTTTGTAAAATTATACATTTGTAGTCAACTGGAAAACAGATTCTGAAGGAAAACATAGTTCAAGTTGCAACAAAAAGCTCTATGTTGTCCATCCAAGCTACCCAAATAAGTGCCACTGAAAAACATGGGGAAAATGTAGATCAACTTACTACCTGAAGCGAAGTTAATTTTGATAAAATAATTATTTGTTTGTGTATTTTTGCAACAGAACTAGATAACTAACTTATAAATACAATGGAGAAAATAAATATTTGGCATTTTGTGTAAAACATAACTCTTACATAACATAAAACACGGCACCTACTTTTCTTATCATTATAAAGTAACAGTTTAGCAAAATTCTTGCTGAAATTTGGCAGCGGACTTTGGAAAAAAAACTACATTTATAGAAAACATTGACTTTGCATTTTGAAACACTAACATCTCTTACAATAGCTGCACAGTACTTGCAACAAACACCAATTCATTTACATGATGTACATGTAGTATCAAATATTTTTGTAAAAATGTGTTATCATATTGCCGAATATAGTAGAACAAGAGTTATTTGAATGTTATGTAAATATTGGAAACCATTTGACCTGAAAAAGGTTTTGTTTTTGTTGTTTTTCCATCCAACGTTGTACTTTGGTCCCAAGCACTTCAAACAACAGTTGTTTTACCATTTTGTGAGATCTTCCTTGAAAATCTGCTTGGGGAGGGGAGCGGATTTCAGTATCATTAATAATTTGTTCAATTAACCTTTTCCCTACTGCCTAACCCTGTATTCTGTACAACATTGGTGCCAAAATGGCTCCCTTAGCTGGCTGGAGGTTATGTCCAAAGAGGGCCCATTATCTTGAGCATTAACTGTTTTTAAACCTGATCTCAAGATTTTTTTCTAAAATCTACCATGCTCCTTCCCCATGTACTTTCTTAAAACATAACCTATGGCAAAGCAAGACCCTTAACGTCACCGTTTGGGAACTTTCTTCAACGCAACAACTACAGCAACAATTCAACTACAAATCTAGAACCACAATACGCTTCTCTGGTACTACAAATCAATTGCACAAGTCATTTTAAGCACAACTTCTTTTTCGTATACAATACAGTATTCATACCAAACACCACTCTACATCTACACTACTGGGTTGCACTGCGACAGTACAATTTATAATACTGGGTACTGGTAACTGTTTCCACAACTTCTTTTTGTTCATAATACATTGACAACTCTGCTCACAAAACAGTTGGACAATGTTTGAAATTGCATTTATTTATTGCTGACACACTTAATATACTGAACTTGGAATGCACACTCTTTTGATACTTCAAGTCTTTTTTAAAAACTCAGTTTAAAGAGTTTTAAGGATTCCATTCTTAAAAAAGCATGTTGTTTACATCTGATCTAAACCTTGGCTTGCCAATGCTTGTTTGAGTCATAAACTAGTATTCATTTTGGTACACTTGGTACATACAGTCAAACCTGTACTTAGTGAACACCTCTGTATAAGGACCACCTCTGTATAAGGACCACCTGGCCATTTGACTGCTTTTCAATAGACCCTTAGATTATTTTTTCATTGACCCAACCAACTCTTGTTTATAGCTTCTATTTTCTTCAAATCCTTTCAATGGTGACTAATGACAGGTTTGATACTGTGACATACCATAGTCACAACCATTCCAAACATACATCCGTACATGTATCTGTCATGTATGACCAATGAACAATGTAAACCAAGGTAAAGAATAGCCACACTCACTTCCAGCCAGTTCTTCTTTTGTACACGTACAGGACTCGAAATTCTTCTTCTCAGAAAGTTTACTTCAAAATTGGAAAAACTTTCGCAATTGGCAAACAAAACAGCCGGTTTCTGTCTGCTACGGCGTTTGCATGCCATTGACTCACAATTTTTCACCCTGTAACATTGCACATTGTCTACCTGCAATTGAGAATTTTTTTTTCAAATTGCAAGGGCGTATTTCGAGTCCTAACTTATCAATATCAATATCAAGGGTGGTATACCCGTACCAGTGAATAAGGGATCATATCTGAATGATTCCCCCCGAGAAGTTCACTGATGGGTGCATGCACACTAACTCTGATGGTGCTGCACCTCAAACTACATATTGTTTATCTCCAAGAAGATGTACGGTCAGGCTCAGTGTTTTACACATGTTTATGAAGCTTTTTATACGTCTTTCCAAAGGGCCATGTTTTCCCCTCTTTGCCTCCCCAAGAAGATCACATAAAAGCCTCAAAAGCATGCGTTAAAAACTGAACCATACTCTACATACATCTGCATGGAGATAATAAGTTGTTACCATGACAACGGAAGACTGGATGTTATCGCGAGGCTTGGCACTTGTCCGTCTGAAGGCGCAGCGCCCCCTTCTCGTGTAGGCTCTTGAAGACTTGGAACTCGATCGGCATGTCATGACCACCGTACATCGTTGCGAATGGCCGCGGATCGTAATAGTGGTACTTAATATTGCGACCATACCTAAAACATAAGATTGAAGAAAAGATTGTATTCACACATGTCAGTTTAATTACTATCATTTGAAAATCATAATAATAATTCAAGAGTTTCCATCCCAAGTTCTGAAAGAAATTTTGAGTCAGTTGTTTCTGTATTTGGTATGTCATGTAGGAAATACAACATTTAAAGATTTTTGCAAAAGAAATTGTTAAGAAAATTATCATCAAAAAATGCAGGAGACATTGGTACATAATATTATAAGCTACCCAGTGGAATTTCAGGTTATGATATTGCAATGAGCTGAAGGTAGTACCTAAAAAAAATAGCCTCAGAAATAACTAGGACTTCAAACTAAAACAACTTCACACAGTTCAGCTGCAGAACAACCCGTTATCATATCCATGGCTTTAAGACCACATGATATGAATTATGAGTTACATAATGGAATACATAAGAAATATAAACAGAGAGCTCACCTGTCAATATCAAATGGATACATGCCATAGAGGTGCACCTCATCACATAGAGTGGCAGCAAAGGTGTACATCCACATTCCAGAGGACGGGCGGGCAACCCTGTACTCTGTAGACTTCCAATACCTGGAAAGCAGCAACAAGCAGCACTTCTACAATGTATCTGAACAAATCGTATAAGGTAGTCAGTTAGCAAATATAAGGATGATATCCCTTTTATAGTTTCCAAATGTTGTGTCGGAAACCATGATGAATTCTGTTGCTCTATATTTGTAACTGCATGACAACAACCCTGGCTTAAAACAGTGGATGAAACTCGGACCAAAGCAATTTAGAATAAATCAGTCTTGGGGTCAATGGTGGTTGCATAAATGCACTGACTCAGGTTAAAAGTTAAAGTATCCCAGACGTCTTGATAATATGCATAGGGGTGGCACCCATCTCCATTTCTGTAGCCATTAGGTCGCAAATTTGTGAAAGTCACTACAGCAGGGGGTTAGTCCACTGGTAGTGGTGTGTGTTTAACTTCCATACTCATTCCCAAAAGCGGCACATGAGTGCTAAGCAGAGAAAGCAGGTTGTACCATTTTTAGGTCAGGTGCTTTTACGAAATTCATTCACTAGTAAGGCAAGAGATTAACAACAAAACATTGTGTGTGTACAGGTGTTACGCACAACATTCCATTTCCTGGTAGAATATCTGCACTTGTGCCTGTCACTAAGCCCTAGGAAACAGGTGCAGACTTGGAGCACAGGAAACAAGGATTTACAGAGTTGTACTGAAGTGTCTGCTATTAGAAAGTACTACGAAGTTCCCCCCCCTAGGAAACAGGTGCAGACTTGGAGGACAGGAAACAAGGATTTACAGTGTATGCTGCAGAATTAGAAATCCCTACGAAGTTTGCCCCATAAAGAGTCACTACTGATTGAGGCTTTACAGTCGGAGACGTTTTATTAAGTCTGCGTGCAGAACTGAGACGCCGTCTTTACCCCAGCCAGTACTTAAGCCCAGGCACTAATTACGGAGTTGAGTAAGACACGAAAGTGAAAGGAAATGAACAAGCAGTGTCTCGACACAAGGAAGTAATCAAGGAACTATTGATTCGGCATCTTGACCTTTTGACCTTGATGAAGTAAGCATAGAGAAATCAAGGAGAAGATAAGAGGGTGTGAGAAACGAGACGTCAAGGCCTGAGGCGGATAATGAGATTGGATTGTGGCATTTCGCTGTGGTTTAAGGGGGATGTTTTCCGATCGATGGATGGGCGCAGTAAAGTTGACCCTTTACTAATATAATGTCTGGCATTTGCAGTTCGTGGAGTCAACGTTAATGAACATCCAAAATCAATCCGGTTCGGGGAAAACTCCATCTTTGACATCCTCCCTTCAATCATCTACATTACAGAAAACACTTATATAAGTCACGGTGGTCAATCAAAAATTTTGGTGCGTTCAATTTTTGTGTTGGCAATTTACACTGTTCAACCTTGATTCATAAGTCAACAGGTTGTTACGTGCCTTTCTCAAGGGCACAACAGTGGGACCTGCTAGGGATTCAAACCCAAAACCTTGAGCTTCCAAAATGAAATTTCGCTCTCGTCAGCTTTATCTATTGTACTGGTACATGGAATATGTATATCATTCCAAAAGTCTTGTTTAGAACGTTGGTATCTTGCCAAGGTAGGACCCCAAATAATACTTCTGGCATAACTAAAAAAATCTTGAGCCTGATGCATGCTGACACCAATTTCTTTCGGATGGTTGTTCAGGTCCATCAAAACCATTACTTTCAGAAAACATTCTTTATTCAAACTTTGTAAAAGCGATGCTGTGTGATTTATAGGGCTTAACTATGTCATGGATTCTCACTGTGAATCTTTGTAATTGAGACAGAATTTTCATGTTATATATGTATGTATGTTATAATAACTTATATGCCAGCGTAGCGATTTCAATCTGGCAGAATCACCAAATCTGCCTGCAGAGATCCCAATTGGAGTCTGTAAATTAAAATTAGAGACATGTACACCCTTAAAAGATGGGTAAAAGATGTAGAAACATAGATAATATCAAACAAGCCTAATTAAAAAATGTGTGAAATGGACTTTCTTACCTTCTAATCCACTTCTCCATGTCCGGACTTGGGTATGCCGTGCGCACGCTGATATTGTGTTTTATTATTATGTCGTTTGTCCACTGCACGTGGTATTTTTCCGACTTTGCAACAAAAGAAGGTATAAACAAAATCCCTTTTTCTAAACGACGCAGTCTCTGAATGAAGCGCTCCTTCAGCTTCGGATCCGCAAAATCTTTGTAATACGTAAACAACACGGACGGGTTCATGGTCGTGAAGTTGGACTTCGTGCCTACGTCTCTCTCGTGGCCTTCCAGTTCGGGTAGATTGCACCGGAATACATAGTCATGGGTGTCGATCTCGCGCCCGCATCCGGAGTTCGATAGAATTCCTGAGTTCCCCACCACGGCGCACTTCCGGAAATGTTTGTTCTCCAGGGGTGGCCTGGAGGGCAGCATGTTGTGGAAGTTCCGGGAGACAGTCACAGATGGCTGCCAGAAGAAATGGCTTTTTAGGAACCAGATGCGATCGCCTGGCTTGACCTGCGACTGCAGGAGGGAGATGTTGCCTGTGGGGTCGAAGAACTGCTTCACTTTTTCCCTGCAAACAAAAAAAGTTCAGAATTTCATATAAAAGTTCATCTGTAATGCTGATTGCCATTGTAGAGATTTTATACGCTATATCCGTACACAAGGTAAAGCACTGGCCAACAACATTTTGATCAGTCCTCTGATCATGATCCCTCTCAAGTTGAAATTTGACTTGAACTGAATAGTGACTTCAACAACGCCAGTCAAAGGTATCGGCAGTCTGTATCGGCCCTCGTCTCGGTTGAGCTTTGGGTCATTCCAACTTGAGAAGGATCAGAGGACTGATCGAAGGCTTGCTGGTAAGCTCTTCACTTTGTGTAAACAGAAATAGCACATGAAATTTCTTAAAAGTTCAAAATTTTTAAATTTCATTGCATTTTCATACTCAGTAAGACATAAGAGACGGTGGAACATACGAACAAAATTATTGTATTCTCTTGTGTTGGATTGTAGTTTTATCATCCTCATCATTAATTATATAGCTGTCAGATCCTTAGTTTCAATCTGTTTTCTTACTTTCCTTTTATTCATGAATTTATGTATTGTTTGTATGTTGCACCGTCTCTTAAAGCAAGAAACATTGAGAATTTATTTTGAATGAATGTTATAGGTACTGTATCAGATTTCTATTCAGTATGGTGGAGGTCTCATAATCCATTGTCCCATGCAATTTGAACACCTATTAAACGTCCCTGTATAAATTCTAGATGTCAGATTGGGAACTCCAGACTGCATAAATGTGTGGCATTTTACAAGATTAATTCATTCCAATGCCAAACACATACACTTGGAGCCACTAACTGGAAGCCTGCCCATTTGCAGTGATATCACCATAGATCTAACCGCCAGAATGAATGAAATCCTAGCTGTAATGACAGTTATTTTTGACGAGCCATGCACTTGACTACTAGTAATTATGACAAATTTCCACGGGATTTAGGAATCCGCTTCTAGCAGTTGAAGGCAAAATCAGTCATAGAGCTATATAAGGTCTGAGACTCTTTTATCAGGGTCATACATTTCATCAGTGAACAGTGCCTGCCGCTCTGAAGACAACTACTTTTTCATGGATGCTGACTGAAATGTCTGTTGGAGACCTGTTTTAAGTTGTATCTGTTCCGTAATACATTTTGTAACCAACATTAAGGTTTATCAGCCAGGTTACATATATCTGTCACTTTTGAGTGTTTAATCGATGTCTAGTGAAGCATCCCCCAGGTATGCACAGTTTAGATATACAGTTATACATTTTACTGGGGGATGTTGCATTTGAGATCTCTTAAGACACATTCTTGCCGGGTTGCAGATACATCTGACTGGTTGGAATAAGCCGGTTCACGATTCAAACTGCGCATGCACAGAAATATGCATTGTGGGTAATATGTCATAGGTTAAGACCCTTGACTTGTTAACAGTTCTTGTCTAGACCATGCTAATTTGATACATATCCACACATGCATGTTTTGTTTTTGTCTCAGTGCCTTCAACTTAGAAATTTTACAAACAATGCATGTTGTTGTGCATGTTAGTAGATGTTAATACAACAATATAGAATGGTATGGAAATGTGTCCCTTACTGTATGTCTTTGACAACAGTATCGTTTCTCGTCCAGCTCCTGGTGTCAGTCAGTGCACTGCAGTTGTTCTTCTTAGCTCCACTCTGTAATCTGCAATAATCAACCACACGTTAACATTCATTTATTGAAAAAGTAGGAGTGACTTATACTACTTGTTTGAAAATATGCTGACATTCATTTCAGGTTTATAAACAGTGTTCAGCACCAAGGGCAGGTATGTTATCCAGTGCATAAGTATTGTTCAGCACCAGGGACAGGTATGTTCACTTGTGTTTAAACAGTGTTCAGCACTAGGGATAGGCATGTTCACCTGTACGTGGATGGTGTTCAGCACCAAGGACAGGCATGTTCACCTGTACGTGGATGGTGTTCAGCACCAAGGACAGGTATGTTCACCTGTATGTGGATGGTGTTCAGCACCAAGGACAGGCATGTTCACCTGTATGTGGATGGTGTTCAGCACCAAGGACAGGCATGTTCACCTGTATGTGGATGGTGTTCAGCACCAAGGACAGGCATGTTCACCTGTATGTGGATGGTGTTCAGCACCAAGGACAGGTATGTTCACTTGTGTTTAAACAGTGTTCAGCACCAGGGACAGACATGTTTACCTGTATGTGGATGGTGTTCAGCACCAAGGACAGGCATGTTCACCTGTATGTGGATGGTGTTCAGCACCAAGGACAGGTATGTTCACTTGTGTTTAAACAGTGTTCAGCACCAGGGACAGACATGTTTACCTGTATGTGGATGGTGTTCAGCACCAAGGACAGGCATGTTCACCTGTATGTGGATGGTGTTCAGCATCAAGGACAGGCATGTTCACCTGTGTGTGGATGGTGTTCAGCACCAAGCATAGGCAGGTTCACCTGTATGTGGATGGTGTTCAACACCAAGGACAGGCATGTTCACTTGTGTTTGGATAGTGTTCAGCACGAAGGACAGGTATGATAACCTGTGTGTGGATAGTATTCATCACCAGGGACAGGTATGTTCATCTGTGTTTGGATGGTGTTTAGCCCCAAGGACAGGCATATTAACTAGTGTTTGGGTAGTGTTCAACACCAAGGACAGGCATGTTAACTAGTGTTTGGGTAGTGTTCAACACCAAGGACAGGCATGTTCACCAGTGTTGGGGTAGTATTCAACACCAAGTAACAGGCATGTTCACCTTTGTTTGGATAGTGTTCAGTAGCTTCTGTGAAATTTCTTTCTTGCTGTCCATTTTATCTCTTAACTTTTTCATACAACCATTTTGTTCTGCTTTCTTTGCTTTCTCTAATGATACTATATCTTTCATGATTAAAAAAAATGATTTTCTTCCAGTGTAAGCCTTGGATCATGAAAGGACATATGTGTGTTGCAGTTGTTGAAAATGTTTGACCATCAAAATAAGCTAAGGGATGCCAATACCATGATCTTTAAAAGGATGTCCTTTTATCTGTCGCTGATTGCAATCTGTTTGAATTGTATGGAATCCTGAGAGACACAACTGCTGACTTAGCAACAGTAAATACTTTCTGCCATGTTTCCATGGCAATTCTGTTCTCATGACAGCTGTTTTTCTCAACCAACAATGTAGTCAATTAGCAGTAATACGGTATTGGAAGGCGGAGCCCATCACTCTCCTTTCACTGCCTTTTACCCCCCCAACCAAAGCCATGTCCATGGAACACAAGTAGAAGCCTGTGAGATACCACTAAGTATAGACTGGGCCGCTACACCCGTGTCAAACATTATCATGGCCCAGGTGTGACATGAATCATATTATAGTTTATACAGACCAATATCTATGCATGAAAAAAATGGCAATGGCTAGATCGGGCAAGCACAGGTTGTTGACATGCACTGCCCCGATCAGCACTTCCACCGACCCAGGACCATTAGGCCATTGAACCTGTCGAATCCTCTAAAATTCAGGCAGAGAGCTCCACTCACATGCCCTCTTATCGATTTGTAATAACAAGACCTACAGGCTGCAAAGATGGTAAAATGCATGGTCAGCAGTGTTGAAAAGGGGCTGATGCGTTTGCTCCCTTGCCAATATCCTAAATTACTGAGTAGTTCTTCTGTGCTCCAGTCTTGTGCATTCTAAGATGAACCAAGAGCTTTCGAATGCACTTTCCAGGTCTCTATATTTGTTTTGTTTATTGCTTTGGCTCGGTAAATGGCCTTTACAGCCAGGGCTGCCAAACTAGCTAGTCAGGCTATTAGTATTACAAAGGAGTAGCCCTGCTAAGCATTATATCAAGCCCTCCAGATAAGACAGTACAGAACATGAGATTTGGGGATTTGAGCATGGACCAATCTCATGGCATAAGTAAGATTATCTACATCCATGCTGGTATCTGCTATAATGAAAAGGTTGACAAGTTGACAGGAAGACCTTTACTCGACAGCAGCCAATGTGGTCAACACTGCCTAGCCAAACGTGAAAGTGGAGTAAGGAGGTGGTCCACAAAAGGTCAATGGAGAAGGAGATGAACAGAAGAGAGAGTGCAAAGCAGACAGAATCATTTACCAAAATCAAGATGCAGGGGTTTGTCTAATTATAAAGAGGCGCTGTGCTCCCATGTTCTAACCATGCGCCCCCTTGCCCTGGGAGCAGATCCTCTGACAAGCCTAAAATTCTGATCAACCAGGGTACTACTACTAGGTCACATGTGGCCACAGTCTTCAACTTTTACCTGTCTGACACTATGTGTACTAATATATCCCCTCAGGAAGCCTTAGAATGCCCCCATTTTAGCTAGCCTGAGTACCAACCTCCGTAGTGACCGCTGGCTCAAAAGAATTCGCTTGCTATCCATGTAACTAATAAGTGGCTTCTAAGGGAAAAGACATAATTTTTTTTCGTCCAATGTAATGCATGATTAAAATTGTCAATATTTTCAAAACCATATCTAAAGGGAAGCAATAAACCAATCAAGAAATTCAAAAGTTCATAATTATAGTACTGCTTTTTGAATACAGTCTTTATTATCTTGTGATTTATTTAGATCCAACTTCAAGTTTAAAACATCAATTTTCGAGTTCCTTCAATTTTGCAAGCATCACTCTTAGGAACAACACATTAGAACAACGAAAGTTCTGCTGCAGTACCAAGAAAAGCTGCCAGGGGAGCTAATATCTACATGCAATTATTTCTTAAATAGGTCAAGACCTTAACACAAATCAAACTTCATAAAAATCCATCCATAGCTTCTTGAGTTATATTGTTCAACTATGAATAAATGCTATCAAAAACATAACCCGTCATGGTGAAGTTAATTGCGTAGCTTTTATAATTACTTGAAAATCATTTCAAACAGGCCAATGCAAATAAAGGATGGGATGTCAAAATAAACATCAGGCAAACCACTGGCATTCAGCTTTTGGCATTTGAGATGATATTATACACGTTACATATTAAAGATGATTCTCTAGAGAAGGCTAGTATGCTTGGGAGATGGAACGTGTGAAATTATTAATACTCCCTGACACCAACCCACTGCAGTTATGTTCATACATGATGAAATGCAAAATTTAGCACGTATCTTAGAATGCAAAAGAAGCTGAATGCTGTGATAACTTATCACATGCTTGAAGCAATTTTCGATGCACATAACCAACAGATATCACAGTCATCCATATCTCAGAGATTTGATGGCTTGTCTGTTATGCTCTGATTCCAGAACTACCAATATTGAATGTTATATTTATCTGCAGTCACAGTCTGATTAAGTATTCATCTTTAGTTTTCCTAATATTGCTGTTAGTAATCATCATCACTCAATCATCCTGTTAATCTGATCCATAAAATTCAGCATCTGTTAGTAGTAATATCAAAAGAAATTTGACGGATAGATTAAAACTTATCAGAATTCTACTTTATATGCACTGTATCATCATAACAGATGGTTGCATGGCTTCTATCTATCCATCAATATTACAATATTTGCTTTCTATATTCAATTTGTTATTACTTAGAATAGATGCATTTTGTAATATACATGTAACACAACAGTAAAAACTGGTGGTGCATGTAGCATAATTTCTGCAACCTTTTAATAAACATCTCTGCCAGATCCTAACATATCATGCCCCAGATAAATGCAATCAATCTTATCTTATGGATTGAGAAAAAACGACTGGTTCTGAGGGGAGAATGGATCCTCATGAAGCAGGCAGGAGTGGAACAACTCCAGGGAGTAAATGGCGTCTGATACATGATTCATCACGATCAGGGTAACTTTAATATTCCCAAACCAAGTTTGCTAGCCTCCGGTATCCATCCATCCTATTCTAGCTCCAGTATGTTCTTTAAGGAGTGATTGCTTCTCTGTAGAATAGTCCTGATGTGGCAAATTGTATTATCGGCTTGCCAACTCCTCTATTTAGCTGATTTCTACTCTTTCCAGCCAGGTCTGGAGCCTGGTAGAGGCTAGTCCTCGGCCCCCAATGAAAAGTTTGGTCCTTACGTCCTGCATTTTTTTAGCCTGGATGCCAGACCCCCAATCTCTAAAACATCTATTATTGTGTGCCCCACATGATAAATATTATAGAGATTGGGGCTCTGGCATCCAGGCAAGCATTTTCCTGGAATCAAAAAAACTTCTCAGAAGCAGTGTAATGGAGATCAAACTTCTGATTGCTAGATCGAACCCCGCTGCCATGCCACTTCAAGAGCTGTGTGACTCTGTGCCAACCAGTCTCTCTTGTCTATATTTTTGGTCAATATCTAGTAATTATAAATAAATGAACATTGTTTCTCTGTTAAAGGGTGCCAGACTGTTAGTCAAAGTTAGTGATCACAGGAGCAAACCAGGGCTAGAAAAGGGTGAATAGTGACAGCTACACCATCAGTACCCAAGCTGTGCCATTGTTAAGTTTTAAATGCTCCTAATAAGTGTCCCATCCCACGCATCCAAGCAATCTGATGTTAGAATCAACAGAACAAAGTAACATGTGGCTGTACGCCAAAGATGTTCAGCCAATTTCTTAGATAACAGAAACAAGATCTAATCTTTTTGCTTATAATGTACAGTTAACTTTTAAGAGGTTGTAGACAAAAGTCAACTGATTGTTCTCTCCATTTCCAAAACAAATTGAATCATTGGCACCCCATATCCGGTTGGTTTGAAGTCAAATTATCTGCTTTCTTATTTGAAGTATGATTTTTGAAAATGGCTATCTATTTTACAAATCCAAGAAATTTTTATAGTACAAACATTTGCTGTTGATCCTATCTTTATGTTGATATTCCATTTCAGCATTAAATCTTCATGTCTGAAAACCAGCAAATAAAATTGGTGCGTCTTTAGTCTCTTTACAATGGTGTACTAGTAAAGAAATAACAGGATGGGGGGGGTGTTCTGGAAACCACTGCACATTTGGAAGAGTATCGGTTACCAGAAGAAATTGCTTAATGTTAAAAAGAGGCCAATAGGTCATGCCAGGAAAAAAACCTTTTGTAAGTTGGTGAACGGAATCTAAATGGAGATCTTGACGGATCCCTTAACCTGGTTTTCCATCCCTGACAAGGCAAAGATGGACGTGCTCACTGTTAGATGGCTATCTCGGTCAGTGGTTTGACTTGTTGAGAGCTTTTCCCTGAGAGAACCATTGGTTAGTCATTACTGATGCATTTCATGTGGGAACGTGACTTGAAACTTGAAAGTCTGGCTGTTTTTTCCCCTGCTTACTACAATCAGAGCTACAATGTAGTACATTTTAACTATGATCTAGAGTTTGTCAAAAAGTATACGAAGAGGACCCCTTAATGAACACTTGTGGTGATACACACAACACTTACAACTGTGTCTTAGTGTTTCTTATTTTCTATGACTTACTAAGAAATCACATGTTAATGTTAAAGGTGATAATTTTCAAAAAGAAAGATTTCTCTGAATGTCTAAGACTTTATAAGCATGGCATTGTTTTATTTCATCAGAGAAAAAAGCAGCATAATTTTTAATCTGATTTAAATTGTGTACTACAAGGGGCATTACTGCAGCATCATGACACTGAAAATATGGCATTTGTCCATCGTTTTGGAATAGATGGAGAGGGAAACATCCAACGTTTGCTGGCAAATGCTGGTCCATTTATTTTACAAACTGCCTCATGAAAACAGAATGGTTTGCAGGTGTTTTCACAGCGCATTTAACGCTGGCCTTTTGCAAACTGCCTTGCCAGCGATTGCATGTCACAACACATTTCGGGTGCCATTTGCTAAAGTGCCACTACATGCGCATGGCATTTGCGTCACACAAAATGCCTTTCCAGACACTTAGGCCAAAATTGCAGTCCCAGCACCTATATGGGACATACTGGTGTGTCATCGCCGCTGAAATTCAATCTGAAATTACTGGATGTTTTTGCTGTGAATGTGTTGCCATGGCAATAACATACCTGCCCATAAAAACTAGCAGACAATTTGGCCAAGGCATTACCATTTGTGGTGCGGGAATTGTAAAAATGTATCTTAATCAGTTTTCTGAATTCTAGTACACTGTAAATGTGTTTGCGGTGGTTTATTGTTCGCAGTTTTCGCTGTAGCCTCTTCACTGTGAATTTAAACCCACCAGGAAAATGCTTGTCTTCTGCCCGCCAACCACTTTGTTTCATCCAAAAACCACCGCAAACACTCCGTTTTCTCCCTATACTGTGGAATTAAATCACCAATTACACAATAACAGTAACTGTGCCATTTGGCATATAATACTACAGCTTTGAAGGTGTGCAGCGTAGCTGGTTATATCGCACTGAATGATACGCACCTTAGGCCACACCAATTTAATTTCTTGGTTAACAGATTTTTTTTAATTCAAGCACCTTAGGACATCATTAAAACAGAAGGCTGGGGTGAAAACTTGCACCTGACCCTGTTCACTCCCTGACGTGTGCACCAAAGTACAAACTTATCTCTGCGATTCTGTTTTCATGTTGATTTTCCAATCTAGCATTTTTTTTAAAAATCTGTTAACCAAGAAATTAAATTGGTGTGGCTCTAAGTCCATTCAGATGTGTTAATTAAACTTATACTCACTAGTTTGAAGCTATGAGAAGCTTTCAGGCGGTATCCGTCATCTTTCTTCATGATCAGCTCATGAGGAGGTAATTTTGCAGTTTGAAGCTTTCTAACGAAGAGTCTCCTACCAAAATTGATGACAAAAGTTTCCATTCTGTGATAGTTCACATCTAGAAAACTAACTATTAGACATCCGGAAATAATTTCAGCACGTTGGAAGAGCATATAGGAAATGTCAGCAGGTAAGAAGTCACTGGCTGTGTATAAAGAAAACTCTAATATCTTAAGCTATTTATACATGTTAATTCTGGGTTGACAAGACTTTTATCTATATACTTGTCATGTCTCTTTCTTCTCTTTGGAGCTAACTTTAAGTTTAACCTTCTCCCTGCTGCCTAACTCTGTAACCAATAGGGATTTGGATGCCAAACGGCTACTTCAGTGTGCTAAAGGTTACATATTGTACAGACAAAGTGAAACTGAAAACAAAAGTGACAGAAAAAAGACACTGTCTCCAGGACCCGTCCTTCTGTCCCAGGACGGAAATATGCTTCTTGGGACAGAAAAAAATTCAACCCTTTCCGTCCCAAAAATATTCATGAGATTTCATGAGATAAAACTGATGCAAATGTATTTTTTGAGCTTAAAATGACAGATTCAACAATGAAAATTTTAAAAATCAGCTCCCAAACAATGAGTGGCATGGAAAATAATTTAAAGCTGAAGACAGCCCTGTTACAACATGCAGATTAATGGACCCAAATCAGCCAGTTGTCAGAGTGGTTGTCGGTTTTTGCCAATTTAGATTCTTGGAAAGATAATCAGACAGGAATATACAATATAGGAAAGACAAGTTTGAGAAAAATAAAAAATGTCATAACTCTTTCTGAATATTTTTTTCTTGAAATATCTAAATTGTTCAGAACAAGAACAAATCTATGTAATCTGAGGGTAGAAAGTACAGGTAAAATTTACATGTGAAACTTGGCTGAATAAGCAGGGCTTCCAATTAGATACCATCGCTTGAATAATGGTTCTCTAAATATAACATGAAAAGCATCATGGATACTATCTTCAAAGATTTGTTTTCATTACTGCTCATTATAGAATCACAGCCGGTTCTTCACAAAGGGACCAACGACAACATAGCTCTTATTCCCAGTGTACTTTAGAAAGAACTTATCCTAGAAAAATTCTAATGACAGTATTGCTTCTGAATGAATGTCTCTTATGTAACATCTGTGTCATGCAATTATACATGAATGTAGATGCAGTATATGAAATGCAATATTCTACCACTCCTAAATGTGTTATCAGGAAAAATAATCATATCTACCTGCTCCCCAAAGACTTCCTTACAGAATCACAAAGGAATAGAAGGTTCTTCCTGTCAAAGTCTTTTTGTGAAATTTGATTATGCCTATAATAAAATCCCCTGGAAGGCTCAGGTATTGGGATTTGGCCATGATGAGATTTTGTTTGCAACGATTTCAGTAGGAAAACGAATTCTCCCCATGTAGTGATGGTGTAATGTTTCATCATTTTGACAGGCTTGCTATCTCTTCTGATATGGATCAGCATGGAATGTCATGTCCATGGTCATGTAAAGGTGAAGGTAAAGTTAATGATCAAACCTGTCCCTGGAGCTGTTTTCTGTACACATGCACAATCTGGTGCTGGGTTTCTGTACATGTACACAATCAGACCTGTCCCTGGTGCTGATTTCTGTTAACAACACAATCAGACCTGTCCCTGGTGCTGATTTCTGTTAACAACACAATCAGACCTGTCCCTGGTGCTGATTTCTGTACACATACACTATCAGACCTGTCCCTGGTGCTGATTTCTGCTCACACACACAACCAGACCTGTCCCTGGTGCTGATTTCTATATAAAACACAATCAGACCTGTCCCTGGTGCTGATTTCTGTTAACAACACAATCAGACCTGTCCCTGGTGCTGCTTTCTGTACACAAACACAATCAGACCTGTCCCTGGTGCTGATTTCTGTACACATACACAATCAGACCTGTCCCTGGTGCTGATTTCTGTTAACAACACAATCAGACCTGTCCCTGGTGCTGATTTCTGTTAACAACACAATCAGACCTGTCCCTGGTGCTGATTTCTGTTAACAACACAATCAGACCTGTCCCTGGTGCTGATTTCTGTTCACACACACAATCAGACCTGTTCCTGGTGCTGATTTCTGTTAACAACACAATCAGACCTGTCCCTGGTGCTGATTTCTGTTTACAACACAATCAGACCTGTTCCTGGTGCTGATTTCTGTTCACACACACAATCAGACCTGTCCCTGGTGCTGATTTCTGTTAACAACACAATCAGACCTGTCCCTGGTGCTGATTTCTGTTTACAACAAAATCAGACCTGTCCCTGGTGCTGATTTCTGTTCACACACACAATCAGACCTGTCCCTGGTGCTGATTTCTGTTAACAACACAATCAGACCTGTCCCTGGTGCTGATTTCTGTTTACAACAAAATCAGACCTGTCCCTGGTGCTGATTTCTGTACACATACACAATCAGACCTGTCCCTGGTGCTGATTTCTGTTTACAACAAAATCAGACCTGTCCCTGGTGCTGATTTCTGTTTACAACAAAATCAGACCTGTCCCTGGTGCTGATTTCTGTACACATACACAATCAGACCTGTCCCTGGTGCTGATTTCTGTGCACACACACAATTAAACCAGGAAACCGGTGCTGATTACAATGTACAAATACACCATCAAACCTGGTGCTGATTTCCGTACACATTAACAATCAGACCTGTCACTGGTGCTGATTTCTGTACTCACACACAACCATTTCTGTTAACAACACAATCAGACCTGTCCCTGGTGCTGATTTACACACACCATCAAACCTGTCCCTGGTGCTGATTTCTGTACACCTAGATATAGACCTGTCCTTGGTGCTGATTTCTGTACACATACACAGTCAATTTGACATTTACATAGTAGCATCAAGCAAATGGACTACCCAACTAAGTGTGACATAACATGTATGTAACATTAGCTCTTGCCACGATATTTCCATACTCAGTTTTCCCATCCTTATCTATCGCAACCAACTTATACTCAAGTTGCACAGTGCCTTCCCAAAAGTTGATATTACCAGCAAAATGAATTTGTTTAAGCTTGTGACCTAATTTACTCATTAAGCTTCAGAAATCACATTAGTCGAGAGAGGAACTCTCTCACATGATGTTAGCATGCAAAGTGACCCTGCTCTTGCTTTTTCCTGCTTCTAATTGTCCTTCACGTCAATAATGTTTCCAATACATATCAAGGTATACATAATTTCATAAACAAATGGGTAAAAGCAGCAGAAAATTGCAATCATGCAGATTCAGTTGGCCTATCTCAACATCATGTACAGCTCAGCATTATCATGATGACTGAATTGTGACAAAGATTAACTCCTGTAGGAAGCTTTATAGTTTCATTGCATGAGCTGGGGCTCAAATGACATTACTTCTTTTTCTTGCCAGATGCAAGGTAGTATAGTGATATTTCGGTTAGGTTCATTGACTTAGAATCTCAAGATTCTGGGTTTGAATCTCTAGCTGGCCCAAATGTTGCACCTTTGGGAAAGGCACTTATTTACTCACTGGACTCACTCACAGATGAAAATGAGTATCTAGCCTCAGTCATTGATTACAAAATATCTCTTTTTTTCATTTTAAATTACCATTTTTATAGATTCTGAAGGCCTTACCTTTAAATTTTATGTAATTCTAAATACAATATAGTTAACATTCATTGTATATAGTTTACATTAACTGTTGAATATGTGTATTGTTACCATCCCCTGACCTAGCCCTTTGTGATAGCCATTGACCATAGCTAGGTGGGCAGACCTGGCTGTATGTGTCTCAAACAACAGATAGAAATTGTGACAAACATGTGCTGCTAGAGTGTGCAGGTGACATGCTGACCACATACACCGTGAGAATGTAGTCTTAAGAATTAAGTTAGCCAATTTGCACTGCTCACATGTCATTGGTTCAAGTCCAGACTTTCAAGTCCGGACCTGAACCTAAACCTCTGGACTCGAGTCCGAACCTAAACCTAAACTCGGGTTTAGGTACGCACCACTAGACATGCACCCCGAACTTCCAGGAAAAATGGAAATTCCTGTTTTCATGCTGTGAAATAAGATAAAAAGCCTCACCTGTAACACTCTAAGGTCTCTAGTAGCGTGGTGTCGCGTACAAACATCCACTGTCGTTGCACGTGGAACGCCATCATTGAAAACAGGACAAGGAACATCAGCACCAGGAAGCCCATCCTCTTCCTCCCCAGCGAGCCTCGGAAAATCCCCGTCGCGCCGTTGCATGCCATTTTTGTAGGCATCCCTGAAGCCTTGTTTAGTCGCTCAGTGATTAGGTTGACCAGTAGTGACCATGCTGTGAAGAATGGACTGCCGTCGTCTTCCTGAGGTCACTTCATCTGTTTGGGGAAAGATATAATCTTGGTCAGTGGTGTTGAATGGCCCAGTGGCTTGGCTAAGCAGACAAGAGATCGACAGGTCACGTGTTTGATTCCTGGCATTTATGGCTAGACGTTGTGTTCTTGGGAAAGGCACTTTACCGGACTTACTCCTCCCAGGTGTAACTGTAAAATGGATGCCTAATATAGTAACTCCTAGAACTGTTGGAGAGGTAAAAGGCAGTGGAAAGAAACGGTTGGGCTCCGCCTTACAATACAGTGCTCTAGACACAGTAGATAACAACCCACTGCCACTATATATACGGCCTCACGATGCTATGGGACTGTTGTATTTACCTTTTTTTTTTAAATCTTGCTCAGCAGACAACACACTTACTTTACATGTTGTGTCTGCTGTTGAAAGAACAGTACTAACAACTGCATTAACCTGCATGCATGTACATGGTACAAGTCATTCGAACCCCATTTACATAAAATTAGTAGCATCCCGAATTCCCCGGACAAAATTAGCACTCAGATGCAGCTTATCAATAAAAATTACCATTTTACCCCTGGGCCAACATTATAAACCAACAGACCCTGTCGTGATACATATGCTGTTAGCATAACAAAAGCCGCAGCTGAATACATCTGGAAAATGTGTTTCAATGTCATTCACTTCGGCTGACTTCATACATGTGGCTTTTATGATGCTTATACTAAGACAACCTTTCAGATTGAAACTATAAAGAAATAGCAGCTCCCAATGTTCAAAATATTGGAATACAAAAAAGTGAAGACATTGTATGGATGGTTTTATCAGCACCATCTTTGATTTGAGATCCACTTGGGACGGGAAAGTAGTCATAAAAAGTCGCAATAAACATTTGGTTTATTGTTTCTGTCATCATTGATTCACAACTGGCTAACACAACTAAAGGGACTAAAAATGGTCCAAATTCCAAATGTAAAGCATTTCATTCTTGAGAAAAATGCAAAAACGCATAAGATCTAAACGGATATGAATAATTTTACTCATAACCTTTAACGGTCCAATCTTAAATGATATCTCGACATGAAAAACCTATTACCGTGTGAGGACCCTAGATCCCTAAGAGAGGCTTGTCTAAGCCACAGCGGATATGATTTGAAATTCCATCTTCCCAAGCCTCTCAGCACTTATTAACTCTAAGGCCAGGCCAATTTCTTTCTTCGGTTCATGCCATGGACAGCTTTAAGTAGAAATTTAGCAAGAGGTCAGGAATAAAATGGAGGGCTGGGAGAAAAATTCTGACAATATCGTAAATGCATTATTCTTAGTTAAGTTTGCATGGTTTTTATTTCGCGTTAAGGGGAAAATGGAGTGTTCGCCGTGGTTTTAAGTTCGCAGCAGTGCTATAGTACATACTGCAACTGTATTGGGCAAAAATGTTTGCCGTGGTTTAAAGTTGAAACGGTGAAACGGTCGCCGCGAAAGCCACAACAGAAAACCACCGCAAACATTTCTGAATTTACAGTAATTGCGTCTAGTATATCTGAGTTTGAAAGTACAGACTTTTCCTTCTGTTTTCATGTGAATTTTCCAGTTTGGTGCTATTTTATGTATATTTGCAACATAAAACTTCAAGGATGTTTTTACCTGTTACAAATAAGATACATATACCAAATCAGTCAGTAAAGGTGTAACAGGTAGATAACAAAAGATATAAAAGGCATCTTGTCTAATATTGTATTCAGCTTTTCCATGGCCATATTATGGAAATATAAAAATTTTCTGGAAATGTTTCCATGGATTATGATATTATGGTACGTAAATCATTCCAATGCTCAGAATACACCAATTATTGTACCATACAATTTTTACTAAAGAGAAAAGCTTCATAAATCATAAAAACATAAGGTAAACCGGGAATATGTTTATTCCCCTTCATTAATAAAATCTATTTCACAGATGGATACCGGCATGTAATGGAGGATGAATAAATATGCTTACCTCTGCAAAAATCCGGCAAGAAAATAACAGTCTGCTCTAGCTTCCCAAGTCTCTGAAATGTTGGTTTTTCTCTCTATCTATAATTTTGTATAAATGGTAAAGGGACTCTGGAGTAGCTAAAACAGCAGCACTTATCCTAGATGACTGACAAATCAAGCTACTCCACCCAATCAGATCCAGCGCCTTCTACATTTAGGGCATGCATGTTAGCAATTTTCTGTGCCAACGATCGTGAAGCGAACTGTAATAAATCTTAATGACGAGAACACGGCAGGTTGTTGGAACAAAGATCCCCTTCCTTTTTACAACATGTATATCCTCTCAAGAAGATGTCAAGACTGACGTTATTGATAGCAGGCCATGCCGCTGAGGGCCAATAGCTACCAGCCAAAGCGCCAGCAAGGCATGGAAATGGAATAATCTCGAGGAGACAGCAAACCCCACATACACATGTACCTATGACCACATTTATTTTTTATGTTCTGTGGCATTTAGCAAGAGAATGAAATGAAAACATCTAGGGCTGGAAGTAAATCTGACTATATCCAAAAGGCCCAGGACCTCTCACTTGTTTCAAGGTACAGACTTTTCCCTCAAACTCTATTCTAATGTTGATCTTTCAGTACAGCATTATATTTTATTCTTTATAAATCTGTGAGCCAACGAATTAGATATCGCAGTGTTGCTGTTGCAGTTACCAACAAAACCACCAGCAAAGCAGAAAATGTAAGCTCCATGTAGTAAGCTCCATGGGTATACCTAATGCCACACAAATCTAATTTGTCAGTACTTGGACTTTCAAACATAATGATGGAACAGAAATAATAATGAGAAAACACCAGTCTAAGGGAAAAAATTTACCTTGATACACACAGTTACAGTATGTGCACAATGCCAAATTAGCCTCATGCAGGATTTTCTGGCAACAGCCCTAAGTATACTATAAGTCCCTAGTAACATTCCAACCACTCCTACTAGTAGATGTTAGGATTAGGGTTCAAGCTATAGCTAAGGGTTTGGGGGTGTCGGAACATAGGGTAATGTGTAACCTGTTTTTCTCTAAATGCTTTACGAAGTCATTGTCCCACTAAAATGCCCTAAAACCGAGGAAATAAAGTGGCATGGCCCAACCAGAGCGCCAGCAAGGCATGAAGTGTAATAGACTGGAGGAAACAAAGTAAGCCCTGGGCACGCATAGTACAAGGGCCTGGAGTGTGGTTATATATCAGCCTGTCACCGGCAGTTCTGGGAAATAAACTTACAACATCGGAAAGACGTGACAAGGTTTCTTATAAGTCTACGCCTATCGTTCAGACCCTTGTAGCACCTACAGAAGTGGCACATAGGGCAGCAAGTTTACTTGCTATTGCAGTAGCAGGGTATATTTTACAGGTTCTTCTCCTTTAACATGCTCGAGGTACCTCCTCGAACACCAGACAGCCATTTTACATCGCTTCCAAAAGACGGGTGTAGCTCCAAACAAGATGCTCTGCCCTGAGGTTTGAACAGAGGTCTCCAACTCCAAGTTACCAACTAATTGGAACCAGGAGCTCAACTGTGAGGCCACTACCAGTTGAGCTACAGAGACATGAAGTGAAATTGAGACTAAATTCAAAGGGGATGATATTTTTGAATCATAGAAGCAGATACAGCCTCTATGAGACCAACTTTCTTATCTTTTTATCAAAATGAATAAACAACCTGATACAAAATATTTTCACGTAGTCCTTCCAGTTCAGCATCATTCTGCATTTCAAAATCCAGGAACCATCAAATCATATTGCAGTTACTCTCCAAGCAGAGGACGGGTTCCGGCAGTTTTTTTAGGTGTTTTTGTCGAGCTTTCTACTTTTTCATTTTTTTCTCTATCTCTAGCTGTGGGTTTATAGAGACAAAAAAAATGAAAAAGTAGAAAGCTCGACAAAAACGCCGAAAAACTGCCGGAACCCGTCCTCTGCTTGGAGAGTACATTAGCGTGACCTAATAACAATCAATGACTTGAATGAAGTCAATGCTTTTGATGTCCCTTCAGAGTAAAAAAATCAACCCCTTCAAAGAACTGGCAAAACCTGTCCCCCTCAATAATGCTGCCGATCCATTGCAGTATGTCATATACATCAATGGCCCAGCTTGAAACACTTAAGGGTATAAAACACTGTGATGAAGATGTGAGTGATGCGCAGGAGGACATCCTTCCGATATGCAAGTATTTCCTCAGTACCATCATTTCACGTTAATGGAGGGGGTGCTCTGACAGGCCAGATTTGTCTTGCACAACGAACTACAGGCGGCATATGCAAAATGCATGCTTTAAGAGGCGATGTCACGATAAATATTCAGGGCTCAAAACACAAATGTACCATCAGTCCTGCATATGTGGGCAAATGCAAAAACCTAGTGCAGGAAAAATTGAAGTTGTTCAGGTATTTTTGATAGTGACTGTTAGCATACATGTAGATTTATATGTTTAGCAATTTTGCAAATGATAGATTTGGTGATAACATGCAGATGATTGATTTTATGATATTAGAATTGTATGCTTAATTGCTTTGTCTATACTCTTATTAACACTACAGTTAATGATATTTTATCTTTAGTCTTTGATTTAATATGAACAACTACTAAATTTAGCCCATGTGGTGAAGAATATGCAAATAAAGATGTCTTATTCATTCTGATGTCTTTTATGAATGACCTCAAAGCACACTAAGCACTTTGCAACCTTACTGGAGTATAGACCTTTTCACCATATGTTATGTGCTATGCAATACGTAAGATATCACATTCAAGTTTTTCATCACAAAAAAATGGCAACGAAAAGGTAAACATATGAAAACAACATACTAGTAATTGTAAAGGAACATGAACTAACTTGAGAGTACAAAATTGAATGTAGCCAAAGTAAAACCCACATAAGCCACCAAGTTTACTAGCATCAAACTCATTAGCAGGGCACTCGTCACAAAACATGTACCGTTCTAATCCGATCTTTCACACACCACTGACCAATAAAAAAACAACCATTAAGTATGTATCAGAACCCCCACAGGGCTTCTTGTATTAGTACGATAAGGTTGCAAATTTGCCAGTGCATGACAGCACATACTAAGTGGCTACAAAGCTCTTACTGTAAATTCATTTATCTTTGCGGGAACTTAATTTCAAAGTAGATGGAGAAGTCTTTTACAGTGTTTTGAGTTCACGTTTGAAAACAATTCTGTAGTAAAGTAGAGCAATGGAAATGCGTTTTTGCGGTGTAACACTAACTACTAACAGTTATAGTTTCAAGAATGTCACCGTGAAAATACAAGATGCAAGATAACTTTATTGGATGTCGCAGTGTTGCCACTGAATTAAAACCAAGATACATTTCATAAAAACCATTTACGATAGACAGCGCGGGTATCGTACGTTTGATCTGACGTATAAAAATAGGTAAGACATACCATGGATAACAACAGCGTGTCTTGTATATTTACAGCAAATAAATAAGATTATGCAGTACCGTGTAAACCAGACTAACAACCGGTATGCTAATAGAATCTCCTGCGATGAATAAAAAATGAAGACTGGATCGCAAATTCCGTGGATTGCAGAGCGACTAAGGCATTAGCAGGGCTTATTAAGATTGATGTAGTTCATCAGGAATATTAAGGGCTAAAGTCACTGGCCTCTATATATGGACAAGGCAATCAAATGTCACCGGCCTTGGTGCTAGTAATAGAGCTGTTAATAATGCTGGAATTTTCCTGTAGTTGAAATCTGTGTGAATGCATGGCCATTTAAAAGTTTAATTTCATTTTTTCAAATATTCAGAAAGACTTAATTTATAGGATGTATGGAAATCCTCTAAACAAATATTCCATTTGGTTATTATGATACCAAAACTGACTTTTGCACTTTTATTTTATTTTATTCTATTAGACAAGGCAATTAAATGTCACAGGCCTTTGTGCTAGTAATAGAGTTGTTAATGATGCTGGAATTATCCAGGCTGTAGTTGAAATCTGTGTGTTTGCGTGGCCTTTTATTTCATTTTTTTTTATAGTTAGAAAGATTTTTCTTTAATCCACACGATGTATTGAGATAAACCCATTAATTTCTTAACAAATATTCCATTTGGTTTGATTAGACAAGGCAATAACATGTCACTGGCCTTGGTGCTAGTAATAGTGTTGTTAATAGTGCTAGCATTATCCTCAAGTTGTTGAACACAAATCTGTGAGCATACCTGCACATCCATAAAGATTTTTAATCTTAAAGTTTTTCTTTGATATGATACTAACATCACACCTTAAACTGACATTTAGAGATGAACAATGGCAATTACGCAGCAAGAAACTACTACCAAGTGCACAGAATTTTGTAACAAGTTTTCAGTTTAATACAATAGTTGACCCAAGATTATCTATCATCTTTTATGACATTGATGGATTTTATGGGTCTGCTTTTATTTTGGCTGTGTTCTTTTATTAATCCCAGCTGAAAGGAAGGGAGCATTGTGATTCGGCGGCTGTCATTTTCATCATATGCTCTGGCCCCTGGCCAGTACATAATGGGTTATCACCATTCATCACCGTCTAGGGTAAGATTTGTTTATACCAGTGGGGAGGGGGGCATGTTATGTTATAAATAGGGCCATGGTCAAAGTCTGGCACAAAAATTGATGGATTTGAACTTCACTAGAGCAGTAGGATTATCTGGCGATTTTTAACCGGATGTTTTAAGATTCAAGCCCCAGTTTCTGACAGAATCATTCTTAGGATCCATATTTCAGGACGTATAGAGATGGATTGAGCAGATGGTATATGGATCAACGTAATCTTCAGTCAAAAGGATTCTCAACTTTATGCTGTTGCTAAATCATGACCTGTAACTTCAGAAACTGGCTGGAAGAAGTAAATCCTATCTACATTGTATTTCTTGTTTTTGACGTAATGATAGAATGTTGATGAAGGTTAGACATCCAGGTAATAAGAAATCCTGGTTTTCTAGTCCTTTCGTTGGTCACTGACGGAAGATAGCGGATGCTGTTTAAACGTCTGATTGTTTCAAAACTTATCCAGTTGCTTGAGTAACTATTTTGGGCGTAATGATAGAACGGTTTACTTGGAACATAGGATTGTAACCCATTCTATCATTTTGTCAAAAACAAGATATAAATATGATATTGCTACAAGTTCTAATGCCCCCATGTTCTGACGCCCCTATGTTCTAACACCACCTAACCCCAACCTAACAGTAACATAGAGGTGTCAGATAGTAGGGTTGTTCGAACATAGAGATATGCCTGATAGAATGAACATCTTGAACAGTGTAACATACATATTACTGGCTTCTACTATACTACTCCTAAACACCAATTTTACAGTAGCAAATCCTCATACCATTAGCATTGATGTTTGCACATTAAAATATGAAGTACGATAAGTGAAATTTTGAAATATAAAGTTACTGCTTACAGCTCATACATATGAACTGAAATCACAGCACTCAAACATAAGCAACATTAATGATGTCATCGCTACATACAAAAGACCCCTTTAGGCTTAAAAACTGCAGTAGCATTTCTGGGGTCGTTAAAATTGATACAATATTAGGACTAAAAGTATTTGACAATAAAGCTGTACATAAACAGTATAATAATGAAGGCATATTATTAGCGTAACATGTACCGTACCATCATAAAATGTCTATCTCAAAGGCTTTTTCAGAAACAAGATCAAACATCTTTTAAACAAAGGTTGATGTTGAAGGCATCACGAGAGAAATTAACCTAAAACGTCATTTGTACCAGTTAATCAGCTGACAGAATGTGACATTTTTACCTGCTGTACGCTCTTTAGGCTGTCAACGGCTCCAGTTGTTGCGGAAAATGGGAGATAAATTATTCCGTTCGCATTGACGGCGGGTGAAGTGATGAGCCCTGCTGCCAGGTGTTTTGCATGGTCTCCCCGAATCATTAGCACCGTGCAAACTACCAACGTGCCGCTGCCCCGATAACATAACCCAGGGGTGAACCATTACCATACCAGGGGGTCAGGGGAAAGGTTAGGACTGCAATGTCATCAAGTCCAGGGCTCAAAATTCATTTGAGGAATAGGTGCACCCAGGTACACCTAACCTATAAACAATTTAGGTGCACTGTGAGAAGAAATTTGGGGGGCACATCACAAAATAAAGTAGAATGTCAGCAAGCCCTAAATTACAAACCTGTGATACTGCGAGACTCTCTTTAGAGTGTGAATCTTAAATCCTATAGCTGACTTAAGAACTTTAAACAAAGGTTTTATCTTTTCTGGCATTTCAATGTCAAGAATATGCTGTATACTACTAGTGTACAATGATATTATAATCGTACCTTTGAATTATAAACATGACCCTACTAGTACACAAATACCAAGATTCATCTGTGCACCCACAGCTATAGCACATGCACCCAGTATTTGGAGCCCCTAAGTTACTTGTTACATTGTCATACTTGAAATGTTCTCAATGGTTTTATTTTCATGGCGCACTTTGCAGTGACCTCTCCACCATGACTTCATGACACTGCAAATATGCATTTCCAATGTATCACTTGGCTACTGTAGTACAGAACTGTTTCAACTGCGAACTTAAAACACAGAGAAAGCCTTCATGCTTCCCCTTTTATTGCAAAACTAAGTAACTTGCCGTACCCTAAATTTGTGCCTGGAGATCCACAAACATACTAACAGTGGTAAAAGGTAGGTAAAGTGTAAAGGCAGTACCATAGCCTTTTTAAGCCTTAGTGGCAGTGGGTTGTGTCTAGGACATGGTATTGGAGGAGGGAGCCCAACCCTCTCCTTCCACTGCCTTTTACCTCCCCAACTGAAGTCAGGTCGCTTTTTTTCCTAAGGACACAACATCTTGCTGTGAAATAGCCAGGAATCAAGACCTTTAGATCTGTATATCATGTCTACTACTGCTAGCATAACCACCTAATCTAATCATTTTCAAAGCCACATGCTGACTAACAATGGATCTCCCCATAAAAACAATCAATCCCTCTGGCCACCCTCTCCCTTTATAGGGGGTTGTCCAATATGATTAGGGTCATGGGGGCAACCCGGAAGGCCGGATACAGACATCTCTGATTGGCTAGACTGACTCATAATTCATACAGACCATCTGAGCACACAGCTGTCATCAACACATCAAATATATAGGCTACCACTAGTAGAAAAAAATGGCTGACTTTTTCTCATTTCAAGGATTATTTGTGAATGTTTTGTTCTTGAGCAAAAGATTCAAAGCCTCTAGTCTAGGTTAACGTTACAGTGATGCTCATGATTAGCGGCACAGATGACAGGTTTCCTTGATTTCTAATAATATCTAGTAAATTTCTAATCCCTGCATGCAACAAAATCTTTTTGGATTTTTGCAACTTCAACGATTTTTTGTACACTTCCTGTTTTTACACTTAAGATTCACAGATTTCTGATATGTAACGTTATTGATGCACACAAAAGATGACCAGTGATAAAAAAATGAATTCTTTAATCATTTATAATTTAATAAAATTTTATCCTTTCATCTACCTCCTGCAAATTATCATCAAGTATATATAAGAAGGCAAATCAGATAGTAGAGTTAATATGAATCATTTTGGTATCAGCAGACAGGTACGTATTAGAACCTGTACTTGATTACTGCATGAAAAGATAGGTGGACTTGCTTCTATTATGCATCTTTATTCAAAACAAACAAACAAAGAAACAAAAGCCATTGGGAACATTTCCATTTACTGTTAACCTTTCTGCTATTTGTTGAAATCTCACAGTCATCAAGCTTAAGTGAAGATCAGTTCATCATTCAGGACAAGGCGTAAAGCCATCGATATGGTGACCCACACGACCGTACGGCAGGGTACAAAAATTCAATTAACAGCTGTTCCCGTTCCCCAACGAGCGTGGATGGAACGATTTAAGGCTGATTTATGGCGGTTGATGTGGTGTTGTAAGCTGTTTCATAGTTTGAACTGCGCATGCACAAAAACTGCACAATTAACATTGCGATGCATTGGGGGTAATATATCTTAGATAAAGGCCCCTGAGACATAAACATTCAACACATCTGGATAAATATCAAGTAAGGTCTAGACAAGAACTGTTTACATGTTAGCAGCTTTCACCTTTGACCTCGCTCATGTGCACTTCAAACTGTGAAACAGCTTATACAAAGTACTGTAAGACATGCCAATAATGGTATATCTTGGTATATCATATGTGCACCAAATGGCTTCAAACATGGCTTAAACGGCCTAATTCACGCAAAATTGCGCCTACTTTGGTACATTAGTAACGGCTGAAAACGTGCAGTTTAGCTAGTTATGGATTGTCAAGTCCCAAATTGCGACGGGCAACAAAATCTGTATCCAGCAAATCATGTGCATCATAGTTACATGATTCTTTCCTACTTCCTAAGTGAATTTTTTTTTTATCTGCAAGTACACGGCAAGTATAGCTTGATAAAAATCTTTAATTCTTCTGAATCAGCATTAGCTTATTCTGTCTTAAAACTAGTTATTCCGATCAACCTTTGCTTGAGGCTAGATGGTCTGAGAATGTCATCAGTGTGTACATCAACGCCAAATTTCACACAGGTTTGCGCCGTGAGTGCGTCACTACGTATTGATCAGCGTTCCCTTTGACGTACTTCGGTGACATATGTCAAGGAATATCAGGGATTTCATTACGTTCTAATGCACCATACCACACGGCAAGCACCCACTAATGGTGCAGGTTACACTGCAAATACAAAACACCTCCAAGGCAATTTACAAAGAAAGGACCCAGAAATGACATGCCAGGCTTAGACTGTTAAGCCATTTGTAGGTGGATCCATATCCGCAGGGGATACACCGTTAATGTTGCTTACAGTAACGGTCTGGAAAGAAGCATACGCTGCATACTTGAACGCTTAGTTATTATGCAGCATTGCTGAAAGGTGTTTCTTGTCACAGTGGTATGGTTTTGTTTGAGCTCACAAAACTGCAGAGATATCAAATTGTTGTTGAATATTGCCACTGAATAAATCTCGTCTCCTCTATCCCTTAGTCTGACTATTTGACCATTGGGGCACCATAGAAGATGATCAGACAACAAATTTTCTCTACCCTTCTCGGCTTTCTATTCTTCTTAATTTTTCACTTAGTGTAATGCTAGTCCATTCCCTGTTATCCTCCTCCCATCTTTTCAGTTGCCAATACCTCTTTCTCTTCTGCCCTGGATGGTTCCTTACATGATAGTTTTAATTTGGAAAGTTCCAATAAACATGAAACATGCTAATACCACTTCAGTTTTCTTTTCTTTACTGAGAAAGAAAAGAAGGTCTTCAAACAAACAGATCGAAGACGTGTCAGGAGGTCTTCTTACGGACCAATGTTTTGCTTGACTCTATTCCATACTTCAACATGTGATAAATTTTGTAATAAGGAAGAGGACACTTTTTTCTAGATCTGCTCAAGATTTCATGATGATTCTTTGAGATTTTGTATACTGTGTTTTACAGAGGAAGCCAAGAAGACAAGCAACAACCTACATAGACACCCTAAGGTACAGGCTTCAAGGTAGACAGGCAATGAGGGACAGTGATGCATAGGGAGCCATCACAACTCGAGACTGGAAAGACTCGACATAAAGAAGTTAGTGTTTTACATTGCAGTGACTGTTTTTATGTAAAAGATAGGGTGCGTGTAGTAAACCATCAATGGATGAAGCAATTGCAAGATGCAAGACTTTCCCTAATTCATGACATAACGTTATATAATATCAAATCCATATCCACAGGGGATGCAAGTTTAATGTTGCTTTAAGTAACGATCTGGAAAGAAGCATATTGTCAAGCATATGGTGCTGCATAGTAAATGCTGCATTGCTTGGAGGTATTTCGGTGAGTACAAAGTTTCCCCTGAGTTGCAACATATGTTTTATTCTGAACATTGAAAACTGAGGAAACAACAATAAAAGATTAATAATCAGCTTTTTCTTAGGTATGTAAAATCACTCGTCTTTTTTGTTTATGCAAATAATAATTCTTAATGGGTTTACAGATTATGATTTCAATTTCATTGTTTTCATGGAAAAGTTTAGGTTGAGTTTAAATATGTAGTACTAGATATAATAAGTAATTCTAGTAAAACCATATCATAGGATGACAAATCATTTCAGAATCAACTAATTTGTACTTCATCCACCACACTGACTGTTTTCTGCTAGTAAAATCAAATGTCCTAAAACTATTACATGTACCTACAATTTCAGAAAGAGACAGTGAGAAATTCACAATAATGAATAAAAGAAAATTTAAGAAAACAAGAAATTCACAACGTGAAAATATAAACTAAAAACACAAACTACTTATATAATATATCATGGATATATGAGATCTTTGATTTCTTGTTACAAATAGCAAGCACTACAAATCAGTTATGCTAAGATATTCTTTCAAGGTTCGCCAAAAATTGAGCATTTCATGCTACAGTCACAAACACGTCATGCGATGGACAGAACTAATTTGTAGCCCTGCTTTGCTTGTCACAAGCATGCTGGAATATTGTAGTATTACCCCACCATGCATGTTCCCTTGAAGTCTAATTGCATATTGATCAGTACGTAAGTGGCATGGCTTCTCCATCAGACACTGTGGAGCCAGGCAGTATTACAGAAGAAATGTGCCAAGATTCTCTTTAGACAGGAACAAAAGATACTGAAAGGTTATATGCAATGTTGATAAGGCAAAAGTTTGGCATTTTTGGCAGGAAACTAATTTTGGATTGTGAATTCGATATCCCTTGCTGAACACAACTGTCAGTTTGTAGTCAAGTTTTGATAGTTTTAACACAATATTATTGATTCTGAAGTGTTAACTATATGTCAGGCACTCGTGGTAATGATAATGAATAAATTGTATTTGAGTCCTTGGTGCTGAAAGACTTTCAGGGCTCAAAAGACAACCTGCATACAGTATGCAGGTTAGTGCAGGACCCAGGGCTGTCTCCAGGACTCGCCCCTCCCTCAAAATATTGAAATACTGAGTGGGATGGACAAAGATTTAAAGCAGAAGCTAGCCCTGGCAGGTACGCTCGTAGTTGTAATACAGTATCTGAGTTGTGAAGGTATTTCTGATGTTGATGTACACCTAATGTGTACTGGTCCATGATAAAACTAGTGGGAGACAGTAGGTTTGACCTGCACCACTACTAATAGATGTCAAGAATGAATTGACATATTTTCTTCAAAGAATGAGAATTATAAAAATGAATTCTCCAATTACACTGTCAAACTGCCAAACATGATTCTAATCACTTCATTACAACTGAAATTTGGTGAACTACTGTAAATTCATTTACTTTCACGGTGGTTTTATTTCACGGTAGTAGGGAAAAGGAGGTTTTTGTGGTGTTCCAAATTCGTCGTTGAAACAACTCAGTAGTCAGACATTGGAAATATATATTGGCGATGGCATGAATTTTCAGTGGCGAGGGTCATTGCGAAAACCACACAAATAAAACCGCAAAGATTTAATGATTTACAGTATATGCAGCAACACAAGGGCATTAAGCATTGCAGCCTACTTTGAATTCAACACTTGTACTGTAGAAAGATTTATCACAAATTGGTTCTCCTATTGCTGACATTAGTTAAGGAACAAGAGTGACAGATCGGCATTGGCTCCATGCCAAAGCCAAGCTCATTTTATCTGACATTGACCTTTTAAGTCACTTTGTGAGAAAAATTAAAATAAAATTATAAGTTTGGACATACATGTTGCACTTGCATGTACATGTAGTCATGCTCAACCATGTATGCGATACATGCATCAGCTTTTTATAGGTTTTGTGTCAACACAGTTGTCATAAGAACAATATCAAAATATCAAATGATAAGAAAATCAAATTATAAATTGGGATTTACATTAAAAACAGTGAATGTAAATGTTCCACATGTATGCAGTAGAGTGCACCTTGCAAAGTCACGCTTAATTTTCTAAATGATGATTTTTTTCCTGGGCAAATATTGCTCAGAATGGTCCAGATTTCTGCTAGGGAGAACAGAAGAGTACATGTATTTTAAAAATCTGGCCAAAATAGGTGATCTTTGGCATGTTTTGACCTTGGATTGACCCCTGAACTCTTCCCTTTTAGTTGGGCTGATCCATCAGGACGGGGGGTGAAATCCCGGTCTCATCTAAAACTTCTGGCTGTAGCTCGTTAAAATGCAGGAGTTGACCTGCTTTTTTTACCTAACCAATCCTGACAAAACCATGTGGATACATGTGTTTTTTTCAATGGCTTAACCATGTGTTCTATTGAAAAGTCTATCTAAACGTCCCTCCCCTACAGATGTCACTTGTAAGATTTTATCTGACTTCTTCAGGTCGAATGTCAACATAGTTGTCCAGGCCAAAACATCAGAAAAGAAATCAAATTATAAGTTCAGACATGTACTACAGCACACATAGTCATGTTCAACCATGTACGCAATACAAGTGTCACCTGTCAGATGCTATCACTGTGTCACCCTTTTTATAGGTTTTGTGTCAACACAGTTGTCCTAGGAATAATATCAGAAACAAAAATCAAATTATAAGTTTGTATGTACATGTACAACAGCAACATGTAGTCATATTCAACCATACATATGTGATATAGGTGTCGCCTGTCAGATTCTATCATATCAGCCTTCTAGACGATGCATGTCAACACAGTTGCCCTAGGAATAACATCAGAAAAGAAATCAAATTATAAGTTCAGACTTCAGACTATAACAAGGTCACATACCAGGGGGCCCAAAATCGACCTTTATGTTCAGCTTGACAACACCCGCCAACATACCAAATATCATCATAATCCATCAAGAGGTTTTTGAGTTATGCTGACTAGAATAGTCCGGAAACACAAACAGACAGACAAACAAACAGACAGACACACCCAAAACTATATCTCCATTTTTCATGGGGATAATTACATGAGTACAGCATATGTAGTCATGTTCAACGATATATGCCCCACAGGAGTCACTTGTAAGATCCTGTCACAGTGTCAGAATTCTGTGTGTCGAGTGTCAACTCAGTTGTCCTGGCCACAATATCATTATCAGAAAAGAAATAAAATGATAAATTCAGACTTACATGCACTACGGCACATATAGACTAAGTCATTTTTGGGTGCACGATATGAAATAAAGTACAATGTAGAATGTCAGCAAAATACAATTACAAACCCTACTGCCTATCTTATGGACTTCAATCTGTAATTATTGATCTTACTTCAAAATCTCAAAACAAGAAACACATCAAACAAAGTACAACAAAAAATGATGTACTGCCTTTGCTAGATTTCAAGAATATGCTGTACACTAGTGTACAATAGCACCTTTCCCTGATATCCTCCAAAAATATCTAGGTGCACTGGTGCACCCACAGTCAAAGATTAGATGTACAGTTCCAATTCTTGGTGCACACAGGTGCACATGCACCCAGTATTACGAGCCATGTATAGCTGTAAGCCTAAACAGAGAAGCAGTCATTTTCCTTTCAAGTTCTTAAAGTAAAGACCCTTCTTATGAATCCCTGCATGAAACAGACCAGATAGCTTTGAAAAACAACACAAGAAAGACGTTGTAGCTTTAAAAGACTTGAAAAGGCTCTTGCATACGACAGCTCTTAATCATGACAAAGAGACCCTCATAGCAGTTTTCCTTGTAGTTCCTTCAGATGGGAATCTTCGAAAAGATTCTTTGAAAATGGGGATAAGTATTCATGTGTTCACTGATGTGTTTCAAAGGCTCAAAAGAGTATTTTGCAGTGGGCCCCACAGGCATCCCTCACAAGAATGAACAGGTCTGACGTGGGTTGACTTTGCAGAAATCTGTTAGCATCTTTTACTTTCACACTGTATCATTCCAACTTTTCTACTGTCGCACAGGATCATTCCGATTCTTCTACTATCAAACAGTATCACAGCCTATTCATTGCTACATTTGACAGCCTGGTATAAAATAATTTTTCAAATTTGTTTTTCTTTTTTTTAAAGTGAAAGTTCGAAAAATCATTTTCTGTTGGACGTCATTTTATATAACAGAATTTATATTTACAGTAGTTAATCTGCTCTGGCCCATACTGTTGTTATGTATATGTCGGGGAAGAGACTTCTGTTTGTTAGAATCGGCGATTCTGCCGGTAGAGGTCCCGATCGGAATCTTTGAATTTAAAGATGTTCCCTTAAAAGACAGTCAGAACTTTTCACTTTCGATTCTTGTCATTTAAGATCGACGGACTGACTTGAAATTTAGGATTTCTAAACGGGAGACCATCCTAACACATTCCTAGCAACCTAATCGCAGTCTCTATCGACTCCGGTCGTAATTTCCACCGGTAGAATCGGCGATTCCGCCAGATCGCAATTGCAACCTGTAACCTGAAATACGAGGTTTTTTTTTACGGAGTACTCATTATGTTTTCTTGGTACTGATGAGAATTTTTTAAGCGAAGCCTTTTAAAAACAGAGCTATATACTAAAAACCTTGCTATGATATAAACATTTGAAGTAAATCATCCACAAGTATGTTAGTGGGTAGACAGTTATAGAATGGGTGGGTGGGGTAGTCGCGAGTCCTCCATACCAGAGCGTAGGTTCAAATTTCACAGTCACGACCCCTTTTCCCTTGCACCGCATTTTTTGAATGAAAGAATCGACCCACGTTCGCTAGATTCTATTATGGCCGCAAATTATTGACCCCAAACCGCTGCACGACTGCGTATTTCAGACGACAATTTTCCTCAGCTTGAAAATTCGTTATGTAACCACCATTGTCCAACATCCAATCGTGGCGTCGATAACGTTACCAGTCGATTCAAATGTTGCTATCATAGAACGCAAATCTATAAACCGTGCTACACTTTTTATTTTATTTTCGGCATAAGAATTTCCGTCACTGCCATGTTATAGATGATAAGAAAATGCATAAGGAATACGTAAAAGAGAAACCTGCGTTCGTTTTCGGGCCCGAAGAAGGATTGAAAATGTAGCGGTATCGACCCGGCACCCAGGCGACGTGATCCCAGTATTTCCTTGCGTGCTTTCAGCGAAACTAGATACCCAGTCGAGGTTCAGACGCCGCAAGCCCCGGCAAACGTTGAATATTATAGAAGGCGTGTCCTTATTTTAGCTATAGTGTTTCACTGTCGACCATGATCCCTAACATACATGATACATACATACATACATACATACATACATGTCATACATGATAACACTACATTGCACTCCATTCCCGATGGATTATTGCAACTGTACAACTAAACTTAAGGTGTATACGTAAGATTAAAACAAGTAAACAAATAGGAAAACAGCAAAGAAGTACGTAAGTAAAGCTCTATTTCCAATTCAACAATGTTGGGTTTGATTTCGGAATATGAAATATCATGGGCCAACGTATTGATAAAATATAGAAACAAATCCTATACTCAAATTCATATCATATGAAGTACAGTTTTGAGTTACGAATCAGGTCTGATGATCCTGGTAATAATATAGGTTTCATAACGCCGAGAAGGCTGTAAGACTGAGCTATCAATCAGGCTGGGTATTTGCAGCAATATGTTTCAAATTACGGCTACAGTGTCATATTTCGAGTCTTGACGCCATGACAACGGATACAATTGTGTATTCCGACCGAAAACTTGATCAGGTTGGGAATTTGCAGAAATATTTTTGAAATGACGGCTATAATTGTATATTTGTCCTGAAGCCATGAAAACGAGCACAGTTATATATTCAGATCGAAAACTCGATCAGGTTGGGTATTTGCATCAATTTCTTCGAAATTACAGGTAAATTTCATATCTTTAGTCCTGAAGCCATGACAACGGACAAAGCTGGCTATTCACCATGTGCTACGTCAACGCCGCATCGTCTCTAATACCAGTCGACGTTTCCGTAAGTCGGAATTTTCGCCCCCAAGCGCTCATCCTAAACAACATCGATCAGTGGAACGAAACGTCGCAGGGGCCGTTCCGTTTTAAAAGTGGAGGGGAAATATCTGACTTTTGCCATATTTTTATCGATTACTTCTAATGACAACCACTTTACATTTCAAATTGTAGCTCACTACTTTCCCACCCCTAGCATTTTTAATTCTTCAAATTAAGAACGCTTTAAAATAATGAAAATATGAATGCCCCAACGGATCTTCCGGAGAAAATATGTCTTATTTTAGTTTTCAAATGTTTTAATTGGTTAATTGGGGAAAATAAAGCTTTTCCAGCAAAACGTTTTCCGTCGTGCCAGCTTGCAATTGCGCCTTATGTCAGTCTCTATTTTTTTCGGCCACGCCAGTGAAATTTTTTAAAAAATACCCCTAAAATGCGTTTCAATAAGAGTACGGGGAAAGAGGGAACGAGCCACACACCTGTCTGAAGTAGCCTCTTTGCTTCACCTATTTCAAACGAAGACTTGACCTACCCTTCGCGTGCCTCCTTCAAGAAAACGAAGCCAGCAGAAGCACGAGTCGGTGGCTGCTCCAAGACCCTTTGACGTCACCGAAGGAACCCTCACATGAATTCTTAAGTTTCTTGGAATATCTGTAGGCGTTCCGGTAGCTATGACAGGTATTTGTAGTAACTGTACAAGTAAAATAGAGTTGCGACGCTGGCGTGTATTCTCACCGATAATTCCCTGAGACCCGCGACTTAGGCCTACCGTTATCGATCAATTGCCACCCTGCCCTGTCACATTGGCTGTCGCCCCATATCAATCACATTGTAGAAAATTATGTCCTCGTCTGAAATCACGACTTTCTGGCATTTTTATGACAAAGGATTTAGGTTCTACTCTCCAAGCAAAATGGAAATCGTTACTTTCATCTGATTTGTACCCGTTTTTCCAACAGCCGGCTTCTAGTCGTTTCTACAGGTTAATCAGATATTTCTTTGGTTAACATAATCAACATTTTCACACACCGGCTTCAGCTAGGCTCCCGTATTTGCTATCCGTCCCTTACACCCGGTGCAATGGCCTTGTGCGTAGAATGTTCGCCTTGCACACGGTAGGTCGTGAGTTCGATCCCCGGCCGGGTTATACTAAAGGCTCTGAAATGGTGGTACATACTGCTTTCTCTGCTTAGCACTCAGCATTTGCAAAAGAGTATGGAAGGACTGCTGTAGTGACTAGCACAAATGTGTGGCCCAAGGGCTACAAAAAAGGAGATTGGCGTCACCCCTATGCGTCATATCTTTCTTTTTTTCTTTCTTTATTTCGGGTATAAAAATAAACCCATAGGAACACAATACATATTTAAAAGAGCTATAGGCTTAACACAAACACCAAATGACATACAAACACAAAGAGGTTATCAAGACGTCTGGGAACTTAACGGTCGCACAGTGATCGCCGTCTAGTGGAAAGTGGGACTTTTCTTTGGTAAGAATATGATCAACGTTTTTACCCACACCGCGTCAGTGTTTTTAGCCACCCCTTATATGTAAAGGTTAAAGAAAATAATACATACGCCGGATAACGTTAAAGTACAAGTTAGCAATGAAGCTAACGGACACGAGATCGGGAGGTCACGGGTTCGCTTCCTGGCATTCCTGCTAGACGTTGTGTTCTTGGGAAAGGCACTGTACACGATTTTCTTCACTCCACCCAGGTAAAAATGTGTACCTGGCATCGGTTGGGGAGGTAAAGGCGGTGGAAGGAGAGGAATGGGCTCGCCTTCCAATGCCGTGCCTTAGGCACAATGTGGATTAACAACCGACTGCCCCTACGGCCTCAAAAGGTATATGGGATTACCTTTATCTTTACCTGCATAGAATGCTAAAGGACCAGCGTGGGAAAAAGCAAGTAAGTATGAGTTACGTTATGACATCCGCCCTGGACCACCGATAACGGGTAAATTTTACAACCGAAGAAGACATGTAAAATCCTGGAAACCGGCCAATAAGAACTTCCCCATGGATGAATTTCCCCATGAATGTTACTGAAGTATGTTACATGTCAAAAAGTCACGTCATAAAAACTTGTAATAGTCACATAGGCCAATATCGTGACCAAGATAATTGAGTGGAAAAAGGTTTATGAACAGAATCAGCGATGCTCAACTTTCCACGATAGCCCTCATTTTACATTAGCCCAGCCATCCGTGAATATAAAGTACAGTTGCCGTACATTCTCTCCGCGCAAGCCTTCACTAAGATATCCTTTTCCACATAAAAAGAGTATTGCCGGTCTGGTACGAAATACAAAATTGATGAAATAAAATACGAGATGTTCTACCTAAAGGTCTTACCTTATCGACGTAGCTATCTTACGAATAGAGGAATAATGTTCAAGTTGTAAAGACACAAGTGTAGAAGAGATAAAGAAGACTTCCTTGCTTGCTCTTCCTCTTTCTTCATCCCTTTGTAAAACTTCCTTCCTTCATGGATAGGTTCCCCAGGCGAGTAAGACGTACTCCATTCATCAGTGAGCTATATACTTCTTTTTATCCATCGTTATCATTATTAATGAACTTTCAGGGTGAAAGATGATAATGATAAGTGACCTTTTAACGATCGGATCGACCCAGCCGTCATCTGGAAAACCGTTAAAGCGATGACAACGATGCGAAAAGGGGGTCTAAATACTTCCTGTACTGTGTGCGTATTTGTTGGCTAGTTACCTCCGTAAAAACGGAGGTATTGTAGTCAGTTGGTATTTGTTTGTTTGTTTGTTTGTTTGTTTGTTTGTTTGTTTAATCTCGGTGTGTATATGAATATTGCAGAGTAGAAAGACGGAAGTGGTGTAATAGGATACTTGTTTCCACTTTCAACAAATATCTGAAGAAAAGCAGATCTAAATCTATATATTTCCAACAAAATGAATAAAAAGTCGATCTAAACGCCCTGTATGTACAATAATATCGATAATCGATATCGTTAAATACAGCCATACATCACACATGAAATAAAATAGCTACATTTATTGCGAGATCGTATCTTTTCTAATCCAATGGTTACTTAATTGAACCATCAAATAAACTTTATGAAGAAAATGTTATTAACGAAACGCATCACAACTTTCCAAAGAACCGAGGAACGTAAGGCTAGCTATATATTCAGTGGAGTAAATTATAGTTCAAAAACTAAAAGTGCGAACGTGCGTATAATATCTGGATTAACTTTACAAGGCGAACAATATTACCCGTAAAGTAGTATCTACATGTATATTAGACAATCTGTGTCTAAAACATTATTATAACGGAGTTTATTGAAAGGATGACGAATCGACGTGATTCTGCGCCGCGATGGTCGAGAGGAAGATTAAATTACCTGAGAAAGTTTCGATAAAAATGCTGGCAAAGCGCCGCACGCTGCACGAGCAACTAATGAAATAACTGTGACCATGAACTCAAAGGTCGAAAATTTACCGGAAGAAGCAAACATAAATCAATTTTTCACTGTTAGGGCCATGATAAACTTTGAACAGCATATATGTGGAAATGTAACGCGACCAATCTCTCACTGACGCTTTTTCGGTGATCAGTGGCATCGTGTGGCGTAATGGTTAGAGTGTTTGGTTCAGAATCAAGAGGTTCTGGCCATGGGTCCAAACTCCTGACATGCCCCAATGTCGTGCCCTTGGGAAAGGCACGATGTTATCACTTCACTCAGGGAAAATGAGTACCTAGCTCCAGTTAGGAACGTCCCTCTCAAATGATATTAAATGGGGATCCCGTATATGAAGAGAGCCACAGGCACGTCTAAGAACCCACCACATTTATTGAAAAGAGTAGAGGTCCTTCCCGGTGATTCTAAGTGGACCAAACCTTACATTCCTATGGCCGCACCTGTCGTACTGAGGTCACCAGAGCGCTGAAAGAATGCCATTCAGACCCTTGCGATCTAGCCCCGCCAATTGCAATCTCCTCGCAGTTCAGCCCTTGGCTGCGAATAGAGAGCAGTCGGCCCACCCAATAACCAATAACAATAGCTAGTATAGTAGCGCAACGCGGCTTTGCTGCGGCTCGCGTTTTCAGCCAAGCACACCGGGTCACCCCTAGAGTACTCTTTTCAATAAATGTGTTGGGTTCTCTTACGTGCAGAGGTTAGACGCTTGAGGCTAATGCATGAAGCTCTCCATACACGGAGTCATAGTGTTCGACTCTTTGCAGCTTAGGAGGGATAGAGAGATAGTGATACTGATAAGGCTTGCCTTTACTACTACTAATGGCAGACACATGACTTCGCACACTAAGCAAAATACGAAAGAATCTAATGATAAAAGACATGATGATAATGATAAATCTAGATGTTTTTGGTTCGAGAAGGCAACACTTTAATAAAGCAGCAGCTGCTGAACCGAACATTGTTATTTTGTCTCAGTCCCAAATCCGGAATAAAAACTCAACGTCACTATTTACACTTTCTCACAACTATTTCGTCTGTGCAAAAAAGAATCCATACGGCATTTCGTGAAGTTTCAATTGTGTTACCACCCCCACCCCAACCCCTGCAGCATTTTCCCCGTTGCCACCTTCCGACTATAATCGTTACTGAACCGTTCCTGCAGTTCAAATATACCCTGAACTGACGTCGCTGTAGTCTGGATTAGACTAGCTGTCGCTTGGGAAAACGTTGAGACATTGCAGACCTTTACCAGTCTTTTCGCATTTTGAAATGGACAAACGCGAATCCCTACCACATACATCAATCGCTCATTTCAAACACTGTGTATACAAATACTTACATATCAAAGGCCCTTTCAGCTCTTATGAAAACCATGCCAGTTGTTGCCAAATCACAAGGGAATGCATAAAAGCGATTCATTTAGGATATTTCCGACAAACTGGTAATGCTGCACTTTCTGCGCTTCCACTGTGGCATGATCGCCAACATACAAATCAGCGTTGGCTTCGTTTACGATGTTTGGTCTAAGAAAAGGAAAGAGAGAACTGAAGAGTCTTCTTTCAGCTTGATTGTCTGGAGACTTCCCTCTCCACCCCTGAGGGGGTCAACACTCGACCGGTCGTCATGGCAACCCCTTAAGAGGCGCGGAGTGTGTCTTATAATCGCTCCTCTGTTATTTCTGTGCTTCCAAACACAGTGTAAAGAAAGCCTAAAGGCAAAGACTGAGGCGAAGCGTAACGCTTTCTCGGTAGTTGTAGCAGGTAGTGTAATGATGACTTCGCCACGGCTAGCGTTCTTTGCCAAGTCGTGAAGTACTAATACCGGATCACCCTAGATCACCCCTACTCTTCTGGATACGTGTGCAGGGTTCCTTCAGATCATGCCTACTTTCCACTAGACGGCGATCGCATAGCAACCGTACAGTGACCAAAATTGGATTTGTGTGGGCCTTGATTTCATAACTGGAATATGGTGCAATATGGAAAAGTATGATTTACAATACATCAAAGCACACAAAATGTTTTTAAAAATCGCTCTTTGTCTATGATATTCGTTGAGCCATCTGTCAACTTTTTGGTTCCTCAGCGGTCACAGTCTTAGGTGTCTGGTTGAAATTTGGGGCTCAGTCACGTACGTCGTACGATTGTCGTACGATCGCAAACTGAGAGCATTCTTGAGATAGTCGTGCATGTGTCCTGCAAAATTTAACTGTCTTGTTGTTACGGAAAGGTCTGTCTAAGTCCTTGTCGGCGGCTGGTTCTGTCACAGCCTGCTTGAAAATTCTACGGCATCAAAATCGAACGACGTCCTAAGACGAATGTTGTCGCGCCGGACGTTGCGTAGCACATCGCCTCGACATCAAACACCTCCCCGGATGAAACAATGCATCGTCCCCAGCTAGAGGAATGCGTTGTGTACAAATCAAATTTGCAGAGAAAACCCAGACGAAAAAGAGCGACCATTTCTGGGGAAGAATAGATCCAGTACCGTCGGAAAATAATTGGGGCCAACTTAAAAATGATTGGATTACCAGAAAAAGGCATGTCAGGTTTCCGAAATAATTGCGCTAACTAGCTTTCGGACAAATTGCCCTAAATGTAACAATGGTAGAAGTAGGGCGTTACGCCGAGTTGAAAACCTACAAAAAGTCGCAACACCGGCGGCCTGAATACGTCGGGTCGAACCATTAAAAAATGGAGGGACAATCACGCATTCTTGTTTAAACAACTAAAAAATGTGAGATTTTTCTCGGAAAATTTGCTACTTTTTTCAGAGAAATTACCACTGTACGGACTAAGCCATCTACACGAATAACACAGTAGCTGCTATATTTTGTTAGCCCCATTAGTAGGTCCTTTTCGGAGCTTACAATTTCTTATTTTTCTGATGGAACACAAGCTACAAACCGAGTACAGTTAGAAATCAGAAAAAAAGCACATTGTACATGTTGTAAGTAACCCAAATAGCCCAATAGCCCTGCTACTATTGAAATACTACTGAAGTGGACACATTTGACCTACAAATCACAACTCCACCCATGGCCATCATGATTCAGCCACTGGGAATTCCGCGAATTTTACTCACATCCTCATCCACTCATGCCATGTCGCGTCGCTTATCCTCTACAAAATCGAGGACTGTTTAGACGTTCTAACCCTCAAGATAAACATATGCTTTGACGTTGTTATCCGTAAAGTGTAGATATGTTTAGACGTGTTAAACTTTAAGAGTACAAAGTTTTAGCCGTTTTTAGGTGTAGGGTGTATATTCCGACAATGATACGGGAGGGCTAGAAAAATATCCATTTGACGTGTACTCCTCCCCAACTCTCCGAGTAGAGGCTGAAAGAGGAGATCGTTACCTTCTTCTTGTTGTTTATCTATTTATCTAATCTTCAAAACATCTGGGGAGCATCTACAACTATTTCTGGATTTCAAAGGGGGGCCATTCCTTTTTTCCTTGTAGGTACCCGTTTTCTGACAGGAATCGGCTGTAAGAAAACGGGTACCGCTCAGAAGAAGGTAACGCTACAGCAGTGAGTACTACCGATTTCTCTTCTTGGGAAATACCAGAATTCCCCCCTCCAGTAAATGTGGTTGCGTCCTGCTAGCAAATATAGAGGTCACATACTGATACAGAGACGGCTGTTGATACCACTGACACAACTCGCCTGAAATAATATTCAGGGGCGTCCAGACAGTAAAGTTCAGAATAAAACACGTTAGTACAAAGATATGTTTTTACGATGACTGTAAATACCGTGTAATTAATAGCAGTTGGGAGGGGGGCGTATGAAACATGTTTGAGTGTGGCAGCGAAATATTATGTTACATGATATATTTATGGAGGTCAAAAATTCAAACATTTAGCAACAACTTGGCACATTGACTGCCAGAAAACCATACTAGGTCTTAACCTGGAAAATATACGTTCGTTTTAGTTGCATGAAAAGGAAGTGAACTACGACCGTTCTACACAAATTTTCCAGAGTCCATAATTTCTAAATAATTCATTTTGCTCTCTTATCTATATGACAATAAATCTTACATATTAGAATTTAATACAATACACTTAATTGAATGATCTATCAAGTCATTGATCGATTAGTTGTAGGCTTTTTGGTGTCCGTTGTATTCTTTGAATGAGAACGTGCTTGTACACTGGCCCTTCGGCGAAATACACCAGCTTCGCAGGCAAGCGTCGAGGGCAGGTTTAATGTTACATCAAACCCAAACGACATGTCACACCCAGTCGTTGCATATCCAAGATGTCATTATAACGATTTATCAACATAAAAAGGCTTCTATAAGGCTTATTGTATAGGAAAATAAAGAGTTTCATTCTATAAACGTTTGCGGGAAGAACAATTGTTTTAGGCGGAAGGGATGTGACGAGGGGGGGGGGGGGTCACTGTTTCGGTTTCCGTTATACACTTCTTTTTGATTGCAATATTTCAACAATACAGTACACACTCAAGGGCTTATATAACTAACGTCACCAATGAGCAAAAATATCATTCAATACATATAACAGAAATATGTAATGGGAATATCTGATGTACAAAACCGAGTTAGACAAGTAAATAAGTTATTTGTCACAAATAAACAAATTCGCACACGGTACACTGTAATGTCATTTGATCATTGATACATGAAGAAGGTTATTTCGGTAACGTTAACGTTACTGCTCGCAACTAGAAATAAATAAAAAATAGCAGAAAGAATATTCCGGAGAAACAATTCGTTAAAAATAAAAGAACAAAGGTCCATGGAACTTCATATAAATGCTTATAAATTAATGATTTTATTAATATGGCCGGCGATCGTGTTCAGAAAAAACGTTATGCGGATGAAACGCTTAAATACACGCTCGCAGGCCACTTGAATAGGCACTTAAGCAACGTTTCAGAGTGTGTAATAGTACCGGTGTCCTGGGGCAAGTGAAGGGATTCGATTTTCAATTTAAATATTTTTGTAGACAGATTGGTTGGGGTTGGTTTGAGAATGTATAAAAAAGCAGCTGATACATATTTCACCATCTTATTATCTCCATATTTCATATATTTGTAATTTATTACCACTCGGCTATAAATCTGCGATAAGCTTATCATCTTATATTCATGAACGCAGCCGACATGAATCTAATATCATTCCAGACATCTCTAGGGTTAGGCATAGAAATATACCGGATGAAAGGGGGAGGGGGGCATCGCAGGAAGCATACTGAATCACACATTTTCGATAAGATGAGAACATATCTGAGACCTACCTTAGACGGCACATGGACTGTCGACCGGCGCCGAATCATTCTAGGGAAACCGCCTGAGAAACCCGTTTGTACCGTTACATATGCATCCCTGTTACACACAGTACAGTACATACACATGTGCGTTCACCCTTTCTCCCGGCCTCACCGCGATTTTTTGACAGCTCGAACAAGGGCAACACGAGATTCCCAACCCCAACTGTGCACCCCCTGGGTTCCCCGTGTTACCGTATAAGGAAGTAATTTGCATACGTCCTGTCAGTGTCTGGCAAACCCCAGGATGGAGTATTCCCCTGGTGCCCCTGTGGATGAAACCATCTTCTTTGGGGAGGGTTTAGAACTATTTCTATGATATCATAGGATTTTACAACATACGTATAAAGTACATTAGTGTATTGTATAATAAATACTATATGTCTACGAAATCAGTGACTCACAGATAAGCATTTTGTCGGTATTTGAGTGCTAAAGAGATGGCCATTCTGTATCCCCATCAATTATGGTATGACCCAGTAGAGGCAGGAATTACGTATGTATTTTTTAAAAATCTTCGAGCAGATATTTGGAGGGAAGGCCCTAACGTTTTCTAACTGTTTGCTGAGAAAGGGACGGTTAGAAAACGTTACAAAATTGGCCCTCTCAATAGCGGCTTTGGTCTGACGTTCTTGAATTCGAGCTCTTCGCCATTCATGTGCGTTTAACCAAGGAGGTTTAATCAAGATTAAACCTCCTTGGTTTAACTAAAGGGGCTTAAGGGTATCTCAATAAACTCAACTCACGTGATAGGGACAAGCGACAAAGTTCCATTCGTTTCATTCACATGATAGACATGATAGGGACACTTAGGGACAAAGTTCGGTTATTCTGTCGTGATACATTGACAGGTCAGTTCAATAATTGAAAGGCCACTCCTGGCATGCACAAAGTCAGAGTACATCGCAATGTATTCTCCAAGCAGAGGTTTTGGTCGGGGTGAAGTAGTGGCCGGGTTTTTTTTACGTTGGCCTCCCGTAACGGGAGGCCAACGTAAAAAAAACCCGGTCACTACTTCACCCCGACCAAAACCTCTGCTTGGAGAATACATTGCGATCGCGAACTATGATCTTCAAGCAGATGCGGGGTGCAAATCGTCAAGCTTTCTGACAATCTTCTGGCCTGTTTTGCATAGGACGGCCAGAAAATGTGAAAACAGACGGTCAGATTTAGTGAACGTAATGCTGTCCACTCCACCATCTGTTTGGCCTCTTTCTTTGTGGCCCACGGGACTCCATCTATATTCATGAATGCCAAGTGCCCCTTAGAAAACAATGGTCCCCATAGAACCTAAATAGACCCTACGGTAAAGAGCAGTCTCCCACAGTGCTCTCGACTTGATATCCAAGCTAATGTACCGGTCGGGCTTGTTTTGTAGAACTTTTGTGGCCTTTTCTACGTTTCAACGCCCATTTCTGCTGCTGCGCGTTGTCTTTATTAGAGGAAGGTGGAATAAAAAGCTACCATAGACAGACAAATACGTAATGCTAACCTTTACATGGTCTAACCTAACAAACTACTGCTCTGTTTGTCCTCACTCAAATATATTCATATGTATTGTGCTAAGCTAATGGTGAGGCATTAGTCATTGACCAGCCCCTCCAGCTCTGTCCTGCCACTTGCTACATTATGTAATCGATCACCACAGGATGTCTGCTACTTTTCGATTAAAACCATGGTGACAGCTGTCTCGTCCAGATCAGGGACCTTTCTTAACGGAAGAAGAAGAAAAGGAAGAAACGGAACAAAAACGTAGCCTCCGTTGCAGTCCTTTTCCCGCAGCGATTTTTTTTTCAATTTTTTTTTGGGGGGGGGGGGGGGCGCCGCGTATCCGCTTGGAGAGAGAGAGAGAGACGGACAGACAGACAGACAGAAAGGCCACTCGACCCTCAAATCAAGCCCAACTGCTACATCTGCTTGGATCTGCTTGACACGCGAAGAGTGAAAGATGAAACTCATTAGCGAACAAATCAGGCTTTTCACAAGTCTGAAAAGGCTTCGCAGCTGTGCCCCATTCTGTTTCCACGGTGGTTTAGGCCAGGCTGACCTAATTCTATGGATGACATCTAGCCTGCATCGATTTTCGACAGCTTTCACCAGCAACAAAGGAAATCCTGCTCTCCATTGGAACTACACGTAAAGGTTTGCGACAATGCCGTAAATCGTAAAATTGTATACAAAGAACAACGTTTACCACACAATCAGCGATTATGTCAAGCAGGCAAAGAACCTCCTGAAAGACCAGTGATTTTTTAATGGTCACACCAGTTATTTTTTGTCACACCTGCAATTTCTGTGTGTTCGATTTTTATAACTTTCGTGATCACGTAGATTCCAAAATCTTCATTGCCCATTTTCTTTTTTTCGGACGCGAGCATCAGTCAACGTTTTGAGTCCAGATATGATGTCGGTAAAAATCAAGTCAGTGAAACCTTATTTTCGTGGCGAAAGGAAGGTCATTCCTCCAGTAGTAAACATGGAGCCAATGTTACATGTAATTGTTTGGCCGAAACTTATGGCATTTAAGTGCGATTCAAGCAATTAGCGCTTGCAGGTAGTTTTCACACGCTGTTAATGTTACTGTTTGTAAATAATGGATATGTGGAGTTGTGCATATTTATGTAAATCATTCAAGCGAGTCCCACAAATAAGATAACTCAGTCCTCTACCTTTAAGGTAGGAGAACGTAGTACGTCTCCTATGGGGATTTGCGTAGTTAAGCGCCACAAAAGTGAGAAGGTTCAAGGCTTCAATAGTTAGAACGGGGCACACAAAAAAGGTAGTGTTGTAAAAAAATGTTATATTTTTTTGTTCAGGATACGATCTACGAAATATGTGAAAATGATCTAGAATTTGCCAGATTGCTCTTTTTCACGCCCTCTTTTGTATGACGCTTAGCGGTGGCCATGTAAACTGCAGCCAGCGCAAAGTAGTAGACAGTACCAGTATCCAGGCGCAAATTTATAGACGCCGACCGCCAAATAACGTAGTCCAAGCCATGCAGTCTCTAAACTGACGTATTTCTCTACTATTCAGCACAGTTTCCACCTAGCTGTCGTGGCTAGAAGATTATCTACGTCTTTTTCAAGTTCTGTGTACATGTAGTACAGTTCCTGTTTTCCATCTTTCGGCTACCTACACTAAGTTTATACAAAAAGTACGCGGATGAATGCTATTCTCTGCACATGCATATGCTAGCCGGTGCCAATTTCTATCTTCCTCACTATTCCAATGCGGCGCCTGTTGAGCCAATAACCCAGTTGTTCCTACTCTCCAAGCAGAGGTTGAAAGATGAGATCATTACCCTCGATCTAGCTGATTGGTACCTGTTTCTGACTGAGAAAGTTCATGCAATATGGTGCATGACTGACTTAATTTGGTGATGTATTAAAAGGTGTGGGAAGGATAGTGTTGGGCTCTGCCTTCCAATACCATTCCCTAGACACAGTGCCCCTAAGGCCTCAAACATTTTATTTTGTCAAATATAATAACACTGTGACCGAGCTCAATAGTCACATAAAGTCACGCACAGTAGTCATTGGCACCATTAGCTATTGTTTATTTGATTGATAAGTGTACATTCGTCGTATTACATCATGGCAGTTCTTCATCACATATACCTCTCCCCACAATGTCTTGTAACGTTATATTGCATACAATAGATTTATTCTGTGCAAGTGTCAGTAGTATTTAGTTTCTTGTTTGGCTAGGTGAATATATCTCAGGTCTAGATTGTGACCTGTTTTTCAGATACCCATGGATAAAAGCTACAACAACGTTATAAACCACAATGACCTTTCACATAGATACTAAAGCAAGTGACATTCAACACCTATTGATCTTAATGCAAATCACACGTATTATGTAGCACCTGAATGAAAAGGAATGATTTTGGTTGCCAAAAGAACTCCAATATTGAGAGGAGTTAAACAGATGGTATATTCTATACAAAAATGATGATAGAAAAGATCTATAAGGGAATTATCACTGTCACCCTGTGGCCGCATGCGATTATGATAAACAAAAGTTCAATGAAGTACAGATAAAAATGAAAACTGTAAAAGCCTTGGGAAATTAAAGATCTTCTAAAATGTCTAAGGACGGACTAGGAACCTAAAGGAATGACCATGTATAAGGAGGTTGTAGTGCATTTTGTCCTAACTCTTCCATGATGTTCATCTATACATAAGTTGGACAAAAAAACATCTTATATTTTATACTATTAGTAATACGGATAGTATTAAGTGAAGTGTGCTGAATATGTGGGTCCCCAGTTACTAGTATCTTAAGGAAGACTAAAGAATTTGTCTGAAATCGGTGAGTTAGAATCTTTTGCGTTGAACAGTTTTCTCTGAAGAGCATATTTGTATTTGCATATCGATATTGTAGTTCAATCTTAATCTAGTACAATGTAGTACCGTATTTGACCCTCCCCCAAACTATGTTGTCCTCTTTCCGTCACTTAGTTGCTAGTACTCGGCTCATACCATTTAAGACGGAGGGGGAGTAGGGGTAGGGACAGGAGTGGGTGCGGGGGTGAAACTGCCACTTTTCTCAGCATTCTCCTTCTCAGTCTTGCGCTTGCGCCCCTTCCCCCTCCTGCCCTTCCTGCGCTCGCCGCGGTTCCTGTTTTTCCCGCGCTCTTTCTTGTCCCCCTCTCCGCAAGTGGAAGCGTCGCAGGTTCCTGGAAACAAGCACAGATGTTACGACTCTTCCTGGAAGATGGTAATCAATGGGGAAAGGGGCATGCTTACATGACTGCCAGGTCCGTCTTTGATATTAGACTGCGTTTGCCTTTGCCGTTTGTAAAAGACTCCCTGTGTGAGATTCTCACTGTATATGGAGAATTTACATGATTTTTGTTTCTTTCGTAGTCATAATATTTGGAAATTTCACATGTTTTGTATAAAGATGCTGTGTTTCTTGGAGAGAGTCCTTTATGCGTTACTGTTCTGGAGTCTGGACGATTTTAACTTTTCAACATGAGGAGGATAATCACGATGATTCATCAACGGTTGTGCTGATCTTGTGTTGTACTGTTTTCCCCCAAAACACTTGAGGAATAGCTTGCGAAAGGCAAACTAAGATGGCTATACAGTGACACAAAGGATTATGGATTAGGTCAGAGATCAAGGCCCCTCCGAAGTAAACAAATATCCACATGTACATGTGTAACAGTGGGGATCATGCATGTCTAGACAAAGAATTGTTTATAACAGAGGCACTTTACCTTTGACCTTGACTACATTGAATCACGACTGCACATGCGCATTTATAGGAACTGTGAGATGGCTTATAAAACGGAAACTCAAGATCCTACCGTTAGCGCCAATGTCTCCGGGAAGCCCCTTCATTCCCGGAACTCCCGGGAAGCCTGGGATGCCTGAGCGGCCCTGGAGACCCGGTAACCCGGGGTAACCGATCTCTCCCCTCGGGCCGCGGTCGCCTTTCGGTCCGGTCGGGCACAGGCTGCAGTCGTCGGCGGTGCCGTCGCGGAGGATGGTGGCGGACTCACCTGTTAGAATATGGACGGGATAGATCATAAATGTCTAGCTTAACTTGACTAGAAAACAACTGAAATGAAGTGAGGTATACAATCTGATACTCAACAGTAATTCAAAGAAATAAATCGACTTTACAAGAAGCTATATATTATGGGATGAGACTTTACACTTGTACAGTCTTTTGTAGAATTTCTAACACTTAGACGGTTTCTTGTGTACTGTCCTACAGTTTCTTGTGCACTGTCCTATATTTACAATACAAAGATTATCACATATCAATACATAGGTAGGTAGATTTTGTCCTTTATCCACATTGATACAAATTACAGAACTAGAAGATCAAAAGGCTTTTGAAACGAATTAGGGGAATTTCAGATAGCTAGATAGCTTACCTACGGCTCACGAAACAGGGAATGCTTTCCCTTTTAACACATAACGTTAACATATTTGATTCAGTCACAAGCCTGGGTGTCAGACTGTTTCCAAGACCTACAAATACAAGACCAGCCCCTCAGTTTATACCCCAAATACATTTTCACCAGACACACCCCCCCCCCTCCCCCTCCCCCGAGATAAACCTTCCGAAGGGAGATATTATTTCCTTTGGGGGCATTCGAAGGGGGGGGGGGGGTATTATTTCCTTGGGGGCATTTGAAGGGGGGTATTATTTCCTTGTGGCATTCGAAGGGGGGTATTATTTCCTAGAGCCGAGAAGTAAGCCTGTGTATGCCCTGGGAACAGTCTGACATCCAGGCTACTGTCACAAACCTGGGAATCCTGCTTCTCCCTTCATGCCTGTGACCCCAGGTAGACCCTGCAGACCGGGAGGACCCGGCGGGCCAGGGGGCCCTGGTGGCCCGGGCGGGCCGGGCACAACGTCCGGTACCTTCACTCCCGGCTCTCCGGTCAGAACTATCCTTCCCGGAGAACCAGCGTCGCCTTTCATACCTGTAAGAAAGACATAACTTATGAAGATTCTCAAGCCAGCGACTTATGAAAAAAAGAAATTTGCTTTCAAATTGTTACACTTTAAAGATATCACTTTAGCCATACGAGCAAAGCATGAAAATGGCACGCTATTTTATGTAAGGTTGTTTTTCTTGCTTTTTTGGTTGTCTATTAGTCAATACTAAGACTAAGTCCTTTGGATTGTTGTATAATTTGTCATCGCCAGGCGTTAAAACACTTTTTGATTGCTGTATAGTTTGTTACCGCCAGGCGGCGTTAAAGATTTCGAAATCTACACAGAAGCAGAACGACGAAGTACTAAACGTGTTTTCAAGTTAGAGTTAACCGCATTAATCCACTAATCTATATTCTGGAAGTCTAAATTTTCGTCTAGGGTTTAGTTTGGCCAAGGAGGTCTGAAACTCCTTAGCTTGGTCACTGTTGCCGCTATGGCATCGTTTGCCAAGCATCGCGGTGTCCTTACCTCTGGGCCCCATCATGCCAGGTTGTCCCCGTATCCCCGGCCACCCCTGGTGTCCCATGGGACCGGGGTCCCCGGACTGACACTGGCAGGGAGATGTCCTGTTCACCTTGGGTGCTTCTGTCGCAGTATGTGGCTTAGAATCAGGCATGTGGAGGCCTGCATCTGTGGAAAAATATACAGTTTCTTTCGATCAATTTGTCACTGGTTTTACAAGAACGGAGCAAACGCCACATATATATTAAGACCATGAAATAGCCATGAATTCCCGTATGGTACATACGCTGGAATGAGACCACAGTCATGTCCTAGATAGCGAAATCTACTTAAAGTACTGTAAAACTGTATATGTTCGCGGCAGGGAAAAAGTGGGGCGTTCGAGGTGGTTTTAACTTCGCGGTTGAAACAAGGGGATAGGAATGCAGAAAACAGAACAAAATTTTCGCTGTGGTTTTATGTTCGCGGTGATGAGCTCGAGGTCACTGCGAAAACCGCGAACGTAAAAACACTTTTACACTATAGTGTAGGTGTATCGAGTTCTCTCATTGAGTGGAGCTTGTCTCAATCGTGATGTTTCTGACTTAGAAGAGATGCTGTTTCCCGTACCATTCACGTAACCTTCGGTTCTTACTACGAGGTGATAATTGAGGGGGCCCGGGGAAAGGAACGAAGAAATAAAAGAACGAAGTACCTCGAATGATCTCCTCCACCATTTCCACCCTGGCCTTCAGGAGGTCAAGTTGTCCTTGAAGGTCTTTGATCTTGGCGTCCTTGTCTTCATCTTCATCCTGTGCTGCACACTGAGGAAACAAATGTAAATGCTCGCATGAAATCATCTCGGTGTAACTGTTGGTAGAGTACATATTGTGAGCTTTAATAATAATAATCTTTATTCCATGTTCATTCTCCAGAGGGATAAATGCACTGGAGGCCACAGGGGGCCATACATGGGGTAATTGATAGAATAGATTAATAAGAATAACGTTAACGTTCACGTCTAGTACAATACTAAGCACTGTACTAAATGTCCTACTGTATATCTAGGTGAGTGGCTTCTTCTCTCTTTTTAAAACACAAGGCGACATGATTACATACTAGTACTTCGTCCATTACATTGACATCTGTGCATAACATCAAGTATCCAACACGACAAAGGAGCTTCCCAGGAATTTTCGGTCGGCACTCCAACAAACATCTGAAGAAGGTTGGAGTGCCGACCGAAAATTCATGGAGAGTTCCTTTAGCTTTGTTGTGCTGGATTAAAGCTCAAAACTTTACAAAATGATTCTACCCAAACATCTGCTTGGAGATCCCCCCCCCCCCCCCCCCCCCCCATTGCTTCAAGTTTACTATCTGTCCACTGCCAAGGTCTCTATAGGCCTTGGCTTTGATACAGGCATGTCTCGTTTCACGCCAAGAGATCATCTTGTCCATCCCCTTAACTTGAAGCAGCTGACAGGGTTAGATAAGGTGGAACATCGCCAGTGGGGCAGACCGCATGGCGTCAACATGGCCGACATTCGACCACTGATGTCAAGGTGATAAACCACTCATGTCAAGGTCGCACAGTACATACTCATTTTAAACGCACGTTTTTAGCCTACGCGTTTAACTCCTGACATGTTCATCCATAGATACGGGAGCTAAGGAAGCTCGCGACGAATCGGACTAAGTGGTAAAGATTGAAGGAAGACTGATTTCAACTGCAGGATGCTTCTACTATAGCCTGAATTCAATCAAGCCTCCTGTGACCGCTCGCCGCCCTGTAACCGCCTCGCAACCCGCGGGGAGGGGAGAGAAACCCCCGGACAGCTGCAGCAGCAGAAAACAGTGGACTACTACTACTTGACATGAATCCAAACAGGGTATAAACTACTCTCCAAGTAGAGGTTCGGCTCCGGCTAGTTTTTAATGTGTTTTAGGCGGTTTTAGGAAAAAAAAAGAAGAGATGAAATAGAAAACCCGATAAAAATGCCTAAACAAAGACGTCTAAATCAAGCCGTGGTTTAACCTCTGCTTGGTTACAGTAGGTATTAACGTTATTTGCATATTGTAGCTGACAGAGGGAAGTAGAACCAGTTAGTATTGCCCTGAGGTAGCATTAAGCCTATACCATTAGCAGGTAATCGGTATTGATTGTGTAAAAAGAAACTGTTGAAACTATTCACGGATAAGTCCATACACTTACAGTACAAAATACTAGTTTTTTACTTCAAGGGCGTTAAAGTTGTTGAGATAAAAACAGTTCATAAATTACTGTCGACGCTTTACGCCCACCTTATGATTTAATGACGTATTTCCTGACTGTCTTCCTTTATTTCCGGTTGTCACATTGTGATGACGTACTGCCTAGGGGCGTTTTGGAAGTCGGGTGTCTGGATTCAACATTAGCATTTCGAACCACGACAAAAAGTAGTCAAACAAATCAACTGAATGGCCAAATATATTTCAGAACAAATCCAAATTGAAGGGTGGGATGGAGTTGAGACTAGAAGCCAAAGTTTGGCATTCTGTCAGCGGTTTCTGTCTAACACGTAACTATCCAACACAAGCAATGAAGGTCATATTTATTAACGCCATGGACACCCGTACTTCTAATCTAATAGAATCTCGTTAGAGTAAAGTATATGTTTTTCACGAAGTAAAAGATAAACATTCACTTGTTGACTCGGATCCAAATATCATATACATCGTGCGTTGTTAATGTTGTAAATTGGGATGAATGTGTGCGATGTGAAACGTAAATATCGTATATGGTTTGAAACTGCAGACCAGCCCCTTCCGTATCTTCCTGAAACAGCCCTGAACCTCTCACGACAGGGTTACCCAAGGTTCGCCCCATGTCGATACATGGAGGATATAATTTCCGCTGAACAGCTTTAATTCTTCACACTAGGTTGTGACATCGACAGGTGGCAAACATCCACTTTTGACAGACATATGGATATATACATATACAGACTTCAAGATTTGATTAAAAAAACCTCCAAGTACTAGTGTTTTCCTAGTTACATATTTTATTGTATGTGTATCTTTTATTGTATGTGTATCTTTGCCTATGTTCGCAATACATTTAATTCTATCTATATGATTATAAGACCATAGTTTAAAGGCCTCAAAGGAAATTTCCATTTGTTCAAAACACAGCTACATTGACGTCATCACAACAACAAAAAGATTTGCAAACCAAAAAAAAAGGTGTTCGTTTCTTCTCGAAGTGGCTATTCTACCATGTTTTGTACTATACAATTTCAAGAATTAGTATGTGTACGCGTAAAACGCCTTGTACAGTATTCTAACGATTTTAAGAGCATACGATAATGTTTTTGGTTTTTGCCTAGTCTGCGCCAAAGAAAAGACCACTACGAGACAACATTCTGTCATGCATATGCTTCACAAAATCTCATTCGTTGCTTATCATACGGAATAATAGATTGAAAGCTTACCGTGCAGACGAGAAGAGTTAGAGTCACGAGGTAGTAGATAGTTTGAAAGGCCATGTTGTCTTGTAATCGGCAAATGTGGAAAACGTCGTAGTTTGAGAGGGGCGTCCCCTAGGTCTTTGACGGGGGCAACAGTGCGTGCGGAGGTGTAAGCGGTGGAACAGCGTCTTGTTTAGCCAACAAGCCGGGTGAACCTGTCAATACTCACCTTTCGGGTAGGGGGTACTGTTTATGTTGTCCAACGATTTCGTAAAGTTACTACCAACAACTTCTTCTTTGGCCATCCTCAATTGTAGTGAAGCATTCTTACCAACGTGGAAGAAAGAAGTCAGGGTTTAAGGTAATTATTTTGAAGAATGAAAATGGTAAGGTTTAATGAAAGAAAAGATGGTTTGCTCTTTTAGCTTGAGGATTTACAGTGCATTATTCATGCTGATGACACTTCTGTGTATTATCTGATTATGGACGATAGTTGTTTGACCGGCTCGACCGACCCTATTCATTCTCATGCTATGAGGTCATAATCTCCAAGCAGACGTAAGGATCCGGCATAGTCTTAGTGTTTTCTCCATGTTTTGCAACATTTTAGTACGTTTTTCTACTAGTGCACCTCTAGACGTGCCGACAAACAGTCAAAAAGGTGCGCTGCTTGAAAAACGTGCTGACATTTTTCATTTTCGTACTGTGTGGAAAAAATGGAACCTCCACGGTGTTATTGTAGCCCTTTTGAAAATAAAATGACAAGTGGTTGAGACGAGTGTTAAAGACTCAAAGGGCATTCTGACAATGTGTTGAACTAATCTCCAAGCAGAAGTAGCGTCATGCTCAGTGTGTGTTTAAATTTCAGAGATATCTTTCTATCCGTCCGTGTTTTCTCTCCCTATCCCTTAGCTTTTCTTAATCACGCATAGAACAGGATGGAGATTTGGTATTGTGGTTAGGGTTGCTGACTAAGGCTAGTGTTGCTGAATCTGAAGGTTCTTGGTTCGAATCCCAGACAGGCCCCATTGTTGTGCCGTTGGGTAGGGCATTTTACACCTATTTTCTCACTCGACTCAGCTGAAAATGAGTACCTAGCTTCGGTTAGGGTCGTCATCTCGGATGGAAGCGGCCCATCCTGGTATGAGCAAAACCTTACAATCTGGTCAATTCTGGGTTGACATCTTGAAATGGTGATAGTCACCTACATGTCATATCAACTTATTATCAGCCTTTCCACAAATGTGGTAAATTTCAAGAAATAGATAAAACTCGTTTAAAGAAAACAGCGATCAGGACACTACAGATAGTCCCATGGCCCTTGAGACCATAGGGACAGTGGAATGCTATCCGCTAGTACTAGTACTGTGCCTAGGGCAGGGTATTGGAAGACGGAGCCCAGCCCTCTCCTTCCACCACCTTTACCTCCCCAACCGAAGTCAGGTACACATTTTTACACCTGGGTGGAGTGAGGAAAGTCGTGTAAAGTGCCGAATACCAAGAGTCGAACCCGTGATCTTTCGATCTGTTGTCTGCTGGCTTTGTAACTAGGTATTCCACGCTACACCCTGCATCTGCTTGGAGATCACCGTTGAACCCCGGCAGGTTTATAGTGAGTGTTAATAATGAAGCCCAGATTAGACTTTCATGAGCACGCCAAGCTCTTATCCAAGACAGCTGGCTGCATTGAGACTTGATGTATGTGTGTGCCAGACTTCACAATGCTGTATTATATCCCCACCCTTATCACTGATAATCCAGTGTGACCCGTTGCTATGTACCCTTAACGAGGTAGTGGAGGAATTCCCACGAAGCCTGGGTTCTGCCAAAGAGGGATCTAAATGTCGTTAACGTCTTGGCAACTGAACACGAAGAAACAGTCCACCTGTGGTCTTGGCTGTTATCGTCCTTCGAGGGGTCATTTCAGCCTTCGGTCCTGTGTATGCCAGGGGAACCTCAGGCGACAAACCTCTACGCGTGAAGGAAACCAACACACTTCTCGAGAAGGGTAGGGGTGACCCGGTGTGCTTGGCCAAATTCGGGACATTACAAGCTCGTGCCTTCTCTCACGTCACTCGATGTCCAATTTCTTGGCTGAGAAACGGAAGTTGGAGTTGGAGTTAATAGTGCTAGATGTCGCTTTTCTAGCCTGTGTACCAGCCTCTGTGGTAACCGCTGCCTCAATCGTTTTGCTTGCTAACAACGTGGTTAGCAAGCGAAAAATATTGACAATGTAATACAAACAAGTACAAACAAACAAACAAACAAAGACCATGTACCCACCACCAGCGCTAACCTGAACATGTTAAGGGTCATCTTGATTTCATGACCTTTATGCCTTTTCCACCACTCAGCTGTTACAGATGCCTAGAATTTAGTTTGCGCATGCCCACTACCGTCTTTTGTAGTGAAGGTAGAAATGTCACATTTGTGGGAAAAGTGTGTCGAAGAAAACAAATGTGGGTTAGGAAAACAAATTGAAACCTCATTGTTTAAAACTGTAAAACTGTAATAGGCAACAAAATAACACATTTGCTTGTTTTTGGACTTTCTTGCTAGCCTGGAATCCATCGTACTCTCAAACTCCAGTTTATTAACTATATACTGTTTGATCAACATTGAAAAGTTCGTTCAAAATTGCTGATAACAGTGTCAAATGAAAAATTGGCAACATTTTTGATAATGGTTAAATAATAGATTAAAATACAAATACTATAACAACCTTTTTGTAACCTTTAAAAGAACTGAAACAAAGACATAGCAATTCCGGATACAAATTTATTCTACACCAAAGAGTCAGCATACAGTGTCTCCAACGTGCATAGCATATGTGAACACAGACACACACAAAAATAAAAGTTGCAAATCTTACACCAATACAAACAGACACACGGAAAGCAATACCCCAGTTTTCACGGAGGTAGATATTTAAAGTGATCCTGCATGATGTGAGTGTTGTTTCTCGAGTCTTTACTTATCTCTGTTAACATACAAGGTTAGCGATTTAAGAATTCCTAGAATGCTAATATTCTACGTGCCAATTTCTAACAAAGAAAGGTTAGTACTAATCAATAATCAATTTCAACATCACACACAAAACACACACGCACACACACACACAAACTCGCACACACGCACGCACACACATGCACACACTCATCACACAAAACAGTCACGAATGAATGTGCTTCTTAAGATTGTAAGTTTTTTAAATGCATAATCTCATTTACTAAATCTGCTGCTGATTATATGCTTATCTGAACCTTGATTTCATCATCTATGCATCTCTGTTTAAACGTAAACTTTCATATCTGCCATTGTCTTAATTCCAATCTACATTCCATTGTTATTAGCTAAGTCATTGCTAGCTGGTTAGTGTAAACAAGCCAGAACGTTCAGTAAATCTTGACAAGACTCCGCTATGCTGTCACCATTACTATTCATAGATGTAGGAAAAGACCATGTCTTGTTGTAAAAGAATCAACAAGAATCCGAATACAACACTTTGAGCTAGCAGTTATGTAGCTCATGTCTTACAGACTTGCAAACAAGAACAAGAGTCTTAGGACCCAAAATCTCCATGAAACTTTTTTTGTATTAAACCAGTTCCCCCCATTCTATATCGCTCAATGGTATGACCCCCGGCCACCTGCAGCTGTCAGGGGCTCAGGTTCCACAGTGACCCACTTTCGCTATCAACAGCTGTTAGAAGTGCCACAATGGCCAACACTGCAGATATAGATTTTCCCATTACTTAGGCAAATTAAGTCCAATTTGCATAATTTGCACTTCATTGTATACATCCCTCTCTAAGCTACCTGCCAAGTAAATAACATGAAAATCTGTCGCTCCTTTCTTCAGTTATTCTCCTTTGAAAATATTTACAAACACGCCATTGCAGTTCCAGTGACACATACCAGGGGGCCCAAAATCGACCTTGACCTTTCTCCTCCCAGCACCTACCCACATACCAAATATCATTTCAATCCATCCACACGTTCTTCAGTTATGCTGATTTTAAGCTTCCGGTGACACATACATACAAACACGGTGACACAAACTTACACACACGCGCACACACACACAAACACAATAACTTCGCATGATTTGAACTTCAGTGTGTACATCTCCATCCAACCTACCAACGTACCAAATAACATGAAAATCTGTTGTTCCTCTCTTCAGTTAAACCCCTTTAGAACATTTTTACAAATAGGCCATTGCAGTTCCAGGGACACAAACCAGGGGGCCCAAAATCGACCATGACCATTCTCCTCCCAGCGCATACCCACATACCAAATATCACTACAATCCATCTACACGTTCTACAGTTATGCTGACTTTAAGCATACGACGACACCCATGCAAACGATTTACCTCCTTACTTATGCAAATTCGGTCTCATCTGCATAGTTTGCACTTAAGTGTGTACAACTTGGTCTAACCTACCTGTGTACCAAAGAACATGACGATCTGTCCATCCACTCTTCAGTTCTTCTACATTTAAGATTTTATCAAATACGCCATTGCAGTTCCAGTCACACATGCTAGGAGGCCCAAAATCGACCTTGACCTTCCTCCACCTAACACCCACCCACATACCAAAAATCATTTCAATCCATGTACAGGTTTTACAGTTATGGTGACTTTAAGCGACCGGTGACACAAACATACACACAAACACCAAACGCAAGCAAAACAGTACTCCATGAAAAAGCCTTTTTTCATGGAGATAACTAAATGTATGTGAACGTTTTCAGTTTCAATTTCAGAGAACGAGTGCCATGCGTTTGGACCTTAATGAAAACTGATGATGATGAGAACTGCACAGTTAGATGCTGATGGCGTTAGGGATCTGACGAGGGTCCAGGTAGTCGTACGGCTTGAAACGCTGAGTGGAGTTTTCAGTCACGATGCCCACTGCGATGTTGTCCAAGTCTTGCTTGAATCTATTGAGGTGAGGAAAAATCCTAAGTCATTCAAATCGTATCATTTTCAAGCAGTTAAATGATTGCAAAGTCATAACACCACGTGGTACACAGAAATAGCAGTGGGGATTTGACATGAGTTTTACTTACGTATGACCAAGTCTTTCCGCCTTTTCTCCTTGGAGGTACTTGACCTCAAAGTCCCCAAGACGCTGTGTGGCTCGCTCACTAAGGACCCCCGTCAGCAGGTTGATCTTCACAGTTTGGAACTTTCCAGGGAGTGCGTTCAGGACGTCTTGTTCCGTTAGAGGCTCCTACACAACAAGAAGAGAACTATAACTGTTATCCTCGCAAAAAAAATGTTTTCAATGCTGCTTGTGGGTCTGTGGGTGGCAGCATACTAATGAATTTTGAATATATCGATGGAGCTGTGTGATATTTAGTATGTGGATAGGTGTGAGCCAAATAAAAAGACCCCCTAGTGGCCTTTTATGTCTCAATTACAGCCGAACATCAATTAAGGCTGATGGGGCACACGTTTTCACCTTACTTGCTTCCACATGAGAAGATACAAAACAATATTTCTTTCTTTCCTTTCTTGTTGTTCCTATCGTCATCTCTATGGATACAATCAACTTCTATTAAAACAACTTTGAAAACCCATCTTGACCGGCTGGTGTAAAAGTAAAAGGGAACATACCTTTATCCTCAAGAAAAGTAAGGTCTGAATTCAAAATAGGGAAGGGGATGTTCCCAAACAGTTTCTCCTATTGAGTCAGTTATTCCTCACTCTCAGTGAGGCAGGACTATCTCAACCATGGTATTTCTAACATCGGGAGAAGTGACGCTGTTCCCGTCTTATTCAGATTATAACCTGTAACCTTCGGGTCTTGTTAGAAGATGACCATTCAACGATGGCAAAATATATTGCCAAACCTTAGTACTCGGAGGTAGTCCTTCCAGCATGAGTGGCATGTTGGGTACGAATCCATACTGGTCGTACTGCATGAAGTTGACGGCTGCGTGCTGCACACTGGCGGTGAAGATGATGGAGGTGAGGATCTGGATCAGATCTTTCACGTCGGACAGTTTTCCGTCCCCGGGAACCCCCTGTGTGTGTGAATAAGATTCGACGGAAGTTCAATAAAGGGTTCCCCTGACCAACTTCCGGTTAGTGTAGGAGGCTGGAAGAAAAATGTCCAGACTGTGCAGGATGTACAAAAAATGAACTGGTTGACGTACCAACTACTAAGTATTTGATACCAGTCCAGAAAACAACAAGATATAGTCATGCCTACAAGTTTTAGAGTTATCAATGAAGGATTGAGGTGTTCAAGAAGTCGATTTTTCCCTCCTAGCAACAGTAACGAAGATGATGATGATGAGAATTGTCACGGAGAGTGTCGCCACCAAATGTAAAAGGGGCAGTCTCATTAGATAGCTTCAAACAACGCTTGCAGCTAGATGTGCCAAAGTTAGGTGTGACAGGTCGTTCATTGTAAGACAACCAACTGCTAACGTGCCGCGTTCCTGCGAAGCTGATGTGTTACGCGGCTTTAGACAGCATAACAGCCATTCGGTGTAAGTTACGTCGAAGGGCTGTTATGCTGTCTACTTTCAAAACAGATACAGATACAGAGGTCTTTTAAATACAATGTGTCTGAGGTTATTCCATCACTTACCTGGATTCCACTCTCCACAAGAGTCTTCGCAAACTTCTGAATTTCATGATCTTCGACAAGTTTGGGGGAGTTGCCTTTCTCTGTAATAGACATGGATTGTATAATATTATCTTTTAATGTATGGTATGTTTATATGTATGCTGAATGCTAGTTTAACTCTTTAAACTGGATGTCAGCCTAGTTAGCTTTCATCCGCTCCTCATGAATCTCTTCCACGTTATCCTGCTAACCATCCTACGGGCCATAGTTATCTATTGCTTAGGTCCCAATTGCGCCGGTGCCCGTCGGGGGTGTAGTCTCGGCCGGGCCCTGAAGCCACAAATTTTCTCACTATGGACTGCCGGGACTGCTCGCACGATTAGCTCACGGCGTCTATTTGTTACCGGGTTACGCGTTCGATTTCAGTCTGAGTTAGATTGATTCGGGATCCCGACCGGGCCAAAAAATAGCCCGCCAACCACAGGGTGTCCGACGGGGCCACGTAGGGGTCACGAAAGTGCAAAAAAAGGAGCCCATGAACTACCCAGCGGGCCCCTCTTTCTAAGTGAGACCGAAGCATTATGGGAGTTTTCTCTGCAGCATTGTTAAAATGTGCATGGTATCAAATCAGTTCAAAGTGTATGTCTGGTAAATTTGTTAATCTTACAAATACTTTCGAGCCATCACTGTTCTAAACACTTACCATCAGCAGGATAGAAGTAGTCCACAACATAGGTGACATACTTCTTGATAGCCTCATAGGCGGGCAGGGCATCGTCACGATAGTAGTACTTAGGCAGATCATCCGCGTTGTCAACCTACCATTAAAATACGGTAATTTTAACCAATTTGTGTTTTAGGAGACATAAGTACATAAAAGAAGCACAATCCTTATTTCTCCAGGTTTACCGACGAAAAGACAATTACGTTTCTCCTAATACCACATACAGAACCACGCATTACAGCAAAAGTCTTTCCCAAAAAGGGTGAAACCCACATGAGTACGGAGACCTCATACATCCACGAAATATTTAGAACCTTTGCTTTGTATATCTCTTGTTATTGTCTCATTGATTATGCAAACGAGACTGTAGTTAGCATAATCTAATTCAGATGATGGTCTTCCCTGCCACAATTGTGTGTACAAGTCCTTTCATTCGGCAGAATTCATGTTTGCGTTCATCAAATGACTTGCACATTTAAATGAGTGATGTATACCTTTAACTAACTTGCACATGTCAAAAGTATGTAATTCCCACCATTTACTGCCAAGGAAATATGGCACTTTCGCATCAATTATGCAAAATAGGATCTTATTTGCATAATTACACACGTTACATGTATCAAAGTTTATTTCCATAATTTTCATGCAGGTAGCATCTTTACATTTAGAACATTGAAATTAGAGTTTCTCCATACCCCATGTCATTGCCTTTCATTAACTGTATCTATCATGCTATTAGCAATTACCCTTCACACAAGAATCTGTAATGGTTTATTGATCAGAAATTACCCGTGCAATTGCAGCCAATGCTGAATTGCTGCAGGGTTTACAATCACATAATACATGTGGAACTGTCGCAAGGGTCTGGGCGGCTGCCATTCGGCGCCACCAGGTGACCTCAATACGACCTTCCCCAACCGAAGTCAGGTACCCATTCACACCTGGGTAGAGTGAGGAAAGTCGTGTAAAGTGCCTTTCCCAAGGGCACAACATCGGTATCGGTGTCGGTATTGGGGCATACCAGAGGTTTCGAACCCGGGACCTCTCGATTCTGGGGGAAACACCCTACCGATTGCGCCACACGATGCCACGAATAACCGTGTACATGGAGCAAATACTGTAGTACTTACTCCGCGGTATTTCAGGTCTTCTGGTAGGGTACCCTCCCTATCGAGACGCCAAGTCTTCACCCTGTTTCAGTGGAAAACACAAACTAGTACATAAACCTTCGGAAACAAGGAAAGTTAGATTAGTCGTAAAATGAATACATAACCACCAGTATTCATAAAAAAACACTTCGCCTCACCTGTCCCTCATAAGCTTAAAGCTTCCCTCGACTCCAATCTGCGTGGTATTATCCAGACCGCCATTGGGGGAGATCAACGTGTTCAGTGCAAGACTGTGGGAGCAAGCGTTCAAAATGGAACATTGTTAGATATCTTCTTGCACACGTGGTGATTCGACCTAGCTCGAAGCTTTCGGGCTTCTGCTTACAAAGGCAATCAGATCAGACAAGCTCTTCTAGTCCGATTGACTGTTGATACTATTGCAGCACGAAATATGTATGGCAACGCTGGATTGTGTGTATTTAGAATCACAGAAACAAAGACATGCTGCGCAGACAGAAGCGTCGGCTAGGTACATGTATGATAATTACTCGGTTGTCTACAAAGAACTCTGTTATCGATATCCCTGACAGTGACATTGTAAATCGCTAAAGGCAAGATTGTGGACTCACTTGTTGATGGCGAGCATGTAGATGAAATGCGGCTCCAGAAAACGATGAATCGGGTGTGAGATGGACAGGTTCTGCTTGGCGGCAAGGTTGCATACCTCCACAAGGAGATGCGTGAAACCTGGAACGGGGCAAAATAGAACCGATCTCGACATTCCGTAAAACTAATACCAGCACAGAATAAAACAAGGAACCGTCATATCTACAAGTACCAATGGTTCGATTAAAGTGATCAATTGTTTTCCACCAACTATCGTAGAGTAAAACTCTTTGGCACAAAATACAATATGACCATCCTCAATAGATAGCTTTAAACAATGAGTTAGATGTGAATATGGTCATGTGTACTTGCGAAGCTGGTGTGTTACGCCAAGGGTGGTTATACCAAGGCCTTGGTACAGATATACACTTGCAGATATGATACAAAAACAATGTATTGCTTTCCTCTGTCTGACAATAAGCATTGAGTATCGTGTTGTGTTGTAAAATCCTACGACTCACCAAGTTGTTGAATCTATTTACGTGTTTTGACAGACGTAAGTAGTTTCATCAGGTTTGTAAATCACTGGATGACAGAGTTCTTTGTTCAAACCCAATGAGTAATCACCTAGCTAACGTTTCGCTGATCGTCTGTCCCCTTCTTCAGGGCAATACTAACTGTTCCTACTTCAAACTGCAGGGGCAGGTTTCGCTGCTGCAGTGTAAAGAATGTGGTCCTAAACGAGACTCAAGTGTCAATCCCCTTTCACCACAGTTCATGACTGGAGTAGTGCTTTAACATATCTGTCCCAACATGTTCACAATCTCTTTTCTTGTTTTTATCTAGCTTTAATCTTCAGTGGTAGGGTTAGTATATACGATGACATAACTAATTAGATTGAATTATTAGTTGATAAAACGTACCAAGGTGAGGGATGGCCTCGTGATAGCTCGCATCTGCGCAGTTGAACCACATCTTGGCCAAGAGCCAGGTGTGGGGCGAGTCAGTCGGTAGGAACACCTACAAATGGATTAATGGTACATGAAACAGTTGCATTTCCAAACCGATGCCTCGCCTGGTACTAGTATCTGATGGGCTGTGCTCCCAGCGGTTGCCGGTAGTTTTTCTTTTTCGGGGGAGGGGGGTCGGATGGACAGAGGATATTGTGAATAGCACTTGAAACCAGCCTAGGTCCCGGCGACCCCTACGTGACGTGAAGGAAAATGTACATTGTAACTGTGAAAGCAGCCCCACTCCTCCACCCCCAGCCCCCAATGAGGCTTCAGAGTTCGACCGGATCCAAGATACTCCAACAGATCCTTCATGGAACTTTGGCTGAGGAATACACTGATTCGGACTAGGCGGATCCGAAATTCCAAAACAATTCATCAATAGCTAGTCGGCTGTCGCTGTTAAACCACAAACAAATATACATAGATTAAAACACAATATCAAACCAAAGATATGCGCAGCAACAAATAAATGCTACCGAAAGTTTAGCCATCTTGGCCAAAAGCTGACACTCACCGGGTGCTGCTCGCCCTCTTTGTTAGGGTACAGTTGGATGGCCACAGGCACGAGGTCCTTCTTCCCATTGACGAAGAACAGGGCGTATGGAGCACACATCTATTCCAGACACATGCATGTTTTCAATTCAATGCTTGGTACAGAAATCACTAATTTTAAACGATAGAAATGTCCTAACTCGACTCAGCTATAAATGAGATACTAGCTTTGCTCATTGATGTAAAGCCTCATGCTTAAGAAGAACCACATCTCTAAACTCATTACACCGATAAGAGATAGGGGTCTGATCGTCGTCAAACACATCATTATGGTCTTACGTTGTTTGTAATTAACATAGCTACAAAACCGGTGGTTTACGCCTTGAGGCGGTTTACCTGTTATTGATTAATATATTGTGCGAACAAACGAACAACAAATAATAGAGTTCTCACGTGTCTGGGTGCCGTGAGGTTGGCCATGGAGGTGATCCCCATGATGGTATGATCCACGTAGTACAGACGCTTCTCCTTGATGGCTTGATCCAGCGTCAGTCCGTGCAGGAGAGGCTGAACCATTTCAGCCGTCACTCCAAACCTGACAATGATCCATAAATATAGCTTCATTAGGTTCGTAATTCAATGGTGAACAAAGTACCTTATACACAACCATTAGATGTCTACCTAGCCAACGTTTCGCTAGTCCTTTCAGTACGTACGTATACCTTCCTCGTTTCAATGATTGCTGATTCTATAGCTACTTCCCACTGCTAGGTACGTTTATGACCACATCCTTCCCACTGCCGCGCCATCAGGCTAGCAGTGGGAGGTAGAGTCAGTATGGCCCTGAGGAAGGTAGTAGAAGTACAAGGACCGCTGAAATGTTTGCCATGGTTGTATCACCTACCAAATGATTATAGAATCGAAATCACGTTTTCTCAAAATATTTCAATGTGACTCACACGAAGAGAAGACTAACTACAATGTCATAAATGTTCATCTTTCATCCATTGCCCTGACTTCTTCCGTCCCAGTTCAACTTACCCTTTCGGAATCCCCGTGCACAGACGGATGGATGTCGGGTTGACTCCCGTCAGGCGCTGCGAACCGAAGTTCTCGTCGGTCTTCCAATGAGTTTTCCCCTATTGACGAACGAATAAACAAAAAAAACGCATATAAATAAGAAATTTAGTGACAAGAAAAAATGATAACATCTACAACGAATACAGCCGTCATCTTCTCATGCCGAGCCCGTCGCTTATGTATATCAAGTAACTACCCTGACGCACCGGCCTGCGACCCGTCCTGCTCGCTGCGTTAGCAACGTGACTCCCTCCAGTCCCAAAACAGGAATGTTTCATTGCCTGATGGCAGATTAAGGCTAACGAAGAGAGAAGGACGGGGCGCAGGAACGTTGCTGGATTATACACAAGCGGTCGGTCTGGTATAACAGGATGACAGCTATTCATGTCGTTCAGTTTCTCACCTTTGGCACTTTCCCTGATGGAAACACTTGGTCCATGCTGTCAAAAGATTCCCATCGGCCGTCTCTACCGACGAGATTTTTAATGATGATGTCCAAGTTCTTCATGCCGAGTATAGCAGCCGTCTGAACCATGGCATCCTGTAAATATTTTTTTAAGAAATAAAGGGATTTATGTTATTAGTAGCGATACCAACAGCAAGCTGTGTATGAACAACCGGTAAATTGAAATTCACAAGCCACGTTGTTTCCTGTTGCTAAATGAACGATGAGTCGAACTGAATGAACGGCACAGCTTGTATATATAGCGTGCTTGAAGTGATAAATACCGTTTGTTGTTTTGAAAACTTCGCCTCGGTAGGTAGCTTCCTCAGCTGTATGAGAGAGACAAAAAGGGAGGGGAAATCTATTAAAGACACAAGTCATCTTACTCATAACAGGAATTTTGATAACTGGGCAAAGGCGTTGGTGAAAATTATCATATGATACCAAATACAATTTTACATGTATTACAGTTTTTTTCAAATGTATCTCTTGTCCCGTACATGCTACGGTCTTGACATTTGGGTGGCATATAGGGTTTGATGTCAGGACAAAGTGAGGGCAGATTTGGGCCCCCTGCCGTAGCCAGAAGTGTCGCCTAGCAGAAGCGTCGGCACATGACGACACTTCTGGATATCCAAAATGCGCTCCTTCCGGTGCGGCCTAACATTTAATTTTGGAACTGCAATGGTGTTTTTGTCTAAATATTCCAAAGAAGATAACTGAAGAAAGGAAATACGAATTCCTATCATTTTAGGCATGCAGGTAGCAATGTTCACAAGTAGATACATATTATGTAAATAACGACTTAATTTGCATAATTTATGAGGAACCAGTATAATTCTATTCTTTTCCATAACTGGACTTCAGTAAATGTAACACATGTAATTTATGGCAGGTAGAACATGAACAGATACCAAACATGCAAATGGCGAACTGATTTGCCGATCAATCATACCATGGGATAGAGGCCTTCCTTGGGGTAGAAGGATGCGTACCGCTCTTGCATTCCTTTGAGCTCATCCTGCCTCTGGTCGGCATGCTCTTCATCCTGGGGGAGGCAGCATCCCCCTGGAATCAGCCACACAGAGGTACCTGCGAGCAGAAGTCGGACAGAACTCGGGTCTCGGTAAAAAGTGTCGGCATATGCTGATGGACATTGTTTTTGCTTGAGGTCAAACCAATAGGCATGGTCTGCTCTGCATGTTACTCAGCACGGGAAAAACTACAGATAAAAGTTGTTACGGACTATTTGTGTACTGCATGCGTTTTGTGTTATGCTGAATTAATGCAGAAGATATGGTTTGACACGGACCTGCTTCAATCCACCGAGTCACGGGGAAGTAGTACGTCGGGCCGTTGGTTTTTGGTTCAAGCTGGACGGAGAGTGAGTCGCAGAACCAGTGGTCATCTTGGCGGCTCGTGTCCCGCCACAACTTGAGCTTTCGAATAGCGGGAGACACCTTAACATCCTTCAAAGTGTACCTGTAACGTATTTTCTAGAGTTCGCAAATCGTTGTATATACGTATATACATAAGTTTATTTAAATACCTAACTTTTGGGACAACCGCATTGTAAGACCTATCTAATAGTATTTATATGTGTAATTACTTTACATTTGGGACCGCATTCGTTAGCAGTGACATCTATTTGTACTACTATTTTACTTCTTACTTTCCCTCTTTCCCTTTTTCATGGTCATCTTTCCACCACACGTCGAGTTTTAAATCTCCAGACTCATTCCCATCTACGTCAACAAGGGTGATGTAGACATTCCCGTCGGTCCCTGCGCCCTTGTAGGCCCCCGTCTTGGTTTTGACGAGGACGTCCAGGCCTTTCGGTTGTCCAGCCATTGCCTAGAAACAAAACAATAGAAAATATCACTACTCTAAAAAGTGCATGCATCGTAATCCGGTGTCGCGCCAAATAATTGCCAGATGAGATGCTGAGCTGACTAGGATTAGGGCCAGGGTTAGGCATCATTCATCCGTTAAGATAAAGATGAAAATTATACAGATTGTTGACAATACTCTTTTGAGTTGATATCACATTATTGAAGCATGGACAGATTTTACTGGGAATTATCAAAGCAAACTGTAGAGTAAATCACTGATCACACGACCTTAAACTTGAATATCAATGTGTGTATCTCGCGTTTGTACTTGACAATGTGTTACTGTACATGGCATTAGCCTTCGGGCATTTGTGGAGAAAATCGCCTTGAACTTAACGTAAGGGCATCGTGTTAAAACTTTCGGAACTCTCTAGCCACTCAAGCTTGTGTGTTGGATATTACCTTGTATTTCTAAACAGTACGAGTGAAGTATGTCAAATTGTTTACCGTTACCACTAGACCCCGAGCGGCCGAGCGCGGGGCGTCGGTAAGCCGATACGCCCCTAGTTAGCAAACAAATGACTCATCTATTCAGAGGTAGCAGCACACTGTATTTAGTTGCCTGCCGGGGTGAGTCGGCTGCAGTTTCGTATGACCCTGACCCCGCATGACCCATATCAAAGTGGCGTTTTTTTTACATTTTTTTTTCGTTTTCAATTATTTTGTAGATCGCACCCTCAACTTCAGCATATTTGTTTGTTGTGATTTTCTATTGCACCCTACTATGATTTTATCCACGTCGATGTCGGTCACTTTGTGGACCTTAACTATAGAAATCCCCATAGGCCGAAAACTGTGTTCTGCTACCTCAAAACTCAGGAGACAGTTTTTCCATCATGACCGACATTGTCAGGGTCTAACATTTCCCGCTGGCAAACTATTCTCTCTATAGCCATCGTAGTTGGTCTGCAAGTGATCAACCGCGCAATACTTATAGCTAGCTATAGCCTCATTTGCATGCCTTCTTGGTGGCGCCGACGTTTATTTTGTTAGGGGGGGGGGGGGGTCACTGACTCGCGATTTTCAAGTTACTAGTCGTTTACCGAGCTAAAGTCCCTAGTCTGGACCCGATAAGTTGAAAATCGCGATGCAGCGCCAACACACACCCTACCGCACCCCCAAACGCGCAGCCAGGCACCAGCCGACCTAGCTCCCGAACCTCTCCTAACCATGGTTGCGGGGGCGTCGGTTGTTCATGTTAACCGGGGCTTTAGGAAGGACTGCTAGAGGCTTCTCGTTTTGTACTCAATCATGTCATTCAAACTACTACTTTGTTGATCAACCAACGCGTTCATTTCAAATTTTCAAGGGGAGGGGTAGAGTAAATAAGCGTAGTTAATCGAATGGAACGTATCCAGCAAAGAACATGCATACAAAGAAAACCAAGTAGAGAGTTCAGGTCACCGTTGTAGTACTCAAAACAAGTTTAGGTGTAAGGTGAAACCTACATTGAGTTCTCCAAACAAAGTAGATATATCCACCTTTAAGGTGGATATATTTACTTTGTAATACGTACACAACGGTGAACGCAAACGCCCTGTGTTGGGAGGGTCAAAGTTTGTGGATAAGTAGTAGTAGCCTGAACATTTCATTCATTTTACAGCTTCCATTGAATCTACCCTGACGTCAAAACTCATGCCAATGCAACTTCCCATTTATGTCATGTACATTGAGTCCTTTTGTTTACGTAAGCCCAGTTGTATGACCTATTCCTAGTTTTCCATTCTCGATCTCATGGTGATTACGGTAGAAAATACTAGTGCTAGCCAATTTTCTCTTCTGTGGACAATCTACGAACGACTACTCAAGTCATTGGTGCACAAATGTCGATGTTTTTGGCTAGGAATTTTAACTTGGGCTCCCATGTATGAATCTCCTTAGTGCAGGGTTCCATCCCGGTGTGAGTGGATCAAACCTATCCCGGTGTGAGTGGATCAAAACTATCATTCTGGTTTTCAGACAAGATTATGCAACACTTGTAAAATATCAAGAGGAGATATGTGGACAAAATTTTATTTCGGGAAAATATTTCTTCCCGTTGTTTCTAACTAGTACGAGTGAAGTATCGGGAATTTTGTCAAATTGTTTACCGTTACCTCTCGGCTCCCCCGAGCGAGCGCTGGGCGGCGGTAAACCGATACGCCCCTAGTTGGCAGACAAACAATACATCTATTCAAAAGTTAGGAAACGCTGCACAAACAAGTTAAAGTCCGTTACAAGGTGACTTCACGATCATTCATGCATGACAAAAACACACGCCAATACCCGCACCCCAAACCTAAGTTCAACCGGTTGCGTACATCACTATTTCTCTGTGAAAGTTGTGACACATTCGACTAATTTCGTTGATACCCTATTGGCACCTATATGATTGTATACACCTGTCACGCAGTTGACTACATGTATTTGTTGATCGTAAGAAACTCTCAAACACACCGTGACCGCTACTGATTTACTGCTAACCACCAGCCAACCCATTCCAGACCTCCCGTCCACAGCGGAACATCAGCCGACCACAGCCAGTTTAAGATTAAATATCGAATTTGACTCCCAAACACACCCTGACTACTACTGCTAACCACCAGCCAACCCATTCCAGACCCCCCGTCCACAGCCGAATGTTTGGCTGGCGCAGCCGAACACTAGCTAACCGCTCTGAATACCAGTCAACCACAGCCGACCTAGCTCCCGAACCTCTCCCAATCATGGTTGGGGGAAGGTCGGGAGACCCGGTGTGTAACCGGTGCTTTGGGAAGGCCTGTAGAGGCTACCTATTTTGTACTCAATGTCATTCAAAATACTACTTTCTTTACCAAGCAAAGCGTCCAATTTCTTCAAGAGGAGGCGTGGAATAATTAAGCGTAGTGAGTCGAACAGAACCTATCCATCATAGAACATGCATGCAAAGAAAACCAAGTAGAGAGTTCGGCTCACCGGTGTATTACTCAAACCAGGTTTAGTAAGACCGATGAGTCGCGGTGCTTGCCTGAGGCTCGACGTGTCTCGTGCTTCACCTTGAAGGCGGGAATGGGCAGGCAGGGCTGAATCATGTGAATGGGCCCATTATTTATAACAGAGGCCCCGGATGTTGATCAACGGTGGGCGAGAAGGCGCGAAAGTAAGACACTTGACATACATTGTTGACGTGAAACCCCACCTACGGGTGCATGTTGACGGTCGCGGTCTACCTCTATATAGCTCGCTTCACACCTTGGCCATGCGCTCATCATCAGTGCTTCACGTGAACATTTCAAAGCGTCATCTTGTTTTGCTCTTGTAACTTCGTGCCTTTGCACCCACCTGTTCTAAAAGTAAATATGTAGTATTTACTAGTTCTACTGACCTCGAAATTGAACCGAAAAAGCTACACTGTTTTCTTTAATATACCCTCTTAATCGTCCTTTACACTTTAATCTGGTGTGGGGGTGCATTCTGGGCTAGCCTTAAGTATACCTGGTATATAAAATGAACAACAGGGATTAATTTCGTACGATTAGTCTTGTAAAGTTACAGAGCCTCTATGACAGAAGAGAACACCTGTGCCTTTTAAAAGTTTGGAAACAAACTGTCAATGTCAAATTTTTCACTTCAATGGCTTCCAAACCAAATGGGCGAGGTAAGGAGGAGAGCAACAAGACAAACAAGTGACTTCGACCACATACCAGCACGTACAAAGCAGTATCCTAAACCCTGCCATATATAGTCAAACTCTTGAACAACAATGTTTAGCGGAAACTTTATGTATAGTGCTGATTTTGATGTGCAGTATGTTTCGTTTTGTCATATTTTACTACATTTGTATGTATGTGAAATCCCACGGTAAACCTAATTATTTTCAAGCTACGACGTACTGAATCTCACAATTCAGCCATTTTGTTGTGCAAAGAGAATTAAATCAACAAACCAGTCATGCATATACGCTCCCTAGTTGCTTTTGGGCAGCTGACGTTCAACTATGCGATACGAACAATTATTCAATAACGCGTCACGAAGCATTTTGCAATACACTTAACGACGAATTCAGGACAGCAAATATCATGGTTACGTAAAGTTATAGCGACTACTTAAGCTTCGCGGATAGTGTACCGCCAACGCTTAATGTTATAACGTTGACTTATGGTGGGTGGGCTACGCCTCCTGGTAAAATACTGGTCTACAGACCCTCAAGATCTTTTCAGCTTGAGTCATGCACGGTTGAATGGTTCGACGCGATGTCAACACGCCAACGTGTGTGCACACATTATGATTTCTTCGTCACAAAGCTGTACTTTTCCATACAATGAGCCAATTGAACCGATTGTCAATAGTAATTAACTCTTCTCATCAATCTCTTAAAGTTGGGTGAGTTCTACTGAACCAATTACCACAACATCGAAAAATATTGACAATGCAATACAAACAAATACAAACAAACAAACAAAGACCATGTACCCACCACCAGCGCTAACCTGAACATGTTAAGGGTCATCTTGCTTTCATGACCTTTATGCCTTTTCCACCACTCAGCTGTTACAGATGCCTGGAATTTAGTTTGCGCATGCCCACTACCGTCTTTTGTAGTGAAGGTAGAAAAGTCACGTTTGTGGGAAAAGTGTATCGAAGAAAATAAATGTTGGTTAGCAAAACAAATTGAAACCTCATTGTTTAAAACTGTAAAACTGTAATAGGCAACATAATAAGCAAACATTTGCTTGTTTTTGGACTTTCTTGCTAGCCTGGAATACATCGTACTCTCAAACTCCAGTTTATTAACTATATACTGTTTGATCAACGTTGAATAGTGTATAATTCATGTCAAAATTGCTGATAACAGTGTCAAGTGAAAAATTGGCAACATTCTTGATAATGGTTAAATAATAGATAAAAATAGAAATACTATAACAACCTTTTTGTAACCTTTAAAACAACTGAAACAAAGACATAGCAATTCCAGATACAAATTTATTCCACACCAAAGAGTCAGCATACAGTGTCTCCAACGTATATGTGAACACAGACACACACAAAAATAAAAGTGGCAAATCTTACACCAATACAAACAGACACACGGAAAACAATACCCCAGTTTTCACGGAGGTAGATATTTAAAGTGATCCTGCATGATGTGAGTGGTGTTTCTCGAGTCTTTACTCATCTCTGTTAACATACAAGGTTAGCGATTTAAGAATTCCTAGAATCCTAATATTCAACGTGTGAATTTCTAACAAAGAAAGGTGCGTACTAATCAATAATCAATTTCAACATCACACACAAAACACACGCACACACACACTCGCACACACGAACGCACGCACACACAAAACACACTCATCACACAAAACAGTCACGAATGAATGTGTTTCTTCTTAAGATTGTAAGTTTTTTGAATGCATAATCTCATCTACTAAATCTGCTCCTGATTATATGCTTATCTGAACCTTGATTTCATCATCTATGCATCTCTGTTTAAACGTAAACTTTCATATCTGCCATTGTCTTAATTCCAATCTACATTCCATTGTTATTAGCTAAGTCATTTCTAGCTGGTTAGTGTAAACAAGCCAGAACGTTCAGTTAATCTCTGACAAGACTCTGCTATGCTGTCACCATTACTATTCATAGATGTAGGAAAAGACCATGTCTTGTTGTAAAAGAATCAACAAGAATCCGAATACGACACTTTGAGCTAGCAGTTATGTAGCTCATGTCTTACAGACTTGCAAACAAGAACTAAATGTATGTGAACGTTCTCAGTTTCAATTTCAGAGAACGAGTGCTATGCGTCTGGACCTTAATGAAAACTGATGATGATGAGAACAGCACAGTTAGATGCTGATGGCGTTTGGGATCTGGCGAGGGTCCAGGTAGTCGTACGGCTTGAAACGCTGAGTGGAGTTTTCAGTCACGATGCCCACTGCGATGTTGTCCAAGTCTTGCTTGAATCTATTGATGTGAGGAAAAATTATAAGTCATTCAAATCGTATCATTTTCAAGCAGTTAAATGATTGCAACGTCATAACACCACGTGGTACACAGAAATAGCAGTGGGGATTTGACATGAGTTTTACTTACGTATGACCGAGTCTTTCCGCCTTTTCTCCTTGGAGGTACTTGACCTCAAAGTCCCCAAGACGCTGTGTGGCGCGCTCACTAAGAACCCCTGTCAGCAGGTTGATCTTCACAGTTTGGAACTTTCCAGGGAGTGCGTTCAGGACGTCTTGTTCCGTTAGAGGCTCCTACACAACAAGAAGAGAGCTATAATTGTTATCCTCGCAAAAAAAATGTTTTCAATGCTGCTTGTGGGTCTGTGGGTGGCAGCATACTAATGAATTTTGAATATATCGATGGAGCTGTGTAATATTTAGTATGTGGATAGGTGTGAGTCAAATAAAAAGACCCCTAGTGGCTTTTTATGTCTCAAATACAGCAGAACATCAATTACGGCTGATGGGGCACACGTTTTCACCTTACTTGCTTCCAAATGAGAAGATACAAAACAATATTTCTTTCTTTCCTTTCTTGTTGTTCCAATCGTCATCTCTACGGATACAATCAACTTCTATTAAAACAAATTTGAAAACCCATCTTGACCGGCTGGTGTAAAAGTAAAAGGGAACATACCTTTATCCTCAAGACAAGTAAGGTCTGAATTCAAAATAGGGAAGGGGATGTTCCCAAACAGTTTCTCCTATTGAGTCAGTTAGTCCTCACTCTCAGTGAGGCAGGACTATCTCAACCATGGTATTTCTAACATTGGGAGAAGTGACGCTGTTCCCGTCTTATTCAGATTATAACCTGTAACCTTCGGGTCTTGTTAGAAGATGACCATTCAACGATGGCAAGAAAATATTGCTAAACCTTAGTACTCGGAGGTAGTCCTTCCAGCATAAGTGGCATGTTGGGTACGAAGCCGTACTGGTCGTACTGCATGAAGTTGACGGCTGCGTGCTGCACACTGGCGGTGAAGATGATGGAGGTGAGGATCTGGATCAGATCTTTCACGTCGGACAGTTTCCCTTTACCGGGAACCCCCTGTGTGTGTGAATAAGATTCGACGGAAGTTCAATAAAGAGTTCCCCTGACCAACTTCCGGTTAGTGTAGGAGGCTTGAAGAAAAATGTCCAGACTGTGCAGGATGTACAAAAAATGAACTGGTTGACGTACCAACTACTAAGTATTTGATACCAGTCCAGAAAACAACAAGATATAGTCATGCCTACAAGTTTTAGAGTTATCAATGAAGGATTGAGGTGTTCAAGAAGTCGATTTTTCCTTCCTAGCAACAGTAACGAAGATGATGATGATGAGAATTGTCGCGGAGAGTGTCGCCACCAAATGTAAAAGGGGCAGTCTCATTAGATAGCTTTAAACAACGCTTGCAGCTAGATGTGCCAAAGTTACGTGTGACAGGTAGTTCATTGTAAAACAACCAACTGCTGACGTGCCGCGTGCCTGCGAAGCATATGTGTTACGCGGCTATAGACAACATAACCGCCCTTCGGTGTAAGTTACGTCGAAAGGCTGTTACACTGTCTATTTTCAAAACAGATACAGATACAGAGGTCTTTTAAATACAATGTGTCTGAGGTTATTCCATCACTTACCTGAATTCCACTCTCCACAAGAGTCTTCGCAAACTTCTGAATTTCATGATCTTCGACAAGTCTGGGGGAGTTGCCTTTCTCTGTAATAGACATGGATTGTATAATATTATCTTTTAATGTATGGTATGTTTATATGTATGCTGAATGCTAGTTTAACTCTTTAAACTGAATGTCAGCCTTATTAGCTTTAATCCGCTCCTCATGAATCTCTTCCATGTTATCCTGCCAACCATCCTACGGGCCATTGTTATTGCTTAGATCCCAATTGCGCCGGTGCCCGTCGGGGGTGTAGTCTCGGCCGGCCCTGAAGCCACAAATTTTGTCACTATGGATGGCCGGGACTGCTCGCACGATTAGCTCACGGCGTCTATTTGTTACCGGGTTACGCGTTCGATTTCAGTCTGAGTTAGATTGATTCGGGATCTTTACCGGGCCAAAAAATTAGCCCGACAACCACAGGGTGTCCGACGAGGCCACGTAGGGGTCACGAAAGTGCAAAAAAAAAGGGCCCGTGAACTACCCAGCGGGCCCCTCTTTCTAAGTGAGACCGAAGCATTATGGGAGTTTTCTCTGCAGCATTGTTGAAATGTGCATGGTATCAAATCAGTTCAAAGTGTATGTCTGGTAAATTTGTTAATCTTACAAATACTTTCGAGCCATCACTGTTCTAAACACTTACCATCAGCAGGATAGAAGTAGTCCACAACATAGGTGACATACTTCTTGATAGCCTCATAGGCGGGCAGGGCATCGTCACGATAATAGTACTTAGGCAGATCATCCGCGTTGTCAACCTACCATTGAAATACGGAAGTTTTAACCAATTTGTGTTTTAGAAAACATAATAACATAAAAGAAGCACAATCCTTATTTCTCCAGGTTTACCGACGAAAAGACAATTACGTTTCTCCTAATACCACATACAGAACCACGCATTACAGCAAAAGTCTTTCCCAAAAAGGGTGAAACCCACATGAGTACGGAGACCTCATACATCCACGAAATATTTAGAACCTTTGCTTTGTATATCTCTTGTTATTGTCTCATTGATTATGCAAACGAGACTGTAGTTAGCATAATCTAATTCAGATGATGGTCTTCCCTGCCACAATTGTGTGTACAAGTCCTTTCATTCGGCAGAATTCATGTTTACGTTCATCAAATGACTTGCACATTTAAATGAATGATGTATACCTTTAACTAGCTTGCACATGTCAAAAGTATGTAATTCCCACCATTTACAGCCAAGGAAATATGGCACTTTCGCATCAATCATGCAAAATAGGATCTTATTTGCATAATTGATATTTCTTAATGTTCCAACTGCCATAAATTACACACGTTACATGTATCAAAGTTTATTTCCATAATTTTCATGCAGGTAGCATCTTTACATTTAGAACATTGAAATTAGAGTTTCTCCATACCCCATGTCATTGCCTGTCATTAACTGTATCTATCATGCTATTAGCAATTGCCCTTCACACAAGAATCTGTAATTGTTTATTGATCAGAAATTACCCGTGCAATGGCAGCCAGTGCTGAATTGCTGCAGGGTTTACAATCACATAATACAAAACAGATTCACACTTGCACTTGCATGCATGTGGAACTGTCGCAAGGGTCTGGGCGGCTGCCATTCGGCGCCACCAGGTGACCTCAATACGACCTTCCCCAACCGAAGTCAGATACCCATTCACACCTGGGTAGAGTGAGGAAAGTCGTGTAAAGTGCCTTTCCCAAGGGCACAACATCGGTATCGGTGTCGGTATTGGTATCGGGGCATACCAGAGGTTTCGAACCCGGGGCCTCTCGGTTCTGGGCGAAACACCCTACCGATTGCGCCACACGATGCCACGAATAACCGTGTACATGGAGCAAATACTGTAGTACTTACTCCGCGGTATTTCAGGTCTTCTGGCAGGGTACCCTCCCTATCGAGACGCCAAGTCTTCACCCTGTTTCAGTGGAAAACACAAACTAGTGAATAAACCTTCGGAAACTGGCAAGGAAAGTTAGATTAGTCGTAAAATGAATACATAACCACCAGTATTCATAAAAAAACACTTCGCCTCACCTATCCCTCATAAGCTTAAAGCTTCCCTCGACTCCAATCTGCGTGGTATTATCCAGACCGCCATTGGGGGAGATCAACGTGTTCAGTGCAAGACTGTGGGAGCAAGCGTTCAAAATGGAACATTGTTAGATATCTTCTTGCACACGTGGTGATTCGACCTAGTTCAAAGCTTTCGGGCTTCTGCTTACAAAGGCAATTAGATCAGACAAGCTATTCTAGTCCGATTGACTGTTGATACTATTGCAGCACGAAATATGTATGGCAACGCTGGATTGTGTGTATTTAGAATCACAGAAACAAAGACACGCTGCGCAGACAGAAGCGTCGGCTAGGTACATGTATGATAAACACTCGGTTGTCTACAAAGAACTCTGTTATCGATATCCCTGACAGTGACATTGTAAATCGCTAAAGGCAAGATTGTGGACTCACTGGTTGATGGCGAGCATGTAAATGAAATGCGGCTCCAGAAAACGATGAATTGGGTGTGAGATGGACAGGTTCTGCTTGGCTGCAAGGTTGCATACCTCCACAAGGAGATGCGTAAAACCTGTAACGGGACAAAATAAAACCGATCTCGACATTCCGTAAAACTAATACCAGCTCAGAATAAAACAAGGAACCGTCATATCTACAAGTACCAATGGCACGATTAAAGTGTTCAATTGTTTTCCACCAACTATCGTAGAGTAAAACTCTTTGGCACAAAATACAATATGACCATCCTCAATAGATAGCTTTAAACAATGAGTTAGATGTGCATATGGTCATGTGCACTTGCGAAGCTGGTGTGTTACGTCAAGGGTGGTTATACCAAGGCCTTGGTACAGATATACACTTGCAGATATGATACAAAAACAATGTATTGCTTTCCTCTGTCTGACAAGAAGCATTAAGTATTGTGTTGTGTTGTAAAATCCTACGACTCACCAAGTTGTTGAATCTATTTACGTGTTTTGACAGACGTAAGTAGTTTCATCAGGTTGTAATCACTGGATAACAGAGTTCTTTGTTCAAAACCAATGCGTAATCGTCTAGCTAACGTTTCGCTGATCGTCTGTCCCCTTCTTCAGGGCAATACTAACTGTTCCTACTTCAAACTGCAGGGGCAGGTGTCGCTGCTGCAGTGTAAAGAATGCGCTCCTAAACGAGACTCAGTTTCAATCCCCTTTCACCACGGCTTATGACTGGAGTAGTGCTTTAACATATCTGTCCCAACATGTACACAATCTCTTTTCTTGTTTTTATCTAGCGTTAATCCTCAGTGGTAGGGTTAGTACATACGATTACATAACTACTCAGATTGAATTATTAGTTGATAAAACGTACCAAGGTGAGGGATGGCCTCGTGATAGCTCGCATCTGCGCAGTTGAACCACATCTTGGCCAAGAGCCAGGTGTGGGGCGAGTCAGTCGGTAGGAACACCTACAAATGGATTAATGGTACATGAAACAGTTACATTTCCAAACCGATGCCTCGCCTGGTACTAGTATCTGATGGGCTGTGCTCCCAGCGGTTGCCGGTAGTTTTTCTTTTTCGGGGGAGGGGGGTCGGATGGACAGAGGATATTGTGAATAGCACTTGAAACCAGCCTAGGTCCCGGCGACCCCTACGTGACGTGAAGGAAAATGTACATTGTAACTGTGAAAGCAGCCCCACTCCTCCACCCCCTGCTCCCAATGAGGCTTCAGAGTTCGACCGGATCCAAGATACTCCAACAGATCCTTCATGGAACTTTGGCTGAGGAATACACTGATTCGGACTAGGCGGATCCGAAATTCCAAAATAATTCATCAATAGCTAGTCGGCTGTCGCTGTTAAACCACAAACAAATATACATAGATTAAAACACACTATCAAACCAAAGATATGCGCAGCAACAAATAAATGCTACCGAAAGTTTAGCCATCTTGGCCAAAAGCTGACACTCACCGGGTGCTGCTCTTCCTCTGTGTTAGGGTACAGTTGGATGGCCACAGGCACGAGGTCCTTCTTCCCATTGACGAAGAACAGGGCGTATGGAGCACACATCTATTCCAGACACATGCATGTTTTCAGTTCAATGCTTGGTACAGAAATCACTAATTTTAAACGATAGAAATGTCCTAACTCGACTCAGCTATAAATGAGATACTAGCTTTGCTCATTGATGTAAAGCCTCATGCTTAAGAAGAACCACATCTCTAAACTCATTACACCGATAAGAGATAGGGGTCTGATCGTCGTCAAACACATCATTATGGTCTTACGTTGTTTGTAATTAACATAGCTACAAAACCTGTGGTTTATGCCTTGAGGCGGTTTACCTGTTATTAATTAATATATTGTGCGAACAAACGAACAACAAACAATAGAGTTCTCACGTGTCTGGGTGCCGTGAGGTTAGCCATGGAGGTGATCCCCATGATGGTATGATCCACGTAGTACAGACGCTTCTCCTTGATGGCTTTATCCAGCGTCAGTCCGTGCAGGAGAGGCTGAACCATTTCAGCCGTCACTCCAAACCTGACAATGATCCACAAATATAGCTTCATTAGGTTCGTAATTCAATGGTGAACAAAGTACCTTATACACAACCATTAGATGTCTACCTAGCCAACGTTTCGCTAGTCCTTTCAGTACGTGCGTATACCTTCCACGTTTCAATGATTGCTGATTCTATAGCTACTTCCCTCTGCATGCTAGGTAGGTTTATGACCACATCCTTCCCACCGTAGCGCCACCAGGCTAGCAGTGGGAGGTAGAGTCAGTATTGCCCTGAGGAAGGTAGCAGAAGTACAAGGACCGCTGAAATGTTTGCCATGGTTGTATCACCTACCAAATGATTATAGAATCGAAATCACGTTTTCTCAAAATATTTCAATGTGACTCACACGAAGAGAAGACTAACTACAATGTCATAAATGTTCATCTTTCATCCATTGTCATGACTTCTTCCGTCCCAGTTCAACTTACCCTTTCGGAATCCCCGTGCACAGGCGGATGGATGTCGGGTTGACTCCCGTCAGGCGCTGCGAACCGAAGTTCTCGTCGGTCTTCCAATGAGTTTTCCCCTATTGACGAACGAATAAACAAAAACAAACGCATATAAATAAGAAAGTGACAAGAAAAAATGATAACATCTACAACGAATACAGCCGTCATCTTCTCATGCCGAGCCCGTCGCTTGTGTATATCAAGTAACTACCCTGACGCACCGGCCTGCGACCCGTCCTGCTCGCTGCGTTAGCAACGTGACTCCCTCCAGTCCCAAAACAGGAATGTTTCATTGCCTGATGGCAGATTAAGGCTAACGAAGAGAGAAGGACGGGGCGCAGGAACGTTGCTGGATTATACACAAGCGGTCGGTCTGGTATAACAGGATGACAGCTATTCATGTCGTTCAGTTTCTCACCTTTGGCACTTTCCCTGATGGAAACACTTGGTCCATGCTGTCAAAAGATTCCCATCGGCCGTCTCTACCGACGAGATTTTTAATGATGATGTCCAAGTTCTTCATGCCGAGTATAGCAGCCGTCTGAAGCATGGCATCCTGTAAATATTTTTTTAAGAAATAAAGGGATTTATGTTATTAGTAGCGATACCAACAGCAAGCTGTGTATGAACAACCGGTAAATTGAAATTCACAAGCCACGTTGTTTTCTGTTGCTAAATGAACGATGAGTCGAACTGAATGAATGGCACAGCTTGTATATATAGTGTGTTTGAAGTGATAAATACCGTTTGTTGTTTTGAAAACTTCGCCTCGGTAGGTAGCTTCCTCAGCTGTATGAGAGAGACAAAAAGGGAGGGGAAATCTATTAAAGACACAAGTCATCTTACTCATAACAGGAATTTTGATAACTGGGCAAAGGCGTTGGTGAAAATTATCATATGATACCAAATACAATTTTACATGTATTACAGTTTTTTTCAAATGTATCTCTTGTCCCGTACATGATACGGTCTTGACATTTGGGTGGCATATAGGGTTTGATGTCAGGACAAAGTGAGGGCAGATTTGGGCCCCCTGCCGTAGCCAGAAGTGTCGCCCAGCAGAAGCGTCGGCACATGACGACACTTCTGGATATCCAAAATGCGCTCCTTCCGGTGCGGCCTAACATTTAATTTTGGAACTGCAATGGCGTTTTTGTCTAAATATTCCAAAGAAGATAACTGAAGAAAGGAAATACGAATTCCTATCATTTTAGGCATGCAGGTAGCAATGTTCACAAGTAGATACATATTATGCAAATAACGACTTTATTTGCATAATTTATGAGGAACCAGTATAATTCTATTCTTTTCCATAACTGGACTTCAGTAAATGTAACACATGTAATTTATGGCAGGTAGAACATGAACAGATACCAAACATGCAAATGGCGAACTGATTTGCCGATCAATCATACCATGGGATAGAGGCCTTCCTTGGGGTAGAAGGATGCGTACCGCTCTTGCATTCCTTTGAGCTCATCCTGCCTCTGGTCGGCATGCTCATCATCCTGGGGGAGGCAGCATCCCCCTGGAATCAGCCACACAGAGGTACCTGCGAGCAGAAGTCGGACAGAACTCGGGTCTCGGTAAAAAGTGTCGGCATATGCTGATGGACATTGTTTTTGCTTGAGGTCAAACAAAAAGGCATGGTCTGCTCTGCATGTTACTCAGCACGGGAAAAACTACAGATAAAAGTTGTTACGGACTATTTGTGTACTGCATGCGTTTTGTGTTATGCTGAATTAATGCAGAAGATATGGTTTGACACGGACCTGCTTCAATCCACCGAGTCACGGGGAAGTAGTACGTCGGGCCGTTGGTTTTTGGTTCAAGCTGGACGGAGAGTGAGTCGCAGAACCAGTGGTCATCTTGGCGGCTCGTGTCCCGCCACAACTTGAGCTTTCGAATAGCGGGAGACACCTTAACATCCTTCAAAGTGTACCTGTAACGTATTTTCTAGAGTTCGCAAATCGTTGTATATACGTATATACATAAGTTTATTTAAATACCTAACTTTTGGGACAACCGCATTGTAAGACCTATCTAATAGTATTTATATGTGTAATTACTTTACATTTGGGACCGCATTCGTTAGCAGTGACATCTATTTGTACTACTATTTTACTTCTTACTTTCCCTCTTTCCCTTTTTCATGGTCATCTTTCCACCACACGTCGAGTTTTAAATCTCCAGACTCATTCCCATCTACGTCAACAAGGGTGATGTAGACATTCCCGTCGGTCCCTGCGCCCTTGTAGGTCCCCGTCTTGGTTGTTACGAGGACGTCCACGCCTTTCGGTTGTCCAGCCATTGCCTACAAACAACACAATAGAAAATATCTCTACTCTAAAAAGTGCATCGTAATCCGGTGTCGCGCCAAATAATTGCCAGATGAGATGCTGAGCTGACTAGGATTAGGGCCAGGGTTAGGCATCATTCATCCGTTAAGATAAAGATGAAAATTATACAGATTGTTGACAATACTCATTTGAGTTGATATCACATTATTAAAGCATGGACAGATTTTACTGGGAATTATCAAAGCAAACTGTAGAGTAAATCACTGATCACACGACCTTATACTTTAATATCAATGTGTGTATCTCGCGTTTGTACTTGACAAGGTGTTACTGTACATGGCATTAGCCTTCGGGCATTTGTGGAGAAAATCGCCTTGAACTTAACGTAAGGGCATCGTGTTAAAACTTTCGGAACTCTCTAGCCCCTCAAGCTTGTGTGTTGGATATTACCTTGTATTTCTAAACAGTACGAGTGAAGTATGTCAAATTGTTTACCGTTACCACTAGACCCCGAGCGGCCGAGCGCAGTGCGTCGGTAAGCCGATACGCCCCTAGTTAGCAAACAAATGACTCATCTATTCAGAGGTAGCAGCACACTGTATTTAGTTGCCTGCCGGGGTGAGTCGGCTGCAGTTTCGTATGACCCTGACCCCGCATGACCCATATCAAAGTGGCGTTTTTTTTAATTTTTTTTTTTCGTTTTCAATTATTTTGTAGATCGCACCCTCAACTTCAACATATTTGTTCGTTGTGATTTTCTATTGCACCCTACTATGATTTTATCCACGTCGATGTCGGTCACTTTGTGGACCTTAACTATAGAAATCCCCGAAGGCCGGATACTGTGTTCTGCTACCTCAAAACTCAGGAGACAGTTTTTCCATCATGATCGACATTGTCAGGGTCTAACATTTCCCGCTGGCAAACTATTCTCTCTATAGCCATCGTAGTTGGTCTGCAAGTGATCAACCGCGCAATACTTATAGCTAGCCTCATTTGCATGCCTTCTTAAAGTCCCCCCCCCCCCAACAAAATAAACGTCGGCGCCACAAAGTCTTTGTTGCGCCGACGTTTATTTTGTTGGGGGGGGGGGGGGGGCACTGACTCGCGATTTTCAAGTTACTAGTCGTTTACCGAGCTTAAGTCCCTGGCCTGGACCCGATAAGTTGAAAATCGCGAATCAGCGCCAACACACCCCCTACCGCACCCCCAAACGCGCAGTCAGGCACCAGCCGACCTAGCTCCCGAACCTCTCCTAACCATGGTTGCGGGGGCGTCGGTTGTTCATGTCCGGGGCTTTAGGAAGGACTGCTAGAGGCTTCTCGTTTTGTACTCAATCATGTCATTCAAAATACTACTTTGTTGACCAACCAAAGCGTTCATTTCAAATTTTCAAAGGGAGGGGTAGAGTAAATAAGCGTAGTTAATCGAATAGAACGTATCCAGCAAAGAACATGTATACAAAGAAAACCAAGTAGAGAGTTCAGGTCACCGTTGTAGTACTCAAAACAAGTTTAGGTGTAAGGTGAAACCTACATTGAGTTCTCCAAACAAAGTAGATATATCCACCTTTAAGGTGGATATATTTACTTTGTAATACGTACACAATCGTGAACGCAAACGCCCTGTGTTGGGAGGGTCAAAGTTTGTGGATAAGTAGTAGTAGCCTGAACATTTCATTCCTTTTACAGCTTCCATTGAATCCACCCTGACGTCAAAACTCATGCCAATGTAACTTCCCATTTATGTCAGGTACATTGAGTCCTTTTGTTTACGTAAGCCCAGTTGTATGACCTATTCCTAGTTTTCCATTCTTGATCTCATGGTGATTACGGTAGAAAATACTAGTGCTAGCCAATTTTCTTTTCTGTGGACAATCTACGAACGACTACTCAAGTCATTGGTGCACAAATCTCCATGTTTTTGGCTAGGAATTTTAACTTGGGCTCCCATATATGAATCTCCTTAGTGTAGGGTTCCATCCCGGTGTGAGTGGATCAAACCTATCCCGGTGTGAGTGGATCAAACCTATCCCGGTGTGAGTGGATCAAACCTATCCCGGTGTGAGTGGATCAAACCTATCATTCCGGTTTTCAGACAAGATGATGCAACACTTGTAAAATATCAAGAGGAGATATGTGGACAAAATTTTATTTCGGGAAAATGTTTCTTCCCTTTGTTTCTAACTAGTACGAGTGAAGTATCGGAAATTTTTTCAAATTGTTTACTGTTACCTCTCGGCTCCCCCGGAGCGAACGCTGGGCGGCGGTAAACCGATACACCCCTAGTTGGCAGACAAACAATACATCTATTCAAAAGTTAGGAAACGCTGCACAAACAAGTTAAAGTCCGTTACAAGGTGACTTCACGATCATTCATGCATGACAAAAACACACGCCAATACCCGCACCCCAAACCTAAGTTCAACCGGTTGCGTACATCACTATTTCTCTGTGAAAGTTGTGACACATTCTACTAATTTCGTTGATACCCTATTGGCACCTATATGATTGTATACACCTGTCACGCAGTTGACTTCATGCATTTGTTGATCGCAAGAAACTCTCAAACACACCGTGACCGCTTCTGATTTACTGCTAAACACCAGCCAACCCATTCCAGACCTCCCGATCACAGCCGAACATCAGTCGACCACAGCCAGTTTACAAAAACACCCTGACTACTACTGCTAACCACCAGCCAACCCATTCCAGACCTCCCGTCCACAGCCGAATGTTTGACTGCCGCAGCCGAACACTAGCTAACCGCTCTGAATGCCAGCCAACCACAGCCGATCTAGCTCCCGAACCTCTCCCAACCATGGTTGGGAAAAGGTCGGGAGACCGTGTGTAACCGGGGCTTTGGGAAGGCCTGTAGAGGCTACCTATTTTGTACTCAATGTCATTCAAAATACTACTTTCTTTACCAAGCAAAGCGTCCAATTTCTTCAAGGGGAGGCGTGGAATAATTAAGCGTAGTGAGTCGAACAGAGCCTATCCATCATAGAACATGCATGCAAAGGAAACCAAGTAGAGAGTTCGGCTCACCGTTGTAGTACTCGAACCAGCTTTAGTAAGACCGATGAGTCGCGGGGCTTGCCTGAGGCTCGACGTGTCTCGTGCTTGAACTTGAAGGCGGGAATGGGCAGGCAGGGCTGAGTCATGTGAATGGGCTCATTATTTATAACGGAGGCCCCGGATGTTGATCAACGGTGGGCGAGAAGGCGCGAAAGTAAGACACTTGACATACATTGTTGACGTGAAACCCCGCCTACGGGTGCATGTTGACGGTCGCGGTCTACCTTTATATAGCTCGCGTCGCACCTTGGCCATGCGCTCATCATCAGTGCTTCACGTGAACATTTCAAAGCGTCATCTTGAAACCCAACCGGAAAAATGTACGCTATACTTTTGAGTGTACACTCTTAACCGTCCTTTACATTTTTAGTTTGGTCTGCATACTGGGCTAGCCTTATTAAGTATACCCGGTATATACGATGGACAACAGGGATTAATCTCGTACGATCAGTCTTGTAAAGCTTTGAAGTTACAGAGCCTCTATGACAGAGGGAAAACCTGTGCCTTAAGTTTGAAAACAAACTTTCCAAGTCAAACCACTGGCTTCCAAACCAAATGGGCGACGTCTTGAACGGGGAGGGCAACAAGAGAAACAAGTGAATTCGACCACATACCATCACGTGCAAAGCAGTATCCAAAACCCTGCCATATATAGTCAAACTCTTGAACAACAATGTTTATCGCAGATTTTCTGTATAGTGCTGATTTTGATTTATTTCTATGTATGGGAAATCCCACGGTAAACCTAGTTATTTTCAAGCTACGACGTACGGAATCTCACAAAATCAGCCCTTTTGTTGTGCAAAGAGAGTCTAATTAACAGACCAGTCATGCATATAGAGAGATCATTATTGACACAACAAAAGCACAGCGACGTTCGTAAGGTCTACTACATACATGCATACAAACGAATAAGTGCATACAAATGAGTTTACGCTCCCTTAAGCTTGTTGCTTTCGTGTAACTGACGTTAACTATGCGATACGAACACCCGATACATATCCAATTCTCGATAGTAATGGTGTTATAGGGGAAGCAATAAGTGCATAGCTATGGTGCAGAAGGACGTCCTTCCGTCCTCTGAAGGAACTTCATTCACCATAGCTATGGGGAACGCATTTATTGGCTACCTCTGCGCACAGGCTGATGGGAAGGCCTTTCGTGAGCACTTCAAAATGGCGGCTCTGCAGACTACTACTGCTTGCTGTGCACACGCATTCGTGTCGAAATTGTTAAAGATGCTGTACTTTATGGAGTGCTGACGATCTACGAATTTACCGAAGTACATTGCCTGTCATGCTAAACTATGATGGTCCTGGCAAGCTGCATTTACATTAATGACCAGCTTTGAGAGAACAGTTTTTTTTTTTTTACATTTGGTGGAAAAGTGGAGTAAGTTATTCCTCCTTGGTTATTTGTGGTCAGTCGTATGGCCCGTATGCTACATATCATCATATTATATATTTCCACAAGAACTACTGCTATTTGCTCGTAAGCCTTGTGAGTACTGTTTCACCATCAGTTTGCATCAGGATTTTACCGTGCGGAGTACCGCAAAGAATCTAGTGTGCGCGGCCTAGCGGTAACTTATGTGCGACCGAGAAAAAAACATGTTTACGATTGAGATGAAAGAATCGTTTTATCTACAGAAAAACTGAAGTCGCTTTCATGTACCCAATATCGTAGGCTATCCCGGGTTGGAATATGTTTAACCTGCGTTGATTTAGATATGATTTATGAGCTCTAAACGCTTCAGGATACTGCCGTAAGGAGTACCTCAAAATATTTAGTGCGCGCGGCCTTGCGGTAACTTATTTGCGACTGAGAAAAAAACAGGTTCGCGATCGAGAGTGAAAGAATCGTTTTATTTACAGAAAAAGTGAAGTCACTTTTATGTACCTAATATCGTAGGCTATCCCGGTTTGAAATATGTTTTACCTGCGTATATTTAGATATGACTTATGAGCTCTAAACGCTTCAGGATACTGCCGTACAGAGTACCGCAAAATATTTAGTGCGCGCCGGGGCCTTGCGGTATCTTATTTGCGACTGAGAAAAAAACAGGTTCGCGATCGAGAGTGAGAGAATCGTTTTATTTACAAGAAAACTGAAGTCGCTTTCATGCACCCAATATCGTAGGCTATCCCGGTTTGAAATATGTTTTACCTGCGTATATTTAGATATGACTTATGAGCTCTAAACGCTTCAGGATACTGCCGTACGGAGTACCGCACAATATTTAGTGCGCGCGGCCTTGCGGTATCTTATTTGCGACTGAGAAAAAAACAGGTTCGCGATCGAGAGTGAGAGAATCGTTTTATTTACAGGAAAACTGAAGTCGCTTTCATGTACCCAATATCGTACGCTATCCCGGTCTGAAATGTGTTTTACCTGCGTTGATTTAGATATGATTTATGAGCTCTAAACGCTTCAGGATACTGCCGTAAGGAGAACCACAAAATGTTTAGTGCGCGACGCGTGGCCTTGGCCCTTGCGGTAACTTAATTGCGACTGAGAAAAAAACAGGTTCGCGATCGACAGTGAAAAAATCGTTTTATTTACAGAAAAACTGAATTCGCTTTCATGTACCCAATATCGTAGGCTATCCCGGTCTGAAATATGTTTTACCTGCGTTGATTTAGATATGATTTATGAGCTCTAAACGCTTCAGGATACTGCCGTACGGAGTACCGCAAAATATTTAGTGCGCGCGGCCTTGCGGTAACTTATTTGCGACTGAGAAAAAAACAGGTTCGCGATCGAGAGTGAAAGAATCGTTTTATTTACAGAAAAACTGAAGTCGCTTTCATGTACCCAATATCGTAGGCTATCCCGGTCTGAAATATTTTTTACCTGCGTATATTTAGATATGATTTATGAGCTCTAAACGCCTCAGGATACTGCCGTACGGAGTACCGCAAAATATTTAGTGCGCGCGGCCTTGCGGTATCTTATTTGCGACTGAGAAAAAAACAGGTTCGCGATCGAGAGTAAGAGAATCGTTTTATTTACAGAAAAACTGAAGTCGCTTTCATGTACCCAATATCGTAGGCTATCCCGGTTTGAAATATTTTTTACATGCGTATATTTAGATATGACTTATGAGCTCCAAACGCTTCAGGATACTGCCGTACGGAGTACCGCAAAATATTGGTGTAGTGCGTGCGGCCTTGCGGTGGATGCAGCTTGCCAGAGCCATCATAAGGTTGGCATGACAGGCAATAAGTACTTCCGTGAATTCGTAGATCGTCAGCACTCCATAAAGTACAGCATCTTTAACAATTTCGACACGAATGCGTGTGCACAGCAAGCAGTAGTAGTCTGCAGAGCCGCCATTTTGAAGTGCTCACGAAAGGCCTTCCCATCAGCCTGTGCGCAGAGGTAACCAATAAATGCGTTCCCCATAGCTATGGTGAATGAAGTTCCTTCAGAGGACGGAAGGACGTCCTTCTGTACCATAGCTATGCACTTATTGCTTCCCCTATAACACCATTACTATCGACAATTGGATATGTATACGAACAATTTTTCAATAATGCGTCCCGAACCATTTTCAAATACACTTAACGATGAATTCAGGATAGCAAATATCATGGTTACGTAAAGTTAAAGCAACTACTTAAGCTTCGCGGACAATGTACCGCCAACGCTTAACGTTGACTAATGGTGGGCGGGCTACGCCTCCTGGTAAAATACAGGTCTACAGAACCTCATGATATTTTCAGCTTGAGTCATGCACGGTTGAATGGTTCGATGCGATGTCAACACGCCAACGTGTGTACACACATTATGCTTTCTTTGTCACAAAGCTGTACTTTTCCATACAATGATCCAAACAGCAACTGTCGGACCGTCTAAGGTAAATACCAACTCTATTCATCAATCTCTTAATTAGGTTGGGTGAAATATAATTGATGAATAGAGTTGGTAAATACCCGGATTGGAAATGGGACCAAACCATAAAATACCAAGAAGTGGTACATGCATAAGATTTCATTTCATTTTGGCGAAATGTTTCTTTTCCTCAGTTTCTAAATAGTACGAGTGAAGTATCGGGAATTTTGTCAAATTGTTTACCGTTACCACTAACGTTAGACTCCCCCGTGGGCATGCACGGCGTCGGTAAAGCGATACGTCCCTAGTGAGCAGACAAACAACACATCTATTGAAAAGTTGGGAAGCACTGTAGTGACTGTACAAACAAGTTCACGTCCGTTACGAGGTAACTTGATGATCATTCATGCATGAAAAAATATCCGCACCCCAAACCTATGTTCTTTAAGTGGTTTAACCGGTTGCACATCACTTTTTCTCTCGGTGAAAGTTGTGAGACATTCTACTAATTTCGTTGATACCCTATTGGCGCCTATATGTATACACCTGTCACGCAGTAAACTATTTTTCGTAAGAAACTCTTAAGCCCATTCCAGATCTCTCCTCCACAGCCGAACACCAGCCGACCACAGCCAGTTTTAGATTAAATATCGAATTTGACTCCCAAACACACCCTGAACACTACTGCTAACCACCAGCCAACCCATTACAGACCTCCCGTCCACAGCCGAATGTTTGACTGGCGCAGTCGAACACTAGCTAACCGCTCTGAATGCAAGCCAACCACAGCCGACCTAGCTCCCGAACCTCTCCCAATCATGGTTGGGAAAAGGTCGGGAGACCATGTGTAACCGGGGCTTTGGGAAGGCCTGTAGAGGCTATTAATTTTGTACTCAATGTCATTCAAAATACTACTTTCTTTACCAAGCAAAGCGTCCAATTTTTTCAAGGGGAGGCGTGGAATAAATAAGCGTAGTGAATCGAACAGAACCTATCCAGCAAAAGAACATGCATGCAAAGAAAACCAAGTAGAGTTCAGCTCACCGCTGTAGTAGTGAAACCAGGTTTAGCAAGACCGATGCCGTAGTCGCGGTGCTTGCCTGTGGCGTGTTGTGTCTGGTGCTTGCCGAACTTGAAGGCGGGAATGGGCAGGCCAGACAGAATGAGCTCATTATTTATAACAGAACAGATGTTGATCAAAGGTAAGCGGAGAAGGCGCATTGTTCTCGCGATACGAACAATTCTTCAATAATGCGTCACGAACCCTTTTAAAACACACTTGACGATCAATTCCCAAATATCATGGTTAAGCAAAGTTAAAGCGACTACTTAAAGCTTCGCGAATAATGTACGTGTACCGCCAACGCTTAACGTTGACTTATGGTGGGCGGGGTACGCCCCCTGGAAAAATACAGGTCTGCAAACCCTCATGATCTTTTCAGCTCGAGTCATGTACAGTTGAATGGTTCGATGCGCTGTCAACACGCAAACGTACGTGTGTACAGACATTATGCTTTCTTTGTCACAAAGTTGTACGTTTCCATACAATGGACCAAACAGCAACTGTCGGATCGTCAATAGTAATTAACTCTTTTCATCAATCTCTTAATGTCAAGTCAAGTCAAGTCAAAGTTTATTGCACAACGATTGTAACAGGTACAATGTAAGGCAAAAATAAAATACTACTGGCTACTTATATCAAACTACTAAAAGCTATAGGTAGGTTCTATGCTATACAATGGTTAGGTTCGAGGCTGTACAATGCTCCATTTCAAACTACATGAAGGCACTATCTATATAATATTGTCAAAGGTAGATGATGTCAACAGGAGATACAATAGGGAGTCGTATATGTCAATTATACAATTACATGATGAGGAGATGAATGTCTGATACAATCAAATCGCTATTTCACGGATTCTTTTTTGCATGGATGTATAGATATATTGGCCTAGATATACAGATATTGTTTCAGGACATGACATAAGTACACGAAAAGTCTCTGTTTTCGACTGAGGTATTGTTACATTTGTTTTGCCTTTAATTGTCTGCATTAACTTCACTCTTTCATCTTTATATGTTGGACATTCCATTAAGAAGTGATATTCGTCTTCGACATTTTCTTTACATGCAGGACAAAGTCTCTGATTGGCTGGGACATTTCTATGTCTACCTTTTTCAATTTCAAGACAGTGTGCTCCAATACGGAGTTTTGTTGTGTGTGTTATGAAGGATTTGTTTTGGACTGACTGGAGGTAGTTCTCTATATGAAAGTCTGTTTTTATTTTTGAATATGTTTCAAGTTTCTTAAAGCTTCTAATTTTTTGCCGCCAGCTTGACAGAAACTCGCCTTTAAGGCGCTCCTTGAACATTTCTCCGAAATATTTGGCATCCACGGTAGGGTTCAACCAAATGTTTTGGAGTCCATGTCTGCAAAGTGTATCACGTATATGAACAACCCAGTCTTGTTCTTGTCCAACGGCTTCGTCATACGCCTTTTTAACAATCCTGTCGTTCGGCATGCTGTTTAATCTTATCCAGTATTTGACCATTTGAGTCTGAGAATCTATGTATAATGGATACATATTACATACCCAATTCGCCTCTCACAGCAGCGTTAAAAGAACTTCTGGGGACGCGAAGAAGTATCTTGCAGAAATTTAGTAAAATATATTCCAGATCGGAAATTTCGTACGAAATTGATGGTTGGACCACTGTTATATTTTGGTTTGCTAGATCACTAGATCGATATATAATATTTAGCTTGTCACTGTATCTACTAAGTCGGAGAAGAACAGGTCGAGTAGAAGATGGTTCGGTTTTTTTCCCGACACGGGTTGCCTTACGGATATTCACATCTGATCCTAAAACCGGAGATATTATGTCAGATACAGATTTCCTAATGTTTTCATTTGGATTCTCAGTTACTCCATGGAGTATTAGGTCTCGTGACTGAACATTTGTTCCCAGTATTTCACTACAATATAGCAGGATTGGTTTAACTAGGCTATTAAATAGATCGAGGGCCAAAGGTATGGATGGGTTATGATTTGCCATGAGAATGGACTTTAGTTTAAATGAAGCCCGGAGGGCTTTTATTCTAAGTTGTTTTGTTGCTCGATGAAAAGAACCAGAGGGTGTTATATCTACCCCTAAGTATGTTGATGAAGGTTAGACATCCAGGTAATAAGATACGCCAAAAATAATTACTCAAGCAACTGGATAAGATTTTGAAACAGTCAGACGTTTCAGACAGTATCCACTGTCTTTCGTCAGTGACTGACGAAAGACAGTGGATACTGTCTGAAACGTCTGACTGTTTCAAAATCTTATCCAGTTGCTTGATTAATTATTTTTGGCGTACCCCTAAGTATGTATGTATAGAAGTTAGTTATGTTTAAAGTTTGTCCCTGTGATTGAAAACTATGGTTTTGGCTATTACTTGTTCGCGCATCTTTAGAAAATATCATAACTTTAGTTTTGTCTCTATTGTTGGGTTAGTTCTACTGGACCAATACCACAACATCGTGTCACATTCCGCGTCATTAAATACTTTTGCCAGATTGTTAATATGTTTTCTGGAGCGTTCTTGTGTGTGTCTGGATGTCAACACGATAGCTCGAGAAGACCAAAATGGATTGTCTTGATATTTCAAAATCACTTGGTATGTGAGTACGTCTTGCAAAGCCAAGGAGTTCGCCGCACAATGTAGATATGTAGATATGCACATTGCTAACACTAACGCCGGCCTGTGTTATAAGGTATGATCCTGTAGGAAACTAGTAGTAGTCGGACAATTTCATTATTTTCCAGCTTCCACTAAATCCACCTGTCAGCAGTCACGCCTAATGTCCCATTTATGTCAGGTAAACAGAGGCCTTTCGTTTAAGTCAAACCAATTTCTCATGACGATTTTTATGGTGATTAAAAATACCAGTATTACTATTAGCCAGTGTTTTTTTTTTCTGGGGACAGTCATTTTGAATACTCAAACATTTTAAGTATCTTACACAACGAAAATGCTTTTTCTTATTTTTCTTGTTTCTTCTTATACACAGACAAAGTTTCTTAGAAATAGAAATCTTTCTGTGTTTAAGAAAACATATTCTCCACAAGTTGAAAATATATTATCTTAATAATTTTTTTCTCACAAAATTTTTCTTGAAGTAATTAGTAACATTATTCAAGAAAGGAAAAAGACATATCTTGATATTTCCTTAAACATGACAAGAAAAGAAAATCTTGCTAGCCAGAAAAAATACTTTATTCCCAAATAGATCCGTAAGTACACCGCATATGTGATGCCCAAATGAATATTCTTTATTCCACTGCGACACATTGCTGCCCCCAAACAACGCAAATAATAAATGGTTAATGACTACTGCTGTTCGATACTACCGCCACCAAAGCACTAGAATTACTGATTTTGTGTGTTAACTTTGCCCTTGAGCTATGATGTTCAACGAACATTCCTTGAAGAAGGATATATAGGTAGGAAGATATCTTTTAGAATCCATGTAATAAGCTATTTTACTAATGGTTGTACTTCACTCACCAGTAATACACTCTTGATATATGATACCCGAAATATGTATGATACTTGATAGACTTCTTGAAAAATTTAAACTCTATAAACCGCTACCAATTCTGCGATTCTTCATTTCTAACTGAAACTCTAACTAAAAGTTCACCAGCATAATTCATACAAACAAAAGTCATGGAAGACAAAACACTACATCAAATGATAGGGTTAACATATGAAAGTGTCTATCATTTCGTTAACGGCCTAGCTTACATGCATAGTTACATGTACATTACGTCTTTGATTTAACCAACAACATCAACAGAAACTCATCAATCCTACATAAACAGAATTTTGAAGCTTCTCCTAGCGGTCTTTGGCCGGGTCAGGTCGTCCAGGGAAATCTCACATTTGCCGTGAATCAGCCACACGTGGTCATCTGTTGATAGGCATGAGTCAGTAGTCATGAATTTCTAAAGTCATACTTGTTACAATTGAACTATGAGTTTGTGTCAGGCTTATTTACACACACACACACACACACACACACACACACACACACACACACACACATAAAGATGAGAGAGACAGACCGACAGGCATACACATATAGAAACACACACATTTAGACAGACAGACAGACAGACAGACAGACAGACAAAGGAGCACATCATATATACAAATATGCTTCGTTACAATCACATTATAATTTCCTATGAGGCGATGAATGTTGACTTTTGATAACTTACGTCACGGATGTCATCGAAGTGGGATGGAAAGATCTCTTTCAAGTCCTCAGGGCGCTGCACCCAGAATGACTTGGTTTTCACTTCGTTGTCGGGTTGACTACCGCGAGCTATCTTCGTCCCCGTCCATACCGGCGGCTCTTGGAGTTCCCATCCAAAGAAGGTGTTGAGAATGGCGATGCTGCCTTTGATCACGGACAACGCGACGTCTTTGCCGGGGCACATGTGGTTGTTGGCCGCGGGTGTATCGGTGAGTCGTCCGTGAAAGATGACGTGGTGTTCCCTGCGAGCTTCACCCTTCGGGCCGAGAAACCTGCGCCACACGAAGTCGTCTGGTTTGTCGAAGACAGCAGGGTCCCTCAGCGCCCAATAGGGACAGGCATACACACGTTCACCTTCCTTAATCTGGAAATAAAAGAACAAAGAAAATGTGTATCTGGACGAGCTATATTAACGTTAAAAGAGTTTTATGTCATTTATCTGCTGTACAATCCCAATGTAATTCCAAAGCTCAGGTCACATATCGATGAAGAAGACAAGCGCTGATGACCATGTTGGTGTCCCTATTTGCACTTTAGCGGATTGTAGTGTATAGTGTATACAGCAATTTGAAGTATCTTTCTGAAATTCTTCTCTTTAAACTGTAGATATTTAAATAAAGATCATCCAAGAGGGCCGGGAGATCTTTAAATGTCAAAAAACATAGCTTCAGATAGTATTGTCTAAAATGCAAATAGGAACACTAATATGGCGGAGAACGCAGCGATGATGTCAAATGATGACGCGTAATTTGATTGGTACCCACCTCCACCGTGTGTTCTCCGCTCTCTGTGGTGTACGGGACAGTCGTTGAACGAGTCGCGATGGTGCTCCAAAAATTCGGACTTGGACAGGCTCGCAGCGCTTCCAAGACGAAGCTCTCAATTTTCGGCATCTCCTCCAGGGCCTCACGGGTCAGGCCTCCGTGTTTCTTCAGGGCAGCAAGCGCTTCCTCCCGTAGCTCCTCTCGGTCCTCCGCGCTGAGGGTGTCCAAGCAGGCAAAGGATGACACAAGATTTGCGTGGGTGCCGCGAAGCCCGTTGAAGAATACCGGGAGGAGCAGTTGGGCCGTTGTCTCCTTTTCTTCTAATCCATGCGATTTGCCAAGATCCATCAGTTGGCGGTACCTTTAGATAAAAATAGAAGATTTTTAGTCACAGTACACATAACCGTCACCTATTAGTAACTTCATTTACACCGCATTCAAATAGATCAAAGGTGATAAAACAGACACTCGAACTGCTAGTCTGTTCTTGTCACCTACCTCTCTGATGTCTTCATTTTCTCAAGGATAGACAGCAATGCTTCACGTGTCTTGTCGAGATCTTCTCCTGCTATTGCTTCCAAGATGCATGACCTTAACTCAATTGCACCATCTGAATAAAGTATGATTTCTTCAGCGCTAAAAGGTGTTGCTGATTTCCCGAAGATGTTAGGGAGAATGGCATCTGCCACCACTGTCAGCAGCTTCGACTCGAAGTCGTCCATTGGTCCACTTCCCCATTTAGAGATGTTGGACAGCACGGACTTTGCGGTTGATGTCAGGATCTCTCCGTAAGCCTTTGAGATGACTTCAATCAAAAACCCCTTATTTTTCTCGTGGATTTTGCCGTTGGACAAGGTGCATGGACAAACACCTTCCGAGAAGTCCTTCCGAACTTGTGTTACGCCAAAATGGAACTCTTCTTTTTTGAAAAGGTCGATGTCGAAGACGGACTGCACGGCCTTATTTCCGGTCACCACACGACACGGAAAACCGATGTTGTCCTCCACGAAATCCTCCTTGCGATCCGGTTTTATCGCCTGGTTGTACGATCTCAGATATCCAATCGTTCCGATTTGGTTGCCCATGGTTATTCACTATCAAGAGAAAAGAAATGTACATTGTGACATTTTATAGATGGATACAGTTAGACCAGTTATATCTGCAGTAAAAACAACATCACTTTTATAATGTGCACTGAATGTGATTTGTGTAGTAGCTGTGGTATATGTAACATTCTTGCCATGGTGTAGTAATCTTTGTTATGCTACAGTCACAAACGGAAAAGAGCCCCCGGCGGGTAAATTACGGGATGTTCTTTGCACTTTTGGGCGTGGCCTCGCGTGACACTCTTCGGCTAACGGGCTATTTTAGACCCGGCCGGGGCCCGGCGTGACTTTAACTCGGAGTTAAAATCAGCCAAGGACCCGGTGACAAATAGGCCCCGTGAGCTAATCGTGCACACACCGAGAGATATCGGTGCAAATGTGACCGTAGCATTAGTGCCGTCTAAAAAACACACATACAAACACACACACACACACACACACACACACACACATACGGAGATAACTTTAGACCAATGGTTGTACTGCCAATCATATCAATTGAATATATTTCTCACATTTCTACCGACAGGCCACCGTCGCCATGATAATGTTTTTACATTGTTACCCTTGTTACTATTTTGCGCTAGACTAGACTACAGAAATTTGCAGCCAAACCGAAGGCGAAATCGTGCGGCTTCTGAATCCAGCTGGGCTGAACAGAATGCATCGGCCGATTCTAGCGATTATCCTAGATTGTACATTGTATGGAGAACGTGTACTATCCGGAAAGCCAACTTTCTCCAAGCAATGGAAAAATCCGGAGTAAAATGAGACACACCTGCACCCTAGTGCTTCAATGATGTCTCGGTGTGCATCACGAGAAGAATTATGCAAATGAAGACGTCCAACCACAGAAGTAGTCTGTTCAGCAGACTCTACAAGTCTTTTTTTTCTGATGGCATATTAGTTCTGTTGCACACGCTTTCTATTCTTACTTTTCTCGGTTCGTCTACGGAGGCTGGCAACAACGAATAGATAATCAGAGATGGCAGTAGAAACTAAATGCAATAGAACTAATATGACATGAGAATGAAAGCCAGACTTGGAGAGCCTGCTAATGAGGCTATAACAGAAGGGCCTTTCCAAGAAGACTACCCAAGACAAGAAACAAAAGAGCATAAGGGCCAGGGGGCATTACATAAGTCGAAAGACGACCCTAATAGTAGGCCATCGTTTTTACGCATTTGAAAGAACAAGAGACCTTGAAAGAACAAAGGACCTTGAAGGAACGAACTTCAAGGCAAAAACTACTGAAAGGATGTTATGTTTTAGCTACCCTCCATAAATGTTGCTTTTTACCAGTCCATTCCAAAACCCATACTTTGAATGATAGAATAGGGGCACGCCTGTAAAGCAGTGTGTTAAGCACTGAGCGCGTCTACCCTGTATAAAGATAACAAAAATAAATAGATATATAAATAGATAGAAGGAGATGAGATAATCTCACCGCGTCGTCAGCGATTGAACACACCTGATGAAATGTCACCCAAAAGACACCAAGCGACGTCTGTCACACTTTCACTGGCCTAACTAGCGCTGAACTATGACCTCGACAAACAAGTCACCAGACAACTTTCGTCATACCTGGTTGAACGTGAAGTGTCACCAAAAGGCGGACGATAACACCGGACAAGTTTTCGAGGGGCGATGAACCCTTATTCTTTGTCATCAGCTCTGGATTTATACACGAACAAATAAATCCTCAGGAGGGGGGGGGGGGGGTACCAGTACTCTCCAACCAGGGGGGGGGGGTATCAGTACTCTCCAAGCAGGGGAGGGGTTCCGACAGGTTTTAGATGTGTTTTTAGGCGTTTTTGTCGGGCTTTTTACTTTGTCATTTTTTTGTCTCTTTGCTTCAAAAACAACGCCTAAAAACACATCAAAGACCATCAAAAACCTGCCGGAACCCCTCCTCTGCTTGGAGGATAAGTTATCAGTACATGATCGCTGGCCCGATAGAGTTATGAATACAACACATTTTTGTCACAATTCTTTATTACCTGTCGGTACATCGCATGTTTATGCGGCGCCTAAATGAGTATACTTATACCACCATAATCCCAAACAGAGCAAACGATACATGGTTTATGGCTACCGCTGTTCTTAATGGCTACTACTACAACCAAAGTCCTAGAATATGACCGGTTGTGTGTGTTAACTTATGTTAGGATGTTCAAAGTTTTTACTAAATCTTGGTTACACTCCTTGCAGAAGGATATATAGGTAGCAAGATGTCTTCTAGCGTCCGTATGATAATTGTTTTATAATGATTGTACTTCACTCACCAGTTATATTTGTAGGTCGATATTATGGTAATACACTCTTGATATCTGATACAAAAAAACATATATGATAGACTTCTTGTGAAAAATTGTCACTCTATAAAACGCTCGATTGTTTCTTACCGTAACTCTCTATGTTCACCAGCATCATTCATGCACATATGCGTAACACCTCAACAGTTAACTAATCATACATATGCGTGAAGAAAAGACATGGAATACAGAACACTACAACAAATGATAGTGTCAACATATGAAAGTGTCTATCATTCCGTCCTGGATCAACGGTCTAGCTTACAGGTACATTTCCATGTACATTACTGCCTTAGACTTAACAAACAACATCTACAGAAACTCATCACTTTTTCATTAACAGAATTTTGAAGCTCCTCCTAGCGGTCTTTGGTGGTCGGGTCATCCAGAGAAAGCTCACATTTGCCGGGAATCAGCCACACGTGGTCATCTGTTGAGAGATATGAGTTATTAGTACCATTCACTACGTTTAAAACAAAATCGCTTGCTGACATACCATATCACGCACGCGGATGCAGCAACCTTACACATTACATGAATTTTGCTGAAATTGAAGTGTGCGTTTGTATGGTGCTTATTCACACACACACACACACACACACACACACACACACACACACACACACACACACACACACACACACTCACACACACACACACACACACACACACACACACACATCCATATATATATATACATAAAAATGCAGATGTTATATAGATATATGTATAAGTAGTACTTAAAACCCGGCAATCTTTCTTCAGCCAATCAGGAGCGTGCATTTCTAGTGACTAAATCCACATAGTGTGGCCTCCCAAGGGGCAGGGGTGTACTACGTAACGAATGAATTTACTAAGTTGGAGACGCCCACCAGTAAGTAACGTTCCATCAACCGGATTGGACAAAGTTGTGGGCGTCTCCAACTTAGTCAATTTATTCGTTACTTAGTACACCCCTACCCCTTGGGAGGCCACCAGGTAGTTTGTTTTCTTATAATTACCAGTAACACACAGCACTGGTCGATCCCACTGTATCTGTATCTGTATCTGTATAGCCGGTATAACCGCCATTCGGCGTAACACACCAGCTTCGCAGGCACGCGGCGCGGCAGCAGCTGGTCATATTACGCCGAACGACCTGTCACGACCACTAGGTCAGAAGTGCTTCATAATTTGTCATGGTCTGGTCAGGGAGGTTATACATTTCTCCTTCCGTCCTCTTGCATTTGAACTTAAACACCTTCAAGTTAACAAAAATGCATGTCCTTTTCAATAAATGTATTATTTGCTTCGAAAAGACAGCTGGGTTCTCGGGGGTTTGTTGGCATCCCCTCGGGAACCAACAACTCCTCGGGTGGGCGGAGCAGTACCAAATCCACATACATACCATGCGAGTGCTAGTGGAGGAACACATTTGCACAGCTACACGCCGTCAGCCGAAATTCATTACAGTTCCAGAGAGACTGCTACATATATTCTTTTATCGATTTGAAGATAAAAAAAAGACTCACTTTTCTTGATCCAACGATGAACAGGGAAGTCGTATGTAGGTCCGTTGTTGTCCGGGTTGAGTTGGACAGAGACGTAGTCACAGTACCAGTCGTCATCTGGATTGGAACCATCCCGAAAAAGCTCCATTTTCAGGATCGCAGGAGCCACTTTCACATCCTTCAGTTTGTACCTGTGAGCAAAATGAAGTTGTATATAATAACACTCAGTACTTCAGGTGGTAGTCAATTAAACATTTGTTGCGACAAATGATAAGCACGAGTTGAACATTGTATTATCAAATTGTTAACAGCATCATGCCAAGCTCTGTGCAATGCATAAACCTCTGCCTTCATCAGTAATATTGAACACTATCAGTTCAGCTGAGATCAGGACACCATTTAGAATAGCTGTCTAAGCTTCAAATATTTACAGAAATAAAGCAAGACAAAAAATTTTTATCTTCAAAAATACCAGTTTTTGTCTCCGGTGATTTTCGTTCGTTTCAAAATGTTCACATCGAAATTTTGTCTTCACCGTTTTAGTCCGTAAAGCATCAATATTATTGTACCATCTATGAACACGTAGATCTAGTACAGCATTCTCTTTTTGGCAGGTGCATTTTAAAACTTAGAAAATGCAGAAATCTACTTACTGTCCTTCGCTTCCTTTTTCAAAATCATCTTTCCAGCACACATCCAACTGCAACTCACGGGACTGACGGCCTTTGTCGTCATAGAGACGGATGTAGACGTTTCCATTTGTTCCAGCGCCGCGATACGACCCAGTCTTCACTTTGACGAGTACGTCGATGCCATCAACCTCACCTAGTCCCTGTAAATACATGAGTTGTATAGTAATATTACAGGAGGGAAACACAGAGCCATCATGCTATTTAATTGCGTCGTTTATAGGTAGCAGGGCTCCGTGCGTATGTAAGATTCCGACCCTTGCGGAATCAACCAACGTTTCCTCGGCATCGTTACAATCATACTACGACTTCATATGATGCGATGAATGTAGAATTTTGAAACTTACGTGACGGATGTCGTCGAAGTGTGATGGAAAGATCTTTTTAAAGTCTTCAGAGTGCTGCACCCAGAATGACTTGATTTTCACTTCGTTGTCAGGCTGTCCAAAGCGAGCAATCTTCGTCCCCGTCCACACCGGCGGCTCCTGGAGTTCCCATCCAAAGAAGGTGTTGAAAATTGCGATGCTGCCTTTGATCACGGACAGCGCGACGTCTTTGCCGGGGCACATGTGGTTGTTGGCCGCAGGTGTATCGGTGAGTCGTCCGTGAAAGATGACGTGGTGTTCCCTGCGAGCTTCACCATCCGGGCCGAGAAACCTGCGCCACACGAAGTCGTCTGGTTTGTCGAATACAGCAGGGTCCCTCAGCGCCCAGTAGGAGCTGGCATACACACGTTCACCTTCCTTAACCTGGAAATAAACGAACAAAGAGATGATGGTATATGGGCTGGAGAGCAGTTAAAGTTCGTAGCACGGTCTCCGTGAAATATCGGTAGTTCTTGTGAATTTCCTGTTGTGGATTTGGAACTTTAGTTATTTCGTACCTCCACTTCACGTTGACCACTCTCCGTTGTGTACTTGACAGTCGTTGAGCGCGTCGCGATGGTGCTAAAGAAGTCTGGACTGGGGCCCGCCCGCAACGCTTCCAAGACGAAGCTCTCAATCTTCGGCATTTCCTCCAGGGCCTGGCGAGTCAGGCCTCCGTGTTTCTTCAGGGCAGCAAGCGCTTCCTCCCGTAGCTCCTCCCGGTCCTCCGCGCTGATGGTGTCCAAGCGGGCGAAGGATGTCAGGAGATTCCCCCTGATGCCGCGGAGCCCGTTGAACACTACCGAGAAGAGCAGTTGGGCCGTTGCCTCTTCTTCTCCCAATCCATGCGATTTGCCAAGATCCATCAGCTTGCGGTATCTTTAAATACATATTAAATGATAGAAAATTTATAGGCTGTGCACACATTATCACTTGGCTACACTTACAACGCATTTAGATAGAAACATTAATTATAAATGAGACGTCAAGTGTTAGTTATATACATTATGAAGAATCGAAATGTTCTCCAACTCTAAAAACACTGTTTCGTTGGAGGGCCGGGTGATGATATTCTGGATACCGAACATGACTACTTTGTGACAGGAGAAAAATCTACATCAGGGCGTGCAACCCTTCTCTCAACCGGGACGAGGGGCGATATCAACTTCCATTAACCTTTGACACAATTCTGACGTCAAACGTGAATTTTAAACACTCGCGTGTCTAGAATCATTGGGTCAGAATGCTGTGGAAGACTTCGCGAAACAATTGAAAATTCAGGTGAGCACATTTTTTTGAGATCAGTTTAATTCTTCATAATAAGAGACGTCAAACGATTAGCCCTCTCTCGTCGCTTACCTCTCTGATGTCTTTATTTTCCCAAGGATGGACAGCAATGCCTGGCGTGTCTTGTCGAGATCTTCTCCTGCTATTGCTTCCAAGATGTCTGACCTTAATTCAATCGCACCATCTGCATAAAGGTCGACTTCTTCAGCGTTAAAAGGTGGTTTTGATTTCCCAAAGACGGTTGGGAAAAGAGCATCCACCACAACTGCCGTTAACTTTACCTCGAAGTCGCTTGGTTTACTTCCCCATTTAGAGATGTTGGACAGCACGGCCGATGCGGTTGATGCCAGGATTTCTCCGTAAGCCTTTGACATGACTTCTATCAAAAAACCCTTATTTTTCTCGTGGATCTTTCCGTTAGACGTAACGCTTGGACAAACACCTTTCGTGAAGTCCTTCCGGATTTTTGCTACGCCAAAATGGAACTCTTCCTTTCTGAAAAGATCGATGTCGAAGACGGACTGCACGGCCTTGTTTCCGGTCACCACACGACACGGGAAACCGATGTTTTTCTCCACGAAATCCTCCTCACGGTTTGGTGTCAACGTCTGGTTGCTCCATCCCAGCAATTTAAGGGCTCCGATCAGGTTACCCATGGTTATTCGCTGTATATGAAGTGAAAACAAATCTTGTTAGTTAGTTAAATACAGTTAGAACAGCTACATTTACGATGGAGCTAGCATCAATTTTCTAATGTGCACTAAATGTAATTCGTGTAGTAGCTGTTCTAAGTTAGAGAAAGAGAGAAAGATGGAGGATGGGAGGGAGAGAGGGACAGAAACAAGCTGAGATCGAGATACTATCTACTATCTAAGTATCTTCCTTGTACCTGGTACACACACACACACCAACGCGAGCCGAAAACATTTTTGGCGAAGATAGAAAAGGCATGTGACGTCATCAGATTTGGGACGCAGGTATCGACGGATCACACGGCATTTGGTGACGTCGGGCGACGGCTATACATATCTTCTTATGACCGCGTTTCCAGAATCATATCCAGCTGTTACGTCGATGAAGGTTAGACATCCAGGTATTAAGATACTAGTACGTCAAACGACACTAGTACTGAGCTACTCATTGACAAACAACTGGATAGATTTTAAAACAGTCATGACGTTTTAGTCGGATGCTGCCTGAAACGTCTGTTTCAAACTTCATCCAGTTGCTTGAGTAACTGTCATTTGGCATATGCAGTTGCTTGAGTAACTATTTGTGGCATATAACTTATTATGTACTACTGTTAGCATTCAAGTGGGTGTGGTCATGATTTCGGCACGGTTACAATAGAATTTGAATATCCAGACTCTCGTGCAGTCACGCGAGATCGTATCACAGGTGAAATATGTCATACGTCATCCAGTGACAGCTCTGCTGAACAAGACCACCTTTATTTGAAACCACCACAACAGAATGTTTGCATTACAAGCGCAATTGAATACGCCTTCAACCTACAGTTGTAGAAACTACAACGGAACACCTGGACATGGCAATAATCTGTATCCTCTGTAAATCCCAACAAGTTCACACAACATTTTGTTGTATTTTGTTAGTCTCTTTTCCTTTGTTGTTCAGTTCATATAACCAAGGAGTTTATTGATTATGCTGCATATAGTATCACAATGTAAAACAGGATGATAACAAGCGAAATATTCATTATCTTTATCATTTTGAAATATTAGTATGCACCCACTTGTAATCGTACGACCTCAAAAACCTGTCTCTCATAAATAATTCAAGTCTAACATGATGTCTATATGGTAGCGGTAGACCTTGGAAATACGTGACAAGTCACACTTATATATCTTTGCCCTGTTATTTCAGTGCAGGGTAGTACATACAGAGCAGTATGAATAAAACTGAAATTTGAAGGAAAACAACACTGCTTCGAGCTATTGTCCATCTGTCATTTCAGACATGAATAATCAATCAATATCATCATATGTTTATCTACACATGGCCGGCCTCAGTTATAAGCAATTGCAATACATGCATAATTTTAGTGCCAGGACATGATCGTCTCGCGAATTCTTTTCGACAAATTTCTCACTGTGAACATGGCAGGTAGTTTGCCCGAATACACCGTGCGTCACAATCTCGCTGTGTGTTCAGGGCTACATGTCATGAAATTAAGCACTCAAGAATAATCACCAAGCAGATCTGTCGGTGGCAATGGCAGTATCCAACTGGCAAAAGCAGTACTCGGTGGCCAATACTGCCTTTGCCAGTTGGATACTGCCATTGCCACCGATAGATCTGCTTGGAGATTAACTCAAGTCTACCTGGATTCCTTTAACACTTTTAGTTATTCTACAGACATTTCTACATAGGGGCTGAGGGCTGTCACCCACAGCAAGGCTAGTGCGCCCCAACGTTCCAACAGTAGGCGCGGGAGTACTAGTATTACCAGGTGGCAAGGCTAGTGCGCCCCCAACGTTCCAGCAGTAGAATAGCGGGAGTGATGGCAATACTCCCGCTAGCCTACTGTTAGAACAGGGCGGGCGCACTAGCCTTGCTGTGGGTGACGTGGCAGCTCTCTCAGTCCCTCTGTCATGTTTACAGACTAACTAAAAGTGCTGAAGACATGATAAGCGTACAAAATGTGCATTACTGACTAGATATTCCTAAACTTCCTTCGGATTAGAAATGACTACAGACATTCCGTACCTTGATTAAAGTAGAGGAGGTAAACTCACGGTGTCGACAGTGGTAGAACACCTGAATTATCACCCAAAACACACCAAGTGTCGTCTGTCACACACTTTCAATGAGTCATAATATGTCACCATACCCGTCTGGCCCGCCCAGCGCTGAACTATGAACTCGACGAGGACGTCACGTACCAGTGCCCACCAGACATTTTTCGTCATACCTGATTGAGCAGTGAAATGTCACCAAAAGGCGGACGATGACACCCGCCAAGTCTTAGAGGGAGGCGACGCAAATTTCCGTTTCGTGAACGGTCGTTGCCTTTAAGAACGGTCGTTGCCATTTCTCAGAACGGGCGTTGCCATTTTGAACGGTCGTTGCCAAATCCGAGCGACCGATCTTGAATTCGGAACGCTCGTGGCGTGTTCGGGAACTTCTCGTAACTTCCCGGGTCATAGTAAGCATGTGACCTATTCTTAGACTGACCAACCGCTGTTCTTAGTTCTAATTGCCCAGAGGATTTGTGACTCTCCCCATATGTTTTAGTGCTAGCGTTACAGCTGTTACTCGTTTGTCAACACGTCAAGCAAAAAGAAAGATTTCTGGTCTTTCAGGACAAAATAAAGTAACATTTGGTAGAGCTGATGAACTAGGGAAGCTTCGGGGAAGTATGCAATGGGGTAAGTTACGTATACTGGCCTCGAAATCTGGATATAACAGCAGTCCCACCACCTTGGGGTTTCTAGTATCCACTCGGGCTTCGCCCAGAGCCCTCGGGGAGACTAGAACCCCCTGGTGGGCGAGCGGCATTGCTGTTATACTAGTATCCAGTACATCTTGGCCGCTCCCATCAGCTATTACCAAGGAGGTTAACCTCCTTGCTATTACAAAGTAAATCGAACAAAAAGGGCTGTTAACACCCCGGGAGAATATTATTATTAGGGTGAGAAATGAGGACCTGGGCAGGTATGCAAATTGTTCCTGTGTGAATTGAGGGGTGAATGAAAGTCACACCTCATCCGTGTCCTTGTCCAAGGGTAAACAAGGTAGTAAAACTTGGTGAAAAATTATTTTGACACAAGGGACCAGAACAACATTGATTGCCATACACGCTACATTTCAAGGTCAAATCAAGGATTGATAATCGGCAATATATGTTCCCTAGATTCATATTGTCTCTTTTGTAAATATTTAATTTTCTGGTGCATAATTTGGGGAAACGATTAAAAGTGAAACCCAGCAGCAAGTGACCACCCCTGGTGAAATAACAAATGTTTAAGGACAACAACAACAAGATGGCTTCTTGATGGATTTAGAATGTCCTGGCTGGGCTTCCACAAGTTCTGGCGCGAGTGGCTCTTCTTCTGTCGCCACTAGTGTCATTACCCACAATTCTCAGAAATCCGGGAAGTTACGAGAAGTTCCCGAACACTGCACGAGCGTTCGGAATAGACCGATCCTGTCGAACACCATATCGAACGAATAGAAGACCGATAGAACCCCCTGTTCTATTCAGCCCACCTCCGTCAAAAACAGCGTTGGCGGGGCAGAAGTGGCACGTGTAATGCAGGGTACGTATATCTGGGACAGGTTTTCCACTGTATTGGTTGAATACATGCTCAGAACAAAAACGAATTTAAAAAGAAAATAGATCGGGCACTCAAGGAGAGGAATCTTGTACCACATGCTGACTACTACAAAGTCCGCTAGCGCAGAGTTTCGTCTCTTCAGTTACTGGTGTGTGAAACTGGTTAACTTGAAAATGAACAGGGAAGTGAAAGGATTCATTTTAATTCTTAGTTACTAAATACCATGCATCTGTTATACATGCAGTCAATACAGTGGGAACCCTGTCACAGATATATGAACCCTGTTTTACACGTGCATCGACTGCTTGTCAGAAACTGGGCGCTGATGCCCACCGACAAGGGAAAACTATGCGGCGCATACCGCTTTAACATTGACCGAAAACATTACGCTCTCACTGCAAGTACATCTACCCCCTCCTTAGACAACTCTACCTGGTGGATACAGCCTTCAGCAAAGAAGACATAGCATTCTTATTTGGCCCGCTTTTTTTGTTTCAGTGTCACAAAAGCTAAACCGAAGTCAGTGGCATTATTTTCAACGTAGCCGCGGCGGCCATGTTTGGTCCGTCAAACCCTGTTTTTGACGGAGGTGTTCGAAATCGAACAGGGGGCGTGGCTTTGGGATCGGTCTATTCAAGATCGGTCGATCGGATTTGGCAACGACCGTTCAAAATGGCAACGTCCGTTCTGAGAATTGGCAACGACCGTTCTCAAAGGCAACGACCGTTCACGAAAGGGAAATTTGCGGAGGCGACGTATGTATATTTGAGAGAGTGATAGTATTACCTGTTGGCAAGGCTAGTGCACCCCCAACGTTCCAACAGTAGAATAGCGGGAGTAGTAGTATTACCTGGTGGCAAGGCTAGTGCACCCCCAATTCGCACCAATCCAGCAGTAGGATAGTGGGAGTGATGGTAGTACTCCCGCTAGCCTACTGTTAGAACGGGGCGGGCGCACTAGCCTTGCTGTGGGTGACGTGGCAGCTCTCTCAGTCTCTCTGTCATGTTTAAAGACTAACTAAAAGTGCTGAAGACATGATCCACGGACAAAATGTACATTACATTTACAGTGACTAGATACACCTAACTTTCTTCGGAATAGAAATGACTACAGCTGAGAACGCATACCTTGAATAAAGTAGAGGAGATAATCTGGCGGTGTAATCAGTGGTAGAACACGTCACACAAAAGACACCAGGCCACGTATACGTATGATTTGACATAAAGTGTCACCATAACCGCCATGAGCCACACTAGCTAGCTCTGAACTATGAACCGGCAGCAAAGAAGTCACCAGGCAACTTTCGTGGTGGACGATAATACCATACTGTTTAGAGGGGCGATGTACCCTTGAGCTAGGTTCTTTCTCCCTGGTCCCCCAAGCAGATGCGGGCCGGATAAGTTGAATCGCGAATCAGCGCTCACCCCAAGACGCCGGTGCCGCCCGGGAAGCCTGCAAGACCCTGTAACTGAGGAGGCTGTGCAATTGACTACCACTTGCCTCCTTGCTCTAAGAGATCCTCTAATGACCTCTAATGGAACTCCACGGCTTTGGAGTTTATACATATAACGTTACATTATTGATAAATTCTACGGCCGTTGACGGGCTAACGCTGGACTGAGGTCGTGGAGTTCAGAGTTCATTGATGTAGTAACAAGAGTTCTACGACCTCATACCTTCGCCAAATGATCTTTAATAACCTTTATGACTGACGTATTGGGAGTGTTTCTCATCAATTATGAATCATACCAGTTGGTCGTCTTCACCCAAATAACATAAGTTGTCCAAAGTAGGACTATGAGCTAAACAAAGAAGGTTATGCTAACATTTATCATCAATTATGCAAATGAGCTCCTTATTAGCATAATTTGATTCAATGGTGTTCACATTCACACTACTTCCAAATGCCACAAGTATGAAATTGCCGTCATTAACTAGTATGGAATTATAGTAGTTTGACATTAATTATACAAATAAGTCTACATTTGCATATTTTCTATCTATCAACATTCCTTTCTTCCTCAGTTACAAATTCGCATATTTGAATAGTCATATCATGGAACACAGCGGGTTTTTAAATTGCCTCATTAATTATGCAAATTAGAATCTGATTTGCATCATTATCATCCAATCAAACAAAGCACCACGTAAGTTATAGAGTTATAGTATTTCTCATTAATTATGCAAAAGAGGTCTTCATTTGCATAGTTGATATTTATCACTATTTCTCTCTTCCTCGGTCATGTCACATGTTTGTGAGTCCTATTATGGAATTTGGAGGATGTATCAATTTTCATCATTAGTTATGCAAATTAGATACTGATTTGCATAATAAGTATTAAATCATGTAAATCATCACTCAAGCTATCCACTTAGCAAAAAGCATGACCATCCATCAAGCCCTTCTTGAGTTATTCCCTTTCACAGTCTGAAGCAAAACCTACTCCTGCAGTCCCAGAAAATGCCGCTAGGGTGTCCAAACCGATACCTTTTACTCTCTTTCCAAAGAGCTATCTACCACTCAAAAGTCGGTTCCATAGCATATCCAAAACATGAGATATCAAAACAGGAATTTCCGCTGCAGTACTATAACAAGCCGCTAGGGGGCCCAAAATCTAATCATTTTCAGGTCTCACCAAGACCTACCAACATGCCAAATATCAAGACAACCCATCCAGGCATTCTTGAGTTATGCTGGTCTTCTTATACATACAAACGCTACCCTATGCATAACCTTCTCGGCGAAGGTAACTACTTGCGCAGTGCCTTGAGGAACAGTGCAATTTCACAAGATCAAGATCTAAAAGTCAGTGAGAAGCCAATTTGTGCCAGCCAACACGTTTTAGGCGACACGGTAAAACCCCCTGGCCCAATGGGAATATCTCCTTACTACACCAGTAACACTTCCCCTACACGAGTAACACATTCCAGCTGGTACCCTGAGCTAGTAGTATATACAGACTCATACAATATAACACATTTTACACTTTTCTCGTTAATTATGCAAAGTACTTCGCCCAAAATCTAATCATCTTGAGATTTCCCACATACACATCAACACACCAAATATAACAACAATCCATCCAGGCGTTCTCGACTTATTCTGTTCACTAACAGACACACAGACAAGCATCAAAACATAGACTTCTCGGCGAAGTCAATGACGGTCAGACCTCCACGGGAGGAGTTTGTAGATTGGTGGAAAATTCCACGACCGTGACCAACGGGGCCGCAAGGCTGTGAAGATTTTTTATTCTTTTCTTTTTAGTCGAGTAAACTCCTTTACTCTACGGTCGTAGACGGAATAATACTGGCCTGGGGCCGTGGAGTTCATCGAGTAAATTAAGTGATGAATTAAGTTATTTAGCAGCAACTCTGTGGTACTGAAGCGCCGACTTGTATTGCATGACAGTACTGCAACCTTGTAATGTTAACTCTCTGGACTGAATTATTAGACCGGAAACAATATGGCAACCGGAAAATGTCAGAATTCGAAGATGGCAGCGCACGTCGATGTCCGGACGATTGCAAAGTAGTTTTCACTATCGCGAACCTGCAACAATAAATTATATTTTTCCCACCACCCAATGAGTCTTGTACTTGTAGAGTGTTACAAGTTCACCCCTCGGTGTTGGCACAGGATATACTTCTGTGCCTGAACTCGAGCAGTCCGACTGAGAGCGTCTCTAACAAGCGTACAAATATTAGACCATATGATCTATGAGCGAATTTCCGAGAAAATTACGTCAGAGGTCATTGACGTTTCGCCAGGTACAGGCAGGTACTATGACTCATATTACTAGTACCCTTGCCTGCAGCGCCACCTAGCGGTGGACATGTTTTGTTCCTTGACGTCATCACCATCCAGCTGATGTGCATAGGTGTCCTTACAAAGTGCCTGAAAAATAAGTTATTTTATAAACCGTGCTTCAAGCTACTCCAAAATACCACTTATATTTCAATAGATATTATCTATATTCTAATTTTGATCAATAAAATCATGTCATTTAGCTGATTTATTGTAATGTGAAAAGGATATATTTAGGCACTAATGATAAGACGGAAATGGCGGACGAATTTTCTTGGAAGGACGCATAGACTGGCGGAAATTCGTGCAACACCTACAATGAAATCGTGACATTGTCGTGTAACAGTCTGGTTTTCTCGTTTTTCAGACCAAATTTCTGCCCGATCTAGACTACAAAGGTTTCTGAGGGACCCCTAGAAGTGTTTGGGGCCTGGTTTCGGGGGTATTTCCACGGGAAAAGACCATGATCGCCCGAGTTTTGACCGTGGTTGTTTTGGGGTTGGTGGCAGCAGCGGACGGTGAGTCACAAATTTTTGTTTTCTTTCCATACATTTTTTTCTCCGTTTGATAATCTCATTATATGTCTGGAAACTAACTTGGTTGCTTCTCAAGCATAAAATTTCGGCCCTTCACTTACTGATCCTACCTTGTTTTCGTCAGTTTGGGAAAACAAACGTTTTGTGATGCAAGTTTTTGTTTACCCATTTTTCCTACACAACATTCGTATGGATTTTTGGACAAGTTTGTCACAAGATTCGTGTCAAAGAAACAAGAAAAACAAACATAGACATTGTGGTATTGCATCCAGGTTTTAGATACTTTTCATGATTCACTACATGTATGTTTCAAATGACAAAAGGACAAATTATGATTTACATATAACTATGATAGTTGATACTAAATGTCTATGTAGGGGTTTGATTTAGAAATGTAACGTTACAAGCAATGTCTACAACAACAAGGGATAGATGCAATTTATTTACCCAAAAGAGTAGAGTTAGAACTCCAATAGTTGTTATTGTGTTAGCACCTTATCGTAATGTATAGAAGCACAATGTAAAAGAAGCATTGAAGATAAGTATAATCCATGGATGCAAAAATTCAACATCCTCTTGTACCTTATATTAGTTATAATGTTATATACTGTTTTTCCTTAGTCATGGATACATATGGATATGACAACTTTCAACAATGCCATTGCTTTGTTTTTGGGTGTTGCTACATGTAGTCTAAAATATCATATCTCATAACAGCATATATTTTTTCACCTTTTGTTTGTCAACACAGAGCAGATAGTACATGTTCATCCATAATATTTTGGTATTAATCTAGAACATATATAGCAGTTGAATCGTCGTCAGATTCAGGGGTTCAAACTGCTGTAAAGGTGCCGGCACCTGAATTTTCTACCCTGTTTATTCATCATCCTGCACATCTCTCGGAGCTCTATTCTCAAGGTCCTTCCTGTGGTTCTTTTTTTTTCTTTCTGTTTGCCTGCTTTCTTTCCTCTTGTTTACGCCAACGTGGAAGCTTGCTGGGTCCGACATTTTGTTTCAAATTAGTCTGGAGTGCTGTTCTAAACCTTGTATAACATGAACAGACTCTTACAGAGCTTGAAATGTATTTTTGGGAACTGGGGACCTGGTGCACCTACAGAAACCATAACCTAAAGAATTAGGTGCACAGAAAGAATTTTGGGTGCACACCATAAAAAAAGTAGAATGTTGCAAACCTTACTGCCTCTGTTATTAGAACTTCAATCTGAAATTCTATGTATATATAGCTAACAAGTAAGATGTCAAATATTCTTTAATAAAGCACAACAGAGGTTGTATTGCTTTTTCTGATGTTTAGATTTCCAGGATATTCTGTATGCTAGTTTATAATAGCATACAGATTCTATTCTATAACCTACAAAAATATCTAGGTGCGCTGGTGCACCCACAGTCAAAAATTAGGTGCACAGTTCCAATTCTAGGTGCATAAAAGTGCACATGCACCCTGATGAATGTATTCAGCGAGGTACAAATGTAGCTGTTTTCTGGATTGTAAAAGTACTGTGATGTTCTGGAAGCAAACCAGACTCTTACTCTAAACTGAAGCACGCAGAAAAATCAATACATCGGCAGCTGACCTTAGCACAGCTTTCGGGCTAATACCGTCGTATTTTCTCTGAATGTCCCCGTTTCGTGCCCTCGCATTGTAGCGCAACACCTGGTCCCAACGACCTTCTATCTGTCTTGAAGGTCATGCGGATCTTAAACTGATTTCACCGCTTTATCCTCTTGTAATATAAATTCTGGGATTCTAGTATTGGTACATGTATCTGGAGTAAGGCAAATGATACAACAATGGATTGAGGTATCCACATTTTCATAATGATTACTACACAGCTCTCCTACATGTAGCTATGGCCTTTAACTTAGATGTAAAATTGTACATTTCGATGTAAATTGTAATCGTAACGTCTCTAATGAATTTCTTTCTATAAGATATCTATTACTAAATTTTACATAAAGCATCTTTTTCTTACTCAAATCCAAAAGTACAACTGACTAGCGATTGTTCATCTACCATTTGAAATACATTTTGGTTAAGGGTAGAAGCTACGACTTCTTCTTTGTAATTTTTCTTTCATTTTAATCATCATTTTGGAATAAATCATTTTTGACCTAAGGTCTTCTTTGAGCAGAATGCGTATCATTTTACATGAACGTCTGCTGACCTTTATAGACTGAAATGAATCCCACGCTTTTGCCAGTGTACCTGGACAATGAATATGCTCAAACAAACAGGGAGCTGTTATGAATTGTTGATAACATAACAACCAGTTGAATCCAAGTAATATATAGTATTCTAAAAAAGGGATATGCCAAATTGGTCATATGATTTTTAAAGAGAACTACATTTAGTAGGTTCATTTAGATAAAATATCAGTTAGAATAGTCTTTTCTGATACTTATATATATAAATGTCAAGAATATGCTGTAGAATGGTGTACTACTACTATAGTACCTTACACAAATATCTAGGTGCACCAGTGCACCTACAGTCAAAAATTATATGATTAGGTGCACAGTTCAATTGTGGGTGCACAAAGGTGCACATGCTCCCAGTATTTTGAGAAATGAAATGATTGTACAAGGATAAGGCTGGCACAATAGTCTTGGGTGTGGCCCCTGGTTTCTATTGACACCTGTTGTGTCAACAATACCAGGATCTACATCTGTACCTGTGGAATTCAGGTCATCACTAATAATCTTCCTACGTAAACAGATGTGGAAAATAGGAGTTGGCCATGTTGTGAAACTTGGACGCAAAAATGAGGCATTTTATCTTAAAGCCTCCTGAGATGTGAGAAGGAAAATGATAATTGATTGATTCTTTCTACAAGAAACTTTAATCTAAACAGACTGTGGCCTGGCTGTGTTTTGTTTATTTGTTGTGCATATACCGGTAAACCGCTTTTAGCCACCTGTTTGGTGCAGTAGGTACAAGCTGCAAAAAACCAAAGCTAGGTACGCATATTCACCTGAGTTGAATGAGGAAATGTATATAAATTCAAGTGCCATTCTCAAGGGCACAACATTGGAGCCTGCTAGGGATTCAAACCCAGAACATTTAGATTATAAGTCAATCACCTTGCTGTGTTGGTGGTCAATATTGTAAATTTTCTACTTCGGCTAAGTTCTGGCACCAAAGGTAAGAGGGTGACATCACATAAACCAAGAGTATGGGGGTGCAGCACCCCTAGGCCTGTTCCCATATGCATGTTTTGAAAACAAATGTTGAATTTGTCAAAGGTATGACAAGGATTGAATTAAGAGAAAAAGATGGTGTTCACTTTTTGGTTATTTCTAAAAAATCTTACGGCTCAGTTTTCAAACCTCCAAGCCTCTGAGTTACCTTTTTTATCCTGACCTAGACATCTTGCTGTATTGTGTTTCAAACAGCTTGTCTCAAATGTGTTAGACTAATCAGCGAATGTTTGTGCCGTTACCATGGAGGCTAAATGTCTGAAATGGCTTCGCTGTTCAGGCTTCAAAACAGCCTTGTGTGGGAAGATAATCAGATCAGTGTACCTTTTCTGGTAAAAGCATAACCTTCGAAAAGGTTACGTTTCTTCTTAGTATGGTTGCCAAATGTCAACTATCTGCTACAGTAGTACAAATGTATAACTATAAGTAAATGTATGTGACAGTTTTTAGAATTTACATAACCCCCATAGTGTCAAGTGCAGATTAGAGCAGCCCTAAAACATGTACATGGCCTTGAGCATGTACAAATTTACCCGTTCAGGCTAGGGTGTTCGCTATGCCAACGTTCCATGTTTAGGAGTCATAAAGGGTCACACTTGGTATTTTAAGTACTTCATGTACTTTGTAACTAGTGTTGTTAGCATTTGTAGGCTGAATGGCGGTTATAAGGATGTTAACAAAGGGTGTGGAATAAACAATGGTGACACAGTTTTGACCTTTGTATCTTAGAGAAATCTTCCCACTGTACTAGTATGTGTCTTGGACGTCATTGTTTCCTACAACTATAGCATATAATTATAGCATGAAAAGGCACACCTCTTTTGTTGTCCTAAATAGAGGTTAAGCAGTACATGTATATACATGTATTAGTATATACTTAGTCTAGTACTTTCTCCAGTATTGCAAATTAAGGCAGCTTTGCTACGGCTCACGTTTTTAGCCAAGCACACCGGGTAGCCTCAATTCTTTTTCAAGTGTGTTGGGTTCTTTTGGGTGCAGAAGTTTGATGCCTGAGGCTAACACCTGAAGCTCCTTCATACACTAGGCCGCCAGCTTTACGTAACCCGGTCCAAAATAAAGCATGAAATGTAGAAGTCATCTGATTCTATTACTATTGGGTAGCATACTGTACAGATCATGCTTGATAAAAGATTGGGCTTGGAAAATAATAGACATTCAAGTTGAACCAAACTTTAGATGCAGTACCACAATGTCATAATTTGTAGAAATCATCAAGCTTGTGTGGCTTGTAAGTCAAGACTTAGTGGTACATAACTGTAGATTTAAAAAAGATATTGATTTACAATCTTGAATATGTTGTATTTTTCTCTGTTTTAGCTGGACGGAAGCTGAACCAGTACATCCACCATTTTGAGCCGTTGAACTACGACACGGCAGACCTCCACACGCGCCACCAGCGCGCGAAACGCTCCACCAACCTTCACGAGCAGTTCGTTCACCTTGAGTTCCATGCTCACGGCAGGTAGGTGGAAAAAAAAGACAAATACTGTAAATCGTGAAATGTTTGCGGTGGTTTTAATTTGGTGACCTCTCCAAGTTGCAAAATCGTGACATTGTGATTATGCATTTCCACTGTTATTGCTACTGTACTACAGAACTGTTTCAACCGCAAACTTAGCGAAACCTCCTTTCCCCTTGAAGGCTTCTACCCTAAACTACTAAATTTTAGTTTCTGGTGGAAATAAAAGTGAATTTACAGTACTAGTAATAGTATGTGGCAGTTTATGCCTTAGTTTTCTTCAGTGGAACTTGAACCATGATGCTTGAGACCACCGATAGCTGTCAGATAGTACTTGAACAGGTTAACATATAGGTCAAGATACATTTTAGATAGAAGAATGCATTCATCAATATTATGGAACCTATGGCCACTTTATCATGTAGGCCATGCATACATGTATGTCAGGTACTGTTGTACACATTCTGTGCCTATCAGATTCCCTATAGAATTGGACATGTGGTACTTGACTCGTGGGTCATCCAACTGCAATTTTTGACATCTAAGATTCTAACCGTCCCTTCCAAAAGAAAGCAAATTTCTGTTTCTTGATTGGTGGCCAAAAACTATATGGTATATATCATGCATGGTTTGTATATGAAATGGAAGTTTTTTCCACAGTAAAAATGTTCCGAATTCCTGAGACATATTCAAAACACATCTGGATGTTTCAATCATGGTCTAGACAATAACTGTTAACAAGTTTTACCTTTGACCTTGCACATACATGTACAAATGTACAACTAGCTTATATATATGTTGGGTTTCACTTCAGTGAATATCAGAAATAAAACATCTTCTGAAATGCTGTTACATTTACCATGCATAACTTTGTGCACTACATGAACTTGCATGTTCACACATATCTCAGAGTCAGAGATGAGACATTGAATTTCACCATATGTACACAAAAGTCATGACGTGATGTTCATGCTTGATTGAATGAAGAACATCATGTCATGTGTCAAATTGCAACAGGTTGGATTTGCCACATAATCACTAAATATGATCTTCCTTTTGCTTTGTAATTTCATCACACCTTTACAGAGTCTGCTAGCTATAGGTTGCCTACATTGCAATTTCTTAGATCAGATATACATAATTATATAAAGACTGTAAATTTATCTGTTTTTGCAGGGACTTAATTTCACAATAGAAGGCCTAGGGGAAAGGAGGTTTTTGCGGTGTTTTAAGTTTGGGGATGGAACAATTCTGTAGCATCGTTGTAATACATTGGAAACGCATATTTACTACGGTGTTGTGAATTCGCAGTGGAGATTCTTCAGAAATAAAACCACCACAAACGTTTAAAGATCTACAGTTTAAGCCCACCTAGACATACAATGTACATGTCGTTTTCTTTTCAGGAGTTTGTAAATATGAAATAGAAGAAGAACAGAGGCATGGAGGGAAAAAATGGGCATCCTATATGATTTATACAGCTTCCTTTTGTACACATAACATACAAAATCGAAAGTCACAAGTATCAAAATTAATGACTTTCAAAGTTTTATTTTATATACATGTATATCACTATATGCAATGTTACATTTTACATTTGTTATACTGTATGTTATACTGTATGTAATTCTTGTCTCCACCCATATTACAATGTTAATATCAGTTCTATGTTTTCAACAACAGACTTGGTGTCGAGGTCAACATTTTAATGGATAATGATATTAGATAAAGCCTGTTGACGTCAGTGTAGGACCGTTGCTATGAAGAAAGCGAGTGATACGCTGCACAGTGCAAACAAAGACGGTTTAATTTTCTAGAGTGCTCCCAAGGCCTGTGGTGTGGCTAATTACGTTGTTATTACATTTTCTGTGTGAGTGCCCATGTTTGTATGAAAGAAACATCTCTCCATAGGAATGTGACTGCTGAACAGTATACTGTAAATGAATTTACTTTTGCTGTGGTTTTATTTTGCAGTAGAAGAGAAAGTTAGGTTTCAGTGGTCTTTGAAGTTTGCGGTTGAAACAATTCTATAATACTGCAGAATTATAAAAGTAACACATATTTGCGGTGGGAATAATACAATGATTTTGCACAAATACATGTAGGTCACTGCAAAAGTTTCAAGATCTACGGTAGATACAACATACAAGTTACAACTGTACGTAAATTGTGAGGCTGCCACTCCCTGCCCATAAAAAGATACAAAGTACAATTCTACTTGTAAATAAACCTGTGAAGTTATGAATACATGCATGCATACATTTTGTATGTGGTTTAGGCCACAGGGTGCCAATGTTAATTAACATGGAGTTCATGCATAAACTAAAACTGTGGGGAAGATATTCATTAACTATAGGCCAAAACATTTATGGCTAGAAGTTGCATGTACATGTACAAACTGTACATGTACATGTTATATTCAGGTAAATGCACCAAAAGCTAACTTTGCATCATTATCCTTCAAACTGAATGAATGAGTGAGTGAGTGAGTGAGTGAGTGAGCAAGTGAATGAATGAATGAATGAATGAATGATGAGGTGTACAAAAATAGGTTTCTCAAAAATTGATTTCGAGCCGATACCAGACTGAAGAAATGTCTTGCCATCTTCACAGACACTTCAACTTGCGCCTGAAGAGAGACACGTCAATCTTCTCACCGGACTTCAAACTAGAGACGGAAAACGGAGAGGAAGACTACGATACGTCCCACATCTACAGCGGTGGGCTGTATGGTGAGTTCTGATTGGCCAGTTCCTCCCTGAAAAGTATTGTCGTTTTCTGAATGGTTTAGGTTAGCAAACACGGGATCAAGAGAGCATGGGTTCAATTTGTGTTATGTCTTTAGGAAAGGCATTTTACATAACCTTCTTTTCTCAGAATGTACATAAAGGCTTTCGGTCATTTCCTGTACTTATTGTATGATACATATTCTTCAGTCCGTCTAAAACTTCTGAAAGAATTTCCCCTTTTCCTTTTAATTTCACAATCATCTATGAAAGCGGGAAAAGTTTTTAATCATATATGATTATATACTTCCTTGTAAAATCAAAGGGAAAGGGGAAAACATTTCAGAAGTTTTAGACGGTATCTGTAGCTATTTACACATAGATTTGAATATATCTTATATGTTTCAATTGCTTATAGATTTACCAGGAAGTGAATATTGAGTTTCAGGAGTATGCACACACAAGTGCTCATAATCCTTTTGGCAACAATGCCACAAAAGGTTTCTTGTTTACAGCAATCATTTTTGATTGTGGATTCTTGGCTTGTGTTCAAAGTTGCTGGATACATGTTGTACACCTACCACGAAGATCTTGGGAAGGAGGAACATTTGTTTTCCCAAGGGCACAACATTGGGATCTGCTACGGATTCATACCCAGAACTTTTAGATTCTAAGTCAACCACTCTAACCACCTTGCCGCTTTTAATAATTATCTCCATGAAAAATGGAGATATCGTTTTGGGTGTATCTGTTTGTGTCTGTGTCCGTGTGTTTCCGGATGTTTGTAGTCAGCATAACTCAAAAACCTAAGTTAATATTAGATGGATTACTATGATATTTTGTATGTTTGTAGAAGACCTCTTGGGAATATGAAGGTCAAGGTTGATTTTAGGCCCCCTGGTATGTGACCTTGGTACTGCAGCAGAACTTCCATTTTTGGAAATCTTTAAGATTTGCATTCATTCTTGTTTTTCCTCCCTCTAGGTTACCCAGACACTGTTGCCCATGGTAGTATCATAGATGGCAGGTTTGAGGGCTTTGTGCACGCGCACCATGGCAAGTACTACTTGGAACCAGCAGAGCGATACTTCGACCAACCGCAACGGTTCCACACCGTCATCTACATGGACCAGGATATCAAGTATCCCCACAGGTGGGTATTATTCTTATGAATCCTTGTAAAGAAAAACATGAATGAAGTGCATTCTATTGCACTGTGAAAAGAAGAAAAATCCTGCATTATGTTGGCACCTCACAAGAACTGAATGGAATGGGTTTTATATACTGCAGCTAGTGTAACTGTACTTTAGGTTGGCTGAGTGACTGATACTATATACGATATATACATGTACATGTACATTGTATACCATTAATTTACATGGATAAAAGATAGTTTTTTGTTGCATAACCAGATATGAGATATTTTCAGTACCAGCATTGCCAATGTTTTGTCCTCCTACATGTAGCCTGCTACCCTTCACAGGGCAATAAGCCACTACATGATTTGAACTGTGCATGCAAAGTTTATACATGTATGTCAAAGTAGAAGGCTATTGAGACGTAAGCAAACACAAGTCCAGACATGGTATCAAGTATGGTCTAGTCAAGAACTGATAACAAGTTTAAGGGGCCTTCACCTTTGACGTTGTACATGTGCAGTTCAAACCGTGAACCAGCTGATACTGACTGGAACGTACTTCTTACTGCTAGGTGGTTGTGCAGCGTAGAATGTTTTTTCTATTGATGGTTAAAACCCGATGAAGATTTTCTCTTGATTAATGCTCACAGGTATGGTCCGTATGGTGGGTGTGGGATGAACCAGCGACTACAGGACTGGATGGAGGCAGTACAGAACTCTGCTGTAGAAGAGAAGAACTCCTCTGCACCACACAAGGTACATGGTTTGTCCCTAAATCATCCCATGTTCTATTGAAGAAAATGAAAAGCAACAGAATTGGGGGTTGGGGTGGTCATCCTACATGTGTTTTCCACAATATAATTAGTGTTAAATTCTTTTGGCACGGATAATTGAAAGGAAAATCCTCTCTCTGCCCCAATGAAGTGCAAAACGAGTGAAAGATTGACACAGATTCTCGAGTTCTGCTATTTACACACTCACACACATGCACGTATACACACACACACACAAACACGCACACACAAACACACATGCACACAGATTGTACACTTTATTACATTGTCAAAGCAAAAACAACAATCATCAATTATCTTTTGTCGCAAACTAATGCCCCAGGGCTAGGTGCAAGGCTTAAGGGAACACACAGCTACAAATACCTATGATATAGAATAAAAAGGTAAAAAAATACCTTTTCCATGAATCTATCTATTGGTAATGTTTCTATGTACATTACTGTAAGGGTAAAAAAATCTTTAAATTTCAATGTCTTCTAAGGATTTGAAGAAAGACACGGAGAAGAGCTCCAGACAGAAGAGGGCCCTTGATTCACCAGAGGTTCTGGATAAGGGTTCCTGTGAGATGTATATCCAGGCGGACCACAAGTTCTTTGAGTACTTTCAAACCCGCGACGCCGTCATCAGTCAGATCTCTTCCCACATCAAGGCCATCAACCTCATCTACGAGGGCGTGATCTTCGCTGATGCAACCAGCGAGGGCATCACTGGGGTGACCTTCACTGTACGCAGAGTCAAGGTCAGTTCAATGTAGTACAAACAACAACTGTGATTCGCCAAACAACAGTTACTCATCAAGCAACTGGATAAAATGTTGAAACAGTCAGATATTTCAGATAGCGCTAAAGGGAAAAAACTGGAGAACCAGGTTTTATACCAAAACTCTGAATTGAATTATTAACAAGGTGAAGATAAGGTGAACACAATGCTGTCTGAACACAATGCTGTTTCAACATTTTATCCAGTTGCTTGCCGAGTAACTGTTGTTTGATGTATCTTATTACCTGGATGTCTAACCTTCATCAACGTATCAACTGTGATGATTTTTAATACATATAAGTGTATGACTTGTTATAAAGGTAAAGTGGCCGAGCTTGAAGTATAATAATGGAGACAAAGCGAAACGCTTTTGCAGTAGCTGAAAGAGCAACATGGGCTAAGTTGCTACAACAGGTTTTTTTAAGCACACCGGGCCACCCCTACTCTTCTCGATAAGTGTGTTAGGTTCTTTACGTGCAAAGGTTTAATGCCTGAGGCCATTGGAAACAGTAACTGTTGTTGTCCCAAGGATGGGGCCTTCAGCCATGGTCCAACTGTGAAATCTATAACTGAGTATTAGGAAAGAGGAATTTCCCAAAAGTCATTTGAAACTGCATCATTCTATACATTGAAACTTTCCTTGTCATAACCAGTATAGGAACAGCTAAGACTTAATTGAACTTAATGCATTTTGATTTACATTCCTTACTCAATTATTTTTAACGTACACGTTTATCTTTTCAGGTGAATGAAACGTCAGGGTGTTCGGACCCAGGAGGACCCTCGTGTAACAACCCCTTCGCGCCGGACAACATCGGCGTGGAGCGATTCCTGGAGATCAACTCGGAGGCCAACCACGACGACTACTGCCTGGCGTACGTGTTCACGGACCGAGACTTCGACGACGGTGTTCTCGGGCTGGCCTGGGTCGGGTCCGCTTCAGGTAAAAATGTTTTCATGTATGGTTACAGGTTAGTTCTTCACGCATGTCTGTAGATAGCAAACACCGTGTTTGTGTAAGTCTGTATATGTACAGCCCGTGTAACCACCTTACCAGCTTTATAGTGAAACTGTACATTCGTATACTGATGCCGCACTGGAAATACCAACTGCATATGCAGGTTATAATTAGACTGGTTAGTGCTTTGAAGGTATTTCTGATGACTACCTGCACCCAACCTGCACCAAATCCATGATGGCCCAAAATGTCAGTTGCATCTAATTGAATATGGCACTGAATGGCAAGAGCAGCTATGCAAGTGGACATAAGATTATATTGAGGCTTCACAGGTTTGATTCCTGGCATTCCTGGCTAGATGTTGTGTTCTTGGGAAAGGCACTTAACATTTCTTTCCTCACTCCACCTAGGTGTAAAGATGGGTACATGTACCTGACTTCAGTTGGGGGGGATAAAAGGCAGTGTAAAGAGAAGAGGGTTGGGCTCCACCTTCCAGTACATGTACCATACCCTAGACACAGTGGATAACAACCCACTGCCCCTACAGCCTCAAAAATGCTATGGGACTACCTTTATCTTTTTTGATATTAGATAATGGCATGTAAGTAACTAGATTCAAAATTATAATAATAGGTCCTGGAACTTCCAAAGTCCAAAAAAAAGAATCCAATGTCAAAGTTTGAATCAATCTTTTTTTCCCAAAACAGGGAGCTCTGGTGGAATTTGCGAGAAGTACAAGAAGTACTCAGACGGGAAGTACAAGTCTCTGAACACCGGGATTGTGACAATCCACAACTACGGGGCCCACGTGCCACCCAAGGTGTCTCACATCACTATGGCTCACGAAGTCGGCCACAACTTTGGATCTCCGGTGAGTGGAATTTTACAGTGTTAGACTATTGTACAAACCAAGTCTTATTTAGAAAGGTCCTTTTTACCTCCCATGAAAAATGTAGGTATAATTTATAGTTCTTTGTGTGTGTGTGTGTGTGTGTGTGTGTGTGTGTGTGTGTGTGTGTGTGTGTGTGTGTGTGTGTGTGTGTGTGTGTATTTGTTTCCAGATATTTGTGGTCAACATAACCTACCTGTAAGAACCTCTGGATAGATTTTGATGAAATTAAAAAGGTTTTTGCTGCATATGAAATAAGATATGAAATATGAAATAAGATTTTGAGTCATTGCAAATTGCTTCCCACAAGAATTTGCAAGTTACAGTTACAGAACAACACATTGCAGCATGAATCACAGCAGCAGTGTGATCCAATCTTCAGCAAAACCAGCAAAACGTCTGGCAATGCACTCCCCCAACCCCGAACAAACAACATTTAAGTTATTTTACTATAACAACAGTCACTGTATATCTGTAGCTAATTGAACTTTTAGCATAACATCGTCTTGACTTAGTCTCCTATTGAAAACTATGTCAAGACATCCTAAATTGTCTTAACTTCTTTAACATACAGAGTATTGGTTTCCCAGTCATATCCTTGGTCACTGACGAAAGACAGCAGATGCTGTCTGAAACGTCTGACTGTTTCAAAATCTTATCCAGTTGCTTGAGTAATTATTTTTGGCGTAATTTGTCTGAACGTTTTGTTTCTTGTCGCAGCACGACACCAGTACAAGCTGCGTCCCTGGCGGAGAGGAGGGGAACTTTATCATGTACGCTCGCGCAACCTCCGGTGACAAGGCCAACAACAACAAGTTCTCATCCTGTAGTAAGGACAGCATCCACAGTGTCCTGGACGCCAAGATTGCGGGCGACCCCGCTCCCAGCACTAGCTGTTTCAAAGGTGGGTAATAGCCTCCATTATCATTAATCCACCTGGTTGAATACACCAGTTTTTTTTCTAGAAAAAAATTGCAAGGGGGAGCATTGCGAGGGAGCAGCGCGACAAAGTTGGGGGATGGTGTGGAAGAGGGGTTTTCCCCTTCTACAGTCACTGTGTGGAATTTTAGAGACTTTTAAGTTAAAGACTGTGACCACATGTGACCTAGAAGCATCCTTGGTCAATCAGAATTTTATGCTTGTCAGAGAATCTGCTCCTGAGGGTGAGGGGGCGCATGGTCAGGGCATGGGGGTGCTTTAGATGAACCCCTGATATACCACTTTGAAAAACAGTGTGTTTGAGAGATATCTAGTGCAGCACCCCCATGTACCTGTATACACAATTAAGGAGTGTATTATACTGGCCATGGGGACGTTGGGTTGGAGATCTGTTTGGACGTATCTTTTCAGAGTGGTGGAATTATGTACCCTGATGAAATTATGTAGATGTTACATGCATATGTACATTATGTGATCAGTGACAGTAATCTAGTTCACAGTACCGTTCGAAGTGTGCATGTGCAACTAATTCATTGAGGGTAATATACCAATTTCTGTACTTTTTTTTTTTTTCATCAGAATCGAATGCTGCCATCTGTGGGAACGGTATAGTTGAGGCAGGTGAGCAGTGTGACTGTGGGTACGCCGACCACTGTCAGAGGAGTGGGGAGGACAACTGTTGCGTTCCAGCAGGGAACACCAACGCCTGTCAGCTGCAGCCTGGAAAGCAATGCAGGTTGGTACATGTATCGTTTTACCCTCGTCAAAAAGGTTATGTTTTCGGTCCTTTTCGAGTGTGTGTGTATGTGTGTTACTGTGTGTGTATGTGAATGTGTTTGAGTTCAAATGTGTAAGTTTGTGTGTGAATTTATGTGTGTGTTTGAGTGTGTTAATGTGTGTCACTGTGTACAAAATTGTGCGTTTGTGTGTTAATGTGTATGTGTGTGAATGTTTGTATGAGTGAATGTTTGTATGTGTTAATGTTTGAATGTGTGTGTGAATGTATGTGTGAATGTTTGTGTGTGTGAATGTGTGTGTGTATGTGTGGAATTTATGGATGACGTCCATGCAACCCAAGACTGAAGATTTTATTCTAGGAAATTAAATTTTTCACTATGTACAATATAAATGTATCATGTAAGTTGACCTCGGTCTTTTCTTCTTTCAGCCCAAGTCAAGGCCCATGTTGTACCTCACAGTGCGAACCTAAAGGTTCAAACGTGGAATGTTCCAAGGAATCAGAGTGCAGCGCTAGCGCCACCTGCGAATATCCTTTTACTGTGACTTTCAACTGAAGTATTACTTTTTAGGGACGCCTCAGGGGCGGAGCCATTGGTAAAGCACTGCAATTGGTTTGAAAATATTCTAGGAATTCTGAAAATGGATTCCCTAGGGACTTCGTTTTTGGCTACACCTTCAAGTTGTTGATACTATAGGAGAATTAATTCTAGAACTAGCCTTGTATACATAATTAACATATCATAGATAGATGTATTATGATTATTTTTTGGTGACTTCTGTTAATCGTGATTGTATTATGCCCTAACATACACACTTTTGTATAAGGGCATTAGTCAATAGGTACACAATCATAACTGCCTTTCCAAAGACTGGTGCTACATGTATAATTGTTTGAACCTTGACCTCTTCTTACTGGGACGAACCCTTATTGCCCATCTCCACAAGCCAAGGCCAACAAGACAGAGTGCAACAACGGACGCCAAGTGTGCTGGAACGGGGTAAGTGTTAAAGGAAACTCAGGCAATATTACGACCCGAAATTCGAATTTTGAAAGTCAATTTATTTAGTCATTTCTATACAATCAGTCAATCATGATAAGTTCAAACAACACTATCACAATGTACATGTATAGTGACGTCCATCATGACGTGAGAAGAGAATCATCATATGGCACGTTTTTGCGCGGTTTTGAAATGCTCAAAGTATGGATTTATTACGCGAATGTGCTAGATAGTGTTGGTAAATGTCACTACAATAAAGATTTCAGCATTTCTTTATTTCCATATTTTGGGCCCTAAGATTGCTTTGATTGCCTTTAAGTGAAAAAATGTTGACCTTAGTCCAAGAAAAAACAGTCATAGTGACGATCATTCTAACCCCTGTTTTTGCTACCAAGTTCTTGATAGCATAACTTGTGTAAGATTGACTGCAAGGCTGTTTTGTAGAATGTTACATTATGTAAGACAAAATTTCTTGAGAAGTCTCAAAAACTAGTGTCTGGAATATACATGTAATGTAAAACAATCCGTCTAAATGATTTTCCAAGCCAGGGCAATTTTATTCTTTCTTACTGTTCAACTTAAACATTACTGATTGCTACATGTACAAAACATCATGTATGCAAGTCACGCTGGATTATGTGTGGTACTAAGTACGAAAAGTAGTATGTATTTATTACCTCGATGAAATTTCATGGAGGTTATAGATTTATCACAAATCGTTCGTTTGCCAGATTTGCCAAGGTTCCATCTGTGAGAAGTTTGACCTTGAGGAATGCACCTGTCGTCTGAACGAAAACGAGAACAACCGACAGGAGCTGTGCCACCTGTGCTGTCAGGAACCAGGTATGGGTAGATATTAAAGATACCAGACAAAAAAAAATCTTAGAGTTAGACTTAGTAGTATGGAAACTTTCCACTTGGACCCAAATCATTTTTATGACAGTTAGTAATAATGTACATACTTCAACTTATGAGCTACATGTTTATCCGTGAATACTGTGATTGCTTCTGCTATTTGATGGGGCATAAGGCAACATCAACTGACTCTTATTTCTTGTTAATGGCAACTACAACCATGGAGGACTGGTGTAACATTAACAGAATACAATCATGATTGTACACTACAGTCAAACCTGTTTTGTACATGAAGTGACCTGACTGAACGAACTTGCAGAATAGTCACAGTAGACCGGTGTCTGTTTAACTTTAAGATATGGTTCTTAATGCTTGGGTCAATGGGGAATATAATCAAAGGGACCAACAAAGAAGTGGTCTGAATGGCTAATACATGTATGCAGAGGTGGTCATTAGTACAGGTTTGACTGTAATAATCGAAGGCCAGGTGGTTCTTATGCAGAGGTGATTGCTAGCACATACAGTCACTGTACTTTACTTTCAAATTGGCCCTTTGCTCCATATTGGTGCATATAACAGATAACCATTTACCTGAGCTCAATATGGGATTGGATGTTCTTTCTGCTTCAGTCTGACTGATGTTTAAGCCTTCTCAATATTACTGTCCCATCCTCCAGCTGTTTCGTTCTTGGTCGGCATCTTTTGTCTTAAGTGTGTGGGTTTCTTGGGTCATTTCTTGGTGAACGGGGATGGTTGCAGACTTACCAGAGGTGTCTACAATGAAGTCCCGCCTTCTTCTCAACGTCTGCTTGGTACGCGGTGTTGGATGCTGGATTTCTCTTGACGTCTTCTTGGTGGATCTGTGCTTTGGTGACTGGATCCTGGCTTGCTACCTATAGCACTAAGTCTTGTATTTCATCATTTTTTGGCGACGCCTCGGGTGCTAGCCTAATAGTATGTTTTCAAAATCTGCATGTTATCAACAAAGGAAAACCAGCTACATGCAAGAGCAGCAACAGTTCCGAGTGGACGTCGCAGGTGTACAAGGGGATGACGTCGCGTGGGATCATTGACGCGCCAGCCGGAGCGCCCTGCAACAACTTCGAGGGGTACTGCGACGTGTTTTCCGTCTGCCGTCAAGTGGACGCCGACGGGCCACTAGCCAAGCTGAAAAATGCCATCTTCAATGCCAATACTATCAAATCAGTTGTTCAATGGATAAAGGTACGTGCTTGTACAAAATTAATGATAGAATTACAAACAGTGTACCTAATTAATTGTACTATAAAGGGCAGTGAAGGCTGACATTTTGCTTATGTCAATAAACTTCTTTATTCTAAGTTTCTTCTCTAATCATTTTACAGCATATACAATGTACATCTAGAAAGAAAACTGGATTATCCAGAATAAATCGTAATGAGACGTAATGGACGTTTTTGTTTGGCTAATGCAAATATGACAGTCACTGTAACCGGGTGTTCGAATTACATGTATCACATGCCAGGTTGATGATTATCAAGATATTGAAGGGGATTGAACTTATTTCTGACAACATCTCCACTTTGCGACTGAAGTCTTTTTTCAAGTTATGAGCAGTATCCACTCTGCTTCTGTGACATCACTTTACAAAATGTATTCACGTGACTCAGTAGTGGATCAAAAGCGGCCGAAATATTTTTCCTGTATTGGAAATCACAGTTGCTTCAGAATGAATTCTACCAAGTTTGAAAACATAAAATTGTAGATATATGTATTTGACAGACATGCAATGATTCGTTCTCATCGGTTGGACCGCTAATTGCCATTAACTCATCGCATGGTTGTGATGGACAGTTTCAAGCTAACTGTTCTCCTGTGTTCCCCCTGTCAGACCTACTGGTGGGCCGTTCTGCTCATGGGACTCGCCTTGGTCATCTTCATGGCTGCTTTCATCAAACTCTGCGCCGTCCACACACCGAGCAGTAACCCAAAAAAGCCGCCACCGCGACCCATGAGCCTCCGTCGCCAAAAACATCGGCAGCGTCAAGACCGGGATCGTCAAGGTCAGGGTCAACGTCCACCCCAAGGTCACGGTCAGCGTCCTCCCCAAGGTCAAGGCAGGAGGGGGCAGCAGCCACGTGGAAGGAACAACCCGCCCCCGTACAATCCCGACTTCGTGGAGCTACAACTACAACAGAACCTGCGACACAACCGGCGCTAAACCGCCAAACTGACGTCCTGCTTGGTAGTTTCTGGGAACAAGAATTGTGATATAAAACAAAAGAAAATGCGGTCATGGGCATAATTTGTGTATATTTCTTGATAGAATTTTGTTTCTCATTCCCACAAAACTTTCCTGTCAGGACCTGGTTTGGAAATGGACTCGGACATGACCAGCTTAATTTTTGTTACACCCACCCAGGTGTAAAATGAGTATCTGACTTCAGTTGGGGAGGTTAAGGGCTGTGAAAGGATAGGGATGGGCTCCGACTTCCAATACCGTGCCCTAGACGTAGTGGATAATAACCCTGGGAGTGGCTGAACCTGGCTATTGAGATTAATCATAATTTTTTGCAGGAGCTCTGCTGTTACTTACCTTCTTACTTAAAGCACGAAAGCTTATATTATTTATTAGAGGTTCATCTAAATCAGGAAAGAGGGGCGCTGCGTCCTCTTGTTTCAGCCCAGCGCCCCCTTGTCGAATTCAGATTTTAGCTTGATATCCAGCATACAGCCTTCACTCAGCAATTGATTCTCCCATAGATACATAGAAATCGCTCCCTTGCCTGTGTGTGCTCCCTCTTATTCAATTTTTCTAGAAAAAACCCTGTATATGTGTTGATAATGGTATTTGATATCTGTTTGCTGTGAATCAACTAACATCAACAATGAGTTTTTAAGTTGTTATGAATATGGTCTCTAAGATTATCAAATGCTATGAATTAAGGTATCTTATAAGATGCATTATGTAACATTAGAGATGATTATAAAATTTGTATATTAGGTGCCTTCTATAAGCCTGGTGAAACTGGATTTAATTTGTAAATGCTGCAATAAACTTTTTCGGTGAACTTGTCGATACTGTTATACTGTGTAATTCAGACATTTTCATGGGGAGACACATTTTTTTTACAGATAAAATGTTATTTTAACCACAACTAGTAGGTGCATCCTGACAAACTTACAGGGACATCCATGATTGAATGTACATCTGTGTCATGGTCACCTGTCTCCTGAAGGATGGTCTAGAGCAGGGCTGGCTCCAGCTTAAACTTTTTCTCAGTCCCATCTGTTGTTTGGTAGCCCATGTTGTTGATTTTCGTTGTTGAATCTGTCATTTTAAGCTTACAAATTACATACATTTTCATCTATTTTATGTTGTGAAGTTAAGATTTTTGGCAGTGAAATTTTTGCCTGTTTTTGCAAAGTTTAGTCTTGGGATGGAGTCAACCCCTCTTGTGTCTGGTAGCAGATCATTCCTGATGTCTGATCCAGCATATTACGGAGACCTTCAGACTGGACACTTCTCATGTGTGCTACCTGCTTACTCAAAAAGTTAGTTACTGACAGCTGGGGTGTTGTGGCAGTGTTTGGCAGGCCTGAAAAAGTGAAAATGAAAGTGATCTGGAACCAGTATAGCTCAAATGAACTCAAAGATCAGATGAGCTAATCTTCCACTGGTCCTGACAGAGGAGACAGATCCTATGTACAGTATTGACAGGTTCACTGTACGGGGAAATTCCCCTAGCTCTTTTCGACAAGTACATTGTACAGTGGACCACGGCTTCATGTCGTATCCGAAGAACCCTTTCCACATGCTTGTTGGGTGAGCGACACAGCCGGGATTCAAACTCCCAACCTCTTGGTCCAAAGTCTGGGTCATTGACCACTGGAGTACACACACTATTTATGGCCTGGCTGAACAATCTGTGGCACAGTAGTTGGGTCAGAAGCAGCATCTTCCCAGCTCTTTGCTGGAAGACCGACTGAGGCTCTTAAATGTTGCCTCAGGATTGTTGATGTTAGCTGGGGGTTAAGTGGGAAGAGTCTTGGTAAGAAACACAATTATTATGCATCTTGGGTGTAATTGATAAGGTCCTTCTCAGATCCCATAACTCTTTGCAAGTGGTGTTAAGTGACAAGAACCTTTATAAGGTGATAAACATGCAAGCTAAGGGTATGATTTAGTAAACTTGGGTGTGACTTTTGATTTATTTCTTGCTAATATGACGTAATCTCCAAGCAGATACATGGGGCTTAGTGTTTCACTGAAAGGAAGTTGTAACATTTGATATGCAATGAAGAAAAGTAGTGAATGAAGAAAAACATTTAATGAAGGAAAACAGGAACTTGTGAAGAGGAAGAGTGGTCAGGTCACCTGAAGTGATAGTGAGATAGAAGTTATAAAACTAGAAAGCCTCTAAACATGTCTGATGAAACACTGAACCAAACCCTACATCTGCTTGGAGATTAAACAGTACGTACATAGTGGAATATTACACAAGAATAGTGATGTGTATTAAACTCAACAAGTCATGTTGAATTATTCGTATAATTTTTTGTTTTTTATATAATTTTTTCGCATGTATAGTTGAAGACCTTACAAAAGTCGCTGTACTTTTGTTGTGTCAATAAAGATTGTTAATGTATTTAAGTAACCGTATGAATCTAATGAGTGTTAAAATGCTTGTGTTTTCAAACTTACAGGACAACCACTTTCTTGCAAGAGCAGCAACAGCACTGATTGGCCGAGTCGGTACGACGACCTGACCTCGCGTGGGATCCTCAACATGCAGCCGGGAGCGCCCTGCAACAACTTCCACGGGTACTGCGACGTCTTCTTCACCTGTCGCGAGGTGGACGCCGACGGGCCGCTGGCCAGGCTGAAAAACGCCATCTTCAATCCCGAGCTGTACAGAACCATCGGGCAGTGGGTTACGGTAAGCTTAGAAGTGTGGATTCAATGCACGCTATTAGCTAGCTGGGCATCTGTGCGTCTTCTGGATGCCCTATACTAAGAAAACTAATAATCTTATTAGATGCCTTCCTTTTGCAGGGGATGCACAAAGGACACCCTAGTTGGTAATTTACATAGCACACAATCATGTGTTCCACACACACACACTGCCACTGTTGTTTTTTCCTCATACCAGACACTGGGACAGCATGAAAATTGATTGACTTGCAAAGCTACTGGGTATTTTGTTAATTGATAGGGCCCATTGGGGAAGTCTGGTACATTGTAGGTAAGATATCAAAGGTGAAGGCCCCTAACCTTTAAACAGTTATTGTCTAGACTATGCTTAGTACATATCCAGACATGTTTTGTTTATGTCTCAGGGCCCCTCACCTTTGACACACTACCCACAATGTACTTCCCTGCGTATGTTCAGTTGGAGAACTGTGAACAGGTTGACTGAAGTATCTCTTGTGTTCCCCCTGTCAGGCCTACTGGTGGGCAGTTCTGCTCATGGGACTGGGCTTGATCCTCTTCATGGTCGGATTCGTCAAGCTCTGCGCCGTCCACACCCCCAGCAGCAACCCGAAAAAGCCGCCGCCACGACCCATGAGCCTGCGTCGACAGAAACGTCCGCAGCAGGGTGGCCAAGGTCAGGCTCAAGGTCAGGGTCAACGCCAAGGTCAGGGCGGCAGGAGGGGGGAGCAGCAGCCGCGAGGTCGGACCAACCCGCCGCCGTTCAACCCCGACTTTGTGGAGCTACAACAGAATCCGCGTTACGTGCGCCACTGATACGAATGTGGGGCTTCATTTTGTCTTCAGTTGACTCGTTTTTCTGAACCTACATTTTCTCAAATTATATTTTAGAGGGTCTCTTGACTTTATCTAGAGACACAAGAATGAGATTATCCTTCACGTTCACTCAAGACTAAATTTTGTTTCACTCTCTTTGATTCCTTGTAGACCTTGTCCACGCAAGAAGCAGTTTGAAACGAGACACACTGACATTTTCTTTGTCTGTAAATAGCATTTGTAGAACTACAGGAAAAATGAACTTGTTGTATATCTTAAAGTACAGTCTTTTAAAACACACTCGTTAACTTGAATGCAGTGATTAGTGTGACGTAGGCAGTTTGTAGTGGACATGAAATTTCCTACCACAAAGTAAGGCCACATCAATGCAGTTCCCTGGTTCTCAGATGTTTAGAAACAAAAATTTAGCTTTTGGACACAATGAAAACAAATTTAGAGGACAGGGAGGAAAATTTCATCTAACTACATGTGTATATTCACTCCCTGAAACTGTATGTACTACAGTGCAGGTTTCCCCCCCAGACTCTATTTTCATGTTAATCGTTTAAAAACCAACGAATGAAATTGGTGTGGCCTATGATACCATTTCACAAAGGGGCAAGGAGATAATTTCAAGCGTTTTTAAATTTGAGATATTTCATAGAATCTGAGCAGTTGACAGGATCGGCATGAGATTTTAAACAGGGTTTGAAATGCCTTTGCAGCCAATTGGTTGCTTTCTGGGTAACCAAGGTCAAAATTCAGGTTGCCCAGTGCTGAAGACATTGTACAGTCCTTACTTGCAGTCATCCAACAAATCAAAATGATAAAATTTCAGGCTGACATATGATACCCTTTTTATAATGTATATATTAACTCTCTCTGGTATTGAATTGTTTCACAAACTGCCCAGATATTGAAGCTTGTTAGTGCAAATTTGGTATTACTCCAAAAACCGGTTGCCCAAGGAGTTGCAGCACTTTTCTTTATCGAAAGTACTTATCGAGGTACTGATGCATTATAAGCTGCAATCCACCATTAAAAGACCAACTCACTTTAAATACATGTACCTGAAATACTGTCCTTAAGGGAATTTTGAGTGGGACCCGCTTTTTCCCTATTCATGTGCAAAATTGAGCTTTTACCCAAAATACATTGAGTGCTATAGCCAAACATGGATTTGAAGAAAGCAAATTTACCCACATTTACATGTAAACTGAAGGACAATTTTCTTTCATAAGAATTCAATGAAGGGATTTTTGAAATTGTTTTACAAATAATCTAGTGAATGTCTGTCCCAAACATTGCCATGTACATTTTACAATATAATCTTTCAACTGACAATCTAACAAAAGTTCATGATATTGTTATTAAAAAAGAAAAAAATGATGTTCATCAAAGAGCTAAATCTTCATCTACTGATTCACAGCAACATGTTGTAATATTAATCTTGATCACTAGGGGGCGTAGATGTACTGTTCATTTATTTTCACAGGGAGTTGATTAATTTCACAATAAACAGGGAAAAGAGAGTTTTGCTGTGTTTACATTTTACGCATATTTGCGGTGTCATAAATTAGTAGTGGAGAGGCCACTGTGAAAATATAACAACTGCAAACATTTCAAGATTTACAGTAGCTTGCACTTTGACATTCTAAGGGGGATAAAAAACTAACTGCTGATTCTCAGATTTCTTTTAATGTTGTAAAAGATTACATGACATTAGAGAGGGCTAGTTTTGACTTTCCCAGTTTTTGTTAATCTTTCAAGAGAAGGTTTTTCTGCTATAACTATTCAGTGATTGGAATCCTTGGGCGTGAAATATAATGCATGATTAAAAGTGGCAGCAAAGACCTGAAAAATATTGGTATATGATAATCAAGACAACAAATTATGAGAGCCACATTTCAAAGACATGTTGCTGTTTAAGATGTGCAGATGTTTTGCATTCACATTCCAAGTTAGGGTAACTGAAGAGCAAATAATCTTAATATCTAATTTATTTTGACTGAATCTTTGCTTTCATGAGCAGTTTTTTGCTTCAGGTGATTTAGGAATGACATTTTTTGTCATGCTTGTTTCAAAGTTAATTACTCAAGAGTTATTTCTGTCATGCTATCTTTTGGAAGTTTACCCAAGTCTCCACACTTCTCACACAATGCATTGGGGAGGGGGGTTGAATATGGGACATGGATTGAATTTCATACATGGTTGAACTCTACTATCAAGGTTCAAATCTATTATTATGCACCAAATTATGCCATTAGGATTTTGTTATTATGTGTACATAGAAGGAAATTATGTCACAATAGCAGCCCAAATTGTGTTTAACCATCAGCCTGCTAAGGTAGCCATTCGGCACCAAATTTGTATTGACTATGGGGTGGGGTAGAAGGGAGAAGGTTGATTTTGTGCAATTTTGTTTGTTTCTGAGTACTGTATTCTGAGTCATGTAGAGTTGGCATTATTATAACAGGACATGCATAATAATCAGTCACGCATAAGTGAAATTATGTTAACCATATTTGCAGACATATACCAATGTAATTATCAGTGTCCAGATGTACATGATTTTTAATAATTGTGTAGAATCCAGTATTTGATTATACTGCTGCAGGGGTCCCTGACACTGGGGTTGGCTTATGTTGCCCTGATATGCTCATCTGAAAGGTTGACAATGCACTTAGTTTCACTAGTGAACATGCCTCTATATAATGTATACATTTGTGATATAAGCATAACACAAAAATTATTTCATAACAGTATCCCTGCAAAGGGGTCATCTATGCACTTAAGTTGTTTTGAGCTTCGCAGAATTCAGCATATAGCAAGTTAAGGATGCTTTACACGTACCTGGGCAGTTGTTTAAACACATAACTTACAAGTGTTACACTTTTTCTTGTCAATTTAAGATCTAGAATTGTATTATAATCTCCAAGTAGATGTTGAGGGTGGAAAGTCATGTCAGGTTTTCTGACTTGCTGTTTTTTAAACAGTCCCCAACCCCAAACATCTGCTTAGAGATTATTTCATTAGGCTGTCCATACAGCAATGTGCATTGTGGGTAATATGTCAAAGTTGAAGGCCGCTGAGCCAAACAAAACATCTAGACGAGTTAGGTCTGACCTTCACCTTTGACATATTACCCACAATGCATCTTGCTGCACATGTGCAATCAGAACCAAGAACTGACTTACATGTATTGTGCACATAATGTTTGACGTGTTCCTCAAATGCACTACTGTGTGTTTTGTTTGGGTCATTCCATTTCAAAATTTGGGTGTAAATATATCAATGGATATAATGTTTCCTTACTCAACATTTCATTAGTCTGATTTCTCTGGAAGACAATCCCCCTAAATTTTCCCAAATGGAATAACCCAATTATTGATTGATTGTGGAAAATTGTAGTTACAGTTACACACATTATTGTGAAACATTTTAAATCTGATTGCGTACCTAAACGTAACAGGTTAAGGAACAGGTAAAGAAATGTATTGAAGACTCAATTAAGTTACACTGTCAACATTCACAAGCTGGTGTGATATTTCATTTAGGAAATCTTTGTCCTCTTTCTGTCAGTTAAGAAATGGTTATCACTTTAAAGCTAGCAAAGGTATAATGGGAATTTTTTGACTTGCAGAAGGATGTCAAATGTTACTGTGCACGTTATTACTCAATACTGTCACAATATGTTAGCTTGTATCTTAAGGGAGGATTGATTATTATATATAGTGCAAAAGATATTAGTATTGTCACTCTCCCTACGAAATAACGAGGCAGGGAAACATTAATACACTGATATTTGTGTCGTTTTGTCACACATTTTGTTTTGCAGCACAACATAGCTTACTTTAACAGAAAAATATATATATAACCCTCCCCTATGAATCTATGACAAATATATCAAGAGTTGTTTTGTAAATTATTTTGCAGAATATCTCTATTATATAAGAAGACAGAGTTGTAAAATAATCTTATACATTCTGTGATGACCATACAGGGATTGGTGACGGGGTATCATCTATAATTGTGTAGCGTGATCAATCTGGTGTAATTTGTAAATTTTTGGAATAAACGTTTTAGGGGCACTTGTTTGTGTTGTTGTGTTCATAATAAGAATGAATGAAAGACCTTTATTGCACATTTATGCTTTGATGAGCTAAGTACAGGTCATGGTGACAAGCAGAAGAATAGTTACAGTGGTAACAGAACTTTGATGAGCATCTTCTTTTGAAAAGGCCTGAGACAAAATATTATCTCTATTTAACAGAGGGGCTTTAATGCAGTCAGTCTTGTAGGAGCCAAAAGTAATTTCAGAACGCCGGAGGTCGGATTTTAAGATTGAATTTTCTAGTCCTTTCAAAACATAGTGAGTTTAGATAACACTATCCTATTGCATATCGACCTTAATGCGTGGTGAGAAAATTCATAAAGGACTCCTAGTGCGTCTGGTACTTGGTAGAATTAGAAACTTGTCTAAGGCAAGTCATACCTTGAAAAGAAAATAATCCCTTTGTGAGGTTTGTTTGTGGTCTGATTATGACGTCTTGTTTATCAAAACAAACAAAAAAGAGGCACTGAACTACTCTGACAATAGAATATTGTTATTGCACCAGTATATAAAAAAATACAACATAATATCACATATATGATATGCATTTCCCGATAAAACGATTGCTGATTAGCAAACAGCCGTATCTATACGAATAGATTATGATAATACGAAATGTAGTTACTGTAGCATTCGCCGTTGCACCATTACGTAATCAAAACACCTTATAGCGTTTATAACTGAAAATTACATCTTTTGACAGACAAACAGACAAAACACCGTTACATGTATTCAATGTATTGTTGTTACACAAAATACAATTGAAATTTGGAAGCGGTTGCCCTTCACAAAGTGGGAATTTACAGGAAATGTACACTCGGCCACTTCGATTGGTAAAATGCAAAGGAAACAAATACACTGTAGCTGATATCATCCCATTGCGTTGTTTGCAAAATGCCTCAAATATCGTGATTCTCAGGTTTGAAATGGTCCAATTTTCAAGATCAAGGTCAAATAAGCCTCAAAACTTCAAGCCCCTTTGCGAGCCTTTCTCCATTTCCCCATTCCCGAAAAGACCGAAATTTGGCAATTTGGCGGTCGTTTTAACACTTTTCAAGCCGCGGCCGGGAGCGGTACTGCAGATTAGGCTCTGATAGGGTATATACTCCCGTGTTGTAAATTGTCAAAATATATAAGGTATTTCACTTAAAGCCTATGGAAACTCTACCACACAGGAATGGAAGTCTTCACCTACATTTAGAGGGGCATTTTAGACTTTTCAAAACAGGAGTTGACCTCAAAATGACCGATTTCTAAGTGCGGGGTGGGGCTCATGTCACATCTGCCGAAGCGCCACCTACATTCATGAACACATCACTTATTGTATGTTAAGAGTAGCATGTACCCTATATTTGTACAAAATCAGCTATCCTTTGCCAACTTTGGCCTTTTATCTAACAAACGAACTACTTGTATAATAGATATGTGGACACCGTGCCATAAAATTATACAGCAAGGACATTGCAATAACGTGTCACAGTGACTTTTGTTTCATCCCAATCAGTCTGGACTTGCATCTTAAATGTGCTTTAAAGGTTCAAAGTCATTTATTTTTACACAAACATGTGATTGGAGGCAAATTACAGTATTTGCAAACGTAGGCAGCACTGTCTTTGAAGTAAAGAAGGCGATATCACCAGTCTATATATCACAGGTATGTCCTTGTCATTTTGTGGTCTGGGGTCCAAGTAATTATCATATAAGCACATGAACAGTTGAGTAACAGGACAATGTCGTCATGAGAAAGCAGATGATGTTCATATATATTCTTAACCTACTCTTAACGTACAATAAGTGGTGTGTAGTAGAATATAGGTGGCGCTTCGACAGAAGTGGCTTGAGCTCCACCACGCACTTAGAAATCGGGCTTTTTACGTCAATTCGTGTTTGGAAAAGTCTTGTAGGTAAATCTAAATATATGTTAAGACGCCTGGACTTGTTTGGCAGAGTATTTACAGATTCCAAGTCCAATGTCCTGTCTATTTGCACAGTTTACCAGTCTGGGTGATATACCACATGAGAGCCTAATCTGCAGTACCGCTCCCTGCCGCGGCTAGAAAAGTGTTAAAGCGACCGCCAAATTGCCAAATTTCGGTCTTTTCGGGAATGGGGAAATGGAGAAAGACTCGCAAAGGGTTTAAAGTTTTGAGGCTTATATTTGACCTTGATCTCGACAATCTGACCATTTAAAATCAATACCGACAATATTTAAGATATTTCCTAAGCAAAACAATCGAATATTAGTTCATCAATCATACATTGTATGTTTACTTCGGTTTTACCGAAAGAAATGGGCGCTGCATATATTTCCTATAAATCCTCACTTTCTGAAGGGATACCGAATCCAAGTTTTAAACGTATTAATGTTCTACGAGCACAACCACACCAATTTGACGTTTTAACTAATCATTTTATAATTAGTGGCAGATAAAGGTAAGCGGTCGAGAGAGCGAGGACTTAAAAGAAGAGAGTACTATAAATCATTTGACTATGTCGTATACAGGTCAACAATGACGTCACTAGTTGCTAGTACTGTCGGTCAAAGGCAAGGGAAAGAAAACATGATCGTTAACAGAAGCAGATGGAACGACGCATTCTCTGTTAATGTTGGCACATTACTTTGCGCGCGTTATGGTAAAAGTGGAGGAGGGTTTTGGGACCAAGACCAAGGTATCAACATAAAGAGGACAAATAAAGCCTCAATTGAACATTTAGGAAAAGGGAACCGTGTTGTCACTCTACCAACGATCACGTCCTCGAAAACCTTGTAGGAGGCACTGAGCTAGCGTAACAAGAGCGTAAAATCACGAGTTCAATGGTGTGTGATCACGTGCACGTTTCTGCATTAATGTATGTAGAGTGAAAAAAGAATTGCCAGGGCAAAAGTTCCTAGCAGCGGGTGGTTTCGATCCACCGACCTCTGGGTTATGGGCCCAGCACGCTTCCGCTGCGCCACGCTGCTGATTGTGATTGGTGATTAGGAGGTATTGGTAAACTAACATTGAAAACACAAAAATCAGACAAAAGCATATAAAAGTGTAGGCTCGTTAAAAAACAACAACATAGCAGCGGGTGGTTTCGATCCACCGACCTCTGGGTTATGGGCCCAGCACGCTTCCGCTGCGCCACGCTGCTATACATTAATTAGTCAATCAATCATATCAATTACATCTTAACAACAATAGCGTCAGACATGCACGAACTCTTTTCGTCGACCAGTCTGAGGGGTGTTTAGAATACAATAGTGTACCCAAGTTTACAGTACATGGCGAGCGGGAATTCAATCAATAGATATAATCAATAGCATCGACCATAAACAGAAATCAAGCAAATATCAAGTATAACAAAGTTATCCACTGAAATCGAGAAAACTCGGCAAAGGTTTACATCACCTTGCTGTAAAGAAGCCTACAATAAAATGGGATGCGCGAACGTAGTACTGTACTAGTACGTGTCAAGAGCGACATCTTGCGATAATATTGTAAAGCGCAGCAGTGCAGCGTAGTGAAACGCGGAAGCGCGTGATCCTACCAGTGTTTTGTGAGCTCAGCTGTCATGGTCGTCATTTTGGCTCCGTCACTACAACAAAAACGATGTTAATGATGTCCTACATATTCGAGAATAAAGAATAATAAGAAGACGTCTTAAAAATTAGAAGACGAAAAGCATTCGAAAAGCTTTGCTTCATTTAGTGTGTAACTCGTGCTTATAGTGTTAATATAAACTGAATAGAACTGTACAGAAAATAAAATTATTATATATGTATGTCTGAATATATTTGTAGCTTTTGGAACTCTATTCAGATCTGAGCAAGGAGGTTAAAAAGAGGAATGAAGGAATTTCGGATGCGACGACCTTCAATGACTTGTACTTCTGACCCCATTCACTAGGGGGCGTGAGTGAGCCATGCCAAACAATCTACCTTTTTATGTGGTGGTGACCCGGTTTTGATGATAAGACTTCGAACAGAACATTTATCGCACAAGAAAAAAGTTGTCTACTGGTTTATGGATGCTAAAAGGATCACCCAAAAAGATGGAAGACGAGAAAAAAGAATTTTCCGCCCAACGTGGGGCTCGAACCCACGACCCTGGGATTAAGAGTCCCATGCTCTACCGACTGAGCTAGCCGGGCAGTCATACCTGTTACATTATTTCATAAATATATATATTGTAAACTCTATGACGGCACGACAATCCTTGAAAGAACAGCAACAAAAGAAATAGATATTCAAGATATAACATGAATATGAGATAAAAAGACATTTCGAAACCAAAGAGATACACGGAAGACCATAGAATACTGATAACAGAACCTAAAATGACTGTTATTATGATCCCAACTAATAGGGGGCGTAAGTGAGCCATGCCGAACAGCCTACTCTTCATTTGTTTCAATTGTTTCAATTGTTTCAATTGTTTCAAATTTTGGAGACACACGGGGGGAAAGTAGACCGGGCAGTTATAATGTATTGTACAATTTTCTAGACTTGATATTGATCTTGAAATTCATTTGTAATCTACCTGGAAACTTACTATGATTTCTGTGAGTGCATTTTTACGACGTTTGCGTTGATCTGACTTGAACCTAAAATAGATTATCCAGACAATTTTCTTGTCTTTCACTCGAGGGTCGGCCTTCTGGACAATCTGAAAGGTAACGTTATAATCTACTCGGTAATCTGATATCCATAGTTAGCAAGTGCCGGTTCTAATTAAGGTTTGACGTAAGATCGACGTCTTTGACGGAAGGTTGTAACGTTGCATATTACTGTGAGTACATGATTACGTACTCAACTTGATCAATTCGCCCAGACGCGCTTTGGAGTTTTCCCCAGACAATTTGATTACTACTCCAGTATAATCTAATATTAGGTAGACCTTTATCAAATAGACGTCACATTTGGCAATTTCTTACAAATGAAAAACTGAAATTTTCATGTCTGGGTTCTGCAACTGTCTTTGGCAGATCAATAGAAAGCATAACCATTGAATACGGCGCCCTGGATTTGAACTCAGCAATATCGTCTTTTCCCAATGGAACGTCGTAGAACATGCAATCACCATTAATGGTCTGCACGTGCATCGTTGTGGCACAAAGAAACATGGTTGCCAGACAACCGAGGGAAACACATAATGGCCCACCGGTTTATCGAGCCACATGAAACACATGGTGGTATCAAACATTGTCATTTGTCTGGCTGCCAAGTCTTTTGAAACAGTCTATGAATCCCATAATTGAAGACTCCGCTCTACTGTTCACTACTTGAACCCCCCCCCCCTCTCTCACACGCACTCTCTCTATCTCTGTCTGTCTGTCTGTCTGTCTGTCTGTCTGTCTCTCTCTCGGCCTCTCTCTCGGCCTCTCCCTAGATCTCTAGATCTCTCTCTCGGCCTCTCTCTCTCTCTCTCTCTCTCTCTCTCGAGAGAGAGAGAGAGAGAGAGAGAGAGACCTATAGAGAGAGACCGAGAGAGAGAGAGAGAGAGAGAGAGAGAGACTGAGAGAGAGAGAGAGGTGGGGGGGGGGGTCGGACATGATAGCGGCATACAAAACAGTCTTCGCTAAGATTGATCGCATTTGGGAGAGCCCAATCTTCCAAAAAGGCCGTGTGGTTTCTGTGATTTTTTTCACATGGCTTCTGAGAAACACGTTTATCTGTAGTGGGTAGCTAGAGTTATTTATGTAGTCAGACGGGCCCTGTCGTCAGCTCAGGCGCACAGCATGCCCGCTGTCCTATCGGCGCCTACACCTCAGCCACTCGGGCTGTTTCTGCCGACATATCTCCAAGCAGATGTAAGGATCGTACTAAGTCTCTGCATTTTACGCCTTTTTTGCAACATTTAATTGACCGTCTTTTTCGTAGCGTAACTTTGTTACACTTCACCCTTTCCTACTAGGGGAGGTGCAGTGAGTGCTAAGACGAAGCACTAAATGCACCTCCTTGATGCTACATAGCTATATTTAAACGCACATAAATGATCATAAATTACGAAGACTGATTGAAAACTAGTGGCGACGCCTTCCACGTATGGGGCCAGGGCAGAAAAACTGTCCTTCCTAAAACATATCAAAATGCCTACCAGGTCAGGGAAGGACGTAACAGTATCAACTCTATAAATGTCTGTGTGTCTATGGCTCTACATTGTTGCCTCGGTAGAGTTTTTAGCTTTTTAGAGACTTAAAGAGAGAGTCTGTTTCTCGGGCACCCCTCTGTGAAGTCTCTTCAGAAAAGATTGCCGCGCAAGTGTGAATAGACATATCCAGCTGGGAGGCAGTGTTTCTAATTTAGTCACTTAATCTCCTCAAATTAGTCCCAATAATCACACTTCCTGTTCAGGGTAGGCCTCCATCCCAGCGTTACCCCGGCAACGGTAAACAAACGGAGATAGTTTAGTAAACAACGAGAGGTTGTTTATGTGTGGCGTCCGTACAGGTAGGGAAAATGATGTTTAGAGTAGCCGAGTGAGCTCATGAGAGCTCTTGTTACTCTTGACATATTCAAGCACAAGATGTCAGCATGTTTAAAGTGTTTAAGTCTCCTACAGCCGAAAATGGCACATGGCTGATATTTTTGGAATACTGTAGGAGTGTAGAGTCGGGAACTGTGCCAAAAGTGACTGACCTCTATTCTCCATGCAAGCAGATGTTTCGGGGGGCTAGTAGTGGCCGGGATTTTTTAAAGAGAATCCCCCACTCGAAACATCTGCTTGGAGAATATGACATTCAATTACTAGTCGTAGAAAATACTCAACCTCTGGACCAAGTGGATAAACCCTTCAGTGGATGAATAACGAGATATGAAAACCGGAAGATCTGCTGCAGTACCATAGAAAGCAGCTTGGAGACTTTGCCACTCAAGCTTTTAACCTTCTTGGCTTTGCCTTAGCACACCTACCAATATGCCAAATAGCATACGGATGCACCCAAAACGTTTCGAACTATGCTGTCCACAAACAAACAAACATACACACGCACATACACACGCACGCGCGCGCACACACACGCGCACGCACAGGCACAAATGGCACCGAAAACCGAACTTTCTTTGCGAAGGTGATTACCATCGATTATGTAACTGTGGCTCCATATGATCCCATATCCTTCTTTGCGTAAGGCTATCAGCCCAGTCTCGTTTCTGTCACGTCTGCACCAGCCTACAGCACTTGGAAGACAGGAACAACAGCGCTTTTAGTAGCACAAATAGCTTTTGACGACTTCCGTTCGGCAGCTGAACAAACCGCCCCACCTCCGGTCGACATGAGCGGCCGCCTGGTGATCATGCCAGGTGGTTCTGTGTCCTGTCGAGAGGCAGATGTCACTTCTACTAGGCACGGGGGGCTCCAAGCAGATCCTGTGTCCTGCTAGCCTGGATGCCAGACTGTTGCCAGGGCCTACACACGGGCCAGCTCCTCCGCTCAAGGACCAGATAAATGCCCCCAAGTTTTACCTCTTCGTTAGACCCTGAGCAACAGTAAATCATGCGTTTCAGGCCGGTCCTGTGATGGAAAACTTTAGCCTGGATGCAAGCCACTCGCGATCGATGATCACTACCCTGTGTGCTACCTACCTTGCTCTTTCACCGTAACTCTCTATCGCTCCCTAGCCTCCGTTGCAGACTCCTTCCGGCTGTTTTCTTTTTCAAGTTACAGTTTACAAGGCACTTTTACCATTTTTTCCTTATTGCTTAAAAACTGTAACTTGAAAAAGAAAACAGCCGGAAGGAGTCTGCAACGGAGGCTAAATCGCTCCCTATTAGAAATAGGACGGCACACATCTATCTGATGCCCCACTGAATACCTTACCAATAATGTTTCAGTAGGAGCAGACTAAAGCTGGCGTCGAAAGCTTGGAAAACTTCCATGCCCGTAGCCAGGGGGGGTTCGGGGGTTCGGACGAACCCCCCCATTGGCTTGAAGGTTTACTTTCACAGGCTTGAAGGTCCACTTTTTAATGTTCAAGATTTTTTTTCAAGGTGGACTTATTTGTATCACCAGCAATGCCACTGAGGCTAGGATCCTAGAAAAAACTTTGTCTCTGATTTTTCCTCTGAAATTCTCTCAAAAACACAGGAAATGCCCTTTCAGAAGGTTCAATTCTTAGAAATTGAAATGCTCAAGGGTCCACTTTTTAACGCCCAAGGGTCCACTTTTTAACGCCCAAGGGTTTTTTTTCAAGGTGGATCTATTTTTATCACCTACGGAGCTGAAATCCTAGAAAAACTGCTAACTTTGTCTCTGATTTCTTCCTTTGAAATCCTCTCAAAAACACAGGAAATGCCATATCAGAAGGTTCAAATTTTAAAATTTCCCGGGGGGGCATACCCCCGGACCCCCCTAGGAAGCTCGCGCCTGCGGCGCTCGTCTCGCGCCTACGGCGCTCGCTGGTCCCTTAAAAATTAAAAAGAACCCCCCCATTCAAAATCCTGGCTACGGGCATGACTTCCTAACATTTTCTAAGGCGACTGCATGGCATTTCCTGAGTACATGTAACTTATTAGCTATTTCTAATTTGGTTTTGCAATTTTCCGTAAGGAAATTTAATAAAGATATTCAATTTGACGTAATTCGTAGCGAGGTAGCATTAAATGCTTAAGGCTATATATACAGCCGGGAGCGTGAATTAATGGTGATTAAACGTTAAGCTTTGCCTCCCAATAGACCATGATTTCCCGGGGGATTCTGGGAGCATACCTTTAATCACGTCTGACTGTCGAAATTGCCTCATGACGTCACCGGTGATCATTATGGGATGCCGCAAATGTTTCTCAGGTCCAGGTAAACCCAGTAAAGGTTAACTAGCACCTTTTCTGTTAAGTTAATTTATTTTTCAAAATGGCCACCTATTTCTTGGAAACTTGCTAAACACTAAAGGCATGTTTTACACGAAGTCACCCATTTTCCCATATCTGCTTAAAAACTCATGATTCAGCGCGTTCACTCACGTTTCCAAGAAAAAAATGATAATCCACAAATGATATTCAAAACAAACAAAAACGTGATGATAATTTCGCGTACGTATATCAACTAACGACAGTCACTGGCAGTTCGGAAATTATTTCACTATCTTGTAAGTCGTACGACGCGTAGGGGTCTAGGACAGCAAATGGAAACAATATTGGCCAGTCTTAGGGCAGTCGTGAGTGTCGTACAAAATACAACTTTCTAGTTATCAAAATCCTTGTCTTAAATCCTTGTCTTAAATCCTTGTCTTAAATCCTTGTCTTAAGATCCTTATCGGCGGTTGATTCTGTCACAACCTGCTTGAAGATCAGTTTAAACCCTCCGACATCACATTCGCGCGACTACCTATGACGAATGTGACTCCGCCGGTAGCACCAGAGATTTATCATATATGGGCCAGTCAGAAAACATCACAATGTTCAACTCCCTACATCTGCTTGGAGACTAATCCAACGTTTCGTCACATGGCTCTCCTACACAAATCTGTGCGGCGCGAGGCCGGGCCCACACACATGCAACCATTCACGTCTCCACAAGAAACATAAACCGTCTCCTGCCTCTTTCATCTCTCTGTTGATGTTATTCTACTCGACACTTTGACTACGCACCCGAATGAACTACATGTTGATATTAAAGCACTGTTATTACTTTGAAGACCGCTGGCTTGTGACAAATGTAAACAAATATTCGAATTACATCAAAGCTTTCTTAGATTTGATGTTTCAATTATAAACCGTAGCCCACAAGAAACGGGCTTTGCTTCATGTTGAAATTTGAAATAATGAATAAACTTTCTTTTGAAGCTCTTTCGAAGAAAGTTAAATCAAACTTCCGAGAAACCCGGTTTAAACGTATATACAAGAGAAATGCACCTGTTGTTCATTCGAGTAATAGATACCAACAGATTTTCTATGGGATGCAGTCCTTTCGTCGTGCGTGATATTCAGAGCGCTTCAGGCGTGAGCCTAGCCTTAGCGTCAAACCTCTGCACATAATTAAAAGAACCCAACACACTTCTCGAGAAGGGTAGGGGTGACCTGGTGTGCATGGCTGAAAAGGCGAGCCGTAGCGAAGCCGCATTGCACTATCAGCTATCGAAAAGAACGTTACACTTTGCCTTGAGTTCTTCTTTAGTATCTTTCTATGATATTCAGAGACATTTGTCAATGGACGTCATTTTCGCTATATAGTATACTGTATACTCATACAAATATAAACACATTTTCTATGAAATTTACTATATGTAGCCCCTTTCTTGTGAGTACCGTGAGAGGTTTGGGCTACTACTACAAACACATTTTCAATGGAATGCATCATGCATGCCTTCTTGTCGTGAGTAATATTCCGACAGTTCACCCTCCCGAGCGTTGGCTACTACTACAAACACATTTTCAATGGAATGCATCATGCATGCCTTCTTGTCGTGAGTAATATTCCGACAGTTCACCCTCCCGAGCGTTGACCTTGAAACGGGACGGCGCTAATGAAGGTCGACAGTCCCTGGGGCGCAACGACCCAGGGGGCGTACCGAAGCGTCACGTGACCCACACCGGAAGCAGGCGGTGGGCGGGGCGTACCCCTGAGGGGTCAGACACGTTCTGTTGTGTTTTCCTTGCCGCTAGCCCCTCGTTCTACCACAGTTGGTTGGCACCGCGCGCCGCAGCTGCCTCACATGTGCTGCACATGTTGGTCCGGCCCAAGTAACGGTTCCCTCGTGTTGTTTGCTCCGACTAAAGATCACTACACGGTCGCGATTTCTCGCCACAAACTGAGGGAAGTTTATCTCCACCGCCACTGCGAGAGACGAGATGGGACGATAGATTGCTGCCGACCTTTTTGGGATATCTGAATCGTTCGCGGTATCAGAGCTCAGAGGGAAAATTATCCGAGTGCCTGTGGACTGAAGATTGGAGCTACGCATGTGGGAATCAACTCGTCGTCTGGAAAGAAGATATACGTGACCTTCTGCTGTATTTTTGTCGTCTTTTGTGGGGGAAAAAAAGCACCATTAAGTCGTTGCCTAGCAGAAGAGATACATCGTTACGCAGTCCGTAGGTAGAGTACCAAATCTGAGACGTTTTGACAGACGATCCATTCCGATACTGGAGACTCCCCGCTATCACAGCAAGTACTTTTCGCGGATTTTGCTGGGATTGGAGACGAGGGATTTTCTTCGTCTGTTCAGGAAGAAAAGGATTTCGGCGGTATTTTTAGCGGAGACGTTGTGAGTGGAGAGGATAAAAATGCAGCGAAACGTGAGAAATTCTACCAGTACCAGAGACTCTGGCGGCGCGGCGTCGGCCTGGTTGCCGAGACGGGACGCCGAGGTCTGGCGGAGAACCATGAAGGACGGAGACTTTCCCAAATCAGGTAAGACTATTCTTATTTTATCATGTTGTCCTTCGTGTCGTAGACAAGTTATATCAACAACTGGTATTTTTGCTGTACAGGTATTTTGATTTTAAGAACTGTGGTGAATTTTACATGTTATTTCTCTCAAAGTAGTCTGTTGCCTTTTTGCAGTCGTACACATTCGGTACATAGGTGTCTAACAAGTAAAGACTTATCTCTGGGTGTTATAATTTGTCGCTTCGACAGTTTTAAATTTCGCGACCCCAGAGTTTTTCCTGAGTTTTTTTTGTTTGGTTATCCTCGTTGTGTTTGTGACGCCCGTGTACCACATACGGGGATGAGCCGCCGAATTAGGACCAAATCCACCGCGTCAGACCCGAGTCTGACACATATCGTAAGATGGTTGTACAATCGCAAGTATTTCTTATGATCGTCGCCCATATGTCGTGCAAAATTCGGTTATCTTATACGGAATAGGCTGTTTTAGATCCTTGTCTCTTGTTAGTTCTGTCATAGCCTGTTTGAAGAGTCCCACGACATCTAAATCGTACGACGGCTTACGAGTGATCAAGCCGTAACGTGACACAATCAAAACCGCATATTGGTGGCACTATGGAGTAGAGTAGAGCAGATGGTATAGACCCAGTAGACTATAGAGTAGAAATTAGAATCTTCGCGTGGTCAGCCAGGAAGAACTGTAGAATTCCAGTTTAGGTCAGCTCTCCATTTGATTGACATGCCTGGTCTCTGTAGGTAATCAATTATACCCTTGGGTTGTTCAATGCTGTTTGTAATTTTCCACAAGCGATGGAATTTCTTTCCGTAATCTGTATATCGGTAATTTACAAATTGACAATCGTTTTGATTCACTATTCGTTTGAACTTGACGTGATCAGCATCATGTTGTATCCTAAAAGATCTAAGATTTATATTCAAGCAGATACGAGGAAGAAAAAACTAACCTGGATGCCAGACCTCTAATGTATACACACAATAGATGTTATAGAGATTCGGGGTCTGGCATCCAGGCTAGAAAAAGATTTTGTAGACATGTGTAGCTGTCAAAAAATACAGAGCCAGCAGAATGGTACTGGTTTTGTCTCCTCGTATCTGCTTAGAGAATATGATGATCGCTTCAGTTCTCTAGCCAGTCTAGGGGCCATAAAAGTTGCGGACAGCGGGAAGTTTTAAGCAGAGGTTGGTGGGGAAGATTGTGACCTTTTTATCATACGCCCCGTTTTTTGTACGATGCGGACCCTATGACATCTATGGTCTACACACATGTTGTTGTCAGAATGTAGAATCCAGCGTAACCGTATGATTGGAACCAAATGTTCTCCATCAAAAGTTGGGTGTCATTCCCACGTACATGGCCGTGTGCGGTGTCGGAAACGATTTGTCCGTCACGACTCGCGACCTACTGGGTCATTCAAATCACGATCTGTAAAAGTTATAGTGACTATTTTTAGCGCGTGCGCAGGCGTGTGTGAGTGTGTGTGCGTGTATCTCCAAGCAGATATTAGGGGTGGAAGACTGTTTTCTGATTCTGTTGTTTTCTGGATGAAGTCCTGTCAGTTGCCTGGTAACCACGCTAACGTCCCTAGCCTTACTAAGCATATGCCTTTTCCTGACAACCTATCCTTTTAGCCGCCCTTTCTGGTAACTACCGTCCGAAGCAATCGAAACCGACACCGTAAAAAAAATCACCGACGTGTGCTTATAGGCCTGGGCGGGCGGGCAACACTCCCAGCACCGTAAAGATACCTGGGAGCTCCCGATGATGGCTAGGCTCTCAAAGAACATTACGATATTTCACCCCAAACATCTGCTTGGAGATTTGGACTGTGTCACTCACTATAGCCACGTGGCCTGGTCTAAATGTTTATCAAAGATGTCATTGGGTACATGTACAACAGAAAACCCTCCATTCTTCTCTAAAAGAATAAGCCTATAGTGTAGTGTGTGACAGCTGGCGTGTTGGAACGATTAGAGTCTTACAGAACGTCTCCCGTTACGTCAAATCGTTCGCAGTGATTGTTACGGAGCACACACGGTGTTCTCTTCTTTTGTAAGCAATTTCTAAGGTTACCGTTTTGATAGACTTATAGCCTGAGGGATATTACAGTTTGGGGTAAACGTTCTTAGATAGTGTTTTTGATGTACAATTTTGCCCATCGATTCAACTTGAGTGGAAACCTAGCCTGGATGCCAGACTGTTTCAAGGGTCTACACAGGGATGTATGTTGGCCCTTTAGCAGAGGAGCCGGCCTGGCCTTGGAAACAGCCTGGCAGTCAGGCTACAGTGGAAACCAGGACAATCTCTAATATGTATATCTAAATCACATAATCTCAACACCACTAATTGCTAGTGCATGGATTATCGTTATCTCCAAGCAGATGTAGTATAGGGTCTGGGTCAGTGTTTTTGCTTTACGCGTATGTTTTTAGTTATTGTACCTCTTTCATGGTCTGCGAAGAGCACAAAAAGTTACACTATTATAAAGACATACTAGATGTCGCAAAAAATACACGTGCAACAATCCTTACATCTGCTTGGAGATTTAAATCGTCTCGCTGTATTGTATTGAGTTGAGCTGTGTAGGGATGTCACCGGCCCTCTCTGCTTGACACTGATAGCTGCCTGCACCTATCATGTCTCTGTAGTATCTATCTTCCACTAAGTACGCTTGTAAACATGAGGCCAAACATCCGCAACTCGTGCCCAGAATTGTTTGGAGGAGCTGTTTCAACATCTCCCGTGTTGGGAGGGTAAATTTGCGGACATGTGTGATCGCACTGATACATCGGGCTACAGAGATGCTCAAACAAACCTCAGCACCATTTCCTTCTGTAAACTGGTCATTCCTATATCCTTCTCTTGTTAGATACATGTACATCCAGTACCCACCGTAGTTAGTAGTAAGTCCAGTACCCGTAGTTAAATCCAGTACCCGTAGTTCTATCCAGTACCCATTGCCTATCCAGTGCCCATAGCCCTCCCTATCCCGTATAGCCTGGAGTCCAGCCTTGTTAGCTTTGGTCCACTCCCAACGTCGCTTCTATATGCCACACATTTTAAACATGTACCCCAGAATCGAGCAACGGGTAACGGGCCAGGTAGCTAAATACGGGTGGATACCAGGCTACATATTCCCTCCTGACGCATGAAAATGTCTGGATTTGAGTGAAAAGGGGAAAGGAGCCGATGAACTGTTTTGATTCAAGATTTCAAGGACGAAGTTTTTTTCCAAGAACGGAGGCTTTTCTCCCTTGGAGACAGGCCGTTGTCTCACGTCGGTGGATTTCCAGAAGAAAGGAACGGTACGCGGTCTCCATAGCCATGGCAAACTTTAATCTAAGAAGAAATCACATCTCCATTCATTTGCAGAAGAGGTCTTAAACTAGCGTGTTCGTCCGCTTTCCTGTCTATTATGAGAGTCTTGAATCAGCATTACCTCCAACAATCGTTGTTTTTGTGCCTAAAGAAAGAGATTTTCTAAATATAGATATATTGTTCTTCGTGGGGTTCAAAACATAAGGCGCGCCACAAAAGAGAGATTCGATGAAAACCTGTACGGATACTTCGGAAAGCCTTTAATTTCTACACGTTATGTAACCGGGGTGTGTGGTAGCTATCCGTCATGAAAGTGTTTTAAAGTGCCTCGAAGCGAAGAAGTCGTCAGCGCTCTTAAAGGAGGCTCTTAGAGCTTCAGACACAAACGCTACTTTCAAGACGCTGTGGTAGAGCGCTCCTTGGGTCGTCTGGAGGTCACGGATACGTCCCAAGTGTGGGTTCAAGTTCATCCTCAGTACATCCGATAGGCTCCGCAATCAGACAACCTATTCATGCCCACTTCCTGTCAGCAGTGTTGGAAGTATTTGTAGGGTCCGTCCAGGGAAAAGTCCGCGTTTAAAAAGATTCGTAACATATGTTCAACTGTATTCTCTATGGTTCTGTACAATGTCTGAGAGATTTTAAAGCTTTGGCAAGGTTTGTCTTAGAATTTGAATTAGATTCTTAGCACTTGAGAACGTAACTTTATCGAGTAAGTGTTATTTAAAACTACTGTGTATCCTTTTTGACCCGCACCCCTACTAAGTAGTAAAAATTCGTCGTTTTAGAGCGACTTTATCTTTTAAAATGACAATTTTATTAGATATAAGTAGAAAATATGAAATTGTCCACACTTAAGAAATAGCCACCTTGGAGCTCTCCGTTAATGTGTGTACATTGTGTGTAGATACAAAAGGATTTCCTACGTTTCTATTTTTACCATGTTTATTTACCAAAACCTTCTCTTTCTTTGTTTGAGTAAACTAGAAGAATGTAAATCCGGATTATGGACAAGACTGCGTATATGGACAGACCGGATATTTTGTTTTTGTGATGCCGGATCCTGTGTCCGTGCCGGTAATCTTATCTCACATAGATTAGTTTTGATTATCTGTTGATTCTCATATTTGGGTAGAAGATATGTGAACCAGTATATGGCTCGGAAATACGTGATTTCTTTTGGGAGGTCCAAAAATTGAGTACATTTCAATCCCGTTTGTTGTTGGTGGATGTTGCGGTTTAAATTCTAGGCCCAATTGGACTATACTATTCGAAAGTTTTTGAGGGGTGATTGGATCTTTTTTTCGTCGTTACCCGTTATATCTCTTGTATTAGATAGTAGATGCACTTCCCTCAACAGTAGCCTGACAACCCCTGACATGTTTAGATATGGAATAGTCCTGATGAGTTCATCGATACAAACAGGACGTGCTATCCAAGCGTCATGTCAATCAGATAAAAATGTGAGGTCAGTGTTCGCCTGAGACACTTCTTGACTCTTGGGTGTCGTAGCTTGGCAGCCTTCCAATAACCTGGCCACCAGTCTCTCTCTTCCCCGGGATCTAGGCTGGGTTTCCTCGGCACTGTAAGCTTCTATCCCCGCCTGGCTATCTAAGCCCACCCCGGTGATTTTAGCCTGCCTAAAAAAAAAGAAAATCAGAAGATGTTGGTCTTCCTCAAGGGGACTGAGGCAAAATTTCCTCGGGGAAACGTTGGTCCTGGAGCCGAAGCGCTAGCCTGTGTAGGTCCTGGTAACCGTATGGATTCTAGGTTACCTTCCAAAGATGCTATTTTGGTCTCTCTGTCGCGATGTTTGACATTCAAGTGTCTAGTCTTTTGTAAAGAAATATCAATGAAGTGAATGCTTTATCGCTTAGTATGCATCATGAATGAAATTCCCTCACGCACGATAGTCTTAATCTCGAAGCAGATGTAAGGCAGTGTTACGTGAGGTTTTGAGGATTTTTAGAGGTATTGCTATTGGTCCAGAATTTTCGTTCTTCCCACTCTCAAAACCGAAGTACAACATCTTGGAGTTACAACAAAAACTGTATGTACAAAGTCGCTACCCACATTCTGAATCTATTATTCAGGAACAAAGGATGCCAGTTTTAAATGCTAGGTGGGGGTTCTCTTTCTCAGAATGCTTTTAAATGTAGACTGCAAATCTCGTCCGGGTAGATGTCATGTAGTGTATAAGATAACTGCGGGGGTTAGTATGGCTACATTCCTGCGGTTCTAGTGAAGGATGCCGCCGCATATCTACTCAGCTGCGCGCCGGATTTTCTTGGACCGGGTCTGAAACATGTGAAAACAGAGCCCTCTCCCCCGGGGTAACAAGAATACGCGGGGGATTGCGCGAAGTTGGTCCGGATTTGTCGTCAGGCGACTGAGCAAATGCTGGGTAATCTCTCAAGCGGATGTACTTGGGATTGTTGTTCCGTGTGTCACAGTACATCCCCGCGGCATCCGTTCTGCTGTCTTATCTTTGACTAATGTGGTCCTAACTGTCCTGGTTTTACTTGCACGTTATAAATCACTATGCAGTATGCGATAGCCTCCACCAGACTTCTTAGGCTGAGGAAAAATACTAGTAGTGAAAATTGGCCGAATAGGGAGAATATTGTAGGCTAAATGTTAGCAAAACTTTGGCACTTAAGATGCCTTGGTTGTGTCGCAAAGAACCCAGTTTATTTTGATTTACCATACCAATCTGATAAAACTATTTAAGAAATACAAAACCGATTCATTCAGCCATGTTTTTTTAGTCTTATTTTTCAGATGACGAACACACAGACACACAAAAGCTGGCTAAATTATAACCTACATTTTTCATAGAGGTAACAACAACAGCAATAACAACTACGTTGTTTAGGGCGGGGCAGGGAAAGTCACACCACTTACGTAAAGAAGGGCACATGTTTGGAGAGGCCTTTTCTTTTCTAAACCACCTCCGATCTTCTACCTACTTATTGTGTGACACTTGAGCGAACCCTTGCACCCCTATTCTGTTTTCTCCCAATACCTCCCCCTTTCTTCTCTTTCATAAGTGGCTTAGTTTGATTGACAGGTCCGCAGACGGCGGATGTTTTGGATTTACGCTTGCCCAAACCTGGACAACAGCTGACGACTGGAGCGTTTGTCCCGCGAATCTGATCGGATTTGTATCGTGGCATCCACCGCTTCGTTTGATTGACAGGTCGACCAAACGACAGGATGTAATGGCTTGCCCTTGCATGTGGACGTGACGTTTTTAGCGTGCTCTAGATTTATGTGCGGGGTTTCGGCCGTGGCCGCTACTGAACTGGCAAAGAGACAGCGAAGAAGAGCAAGCCAAGAGGGGTTTATACAGTCCAAAGCTTTTGAAATGATGTAGCCTGGAAGCCAGACTTTTCTCTAGGGGCTACACAGGGTAGCTCCTCTGATCCAGGGCGGGGGCCAGCCTGCCAGGGGCAAATGGCCTCAAGCCCCGAGGAAGACCCTGAGGGGCCGGGGTTAAGGCAAAATTGCTTTAGGGGTATGTTGCCCCTTCAGACAGTCTGGACTCCAGGCTACTTCTCGAAATGATCAAGTATTTCGTCAAAAATCTAATCCAAGAATAAAAGATTTGCCAAAGTTGTTCGTACGTACGTTTGGTTTGGTTGTATATTGGAACAAGTTGTAAGCTTTTCTCAAGATTGTTAGGTCTTTACTTGAAAGTGCCAAGTACACTCTTCAAGACACTGAAAAGTTACCTTATATGATTGTTGATATCAAAGTTAGTAAGTATGTATGTAATTATCTTCTAGACATTACCTTGCATTTGTAGAATTTGGGCCTTGGTACATGAATTATTTGAGGTATTTGATCTTCCTCTATTAGTAGTTATGATCAAAAACGTAGTTAAATTTTCTTCCGCTCTATCGTTTGATTGGAACTCCAGCTATCAGTTTCCGCTATGTGTGTGTGTTTGATGCACAAATTCAAAGCTATCTACTCCGATTCCGGTGAACGTCCTGTAGGAATTACAGCATTCCTTCTTGCGTTGCTTACTCTTAAATATTAAATCAGGCATTGTGCGCTGGGGGAAATACTTAGAAAGATTCCAAAGAATAGTCATGGGATAAAGAATTTAAGAACGAATGAAAATAAAATGAAGGAGTTAAAGGAATTGTTGATACGTACGGAGGAAGGAATTTACAGTTAAGAAATAAAATTAACAATATCAAAATGAATCCCGCTTGGACATGGTGTGAGGAGTGCATTCGTTATTTCGGATGAGGACGTAAAACCGGCGGCCCCATGTATGGTGGATCCTCAGGCGTCAAACTTTCCACGTAAAAGCACCCAACAGACTTCGAGAAGAGTAGGGGTGACCCGGTGTGTTTGGCTGAAAACGCAAGCCGTATATCGAAGCTGTATTGCACTACCACTAGGCGACTAGCTACTTGACAAAACATCATGCTTCACCTCAGTTGAGGATGACTGCTTTACCTCGCGTTACTAATCAAGTCCACGGGTACTAGTCAAACAAGACTATACCCAGCTCCACGCCTAGCTTCATTTCCTGCCAATACTGTAATGCACTTAAGTTCACTCGGTTTTTATTTGGCGCTAAGGCAAAAATGGAGTGTTCGCGGTGGTTTTGATTCGCGGCATGCAGCGGTATAGTCACGTACATGTACTGCTACAGTTTTGGACAAACATGTTCGCGGTGGTTTTAAGCTCGCGGTGAAACGGTCACCGCGAAAACCGCGAACATGAATCCACCGCGAACATTTCTGCAGTTACAGTCTAGTACCGCTGTTCCATGGGTCACACGTGAACAAATTCTCCCCGTAGTGGGTCAGCTGAACCGCTGAGTTGTCCCTCCCAGGCTGTTGTCCTACCTGCCACCCTCCCCCATGATATACACCCCGCGTGTAAGCCTTCTCGGTTTATTCGGTTGTCAGTGTAATTTGTAAGAACCGGTGTGTAAGCAAACGTTCGTGCCAGGGCCGGGACTTGGCTCCGGAAGCGTCAAGTCGGAATGTGAGAGAATTAATGAAAGAAACGCACCGTACCGTATACCCTCAGCACAGCATAGCCTCTACATCAGGCTCTACACACGGCTACACATACCCTCAGCACAGCATAGCCTCTACATCAGGCTCTACACACGGCTACACATACCCTCAGCACAGCATAGCCTCTACATCAGGCTCTACACACGGCTACACATACCCTCAGCACAGGATAGCCTCTACATCAGGCTCTACACACGGCTACACATACCCTCAGCACAGGATAGCCTCTACATCAGGCTCTACACACGGCTACACATACCCTCAGCACAGGATAGCCTCTACATCAGGCTCTACACACGGCTACACATACCCTCAGCACAGGATAGCCTCTACATCAGGCTCTACACACGGCTACACATACCCTCAGCACAGGATAGCCTCTACATCAGGCTCTACACACGGCCACACATCGTGCCTATAGCCTCCACAGCAGGCTCTAGGTACGGCTACACTAGCCTCTACCAGGCTCCATCCTATCGTTGGGAAAATAGTAGAAATCAGCCGCGGTACTTCGCTATACAGGGTAGGTCCGCTATACAGTAAGGTTCCATTTCGATGGACGGATGGCAGATTGGACCCTCTCTCCGTAGCTAACTCCCTTGGCAAACTATTCACTCTATTAGGCCAATTTCTACTATTTTTCCAGCCATCCCGCGGAGCCTGGTAGAGGCTACGGCTACACACCGTGCCGAACCCCCACTACAGTATAATACAGTCCCATCCGAGAGGACGTCACTAACTGAAGCTAGGTTCCGCGTGAGTCAAGTCCTATCCCAAGCGCACAACATTAAGGCCTGCTAAGGATTGGAACCCAGAACCGTTAGAAGTCAACAACCCTAACCACAAGACCACCTTGCCACCACCATCCACCTCTGTTTGGAGAATACAGAATGGTAGCCATCAGAACTCGGAAACTATTGCACAACCGTGAGTACATACTTAGCCACCAAAAAGAAACGACCGTAGCTTGGGCCTACTTTCTAGGCTAACTTTTCACAGCAAGTGGTTAGACTGGGCATTTTCTTTCTTTTTACCTTAGCGATTATGTGGTCTTTAGCGGTAAACCACTAAATCCCTGGGTCTTAATTCCATCCGTAATGCAGCTGTTGTTGTAAGCCCTCTGAGGATTAAGGTTGTTTTAAAGACCTTTAATCGAGGTGAAGATGCACCTTAAGAGTGGGAGCAACTGTATGCCAACATTCATTATTGTAGCATATCACGTTGTTTCTTTAAAAACAATATTGCATAACATTTTTCAGGTGAGTTTTCACCTTCTATTGCTTAACATGCATCTGGAATCTATTTAAGGACGGACATATCTTTTCAATCAAGGACATTAAGAAAACAGGATGTTTTCTTAAAGACTGACCCGTTCTACTCCGATAAAAGTCTTGAAGAAAAAGAACAGGATGCCATTGTCTGTTAAGTCTCATTCAAGTTACACTTAGTGAATGCTGGCTTTGTTATATCATGTGCAATGTCTATGATAACATCGTCGTACATGGAATGGTGTCGTTGAAGCAGATAGTCCTCAGGGGGGCAAGCAAATAGGAGTGAAGACAGCGCGATCTTTTTGGCAGTTGGCCAGTTTTAAACGATAACCGAGTTCTCCCTCTTTCCCTCTCTCTCTGAGTCTCTCTCTCTCTATCTCTCTTGTTCTCTCTCTTGCTCTCTTTCCCTGTCTGTCTCTCTTTTCCTCTCGTTCTCTCTCCATCTCTCCCTCTTTCTTTCCCTTTCTCTCCCTCTGAACTAAAGTATGATAAAAGTCCACAACATGTCGTGGTCTTATATGAGATGTAGAAATGTACAATTATGTACCCAATTTATGACGCTTTTCTAATATTTTTCCACTCTATCGGGAGGTCTGGAAGAAAGTATTGACAGCACTGAGTCTGTATTTACAACCAAAAGAAAACCTTAATGACGAACCGCGTGTCTTAAAACAGCAGTAAACACGGAACGTGCGTTTGCACCATACACACCGTTTAAACGTCAAAACGTGTTATCACAGAAGCCCCCTACAGCGTTCACGCTGCCGACCCAACTCAATAAGGAAAGAAAAACGTGTTGATATAACGTTTCCGGTCTCGTATGACCTCTTTGCGGTCTATTGCCCCCCTTCATATCCGATCTAGCTGCACAGAAGAAAAATATAGAGTTCGAAACGGAAGCGCAACCCGGCATGAACAAGGTTAAGGACGGTACGGTGTCAGGGAGGGTAGGATACCACACATGTTTTAGTTTTGCGTAACAAGAAAAAACAGGGCGTACGTTATGGATTGTTTGTTTAAATGTCAAACTGCTCAACTGCCGAACCATAGTTTGAGCGACGTCCGTTACGACTTGGTTAGGGTCCTGTCACACTTGTGCGTATATTCACTGCGCATGAGTTCCGTAGTAACATTTTTTTTCGTTTAAATAAGTTAAGTTTGCGGGGAGGATATTGTTTTCTACTTTCACCCATCGTTGAGTCTAGTTATGAAACCAATGAAATTACTTCTTCGGCTGCAAACTTAACCTAAACCCAAAACATGTTAATACGCAACTCATGCGGACTTGTATATACGCACCAGTGTTGCAGGGGCTTTACGTTCATCGTACGATCATCGCAGACTGGGGTCATTCTAAGGGCAGTCGTGCAGGTGTTGTCCTAAGTTCAACTGTCCTGTCTCTGAAAAGGCAGTCTGTCACTCACAGATCCGTGAGGCGGTTTGGTCTGTCACGGCCTGCTTGAAAACCCCACGATGTTAGAACTTCGTACGACGGTCTCCGACGAATGTAATCGCGCAAGTATGAGACTTGCGACGTCGTTGCGACGTCAAAGTTTTGTTTTAAAGTACAAAGAGAAAATATTTTAAGTCATCTAGGACTCTCATGCCTACTCTCCAGGGTTGAAGCAGGTGATCGGTACCTACTTCTGATTGGTAGCCTGTCAGAAAATACGATCTCCTTCTCACTTCAACTTCCACCTTTCCCCCATTCTTTTCCCTCCCCCCTCTCTCTTTGTCTTTCTCTCACCGTCTCCCTCAGACCCTGCTCTCATCTCTTCTTTTCTCTCTCTCCCTCCTTCCCCATCCGTCGTCTATCTTTCTCTCTGTCTCTGTCTCTCTCTCTCTCTCTCTCTCTCTCTCGTCAATAGTATGTTTTATTTCATGTGTCAAACGGTCCAAATGGAACGCGTCACTTTCCTTGTTTCGCGCCAACTTGTGGTTACCAGACAATAATGGCTCTCTTTACGGCAGCTTGGGTTTTGGCTTGTGCCCTGAGCGCGCCGTGTGACAGCAGCTGAACTGCGCCTTTCACACACAACCAGCCTCGTGCTGACATGATCCACACAAAAGCAAGGGCCGGAAAATTTCACTTGTAGGCCTCCTTATCGCTCTGAGTCCACGTCCGGTTAGTACATCCGTACCGGCTTCCTATGGTGTGACCTAAAATGGCTCGAGTAATGCCACTTGTGGTGGGGAGAGTTAGCTCAAGACCGGAAGAGTTGTGCCAAATGTTTGCCTTCGTCTTTTGAGTCTAGCCAAAACCCGGAACATCTTGGGAGATTTGGTAGACAAACCTTACCGCAGGTATTCAACCACACGGCTCCCTACATATGTACATAGACACATCGGTTCAATGCACGGTGGGGAACATTGGGCAAATGACGGGATACATGTGTAGGCTGTATATCATGATAGGAACTACATAACATGCATGTGTACTAACTGTTAGTCAGACAATGTGAACTAGATACTGACTACAAATCAGTACAAGTGTAAGTATGTATACATATCCATACACTGCTTCCAATAACGGTGTGGCCTAAATTGGAGAGAGAGGGGGAGAGAGAAAGAGAGAAAGAAACAAAGACAACAGATGGGAATGGATGGCAAGTGAGAAGAAGAGATCAGAGAAGGGAGGAAGGGAGAGAAAGACAAAGAGAGAGATTCTATACCTTTATGTATAAAATCGTTCAAAAAGAGAGATGGTGACTCACTGGATGTGAATTACCAAGGTCTCCCCGTCCCTGCAGATGACCAAACAGAAGGAAAAATATCATACCTAAATTTTCACCCAGCTGTTTTGATAATGACACCGGAAGTCACGTGCTAACCAACACGTACCACCTGTACAATAGTGACAGCTTTGACCTTGGAGCACGGATTACGTGACCTTTGCGTGTTCTTAGCACGGGGATGAATCGGTTCCCGGGCGGTTCATTCTCATTAGTGGGGCTCATTAGAAGTAAACAACACAGACACTGCTATGTGCACTGGTGTGGGGATAATTAAGGCGAAACGTGCTGAGTTTAGGTTAGGTACTGAATTTGAGATTTTTGAATCAGCGTTTATATGGGTTTAAGCGGCATCGGTGGCCGAGTGGTTAGTGACGCTAAGACGAACGGACACGGGTTCGATTCCTGCCATTCTTTACTAGACGTTGTGTCCTTAGGAAAGGCACATTACTCGAGTTTACTCACCCCACCCAGGTGTAAAAATGGGTACCTGAATTCGGCTGGGGAGGTAAAAGGCGGTGGAAGAAGAGGGATATACTCCGCCTTCCAATATCGTGCCCAACCCACTGCCACTACGGCCTCACGACCAACTCCCAACCACAGGCGACTTTGCTCACGACAAGGCTCTCAACCATGATCTGGAGAAAGTCTGGAGGCCATGGTCAGCCGGCTATGTGTAACAGGGGCTTTACGTATGTTGGCTAACTAGATGTCAGGTTGTCTATTCCCAGAAGCTGCCTTGTTGCAGATAAGAGTATTTATCGCAGGTCCGGAGGAAACGCCCCGCCCTTACATACAGGATTATGAGGGCAGCTATGAAAACAATCACCGCTTCCTAATTGTCGACTTTGCGTCTGCCCCGCCCAAAACACGCACTAATCCGATCAGCCGGTGTAAATTGTTGAGGGTTTGTTGTGGTATATCAGGCGGCGTGGAGGGGAACACGGCGCCACCAGAGGCAGGGACGGTCTACATGTGGCTTGTAAAAGGATGTTTCCTTGGTTGATAGATAACTTGGACGCGTATTAATCCGATTGACCCGTCTGCCGATAGAAGCGATGTCTGGTCAGTAACTGACAACAAATCAAAATCAGTGACACCATCGCTTACTCTGCCCGTAACAACTATACTAGCAGAGATATCAATTTTTGTCGATTCTAATCTGTGTCGCTGGTTTTTCGCTAATTAAATAAGCTCGAAAAGAATTGCTTTGTATTATGTAGAAAGTTACTAGAAACTTAAGTATTAATTACGCAAGGTAACAGTTACTCAAGCAACTGGATAGATTTGTAAAGTATGAAGTATGATTTGATCTAAAGTTTCCTTCTTCCAAAATAGACCTATTTCAATCAATCGTATAATAAAATGATACCAAAAAAACGCTAGCCAGTTATTCATCCTTTTCTAGCGCTTCTTTGTCGAATAGATGATGGGGTCGTTGCTAGACAATTCTGTTGGAAAGCGATCGGAGAAACAGACTAGAATAGGAAGTTTATCAGGTTAAAGGAACGTAACAAGGCCACACAGAATAGTCAGAGAGTCTACTTCAAGCTTGGTGACCGACTTCCACCGAACACGTTCACATTGCTGTCGTGCTATCCACTCCCAAGGAGGTTCAAACCTCCTTGCTACTTCGCAGACCCTCAAGACTGCATTCTTTCCCCCTGAGCTACCGCTTCTTGAGATAAGGCTAAGACGTGGTGGTGCAAGTTCTTTAAGGAGAGATGTGTTCCTCGTCTGTCAAGTCTCTGTCCAGGAATGTGGCGGGAAGGGGCCGGCACGCGACGCCACCGGTGTTTGGAGCGTTGTCTGGTAAACACGCGCGGTCTGATGTGGACCGAGGTTAGGAGGTGAGGCGGCTGGGTCGTCTGCGGTGATGGTGTGGGGAGTGTGGTCTTCCCGCGGCTTGGGTGGTACCCATGAAGATAGCCCCCCCCCCTTTTTGGGAAAAACAAATACTAAGAGACATACACAGGATCACACAGTGGTGCCGTGATCAAGCTTTGCGCCTATGTTAGCGGCACCACTAACAAAAATACGGCCAATGACATAACATAAGCAAGGGAACGGGGTCGTCATTTTGATAGTTACTACTAATACTAGTACGTATATCCTCGACGTCGGGGAATGAGCCAGAGAGAGAGAGAGAGATAACAGAGGTGATGTAAGTAAAATTTTACGATGATGCTAACAAGGGGTAGTAATAAACCGCAGCGGTACCACACAATTGTGGGAAATGTTGCCGTAGTTTCATTGCATTGTCGGTGGTCAGATTTGTCGTAGTCTCATTGAAAATCCTTAGGCAAAATGAATCGTGAGGCGCATTTGACTAATTGAAGAAACTTTGTATTTTAGTAGGAAAGTTTCAAACATACTGGGTGTTCTAGGAGCAATAATGACTAATTCTGCTTTTCATCGCTAGGCGGCGCTGCAATGAAAAGAATGCGGTCCCAAACGTTGCTAAGCTTGTATCCCCCCTCGTCATGGTTCATGACTAGACTAAAATATCCTGTTTGTGCGACAAAGCACTGTATTATCTTTTTATGTACTGACCTGACGAAACTATTCACGACCGTTATAAAGACATGTCAGAAAAAATGTTTCAAAAACTCTGACATTAACAAGAAGAGTAGGCTAATGATACAAATGAATATATTCTTCCTTTTTTATAGCTTTTAAAAGTTAGATTCTTAAGGGGGAGGAGGCAAGTACAGAAGATCTGCATTCATAAGAAACTTGTGATAAACCTAATCACCGTAGCCTGGATGCAAGGCTGTATCCAGGGCCCTTACAGGCCAGCCAGTACCCATGACCCTGTTGCTATAGCCGAGGAGCTGGCCCTGTGTAGGCCCTTAAAACAGTCTGGCTTCCAGTCTAAGCCATCGTGGCGGTCCGGAAAACATCGTGCACTGTCCCTCGCACCAGATGGTCTTTTGCTCGACATTTTACTGGTGACAGCGTAAAAACAGCACATGTACAATGACGTAGACAACTGTGCTGCAGCTTGGCGCCCAGTTCCGGTAGCCAACCGCCAAGCGATAACCTTTGACCCCTAGGAAGTAAAACATGTTCAATATGGCAACACAACAAGGAAGTAACGATAAGATAATACTAATAAATTATAGAAGTGGTGATAGTATTAAGATACGTCCTTCAATTTGTTCGTAAATGTAGGTTACGTTACTGTTTAACTTGAAGGAACCAAATTGTATATTTTAGTGTTCTCAATACAATGACTCATTTTTTTACAGATGATTATGGAGATATTGCCTTCTTAAGTTCTTTTGCTGGTCATTTTCATATTTTTTTTACATCGTATCTGCTCCTTCTGTTTATTCTTCATTCGTTTTCCTATTTTTCTTCTCTATTTGTCAGGTATGAACCCCTCCTCAGTTTTACATGTTTTCTTATATTTCTTCTTCGTGTTCTCTTGTCTTTTTTTCCATCTCTCTCCGCCCTCAAAACGTGCTGAAAATATTATATGATATGATAAACTAGTACAGTAACATCCTTTTATAGACGCAGTGATCTTCAGACACGTCCCCAGCTTCTTCTTAATCGTCTAGACCTTAAAAGACCTTCCTTTTGGAGTTTAAAATTAGACTATCGTCTTTCCAGGAGCCGTGAACTTTTCCTGTCTATACCTTATCACAGTTGGTTTTGTCTTGGAAGAGGCCTAAAACATCCAAATTCGGTAACAACAAACATCGGTTTCTCATTTTAGACAAAACAGGTACAACTTGTCAATGCCAGGTTCGAGTTTACTAGAAGAGCAAAGAGCGATGACCAGGAAATGCACTCGGAATAAAGAACTTCCGATTAGATTATCAACAAAGATTGATTCTAACTAGACGTTAAACCCATATGTTGAAACTCAACTTCTCAACTGTGTAAAGCTACGCTGGTGTACACTGTACCAATGCCCATTTGTCAACTTTGCGCCAACATTTTACACAGATGAATTGTAGCATTTGTAAAGCTGAAGAACTCGAAGATTGAAAACATCCATTCATTTTGTACATGTTTCTGTATAGCCAGTATAACCGCCCTTCGGCGTTACCACACCAGCTTCGCAGGCACGCGGCGCGACTGCAGCTGGTTATACTGAACACCTAACCTTTGCACATCTATCTGCATATTTCTTTTTGATCCCTCACTCTATAACAATGCAACAGCTTCTCAACCAATCGCACAGCATCACCGATCTTTACTGTACTAAAATCCACGGACTACTTTGACAACTTTCAGCTTGAATTTCTCTCTGGTCGCTCTGTGGGTAGCCGAAAAAGAACAACCTTGAAAAAAACCATGCCAACATACGAGAAGTGTTTGTGAGGACCTCTATAAACACCACCACATGTCAAAAATTACCTCGTAAATTGTGCCCGAGAGGAGTCTTCCGGTTTACTCGGGGGTGAGCGACCCCTGTCCCGATCAATTTCGTGCACTCGCCGCTTAGTTCGTCGCCGTAGGCGTTGAACAGTCTTAAGGTGTTCTTGGTAATCTCTCCAAATCTCCGTTTTCGAGATAGCAGTTTCGGGTTGTGTTTTTAACTTACGCACAACAATGATTTTATTTATGTACGGTTTAAGGGGCTTTTCTGAAGGAAGCTAAAGTACTAACTGCACAATGAGTTATTATGTTGCAGATAATGAAATCTCGGCGAACTACTTTCTTATATTTTCTCTTCTTTCAGTTCTTCCTGTACTCCTTATCCTTTTTAATCCTCATTCTTTCCGTCTTTTCTAAACATTGAGCTAAGGCAGCACACAGTAGCTTGGGGATCTTATACCCCCCCCCCCTCCCCAAACTAGCCAACATGCCCCTCCCCGCCTCACACACACATCAAGGCACGGGAGAGGGGGAGTATAATTGGCCAGCAGCCCTAGAGCTTAGTCTCTACCAGACTAACTACGCCAGGGTTTCACTTGCAGGCTCCGTTAGTCTGTCATATGTCGGCAAGAAGAAATAAACGGGAGAAATGTGATCTTCACTGTGGACTGACTCTACTGGCTAATTATTCCTTTTTCTGCCGAATTCTACGATTCATACGCCCGTAAGAGGGCCTGGTGGAGGCTACCTAGAGCTGAGGACTGTGTAGCCCACGGAAATACTCTGGCATTCAGGCTAGTAAACGAACAACGGTGGCACACAGGCGAACCGCACTGACCACATGCGAACTTTCAATAAGTGACGCCTTCACGTAATTACAAAATTCATATTATATTTTACATTCCATTTTAGACACACTTGACAAGTGTTCGTGTTCTTTTCCACGTCAAAAAACCTCCTCACAAACACCAAGAGGGACTACATTGACAGGTACATGGCGTATCTTAATTGACTGAGACTCCAATATCAACAAGAACGCCCCCCTCAAATCCGCCACTACGATTGTGGTGAATGAAACCCGCAGCTCGATTGTTACAGAGCACGAGCCTGGGTGTTAGGGGATCGGAAGTTGGGGGTCTGCGAGGGTTGACCTCATCAAGAGGTTAACTCTAGCGACCGCCTTAATAAAGGTTGTCACATGTCTACAACGGATGTAGAACCCCCCTTCTCTTTACCGTTTATACTAAAGCAGAAGAGAGACATGTCTCTCATTTTGCATGCCTGACATTCTTGGTTAGACGTAGTGTCGTTTGGAAACGTACTTAAACACTTTCTTCACTCCATCCAGGTGTAAATGGGTACTTGACTTCGGTTGGGGAGGCAAAAGGGCGGTAAAGGAAAGGGATGGGCTCCACCTTCCAATACCGTGTCCAATACACAATGGATAAAAACCCATTGCCATTATCTTAACAATTTACTGATACAAATATGTTACATGATTTTGTGGAGTTTTTTTTTCAGTCTTCTTTAGAACGGTACGGTCTCAAAACCAAGGTTCTTTTGAGACCTTACATCTGCGTTTGCTCAATTTTCTACCAAGTGACAGTCAACAAATAACACTGGCAATATCTTTTTTCTTTCATTCAGCCATTTCTTTGTGACCGGAGACATCTAAGAGTTTTTGTTGTTGAAACAGGGGTCTGGAAGGGTTTCTTTCTTTGGTTGTGTTCACGTTTTAAGGATTAGGTATAAAAACGACGTCCGTTGACTTCTGACGTCATGACAGGAGCTTTTCTCACAAGAGCGGAAATGGCGTGAATGGGGACTCGCAAACACCTTGTTGACCAGGTGGAACAATCCACAATAGCCGGTCTGTAGGGCTCTAGAGATGACCTATTTACACGTCAGGTCGTTAACCCGAAGTGGCGTAGCCTGGTAACCATACTATCGGGAGCTCACGGGCATCTCTACGGCGCTGGAGTGATGCCCGTCCACCCAGAGAGATTAGTGCGCACGGGGGTGGTTTTACGGGCTTGGCTTAATTAGATCGCTCCGGAGACGATAACTTGACATTCCAGCTAAGAGGACAGGCCGACAGAAACTGGCCAATGCATTGCAGACTGGGCCCGGTAAAACACCCTTAAGTCGATCCGTAGAGAATGGTGACTAGGTTACTAGTATTATAAGTGGAGTCGATGGGCCAGTGGGCAAGTGGACTAGGAGGGACCGAGAGGTCATGGGTTCGTGAAGTCACCACACTTATGGTCGATCCCGGTGTGTATTGATCAACTCTAGCCTTCCAGTCTGGTCTTGCACAGCTTGTACTTAGTAGAAACCTGGTTAAGGCTTACCACATCGACGAGGCTGGCATTAAGTTTTGCCTAGACATTGTGTACTTGAAAAAGGCGTTTTCGCACGACTTTCCTCGCTCCACCCAAGTGTAAACTGGGTACCTGATTTCGGTTTGGGAGGTAAAAGATGTCAAAGATGTGGAAGAGGGAAAGAACTAACGTTTACAGATATTATGTATATATATTCAATACTTAAAACACATATAAAAGAACATACGCTTAGCTGTGTAATGTTACCACACGCCACTACTACTCTACATTGCATCGGGGTACTAGTAACCATGTTCTATTCTCGTTCACAGGGTGTCCCCTGGGGTTCCACGGGAAGAGTTGTGCGCCGGTGTGCAGATGTCAGAACAACGCGGGGTGCAACCTGGTGACCGGGGAGTGTTACTGCAGGAGCGGCTTCACTGGAGAGTTCTGCGAAGAAAGTAAGTACGCTCTATACAAGTTCGAACCCCGCTCGGGCACTTAGTGAGGGACAGCTAGTTCTTTCGGATGGGGACGTAAAGCCGGTCGTCCTGTGTATAGGGCGGGGTGGGTCCGAAGTTAGTATCAGGCGGCAAAACTCTGCTGTGGTTTAAAAGAACCCAACACACTACTTATCGAGAAGAGTACAATGTATAAGTTCGAACCTCACTAGGACACGTTTTTGGGGACTGCATTATACATGTACCTCTCGGATGGCGACGTGAAGGCAGTGGCCCCGTGCATGGGGGGCTTCAACCATTAGCCGCCGGCCACAAACCTCTGCACGTAAAAGAACCCAACACACTTATTGAGAAGAGAATGGGTGACCCGGTGTGCTTGGCAGAAAGAAAGTGGGCGATAGCATTACACCACTACTAGCTACCTGAAAAGCATCATGCGTCACCTCAGTTGAAGATGACTAGTACTGCCTCACCTTTTCTTTCTTAATTAAAGATGATTGCTTTACCCTTTCTTTCTTATTTCCAGCCTGTCCCGAAGGGTTTTACGGAGTGAACTGCAGGTACAGATGTCACCATTGTCACAGCGGAACGTCATGCGACAGGCGCACGGGAGCTTGCTACGGTAGGACTTGCTTGCAGTTTTGATTATTTTCCGCTAGATGTCGTCCATGAGAATGGAACTCTAAGCAGATGTCGGGTTAGGAAATTGTAATGTTTCCGTATGGCCGGGTTTCTCTGACATCATTGCCATCGGTCGGCTGTGGCGTAGACACCATCCTAAGTACTGAGCGTCCGTAGTGGCTGTCAAAGAGAAGGCCGGCCACAGTCAGTGGACATCATGATTCCCCGTACCTCAAGGTCTGCTTAGGGATCATATGTAGGCACTTGTACCCTGAGTGTCATTAGTTAACCAGGGCTCTCTCCCATTATCCCATACATACCCTGTTGGTTAGGGGAGAGTATGGGAGCTCTGGTAAAATAACTAGAATAAGTAGGATGATACTCAGATTAAGGCACATGCTTGCTTGAGGATTCTAACTGTAGCCATAAGAAGACAACAACAATAGTCCGTTTGTGTCAAACAATAGAGGGAGGGGGAGAAGATGAAAGAAAATAGCTACCGGTACTTACCGTATAGGCAGCCTTAGGCGTCAACGTACGTTAAAGAACCCAGCACACATCGAGAAGAGTAGGGGTGACCCCGTGTGCGTGGACAAATTCTTACTGACATTACAAATTCACGCCTTCTATTGATGGTTAACAATAACAAATCTGTTTCTTCTTTTTTTCCTTTTTTTGTCACAATGCAGCTAACCCGTCATTCGCGACCTCCGATTCAAACAAAGACCTGGCGCTTGGCGCGCAGCTGACAGCCAACGGCGCATTGATCGGTGGTTTCCTGCTGGTGTTCGTCCTCATGATAGTGCTGGTCGCTGTTATCGTGTTCTTCCGCCGTAAGCTGAAGGAGGAGAGACAGAGACGGATGGAGAGCATCTCTTCTGTCTTGTAAGGGCTACTTTCCTTCTTACAACTAGTACTTAAGTTACCTGGTAAACACGCCCTCCGAAAAAAAATCACAACTTTTTTGGCGAAGCCTCAGGACCGGAGTCTGTGGTGTAGTATTGGACTCGACTTCTCACCTTAATCGAACTATTGGACTCGGTTTGAGAATACATGTATTTTGATTATTTTTTTAGCGAACACTGCCGCCTGTTAAGCATAGGCAACCATGCATTCTGCTTTCTATTATACCATCTGTAATATGATGTCATTTACTGTTGCAGCTACCAGCGAACAACAAGAAAAAAGGGCAACGAATACGTCACAATAGGTAAGACGATGGCTTTAGTGTAGCTCTATCTTTCCTGTTGCAATATTCAAATTCTTAATTCTACGTAAAATTATTTCCATGTTGCGATTTTTTTTAGACAGAACTGGTCATTATGACATTGCATTGCTCCTTATCTGTTAAAACCACTGACTGTTTTTCTTCGTAGATAATGCAACGATACAAGACAACAGTCACTTGCTCAACGGAACCCCTCCACCGATGAGCGCCTCCTCCCGGAAGTCTTTGACTGTATCCTTCCGCGACGCAAGCGCAGACAGGAATGTGAACGTGCTGGAGACCATCGCCGAGGTGGAGGATGGGGGAGGGGCGGCCTGTGGGACGATAGTGTCGTCTGATGCCTGTTTCGCGGGGAAAAGCTCGTTTCGAAATGGCGCCATTTCTTGTGTGTGAAAAGGACAAAAACCGTCAGGACAATCGGACTTCAATGTAGAAATTAGCCTGAATTCAATCAAGCTCCTGTAACGGCTCGCCGCCCTGTAACACATAGCCGCCCAAGGGAGGGGACAGAAACCCCCGGACAGCTGGAGTTTGCGTTATACAGACTATGTAGAAATATGTCGTCATTCTAACATATTATCCAGGCAGATATCACTGTTCTGTATAGAATGATCGGAGAGTGTTATAAAGGTTCATGTATCTGTGAATGCAAAGATAGCACTTAATGAAGAAAGCGAAAAGGTACATATTGTAGAGAACTATATCACAGTAAAGTTATGCATAGTTATGTATCAAGTAAAGGTCGTGTCTTCTAGCAAGATCTAGAAATAAAGGTACATGTCACGGTAGGGGATATATGGTAACTACAATGTTTTCGTCTTCCTCATGTATTTCATGCTATTATCACGCAGAGAACTTGTTTAACATTTTATTTTATCATCCATATTGACCGTTCCGTGTTAAAATAACAACGTTATTTAATGTACATACGTTTTTAGATAAAACAAACTTGTTGATAGAGTATTAAATGATAGTTATCTCTGGGAGCAGAAACGATGTAAAATCACAGCACTTGTACAGGGATCCAGAGAAATTGTAACTTATCGCCATGCTATTCTCGTATCGATTGATTTTATAGTCTAGTCCTACCGGCGACAGTCAGTGTGGATTTCCATTATGTAGATTGTTAACGTTGCTGCATTATTTTGACAAAGTGACAACTGTGCTCATTACATGATATATAAGCTTACATGTACATACTGACAAACATGAAACAGGACATTAAACATGAACATGTGTCCTATTTCTTTGACTGTTTGTATCACTGGAGCAAATTAGTTCGAGCTTGTCGACATGTACACTACAAGATGCTTCTATGCTTTCAATCTCGTTGTCTTCACCAATGGGCGGAAGTATTATCATTGGTACCTCGCAGTTTGATAAACAGCTTCAGATTTATCTGGTAACTTTCAAGTCGAACCATCCAACATGGCGGACAATAAAGACGCCATAGTCACGTGTGTGCAACCAACCAACATGGCGGACAATAATTACGTCATAGCCACGTGCGTGCAAAAAAAACACAATAGTAACAATATTGCCCCAGCAACCTAAATACAAAATGTAACAGTAAAATTATTTTGGACATCCCCCTGCAGAAATACATAAAAGAGTACAACTCGTAAGTACAACAGTACGACATAGAATAACACTATAAAGGCCATGCATGTGATATTTGCTTGACAACATTCGATATATTCACCACATGACAGCATCAAGTTGTAAACGTATACGTACATTTTATGCATATAATAGAAATCAGCAGGTTACACGCAAAATAAATCTGTATTATCCTATTATTGGTCATCTTCCTCACAAAACACAAAAATTCTACAACAATTTGGGGATGTTGGCTACTTTTATGATTAAAATCTAATGTATTCCAATACATGTTATACAAATACTCGAACACACAAAGTATTTCTCTGGTATCATCACCATCATATATGCATGTATGTATGTATGTCAGTAATATGATTGTGCACTTCAGATTTACTTAAATGTAACAAATAACTGAAGAAATGACGAATAACTTTCTGTTGGCGCGTTGACCATGTGGTGTCGGTAAACAAAGTTATACGACGTAAATCTCTTTGACGTCCTCTGCTCTTCGGTCACAGTACGGACACTTTTTGTCAATCTGGCTGAGTTTCTCCCAGCATGCCTTGCACATGAAGAAGTGCATACAGGGAACGATCGCCAGCTTCCTTTCCTCCTCATGGCAGACCGTGCAGATCAGACGGTCTCTCTCGACGTCCAGTCTGTTCTTGTATAACTGGTTTTCAGCGTGAAGTTTCAGGTTTTCCAAGTTTTCTCCACGTTTCTCTTTTTCTGTCAGAAACTTCTTCTCATCTTCGAGCTTGTTCAGAAAGTTGAGTATTTCAGACTCGCTCTTTTGGTCGACAAAGGACCAAAACGGCCCCGATTCTTCCCACATGTGCTCCTTGCTGTGCTGTTTGGATGATTCCACGAGTGCCTTTCCTTTCTGTTTCTGTTTCTTCGGCGATTTGTTGGATCTCGACGGATATCTCTGTCGCTTTGAGCGAAATCGTTTTGGACTTTCGAACTCGAAACTGTCGTCGACTTCTTCCTCTTCATCATCGAGAAGTTGGTCTTCGTTCTTTTCCCGATTTGGGCGCACCAACAACACCAACTGTAGTACACAGTATATCATCATCACCAAGGCAAGCACCACGTCTAGTATCAGTTTCATAACTCCTCGTAGAAAGCGTGGCATTTCTGGCAGTAGGGCGTCACTCGAGATGACAAGTATGTTCAACAAAGAATCCACCGTTTCCATAAGCATGTTCCATGCGATCAGCCAAGTGGTCGAAAATGCAATTCCGTATGGAACATTTAGTATAAAGATCATGAAATAATCTGAGGTATTGGAGCCGGGGGCGGAGCTAACGTTTATGTAAGCGACGAGAGAACAATAAAACACAGTGCCGGCCATGATGCCATTTAGCGTCAGCCATTCGCTGAAGATGTTGGAGAGGTAGATTTGGAAGGGATGTCGAGGTTCTGGTTTGAGTTGGTAACGCCGCCTGGCGGTTCTGTTGAATCTCCTGTCTCGTAGGCTCCCCCTTCTCGGCATGTCTAAAGTCCAAGTCCAAAGAGGCTGGCAGAAGATCCTGTCGAAAAACAACCTTAAGGGAGCTTAAGAAAAAAAGAAGAGAAAATGTTAGAATGCAGAAATGGGAAAGTGATTTTCTTTCACAGTGTGTCTCTGTGAATTAGATATGAGAATATCATACAGTTTGGTCAAATATCTTATAACTACGAACTATAACAGTGTATGTGCTGTGTTGATACCTGAATTTGCATCCTAGTTCAGTACGTTATATCCACTGTTTATTAGATACGGCGATATACTCTGTACTAGTGACCACCTCTGCGTAAGGACCACCTGACCATATATTGATATACAGTCAAACTTTTTGTGGTCCTTTAGATGATCAATTATGCAATTGACTATTGACAATCAAGAATCCTGTCTATAGTTACCACCTGTTTACTGTGACCATTTTTTTAAAAAGTCCCTGGAATGGTCATCATACACAGGTTTGACTGTACTATTGACTAAATATGCGTCTAATGTTGAATCTTCCCGCCCATCATTGATACGTAGAAACAGTTTTTGGGTGGGTCGCAAAGAAGCATCAATGGTGACATTATATATTCTGTAGAATGATATAAAGGTCAATGACCTGCAGCTCCAAGGTTTTTTAGTGTCGTAACGCCTTGTGTGTTCAGGAACCGTGTTTAAGAAGAGTCACACTTCGAGCAGGTTCTTAAAAGAACCCACCACAACGGCACTCGTATAAAAAAAGTAGGGGTCGATCCTTCCTAGTGTGAGTGAATGAAACCTTACAGTCCTGTCTTACGCAGTGTGTACTTGATGTATAAAACTCGGGTGTGCTACGCCTTAAGGCGGTTTACTGATGTAAACAAGAAATAAAATTGACTATGCCTTCGCTTGTGTCGCGTCGAAACACATATAAAATGTAGGTACTGGACAGCACTGTTTGTTCTACATCATACGTGTATCCTTTAGTTCTATATATAACACAAACACTGAACATCATGTTTGTACGGTCCTACAAAAATATCACAAAACACCACTTCAAACATTGTTCTATCCATTTGCCATGCTGACATGTCTTTTTCACATTTTCACCCGGAAATAATATTATACTTATCCTGTAATGGCTACCTGAAATTACGCCGAAAGTAGTAGAATGTTAATAAATTGTTGCACACACGCACAGGTATAATGTAACTAGAGATAGGTACCTCAACTCCCTTGACGACCGTAGTTAAGTGAAGAAAATACACCGTCTTCCAACTTTCCTCTTCCACGAAGTTCCTTACACGAAGACGAGGAACAAACTTTTCTTTTAAAGGACACGTTTCCTGGTATCCAACTCTAAGTAGAAGCACTTGAAAGCAAGACGGTTCTGTGTACTGCTGTTTTTTTCGATGTTTGTCATGTGAGCAGTTAGGTTTATCATGTGATGCGCCACACCTATATCTGTCTAGCCTCCACACAGTCTTCGTGGCGGGGCCTTTTTTAAGCTTATCAAATACTGTTTTCTGATTGTTTATATATTTATTTTCTGATCGCTACAGGGTTTTTTGACAGACGTCCAGGTCTGAAAGACTAGTACAATCAAAAACTGATATAAAATCAGAAAACAGCACGCGATAAATGAAAACAAGTCCATCCACGAAGTCTGCGACCGGGGCCGATAGGTATGGTGCAGAAGTGCATAAATTATGCATGGCGGTTTTAATGAGATAGCGACTGGAGTTGGGACGACACAATGAAACCGGGGTTGTAATCAGGTACGCTATAAATGTAATGATGTGTATTGTACGTGTTGTTGTGCACATGTTGCGGGACTGGACGATTCCATTGTGAAGGCCGAGAGGGTATTTATGAAATTTTTTTTGGGGGGGGGGGAGCACAACTTCAGCACGTAGTTGAAAGGGGCGGGGGTTTTGGAAATTTACAAAACAGGCTAGGAGTAGAACCTAGGGCAGGTTAAAAAGAAAGACATAGAAACTTACATTTTCAAGTATGCATCGTCGCAGAAAAACGCCCTAGACCATGCGCTATTCACTATGCTTTTAATACTCGTCTCATATTACACAATGTATATAACTGCTGTTGCATATATTGTTGTAAATTTACAGAGCCTCTTATACGTACGATACGATGTTCAGTCTAGCATTACAATGCCGTATGTGAAGAATTTCGCTGGATGTAGTCTTTAAAGTAATGATGCAATGTCAACTACATACAGGTATATTTATGCTCGTGCGTACGTTTTAGACTAGAGTTCAACAACCAACTGCCACAAAAAACTTCATCGTCATTGGTGTGTTTGAAGTCACATGACTGTGACGTAGTCTTATCGGCCGCCATGTTGGACTGGACATAATGTACATTTAAACTTTTGTCTTCACACAGAATTGGTAGCAGTCACTGGAGCTCATGACCCTATCAGTACACACTGAGCAAGACAGTGACTTCACATTTACATTTCTGTATATTGCTAATCGCAACAGCATTGAAGTCTGTTACACAGTCCTCGGTTGTATGTAAAAAAAAGTTCTTCGGTGGGTGACAGTATGAGACAAAGAGTTTCTTAAGAGTCCAGGTGTGCATGGAACTTTTTTTTTACTCAAAGGTCACTACGACCCGAAGGTCACTTCAAGGTCACGGGTTATTATTTGAAAAGGACGGGTAGAGTATCTCTTCTCCCTAGGTCAGAAAACGCGAGTCAAGGCTCAAGACAAGCTAGCTTGGCTCACCGAGACTGAGGACTAACTGACCATTAGGAGACGCAGAGGTTACGAAGGCTACATATATGTCGGGAACATTTTCATGACAGAAAGATTGTCATGGCGTCGGTAACGGTGGAGTTACAGATGGGGCAGGTTCGCCTGACACGGCGACTCACCCCTCCCCAACACTTCCCACACAGAACAAAATGTTTACAGGGAAGAAGTAAGATTCTCCTGTCTTCATCGTGACACACTGCACACCGTAATCTATCCCTTTCGTCTTCCAAACATTGCTCCATCTTTGCTTTCTCCTCTTTTGCGTTTTGTTTCACTGCAGGAAGCGGCTCTTTCCGTTCTTTTCGAGTTTTATTAGGCGAGTTCTTTCGCTTTGCGTCTTTGTGGCGTTGCTTTTTCTGATGGTGAAGCTCATCCAGTGCAACCATCAGGCTGTGTTCCAAATCGGATGCTAGCTCTCTCTGCTCTCGGACTGTGATTCGAAGTTTACGAATTTGGAGCTCTTTTTCCTCCTGCGTGGTTTCAAGTTCAAGTACCTCTGCCCACAGCTGCATGTTTTCTACCCGCAAATCGTCTTCATTGTTCAGCAACTCGTTTGCGCTCGTACTTAAGGAACGGTTGAGGTCTTGTAGTGACGTAATCTCGTTAAGGAGATGACTTGTTCTTGGTTCTCTAGCTTCCACGCATGCGCGAAGAAGGTGGTTCAGTTTCTTTAAGTCTTGCACTTCCAGTTTCATCCATACTGTATGAGGGGTCACTCTGCCACACTGGGTGCATTTATCTGGAGAAATGACCAGGGGGCGCTCTTGAGTATAAGCCGCGAGTTCTGCATTGACTTGGCGAAGTTTGACATTTTCGCTCTTCAATTTCCTCCCTTTGACGAACAAGAAAATGACAGCATATAGCAGAATGAATATGAGGAAGAGCAAGGATTCTGTGTCGAGTAGATCATCAACTTCCATAGTTGTTGTCAACTTTTGATTTCAGTTCGAGTTGTTTCTGCTCGCTCTTCTACTCCTGGAAATAAAAGGAACACGATAACATTAAAACACTCACCGCCATACTGTTTCAAATGTGTTCGTAAAACAGTCCTTGGTACATACAACCCTTCGAAAACAGCAAAAACGGACTATATATGGTTTAAATCACGGCCACATATACCAAGTCTTATGGACTGTTTTGTCTCATACTGGTATATTCTATACGATTTCATTCAAACAGTTCTGGGACATGATTCATTCTGTCGGCCATTTTGAGACATAGTAGAAATGTTTTTCTTGGATCGCGCCCCAATGCCACGTCACCCTTAGTACAGAAACTATATTTCTTCAACCACGTTAGCTTTCGTCACAATATTGGCACAAAAAACCTTTCGTTTTATCCATCCATCCAAATTTGCTCCCATTCTCCTCAAGAAAGGAAACACAATCGACAAAACATATTTTGTGACCCAATTCGAAGTGTATGATTGCGCAATCTCCAAGCAGATGTAGGGTTCAATTCAGTGTTTTAAGTTTGTTATTGAGGCGTTTATTATCTTATTTTATACGTCTTTCTAATGGCCCGCTCTGGGAAGACAAAGAGAAAACTGCGGACCACTAAAAGAGGTATAAAAGGATTTTTTTTAAAACACGTAAAAAGCTGACCAAATCCCACATCTGCTTGAAGATTAGAACATGCGTCGATAACTACACGTGCGATTTGGTAGATTATGTCTATCTATCTGTATCAAATTGAAAGGTGATACCGCCTAGGAATCATGCAAAACATCGCTATCACACATACCTTAGTTAACAAGCAACGTCTTACCAATGGTAGCATCTCGCTCCAGTATTTCGTGCAGTCCTGATACATGGTGCACTTGTGATAGCCCCTGGCCTCCCCCGTGCCCGCCATGTTTGAGCTGGCCTTGCCCTACTGTTTAATTTTAGCCAAACGTTGAGTTGGTGACCTGTCGTAATGCTATATCAGATACCACACTTCTATATAAGGCGCCAGCCTGGCTGCCATCCTACAATGCCTATGAAGTCGTAAGGGGGGGGGGGGGGGGGGGGTGCAGTGTTGGGGCCCTGGTCGACAGCCATCTCCGAAGAAATATTTGCCCCAACACTGCTTGGGGGTTTCCAGTATGCCTGAGGGGGGAGAGGTGATGTTCAAGCCAGAAATCTGAGCGGAGAGGGGTCGCAATCGCGCTGTACAGGCTAACCCTATTAACCCGACCATAACTCTAACCCCAAACATAACCATAACTTCACGCAAGCGCACTACCCCACGGAGCAAAAACCTGGCGGAGCAGAATTTGGCTCCGCAACTAAAGAGGATGGTAGCCAGGCTATAGGATATGTAGCTTCTCCAATTTCAAATGCTTAAAACAAGATCGAAATATTTTGATTCTGACTTCTTTTTTGAGAGCAGCGAGAGGCAAAGATCCCCAGTTATGTGATTTTATGAGTGTACATGTAGGTAGTCTTCTTCTTTTCGTCTATAATTGTTTAACGTCGAGAAATTAGGACGACATGTCAAATGATACTAACTTGTCTTGTCAGCAAGTTCCATAGATCTCCTCTACTCTAACTTACAAGACCAATGCCAATAAAAAATGAAACTTGCATGTGACAGAATCATAAGAGAAGATGGACTTTAAATCCTTGATGTCAACTATTCAAAAGCTTTAAGTCACTCCATTTATTCATGATTTTGCCACTCTAAAACTATAATCGGCTTAGCTGCGCATGCTTTATTGAGAAAATATTCCACTGCATCCTGTTATGTTCACATAAATCACTAATCAATATTCAATAACTATGTCGTACATATATAAGGACGCTGTTGCCATGCTCGGCTCACGGTATCGTCTAAGGAAAGGCCTGAGACACTGCCAAGCCAGGACCTCGCAGGGCAACTGATGAGACCACTGTTGTAGATAGCAAATAGCTTCTTTTAAGAGATACAGTATAAGAATAGGTTGACCCTAAACGATGTCGCTCTACTCCAAAGCGCGCAGGCCGATTGATGATGACAGCACGCCGCCAAAACTGAAGGGAAAGCAGTTCGTGCGGCTGATCGTTCTCATATTCTTGGCTTTGCTTCCAGTCTTCAGCATGGTGGTGCAAAATGCCCTATCCCTGGAAGAGGTAGGAGTTTGTGCGTCTTATTTTCTATTATGTCGTGTTCTTGACTTTAGATCTTAAGGTCTGATATTTATCAATCTTTCAAATCCGGTATGTTGTTATAAAGCACGCATCCAGTACATCCCCATGGCATTCTTCTTTCTTTAGTATCTTTGTCATACAAGTAACTGATCGCTATGTAATGAGGATTCATGCATTTTCACATGACTTATTACGTCCCGAATACTTTTTGAAGGGTCCATTATCAGCCTATCCTCGCGAATCGTTGGAAAGGGCGATTGTGACAAGATTATCTACAGGTTGCAATCGCACAATCATATTCTTTGACATGTGCCACTATTGGTAATACCCTGGAGCCAATAATCACATGTATTATCATGTTGTGTTACGGGCCTCTATCCCCCTCTACGGTGTATCTACTGTGGTTATTAGCTGTAGTGCAGGGTTGAACCCTAACAAAGTCAAACATGAGACATACAAGAATCCAGGAATATACAAGGAACTAACCTAAAGACTACCTTTGACGATTATCTTTGATGATAGGCAACCGCTCTTAAAAGTGAAGGACAGGAGACCGGCAACGAGATTGTCTTCTCCACGGAGATCGGTCATATCGTCCACGATCTGGCTCTGGAGAGGGGTACATCCTCTTTGTTCATCAGCAGCGGTGGAGACACGGACATATACCAAAGGTAAGTCATGGCAGGAACTTGTTATCTGATTAGCAGTCTCTCCCGGGCTACAACCTGAGTTTCCTCGGTACTTTAAGCTTCCATACCTGCCTGGCAAGCTAAGTCCACCCGGTAATTTCTGCCTGCTTGAATTCAATTAAGCGCCAAGCACCCTCCAGGCGGGTTGAGGCAAGAATTTCCTTGGGAGCTCCTTGGGAGGAGCTGGCCTGCAAGGGCCCTGACAACACACGCGGCGACGCATTTCAGCTTGAACGTTAATCAAATAAGTACCTATATTACTATAGACTTTAAGCTTCAAGGGGGGGCTAAGGCAAAATTTCATCGGAAGCATGTTGGCCCTGGTGCTGAAGAACTGTATGTAAAGTTCCGCAGCAGTACCGTAGGATGCTGCTAGAAAGCCCATTATCGAACTTGACCTTCGTCTCTACAACACCTACCGACCTACTAAATATCATGACAATCCATTAACAGCTTCTTGCGTTATACTGTTTATATACACCACAGCAACTCCACCATAGCAGCATTTTGTGCTAATGGGTGTTGAGGTCGATTGTCTACAAAGGTGCAAGTAGTGAACCCATACGTATGTAATGACAAAGTGCAACTCATTTTAAACAAGGAATATATGTTTTCAGCCAACGTTATTGTTTGGTATAAAATGTTGGTCTTAACGTGACTAGATAAGGAACTGTTTGATTTCAGTCATTCATGTTCACTTACGATTAGTAACGGTCCTTTTTGTGCCATGTCCACAGATTGCTTCGCGTTTACGAAGAGACAGACAATTCAATAGGAAGCTTGAGTCATTGGCTACCGTATGATAAACACTATCCCGACAATTTCAAGTCTCCAGAGGAACTTAAGACACATCTGGCGCATCATAGAAGCGACGTGTGGTTCAAACAGAACGAGACTTCAGTTGAAAAGGTTCGGGCCCAATCTGTTGCTTTGCCTTCTTGATAGATAGCTGCACTTGTTTTTATAAAGACGCTTTATGTATGTATTCACTTATGGAGAGAGAAAGATCAACGCACACACACACACACACACACACACACACACACACACACACACACACACACATACACACACATACGCAGAGGAAGAGAGGGATGGATATCCGGCTATACAGATACAGATACAGATACAGAAAGATACAGATACAGAGGCATAGATGGGTAGATACTAATTTCTAGGTGTTAAGATAGATAATATTAGATAGATAGATAGATAAATAGATAGATAGATGAATAACAGTATCGACAGACTCGTAAATTGTATTACCGTCCAAAGGTATCCGCAACATACAAAGGATAGTGAGAAATTGTGAAGGCTACTTTACAGTCTATTGATCTCATTGATGCTAATTTCCGCAGGAGATACAGTTTTACACAGACATCAACAAGATGTTCATCCACATCATGTCTGCCGTACTGAGTCGTGCCGACACGTCTCAGCTGTGGACCACCATCGTGGCCTACCAGATGCTGCTGGGGAGCATCGAGAGCACCAACATTGAAATGAACCTGGGCTGGACGTTCTTTAACAAAGGTAAACACTAAAATCTATGGCTACAAGTTTTTCATGTTTTTGCACAGAAAGAAATCTTAAGTATGTACAGTTATACATTTAAGCACTCAATTTATTTTAATATCTATTTGTTTTTTTCCGCTAAACGTAATTGAAGGTCTAGTAAAGAAAAACAGAACGAAATGTCATCCACTGTAGGGTTTGGCAAACAAAGGTCTGGTCCTTTTTTTCTGTCTTAGTCTCATTAGGATGACGTGTGTGGTGCTTGTTTAATCAAATTGCTGTGTTGGTGATGTTGATGTTGATTTATGCCGTTGATGATACTTGGAATGGTGAGTCAGCACACTTTGGACACAGGGATTGCATGGAAGTCTTTTCAGTCGTTAAATTATATTACTCAACTGCGATTTTAAGTCTGGAGATCGCACGCATTTCACCTTGAAATCCCAGTGCATTGGATTAAGGTCAAGGATGAAGAAAAAGGTCACGTTGTCAGCGTTTTTGTGCAGCATCTTATAGACTTAATCTGCTCTGGATTAACCCGCCCTGAGGATAATCAGACTAATCTCGCTTAATCCCCTACGTGCGTGTAGTCAGCTGTACAACAACATCCACGGCTTAAACACGTAAAAGTTTATGTTTGATAATGTTTGCTGACTACAGTGATTTAGAGTGTGGAACATAATACACCAAGCACGAATAATCACTTTTGTTTGTTTTTCTCCGCGGAAGCAGTAGTCCTCTGCTTAGTAGCTGTAATGTCAGTTGTATCAACAACGTGCGGAATGCTTTCTTTCTCTTGTCACAATCAGTGCGAAGTACTTAAGAGCATTTAGAGCCTGGATTTGAACTTCAATCAAATCAATATCGACACTTCTCCCCACAATCTACCCATGGATAACCTTACATGCAGAAATGAATTGTCAGTTTATTTTTAGTTTATTTGCATCTTGAAAGACTTCAAATGCTATGCATACATGTGAATTCCAGCACCTTCAAAAATCTATACCGTAGATACATTTATTTTGCCATGTAAAACGAACCTACAGTGCTTTAATAATTGCTCCTTTAACGATTACGAAAAAGTGAGCTATGCAAAGAGGCCGCCAAAATAATATGCGTAAAATAATCATTATCTTAATGATTGCGTATGGTTTCTCAGGACCAGAAGGTTTTTCTACGGATGAACTTATTTGGTACGACGAGGCATTGGCCATCGGCATCCACCAACTCGAAAACGCGATCGTGTACAATCACGCCGTGGAAGACGACTTGGAGAAAGAATTCCGTGGCACCCCACACGAGAAGGAACTCACCAGGCTCCGCAACCAAATCAAGAAAAACAAAGTCCCTAACTCCCCTACTGAGAACGGTGCGAAATGGTTAGAAGTCATGGATACATATACCCATGTTTTAGAGGAGATTGGCGAGAAACTGTCAGAGGAGGTCCTTAAAATCATCGATGGCATTCTCCAAGAAAACAACATCCGGCTGAGTTCGGGCTTCTCTATATTGATAGTGGTAGCCTGCATTGGCCCAGTGATAGTCCTGGGCGTATTTAAGATGGCCAGCGAGTCTCAAGCAGTTGCAGCCAACCTTGAGAAAGTGACGACGAAGTTGGCAGTCGAGCAGAAGAAATCAGACAAGCTGTTGTACAGCGTCTTCCCCTCCATCATTGTAGAGTCCATGAAGAAGGCCGAGAAGGTTCCGGCTGAGTACTTCGACCAAGTAAGAAAGTGATATGATAAATCTATTAACCATGAACTTGGTGTTATTCTATATTATAGTGTCTTTAAGAGTTTTTGAACGTTATGCAGCCTAGTTCGGCTAGCGGAAATTGGGTTTATGGCGGAGAGAGGGGCGGGGTGGATCGTCGGGGCCAGCTGGAGGGTGGGCCGGGGAAAGCTCGGGGGCGCGTGCGGTGGGTGGCGCGCCGATACACGGGGTCTAAATTCCAGGGTATGTAACACGTATATTTGTAAATACTTTGCGTTTGGGAACGCATCTATAAACCGCGACACCGCAGTGTAATGTGAACCAGTCAGAATTGCCTTGATAAAGGTGACAGATAGTCACCGAAACGTCGGTTGAATAAAAAGAGTCTTCTTATTCAGTGACTTCCCAACCTGATGACACTATTCACGGATTGCCTATACCAGTACTCCTGTTTTTCCCCAGGCCACCATCATGTTTTCAGACGTGGTGGGTTTCACAGAGGCCACTGCCTCCCTGTCCCCCCACAAGGTCATTGACCTGCTCAACCGGATGGACCATGCTTTTGAAGCCGTCTTCACTCGCTACGATGTGTACAAAATGGAGACAATGGGTAAGTGCAAACTTCCGATTTTTAACATTAAAGATATGTCATTTTGTAAACGTGTCAGTCGCTACATGTAAATATGCTTTATTGATGTATACTGTGAATTCTATGTGGGAACGATGACAATCAGTTGTAATGATAAAACTCATCAAACGGATCTAACTGTTTCTACTCGACGTATACTATATTTCTAAATGAATATAGCCCATTTTATTTCTTGTGGGGTTTTGCTAGTTCTGGAGAAAGTGTATATGATGTGCTACTCGAAAGGGGTGCCATCTTAAGGTATAAACCTTTAGCATAATCGTCTGTGCACTGCGTAAAACAATGTTGCTTTAAGAAACGATAGCTGATGCTTCTCATACATTGAAACTGCAGGGTTTTTTCTCTTACTTTCATGATCGGCAGCTGGGTCGTACATGGTAGCCTCTGGTTTACCGATAAAGAACGGAGACCAGCACGCCGAGCAGATCTCGTGCGCGGCGCTACATCTCCTGAAAGCCGGCCTGGCCTTCCACCCAATGCACATCCCCTATCCCATGGAGTTCCGCATCGGCATACATACAGGTATACTGGATCTGTATCTGTATCTGTATCTACATAGCCGGTATAACCGCCATTAGGCGTAACACACCAGCTTCGCAGGCACGCGGCGCGGCAGCAGCTGGTCATATTACACCGAACGGTCTGTTACACCTAGTCTTTGCATATCTGACTGCAACCGTTCTTTAAAGCTGCTTAGTGAGGAAGCTCCTACAGTACTTGATGACAACGAGTTCCATTCTACCATGGTTCTCGGGAAATACGATTTTTTGAACACATCAATCCTTGGCTGATAACTCTGGTACTTAAAAGCATGACTATTTCTAGTCCTCTTCTGAGCTGGCATTAGATACTTATCAGTCGGTACGTCCACAAGTTTATTAGTCATCTTGTACATCATGCATACTGGATGGTCTTCTTGTCTTCTTAAATTGGTGACTGACACTTTTTTTCGTTTCCAACTAAGAAGAACAAAGGGTGTATATAGCATTTCAAGTGGATCATTCCAATCGACCATTGATTTTTAAAACCCTTTTATAAGAAACACGATCTGTTCATACATCTACACATGTACAAAGAAGCGAGAAGAAGTTGACTCTGCTAGCTTTATTTATCACGTTAGTCCACTATGTATGTTTAAGATATGTATTGTCACATACATATTAGTTAGGCTAATGTTAGACGACCTGTACCTAGTCCCTCTGGACACGAATGTTCAAAAGCAATTTCATTCCATTATTGATTTTTAATCATTTTATGTTTTTCCCAGGACCGTGCGTAGCTGGGGTTGTGGGTTCAAAGCGGCCTCGATACTACATCTTCGGTAATACCGTCAACATCGCGCAAAGCCTGGAGAAAACCGCACAACGTAAAGTGTTCACGATACTTTTATACTAGTGTAACAGTCTCTAATACTTTTCAGAAGAGATTTCACCTTAGAATTCAAAGACATGTATACCATCTGTAATATGATATGGTATGGAAACAGCTTCCTAATGGAATGGTCAATAACCAACAACATAACATACTTGGTAACATGATAGCGCTAGCGCTATGCTTAATTGTTTCTAGTTTCAAGCAGCATTCCTCAATGGGCGCTAAACCATGAAGTTTATCCATACTTAGGGTGATATTCAGCAGATTCATCATCATCATCATCATCGGTAGTAGATACATATCGTCTGAGAGACAGAAATGAAAAGCGTCTTAAAAACATATGTAAGTCGGCTACATTATGTTTATGGCGTTGTTTTAGTATTTTGTGTGTCGAATCTGATGTCCAGAATGTTTGCATCCCTGTTCAGCAAGCAAGATTCACATTTCCTCCTCTACAAGCGAGCTTCTCGTGTCGCTAGGGGGCGTGTTTAACTTGGAGCCAAGGGGCGAAGTCACCATCAAGGTTGGTCTCGTATAACCGGAAAATTTTCTTCAGGTGTAACACACCAGCTTTTCACACTAAGTGCCGAGACAATACTTCTTTTCAGTAAGTGTGGCGGGTTCCTAAAGTGTGGCTCCCCTAAAACATCGGACCTCCGTCTTTATGTCCCATCCGGCGAGAGGAAGTTCCTAGCCGGAGCTAGGCACTCATTTTCATTTGGGGAGAAAGGTTTTAAGTGCACAACATTGCGGCCTGCTAGGAATTCGAATCCAGAACCTTTAGGTTCTAGCTCAACAACCCTCACCACATGGCCATCTTGTTACCACAGGTATACGTAATGTGCCTGTCAATGCAGATTTGCAGATTTGTGGCATCGTGTCGCGCAATCGGTAGGGTGTGTCGCCCACAACTGCCGAGCTTCGAAACCACCGATATGCCCCGCGGCCCGATGTTGTGCCCTTGGGAAAGGCACTTAACACGACTTTCCTCACTTCACTCAGGTGTGAATGAGTACTTAGCTTCGGTTAGGGACGTGCCTCGGATAGGATGTTAAATGGAGGTCCCGTGTTTGAGAAGAGCCACACCTCGAGCACGTTAAAGACCCCACTGCACTTATCGAAAAGAGTAGGGGTCCTTCCCGGTGTAAGTGGTTCAATACATACAATCCTATGACCGTACATGGGTTCGCCCCTAGTAATAGCCTCAAGCTAGTTGGCCCACCCTGGCATGTACATGCAGAACCAATAAATAGATAAATGCAGATCTGCAACAAACCATTTTATGAAGTGCGCTTTTTAGCTGCAAAGATATTTTTATTCTTTCCAGGACGGAGTGAAGATGACGACATACTGGCTGTCGCAGAAGGAATGAGCCACTGTCAACTCATGAGATGGACTCAGTTTACATGTTCAGCAGTCTGATTGTTGTAATTAGAAGCATTAGATACCTTTATTGAAAAAATAGGCCGAAAATAGTTGGTCATGATCAAGACCTTTCTATGTTCTCCGCTTCGCTCCTTTGATCGCCGTCGCTGATTTCCGCCTAATGGTCGTTGCCATTTGAAATGGTCGATGCCACATCGCAGACGGTACTATATATATATACAAATACATATATATAATTAGCACACTCCCTCGACACTGTGATGTTTTCGTGGCGAAGAGGATTATGGTTTCAGCATTTGGCTTGTTGACCCGAGTTCGAACTCAACCTGGTGCACTTTATTTTTTTCACAATTTTTTTTACCATTTTGACGATACATTTCTAATTGAAATGTTGTTTTCTATTTGTTTTTTTAGCGTTTTTAAGCCCCCAAGTTATGATGCGCTCGGATATGACATTAAGCGTTTCAAATGGCAACGACAGTTTACAAGACGGAAAAGCACATCACCGGCTTCCCTTGGAATAGGGACGGGGACCAAACACTTTGGCAGGGAAGTGATCAGAAGACCGAATCAGAGCTAGAATAGAATGTACAAAGGCTAAAATGTTCCCCCCTGTTGAAAGCACTCAGCACATGAAAGCATGCGATGCCGTGTGAATAGATTTATCCCATAACTAGGCACATACCTCGGCCTACCTTTCTTACCAAATCGATAAACTCTATACTTAATACCTCGTTCACACGACCTTCAGATTAAAGGTTATCTATCGATGTAGCAATCAAAGACTATCCGCTTTATAATCCTCCGCTTAACCACGTTTAATCTACCATTAATTCTGTTAAAAGTAATAAAGCAAAAAATACTTGCTCAAGCTCACGTTGCTATAAATACAGAAAATGTAGACAGCTTCTTTGTTATTCAAACCGTTTAGAATCAATAAACTGGGCAAATTTAGACGTCCGAATTGTTATTGACAACGCTAACACAATGTCGACCTAATCAAATACTTAACTGGGATATCGTATTTGTATAGCGTCCGTATCTTATCAAATCACTACTAGATACAAACACCGCAGCGCACGATGTTGTTTTTAACGGGATTGTTGTATACATTTTGTGTGTGTTTGGGGAGGGGCGATTGTCGGATTTGCCCTTTTAAACCTCGGGTTGAATCGGCTAACCCCACGACACTTGTCGCGCATTAAGTACGACTACACCCCGACACGGTCGGCTAGTATCGCCTCCCCGAACAAAACCTCCACACAAAACGAGTTGTTCTCATATGCAGGTGTTTCAAACACGATATTTGCACAGTTTTGTTTGCGATGTTTGGGGAAGTCCTCTCATAAAAGTGCTTGGGAATGAGCTGTGTCAATGCACCCTGGATTGTTTGTGTTGCCGTGCCATTTGGCTCTCTCCCTCCCCAAATTGGAGTCTTATAACCAGACAAATCATAACATAAATATAAATTAAAGCATCAATTGATAAAGTACAAAATCATCGCTTTCACAGTGCCTTTGATAAATTTTGATTCATATCATACCATAACAGTTTCCAGACACGAAGCCTTCTGCTGCAGTACCATGGAGAGTCGCCAGGGGTCCATAATTAGAGTTGTCCTTTACTCTGCCAACACCTACCTACAGACCAAATGTCTATCCGCGACTTCTTGAGTTATGCTGTCCACACAATCAAACGGCACTAAAGACATATAACCTTCTTGGCGAAGGTAACAACATAGCATTCCAGTGTTTAAAATTGAATAAGCGACCCCTATCATGTCGAGATAAATTTTCAACCGTATACGCCACGGTTCCCTGCTTCAATTGAAGGCATGCACGATCATGGGAAGAAAGAACCCACCATTAGGTGCAAGACTGAATAACTCACAATGTTTCAATGCTACGGCTTTCTGGTCCAATGGCATTGAATAGCTTTTGGAAAAAGCAAGTAGAAATCTACCCCTTTGAAATGCATTGGCCAAAATGCTAGCGACTATTCTACTTTTAATGGGTCACTGGTATAAGTGTCTTATTCATGACGTAATTGATACTTATTGTGCAATCATTTGACCTCTTCTTGGGCTTACAAAATGGCTTTCTCGTAACTGATACCTTTTCATCTTCTCTACGTAAACATAGTAGATAATTGGTGGCCGACATTCGAGCCTCCTCAAATGTGCAATGGACCAAGACCTTTTATACGTGACCTGTTGCATTCAAACATCTTTATTTGTGAGTGAGACAGCAAATTATGTAGGTTTTGTTGCCAAAATATGCTTTTACAAGATTGTAATTGTAAGAATGTGATACAATGAGAGAAAGTGGCAGATTATCAAAGTACAATTTTTCATCTCAAACGAATATCATTTGTATAGCAGAAACTACTTCTTTTAGATACGGTAAAATCGAGATTCGTGCTCTTTCGTCTAGTCGAAATTTTTACCAAAATTTGAAAAAAAACACGATTTCATCATAAAGATGTTTTTCTCATATTTTTAAATGCATATTACCCGTTAAACGACATGCAAAATACAAATCCTTCAAAAGATACCGTAACATTGTAACAGTCCACCTTGATAATCCCCGGAGGGGGTGCCCCCTCTGTCCGGACTAGCCGTTCCTTAGCCTCTCGCCCCTCTGACAGGCATAGGCTGTTGCCATGCAGGCGTCAATGGTGTTTTCGCAACCTTCCCAATGGCCGTTCCCTAGCTACGACCGGCCTTACCTAACGGCGGAATGAAAAATTGCGGACTAATTTCATGACCTACAACAGAACTCAACCCCCCAAGGAGCCAGCAACAGTCGAATCAGACGATACTACCCTGAGGAAAATCAGACGACTTTTCTTTACCTCAGAGAAACGACAGGCGATAACGCCCAGGCAAGGTACGTTGGTATTTTATCAGTTTAAGATAACCTCACCACTGATTGGTAGTGTGCATAGCGTGAACGTTGGAATGGTACTAAAATTGGGGTAGAATTCTTGGCGTTGTTAGTGAGGTGTTTTATGAATGGCGCACGCCTTGAAACAAAAAGTCGTAACTTTATCCGGTATCAACACGTGAAATTGAATCTACCAGGAGAGGTCGTTGTAGTAAACATTCACGTCGACGTACCGACGGTGGAAAATGCAGTACTGGCATGTTTGTAATAAAATGGAGATTAAGGTTTTATGGGGGATTTTTGTAACGTATAAACATCCCATAAGTCTATTCTCCGTTGGTGTGACCGTAGCAATTAGATTGACCACACATGTCTTCGTATATGGGTACCGTAAACTTCTTAATACTGTGCTAGTAAACATCTACTACATGTATGCTCATATGGGTTAGAATTTGGCGTTTTTGAACGGGTTGTATACAGAATTCTGCGTGCATACGTTAGTGGGATCTTTGTTTGAATAATTTAAACATTGACCTATGAGTGTGCTAATCGGCAGAATCCTAACATACTACAATCAAACATGTACCACTAGTGACCACTTCTGCATTAAAGACCACCTTTCCGTTTGGGACACTTTCTGGTGGTTCCTTAGATTTTTCCCTGATCGATCCTAGCACAGTGAATCCTGTCTCTAGTGAGTGGTCACTGTAGACTGGGTGACTCTACGCTTACAAACATGCTAAACTTAGCTGTCGTTTTGTAGCTACGTAGTACCTAAAGAGTGAAGATTTTCTGTTAACATGTTATCCTTATAGGCCACATTTTACAGCCAATCTATCCTGTACGCTGGATGCCTTTGACAAAGGCTTTGATATCCATATACTGAGTAGAAATCTAACCGTAAAAGGATGCTCTCTACTCGGCATGAACATAGTCACGCTCTTACAAGTTTATGATCAAGTTTGAAACATTGATAAGAATACACATTTTTTATTCGTAACAGAGCTGTCTACCTTGACCTTAACGTCCGGTAATTTGAAACGTTTTGACTTTCTTCTTTGACGTCCTAACATTCAAAGAGTACGAAGATCGAAGACGTCAGGCCCACACCTTCTGAACAATTAAAACATTGACACTTCCTGTAAAGACATTCCCCACGCCTCTAGAATTTTCAAGAGCATTGACAGCTACTCTAAAGACATTCCTCGCGACCACAGAACCCTTACTACATTCACAATCACCACAGAGACACCCTGAAAGGTATTGTCGAATCGGCAAGCAAATTTTGTACCCAATTAGCCTTTGGCTCATAGTTTGCGATATACACAAACCACTCCTCTTAATTAACAACTATTGGGTACGTAAAGAAGACGATACTATAGACACTATAGGCGTACGTGACTTGCGAACACCCTTATTGCACGACATATGGGGCTCTAAAGACATTCTCTTGACAATTCCTGTCTTGAAAATCAGATCACAAACTGGAGTTGTTTGGAGAGTAAACGGTGTCCTTCGCGAGGTTATAATCAGAGCTACACGCGCGAAATGCATTTGTCATGTCGAACTGTCAATGTCAGACACCCTGTTGACAGTGTACGTTGGATCACAATCTTATTTGATGTCCCTTTTTCTTACGCCTCACGATTCAAGAGGCCATCGGTTTGGAGCGAAAAACTAGCTAAGATACTAGAAAAAAATACCATCTCTTTGTGGTCACGCTCTGTATATAAATAGTCTAAGAGAGGCACTGAAAATGGCTTTTTGCATATAATATAGTAGGTAGACTTCTACGCCGCAAAGTTGCAAAAATAGATATACTTTGTCATTGTGTGACGTATTGAAAACTCAACTATTTAAATTGTTTAACCAAGGTGGAGACGTTGGAATTGTCACGTAATATTGGCTAGCAACTCCCAACCACTTAATGCAGAAATGAGCTCCTCAGCGATAAATTAGTTTTATTACGCAAGTGTCCTAGCCATTCAACTTCAAGTGTTCTTTGTTCTAAAATGGTCTAATAAAAGTGCTCCGCATTCAGAGTTCGTGTTGTGTATACAAAAGGAATTGACGGGCGTTTCCGCTAATTGAAATATGTTTGCACATGATTTAGACTGCGAAGGTTTCCAAGGTTATATATCTTTGGGTGGTTAGTTCAGGTGCATATGTATACTACAAAAAATACCTAAAGAACGCAGATTTCCTTATCTTAGATTTTTAGTATGCTTTAATGTGTAAAATCAACTCTGCTTTCAATGATAAAAACTGTTTTGTCAAAGAATTTCATCTTAAACGGCTGATAATGGAAGTAGAATATAACTAAGAACTTAGCAGCCTATAGCTATATTGCTGACGCATCCGCCCACAATGCATGAAACCACATTTTCGCAACGCTATATTGGTCAATAGTCTGGCTATAATCTAAATGTCGAACTCTTCTACAATATCGTTTGGATTCCATAATCTTTGCGTATCCTTAGAGCCGATTCTTAATGTCCAAGCAGAGCAGATGTTGGGCGGTAAAATCGTTGCATCTTACTACCTGCCCGTTTTTGTTACAAACTGCCTACTCCTCTTTCTTTTCTTGCGAAGTCGACCGTAAAAACTACTTTAATTTTCTACGTTTAGACAACTTCTTGGTCGGCTGATTTTTCTCTTAACCATATGCGTATCCTTTTACGTGAATTCTGCTTGTGGTCCGACACTTCAAGAGGCTGGGTATACCTTACTCCAAGCGCCCGCCGTACACTGTAAGCACGTCCCAAATTGTTTAGGGTTACACGCAAGCACTGAAAAGGAAACAAGACTCTTATTCGAGTGCCCATTCGGAAACCCGCCTCTGTTATTATTAAACAGAACGACATGAATGAACCAGTGTTGTGCTTCCAAACCACATAGAGAGATCTGTTATACAAAACGAAAAACGTACGTATACTGTAAAAGATATTCAACATAATTTTATCATTAGAATGTACGACCAGGGTTATAAAAGTGAAATTGCAACAGTATCGAAGGTGAAGGTAAAATCGAGACGGTTGTCTGGGTCAATGACTTGCACGTGAACTTGAAAGGATAATGTATCAAGCAGTGTGTTTGCAAAACAAAGCAACAGAATTTGGTTACTATTTTAGTTACTATTTAAGAGTGGACAAAAATAACATTAGAAAGTCTCCCAGGTTGGTGTGTTAGTTTGATGCCAGTTGTAATCAAACGAAGGATTTTGGCATGATCTTCTTCGTTCGTTCTCTGCACGGAGGGGTATGTTCGTAAAAAAGTATCGCAAAGTTTAGGAAATGTGCCATTTTCTGTGTGCACGTTTAACAGTATATAGCGCCCTAAATATGTAGATAGTTCTTTACCTTCCATTGCATCTTCATTGTTTTGTTGCTAATAGTGTAGATGACACCGATTGTTTTGATTTGTGTAATGACAAATTAACCTATCTCAACTAAATTTTATGTTTCAGGAGACAAGAATTGTTGCAAAGATGCACTGGCCTAACTGAGAAACAAGGAAGAGACTGACTTCTTTTCTGTGATCAAATGTTTCCAGACAAAGTCCTCAGGGTTATCGAGTAAAGATGTTCAGACGAACGTGACGAAAAGTGACAATGGAGGATGAACGGACATACAGTGACACGAAATGTGTTAGTAAATCGCTAATCGGGCGACACGAAGGTCAAGATGGCGGACAGTGAAAATTGAAGAGTTGAACATTTCACTCCACCGAACGACAACAATGTTAAACCAGCGCGCCAATGCGCAACAGTCGCGAAAAGCGGACGAAGAGGCGTGGAAAAAGTTCAAAAAGGAAAGAGACTTGGCCTTGAAGCGTGAGGAAGCGGCCAAGAACTTGAGTCACCTCATCGCCTATCAGAAGGACAAGAGAGTGCGTGAACTCAAGGAAAGACAGAAACAGAAGGACGCTGAGAATTTGAATCTTGGCAAATCGGTGAAAAGACTTAAAGGTGATTTAAAAGACACTGTTAAAGGAAGGAGTAAACTAGAACAGAAGCTAAGACAAGAACTTAAAGCCTTAAGAGAGCAAAATAAGAAGCTACAAAAGGAGTTGGTCGTTTTGAAAGAAGCAGAACCCACGAAACAAAAGAATAGCAGAAAACAAAAGGGAGAAAGGATAGAAGAAAATGCAAAATTTTACAGTTGTGCGACAGAAGATGACGAACTAGACTTTGAAACAGACGACGAATCCAGGGTTCCGAACGGGAAAGTAGACAGTAAACTCCGAAAGGTGGACCAAAGAAAGAGGGTTGACAGAAGAGCAGCAAAGGATGCGAGTAAAAACGCGTCAACGAAGCAACCTAGAGAAAACAAGAAAGAAAGAAAACAGTCAAAGGATGATGTTAAAAGACCAACGTCGTCAAAGACAAAGGCAAGAAAACACAGTGGAAAAGCGCAAAGAGACGCACCTCGTCCGGGAGAAACCGTAAAGAAACAAAACAGACCAAGAAGTCGGGAAGAAAACGAGAAAAGGCAAGCGAAAAAACAAAACAGACCGATAAGTCGGGAAGAAAACGAGAAAAGACGAGTGGCAAAGAAAAACAGATCTAAACGCGCAGCAAGACATCAAGACGACGGGTTCGATTCTTATTCCGATGACGATTTCGAGGACACGGAGAACGAAGGTGAGTCTAATCGTCAAAACATCGGTGAGAAAAAGTCCAGACTAAGCACAAATAATACTCGTAAGGGTCAGACAGAGGCCACGGTGGGAACAAAGGAAGCGGAAAATAAAGCAGCTTTCAGAGAAAAGACTGATGGGACAGGTGGCGACAGGGCCATCAAAGGGGGTGACCGAAAGGTCAGGGGTCAAGATGAGGACCTGTCAGACCGTCAAGCGCGCAGGACTAAAAGAGAGACAAATGGACGGTTAATTGTGGATAATGGGGAAACGAGCGACAGTGGGGCAAACAATGATGGAGACCGCCAAGTGGGGAGAAGAAAGGACGCGGGAAAAACTAGACCGCGAGGGGGGAAGGGGGGCGACGCTCTGCTGACGTCAGATTCGGAGGACAGTGAACAGATCGACCGAATGAAAGGGCGTGATAGAAAGCAAAACGACAAAGGGAAAAGTGACAAATACACTGAAGATGAAGCCACCAGAGGCTACGAAAGACAAAAGGAATACGAAAGAGGGCGTGGCAACAAAAATGACCGTAATGGTGGTAAACATGAGAGTCATTCTGAAAAACACAGAAGAGGCCAACTTGCACAGGACAGCAGTTCAGCCACGGAGTCAGACACGGACCCACAACACCACAGAGAAAAGCGCGGGAAAACTAAAACTCAGAACCGTACGGACCATGACGGGCATGGTCTTCCTCAAATCACATTAACAGACGACAAGAACACGGTTAGCCTGATTTCCAAACAGAGTTCGACGAAGGCGCCAACGCTCGACTTCCGACAACCACTTCAAGAAAGTGGGGACGAGAGAGAGGGCAGAAAGAAACTCGGGAACAATCGTAAACCACGTGATGATCACGTGACGAACTCACATGAAGTCAGAGGTAGCGACGCGCACCGTTCTTCTTATGGTAAATCGTATGAACCTGAAAATAGCGCATACGGACCAGCATTTTCTCAAAGTCATCGACGACAAGCCGATCAGTTTGCTAAAGATGGCGGAGGTCCACACTCAGACTTGAGAACAGATCTTTCCTACAAAAAGAGGTTAGTCAACAAATCTGAGTGGGAAAAGTTCCTGTCAGAAAACGCTGATCACGTCAGCGGCGTCAAGGGCATGTCTGACGGTAAAAATCGTTCAGGTGTCCCCATGGCAACGCACGGCAACTCGTTCCCAATGTCTTACCCGCCTAACATCACAAACAACTCCCCCGGACATTTTGGACACTCTCTTGGGCACAAGAAAGGCCACTATAACGGGATCAGTGTACCCGGCGACAAACCCGTATTTCCTACGGGAAGGAGAAAGAAGTCCTCCCGCAAAACTGACGACGATTTTTCAGACGACAGTGAGGAAAGCTCTGACGTCATGGGCTCGTTCCTGGGCTCGCCTGTGGACGTGAATGCTAAGATCAGACAGTACAGAGAGCGCGCGGAGAAGATTGACGTACAACTGAGACGTAACCAGCGAGTGGGCATGTTTGCCGTGCAGCCTGCTGGGAAGACTGTTAAAGAACGAAGAGTTTACCCGACGACGAGGATTTTGTTTAGAACTTACCGTAACCCGGGGCAACCGAGAGCAACCTTATAAGGACATGTAGAAATGACGTATTGCAATCCTGCAATTCCTGGTAAATTTTGCAATGAAAGCAATGTATCAACAACGTTAGTGTTCACCAATGAAATTGTCAAGCAATATAGAATTGACTAAATTATATATAGCGAACTATTTTTGATATACATGTACCAGTTTAAGAATTGGGAACCACTAGTTTTGCTTCTATTACTTTTATATAGATATTTCTCCAACGTGTGGTTTTTATTATTTATATTCTATATATATCCACACTTGTACACCATTTCATTTAGATATATATATAAACAACCAAACGAAATAGATACAATCGATGTTATTTAATAAGCAGACAAGGCTTTACTTTCTAAGTTATATTTGTGCATGTGTTGTCATACATATGACGTTTCGTTTGAACATTTCTTTACATCCTGATGCAATGAAGAATACTTGATTTGAGTTTGTGTCTCTTTCAAATGTAAACTAAAAACTTTCATGAGCTTCAATATGCAGGAAATAAAGTGGTTGAAAGAGTACAGATTTTCAATGTGCATTATTTTGGTTAGCAATGATAAAATTGGATATACGTCTATCAATGAAAAGCTCTAGCTAAAGTATTTCAAATGGCCATGTAACGTTCACGTTATATTGGAAACATTGACTTGAACATTGATATCCGCTATGAAGGACAAATCGTACTGGAAAAACTTTATTGATTGTACCTCACCGGAATAATCCGGAAGAATGATGATGATGATGACTTGAAAAAGTGTCCCGCCAAAAGTAAATTTAAAAGGACGCTGTAGGAAGCATTCAACATAGCGCTGATATAGTCATATTAAACAATGGAGTGACAAGAACAAACAATTAAGTAGAATGCACTTTAAAAGTCATATCAACACTGCGTCATACTCATACACACTCTGAAACACCTGTTGCACCCACAAGGCAGTGCGTGCTGTAACACCGGAAACAGCTCTTACACCGGAAACAGCTGGTATATCGGTGAAAGGTCACCGACCGACAGGTCCTGATTTTGGCAGAGAATTAGAAACGCTAGATAAATAGCCACGTTTAAAGCTATTTACTTCAATAATAACACTTTGCATGGCAATTGTGAGACCATTGGTTGGTAGGGCAGCCAACTGGACAGGAATTTTACGTCGTTATTCAACGGTAGAAGCGTTTACAGCCAACCTGATGGCGAGTGGGGAGGGCGGAGCCATGCCGGTAGTCGGCCACGACAAAATGAAGAAGGAATTCTACATCAAAATGGACAGAAGTGAGTGTTTAGACCTATCTATAACACGCAGTAATTCGTTTGAAGGCAACAAACAATTAGTTGCCATGACAACACATGTACACTTATTATAACGGTACGATAGCGGCATTGCAAATTATTGCATCATCCGCCTTCAAAATTATATAATAATAATAATAATAATAATATCAGGTGTATTTGCAGCCAGTGCCACAGGCAGGTACCCAATGTGTAGGGTAATGAGGCTGTTTAACGTGTTCGAGGCACCTCCTCGAGCACGGGACCCCCGTTTTACGTCCCTCCCGGAAGACGATTTCGTGGAAAGATTATAAAATGATTTAGAAACGTCAAACGTAAAATGTGTAACTTTAGATATTCCCAACAGCGCCCCTCTTCCTCTGTTTAGGTGAAGCTCTGAAATTTTATTTATTCAGGTCCTAGCTAGCACATTACGTACAGATGTAAAGAGATAATTCCATATCTCTAAGTACACAATCTAGCCCACTGAACGTTAATAATATATGTGTATGATTTCTCTCCCTTTCCAGCTAGTGCAGAGAAGGCCATTTTGCAGTATGACATGTACAGGAAAGGTTACGTGGACTTCTATCACACGTTTGTACCAGAGGTCTACAGAGGGAAAGGTCTGGCCAAACACTTGGCTAAGGTATTAAAGATCTATACTTTTTCAGACAAATTAAAGCTAAGTGTTCATCAGAGTGCATTATACTGTATATTTTTGTATTCATTTGTAGTAAAGGAGGGGAAAGGAGGTATTTCACTGTTTTAAATTTGAGGATGAAACAATTCTGCCAACCCCACTCGCAAGCAATCCAGAACACATCTCACAGTTTGCGGAAGAGTTCTAAACATTGGGCGTGATTTCTACAATGCCCCTCGGCAGAAAGGCGGTCAGGAATGTTAGCCATGGCTTCCTGACATTCGGTATGGTAGCCTTACACAGTATTTAGACAAAAAAGTACCGAGTTCGGCAAGAATTTCTAGTGTGTACGGCAAGAAATACAGAGCATGGCAATTTCTAGCAGGTACAGCTCGAATTACCAGGTTCTGCAAGAAAGAAGTGTCATGGGGGTGCAAGTGTAAAGTTCTTTTGGACTGTCAACTGGAAGATTTGAAAGACATCTGTCATTTGTACACTTGACTAGCTTCCTATCCTCAGTATGCTATTCAACCTAATGGTGGGAATGTACAGCATTAGTTTGACTGTTGTTTTTCTTGGAACCACCTTGTATTGATACAGCTATTCACCATACATTTCAAAAGGGACAAAGTGTGTATTCACCTTGCAGGTGTGACAATTCTCAGGTAGTTTGCAAATCACAAAGGAAAGAAAAACCTTTGTTATAACCTATCAGGTCACTTGATTCATAGAGATTGAATACAGCAATGTACCTTGTTAGTTTTTCAATCCATACTTGGACATTTATGGCCATGTGCATAATTGATAGGATTGTTCATTATTATCACGTGAAGAATGAGGACATTCCTTTTGGGGACAGTCAAACCTGTCTAATGTGACTAGTGAAGGGACTTGGAAAATAGTTACAGTAGACAGCTGGTCACTATAGACACGATTCTTAATGCTTGGGTCAATGTAAATTTTTGGCATATTCTCTTTGAATTGGAACCCCTAGAAACGCTATTCCTGTATTTTCAGTAGCAAAGTTCAAATGCCATCAACTAAAGTTTGCCACAGTTGGCAAAGTTTGATGTCTCAATTTTTTGTTGAAATTATTTTTTTTTTACCTCAGTACTCTTTAGAATATTTCACTTCTAATGCATCTTAAGTAAAAGAAATATCTGCATTTAAATGATTATTGAAATATCTTCTACAGGCTGCCTTGGACTATGCTGTAGAAGAAGACTTGAAGATGAAGCTAACCTGTACCTATCTACAGAAGTACACTCAGGACAACCCACTTCCACAGTACGAAGAGAGGATCGTACCTTCTTAAAGCCAACATCACACTGTCTACGACCTTCAGCCCAATTTGTTGATCACCAGAAGGTTGCAGAGTCTCAATATCACCAGTCAGATTTTCATGTAGAAATCTACAATATGATACTGAGCTTATGTAGACATCTGTTGAGCTTTAAATATCATGCAGTGATTGAGAGGACACCTGCCCAAAATGTAATCTAGAGCTGGCACTCATTAGGCGTTCTTCTCTTCTTCTATGTGACAACATAAGGTTACACCAAATTAAGTTGTTGATTGATTTAACAGACAGTGATGCTAAACTGAGAGATCAACATGAAAACAGAGCATGAGAGGCAGACCTTTGCATTGGCATTTTACACAATTTGAGGGAGTGTTGTCAGATTGAAGTCTTCCTCCAAGCCCTGTTTTAATCTTGGCATCCTAAATATCTACTCTAACATGCCTGACAACCAAGGAAATAAATTTGTGTGGCCTAACCTTTCCCTGCTGCTTAACCCTCTAAACAAAACAGATCTGGTGCTACCTTAGCAGGGAGAAGGTTAAATGTTAACTTTAGTCACTAGCAGAGTTTTAGAAATAAATTTTACAAGGAAAAATGTGACCAAAGCTTTGATTTTCTAACATTTCTAACAAGTGTTTTAAAGTTATTATTGTATCAGCAATAACTCTAACAGTTGTTTATACCTCAATGTTTCTGTGTGTTTGTAAAATGCTAGATTTATTTCTATTTGTATACAATGATTTTTTCCATACATGCAACTACTTCTGTCTTTGAATAGGAAGTAAACTTTGTCATGAGGAAAAGAAGTATATGTGCTCTTTGTAAATCTAACAGAATGCATACAGCATGATCAATGAAATAAAATAAATCTCATATTTTGGTCTTATTTGGGATTTTCTACTCTTCCTGTTATATCATATCATATGGCCAGATGTGAGAAAGATTTTGAGGAGATAGAACATGGGCATTGACAATTCATGAACTCGATGTACCCAGTCAGTAAAAACTTAGCATCTTTGGGGAAATGCATACCAACTCAACCTTGAAATCTTATGCTGCATTGTGTACATTTAGAATTACAGACACACACAGACAAACATACACACAGACAGACAAGCCAAAAGCTTAACACAGTGGATCCAGTATTAGCCTTTATTTCTTCACTGCTAGTTGACAAACATTTTGGGTCCCATCCTTTACACAGACACATACAACTAGCAGCTAACAGTTAAGACACTTACATATCTTAATACATTCAAATCTTTGCTACAAGCAGGGCCTCTGTTGTAGCAAGCATACAGTCCTTGCCTCTAAAAGCTGGGTGATCTTGACACAGTATCTATTGTCTGCTGTCATTCCGTAGCAAATGTCTCTCACTAAAATACTGTAGATGCATTAGGTAGGGGGAAAGGCCATGTTCGCTGTGTTTTGAGTTCGCAGTGTGCATTACTGACGGAAAATCTATACTGCCCATGATGTGATGACCACGAAAACGTGAACATGAAACCACAGCTACTATTTCAAGACTTACAGTAGTCACAGTAAGCTCTCAAAGCACGCATTGCTAGATTTTCAGCCACAAGGACAGTTTTACAAGGCAAAGCTGTCTCTATAGGTACTTTCTTGGTTTCTTGTTTCGCAAGGTACAAGATACTGGCTGTCCTATAGACACCGCCTGCTTAAAAAAAAAAGAAGCCGTTCCTCGTTCTCTTCGTTGTAGAACACATATGGTGGAAAGTTCTACAAAAATTTAGTGCTTGTGGAGCCTAAAATGAGGTAAAATTGGCAAAAAAAGGTTGGAAGAGGGGCAAAATCATTTGGATGCAGCCGTTTTGTTTCTGAAGGGTTCTTCACTGTGTGGCACACTGTACCCCGCCTCTGTGGGGATGTTCATCGTCTTCCTCGTACGCGTTTCCTGCGAAACGTTGCCGCTGCTGAGAGGGGTCGATACGGACTAAATCTACCACCTCTGCGTCGTCTGTTTCCAAGACTTCTTCGCGCTCTGTTGGGAGAACAAAAGTGAAGGTCTTACAACTGCAATTTTCTTAAGTATCACTAGGTGGCTCTATTAATAGGTGACTAAGTGTGTTACTAGGTGGTAGTAAATCCAAAACTTCTTTACTCTTTGTACTGAGAATGAGTGAAAGTAATGATTATGCTGCTGTTTTAACAAAAATCACTAGGTGGCTCTGTTGCACATTTGGTCACCAACTAAGAACTTCATACTGAGTAAACCATCTAGATTATTAGTAAGTTATCATAATATTGGTGGCTTGGACAAATAAAAGGATGGATTCAAAAACTTGCAGGTAGGTCTAAGGAATCCGTACTAAATTTTGGGCTCCTTTCATGACACAACTCTTACTTGGGGAATCTTAGTTTTATTCTTCATCCAACATAGATATATTTAACTAGGTGTATCAGAAGTTGTCATATTTTTTTCAATTCTTCATTCAACAAACAAAGAGATAACCATTCTTATACAAACTAAGAACTGAAGGTATATGGCAAGACAAAAAGAAGAAAATTACTACAACAGGTAATAAAGGATCATCATATTTACCTGGCATCAGTGCTTCTAGCTCGGGGAGTCTTTCCTTTGGCAAGAAACCGTCTGGGGGGAAGTTGACCACAAACTGGATGATGAGACGACCCTTGTCGAACGGGTTGCGGTACATCGGCATTCCCTCGTTCATGATGCATTTCACGTCTCCGTACTTGATGACCTCGCCTGTTTGAACATGAATACATTCGGTAAATTTTGAAGTGTCTAAATCTTTAACATCACACTCACTCACTAACAATACACATAGAAATTCAAATACAGGGCTCTCTCTCGAGAAATGTAGAGGGTCTTATGGCGCCTGCACCCATATCCAACGGTCAAAAATAAATAAGAGTTTTAAACTATTCAAAAGCCGATCTTGGGGGTGATTTTTGTGTGAAATCTTGGCAGTTCTGGGGCCGCTGTGGCAGGAAAGACTATGTTCTTGTTGAATCAACCTTTGTAAATCTTGTCTTCATAGACTTATTCACAGTTCACTGATACTGTCTGAAACTCATGACCTTACTATTTTAAGACACCTTATTCAATTGTTTGATTTATTTTGTATAATGTACCTGGATATCAGCTTTTATCACATTCATATATAATGTATAAGTGAAAGCCAAATTTACCAGGATGAGATGTGATCAGCAGCGTTCTGTTATCGAGTGTTTTGATTGGTCGCTGGAATCCGCACAGCGCCTCCACCAGCTCGATCTCTAGCTTCATGAGCAGGTCGCCATGGTTACGGTGGTACACGGGATGCTCCTTCTCGTCCAGAACGATGATGATGTCACCTGGCTCCAGACCTGGCTCCTGGTCGCCTTCTCCGTGGAAGGTGATCTTCTGTCCGTCCTTCATACCTGAGGAAACATTGGGTTATGAGAGACTCCTAGTGACGGGCAAAGGTACTGCACAATTAAGTTTGTCTACAGGAACATAATGAAAGCTTTATCAAACACGGTATCAAAAATGTGCTGTTATATTTCCCCTTCTATATATGGAATATAGAAATGGATTTTTTTTTATTCCTTTGTAATCTTACTAACCAAACAATAACCACAAAGTATTAGTTATGATAAACGTATTAAAATCTGCTATTTTCTGAACATCATTAGTAGACTTCTGAGAGAGAAATGATTAAAAGAAATTAAAAATGAACATAAAACGATTACATTCATTTACCTTCATGGTGGTTTTATTTTGTGGTACATGGTAGAAGAAAAAAGGAGGTATTCCCAACGTTTCAAATTCAAGGTTGAAACAATTTTGTAGTACAGTTGTCTTACAATGAAGACATATTCATGGTGTCATGAATTTGCTGTGGAGAGGTCGCCGCATAAAAAAACCACCATGAAAGTTTCAAGATTTACAGTAAGTAAACTTTAAAATTAGGTAAGAAAGGCCACACCTCAAGCATGTTAAAGAACCTGCTACACTTATCAAATTCGAAAAGAGTAAGGGTCCTTCCAGGTGTGAGCGGATTAGACCTTACAGTCTGTATATAGGCTACAGAATCTTCAGCAACTTGAAGTTGGTGGCCTCAAAAGAAATAAGAAGAAGAGGCTGGACTCACCTTTGTCGATGTGCACCTCTAGGATCTTGCGTTCTCGTACGATCTTCCTGCCGGTACAGGTCTTGCAGCGGTCGCGTGGGTTGATGCGCTCCCCCTGCCCCTGACACTCGTTACACATGGACTGGATCTGCTGCACCATGCCAGGGCCCAGCTGCTGGATACGAACCTGCATACCGGTGCCGCGACAGTTCGGACAGCTCTCCACCGCGCCCTTCTTCCCACCGCGACCTACGTGTCGTGGAATACCGTAAATACTTGGAAATCTCAACAACAACAACAAACAACAACAACAAAGACACATCTCACACAGCGATGGTTATGCAAAATAATGTATTTCCTATGATACAGGTTTACAAAAACAAACTTTTAAATCTTACAAAACGATATCATAATAGCTAAAAGTGAACATTTTCACCAAAGAATACCAGTACATCTGCATTAAGCACATGAAAGGTTTACTGATAATAGATTTGCATGCATATGTCAGGCTTTTCCATACTGTGGACACTAGGAAACTAAAGCTGCATTTACAAAGTGTAAATTGCAATACTGACTATTAAATTCAGGCAGTGTGTTGACAAGCAAAATGCATTAATTTTGATATCTTACAATAGATAAGTTACATACAAGACAATCGGTATGCTGCATTACTTGTCATATTGATTTCTATTCCACAAAAAGGCCTATAGTATAAAACGTTATGTGCAAGACCATTTGATGTACAATAGGATTTAACATATTCTTGACATACAAGTGACATGAAAAATGCTAAAACCTTAAAGTTTGTTTTATCACTTGTTAAATATTTTCAAGTCAGCTATAGAATTTCAGACTCAAGAGAGGCAAGAAGGTTTGTAGTCAGGTTTTGCTGACATTCTACTATGTTATGTTGCGCACTGTGCATCTAAATTATTAAGCTAGGTGCACCAGTGCACCTTTTCCCAAAAATGCATTTTGAACCCTGGATGTAAAGTGATACATACCTTCACACTTCTCGCAGATAACATTTTTCTGGAGAGCGAGTTTCCTGGTGGCACCGTTATACAGCTCCTCCAACGATACAGACAGCTGGTGCACCACGTTCTTTCCGCGCCGCTCGCGTGTGGAAGCCCGTCTTTTGTAAACAATGAGAAACAACATTTTAGTATGCCTTTTGTGGCAAAATTGATGGTTCTAAAATGTCAATTCAATTAGTCAGAACATGTATTAATTGCTAATTACAACACTGCAAATAAATCAGGAACCATCTTAATAAACATAAAAATGCACCAAAATACAACTACTGATTAGTACTGAAATAAAATCTTACTGACAACTTAAGTAAAAACCATACAGACAGATACTTGGTTAAGCAATAAACCTACATACACTTGATATATAGGCACACAACTAAATGATTGTTCAGTTTCACTGTTAACCTAACCCACTGTTCACCACCACAACACAACACCTGTCAAGCTTTCGTAGTTCCAAATGAAGAATTTGCTGGTTTCAAGCAGATCCACTCAGAAGACCTAGATTGTGATTGTTGATTCTTACAACAAAGTTTCTCTTGTGCAAAATACACCTTAACCGTCTTCCTGCTAAGGTTGCCTACGGGCACCAAATTTGTATCAGTTATGGGGTTAGACAGCAGGAAGATGGTTAAACAGCACATTTTAACACCTTTTTGTGTTTTGACAAAGAATACACAAGCACACATCATATGTAACTGTGTATGCACCTTTCATGTGTTAAATTGTGAGAATTGGGTTAGACATCACCTTGGAAACAAGATACGTTACGGTTCATCAAAACTGCAAAACTCCCGTGAAAATCAGAACACTTGACAGGCGCGAGAAGATAACAATAAAATCTCTAACGATGCAAACCGTGGCCCTCCTCCGAAGAACATGTCGAACAGGTCCATTGGCGAGTGGAAGTTCCCGCCGCTCGTGCCTCCTTCCTTGATCGCCTGCTCGCCACCTTCGTCGTAAATTTTCCGTTTCTTCTCGTCCGACAAGACTTCATACGCCAAGGAAATTTCTTTGAACTAGAATGTAAAATTTCAAATCTATCAATCAAGCCAAGAAAAAGTGATGAGCATCAACTGTTAGAGTGCATGATAAGGTTAGGGCTATGGCATTAACTGATAAAGAAATTCACAAACACTTTCACAGAGGTTTTACTATGAGATCCTTGAAAGTCTTGATTTCTTGTTGTTTTTTATCTAACTTTCAAAATGGTGCTGTCCATTCTGCTCATACTAAAACAGAAAAACTGCAAAAAAGCAAAATTGTAATTAGAAGATGTTACCTTGTCTCCTGCTTCTGGGTTCTTGTCGGGATGATACTTCATTGCAAGTTTCCGGTACGCCTTCTTTAGTTCCGCCGGCGTGGCGCTAGGTTTGACACCCAGGGTGTCGTAGTACTTCATTTCCTTCACCATGATGATGGTGTGGGTTTTTCTTCTATTTGAGAATTACGCTCCTACAACGTGCGCTGTACAAAAAATACGGATAAAACCTTGTATTCAATATATCTATTTTATGATGTGTTCAATAAATAAATTCAAATCAAGATATGACATAAAGTTTGGCAGTTCATGAATTTGACATCCTCGTCCACCAGGACCTTTCCGCTCTACGTTACATCGCTCGCGGAAAAGGCCCTGGTAACACGGGGTGGCATCCATGGTTATTGCAGGTCGACGAGGCTTGCTCATGAATAATTAATGAGCTAACCCTTATTTGGCACAAATGGCAGTTGTACCTCATGAATAGTTAATGAGCTAGCCCTTATTTGGCACAAACGGCAGTTGTAGCTCATGAATAATTAATGAGCTAGCCGTAACACGTAACCTGATTGGTTGATAGCTTCCCAGCGTTCTTTGCGCGTTTGCTTCCGATGAGTGGAAGCAAATGGGTTTTAACCCCTCTGATTGGCTGAAGCTGTTTTGGAGGCTCGACCTGCAATAACCATGGATTCCACCCCGTGTTACCAGGGCCTTTTCCGCGAGCGATGTAACGTAGAGCGGAAAGGTCCTGGTGGACGAGGATGGAATTTGATGACCTCAGATTAAACTATGTTTTTAATGAGTTATGTCACTATAATGTATACTAAGTCATAAAAATGCCAAAGAACTTGACACTATCCAGATCTCATTGCAAATTCCCCAACAGTATATAATATGTGTGTCACCAGTATTGAACAATTTGACTGTGAACAATAAGGGGGCCTAGCTACTAGCCAATATACGCTGAGTACAATCGGCAATCAATTTTACGTAATTCGCAGTCAGACATGTACATATCAGCAATATTCTAGTTCTATATAATTCGCAGTCAGACCACTCAAATTTAATGTAGAGTGTAATCAGTGAGTGCATTCTTCGTATAGTATACTAGTAGGTGCCATCATGACTCGAGACCTTCCAGTCTCTACATAAGCAAGTAAGCAAGCAATAGGTACCATACCATAATGATAAGTATTCATGATCATGAACAGAAATTTCTCTTATCATAAAAATAGGTCATTGTGTCACGTGACCCTTTAGTATAAAAAATAAATATCGAATGTAAAGACTTTTTAAACCACCTACAAAATTTCAAATTTTGATCATGACTCTTCGTGGGGAAAAAAATCTTGATATAAATCTGTGCTGAATCTGTACACGAATTAGACAATAATTATATTCTCATGACTGCCGCTTTTTTAGACTTTTTGTCTAGAGACAAGAGACAACAAAATATGCCGAAGTGCTCCCAAATTCAGTCGTTTTCTTCTTAATTACTACTTCTAGTGCTCCAGAGAAATAGAGATTGAACATTCGACGTCAAAGTCTACCCTGAAAAGCAGAACTACCACGAGGAAATTATGACGAAACGCTGAGATCATGAAAGAGAAAGAAAACCGGCGAGCGGCAACCGGCGTGCAACCCATTTAACCCAACAAAAAGTCATAATTTCACTCAAATACATGATTTCTGACGGGAATTTTGGTCAGATATTCCTTACCAGGTCCCTATGCGAAGAATCTGGTCCGGTTTTGACGTCCTTCTGGCTTTCGTTACGCTGAAAATGGCTTTTATAACCTTCACTTTCGAGAACACACGATTTTCCAGAAGGATCTATCAAACCGGAAATGATCGAAAGGCTGACTAATACCTTTGACTATTCCACATCATAATAGGGGTAACCTTTTTCATCTTTCTCATTCGAAATTATATTTTTGACATAAAAAATCAAACTATAGTAATTTTGAATATTATCAATGTCCGTTTTTATAACTAGTATATATAATATATGGTTTTTGTTGAAAAATTGTTCTAAAATATTTCTTCAATCTCCCCTAATAATTTGAAGAGGGATATCCCGGAAGTTGCATAACGGCTATACTTTATGGTGCATGATGGGAGCGGCGCCATTTTAAAAAGTGTTCCCTGCCAACGCGGAAGCTGCAGAAATATTTTCTAGTTATAGTCTAAAGATGCGTAGTCTGGGTGCCATTTTTCGACATAGATGATCTGTAAGTGCTTTTTAATGTGTGTATTGCAACTTTGATCAGGTATTTGTGCGTTAACCCGAGTAACATTGGTGTATTTGACGGCAAGTCAGTCGGATTTTGATAAATGATTTGTTTATGTTTGAAAATGTTGAGACTGAACGTTTAGACAACCTTTTCAACGTAGTCAGCAGAGCATGAAAATGATATTGTCCTCACGAGATTTATTTTCAAAACAAGTAATGTAGGTTTTTGCATTGTGCTCCCCACCAAAACAGATATAATATTTTGAAAAATTATGATGACTTTGGATGCTTTAGTGCTCTGAAAAAAATTATAATTCTTTATGACTAGAGTAGAGTAGAGTAGAGAATTATTCTGTATGTTCATCATAAAAGAATCATCATTAAAAATTCATTATACTGTCATCATTGAAAATATATACATGTACATTACATGTAACATCAGAAGCGAAGCCAGTCTGTGGAATAGTCAGAATTCAACATGATTACATTGCCACTGCCTTCTTGGATTTAGCATATATAGAGAGATCTCGGGTTGCCAAGAGAAGGGTCTGAAAACTTTGAGGGTACCCCAATGCAGGCCCCCATATACATGTATTATAAGCTCCCTGCTACAACTTACAAGTCCTGATCATTGCTGATGCAAAGGTAAAAGGATATTCGTGTGCTGTACAACCAAGTGTTTATTATTCATATTTCATAAGCTATCAGGACAACTCGGCCCATTTCCAACTCGGCCCATCGCAAATCTGGTCAACTCGGCCCATCGCGGTGGTCAACTCGGCCCATTGCCGAGGTCAACTCGGCCCATCGCCAAATTTCCACAAAATAAAAATAAAAACACCTTCTAAACCACAACCTCATGACTGCAATTTTTAATGTTTACCCGCCGTGTCATGGGTAGTAACATACATGTACATGTTAAGTAACAATGTCTCCTTGCCTAATTGTTAGACAACTTCGACTTGTTGAGGTTTTTGGAGCTCCATACCGCTGGTGCTTTTGATAGGTTATCAACATAATTTTCATAGAGACCATGTTTTTTGTCAGAAAACTTCGAACTGTTGACTTAATTTGAGGTTTTTGGAGACCCATACCACCGTCGCTTATAGGCAATCAACTTGATTCAATATAGAGTCTAACAGACCACGTCTTTTTGTCAGAGAACTTCAAACTGTTGACTTTAAGGTTTTGGGGCCGAGTTGACTACTCTCATCTCCCAAATAAACATACCCCCCGGAATAAACATACCCCCCGGACAAATCTTCAAAATCTAATAAACGTACCCCCCGGAATAAACATACCCCCCGGAAATTGACCAAATTTACAGATAAACTGTGTCCATGCTACTTCTGTCCGAGGGAAAGAAGATGATCAGCAGGTAGCTGTAGGTTCTCTTCATTCATTTATGCCTGTCTGAGGACCATACCTGTAAAGTTTATAAATATTGAACAGCATAACTGAACACATCTTGTTCAAATTATAATCTTCCTTGCCACTTCCAAAAAAATAATGTTGAAAAATTGGGCATAGGTTCCCTGCTATGACCCCTAACCGGGGGCCAACGGTGCTTTCAAATTCAACAAGTGAAAATATACAGTCATGATGATGAGACTGTACATGCATTTTCTACTTGGAACTTGAAGCAAGTGATCACGGAAAATTGTTGTATAGACTGACATATTATCAAAACACTCTTCTCAGTTCACTTGGATGGGCAACACTTTCAAAGTCTACTCTTTTTTTTATAAAAATGTATCAACATTTAGAACATGAACAAAAAATTACAATATCCTGAATATATGGTCATCACAGGTAACATTATTACTTTTTTTTTTCTTTCCCAACTTGCCATTTATCTTATATGCATTGCATATATAGAAACATAGATTTGTAAACATTACATGCCACAAATTATTGTGTTGTGTCAAGGACATTATCATATAATATCAATGACAATATTCTATAATGTTCTGGTTTGTGTTGTTGCAATCCAAATAATTTAAAATCCCAAAATCACCTTTGTAGGTAGAAAAAAAACATTCATTTTGAGAAACTAAATTGTCAACAAATTTGTGAGAAACCTCAGGCTTGTTACAATGTAGCCAAACCACAGGGTTCTCATGTTACCATCAAAGGTTGAGCTGCAGACAGCAGCGGCGCCGCCAACAGAAAGGGGCGGGGCTAACAGACTATACACCCATGTTCTTAGAAAGATCGAGCATTCTTTCTGTAGAGGATTGATCTTTTTTAAAGCATTTTTAAGTGATAATAATGGCGACTAGATTGCATTTCAATTTTATGTATAGACTTTAATATTGAAATTCTTTTTGTTCAAATGCAAAAGACTTTTCTGACAGAGGCAACAAAGTTTTATTTGTAGATCAAAAAGATTTCCTTGCCCTTCTTTGAAGTGAGCTCTTCCATTACAAATCTTTCCCACGCACCAAAGTCACTGACGTCGGCCTGCGTTACTGTCACAGTGGCGATTTTCCAAGCGCTAGATTTTCATGTTTGTGGTAGGATTGAAATGTTTTGATATATTTTGAAAGTAATTTCACAGTTTTATATGCTAAGACACAGATTTTTCGTGGTGTTGTTTTTATATTTTCATTTTGGGAAAGACTGTATGTACTAACAAGTATCTCACGTGAGTAGAGAAATGTACATGCGTTAGAATTGTTGAAACACTGCGCCGCTGGCATGTATTGTTTTCTGATCAGCGTGCTTTGGTTTACGATGTAAACAGAGACTGTCAAAGTTGTTTATATAAAAAGAATTGCATTTTAAAACGTCAGTGTGGCGTCTTTTTTTCTCCAAATAACAACGTTGACTTTGTAGTGTCATAGAGATCGACCGATACGTAACGAGTTCCGCCAGGATTTCACAAACAAAGGTCGGGTCATACCTGCAGGGAAATCAACGCCGCTTGGCCGAAAAATAGCGAATTATGAGCAAAACTGCCGGGGAAATATGGGCAGGAAAACCCAGACTTTCAATTTCAATGGGATCCCTGGTTAGCAAAACTCTGATTTTCAAAAAAAAAAAAATAAACGTACTGTCCAAAATAAGAACGTACTGGGTGGATTTTGAGGCTGAAAAAAATAAACGTACCGGTACGTTTATTTGGGAGATGAGAGTAGGGAGATGGGCCGAGTTGACTAGGGAAATGGGCCGAGTTGACTGGGCCGAGTTGGTAATGGGCCGAGTCGTCCGACATTCATTTCATAATACATATGTGCCCCCTAACACTTACCTTCCGTTCTATGCACACTTGTAGAAGGCTATGAACAGTTGACAACCTGCCAACCATGATCGAGACCGTGCAAGTACGCCAGCGGGGAGCGTATGACTTCGGCACGTACTACGACAACCTGTGTGCCCTGCAGAATACCGTCCCACTGCCCGCCGTCAAAGGTAACAGTTAGTTTTGACTTTCCAAAACAACTTGGGGTCTAATTTGAGTTATTATGAACCACTTTGTTTGGAAGAAAAGTCATAAACAAATTTTTGTCAGAAAAAAAGGGGCAATTGATCTTCTCCCTATACATGTGTTGCCTTAGGTACGGTATTGCTTAGATATGGAAGAATACTAAGTGTATTAACTCACTTACTACTCTAGGGAACAGACCTCAAAAACAAAGGAATGGGAAACCTAAAAACTCCAAAGAAACTCAGAGAGCGCTAGCTACGGCAGCTTGCAGGAAAAAAGACACAGTGGAAAGAAATGAAGAAAGCCTTAATGCAGCCAGAGGTTGATTCTACAACTACCTGAGCTGCAGAATACAGTAGATCATCATCATCATGGAAGAATCATATTTTCAAGTTGGCAATGTGACACAGTGTTTAAAGCATTTTGAGGAACATTAACATCTCTAGTTGATACATCCACACTTTGTCTCTCCCAGCCCACCTCAGTGATGGAGTACTCGACCTTAACTCTGACCGGCTACGGGGGCCAGACTTTGTCCCCCTCCTCAACACCCTGCGAATCAACAAGAGTCTTTCATTTGTGGCTTTCAGAAGCTACTATCAACCCTTACCCTCAGGTAAGCTCCTCTATCTGTCTTTGGTCAATTAGTTTTACTGTTACTAGCATGTGGAAACCAGCCACTCTTTTGCATGAAATAACTTGTATGTGCACACAAACCAACAGACACAATGAGTACAAAGCCTCTATACATAAAGGTAAAAAAAAGCAGATATGTCATAAATCAAACACTTGTTTATGTTTATTTGGACTAACAATGATTTTCCCACCCCAGATACTCCTGTGGGTAAGAGACATCTCTTTAAGAAGAGGGCTCCACCTGTGAGGACTAAAGACATGACGTTAAGGATCTGTAAGGCCTTGAGGGAGTGTCTTACTGTGACCCCCTCCTTAACCTGTGTGGAGGTCACTAACCTCCCTCTGAGGAACAGGGACTTAGAGAACCTCGCCAAGGTAGGGGAAGGTTTAGGAGTTGTTTGCTGCATACTAATTATTAGGCCTTAGAGCTGTAACATCAGGACAATACAAAAAGTCAATTTTCTGATCGTTTCTGGTGTTCAACGTGGCCAACAGGAAATTGTCATCTTTCTTTGCATTCTTGTTGATTTCAGGAAATCAATGTGCCTCGTTTGGTCGTTTGTACTGATTCTGCATTAACCATTTAATGTCAGAAATGTGAAATAATATCAATAGTGCAAAGATGTTGAAAACTTTATGTTGTAAATATCGATGACATGAAAAGTTGTAGCCAGAATATTTCAAATTTTGGAGCCAAATTACTACTTACTCTCACCTCTCAAATAAACGTACCGGTACGTTTATTTTTTTTCGCCTATAGTTCCACCCGGTACGTTCTTATTCTAGACGGTACGTTTATTATTTTTTGAAAAATTGAGGCTTTGCAAACCAGGAATCCCTCTAAAATCGTAAGTTGAGGTTTATCTGCCCATATTTCCCCGGTATTTTTGCTCGTAATTCGCTATTTTCCGGCCTACCGGCGTTGATTTTCTCGCCGCTTTGACGGCCTTGTGAAAAGTATCCTGGCGGCACTCGTAACATATCGGTCGATATCGCTATGAAGCTACAAAGTAAACCGGAAAAAAAGACGCGACATTGACATTAAAAATACAATTTTCATATAAATAACTTTGATAGTCTCTGTTTATATCATAAACCAAAGCACGCTGATCAAAAACGTGTGAAGTAGGGTGCTCGCCTGCACGGGGAATAAGAATATTTCCTGACCACTATATCCGTAGTATCGGCAGCGCGGCGGAAGAATTATTTGTTCGCAGAAGACATGTAACACGTTAAAACAACAATCATAACTTAACTTCCCTTGTAATATGTGTTTTGAGGCCACAAAATCTCTAAAACGGCAGAAATATGTCCGATATGATTCGGTAAACAACAGCGCGAAATCGCGAAACATGGCCGCCACTCTCAGGCATGGCGACAGTAAAACTAGCAGCATATTGCGTAGTGCGGATACCGATCTTTAAAATGATACCGTAAACGCATGGAAATATTATATTTTTTGGGCAACGATAGACACACAAGGCCATATTTATTTTCAGAGGGTTCATTTTTTTTAAATTATCGTAAGATTTTCCCAATTTAGGCGGTTCATCGCGGGTTTCTAGTGTCAACACGTAATGGGTAACTTCTTAGTATGTGCGGTCTGTGACGTTGAGCTACTTTTACAGTCGATCTCTGTTCAATATTGTGGGATTTACCGCGGGAACTCGAAATCCGAGCGTCTCACTTTGTTTTCAACGCTATGGAGCAAAAGTTTATAGACATATTTCTTTTGTGGAAGGACTGTGTTCATATTTGTGTTTTTTTGTGGTTGATGTCTTTAGAAAATATGATCAGGTACATTTAACTTAAGTACTCTGATGATTTTTGTTATATGTCACTGATTGTCAGTCATAATAAAATGATATAACAATTTTCTTTGATCACTTGCTTCAAGTTCCAAGTAGAAAAAGCATGTATCATGTACATTTTCACTTGTTGAATTTGAAAGCACCGTGGCCCCCGGTTAGGGGTCATAGCGGGGAACCTATGCCCAATTTTTCAATATTACTATCATATTTTACGAAGAGGCGAGGAAGATCATCATGATTTGAACAAGCTATGGACAGTTATTCTGTTCAATATCTATATACTTAATAGGTATGGCATAATTGACTAAATATAAGTTACCTACCTGCTTATTATCTTATTTCCCTCTGACAGTGACACAGTTTACCTAGCCTCGACTGTCGATTTTTGAAATTTTCCGGGGGGTACTTTTATTCCAGGGGGTACTTATATTACATTTTGAAGATTTGTCCGGGGGATACTTCTATTCCAGGGGGTACTTCTATTTGAGAGGTTAGAGTAGTGGCACTAAATAACACAGTGAAAATGTGTAGTATAACAGTTACTACTGTACATGTACATGTTGTATTACATGGTATATTCCTTTTCATTCAGGGTATTGCAAAGAACACCACAATGACCCACCTATCATTGGAGTACTGCAGAATCGGTGATGATGGTTTAGAAGGTGAGCATACACACTGTAACGTTGTGAATGTTACAGACCTTGATCAGAAGGTATTTTGTGCATGTCGCGTCACCTAACATGTACACAACTTTCGGACAACAATGTTCCAGAGGTAGGTTGTTTGCTTGCAACTGGCTGCAGCTTGGTGACATACCAAAGACCTCAATGATGGTGGAGACTGCTTAGCACTTTAAGACTCTTTGGCCCAAGGGCTATAGAAATGGAGATGAGCACACAAATGGAGTTGAATATCTAAACCTAAAGCAGCTTAGAAAATATCTCTCTGTGAACTGTTGGTTGATATGAACACATGATTTTGCGTCTGTTTCAGTTGTTTGCCAGGCTGTAAAGAATTCCGCCACTATCACGTCTGTCAATTTCACTGGCTGCGGACTGACAGCGCGCGGTGCCGACACTCTAGCCAAGATTATCAAGGTACATGTACCATAAAATTTTTGTGGGACTATGAATCAGATAAATGATAAGCCAAAGCACATTACTTAGCTTTTACTACTAGCTGTTGTACACATCTAAATTTTTGTTCCAAGGCGTTGTTAACAGATTTTGATTTATCAAAATGTATCATTTACTTTTATAAAGCATCAAGCGATGAAGAGACATAATGAGGCATGGCAGGACAGCTTGAGATACAGGCGACCAGACTTAGACCGGATGACGGGTATCAGGCGCATCACCATGAACTCTAACCCCATGATGGATGACCTGGGAGCCATGGCACTTGCAGAGGCGCTGAAAGATGACCTCTGGGTCAAAGGTAAGGATGGTTTTGACCATTCAAGGCTTTGTCATGGCTAGCGTACAGTTGGATCAATAAATAGTACGCTATCTGAACTGGTATGAATGCCATTTAGTATTTTTTTTAAAGAATTTTTAGTTGCTACTTGTCAACTAGTGCTTGCACAACTGTGTTGCCCAATGGCTAAAGAAAAATAGATGCACACATCCCCCATACATCAAAAGGTGTGGAGAGGACTGTAATTCTTTTTCTAATTTTACTGTAGCCTTGGACCTGCAGCAATGTGGCATCTCAACAGAGGGCGCTAAAGCACTGTACGACGTCCTGAGGACCAACACCACCATTGTAGTGCTGGACCTGAGGAGAAATCCTCTCATAGGTAAGCAATGGGGAAAACGGCGACAGAAATTTTGGTTCCCTCAATAATTGTATGAAAGTTGCTTCCAAGGAAACAAAAAGTAGAATGACTTGTTAAGGGCTACAAGTCCGGCTGAACATCTCATCTAAGAAGATGTCCCTAACCGAAGCTAGGTACTTATTTTCACCCAAGGTCATAACATTGGAGCCTACTAGGGATTTGAACCCAAATCCTTTACATTCTTAGTCACCAGCCCTAAGCACAAGACTAGCCTGTATTTACATAAGCTCTCAGCCCGAGGTTACTGACCCCCACTTGGGTAAGGCGGTTACGGGACTGGCTGGACACTAGGAGCGCGATTCGTCAGGCTAAGCCCAAGACCACCTTGTCACTTTGTGTTTTTTCTGTTTCCCCTAGATCGTAGCATGATGCAGTCCATAATGGAGCAGGTGATGATCAACACAGGAGGACAGGATACGGAGTACAGGTGGATCAAAGTAGAGAGCCCGCGGGATCCTGGGAAGGCGTCGTACCGCCCACCGCCGCGGCGCCGTAGGAGACGCACCGTTAGCAGCGGGAGGAAGACGTTCACCGTAGAGCCACAGGGGCGCAAGAGGTACGGTTTTAGAACAAGATGGCTGACCAATGATGTCACAAATCATCATGGCGGTGCCCATGGGCTGCAGGATAAAACAAAATAAGATTTTGCAATTATTTCTAGTGGCTTACTTTAGTTTGCAGTTACCATGCCAAGAAAGCTAAATGTAATACCCAATACCTAAAAAGTTACATACATGTATTTAAATCTAACTAAAGGTACATAGACACCCATATTTTCAATCTCAAAATAACCAAAAGTCAGAATGATTCAAACCAACAAAACAAAAAATTTTGACCTGCAGTTATGTGTTTTTCCTAAATAGAATTATTGCTCCACAGTTGCATTATCATGATACAATGTACTTGTATGACAAACCATACAATAGTTCTACTAAATAATTTAGATTCTTTTGTAGTGTAGGATAAGATATCTTTGGCGGAATTTCTAATGTCCAGGCACTTTTTTTAATGTACTGTCCTATAGTTTTGCTGTAAGGATTATTGCATTATATAACCATGTACTACATATTTTTGTCTCAGGTCCAGATCGGTTGGTTCTGTGGAAGAAGAGAGCCAACCTTACATGCCAGACAACACCCAGCCTGGCACCCAGGGGTTTGTACCATGGAGGACCGCTGCCAGACTAGGACGGTACAGGTCAGTGGTACTACAGCACATGGGTACCTCCATTGGTGCCACAGTAAAATCCAATCTGTCTATTAATAAACCACACTTAAGGGACTAGAAGAACATAACCACAGTAGACAGGTGGTCACTCTAGACAGGGCTCTTCATGCTGGAATCAATGGGAAATGTAGTTATAAAATGGTATAAAGGACAACAAACATTTGGCACAGTGGCAAGGTGATCCTTATGTAGAGGTGGTCATCAATACTACAGGTAGAGGTGGTCGCTGTAGTATATCATGTTTGCCTGAATATCAATAGTCAGATCGTTGTTTTGCGAAGTTGGTCACTTGTATGTAGGTTTGGCTGTATTTACAAGTATGTATTAATATTTTCCAGTTCATTTGTATGTGGTCATTGTCAATTGTCCATCAAACAAGTACTCTTGTTCCTTTCCAGAGGTTTTCCACCAGAAAAAAGACCAGGGACACCATCTGTTGTTGCTCAGGAAGAGGTACTTTCAGTCTGTTTTCTATTGTTTTTTTCTAAAAACAACTTTAAAAACAGCACAAACTAAAAGAGACATCAACACATTAGATTGCTAGAAATATGATTTTTGGCTGGTTTCTGATAAACATACCTACAAATATTTTAATTTTGTTGCTTTTCAAATTTTCGCAGAATTATTGAGAGTCTGACATCTTTTGTCTTCCTCTACAGAGACTCAGCCCAGTTCCAGGCCTCTCCCCGCAGGTCGTAGTTGAGAGCGAATCAGAGAGCTCCAGCTCAAGCAGGCTGGAACCAGAGACTCTAGTCGGGAGATTAGAGAAAGAAGACGACATCCTCGGAGACAAACCCGTCGAGCCAGAAGTGCATCGACGCTTGGAGGTAGTCCAGAAAAGATTTTTTGACATATTTTTAGATTTCAGTCAAACTTGTCCGTAAGTACTGAAAAGAACTTTCAAATTTGTCACAACAGACTTGTGGCCACTATAGACAGGATTCTTACTATCTTAGTGCTTGGGTTAATGGAAAAGATAATTGAAGGGACCCAAAAGTGACCTGACAGTTGTTATATACAGTTGATTACTGGTACAGGTTTGACTGTAGACTTGGCAATGCTTTGCAACAGCTTGTACATACTTAGTTACCTTTTACTTACCTGACTTTGTAGCAATGTATTTTCATTGAGCTGCACTCAATTCTGCCCTCAATTCTGCTAGGTGGAGCTAGAGGACTGCAGAAGAAGACTGACTCAGGAGACGAGAGCTAGGAGTGAATCAGATAGGAGACTGCTGGAGGTTGGTGCAAAAGTTTGAGTGTTTCAATAGAATTGTTTCAACTGCAAACTTAAAACAGTGAGAAACCTTCCTAGAAATCTCCTTCTACCTTCAATATCCTTGTTTCTACCATGAAAAGTCCCCAAAGAAATACAACATGTTCATGGGTTTACAGTTACTGTAGTCAGTGTATAGTGCAGGTAAAACTAATTTTGAAAGTAACCTGCACCAGGGATGCACTTCTCCTAAACTCTGCTAGGTGGAGCTAGAGGACTGCAGAACGAGACACCAGTGCATAACAAGTACCTTTTTTGAAATCCAGCTGCAGATAGAGAACAGCAGACTGCGCCGAGAGGTAAACGATCTACGGGAACGAGAGCGACGCAGTCTCCTGGAGGACGACCGCGTACTGGAGAGCATCGAAGCCACCTTCCAGAGGTTCTACTCCTTCTTAGACCTTCTCAAGGAGAGCGGGTAAGAATCAAGAGTTTTTGACTGAGAAAGTTTATTTTTCTAGGAAATGGAAGGTGGCAATTAGATTTGTGCCTTAAAGTTTGTTGATACCTTGTATCAAGGCGCTGCAAGATTGCATACCACCCTAAAATTTGTCAAATTTCGCATCACAATTTTTAGCTACAGTGCTAGTAACCATCTCTACTTCATAAATGTAGCAAACGTCTTTCTTCTCTGTAGACTTGGAGACCTGGCATCGCTGGCTGGGATCGACCAATCACAGCTCAACCTGGAGAGCATGAGGTTCCAGCCACGGGCCACCGTCCATGCTCCAACTACGACATCGTACGCGACCCAACCCTCTCCTTACGCTGCTACAGGCGTGTACGAGTCCGATAGAAGGGCTGGATATCTACCACACAGGTGAGTTAACCAAGGAGCAGTCTAATTTTTGCTGTCCAATCTCAGAAGACAACTGTTAACTGTAAACTTTCAAATGTTTGGGGTGGTTTAGTCTTCATTCTCCACTCCAGTGCAAAATCATGACATTGCACATAATGTTTCCTATGTATTACTACTGTACTACAAATTTGGTTCAACTGCAGTATTCCAGTGCTTCTGTACTCTGTAACAATGATTCCTTTACAAATGCTACTGATGTTTCACCAGCAAAACATTAACAGCTCATTTTCTACCCCGTTTTTTTTGTTTCTATAGACCTCAACTGATATTGTCAATGACTTGATGAAGATGACATAGTATGAAATCTAAAGACATTCATTCCTTCCTTCATTCCTTTATATTACACCTACCTCGCTTCAGAGCTGATATTGAATTTCAATGGCCTGATATAGTGAACTATTCTACCCTTTTTGACAGTGACTACTCGAGAGATGTGGACATCAGTGAGGACTTCGGTGCTCCTTCCCCTGCCCCGATCCACATCGGCCAACCAGAGCCTTCCTCTCATCAGGAGGAGACAGAGGAGATGCCTGCAGTTGAACCGGTACTGATGATTGGCTGTCACATCTAATTTCTTACATGTAGTTTAATTATGATGTATTTTCTGCCATCTAACATTAATTGAGTAAATTCATATGCTCATTGTTGTCAATATAAATGTTTGTAAAGTTAACGTTTTCACAGTGTTTGAACTTGCGGTTGTTCATAGGTTGTTATTCTTTTCTTTTTTAGACTGGTCCTCCACAAACTCTTGCTGCTCCACAACCAGTAACTGTTGAAGAAATCAAAGAGCCAATCAGCACACCCCTTACGGAAGACTTTGGCCGTGGAGATGCTCCATCCCCCCCTCCTGACTTCAGACCAGCAGAGGTTAGATCAAACCGTTCAAGGTCAGGATCAGAGAGATCGCGAACGTCTTCAAAATCGTCGAGATCGCGGAAGAAAAGATCTGCTGCCCAGACCTTTGCCAAGAATTCTGAAGAAGAACCGAAATCAGAGAAATCTGAAAAGTCGGTGAAATCGCAGGCGTCATCGATAAAGACACAGTCTGTGAAATCGCACGCGTCATCGATAAAGACGCAGTCGGTGAAATCTGATAAATCAGGCACTTTCACAAAGTCACCTGCAAGTGCAGACAGCAGCATTCAGGAAATGCTATCATTATCAGAGGGAGGGGATCCGGTATCAGAATCTCCCGAGCCGCTCCAAGGATTGTCATCACCCCCTGCAATTGATATTGGCACTGGAAGTGAATCCTCCTTCTAGAATTTGCTATTAGAATGTTTTCAAGTAGTGAACCTCTTTGAATTGTAAGGGAAAGATTCGTAAAACGTATTCTAATTTGATTTTGTGTGATTTTAGATATAAAGCATGTTGAAAATTGCTTTTTACTAGAAAACCAAAACTACAAAATTTGAACTCAAAACTTTATTTAATTTTTACTGAGCACTCTTTTGAAATATTGTGGTCTTTTCCCTATTTGTAATGTTTTATAAACATTAGTTGAAAAAATATCATTCCAGTAACATGTTTAAGTAGTAAGTCTTAGGCATCTCTCTCTTGTAAGTTTTATCAAGATTTGTACATATGTAAAGTAAAATGAAGCCTTCTGTCGTACATATTTTTTGCATTTTGGACACTTGGAGACTAGATTTAATATCATGGTTTGTAAATCGCATTCCTAGCTGTAATTTGAAAACTAAACCACATTTTAAAAATGTGATTGTGATTATAAGATACTCCTAGTATTGTCCGCACAGACTGAGACTAATAGTACTTTGGGTTTTACACGAATAGTACTTTACATGACAAAACCACTAGTTTCACAATGTTTCTTGTTTTATATATATGACATTTAGCTAGAACATGTATAGACACTTGGAAGATCTTGTTCAACTGTTAAAGCACAAAAAGTGTGTTGAAGTCTTCAGACTAAGGCATTGTTAGTATGTAATGTTCAACATGTAATCATTCACAAAGTCTTATGAAATACAGCTGGCTTGCTTACAACAGAATCAGAATTTTCCTGGTTTGTAAGTACAACATTAGCCTCCTCTTCAGACCTTCTATGCGGCTGGTGGTTTTCAGAAACACAAATGATATCTTTAGCTTGTTGTTACATTAATTGTCACCCATTGCTAAATAAAACCATAAACCCTTGCCTTGTAACGAATAGTTGAATTGCCACATCAAAAGCAAAAACTGATAGATACAGTAAATGTATTATAAAATGCTCGTACATTTTCTACAACTGTTACAAAAGAAATCAGTGTTTGATATGTAATTGTTATGTCATATTTATTACTGCACAATTGATCAAATCATAAGTCGAAAGTACTGAATCAGATGTAGGAACTGTTTTGATAACAAAGATGATTTCATTGGTCCTTCTTGGTGTTTCCAGTCAGCTGATCCCAGTCCGGCCAATAGCGTTCCTTCATACGGATGCAGTAGGCCTGTAGGTTGGGACAGTCCTCGGTAACAATCCTGTGCATGTAGGAGTCCGGAATGGTCCACAGGATTTGTGCCAAGAGGCCAAAGACCGCAGCGTCAGCCTCGGTTGGTTCGTCTCCCATCAGAAACGGCTTAGTACCTGAAAGTATTTATAGAAAATATTATCTCTTCAGACTTTGCTACAGACCTTGCCAACAAGCTGGTTCACAGTTTGAACTGCGCATGTTGGAGGTCAGGTAAAAACCAACTAACTTGGAAAGTCACTTCCTTTTTCCAACCCCTACCAACTATCACAAATAAAGACACATTCATGACTTCTTGATTTATGCTATAGCTAGCTGTTCACAAAAAGACAGACAGACGGACATACACATGCACCGGAAAACAACCTTCTTGGCGTAGGTAATAAGCCAAATAACTTGAATAATTTGCTAGTAAGAGGAGTTTGGTCAACAGGTCTCTACACCAATGACCAACCAAGCCATATATCTACTTGTTGCCAATTTCTACCATTTTTCTGTCCGCCAAAAGACGTGGGCGCCACTAACTAAGTATGATATAATGTTACAATCTTTTCTGTCGACATGTCATAATCTTTATTCTTACCCCTCCCCCTCCACTCAACCTAAATGGTTAAAAGGAATTTTGCTATGGCCAACAGTGCAAATAATGGCGTCACTGACTAGGACAACTTTTAAGTATACGGTTATAATGTTCGAAGCTTTTCTCTCGACATCAGCTTTTAAACAGCACCAGAATAAAACGGTTACGTCGGAACAGATGGAGGTAATTCCGACATGTACATGTAGGTGTGCCTTAGAACAGCGGACGCCACTAAGTACACGAGGTTACGTAGTGACATCTTCCAAAGTAGGTTGAACTAGCCTCAAAATCAGGCTTCTTGCTGCTTTGAACGCTCTAGATCTTTTGAAGATGCTTTAGTCTCAACAGCCAGCGTTATATCATTTGTGCGATTATATTGTGTACTCTTATTATTGCCGATTGTTTCTTCTAAATTCAAAGTGCCTGGAACAATAGCAGCGTATATCGCATAAATATTGCATAACCGTTTGCCACAATGCATTCCTTCGACGCCTGCTTTAGAGGCTAACAGTACTGCTCATTTAACAAGTGTCAGTACTGGATATTAACAGAGGCGTAGACCGTATCTTGTAATGATCGTGAAGCCCAAGAATTGTGTAGCACAGTACGTTATGATGACCAAAAATTTCCATTATTTTGTATATGATAAACACAAAGCATCAAAAGAAGTGTTTTTGCCTAAATCCTTCAGCAAAATTAGACATGTTTTTCCTACAGGTGATATCATCCATCTATACAAATATTCTCACCGTGATTTTCGGCTCAGTGGAAATAGGCACAAATTTTCCCACGTTGTCGCCAGAGAACCTGCTCTCCCTACCTTTCCGACATGCGTCTGTCACGCACATATCACGCACTAGGTGGGAAAATGTTCAAATTTAGAAACCTATAGACCAATCAGAGTTTGCCACATCATCTATCTACCTGCGTGTCAGGCCAGATATCACCGTTTGACCGCCGCTGGAAGATCATTCTGCGAGCAGAGACGACCGTCATCGGACTGAGACAACTTGGTCAACTTTGGGGAGATCTATCTACCAGACACAGCGACAAACAGCAATGGGTAATACTCAACAAGTAGCCAAGTCGCCAACTGAGGTGAGATATCAGCTATATTATGTATCATTTCTACTAGTATGTAAACGTCCCGTAGCCTTTTTGAAGCCGTAGGGGCAGTGGGTTTTTATCCACTGTGTCTTAGGGGCACCGTGCATTGGCAGTCGGAGCCCATCCTTTCTCTTTCCACTGTCTTTTACGTATCTCCCAAACCGAAATCAGATACCCATCTTTACACCTGGGTGGACTGAGGAAACTCGTGCAAAGTGCCTTTCCAAGGCCAAAGACACAATGTCTAGCCGGGAATGCCAGGAATCGAACCCTCGACCTCTCGATCTTGGGTCCGCTAGCCTAGTCACTCAGCCATTCGACGCCCCAAAATTCTATGAATTAACTCAAAATGAGTTGATAAAACTTCTGAAGAAAAGTAAAAGAAAATATCCATCACAAGTAGTCAATCAAGTGTATCATAATCTGACTTTATTTCATTTTATTTCATTTTTTTTAACTTTTGCAGGTATCTATTTGCTAAAGCCTTGGATATATCCATATCTTAGTAAACGACACTTTCAAGTAACATTGTCTTCTCTTTATCTTTTAGAACGCGCAGGACATGACTGTCAAAAAGGGACCGGGGGTAAGTGCTTCACCTTTTTAGCCCTGATAATAACGTCTGGCCCCGATCTGCTACTCTTGTATTCAACAGTAGTTGTTCTAACGTTATAATCTAACGGTAACCAACCCGACAAAACAACCTGCGAACGATAGTTTAAAAATATATAACGAGCAATAACGCATGTTTATATAATGAATGAAGACCTTTATTGCACATTTCTGCCACATTTGGCTAAGTACAGGTCACAACAAAACAAAATAACAAGTACAGTTAACGGATACAAAAGAATATGACTATCATTAGATAAATTCTACTTCTCCTCGCTTTTCGGTTATAGTAGATATAAAAGAACAGACGTGTTTTTCAATGGGAGGTTTGTCTAGTCGCATTAGGAATATGAATTTTTGTACAGTACTTAAATGTGTGAAGTAGGGAAATAGGTTTTCTACAAGCTTATACAGTTCATTTCTTTCTTTGGTATATGATCCGGCACATTCTACCACAAAATGACATTCGTCTTCTATTCTATTCAAAGTACAATGTTTACATAATCGTTGTTCTAGAGCAGTGCGGGTATGTCTTCCCGTTTCAATATGTAGTTTGTGGCAGCTGATTCTTAGTCTTGTGACTGCATTCCTGTCCCTCATATTTGCATTACTTAGATATTTTTCTTCATTATATATAGTTTTAAATAGTCTATATGATCTTAACTTATTTTTGGCAGCCCCACCTTTGTTGTCGTTATGTATTTCTTTTAGAAACGTTTGGAAGTAAATGTCTTTTATCCGCTGGCCAATGGAACTAACAATTTGTAACGTATTTGTATTATATGAAATTGGAAGATGCCATAAGAAAGCAAACCCGCTCTCTTCTAAAGACTTACGTATTCCTGTCGCCCAACATTTAACACCAGATTTGTCTAGATCTAACTGACAACAGAAAGCATCTGCTTGAAAACTGTCGGCTGGCACATTCTGGCGAAGTCCAAACAGAAAGCATCTGCTTGAAAACTGTCGGCTGGCACATTCTGGCGAAGTCTAAGGATGTATCCTATTGTTTAGCGACTGAAAAGCTAACTAGAACCAAGGAGGATAAAATAAGATCTTATTTCAACCTCCTTGCTAGAACTATTCAAAATGTGTCTTATGTTTGTTTTGTTTATTTGAAAGATCTCCATTAGTGACAGTACATGATACATACTTCACTGATTTTCTTATGTTGTTGAAGTTTTCCATTAAAACCATATCGAAAAACTGTTAGGAAAACAAGTTGGATTAGATTTCTTTCCGATGTGTACTTACCCTGGGAACCATCCTTCTTGGTCCCGGCCCGGCAGAGCCTCTGTTCGGCAGCCCATGCAGTTCTTCCCGAGGACCTATATTAGCACTCCCAGGATTATCAGTAGTAGGCTATACTCCCTGATGGTTCCCAGGGTAATGTGTCCTAAAAAGAAAAGAAAGACTTAGACTTGTAGACAATAATCTTAACTTCTTAAACGGTAGCTGAAAAATGTCGCTAAATTGTGTTTGTTGTTTCATGCACCTGATTTGGTCTGTGCTGTGTTACAGCTGTTCAGTGCAGCAGCTGCTGCAGCTGTAGGCATGGCGACGGTGAAAGCTGCCCCCATGGGAGCCAAGGCCTGTACCTACAGCTCACCTGATGAGACCAGGTATGTTATACGTGTGTATGTGTGTATGTATGTAAATGTATATGTGTGTGACTGTCGTGTGTGTGTGTGCGTGTGTATGCGTGTGTGTGTGTGACCGTGTGACGTGTGTGTTGGTGTGTGTGTGTGTGTGTGCATGTATGTGTGTGTGTGAGTGTGCGTGTGTGTGTGTGTATTGTATTGAGTAAAAAGAAAGTTCCTCCCTGGTTTTATTCATCAAATGATGGCGGTTCTTCACTCTGTGTTTGATTAGCATTGACGCGGGCTACAAGACGTACCTGCAAGTCTGTTCAACCTGTCACAGGTAACTGACTTTTCAGTTTTGTTCTTTTCTCTTCAAGTTAAAACATTACTAGAGCGTTAAGAAATTAGGTCACATTATACATAATCACAGTAGATAGTATGTGTATCCAAATCATATAAAACTGACAGAGAACGCTAGCACACCGTCCTATATAGGTTATAGTGAATCAGGATGTAATACATGTCTTGTGAAGACTACGATGATATACATATATACTGTTCAGATATTGTCAGGGAAAATGTTCATGGCAACTATCGGTGGGTATTTACTGTAACTTACGGAAAATGCTGAGAATGAGAAGTCCAAGGCCATTTTCAAGAATCTCTGCAGACCGCGGTCAACAAGTGGTTCAAAAATGTGGTTAGAATACTAGTATAGACTGGATGACTTGTTGTAGGATGTCTTTACTAGGGGGCGCAACTGAATCTGTTTTGACACGGATCATATTCATTTTCTTTCATCTCTCCACAGCATGAACATGACTGACTGATCCCGTTCAACGGAAACAGGCACTGTGATGACGTCAGAAAACTTCACCTGGCAGGCAGGCGGAAGTGACGTCATGTAGAAAGTAGTAAGATGTAGAGAATGTGACGGGCCGCTAATTATCACATATATCCAACTTTCCGTTTAAAACTGGACCGTTTATACATTGTAACTAGTGTATCCATTCCTTTCGACCCTTCTACATAATACAGATATCTCCATACTGCGCATGACAAAACTGGCATTGCAATTTCACAGACGAGGAAAGATAGGAACTGTTCTAGTTCAGTGCTTGCAGTAACGACATGCATAAGCTTCGTTGATTAAGTTAGAATATCATATTTCCGAATAACATCTTAATACAGATGAAGCAACAGATCAAACCGATTCTGCTTAGCAAACAGTATTAATTTAGTAAAGCAAAATGGCGACATATATGAATACTGTAATTTCCAGAGCGGCAATGTCACTGTAGTTGAGAATTCAAAAAGGAACAAACAATGGTAACGTGAAAATGTAACTATGACTGTTACTGCTTTGTGCTGTAATAAAATCTGTACAGTGTTCCAAACTCTGATTGTGCTGGTGTGTTTATTGACATGGTGGATCAAAACCATACCTTGTTGTCTTAGTATTCGATATATTAAGTGTAATTTTCCCACAACATGAATGAATGTAAGAAACAGAAATCACACAAACATGAAATATCAGAATCTGTGTATATGAAATGTAAGTATATGTACAGCCCAGGAGAGCAGTCTTTAGTTGAGTAAGAACAAAGTTAACGTTAGATTGAAGTCATGATATTACAGTAATAGATATAACAGTGACAGTAAAAGTGTTCAAATACTGATTGAGACTTACTAGGCAGGTACGATATTGATTATCTTAAATGTACTCTTCCATCGATCCAATGGAACCGGAGATACTCTGCAGCCTCTATAGATGTCCAGTACATGTATTTTCAACTTCAGGTGTTGTAAAATAAGGAGGGTGTTCCAAAGGTAGCGGACACCAGCGCCAGCTGCTTGGTGTTAGGGACCGTGCGATAATTAGCAGGGAAGGGCTGGTTGTCTGGGGGGAGGGCCTAGGAATTTTCTACTTTGGCCTGGGGGAGGGCCATGGAAAAAATTAGCAGGGAGGAGGGCCAAGGGAAAAAATGTATCTCATTCAGAACCTTCAAACAAATAATATGCTGATTCTATAGCACAGTTTTCAAGGTCAAAAGAATTATTAACGTGGTTAAATTAGGAAACGAGAGATAGCAAACCTAACAATGTTTCATCATTTTTAAAGAAATTAATGGCAATGGCGCATGGGTTCAGAAGCACCAGAAAGAATCAAATCTGTCTATAGTGACCACTCAATGGGCTTGAATAAAAAGGTAACAGTATACAAGTTGCAACTATAGACATGAGTAGTTTCAACTTTTCTACAAGACACTTTTTAAATAAGTTTTTATTGTTTTATGAATGCTAGTTATTGTAATTGTAGTGAAATGGTTAAATTTTTGTAGCATTGATTTTGTGATGGGCTAAATTGTAAAAACAACTGTTGTTTCGTGTAAAAGTAAAAATTTCATGTGATTTTCAAGCAAACAACAGGATTTTCTGCAATGAAAAAAAAAAGTGGTCTAAAATAAACAGAGGGAGAAGAAATATATCATTTCACATTAATAGAAGACATGACAAAATTCATTCTGTGGACTACTTCAGTCAAATGTTTCTTTATTAAAAATTAAAAATATATACATAAGGTCAACTTTGAACTAGTATGGTGCTTTCAATCCTCAACAAAATTGAAGTTCCAGTGTAAAATATTACACCCCAACCAACCTTTGTCTGATGCAACTTAATATGCATATATTTCACCAACCATTTCATCTATAGTGATCTTCTAGTGCAAGAACTTTAACAAATGTGTTTCAGAAAACCAGAAGTTCATAAGCCAGAGATTTGTTAAACCCTCATCCTACAATGTATTAAGCACCAGTTAACAAAGTTGTACTGTGTAAAACATATGATAAACATCCACTAAAATGATTGTTCTTTTATGTATGTACCAGGCCCTAAGCCTGATATCCCATCCTTTTTCAACTCTTGTTTGCTCCTTGAATTGTTTCTTCACAGAATAGTCAGTCCCCATTCCTATCCAAATATTTGGTCTTTTCAACCTGTATTATTTCTGGAATGGAATACCGGGTATTTCTCAAAAGCAGTGTAACGGAGATCAAACTTCAGAACGTTTCTTCGACCCTATCACAATGCCGTTACGAGGACCGTGTTGTTCAGACCAATCAGAACTCTTGCCCATCTTTTGCTGAATATTCAAATGTCAATTATTTTTCTATCAACGGGTGCCAGACTGTTTGTTCCGTGGAGAAGCGATCAGAGAAATGAACTGGAGCTAGAATAGGATACCAGGCTACTACTTCCAAAGAGTCATACAGTAACAATTACTTGGTCCTGGCACACAAAAACATGATGTTTGCTGTGGTAAGATGATACATAGTGTATGATACATACATAGACATCTCTTGTATCTTATGTTTTTCATTTTATAAAAAATTGTGTCCTGGAAGGAAGCTACTGTGTTCTTCTAAATTTCAATCCTTCAAAACAAGTGGGCAGAAAAAAGATTTTCATATATGATTGTTTAATTAGAGTATATACTCTAACTTTTCTATTTTGCACTAAAATGGTCCCAAATGAGAATATCAACTATTTCAAAGGTTTTGCAAAACTGACTTCCATGTCATACTGACGTCCTGAGCTAATCTGTTGAACCAAACTTTGTAAGTGCCCATTTTCTTCCAAAAGGAAAACATTCTGAGACCAGGAATAGTAGACTACTCAAACTACATGTGTACTATGTATCAGAGGATATAGGAGTTCTAGAAAATTAATGTTTGTGCCTATAGAGGTAGTTGATCACTATTAAACTGCACCATTCACAACATTTAACTGTAGGTTGACAAACAGAAAAAAAATACAAAACAAAATAGCTACCTACGTTCAGATGAAAGTTAATTGTGCAAAGAAACAACACTTTGTAATATCTACAAGCTATGGTGGTTTTGTCTGCAAGTTAAAATCAATGTTCAACTAACATTTAAAATCTGAAAACTGAATTGTGCACTAACCATCTACAGGTAACTCACCAGTCTAAAAATGATGTGTTTTTAGTGAACACCCTACAAAACTTTGATCCCTGGTATGCTAAAACACTTGGCTACAATGCTATTTACATGTTTATCACTATCAGCACAAAAAAGGAGGAAGGTGAAAAAAAAATTAAAATTCCTCTTTTCTAATCTAAGTGCTATTTCTATTTCTTCTTCTTGTTCCCTTTCAGAACACCTAGAAGTTTCTTGAAAGTCCCTTTGATTTCCGTTAAGTTCTCCTTTTCCACAAACGGTGTGATCCCGTCTGCAAACTTGCTCCTGTGTGGAAGTCCCTTGGGTGAGAAGTAGTCCTCCGGCATATCTTGACTGCTCTCACTCTCCACATTGTCATCTTTAACCAAACTTCCTGCAACCTTGGGCGAATCGGTAGGGTCGCGGCTTTCTTCTAAACTCTCCGACGTCCCCTTGAATGAATCAATGACAACCCAGTCGTCCATTCCTGCATCTGACTCGTTTGCCAAATCTTTACCGCCGACATCTTTCCTTCCTATCGTCCTTTCTACGATTTCATCCTTGTTTTCTACGCTGGAATTCGGAATGTCACTATTTTCCGAACACGGGAGGGGTTTCTCGGTCCAGAATCCCCTCCCTTCGCCCTCGGATACGCTGGAGTCATCGGTCGGTTCACGCGGTGGTGTGGCGGTTTCCGGCGTTGGGGGAAGCGGAGGTTGGAAGATTTCATTATCAGGAGGAGGGGGGATCACCTCCTTGATACAGGTATCATCGGTACCGGAGGTGTCCACGTCCATGTCGGATTCCTCCCGCTTCTGTCGCTTGGAACGGTGTGTGGTGTCGTCCTCCACGGCAGGACGTTTGGTTCCTCCTGACGACACTGGTTCAAGGTACGCGATCAGGACGTCACGCTGGTGTTGAGGCTGCATGGGCAATCCTGAAGGAAGAAAGGAACGACTTTCATAGTCAATACAAATGATCAAATGATCATTGTGGGGTAATGTGGCGTAACAGCAGGGTTTTTGGCCCAGAACCCAGCGGTCCCGGGTTCGAATCCCTTGGCGCCACTGATGTTGTGCGCTTGGGAAAAGACACTTAACACGACTTTCCTCACTCCGCCCAAGTGTAAAAATGGGTATACTATGTGTGGGTCATGACACCAGCAATAGCTGCCTGTATCCAATGTGTATTGCACTGACTAATAGTAATAAAATCAAATCAAACCAATGTCCATTAAATTGTTGTATGCTGGAGTAAACTGCCAAAGTAATTTGTTGTCTGTCAGTATCACACTGTTAAACATTGACGGTGATTTGGTTGAAGTAGAAAGTCTTCAAATTTACTTGTATGTACACAGATTTCATTATCATCAAATAACATTGGTACATGAAGGAACGAAGGAACAACTTTCATAGCCAATACAAAACAAAACCCTTCTACTAAGTTCTAGTCTGTGCTACAACCTCTAGTCGCTGGGCCCCTCCTAGGGAATTGGTAAGTTGGGTGGGCCACTATGAGCGTTATTCAGTAAGGCTATAAGTATAATCCTTAATAAAGTTCTTGCTACAAAGTCCTTCTGATATACAGGGTTGGTGCGAGCAAAATGCTGTATTTTCCTATTTCCCTTTTCCAAGAAAGAAATAACTTTTTCATCGTCAAGAAAAAATGATACAGTAGAAATGCAGAAAGTGTCTAAAGACGGAACTCCTTTGTTTAAATGAATTCTGATAAAACTGAGGGCCTTCAACTTACCCATCCTGCCCCCTACATCATCAACACCCTCTGGTACAGGCACATTGAACCCTGGATAGGCCACAATCTTCCCGATGTTGTAGGTTGGCTTGTCCTCAGTGTCAACCTGAACAGAAACAAATAGGTGTGTCATGGTAGAGAAGATGTGGCGCAACGGTTAGAGCGTTTGACACAGAACCAATGGGTCCCAGGTTCGATACTCACCGTGCCCTGATGTTATGCCTTTGGGAAAGGCACTTTATAAGATATTCCTACCATGACGGTAAAGTGACGCCCACTGAGCCTCTTCGGCTACTCTGTCAAAATGTGTGCCAAAAAAACACACTCGGATTTGGTGTGGCAATGTGCCAATATCTGCACATTTGCCACCAAGAGCCGTAAACTTTATTTAAACATGGTACTTGGTAGAGACTTTAATCTAGCAGAATCGCCGATTCTGCCTAAGATTGAAATCTGTTTATTACACGACTCACACGGAAGTTTAGTTTGAACAGGATGATTCTAAAGTTAGGCAATCTCCTGTGGGATACATCGATGAAGTTTAGACATCCAGGTAATAAGATACGCCAAAAAACAGTTTCTCAAGGAAGTTTCAGAATCATATCCGGTTGCTTGAGTAACTGTCTCCTGTGGCATATTTTGTGTTAACGCTAACCTCCCCATCTTCCACCTCTTCCCCCTCATCGTTGACTTTCTTCCCAGTCTTGCTGTAAAGGGTCAGACCTGAAGTCATCTCTTGTGCTTCAGCCAACCAGCCAGGAGGATATCCTGTAACATACACAAGATTTGAATTTTTGCAAATTTCAAATTTATTTTACACATTACTGTAAATCACCCACTGATTTTGTCTAATGGATTTTCTCATAATGCTTCCATAAGGCAACAGACATGCATAAATTCATGACAGAGATAACCTTTGATAGTCCAGGACCTTTGACCTAACTTCCTACGGAGGTTAAGAAATATTGTACAGACCCAGTTTCCTCATCTGGTATACGTATGGTGGCAGCTGGTGGCTGTTGACACCCATGGCCTTCCTCAGGTCCTGACTGACCACTCCAGGCTTGAACTTGGCAAACTTGGGGTCCAGGTCCACATGGTAACGATTGCCACTGAAAATACATGACTCTGAATTAGAACCTACATGTAGAACAGTTGTATGTACCATAGTGGGAGCAAGCATTGTTGGAGATGCTACATGTTTCACCATCTGCTTACTGACATAGCTAGAGCTGTGTACCTAAACAAATCTTAGGTACAGGGGTTTAGGTACAGGTCTGGACCTGAACCTGTACCTAAACTACTTGTTCAGAAAATGGTAGATTTTCGATAAGGACAAAAGCATGTTTGAACTCGTAACTGTAACAACATAATATTCAATTGTACTAGGTATTATTTTTATGAAAACACAGATGAAAATTTGGTCCACCAGGGTTCAGGTATTTTGGACCTGTACCTAATTCATAATTGATTGTACCTGGTACTGTATCGGTAGGAAGCTCTAGACATAGCTATTTTGCACCAACATACTGGTTACAGAGGTACCCAGCAGTATGAGGGTTAAGTTTCCTTACCTTGGAGTCCTAGGGGAGCTGCTAAACTTCTCCATGAACAGTTTCCTGTTATGACTATAGCACTTGCTGTATGTTTTAACAATCCTCTAGCTGAGGTAGCCATTTGGCACCAACTTTGTACTGGTCACAAAGGTACCCAGCAGTGAGAGGGTTAACTTTCCCTACCTTGGAGTCCTAGGGGAGCTGCTAAACTTCTCCATGAACAGTTTCCTGTTCTGGCTGATCTTGGCGAGGTCCCGTGGCTGGGTGCACTCCCTCAGCTGATGGTCCCCCCCACAGTTGAAACAGGTGGGCTTGTCCTTCTTCTTACCAACCTTCACACCATCCTGGCCTTCAAAGGACAAGGCATCGAAGTAAATCTAGAAAAGGAAAAAAAAGAACATATTTTTAGGGGTTAGATGTGAAAGAAAATTACCAATGTTGATCAAATCAAACGTTTGCTCTTAACATTAGTCATATGAACAGTAATAAGACTAGAGCAATGTGTTTTTTTTCAGTGGCATCTTCAAACCTCAGTAGATATATTCTTACGTCAGTGCTCTAAGTTGTCAGTGTACATGTTTCTACTAAAGACCAAGTAGGTGTAAGACTTCCTTGTTTAGACAGTCTCCATTTGTTCTAAAAGGCAATATACAGTAATATTGTTGAATGCGCATCAGCTAGGGCTGGATACCGGTTCGCTGGACCTGATTCGGACCTTTATAACATCCAAGAACCCAGGCAAAAAAACCTGAAAGCCAAAAACCTGAGTCCAAATAAACCTGAACAAAGTTCATATTTTTTTTTCTATTTTGTTTGATAAGACATGTTTTGAGTCTCTCCTCTGACAAAAAAAGGCATTTAAAATAAGTGCGACATTCAAATATCAAACGCTGGTTTATCTTGAAAGTCTTCTTACCAAGAAACTTTTAGTTGTGTGTGTCAGTATTAATTCTCTATGCTTAATATTGGTCTGATAAAACAAAACATCAACTGTACAGGATCAGGTTCAGGTCCAGACCTGAACCTAAATCTCTGGAACTAAACTTGGACTTGAACCTTATTAAGCCCAACCGGTATCCACCCCTAGCATCAGCCAATATGCGCTACACGCACCAGTGTCTTAAAATAAATAAATCTAACTTTTCATAAAAATGTACTTTTGTTTGGTGGCATTTCCTATGTTGAAAATTACATGATTTGTAGTACATAAAACCAAGGAGGTTAACCTCCTTGATAAAACTACATGTGCACCATGGCGCCATCTATATAAAATAGTGAAAGTATCGACCTGTTCATAGGTGGGGATTTCCCATCCTTCAGAAATCTTGGCATCACCGTCGATGAGAGGCTGTCCTAGATGGTCCACGCAGTAGTCGTGGTAGAACTGTACACTTCCAGTCACTGTGTACAACTGTTTCACCTCGCGTGACGTCAAACTTTCGCTTTCAGTCTGCTCTGCCCCCCTCCCCAACTGAAGCGCGAAGGAAGACCGTTGCGGTGGAGGATGCACCACAGCCTGACTTATCTTGTCCTTATTCTTACGCTCAGACTCCTTCTGCATCAAGTGAAGGAAGAACCCTTCTACATCTTGCCTGTATTTTGTGGCGATAGCGTTATTCATGAACAACACTTGCACGGATGGACCGGCAGTGTCTGAATCCGGCGTACTTTCCAACAACGGAACGGGCGCGGAAAGTACTCTGAGTTTCCGTTTCAATGCGTCGTTTTCCTCGCACACTGCGTTGATCTCCTTCTGTAGCTCTCCAAGAGCGTTTGCAGGGATGAGGTCTTCGCCATCTTCCTCGTCTTCCCGCTCAAATTCTTCAAAAAGTGCATCGCTGGCGAAAATATTTTCCTCGCCGTCCGCCATGATGAATGAGTGATGTCATCAAGGTTTGCGTTCATACGTGACAGTATTTGTGTTCTCACCTTTCAACTTTATGACGTCATGACTTTTTGTTCATAAACGTCACAGTTTTTGTGTTCTAACCTTTAACCTAACTGCGCGGTAGAGCTGCGCGGAGACCGTTGCTACGAACAACAACCCTGAGAGGCAACAGAGACGTCTGAACGGTTTTAAGACATTTCTACATCTTTTAAGGCACAACAGGGCAGTCTACAAGGTACGAGACTTCCAATTTACTTCTTAGGAGGGATTATAGATAAATAGATACGTCTATGACCGTGTTTCCTGAACCCAGGGAGGTAAGGCTCCGTTGTTTTGAACCTGTTGATAAAAGTATGGGTCGCAGATTTGCACGTTGTTCGAGGAAATTTATAGACATGATTGTCTCATGTTTGTATCAACAGAAACTATACAAAATATAGCTAATTAGAAAATACTGTCTTAATGTTACCTAGTAAGTTTATTGTTGGAAGCACCTTAAGAACAGTTGTCATTACATATTTTGGGTTCAAATTCAAATTGTTGCCAAAAAGATGATAAAAAATGAGACTGAAATATTAGCAAAGGCTAATCAGAAATTTATCAAATCTAAAAAAAAAATTAAGTTCCACATGACCACCATTTCAGTAGCCTCACCAGCCCATAGAATGTAACAAATCCTATGATCATCCCAAAAATTTAATCAGCTTACATTCTCATCACACTGACATGCTTTACTGTCAATCTACCATTAATTATTCATACCGTAAAACATGGTATGTTTGGGCTTCTTTGCTGAAAATATTTCGTGTAATATTTTAACGTTTGTTCCACCAACAGAGGTTCCATCATGCCGCAGCCAGACGAGCCCATGTACAGTTCACAACAGATCAACATCCCTCCTGAACTACCCGACATCCTCAAACAGTTCACCAAGGCCGCCATCAGGACACAACCCAAGGACGTGCTCCAGTGGTCCGCTGCGTACGTATCAATTAGATTTGACTATTTATATCTTTCCGTGAATCCCACTTAGATGCTAAAGGTTCTGGGTTGGAAACCCTGACATACACCCTGGGAAAGGCACTTTACACATATTCCTCACTCGACTCAGGATCAGGTGAAAACGAGTAGCAAGCTTTAGTTAGGGTCGTGTTCTCAGATGGGATGTAAAGCCGGGGGTCCCATGTTTGAGGAGAGCCGCACCTCGTGCACGTGAAAGATCCCACCACACTTATCGAAAAGAGTAGGGGTCCTTCCCAATGTAAGTGGATCAAACCTTAGTCTGGTTTCGCAGGTTGACATCTTGAAAAAGTAATTTGCCATATCAACACTTCCACAAATGTAGTAAGTCCCTATAGATGAATTAGATAGATTTTTCATGTAATCCTAAAACCCTTATATCTGTTCAGCTTTGTGCCTTGACAAAATGTTAATTACCTCGCTTGTTACTGTAAAACCTAATATGAGAATTGATATTGAAATGTCCACTGTTTATGTTTTAATATTGCAGGTACTTCCGAGCACTTTCGAAAGGAGAGACCCTTCCTGTAAAGGAAAGACTAGAGATGCCCACAGCCACACAGAAAACAGACACTGGACTCACGCCGGGACTGCTGAAGGTCTTACACAAGCAGGTAAGCCAAAAACAGACACTGGAGAAACAATCCAACATTTACAGGTTAGGTTTTTATTTGAAAGTCCCACATACATGTGTAGCTGTCTATGACCTTGAATGTTTGCTTCTCCCCCTTTAACACATAATTGATCTTGAACGTTTGCCCCCTTAAAGTAAAAGTGACCCAGGCATCTTGATAAGACACCTAGGGGTGGCGCCCATTTCTATAGCCCTTGGGCCACACATATTTGCAAGTCACTACAGCAGGGGGCTGGTCCGCTGGTAGTGATGTGTGTTTTACTTCCATACTCTTTCTCAAAAGCTGAGTGCTAAGCAGAGAAAGTAGTATGTACCAATTTTAAAGTCTTTGGAATGACCCGTCCAGGGTTCAACTCACAACCTACAGTGTCCAAGGCGAACACTCTACCAACTAGGCCATTGCCCCCCTCCTCCTCTTTAATATGGTTGATGTCACTGTTTCCCCCTCCCCCTTTAACACATGATTAACATTGACCTTGTCTGCCACCCTCCCCAGCTGAGCCCCCAGGGTACAGTCCAGCTGTCTACCCTGGAGCAGAAGTGGAAGGAGGTGTGTCTGCCCCAGGAACAGATGGATGAGATCATGAAAGTGGGAACCTTCTCCGACAATATCGAGTGGATCAAGTTCTTTGCTCTGGCGTGTTCTTCTCTCGCAGGGGTGGGTATGAATGACTGCTTAGATATCCAAGCAGGCTTATTTTTTACATACCTTGATGAAGGTTAGACATCCAGGTAGTAAGATACGCCAAAAATAGTTACTCAAGCAGCTGGATAAAATTTTGAAACAGTCAGACGTTTCAGACAGCATCCGCTGTGTTTCATCAGTGACTAACGATAGGACTGGGAAACCTTCCACTCATTTTCAAATAAGTATTTGTTACAGGGTTAGGCAGCAGGGAGAAGGTTAATGACCTGAATTTCTGTTACTTAAAATCTACAAACTTACGCAGTGGTTTTATTTTTTGCGTTTCAAATGTAATTAGTACTACAGGTACAAAATGTTTTCAACTGCGAGTTTAAAACAAGCTTTTCTGAATCCTACTGTGAAATTAACCACCGTTACAGTAAATGAACTGACAGTGTACAAAAAGTTTAGGGATCATGAAATAAGAATTAGAATAGTCCAGCCAAGAATAGTGCCAGATAAATTGGGAGAACACATTTCATTTTCTAATTGAATAGGGAGGGGGATCTAAAAGTAGTTCCTCATCAATTCAATGTTGATGACTTAACCTTTACCCTGCTGCCTGATCCCATAACCAATACAAATTCAGTGCCAAACAGTCTTCAGGTAGCAGACTGAAGGTTAACCCTAATCTCCAAGCAGATCCACACCGGGCTCAAAAATTGTATGTGCTAGCCAGAGAAGGTCCAGTCAGCCAGAGAGGGTCCAATCAATTTTTCCAACCTACCGGGCAATTGGACCCTCTCTGACTGGCTGGACCTTCTCTGGCTAGCACATACGATTTTCGCGCCCGATGTGGATCTACTTGGAGATTAGGTTAACACCACCTGTTCCATTACTAAGAACATTTCACAAGGCATGAAAACTGATACAAATTCAGTGCCAACTGGCTACCTTAGCAGACTGAAAGTTAACTCTGTTTCATTATTGACATTAGAATATCACACAAGCCATGAAGACTGTGTGTGAGATCCTGACCTCTGACCCTGAGGGCGGGGCGGCGAAGATCGACTTCAACACGTTCAAGGAGCTGTACACGTACCTGGCACAGATCGACGGGGAGATCGGACAAGTTCACATCGACGGCGTCTTGTCGTACCTCCAGTACGATGTGTAAGTACTACAACTCTGAATTCTTTTCTTCTTCCACTTTCAAAAACTTTTAGGCAAAAAGAATTGATAACTGCATATAAGATTTTTAAAGTGTAATTTAACTTCAGTTTCATTCAACCTTTAAAAGTTTGAGCTGTTTTATTCACGTTTACTTCATGTGTACTTCTTCTTTTGTCATCCTCAATTGATGAAACGTATGATGCTTTTACAAGTAACTAGTACTAGTGCAATGTAGCTTTGCTATGGCTCGCATTTTTAGCCAAGCACACCGGTCCATCCCTACTCTTCTCGATAAGTGTGTTGGGTTCTTTTATATGCAGAGGTTTGACGCCTGAGGCAAACACCTAAATATCCCACACATAGTGCCTTGATCAATAAAAATAATGCTCTTCATTCTTGTGTTTATAATTGTGTGAAATCTAACAATTATATTGTTGCTTTTTTGCAGTGACAAACAAGAAGGAATGGTCATGCCCAGAAACTTTCTCAGCCAAGACTGTCCAAAACTTGGCAACTGATTATAGAAATTATAATTGTGACAAAATAAAAAGAATAGCATGTGGTTGATATGTATATACACGTGCAGATACATCTTAGTCAGCATTTCAGATGTAAAATGGCTACAGATACAACACATGTACAGGGCATACACCCAGTTGTTTTTAAAGCTATTCTATGGTAAAACACCACTTTGTAATATCAAGTGAGCACTTTTTACATATAAGGACAGAATTCTTTATTTTGTAAATATGTGTACTGTCATACAGTCCGAGCCCATTGCAGTAATTTTTGTTCAAGACAAGGAAATGTTTATACATATTAGGGAGAAGAGTATGGAACATTCACATAGTACTTTTGTTTTCTATTTTTGTTTGAAAAAGCATCTCCATCTATATGATAAGATGGTTATTAATATGACTGGATATAGTCATTCATAACTGGTGTGGAAGAGTAATTTAATTGTAGACTAAGGTTGTATATTTCCTGGACAATGTATGATAATGTTAATCTATGGCTATGTACAAAGCAGTGACTTTCTGTTAGCTAGAATGCTATTATTCTTAGCCATTATACAGCTCTGCTAGCTGCAATTTCATTCTGATTGACTAAAGTTATGGTAACAGCATTTGGCCTTAGCCATTGTGTTATACATGCACGTAATAACAAGTTTGTTCACATCTTATTGTGTGCTCTTTATTTCTACAGAGCATTTTATGTTTTATATTACATCATCATATCTTTAGATACATTCCATGTAATTGAATGTTAATAAGTGGTTGATGTCTTGATAAAGAGTACACTAAAATGAAGAAAAAAATGCAGGTCTGTCATTCCTTTTCTCAGTTCTATAGTAGTGCTGTAAATCTTGATATGCAAAAAGATAATCTACAAGACTTTTCATAAACAGCCTCATTACCCTACACATTGGGTACCTGCCTGTGGCACTGGCTGCAAATACACCTGATATTATTATTATTATTATTGTATATTCCCAAGCCGCACTGGCGTCATTGACAACTGCCACACTGTATGTTAGAGCGCCCTCCGGCGTAACACACCAGTATTGCAGAGCAAACGATATCACAGTAACTTACCATTCAAGAAAAACCCGGGGGGCCTGCATGACATATGTGCGTGTCAAATTGATCAGTTTTTACGTACTTCCAAGTCCCTGCCCTCGACCAGAGAGAATCTTACTAGCTTGCAAAAATGTCCGGATGTCTTCAAAGTCTCTGGGAATCACTTGGAACCTTGTTTCAGACAGTTGTGCAGTTGCTGACGGACCCCGCCCAGCTCTCCTGTGTTGACCTTGCCGTTCTCGGTGTTTCTGCCGCCTGTGTGACTGTGGCGGTACTGTGGACATGTTCTGGTGAAGACTTTAGGACCCAGAAGGTCAAGGTTAGGGCTGACTTTACACCAGGTAAGGCAATTGTAAACTGGCAGTTGTTATTTCATACGTTTATAGGTGATTTACACGTACATTGCATTACTGTGTCGATGACCTGAATAACGCCAGCTAAATGTCAACGCCCCTGAATAAACTAATCTCCAAGCAGATGTAAGGATCAAACTCAGTCTCAGTGTTTACTCCTCACCTGTTTTGCAACATTTCGTTCATGTTTTTAGTATTGCACTCAGGGGGTGAAGCGTTGAAATGTGCAGAACTAGAAAGATTTACTCAATATCACAAGTTGCGAAGAAACTTGCGTGAAACACAGACTGAGCCGGCTAGCCGGACTGACTTACATCTGCTTGCAATATTAGAGTAAACGCTTGATGGCATAAGGAAAGCATCACGAGATCATTGTAATGATTTGCAGTAGGTTCATCATCATCATCATTGCAGTAGGTTCACTGTAGGCTGTACACAGATAAAAGTATTTTCGCGATGCCTCAGGGACGAAACTGAACATGTTCTACCACGATCAACTGCAGAAAAGTCTATGAATTACTCATTATCATGCCTTCACTAGGGAAATTCTAGTTCTAGGCTCTCATTGTCACAGAGTCCCATGTGACACCTACATGCAAACAAAAACGGATTCTCATCAAAGAGATCTAGATTGCAGACGCGAAACTATGATATCTTTTATTTGAGTTCGCTCAGGGAGTTTTGTATATGTTTGGATGCTTGTTCCCAGGAAAAGTGTACTACCACGGGATACCGCCAGTCCGGGCGATTCCGTGTTTGTCTCCGTTTGGATTGAAGCTTGAGACGTACCTGCGGATGGCTGGTATTCCATACGAACCCTCTACTGAGATGGCCATGGGACCTAAGGTATTATATATGTACAAGACATTTAATTTGCAAGATGGGAGAGAAACCATTTTTGATACTCATTTTTCTTTCAAGATTTTACTTCTTTGGGATACATTTTCTGGATGTTATTCGAAGGACGTCTTGTTGAAATCTTTAAAAGTCTTAATTTCTTCGCTTACAAAAAACAGGGGAAACTCCCTTGGATCGAGTACAACGGACGAGCCATTGGCGACTCTAACCTCATTATTGAGTTCCTGAACAAGGAGAAGGGCGTGGATCTGAACCGGTCACTCCGTGATGCTGACCGGGCCGTCAGTCGGGCCTTCGTTAAGATGCTGGAGGAGAACACTTATTGGTTTGTTTGTCTGATTTTTGTTTGTAAATTTAAGAATGGTAAATTGAAAGCTGTCGTTTTAACAAAAACACTTCAGGAAAACTGACTCACTCACTTCACTCACGTTGCTGTGAAGTCGGTATCGTCCAGCAACCAAAGATACATTGTATTCTCACATGCACTTCAAATGTTGCTGGTCGTAGAGTCAATTCCATGTCACCGAGAGGGTTTTCAGATGATATTGCTAATAAGTTTGAACAATTTTAGAGAAAAGACTATTTCAGTCAAAATAATTCCAGACCGTTCAAACAATTAGAAATGAAAGTTTGAACATGTTTGAACTCATCTCTATATTTTGGAAATATTATGAAAGTATTTGCACAAATATCTCTTTATTTAGAAAAGTTTTCAAACATCTGTGTGATTGTTCTACTGTTGGAACATGTTCCAACATTTTGCATCATTCTCAAAATGGTAGATTTCAGTTATTGCCCCCATAAAAGTAGGTGCTAATCACGCTCTATTGTCTGCCTCTGTATATTTTTAGATTTCACGTCTGGACACTGGCAACTCTTTTGTCTATGCATGGCACTTAGGCCTAATCCCCTATACTTTGAAGGGATGTGTGAATTGCCCTGTTCCCAGCCCACTGACCCAGTTATATCATATTTGTAGAATGTTGGAACATGTTCAAATAAATGATCAATCTATGTTGCAACAGTTTAGAAACTAATACAAATAATGTGTTCAATGTTGGAAATTTGTTTAACCTGTTGGAACACAGCAGAAAATATTTATAACACCAAATAAATGTTGGAAATTGTTCTTAACAGTTACTTATCTCACATAGATTGTTACAAAGGTTTTGTAAATGTTAGAACAAAAGGCAACAAACACCCTCTTGGTAATGTGGAATTGACTCTATATAAATTTATATTCCAAATGATTTTTTAAAAATCATTGTGAATTCCTTTGCACGATACATATCAGGGCATCACCCCCTTGGCGTATCGTTTGCAAATCTTGACCTTCAAGTTTGTGAAGCCAAAGTACCGCGTAGTATAAGACGATATGCAGACTGCCCAGCGTTTGTTTCTCAGTCCATGTTCTTTTCTAATCGCACAGGGGAGGCGCCAAGTGTAAAATGATCGATAACCAGGACAAGATACAGGAGATGTGGCAGGTGTCCTGGTTCATCTTCTTCTTTTACCTGAAGCCTGCAGTAAAGATCATTAAGAAGAACATGTGGGCCCACGGTATCGGTCGTCACTCCGACGAGGAGTTGGAAGCCATTGTCGAGAAAGATCTCAAAGCTCTCTCTGACTTTCTGGGTATGATCCTCTGGCCTTTCTCATATCAACATATGTCCTACGATAAATAATTGCTAAAAGCTCCAACTCAAGTAGTTGAGACCCTTTTCAAGTTTTGTTTTTTGGGTGGGCCGACTATTCCTTTGTTGCAGCTATCACGGGATGAATCACGAGGAGCTAATACAGTTGGTGGGGATGAATCGCAAGTGTCGGGACATTTGTTGTACTCAGATTTTGATGTCGTGGAGTTTTAAAGCAGACTGTGACAAAACCAAGGATCTAAGACAGCCTTTTCCGTATTACGCAGCTCGCACTCTTGTACGACACATGCATAACTAGTATCTCAAGAATGCCTTCAGTCCAGTACGGTTGTACGACGAAAGTGTCCGGGCCTTTAGATCACCCCAATACGATAGTTATTGCCCAGGCGCGGCCATGGGCTATAAAGTTGTGGTCCACTGATTGTGTGGTGTTTTTTTCTTTTTGCAACAGCAACCCCGATACCGTGAAATTGGATATGAAGTTGTAATTTGTATGATCGGACTATTTTTTGTACAAATTATTTAGGTTCTAAGCCGTTTTTGATGGGAGACGAACCAACCGAGGCTGACGCTGCGGTCTTTGGTTTCCTGGCACAAATCCTGTGGACCATGCCGGGCACCTACATGTACAGGATTGCTACCGAGGACTATCCCAACCTACAGGCCTACTGCATCCGTATGAAGGAACGCTATTGGCCAGACTGGGACCAGCTATCTGGAACTCTGACCAAAATGGACCAATGAGGGATTGCCTGTCAAAATTGTAGAAGTTCCATGAAACCTTCGCTACATATGATATATCTAAAGGACGCTTTTAATTCAACAGAAGTTAAAACTTTGATTACAATGTATAGAGCAAACAATTTTGTTATAGCCTATAACTGCACTATGTGATAATGCGACACAAATGTACAATTGATGTATATTTCTAATATGCCAAAGTTGGGTTCGCACTCCTTTTTCCTTTCGTATTGTTTTGTTCTTGTAGTTTTCGTAAAGAAAGCAAGAAGAAATGTACTATGAAAAACTCAAGACAATATATTGCACAATAAAAATGTGTCAAACTTTTTACCATGCACTACTTTCTTGGAACTTATTATCAAACGCCGCCAATCCTGTTGACCTGTGCACCTTGACCCTCAAGTAACCTTGCAGCGCTTTCATCACTTCCGCCACAGTAACTTGATACGACCAGTAGAGCCACCATACAACAGAACACGTCAGGCCTGCACGCATGGTTAAACTTCCTAGGCCTGCAACCCCTATTTGCATGGATTGAACAAGAGTACTTTCTGGTCTGTGCCCTCAACATAGTTAACATTTGGCAACGTGGAAAAATGTCGGGACTTCTTCAGAGTCTTGGTGTCCCGTTTCAGGCGGTAAAGAGTTCAGTTCTGCAGTTGTTGACTGACCCCGCCCAGCTCTCCTGTGTTGACCTTGTCGTTCTCGGTGTTTCTGCCGTCTGTGTGACTGTGGCGGTACAGTGGACATGTTCTGGTGAAGACTTTAGGACCCAGAAAGTCAAGGTTAGGGCTGACTTTACACCAGGTGAGTTGTCATTTAATAGGTACGTATATCTTGTGGGACTTGCGTTACCAACTTGTTTGTACGCGTTACTGGTCCAAATGCCCTCGTAAAAAATGCCCGAGGGCGAGGGCACTCATGCACGCGCACGTAATGCATTGTGTACAGCAAATATGCACAGACCGCGGCATCTAACGTTACGCGTTGTAAACAGTATGAAATTTGTCTACGCAGTCGGCTCCTTCATGCAAAACATTTCTTAATACATTGAACGATATATAAACCTGTACCGTTGTCAGCTCTGAAGGTTTCAAGACCAGGTATGCCTGTTCAAACGTTCAGGTATGGGAAATCCGATCCGAAGCTTTCTGGCGACGCCTTGGGGACGGACCATATAAAGAAGTAACGTACGCAGTTGAGTTGCGGGATGTCCCTGTAGCTCAATTGGTAGCGGCTTTGCAGTTGAGCCTCCTGTTTCCAATTAGTTGGGTCCGGGAGACCCCGGATCGAATCCCGGGAAGGGTATCCTTGTCGGAGCTGCACCGTCTTTCGAAAGAGACGAAAAATGGGGGTCCCGTGTTCGAGGAGGTGCCTCGAGTGCGTTACAACAACCTCATTACTCACATAGGTACCTACTGACTGAAATAATACAACCTGGTGAATAATATTCGCGGATCCCTCTTATGCAACATTGTATTGACATTGAATTGTATTGACAACATGTGAGGGATTAAGAGAGACTATGCCCTAGTTTGTAAAATCTCAAATCCGTCCAATTGTATCCCGCATAGATATTAATTCAATGTTGTATTGTTTGAAATTGTTTGTATAGGAAAGGTATACTACCATGCGGCACCACCGGTCAAGGCCATTCCATGCCTGACTCCGTTTGGAGTGAAACTTGAGACGTACATGCGGATGGCTGATATTCCATACGAACCCTCCCCTCAGACGGTCCATATGGGGCCGAAGGTGTGTAGGTGCAAACATTTGATTCGAAGTTTTGCGCTCTCTGTCGCCATTTAAAAGATACAATTGTTTGAATGTTAATATTTATCTGCTAATATTTGACCACAACAGGGTAAAATCCCATGGATCGAGTACAACGGACGAGCCATTGGTGACTCCAACCTCATTATTGAGTTCCTGAACAAGGAGAAGGGCGTAGATCTGAACCGGTCACTCCGTGATGCTGACCGGGCCGTCAGTAGGGCCTTCGTTAAGATGCTGGAGGAGAACACTTATTGGTACGTACGCAGCAAACGTTCAGAAACCCCATACCTACGTGAAATACTTTGAGTTTCTCGTACAAATGTATGTCTCCTGGTAGTTGATTAATTATGCAAATAAGGTTTTGATTAATATTACATGATGAGTCCCTTCCTGTCTCTTAACGCTGATCGTGACCAACTGCGAAAACATATTAAACAAACCAAAATGATACCTACCCACGAATTATTAGCCTCTTCCAATGACCCCATGACCTGGAATATCTGGCAGCTGTCAGCCAAAGTGGATAAATGACTAATTCTGCCAATTCTGAACTCTAATTGCTGTTACCCCCGCAAGTTTCACCGGTGAAATATGTTGAGCTGTACCAATATACGGCGTATGCAAATAACTTCGAAAAGACAAACAGACACACCAAAAACAATACCTCCGTGGTAATGAATTTGCTGACTGTAATTTCTTTCTTTCATACACATAAATGTCAATGTATTCTGTTCTATATGCCATTTGTTCTAGATTTTGGGGAACTTATCGATTGATTTTTACACTTTTGATTCATTATATGTGAATTGCAACTCGTATAACTTGTTTCTCTTCAATGTCTTTATTTCACAGGGGTTTTGGAAGGTGCAGATGGGTTGATGCCAAAGATAAGCAATTCGAGATGTTCGAGCTTCCTTGGTTGGTTTTCTTCTTCTTCCTCAAGCCTGTGACAAAGAAAATAAAGAAGTTCATGTGGGCTCACGGTATCGGTCGCCACTCCAAGGATGAGTTGGAAGCCATCATTGAGAAAGACCTCAAAGCTCTCTCAAACTTTCTTGGTGAGATTCCCGCACGTTTGAAAATGTTTTAAAATCTTTCAGATTTATCTATGGCCCGATTTACACACTAGTTTTCGGAGTCGACTCTGGGCTGTGTGTGAGGAGCTTTGGGCCGCTCACTGCAAGTTTTTCCACTAGAAAACGCTAAGTCGACTCAAAAACGGGTGTGTAAATTGGGCCTATATTGTGCTTAAGTTTAAGATACTTAGCCGGCGTCACAGAGCAGGAATATAGCTCGCCCGACGAGTCTGACAGCTCAAAAGCAAATTTTCGGCCGAAATACAGCCGATGTCCGGCCGATACACGGCCGATGTCCTCTCGACCACTGGGCGATTCCTAGGCATCGCCCGATTTTCGCAGGCCGACCGAGCCCCGCATGCTGTGTCATGGTAGATTTTCAGGCGAAAAATACGATCGATTAATTCATAATTGTCTGGCAATTTTGAAATACGATCGATTAATTGTCTGGCAATTTTGAATTTCGGTGACCTTATGGTGATCAACAAATTGATCGTTGACAGTGTGACGCTGGCTTGAGACGAGCTCTAGGAGATTTGTCACTTACGCAGGTACTAACTGGTACAGTTGACAGCCAGGCATACAAACCCCGGCTTTCAAACTTTGATATGCGAAACGATGAAACATGTATCTTTTATAAATACTTTCAGGTACTAAGCCGTTTCTGATGGGAGACGAACCAACCGAGGCTGACGCTGCGGTGTTTGGCCTCTTGGCCGAAATCCTGTGGACCATTCCGGACTCCTACATGTACAGGATTGTTACCGAGGACTGTCCCAACCTACAGGCCTACTGCATCCGTATGAAGGAACGCTATTGGCCGGACTGGGACCAGCTGACTGGAAACACCAAGAAGGACCAATGAAATCATCTTTGTTATCAAACGGTGCCTTCAAGTAGATGAAACTTTAAACTAGTGATGAACAGGATTTGATTAATCGTATAGTAACTGTTATATAAACGGAAGTATGATTACATAAACGTGGGCTTTGTGTAGAAAACATATAAGTATGTAAAACTCGTTATACAAGTTTTCACTTTGGATGTGGTGATGCTACATGTACTATGATTATAAGAAATGGGGCTATATACGTTTTTCTATAGCATAGGAATAATAGCTAGCGATGTTTTATTATTTTGCAAAAATTAGAGGTACATGTAGTATATGCCATTTTGAGAGATTCGTACGTTCTTTTCCGACAGTTTTTCACTTTTAGTTTCTTAAACAAACAAACAAACAAACAAACAAACAAACAAACAAACAGAGAAACACATGAAATAAAAACAATTTTCTACAATATCAAATCTGTCAACTGTGTCCCACTGTCGTGCTGTGTTACTATGCATTACTTTCTGAGAAACTTATTATTAGACGTTGCCGACAGCTCCAGACAATCACATTCACATGTATATGTATCTCCCGCAGCAAGCAGACAGTACAAGGTCGACGGTCTTCAGCAGTATCGCGATCGCATACTGTATACCTACGTGTGTGAGATGGCAACCAAAAGCTCAGGCGAGGACCCACCAGTCTACCCGGGCCAAGAAATAACCCACGATGATTGTCGTCGACTGAACGAGCCACACCGGCTACGGCAATGTTCAACTGAACGCGCCGAGCATGTCTACATAGAACCAGAGGTGATTGTGATGCCTGGTCAGCAGCGTTTTCGACGTAGGCGTCTGAGACAATCACAGCGACAACGGTGCCGAGAGCGCTCCGGTAACGCATACGAGGAAGCAGAGGTTGCCAGTTTTCAAGACCCAGATTTTTCCTCCAACGGGGACGCAATTTTTTGTTCATCCTCTCAACTAGAGGACCACATAGACCCTGGTAACAACACTACCGACCATGTGTACAAGGAGCCAGAACCTGTCAGTTTTCTGCTACAAGATTTGAACCAAATAAGGCGCAGCCCGGGAGCCACCACTGCTGAAACCTGTTTCTCTGTTAGTCCAGAACGGGGCCGAGGATATGTCTATGAGGAACCCCAGCAAGGCGAAAACAACGCAGCCACACAGGATGTCGACGTACCAACACGAATCAATCGTGCAAAATACCCAGACGACAAGAACAGCGACGTCGGGAGGCATAACAGGGAAGACGAAGAGAATGCCTCACGTCACAAACCTTGTAACATCAGTTCCCGTTGCGTTGCCAGGACAACCGTCGTCATAACAACGCTAATCATCATGACAGCCGTAATTCTGCTAAACGCTAAAAGTTGGCATCATCAGAAGCAAGAAACTACAACCATTCTCACACAAAACACAGCAACGTCGGTAAACATGTCTGTTACTATGGGATATTCTAGAACATCACAGGAAATGACGTCAAAGAAACCCACCACGAAAATCACCACTTCCCCTGCGGAATCAGACACACCTTTCACAACACGTACTACTAAGTTAAACGTGATATCAACACGACTAGCAGAAGACAGATTGGGGTTAGAAACAATGAGAGGGTCCGATTGTTTGGAACCGCTGCTTCCAGTAAGAAAACGAGGGAAAGAAAGTATTCCTCCTGCGCAAGACAGATTCACCTTTAGGCTCGCAGGCGCAGGGACTCATGAATTTTCGAGTCCGGGCGGAATCGTGGTGTCTCCTAGCAACGAGATCTTCGTAGCAGACATGCGTCACAAGCAGATCCAAGTCTACAACATGTTGGGCGTCCAACTCCTGAAGTTTCCCACCGTTGTTCCAGCCAGTAGCAACGTGACAATGAAGCCGTTTGACGTTTCTATGGACAGTGAGGGACATCTGTGGGTTGTAGGAGTGTCTGACAAAGCGAAACACAGGTATTGGGTCGTACGGTACACGCACGGTGGCTGTATCGAATTCGGAGTCTCGACTATCCAGGGCTTGCAGTTCCGTGGGATCGTTGTGGACAAAGAGAGGAACCGTATCATCACTACCGGAGAATATAACGGACGTGTTATCATTGTCGTTCTACGGCCAGACGGTGCCATATTGCACACGTTCCAAACCGAGCAAAGGGGTCGTTTTGAATCCGTTGCCGTAGACAAGGATGGGACTATCTTTGTCTTACATGTACGTAGTGCTTTCGTCTATGTGTTTAATACCACCTCGTCGGTAGATTTTCTCTTCAAGTTTGAAGGTAGAACTGACTCAAAGTACGCTCTGACTGGAATCTGCCTGACCAGGTCTGGGCATGTCATCGTGGTGAATGGCGGAAACCACGGGGTTGAGATGTACACTCGCCGCGGGGAGTTTGTACGAAATGTAGATACCGGGATGCGTTATTTCTTTCCTAGTACTGTCGCAGTAGGACCTGGGGGACGACTGTTGGTAGCGGATCGGCTCTCTGATAGCGTAACTATTTTTAAAAACTACTAACAGTTCAGTTCTTTCGTGATTGGAAAGTAACATTTGGTCCATAAAAGTCACCACAAGCTGGTAATAAAATTAAACTACTAGTACGATGCCGTAGTTGGGGCGTGCTATAGTACAATAAAAACTTATTGTGCACGTCTTTAAAATCAACTTTGATTCATGATCTCATTTTGAGACTTCGTGTCTGAGTCTCAATACTGAATCATTTTTGTCAAATCGTCATTGCTTACCGTTTTAAGATATAAGATTTAACTCATATACACAGCATACTTATGAAATGAACATCAGTTTTCAGGTCAAAAGATACAAAAACCGGAAGTTCTGCTGAAGTACCAAGGTCACACGCCAGGGGGCCCAAAATCGCCTTCCCAACACCAACCTACATTATCAAATATCATTGTTATACGTCCAGAGGTTCTAAAGTTATGATAACTATGATAATCCGGAGACGCAAACAAACAGACAGACAGATACACACACACACAGACACACCCAAAAATATCTCAATTTTCATGGAGATAAATGACTACCAGGAAATCATTTTTGTTCCAGCAGAATCAGGTGAAAATACTGTTTATCCTTTTATTATTCATCAAATAGGTCGTGCAACACCGCTGTCTTGCGGATTGACCGAGTAGCGCGATGTAGTACGACGACAAAACTCAAAAGCAAAACACATGTACATACTCTCCATTTATAACGTTTACTAGGAAATCGTTAGCCTGAATGTCATCCTTGTTAGTTGTTACCTGTTGATGAAGGGGGGGGGGGGAGACCTGTAACTGTATCTGTATCTATATAGCTGGTATAACCATCCTTCGGCGTAACTCACCAACTAACAAGGATGACACTCAGGCTAGGAAATCGTTTTCTGAAAGTACTTCGTACTTAATTTAGCTAGTGCAACAGCGCCGACTGGCGGATTAACCTAGTAGCGCTTTGAAAGTACGATGACCTCCGGACATGACGCTTCTAACAAAGGTACGCACTAATCCATGACGTCACCACTAATCGTGCTCCTTCCACGGGATCCGGAAATACAGTGTTCGGTCCGCGGAGAAGGGGAAAGAAGAAATTTGCCGTCAATTTTTCGCTCCTGTACGATTGTCATCGCCTGTGTGGCCCCCTTCTGCGCGTTGATCAGTCTGTCCATCGCAGAGAAACCCCGTGTGAAGCGGCTGCGGTGGCTAGATCTGCCGTGCTACCTGTGAAGCCGGCGCGACGAAACCACAGTGTCTACGGCATCCGAACCGAACATGCCCAGCTAACACCGTCTTGAAGACCCTCGCTCCTTTTCTTGGAAGTCGTCTTGAGAAGCCAGGATGAAGAAGTACGTGGCGTTGTTCGGATCCTGCATGTTCCTCGTGGCGTTTTTCTCCATGTACCTCATGCTGGACCAGCTCAACCTGCACGGCAGTCTGCGGAGCCGCGTGTCTATGGAGATGGGACAGGTGAGTCCGCCACAAAACTACCTGTCAATCAAACTACTGTAAGTCTCCAAACTTTCGCGGTGGTTTTATTTCGCGGTAAGAGAAAAAAAGTTTTTCACGGTGTTTGAAATACACTGTTGGAACAATATTCTGTATTACAGAAGTTACTCTTTGGAGATGCCCATTCACGGTGTCACCGTGAAAACCACAAAAATAAAACCATCACAAAAGTTTTAAGATCTACAGTACATGTTTACCTACGTAATACGTTAACACGTCAACAGAGGCGACATCAGTACATGATTGTGTTGCAAACATTGCTTTCATAAAGGGATACCAGATGAATTATATGTACAGGCACTAGTACATAAAAATCACAGGTGTCACTATTATGTCATTGACACCTGTCCATCAATTTTGTTGATTTAGGGTTTTCCTTCACAGCATCTTTTTTCAAAACATCAAAATTGTACCAGAGACACTCTTTACATGAATAGACTGTCTGGACATCAAATAAATAACACATGCTGTCTTCATTATATTCCCCTTCCAGTGGGAAGGGGGATATATTGTTTTTGCTTGCCTGTTCTTCTTCTTTCTTCTTCTTCTTCTTCTTCTTCTTCTGCCAAAAACCAAGTAGATGTGCGGTGGTAGCTCTACTAATGGTATTGCAGAAAGTTATATGTACCTTATGTTACAATGTACGGATGTTATATTTGAGATGTAGGTACCTATAGGAAAGGTGATTACACCTGACAATAAATTATGCTAATGAGTACCTTATTTGCATAATCTATGCATAAACTTGTATTTCCCTTACCGTAAAAGCTGCGGATGTCATCTTTGACATGTAGGTACCTTTAGGAAAGGTGAACACACCTGGCCATGAATTACGCTAATGAGGACCTCATTTGCATAATTTATGCAGAAACGTGTATTTCCCTTACCGTAAAAGCTGCAGATGTCATATTTGAGATGTAGGTACCATTAGGAAAGGCCAGGAAACCTGGCCATAAAATATGCTAATGGGACCTCATTTGCATAATTTATGCATAAACTTGAATTTTCCTTCCCGTAAAAGCTATGGATGTCATATTTGAGTTGTAGGTACCTTTAGGAAAGGCGAATACACATGACCATAAATTATGCTAATGTGGACCTCATTTGCATAATTTAGTCATAAACTTGTATTTCCCTTACCGTGAAAGCTACGGATGTCATATTTGAGATGTAGGTACCATTAGGAAGGGTCATAAAACCTGGCCATAAATTATGCTAATGAGGGCCTCGTTTGCATAATTTATGCATATCCCTCACCGTTAAGGCTACGATTGTCATATTTCAGATGTAGGTACCTTTAGGAGACGTGAACACACCTGTATATAAATTATGCTGATGCCGACCTCCTTTGCATAATTTATGCAGAAACTTCATAATACCCTTACAGCCGATGCTAAGGATGTCATATTTGAGGTGTAGGTAATGGGAGGGGAATATCCTGCATTTTCCCGAAAATGTTGCCATTCTAGTGTAGAAATTGTTTTGTTGTATGATGCCATTGACAGCATCAATTTTACAGATTTTAGACTTACCTTTGCAGTACTTTTAAGCGTCAAAGTTGTGCCATAATGTAAGTTGATATAAACGTACAAGACATGTCTGCAGACTAATATTGTACAGAAATTACAGGTGTTTGTATAAATAGTAGTTTAGAATTAACTCACATAAAACTTTGAATAATACAACTCTACTTACTTTTGACTGCAACTACATTTCTAGAAAATATATGGTTATAATGTAACTTGTATACCTACATATTTGTAGAAAAAATATATAGGTGTAAATGTCTGCTGCTTTGTTGCCCTATCAAAATTCATGCGATGCAATGGAATAATGATTTGAAGAAAACAATAACTTGTTTATATAAAGAATTCCTATATTGTATATGTTGGAAAAATCTTGATTCAATTATCATTAAAAGATAAAGGTAATAGACACTAAAATGCAGATCCTGGCCATATCTGATACTGGCTGTGCAATAAAAATACCGTACACACGTATTGTGATGCTTATCATTTAACGTAATGTATTTGGCCAAATTGAATCCCCTAAGAGAAACCAATAGAACACACATGTACATCAATTTTATCTAACCTGCTTTTATGACAGTCTTTCAAGAAAAGGAAACAAACAGCCATTTGGATTTACTAGTATGGCAGGGCTTGAAATTCGTTTTTGGGAATAGGTGCACTGGTGCACCCAACCAAAAAAAACTATTAGTAAATAGTATGCCGAATACTAATGCACAATGCTAATACCTTTATATATGTAACCCTACAGAAATATGCAAGTGCAGAGTCAACTATTAGGTGCACAGCTCCAAATTTGGGTTGCACAAAATTGCATCTGCACCCAGTATTTTGAGCCCTGGTGCTGCGATGTGTAGTCTTATCATATGGCATTTGGATGGTAAGGATAGTGACATACACATATGTGTGTAGACATTAATTTTGATTTCAAACATAAGATTGAAAATGTATACAACCCAAGTACTACCCTTCACAGCAGTGTGTTACTAGTAAGTCAAACTAGACTTGTTTAGATCTAATCAGTTAAACCTTTTAATGATGTTCGTTTACATAACAAACATAGCTCCACCCACTTTCACATAAGGACCTAACAATAACACAAAATGGTGTAGTGTAGTTTAAGTATATTTCCTATCCTTTTGTTTACATGTACTACAAAAGAAAATGCATTTCTAGAATTTTGGAAACTTAAGTCATCTGTAGAAGTGTGTGTGTTAGTTTTTAAAGTGCAAAATGTATATTGAAAGTGCTAGTGAAAAATAGGGACCTTGTACAGCTTGTTTTTGCACTGTGTGCAAATCCTGGTTATTACAAATATTGACGCAAATGTACTAAAAGGTGTTTATACTTAAAGGCCAACAACATTGAGATTTTGTTATCCAGTCAGAATTGCTTATAGCTAAGGCCCATAAAAAGACTACTAGGGGAACAATGTAAGGTGGACAGGTGGTCACTGCTATATAGTATATGGTCAAGATTTCTAGAATGCCTCTGTTACTGTAGTGTTAGTAAGAAAAAAATCTAAGGGGCACTAAAAAGTGGTCACATTGACCAGGTGGTCCTTATTTAGTGGTGGTAGCTTGTATGTAGGCTTGACTAGTCTTAGTTTTGCCAACAAGATTTTACATAATGCACATTTAAATCGAAATTTTGTGGGAACTGCACACATGGCAGATGCTATTTCTGTGGCTGTACCATATGTTAGATGTATCAAGGGTGGAACAAAATAAACATTCCGTCATCTATTTGTGGAGAAAGGGTAAAGGTGTGATGACAAATGCAAGGGAAAGTTTGGAAAAGATGCACCTGTTTTAGCTAATCTGCGTTTTTAGCTTCAACTTTTTTAAGGGACAGTTCAATAATGGCAGTTTTATAATTAGTCTGTAGGACGAGCATTGAAAATTACCTGCACCAGACAGATTTTACTGTGAATTTTAAAACTTTTATGGTGGTTTTATTTTTGCAATGAGCTCACCACCGCAAATTCATGAAGATGCAGTTACGCATTTCTAATGTACATTGTATTACTAGAGTACTACAGGATTGTTTTAAACGTGAAATAAAAGTAAATGAATGTACAGTATCCGTACCACTCAATTCAATCATCCCCTTCAGTCTATCAAAACCATCTTACCGTAAATCCTATAATCTTCTGTACACTTATATTACGGAATAAGTACTACATATGTACACACACGTATATACATGTGTAGGTAACACTGGGGTTAGAATCAAAGGTGGCTGACAACACTTAAGAAAAACACCTGTTTTAGATTTAAGACTTGTCCGCTTTCAAGTATGACACTAGGCAGCTACTTACATAGGAATGTCCCTGTGGGTAAATTGTTTTGGTTCAAAGCTAACAAAAAGGTATACCATACTGAGGAAAAGGATTTGAAAGGAAACAGTTAGTACTGTTGAATTTTTGTGTGTTACTAGACAGCAAACTGCCCCCCTCCCACTCTACATTATGTTTGTCTGTGAAATTGAAGGTATTACTTTTAGGTAAAATGTCTTTCGTCTATTGGGAATGAATACAATATGGCCTTGAAGTGTCCAATTCCAAAGGGAGCTAGACTGCCTCTAGGGTCTAATGAACAATAACTAGGTCCAGACAAATCTCCAAGCAGATGTGGGGAAGGCTAAATTAAAGTGCTATGTTTCCCTAGCTGCCCTTTTCTGTGTTTAACTGCCAGGGCAGCTAAGAAAATGTAACGATTTATCCTCCCCCACATCTGCTTGAGGATTAGGTTCAGACAAGCCCGTACTGTATATAGAGGTTATAAGGCCGCTGTTTGGCATTTGGCTTTAGATTGATTTATGTGGGGTAGAATAGGGGCAACTACATTATAATCTAAGTTCAATATAGAGTCAGTAAAGAGGGCAGTTGTAATTTGAAGGGCCTGAAGTGTCTTTATTATTATATTGATTGGCTTCAACGAAATATAAATGTGTTTCCAAAGCTGGAAAAATGGTATTTGTGCTCTGATTAGTCAACTACTGTAAATACCTGGGGATTTAATTATGTGGTAAGAATGGAAAGGACTGGTTTTCATGATCAGGGGTGTTTTAGGTTCACAGTTAAAATTCTGTAGCAGAAAACACACATTCGTGGCATCATAAGTCTGCGGTAGAGATGTTGTTGCGAAAACTGCAAAAATAGAACCACTGCAAACTTTTCAAGATTTGCAGTACATATCATATTCTATTAATATAAAAACAAAACAGGATTTTGAGCTGACAAGGTGAACCGGACCTACAAGTAGCCACATGTCCTGAAAAGAAAATTAGTCTGACTTTAACTGGGTCACATGCCACACCTGTGACAAATGAGGTTTCAGCACCTCTACATCTATTTTGGTGTCGCCATCATATTGGGTTTCCTGAGCGTGACCAGCAGTGTTTAGGATGGATAGATGTTTCACACATTTCCAGTGAAATTTAACAGAAATATTGCTGATGAGCTTGTCGAAATTCTTTAAAAGTAACAGTTTGAAAATAAAATTAAAAGTTGTACAAGTGACCATCTTGCCAATGTCAAACCTTTATGTAATTTCTTCCCACTGATCATGACAATCCTGTCTTTAGTGACCACCTGTCCACATACATGTAAGCCAGATGTTATTGGTCCCCTGAGTGGTCTTTTAAGGCAATTCAACTGTAATAAAAATGGACTGTCATTATTCTATATTGGTAAGTTAGCTGAAGCCAAGGAAGGAAATAATGTACATGTAATTTTAGCACCCCTAGCAGCTTCCCTTCAAATTGTAGCTCTCTTTTAAACTTCAAAATCTGTAAATTCATTTCTTTTCGCAGGGATTTGATTTTGCACTTACATGCAGTAAGTTCACAGTCGAAAGAGCACTGACAGAAAAACACACATTCGCTACATCATGATGTTGCGGTGGAAAGGCACTGTAAAAATCATCAAATCAAAAATTCAAGTACTGGAACATTCCAAGACTTACAGTATAATTTCTTGTTATTTTCCCTGAATGCGATCAATACTCTTTCTGGTCTTGAACTTGAAAAGGCAGGCCATACTTAACACAGTCTCCCAGACCACTTACATCCTGAGTCTCTTGAAGTTTGGCAGACATACCAGATGACAATTGACTGATTCCACATGTTGTGGGACCTGTTTGCACTTGTACATATATTCAAGTGCGTATGAGCCGCATATTATTTTTTTGATTACTAGGTAAAGTTTGCGGGGAAGATGTTGTTTTCTACTTTGACCCACCGTTATGCAGCCTGGTTATCGAACCGAAAAAATGACTTCTTTGGCTGCAAACTCTACCTAAATAAAAATGTCAATACTGGTCTCATACAGACTTGAATATATGCATATATTGAGAGGATAAGTGAGAAAAAGAATTCCTTTCCTTTCGCTTTCCTGAGACAATTTGATTCAACTAAAGCCTTTCCTTGTTGCTTTGCTTTTCTGCTACTTATTTGGTTTTGAAATGTTTCCGTTTTTTGTTGCTTTTGGCCTGACGCCATTTAAGCTTTTAAACATGCATACTTGGCAAATACAGTCGGCAAAGTTCACTTCCATTGTTAAGAACATACAAATCAATGTCTAGTCTAGGCTCGTTGTAAATCGGATTCCCAAGTTTTTGAGAGAGTGCTAAATTCTTCTTGGGGGTGTTTCAGTAATAATTTCTTTGGATGTTTATTCACTGATACAATTCAATACGTACGGTATACTAGTAGTAATTACAGAATTGGTACTCACACATCTAAATTGATAAAATTCTGCTTCCCAGTTTTTCAGAAAACAAACATTTTTGGAACATATTTTTTCTTGTAAAATTTCACACTGAGATTTCATTGCAGAAATAGGTCACCTCAGTTAGATTAAACACGGAATAGCCACTTTGCATATAACCTAGAACCCCTGTATGATAAAAGTCCCTGGCAGATTATATCTCAGTGTGGAAAATTGGCTACACTCTGTTATGGTGGGTCATTTACCTTTAAGTTTAAGTTTAAGCCTCTGGACACTTAGTCTGGGCATCAGCCTGTTTGGCTTGCATTTACTCTACAGCAGGCTGTGGATTAGAGGCCGTCCTGAGATGGCTGTTTCCCAGGCTGTTGGAAACATGCATTAGTCTGGAATACAGAACACAGGCTAGTGGTTTTGAAGGTAGGATTGTTGGTTGATGAGAAAGATTGGATATGTATAATTGCTTTGGCCCAAACAGTGAAAATACTTGGTTCTAGATCAACCTTTTCAATTGCTGAGTTCTTTTTTTTGTACACTTTCTGTCTATTTAATTGTGACAAATTCTTTAAAGTTAATTCCATCTGCCAACTTGAAAGATGATTGATTTATATGATACTAAAGCTCTCTATAACCCTGTAGTTCATAACACCTACAAAACATTACCCATAATTATATACATCTGTTATCAATTCCCATACACTTTGCCATTAACGCACTGGTAATTAGTCGTGTGTGTACTAATGTACCATGGAATGCTAATGGTGGCGTCGAGGTTATTAATAACAACGTAGCAATGTGTGGAAAACATATGCATGAAGTGATTACAATGTTTGTGGGTCCGTGACGGCTGTTACACAGTACATGATAACATTGTGGCACAACCATCGATCAATGCACCTTTTCATCCAATAAATGTGGACTAGTCTCTTTTGGCTAATTTTTCTTTTAAGAAATGTTACATTTTTCATGTTTTAATTCCGATATCCACAATGCTGATTTGCCAATGAGTTATTAAGAAAAAAGAAATGCTTCAAACTAAATACTGTAAGTTTGGAAATGTTAGTGGTGGTTCTATTTTGATGGTTTTCGCCAAGGCCATTCAAAAGCAAACCCTTGTCACTCAGAAATGTGCCTTTCAAAAAACGAAATTGTGAACAGAGACAATTGAGTATCAAGTCTAATACATGTAATATCAACCAACCAATATGAAATGGCATCTATTTGCCATGCACCTAACCAAACTTAGACTTAAGTTGTACCATATTGAAATATCTTCTTATGTTATTGATTATAACACAAAAGAACCCTATTCATTGACAAGGTGTGCCACGTGTTGCTTGCATGAAGAGTTGTTTACCGTCCATTGTATGTCGCAGGATTACGCACTCTCAAAAGACATCAATTTGTTCTCAAACTAAAGAAGATTATACACTAAAGCAGATTTAGATGGATGTACACAAAGCTTATCGTTATGAATAATTGCGGCGAAAGTGCAATGATTTTGTTGTCATTACTTGAATGATTATGTCTTGGGTTTGTAGTCTAAAATGTAGTAAGAAAGAAAAATAAAGAAAATTCGTATCAGTCTGGATATAACAACACCTATAGGCAGAATGTTTGAATTATAGATTAGCTGTGTGAAGCATGGCATGGTTTGCATTTAAATGAGTTTGAATGAGGCTAACACATATAGCTAGTGGAACTGATGTATAATGTATGGAAACCCTTAGAAGGCAGTTGCTAAGGTAAATATAAATTGGAAACAAAGATTTTGGGTTGCTGTAATAATATACATGATGCCTGGACAATCCCATTATAGTTTGGGGGTGTCATTTTTAGAACCTCTTTTGGGCTCAGGTGAACTAGAAATATCTTCGGTGCATGGGTAGGACTGGCTAGCCTGGTATCCATCGAATTCTAGTGAAATGCACGGGTAGCGCAGTGTCCTGGCTCCTGGGAATCAAACCCTGGGCCACCAGCTCACAAACCAACCACAAGGCTAAAAAGGTCCGGACCAGTTGGACTGGTCAGTAAGTGGCGCTTGAACCACACTTTGATTTGCTCCCCCGATTGCTTAAGTCCCTTGCAGAATAGTCTGACACACATTATAGAGAATTGATTGACACAATTGATTGAATATTTCAATATTGTCCTGAAATTTAGGCAATCGAGAGCTCTGATTGGCTCCAAATTGCATGATCTCGTAACGACATGGTAAAGTTGTTCGAACAGACATTCTGAAGTTCGACACTGCTTTGGAGAAATATTTGATACACGAAATAAGGTATGATGTAAGGACCAGACATTTCAATGGGCCCAGACTTAGTATATTCTGTCACCAGGGGATTCAGCAATCAGAGGAGCAAATTAAACTGGAGCTAGAGTAGGATAGATTTCAGGCTAGGGACAGTCCAGCACTATAGTCACAAAACTACCATGGGTTGCCTCTTTTATTTAATATATAGATATTATTTCTCCTCCATTTGTGATGTATGATGGAACTTGGACCCCCAAAGCAATTCTTCTATGAGTCCAACGGTGGTTACAGAACTTGGCAGTTTGGGGTCATCAGTTGACCTTTGGTGACTCTTACATGCCACAAGTATTCCATGTCAGATGCCAGGGTAAATGTAATCAGACTACCCATGCTGCCCTGTACTTGATTTAAGGATTGGGAATGCACAAGTCAAGGAAAAGATAAGGGGGGGGGGGGGGCGGGCGGCTTACATTTGTACCTCAATGTGTTGTGGGATTGTGGATGCTAGTGATTAACGTAGAGAGTATTATTTCTGAGGTAGGACACATTGATATGTAAATTTGATAATTAATTCACCCCTAGGGAGTGATGAATCTTTTTGGCTTGTCTGTTTGCTTGTCTGTCTGTCTGTGCTTCTGTGGTTCCCAATGTACATAAGTAGTGGGCACTACTACTAACTACTACTACTAGCATTGCCAAATATCCTTTAGTGCTGCAATGTATATGTCAGTGCGATCAGTACTGGAAGGCCACAAAGCAATATGGGTAAAGGGGTGAAGTCTGCCATCTCTGATTGCCTTGATCCATCTTCACTGTCAACACAATATAGCATGACAAGACAATTTGGTCCAAAACGTCTGTCGTTTGATTTGATTAAAGTCTTCCCTGCCCCCACCCTCTTTTAACCCTCAACCTACTAAGGTAGCCATTTGGCACCAAAATGTAATTGTTTATTGGGTTAGGCAGCAGGTAGAAGGTTAATTTCTAATTTGCTCTGCACCACTAATGAGTCTAGACAATTTGGAGCCGGTGAGGTAGGATTGAACCTGAGTCATCGTCCCAATCTTTTGTAAAGGTTGTCGGCTGTCATTGCCAACCTGATAACATTCCCGTGGTATTGACAACCCAATAGATCTTTGATTCCGGAGCATTAGTTGAAGTTCAAGTCTGGCGAAAAAAATCAATTTTATCTATTAGATGTTGAAGATATGGCTATTAGCTATATTGATATATGGTTTGCTATAAATCTTGATATATTTCCAGTGGTTTTTATGTTTTTGCGACCTTTCCTTTGCGAAATTATCATGCCATGAAAGATGCAGATTTTCTGTCAGTCAAAATACTCAAATGCACTCTGTGTTCCCACCATGAACTTGAAAGTGGGTAGTGCATGTTTTCCCCTCAACTGCAAGATTATGTCCCATAAAATATATATGTTATGTTATGTTGTTATGTTATGTTATGAATTTACAGTAAGTAGATATGGAATTTGCGGCCCCCCTCCCCACTCCCTTACCATTTACTGATTTAGCATTATTCTAAGTTTTAACACACATATGTTTGTCATGCTATGATTTTTGGCACACACAAGTATTACAACTGTTATTCTATATAGCAAAGCCATCTTAATACAATATCATCATTAGCTTCCAAAGTTTTAACACCCTATCCTGTATATAGTATACATGTAGGTAGTCCCTATTTGAATTACCTAAGTTATGAAACTTATAAGCATTTTATTTTATTAGATTAGAAACTATAAATATAGCCCTGTTTAGTACTAGACTACATGTTTCTTTTCCCTGAACAATTTAAGTGCTGAGGATATTTGCTACATCTTTATTATGCCTTCAATTGCAATTATGGAATTTATTACTGTTTTCCCTCGGCACATTCTGACATTATGAATATTCATGATATGAAATTCCTGGGCTCCCCTGTAAATTAAGATGAACTTTTGACTTGTTTATTATGGAATATTTGTGTTCTTTTCCCTGCAGGCTGTTTTATATCTTCTTTGACATTTATAAACATCCATGTAATACTAATATCACTGTAAATTAGTGTGAAACTAATGATGAAATATTTGTATTCCCAGCCTGTTTCCTGTATATTGTCTGATATTAGAAATATTCATGATATGACATTTCTCCACTGTATCAATGTCAATCAAAGTTTATGATGAAATATTTTGTATTTTTTTTTAGCAGTTTCCAACATTTTGTGCACTCCCCCAAAAAATTGGGATGAAAGAAAATGTGTACTGTGTATATGCATTTTTGAAACCTTGGACTGGTCTTATGATAAAGAAAATATCAATAATACTATTGATAGTAATTATGTTAGATACTGAGTTCTGGGAACCTGAGCTACAATATTCAACTTGTCTTTTGAAATATTCTCTAATCTAGACTAAGTCCATAGTTTCAATACCTGTTAAATAATACATTACATGATGATACATTTCATTGCTTGCAGGTGAGCACTTCTAACAGAGTCAACCGGTTTTATGTTATCATTGGCCTTCACAGTGGTGGTCTGTTATGGCCAATTAAGTGGTGGGTGTGCCAGTGATAGTCGCCATAAACAGTGCATCACATGTATGTCATCATACCACATACTAGCTGGAAGGGTAATGCAGTAATTTGAGCCTGTGGCGGTTTAGAAAATTAACAAGCTCCCCGGTAATTTTTCACTTTGATAGTGCATGCTTTGCAGTCATATTTTTGTATGTGTCTTAAATTCATTCAGGTTTGCATGCCATAATTAAAAATCGTAGCAAAATATGTTCTGTAGATTCATTTTTTTGGTAGAAGGGGAAAGGTTTTTTCACTTAAAACATTAAGACATAGTGTGCTACATGGTTGAAACAATTCTGTTGTACGGTAGTAATACAATTGAAATGCATTGTCAAGATGTCATAAATTCTTAGTTGAGAGCTTTCCGCGAAAACGTTGAAAATAAAAACCATCACAAAGGTCTCAAGATTTAAAGTATATCATAGTGAAAATCTGGAAAGATTTTCAGTTTTTAAGTTTGCATGAAATGAATATTCTGGCCTGTAGTTTAGAAGTGAGATACTCTGCATGGGTGCTGAAGCGATGATTTGTTCCATAAATAAATATGGCATATTGAGAGGTTGGGCGCCCCAGGTGACACATTCACACCTTAAGTAATTAATAAATGACAAAAAGATGGGAGAAAATGATTGATATTCACCTATATTTGCCTGGAGGAACATTCCCACGGTTTTGACTGATGTTGTTAATTGGAGGAACATGTTGTGACTTCAGGCTGGTGTGTTCCATGAAAGTTGATGAAGCAACGAGAAGATGCTTTACATACTAGTTCCCAAGTATACAAAGTATCCACCATTACATATACATTTTAAGCCTCTTTTCTTGAGAGTTGAGACAACACTTAACATTGTTTGTTTGTTTGATCTCCATGAGTGTTCAGTTGTCACAAATTTTACACTACTATTCCTGGAGTCTGCCTACATTAAAAATTTTGATGAATTTTGAGCCCTGATTTTTTTGTCCTCTACTCAAATGAAGAAGGTACCTATAACCCATGGGAGATACTCTACCAGCAGTGCTCCCATCTATAACACTGTTCCCGACAGGTCACCATGATGGATAGTTTATCGTCTGCTAACGTGCTAATGTAGCGGTGACTGCTGGGACACAGATAAGGAATTGTTCTCCTGGGAATTGTTCTAACTGCCCCGGGTCCCGGGGAAGATCACAAACATGGATGATTGATCAGTCAATGATAGGGACAGGTGTCAGGTTCATGTTGAAGTGATTTGATTATGGATATATCATAGGAAAACATCTGTGCCCTGTGTCGGCACTTGTGACTCTTATTTGAGGATGGAGATGGGGTTTGCGGGGGCGCCACTTGTATGTCTTATTTGAGGATGAGGATGGGGTTTATGGGGATTCGCATTTGAGTGAGTGGAGCTAGTAGAAAGGATTGGAAGGTCACAGTTCTATTCCTGCCATGGTTATTCTTTCCCCGGCTAGACATCGTGTCCTTATGAAAGGCACTTACATATATACTGTACCTCACTTCACCTAGGTCTGAATGTGTACCTGACTTTGATAGGGGAGGTAAAAGGCGGTGGAAGGAGAGAGATGGACTCTGCCCTCCTATACTGTGCCCTAGACAGCCTCAAATGCTTTGGCCAATTGGGGCTCTTACATTTGAGATACTTTCCTCCTGGTTTTAGGCCATGAAAAATATTAACATAAGTAGTTATCAACATATCTTGTTTCAATTTTTAAAGCAAAACACTTTATTCATGCACATGTGTTTGGAAAGATTATAACACAATATTATCGCAACATTGCCTCCTCCTAAATTGCTCTCTCATAGAACATCATTAACTACTAATATGCTGATCATATCACTTCGTTAAGCTTTATAACATTGTGTAAGACTAGAAGATCCATTTTCTGTTCAGAATAATGAACAATAAACTACAATCAGTGGAGTTTTCGTAAGGCTTGTTCAACCATTTTCATATCTCAGAGTTGATTAAGACTCCGTGCCTCATGAACACTGATGGTAGATGGATCTGAAGTTCTGAGATTTTCTGGATAAGAATCCCATTTGTCTATTGAGTGGTACGTGCTTAACACATTATTGGTTGAAAGCACTAGATTGAGTAGATTCTACATTTAGACAAGATCAGGGATACCTTCTAAATTGTGTATCTCCTATACAGGACCCAAATAGATTAAACATAACAAATCAGGCTCTAAGAGATATGCATATGCATGAAGACTTTATGAAAGGTACTATGTTTTTGTTTTTAGAATTTGAAAGAAAAATGCCTGGATTCTTTGGTCGCTGTTGCTCAGTAGTACCAATGCCTGTTGTGTGACAATCATTTAAACTGTACAGTAGCATTTGGCCAGCAGTACTACTGCTGCTAAGCAGTAAACGGCACACTTGCACACTTTTCAGTACCACGGACAGGTGCAGGATAGGTACAGTCGTACAGGTCTAAGACATCAGAAATACCTGCACAGCTCCAATTGTACCTGCACTGGGGTGCATATGCAGTTGGTATTCCACACTCTGTTCAAGTATTGTACCTCTGATACTACATATGTTTGGTTGAACATTGTATGTTACAGAATGATGATATGTTGTATTTTCAAACCTTGTCATCATGATTTATTCAATCTGCACATAGTATTTACTCATTCGCTTCATATAATCGTAGCTTAACCTTCTCCCTGCTGTCTTAACCCAAAGTTGATACCAAACAGCTACCTTAGCAGACTAAAGGTTAAAACAGCCCCCATGTCCTTGTCCCCCCTTTCCTCACTAAGCCACTAAGTCTCTTCAGTTTAATAATTCAGTAGTGTTGATTATTACCCTGTATGGGCTTACCCCATCAACATTGTGAGGAACAGGATTACCTACAAAAAATCCCCTTCTAGTTAGTCCCTTCATGAATAATAGACCGTGCAGCTGTGTAATTTTTCTTCGGATCATTCCTGAACTAACAAGCATTTAAGTGGAGCTGATATGGTCTAGGAAAGCCAGCGTCATATGGCAGGAAACTAGCTACATGTAGTTCGCAGTACGAGTCCGCGAGCTCAAAAGGCTATTCCGGACTGCAGCTGTTGTCATCTCGATCACTCCATGATTTTCAGGGCTGTGCAGAGGTTACCTCGGAGCCCCGTACAGTGTAACAGTAGATTTTCAAGCAAAAAATATGCTCGATTCTCTGGCGGTTTCGAATTTTAGAACCTTCCTGCGATCAACAAATTTGACGGAAGATCGTTGAAAGTGTACATGATGCCTGGGAAAAAGATGTACATTTTTGGCTATATGCATCTTTTTCTTTTTAAGTTGTCCTCTTGGAATTATAAAATTAATGGTATCTGTACTTGAGCTAGGTTAGTTGAAATTCAGAATCTTGATGATCTGTAAAATTCTGTTCACGTTTTTGAATTTTACAAATCATCAAGATTCTGAATTTCAACTTCAACTAACCCAAATTTGTGATATTTCACAAAGATATGTAAATTTTCTCTCAGGCTTTTTATGGCAACCGTAGTCTCTAAATGTAGTTTATGACCTTACATGTCAAAGGAAAGACGGTAAGTTTGACAAACCGTGAAAATTTATATTGCCATAAGGTTTAATGACCTTAAACAGGAAATTAGAGGAGCTTTTCAGTTCTCTGATGGGACTTCCTTACCCTTTCTCAAGGTTGATAGTAAACCCAAATGTTGCCCCAGAGAAGGCATTGCCAAACGTAATACTTTGATTTATGCCAGCACCATGTAATGTGGGTATACTTTTAAGAACATTCTGTTAAAGTTTTTGTACATGTATGTTTCTGCTGATGCATGGATGCATGCAAAGTCTTTAAAGGGCCGTATTGTAGTTCTAATTTTGGCGCCAAAACTGCAATAAGTACGAATCTAAAAATCTCTCTTCAAGTTGATGTTTGCAATTCATGTAATTTTTTCACTTTTCCAATGTTGGTACAAAAGTCGAAAGCAAGCTGGGCTAAGTCTAGTTTTCGGTTGCATTATGACTGAAAACATCCAGACCGAATGGCTGACAACTCAATTGCAAGCAGCAGTTGGAAGTGAGCATATTCTAAGAAATTCTCACAACACAACAAATTCGCAGTCAATAAAGAAAAATACTGTATTATCTTGACAATGTGAAGATTGCTTATTATGTAGAAAAATGACCAAAAAAGGTTCCTTTTTGTAATGTTTTAATCAGTCAGATCCTACAATATGCTGCTTTAAGTCCCATGTGGTAGTGTTATTCATAATCAATTTGTTGAATATATGTCCAGACTATAGGACTTAATTCAGTGTTTTATTTCTTGGCTTGTGCAATTTCCTAATAGAATTTCTCAATAATTTCATTCTATGATATGAAAAATCTCTCAGCCCAGAGACATAAACTTTAAGATATAGATCATATTCTAAACTTTGGGGAATAGTTTGATCGATGCGCGAAGATTTGTGTTGATTCTGGGGCACATAGAGGTCAATGAACCGTATTGATTATTCCTGATCTAAGACCCACTTGTAATTAAGACTATTATTGGGGATAGATAATTGAGGAAGGTAGATAGATTGTTGATTATAGATGGACTTCCCACTATATTAGATTATATAGTCGTTATTGGCACATCAAATAAAAGTACGGCAACTTCCGTAAGGTCTACTAATCTTTACATAGTATTACATACATGGATTAAGGTAAAAACAAGTATATTGTTAGTATTATTACATGTCCATAGCGATATATTATAGGAAATGTGTTTTAATGGGTCACAGTCTAAAAGAGTTTGAAGATCTTACTCCTCTTTGAAGAATACTATGTTACTCCTTGTAAATACAATGTTGCACATGATACACAAATACAATATGTCTTTATTTTCAACCAGACATACATCATTTTATTTTTGCATACAAAGCATTTTTCACAACCAATTTATCATGAGTGGTATATTTTGTATCTTTTCTTTGTTAATCAACTTAATGAGCTACATTTGAAGAAAAGACATTTCTTCTGAGTCAGATACAAATAGTCAATCACAGAAAAAATTGTTAGTTCAGTTGCAGGTCATCCTACAACAAATGTATCTGTTTTTCCTGTTGGCAAGACGCCATGTAAGGCTAAGAGTTCTTCATTCAGGGCTGGCACCTCGTGGTCCCTTCTGAATAAAGCATGGCTCACGGTGCTCTACTTGGTGATTAATTCCACAGAATGTGATCTAAAGATGAATAATTTATAGAAAGTCAACACCCTTTTTCCTTGTAGCAACCCTTTGATGTAGTTTAATCAGGTAGACATAACTCTCAATAGAGTCATCGGGTGTGGATGCCATTCAAGTGAAAGGAAATGCTCTTCTCATCCCAATTGCATTAAGTTCTTATGCAAGCTCTGAAATACGTTGAAGCCAAACACTAGTCTATAATGCTATCCCGTCCTTGCAAATGCAACCCTTAGAATTGTAATTGCAGTCACTTAGATGTAGAATGTATTGCCATTATACTGTACCCATGTCTTTTACTTTTAGGCGACAGCAATTTATTTCTATGGTTTTCAGACCTTTACGAAATGTAAACCCTTGTATTGTAAGCAGTGAACAAAAGGCACTGAATAAGATGGTTCATGCTTCTAACTGCACATGTGCAATGTCAAAGTTGAAGGCCCCTGACCCTGATGCAAATTCAGAGCAATCTAAAACCTCCTTTTCCCGAAATAAGAATCTTCACAAAAACTGGAGTGACCTTTTTGTCTGCATCCACCCTTGACTGAGTCTAAAACCCATTTTACACCTGCGATAGCCGCGAGTTTACCCGCCCGTCACATCTGACCCAGTTCCGCTGATGGACCTGATTTGTTCTCACCCTGGTAATGCGTCTCCTGATAACGCTGATGGTACGGATTACCTACAGTTAGCACGGGCAGCTGTGGCCGTGGGAATGCGGGAGACCTGTGCGCCCGTTAGGATGCAGATAAGGGTCTATACAACAGCTGGTGGTTCCATTGATTCAAACAAAAGACGAAAATGAAGTATCATAGAAAATACTCACAAGGGGAAGGAAGTTGTAAAGAAAGTTTGCTTCTCAAAAATGTCACACTGCTCAATGGAACCAAATAATCTGGTGCTTTGAGTGTAATGATAAGGGTTTATATAAGAGCTGTTGGTATCATTGATTCAAACAAAAGACAAAAATGAAGTATCGTGAAAAATGGAATACTGGCAAGGGGAAGAGTGTTGCAAAGAAAGTTTTGAATCAGAAAATGTCATCTGTACCACACAATGGAACAAAATGGTCTGATGGTGTTTTTGTCTCTTACTACATGTATACTGTCAATGCATTTGTACAGCTGGCTTAATCGCCCTTCGGCGTAATACACCAGCTTCGCAGGCACGCGGCATGGCAGCAGCTTGTCATATTACACTGAAAGACCTGTCACACTTAAACTTTGCACATCTAGCTTGAAGTTCTGTGCATTTCATGAAAAGTTTGTAAATGCCTTAGTATGTGGAAGTTTAAGATACTGACTTTGAAAACATCGATTTTTTAAACTTGATTCCTTTGCAAAGTCTTAAGAATCAGCAGACATGTATGCAGACAAGTGCATATATTGATTGATTTTTTAAAAACCATGTTTATTTTTGTAGAAAGTATTGATTATAGATCTTATGTGTATGATAATAGTATTTGTGCTATCACATAGCCATAGAGATGTGACCTAGAAAGATAATTCAACCAAAATATAGGCTCTTTCACCAAAAGACGAATAGTCTATGCATGATAACGTAACATTAGCCGACAGGGCACAACAAATGTTATGATCTAGTTTATTGATTAATACCTCAGTTATCATGATTATCTTCCTCCTGTAGTTTTCATAGGGGTTATTTTTACTTTGAATTAAACACTATGCTTTTGGAAAATGAAGTCTGATGCCAAGAAGACAGTAATATTGATGTAATTGTTCCTGTAGAAGAAGTTAAAGAAATAAGTATGATGACTCCCCTGTCCCCGGTGCTGAAATTGTTGTGACATTCAAAAGTTTGAAATCAATGGAAAGCATTGTCAACTAGAGGTTTTATACATTGTTTAACATGTAAAGTCACTTTATGGATGATTTATGAATTTCTTACATTCGTGGACAGAAGCTACATGTCACAACATCCCTTGAATGGTTTGTGTGACATTTAAACTAAGCTAAAGACTGTTAGAAGTATACTGTGTTGCGATGTGAAATTTGTAAAATTGGGTGCTAAATAATCATATAAAATGTTATGAATAACTTTGGGACTCGGTATGTACTGTCTGACAGTATATATCTCATGAATTGTTTATGCGCACAAATTAAAGATTATCAATATGAATTATTCAACCCCTAAGATAATGTTACAGTTACTACACACTACCAATGGGGTAATACCTATAGCATACAATGTAAAGGTCTTCGTTGAAATTAGAGAATAATTCATAAACATATCCTTGCTAACCCCCAAAACTTTACTTTTTCCACTCTAAATTAGGTTTATTTTTACTACTTATATAAGCTCTAGAAGAAGCTCAATGATTAGCTGTTAAAACTAAGAAGTTGTAATTGAATTTGTTGTCGAGGTGGAACGTCCTAAAAATTGATCCAGCTCTGTCTGGAGCCATTGAGGACGCTAATGTTCGGGATTAGCATATCCATTGCCAGAAATGGGAACTTAAAAGGGTCATTAGAAGGTAGTATTTGCTGCAAGTGCCCAACTGTTGCCCGCAGTGGCGTGTAATCTTCCCTAGGGGGCCATCCTGCTTGTACAACACTGAGCAACGGTTAACCACATTCTTCGGGCACTTATCAGTGGCCAGCCTTTTGGAATGTCAATCACCCGGTCCAGAACACAGGGCGTAGTCTGTTTTCCTTTTCATTACTAGAGAGCCGTTCATTTTTTTGGGGCCTTAATTTTTCCGTAGGAGGTAAAAGGAGGTTTTCGCTGTGTTTTTAAGTTTGCGGTAGAAACAATTCTGCAGTATACTCATATTTGCGGTATGTTTTTTTTGCAGTGCAGAGGTCAGCATAAAAACAGAAAAAATAAATCCACTGCAAATATTTCAAGATGTACAGAATTTTGTTCTTAGACAATTTGAAAAAACAAAACAAATGAAAAACATAGGGTTCCTGTATATAATTTGGACTTATATATAGTGTATAGTCCTACAACAGGAACAACATACTACACTGTATCCTTTAGAAGTGCTTTTATGCCCTACTTTGCTAGTCTTTTTTTAAATATAATATATACTAATATTCAATGCTAGATAATATTTGATAATTTTTTAACCTTTTGAATACTGGTAGAAGCTCTAAATTGGTACAAGCCCACAAATAATTCAGTATCCTAAAGGTCAATATCACACTGACTGTGCGTATTTGTTCACATTTGCCTATTCATGCGTGATTACCAGTTCAAGGGTAGTTGGGCACAGCTTCCTACATGCCCAATTACTGTCTGTCAGTAGCTCTTAGTCTGAAGTCTCCCATGATACGGCCTCTGCTACTGCTGCAGTAATCATCTGTATCTGTATTACTTAAAGCGGGGATGGAAATTCATTGTATGTAACATGGAGAATAGGGTGCACAGAAAATGTTTTAGTGTGGAACCTCAAATAAAGTAGAATGTCAGCAAAACTTATTATAGTTTCTGGCTTTAGAAAATGATATGATCAATTCTGTAGCTAGCTTCAAAATTTACACAAAAGTCCTAACAATTGATGTTGCAAGGGATTTATTATTTTTCCTGAATATGCTGTATGCTTGAATGTGTACACATACCACATTCTGTACTGTTACATTGTATGTACGTTACAGTTATGCACCCTCAGTCAAACATCAGGTGCATACAAATGTAGCTCCAAGTCTATGTACACAAGTGTACACATTCAAGCATACAGCATATTCAGGAAAAATAATAAATCCCCTGCAACATCAATTGTTAGGACTTTGTGTAAATTTTGAAGTTGCTACAGAATTGATCATATTATCTTTCAAAGCAAGAAACTGTAATAATTTTTGCTGACATTCTACTTTATTTGAGGTTCCAATTTTATACACTGAGTATTTTGAGTCCCATATATTTACATGTATACATTGTAGTTGGCAGAAGAGGTTCTGCCCTTTTGTAGAGTACATGTGTAAGAGTGTTACTAATTTGTATTTGTACCCGCCCAAAAATGCTGTTCATATAGAAAATATTCTATATGATTTCTAAGACTTACATTTTTTTTCTTTTCTCTTCCATGTGCTGTTTCTCTGGGTGTCTTCATCATTGGCGATAAAAAGGTAATGTGAAAAACATATTTTTGTGTTTAAGAATAAGCTAGCTCATGGTTCACCTTTGACATATTACCCACAATGCATCTTGCTGCTCATGCACTGTTGGAACTTTGAACAGGCTTATTGTTCTTGAATGTAGTACAAAGTTCTTCTATAATAATGAAAAAATAAAATGGTGATGGAAAAGAACAAGTTTCTTGTATGGCTTGTACCAACTTTGACCTCACTGTGTCCCCATGGTGAGTTTGACAATTATCATCCTGTCTCGACATAATAGACCAGAAAATATTTCCTGAATTTGAAATGGAACATTGACATTTTGAGGAGCCATGGGTTTCCGCTAGATAGGCGTTGTTGTAGTTTTGATAAAGTGCAATGTCGACTGTAATATGTGCATTTCACATCAACTAAAGGTTAGAAATGTTCTCTATAGACTTGTGGTAATGTATGTGTCAGATTGCTATCTGGCAGAATCACCGCTTCTATCAGTAAAGATCCTGTTCAGAGTCTCTGTTGACAGAAACTTAGGACAAAATGCCATGAGTGTGTTAGGGTGGTCTCCTATATTTATAAATCCTAAGTTTCAAGTCAGTCCATTGATCTTTAAATTGACATGAATTGAAGTTGAAAAGTTCTGAATGTTTTTTGAGGGAACATCTTTAAATTTACAGACTCAGATCGTGATCTCTACCTCAGAAATTCTGCCAGATTACAGTCTCTAACCTGACCTATGTTCCACTGCTGTATTGTCAAAATAATTCCACTGTAACCTAGTTCCGCGTTCTTCTGAATTACGTTTGAAAGTTAAAAAAAAAATACTGAATAGTCTGACACTTTGCATGTACAAGTACTATAGTGCAAGTTTCTGTAATTTGTGGCTACTATAAGGCCTTCTAAAATGAGCAGAGCAAGCTTAACTCACTCAAGCTTGCAAACCAAATCACATCAGAACAGACAAAAAGATTGGCAAGCACCAATCCAAACAGTAAATTTGCTCTTTTTCTCTTCTCTAAAGTGCTATTGACTTTTCAGATGTGCAGCAGAGCTAAATTGATTTATTTTTTTCCTCCATTGAAATGCGGGAATCAGCCCCGTATTGAACTATAATTTCATGGTGTTGCTACTGCCTGTAAGGTGCGGATAATTGTTTCGGAAGACGAATCATTAACCTTTTCATTATTGACTCAAATGTGATTTACTGGATTGGTGCTTGCAGGCAAGTGACATTTTAGGCTAATGCTTGTTGTTGGCGCTGTGTACAGAGTTTTTTTTGGTGTGTCTGGATGTTTGTGTTCTTCTGTAAGCTTTTGAATACACTGTAGAGTGTCAGGAAGTGAGTGTGAAGATAGTGTTGCTGCAAAGGTCAGACTTGTGGTAATGACAGGAAGTAGAGTTAAGAATGGATAAAGCTAGTCATTTATCAGACATGGCAGACAGTCCAGGTCGTGAGGTCAATGGAAGAGGCTACTAATTCATGGGCAGGTATTGTCTTTGGTCCCACCGTCTGTTTTCACCGTAAAAAGTTGATTTTCCATATGCTTGTCAGGCTCACTGTAGATTTCCTTTATCAAGGTCTAGAAAAAGACTTTATTAAATGATTTTGATCTCTGATCATGCATTATTTTATCGAAATGGAGGTCATCTTTGCTGATACATGTATATACATCTTCTGTTGTTGTGCAAAGTTCTGGCAAGTAAACGTGTGACACTATTCTGATAAATAAATCAAACCCGTTTATGTCGTAATCAGGAAATAACGGCGCTCCTTCCCATGCCTGTTTACAGAGATAAGGCTTCGTTAATCCTAGGTTGTTAGAAATATAATCAGCAATTAGCCTACATATAGTTTGGAATCTCTACCAACATCAGGGTTGTCTCCGGCTTTAATTTTCTGTCTGTCCCACACATTGTTTGTTGTGTTGTTAATTTTCGATGTTAAATCTGTGATTTCTAGCCTATGAAAATACTTTTTATCAATTTCATGTCATGAATTTCAGGGTTTTTTTTGACGGACTGGGCCAAATTTTTTTCTGTCCCAACGAACAAATTTCCATCCTGGGATGGAGGGACGGGTCCTAGAGACAACGATGACGCACACAGACATATTTTTAGTGTACACTCCCAAGAAATACATGAAGATACATAAATGATTGCAGCTAATATAATCTGATATATTCGGTTTGAGGTACCAGCCTTTGAAATTTGTTAGGAATTTTTTTTGTATTAGATTGTCGAGTTTAAAGTATGATGTAAAACATTGGCTCCTTCCTATTTTTCATCATTGATTTACATAATCATACAATTTTCGATTTGATTCAACAAAAATTGAGATAAATGACTGAGTCTGTATTTACCTGCCCTGAACATTGAACTTCTTTGTAAACATACTTATTTTCAAGAAGCTGCATATTTTGAAAGAGGTTCTTCCCACCAACATCAATATAAATTAGTATTACTTTGATCGTAGTGCCTCCTGGGCCTCTTTTTGTGGCACATTCAGTAGCCCTTTTTTTACAAAACATGAATTGCAAACGACCACATACCAGCATCCCTGCTGTTTATGTAACCCATTGTGCGGAGGTTTTTAAAAGCAGGATTTTCAACAGCTCCCGTAAAATTCCGAATTCCCTCCCCTGGGATAAACCCTATATCCTGGACCAACCTGCCGAAAGCTGTTACCTCTTTTCCCTTTCCTCTTTACCTTACATGACTTTTAGGGACACAGAACCCTTTGATGATACATTTATAGCCGCAGTAAGAGATACATTGAAAGACGGTGGTGTAGTTAAGTGCATGATGTCCAACACATCAAGGCTGTACAGGTATTTCTGAATTCCACGCACAGTATCTCTGCGGTTTTGTGGACATTACGCTGGACCAGAAGCTCTCACCCCCAAGGGTATGGTGGAATTGTAGTCAAGTTTGAAGTTTAAATGCTTCCCAGTCACCTTCCAGTGTATAAGACAATGTCCATCTCCATTTCTATCGCCCTTGGGCCACACAGTTGTGCAAATGCTACAGCAAAGGGCTAGGGCAGTGTGTGTTCAACGACCGCACTCTGTCCCATTATAAGTGCTAAGCAGAGAAAGCAGAGCATATACCATTTTTATTTTTTTTAATTTTAATTTTTAATTTTTATTGCATTTCAACAAAAAGAACAAGAAATAATAGAAACAAGAGAAAAAACAAAGTACAGGAAAGTAAACCATAAACCACGGATCCAAAACAATAAGTAAAGGTGGAAACAGAAATGAACTAATGTGTAGATATAAGAATATCCATAAAAGTAATGTCCCATAAGTGCTAAGCAGAGAAAGCAGAGCATTTACCATTTTTAAAGTCTTCTCTACAACCTGCCCTGGGCTTTGAACCTGCGACCTCCCGAAAATAAAGCGAGCACTCTACCCACTGGAGCTACTGCATGATGGACCGATGCCACAACCCATACATTTTGTAGACGACACCCCGTGCCACGGGGGCACTCGTGGTAATAGACGTGTCAGCATTATTTCCGAGTTTCTTGCACGAGTGAACAAATGTACCGTATGTGATCGTGTTGGTGTTAGTGCTCAGGGCAGGCTAAAGTGTGATAGAGCACATGAAGTACATGTACAGTAGGGGCATCCTCACTTTGAACAGCAGAGTTATATCCCACATGCCTGCAAAGCTGGTGTTTTATGCTGAACGAAGTTATACCAGCTATGCAATACAGATACAGATGATGTAGAAAATGGCATATGCCTATGTAGATATGGCATATGCTTATGTAGTGAATTTGAACTACATTTGAAATAAAATCTTTTGTGCAACTGCACATTCAAGAAATATTCAATGGACTTGTTATTAGATATAGATTATGATACCGAATCTTCATTTGACAAACATTAAGCCACTTTTAGGTTTAAGCTAGTACAGTACATGTAAGTGGTGTTTCACTTGTAGTGACACACAATGTATACATAGCTGCCGTTCTGGGACCTGAAGACATGATTATATAGCCAAGAATAATTTGGATTCCAAAGACAGAACGCACATGAAGTTTGATGCCCCACTGCTAACGTACAAAGCTACTTCAGTCCTCAGTGTTAATGAAAACGCCTCACCCTTGTCCACTATTCCCATGTTGACTCTCATAAAGAGAGTAATGGATCAAAACTGCTGAACAAGAAGGTTATAAGCTGGGCCAAGACGAAACGTGGACAGAATCAAATTCAGACATCAAAGTCTGCATCATTTTTGGGGCCAAAATTAATGACCCCTGCCAGTATTTGACAACACGGTTAGAGTGGACCAATATGCCCAAATTGTATTTTTTTTTCAGCATTTATTTTCTATATGCCTTTTAGATTGTAAAATGTAGTTTTTATGTTTTTTCAGTTCGAAAATGTATATTTCAGTTTCCAAGGACTCGATATCAAAACCAAACATAGAGAGTAATGGATCGAATCTGTTAAACAAGGAGGTTATGAGCTAGACCACTTGTAGAAGAAACATGGAGAGAATTAAATTTTGTCATGGATGTATTGTGATCCCATACGCCAGATATTCTAAATACAGGTCTTTGTAATATGGTTCAAAACTCCTGAACTTGGTTGCAATATGCTAGATCAGAGTGAAACGTGAAGAGAATCAAATTCAGATATCATCCTCAATGTGTTTGTAGTAGATCTAGACTATGTTGTCATAAACCAACATCAAGTGGCAAGGTTTACAAAAGTGCATCTATAGGAACATGCATAATATGCATGTTTTAGATGTACAAATGTAGTTTTTTCTCCATATTTGCCTTTTCATAAAAAGGAAATCAAGGGGAACCGTCTGCATTGAAGTAATAAGTCACATGATCCTTTTCAAGAAGCTCTGAAGCAAGTTTTCAACACAACATCTATTAAACCAGACAAATTTCCTTTGACTTGTCTGTTTATATCATTGCCAAAGAAATAATCTTTGACCTGTTGAGAAAATGCAAAGGAATCATGTCATTTAGAAGTGAAATTTCTTTGAAAAATCATACAAAATGCGTAACCTTTATGTAGCAAACCACGGTATCAGATGACTGGGCAACCAACTGAAATGGAACATATTATTGTAAGAAGAGGAATGAATGCTTTGATAAATAGTTGCCTGCCTTTGTAACTGGGTTGGAACGGACTCCATCAATAATCCAAAGAATACAAGAATTCTTTGCAAAGAATAGGCCTTTTCAAGCAAATCACTTGTATCATCAAGTTTCCTATACTTTGTATCAGTTAATTGTCTCCCCTTTTCATTATTATTGATGTATATGTCAGGGATTGGGATCAGTAGAGTCACTGAATCTAAGTTGCTAGAGGTCCTAGTTGGATCTATAGACTCTAATTGGGATTTCAGCCAACACAGTCGCAGAATCTGCCAGGTCTCAATCCTTACCCTTATATACACATTAAGGTCTATAACAAGAGAACAATCAGTAGTTCCACATAAAGAGGACTTTTCTGAAGTGTCATCAATAGTTTGGAATGGAACCAATGGGGAGACAATGGCAATGTCCTTGGTGCTGAATTTTGGGCTGCCTCCTCATAAAAAAAAATGTTAACCTTCTTAATCCCACAGGCTAGGATGCTCACTGAATTTATATTTGGTCATCAATTCTGAAGCATAAGTCAGCAAGATAAGGGTTAAACTAATGATTCAATTGGTACTTAAATTGTTAACGTTACTGTAAAGAAATTGACACAAGAAAACAACGGAATTCTTCATGCATTTCACAGAAAATGACATCTTACCCCTTAGCCTATTACAGTTTTCTTTTATCACATTCACTAGATGAAAAAGTGATTAACCTAATTAAGTATGCACAAAATAGGGACAAAATAGAAAACTCTCCCTTTACTTGCATATGTTTACTATCTGCGTGTAGTAAAGAAATGCGTCCTCCTACTGATGACATAGTTCGATTGTATTGATTCCGGGTGATAAATCTATTGTTATGTATCTCCCAGGCTAGTTCTAATAGGAGCCATTAAGAAATAGATAAACACCCCCTTTGTTCTTATATACTGAGCTCGATCAATACTAAAGGAACAAAATGGCCTCTGATTACACAAGGGTTTGGGCTGTGCAGAAAGTATCTTAGGTATTTGCACTGTTAGACTGCATTATTCTTTTTACCTTTATAACATTTTGGCAAAGAACAGATGATACAGTCGAGGTGTCCCTTGATTTATTTTTTTTTCAAACTGAATTATCATCTCCGTGTAAGGAGGTATTTTTTTGCGTGTGTCTCTTTATTTTTGCCAGTCTTTTTGTGTTTGTGCAGTTATTTCCTTTCAACTATATAGTTAGCATGCCTCACCACAGAGTGACAGGAAGTGAAGGGCTAGAGGTCATAGTTGAGGGAGTTCATAGTTGGTAGAATAATTCAGTTACATGTACATGTTTATCTGACAGCTGACACTTCCTGGATCAATGAAAGAGATTTATGGGGAGGTTTTGTTTTTGTTTGGTCTGTGTGTGTGTGTTTTTGCAGTTGGTATATTTTACATATGCTAGTTTTTTTCTCTTTTATTTTAGTCTTTAGGCAGTAATAATTTTCAAGTTATGAAGTTGTGCACAATCAAATCGATGCACAAGTATTTTCTAAGTTACTCCTATTTTGAAGACTTATCTTGAAAAGATAGTAGTATTCATTCAGAAAGATGGCAGCCAGGTCAATCCAATAATCATCTTGAAAAATACAATCAATTGTCCTTGATACCTTAGAAGTGGGCTAGTGATTCTTATTACCTAGAGTAAGCCCTTTGTAGCCCTCATTTATGTGAGTTATGAGAGCAGTTAGAGGAAGGTCTTTGGACTGTCCTCCCAAAATAGTAAAACTTTGATTGAATTTGTTCAACTTTTGAACCAGACATGCAATTTAATGCTCAAAACTATCAATTTTTACTATCAAGTTTTGAGACCTTACCGTGACCGAGGTATAAAGCTTCTGCGTTCTATTGCACATTTATGTCCTATATATCAATGTTATTGTAGTTGCAATCAATATTCCAATGTTTCTAAATGGTCTGTATTATCCTTCCATCTTCCATTTTGGTATGAGATGATTTTTGCGGGTCAGGGTTCAAGTATGATTCATTGTGTTATCTGTCTTGTCCAGAATGGAGGTTAGAGCTCGTCAAGGTGACCTGAAACTAGGGCAAGAAGCAAAATTTTATTTTTAACCTTCTGCAGTGTAAGGGTAGTATTCTTGCAGGTCAGATTTTAAGTATGATTTATCTGGGTACATTAATCTGTTTTTCAGAATTAAGATCAGAGCAAACCATGCCATGGAGATATGAAACTAGAATGCCCTCCTAAAGAAAAATCTATTTTCCTCTCTATGTTCAGGGCTCAAAATTCATTTTTAGAAATAGGTGCACTGGTGCATCCAACCAAAAAAATTAGGTGCACAGAAAGAATTTTGGGTGCACCACATGAAATAAAGGAGAATGTCAGCAAAATATAATTACAAAGTTTAATGCTAGCGCTACTGCCTCTGTTTTTAATCTGTAATTCCATAGCTCTTAAACGTCAAAATTTCAGTTGTACTGCTTTTCTGATACTTACATTTCAAGAATATTCTGTATACTAGTGTACAATTATAGTACCTCTAACCTATAGCCTACAAAAATATCTAGGTGCACTGGTGCACCCACAGTCAAAGATTAGGTGCACAGCTCCAATTTTGGGTGCATACAGATACACATGCACCCACTATTTTGAGCCCTGATGTTTAACCCTCTGCAGTCTAAGGCTTGATTTTTTTATTTGAAAAAAAACAAACAAAACTGCTCATACATCTTGTACTGTGTTGAATACTTCCTTGGTCTAGAATATGAGGAACAAGGAACTAAATGTCTTCACAGCCAGTGTACATTATACTTTATTACAGAATGTATTCTTGCTAGTTAACTGTGAATGCTCTTCCGTCAAGGACTGTTAGAGTGTGAAGTGTATGATTTATCATATCTGTATGGGTCAGAGAAGAACAAGAACTGTTTTGAAAGGGAATTAGTGTGAATCATGGTATGAAGAACAGTTGTGGACAAGCTGACATTAGAGAGGAAAAACTGAAAGGAAAATAGGGAGGATTGCTCAATGGATCCTTATTCAACATAATGTTTGGCATGGAATACTTTCAATTTGTTTTCTGTAGAACTGCCTTCTTATCAGATCTGGATTGAGAGAGTCACTTTACTACATATTTGTTTCCTGTTTCTATAATTCACTCCATACCACAAGTATGGGAGTAAAATATATTGTACGTGCAAAGCTTGTTTATACATCAGACTTTTTTTGAGAAGTACATGTATTCTGAATTTCAAATTTCCCTCCTCTATACATTATTCAAGGTAGATTGGTGATTAAATAGATAGCTTTAGTACATTGCTTGGACTAAAGTTGGGTCCATCTTCTCTACTGCATTAAAAATACTACAAATCCAGTCCCCAACACACCAACACTAGAACAGTAAACCAGCAAATCTAAAGTCAGGAGTGAATCTCTTCTTCATAGATAAGGCAACACTTTGCTTTGGTGTTGTTTACAACTGACAACTTGAAGGGAGGCGTTATCGACAAGCCACCATCTATGTGTGAAACTTGAACATGAGACGATAACAGCTTCCCAATAAACTTGGCAATGGTTAATGTTGTGTCAGCAACTTGGAAATGAATTCTCACAAGTTTCAATCGTTGTGAAGTAAAGAAGGAAATTGTGTTGATTACGTGGATTACGTGGACAGCCTCTGAATATAGATGAGCCTTTGCTGTTGTGAAAGTTTATTTAAGAAAGTTTGTCATGTGTTCATAGGAAATAGGAAGATGAAGTATCGTTGTTCATTAGCTTGCATGTATGAAATGTTGGTACAGGACTATGGTGCTAAAAATGATTGTGAGACCAATTTGGACTAAGGTAGTGCTGTGTATCTAAAGGTAACATCAGGTACCGGTACAGAGGTTTAGGTACAGGCCGAATCTGTACCTGAACAATTTGACAAAGTCCTCTTCAATGATGATAGAAACATGAATAAACAGGCAAAACATTTTTTCAAAACTTCAGGCATCTCATGCAGAGAACCCATGCTTTGAGAGGATCTCAAGTCGATCTCAAGTCAAAGATGGTGCTGATTTCAATGACCATACAATGTTTTCATATTTTCCTGTGCTAAATTTTACCATCTTGTGGTAGGAACACGTTTTTAGGAACAAAATAAATGAAAAAGTAATATATATTGTTTAGTGTATTCAGGTATAGTACCGATATTCTGGTATATACGACCTGTACCTAAATGATTTTCACGGTACTGTACTGGTACATGTAGGCAGCATGCATTTCTTCGAAAACCCCCGCTGTGGGTACATGCAATCCTTCAACGGAAATATAGCTTCACCAATCATGAACAGGATGTACACATGTAGCCCTCCAGGCATCATCCTGTTAGTACCGAAGCCATTTCCACTGAGAGCTCCTACTGCTAAATGTGCGCGGCTCCCCCATAGGCCAGGGGTTAACATTGGATTCTAATTGGATCACTTATCATGTGAGTCCTGGGGGAACTTGTGTCAAACAAAGGGAGCGTTTTGTCTTGACATTGGCTTTCCCCTTGGACTACTCAAATCTCTGATAAAGGGATTTTTGGATTTACCGTAAATCCAATGATTGTTGATGTCAGTCACTGGTGCTTTGGTTAAGTATGCTAGCAATTAAACTAGCAAAAAGAATGTTTCAAGATAATCTGTCTTGTTGCCTCAAAGATTTCAGTTTGTATTTTTATCTTAACCTTCTCCCTGCTGCCTAACTCTGTAACCAATTGAAAATGGGGTACCAAATGGCTACTTCAGTGTGCAAATGGTTAAGATTCAAGTCTAAAAGATTTCTTAGATTTCTTATGAATTTTTTAATGATAATATATGTCAGGGTAGAGATGATAATTTCTGCTAGAGCTTCTGATCGGAGTCTGTGAATTTCAAAAGATATTCACATAAAATACAGTCAGAACTTTTTTCATATCACTTTAGGTCAATGGACACCTTGAAACTAAGGATTTATAAATAGGAGACCACCTAAATATATTCCTTGCATTCTTATTGGAGTTGCTGTCGACAGAGTCTCTGATTGGGATATCTACTGGTACGGTAGAATCGGGGATTCTGCAAGATCGCAATCTCTACCTTTACATTCATGTACATGTACTCTGGCTTGTAGAATATGAAATAATTTCCAACGTCGAGAAGTTTCGGTCCCACTATAATGCACAGATACTAGCAGGTGTCAAGCAGTAGATTCAATTTGATATTTCTGTGGGCTAACAAGATTGTCCATTCCATGTAGATTAATATCTTAGTCCTTTTAACTTAATGAAATTAGACAAGGAATTTGGAGAGAACCTAAGACATTTAAAGCCTGCACCTGGCTTGATAACACGCTGAAAAATGGCGGCTTCTTATCGCGTAAACATTAAGCTTAGCTTCCCCGCCCTACATCGTTAACTCCCGAAGATTGATGGTTTCAATTACCGTGATAAACGAGGTCATCAGTGCCGGGATTTTCTGCTAGATCCCAGTGGTGGGTTACGAAGTGTGACATGTACTAAAGCAAGGTAAACTGTTGTTTTTGCCTTACAAGAAATGATATACATTACATAATTGCTAAAGCTGTCCTTTGTACTGAAATGGTTGTGGTTCTAAGGGCAGTTTCCTTCTTACTTGTAACAGAAAAAAAAAGTACTGCATGTAGTACAGCAAGGTAAACTGTTGTTTTTGCCTCACAAGAGTAAACATTACGATAATGCTAAGCCTGTCCTTGGCACTGAAATCATTTGATGGCTGCTTCTTCGTTCCGAAGATCACTGGGAAGGTTGTCCTCCTGTGCAGGCTCTCCTGTGGCTGTGTAGCCCAATCCTTGATCTGCACACTCTGTTGCAGGCCGGGCATGTAAAGCCCTGTGTAGGTGTAGACTGGGCAGCAGCAGCTTTCCTGTGGCTTCTCTTCTGTGACTGAAATCATAGGCTGTTGTTATAAGGCCAGTTTCATTAAGCTTAAGCTTGTTGCTTATAACAGAACAAAGTACTCCATCTGTACTAAAACTTATACTAAGTTTCCGATGATACAACTTATATGCAGGTATTGTATTCTAAATTATACTAGCAATTCTATATTTCGACTTAATAGAAATATTGGAGCTTATTTTCAAGACACAATTTTCTTTTATTAATACACATTTCTTCCAACCAAGTTGCATGAAAACAAAGTGGCTTTTTCCTGTGATTATTTCTGGTAAATGATTGGAAACATATTTGAAATCCATTATCTTTGGCCTAGAAACTATAGAACAACCAATTATTTCTGAATCACATCGTTCAAATGATATTATCTTTCTGCTACTTTTCAAGGTGTCTTTTAAATTCTGTTTTAACGATTTCCTGCCATTAACATTTCTCGCTTTTAGTACAGTGATATATTGAGGATTTATACACCTTGCTGATGTGTGGATTACTTTCCAATTACCGTTCATTACCTAACATTAATCAGGCCTATCCGTCATGGTGATCCTTGTAAGACATGGTCTAAAGAAGGGCTACGTGTCGCACACATGTATAGTTGGGATATTTGGGCAGCAGTAAAGGAATCACTAGTGTAGCGTCAATGGCTGACTGGTTAGGCTAGCATATATGAGATCGACAAAGCACAGGTTTGCTTCCTGGTTAGACGTTGTATGTCCTTGGGAAAGGATGCTTTACACAACTTGCCTAACTCCACCCAGGTGTAAAAATGGGTAACTGATTTTTGGTTGGGGAGGTAAAACTTCCGACAGTGAATGAAGTAGTAGCTTCCTCCATTGACCCCATTACCCGGAATGTCTGTTTTGTGTGATTAAGGACTAGTTCTACCACCTCTGACCTCTATGTCCTGTTGCAACCGCAATTCTGACCTTTGCAGTGGGTGACACCATCCTCCCACTCACTTCCTGACACTCTACTGACAGTGTATTAAGATAACTATGAACACACAAGAACAAAAACAGCCAGACATGCTGATAAAAACACAGAGGCAAGAAGACAGTGTAACATGTACCAGGGTTTTTTCTACAAAAATTGAATAAGGGGGAGCACACACAGGCAAGGGAGCAATTTCTATGTATGTATGGAAGAATCCATTGCTGAGTGAAGGCTGTATGCTGGATCTGCATTCAACAAGGGGGCACTGGGCTGAAACAAGAGGGTGCAGCGATGAACCCCTGTGTACAGTAGGGTTGCTCTTGTTGGCACAAAGTTGTAGCATTTTATCCCAGTGATTGGAAAGTGTGGCCCTATGTACAATCTGAAGGGATCTTATATTGGGTTGGTTTTAAAAGTGAATTGTTTGTTTTTGTGTTTCTTGCAGACTGAACTAGACTTCATCAAGGACAAAATGGAGAACCTGGAAAACGACATCCACCACAACCAACAGATCATTGACGAGATCCGAAACTCGGTCAAACAGATCATTGGAGGAGAAAACATGTCCAAGTACATCCCTGTGCAGCGGAACATGCCCCCCCTGGTGGAGGAGGTACCGGACAGTCCCGTTCAGGCCAAGATTGAGACAGGGGATTGTTCATTTGTGGAGAGGCAGGGGGAGCATAGCGACGATGTACAGGTATGACAACTTGGAAACTTTGTTTATTTGTTTGTTTATCTATTTCACAAGGGGAAGTCATTTCGCCAGCTGGCGATTTTCAATGAGCCCTGGGGGGAAAACTCCAAACCAAAGTTATTCACATCAATCAAAGTTGCAAGAGATAACGAAAATTTTATGAAAACTACAAATTGATATACAACCAAAGTAACTTAGATTTTTGCAGGGTTTGAACATTTCTATGATTAGTCTCGTTATGCAATGAAATGACATCCCATACACGTATGTGTTATAGAAACATATCTATTGCGGTTACGTGTCCGTGATTCACTTGCCATTGAAAACACCTCTTGAAGTTTTTCCTTTTGTTCTGTTCTATGTGTTTAGATGCTGGATGTGTTAGATATCCTACCGTTTGACAACCCTGATGGAGGGGTGTGGAAACAGGGCTTTGATATCCACTACACCGACAGGGACTGGGACAACCAGCCGCTCAAAGTCTTCGTAGTACCTCATTCACACAACGATCCAGGTATGTCAACCCGAGTCTCAAATTCATCACCATAGCACTAGTTAAAGTTCAAATTCTTCTCACACATTTTGGTGCATAGGGCAGTGCCCATCTCTTATTCTGTAGCCCTTGGATCGCAACAGTTGTGCCATACCACAGGCTATCCTTGTAAAAGAAATCAAAATTGAAAGAAAATATCCGGACACACAGACACACATACACGCATACAAACACCAAAACCTCTTTATTTTCATGTAATAAGATAGAAGCCATTCAAAGTAAAACCATTTCTTCTGTCAATCAAATTGTCATTTATAGAAAACGCTTGCAGGGCCTGGCATGATTATTGCAATCAAATATGATGATGACCTTCAAAAATGTCGCTACCAGTGACATGAAAAATAGGTGAATCTTCGAAAGACATTGACATAGTCAAATGTGATTAAGGCCCCAAACCTATTAAGGGCTTACCTTTGGCTTGGAGTTGGTTTGTAGTCTGAACTCAATTAGCACATTCTGATAACCTCATAGAACAGTCGTCACTTGGACAGACAAGTTAACACCTTCTCACATGGGTTAATTCACACAGCTTATCCTGGTTAATCCAAGCCATGACATTAATTCACTGTATCTGCCAATATCTAGTTAAAGCTCTGTCATATTTTATATTGGAATTTGGATACAACACTGTATCACTTGTAGATTTGGACTGATCTAAATCTTTGTTGTTCAGAAATTGATTGACACTAGAGCAGATAAATTAGCTTTTTCAGTAGACATAGTACAAAATATTATGAAGTGCCAGATGGTGAGGTATAGCAATAAAAGACATTTTCTTTAACAGAGGCTAAAACAGAATTCAAAGAAAATGTGCATATGTTTACCTAACCATTAAACCGCATTTGGCTGTAGCAAACCAGTTTTGTGCAGTAGGTACATGTACAAGCTGTGTAAGACAGGACTGTAAGGTCTGAACCACTCACACCAGGATAATACCCCTACTTTTTTCAATAAGTGTGGTGCGATCTTTAATGTGTTTGAAATGTGGCTCTCCTCAAACACGGGACCTCTGCCTTTATGTCCCGTCTCAGGGGCGCCCCTAACTGAAGCTATGAACTCATTTTCACCTGAGTCAAGTGAGGAAATAGATGTAAAGTGCCTTTCCCAAGGAAACAACATTGGGGCCTGCTTGGGATTCAAACTCAGAACCCTTAGAGTTTACAACCCTAATCACCTTACCACCTATGTGCAGGTTGGATCAAGACAGTGGACAGGTACTACCTGGACCAGACTCAGCACATCCTGAACAACATGGTGGACAAGTTGAAGGTCGACTCTCGGAGGAAGTTCATCTGGGCCGAGATCTCCTTCTTCTCCATGTGGTGGGACAACATCGATGCCGAGAAAAAAGAAGCTGTCAAAAAGTAAGCTTTCTGTGGAAATGGTAATCTTTCATCCTTCTGATTTGTGTTGGGGTTTTTTGCCACTGCCTTTGTATATTGCAAAAAATGTATCCGTCTATCTTTTTCTATGCAATTCTAAAGCTTTGTTAACATCCTTCATTTCAGCACCAAGGAGAAAATAGCTTTTCATTTTGTACTCCATTCTATTCAATACTAGTCCATTCTATCATATCATATTCACATTCTATTCTGTTCTTCTCTTTTCTATACTGTATATAATGCGCTTTTCTATTCTATGCTGTGTTATCCTTTTTAATTCTGTTCCATGTTACTCTGCACTATTCTATTCTATTCTATTCTATGCTGTGTTATCCTTTTTCAATCTGTTCCATGCTATTCTATTCTTCCTATTCTATGGTGTGCTATTCTTTTGCTGTTTGTAGTCTGTTTCAGGCCATTCAATTCTATTTTATGCTATTCTTTTAATGCTGTTCCATGCTTTTCTATTCTAATCTATGTTATTCTATGCTACGCTGTTCTTTTTTATTCTGTTACATTCTATTCTGTGATGGTGATGATGATGTGTTACCTTGGTTGTGTCTTTACCCTATAGGTGTGAATGTGTATGTGCATGCATATTTCTAACCCTTCCCCTTGATTGTTGCAGATTGGTGGAGAACGGCCAGTTGGAGATAGTGACTGGAGGCTGGGTGATGAGTGATGAGGCGATCACACATTACTACGCTATGATTGACCAGATGATTGAGGGTCATGAATGGATCAAGAGAAATCTGGGTAGGTGGCAGGTGGCTGTGCTCTTCCGTGATCAATATCAGTTACTGTAGTCAGTTTTCCCCATGTTCACCCTCCTTCCAATTTCTCCCTAATTTTTGACCTTGTCTACCTTCATTGTTCCTCCACTTTTTGCATGGGTATTTTCTTTGTTTCTTTCTTTGTATCTGTCTGTGTTTCTTTGTCTTTCTTCTTTGTCTTTCCTTCTCTCCCTTTTCCTTTCTTTCCCTGTTTTTTCTTTACTTCTTACTTTCTTGATTCTTTTCTTCCTTCCTTCCTTCCTTCCTTCCTTCATTCTTTCCTTTGTTCTTTCTGTCCTGTCTTTCCATCTGTTTGTCTTTCCTTTCTCTCATCCTTCCGTCCTAACATCTTTTTTCTTTTCTTCCTTTCTTCCACCTTTTGTCCTTACTCCTGTGCTTTCATCCATTTGTCCTTCCTTCTGTCCTTCTTAGCCCTTTACCGATGTCTTCTTTCCATGTCATTTTACCCCTCTCTACTTTATGAATGTTGGATTCAATTCATCTTTACTACTTTGTACATTAATCTTAATTTTTCCTCCGAGTCTATCTTTCACAGTTCCTTACTCCATTTCCGTCAATACCTCAGCTCCTATCTTTCGCCCACGGTATGAACCGCCAGCCCGATAATGCATCCCAAATCCATAAAATACGTTCTTTAAGCTCTAAATGCCTCACTACATCCACAATCAAAGCGAGCTCTGAATCCAGACTTTATCTTGGCTGCATTCCAATTTCCAGTTAATAGAGTACAAAATAGGCTTGGGGGTTGATATTGCACTCAGTTTGACAGGTCTCCCTTGGGAACTTTCCAAAGTGTGTAATATTTGGTGCTATTGGCGTGTTGCTTGCGCGGAAAAACTTCAAAGCATCCCTCTCTCCTAGCTTAAGCAAGATGGATACATATCGGGGCATAGGCCATGGGATATACCGTTGGGAGGCGTAGGCCTTTAAATATGCAATACTTGGAACTAGTTGCTGGAAAATCCTTCAACTATTGCAGGATTGCCCTTGTAAGCATGGTACAAAAAATCCTAAGCCACAGAAAAGTTTACTCTGTCAAAAGATTACCTTTATTCAGGTGACAAACTTCAGTATATGCTGATACACTACACAGTACAGTAAAAAGATTGGAATAGCATGCACCTGTTTTTAGTATCCCCCTGGCCATTGTGGCCACTTTTTGTTGGTCCGAAGGATTTTCCCATTGACCTAAGTATTAAGAACTCTGTCTGTAGTGGCCTCTTGGCATCTAACGCAATCACCAGCCATAAAGTTAAGGTACAGCCAATAGGTAAATACTGCCAATCATCATGGCCTTTCAATCTTCATTTTTAAAGGTTTAGTAAAAGGCAATATCCATATGTACTTTGGTTATGAAATGAAGCAAACTCTGTATAAGGCTGTTCACAGATGTGCAGCGAGATGCATTGAGGGTAAAATGTCAAAGCTGAGGCCCCTGAGACATAAAAAAAAACATGTCTGGAAATGTACATGTATGGTCTAGACAAGAATTCTGTCTCTGACTTGAATTCTGATGCTGGGTCACGAGCGACTGCCGATGATGATCATACGATACATGAACTGTTTACAAGTTAGGGGCCTTGACCTTTGACATATTGCCCACCATGCATCTTGCCTCGCATGTGCAGTTTAAACCATGAATAGGCTTATCATGAAACACATTGCAACAAAACATAAATGAAACATTTCCTGTAGCTCAATTGGTGGCGGCTTAACAGTTGATCTCCTGGTTCCTGGTTGGTAACTGAGAGACCCTGGTTCAAATCTGGGAAGTGCATCCTTGTTGGAGCTACTCCATTCTTCAGAAGGGACGTAAAATTGGGAGGTGCCTTGAGTCAGCCCCAGTACTCATATGGGTTTTATTTGTTTGTTTGTTTTATCGGCCAAGGTACCAACTGGCTGTAATAATACAACAAGGTGAATTGAATTGAATCTCTGACTGAAATGGCAAGATTTGTTCCACATTTCAGGGATCAAACCAAGGAGTGGTTGGGCGATCGACCCGTTCGGACACTCTCCCACGATGGCGTACCTGCTGAAGAGGATGGGACTGCAGAACATGGTGGTACAGAGGGTCCACTACTCCGTCAAGAAACAACTGGCCAAGGAGAAACAGCTGGAGTTCATGTGGAGACAGAACTGGGGTTAGTTCTTTTTGTTTTTTTGTTGTTGTTTTATTAGGATCTCAATTAAGGTTACATACATTTCACACTATTCTACCTGGAGTCCACTACAATACAATTAAATGAAATATGGTATAAAGAAAAAAAACCTACGCAATTGGTTGACTGAAAATTAAACAAAATCAAATTTGGTGAGTGGGAGAGGTCAACATAAGATAACGGAAACATATCTGGGTATTGTATGCAAAGAAATCCAAAAGTGATAATAATTGACAAAAATATTGATACCTTAAATAAACTGAGCATAAATGTAATAACAAAACATGAATATGATAACTTATTATAAATAAACTGATTATGTACATAATTGAATGGGATTGGCAGCGACAAAATGAATTGTAACTTATTAACGAAAGGACTGAAAAAATGCTACTAGTAAATAAAATAAAATAAATAGAATTGAATTCAGTTCATTTTGCAGTCTTTGTGGGTCCAGGACAGGGCTAGTCCAGATATCAAGCTTTGAGGAGTGGAGAGAAAAATAAAAGAGATAGTAGGGTGAAAATAAGCCCTCGCTTTCTATGTATTAGGCCCAATTTTAATTATACACATCTGGAACTCTTGCTGAATTGTTACCAAGAAATGTCGGAGAACTAAGAAATTGAAATTGGTGTGCCCTTATTTACTGTTACAGTAGTTCATGGAAGAAGAGAGATGTTTGTATTACCTTTTAGTTACTTCCCTTTCCTTCTGATAAATTCATCTTACTTAGATTCAGCCCCAAAATCAATACCTTCATATGATTTCCGCACAGAAGATCCACAAACATATAGTTGAGTTGACCTATTTAAGAGGATGATCAATACCCTTGCCTTGTACGTGATGAAGTACATTTTGGTTGGCTGATTTTCCTGTTCTACATTGCATGAAGCTTAAACAGGTGCAGCTAGCTGGGTTGGTCTTAGTAATAAATTCTAAATCCTTATCATTAATATCTATAGATGGCTTTGCCAGAGGAAAAAATAATTCAACAGTAGCGGTGCTAGAGTAAGAGGGTCTGTATGGGGGCTTAGACCTGGCAATCACTCACTCACTCTCTCCCATAGCGTAGTCAGCCGTCGGGGCAGCAATGCTGTGCGATAAATTTAGGAGGGGTGGGAACACTTAACGGTAAATTTAGGAAGATGGCAACACTTAACGTTAAATTGACATGCATTCCTATACACGCTGCCCTAGATTTGGGTATCTTAATTAGAAAAACTGTGCTGTGAACAGTCAGACACATTTGATTTTCATTGTGACTTTGGGCAACCTAGCGTTGGATTACATTGTGTAGGCGAATTACCAAAAATTTATATATAACACGAATGATTTACTTAACGTTGAATTATTATAGTAAGGGCTGGTTAAGATTCATTGTGAATGCATGGTAAATACATTTTAGCTCACTATGCCTAGAAATGAAAAAGGGCATGCAGATCCTTGAGTTACACAAATTGAATGTTTGTATTACAAAGTAGAAACATGTATTTGCCATATACAACATACTCCCTTACTTGAACACATATATAATCATAGTTGAACGCATCGCATAGCAGTTTGGCCCACGGGCTATAGAAATGGAGATGGGTACAAGATATACCCTGAAACACCCTGTACAATATATCGGGTATCTTACACAGTTGAACACACAACACAATAGCGCAATCACACAGATAAGAAACTGAAGTCATACATTGAATGAGCGTCACTTTTCATGGATTTTTCTGTAGAAACAGAGATGGGTAGCACCATATATATATATACACCATATACAACAGATTGGGTATCGTAATTTGTAACTTTAAGTTAACTTAGAATGATAACTCAAGGACAATGGAGACAAGTGTATCTAGACTTGATAGATAACTGTGTCTCCCAACAGGGTTATTGAATAGGGGACAGTGGAAGGTCACCTTGGCTTCTGAGATATGAAGTGTCGTAAAGACGAGTATTATATGCCATTATGGTGTTCTGAGAGATATAGTCATCTTGACAAATCGTCAGGAGTTGAAGGTTATTTTTACTGAAGGTTGATCAAGGTTAGAGAAATCTAACTTAAAGGGAGGCTAAACTAAAAACTAAAAAGTCTACCATACTTTGCTAAATATATACAAGCAATGTATAAGTATATGACATGTGATATTTCGATATGTTACTCTATCCCATATGATTGTGTGTAATCAAACTCATTGTATGCACTTATTCGTTTGTATGTATGTATGTAGTAGACCTTACGAAAGTTGCTATGGTTTTGTTGTGTCAATAAAGATCTCCTATGATCTGGTAACATTTCCTTTGAGAAATTCATTGTGTTGCTAACTTTTCTTGCTTTTTCTTTCCCCTCTCCAGACCATGGAGCAAGTTCAGACATGCTGTGTCACATGATGCCCTTCTACAGCTATGACGTGCCCCACACCTGCGGGCCGGACCCCAAGGTCTGCTGTCAGTTTGACTTCAAACGTTTGCCGGGCGGTCGCGTCAACTGTCCCTGGAAAGTTCCGCCAGTACCCATTAGCGACAACAATGTGGCAGAAAGGTGAGCGCTTAAGCAGTGGTGGTGTAAGTACCTCGTCCATGAATGGAGGTCAGTTTTTAATCTGTTTGACTGTGTGTGTGTGTCCGGCGGAATATCTTAAGAACCTCTGGATGGATTGCAATGATATTTGGTACGTAGATGTTGTGAACCCGGTGGTCAAGTGTAATTTTGGGCCTCTGGTGGACGACCTTTGTACTGCAGCAGGACTTACGGTTTTGTATATTTTGTCCTGGACATGCTCATGGTTTTGATTTCTTGTTAAGTGGTTTTCTTGACCTTTTGGATAGCAACTTAAAGCCAGTCAGTCATGTTAGAGGGGAGCTTGAGGCTTTATAGTTAGTCTCAGGAGTCAATGATGACGTAAAGCCGTTAGCTGCATGTATGGGGGAGCTTCAGGCCCAAGCATCGAACATGAAAACGCAAGCCATTATAAGTGTAGCCGCAAATTGAATTACTGCTACTTGAAAAGGCTTGCACCTCAGTAATGCTTTGACTGCTTTACCTTTACCCTACTGTTTTGGCATCTCTACAGACTCTGAGAGATAAGTAGCAACTGTATGCATGTCTACCAACCCAAGCTTTAAACTTTTGTGTACTTTACTTTTTGTAGGGCGAAGTTGCTGTTGGACCAGTACAGGAAGAAGTCCAAACTGTACCGCAGTAACATCGTGTTGATCCCGCTGGGGGACGACTTCAGGTACGACAAGGCCATCGAGTGGGACCAGCAGTACGGGAACTACCAGAAACTGTTTGACTACATGAACAGTCAGAACTGGCATGTCGAGGTATGTCAATCGTTTTTAATGAAATTATGTTTCTTGACAATGTCATTGTTGGCATTTATAATGGCCGATTGTGAGTGGTTATATAGGCGACGGCAGACATGAGATTGAAAGGTCATGGGTTAAATTCCTGGCATTCCCAGCTAGACATTGTGTCCTTCTAATATAGGAAAGGCCCTTTGCACAACTTTCCTCACTCCGACCAGGTGTAAAATGGGTACCTGACTTCAGTTGGGAGGTAAAAGGCAGTGGAAGGAGAGGGATGGGCTCCACCTTCCAGTGCCGTGCCCGAGACAGTGAATTGATAACCCCTGGTGTCTAACATCCTATGGGACCTTTAATCCCTTTTTTACCTGATACCTTATGACGTCAAGTTGTCGTGTGTTTAGTGCAGTGATTTAAATGCGAAATCGTAAAAAATGAAGATCAACCTTTCACTAACTATCTCATAAGGTTAAACACTCAGGTAATTTGTTTCTACAATTTGACTGACATTGAACAGATCTACACTAACACTATTAGTGTACCAGGAAACAGCAAACTTGATTAAGATTGACAGCTTCAGAATCTTCAAGCTCTCTGGAACATGTCAAGTTGTCAACATTGTCATCCTTAGAGGCACTTAAGACCCTCTAAAGTATTACAGCCTTCTTCAGAATGTGCTGACAACCTGTTTCTTCAACTGCATTCACTGGCACTTCAGACATTGAGGTTTGTCAGATCTCAAGCTAGCTACTTCTGCCTTGTGATTTGACACTATGAATAGGCCATTGATTAGCTAGCTGGGCGTCCGTCTGGATGCCCTACACTGTTAATAATTAGACGCCCTCCTTTTGCAGGGAATGCCCAGATGATACCCTGTTTCCCTGGTAATTACATGCACACAGACACTGTTGATGTTGTTTTTTTCTCATACGAAACACTGGGACAGCATGTAAATTGATTGACATGCAAAGCTACCAGGTAATTATTAATCCATAGAGCCCATAAGGAAACTCTGGTTCCGACTGCCCCTCCCCCTCCATTTTTAAACTATCATTCTGATTGTAAATCCTAGGTAAAAGCCTGACTTTGATAAATCTTCATTGTGAAAAGTTTTCTGATCACAGAGGCATAACTCCAATGACAGAAGCAAACCTCAACATCTGACAGAAGTGCCTATAGTAAATGCAATGATAAAAAGTTGACACCTCTCTGTTGCATAGCACATCTTCAAGAGGAATGTAATACATAACTTTAGAGCATTAAGTGCCTCTAAGGATGAAGGTTTTGACAACTTGACATGTTCCAGAGAGCTTTGAGGATTATGTAACTGTCAATCTTAATCAAGTTTGCTATAGGGTGGATCTGTTTGATGTGAGTCAAAATGTAGTATGATGTAATGTCAATTTTTTTAATCCTTTATGAATTGTTCATATCATTGGGATCAAATTATGGTAATAATCTTTTTAGGTCTCAAGGAAAACAGTCATATACTTAACAAATATCAGAGTCACATGAGTTCTTTTAGGGAGCTCGCATGGTTGTAAGATTGTTTAGTCTGTACAGTAGCTTGTACAAAATAGGTTTAAACCTGGCCTATAACAAAGAAAAATGTGTCACTTCACAACATGGGAAGCTGGGTTATCATTTTCTGGTGAAAATTGGTCATTTGGATCGAACTTGAGAAATTGTTTCTGTGGGAATGCGTATCCCATAGTAGAAATCAAAGCGAGGTACTGTTGGAAAAAAGACATCACTTTAGTCCTTGCCTGATTCCCAGTGAAAGGCAATTTTACAAGGATTATTCTGGCTCCGCAGTGTCTACAGCTGGCATTCTCCCTGCTGCCAGCCTTAAGTAGTCAATAGCAGAACTATAGTCTGTGGCACTGTGTCTGAAGCCCTGGTCACACATAGCCGACCATGGCCTCCCGACCTTCTCCAGACCATGGTTGGATAGTCATGAGCAAGGTCATCTGTGGTTGTGAGTTTCTTTCTGTCGACATCAGTTATTTTTGCCATGAATCTTTCTTGCAATGGATTTTATCCTAATTGCAAAAATCCCAAATTTTGCAAATTATTTTGACTTGAAAATAACGTTAGAGCGGTTGAAGAAGGGTTCTCAGTTGGTCTTGCTTGGCACTGCGTGTTGCGTGGCACAGTTGGTCTTGCACAATGTCATGTACCATGAACTTATTATGAAGGGACCATCCCTCCATCCCATACAGTACTAGTAATTTGCTTCTAATCAGAATTATCCCCTAGAAGAGACAGTCGCTAGATTTGAGTGTGTGCAGCACCCCAGTTGAAACCGTGGTGTGCCCCCTGATATGTCAAAAACTGTTACATCTAACCCTCTCCCTTTTGAAGATCACCACTGTCAAGGGAGAAATATCACACGGATCAGATGTCTGAAATTGCAGCGGTCTGTTGAGTGGATAACGAGGGTTCCAGAGCTCACGCAAAGCTCTCCCAATTCAGCGTGGTTTTTCCACCATGTCTTTATCACCAATTGTTATCTCTGCTGTAGGATTTAGAATAACATAAATTCCCTTGCAAAATTGGTCTGTAAGGCAGCATTAAGGCCATATCTATTTATTTATTTGGTTCTCAGACCTCTAGCAAGTGGACAACATGTGATCAGAGAATCTGGGAGAAAAACTCTCTGAAGCTGTGTGTACCGTTAGCACAGACTTTTCCCTTGTAGTTTTAAGTTAAGTCAGTGTTTTCAAGTTAATCTTCTAGCTCAGCGTCATTTTTTCTTAAATTAGAGAACAAACAAATTAAATTGCTCTGGCCTAATGTAGCACTGCTTGGTCACAGTTGGTAAGCCAGTTCACAGTTTCAAATGCACATGCGCAAGGTCAAAGGTGAAGGTAGGGTAAGTGAGTATCTGTTTACCTGTCAGTGAAATGTAGAATGATGTGCAGGAATGTGAATTTTCTTTTTGTTAGTTCTTTGCCACACTTAACTGAACTGGAATCACAGTCATTGGAATCGAAATATACATATTGTCTAAACTAGATTTACATGGTGTTGAAGCAATTTTGTAGAATTACAAGACACATATTCGCAGTGTCATGATTTTGCGTTAAGAGGTCACCATAAAAACCACGACAGTAAAACCTCCGTTTCCATTTCGAGATGTACAGCATGTGACCTTGGTCAAACATTAATGGAGGTTAGAATTCTACTAGAAGTATCATATTACCAGTCCTGGATAAGTAAGCCATTGATTGGCTAGTGAGAGTAGCCAATCAGAGAGTAGCCTATTGTTAGCATGTAGAGCTGATGTTCGAAGATACAATATTATTGTCTTATGATTATCATTATAATTGTTAGCTAGGATCCCAGGTATGTGTATGTGTTAGTTGTAGCTCATATAGATTGGAGATTGTAGTTGTAACACTTAGCTCCGCATAATATCTGTACTGTAAACTAAGACCTGATTAATTGTCTCCTAATCTGTGTCCTCTCCAGGCCCAGTTCGGGACGTTGTCGGACTACTTTGATGCCATGTGGGACCGTGCTGGCCTGCAGCCTGGCAGCCCCGGGCTGGGCTACCCTGTACTGAGTGGGGACTTCTTCTCCTACGCAGACAGGGAGGACCACTACTGGAGCGGCTACTACACATCCAGACCCTTCTACAAGAACTTAGACAGGGTCTTAGAAGCACATGCAAGGTGGGAAAAAAGGATGGATGTCTGAATCAAATAGATTAATACATGGATAAATGTTGTTTATTTCTGTGTCATGCATGACTAGCTATAGTCATACATGTATGATGGCGTATTCCGTATCACCTGAAGTAGCAGCCCAACCATGGGTCAGAGCCTTGGGAGGGCTCTGGGACTGAGGGGGATATAGTTGTAAGAAGTTGATCCTCAATAACAATGTCTGAATCTGGTATTCGAATTGTCGACAGCAGCATATGCAGTCATTGTAGAGCATGTTTGGACTATGTAACCCCATGTGATACAAGTAGAAGCCAGTCAGGGATACTGTAAAATACAGAGTCTGACTGATCTGAAACACCCGTATTGAATTTTGCAATTTGGTGATTGTGTTGATGCAGCCACTGGCTCATTTAGATTAGTGCCTGAACCACCGGACTCAGTGAGTGAGCTCATGCCCTCTAAGACATTGTCTCTCTATCCCACAGAGCTGCTGAGATCATCTTCTCACTGGCGTTGGCCCACTCTCGCCATATCGACGTGCCTAGCTTCCCCGCCAAAAATGCCTACCAGATGCTGATTGGTGCCCGTAAGAGCCTGGGTCTGTTCCAACATCATGACGCCATAACTGGTACTGCCAAGGACTTTGTGGTCGTAGATTATGGCACAAGGTAATGGTCTTTTTTACATATTAATCATATACTGTATTTTGTATACTACAAGAGATATTTCCTGGGAACTAAGGCAAATATTGGGTAAATGTAAACTTTGTTTATGCGACCAGATAACTCTGGAGCAACCGATTCCCCTCACCAACCACTTTACCTCCGCCTCTTGAGTGATTGCTGGGACCAGGTTTAACTGACGTTTTTGATCATGATCGATGACCATACCGTAGATGTATTTTCAATGTGCTGTCTGTCAATGCCAGACTCCTTCGCTCCATCATGGACATGAAGAGGGTGATGATCGACTCCGCCCACTTTCTGATGTCGGAGGACAAGAGCCAATACGACCCCGAAACAACAACAACATTCTTCGACATGGTACAAAACAACTGTTACTGCATAATAATCTTTTAACCGTTTTCACGACTCTCATAAGTTTTAATCTTATATATGTCAGTGTAGAGATTGCAACATTATGCCAGTAGACATTACCAAGTGATCAGAGTCTCTGTTGACACAGATCTTGATCAGGATCTCTGCCAGGAGACTCTACCAGTAGAGATCCTGATTGCAGATATTCGTTTAAAAGAAATTTTCAACTTCGATTCATGTCACTTTGGATCATTGGGTTGACTTGAAAATGAGGATTATTTAAATGGGAGACCACATAACACATTCCTAGCATCCTGATAGGTGTCTCTATCGACAATCCCTACTGGTAGAATAAGTGATTCTACCAGATTGCTAACTCTACTCTGACATATGTATTTATACATGTATAGCCTATTATAACTTTCTACAGGATATACTGACCAAAATTAGTTTTTGCATTGTGGTTACATTTTTGACCTGCATACTTCGTTCATGGTATCGTTAACCATGGCATGTAGTTCTTTTGAACTTATTCTAACTTCTTTATAGTTTAAAATCCTGCCTAGTGCTTTCCATCTCCTAACAAGCATGTTCTATTAATAGATCTTCTTTAGAAGCTTGACTCTCAACTGTCTCTACTGACCCTTTATGCTCCGCTGCACTGTCCTGTCCCTCTGCCTGTACTCTAGCTAAGTGGGCATGTGTTCTTGGCACAAGAAGTCATCTACAGGCCACGACGCCTGCCGGCAAATGTCAACGCCAAGGCAAACAACTTTCTCAAGACACCCGTAAGTGTAAGACTGTCGACGGCCCCCTCCCAATCCCTCCCCAATTTTTGGCGAAGCCACAGGGGCGAGCCTCATGGTATAATGTTGTGTTCACCCAACAAGAATTCCAGACCCTTCATCGTGATGTGAAACATATTCTTAAAACGCAACATGACCCCTTCTCCTTTTGATCCTTATGAGGTGTTTTTTTTCAGATGCTTTACTTCTGGCAAATTTTTGTCATATCATATGCAAAACTTTTTTTTCTTTTTGGGCGTTTGTCATATTTTAGAAATACCAAAGATACAAATTTTGAATTGTCGTGCATAGTTTGCCTCTTTACAAAATATCCGCAATGTGTTCTTTAATTTGCCCTATATGGACCAACCTTTACCCACATTTTGAAAAACACTCTTAGAATCATTGATGATATTCTCCATGTATTTGCAGTGCCACAAAGCCACTTCACTCTAGAATGCATCTTTTCTTTAAGTTCCTCTCCCCTTCATGTTTAACCTTAAGTTATTGCACTGTATACTCCTGTACCATATCTTCCCTGCTTCTATACCCATTTCCATTCCAAATGTACCAACTACCCATTCCTAAATAAATGTCCTTGTACATATTATAAGATGACATTGTTATTTACTGCAATTCTTGATTAATTTTGTCAACAGGACTTAATTTTAGTGACTTTCACAGTCACAAGTTAACAGATAAAATTTCATCATGGCAAATATTTCATCACTAAAGTTTGAGACATTGATGTTTGTTCCCACCGTTGAAAGTAAATGCTACAGAAACAATTTCCTCTTATAACTCCAACTTCTAGAACTATTAATCGCAACGGTAAATGGGCTTGCAGTACTTGAAAGTACAAGGCTTTGTGTTGGTCTGCTGAAATGAATCTTACTGTCATTAGCAACATCTCAATCTATTTTTTCCAATTTGAGAAGCAATACCTGAAAACTTGTCAGTTGTGTGAGTAAATTAGTATGCGTAGCTACTCTAACTTGTTGTAAATTATTAGATGTAAATCCACATGGCCTAACTGTCATGTGTAGACCTCTATCTTAAGCCCCATCCTCACTGTGCATACATTGATTTTGCAAAGGTTTGAAAGAGTCATAAAGATTTCACAATCTTACCTTGAAGCAAGTGAACACTAAGACTATTAATCAAAAGAGGCATATCCCCCTAGGACCTTGTAGGCACAGTGAGTTCAGAATGGAGATCAAGTACAAGTGTTGTGAGAAAAATGTACATTGCAAAGAGACTTGTAGCCAGAAACTTCAAGATCTGTTAAGCCTTCTTTGAGAAGTACTATTACAGTGAAGCTTGAAACGTTTGCAAGGCTTTTAACCTCATGGTTTTCATGGGGATCTTTCCACCACAAATTCATAACACCTCAAAAACGTCTCCCATGTATATATATGACTACTGTAACGGTACTACAAATTTGTCAATGAAGGTTAGACATCCGGGGAAAAAGATATGCAAAAAGACATGTATACTCAAGCAACTCTGGATAAAATTTTGAAACAGTGAATAAAGGGAAGAACAGTACTGGAGAATCAAGTTTTATACCAAAACTCTAAAAAGATGAAGAAAATCTAGTATGGTTCAATAGAAGACTAAGTCTGTCTACAGATTGTTTCAACAGCAAATTTGAAACAACCTCCTTTCTCCTCCTACTGTGCAATAAAACCATTGCAAAAGTAGATGAATTTACAGTAAGTATCTTGGCAGCCTTCCAGTTTACAGTAAGACAAGACAGTTTGTAATGCGTGTAAGCCTTGTTACCCCGAGGGGAGGGTGCATTAAACATCCTTCTTTCGCTGACGCATGTCAAAGTGAAGGTCGTAGGGGTTTATTAGCGGCCCAGAAGTTCAAGGAGGCAAGGATAATCAATGATTACCATTGATTGGTTTCAGAGCCACATCTATGAAAAATTATGGCGCCTTATTTCTGGCATCTGTCTCCCATTATAATTCCAAACATGTGCTTTGCTGGGTAGCCTGAACTTTATAGAATACTGGAAAAAATAACAGATGTTGTGAATATGATCCTTAAAGAAAGAATTGTCTTTTGGTGAATGTTGATTCAGACTACCGGACTAATCTTAAATCCTCAAGCCAACCTACATCTTTTGCTGAAGCAAGCAAGTTCTAAGATTATTGATCAAAAAGTGACTGCAGAGTGGAAGATGTCAGTTAGCTTTAAGGATCAGTTCACTCCTAATATCTATAGCAGGTTGGAGCTGTGTAAGACATGGTGGTAGACAGGATAAGTTGAGTCTTTAGCAGACTTCCCGTTTTGATGCACAGTCATGAACTTCAATGTTTTTAACATGACATAACACACATTCTGCCCCCCTCCCCACTTCTGCCCCCCTTCCCAGGATGAGAAGAGGATTAACCATGATGCCTTGCCAGAGAAACCCATCCTACAGCTGAGCCAACAGACTAAGTAAGTGCACAGTTTTACAAATACTTACAATATTGTAAAGAGACAGGATGATACAAACTAGCCTTGATGCCAGCCTTATTGTCTCACTGTACAGACTGAGGTATATTGTTTTTGGTCGGTCTGTTGTCTTTCTGTTTGTCTGTCTGCAAGTGTTTCTGCAGTCATTTCTATATGATAAGAACATCTCACTACGAAGTGACAGAAAATGGTTTTACCGCAGACTGACAGGACGTGAAGGTTAAAAAGGTAAAAAAAATTAGAGGAGTTGTGTGAGGAGAATGATAGGAAGTGGAGTTCAGAATTGACAGATATGCACACATAATGACGTGGCACCGTATCATATGATGGAATTGTTATTGCAACTTAACGTCACATGAGAACTGTGCAAGAACTCACGAGAACACACGAGAGCTGTGAGAGTAACGTGAATCCGGGCCTCAGAGCTTCACACGCCAGATTCTGTCACTTCAAGTGAGAACAATCTTAGTAATTCATCAACCTTGTATGGCAACTGACAGACATTCCTGTGTATTACAAGGCCTCCCCAGCATTGAATAATGGCAGTTTAGACAGTTTGACTACATTTTCAGCACCGAGGACATCTCCCGTAGGTATATATGAAATGATAACTTTTATAGATTACTGTAATTTCCATCAACTCTGACATTTCTTATGGCAAAGAGGTGGATGTTACACATCCAATTCCAGATTTCTTAACCAGTTGATTGGACAGATTGTCTATTTTTACCAATTTTCGTTGCCTATCCATTGTGATCAGTGGGAGCATACTAAAGCTAATAAAGCTGGCATAACACTGCAAATATGTGTTTCCATTGTATCACTACAGAAAACACTGCAAACATTCAGAGGCTTTTCCCATGTACCACCATGAAGTGTTCGCCAAATAGCAGTTACTCAAGCAACTGGATAGTCGTTCAGACGTTCCAAGTAGCATCTATGAATTGACATACAAATAGTACATTTTGTATGCAGACAAAAACCTCCCGATCGACAAATCTTGGTTAGTTTCACTGACGAAAAGTAGTGGCTGCTACTTGAAATGTCTGGCAGTTTCCAAAATCATATCCTGTTGCTTGAGTAACTGCTATTTGGCGTATCGTATCTTTTTACCTGGATATCTAACCTTCATCGACTTAACAGAATTTGATTTGACATGTTTGTAGGGAGGTTGTTTTCTACAACTCGGTTGCTCAGGCCAGACACGAGGTGGTCAGGTTAAGGGTCAGTTCGTCCACTGTGGAAGTCCAGGACGCCAGTGGGAAGGTCATCCCCAGTCAGACCAACCTGGTCTGGACAGCAGCTCAGGACTCTTCCACCACTGAGTATGAGGTGGGTGGTTTATTTTTACCTTCGCCAAGAAGGTTTTGTTTTGCACAGTTTTCGTGTGTGTGTCTGTCCATCCGTGAACAGTATACCTAGTAGATGGATCGCCTTCATACTTGGTATGTGAGTAGGTTTTTTTGAGCACTCTTACTTTAAGCTTTGTATCAAAAAAATTAGCATGGGTGCCATCCTAGTTTATGCCGGGACTGCTATACCGCTCATCAATGATGGCATAGCATAAACTCCCTAGCGAACCTTAGTCTCAAGCATGAATGACTGTGGACCATGGCCCTCCGTATTCCTAAAGTGAGTCCTGTGAACTTAAGATGGACTCACTCTGGGAGGAGAGATTAATGACCATGACTGAACTGCTCCACCCTTGGACCCACTTGAGACCTATCAGAGCTGTCACCCAGCTCCCAAGCCCATAGTCTGGCCAGGGAGTTCCCTTGTGGATAGCTAGAGTTGTGTCTGCATTAGTTATGCCAGATTTACCGTGTAATTGAGATCACAGGCTCCAGCCACATAGGCTGTTTACACCATGATTGATGGTTCAGTGCATTGTATTCTTCCAAAACTCACAAACACCAGTTTTTTCCTATTTTACAGCGGTGAATTTCTTACCACTTATTACATTCTCGTACATGTACTGTACCTAACTAACAAGTTTTAGTTTCCAAGTTACACAATCTCTCCCTGTCAGGGGGATGACCTCTGGGAGGGCTGCTTTCTTAATCGATAATCAGAAGTCTATTAATCACCATGGTCTATCTGCTGTCCTCATCAGGTCAAGTGCAACATTTATGTCGCCCTGGAGACAAACTATAATGGATACTTGACAGTAGCACAGTACTATCATTGCAAGTCTCTGACTCAGTCCTTTTGAATATTACATGTAACTAATGCAGACAGAACTCCAGCTACCCACAATGGTAGACTCTGGGCTTGGGAGCTGGGTGACCAGACTCTGGGCTTGGGTGCTGGGTGTCAGCTCTGATAGGTCTCAAGTGAGTCCAAGGGTGGAGCAGTTCAGCTAGGTCATTAAGCTCTCCTCCCAGAGTGAGTCCATCTTAAGTTCACATACCCATGATGAACCCCTGAGATACACAGTTTTCTATCTGTGTCCTGGGTCTGCTTCCAGCTATGGTGATTAGTGACCTGGACTCACTGATGACTGAAGGTTGACACACTCTAGACTTGGGCCTTGGGGGAGAAGTCAGCTATCATGCATGTCTAATTGATTTATACCCATAACGAACCCCTGAGGTAGGCAGCTTTCTATATCTGTGTGCTGGGTCTGCTTCCAGCAATGGTGATTAATGACCTGGACTCACTGATGACTGAAGGTTGACTCACTATCTGAATTGGTGTGAAGGACTCACTCTAGACCATGGTCCACCAAATTTCACGCTAAAAGTGCTCAGATAGGGCAAAAGGGGGTAGACTTAATCCAGGATTAAGTCCGCCTCTGGCCATACTAAGTTCACTTTCAGCCCACTGTGCTTCCTCTATAAGACAAAGGTTTGGAAAATAACTAGAATGGCACTCAGGCTATGAAGTAGAATGTGACATCGTGTGTCGAATTGTAGGGTCGTGTGGCGCAACGGCAGCATGTTTGGCTAATAACAAAGTGGTCCCAGGTTCAAATCCTGCCGTGTCACCGATCTTGTGCCCTTAGGAAAGGCACTTTACACGACTTACCCAACATGCCAGAATGGTCGTCATCCAGGCTGTAGGCATTAGAGGTAAGAAAGAAAGAAAGAAAGTACATTGTATTCTCATGATTGAACCCTCTTTGTTTCTCCCCCAGCTTGTGTTCATAGTGAACGTTCCCCCGCTGGGCCTGAGTAAGTACCTGATCCGCGACGCGGGCAGCGAGGTCAACAACCCTTACAACGCCCCCTCACAGGTCACGCTGTACAACACGGGGTCTCCAGAGTCCTCCGTCAGGGGCGTGTTCCACATCTCGCGCCCGATCTCCGACAACCGCGATTTCACCATCGAGAACTCCAGGTTGAGGGCCAAGTTCTCTGGGACCACAGGACTCCTTCAGGTAGGAATGGATAGCAAAGGAAGCATCAACATTGCCTGCTGTACCTAATTAAGTTGTCAGATAGGGAGAGCTTTAAGTGAGCTGTCACAGTGTAAATCATATATTGAGAACTCCAGGTTAAGGGTCAAGTCTTCTGGATCATTGAATGCTGTACTGAAGCTGCTAGATAAGGGGAGCTAGTGAGCAGTATCTACTGAGAAGTCTGGGTTAAGGGCCAAGTTTTCTGGTACCACATGTACAGGACTTCTTCAGGTACATGTAGGAATGGATAGCAAAGGAAGCATCAACATTGCCTGCCTTACCCACGCTTTTAGATAGCGGGAGCTATAGTGAGGAGTATGCAGAAAAGAAATTCACCAAAACTAAGCTTAACATCTTTCACTGAGGTATGAAGTCTTTGATGTCTCCCTTGTTTTTAATTCCTTGATTTTCACTTCTGTCCTCCCTCAGTCTGTGACCACTGTGAAGGACGGTAAGGAGACTGCGATGTCGGTAGAGTTCCTAATGTACGGAACACGAGAGACAAAGAAAGACAAGAGTGGAGCGTACCTGTTCTTACCGGATGGAGAAGCTAAGGTACGCACATTGAAGAATCACACAACTTGGAATGTTCCAACAGTAGCATGCATAATCCATTTGTGATCCTGTCGGTGGAATTACATGTAGAGGTCAGAAGTTGGAATCCTGACTGTTTCCACTAGCCCTACATGCAGGGTTGTCGCAATCCTTAGAACGGGATGTTAAACTGTGGTCCTTTGTTCATTAATTGCTTGTCAAAAAGAGTTAGGGGAATTTCTAACATCTGAGACACTGCTGCATGAAAGGTGTTTCTTATATTATTTATTTATTGATTGATTCTAATATTCCAAATGTGTTTTCCCCAGACATTAGACACCAATGGGAAGGCAGTGATCAGGGTGATCCGAGGAAAGATCCTGTCTGAGGTCCATGTCCTGATGAAACATGTAGAACATGTCATCACCCTGCACAGGTCTCCAGGTAAGGTTACACTGTATGTAACAGTTACAGTCTGATGAAACATGTAGAACATGTCATCACACTGCACAGGTCTCCAGGTAAGGTTAAAGTTATCTGTAACAGTTACTGTCTGAAGTCCATGTCCTGATAAAGCAAAGCCATGTAGAATTGTCTTTAGCTGATCGTGCCCTAAACAAGATGAGCTTATGGAGAATAGTTGATATGTTGGAAGGTACTGTGATGTTGCTATTTTTTTTGTTCAAATTTTCAAAAATCATGCTGCGCTTTGTTCTAGGAATTGATGGCTGGTCGTTGGAGATCTCTAACGTGGTGGATATCCGTGACCAGAGGAACAGGGAACTCTGCATGAGGCTCAAGACTGACATCAAGAACAGCAACCAGTTCTTCAGCGACCTGAATGGATTCCAGGTATGGAACAAGCAACATTTCGTGGTATCCAGGCTAGCAGGTGTAGCACTTAAATTATACAAAGTCTCAGGAGAAAAATAGCAGCCACTTTTGTAACCACCCTTCGTAACCAATAGAGTTCTCCACATGTCCCGAGATCCTGATTGGACAGTCTATAAATTTGTAGCATCGGAGTCTCTGTTTACTACAACAGAGACTCTGATCAGGATCTCTACTGGTATAATCAGCAATTTTGCCAGATCGCAATCATATTATGCTTCTAACTTGCCACATATTCTTTTCTCTCCTGACCCTTGCATTGCCGACGAATTCATATTCTCTCTAACGCCTGACAGATGCAAAGGAGAAAGACCCTGTCCAAGCTGCCCCTGCAGGCCAACTACTACCCCATGTCCACCATGGCGTACCTACAGGACCAGGACACAAGGATGACCATACATACAGCACAGTCACTCGGAGTGGGCAGTCTTCAGGAAGGTACAGTCTTGCACTGATGACCACCTCTGCATGCCCTTGGGCCATTTTTCACATTGACACAAGCATTGAAAATCCTGTCTGTATACTAGACTGTGTACTCTGATCTTTTTCTTCATCACGTCCTTCAAGTAACTAGTTTTGGAAAGACTTTGAATTAGGAATTTGGAAAGGATTTTTAACGTAATGTGAGATAGTGATAATATGCAGCAGTGCCTACTATCGATCATTTTGTTGTACTTTGTGTATTAATTATGATAATTATATTGCTGCAATAATATTTACAAGGTCAGTGTATTTACGACTTGTGTGTCGTCTTAGACTGGCTGAAATTTCCTGTACATTGTTACTAGTTAGCTGTAGGTACAAATGTGATGATTTCTAACTTGTTTGTCGTCCTAGGCTGGCTGGAAGTCATGCTGGACAGGAGATTGAACCAAGACGACAATCGCGGCCTGCAACAAGGCCTGCTCGACAACAAACGTACGCCAAACCAGTTCCGCCTGCTCTTGGAGCGTCGCCACCAAAGGACCTCTTCGCCAAATGGTGGCGGCGGCAAACAAACGGGGGTGGACTACCCCTCCTTGACTTCCCACTCTGTCTCACAACTTTTGAATCACCCTGTATATGCCTTCATACGGAACAAGCTGCCCGGGGAGGGCCCGGCGGGAGACGTCAAACTGTCGGGGAGCGTGCAACCCCTGGTGAAAGCCTTGCCTTGTGACATTCACTTTGTGAACTTGAGGACGGTGCAGGCCATGGACGCGCCGGCGCCCACACAGGAGGCCGTCCTGCTGCTACATAGGAAAGGGTTCGACTGCAGTTTCCCCGCCAACGGACTCAGCTGCTCTACAACTGGGGGAAAGGTGGGCTTTTTTAGCTGCATTCTGTTCCTCTGTATATAATTTGGTAAAGGTCTCATAGCCTGTTTGAGGCCGTAGAGGCAGTGGGTCGCTAGTCCAGCTTTTTGGCTTGTATTAGTTGTGTTTTTCTTTCCCTGATTGTATTTTTTAATGTTTGTGCCCAGGGATATCTGAAAAACAGATCAGTACATCTGAGATGTACTCTGTTTAGATAAATAAAATTGAAATTGGCTGCATTCTGTTACTCTCTTACTCTGTGTAAAAGTCCCATAGCCTATGTGAGGCCGTAGAGGCAGTGGGTTGCAAGTCCACTGTGTCTTGGGTACGGTATTGCAGGACGGAGCCGACCTCTCCTTCCACCACCCTTTTACCTCCCCAACCAAAGTCAGGTACCCATTTTCACACCTTGGTGGAGTGAAGTATGTCGTGTAAAGAGCCTTAAATTGGAAATTTCCAAGGACACAACGTCTAGCCAGGAATACAAGGAGTAGCCGTGAACTTTCAATCCCTTCTCTGTTAGCCTAACCATTCGTCCATCGATGCCACTGCATTGTATTGTGTGTGCCGTGTCGTACATATAGTTTTTGTTAAAATGAACCTAGTTGTAAAATGACCTTTTTTATTCTTTTTTACACTCAGGTTCAACTAGAAGATCTGTTTAGGGACCTGGACTTGACAGACATCAAGGCGACATCGTTGTCCCTTATGTACGATGGACAAGTGCTAAACAGTAAGTCAACCCTGCAGCTGGACCCTATGGAAATCAATGCCTACCGGATCAGGCTGGATTAAACCAGTTTCAACTAGATCATACCCGTTTCAACTGGATTGAACCACTTCAAACTGGATTGCTTGGTGGAAAGGGTGACTATTCATTCCTAGGGTGGCATTTCTGCTGGAAATTTTAGGAACAGATGTGAACATTTAAACTATGGCAATAGAAGCAAATGTGAATCTTATAAATATGTAGACTCGATTTCTCTTGACAGCAGGCTTGTCCGAGATAGGCCTGTATACTAGTCAGCTTTTCTACAGAAGGAGATGCAATTTTTATGGCAGTCTAGCTATCGTGGGAAGACAAGATTTGATAAGAGCATTCCAAGGGGGTGGGTCGTACTGGTTCTGTCTCTCAGGTATTTATAAATACATCGTCACTGCACTAATGATGAAGGGGCTGTCTCAAACTTAGTTTTTTTTTCTCCTAACAAAATTCTTTTGCCAGTTCTACATCATAATGTGCAGTATTTCTTTATTGACCAGAACACCCCTTTCAGTTAAAATAAGCTATTCCATCCTACAGTTTTTGGACACGGGACTAGTCTAGTAGCAGTCTATCTGGGGGGGGGGCAGAAACTTGTATTTTGTTTGGAGGAAAAATCGAAGGAGAGACAGCCCCATCTCATAGCATTTTTAAAACAGGATATAGCAAGGATTTAAGAATCATGTGTGTAACACACCATCTAACAGGTCCAATAAGCAATTATCCTTGCATTTATAACTCTGCAGGTATAAGTTATGTAGTTAATATGCAGATTGTACATTTTTGCTACATTTTACCAGCAGGCATCATAGCAAGCTTTTTAAAGGAGATATATTATTAATATGACAACACATATTTTACTAGAAGCATTTCATGAAATGGAACACCTCCTTTCTGCCATTTGCAACTTTCTTCCTCACTTAAGGTAGAAAGAACAGTTTGAATTTGTGACAATATGAAAGACATGTTATATTATGCACTTTGAAGTTTCAACTCCAATTCAATTTTTATTGACTCAAACTATAAAAGGCATATTATTAACCTTATCAATGATAAACATTGTCACGTAAAATATTACCTAAAAGTACAACAGCATATACAATGTACTGAGTGTAATGTAGACACTTCTTGCAGTGATATCAAAAAGAAAGGAAAACTTTGGAAGCAATAATTGGACTGAAAATTTGGCTTCCATGCTGCTCAGTAGAAATGTTCAACCTGAGCATACAAAAATGTGCAATAGGCAAAAGGTGTTTTCAAAAGGTGAATGTTGTTTTTGCTTTACAACATTAAGTCATTCCAGCTAAGTATTTATCCGCCAGCAACCATGGGCAAGATTGGAAAACAAGATTTATTAGATTTTTCATTTCTGTTCAGTATTTCTTGTGCTTTGTGAAAATTTATGTATCCAAGAAGCATTTCTGTCTTGTTTGAGAGGGTTTTTTTTGGCGTACGTTCATTTTCTTTTAACAATTTGAGAGGGGAAAAATCTGCCCTCTGTTTATGTATGCCAAGAAAGTTTGTGGCAAGATTTTGAAGGTCGGCAGATTTATATACTGAACAGTTGTTTCTTTGTTTAGTTACATTTTGTACTTCTATTCACATCTGTGCCTAGTTTTAATCTCCAAGCAGATGTTGGGGTATAAAATGGTATCCCCAAGTTGGGGTAGAGTTACTGCCAGAAGTAAACAGCAGGTTAGAAAATGTTAAGATTCCTAGCCCAACATCTGCTTGGAGATTTCAAGTATCTAGTTTTGCTTTAGTTTGTGTGCATGAAATGAACTATAATTGTTGTTTATTTCTGCTTGTTACATTGCATATTTTGAGCACATGAAGTTTATGATTAGCATAACGTTAGATTGCTTTAACTTTAGTAATTAGCTGTGATGATTGATAACGAGCAACAAAATGATTTCTGTGTAGTAAGCGGAAAAGCAGGAATTGATTTTTCTGTGAAATTTTCTATTTTCAAATTGTGTTACCTTTAAGGGATGACATACAGTCCAAGTTTGAAAACTTAAAGTTTTCTACTAAGCATAAATGTTCATGCATGACTTACGAATGTGCTGCTGCTTTCTGTATAAAATTTGTGGATAAAGCTAGCCCTAAATTTGGTGCCAGGTTTTCTTGTGGTTGTACAGTCATATGTAATTTGCATTCCATGTAGAGATTGATCTGCTACGTCTAACTTTATCAACTATTGTGGGTGATGTTTTTGGGTGGATGGTATGTTTTGTAGGCAATGTATACCATTAAGAAAGTTAAGATTTTGTTTCGCATAAATTATATATGTATCATATGATTATCATTTGGCTTCATACAAATCATATTCTGAGTATGTACAATAAGTTTAGATGGTAAACATACTTTCTGATTTTCAATTATCCTCAATAGCACAGATTGCATATTCGAAAGGGCTTGAATTAAAGTGTTAAAATTTTATTTTCCTTTGAATAATCCAAAATCATGTGATGATGCAGTAGGGCTTAAAACGATGTTTACTGTCAGTTTTGATTCAAAAGATTGTTGATTTCTTTTCTTCATCAAATGATTTTGTTATGATTTGCGCAGTAATAATTTTAGCAAATCTGATAGGTTACCATTTGGGTAAAAGTTGTGCTCTTTCTTTGATTGATTCTAATTTGATTTGTCTTTATGCATTTTCCAATGTCTCCAAAACACCTTCACTGCATTTTATATGTAATACCATTGATACAGTTAGTCAAACCTGCCAAAGGCAACATCTTATCAATGGGAGACTTAGAATATTTTTTGGTTGGACAGAGATGCTTAAGGAGTGTACCATCTAGTAGCATAAGGAGGGGGGGTTCCAACCTTGACGATTGACAAGTTTCTTAAACTTTAAGCCATTCCATTTCTCTTTTGTACAAGGACAACTTTTTTAACCAAGTGTCCATACATTGCATTTCTTAAGGTTCCCTTTCCACTAGATGGCAATTGCTGAGTAACCATACAACGACCAAAATTGGATTTGTGTAACCCTTGATTTCATGATTGGAATATGATGCAAGTTCAGAAGTATGATGATCATCCTAAAGACAACAAAACACACAAAACATAAAAAGATTGGTCCTTATCTGTGAATTCTTTAAGCAATCAGTTGAATTTTAGGTTACTCAGCGTTCGCAGCTTCTAGTTGAAAGGGAATTTATAAGGTGTGTAACATCTAAGCTATATAAGCCTGACAGTTAAAATAACCCTATGTAATTTTTGGTACCAAAAAACAACATGAGAAAAAGAGTCTGTCTTGTTGATAGCCAATATCTCTTGTCAAACTTGTAAATCAAGACTTTATCCTTTGTATGTCTTTATGTCTTTATTGAAGAAAATCCATACTAGCAGGATACAAACTTCGTATAGATTTTACCGATTCTTTAAGATTTCTTTGCACATCTTGACCCTTTGCTGCTCTGCCTTGTTCATAAATCAAAGTTGTATGCGTTTTACATAATATTTGTACAGGAGGCGAGTTCTAGATGTTAGGTCTTCTCTATCATATATAGGTCGTAGGTCATGTACATTTCTCTGGAACAGTCTATTTTTGGATGGGGAAGGGAGGGAATCAGGGGAGAGGAAAAAATAAAGAATAAAGCAATATAGATGGTGTCTGTGTCTTTTAATGTGTGAAATATTCATTTTTATCATATACAAAACAAAATTCATGTCATACAGAAAAATGCACTATGCATGTATACAGTCATGTAGACTAAGTACATGTATTGTTCATTGAAGACTTGATTTGGAAGCCCATAGAATTATGTAGAAATCCATGATCCATGATTGAAGTTATAAAATTTATATGCTATTATCTTACAAATTTAGAGAAATGCATAGGACAACAATTCTATGCAAAGTTTTAAAATGTTAAAATACATACTGTATATAAATGGTAAACATCTACCATAGAAACTTGAAAACTTAATATTAACCACTCTCCACATTGACTATACAAAAAGAAAAAGGCTCAGCCCCATCCCATGGATGCAGGGTAGCCATCAATGGATTGAGCCATTCCTTCCAGTATCCAGACTTGATTCGACCAGATTCATAATCTCACCCGTGCCTGTGCCTGGCTGGATCCAGATTCACATTCAATCCTGGTTATAATGAATGAGGTCTATTGCTAACAAGGCTGGGATCCAGACTAAATGTAGGATCAAGAACAAAGTTTGAGATCGTATTCACAATGATTGTTCTCCCAGGGGGGTCACTGTCACTACTAGACCAGGCTGCTCTCCCCGGGGGGTCACTATTTGCGTATAAAAGCAGGCATAAATGTGAGGAGTGCAGCGAACACCAGGATGGCCGTACCCAGTGCGATCTGCCACCACTCGTTAGGGATGAACTCTGGAAGGAACGAGATTGTCAAGTCACGTCTTACTTAACCCCACTAGTTTTCAGCAACATATGGAGTCTCTAAACTCTAGAGACTCTAAAATATCATCAGGAGACCCAAGGTCAGGTACAAGTGGACCAAAAGAAGATGAATTTCAGCTCAGTATGCAGTAGTATTTTCCAAAACATACCTCTTTTTGGAATGTTTTTAATTATGACAATTATTCTCTACTACCAAATGACTGCACTGTCGACAAAGGCACCCATTTTAACTTTATGAAAAATACATTTTCATCAATTTCCTGTCATAGAGTTAAGATCTTTTGGACGGAAGGGGAAATTTTTTTCTGTCCCGTTACAAGCAAAGCAATTTTCTGTCCTGGGACAGAGGTACATGTAAGGGTGCTGGAGACAGCCCTGCACTGCACATGCACACTTCAACCGTGAACTTGCTTATTGATTGGTACAAAATATCTGATGCTCACCTGGTTCATCCACACACACGAGCGGTCCCACGGTCAGGTACCCCTCGCCTTCTCTCGCTGTTAACGACACGTTCACCACGGGAAGAGCCGTCAAGTCCGTCAGGTAACCCTCGTCGGTCCGCCAGACTGTGTCGTTGGCGTCACAGTTACAGGATTGGTCAGGACTTGGCTGGCAGTTTTGCTGGACGCCGCACCCACACTGTCCGGTCCGTCTGCCGGCGCCGCCCCAGGAGTACATGCGAGTGTTAGCTGTGGTCTCCCACCAGGATACGTTTTCTGAAACACAAGATTATGGTATTGTATTACAGATGGTCGTTGATTACCACTAGAAATGTCACTTTATATAGAATTATTAGGTCAATTGCCTCAGATACAAACACTGCTACTTTACAGTCAAGTAATTTTTTCCGAAACAAAGAAAAAATTTTCTATAAAACTTTGAACTGAAGGCAGCTTAAAAAAGGAGAGATCTTCAAATCTACCCTTAATTTTACCTGACGCCTGACGGTATTCTGAGGTGCTATCAAAGTTTTTGAATTCTCAGATGTAAACATCTGAGTGTGTGATATACTGAAATTTGGTGCTGTATACTTATATGTTGATCACCTTGTACAAATAAAAGCAGGACCTGTTCTTTTATTTCAGCACATACTTTCATCCAAAATATGTTGAACCCTAGTTGTGAAGCTTTAATGTTTATGGCTCTACCCACCTGCAAGTTGAAGTGGACTGTTCCGACACTCATATCGTATGAACTGTTGACATCTGGCCGACTTCTGTACAACAGCCTGGATCTGCTCCAAACTGCCCTGGTAGGCAACCTGGAGGTGAAAATCACCTGGAAAGTAAAGAAGAAGAGAGTGAGAATCATGGTCTACATGCGCCCCCTAGAGGCCTAGTAGAAAACTGCAGCATCACCTCAAAAGTGGATTTAAGGCTTGTAGTTTAAGTGTTTACCTCCTGAAGACACTCTTCTTCTGTCCTCACTGCTGTGGTGAAGAACTGTCATCGTGTCCAGACCCGAGAAGTCGCAGTACACGTTGAATTCCGCCAGGGGGCCTTCCTGTCCGTCTACATCCAGACTGTAGGAGCCACTGTCTTCTGCACCGGACAGTCTTGTAGCCAGACATGATTCTTTCTGTGATGACACTGTAATGACTGTATCAGCAGATACAATACGATAAAATACAAGTAATGACGCAAATATCATGATAAGAAACGGCAAAAAACGTATCCTTACATACAGATTAAGGAAAGACCTCTAAAACACTTGCACATACATGTAACGGGTACATGTAAAGGAATTAACAAGCATTGTACAAGAAGAATAAAAGTAAGAGCAAGAAGCAGGTAGTGTTTGCAAGGAAACGTTTTGCCTACCTTGAGGGGATACGATGGCCGAAATAATTGCAATCTTCATCAGAAGTAAACTGTTGCATCCGTATGGAAACATTTTGCTGCTGTTTCGAGTTCAGAATACAAAGTATTTGACGACTCTGTAGCTCGCTGCAGTGCTAAAAGCAATCCTAACCCACCGTACGTCCTCCTCTCAACACATTTAGACTTCTAAAAATCACATAAAATCCATAAAAAGGCGTCTTGCGATAAAAATCGGGCATCACGTTAGAAAAATCACGGAAGTGTTTTGTTTCCTTGGTGTTTGTACACACCTGTTAACTTTTGAGAGCAGCAAAACGCGATGAAAATATGTGAAGTACTACTTACTACTTACCGAAAGATACGGACAGTTGTTAGTTTAATGGTTTTGACGACCAAATTGTTTTCCTCCATCAAACGACTTTGAAATGTTGTAAGCTTAGGCATTTAGTATGTTTTTAACTATGATACAAAAAATCACATGCGTTTTGTTGCGGTACAGGTAAACTTCTATGAAGGTCAGAGGTCATCTGTCCACCTGTGCAACAGATGGAGTCACAGCGTCATCTTTCAGTCTTCATCAATACTGCAGTATGAAATACAGTACAGTGTACCAGTATGCCATGGTTATCGTTTGTTCTAAATAATGCCCTATCAAAAAGAGTTCTTGACGAATTCGTTTTCCTTTTTGAATTCGTATCTTTCTAGATATAATGTCGGATTCCATAAAATTGTTTTAGATGATACTTTGAGCTGGGTTAGTGACTGCTTTCTAGAAGAGGGTGGCGAGAACTACTCGTATGTGGCATACTAGTATTTCATACTGCAGTACTGACAAGGACTGAAAGGTGACGCTGTGACTCCATCTGTTGTCTTGTACAGACTGGCTTACTGATGTGTTATGTGTTTGTAGCAGTCTGAAATGGCAGATTTAAAGTACTAGTAAGGTTCTACATCTTTTCACCTGTAAAAAGTAGGTATTTTCAGGCAACATAATCGTTCTTTGGCAGTGTTTTCAGTAAACCTGTCCATGAGCCTGTCTATAGTGTGTAGGTATGTCCATGGTATATGATATTATTGTCTGGCGTCCAGATATTTATGATATAAGAAGACGGACAGCTAAACAAAAGGCTGCAGTTCTAGAAGAAAGCCGATGATGTCTACACAATGATTAACTTATACTTATTACGGACAAAGCTTGATGTGTTCATGAATATAGGTGGCGCTTTGACGGATGTGACATGAGATCCACACCCGCACTTAAAATGTATCCTTTCTGTGCCAATGCGTGTTCTGAAAAGTGTTATAGGTCATTCTAAATGTGTGTGAAGACTTTCAGGCCTGTTTGGCAGTGTGATTACTGACTTTTTGTCTAATACCTTGAATATTTGTGCAATTCAAAAGAGGGCAGTATATACCCTTTCAGAGCCTAACCTGCAGTACCGCTCCCAGCCGTATCCAGAAAAGTGACAAAGGAGACCGCCAAATTGCCAAATTTCGGTATTTTCGGGAATGGGGAAATCGTGAAAGACTCGCAAAGGGGTTTGAAGTTTTTAAGCTTCTTTGACCTTGAACTTAGAAATGCAATCACCGAGAACAAAGAACTATGATATTTAAGACATTTCGCCAAAACCCCAATGAGATATTAATTCCGATGATATAAATTGTATGTTTTCTTTGCAATTTACCAGTAGAAGCGGTCAAGTGTACGTGTATTTCGTGTACTTGTCACTTTCTGAAAGGCTACCATATTTAAATCTAAGTCGTATTTGATCAAACAAGAAGATGTTAAAGAAATGTAACGAAGTTTTTGTTCCATTCCCATGTATTGGTGTTCGAACTTTGCATATCTTGATGTTTATGTGCATTTTTGGAATAAACGTTTTAAGGGAAGTTGTTTATGTTTTTGTATTCATTTCAAATAAACTTCAGCCGGGAAGGCGTGTTGTTTTCTTTAGTTACCTACGATAGCAAATGAGGTGCAGTCTAATCATGATCACCGTTGTGTCAAAAATTTACATCAACATAATTTACCCATCATGCCGCGTTTTGTCTCTGGACCACGAGTGAAAGAGACCGATTGTGGAAGTAGTGTAGAATGGTGTGACTTAAAGTATGGCGTCGGTCCTAATCATAGTTAATCACTTCCCTTCAGGAGATAGAATAGAATGGATTGCAGGCTTAAACGCTTGTAAGTGAGTCTGGGGAGTCAAATATAGATAAATAAGAAATTTATGTACAATGATACAATACACAAACTTTAGTCCTTTATTTTAGTTGCTTGTATCTCTTTCACAACCCACTCATGGTTTAATAGTACGTATCAGAAGTGTTAAGTTTTCGACAGTTTCTTCAAATACGCCAGCGATTTTTCAGCCAACGTAGCCATCTTGTCAGACTTACAGTACGTCTTGACAGACGACGTTGGTAGTTCTAAAGACACAGCATAGTAAAATGTATCATGAAGCTCTCTGACAAGGCTCTGAATCTGAAAATTTTATTTGTGGTTTAACATTGTGAATTGTTTATGAAGCAGAAGTGTAACACCAGTATTTCAGCAACAAAAGTCACTGACCTACTCTAATAAACTATATCTATGGAACCAGAACGTCAAAAAGTGCAGCATATCTCATGTAAACTGCATTTTCCCGATAAACCGACCAAATGTTTCTTCATGAATAGATTATGCTAATGACTACCATAGCATTCACCGTAATCCAAAACCAATCAGTGTTATGAACCGAAATTATAACTATTAATGGCGAATGGAACAAAAACTTCGTTACATTTGTTTAACATCTATCTTCTTGTTTGATCAAATACGAATTAAATTTGAATATGGTAGCTTTCCAGAAAGTGACAAGTACACGAAATGCACGTACACTTGACCGCTTCTACTGATAAATTGTAAAAGAAGCATGCAATGCATCATAGGACCTGATGTTCTATCAAGGTTTAGGCGAAATGTCTTAAATATCGATCGTAGTTATTGGTTTTTAAAGATTGCATTTCTAAGTTCAAGGCCAAAGAAGGTTGAAAACTTCAAACCCCTTTGCGAGTCTTTCACGATTTTCCCATTCCCAAGAATACCGAAATTTGGCAATTTGGCGGTCTCCTTTGTCACTTTTCTGGATACGGCCGGGAGCGGTACTGCAAGTTGGGCTCCAATAGGGTATATACCCCCCTCTTTTAAATTGCAAAAATATTCAGGGTATTAGACGAAAACTTAGTAAAAACACTGTCAAACAGGCCTGGAAATCTTCACATACATTTAGAATGACCAGTAAGACTTTTCAGAACACGCGTTGGCATCAAAATTATCAATTTCAGTGCGGGCGTGGAGCTCATGTCACATCTGTCAAAGCGCCACCTATATTTATGTTCATATCAAGTTTTGTCCGTAATGAGTCAGTTAAGCATTATGTAGACATCATCCACTTTCCTTGAGAACTTTAGCCTTTCACTTTACTATATCCTTCTGCTTATATTATGAATATCTGGACGCCAGACGACAAAATCATATAACATGGACATACCTACACACTATTGACAGGGTATATGGACCGGTTTACTGAAAACACTGCCAAACAACATTACGTTGCCTTGAATTACCTGTTTGTAACAGAAGAAAAGACGTCGAACCAATTACAAGTACGTTTAACTGCCATTCCAGACTGCTAGCTACAAACACATAAAGCGTTTTCAGTAAGCCAGTCTGTACAACCAGTCTATATTTTACAAGTATGGTCTTGCTGCATCATTCTGTTGTCTTGTGTCCACTTATTTGTCACATAAGTGAATAGACAGTTGAGTTAAAGACAAAAGGTATCTAAGGAATGCAGATGATGTCTACAGATATATTAAGATACGTAAAATTACGTACAAGACGTGACGTGTACATGGATGTAGGTGGCGCTTCGACGGACTTGACATGAGATCCACCCCGCACGTAAAATTGACCCTTTCTATTCAAACGCGTCTTTTGAAAAGTATTAAAGGTCATTATAAATGTATGTGAAGACTTCCAAATCTACTTGGCAGAGTATTCGCTGGCTTTAAGTCTAATGGTTTAATCTTATCGTATTTCTACTCAAAGGGAGTGTATACCCTATTGGAGCCTAATCTGCAGTACCGCTCCCGACCGTTTCGAGAAAAGTGGCAAAGGAGACCGTCAAATTGCCAAATTTCGCTTTTTTCGGGAATCGGGAAATCTGGAGAGACTCGCAAAGGGGTTTGAAGTAGTGAGGCTTCTTTGACCTTCAACTTTGAAGTTGAACCTTGTGAGTCACCTGGCGAAAGTGAAAAGATCTTCTTTTTCGTAGGAACTTTTCAAGCCTATGTGCGAAAAGAAGGTATCAAAAATGAAGTACTTCGTTGCTCTCACTCAACGGTTCCTGATTTCTGCCTGAAACGATTTGAGAATATGTGAACATTTGCGCAACGTTTAACAGTTTATAGTTATGCTCCGAAATTTGTAAATATGCCCCTTAATTCCGAGTAAGGTCGTGAACTTTCTGAACGACCGTCGTACATATATAGCGCTCTTATCAAGGCGTGTATTTACCTTTCCGCCCCGCAACAGCATGTGTTTGTTTTGTATCATGGGTTAACGTCATAAAACTGTTCGCCTATTTGTACAAACTCCCACCCTATATCACACAGATTACCATACTTCGGTCGCTGCAGAAGCCTTCAGTTATTTCGCGTTGGTAGACAGTTCTGGACTTCGCTGTTAGGCAAGCTACGCTCATTTCTTCCTTCATAAAGACTGAAACTGGAACAGGGATCACACCAGAAACTTTTCAGAAATAGACATGGCGAACATTACAGGTGTTACGGACGTGTCTTATTTTCACGACAACGACGACATCTTCGGGAACCGGAGCTTCTTCACGTTCTTAAGCGAGTTCCGACGATCCCAGCCCGAACTCTTGTACGTGGAGGCGACCATACTCATCGTCATTATGGTAAGGTGGTTTGTCGTGATTTCTGTACATTTCATTTTACACTTCAGTTTTAACCTGGTGCATTGGAGACGCGAACGCCGTTCATTTGTTTTGAAAAATTGAAGGAGTGACTGTTCAATGGTAAACAAGCGTCGTCCTATTCTGTACGCTTGTTCTTCATTCACTAGCTTGTGATAAGCAGCATCTGGATACAAAATAAATAAAAAATATATTGATGGGAGTAAGGTCCGCGGTTGACCGATCGGCCATTGAGTTAGCCCTTTCACACAGGTCGTCGAATTTTAAAATCGCCAGAGACTTGAACGTGCCTTACACCTGGGAAGTTCCCCATCTCATTAGCTAAGGGACCTGTGAACATCGGCCGATCTCTTAAAGTCTCACAATTATCGAGAGAACACTGAGAACACCGGGAGTATACTTGCCGAAAATGTCATGTAGAGCTCCCAGGCTAATAGGACGATCGATTTTCGTCCTGCGTGACAGTTCAACCACTCTGTACTTTGCACTTGTTTCATTGTTTTCTTACATAACACAAGCGTACTGGTGCCAAACAAACGCCAAAGCTGGTCTTTGTAACACACAACTCGTCTTGTCCAGGGCGTTATTTGTCCTCCTCTCCAATTTCAACATGCTTTAGAAATCAAAGGAACATTTTGTGACTTGGAACAAAAACAACTTTCATTTGCTCGTAAATCTTGGTCTTCCCTTAATTAAAAAATTTGTCACCTTTGTCATTAGGAAAAATACGCTCTACAAATTTGAAGTTTTATGGACTTACATGTCAATACCAATTCCCAGCTTAGTTGATTTTTAATTGAATAACGTGAAAGAAGTAAACCATGCACCATTTTACAATGTTTGCACACTGACAATGTTGTGTGGGTCTTTAATAAGTACACGTCTCTTCTGATCGTCAAGTTTATCGCATTTGTATCGTGACTCATGAGAATTTCCCCGTGCATAACGCCAGTGATTTTTCAGCCTTAGTATCACATTCAGTGACACCAGTTTAGGTCATTTAGACAAATCCTGTGTTATCATATCAACAGTAACTATGCTCCAATATCAACAGTTCCATGTTAGGCGCGACACTGTGTCAATGTTCATAACTGATCCAGGTCCGTTCAGCTGAGCAAATTAGTTGTCACCGAATGACAAAACTACCTCGCAGGTTAAACCAATAAAAAGTAAACAAATGCCCCTGCTAGCATGCATAGAAATATATACATCTATTAAGAAAACTAGAAATACGTTTCTGCATCAGCATATACGAAAAGATTCTCGTTTTATCATAATATACTCGTATGTCGGGGATATGATTTGTAGGAATGAACCATACCATACGTGTCGTTATTGAGTACCGTTTATGTCAGGAAGATATAAGTTTGTCTATATTTCTAAATCAGTCACAGTTTTGGTGTTGAAGTTGACTTGTCAGAGTGATTTATAGCGATCTGGCAAAATTCCAAGATTGTGCCTTCATCAGTATCAAGTAACTCGGTCGTACGTTAGCGCCGTCTAGTAATCCATGAAGGTACTGCAGCCTATTTGGTGATTTTTCAGGGTTTGTTAGAATCATTTTTGTCCTAGTACCAATGTTGATATATGCAGCTATGAGATCATTGTGTCTCTCTTTTATATTTACATCCATTAAAGAAAATTCTACTCTTTAATTTTTAGAGTTCGTCTATCTCAAGTTTCGGCATGCTTATTGACAATTTTCACTTCAATGCCACAGATCGCTGCCTACGTCACCAACATCATCCTAGTCCTGGTCCTGACCCGAGACCGACAGATGCACAACTGGACCAACTACCTGATCGTCCATCTGTGCTGCGTGGACATCCTTTTAGTCAGCGCTGCTCCTTTTATTGTTGCTGCACGGGTCACTCAAAGCTGGCCCATGGGCCCGGGTGTGTGTTACGGATTGATGTACACTATGACGCTGTCCGCTACTGTCACCATGTGGACCATGGTTCTCATCAGTATCGAACGTTGCCACACAATCGTTAAACCATTCAAGAGAGGATGCATGTATGACAAGCGTCATTTCGCGGGGACGTTGGCAATAATTTGGGGAGCTTGCGGTCTGTATTGCTTGCCGATTGGACTATTTTTCAAAGAAAGGACTTTTACTTTAGTTGGTGATGACGTCATAATTTGCACGCTGGTGTGGCCTGCTGTGGGGGCATCGTACGCTTTTACCATACCGACTCTCGTTCTTACGTTTTGTGTCCCCCTGGTCATCATTAGCGTCAACTATTACAGAGTGTTCAAAACGTTTTGGAAATCGCGTGCTCGGCTGTCAAAGACAAGAGACATGCCACTCCCTTCGCTATCCACCGACGGTCCGTCCAAAGGAAATGACTCTCCAGCGAGCGTTGGGAAACACAAAAGAACTTTGCCTCGTCAAACAAGCCATGCAAACGTTGCGACTTCGAACAGAAGCAGCAGAGTCAAAGCTACAGCGTTCTCGGGAAAGGACGTCCGAGTTGTAAAGGTCCTGGTCATGCTAGTGGTGGCGTTCTTCATCATGTGGCTTCCGGTTATGATCATGATTCTCCTTATACAACTAGACGGAAATAATTTCCAGGAACACGTTCTGAAATCCCATCATTTTGTGGCTGTTCTGAGTTTCACTCTCTGCAACGCCATCCTCAATCCTGTGTTCTACGGACTTCTTAATCAGAGCAATAGAAATGGCGTGCGGAAGTTATTCAGCAGGTCAAGGTCGCGCAGTAGGTCTCATCGGACGTAGCTAGAACTCAGACTGTTCTTTAAAATGTTTATATTTGTTGTGATACAATGATTATGTACGAAGTTAGGTTTACATATACGAATGTAGGCGGCGCTTCCACGTCCGGCCACGGATGTTACATCGGCTCCTCGCTCAAGCCAAAGAATCCATCATTTTTATGTCAACTCGTGTTTTGGAAAGTCTAAATGCATGGAAAGAAGCCTGGACTTTATTTGGAAAGCTTTCACTGACTTTAAGCCTATCGTCTTGTATATTTTCACATTATTATAAGTGGGGACGATATGCCCTAGCAGAGCCTAATCTGCAGTACCGCTCCCGGCCGCCTCCAGAAATTCGTTCTTTTCCGGAACTGGGAAATTGTGGAAGGCTCGTGAAGGGTTTTAGTTTCTTATCATTTATACCAGCTATCTAAAGGTTTATGACTATGACATATTTTAATTTCTTATAATTATAATTAATCATACTTTGTCAGCTTTCAAACCCTGAATGTTTAATTTGGACTTTCCGCATTTCCTGACCGGTACCTACAACACACTGCTATCAGACGATTGTCTTCACTTTAATCCCCACTACTAATTTTCTCGGTATGGTAATGCATAATAAAAACATTGCCTGTCGTAAAAACGACTCTTCTTTATTGTTCTTTTAATCGGACCCCATAAAATGTTGTTTACAATGATTATAAATTCCGATACTGGTACAGACAGGCACAGAGAGCCTCAGTCATTGAATAATTCACAATAGACACGTCAGAAAATACCGGATGGAAACAACCAATCAAAAGAATGTTCCAGGAATTCTTCACTCACACTACCCGAGCTGTTACCTTATTTGGTCGAGTTTCCTTGGTTACGTTATGACGTTATTATTTAAGTTCGTGCTGGAAATGAAATACCACACGCACTATTCTTTATACTAGTAGATGAGAGAACCCGGCCTTACATGGTACGGTGACCTTGTGCGCCAGCAGTAATTCACGACAAAGAACTGGTACAGCGACGCGAGAGAACGGTACACATCCAGAAAACAAGACGTCGTACGACGAAGTCGTACGCCGTTGTCACAAGTCCAGAAATATTCCCATTGTGCATGGGGTCTAGTTCACGACAGAGCACGAGCCAGCCGCCCTCCCCACAGCAGAATGGGAAACCTGGCGACCACTAGAACGTCACTGGTGCTGCTGTGGGGTCTGTGCTACTGTCTGCCGGGTGCATCGGTGACGTCAGGTGTGTAACTAGCTAGTTATCCATGAAAATTAGTGGAATACTGCAGTCATAAAGGTGTGGTGTTAGACACAATTATTTCGTCAGCCATTTAAGCTATTTTGTAGTCTTACTTTAGGATGTCGACTTTTGATAAACCCAGAAACAGACAACGTAACTTTGCACGGACTGCGCTCTGTGTACTTTGCAGAAGTTCTGCTTTAAAACTATAAGCCATATGCACAATACACACAGCATACTTTGCGATGATAGTTTTCAAGGTTCATATATGGCAAAACGGCTGCTAAGGGGCTTAGATGAGCGGTTATGTGTCATTATAGGTGTGACGTAGCCTTAAAACAGCACTCCAAGCCACGCCTTTCTCCGCTGATTGAGTCTGCAAAAGTATGTGGTAAACAGGGTTCCGTGATTCTAGATTTCAACGAGAACATGCAATACTGGGCATTACTTCCTTCATTGATGAACCTACTACGTATGCTCATCCCCACATACTTTTTTGTTACTCCCCTCTTGTTATCGTCAAATACTGACAGAAAGATGCATAAAGCCATAAATGACCCAAAACGTGTGCCGTGAGAGAGGACCTCACCACCAGAACGCACACGGCAGAAATTTGTACCAGCTATCGAAACGTTTATAACTATGAAGCATTGAATTTCTTAATCATCCTTTGCCAGCCTTCAAACCCTGAGATGTTTAATTTGGACAATCCTATACCGGTACCTACAACATACTGGTATCAGAAGATTTTCTTCATTTTTACCCCTACTACTATGTTTTCTCGGTAGGGTAAAGCATAATAAAAAGATCGCATGTTGCAAAAACGAATCATCTTCATTTTCTTTTAAATGGACCCCATAAAATGTTGTTTACAATGATTAGAAATTCCGAAACTGGTACCGACAGGCACAGAGAGCCTCAGTCATTGAATAATTCACAATAGACGCGTCAGAAAATACCGCATGGAAACAACCAATCAAACAACAACACGCAGCATTCTTTGCGATGATAGTTTTCAAGGTTCATATATGGCAAAACGGCTGCTAATTATAAGGGGCTTAGATGAATGGTTATGTGTCATTTTAGGAGTGATGTAGCCTTAAAACAGCACTCCAAGCCACACCTTTCTCCGCTGATTGAGTCTGCAAAGGTATGTGGTAAACAGCGTTGCGTGATTCTAGATTTCACGTGGTAATTGGCATTACTTCCTCCATTGATGAACCTACTACGTATTCTCATCCCCACATACTTTTTTGTTACTCCCCTCTTGTTATCGTCAAATACTGAAAAAAAAGATGCATAAAGTCATAAATGACCCAAAACGTGTGCCGTGAGAGAGGACTTCACCACCAAAACGCACACGGCAGAAATTAGAAAACGGTTTTGAAAGTCAATTCATTTAGTCATTTCTATACATGATTAGTTCAAACAACAATACCACAATGCATAGCGACGTCCATCATGCAAATATACGACGTCGTTGTGATGTGAGAACTCACTGAAAATCCTCGCCAGAATTTTTATAGGCTCGCGAAACTACTAGCGGGAATCATCGTACGGCACGTTTTTGCACGGGTTTAAAATGCTCAAAGTATGAAGTTATTACGTAAATGTGCTAAATTATGTTAGTAAATGTTACTACCATAAAGATTTCAGCATTTTTCATTTCCATATCTTAGGCCCTAATTTTGCTTTGGTTTCCTTTAACGAAGTTCTTTTCACACAACCATGCGATATATACCGCGTCATTTAGCGGTTGGAAGTAGTACCAGCAATGTTGCCATGAGGAAGATATCAGAAGGACTACCGAAACATTGTTGTTGCATACCTTGTACTGACTAAGTTAGCAACTTTCCTTGCTGTTTCTGCAGCAGGGTAATTCTTTTACAGGGAGGGGTTGCTAACCCTTCCCCTTCAACAAGCACAGATGGTTATCTTCTGTGTATGTTTGACTTCCAGTTCGTTTCGATCGAGCTGGCTTAACGATTCTGCATCCTCGTCCCCAGGTGCATGGCTGTCACAGGATCCGTCATGGGTTGTGGACTCCGCCGGCACACCGTTTGTTGGGCGCGTAATGACATATGACGCCGCAAAATCCTTGGATGGGGACACTGGGACCTACTGGAACCCGATAGTAAGCCCTACACCAATGAACTACAACGACTGGTCCATCACACTTGACCTGCGAGTGCCCCGAACCCTGACCCGCATCGCAGTTAACAGCTTCGGAGACAACACCCATGACATCGCAGCCTTCACGTTGCAGAAGTCGCAGGTTGGGAGTCCGTACAACTGGGAGGACGCCGTGTATGTCACTAACGTGCAGGGAGGGACGGACCAGCGCCAGGAGTTCGGCGGTTTCCAGGGAACAGCGCGGTACTGGAGGTTCGTGGTCACGCTGACCCACTCGGGCTGGCAGCCATGGCTCAGGGAACTGAACCTTTACGGAATCACACCAGGTAAGGGGAAATGTGCCATGTCATTCGTGTTTTGTAACCTATAAAAGGATATTCTCAGGATCGGGGCCTCCTAGTTACCAGCTAATTGGAACCAGGAACTCAACTGTGCGGCCGCTACCAGTTGCAACGTTGAGCTACAGCGGCCTGGCCGAAATATTGGCTGGTAAACATCTCCTGGTTGTGACGGTTAAAAAAACTTGTTAACGATGCGTGACTCACGCAGATACTTACACATACACATACATCTACTAATAATATTCTTCTCAGCTGGTCCAGATCTAGATATCGTCGATAATGTTGCCTTGGGGAAGACGTCGTTCCAAACAAGCACACTTGACGGGACGGACGGTGTCGCCAGCCTTGCCGTAGACGGGTTCACCAACACCTACATATACGGCGGCATTGGGACCTGTACACACACCCGGGAAGAAGCTGATCCCAGCTGGTGGGTGGATCTTGGCCAATCGTATGTGATTAGCAGGTACGTATGACTGTAAATGTAGAAATGTTAGCGGTGGCTTCATGTTCGCGGGGGTTTTCACGTACGGCGACCGGTTCACCGCGAACTTAAAACCACCGCGAACATTTTTGTCTAATACTGTAGCAGTATTGGATGACAGCGCTGTCGCGAACCGCGAACACTCCATTTCCTCTTAGCGCGGAATTAAAACCACGCGAACTTAAGTGCATTTACTGTATTGACACAAATTGCAGGTATTTAGTAGAAGATGACATATTCTAATATCTTATGTCATGCTCAAATATTGGTGAACAGTGAATTAAGAAAACTTCTGTGAAGTCGTTTGTTTCAAGAGAAGAGAAGAGTGTAGATTTACATTAGGTCCAGCACTTTGTTTTCTTTTTGAAATATACATGTACTGCAGTTAGCTCTCTTTAAATTGCCTGCGCCAACTTTCATCACGACTTGTGTTAGCGCCACCAGGGTTTTTCTTAAAATTTAGTTGGCAACGACTTTTCAATACTGAAGTAAGATAATCATTTTGACATCGCTTTTATTATTGACAATACTCGTATCTACAGAGTGGTCATCTTCAACCGCCAGGACTGTTGTTCGGAACGACTCAACCCATTTAATATCCACATCGGGGATTCCGACCAGATCACCTCGAACCCAAAGTGTGGAGGTGATCATGAAATTGACGTGTATCAGCCGTCACTTTCCATCCCGTGTCAGGGGATGGCGGGGCGATACGTGGGCGTGCGTCTTGCTGGTCCCTCTCGAGTCCTGACCCTGTGCGAAGTTCAAATTTTCAGAGGTAGGTGTTTGCAAAGAAGGTAATATTTAAGGTGCCGTTTGTACGTACGTTTGTTGGAAAAAACGAAGACCAAGATGGATATTTGCTGCGGGTTTGTGCTGTACATAGCGAAACGTCTGGTTCTGTAGAGCAGAGAGTAAGTGCTGTAGGTTTGTTGTAGGCAAATAAAGATTATAGGAAGAGAGACATCTTGCAATCATATGCATTTTTCATCTACCAGACTGTCAGGTGGGAGATGGGTTTTCCTACCGTGGAATAGTCTCTGTGACCATGTCAGGCTGGACGTGTCAACGCTGGGACAGTCAGACACCACACGAACACACCGAGACGCCGGCTAATGATCCGGCATCCGGGCTGGAGCAGAACTACTGCCGGAATCCGGACGGTAAATCCGGAGTTTGGTGCTACACTACGCAGCCTGCCGTGAGATGGGAGTTTTGTGACGTACCAGTCTGTGGTGAGGCCTGCATTTGTTTCCTACGATTTTGGACAGACAATGACGACGTGGCACTGCACTCAATTTTTCATACCTTATTTCAACAGTGCCACGTACAGAGAACATTATACCCATTTCTATACCTGGGTGGGGTGAGAAAAGTCAGCCTGCACTTTTACGCTTATTTTATGGCACTTTTTTTTGCGACCCACCCACAAAATCAATCATGGTGCTCATTGTACAAAGGTATGATCATAACAAATAAAGTATCATTTGAAAAGAAAATATATACAAGCATTTCAATGATGGTATATAACATGATGCAGAATTATTCAAAACAAAGGACATGTAATCATAGAAAGCTTCGGCAGTTTCTTCTTCTTCAAGCTACCCACATTAATAGACTTGGTGCTAAACTTATGAACGGAATATCATTATGCATTGTAAAGACCTTTTGACTTGAGTATATAGAGATGACATCTGTGCGCGAATCAATTTTCGTTCGTCTCCAAAAAAAGGTTTCGACCATACTGTAAATCGTACAAAGCAGCTGTAAAATAGCTAATACATGCCGTGAATTGCAAAAAAGATATTCGGGAAACGGATAGTAATGTCGTAGTGTGTCAAAGCAAATTCTAGAGTCAAAGAAGACGTGAAAGAAAATAAAATCTATTATTCGGTAGACCATGGTTTCTCATTTATGTTTTATTCTATTTTCTCTGATAGCTGATAAGCGGCTGCGCGTCGATAGTCGTTGCGGACAAAAGTGGCCTTCAGCGGACGGTTACCCCGCTGAATGTGACCCTTACGGTCCCAGCCCATGCTGCGACGCCACCCTAGGCCTACTTGAGAAGTGTGGTCTTTCTCCACCTCAATGTTACTGTCTGGATTGTGTCGACTACAGAAACATAGGTTTGTAAAGCCCCTATCTCACTAGACCCGCGACAAGTTGGCGACTTCGCTGCGACCGCCGAGCGCTCAACGAATTTCAGCAATAAAGGACGAATCTTTTTACGCTTTGTTTGTTTACTTTTCTTTTTAGTAACAGTTGTTTTGACCTGATATTCCCATTATAAAGTCAAGGGTAACACAACTCCAATTTAGGATGCAGCGAGGTCGCCAACTTGTCGCGTGTCCATGCGGTGATACAGGGGCTTGAATAATACACACACAAATGTATACGTACAAAAATTCGTGTAACGGCTGTGAAATTTGAGCCAAATACAATTAGTGGTAATTATTTGGGAATGATGACGTCATGCAGCTATAGATTGCGCGCTCCGTTTGAACCAGAGAACCAGAGAGTTGGAGACAAGACGACGTGTAATAGTATCTCATCTCATCTTATCTTAACAAATCAACTTGCTGAGGTCACGATAAGCAGATGGTGCATATGAATATTTGTAATGATGCATTTTGATTCCATTCCTTTCTTTCTTTGTCTCAGTCAAAGTCAACAACGAAATCTGTCCAAATGGAATCATCATTGACAAGGCCCAAGCATGTGATGGCAGAGACGACTGTGGAGACGGTACAGACGAACAAAACTGCTGTAAGTAGAAACGCGGAAAAGCAGTGCTTGGTATGCATATGATCTCGGGAATGCAGATGTAAATACAATGACTGTGTTGGTTAGGTCTCCGGCACTCTTGATCGATTCGAATAATGTATATAATTTGGTGTGTTTGCGTTTGATATTTTTTAACAACCCATTGTAAAAACTGTACATAATTCAGAGAGGCACCGACCATTCCTTGTGAATGTAAGTTTGTCTTTCAAATAGAATAGAATAAATAAAAAATGAAATAGATGAAATTGCTTCAATATGTAGGACTCGTGTTTTACTATTGAATAAAATGTAGCTTCCTCCATCCAAGTGTGTTATTCAACACAATTTCAGGTAATTACTTGCGGTTGACCTGCTACTTACAAAGAATGTACCATCATGGTAGCTTGCAGTTGTTGTCCTTTGACTTTTGAAATTTTGAAATCTGTGAGGCCTTCAAATTTGGCATAAGATAGAGTTATAAACATTCAACGTTTAAAAAGCAGCAACGGAATGGGTACCTGTTGATTGCAATTATTAGTGCTCTAGGCGCGGCAATACCTTCAAGGCATTTTCCCAAGCAAAAACTTTGTAAGATGTTTTTATCAAGCTTACATCCGCCTATCGGTGTACGTTTATCACCTACTGGTAAACAATGTAGAAACATGAAGTCTCAATGCTTTAACACAGGTGAGCGGCAAGGCATGAAAAGCTGCACCAACGGACAATGCATCCTTTTATCCGAGGTCTGTGACAGGAATAGCGACTGCGTGGATGGCAGTGACGAGCTATCTTGTCGTGAGTCTAGTCGATACCCTTTTTCTTGTATTGTAGCACTTTCTACCTTCGGCTACCCTTTTTTTACCGTTTGCCAAAATGTTTTAAAGTGCTGAAGATAAGGGGTTGCACTAAGTCATCATTTTTTAAACTTGATGGGTCTTCTTTCTGTCTCTCTTTACAATCCAGAAAATCCCTTGCTGTTAACTAGAACAACTGAATAACTGACTTTGTGACCCTCAGCTCTTTCGGCCTGTCACAATGGAGGCCTGTTCCATCCGGCTACTCGATGTGACGGTAGAGATGACTGTGGGGACAACAGTGATGAGGAAAACTGCGGTAGGTCTCCAGAGATGTATACACAGATAAGCCACTTTAATAACATCTCATATCAATATGTCAATATATCTCATATCGTTACTTCCGACAGGTGGTTGCCCGGCGACGGCTGACTGTTCAATGCAATATATTTGTTACGAAGAGTACAAGACACAATAACGATGTGCCGTAAAACAAGACTGAACCTGAAGACCTTTTAACAACTTACAATTAACTTGCAATAGCTGTGGATATGATGTACAAGAGAATTAGAATCTACAACGTAACACTTCATGTCCACAGACTGTTACTACCTACAGGACAAAGGCGTGAGTTACAGGGGCCGTGCAAACCGGGATGGATTCTGTCAGCTCTGGACATCTCAGTACCCCCACGCCCATAACCACACTCCCCAGGCCTACCCATCGGCAGGGCTGGAGGGGAACTACTGTAGGAACCCGGACGGGAAGAACAGACCGTGGTGTTACACCGTCGACCCTTTCAACACGTGGATGTACTGCGACGAGGTCTTCGCCTGTGACGGTATGATCAGCACTTCATGAGATGCTCAATTGGATGCTCATTTGCATAATTGTCAACTCATTATGTCAACCATCAATTAAGTTGCCTACATACTGAAAATGACGACTATCTGTCAATCACTTCCTGAGTTTGTCATGTTTCAATTTTTTTAAACAAAAATGCCCCATGGCAGGAGCAAGGGTGCTAATTTCATTCAATGGCATACATGATCTGTTTCCCATTTTCAGCCGTACCGACAAGTTGCTTCTTCACCAACGATAACGGAAGAAGCTACGCAGGGCGCATAGATAGGTAAGATGAAGGCTGGGATGTTTTTCTATAGTAGTTCCCCCGGTAGACAGTTACACAGAGCATTGCACACAAAGCTTTGTTAAATCATATCATCTTTACTACGAAGAACCCTGGTTACATGTAAGGTTTTGATAGCCGGGGTGCCGCCCTACTCCTTGTTAATCTTCCGCTAGTTTGCCAGCGCGCGGGAAGTATGGATGCAGCGGAAAACTAACTTGGACACCCAGTATATGGCTTTGACTTCTACCAAGAGCAGATGAACTTACTGCCATTTTAGGAATCATAGCATTTTCGCCTTAAATGTACCTGCAAATAAGATTTTGCTTTGCCAACGGGCGCTTAACAAAAACTTGGTTAGGACAAGTGCGAGTGTTGCTTTATACATAAAAGTTGTTTGAAATGAAAGTTTGTAGAATGGATTCAGAACATCATATAGAACATTTCCCTAACATTGACAAACATTCATTGTTTGCTGGTTTATCGTCTTTGGCAGACCCCACCTCGTGGGACTATATCCCTAAGCAGTGTTCCGGCCAAGGAATATCCTGTGAGGGAAAATGCGGATGGAGTTACAGTGCTGTTTTTTCGTGCCAGTGCGACCAGGACTGCAGCTTTTACGGCGACTGCTGTAGAGACTTTCAGTACGTAGTTTTCAAACTTTTAAGGTATTGTAGATAGTTAAACTTTGTAGCAAAAAATATAACAGTCCAACATGGTGGAACCTTACGGAGAGGATCCGCCCAAGGGGCCGCTCCCAGGCCTAGGTACTTAAACATAGAGGATATTTACAAATATAGATGTATATATATATATAGATAGATGTAGATACATGTAGATAGATAGAATATATATAGATATATAATATACAGATATAGAACATATTATATATGTATATATGTATACAGAAAGAGAGAGATTTAAGATAGATAAAGATAGATAGATTTTTGATTTTTGACGGCCCATCGTAGATTGATAAATATGCTGGTGTGTACAAAAGATTTTCTTTCATAGAAAATACAAAATGATTCTTTGTCCTCATAACAGAGAAGTGTGCAGCATCAACACGCCAACTCAAACGTCATCGGATCATCACCATCAGAAGTGGAAGTGTCTGCAGGGCTATCACGACGGATATTCGTATTGGTTGGTTGCTGCCTGCCCGGACGACTGGTTGGATGGCGTCACAAGAGATCAGTGTTTGAAACAAGTTGATCCTTATGATCAGGACGAACTGCTCTACCGGATGCCCGTCTCTTACAAAAATCAAGTCTCCTACAGAAACATCTTCTGTGCTTTGTGTAATAATGTAAGTATGGAAGATGTAGCTACGTGGAAAGCCGAACGCGTGTGCACTGGGTTGACCAATTCCTCTGCACATCTTTCTCCAGCTACACAATCATACAACAACATCATCACCAACATCGAAACCACGTATGAATATTGTGCTGGAAGTGAAATGCTGGAATTCGATCCTGAATATGCGAAGGCAAGGCGATGTGTTCCCCATGAGGTCGATGTGTCGAATGTAAATTGCAATGTAACTGCCTGCGTGTCCTACCAGCTGTTACTGAGCAAGAGTGATACTAAGATCTACAAAAACATTCACTGTGCTCTTTGTGAAGGACTTTCCATTAAGGCAGCCACAAGTTTATATTGTGCCGGTGTGGGTATCCGCACCAGTTTTTGCTTCCCATACTGTATCTCATTAACTCATCTGTTTAACTTTAATGCTGATGAGAGTCCTGAAAACAGCCCCGAACCTTGCCCTCCCAACTCTCTGTACGACCCATTTGTAGACTCGTGCCGACCTTTCTCATCCATGCTCATAAGTAACGGGTCAATGAACCAAACATTCCATTTCCAAAACTGCAGCAGGCCCATTCTGAATTTCACTTCCGAAGAGTTTGAAATCCTTCCCAATGGTAGTGTCCACCTGGTCAGCTCTAACGTGTCCTGCCCAGCCGAGCAGGTGGCCATTCTGAACACAACAGCATCGATCTGCGGGGACTGCCTACTCGAGTATTTTTCAAACGACACGCGCGGAGGACAACTAACCGGAGATGCTGACCAGAGTTGGTTAACCCTGGGTCTTGTAATAGTGTCTGACGTAGCCGTGTTTGGTTTCATAGTTCATAATGTAAGGACTGGCCAGTGGAAAAAAGTCCCGACCAGGCTGAAGGTTCAGATGATGTCATGCATGGCAGCTGCTGAATCGATGTTTGTGGTACGTGGGTTTGTTCCTCAAGGACCCATCTGCACAGCCTATGCCATACTTCTGCACTACCTTATGCTGACGGCATTCACGTCAATGAACGCACTATCTGTAGATCTCTTTCTTACCTTTCGTGATGCTCAAGAAAGAGCGGAACTGTACAAGTATCTCTTGTACACCTGGCTGGTGCCAGTGCCTGTTGTTCTTATCACAATGATTGTGGAATTCGGTAGTTCTGTCTGGGTGGGTTACGAAGAGCACTGTTGGATCGGGAATCCAGCAGCCAGTCTGGTGTCATTTGGGGTTCCTGTCTTGTGTGCCCTTATGGTCAATGCTGTCTTCATCATTCTTGTCTTGCTGGCAATACGGAAGTCATTTCAGATAGCCAACGCTGCTATGTCGCGCTCAAACAGCAGCAAGGCCTGGGTGTACATGCGTATCTCGTTCCTGACGGGGTTCACCTGGATTTTGGGATTCATTTTCCCTTTCGCCAACAGCAGCGGTCTTGAGTACATCTTTATTGTGCTGAATGCTTCTCAAGGCCTACTGCTGACACTACTCCTGACATTAACGGGGACGGTGGTGCAGGAATGGAAGTCCGCGATCTGGGTACGTCTTGGTCTGGCTGAATCTCACCAGAACAATGGACAAACCGCCGCTACCAGCACCAGCAACCAGCGGGCAACCAGAGGGAAAACTGAGGTAACGGCAGGCAGCAGCGGCTCTGCTACAGAAATACCCATGAAAGTTATGACCGATGTAGAAGGGAACAGGGCACGCCTTCATCTGGGTGAGCCTAATCAGGACAATGGACGAGCTGCCACTGCCAGCGACCATCAGGCCAGCGGAGGGGAGACTGAGGTAACGGCAGGTGGAACCAGCTCTGCTACAGACAAATCCATGACAACATTGGCCGATGTACATGTGGAGGAAAACATGCAACCTAGTCAACTAGACGAAGCTCCTGGGGAAAATGGGCAAACTAACACTGCTGGCAACCATCAGACCAGCGGAGGGAAGACTGAGGTAATGGCAGGCGGAACCAGCTCTGCTACAGAGAAACCCATGACAACTTTGGCCGATGTACATGTGGAGGGAAACATGGAGCCTACTCAACTCGATGAAGGTTGTCAGGACAATGGGCAAACCAACACTGCTGGCAACCAGCAGACCAGTAAAACCGGCCCTACTATAGATATATCAGTGAAAACTCTGGCTGATGTACATGTGGAGGAGAACGGGGTAGCCATTCAACTCAATGAAGGTCGTCAGGACAACGGAAAAACCAGCACTGCTGGCAACCGGCAGACCACCGCAGGGGGAACTGAGGTAAGGGCTGATGGAACTGACTCAGCTACAGGCATGACAACCTTGGCTGATAAACATATGGAGGAGATCAGGGCACCTCCTCAGCTGGACGACGCTCGTCAGGAAAATGGGCGAGCCGCTTCTGTTGGCAACCAGGAGACAACCGCAGCTGGAACGGAGGCAATGGAAGGGGACACCGACACTGCAAGCAACTCACAGATCCTCGTGTGTGGAGTTGGGGCAACAGCAAGCGGCACCGACGTCGCCATTGAGATACCCATGAAGACTTTCGTCGATGTTGAAGAAAACAAGACTGAAGAAAGTCGTTCGGTCTGCGCTTCAGATCGAGAGGAAAATTAGGCTAGTTTCTGAATGCGGTACGGGAAGGAAACTATCAGCGCTATGAAGACAAAGTGCTTGACATGTCGACATGACGGGACCAACAACAAATCACAAAATAGTTGCCTTACATAACCAACTTTGCTTCTCTCCAACGCCTGAATTTGTCTCTTATAAACTCATATATTGTGTAACATTATATGAGTTTATCATAAATGTGTTGTTTGCATATGCTTGGTTGAGCCTTGAAGTCTATGCAGTTGCATGTCACTTACAATTTACCCCATTACTTTTTCCTTTAACTATCCAATATGGTGGACAATACACCATGAGTGCAAACCCTATGACGCATACTTCAAAGGGAATTTTTCGCTCCCGGTAGAGTGTTATACTTGACTGAACTGTGAACAACGAGCATTGATATGCCATTGTGACTCTCACCAGTATCTAATGTGCTACTTCGAAACTATCATTACCCACTTCGTTACAAGTAATTGACAAACACACTTTAAAAAGGGTCATGAAAACGAGATTGTTGACCCTGGGTACTTTTCACCTTCTCTTATTACGGCGCGTTTGTCTTTTGTTTGCCCAACACCTAGCAACAGCTGTGAATGTTGGCACAGCCCGAATTTGTAGATAAGGCTGTAAATAATCTGCTCTGCCTCGGAAAAAATTATCATATTAGAAAGTCGGGTAAATGGTCCATGCAAATGGCAGAACTATATCATACTTTAGTTAAAAAGAAAAAGATTTATACCATACTGATCAATCATATGTTATGAAGGAGTCCATATAGTACATTCAAAAGTGGCCAAAAACGTCCACTATATCATCATTAGTTATCTTTTTAGTGTGTCCAATCACATAGGCATCATATTAAGTACGTTAGTGATTGTTTAATAAGCTATCTACAGCATCAAGAAACTTTTTCTATTAGCCAGTTGCTTTATTTAGTGTTCTGCCATAAACAGTATGATAAAGATGTAGGTGTGTGTATATGTTTGAGATAAGTGTCAAAGACCGAGGGAATTATGCGTAACATGAGAAATGACAGACCAAAAGTAGTAATAACCTTTTAGATAAAACATAATACACAGCAACAGTTGCAAATATTATCGTAACCATCAAATATCACTTCATGACTATTAATGTGTAATATATATTAAGAATGTGCGTTGTTGTAGGATATAGATTATCATTTATAATGTTTATGTGTAATGCATGTTATCTACTGTGATATGGAATCTAGTGTCATCTCATCAATGGTCGACTGCTAAAGAGTGTCAACGCGTGACGTCATAGCCGACATGTTGTTTGGTGAGGTCAAAACGTGACGTTACAGCCGCCATATTCGTAAGTGACGTCAGACCCAAGATATTGCATGTGCATCTTGTCAAATGTCATAGCGCTCCTGAAGCTTGTACAGATTCGAATTTAACTGCCAACTTTTAAGTTAAACCATCCAACATGGCGGGCAATGCTTACGTCATTGTCAAGTGAGTCCAGACGCCCTATAGATGTTGACCACGTGTCATCTGTACACAGCGGGAATATAATCTTTTCAGTTAAGTGTAAAATTGGACGTCACTAGTATGTATCAAGATACCACTATGAGGAAAGGGGGGGCCATATAATGCACTACGAGTGTAACGAGCAAGGAGACAGAAAAAACAAACAAATATGCAACATGCGAAAAATCTAGTGATGTAAAATTCAAGGATATCAACTATGCAAATGTAAAGATACAAAATGGTGAGCCCTTGCGTAACACGATAACACAATGTATTTTATTTCACAAATTATACAGTCGTCTTCACCAAACAGATTATTTTGGCCACCCTCGGCCGGTACCCCTTAATACCTTGTGACCCGCTTGCAATTGGTTCATAGAGTACAAGCTAGCCCCCATATCATGTATCAAATATTTGTGATTTATCATGCACTATTCCCTGTATGATGCTACATGATTTTATAAGCTTTTGAGCAAAATATTATGGAATCACATGCTAAAAGCAATTGATTGTAATGTTTTGGGCACATGTTCAATTTGTAAACAACAGTACTTGATGTAGAATACATAGCATGACGTCAATTTCTTTGAAATTCTTGCACTTTTTTTCGTCGTGATTTTATCGCCTTTTTCCAGAGCAAAGTGTATATGTTGTTCGCTTAAACTTTTCTGGTGATTTAAAAATCTTCCTCAGTCAATGGCTTGTCCAAATCAACCTGATATCTTATTTTAAATTACCTTATTAGGGAGTAAACTTATGGTTAGAAGAAGGTGCTTGCAGCATTTTAACAGAAATATTCCACGTCGCTGGCTAAAAGCTAACAGACATCAATTTCCCCAAAGAAAGATACATAGAAAAGGCAACTTATCACTGATCACATTTTTATTGCTTTCTTGCTGTCATACACAAATAAGGACGGTGTAACACGTTTTGTACATGATTGCGGGGACTGGTATAACGTTAAAACTTCGCTTGTCGTGACTTCCTGTCATTCGTTAAGTTTTAGGGGAAAGAGGCTCCTCTATTCATAGAAATGAAGACAAAAGGCGTGACATATTTCTATAAGGATTAATCATAAAAATAATACTTATGAATAGAAAAAAACTCTTTCACAAATTTTGCATCAAACACACACATGATATTAAAAAAATCACAAATACAAATCGCTATCAGAATCGTAAACACGTTTTCAAAATATTTATAAACATGGTGCCTACAGACGTAATGCATTGGTTTTCATATGCAGCTCTATCGGTCTGGATTAATTGGTTCTACTTATCGGTCAGACTAATAAGGATCTACTCTGTACAATTATTACGCTTCATAACCACATGGGAAGATTGTCTACTGACCTACTTTGATTTGTCCCATGTTCCAGCCAGCAAATACGCAACAGTTCAGTAGCAGGTTGCAAAACCACAAAACAGCAAAACTAGACTTCTGATGCTTTAAACAAACACACGCAAAAAATAACAATCTCTTGGGTTAGTCACGTGTTCCATCCAGTAAATACGCAACAGTAGCGGGTTGCAAAACAACAAAACAGCAAAACTAGACTTCTGATGCTATTAACGAACACGCGCAAAAAAGACAAATCTCTAAGAATTGGTTCAAGACAATCACAAAAACTCCGGATCCTAATGTTTAACGGAGGTATGAGATCGTCGATTTCCTGTTGGGTCTGCATGTGTAGCCTCCTTTACATGCCTTCTGGGCGGCGCCGGCGTTTTTTTTTGGGGGGGGGGCAAATCGTAATTGCCGCCCAGGCAGTTCTTGATACTTTCTAGAGCATCTCACATATATAGAGTCATTCACACCCCTGTTTTTCATACGCAGGAGATTCTTTGATCTCCGTCTTTGTTTGGGTGAGCATATAGCAGTCAACACATGGGTTCTCGATCTCACTCTTCTTTCCTCCTGTGACGAGCAGATCTTGTCGGAGAACAGCAAGATCCTGGATCTGCTTGGCTCCCTCCTTAGGTCGTGGACTCCCCTGCTCTAGTGCTCTTCTTCCCAGCCCGCCGCTGTAGGTCACCAGTACAGATGTTGACCAGCGCCGCTTTCTGTTTTCCTGCCCGTATTGAGGGTTGTCGAAAACCTCGGCGTGTTCTGTATCTGACCGCTGTTGTTTCACGTCCCCTTCGCCGTATGTGTGTTCTGTATCTGGCTTAACGTTCCCCTGGCCATATTGAGGGTTGTGGAAAATCTCCGTTTGCCTCGCCCGCCCTTGAGGTTTTTTGTCGCTGGCGGACGGTAAGGATGCAACATCCTTGTCACGAATTACGTCATAGTGGGGGTCAAGTTCACGAGTCGTCAGGTTGCCGGGCTGCTCGGGTCTTTTGTGACGGATGAGCCAACCTACCAGGAGGCCGACCAGAAGGCTAGCGCTGCCGAAGGTCATCCCCGTGTAGATCAAGTGTAACATGCAAGGATACTGGCGTGCAGCTGGCAGTAAGGAGGGTGAAGTTTCCATCGGCATCTTCTTCGTACTTGTGACGAACCCTGGAAAATCTCTGGACGACCTATTTTCATTTTCTTCTCTTCCGTCAACAGTTGTCAAAGAACGGGAGTGGTTTGCTCTTCTTACGTTGGTCAAAGACAAACTCAGGTTGACTGGGAAACTACCCACCGGGTACGTTATGACACAGCGATAAGCACCCTCCGTCCATTGCATGAGGGCCTTCCGGCTCATGAGTAGCTTGTATGTCGACTTGCCCATGAAGTTGAGGGTGAAACATTGTGCTGGCTTGCTAGAACATTCTGTTCCGAATGAGAGAGAATGACCTGCTGGAGTCACGTCATGTTCCCAGCTGATGGTGATGCCGCTGTTAGACGTGTTGGATGATGCGCTGGTGTTGTTTCCTTCTGGGCCGACCCAGCTGATGTCCGGCTGCTGCTCCCAGTAGACCTCACACAGGAGAGTGGTTCCGTTGTCAGTCCGGGAAACCTTGGCTATAGGGATTGGACACGACATGTCTTCCCTGGCCACCTGTGAGATTTTCTTCCCGGAGAGATGTGGAGGGTAAGTGCAGTAGAGGTTGTCTGTTCTCTCGAGAACGGCCATCCCCTCAGCAGTCTTCAAGCTGTTCAGCGCACAGGTGCACCGAAACGGGTTTCCCCAAGCGAAGCACAGGTGCACCGAAACGGGTTTCCCCAAGCGAAGCACAGGTGCACCGAAACGGGTTTCCCCAAGCGAAAACAAACTTCCCGCGAAGAGCCATGATCGTTTCGTGCCTTATAGTGGGTAGGAGGTTACTATTCAGATGAACAGTCACCCTTGGAGGTAAGATCTGTAACCACCCCGGGCTAAGGGTCTGGAGCATATTGTGGCTGAGGTCAAGACGCTTTCTTATTGGTATCAGGTCAAAAGCGTTGGCTGAGACGTTGGATATCTCGTTGTGGTTCAAGTCTAGTTCCAACAGGCTGGATAGTCCTTCAAAGAACCAAGCCTCGATTGAGCAAATCCTGTTGTGACTCATGTCCAGAGATTGGAGATTTTCGAGGGACCGGAATGCTCCCCTCTTGACGTTTTTGATCTCGTTTCGACACAGTTGTAGTTTCTCCAAGGCCTCAAGACCTTCAAACCAGATTCCAACGACCTGTACAGAGTTTCCATTCAGTGACAGCAGGCGAAGAGAAGCGAACGTTGCAAATGCCCCATTCCTAATGTCCCGAATGTGCCCACCACTCAGCAAAAGGCTCTCCAACATAGGCAGGGTTGGAAGGTGATTTAATGTTCCGTTGCTATCATAGTGTCCTATCAGCTTCAGGACATGTACTCCATCCTGTAAGCAGGAACTAAGTTCCTGGTTGGAACAATTCGATCCGGTCACGTTGCAGTCAACACGCTGGTGACACGATTCTGCACGCTCCTGACCTCTATAGGGGTTGCCGCACCCGATCTTGTGTCTTCTTGGACAAAGTCGTTCACAAGACGGGCAAGCCTGCGACGAACCCAGCATGAGCAACACGACAAAGATGGATGTCTTTGGTCGGGCCATATTGCCGAGAATCTACAACCCTACATTTTCACCATTACCAAGAAGCCAGAACATATAACTATAAATAAACAAATACAAATACCAACAAGTGTATGTATGTAAGTATGTCTTTGCTGTGACCTGTTTTCAGTTGTACTCAGAGTCTCAAAATGGCCGCCGCATCAGGAAAGAGGTCAATGGGGCAAAAAAGTAAGAAAAAGGTCTTGATTCAATCTATATCAGACCAAGATAGTTTAGTCTGTGTACCACAAAGTCTCACTGTCCGGGACTCTATGGAGCCCCTACCCCCTGAGTTCGTGGCCGTTCTTTCTAAAGACAGGAGGGCTGATTTAAAAATGAGCAGAACCAATAGGAGCTCAGGATTCTGTATCACTATGAAAATCAGTCAAATTGGAGGTCAGGATTCTTCGTATAGTGCTTTAAAAGTGGAAGGCCTCTACGGGTGTAATTTAGTCCGGGTAAATCTGGTACAGATGCAATTTCTAGGACTACATTTCAAACACACACATCTCTGTTAACTGTACAAGGTCTGAAAACGCTTTCCTAGTACAAAAGGCATTATTTGGCAGTTCAATCAGTCTTGAAGAACAGTCTAACCCCGCCCGCACCATCACCCAATATGATGCCCTGTCTGTTTTCGTGGTTACAGTTCCCACAGTTTAGTCCTTCCGAGCCTGGCTGGAGGTCTGTCGGCCCTAGTCCGGGGCCTCCCTCCTCCCACTTTGCCCCTTATAGTGTTATAATAGGATAACGCAAGATGAAGATGAACAGTCGTCGGTGTGGTGCAGATCCGTTATTACGTCGACACCTCGTCAACCGATGTTTGTAAGTCCTCAGCCCCCTACAATGATGAGAAAAGGAGACCATGCCAATGGCAATTCTAAGTCAGGGTATTATGTAAAGGAAGGGTTTTCAACTTTTTCCTTTCATAAGAAGTGCATGCGTTTGACTGTGTGTCTATGTATACAACCTGATTGCTTCATCTGCACTCGAATTATCCCGAACTGATAAAAAAGTATGTATATATCGTGTGCATTTATACATACCGATATGCTGAAACATAAATCACATATCACATATAAATCATATATTGGAAGTTGAAGACTAAAAAACATTATGGAAGATAGAAAACTCTTGGTACAGAAAGAGAGACCCGCCAAAAATGATGATGCAAAAACAGTATGATATTTTGCAACGCGCTTACAAACGCTGCATGTTAAATCTATATACATAGGTTATGTATACAAACTTAGGAATTTTTGAAATTCTAAGCTCATGTCTTTGTGAACAATTTGCACTGGTCAAATACTTCTTCTTTCTCTTCTTCACCGTTTCTCCTTTTCTTAGATGAATAAGAAATTGCAATCTAGAAACTACGAAAAAACAACACATTTGTTAGATCTCGGCGCAGACAATATCAAATAATTTCAATCACATACCTCCAACCAATTAGCCTAAACATTAGTCGCTAGATTATAGATATTATTAGTATATCAATATGTATAGATATCTGACCCAATTTCTATGGGCACGTGTGAAGCCAGGAATGGGTGAAAGGACAGGTTGTTGAAAGCCGATATTGCCCCCTGTCCCGGTTCTACATGGTTGCCAACGATTCTTATAGCCTACAATCTGCACTGTCGTAAGATTTCTTGCATATTCTGTTTTTCATCGTGTGTTTTTTTGCTAAAAAGTGAAAAACTACAAAAACGACACATTTCTCAGATCTCGCCGCGGACAATATCCAATATTAAATTTCAATAACTTATTCCCAGCCATTCAGCCTGAATGTAATTCATTAATTGGTCGCTCGTGAAGATTTGTTTTACATTTTGCAGGTGCTTCGAGTGACCAGACCGACGCTGTGATTGTTTCACTTTTTTTGAAAACTTTTAGTGAAACGTATCTAAAATGGCAATTACAATATATTCATATCTCGACGCGATATCAATTTATCATTTCCATCAAATGCGTGTCACCAACCCTTCACGCTTAAAGATCGGTCTATCGCAGATTTAAACAAATATTTTTACGTGCCAGGATTGACAACAAGCTCGATTGTTTGAATTTGTTAGTAAAATTTGAATGCATGATCATGAGTAACTGTACCGGTAATCCATTCTGAAGCTAAGCCGTTAGCATTACGTTACTTTCTTCTTTATGCTTTATGATATGAATCAGAAAAAGTTTATTGCAAATTCTTGCCCTAATGCTAATTTTAAGTAACAGGGAAAAGACTATCAAACAATGGAGAACAATACAACATGTGACTACTTTAGTTTGAATGCTGACTCGAAGTTTGAAGTATATTGTTCGGCTAGACTTTGTTTATATGAGACAGTCGTTACGCTTTTCCCAACACTGAGTGCTAAGCAGAGAATGCAGAGTGTACCATCTTTAAAGTCTTAAAATGATTAAGAAACGATTAGAGTTTCCTACCTGTACTGTATAAACGCCTCACAGCGCGGCCACACTTGTCGCAGGCCTTCGTACTATTTCAACGTCGTAGAAGTTTCAAATAGACTGTTACAGTACCAACCACGGGTAACAGAGCTGGAATTTGCACGATAAACGCACGACTATCCTAATAGTGTGATCGTACGACGATCCCACGACGAATGAAACGTCTTAGATGCATAAGGTAAGAACGTCTTAGCATTTCTGGTGATTTGTCAGGGTTTACCCTTTTATGACATCACCTGCTTGCGATCTACCGATGTGACCTACTGAGCATGCTCAGTTAATCCGTCTGCTTTTCCTGGTCATGACGTCATGAATAATCAAGCACGCGGGCAGAGGAAGGAAGCTGTTCAAATCCTATCGCATTATATGATATTTTGATGGCGATTAGGAGATCCAAAATTGACATTGACTGTCGGGTTTACAATACCCACACACCAAATATCATCGCAATCAATCCAGAGGTTTTCAAGTTATTCCGACGGACACGTACATCATGCACGCACACACGCACAAACGCACGCACACACACACGCAAACAGAGTACAAACTATACCTCCCATTTTCATGGAGGCAACAGCCTTAAACCTACGATGTCTCGAAGAAATATATTACGTTTACTCGCAAATGGTCCATCTCTTATTAGTAGTACTGCGTAGTTGTGAGTCAAGGAGTGGTTTCTAATGTTCTCCTTGTACGAGGGCCCTTAGAAGTACTTTTGTCGTAGTCAGTACTTTAGTGTGCACTTAAGTTGGTATTCGGTTCCACGGCGTGTTTCAGTAAATGTGCTTTGAAGTGTGGGATATCTTGAGAAGGCAGTAGACCATGTGAAGTATTGAAGTAAAGGTCCAAAAAGAATTAAGTAAGCATATAGATCACTTTAATTCTGTAAGATTTTTCAAGCGCTCTGTTCGCTTGTTGAATGCTTCACAAAAAGCAAGCAATGACACTGACTTTAGGATGCTGGTTTGCCATGGCGTTTACTACACATATAAGTGACATTCAGAATCTATTTCCTAACATAGCAGTAACAATAGAACAGTGTTGATGGCAAAAAAACTAGCAAAATTGTAACTTTTGTTGATTCGAGTTCAGTTCATTTGTCTGACATGTTTCTTGATGTTGTGTAAATATGTAGTTTATGTCTTCATTATTCAAATCAAGGCAGCTGGGTTAATTGTCCCCTCAACTTAAAAAGTTGATTTCCAAGAAAGCCCAGTATATACAGAACATGTTACATTCAGTCATTAAGTGGGATAAACAGAATCCGATGTGTCAAAACAAAACCGTTGTCCATAATTCAAAGTCTTAGCCGTTCCAAGGTCAAACTCAATAACGGTCAAACGATCTGGAGGTCATTAGCTTTTGAACTAGAGGTTTCAATCCAAAAGAAGTTTTACATGCATCATGCTTTCCTTTTTCTATTTCACCAGTATAAATACATGAATAAGTACAATTCTGAAGCGTTCGTCATGCCATGGGGGAGGGGGGGGGGGGCTCTTAAAAGTGGCACACGAACCCCAAAACCGCTACTCCTTCGTTCAAGAGGGGTCACTTAATGATTCTGTGTACTTATCCGGGTGCATATAAGAGGAAAACCGCTCTGAACAACCGGCGTCCAATCACCGCTAAACAAACCAGCGGGCACAAGGGCCCTACAGCCCGCTTTGAACCACGCCCATGGCACGGTGAGAGGCAGACAAGTTGATTTTTTGTCGTCCTGCAACAGAAATGAGTTGGCAGAATGTTTTTGGCTGGAGCGAAACACGAACGTACTTCGCAAGACAAGGTTTGTATCCTAATCTTCTTTCCCTTTGTAAGAGTGTCAGTAAATGTTAGTAAAGTCCCTGTCACACATAGCCGACCGTGGCTTCCCGGACTCATGGTTGGGAGTTAGTCGTCAGCAAGGTCATCTGTGGTTGGGAGTTGGTAGATGAGGTTGCCTGCTAGTCTTTAAAAGTCGTGTGCGCCAGCATTTTGACAATTCAGAGTCGAGAAAGTTATATTCTGCTTGTAGTATTGGAGCCAGAATAGGATGAATTCCTGCCTACCTATCACCTATCTTGGTTGGGTAGTGGCCGGGAGCAAAGTCGTGAAAAGGTCCTAAATGTATGTCAGGGGCATTAAATGTTATGTTTGCATCAGTGTCTGCCATGATGATATAGGATAAACCAAGAATCGATATCAATGTTATTTTTACGCGTATCAAGTTCTTAAAATCTTTAAATATTCTCATAGCTGTTGCAAAACATTGCAAAACGTACATAGGATCCAGTGTCTTATTCAGCAGAAAAAAAGAGTTCGAATACATCTGAAAAGCCCTTAACGTTGACGCGGTCTGGTTGTCTTTTCATTCAGTGGCAAAGAGTTCCGCTCTCTGACCATTTTTGCTAGTTCTGTTATTCACATTTCTTTTGTATCTACATTGTACATAGCCTCGGACAACTGTAAAGTTCATAGCTAAGCGTTAATTGAGCACTGCATGGAAAAAGAATTGTGGTTTAAATTTTGTCCCGAAGAGAGCCCGGCCAAACTACGGAGGACCAGATGCCAGGGTGCCAAGACATCGGCTCAGAAGAAAAACTTTTAACCTTACTTAATTAATCAAATACCTAACAAAAACGGTGCAAGCAAGGAGCCTCAGTGTTGGGTAAAATCTAAAGCCATATGCATAATTTCAGACAAGCACCCCCGTCAACCATGTTGGACCAGTCCATTGTTCTCTATGGGGTGGTGTAAATAATTGATAACATATCCACGTTGCGAGGCACGCTTGACTTGACATTGAGTTAAACGCTTTACAGTGTAGTGCCTTGTACTGTTGTGCTCTGCAGGGTCGTCGTAAAAGGTAGGACTTTAGCACTTGTTCTTTTCGCTTGTTTTTCCGTTGGTGTTGGCTTTGCAAAATACAGAAAAACGTTATGTTATATTTATAAAACATCAGTAGATTGTTGCACAACACTTGTGGTATTACAAGAAATGAAACCTGTGGTAGAAGGATACAATGTGGATGATGCGTTTGGAATTAGCACCTTCTATTCTTAGTTTGAAGGTAGACGGGCCTTCCCTTCTAGCATTGTTATTTTATGGTCCCTTATTTTATAGTCTCGAAGACAATTGTTGGTGCATGTTGTCGAGCAAGGTACTTTTGCAACGGATACAGAGAGAGGTGGGGTGAGGTTTGCAACGATTCCGATGGATTCATGTTACGTATATAGCAGAAAACTCATATCTATATGTTATGTTTATAGCAGATGATGCATGCGGTGTGTGTTACAGGGTAAAGATATGAAGCTCTGTAACAGCCCCTGTCAGAGGAAACTCGACAGGCGGACGAGTCTGTGAGCTAGTTCTAAATGACATTTTCGGCGCCAATACGCCCGGTGTTCTCTTGATCATTGCGCATGCTTAGTTTCCATATATCGGCCGTGGTTCCCGAGCCCCATCCACAGTGAAAAATACGCTCGAGTTTCTGGCTATTCTATAATTCAGTTGGACCTTCTGACGATCAACAAAAACAGCCGAAGCTGTCGACTGTGTGGTCGTGACAGAGGCTTAAGGGCAGTTTCTTGGAGGCAGATCAGAGAATACAATAGCAATACAATACATGTACGTAGGAGAGCATTAATGTTTTGATCCTGCTGTAATGGGGTATTGTACTCCTTTCATGTGAGTGTGATAGGCGGCAACCTTTATCTTCATCTCTTTCATATGGCTGCGTAGCTGCTAAGCATTTTGTTAAGCATTAGGACATTGTATCTTAGATACATCTTCAATGCGGTATTTTCATATTCAAGTGGGATCATTTCCGTTGAAGGAAATTGCTATAAAATGTTGATGATAACAAAAAAAGAAGAATCCTAAAAATGATGAAATAATGAAACATCAACATTGCCGTATTTGCAAGCGAACCCGCTTGTCCCATCTAGAGGCCATTTGATTTCCTCCTGGCAAGAATACAGGCTGCAACCAAGGTTACAGAAGGAGCGCATTCTTATCTACAATGAAAAATGGTTGACATGACAGGTTGTGACGTCAAGACGTGAGTGCATGTTACGTACCAGTCAGGACAAGGTCTTTAAACAAAGGATGATAGTGTTTATCTGTTTTATAATTATGATTGCAATGACCTTTCAGGTCACAGACTCATCTTTCAACGTGTACAACAGCATTTGCTGATCATGCGTACACACGTGTATATACACGTTGTTACTTCTGTTCACCTTGTAGTGCCTAGTGGCACATAGGTCAGCAAGTTTCCTTGCTGTTTCAGTAGCAGGGTGTATTTTTTACAGTGAGGGTTTCGGCTAGCCCTTCCCTTTAGCTTAGATTAGAACACGGAATCCCCATTTTATGTTCCTTCCAAAAGACGAGAGTGCAGCCCTAACCGAGATGTCATATCCCAGGATTTGAACCAGCTCTCCCAGTTAGCAACTTTTCAGAACCAGAAGCTCAACTGTGAGGCTGCAAACTAGTTGAGCTACTTGGACACGGGCAGTACTATAAACCTAGAACATTATACATAATGTCCTTGTGCAACCTGATAAACGATTGTTCCCGGCTGATTATATTACTCGTTATTTCTTTGAGTAGTCATAAAAATGACGATAATTATAACGAATATTACCTATTCAATCCATTGTGACAGTTGATGTACAAGAAGTCACGATATAATTCAAAGCAATCGATGAGAGAACAAACACCGTATTGTTCTCTCTTTATGATACAAGCACGCAGCGTTGTGTTGTTTGAAATGTCGTATTGGTAGACCCAGGACTATTTGAGACAAGTAGATTACAAACTACTCTAAGCTGTATGAACTGACCAAGCTCTTTTGAACTATCACTACTGTCATGTAACACAGTCAACGAGCTTCGGCCATATTTGTTAGTATCCAGAAGGTCGTATAATCTCAAAGTCGCTAAAACGTCTAGCGTATTTTTCGACTGAAAATTCATTCTTTTCAGTAGGCATCCTTCCATCTTTTCAGATGATGGTAGCACTCTGGATTCGGCAGCTTCTCATGTGGCTCTGAAGTCCAATCCTGGCGTGACAGTCTCGTCCACAGTTTGGACATATGAAATCAGAGGAGTTCTGAAGCTGCTGTCTCTCTTTTCTTTTTTGTCTTCTTTGCTCTAGTTGGAGTTTTAATGTTATTGTTGAAAATAGTACTTATAGCTCGTAGACCGATCAATTTTCCTTCTGTGTGACTGGAGCTTGACGAATATCTTTGTTGATGTTTTCTTCTTCAGATATGCTTCAGGGAGTAAAGTCCAGGCCTGCGTCAGAGCACGTTGATTGCTCCTCAGCAATGCTACAAGACGGACATTCTTTGCTTTACCAGTGGGAAGATCTTTAAGGAACACTAAAGCAACATGAAGGACATTGAAGACGAATCGAATAGCAACACTCGAAGAAACATTCTTCCCAAACCCAACAACTTCAAACGCGTTCTACTCCGAGACAACGTCAGCGAAAACAAGCTCCTGAATATGCGGCTGGCGAATATCGGAAAAGAGCAGACGAAAACGGGCGCCATGTTGGAAAACCAGCGGATATCTTTCCTGAAACGACAAGAAAGTAAAATATTTGCAGACAATAAACCGAGCTCTTACGAGTTTCCCGATTTGGAATCCAAGCCGAAGTTTATGTACGGCGCTCGTTTGCCCAGCGGGAAGCATGCCCCGAGCGGCGATAGGGCGAAGTTACCCGAAATTGGCCGAACAAACGCGAAGAGCCCTCGTGAAATCTCGCCGCGCCAAACAGCCGCGCAGCTCGAAAAGCGCGTGACATTTAACGGTCCACTTGTTCATACACAAAAGCTAAATCTAGAGGGGTCATGTGGAAAGAACGAAAAGGGACAACTACAAAACCGCAAGGCGGTGGAAGACCCCCGATTTGGTAAGCTAGAAGCGTCCCTGGTAGCGCCAAAGAAAGCCTCCCTCATTGGACTAGACTTGAGTCTGGAAGGGGACAGGGTACCAATACAGACGAAGAGGACATAATAGCCATATTCGAAACAATATTGTTCATATGATGACGTAATATAGCGTCCACCATCGCCATCTAAACAACATTGTAACTTTCCACAGTGAAAGGTGAAGAGACCACAACCTATCTTGCCAAGTTTCTGATAGGGATATGCTGAATGTATATCAAATTAATTGTTCTACAACCTACAGTGAAAAATAACTGTAATCGTGTGTATTGATAACATATAGATATATGGAATCTTTAACATTTACCTAGGTCGCTATAGTATCTTGAGTTCGTGTCGTTCTGTAAGATGTCTAACGCACTTAAAACTTATGAAGCCATTGTGTAATGAGTAACCATACAATGTATTTAAAGTCACGCCCTTTTTTCACGAACATTGTTTATTTCAAGCTTTGAGCCAAATGCCTAGTACTTAGAAACAATGTGTGGCATTAACTGCGAACCTATACTTGCAGAAGAAGAACAAATCTACAGCGTAACTACAGTTACAATTTAATATTTAAGATCACCAATCTTTGAAAGACAAGCTTCTACAATGATACAAAACCTATAGTAACTAGTCTATATTTTTTCAGTCATATACATCATGCTGGTGTCGATTAGGAAACCAGTGTGTCAAATCTAAATCCAATATTTACAGTATAGATATGTTTTTCCCTCACTAACGTTATGTCAAACCCTTCAAACTGAGGGTTTATCGTCAAAAAAACTTAAAGCATAATCATTGAGAAATACTGCTGCACAAAACCCGATCTTTAAGCATGTGTAAAGGTTCAATATTTTTCTTGTGAAGAAACAGAACCTTACCGATGTTTTAAAGTGTGCTTAAAGACCGAATTCCATGCAGGGAAAATTCATGGCTAAATGACTAGAAGTCTTTGAACACCAGTGTTCAGCGTTGTTATCTCAACATCAAAACTACTCGTTCATCCTCATGACTTCTGACAGGCGAGTAAAGCGTTACAGATATTATCTACGTGTGTTCCCTCTTAGCTAAATTGGCTATACCATGCTGCTGTCAAACAAAGCTATTTATAAGGCTTTTGCGTACTGATGAAGCTGTCAATCCTAGTTTTGTTGAACCAGTGTTGTCGCACGTATACTATTATGTCATGCTGCATGTCTTGGTTAAGTGGAAAATAATACTGTTGTATGCTCAAATAACACTGGCTCTCTTGGAACTTAAAGTTTTCTCTATGTTCTGCAGATTTTGAATGATTGTATAATTAGGAATACACATAAACGCATGTATCCAGTTTATACTTGTACATCTATGGCCTCCGCCTAGTCGGTCAAAATTGACCGTGGTAAAATCCTAAATCGCATCAACCCTATCCCTGAACGGTCTTATACGAGAATGGCAGTCTTTGTCACATAGCACACATCTGTAAGCTGATTCAGTTCTGTCATAAGTTTACCCACGTGAAAAGAAGAGACCCAACATTGAGGTATCGTGCATGGTACTCCTAACAATCGTTCATCTCAATATCGGTAGAGGGCGTTAGACTGGGTCTGGCACTATCCGAGGTGCCTAGCCAGTTGGTGACAGACAGCAGACGGCGGCGGTCCGTGACGTCGGGGGACGGTCCCGGCTCCTGGGCGGGGTGAGAGGCAGTCTTCCCCGCCCGTGTGCGCTGCTGCGGCCCGGGCTTCCTGTGGCACGTACAGCGGCCACGGCATATGCAGATGACCAGAACTACCATGATGATGAGCAGGAGAGAGAGACACCAGCCGACTAGCACCAACATGTGGATGTCCAGGGCTCTGCAAAGTATAAAGAAGCAAAATGAAGAGATAAGATAAAGCGATGAAATAAAGAATGAAGCCGTCTTCCTTGGGCTCAAATTGAAGCCCTGGTTTTGGTCTTCAAATTGAAGCCCTGTTTTTGGTCTTCAAATTGAAGCCCTGTTTCTGGTTCAAATTGAAACCCTGTTCCTGAGCTTCAAATTGAAGCCCTTTTCCTGGGTTTCAAATTGAAGCACTTTTCCTGGGTTTCAAAACTGAAGCCCTGTTACAGGGATTCAGTTTCAAATAATATCTCGTATCGAAAAAAAATACCGGTTTTATGTGAACTTAAACGTGAACGTAAACCCCAAGATTGAAACGTCAGCAGATCTAGATAAAATCATTTTGGTTGTGCAGCTAATCCAGCAGTATCTAATGAAACAATGCTTTCCTCGTACCTATAAATTGTTCATTCAAGAGATTCAGAGATTGACACATAAGAAACTTAAGAGGGTATTGCAGCCAATGATACCTTCTTGACAATGTACAACCGGCTGAATTACGCAGTTTTAAAATCCACAAGAAAAATCAAGCTTGACTTTCGTCTTCCCGACACCTACCCACATACCAAACATCATCATTACCCATCCAAAGGTTCTTGAGTTATGCTGACTATATATACAACAATCCGGAAACACAACCACGCACACAGACACACCAAAAACAATATCTCCATTTTTCATGCAGATAACAAAAATATTTATACAATCAGGGAAAACTGGGACAGTCACACAAGACATACGTACTTGAGGTTCATGTAGACATAGCCGTTGACGTGTCCGGCGGAGGTTGTGTTGGCTGACGGCAGGCAGCACTCCACCTTGTCCCCGACCAGGCAGCAGTGCGTCCGGCGCGGATCGTCCCCGTACCGTGGGCAGAAGCTCCCGCGGTGGGTCGCCCAACAAATCTCCGCTAGCTCCGGACTCAGGGGCATGGCGACTGGCTCTAGAAAGGAGTCAAGTTGTGTTGGTGTAGCGTGAGTAGTCAAATGACACTGAATTTGTGACCCATTTCTGATTAATTAAGCCGCGGCCGTTGAATATGCAGCGATGTCAAGATGGGCCTTACACCTGACGAACTTTATAGAAAACATGCTGATTTGTCTGAATCTTCCAGACTATATAGAAATACATCTTCTACTATTTGGAGAGAATTTTTGAAGTACTTTCCAACGTAACTAGCCAAATAAGGATCTTGTATTGTTGCATGTTGCTATGTAGTTTTATGCTAGTTGAAGTCCAATGTTATATTGTATTTAAAGCGATGTGTTATGTGTCCGCAATTGTACCGTGTTTTTATGAATCCAGGAATAGCTGATTAGACTTTCAGGTCTAATCTAATACATTTCTAATAAAACATTAAAATCTGAGTGATTTCATTTCCATGCCACTTAGCAATCTTCCCTACCGATACAAGGGTGACCATCAAAGGTTACATTCGCACATATCTACAGAAAACAAAGTTTAGAAAAATAATTGATAATGAAATGCAAAATTGTCCTCATAGTTATCAAAACGTTTGTTTCTCACCTTGTAGTAGGTTGCTTGGAAATTAACTTCACTGCGAAGATGGCCGAAATCTGCTTTACCGTCAGATTCACAGTCAAGCACAACTGTACAGTGTCGTATGCCGACACTCTAGATCTAGAATATCGATCTCTTCAAAACAAATCCTGCTTGCACGTCAAGCGCAAAAACCTTCATTGATTTTGTGAGGTAGTCCTAAATAGACACAGAGGACTTTAAGCCCCATAGAGCGCTTTAATTAAAGTAGGCTAATTGAAAGTGTTATCTTCCCAATCCTCTACTGTAGTCTTCCCAATGAAGCCCGCCGTCACACATTCAGAACCTTCCCACGACTTTGCTCCCGACCACTCCCCAACCAAGGTCCGCGCAAGAAGTGACATAAAAACCTACTACATTTTCAGAAAACAATCATAACAGGCACTGTTTCAAAATCATATCGCTTTTTTGGCGTATAACAAGACGTAAGAAGTGAAAGTGAAAATGCTATCGGACCAAATTTAGCTCAAATGAATAGTTCAATCAGTCTTCCACTGGATGTGACAAAGAAGACAGACACTGTATACGGTATCTACTATCTACAGGTTTATTGTACATTGCAAGGGAATTTCCCCTAGCTCTTTTTGACAAGTACGATGAACATATCTTCCAGTAACTTAAAAATCATCGTCTCTCTCTAAATACAGAGAGAATTTTATTGTGAACCTCATTAAAGAAAAACAATACATAATTACAAACATCTACCGGGTATGTACAGTGTCTGGAAATACATTTCATTTGCTGATGTACAGTATGTGCAACATAGATTATGCAAAAGTTTTGAATACTTCATATTTACAGACATTCCAGGATTTGTACAAACATATAATTTTACATTGTATTGTCATCTAACAGCCTCTCTATAATCCTCCACTATCTTTTCAACGGTGTCAAAAGCCTTGGTAAAGTCCTGGTCGGTGCAGCCGTGCTTCCAGTACCAGTGTAAGAAGGCCTTGGCGTCGTACTTCTGTCGTGCTTTGGTCAAGACGTGTTCTAGGTAACCGGTGACGCCAGAGTTATTTGTGCACAACGTCAACGACTTCTTCTCGGCATGACCTGCCAAGGAGTTCTTGTCTAAAGAAAGAAATGAGAACAATGTCAAAATCATCAAGTTTGGAACTGAGCCTTACAATAACTAACAGTAATGCTTGACTATCAGTAATATTAAATGTAAGAAACAAAGTTCCGGACTTCTGCAATACTAATGATAATGATAACATTTTGCACCTGTGTATGTTGATTTTTCTAAAATGGGCATTTTTATATTCTACATTATCATCGTTCATCAAGGGTGTGGATTATTTTGGTTGACAAAATTTTTTTTCTTTAACAAATTTATGAATTGCAAAGTCTTAAATCTTTTATTTTAGCTCATCAAAAATGGGATACAAAAATAGAATTCTATGGTGTTTCATTTTAGCTAAGTAAGTTTGATAAAACCTATTGGGTTGACAACTTGTAAAGGTAGTTATACTGGTTTTGTTTTCCCCTGCATTGCACGAATGCTATATCCTAATAAACAAATAAACAAAACAAAGTCCTACTTGTCCAGAAGTCCACAGGGAATGGGTTCCAGTCAACACAGTTACACCCTGCGCGAACTTTCCTCTCCACGCCAGGCTTGTACCGGCGGAAATCATCTTTGCCGTCGCCGCGTGCCACCACAACAGCGGACAGCGCCCGGTCCCTGTGGGAATGCTGCTTTTTGTACATCTGGATCGAGTGAGCGGCGATGGCGTCCCAGCCCAGTCTGCTACCCATGTGGTGGCTCACCTGTGATGAGACCACAGACTTCAGTAAACATTGGTGTGAGACCATTTTTCAAAAATCTAAAACTTGGTCATACATGTACATACTCTAACTAAGATTAAGGGACATTCTCTTGGATAGGATGTAAAGTTGGAGGCCCCGTGTTTGAGGGGAGCCTCACCAGGAGCGCATTAAAGATCACACTACACTTATCAAAAAGAGTATACTTAAGGGATCCTTCTTAGTTTGGGTGGATCAAACCTAATGTTCCAGTCTGGTCTACCACAGCTTATACTTATGGTACAAAACTGGTGTGTCATGCCTAAAGGCAGTTTACTGGTTATACAAAACAAACAAACAAACAAAACAAACAATTTTAAGCAAATGACTCTATTGATAATGACCAAAGTTGCTACATGTATTAGAGTATTAGATAGTGTGATGTTTGTTCACCTGTGCAAACTTGGTGGCAGGCATGGGACAGACAGACCTGAGAAGTTCCCATGGTTCCATGCCCAGGGGGATCCCTGGTGGGGGGGTGATGCTGTCTGTGGGCAGGAACAGACCTGAGGAAAAAAAAGAGATGTACATTTCAGACTAGCGATTGCGATCTCAGCGAAGAAGAAGAAGGTCTCCAATTTATAAAACCTCATTTAATTTTTCGAGTCAATCTATTGATGTTAAGTGACATTAACCAAAGTTGAAAAGTTCTGACTATCTTTTTTTTTATTAGGGAATATCCACATATGCACAGAAAAATTTACAGACTCTGATTGGAATGTCCTCCAGTAGAATTGCTGATTGTACTGGCAGAGATCCTGATCACAATCCATCTTGACAAAGACTCTGATCACTATCCCTAATGGAAAAATAGGTTCTTTTACATGTACGTATAGAGGTTTGATGCCTGAAGCTTCCTTATACACAGGTCCAATCTACTCTCATCAAAAAGTGTGGTGGGTTCTTTTACCTGGAGAGCTTTGATGCATGAGACCGGCTCCTCTATACAAACATATGCCCAATGGTTTAACAGCAAAACTTGCAGAAAAGTATTCGAAGAGAAAGAGTTCCAACCTGCGAGACAGTTTGAAATGTACTGGTTCATCTCAGGTATGGATATCTGTGCCTTGCTGCTGTTCTGTTGGTGCTGTAACTGGTACAGCACGTCATCATTGTTGAACAGCAGGACAGCATCGGCGTACTGCTGTACCCAGGACAGGCACAGCAGACAGTTGTAGTGCTGGAGGGGGCTCTCTCCGCCGGCATGGGGCGCGACAGCCACGGACATGAGGTAGGGGATGGGGAAGTGGTCTTTTAGGTTCTCAGTGATGTGGGCGCCTAGACCTGTCGATGAGAAGAAAATATACATATTCAAAGTGACATATATGGAGCTCTATCAAACTGTCACACATTTATTCATCATTAATTATTACTTTTGATTTATTTAATTGGACCCTCTGTAACATTATGCAATATAACATTATAAGCCCATATGGGCTGGGCGATTCGAGGTCATAAGACACTATAATAAAACTTCATCCATCCATCCATCCATCCATCCATCCATCCATCCTTCCATCCATCCATCCATCCAAACCCGTCCGTCCCTCCATCCATCCCTCCATCCATCCAATGATTCCATCCGACTAGTGCGAGTAGTAGAATTATGAGAGTTAATGTTAACGTAAGTTAGACCACACAAAAACCATAACGCTAGAACAACTGTACCTGATCCTGTCCCTCCACTGAGACTGTGCATAACGACCATCCCTGAGAAACAGTCACACTGTTCCACCTCCCTCCTCACAGCCTCTACTGTCTGGTCCAACAACATGCAGCCTTCAGCCCGTGTCACTCCGTGGTATCCTAGCGCCCAGTTGGTGCCACGCCCTCTTTTTCCTGAAACAACACAAAATGTTAAAAATGAAGAAAAATAAAGGTGAACTGGAAGTGTGTTGGGTTCTTTTATGTGCAGAAGTTTGATGCTTCAAACTCCCTAATAGGGTCATAGGCTTTATGTCAGCATCCAAAAGGAGAAATGCAATGCCTCACATGTCTGAGCTGGGGCCGACCTTGGGATGGAACCCTAGATCCACCGAATTTGTTCAATATGGCCAAACAGCGCAGTTGCATTACCACTTGCGCGACGGAATACCAAGCTACAATCTTATGTACACTGTTCTACCTTAAGATAGACAAAATTTTCTGTTACTGTGATCATGAACACTTACCTGCAATCAGATTGCCTTCATCTAGGTTCTTTTTCTTCAACGCGAGTCCCAGTCTACGTAGTACCTTGGGTTCGCTATCTACATGGACTGAACGTAGCTTCTCATTCGTGTTGAAGAAAGGTATCCCCTCGTTTGTGTCCTTTAGCGGTAGAACCTCGGTCCACAACTGTTGTCCAATCTGATTCCCACATTGGCCAACTTGCACATACACAGTTGCCATGTTATGATGTACATTTACATGTATGTACTATTGTTCATGTAATAGCTCTTTTTCAAAGCCACTACGTACAAGCCCTTTCACGGAAAGACACAAGGGATTGTCATTCTTTTACATGTAGTAGACTTTTCTGCACTGATGTTTTGGTTTATGTTTGTTCTCTCTTGTATATTCCTGTAATAGATACAAAAAATAACTTGAATACAGGTAGGTTGCAAAGCTTGCACAAGTTATATTGATACAAAATGAGACACCATTAGTATGTATGGACAACTCTCAGGGGCTTGTCCATTGAACTATGAAGAACAAGTTGTTTATTTTGCCTCTGTTGAACAAGGACATTTTTTCTTATGACTTAAGTTGGATGGTTTGTCAGGAGTTCTAGTTTGTGAACAGGTTGACTGTTGTAAAGAAAATTATGGAAGAGCTGAAGAACAATGGATACGGGGACAGCAAAAATGGGGATAGATCATTTGCAATAAGCCGGTTTACAGAATAAACTGAAAATGTGCAATATGATGTATTGTAGGTGATATGTCAAAGGTCTCAGAAACATAAACATCTGGACATGTATTAAGTATGGTCTAGACAAGAACTGTTCACAATTAAGTTAGGCTTAGGGGCCTTGAGTTAGACCTTGTGCATATGCAGCTCACACCGTGAACTGGCTTATAGCAACGAAAGATGTTCTAAAAACAAAGAACTTGTAAACTTCAGACTAAGGTTAAACTGTGGTCTCAGACTCTCAGTTTTCGCATCGCAACAACCTTAAATTTTGGTTGTCACTAAGATTTTGCGCAGAGATTGGTCATCACAGACAAGTGGGAGATGTCACCATGGACAGACAGACAGATCAAGTTAGAGATACAGAAAAACAAAGGATACGTGGATGGAAGGATAAAGGAAAAGTAACAGGTAACCTCTGAACATCTCATAGAAGTTCTCTGTCATCATTCCGTAACCTCCAAAACATGGGGGAGGGGGGCACATTTGCCGCCCCTTGTTCTACGGTTCAGATAAGGAAAATGACGATACTCATCGCATCTGAGGCGTAAAGAAATATACCTGGGATGAAGGATGAGGGTTTGGAGTTAATAGGGTTCGCTAGAAATGGGAACAATGGATAGAAAACGTGAAAGGATGTAGAGAACCAACAGAAAAGACCTACAGTCGGCCATGATGGCTTCCCACTGGTGTTCCGGGATATACGACTGTCCCTTTGCCATAGAGGGAACGTAAAATATTTTAAAACTACTATCTATTCAACAGTTTCCAACAAATAACAATATAACTTGTAGATTTTACAATTTAAATACACAAGAATTACAAATATATGCTACAAATTCGTCGATGAAATAGTTTTATGATACTAAGTTTCTTTGGAAAGTTTCAATCACCCCTACACGGACAATACTTGAACTATCCTAGATCCAACATGGCGCTGAGTCGAGGTAAGTTTGTGCTTTCTCTACTCGCCGGTCCCTTGAACACTTATTTCGAAAGACTAAACAACTTTTTGGGTCTCAAACAACAGACTTGGTAGTCAGAGTAAGATCAGGATAATTAGATTTAAATGTAAGAGTCCAAAAAGGTCAGAATCACGATATTTTTCCTTACACGTCACAAAGGTCAACGCTCGAGTTAGTCGAGGTCATCAAGAAAAGTTACACCTGCTCCTTGATTTGCGATCTTACATGGAATATAACCAACTTTCAAAGTGTGCATAAAGTTAATGTAAGTACCTGTAAGCACGTTGTTCGCATATTTTTCTTGCTCAGCACCACAATGATGTCTTTGTAGTTCGCAAAAGAGATTTCTTATCACAGATTTCAGAACTGGCCGTTTTCATACTCAGGATTAAAATGCATCTATTTTCGTACGTTCATCTATTTTCAGTAGGTGGGGAAAGGATATTTCGTTGTGTTTTAACTTTGCAGTTGAAATCATTCTTTAGTACATTGCAGTGGAGGGGTCACTGTGAAAACCTCGAAAATAAAACCACAGCAAAAGTCCAAAGAACTACATGTATAGTACTTACTAGTATATGCAACCTCACATTGAGATGTGTATCGATGGTACATTTGTGCTGTCTACTTGTAGCCTGGGTGTCATCCTATTTCTACCGGGGCTCCTACATTCGCTACCCTAATACTAGTAATAGGCAGTGCAGTAGTCTACTTGTCCACAGGTATTGAGAAAATTGAGCTGGTGTTTTTGACAGGTGCTGCTCATTAAATAACCCTTATAGCCTACTAAGGTAACCATTTGTCACCAAATTTCTATTTGTTACTGCATGAGTGCAACGTATTGGATAAAGCAGCAGTTACATGCAGTTAGAAAGTTAATAGAGCACCCTCCTCCGTCAAAACATAGAAATTTAAAATAAAAACATAAAAATGCAAATATCTGACAGGTATGCTGCCACTCCCCCATTGGTCGAGCCATGCTATCATTGGTTGAACTGCTACATGTAGTTGTTAGGGACAGTCAGGATCAGTCAATACAAATACGTGTACAATTGTAATATTGACTTTTTCACCCCTACAGGAGTATTCATCGTGGCAGCCAAGCGTACGCCGTTCGGTGCGTTTGGCGGGAAGCTGAAGGACCTGACAGCCACGGACCTGTGCGAGATTGCCTCGCGGGCTGCACTGGCGGCGGGGAACGTACCGGCGGAGGCTGTCAGTTCTGTGGTCGTGGGAAACTGTATCCAGGTATACTTACATATGTACATTTGTATTTGCACAAAGATTACAATTTGTCTTAAGACCCTTTAGATGTCACGGGCGATCTATTAGCCCAAGGTATATTATTCCAATGTTTGGGACAGTTAGATTAATCTTTAGATTACATGCGCATCCAGTGATTCAAATACATATATATATTTTCAAATGTACCTGACATTTGACCCTTTGACCATGAAACTTTTAGTATAAGCTGTTAAACTGAAGCTGAATCCATCAAACAAACCTAGAGTGTTGTAAGATAATGAATATGATGCCTGGAAAAATGTTCTAATAAGTCATGGACCAGGTCAGCAAGAACATTGATAGTTTGCTGGAATATCAAGCAACATATATGTGTTAGACTGGCTTAATTTTCAGTATATGATGAAGAAGATGTGCTGTCATATTTCATATGGATGACTGTTTCTGTCGTTCCAGAGTTCCAAGGATGCTGCGTACATCTCCCGCCATGTTGGATTGCGAGTGGGCGTCCCGACGGCCGCCTCCGCCCTGACCATCAACCGTCTGTGTGGGTCTGGGTTCCAGGCTATGATCAACGGAGCTCAGGTAAGGATGGTGATGTTCAATCATTGAACAAAAGGAAGGCAATGAATTATCTGTGATAAATTAGGTGCATGTTGTGTATCCCAAAATTCTTTTTCTGAAAATAGACAACTTTATGTGACTTTTAGACCAAGAAGGCTCTATTTAGCTTCTAAATCAAAAGATGTGTTAAGTCATGATTGTTACGAAACTGATGTTGAAATGTGTGAAATATTAACAACTTTCCAACAAACAGTTGTTATAATTACCATAGTACTGTACTATTGTTACTGACTTTCTACATTGTAACAAGTGCACTATTTCATATCTTTACTACTGTGTTTTCAAACATGTCCATTTTTGCCCCCCCCAATAGGACATCGTCATGGGTGATGCAGAGATCGTACTGACCGGTGGGTCGGAGAGTATGACCCAGGCACCCTTTGTCCTGCGTAACGCTCGCTTCGGCACCCGGCTGGGACTGGATCTGAACGTATGAACAATTAGAATCATAGAAGACTGTAGATTGCTTAGCTTACTTCCACTGAAGATGGTTGTATTTTTGGGGCTGATACAAAGTTTTACTATGTAAGAAGTCACTTGTAACTACCAACACATTGCAAATGACATTTCTTTGTCTGCAAACGAGTGTAAAATTAGTCTTGTAACTACAGGGAAGGATTTGAAATTTTGACCTTTTTGTCCAGAAGGAGGGCTGCTACCCTCTAGGCCATACACTTTTACCAATGCTTGTAGACAGCACATTTGTTACTTGAAATGAACAGTGAACAAAGAAATACACTATACATACACAAGGAAGGAAGCTAAGGAAGTTTGCGATGAATCGGACTAAGTGGAGATGATTGAAGAAAGACTGATTGCGGCTGCAGGATGTTCTGATCACTGCAGCAGCAGAACACAGTCGACTACTACTACTACTACATACACACAGTTGAATAAAATGTGAAACATCTTTATTCTCAGCTTGAGGACACCCTGTGGACGGGACTGACTGACCAGCACATTAACACACCCATGGGAGTGACAGCGGAGAACCTGGGTGAGAAGTACGACATTTCCCGCGAGGACTGCGACAGCTACGCGGTCAAGACCCAGCAGAGATGGAAGGAAGGTCAGGACTCATTAATTTTTTCTCCTTCTTTTGATACAAAAAAGACGCATTTCAAATACATTTCAGTCAGGTTAGAAATATCTTGTACTTACAATATACTTGTTCAGTTCCTAAAAGCTAGTTCATGGTTTGAAGTGAGCATGTCCATTGTGGTTGATCGATGATATGTCAAAGTTGGTGGCCCGTGATAATACATAAAGAATGGCTATTGGCATTCCACTTTGACATATTACCCTAAAAGTACCACACTGCTCATGCACACTTCAAACCATGAACTAGCTTATTGTCCTAAGTTTTGTGTGTGTAAATGTACATGTACAATTTGTATTATTTTCTACAGCACACGACAATGGCAGGTTTAATGAAGAGATGGCACCGGTGACAGTGAAAGCGAAGAAGGGAAAAGAAGAGATGATGGTAGACGAACACCCTAGACCGCAGGCAAACATGGAGGCCATGGCAAAACTTCCGCCCGTGTTCAAGAAGAACGGAAGGGTCACGGCAGCCAATGCCTCGGTAAAACTCTTAATGAAATTAAGAATAAAGAAAACTGAATAAACTCAATGGCATTGTTATGCTGAAGAAATTTTGCCAAGTTTGTAAGCAAAAACATGTTAAAAGATGTGTCGATAAAACTGCATTGGGGGCCAGACAGTGTTTGGAACAGCCACTATGCCATACACATGGCTACATCATCCTCGTTCACCAGGACCCTTCCGCTCCACGTTACATCGCTCGCAGAAAGGGCCCTGGTAACACGGGATGGCATCCATGGTTATTACGATATCGCCACCAAAACAGCTTCAGCCAATCAGAGGGGTTAAAACCCGTTTGCTTCCTCTCATCGGAAGCAAGCGCGCAAAGAACGCTGGGAAGCCATCAACCAATCAGGTTACGTGTTACTGCTAGCTCATTAATTATTCATGAGCTACAACTGCCGTTTGTCCCAAATAAGGGTTAGCTCATTAACTATTCATGAGCTACAACTGCCGTTTGTCCCAAATAAGGGTTAGCTCATTAATTATTCATCAGCAAGTCTCGTCGACCTGCAATAACCATGGATGCCATCCCGTGTTACCAGGGCCCTTTCTGCGAGCGATGTAACGTGGAGCGGAAGGGTCCTGGTGAACGAGGATGGGCTACATGTATGTACGGCTGTTACATGTACCTGTTGCCCTCTATGATAAGTATCATTTTCTCTCTAATACACAATGCTAGTTAGGATAACATTTATGGAAATGACAGAGAAGGAATTATTCTATTACTGCTAAAAATAAATGTTTGTTATCTAGTTTTTACTTAGATTTTAGTGATCTGGGCATTGCTCTGTAAAAGATGAGGGAATACTGAAATGTATTTGCCAGTAAATGCCAACCTGTTTCCCCCCAGGGTGTTTGTGATGGAGCGGCAGCTGTTGTGATTGCTGGAGAGGATGCGGTGAAGAAGTATAACCTGACTCCCCTGGCTCGTCTGGTTGGGTACCACTACTCCGGGTGTGACCCGAGCATCATGGGTATCGGACCAGTACCCGCCATCGAGGGACTTCTGCAGAAGACTGGAGCTAAACTGGGTGATGTAGATTTGGTTGAGGTGAGAATCTAATGTTTTACCTTCGTGTATGGAGGTTTTGTTTTTGGTTTGTCTGTTTGTTTCTTTGCTTATGTGCCTGTAGTTATTGTTGTGCTGTAGAGTGGCGGGTTTCCACATGCTAAGCACATTGGAGACACTGACAGGAAGTTAAGTCAAAGGTCCTAGAAGGCCTATCTCATTTCCTGTCTTCAATTTCCCACTGAATGCATGTTTGTTGCCTTTTGAGAACAAGTGGGAAAAATGCATTAGACAGAATCAACAAGAGATTTAGATAATGAATAAGATAAGAAATCTACAAAAACTAGAAATATTTCACAGAGGTATGAGATATTTTATTTCTTGTTGTTTCAGGTGAACGAGGCCTTTGCTGCTCAGTTCTTGGCTGTACAGAAAGTCGCTGGTTTGGACCCAGAGAAGACCAACGTGAACGGAGGCGCCATCGCTCTCGGACATCCTCTCGCAGCGTCTGGGGCCAGGATCACCGGACATCTGGTGCACGAACTCAGGTAGGAGGTTTTCTATGACTCGATAATCAATCAATCAATCAATCTTTATTGAAAGTAGCACCAACTACTAAGTATCTAATCCCAGCTCTGAAAAGAACAAGAAATTAAGTCATGCCTTCAAGTGCCAGAGTTAGCAACTCAGGATTGAGGTGTTGAAAGAATTGTTTTTTTGCTAGAAATATCATAGAGCAGAACTTGTTGCCACCAATAACATCCTCAATAACTCTTAGTAACACTTGCAGATAGATGTGCAAAGGTTAGGTGTGACAGATCATGCAGTGTGATATAACCAGCTACTGTTGCACCGTGTGTCTTTGGAGATAGTGTGTTATTCCAAAGGATGGTTATACCGGCTATACAAATACAGATTTAAAAAGTGATTTATGTGATGTACTGTACATTGTAGTTAAATTATATATATAGCAGACATGCATAGATATATACACTGTATTAGGAATCAAGCCTCTGCCTAGAAAGATATCAGTATATCAGTGAAATTGAAATTATAGATTTTAGTTGTTTCTTGTACTTGAATGGATTTGATATATGCTTTCTGCACATTTTCTCTCTCCTTTTTTCCCAATTAGGCGGAGGGGTGCCAAGCAAGCCATTGGTTCAGCCTGTATTGGAGGAGGTCAGGGAATCGCGGTGCTTTTGGAGAGTGTGTAGACTGATCAGATGATCACGTCATGCTGTAACACATCAAGAAAAAATACTGCCCAACTAAAAAGAAAGTAATATATCTTGAAGCCTTGGGTGTTTCTGTATCATTCTTAGGCATCTCTTGAAGTAATCATCTCAATATGTCAGATATGTTTGCATCATATCACCGTTGATCTAAGCAGTAACAATTTGAATGCAGCAAAACCTGGCAAGAATACTCTCTTGAGTGTACAGAGTTGTAGTGGATATGTTTGCATCATATCGCCATTGATCTAAGCGGTAACAATTTAATTGCAGCAAAACCTGGCAAGAATTCTCTCTCGAGTGTACACAGTTGTAGTGAGTATATGTCAACCATTGTGAGAGTGACAACTTTGCAGTGAGGCTGCTTTTTGTCATGTTGTTGAAAGTTCATATTTGAAGTGTAAACTATTCAATGTGACAACTATTTACAACTATTTATGTCTTTGCATTCATACTCTGTAGATATGCACAAGGATACAAACTGCTCTGTTGTATCAAACAAACTAGAGCTGTATGGAAAAGTACCTGTACATGTAGTAATCTTAGGTCCTAGTTCTAGTGGACTTGGAACTTGCAGGCTCTGCCAAGTTGAAACCATTCCATTGACAAAATACGCTTGTTGTCAAGTAGAGATATGTACTTATATGTACTACACAAGTGAAGATGTGAATGAAATACACACAAGTAGAGATATGTACAAAATACACAGCACTCAAATATTGCAAGTAGTTTTTGCTCTACATGTGATTGTAGTACAGGCTGTAACAGTACCATCAGATATTGATGCCTTCACTTTGTGTCACAGTTTGACTATAAAGCCTAGCTTCTAAGCTCATGGTAACTTTTGTCTTCCATAGTTGAATAGTGAAAACAACCTGATGACGGTCAAACCTAACTTAAGTTTATTTGAAGTCTTACATCTTGCACACTTACAGTACATTTGCATTGCTGTATCTGCTAGTCTTCTTTCCCCTCAACCTACACATGTATTTAACTGACAGACAGTATGTTATATCCTGAAAGTGAATACCTCTCAATTATAATGATTTTGATTACACTCTACTGCCGTGGCTTATTGATATCAAAGATATGTGCCTCATTAAATCTGAAGTGGAACTTCCTGTGTGTCGAAGACTTCTTTTTTTTAAAGGCCCTCTATGTAAGATTTGGTCAATACAGAAAGTCGCAATTTTTCTACCATTTCTTTATATAGTATGTTGAATAAACATTGTAGAATGACATACCAGTATTCAGGAAGGAATGTTTAGACATCATTGCACCATATAAACCAGTTTAAAAACTGAACTTTCAAAGCCAGTTCGCAGTTGGGGCATTGTGGCCACACATGGCTTATCAGCCAACTGCCCAGTGGGGTGCCTGATTACAGTTCACCACACCAAACCTCTTTACCAGAGTTCTAGCAGTTTTGAACGGGGAAATTCGCTTTATCAGTTCCCTACAAACTTGGCTAATATATCTCATCCTCATTCAAAAAGATATGAGTGTTTTTGAAGAGGATGATCTTCATAACATCAGCTGTTATCTAGATCCACTGAAGTGTCGCTATTAAAGTAATTGGCCTATCCAGGGGTCCTGCCAGTGTACAGGAAGTGTTTGTTTACAAACAGTAGACCTGGGTTTGGGGTGGTGTCACAAACTTTTGCAGCTTGTTTTTGTACAGTTAAAAAACATCATACATGCCAGAAATAGACGAATTAATGATGGAAATATGCTGAAAAGTGGTTGTCCATGTCATTTGTATTAGGATTTGTGCAAAAGAAAATTTTTGCGCCAAAATCTTTCATAGTGTGCCTTTAGATTGCAATTTCACAAAACACCTGTTTGAGTTTGGTTGGTTTGCTGTTGGTTGGAAAAATATATATATTGGAGATTAGTAGATTTGCACTGCTATCAACAGACTGTTCTATCATTCATAATATGTAATTGGTGGACAATGAAAAGTTTAATTGGTAGAATCAAGAAAATATTTTGCATTTAACAACACCCCTCCTTAAAAGTGAAATAGACCAGTCGCCAATAACCGGAAATCGCAGTATCACGCGAGAGTTGGTTCAGGAAACGAGACGAGGGAGCGTGTCGTGTACTTCCGGTTCCACCTGGGAGGTGATTTTCCATTCTTGCAGGCCGCTAGCTCCTTCAAACTGCTCCAAGATGATGGATTTCGGCTTCTTGGACGATGTGCGCCGGATGAACAAACGGCAGGTCAGAAACAGTCTCCCTGATCCTTTCCAGACTGAATGCTAGGGTCTAATTTTTCATTTGCAGTGATCGGCGAAAGATTCCCATATGGTACCCTGCCCCCCACCCCACCTTCTACTGCACCCTAATAATTTTCTTCGCATAAATAATAAGACCGTCTAACTTGTTCTGCGAGTTTGTCAGTGCTTACTTGTATGAAACAGTGTTTGATACAGAGTTATGGTCTGCCTTTGAGCATGACGTATTTAGTGTAAGACTAAGTACTATTTTGTGAGATCTGCACGAAAAATCGCATTTAGGTGTAACACATGTTTATGTATATATACAGCACCAATGTACACGTGTCTGAATATTATATGGCTGTGTTGTTGATTCATTCAACGAAATCCTCTTAACGTCTCTATGAAGAAAGCATAATGACAGCTTTCAACACAGATGGCTCACATCAGTCACATGTGGCTTCCTACATGTAGTACTGTTTGAAAAATAGATTTTTATATATTCAATGAAAAAAGGGTAGCTTAAGTTACATGTTGGCAACAAGGTCATTATGATTCCATAACGATTGTAAAATTAACGTTTGCAATTATCCATAATGAATTTCGTTTTGGATATTTGTTAATATGAACGTTATGTTTGGTATACCTTTTATCTCATAATGATAATCATTATTAGAGACAGATAAGGAGCGGTCTAAACTGAATGAACATCGATGTATGTAGGACATGCTCCCTGACCGTAAACTCTACTCTACTCTATCATTAGCTTAATTGCTTTCAATGCTTTGTTGGATGACGGAAAAACCTGACCTGCATCAATTCTCAGGAATTAAACTCTGTTAACAGCTGACACTGAATGTTATTGGTGGTTGACATGCTTTACTGCAGCTGTACTACCAGGTGCTGAACTTTGCCATGATCGTGTCGTCTGCGCTCATGATCTGGAAAGGCCTGATGGTGGTGACGGGAAGCGAGAGTCCGATCGTAGTCGTTCTCAGGTTGGAAATTCTCGGAACTCCATTTAGAGTATATTCAGATTCATAATCATAGATTAATATGTACACTAGCATGTGTGTTGAATTGGAACCAGTGAAAATTTTTGGATGACCTACAGTTAAACAATTAAGAAATTGGACACCACAGTGTATTAGTGTTTTGGGCAAATCTACTGATTCTTTAAAACAGTTTACTAGTATACGTTTCTTATGTATTAATTCTTTTTTTTAAATCTGAAGTGAACTGAAAGTATGTCTAACCGTACAATGTAGCAATAGATAATAAATCAGACAGTGAGTGTGTCGGAGTGTTCTTAATTGCAGTGAGTTAATATTAACAAAAGTTTTTTTTTTTTCTTGCACCCCTCCAGTGGCAGTATGGAACCGGCCTTCCACAGAGGAGACCTGCTGTTCCTCACTAACTACCAGGAAGATCCCATTCGTGTGGGGGAGATCGTAGTCTTCAAAGTGGAGGGACGGGACATTCCAATTGTACACAGGGTCATCAAGCTGCATGAAAAGTGAGGCTGACATCTGGTATTTTACTTACAAATTATTGTACAAGAAATACATGTTTTGTTTAATGTATCTTCAGTTCCTTTAGTTTCATTCTGGCATAGTTTTCTGTGTAAAACCAAATCATTTAGGGTACCTTATGTAAAGAACGCAACACACTCGTAGAGAAGAGTAGGGATAAAGAAAGTAAAAAGTGTGTGCTTGGCTAAAAATGCGAACAATGCAAGTTGCAGTACTACTCACTACTTGAAGCATCATGCTTCACCTTTGTTGGGGATGACTGGTTTACCTTTTCTTGATGCACATGGTACATGTATGTGCAAGGTACAATGAATGAATTGTCACAATCGTTGAATGAATAAGATATATAAATACTGTAGCAGTTCTTGTTTCTTTCACTGTAACTTTAAGTTCACTGTTTTCACTGTCACAGCTGGACCGTGAACTTATCATCACAGTGAAAAACCTATTTATGATTCCTTCACACATCCTTTCTGCAAGTCACTTGCTACCACTGTGAAGTTAAAGTTCAGTGAAAATGTCCATTTTTCTTACACCGTGAAATTTTGCTACCGTGAATTACAGTATACATGAATAAGAGAAGATATGTAATTATACATTTTTCATCATTATTCATTTTTCTTCCGGTGAAGTAGAGGTAAAGGTCTTCCAGTACTTTTTATACAGTTTAGCGGAGCGTATCATTCTTGAATTGTACATGAAGTCTTGTCTGTTGTTCTAAAACCAGGGAGGATGGCACTGTGAAGTTCCTGACAAAAGGAGATAACAACTCTGTGGACGACCGAGGCCTGTACGCACCAGGACAGCTCTGGCTCCACAGGAAAGATGTAGTGGGTAGAGCTCGGGGGTAAGGACTTACATACATTCTAAGGAATTGTTACCATCCTTAATAGATCATCCATTCTAGTAATCCATCCTCCAAAAATTGCATGAACTATAATTTCACTTTTCCTTTTCCACTTTTGTAGTTAAGTTGATACATGTAGTATTCTGAACTTTTCACTTATCAGCCCTCCTGACTATTAAAGCCCATTTTAGGAGCATATGCTCCAAAAAATTAGCTGGTGCTCCTGGAAATTTTTTCTTAGGAGCACAGTGCTCCCATAAAAAATGACATGTATATGCCTAAATCATGGACTGCTAAGTTAACTTTTTAAACATTTAAAACATATTTTTCAACAGTTGACAACAGTCATGCCTGGCCATGGCTGCAGGTACAAGATTCAAGTCAGACTCTGTTAAATACAACAGTTGGCTATAAGAGATGGTGTGATTTGTCCTACTTCCCCAAGAATGGCCTTAAATGTCTTATTTTTCACCTATCAACGTAGATCTTTAACTTAGCTGGATTGTGCTTTTTCTTTAATTATCTAGCAAAATACATTATTTCAGCTTGTTACCATTAATTCATAGGAGTATTACTTGGTGTGTCCAAGAGACTTGCTTGTGTCCCCAATTTTTTAGTGACACTGGTGCGCCTAAATTTTTGCTGGTGCACCCAATTTTTTTGGGTTGGGAGCACAGTGCTCCTAGGTCAAAAAGTTAGTCTGGAGCCCTGCTTATGGTAGATTTTCCCATTGCAATTTGTTCTACAAGATAGAGATGTGTGGTGGATTTCAACCCATGGGATGTGATATATGTACCTTTTTTTCATTGGACCGCTAAATTTTTATCCTGTTCATCTTGCATTTCTGCAAAGTTGCTTTTGCTAAGCTTTGAACAGACACTATTTTGATGCTTTGCTTAATGCAGGAAGTAAGATATACATGTAGAAGGGTTTGTGTGATACACATGTAAATGTCTGTATTTACTTATCGAGTGTATTTTATCTGGTTCTCTTCTCTAGGTTTGTGCCTTATGTTGGGATAGTGACCATCTTAATGAACGACTATCCAAAATTCAAGGTGAGAAAAAATCTGTAATTGTGTCACAAGTAGTCTTGGTCAGTTTACTCTAGCTTCCATACTTGTTCTGTTGATATTGAGTAAAGAAACAGAGGTTTCAAACAGACAGGGATGTTAACCAGACTTAGTGTATGGTAAAAAGAAACTAATCTATACTAGAAAATTCTGCTATGTCAAATCAATGTATCATATGTGTACCTGTTATTTGTGTTTCAATTCTTTTTCTTGGGGCTTTTTGGATACAGTGTTAAACCAAAGGAATTTTCCCCTCTCAATGTGATAATAAGTGAGACAGTGAATGATATGAAGTTAAAACCATTTTGTTTCTTTATATTATAAAGAAACAAAATGGTTTGCATGCAAGTACAGTCTGTCTTTTTTGTACCAGCTATTTTTAAAGAATTATCCTTCTTGTGACTTTTAGATACAGTGTGTTGTCCATACATTGTATTTTTACCAAATATTTAAGTCTCAATTGTTATGTTTATTTTATGAATTTTCATTAACTTGATTTTTCCTCTGTTTTCCAGTATGCCATCTTAGCCTGTTTAGGCGCGTTCGTGCTCATACATCGAGAATAACACAAGGAGAATAGCTGGCTGTATTAAAGCATTCCTTAAACAACAAGTGTTAACAAGTGCAGTAGAAGACTCCAAACTTTGTACAGCCATTCATTAGACGTCATGAATATGGCATGGTTCTGACATGAACTGTCGTGAAAAGTGGTCATTATTTTCATAAATGGCATGGAAAGTTAACTTCCATTGCGAATGTCGTCCATAGCCTAGTTGTATTTGTAAACAAATTCAAGATCTCATATTTCTGTTTAGACCAAAAGAGATTTGAAATTGAAGCTTTAACAGCAGACCAAGATGTTATAGGTCTGTAAAGCATTGACATTGAAAGTGATGAAAATTGTAATCTCATGCTTACATTTGTAGTGGTCATGAAAATTGTAATTTCATGGTAATGTTCTTGAAAGTCACTAAAAGTAAAAAGACATAGGTTCCAGTTTAAAACGTTTCTCGCTGTCCACAATGTACTTGTACAGTAAATGATTTGATTAGGCCTCATATGTGGTGTACTAGCAATATGTTCTGAAAGTGAAGAAGGTGTAAGAAGAATTAGACTAAGGAACATCAGTTGAAGGTAATGACATTTGAGTAAATTTTCACAATAATGGAAATGACAATTGCTTGGTGTTTTTTTTGCAGTACTTTGTATCCATGAAATAATGATTGTTTGGTAAAACCTCGCTTAAAGTTGCTATACTCAATGTTATAGAGAATACAGTACTGACTATTGATACAGTAGCTAAAAATGACCAATCAGAATCCTTTCTGTATTGACAAATCAGAACCTTCTTGTATTGACCAATCACAGCCCTCCTGTATTGACTGCCACAACCAATCACAGGCAATATTACAACATGATTGGTTGTTTATCTCAAGTTAGTAATAGGAAAATATTGGTACATTTGAAGTGTTGATATGCTCTTGGCAAGTACAGTCACTGTGTTGCTCTCGGTGTTAAAGAGAAAATGCACAAAGAAAGTACAAAACAGTTTAAGAAACTTTTCATCACAAGTACTTTTGTTGTCTCAACTTGAATGAGCATCAAGGAAATCTCGTGGGTGTTTGTATTGTTTTGTTCCCGTGTTTTGTATCAATACTGAAAATGCATGGAGACTTGGCTTCATGTGAGTACTCAGTCATTAGTGCTAATCTATTAGGAAAATACAGGCTTTGAGATACATGTAGTATGCTGTATTGAAGACACTGTTTCCCCCCAGTTTTCCAAGAATGGGAACACCAAAAACTTTGTTATGTCTGAAACTTTTAAGGTCCATCCTAGACTATCACAAAAGCAGTCAACTTGGGGTACCTTAACTATGAACCAATTCAACCAAAATGTCTCCAGTGGACAAATTGTAATATCATTACTAAGCATTAAATGTCGTGACAACAGTTATTGAAAAGTCTTGCTTGAGTATCAGTATATACTCAAAAGCTACAGTAATATACATGTATTTTTAAAGCTCCCACCTATAGCTTTATACATGTATGAAACAACCTATTGTTCTTCATAAAATATGTTGAAGTATGGTTTGGTGATTGACTAAAAGTTTTGTATAATTTCTGTGCAGTTCATGATGTGATAACGTTATACACCGCACAACTGTCAGTTTACAAAAGTCACATAATACTCAGAAAAGCATATATTTTTCGTTATAGGATTGTCCATCTACATGTACTTGGAAAGTATGAAGAATTACGAAAAACTGTAGAGCTATTTTCAAATATACCTATACTTTGAAAAAAGGAGAGACATGTCAACATTGTGCAGAAACATACAAATGTAGAAGTGAAGTTTTGTTGTAAGGTCATTGTAAGTTTATTTTATGGAATGGATGATGTCATATCCCTTTCTCATTGAAAAAATGCCAACAATTACCAGACTGAGCATTTGGAAAATAGACTTCATTATGGCAACTATGGGAAAGAGTGTTTTCCCACTGGCATTAATGCATTCATGGCTATTATCCACAGAAATATCTCAATCCATTATTAAGTTGTATCTATGTCTGTTTCAAACTTGTCTACAATGTGCCAATGATAGAGGGGACATCTTTGACAATTGTGATAATTCAAATACTGAGTACATATTAAAGTGGTTATTTGTAGTAGAAGCAAAGAGTAAATAAATGTTTCAATGGCAAATTAGAATCCAATGTCATTGCTACAGGAGTAGTTTACTGCGAGCTCAATATGCCAACCACTTTTGGCGGTAGAATTAAGCGTGAATGGAGAGCAGGCCCAGTGAACTTTGATTTTGAATACATTAGCAGTTTATGTATAACAGATGTTTACTTCTTACAATTACCCTGCAAGCCGGTGCTTGATTTTCTTGTAGAGTCCTTCCACCATGGGATAGCCAAGCAGGATAAACCAAAGAAATGTCTGGAAATGAGGTGTTTGAATTAGCTACTAGATGGTTTCACGTCGCTGTTCATGTATAATTGCAACTTTGATAGGCAGTGATTTTATTGTGTGGATGACATCCTCTGGGAGCCCCAAAACTGATGTGAGTTTTTCAAAAACAAAAGCTTATGAAATCTACGTGGACAGGAAAGATGAACAAAACTAAACACACAGAGTGTGGTAGACCAAATAATAGAGTATTCATTTCTGTTCTTTCACATCTTCTTTCAATTGACTTTTGAATTGACTTCGGCATTCTACGACATTTGTATAAGTTTTTCGAAATACATGTATCTTTTATTTGTAATTGACAGAATATGGTTTCTTATTTTGCAGCTGCTTTGTACGATTTACAGTATGGCCAAAAACTTCTTTTTTGGAAAAGGCCGAAATTAATGCGCGTGCGGATGTCATCCATATAATCAAATCAACATGACCTTATTTGAGAATGAAGTAATTTAATTTGTTTTGAATGTTCTATTTAATAAGAATGTTCTCTCACCGAGTGCGGTGTGTCCGAGTTCAGAATGAGGCCGGGGATACCAACAAGTGGTACATTCCTGTCGTAATCAACAAAAACATAATAATTAGGTTAATGTGCGATTGGGGATTTCTATAAGCAACATGCAGATAAGCTAATGGTGTCATTGCTGTTGTTATGTGATAAATCACTATCTAATTGTATGTCAAATGATCACAAGTAACTATGATAGATATCGTATGTCAGAGAAGGGAGAAGATATATTTTTACATGCTCATCTTGCCGACGATGAGTTCCTTCGTAACCCATGCCATAGACAGTGCTAGGGGGACGGCAGGACCACCAGTCACGACGGTGTTGTCATTTTGAATGTTGTCTCCTTTTGTCAGGTATATCAGATCGCCTGCATTGCTGGTATTAAGTTGGAATGAATATTAAATGATATATAGTGCAGTAATGAAAGCAGAAAATTATAGCACAACATACACCTGGTAATATATAGTGTTATCTTGTAGTACAATATGCAACAATGATATCACAACTATGTCTTTTTTTTCCAGACGCGATGCGAAAATGGCCGTCTGCTTTGTCATCGCCGTTGTCACAGTTTGTAGTAAACCGTTGTACTGCCGTGCATGCATGACAAATCTAATCATTGACAGAAAACACAGATGATCTTTTTTTTTTAATTCTTCATAAGGAGCCTAGCAAATGTATAATGGAAGGGGAAGTATCCATAGATCAGCCGCTATACAAATCATGACAAATTTGAGCAATACCTACGTTGGCGCCACATCAACGACCCTGCGTACCCATGGTGTGTCTTCTCCAGGGAACTTGACCGAGACGATATCACCAACAGTGATAGGGTCGTCCGGGTAGTTGGTGAGAAACAGCATGTCACCACTGCTGAGAGTTGGAGACATGGTTCCATACCTTATAAAACAAACAAATCATACCTTAAACATACATGTAGGTTGTTCTACAATCTTACGACAGCACAATTTCAGAAATACAATTATACAAGCTATGAGGTTGTAAAAGCTTTTTATATAGACTACGTGAAGTAAAAGACAAAGAGCAGATAAGCGACTACCTGTTGTGTAATACTACGATTGGGGCTTCACACGATGTCACCTCTTGCAACACAACCCTCAGCACCAGAACTAGTATCACGACCAACAGTCTGGACATGACTGATTCTTCCTGATCCTGGTCTTGTTCCTGGACCTGATCATGGGCCTGGTCCTGATCCTGGTCCTGTGCCTGGTCCGGTACAAAATTAAAGATGGGACAAGTTAATCCTCTTGTTGACTTAGAAAAATTGGCTAAAAGATATTACCGTAAAATTGTATTGCCATAGAGCGACATTTCTCGTAGTTGCAGCATTACATGTCCGTCTGGTCAATGGAAAAATGGGATACTTTGATGATGATTATAAAAAGACACATCTCTATATCTTAAAAAGTTAATAAAACAAGAAGTAGCAAAACCTGTTGCACGTTGGGAGCAGGTCGACCCCGTTGAACTATCGGTCTGTCGGGGATAGCCATTGATCCGTAGTCACTTCAAATCAGCAGTCTTAAATCTGGATGTTTGTAGAACAGAACAGTCGAACATGCCTTTATTTGCGTTACAGGTTTACAATGACGATTTGCGTCAAGCCCAAACATACCGTAGCATACATGTATAGCCTTTTCAAAGTGTGGAACCAAGCAGTGATAGAATGATAATAAGACTTTGTTCCAGCAGATAGCTATAGGCGTCAACAAAAACACTCTCAACCGGGGTTAGCTATATTGTCTTTTGCACAGGGTGCTGCACAACGGTGACCTTTAAAAAACAGGAACTCCGGTTTAGATTACAGAAATCGACTGTTCCGGTGTCGCGCCAAATAATTGCCTTGCAATATGATTGCCAGGTGAGGTACTGCGCCTGCGTGGAGGTAGCTTTAGGGCTAAGGATAGGGTTATGGTTAGGTTAGAGTTAGTGTTAGAGTTACGATTAGTTGAGGTTAGGGTCAGGGCTAGTCTCAACAGTGTAACACCTCCCTCCAAAATCCACTCAGGCTTGAAAATCATCACGCCCACGAGCGCGACGCCACCTCTCCCAGGTATAACGGAACGCCCCAAGCAGTGTTCAGGCAATGATTTGGCAGGCGGCAATTATTTGCCGTGACACCGGACGACGGGCAACAACAACACGGGACACACTTAAGTCAACAAAACACTGGAGCGTCGACGTCTAGTAAAGAAACCTTCAAGTCATTATCGCTGAGATCGCTCACAGAAAATGTAGAGCAAACCTACAGTCACACAATTCAAACCACCGAATGTTGTGGCTGATCAGAACTATGCTACAAATTGACGTTTGAAACCACAAAGACAAAAGACAAAAAAGTCCATAGTCATTGAGGTCCAAAACGTTTCACCTTCAGGACGTCGACGTTTCACCGTCAAGACAGCACCTAACCCAAACACAACCATAAACATAATTTTAACCCTAACCTTAACGTTAACCCTAAGGATAACCTTAGATTAGAGATCTAGCTACAAACAGTGATTTGTAAAAACTTAGATTGAAGGACCACTTGTACAGGTAACGGTGAATCGTGTGTTGCGAAACGTCTTGGCGGTGATATGTCTGGATACGTAAAAGAGCTTACCTCAGCAGTTGAAAGTCCAAACGATAACAAAAAATGTTCTCGCTTATGATGCAGAAGTATTATGTCTGGAAGAAGCTACTGTCTTCATTTTACCTCTGATGTATTGTAAAAGAAGTAGGGCACCGAGCCTTTTCTACTGCGTCACCGAAACTTTGGTAGTTCCCGAAACCTCGCAGGTGTCCGGGATATTCCATGTCATCATAGAAGAGGGCAGCCACACGTTTTCCATCCCCCGCACCGCATATTTTTTCAGCAAAGTTCACCAAGCACTCCTTTTTTTACCAGCTCACGTCGCTGAAGATCAGTTTTCAAAACTTTTCTTTTAATTTCTGTGTTTCGTCGTAAATCTTTAATATTGCAACGTTTTCCCTATCCACCCTTGCATGGCATACTCCATACGATCTTACCAGCCAACGGCAAAGCACTACGTGATGTAAAGAAAGTACTAGTATTGCATGGGTGACATGGCGCGAAAGTCAAATTTCCAAGACACTTTTTCTGCTTCTTACCTTCCTTGAGTGCAACTTACCGTCTATTAGGCGCTAACCTCTCACATCAACACTGTGGTTCAAAGGTCAAGTACCCGGAAGTAAAACTCTTCTGAAGTGCTTGACGAAAATGAACACCTGCTAACCAAAAGGCAAGGGAATTACATGTATATGTCAAATTTAACGTGATGTGATGTTGCTTACGTGACACTGTGTTTAATTCCGATTAATGTGCACGGGTCAACACAGAGGCAATGAAGCAAAGCAACGATAAGATACAACTCAGAAAGGTAGGTAAAGTTGAATGGTGAAAATTGATATTGTTCCGCAAATGTAGTTCGTGTCCCCCTACTTGAAGGCAGTCGTTGTAAAACAGCTGTCAACGACCCGTATGGTGTGCTTGAGGCTTTAACTTATGCTCTACATATGACGTATATGCACCGGGTTCAACAGCATTCCGTCGACTATCTACATACTTTTAGACTCCCCTCTACCAAGGCTGATAAATTTTTGCTGAACCCATAGTTCTAATAATCAAAATTGTAAGGCTGTATGTCAATTACGTCAAAGTCTAGAATAACATGCTTCCACTTCTTATCCTGCTCTTTTTGTTTCGAAGTTGTACAGTCGGTTACTGAACCTGTTACAACCCATGACGTCAGCAGTTATGACGTGGAAGGGGCTGATGTTGATGACCAACTGCAAATTTCCTATCATCCTGCTCGTCAGGTTCGTCAGGCTTTCTTCCTGTCCTCCTCTCTATCCCTCCTTCTTCTCTCTCCCCTCCCTCTTTCTCTCCCTCTCTCCTCTCCCTCCCGCTTTCTCTCCCTCCCTCCTTCTCTCCATCCCCTCCTTCCCTCCTCTCCTTCTTTCGCTCCTCCTCTTTCTCTCTGCCTTTCTCCCTCCCTCCTTCGAATTCCTTTTCTCCGACCCTCCCTCCCTTTCACCCTTCCTCCTTCTCTCAGTTTCATATAATTTTCTGTCATGATCATGACGTACTTCTATATTCTAGTATTCAATTATATCGATGTCTCCTTTGCAGTGGAGGAATGACTGATTTAAACAGAGGGGACTTGTTCTTCACTTCCAACTACCCGGACGATCCCATTCATGTGGGGGAGACCGTGGTCTTCGAAGTGGAGGGACGGAGCATTCCAATCATTCACAGGGTCATCAAACTACATAAAAAGTGAGCAACCTGTACCGTTGATGGGAACGTTTAATGAAAATGTAGAACACATAGTTCACCTGCAAAATGCATATTTACGATATTTGAAATCAATCATACTAATTAATATTAGAAAGCAAAGACCTCATACCGCCGTGAAATAATTTCAGTGTTTGTGAATTTCTAGCTGATTCTGTCTAATGCTTTTCTCCTACTGACTCCCATAAGGCAACATATATGCAAATGAAGATAGGAAATGAGATACTAGTAACCTTTTCTGGGACCTTTGACCTAACTTCCTGTCAATGTCCTCGATTCATCAACATAGCTAGCATGTGGAATGCAGCTTATTACGTAAGCTAGGGGGGGGCAATTTTGACCTTCGACTCGACCTCCATGGCCACTTCCTGTCAGTCTCCGGTGACACAATTTTCCTGTCATTCTTCTGAATTCAAATATATCCAAGGACACAAGCAAACAAACTGACACACCGAGAACAAAACATTCACCGTAATCCGCACTCGGACTCAGTGATGTAGTGCTTTGTCAGATCTTTGAGAGGTGCATGATATTGTATTTACTGGTATTCACTATGCATAAGAATGATTGTGAGAGGTATATCACATTCTTATAGAGTAAACGGTGAGCTGAAGTTGTTGACGAAAGGGGACGAGAATCTTGTAGACGACCGTGGCCTGTACCCGCCTGGACAGGAGTGGCTACGACGGGAAGATGTATTAGGAAAATTACAAGGGTGAGAAAACTTAGCCGGTTCACGGTTTGAATTGCGCATGCACCAGGTCAAAGGTGAAGGACTTGCAAACATTTCTTGTTTAGACTATGCTTAATGCCACATCAACTTGTGTTTTGTTTAAGTCTCAGGGGCCTTAACTTTGATATCCTACAGTAACATGCGCAGTTTCATCGGATATCTTTCGTCAGTGACTGACTATAGCTTTCTATAGGTATATTCCGTACGTGGGGATATGCTGTATTTTGCTGAATGATTTCCCTACCTTCATAGTAAGTCCTAGTTTTCATGTAAGTTGCTAAAAACACTCTCATACTTAATTGTTTCTTAATATTTGACCTTATTATCCCACCTTTTTCATTTGACAAGATAAAGTCTGCTATTAATGTTGTTATTGGAAAATACGTGCAAAACAGACATTTATATTTGTTTCTATTTCCTCTTTTTCTATTTCCTCTTGCAGTTTATCTTGTTGCTGTACCTAGGAAACTCCATGTTAAAGCGGACCGTTCCTGGGGAAAATTTGAAGCCAAGTTGGACCTTGTACTTCATCATATTTCTATCAAATGTTAGCTCCAGCATTACCTGAAGTAGTGAAACAATAGTATGAAACAACCTATTGTTTTGCATGCAATGTGTCCATTCTATAATGAGCATAATGAAATATCTTACTGCAGTTCGATTTTCCTGGACGTAAGAGGCATAGGAGCCTATTGAATTATGAAAACGTTTATAAACACAATTTCTGAATAAAAATCACAAGTGTACTTTTCCTTTTTAAATTTATTCTGTTGTAAAAGTTTGGTGACTGATTAGAAGTTTGGTGTCATTTCTGTACATTACGCATATATGATATACAACTCAACAAATTCACTTTTACAAACTAATAGGCAGACATAGAAGTAAACAAAAACATATCTACATACATCACAACTCAATTGTTATGTTATGATATAGTCTACCCATATGTACTTAAGTAAGAAGAATTATGAAAATTTGTAAAGCTCTTTGTAACAGATGTAAATAAAACTTTGTAGATATGTACAAAACTACAAATATATAGTAGAAGCATGCTGTTTGGTAGTAAACATTTTAAGCCTATTATATGGATGGTGTCTACTTATATCCCTTCCTCACTGCAACAATGCCAGCAATTACAAGACTTTAAAGCATTTGAAAGACTTTTGACTTTGGTAGCTATGTTTAATAGATATCGCTGCCCCTACGGCTGAGTAAGCCAGCTATGGGAGAGAGTGAGTGAGTGACAGCCATAAATATACAAGCATTTGTAGGTGTTATCCACTGAAAGAACTCAATCTACATGTACTATTAACTTGTATCTGCGTATGTTTGAAACTTGTCTACAATGTGCCAATGATAAAGAAAAAATCTTTGTCTATCATAATAATTCTGATGTTGATTAAATAACAAAGGGGTCATTTGTAAGAGAAGTAAAAAAAGGGAAATAAATTTTTCCATGACTAACAAGAATCTGCTGTCGTTAACGTTAAACAAACATCAAACAAACGACAGCAGATTTGACATGAACACCCTCTCAGTCTGCCCGCAGTATCATATAGACAGCCATGATCCCCACCACCACCAGATAGCCAAAGTAGAAGTAGACAAATGCTAGGGCTGAGTACTGGATAAGAGCCTGTAATAAAGAAAAATAGACCAAAAGCTCTCAAAATGTGTGCGATTCCAGAGTAATGTTTTAATTGGCTTTCCATTCCTCCTTCGGGTTTACTATTCCTTGATTGAAGCCAAAGGACACGGGAAACCAAGTTTACAATCGCCGTCGTGGATAATATGAAATTGCTGTTTTTACTAAAGCACAGCAAAGTGTGTCCAGTTGATTCTTGAAAAAGACAATAAAGTCGAAACCGGTCGAATACCAGTCTCCGCTGTCATTTTCCCAAGAACTACCAATGTGTCCAGTAGATGTATAAGCCTTGCAGATGTACTTGCAACAAAAGGTCATGTGCAAAAAACATGGAGTGCTTTTCTAGAGTTTTTTGAGAAAAAAATTGTTTACTCACCATATGTGGAGTGTCCGAGAATAGCAGTAGACTGATGATCCCAAGGTATGGGATATGCCTGTTACAATAAACAGATATCACATAAAAATGCAACACACATATATAAATACCACTCGTTAAAATCGGGCTATCAAAATGAAAATATTCCTATCTCAATAAAGAATGTATATTTGATTTCAAATGAAGAAGGAAATAAACATTTACAAGGTCATCTTGCCGACAATGTTGTTTCTGGAAACCCAAAGGGAGGACACTGGAACAGGGTCGGTTGCATCATCCATTGCAAACGTGTTGTCAAGGTTGTCCCCTCTTGTCAGGTACATCGGGTTGCTTCCATTCCTAATAAGTTATATTTCTTATGTTAGAAGGATTATTTTGCAAGCCTCCAGGTTGGTAATGAAAGTAATGGTAAGTCTGATTATTTTATGGTATAACATGAATTGTAAATTATGACCGGACCACATGCCTTCCCAAGTTTGGAATATAGGTGTAGTGTGTATCATATGTATCGACATTGCTTCCATCAATACACAATTTACATAATCAACACGAGTCGGACATTTTTGTCATACGGACCAGAACACATCATCACTGAATATGAAAATACTGTGCTTTTATAACATAATCATCATTTTACTTATGATGCTTTATGATTATGAAAAATATTCAATTTGAATTTTTTGGAATGCATTTCCGCATTCATTAATCTTCACAACACCAAGAAATTCTGAAAAGTTGTATGTACTTTTTCTTCACTTCAACGACCCTGCGTATCCATGTCTCTTCTTTCCCTGGAACCTTGACCGAGACGATGTCACCCACACCGATAGGGTCGGTCGGGTAGTTGGTCATAAGCAGCACATCGCCGCTGTTGATAGTTGGAGCCATGGATCCGTACCTGACAGTAGCAAATCCAATGAATGCACTAAAAATATTTGATGATTATATTGCAGATGGATGTACACCGGTTCCCAATGCAAAATTGTAATTTCAGGAAATACTGTTAACACATGAGCTCAATACATCAATGAACATAAGCATGCACATCATTTAAGATCAGAGGGATATGTATACCTGCTGTGCAATATCATGAAGGGATGTTCACAATTTGTCATCAGTCGCAGCAGAGTCCACATTTGCCAAAGGAACAAGTAGAAGTGTATTTCCTTAAGACACATCCACATGTGATCACTGGTCAGGGGCCTTCGCCGTTCCTGTGCCATAAAGAAATGATATGAGAACTGGTGATTTATTTGTTGATTTCAAAGAACATCCAGCAAATGATTTAATTCGTATTTTAACGAGTATGTAAACCACTTGTATGGACGCACATGTTCGTACTTTGCCTGAATACATTCAAAACCTTCCGGGGACAGGTCTGAAATGATCTAAGATATCACGGTGTAGGAAACAAGGCAGTCGAGGGCAATACCTGTCGCGGGTTTGGGACTGGGCGAACAGCAACAGCTCCGTCGACAGGAATAGCCATTTTCCCCGTTGTCACTCGATAGCAGGACCTTTCTTTTTGATGCCCATCAAAGAATGTAAGACAAAACAGTCGACTTTATTTTCCTAAATAACAAAGCGATACTAACTCACTTGTTCCAGTGACATGAGGCCCGGGGGCTTAAAAATGGTTATCATAATCGATAAAACTAGGAATATCAAAGACGAAACAAACAGCCACCTAAAAAAGGGGCATATGTCTATAGTAATGATGTGTTAAAAACCTTAGCCACTATGGCATGTACAACTTTTTATGTAGATGATTTGACTATATACTTTGACTGTTTGTTTTCGTCAGTAGCTGCACAATGTGTCTTTTGAAAAAAGAGGAACTATTCTATCGACTAGTGGCCTCTATTGTATAAGGCGACATGAATGACAAAGTGAGTTGACCAACACAACATACAAAGTCAACAAAGAGGGCTGAAGCACTCAGCAAAGGCAAGGTATCTAGTGGAAAACTTTACGACTTGAAATACGTAATAGATAACTGTAAAAAAGGCATAGAAAGAAGTCGAAGCCATGCATCTCACTCATAGCCCATTTTTACCCATTAAATGTCGAGTATCTCAGTTCTCCCTGCTCTACCACTCCAAGTGTGGACGTGACGTCATGGTTGGTTGCAACTCAACTGTGTAGTCAATGTTATCAGTCTATAAAATTAAAAGGGGCGTGCAATAGGTCGAACTCCATATCCATTGAATGTGCAAAATATCTTACCGTAAAGGTTCACTGAGTAACGGGTGTTTGCAATTGCTTGCTGTGCAGAAACTCTTGGTCGACCGGACTGTCCTAGCAAAGAGCTAAGGCATATACGCAGTCGTTTGGGGCGACTGGGATTTTTATTACGTCATCGAAACTCTTTTGTATCTACTGACCCTTCCACTAGTTAAAAAGGGGAAAGCCAATTGACAGTTTTCTTCACTCGATCTTGTTTCAGTTGCATATAAAACAGAGAATGAAAGAAAAAGACTAAGGTTGTATGTTAAGCTATAAGATGTCGTGGTACACTTTGAGACTATATTTTATGATCATACTGTCAGTGTCAGCATAGCTTGAAAAGTTGTTACGCCCCCTTCTGTTCGAACTTTGCACTGCCATACTGACAACGATGGTCGTACGCGCCATCTAGCGGTATTCTAGGGTCTTTTCAGTCATCCTAAACTGTTTTGTAGCATCTCGGACCGGTTAGACAGGTTAAGGACACAGGCCACAGAATAAATGACCCGTCTATAATACGGGCTTATTTAGATACCCGAAGGCTACACAAAATTATGCAGGAATGTTTTAGTCATTGTATGTGTGTGTGTGACCTCGCTCACTATCCATACAATTCTTCGGCGTAAAGAGATTTTTCTAATGAATTGGAAAACGTTTTCTATGCGCTACAAGACGTTTATAGAAACATGTGACAATGGGCATTGACAAGAAACGTTCTCAGTGTGTGTATTTCGTTATGAGAAGTTTTTATATGTTCGCATACGCATCGGTTTTGTGAACTGGTCCGCATTGGAAATATTTTGTGTCTGTATCTGTCAATCAAACGAACGCCAGTTAAATGTTTCTGTCGTAGCAGACCGTTTCTTAGTCAGCATTGGACAGAAAATGATGATAGAAAATTGCTACCTTAGTCACAATTTGACAGAAAAAGACCATGGTATCCTGACATAACATCTGGACGTTTTGTGTCAGGCAACTCTGCAGACGACAGTGGTGTACCGTGATGACGTCACAGCTGACGTAGCGGGCCTTGGGGCCTAAGGTGTATGACACACGTGAGGTCAAAAGGTCATGTCACATTTATGATGGCAGCCACACTATTATAAATCAAACGAAATCATCAATACTACGACGAACGTCTTCTACTTATAGTAGAAGGAAAAAATCTTTTGAAAAGACATTTCTTATCGCTGTTGTCTAGTTTCTAAACATATAAAACATTAGCTAGGAAAGCAGCTAAACAATCAAATTAAGAAAATGTCGTTTGCCTGTGGTCTATCAAGGGGATCTACAGTATGTTGTGTTGTCTGTATCCAGGTAGATCTAAAGAAGCATGCTCCTATCATATCTTTGGACAGCGAGTTGTTAGATACTTTAAAAGGGGTTGAGAAGGATTTTAAAGTGTTAGGATAATATTAGATGACTCCATGAAAGTTGACCTAGTGTTGGCTTTGAAATCTTCGCCGTTACGTAAGAAAAGGTATGTAATTTTTCATACTACGATGTAACACGGGGTTATGTGAACACGGTGAACTTTCTACAACCTTTCACATTTAAAGGATACTTCTTTTCAATCTTGGTTTTGTAGGATTAGTGTACTTCAATCATTTTACTTCAACCAGTAGTGCTTAAAAGTAATGCATGCGTGTGCCGTGTGTGTTTTGTCTATGACAATATGGAATTGTGTTATGAGTCCAAGTTGCATGCAATTGAACCGTAACATATTATTAACAAGGTCAGTATAACAGCGCTTAGATAGTGCCAATTGCTTAGCAGAAATATATAAAATTATTATAATAACTATGTCCTTTTAAAACTTTTTACTCCCTATGTCCTGACCCCATAAGTCTCTCACGTTGACCAATATGTTGTTCTTTCTAGAAGTAAGATGTTTCGCATGGATGTTAACCGCATACAATACTCATTCCTGTTTTTCGTCGCCTTATCTGGGAGCTATTTCATGGGACTGATCACTACGCTTCGGTCTGCGTAAGTAACTTATATGTTGACTATCAAAAGCATGGCATTTTGAAATGACTATCATATAGAATACAGTTATATTGTATACAATATATATATATATATATATATATATATATATATATATATATATGTATATATATATAGAGAGAGAGAGAGGGAGGAGAGAGAGAGGGAGAGAAAGTTAGACCTCATTTTATACGAGAAAGCTGACACTATATTTCATTAGCATTGTCCACCGTATCACTTGAGTTGTTCTACTGTACAGTTCTCTATTATAATTTGTAAGCACAAAATTATCAAATTCTGTGCATGTAGAAATCATTAAGGCAGATATGTATCCTTTTTAAATGGCTGATGCCGCAATACTTGTCAAAGATATGTGTTGAAACTCATTCTTTAAAAAGAAGACTGATTTGGGCAAAACTGCCACAAATGCATAGTAAGCAACACAATTACATTCATTCCCCTTGTAATTGTACTTGGCTAAGCACAGGTTATGAATAATGTTGTTGTTAACTGTACATTTGTGCCACTTTTTCCCAATCAGACTTCTTTGTTGTCTGGAAACTAAGTGAAAGGTAGGGTAAATAATTTGCCATAGGCATTGGGTCATCCACTCAATTCTAGATCTTCCAGTAATTGATTCGTCCCTTGTCCATTATTTTCACCATGTTTTAGCACCGAAGATGCCAGGTGAACGCTGTTGCTCAACGATTCTAGTTTGATTTTGTTGAAACTGAGAAACAAAAGCTTCTTGTCAGAACACTCTAGCACTTAGGATTTGCTGCTATATATGATGACCTAGAGTCTTAACCTGCAAATGTGCGTGACAAAGCTTAGTCTCTACTTTATAATTATGTTGCTTGAAAAATTGGCCAAATTGTCAGAAATATTTGCAAGGGAGTTAGCCGGCAAATGAGACACTGTTACACAATACCGTCTAAGCTGGCTAAATCCTCTGGCATTATAGCACTACTTGTCCTAAGGGGTCTACAGACATTAATTGCAACTACCCAGTCCAAGCGACGGTACATATTAAATCTGCCTTTTCCTGATTTATATGTACTATGAAAGTGTCAGCCTGATACAGAAAATATGAGTTAACAATAAAGAAAGTCATACCATCAAGAGACTAAAAATGCATTCTTCTCAACTTTTGAACGTCCCTTTTGGCATCACATGGTATCATCATATTTCATACGTTCTTAATACTTTGTTCACATTGTGATTTCATCTGAATAAGGTATTGGACTGGTCTTTATGTTTGCATAAATCTATTTTTTCAGGCCTCCTATTCCGATTCAAAGTACCGGGCCTGCCAACGCCCTGTTACCACCGGGAGTGCCGCAGGTTGGAGAGTTGACGTTGGTTCGGGTGAGTTTGAGACACGGATTCGAAGCTTTGTTGTGAAGTAATTGTTTATGATGCATAGCAAGAAATGCTCGTCAATGTCAATATAACAAAGAGTCTAGTCTGACTCCATCACACCAGGCTCCTGAAAGCTTGGCGGCCAATGCAACACCTCTTTTAAGTCAGACACAAATACATGTATCCCTCTACATAGACGCTAGACTATATGCATGCTATACCAAGGAAAGTAAAGCAAACAAATCAATAAATACTGGAAGTAAACAGGGGTGTAGAACGTCATGTATTGAGCGCTATATAATTCTGTCATTGTTCAAATCAAGAAAATTATTTTTTATCATTTTTACGTAGAGGAACGACGTTGCTGTGGTGGAAAATGACAAACTTGGAGCACCAGCAAATGGAGGGGGTAAAGCAATAGACTTCGAATGGGGGAAGGGACCTCCTACCTCGGAAGAGATGAGGGAGTCTTTTGGAGGAGGGGATAGTGGTGATAAGAAAGAAAAGGAGGAAAAGAAAAATGAAGAAGAGGAGCCTGAGGAAGAAGGTGGAAATGTAGACTATGACATAAGAGGGGATACTCAGAAGAAGGACACACGCGATGAAAAAGAAGACACTGCTAAATCTGGCGATGAAGATAAGAAAGAAACATCCGAGAAGAACGAAGACGATGAGCCTGAAGAAGAAGGTGGAAATGTAGACTATGACATAAGAGGAGATGCTCATAAGAAGGACTCAAGTGAGGAAAAAGAAGAAGATGATGAAAAAGAGTCTGACAGTAAGGAAGAAAAATCAGGGAAGAAAGAGGAGAAAGACAAAAAGGAAGACCAACCAAGAGGCGACAATGTAGACGATGACAATGATCTCAGGTACGTGTATAAGAGTTGTCTTTCCATAGGCCATGCGAGTGAAAGGTTGTGATAATTTGCAAACAGTAGTATAATTGTTTTACGATACTAGTAGTTTAACATGTAATTTCCAGCCTTTTCTAAAGGCTGTTGTGCGACAGTGTTGCATAATTCTATGTGTACGTTGAATATCTGTTTCCAGAGACCTGTTGCCCTCTCTTCAATCACGAAGGTACAGAATATCTGTCAACAAGTAACTCATTTTCAAGAATCTAGTTCGATGTCACATTGCCACTTCATGGTTTGAACTACGCATGTGCGTTGTGATGCATTATGGGTAATATGTCAAAGATGAAGGCCTCTGAAACATAAACAAAACACGTCTGGACATGTGTTAAGCTTGCTCTAGAGAAGAGCTGTTTTCTAGTAAGAGGCCTTCACCTTTTACCTCGCATGCGCAGTTTAAACCGTGAACCGGCTTATATGCTATTAAAATGATGTAAACTAAAAATATGTTCATTCCACAGAACTTTGATCTACTCAAAGATGCCGCCTGGACTGGATCTCGTGGACTTCGAAAACATTGAGACTGATGTGAAGAAATGTTTTGATAAGATTCAGTACATCAAAGACTGTAATCGCGACAATGCCATAAAACGGCAACGGACATGCGCAGTAGTCGGTAACAGCGGCATCATCTCCAACACTGGCTGCGGCAAAGCCATTGACAAGCACGACTTTGTCATCAGAATCAACTTTCCAAATCTGAAAGATCACGAAAAAGACGTTGGTGGGAAAACCAGCCTGATGGTAGTGGGTCGTAATGTATTGAGTGTCATGTACAAGTGTATTAAAGACAAAAACAAGTGCTCCGTGTTAAAACGGTTGGACGATCTAGATCAAACGTACGTCTACCACCCTGAACCACTTGTGGACTTAGAGACCAAGACGCCTCGCAGGCCCTACAAGAAGCTCACTTACCTCAAGAAATATGTCAGCACAAAGACACACGTCGTTAACTTTCTTTACTCCATGTCCAATGCCCAAGAAAGAGTTAAGGAGTGAGTAGCAAAACCAATCAAAATTGTTCAGAATAGTTGCGTGATTAACGTTTATCGTCTACAGCACCAAAGAACGAAGTCTTACTAACACTAACTAAATTTCTGTATTCTATTCAAACATACTAAATCTATTTCTGAACAATTTAAGCTGTCACTGTATTGAACTACGTATACACATTCAATCTGTCAGATCAAGGACTTACTCACTCACTCACTCACTCACTCACTCGATCACTCACTCACTCACTCACTCATTCACTCACTCACTCACTCACGCACTCACGCACTCACTCGATCACTCTCTCCCATAGCTAAGTCAGCCGTATGTTTAATATTTGGTAATTTCTTCTTCTTTTTCTTGATTACCTTTAGGCTAGGAAGGAGCCTAGTTGAGCGTTTTCCGGAGACTCCAAGCAACGGTGCGGTTGCGTATTCCTTAGCACTGTCCTTCTGTGATGAAGTGGATCTCTATGGATTCTTCCCCTTCAAACAGTACCAGGTACCATTACCAAGCGATCGTTGATGAAAATAAGAAACACAATTTCCTATCATATTGCTGCTCAGATAAAGATCTTTGTGGGTTGTAGTATTGACTCGTTTCCCAACGTCAACAAAATAATTTTATGTCCATCAACATACATGTATATAGTAGGAATTGGGTTATTTTCTTTTGCATCAATATCAGGATTTTTCATAAGGCATGGTCGTATCCTATAACCACTGAATAAGCCACCAAGTGAGCGAGGCGAACGTCAAAGGCAAGATCGGTTCCCATTACCACCGAATAATCCACCACCGATTGAACGAGGCGAACGTCAAAAGGCATTGCCGTTCCTATAACCACCGAATAAACCACTGAGTGAGCGAAGCTAAATCTTCATCAGAGAGGAGATACGTGCGTTTTGAAGAAAGACACTGGCCTTGAAGTTGATAGTCTGCTCCAAGCGATGAGGGATAGAACCACATGGACTGCCATCACGACTCGAGACCTTCCAGTCTCGACATAAGCAAGTGAGCAAGCAAGCTAAATAACAAATTGTTCTCTTCTCTTTTCACGAAGGACAAGGCAGTAGCGAAACATTACCACCCCGACCCGGAATTGGAAGGAGACAAGTTTGACGAGGCGGCGCTAGAGCGAGAGTGGAGCTACATGAGAGAGTTGGAGTCCAGAGGCGCTCTGAAGTTCTACATTGATACATGTACAAGTTAAAAGGACACATATAGACTTACTTTTGGTGTATTATAAGTTTGTGTTGTAAGATGTTGTAAGATGAAAACAGCAGTAATTGCGAAATCATAATTTCATGATTACGTAATTTGGTAAGTAGATTCGATCTCTATGAAATTCTGGTCCCGATAAATGGGTGTGTGGTATTGTTTAATAATGCTAAAGGTCTGCTAAACTTTGATACGTAAAACATGGAAAAGAAAAGAAAACCACGAAGAATGTAAAAATTAGTTCAAGATCTTCTGTGGTTCTCTAGTGGTCAAATACTAATAAGGGGTACATGAGATGATATAAGATGAGATGAAAGAAACCATTCGAGTCATGTGCATGTGCAATCATTACACGTCCATTTTTATATGAAACGCTAGAAATAAATATTTGCACATTCTGTGAGGTCTGACTTGCTTGCTTGCTTGCCTTACTTGGTTAAAAGAAAATTGTTTAGAGTGACAGATCTTCCACTCTTAAACAGATTCGAATTCTAAGCCTTGTCATACAACCAAGGATAGCGGATATTTGTGTCAAAGGTTGTGACCGACAGGATCTACAACTTCTTTTTAGACTTTAACAAAAGATTGCGAAGACAAGAGTGCGCGCATTTTGCCCCGAGGGAAACTGGCGGCCATTTTGGGTCAAAGGGTTCAATCGACAGGTTTTGCAACTTCTCTGCACTGAGACTACAAAACTTAAAGGTCAGAGGGCAGGAAGGCCACGCATGTCTTGCGGCAAGTTTTTACCTTCAAAAAGAAGATGGAGGCCTTTTAGGTCAAAGGTTATAGTGAACAGGTTTTTCAACTTTTGCAGAATGTAAACAAAGATGGCGGTACTATAAGATCAAAGGTTATGTTGACATTTGAAAGATATTATATCAGGCTCATGCCACTTATATCCGTGTACTGGTGTTGCGTATTGATATTTCCAAGTTGGAAGATACAGCTCATTTGTTGTATACATGTATCCCATTCATACTCTATGACTCAGTAGGTTCGTCCGATTAAAGAAGACAATTTTAGATGACGTTGCTTTGATTAAAATTACTATGAAAAATCAGTGTAATGAGGCCAAGAAAATGCTTACCAACTGGTGTCTAATTAACCAGGACATAGTTCATCTCCATTTTATTCTTTTAGATTTGACGCCCTTGCAGTATGACGGAAGTAGATACTTGGATACTCCAAATGCATTGCTTAGTAATTAATGGATTTGTAGAATACTGGACGTTTACATTCGAATCATTGGTACCAGAAGTAGGTCTCGGGGTGCGTATACATTCAAGTGGGTGAATAAAGTATTGATAATTCAATCTTTGATAACCGGACGGATAATATTGTCATTGTAAGGATTATAGTATGGTTCAATATTTTCTGCGTTTACGCTCAAATCATGTCTCGACTGACGTACAATTTTGGTGTGTCCCGATTTTTCCTAAATAAAACTCTCGAAACTCTTGCCTATTACATTGAATGAGTTTTTTTGTCTCATGCACACATTTTGATACATATCTAAATACTCGTCTGTCCCTTCCTTATCCAACTGCATGGTAAAAATTCAAAAAGCTTATGATGTCGCCACCGTATTTCAAGGTCAAACTTATTTGAGGGGCAGACGTAATTATCCAAGATGGCGTTTGGAGCTAAATCTATGCAAAACATCTTTCTGGTGCTGATTATCGTCACTGCTAGCTACTTGTGTGGACTGATGAGTGCTCTATTAAGCAGGTGAGACATGTTTTATTTTGGAATTGGTTATCTAGTGACGTAAGAGAAGGAACGAGCCTGTAATGTCCCAAGTTTGGCCACTCGCACCGATCACCCCGACACTTCTTGATAATACTGCGTTGGGTTTTTATACTAAATCTTTGTAAAAAAATCAGTAGGTGACTTGTTGAAGCATCCCAATATCTGATCATATCTGTGTGTGTGTGTGTTTGATTTTGTTATTTCACCATGATGTGTATGCACGTACAATATGAATGTGTGTATGCATGTATGTGCGTGTGTGTATAACGACGCTAGCTTATGTGTTTGCATGTGTGCAAATATGTGTGTATGCATGTGTGTGTGTGTGTGTGCGTATCAATTTACATGTGTATGTTTGTGTGAGTGCATGTGTATTTATGTATGTATGTATGTATGTGTGTGTGTGAGAGAGTATGTGTGTACATGTCTGTGTGTATGTGTGTATATGTTTGTGTGTGTGTGTGTGTTTGTTTGTGTGCGCATATATATAGCCATTCATTTATGTATAGCTGTATCTGTTTGAGTGTGTGTGTGTGTGTGTGTGTGTGTGTGTGTGTGTGTTATCGTCTTGTAAATCTAACCACCAATTTTGCTAATGAAATATTTTCCCCAAAAATTGATATTACAGCACTCGAATCTCTTACCCACATGTATCAATATATATGGGTGAGGCGTCGATGAAGGTTAGACATCTAGGTAATACGATACCCCAAATAACAGTTACTCAAGCAACTGGATGATATTTTGGAAACGGTTTACAAAATCGTATCCAGTTGATTATCCAGTAACTGTTTTTGGGGTATATGGGTGAGGTTTTGCTTCGTGCTGACGACATTAATGGATATAAATAAAAACATTTATGTTTATACTTTGTAAAGAAAATTTAGGAAATCCAAACTTTCATAACACCACCATTGTATTCTCTCATTTCAAGGTCAAATTAAAGGGCATAGGTACGTAGATGTTAGTTTTTCAAAATGGCGAATCAAGGTAGTGTTCGAAGTGTATTTCTGGTGTTGCTTATCGTTACTGCCAGCTACATGTGTGGGCTGATGACCCATCTTCTCAGCAGGTGAGTGTTGTCTCCTGGGAACAATAAGTAGACACCTTGTTTAACTGACAATAGTTCAAGCTCTATCATTTACTGCATACACCTGGAATAATAGGTAAAACGCAGGCACCGATTAGGGAACCATTATGCATTGACACATAAAAAACAAAACGATCACATTCATGTGTGTTTGTATATGCAAGTAATACCATGTGTGTGTGTATGCGTGTATGTGTGTGTACGTGTGTGCGTGCATGTGTCTGTATGTGTATGTGTCTAAGTTTGTTTGTCTGTGTGTAGGTGTGTGTGTTTCAATATTTTGTTCATTCAGGTTCATTAACTAACAAGGTTTTGCAAATCTAACCACACTTATTTTCCCATAGAAATACTTGAAACTAAACTTTTCCCTATTTCTATGGATGAGTTTTGATTCGTGGCGAAAAAATCTTGATACAAAATAGACATTTCTTTATCTTGTCCGTAAGTTTGCTCGGCAAGAAAGGTGATGACCTCGACACCTTATTTCAAGGCCAAGCATGCGCTATGTAAAGGGCAGAGGTAGGCCTTAATCGTTCAAAATGGCGAGTGAAACTAGTTACATTCAGAACATATTTCTGATGTTGATTCTTGTTACTGCTGGTTATCTGTGTGGGTTGATGAACGCTTTCAAACTCAGCAGGTGAGGTTTTAGTGTGGGTGAAATAATCTGTAGACTAATAGGTAAAACTGGTAAAACTAGGTTACGGTTGGGTAAGCACGTGTAGACGTATGAATATGTACATATATAAATGTATGTGTGTGCGTTTGTGTGTGTGTGTGTGTGTGTGTTTGTGTGTGCGCGCGCGTGTGTGTGTGTGTGTGTGTGTGTGTGTGTGTGTGTGTGTGTGTGTGCAGATACGGGTGTGTCTGTATGTGTGATGTGTGTCTTTATGGTGTGCCTGTGTGTGTTTGTCTGTACATAGATATATGTGTGTATGTGTGTCTTCGAGTGTGTGTATGTGCATGTGCATCTGTATGTTTGTGTGCGCGCGTATGTGTGTGTGTTTGCGTATGCGTGTGTGCTTCGTTTGACACACAATGGATAAAGTTCACACACAGCACACGTTTCTAATTTTACTGAAGAATACATTAGCATATAGAAACGTCGAATAATACACCCAACACTGATCACATATTCCTGTCACGAATCATTGTCTAGGGAGATCGACAACGCTCCCAGGGCTTGGTGGGAGCAACCACGTGTGCACATGGCCAACAAACGGGATGTAATATTCAGTCCACCTAGAGAGACATTACACGGAGGCCAACAGGACAAGAGGGACGAAGCAATACCTGTCCCCCCGCAGGCCCCAGTGGCACAACCTCCCGAAGAAAATCGTTCTCCTGCCGGCGACGACAAACCAAGAGAAGACGACAGTCCTGACAGTAAAGAGAGGAAGGACGAGGGTAAGGAGGATGGTAGAAACGCGGAGAAGATAAACAGTAAAGAAGAAGACTCAAGCAAAAATGTAGAAGACGATACAAAAGATCTCCTGGAGGTCCTTAAGAACAGACCTTCGGTGAAGAAACAGAAGAAGACTGCTGCTGGAAACAATAAGGATCTTAGGCAACTTGATTTTAATGAAGAGTACAGAGCCAAGTACTTCAAGAACGCGGCGAAAATCAGGTAAGTTTGTATTGAACATCCTAGACCAAATGTTAACACAATGAGGCTGTTTTGAAATGAGGTGAAATGTCGCAGAATAAAACTTTCATTTCGCTGGCATCATAGCTAATTTGATATATTAAACTCATGGTATGGAAATGTTATTATCAGAAGATATAAAGAAACATATGTTCCTTATCTACAGACAAATACAAAGAACAGCTATGGGCCAAATACTGTTAAATTCAAAATACCACAACTCAAAACTTTTTAATTTGTCCTCAGAACCGTCATGAACAGAATAATGCACGTGACACAGGACGTCGTGTTCTTCTCAGGGTTCGATGACGATGTGGATGACTGCTTCATGGATGGACAGTTTAAACAGGGTAACTAGAGTGTCAGTTTATTGTTTATCCAGGCGGACACATCTCTGGTCTAGTGACCTGTTTTTCGGTAACCACTATATAGAAACACAACGACCCTTCACATTAATATTAAAACAAGTGGCATTCAGATGAAGCAGTACTAGTGTATCAGTTTGACAAAGTTGTCAATTTTTTTTTCCATAATGATACAGCACAACGGAAACGCGTTACTAGCAGTGATTGTAAAAGCATATTTCAACATGTATATTGAGTCAAGTTTGGGACCGCATTATTGCAAGAAGTAGTAAAGTCCATCAGGGTTAGCCTCGTTTTCGTTCACGCTCGCGAGATCTCGGCAGCGCGAGATTTGACGTGAATTTGTGTTTCTGGGAAGAATGCTAATCTAGCCAGTTGCTTGCGATTTAACTTGGTTATGAAATGTTTGTAAATGTTTCCAGGGTGCCACTCTACGTCACCTTTGAAGCACTACGCCACATGCGCAGTAGTCGGGGGAAGCGGCATTCTGACCGGTAGCGCGTGTGGACCTGAGATTGACATGCACGACTTCGTCATCAGATTCAACCTGCCTCACATATGGTCATACAAGGTAGATATAGACATAAAGTGGTGTACTTCCACTAAGACTCCGGCCAGAGTGCTAATTTAGTGAAAGATAACACATCCTCATATATACATTATGTCTTAACATATTCATCATATCATATCTCGCTCAATAATTGTGTATGATATAACGTGTAATGCATATGACACAGCGCAGCTTGTTCATCAATTTTGATAAATAATCTCCTCTATGCATCTTATGCATTGTCCCGTATTTACTTAGTAATACATGCACTTGCATTTTCAACACCGGTGGCCCTTTGGGAAGGTCTGGGGTACTAGATCAGCACAAAATTTACAAATGATAACAATACCTCCATTTTTCATGGAGGTAATGATATAATAACGATGATGATAAAATTATTGTTGATGATAATGATGATGATTATGATGATAAGAATTATATACAAATATAACTGATATCATAGCTTGCACTTACAGGAAGATGTTGGAATGAAGGTAAACATGACGGTGTTGGACAACTATGCCCTGAAAACTATCGACGAGGAAATGGTGTTAGAACCGGAACTCTTACTGGAACACTTCCCTCAGTTCAACAACTCTCTCCTCTTCTACTCTAAGACGATATATGAGCCAAAGAAGGGAAAACATGGGCTTGGTTCATACCAAAGGTAAAAAAAGGGTTTCAAAAATTGCGCTGTAATAAGTTGGATTAAACTGAGCATGCGTAGTGAGATGCGTGGTGGGCAATATGTCAAATGTGAAGGTTCCTAACTAATTAACAGTTCTTGTCGAGAATTTTTTGTTGTTGTGTGTTTCCACCAAGGACTGTTGTGAAACGAAACATTGAATATTAACCATTAGGTATAAAAGAGTCGACAAATTTCTGAAAGAAGCAAACTTCAACATCACACTGACATATGCGATGCTAGACTTCAAGAACGTCACAGAGAAGTAAGTCATTTTAATCGAGACTTTCCTATTCCTTGCCAATTGCATGTTTTAAGTTACAATTAAGATGGAACTATCTCACTGGAAAACTTTGCGCTAACTTTGCCAACTATATGGATGACATCCTCCGGAGACCCCAAAACATTTGGGAAAAAAAAGTCATTATGAAATCTACGTGGTCAGGAAGGATAAACAAAACATACAGAGTATTGGAGATTCTTTTTACACAACCGGTATTTCTCACCTGCTGACGTTTCGGTGTCTGTCAGACACCTTCTTCAGAGCTTCTGACTCTCAGAAGCTCTGAAGAAGGTGTCTGACAGACACCGAAACGTCAGCAGGTGAGAAATACCGGTTGTGTAAAAAGAATCTCCAATACTCTATGTTCTACCAACCTGATGAAATTATTTTCGGAAAACATACAGAGTTTGGTATATCGAATGATAGATTCTCTATGCATTTTCGTTCTTTCACATCTTCTTTGCAATTGACTTTGGAATTGACCTTGATATTTATTCTACGACATTAGAATCCGTTTTCTGATTTTGCAATTTACAGCATGTATTTTGCAGCTGCTTTGTGCGATTTACAGTATGGCTGAAAACTTTTTTTTTGGAAGCGGACGAAAATACATGCGCGCTGAAGTCATTCATATAATCATATCAACATGGCCTAATGTGCAAATTCTCCTGGTTCTTCCTAGGATGTTGAACTTGGTCTTCCCAGGGTTCGAATCGCCGACGATAGGCTTACTAAGTTACCTGATGGCGTTAACATTTTGTGACGATGTGGACATCTACGGGTTCTATCCATTCCTGGTAAAAAAACTTACATTTATATAGTAATATCTAATACATTACTAACTGTTGTAAGTTCTCGAGTTTTTACCAACGTACAACGTCGTTGTGGTATTTTCATTCTATGTTTAAGTCGATTGCGCAAATATGAGCTAGCTCATTTTATTTATTTTGTATTGATAGGAACATCCTCTCAATAGTGCCAAAACATTTTTGACAATGCTGAAAATAAAATATTATTGACAGGAACATCCTATCAATAGTATTTTCTAAATGGCACAAGACCATCCTGTCAGTAGTGTAAAAAAATTATCATAGCCTTGGCCTTATTAATTCTATCAATGATTGTTCACTGTGTCTTAGACGGATCAGAATGGGAACCCGGTCCCATTCCACTACCACGGCGCACCGGTGCCCAAGGAATTGTCCGCCGGGAAGGCCCCACATCTCTTCGACTCCGAATACAACCTTATGAGCTATATGAACTCTAAAGACGTCATCAGGGTAACCGTCGGAAAATGTCAAGGACTCAAAAAGAAAACCAAGTTACCCCCAGCTCCCCAGCAGTAATGTTTTGGTCACATTTCCAAAGCGGGGCCCGGTCGGGCAGCTTGCGGGAACGAAAAATAGGATATAAAAGACAACAAAAGTCACAGGACGTAAAAACCTACTCTTAACTATGAATAGCGTATATTCTTGATAGGCATTTTCATTTTCCGCTTTCGCAAACAGCCCGGCCGGGCCCCGGCTTGGAAATGTGACTCCGGCATAAGGTAGCAGAACAAAGTTTTTCACCGATAGTTATTTACATGGCTAAGGACTCAAAGTGAGAAGTTTCGACGCTTCAAAAATTATATTAGGGCGTTAAAGGAAGGTACAAAAATTGAATATGTTTGACTTTAGGGTACAATCTACAACAAAAGAAGCCTAAAGTTGCCGGCCTATTTCAAAACATAGTTTTCAATGACACCCAGCGGGTAACATGCTAATTGCAGCCGACGCACAGCAGCTGGTGGTAACAGTATTCAGTATATATTTACTTTGTACTGTGACGCAGTACTTTAGAACCAAACTACAATTGGGGACGGGGGTCGCGGATAAATATATGTCCTGCCAACGTAATTGTTATGCCGCCATTATGGATCCGCCATCTTGGATACCGCATCTAGGATGACCTTGCGCATCCCGACCTACAATCTAGACTGAATTTGAACAGTTGGTTGTTTTAGATATGAAGGCATACGTTGGTACATGTAATGTTGATTATTGCTTGTATCAATCTTGGTAATCATGATAATAAGCTTGTTGCGAATCCTTGCCACTAGCTTAACTGAATGTCACTGCAACACAGTAAAATAGACAACAACAATGTGGGATCTGTTGCTAGATCTAAGTTTTACTAGATCTAATCATAATTTTATTGGGTTCTACGACCTGTAGTTGTAATAGTAGTAATAACAGTGGATTAATACAAAGAATGAATCTATTCTGGATTGAAAATGCGTTATTTAGACAATTAACATACTTCTTAAATGTTTAGACATCATTTCACATCTTTCCTTTCATAGTAACTGACATGGAAGAAACCGAGTCGCAATTATACAGAGTAGTAAATTGAGCATGTATTCCTACATTTAAATGTCTACATTTATGCATCAAGACCATAAGTAGAGTCCCCCGTATGAACTGTCTAAATGGAGTCCTCTCTTTTTAACTTTGTACATGTACATGTTTCTAACCATACTTTGCTTTTCACGAATAATGATAAAACTTTAGATAAGGCATAATTATCATTTGACATGTCTGATTTAGCATGCAACATAATGAGGGCCGAGATCAATAATTAAATAGAGAAGAGTTTGAATAGTTAAGAGCATTTGGAAGAGTACAGTTTTGGGAGGCAATTACTAGGTTTATATTGTTTAAAACAGTTTCGCAATATGATGAATGTTGATATGGACAGCTTTGTTATTAAAAGGTTCAACGCAATAGACCTACATACTTTCTTTTATTCAGTTTATGGATTTGATATTATCATGAAATTTACGTGCTATACCTCAGTTGAATAGCAAGTTAAGTTTTCATAATAAAGAGAAGTTTATTGCAAGTTCATGCCCGTGGGCTAATTGCAAATACATGATAAAAACATAGGAAAAACATACATGCGTCAGTAAACTGTGTCTGACTTTGCTGTAACAATAGGTTACTGGTACTATATACAATTGTTGGCTATATCTAAATTAGCTGGGTTTGACTTCTTTTTTGGAAGCAGTGGAAGACGAAAAGTCCCACTTTTTCTAGTATTTGTGGGTTCTGTGATTTCAAGAGAAAGGTAGCTTTTTGTTCATCCGTGAATGTGCAAAAGTAGGGATATTTCGTGATAACTTGTTTAAATAATTCGGTTCTTTCGTCACTGTTAAATATACACTTGGAAATAAAATGTGTTTCGTCTTCCACCGCCTTGGACGTACAGTATTTACAAATTCTTTGGCACACTGGTAAACTCTTATATCGTCCTCTCTCTACTTCTAGGGAGTGAGCACTAATTCTTAATTTGCTGATGGCCGAGCGCGACTCAAAATTCATTAAACCCGATGAGAATGTACTTTTAAAAATAATCCAATGCGTTATATAAGACGTCAAATCGGATGATTTCCAGATGTACATCGAGAGTAAAGAGTTTCCCTCAGGCGATATGAAGAGACCCGTTGAACCGAACAATAATATGAGACATAACTACGCGTAGTAGTAAGTGCACCCGCGCAGGCAACAACATGTTCTCACGGTAGACAAAAATAGCTCTATGTAGGACTGAGATTCGAAACGTCCTTTTGGATTGAAGAAACACTAGGAACTGAGCGGATAAGACGACTCTGATCGAGCTACAGTCAAGGTCATTTGGTCTGGAACAGTTGTTGGAACTGGTGGGGAGGGGGGCAACCTTGTTTTTCACCAGAGGTGCACATGCAGGTCAATGACTAAATTTTTAATCGGCTTCACCAATATTCAAACAAGAATCAGTCACGAAAGATCACGAGCCTCAGAGAGGGAGTGTATTTTTGTCTTGTCGAGACCTTGTTAACTTGACGCCTTGCTGAGCATGAATATCCTTCCTACCGGATTGACGTGTGAGTATTTTTGTTGTTTTGCTATAGAAATTATCTTTTCTCGCTTCGTGAATAAGAATCTTTTGATTGTACGGTGGTTTTGTGGAGAAATATACCTTACCTTACCTTAAGTTTAGATATCTTCCTACCTGGCTGTATGGATCTATTCTTTAATAGTCTTACCTGTTGCTAGAACGAGTGTCGAACAAATATACCAAAGAGTTGACCCCCTCCCCCCAACCATTTTTCCCAAACCACAGCCTTAATATGTAGACTATCCTTTTATGTATATACACTATACTTTTACGTATAACAAAATGGCTTTTACAAGACATTCCTATCGTCTATCTCAATCGTTACCTATTACTCGAGGTAGAGAAACAACATATTTTCTTTTGCCATTTCTGTATACCAATCCGTATCGCAAATACTGTAGAGGGAGTCTATAGCTACAATAGAATATGGGCACTACAATAGAACAGGAACAATACATGAACACATGTAATATTTCTAAGTAACAGTCAAATTGATAGATGTGGTCGTCCATTTCATGTCTACCAGTTATTAAGATTTTAAAAAGTTGCTCTCTTGGAAAGGCATATTGATGCCGCCGTGAGACATGCATTATGATTATAGGGTGTAATGACGTATTATAAATCTGGAAGTTGGTTTCACGCAGTGTCTTGTTTTTCTGATCTTTACAATGCTATATAACACGTTCGTGGATAGTCAAATGCCAATTTTGTGCCATTTAGTAGGTAGACGTAAACTTAATCGCGTATTTTCTTTTGAAACAAGGCGTGTTTTTAAAGATAATGGGCCTGAGCAGACCGCCTCTTCGGCCATTTTGATCATTACAGGTCATTGACGTGTTCATCTTAGATCACAAACAAACCCTCTCGCCCTGGGCAATGTCTTCCCCATTACGTACCCTTCCGTCGCCCCACTAAAAGCTATAATTGACCCGGTTGAAATACTATATGTCCTTGAGCGCTTGCAAAGATCGACGTACATTAGTTAGCAGTTCAAAGTTCGAGTACGTTTGTATCCTTTTAAAATCAGGTAATTTGACCATTCATTTGTCATAGTTTTCACTTCATCTGGAAATGTTGAAAAGAGAAAAAAAACGTGCATCATGAGACAAAAGATGACAAGGTTGCTAGAAGATTCATACATGCCAGGCCCGGATATGTCATGGATACAGAAATAGTTACGATTTCTATTAGGCTGAAACTCTACAGCAGATTAATGGTTAAAATGGTGATTTTACATTCCATAGAGCACCGAGGAGGGACACCAATACATTACCAAGACGGAGACAAGCGTTAAGCACAGACAGTAGGCGGACCGAAGATTGACACAACACATTATATAATACAGTACTGAGACAGGTCGCTAGACAGTACAGTGGAGGGGCAGAGGTTCAAAGAAAAACAACGGGCAGTAGCATACTGAAGCGGGAAAGTACACATTATGTAATACGGTACTGAGACTTGGCACTAGACAGTACAGTGGCGGGAAAGAAGGCCGTATACTGAAGCCTGACAGTACACATGTACAGTAGTACCGAGACGGATCAATACACAGTACGGTACTAAGACGGTACCACTATTGCAGTACGGAGACTGGACACGACCGTGGTACTTTGACGGGACCCTCGACTGAATCTGAGACGGTATAAAGACCAAGAAGAGATACGAGGCAATATTACACTAGACAGTACGGTACCAAGACTTGACACTACTACAGTACGGAGACTGGATACGACTGTGGTACTTTGACGGGACACTTGTGCGAATCTGAGACGGTAAAAGACCTGGAGGAGATACGGGACAATATTAAATTACAGTATCGATCGGTACTAAGACTTGACACTACTACAGTACGGAGACTGGATACGACTGTGGTGCTTTGACGGGACCCTCGACCGAATCTGAGACGATATAAAGACCAAGAGAAGACACGAGGCAATATTACACTAGGCAGTACGGTACCAAGACTTGACACTACTACAGTACGGAGACTGGACACGACTGTGGTACTTTGACGGGACACTTGTGCGAATCTGAGACGGTAAAAGACCCAGAGGAGATACGGGACAACATTACACTACAGTACTGTACCAAGACTTGACACTACTACAGTACGCAGACTGGACACGACACGACTGTGATACTTTGACGGGACACTTGTCCGGACACTGAGACGGTATACCAAGAGAAGATACGGGACAATATAACAGTTACAACACGGGACATACAGTAGTACTAGTACAGAAGATGTAAACCATTAGCAAACCATCAAGACTTTGTGTGGATCAAAGTCAGAACAAAAGTACGATTTTCTTTCTAGCATGCACAGACCCCATCCTGACTCCGGTATGATGCTTCACGGAGGACATATGAAGAACGTCTTCTTCGTTCTTATAGTCGTCACTGCGAGCTACCTAACCGGTATCCTGAGCGCTGCTTTCTCAAGGTAAAACCTCACTTATCTATTAAGATGATTTCACATTATGTCAACATTTATATATTCAATCCTGCTCTCTTTCAATTATGTTTTATGTTACATTATGTTAAGGCTGCACCTGTTCTTTTTATAAATCGAGGTAGAAATGATATTTTAACTTGTAATTTAGTTTGAACAGAGTAGATAGAATGACGAAGAAGAAATTTATATACTATCCTGAATTTATGTTCTGTGTTTTTATTACTTTCAGAGAATTTGCTACAATGCATGTTGCAACATTTGATGGAAAAGTGTCCGTTCCCCAGAGTGCCCAGAGAAATCTCGCGGGACTGAGCGAGACTCAGCGAGATCAGGCTCCAAAAGATAACGCAAGTTCAGAAGACATAGCAGGGGAAGAAGATATGACGGAACAATCTTCAGACGAGTTTGAAACAGATGAATCAGAGGAATTCGTGGAACCAAAAGTAGCCATATTTGACCAAAGAGAGCAACAACCAAAAGAAAACGATGTAGAACTAGACGGAGAAAACAGTTTTAGTGAAGGAGGTAACACAGTGAAAGGCACTGTTGTAGAAAGCTCACGAAACGGAAGCAAAAGTAAAACGAAAGAGGATTCAGAAAATGAACTTGAAAACAATAAGGAAACAAAGGCAACAGACATTTCAGAACATCCTGACAATTCAAAGTCTGAACCAGATCATTCCAAACATGAAGAAAAGAAGGAGAAAAAAGAAACAAAGGAAAACGTTGACGGAGTATCGACCTGGAAAATGAAGAAGTTGACAGATGCAACAAAGATCAAGTAAATGAGCCATAATTTTCTTAAATGCATTTTTGTCTTTAAGATGTGATCTTTTGAAATGCATTTGTCTACAGCTAATCTACTTAATTGCATGTGCTTTCTACTTTTTGTCCTTACTGAGGACTTATGATGGTTTTATCAATGTTTCAGAAAGAAGATGGCAGCAATGTTCAATGTGTCGCAAGACATCGTGTTCTTTTCTGACTACGACAAGCACATCAACAGATGTTATAGAAATGGCACCTTTCAAGAAGGATGCAAGGTGAGAACTAAACAAAACAATGTACACAATTGATTCTATGCCCTTAACGCTTAAGTAAGTTGGGTCGAGAAAGAAACTGCAAGATGTCGGTAGTTATAACAAGACGTTCAACATATTGCACAAAGAAAAGCACAAAATTATTTTGTACTTGTTCCTTTATGTGATAGATTGACTTAGATTTTACTCCTACAGTGTGCAAGTAGGCAAATATATTTGAGAATATATCTAATTAGATCATGGAAACTGTAGTATAAACGGTGTTTCCATAATCACTGCAATATTGTCAAGATTTACTTTTTTGGTATCTATAGATGTAGAAGAACTTACGAAATTCTGTACTTTCTGTTCCATTTTTGAATGTAGGGTAAAACACCAATCAGACGCTACAGCACATGTGCGGCGGTGGGAGGAAGCGGCATTCTGATTGGTAGTAACTGTGGAACGGAGATTGACGCGCATGATTTCGTCATCAGATACAACATGCCTCCGTTGGAAAAATACAAGGTTAGGTTTTCAATCAGCCTGAAAGTTCATCTGAGTGGGTAAATTACCTTATGGAACATGTTAGATCGTTCTCTAATCTAAAAAAAGAGATATTGGGCTCACCGGAAATTTCGACTGAACCAATCATTCTTTTTCAGCACGCTGACCCAATCGCTCTGGACACGTGACTTTTCGCACGTGTGACGTCAGCATCGGGCCAGAGGTTGTTGGAAGTTGATATCGCCCCTGTCCAGTTACTGACAATTTTTTATTATTATCGGAATTAATATGTTTGGCTTTATCCTTATCATTTTTTTTATTTCAATGAAGAAGAAAAATGAGAAAAAGAAAGATGGAGAATGCTAGACCTAAAATAACTGTTGTGTAAGCATTAGTCTAACGCTATATATTGATGTGCCCATATAACTCGTTAGTACATAATGTAAAAATTATTGCATCGATTTTTGGGGATCTAAAGTTGTAGAAGACCTAAGGAAAGTCCATGTATTTTTGTTTTTCAATACATAGAAAACCTGATGCTATCACTAAAAGGCAATAGTTAACATATATATATATATATATCACTTCCACTCTCTCTAAGGATGACGTTGGGATCAAAGTTCATCTAAGTGCCATGGACAACTACGCCCTGCGATTCATCAACCACTCGCTAGTCGTCGACCCAACGTATGTCACATCGAGATACGGCCAGTACAACAACTCCATCTTCTTCTACCCCAAAACACTGTAAGTACAATCTAGACCAGAACACTTGCATTATAGGGTAGGGTGTTAAGTCTATCTACATAAGTTTCTAAGTTTCTCTACATAAGTCTTCTAGAGAAGTAGACTACAATTTCAAAGAACAAATGTAAATTGGGCCTATACAATTTTAGATTGCATGGAGTATTCAAAAGTGGCATGTTGCTTAACGCGCTTGTCTTTGAAATAATTTCTAATCCAAATTTAACGAAATGCGCCATACAGTCAAACCTGTACAAACCTCTACATAAAGACCTACACATGGCCATTGGTATACAGTTACCTGTAATAGTGACCAAGTCTACATTAAGACCACCTAGGAATAAGGCCATTTTTGGCGGTCTCTTAGATTATTTCCCCATTGATCAAAGCATTTAAAAGAATCCTGTCTTTAGTGACCACTTGTCTTCTGTGACCATCCATTTTCTTTAAGTGTTGAGTATAGACAGGTTTGATTGTACACTCATGATTTCTTTGTCTGCAATTCAGGTATGAGCCGAAGAAAGGGAAATACGGCCTTGGGTCTTACGCACGGCTAAAGGTGTTCAGGAAGAGCATACGGAGTCATCAGGCCAATATCACCATGACTTACTCGCTTCGAAACTTCAAAAACATCACAGGAGAGTAAGCTGTATTCTCACATTTTTATCCTCACCAAGAAGGTTATGTTTACGTCTCTCTCTCTCTCTCTCTCTCTCTCTCTCTCTCTCTCTCTCTCTCTCTCTCTCTCTCTCTCCCTCTCTCTCTCTGTGTGTGTGTGTGTGTGTTTATGACGACATATGGGCTCCTATCGTGAAGAATTTGGTCCTAAACGTCACTGAGAACCTTATTTTCCTTGACCTAACAACCAGAATATTGCTTTATATTCCAGGTTCATGAAACGCATCATTCCAGACTTCGACTCGCCCACGGTAGGCCTGATGACGTACCTGTTAGCACTGACCTTCTGTGACCATCTGGATCTATATGGCTTTTACCCTTTTATGGTGAGCAATTTACGGACAGTTTAGATTGGCCTGTTTGATTTTGTTTTAGAGAACGTGACCATTTATAATCAAGAATGATGGCATTAAGACATTTCACCCACAAAACAAGAGGAAAGACATTTCCAGACAGCTTTTTTATATTGGTATATTGTACTTGTGCCAAGTGCACCGCTATAGGTTCCCTTAGAATACACATTGTTAACATCCGTATCACATCAACAGGTGTCCATGGACTTTCACATCGTTTATTCTTAACAAAATATGAATTGATAAAAACCCAACATAAACAAATCATTAAGTTCCGAAATGCATAGTCAACAACATCATGTGAAGTGACTGCGATTCTGTGTTGCAGATGTGAAGCACAAAACCAGTAAATTAAAAATGTGAACAACAAAAACATACATACATGTAACTGTTACAAGTAGTAGCGTACACAAATATTTCCATTGCAAAACCGTGAATAACAACTTAGAATATCTTCTATATTCAACAGACGGATCCTCAGGGGAAGCCTATACATTTTCACTACCATATGGACCGCCAGCCCGACAAGTTTAGCGAGGGCCAGAGTCCGCACGCTTTCATCAACGAGTATAACTTCATGTCGCTTCTGCACAAGAGAGGCGTGGTCAAGGCTACCGTGGGGAAATGCCAATAAGGAACGCCAGGGGGCGCGACTAAATAGCCTCCGTGCAGTCTTTTGTTGGTGACCGTACTAATACTGTTCTTACATGTTACATTATGTCGTTTTGAAGAACTTATTTGGTTCGTTGCAGTTCAGATACACCGTATATGAGAGTCGTGCAAATATTCCTCTTATGAAATGGTTATGATCATTCCAATTTATTCATGTATTGTTAGCAACATGGTCGCATACTGAAATTCTAGAGAATACATGTATATACCTTTCAGTAGTTTCTATAGTTGTGTATCATTCTTAGCTGAATATACAGTGGATATGAAATTACTAGGGTATCTGTGAAGTACAAGTGATACATCTTTATACAATTATTGAAATTCAGAAGGAAACCTTAAGTGTTTTGCTGAAATTTTTCAGTCCCAAGGGTTAAGTCTAATATAGCCCTAGCCGCGGCGACTGTTGGAGGGCTTGTTTTACTTGCAGTGTTAAACATTAGCCCGTACTAATGTATATAAGACTGCAAGTAAAACAAGCCCTCCAACAGTCGCCGCGGCTAATCTAGCCCTAATCCTTAAGCTGTATAAAAAAGATTATAAGGGATTAAATGACTCAATCAGATCTTAAAAAGGCTCCTTGGTCGACTAGATCTGAAAGTCGGCGAACAAGAGGAATCCCGTGAAGGCTGTGTACTTGCCGAAGCTGGTGGAGTATGGGTAGGCCTCGTCATTCAAACGGAGGTGGACCTAGAAAAGGGGGCGATGTAAGATTTGGTTTGGTTGTGTCAGCAAATATGTAAGACATAATGCACTGCTTCATAAGAAGGCCAATAGTGGAAACAGACGTATTGCATCAAAACGATATGAGAAAAATAATTAAAACATCCACATATATGACAAAATATATGAGGAGTAAGAACTAGAGAGGAAAGACTGAGGTGGTTATATGGAACTCTCTCATGAAAAGGGGTGATTAACTGAATCTTTAACTTACCTCGTCCCCAGGGTACAGGTGTACGACCATGTCGCTTTGCGCGCTACCCGGGTTCAGGGTGGGAGTGAAGATCCCGCCACCCCCGTTCCAGTTGTCCTCATATATCCCAGCCTGCCCCGCGCCGTTGATCTCCAGGTACAGCGCCATGTCGTTTGTGTTCGAACGTTTCTGTCCGTTCCAACAAAAGTAGTACGTTCCTGTGTCACAGATGACAGCACGATTAAAACGACAAAAATGTTATAGCTATTAAGTCGCGGACAACGTGGGTTATTGTGTAATCATTATCTTTTTCTCAAACGGTATAGGAAGACCAAGGAGGTTATAACCTATTTGGAAAGACTCACTGATGATTGACGGCTTTTCTAGACGAGTTCTACAAAAACGTGATTTGCCTATTATTTAGGAGAGTTATCATGGCAATGTGTTATAGAGGACAACAGAAACTTGTGTTTGGCATATCACTACCCGGCTAGGATGGCAAGTTGTACTGCATATAGCCTGTAGTATAGATCACTAGCTTTCTATCTTGAGAACGTAACGTATTGTTAAAAAGCTGGGGACTTTTTGAACCTCATGTCCTCAGCCCTACCAATAGGAAATGTAACCGAATGTCAACACCAAGAACACACAAAAGTTATGTATCTAAAGGCAATAGAAGCATGCTTAAATTCAACAAGAAGACAAATATATAGTGTGATTTTCATACCTCAAATTCAGCTTAATATTTCCATTAAACTGTTCCAAGCCTTTCTCTTAACGCTTGGTTTGATATTAAATGTAAGCCATAGGATTAACCGAGTTTGTTTCTACAGAGCGACTTGGCAAACAAAAATTTCTGCAATACCACCTACCTCCGACAGGCGCCGTGAACACTCCCGTGCCCATATCGAACGCCCCTCCCGCGTTGGCGTACATGTAGTTCCACTGCATCGTCGTGTCGTTCGGGAAAGGGCCGAGAGGGTCCGTCCGAGCCACCGAGAAAGCCACGTTCGCGTAGGGTGTCTCGACTGGGTTACCGTAGTTCTGTTCTTGCTCTCTGTTTGGTGGTACTTCAAGTTCGACGTGCATTGCTAGAAAAGGAACGAAATAGAATTTGTAAGTAGCTGCAAATGTTTGGATTACATTTTTGTCTTAATAACTATTTCATTTTAAAAGTCGTGGTAAAGTCGGTGAGAAATATTTTCAAAGGAAACCTTTTTTCAATCACGTATCAAATCTTACTACACAAAAGTTTTGGGACGGGGTTACCTAAGTTCTGTAGGGATTTGGTTGCATCTTATCAATTCATTTCATTTGTACACATGCCCTTCTACGTCATAATTAGGCATAGTTTCCCAGCATTACAACCTAAAAAGGATGGCAATACAGAAAATAAATGAAATCTTACCTTTCATTTGAGAGTATTCCAGCCAACCCTTGCCAAGGACAACAAACGCACAGCAACACGCGCCTAGAAGAAACACAGAAATCAACAATACCGGCTTCCCGTATCCCCGGCTTTCTTCCCAAATAGCCGCCTTCATTTTTTTTTATCGATCAGATCTAAATCGAAAAAAACAAAAAGATTCTGAGAAAACTTGACGGCTGCCTCGTTTCGTCTTGGAGTAAGAAATGAGGCCAAATCACGAGGTTGTTCCTTTTTATGCACCCACTGTTTGTATCATACGCAAAGCATGTGACATGCAAGCTTTTGTTCAAAGCTACAGGGGGGGCTTTTTAACAGGGATTGAACACCAGAAAGAGAGACACTCTAGATCTTCACTGTGCTTACGAAGTGGTGGCAGAGTGCAGAGTGCTTGCGTACACCGAATCTCATTTATGAGTTCACGCAGGTTTGATTTGTACGACGATAGAAGATGCCTACTTCAAGTCTCTCAGCACTTGTTAAGTGGTTGGTCATAAGACCGACTGGGCAATATCCTCATTAAACTTTGGCCTCGTGACACACTTTCTCTCTCTCTTGCTCATCTACCCTTAGTAACCTTTTGCCCGGGGCACCACAAAAGATCTGACAACCTACCAGTGTTTCCACCCTTCTCTGTGTTCGGTTCTTCTTTACTGTTTCATGTAGTGTCACGCCTGTCCATCCTCTCATACTATCCTCCCATTTTTCGTTGGCCACTGTGGGCACTACCCCAGTATTTTAGTCTTCCCTGGACACTTCCTTAGCTTGCCATGATAGTTTTGTCTCTTGACTATCCAAGGCCTCATGACTACAACGCTGCAATTTCATGCTGAATGATTTGGTCATCATATCCCTTCAGTCTATTGTGGACCATTTGAACACAACTTACATCTGCTTGATCATGAAGATTTATAAAGGCAAGCTAAGGCATACCAACGTAGCTGGTGGCGGTGAAATTTGCTTCGCCTATGAGGTAAAACGAAAAACCTCGTATCTGAATAGTGTGCATCTTAAACATCAACTGTATATTCAATTGTCGTTATATCTTAAAAAGAATTGTTCATCAAGTATTCATTGAGGATTTTATACCAATTGAGCATGTTACGCTTGACTGATATTACTATTTATATATTAAAACCTCTTTTATTTATCCACAAAAACGGGTGTGACTATAAAACTGGGCCATTCAGGGGACGTCGTTTTGAAGGCAGACAATTAGATTGAGGGACATTTCATTACGTCAAATAAGAGGGTAGCTGTACGTACTTCCCCCATCGGTACCTGAATCGTCCCGTATCGTCTAAATGGTGGTCTTCTGATAAATGATGTAAAGATATAAAGTCCAATCTAATATTCTTTCATAACTCTTTCATACTCGTTTTATCGGTATTCCTTCAACTCCTTGTAACATTGTCCACAAATTTCAGACCCCTCTAGATAATATAACGATTTGCTCCAGAAGTGGGAAAACAGGTTTTGCCCCCCCTCCCTCTCGACCTATCCCGTCACCCAAACAATGCTGACCTCCAAAAAAGGTCAGTCTAGCTGGCTGAGTTTAACCTTTCCAACAGTGAGGCCCGCATAAGGGATTGACAAGGAAAAAAACAGACGGCTTTTATGCATGTATATAGCTTGCAGTATACTTCACCGAGACATTGGCTTATGCACAGTAAAGCCCACGCAAGTCACGGAGGGGACGTTTTTCTGAGACATTTGCTTGTCAGTTCTGAGACGCTATCCGAACCACCGGTGTTAATCAAGAAGTTCCCGAAACAAAGGCTTTACTGCATCTTTACAGAAGAAAAGAAAACTGAGAGCAGACAACGACTGGACAGTGATGTCTTCGTGACAGGTAAGGCGGTTTCATTTGATAGCGGATCACAGAATGGGATCTTTTGTTGACTAGTTAGAACGTATGTGTGGGTGGGTGTGTCACGTACACTATACAAATAGTACTCAACGCATATATGAGGGACGTGACTCGAATGTCTTTACATATAACCAAAACACGTTCTTGTTTTCGATAAGTGTGGAAAGTGGACTTCCGTGTTCTTCGAGGCAGGTGTTTTCTTTCCAGGTATGCAATTCTTACGATGCACCACTGATGTGACTAATTGTCTTGTCACAGGGGATCTTTATTACTTAAGGGAAAATCATGCATTAAACCAAGGATTTAAACGGATAAACGCGTGGTTGAGAAACAGACACTCTTCTTTAATCTCCAAGCAGATGTCGGATAGAAGTTCTGAAGTCTTGGGACAGTCCTAAGTCACTCCCAACTGAACTCCGAAAATCCAGCTGGTTAAAAACATATCACGATCTGCCACCTTAGAATCTGTTTGGAGAGTAACTATTGTTATGGTGGGCTGCTTATTTTTCGTTGACAAGAATAGCTGGGCATGTCCAACTGTGTAAATTTACTTTTCCGTCCCTTAGGGCTTTTGAGTTCATTCCTTAGTATCTTTCATGTTTCTGTCATGTGAACAGTCCCCGATCAGTATTGGCCTGGTCACGATCATCGTACGATCGTCGTGCGATCGCAAACCGACTTCATTCTTGGGATAGCCGTGTATTTGTCCTCCAAGATTCAATGCATTGCCTTGTTACCACAAAGGATGTTTTAGATCATTGTGTCGGCTCTTGGTTCTGTAACACTTCTAAAATGGTACAATGCATCAAAATCGTACGGCGGCCTACGACGAATGTGGCTGCGCCGTATATCATTTGCTGCGTACCTATCAAGATATACACCCAATCACAAAGCGTGTTTTAGTGGTTCGAAAAATTAATGTAAGCGCATCTCTACTGCAAATGTTATGAAGCCAGTGCTGGGTGTGCTATCACGTTTGTTTACAAAGCACACTCGGAGGACATAGCTGTCGCGCACTGACCCATTGTGACATAGCGAAGATCCCACAAAGACCTTTTCAACCTAATCTCCAAGCAGATGTTGGGTAAAAACTCGTGATGTACTCAAATTTGTCTCCCAACGCAAAATACAGTTTGCTATATCATATATGCATTACTTAAATACCTAGCGTAGGCACCGCGTAGGACTACTATATAAATATTGTCGATTTTCTAAATCATTATATTGAGAAAGTCGTGAGTTTTTAAACGTTTGTTTAGATATCTCAAACACCACACACAAATGAAATATAAACCAGCAAATCATACTGTACCAAATCACTCTCTAAGTTGTATTTTCAGTTGCCCCCCTCCACCTGTACCCCTTTCCTATAGACCCATAAAACAGTCACTTCTGTTCGTCGATGCGTTTTGTTCCACCAAACCTAGCCACGGAAAATTGGGATGGACTGATATCTTTACTGGCTGGTGATTTTTGCCCAATTTGGTCCATCGACCCTCGCGTTAAGTCACTCTAGTGGAAAATGGTTTCATCAATTTTCGTCAAGCGGACACCCAGTCAACAAATACGGCGTGTAAGGTGGCATATAGCATTTGTACACACACACACACACACACACACACACACACACACACATACATACACAGTACTTTTCATTTGTACATGTAAATGCCCTCATTATGAGGCTGAAAGAAACAGGATCTTTTTACGTTCAAACATCACCATAAAGATTTTTTTAACCTTTTTACGGAATTGTATCTTTGTATCTCTTGCCTACGGGCATGAGTTTTCAATCAAATATGTATCTTATTGTACCGTTTACTTCTCCATTTTTCGATACACGTTGTCTGCTATGAAATATATCGAGAAGTAATACACTGTCGTTGAAATCTCGTGGGGCAAAGAGCACTGAAATTATATCCATACGATCTTAATTATACCATCCGAGAACAGACAATTTACAGCGGGGTTTCGCTCTTGACGTAACCCTTATTGAAACGTAGGGTTATCAAGACTATATCATCTTCCCATGCGTGTTCACCCAGCCAATAAACGGCGGGACGATCAATACTAACGTGATGAATCCTACACAGATGGCGTCAGTATTAAATATTTAATGATGCGGCTGTAGTTATGATATGGGGGTAGTATGCATGTATGTAGTTGCACCTGTCTCTGCCTTCTCAAACATTGGAATACTTGTCTACTTTGGAAACACTCTTTGAGGAGGTATGTGATTATGATTTTAACATTTCTTTCTTTCTAATGGTCACATAAGTTATAGCTAATGTGTTTTGTTAAAGACTCCCATAATAGTTTAGCATTATGCTCGTTTTACATACAAAATGGGGCTATGTTCAGTCTCGATCTCGTATCTAGCAACGTAGCAACGTAGCAAACTATGTGGTGTTTCTTTTTGAAATAGGCAGTTTCTTTCTCAGTTTTCAAACATGGGAAATGAACAAACATGTGCGCCACTTCTGTATATTAACTTAAATTAAGCTTGTATCCAAAGATAGCACGATATTTGTCAACAATGGGGATCAGGATGTTGCGTGTGAGACTAAACCCTTCCTATTGAATCAATAGATGTATGGGATATTTTAACCTCAAAAGAACCGATTCGTCTAGGAAGTAGAGCTATCAAGTTTAAACTGAATGCGAATATATTCTACCATTATAGAGTATTAGGCAGGTTGGTAGACTCTTGTTACCATCGTCACATTGGGTATATACAATAAACACATTGCACTTATCTCCAAGCAGATAATAGGAAAGAAGGACATAGTTAGAATTATGGCTTCTATGTGTCACAAGCTGTATAAGGTCTGTCAAGGTTATACTACATTGGAATGGATCCATAAAACGCTCGCCCCCTCTGGCCCCACCTTAACATTGAGATGGCATATTCCACGGCGGCCATTTTGAAAGTCAACAACCGCCAACCAGTGCGTTAATGATTAAAACCTGACCAACCATAACTCCAAGCCATGACGGCATAACTGGGTGTGAGTACTAATAAATCGAACTTGTTGTGAACAACTCAACACTCTGGTATGCGAGATTAGTCAAAACACTGCCTGTAAATGTGCAGGTGCGGCTTGAAAATCTGGTGTCACTAGGCAATATAGAGTATTGTAGTCGGCTGAATATTGCAGTATGTTAGGTCGTATATGCACAAGGTAAGGCAAGGTAGCAACCATTGTTCATTTGTATTGCAATACAAGCTACATAATGATTCTAACCTTAGGCCTAGTTTAACGGGAAGAAACGGCAATCATGGAATGGCTGTTTATATTTTGTGCTGAAGAGGGCGTCGCGTGCATGAAAAGGACGACAGTTATTTGACATTTAGTGGACATTTATAGAAGGCTTTACAATTTGTTACAGTATTGCCACGAAAGGTGAGTAATAAACTATAGCCTTTACATTCGTAAGGGGGAGGGGCAAAATGTCTCGGGCCGTGTGTACTACGTTGCATTTGTTCCTTCTGTATGTATCTATTGTCTTGATATTTTAACTTCAGAAGCTGTTTTTCTTGCTATGTGATGTTTTTTTTGTGTTTTCGACGACTATCTACCACTGTAACCTATTGCAATCCTGTATTGACTCTAATATCTGTTTCCTTTTTCCATAGGCTGACTGTCAAGTGAGACTGAAGGTTAATCAGTAACTTTGAAACAGGAAGACAGACTATCAACTGCACCAACAATATGGCTAGTGGTCCATCAGAAACTATTCTGGAGGATTTTTTGTCTTGTGGAATCTGTTTAGAGCCATATAAGAAGCCAAAGATCCTTCCTTGCGCTCACACCTTCTGCGAGCGATGCCTGAAAGCACACACAAAACTCAAGAGGAAATTTTCCTGCCCCCATTGCAGGCGGCAGGTTATTCTTCCACCGGAAGGAGTAAAAGGGCTCGGCGATAACTTCTGGATCGGAAGCTTCCGCGATATCTTGGAAGCGCAGAGACAGTCGCTTGGAATTGTGGGAACCGGAAGAAAACTGTGTCAAGAACATGAAGGTGAACAACTCAAGTACTTCTGCAAGGGCTGTGACGTCACTATATGCTCCGATTGCATAATCTTCAACCACAATCAACATGACGTCACAAAAATCGGACAAGTCATCCAGAAAAAGCGTGAAGAGATGAAAAGTCAGATCGAAGAAGAGAAACGTAATCTTCGAAAATTTGTGTCCAAACTGGACACCTTGGACATGGCAGAAAAGGAGATACACGAAAGAAAGCACGACGTCGACGTTCAAATCCGCCTCTGTGCTCAGAGAGTTTTGGACGAGATTGAAAAGGAGCGTGACGCTTTGTTAGGAGAAGTTTCTGACGCAGCAACCAGGAGAATAGAAGTGATATCTGAACGCAGGAAAGTCGTACAACAAGACTTAGCCGAACGGATGGCGATCATCGAGCGAGTCAACAAAGCCTCCGCAGCGGAGGATCTCGTAGAGATGATGTCAATCAAAGATACCCTAAAGCAAACAGGCAGAGTGGCGATTGATGAGTTTGAGAACGACCTAACCATTCCAACCTTGAACGTGGGTTTCCGGGCTCTGCAAGTCCCGTTGGCAAACTTTAAGCTAGGATTTGTTGAAGAGACGGCAACTGATGCAGATGCAGGCAAGAAAAATGGCAGCCCCCGAGACAGTGAAAGCTTCCTGACCCTGGAAGCTGTCGCTGTTCCAAACAGCCCGATGAACATACAACCTGACGGCAAAGCTACACAACCTGAGCCGACGGTTCCCGAAGAGGTAACTCGGCAGTCTTCGGGTGCCGTCGGAGGTGACACGGAAAGTGACGATCTTTTCCACGAGGTAGAGAGTCTGCTCCTCGAGCCAGTACCGACATCAATGTCTGTCCCAACGCGGTTGCCAGCTCGTCCTAAGAACCCTTTCGGACAGAGAGGAACGGGCGATGGGGAGTTCTGTTCTCCGGAGAGGATCGCGGTCTCGGAAGACGGTGACGTGTTCGTCTTGGACTGCGGACTGCAGAGGGCGAGTATCCAGGTGTTCGACTTGAACGGAGTGTTCCAGCAGAGGATCCTGTTCGAAGGTGTGAACGTCAGGGCAATGACCTTCCGGGAGTATGAGAAACACATCATTGTTTTAGGTTTGTCTCTCTACATTCCTAGCTAGACTTAATTCCTCCGGTTCCTATAAGCTGGTCATAAATCTATATATAGTTTAAAATGTGCATGCACAGTGCGATGTATTGTAGGTAATATTGTCAAGGTTGAAGACCCCTGAGACATAAACAAAGCACGTCTGATCATTTATTAAGAATGGCTTAGACAACAACTGTTTACGGTAAGGACCTTCACCTTTGACCTCGCGCATGCGCAGTTCTAAAGGCCCATCACTACTGCTTCCGCATTGCACGTAAATGTTACAAAGGTACGGCTAATCTAATATGAATGTTTGAATTCTAGTTTCAAGTTTCACTGATTTAATTCTTGGGGTTTTTGTAGGAAGCTCCCCTAAAGAGTCGTGCATGGTCCTGCAAGAGTACAGCAAATATGGATATCTTCACCGGAGCATGCGCCTTGGGATCCCATTCTTACGTAAGGCTGACATCACAGAGTGCCCGGATGGAAACGTCGCCATTGTGGACGAGAACTCTGGGAATGTGTACATCATAGATCAACAGGTACAAACATGTTTTTCTTCCTTTGTCATGGTAGTAAAAATAGGCAAGAGTTCGAAGGACTAACACATTCGTGAAAAATCTGTAGAGTTTCTCGAATGTCTTACTTAATTGTACATCAATTATTATGCAAATAAGGTTTTGATTAACGTGTATTTGTATATTGATCAGTTACAGTCACTCTACGGTGAACGCAATAAGCGTATGAAAAAATATATTATTGCAAAAACAATACCTTCCCGCGAATTAGTGTAGCCTCTTTCAATTGACCTGTAATGTCTGTCATTCATGGTTGATAATATGACTAATTCTACCACCTCTGAACTGTATTTCCTCTTACTAAATGTAAATTTGACCTTTTGGCCTTCACTTCCTGTCACTCTGTGCCTACTATACAAATGTAGGTAGTGTCTCCAAACTTTGTACAGAATGTTCTTTTTCGTTCCCAGGGAAGACGAGTGGCGACGTTTTCTGCAGACGACAACCCCGGCAGGTCTACGTCATGCTCCATAGCAACGGACCCGACCAATGGAAACATCGTGGTGACCTTAGCCACGAAGGAAAGCGTCAAGGTGTTCGACTCTTACGGGCGGTTCGACTTCGAGTTTGGTTCGTTCGGTAACGCCGAGGGGCAGCTCTACCACCCTACGGGGGTCTGTACGGACAGTATGGGGAACATCATCGTGGCAGACTCGGGGAACCACCAGATTCAGATGTTTGACTCGTCCGGGAGATTTCTGAGGGTCATCGCGTCAGATAGGGAGAAGTTGCAATGGCCGAGGGCGATCGACCTCACCAGTGATGATAGGGTCGTTGTGGCGGACACTGGGGCTTGTTGTGTGTTTCTGTTCCCAATGTACTTCAGATAACTTTTTTGGTCGTTGAAAAGCCATGACAGCACTGACAGTCAGTAGTATGTAATTGTACCATGATTTATTAGAAAGCTCTGGAGCTCAGGTCGGTTGGAAAATGTGCCCCTGTCACACATAGCCGACCATGATCTTCCGACCTTCTCCAGACCATGATTGGAAGTTGGTCGACGTCAGCAAGGTTTTTATTTAGTTAGCTGAAAGTCGTCAACGACAGCCGACTATGCATTTGTATGCAATCAAAGGCGGGAAAGTCGTATTCCTCTTAGATGTGATCAGAGGAGCGAACTGGAGCTACAATAGGATGGATTCAAGGCTATTTCTAACCCAGCGCCGACAAAAGTTGGGGAGTGGCAGAAGGTCGTGACGAATAATGACAGGGATTTTACGATCAACTTGATGTTTTGGTTAAATCTTCAAAATTTGAGAGGCGGCCCTCTCGGAATGTTGTGTTACATTAGCAATACATGTGGTGGTGGTATGAACATGGGCTTTAGAAAAAGATTAAAGACAAAAACAATACTACTGCTAGAGCACGCGTCCACATTTTATTTTCCGCAATAAAAAAACAGCTGTATTACAGCTGTAAAAGTTCAGTATAATGCACCTTGTAGAATGGCATTTACACAACAGTAATAATTTTGTTTTCAATCGTAGGTCGATCACCTTGCATTTTCAAGCATCTAAGTATTAAGCTGAATACTAGCCAAATTGCATACAAATAAAACTACAAACATTATTTTAAAACTAGTCTCGGTCACCCAATTGTAACTTACAAACTTAGATCTAAACAATTAGTATTTCGAACTAGAGTCTTTGTCAATGTTTTCTCATACATGTATATAGTATCTATCTTGTTTTTTGCTATTAGCACATGTAGCATCCAGGCAATAAACTTGTTATTATTATACTATTTACGCAGCCCCAAACCGCTTCTTCATTAATCATTACACAAACTAAGATAAATATGTGAACGCTTTTCCTATAACCTAGAATCCAAAATGATACCAGGGCCTACACAGACCAGCTCTTCGGCACTAGGACTAATATGCCCCCGAGGAAAGTTTGCCTCGGCCCCCTGAGTGAGACCTCTAGAGTTGGAGATAATTGAATTCGGGGGGGGGGGGTCACCGGGGTGAGCTTAGTTGGCCAGGCGGGGATAAAAGCTTTCAGTGCCGAGAAAACCAAGCCTGCAGCTCCGGTGACCAGGTTACTCATCCAGTGCCTTTTTCACGCTCTTCAGCAGCCCATCAATAAGCCTGTTCAAGGCTTTCTTCTCTTCACAACGGCGAACGTCGTTACCTGTAACAGAGTTGTGGCAAAACTTAACATGGTCATGTGGTGGTCCTTACATTGTACCTAAAGAGAATACATATACTTTATAAAGTGTATAGACATTAGAATTCCACCAAAGACCTACAAGTATTATCCTGTACTACACTGTCTTTTGCATAATATATTAGTTTTCAGAATTGTTGTCCACGTTGCATTACTGTGTATGCTACACACTTGTTGAATTTATGTAAATTATGATTTTGATATTGTTTTGAGGGATTAACGAGTTGGATTGAATCGTTACGCTTACCTTTGCCTTTTTCTTTCACTTCACGAAAATCCGGAGCGGCGGTCACTTTCTGCAATAAATCCAGAATCACGTATTTGAAAACTGTAATATCGTCTCAATAGTATGCAACTCGGGCTGTTAGTAAAGCAGTTTACACAGGCCATTCGATTTCGGTCTATTTATGCAGATGGCCATGGATTGATTAATATTTCATCCAGAAAAGCAGCAACAACCAATGCATACGAACCACTGCTTCAGGCAGGTCAATGGGTTCGATTGTAGGTTCCAAGTTGAGGAAGGAGTTCAGTAGCCCCATGTCCACTTCGTTACCTTTCTTGTTCTTCCTTTTCCCAAGCTTGTCACGGAAGTTTTGCTGTGCTGTGACGGCCTGACAGAAATTAAATCAGAGAACTGACCATGTTGAATATGAGTTATAATTTAGGATGTACAAGCGATCAAATCTGACCCCTGTGAACTCAAATCTACGAGTCTAATTTACATTAATAATATTCACTCAACGTTCCAGACTGGTTTCGAAAGAACAGAAAATGGTAGGGAAGAAGGTAAAAATGTGATAGCAAATGCTGTGATTCATTCTCCCTTTAATGCTACCGGCCCACTCTCTTAATTTCTTTATCTTTCTTTCTTTCTTTCTTTCTTCCTCCCTTCTTTCCTTTCTTCCTTCTATTTTTGGATTAGGTTTAGTTTTCCTATAGCTTGGAGCCTCTCAAACTTTTTCTCACTCACCACTGCTTCAGGAAGATCCACGGGCTCTATGGTAGGTTTAAGGTTCAACATGGAGTTCAGCAGGCCCATGTCGATCCCACCTTTCTTCCCATGCTCAGCATGTTTGGCATGACTCAGCTCCTTTGTAGGGACACCAATCAGATGTTGGTGAAATACGTACAAATTTTACAAACTCATCGAGGTAACAATAACTAGTAATAGAATAAAAGTAACAATAACTTATTCATCTGTGATGGACAACAAAATTTTCCCGTTGTCTGCTAGCCTAATCGTTTTGTTTACAGTACAGTCGATGATCAAACAGACGAATAAGACAGAAAAGAAAGATCATAGGCAAGGGAAGAAACTCACCCCGTCTCGGTGCCAGATATACACTGGTTTCGCTGAAGAAAAATAAAGTCAAATAGCCAGATTTAGATCATAATGATGGCTGTATAACAATTTAGAAAATGTGGGAAAGGCACAGAAAAAAAGATCGATAGCATGGATTCATACAAATCCGTCTGACCAACAAGCTTATAAAAATGTAAAATACTCAAAATACTAGAAAGTGTTTCAATACGCGATGATTGAAGGGATCAGAGGTGACAATCTTACTTCAGGCACTTTATCGAAACAGGCAAAATGTTCTTTTAGTCATCTACTCATGTGCATGATTCGATCAGACCTATAAGTTAAATCGGGTCATTGAAGAAAGGTGACACATCTAGCTTCTCAAAGCCACATATGGCAAGGATAGATTTATCTGCTCTCAGAAATAACAATGTTTTGCCATCCAAAATCATTTGACAAATATCAAGAGAGAATTGCACGTTATCGTGTTGATAAGTGGTAAGAAGCAGCGGATTGCGAATCATGCATTTGGCTCCAGTCTTGATATCCAGGCAACAGTCTTGATATTTCAGTACTAATCGTCAGTGTAATTTGAGCAGTTTTGTGTCACGCAGGCAATTCTTCATTATCAAGCTTTGCTGTTTAGCACACGAATGCGAATCAAACTTAGTAATGTTTGAATACTTATAAAAAGTTCAGAAACACAGATGCAGTAAATCGTGATCTATACTCCGCTCGAAAACGTTAGATAAATCTTTAAACTAAAACGTTACAGCGGCAATAGCGAGATGTCTATCACTCGTACACAACAGGTGTTAACATCTTACCTTCCGAGATGGGGACAAAGATATGGATGAAAAGGAAAACGCAAAGAACGATATAGATATTCGGCGCCATGGTTAAAAAGGGGGCGTATCCACGGTGAGAATTCTCGTCAGTTTGAAGAGACCTGCGCAGTACCCGAATAAAACCTGTTTTGTCAAAAGATGTCAGAGGACAGATCCGTTGACATATGTTGCCGATGGGCATATATCCATTTTAAAGTTGAACGAAATAGGACAAACATTCAGAACAATCCGTCAAAACCTTCTTGGGTTATTCTCATTGAAACTTTGAAATAAATCGGCCCCTACAGTTAAAAAGTAGCCGCTAGGAATGCCCCATACTACAGAACTCACTCTCTACCATAATCGCTATATATCACTCAAAAAACCAAGACCACCGCATGTCCAGCGCACTAGATATTCAAACCGGAGTTTATGCTGTGGTACCTTTGAAAGCCGCTAGGTGGCCCATTATCAACCGTGACCTTCGTTTCCCGACCTCCACCGATCGCGACCTACCAAATATCACCATGATCCATCTATGCCTTCTCGAGTAATGTTGTCCACTGACAGCATAACGAATACACAACCTTCTTGGTGACGGTAACAACTGGATAACTTCTCTAAAGACTTAGAGGTTTCAGATAACATCCAGTGTCTATTCATCGGTTACTGAGGGTGTAGTATTCAACATGGACGTCCAACTTTCATCATCGCAGTATCTCAAGTTGATATTGTAGGTTTCATTAATTAATTATGATACACTCATTTCTTTTTCACATATCGTTCACACATGCAGAGAGGAAAAAATTGATTTCATTAAGTCCAGACATATACATTCGTGTTTTTGAAAAATCGTGCTTAGTGACCTTGAAATCTTCCAAATGCATTCTCTGTAGCTAATATCTCCTTATATCAATGTATACATTACTATCTATTTATCAATGCTTATTGATCTGGTCTTTATGCTAGTCAGTAAAATGTAATTTGCTTTCAATATGATGTCGTACGTTTGGTGATAAATTTTCTACCGACGCTATGGTTAACATATCTTCAGGGCTTTGACAGATTGACAGAAGTAGATGGACTAGTAACGACATCCTTTTGTTATTACGTACGAACCTTTATAGCAAAGGTCATCAACCGACGCGTACGCACACAGCCAGCAATTCTCCAAGATGAAGACATTTTTCGTCACCTGCCTTGTTCTTTTTCTCGTGGTTGTCTTTAGTGCACCACGTCCAGGTAGGCGATACATTGTATATGTACCCTTAAATGAACTCTATAACCTTGTTTGAAGACGAGCACAGCTTTTAGAACTAGATATCAGGTATTAGACGTATTCTTATATGCTGGGAGTATATGTGTAGTGTCATAACAAGCGTACTCTAATTCAAAATTATCTTGTTGTTTTTTCTGTATGTATCTCTTTTTGCTAAGGGAAACGAGAGTATCGAACTAAAACGCTCTTGTTGTGCATATTCGGTGCATTTTGACTATTGGTGTCACCAGGTGTTGTTAGGGACAAGAAAACTTGTTGGATAGCTTCTGTAGTAGAAGTAGTCAAAGATTGAGAATTTGTTTTTCCCTACGAAAAGTATTCAGGTGAGACTAACGGAACTTCTTGAAATCATCACTCCTTGAGTAGATAACTCAACGAAAACATTTGCTGACAAATGTCGGGCTGCTTGTCCAATGTCTTTTGCCCCCACCCAGGCCCTCCCCAAGCTCTCTGTGACCTGGAGACAATATTAAGCTCGGAAAGTTTGTTGTCGACATGCCACGGTCAGATCGCTATCTGTTCGAAGAGTTGATCAGACCACTTCTTCTTCAAACTCAATAACCACCACAAGCTTGGATGTAAAACAGACAGGTGGCTACACTGTATATACACTAGTTATTGGACAAATTCTTCTTGTGGTAGGGAGTTTAAGAAGACAAAGGCTCAACTATAGCCAAAGGCTGATCTCCAAGAAGATGTAAGGTTCTACCTTCGTGTTTTAAGCGTGTCGTTGCAACATTTAGTACTAACGTCGATCTAGTGGTCACCTTTTTGGCGACACTTAAGGGGCGGCGGCATTTTTACTCTTCGTCTTGGAGATGGAACAGAAAAATGCTAGTACTAGTAGTAGAAAGAGAGACATAGATAGGCAGTCACTGGAAGGTCACCAATGACACACAAAGCAAGCCCTACCGATACATCTCCTTAGAGTTTGGCCAAAGGCTATCTTGGACGCCCTTTGTTGAAACAATACACAACAGACGATACTTATGCGGGTGTAACCTCTTTTCTATAGTATGGATGTATCCCGGAGGCTACCAACGGGAGGCAAGGGGACTGGAAGAAATGATGGCTCAGTTTATGCACATCGACCCAGCAAAGCCAACCATCGCCATGGCAGCAGCACAGGTAATTAAATCAACATAAAAGCAAGATAGCATATAACGTTAGGTTAGACATCCGGGTAATAGATACACAAAAATAATTACTCAAGCAACTGGATAACATTTTGAAACAGTCAGACATTTCAGACGGCATCCGCTGTCTGCCGCAGTCACTGACGAAATACAGCGGATGTCGTCTGGAACGTCTGTTTCAAAAGTTTATCCAGTTTCTTGAGTAATTATTGAATAATTATTTGGTGTATGATATAGTGGAAATGTCTCAATCTTCTCCATACTGCATAACCCTGTAACCAAAACAATTTGCTGCCAAACAACTACATTAGCAGACTGAAGGTTGATATAGTAATGAAAATATGTGTAGTCTTAAAAGTAACGTGATGTTTGAATGTTAAAAATAGACTAAAATTCTGTTCTCGTTTTCTTTCTTGAATGAAGACCGTAAAGGCGGAAGAGAACTACAAGAAGGCCAGAGAGGACGAAGAACTGACCGGTAAGTAAAAAAAAAAAAGTTTCTTCCATTTTCAGTGTAAAAAGTTTCATACCATCAATTGTAAAACAAGTTCAAGTGCTTTTGATAAGCTTGGTTTAGACCTTGGGTACGAGAATGCACAGTCTCGGACCCAGTTTTGTCATTGAGATATCCCAAGGTACAATTCACGGAAGGGACCCGGATGCTAGATTTTTTACTCCTTCTTTTAATGCTTAGCAAAGAATTTGAAACTATCAAACCCTCAACTCAATATCTCGAATCTCAAAAGACAACTTGAATATCAGAAATATCTTTACTCAGTAGAATATTCCGACATAGTGGGCGAGAGACATTGTTACTCGCAGCTTGTGATCCAAAATATTAGGACAGAACAGAAGAAGAAAAATGTGCTTAATCCTGTTATTTCTGCACCTTTATCCACAGAGGCACTGGAGGACTTGGAGACTGAGGTCTACATGCTGAAGGCCCAGAAGATGGTGGAAAAACTGAGGGAAGAGCTTGAGAAGAAAAAGCGTGGTTAAGAACTTTCGCCCTCAAGCCTAAACAACTTATCTTTAAACTAAGGTGCATGGTATATCTATAGATACTTAGTGGTGATCTTATAAATTTCTTGTCATTTTCTTATGTTCCACTTTTAAAGTCGTTCATATGAGATTGCCGAGGTTTAAATGCAAAGCCAGTAGTCTACCCACTTGGCCAGTTCCACATTCTATGATTACCTTAAAAGAAAACAACTCAAAGTAAACAGTAAGAAAAATGATTGGGATTCTTTCGGTTACTTCTTATGACCAATTTTTTTACAGGTAGAACTTATTAACAGTTCATACAATAAATACTTGTGCTCTAGATTTGAATTAATAAACATTAGTCTACCAACCATGCTTCCATTGTCTTCTCACCTGAGCTGACATCAACTGGATTTCATGACTGATTCATTATGCACATCTATATACTCACCGAGCAGAGGTTTGGCTGGTTTTTAACATGTTTTAGGGGCTTTAACATGTTTAAAAACATGTCAAAAAACAGTCAGAGATGAACCTCTGCTTGAAGAGTAACATGTATACACAACGCATTTATTGACACATTGATTTGAATACCAAGCTCCAATCTGCATGGTTCTGGATGCAGTTGCATGTCATATTTTGGAGGGAAGCCTGTGTTCCACAATCTGTTCATGGCAGGGGCTGATTATACCCCCCATAAGGGGGCTGGCCAGTTAGGTAGTCTGCTAGGAGCGCAATTTAATCAGCCTGTTTGGAGTGGACAGTATGCCATTTGAGTCTTTAAGAACAAAAAAGAACCCATCACACTTGTTGATAAGAGTAGGAGCAGACCCCTATGTGCTCTAGCCAATCATGACAAGCCAGTAAAAAAACAGTTTTCACTTGACTGTAAATAAAACACATTTTAAGATCTACACTTACGATCCCTTACTGAAATGCAGTGTTAAACATTGGGTACGTCAAAAAACCCATCAGATTTGTTGAAAACAGTAGGGGTAAGCTTTATCACTGTGTGAAAAAGAATTTTTTGGTTCTTTGTGGTAAAGGTGCCAGATGTTGGTACATGGGCAACCAACTTCGTGGTGTGTTTTTTGGCACACAGATAGCCGAAGAGGCTCGGTGGGCGTCACTCCACCACCAGGCAGGGTCATATAAAGTGCCTTTCCCATGAAAGGGCACAATGTCAGGGCATTGTGAGCATGAAACCCGTGACCTTTGAGTCCAACACCACACCGACACCACATATCACTGTGTGATTTGTAGTTATAGGCATTGGCCAACGTTCACATGTCACCAGACCTTGTCTGATGCGATATACAGTTGATTCTCTGCTGATTCTGAAACTTGGTGGCCTTCTGGCAATCAACAAATTTGGCCAACAGTCGTCAACAGAGTGACACAAGCTTAAGGACTGCCCTGTTTCTGCCAGAGTTCTGTTGCCTTGGTTACGAGCATGTCGACGTTGTCGGCTGGCAGGCTGTTGAAGAACTGTAACATCCCCTCCACGTTGTTGATCTTGAGAAGCTGCCTGCTGAAGGTGACCAGCAGCTGGAGGGCTACAAACACCAGGAACCGGTAGGAACCAGCTATTACCTGTAACATAGGGATAGATTATTACTATAAATCATTCTACAGTAACAGTTTTATTCCATGAACTGCAAAACTCTGGAATTCCCTCCCAGCCCACTGCTTTCCCCCCAAATACAACCTATAAACCTTTAATACGAACACACACCGCTGTCTCTCACCTATGCCACATTAGTTCAATTAGTTCAATACCGAGAAGTGGCCTCTTACGGCCTTGCATTGAGCGAGATCGTTAAAAAAGAATGTATTTAATTTTGAGTGGTTTTAATTTTGTGCTAAGGGAAAAATGGAGTGTTCATGGTGGCAAAATTCGTGGCAGTGCTGAAGAAACATATCAATACAGTATTGGACAAAAAAGTTCACAGTGATTTTAAGTTCACGGTGAAATGGTCAATGCAAAAACCGCCAACATAAAACCACTGCGAACATTTCTGCATTAGTATTAGCTATCAGGGTATAAGAGCGTCTTCTGGATGCCCTACAACAAGGAAACAAAGACATTAGATGCCCTCCTTTTGCAGGGGACACCCAGAGGTCACCCTGTTTCCTTGGTAATTACATACACATGATGTGCATGTGTTCCCCCCACTGTTGTTTTTTCCTCTTACCAGTGACACTGGGACAGCATGAAAACTGATTGACATGCAAAGCTACCTGGTAATTGTTATTCCATAGCGCCCATTGGGGAATTTGGTCACCACAAGTTTGGTAAATCTCACTAAATTACAAGGCTACATATTTACCTTGTCCCAGATTCTCTGCACACAGACTTCAGGCAGAATGTGAGCGAAACATGTGCCGAACCACCTCTCGCAGGGCAGGGCGCCCAGGATGCCAGTGTTCAGCATGTGTGTGTACAGGGTCTGGTCCTCTGTCTGCAGGTACTGAACCAGTCTCTTGATCATCTGGGGGATGGACTCTGCAATAGGAAAAAAGGACTGTTATATATACTACAAACAACTGGAATAAGTCTTTGCAGGCAAATACAGACAAGTTCGTGTGTTAGTGTCATTTTCGTTGGAGAAAGATTTTAAGTTGTTATTGAGATGTACTATTTATGTGCACCAATGAATCTGACTGTTGCACTAATTCTAAAGAGATTATAAAGCCAGAGTAACTTTTACATTGTCTGATTCTTAGAGTGACCCAGTTGGCAGAAATGAGAGCTGTTTTGAGGAAAATTGACTACCATAAAAGACATACTAATATCTAGCATTTGACCTTTGAACTTTGGGTCCTGTAGTCTTCTGTGAAACTCCTCACACAGGAAGAAGGTGAAGACTTCATCCTCCATCATCTCCGTTATCCTTGTTGCTATGGTTACGTAGTTCTGATCAGCTGGCAGTTGTTCTTCTGGTTCCTCTAGCAACAGTCTGTAGGATTTGTATGGGAAAACACAGATCATTATTTAGCTAGAACAGAGGATTTTTTTAATTATTTGATACCACACTGTACTTGAGATTAAATTAAAGAGCTCAGTGCCCCGAACAAAATGCCATTTTCAGACTGAGGTAAATATCACAAGATTTCCTACCTTCCCTCCTCCATTTGGTGCATCTTGAGGAAGATGTCTGGAAGTGAAGAGTCGTTATGGATGTACCTCATCACCACTAGAGCATGCTTCATGTCCTGGTACTGCTCCTCCTTCTGTCTCATCACAAACTCATGGGCATCTTTGTGCACAGGGAGGACACCTGCATGGGGAACAAGAGCCAACATTTTCCTAATAAGAACCTATTTAGCTATAAGGCTTCAATCTTTAAGATATGACTCATATGAGGGTCTTCACGGGGGATAGCAGTAACGCAACGTGGGAAATTTAGAAGGGCCAGCAACCCTAACATTAAAGTTCAGGAGGACCAGCAACGCTTCTAAATTTTGAAATCAGCCCCGTAAGAATTCCCCGGCGTACGCTCATGAACTGGGCGGGCGGGCAACACTCCCAGCACCGTAGCGGGTGCCGGGAAGCTCACGATCGTATGGTTATAAGTAGAGTAGAGTAGAGTAGACTACTTAGTATTTTGATTATCTTGTAAGTAGTGAGACAAACATAGTTAGCACATAGTTATAGTTATCTAGTTAGCGTTTAGTTACTCACCAAGTAACACTTTCCAAACCAGCGGTCGAAAGAGGGCGGGGAGGGGGAATCTCAAAACAAATGTCTGTAGTTTATTCAGAGCTATGGTCTCCTCTTTCAACAAGATTTCCAGCGATTTTTTCTCCTCAACACCGCGGAAACCGACTTTCTCGTAGTAGTGGGAGCGAAAGTTTCTCTGTGGATCGTCCACCATCGTGATACAGTTGAATTTGGAACGAAAATCGCTGAAAAATCATCGATGTTTTCATTTCCGACGAAAATAATTCACGGGAGCCGCCATGTTGGATTACAAAGAATGACGGGATATCAGACTCTACCATTTCACGAAAAGGGGTAAAACTGCGCCACGACATAATTTACGGAGAATATGAAATATAGATGATACCGAGATTTGACCCGTTTGAAGGAAAATGATATCTAGACTCTTGGTACTAAACGTTTGGCCGAAAAGAAAAGCCTTTTGGTCGGATTTTAATGATACAAATCGCAAAACTGCAGGGTTGCCAGAAAGAAAGATGCAGGTCATATAGGCGGAAAAAACGGTCCAACTTTATTTATAAAGCAGCGAATTAAGCCAAAGCCAATCATACGACACCTAAGGATGCCCTTTACTAACACCCTCACCATCTCTGATCAAAGTACAAGTGCAATGTATGTATGCATTAAGACATTTATTGTACTTTATTGCTCCACTAGGCCAAGAACAGGTCACCTCCAATACAAGTCAAAGTTTATTTCACAACAATTCTAACAATGTAACGGAAAAGCGTTACTGGCTAGTTACATTAATCTTGTACAATCTACAAGTAAATTCTAAGCTACGCAGTATTGGTAGAAGACACAATAAGCAGTTATATGCAGACTATTACAGTGTGGTATCAGACAAGGCGGTCGCACCCTTTGATGTACAGCATTCCCTTCTCCAGAACGACCTACAGGCGAATGTCCTTCTTTCCGCGGACGGTCACAGAATGGAACGCCTTGCCCTTAGAGATGGTAACAGCTTCATCCCTGACTTCATTCAAAGACAAGATTGCCTTCGTGCACTAAATGCACACAGCATTCATCACCCCTCATCACTACATGGAACTGACTGTTACATCTGAACCACCTCCAGCATTAGCATCCCATCCAAGTGTGGCAGAACCTTCAACAAGTTGAAGTTGGCCACCTACTCCCGAAGAAGAAGATGTCTATATACACAAACGTCAAACATTTTGTGACCTTGAATACATAACCCGTCACACCATGAGGAAGAATCGCTAAAATGTTAATACTTATGTAACGTTATGTGGTAAAAAAGCATCGAAGGAAAATTATTAGATATTCGTCCAAGCTTCCCTTGTAATATACATATCAAGCTATACACATAGCAGAAGAGCTAGGAAAACACATTTAAAAAGCAGTGGATTTCTGTTTTCCATTGAGCACAATATACTAACAACAGATGCTATAGTTCATTATTAGTCCTTTTCAAAGTTTTCTTTAGCGTCTTTACTGCAACCAGTCGCCACCCAGGCCGAGTCTCCTCAACACACTGTGCAAGTGCGCCCTCTAGCGACCCACTGATGTCACCAGGAGCTCCGTGTAGAAGGCCTTTGCCCGGGATCTCCAGTTTGACCTTGATGTCACCTCTGTCTCCCCAATCGTGTCGATCAGGATGTTTTAGAAGGTTCGATAAAAGTCTAGCACAAATGCTGGCATACATCATTTCAGTGTACTTATGCACGTCTTTACAGTGATACGAGTCGTTGAATATTGTCTTCTGCCAGTCCATATAACACTTCTCGTTACATATCACCTTCCGACCTTGGTGACTGTCTGCCGCTCTTCGATCGAATACCATCACATCGTCCAAGTCGATCAATCGAACCCGTCCTCGGTTGTCGACTGCAAAGTTTTCGAAAGATATGTCCGTTAACAAGAGTATCCAATCCGGGTCCCTTTCGCGTAGAGTGTCGACTAGTTGTAGCAACTGTAGTGCGATGTCGGCTCGAACTGCCCAGGGGGACTCCACGAAATTGTCTAGCGTCCTCCCTGCATGTTCGACCACTATCACTCTCCCACAAGCTCCATAGAACTTGGGAAAGGGCCAAGGCGTTGACGACTTTGTAGTAAAATATTTGAGTAAGACCGACTCCTCGTTTAGGAGAAGTGACGTTGAAAGATACGCGAGTCTTTTTGTGAGGTCCGTGCTTTTGTTTCCAACATACAGTCGTTTCAGTTCTTGTAGAAACCTAGTCGATCCACAATGTGACAAGGCTGTCTTCTGTTCTTGGGTGATTCTCCATGCCTCCCGTAGCCATGGGAGCGTGAATGCCGCTTCTGTCACCAACATTGTCTCCAGAATGTAAGATGAAGCGTTACATGTCTGAGGATTTGGCGACGACCGACAAATGAACTTTTCATACTTTTGCCACGATTCTGCTTTATTCAGAGTTTTCGCGATCACCGCAATGCCACCAACCTTTCCAGTGGAGACGATACCTTTCTTCAGATACCTGTCCGACTCTACTTTCACGAAGTCACCTCCATATAAAAGTTCACAGGTGTCTCCAACGCAAGCAGGACATTTTTCCGTCTCGGCCCACGAAATATCGACGTCTTCTGCCGTCCTGACAGGTGCCCTCTGAAGTATGTAAACAAAAATAACCGACAGTAACACTGTCCATATGAATATCTTCGCCCTTGTTGACCTTTGGCCCAGTAGAACGCCATATAAGTGCCAGAATGTAGTCATGGTAGACACCGTTTCTTGGCCTCTGCCAGGATCTTCTTCTTCTCGGGACTAGTACTTGAATTGAAGAAACACAGGAATGGTAGTGTGAAGGGAAATGAGAGCCTGTTGATCATGTAATCAGTATATATGTGACGGATGTAGTTGTCTTTGAGTTGTCGGCCGATCGGCAAGACAACCAGTCGGACAGCCTAGCATTTATCATTCAAATCGCAAGGTGGCGCTACTGACCGGTGCAGTTGTCATATTAGCTTGAAAAGTACAATGTATGATCTACGCCGTGTAGAGAGTAAATAATGACAACAATTTCTTGTCTAAAAGGCACCAAACTATGTTTGAGCCATTTAGAAAAAAGTCCGAGTTCTTTTTGAATTCATCTATTCATTTATTTTAATTTCATTGCTGCTATAACTGCGCTAAACACCCCTGTTATTCTCAGTAGTACGGTCCAGCAACAAGATGGCGGAAACAGAGAAAACAGATCTTGCTTCCCCGTCTTCTGGAGACGCTGGGTCCATTCCACAGAATTCAGACCAGAAAAAGAAGAGTAGGAACTTTACACTTAATCATGATCTTCATAGAAACAGATTCTTTGTGATTGTAGTTTTGATAAACCGGTATAAAAATCCAGTTTCATCGGAGGAGGGGGAGGGGGGCGTGTACAAAATGTTATGTTGAAAACTAGAAAGATTCTTTTAATTCAAACTCATGATCAAGACTCCTGAGATACGTGAAATCTTACTCATGTTATAAAGTGTATAAGGGTATGCAAAATAAGAGACAAAATTAGAAATTGGTACTTTTCATATGTCTTGACATTCCTAGCTCTCCAAGTGACATATTTAACAGTCAGGCAGGCTCTCAGATAAAATTGTATAGGTAAAGTAAAAGGTAAAGAGCCCATATCCTTTTGTAGCCGTAGGGGCAGTGAGTTGTTTGCCACTACATGTCTAGGGCACGGTATTGGAAGGCAAAGCCCTCTCCTTCCACTACCTTTTACCTCCCCAACCAAAGTCAGGTACCCATTTCTACACCTGGGTGGAGTGAGGAAAGTCGTCTACAATGCCTTACCCAAGGACAACATCTAACCAGGAATGTCAGGAATCCAACCCTATGGCCTCTCTATCTGTAGCCTAACCACTTGACAGCCAACGAAGTGAATTTGTTCTTGTGTTTTTTTAGGTACAATGTATCTGATTTTCTTTCTCACATCTTCTTTTCCATTCTGTAGTTGATGTGCTCCTGAAAGGTGCGGGCGACGCCCCTATCATGAAGAAGAAGAAGTGGGCGGTGGACCCGACTAAGAAAGTCAGCTGGATCATAGAGTTCATCAGGAAATACATCAAGTGTGAGCCACATGAGTCACTGGTGAGGAGTCATGGCTATGGAATTGTTGTTGTTACCGCTTTGTATGGAAGTTTTGGTTTCACTTTCAGTGTGAATGTTTTTTTTGCTAGTGTTTGCCTTTATTTACCCTCAAAAATGCTCCATTTGGCCATCAGGGCTGCTTTTCATCGAGGTCTAGTTGGGAGAAAATGGGCAAACATTGGTAGAATCTTTGACATCCTGTATTTTTTCCTCCCACAGTTCCTGTATGTTAACCAGTCATTTGCACCGTCACCAGACCAGGAAATGCAGAATCTATATGAAGTAAGTACAGTAACAGGTTGAGGTACCCATAACATAATGCATTGTCAGTCGCAAGTATTTAGCCAAGAGGGCGTCTGGGGGACGCCTTACACTAAAAACAAGGAAATTAGATGCCCTCTTTTTAGGCAGGATGCTTTGAGGACATCCTGTTTCCCTGGTAATTACATACGCATGTACATGCTACATTATGTGTTCCCCACACACACTGCCACTGTTGACACTGGAACAGCATGTAAATTGATTGACATGCAAAGCTACCAGGTAATTGATAATAATCCATAGAGCCATAAGGAAGCTCTGGTTCCGACAGGGAGAAAGGAAAGCTAATTGTTGATGAATTGTTGACCAAACAGTTTCAGTTGTACTCAGTATTGTTACATATCATGTCTGTATATCAGTGTAATATTGCCTAAAATGCCCCTCCCACAATTGGTTGGATGCCCTGTCTGTAAATCCTAGCTAAAAGCCTGGTTGGTGGTATTGGGTACTGGTACTCAGTACTGATACAGTACCTCAAAAATCATTTAGGTGTTTATGTCATCATAGAATAGAAGACCACAGGTTACATTGTCAAATTGTTCATTTACGGGTCCAGAACAGTACCTAAACCTCTGTACCTGTACTTGATAAGCTACATTTACGTACACAGCCCTAGTGCACAAGTATAGTGTCATATCTCTTCCTACATATTCAGTCTCATAATTGTCTGTTAGACAAGTAATCATGAACTTGTACTTTTTTTCTAGTGTTTCGGCAGCGATGGAAAACTGATACTCCACTACTGCAAGAATCAAGCATGGGGATGATCTGTCTTTTTTTTTTTGCACTAATTAGTTGAAATTTATCATAACTGTTTGTTGCTGTATATAATATAAAATGTACATCTATGATAGGGAAGCCTGAATTATTTCGCTTTTGTTTGGGATCCCTGGTTGATGTCATACATGTATGTCATTGGTCTGCCTCCTGAATTTGTATTACTAAGCTTATAGTTATACAGTTCTACTCAATATAATGCAACAGTGGATACAATAGATTGATCCTGACTAGTACTGTCCATCACAACTATAACCTCCTTGATAACAATTTCCAGTTCTTTATAACCAACCTCGGTGTAATGGACCATTTACATGTAGAACATGCGCCCCCATGCAGCTCTGGATGGTAGTGCATACAGCAAGGTTCAGAACTAGGCGGTCACTTGTACAGGTTTAACTGTATTTGCACATCCAAAGCGCTGTCTATTTTTAACAGAAAAATAGTAACATTGTCTATAAGACAGATATATGAATGCATGTTCATTAACCTTTAGCACACAGAAGTAGCCGTTAGGGCTCGGCACACCATTCTCTATTGGTTAGAGTTAGGCAGCAGGGAGAAGGTTAAACAAGATACTGTTACAAGACAACCACACTGATAGGATAATGACAAAACAGTTGGAAAAAATTGAATAGTTTTCAATCCATGTCAAGGGTAATGTGCGGTCATCAACTGGGCTGAAAAACATCTTTATGTTAAATCAGGATGCCGTATGTCACAAGTAATTACACATGATGTATTCGTATTCAAAGACACACTGTTGTCCTGAGGCCTAGGTTATGCATGCGTCACCCTAACTCCCACGTTTCTGTGATGTACAGGATCAATGGACGCTAGCAAGTTCGTCATTGTAGAAGACCTACGTATGCCGGAGGGTTGTCAATGAATGAACTGCTGTGGTAAAAAAAATAATAATAAAAAATAAAAACAGAGAAAAACGGCTCAGAACGCCAGCACCTATTATTGATGAAGTATGTAAATATTGTGTCTGTAAGATTCTTGTTTGGTATTTCACTTATCTCCAATATATGACGGAAAAATACACGCAAAATCACCTAGACGCTGTCACTTAGTGTCATTATTACTTCCGTGCACGCTGGTATTGTTTTAGGTGTCTGTGTTTCCGAAGCTATTTCCATATGTTCGTATATTGTGATGATATTTTACATATTTTATTTGGTATGTGGGTAGATGTTGCATTACCAAATTTCCGCGCCATTTGTGGGCCTCCTAGCGGCCTTTCTTCAGTGCTGCAGCGTAGCTTCCGGTTTATATATCTCTTATGTTTTGGACATGCCATGACCTTGGTTTTCACGGGGTGGAAGCTTTCTCGGACAGGAAGAACTGGACTACATTTTGGCTAGCCTGTGTTTACACAAGCCCTCGGCCGGAGGTTACTGATCCCCACCCCAAGGGGGCCATGATGGCGGTAACAGGACCGGCTGGCCACTAGGAGCACGATTCGTCAGGCTACATTTTGGCACCCAGTGGCTTGTTTTCGTAGGCCAATTAACGATAGTTACGACTGTTGCGGTCCTTTGTTGCTTTCAACAGTATACTTTTTTAAAGGCGTCAATAAGGCCTAGTGGATAAGGGAGCTATTCCTGTCTTGACGTTGTGTCCTTTTGAAAGACTTTCCACGACTTTCCACACTACAGGTGTCAATGGGTTCCTGACTTCTGTTCGGGGTTGGAGAGATGCAACATTTTAATGTCAAGACAAGGATGGGATCAGTCTTCCGTACTCAAGACACGGAGTATTAACAACCCACTGCATCTCAAAAAGGTTACGGGACCCTTACCTTAGATCAAGTCTTCTTCAGAAACCAACACGTCAGTGAAACGTGCCGCTGGGCCGCCCAACATCCGTTTCGAAAGTGCTATTTTAGGATAAGTTGACTCCAGCATACCATGACCTTTCATCGGGGAATACTCGTTACTGAGAGCGGAGCTGGAGACTACTTGTGTTAGACAGTTATCGGGAATGACTTCTGAAAAGGTCGCGTGGAAAAAACCTTGAATATAGACGCTTGTCAGCCTCGGTGTTATGATAAAAGTCAAACATCTCATAGCTATAGCCTGGGGGCCATCCTCCGTAGTAACCGCTGGCTCAATCTTTTCCTTGCTAAAATGGTTAGTAAGCGAACGTGGTTAGCAAGCTAACATGGTTAGCAAGCGAACGTGGTTAGCAAGCTAACATGGTTAGCAAGCGAACGTGGTTAGCAAGCGAAGAGATTGAGCCAGCGGTTACCGGAGGATGGCCCCCAGGCTAGAAATCTCAGAGACTGGAACTGAAATCCACTTGAATAATAACGCACATGTACAGATCATTTCTGAGAAGTCCTGAGTAAAATTTCTTGACAGCTGCATTGTAATTAGCCAATTTTACAACGATATCTAAGTGAATTAAGAAAGCAGCTACACGTCCAGTATTAGAAACGTGTTATTCTCATTATCAAGTGAAAATTGGCGGAGCTACCTTCATAGCACGTTTTGCACGACAACAGCCAGATAAACAGTCAAACATGTGACCATATTCAAAAAAATGCTCACGGCAGACAGGTGGCCACTACAAATGGACTCTTAATGCTTGGGTCGGCGGGGCAAAAAAATGGCTGTAATGTACTTGTGGTCCTTTCGCCGAGGTGGTCACTCGTACAAGTTTGACTGCGTACGGTATTCTCTAAATCTCTACAAATCATTGTCCTCAGTTGACATCGAAGTTAATCTCTTTGTATAAACTCTGATATTTTCAATTTCTTGCGTTGTTGAACAACGCAATAAGACCGAAAGATTATCCTCGACCGAATCTCCAACGTACCAATCGCACGGTATGTTCCGCCTGAACTTTATTTTCAACGGTTGTAAATGTCAGTTAAACGGTCGTTCGATTTGAAATTTAAACGGAAACGTGTCGACCTGCCCCGGCAATCAACCTTTCTCTCACAGATAGAAACATTCTGAATGCTAATCCGATGGTTTATTTTGGTCGGGAAGGATCCGTCATTGCTATTTCACATCTCGAAGCGGTTTAAAGATGATTGCGCCCCGTAGAGGTATTCAACTTGACTGACCTCGACCAATGGGGAGGCCTGACCCTCACCAGTTTGAAGGACGACCCTTTCTCCTTGGTAGAATCGAAAATTGCGATCTATTATCGCTGTCGTAAAGGATTTGGCGACTACAATGGCTTTATTTCCATCCCGTCGTATAATGAAAGTATCGGTTTCAAGACTATAACATAGTTTGAAGTTATGAACCCATATAGTTTAGACATATTTTTACTTTGACTCTATACCTTTAGATATTGATTATTGATTATTTCTAGTATACATATCGATATTTGCAAAACCTCAATATAGCCTTTTCGTTGGTTTTTGTTTTCACTTCCTGCTATCAAAGTAGTTTTGTTTAAAATCTTGTCCAATTTTCGTCTACACCTATAGTTATCTGCCCCATTTATGCGTTCTGCATAGTTTATCTCCCATGTCGTTAAACGCCTTAGTTAGTATTCATAGGACTTTGGTATAACATCTTTGGACCGTGTCGACCATAGCTGCAAGTGCGTAGTGGAATATCTATACAAACTGTACCGTGTGCCCAACTTGTTATCAATCATAAGCATCCTTATATTCTAGCTCCAGTTCGCTCCTCTGATTGCGTTCGGAATTCTAGTAACCTGACCTGAATGGATGCCATGCTACCAACGTGTGTACCCTAAAATGTAACGTTAACGTTAGTAGTAACGTAAACGTTAGTACAGTTCTCTCTTTTTTTAATTTTCAATTGTCTTCGGAAAAAAAATCGAAATGTTTACTCCGTTTTAAGGGGGTAATAGTGCGAACAATTACCAAAGATTTGACCAGTGCGATACTTGAAAGAAGCTTTATCCACGAAACAAAAAGTACAGCAACTCTCGTAAGGTAAACTACAAAGTACACAAACAAAATGAATCTTAATTTGATTTCTTATCTTCAAGATATGTTCGACTGAGGATATTTTTTTCACATAAAGATATGTTTTGTTGAAGAAAATTGCTAATTTTGGTGCAATACAGCAATTGTTGATTTGATTTTTCAGTGTATTGAATGACTTTATCGGTATCACTGTACATGTATCGCCAGCAGTGGAGAACCTTTACTGAACGCTTTGCTGGCCCTACGGCTGACTAAGCTATGGCAGAGCTCGAGAGTGAGTGAGTGAGTGAGTGAGTGAGTGAGTGAGTGTACCCTAAACTTGAAACTTGAAGAACAACTACGACACTTCCACTTTGCACAGTCATATATGTGAGGATCAACTCCCCACCATATCTTGTCACTTTTACGCCCTGCAATTTTACCAGGACATTTCTGAAGTGCAAAGTCGCCGTATTATCGTAAAGACGGCAAATCCATTATAACCAATGCAATTACAGTTCCAGCCATGAAAACAGCGCTTCCAATCTTTTGCAAAAATGTATCTGATCCCTTCAATACATCAATAGTCGAGGTGAATTGCAGAGGGATATGGTTATGTTGGAAGGACAATTTTGTAGAGGTCGACTATGGATTTAAAGGCCGTGAGAAGATATGGAGACTCGGCTCATCAATCGTCTGAGCCATCATTGCTTCGTGACGGTTGGATAGAACAGTGACGTCATAACAAGACCGTTATTTCAAATCTCCGTGCTTGCTGCCGCATCTGGCTGATGAGTGTTTAGAGTAGCGTAATCCTTGAACCTTGAACGGGGACATCTAAGGTGAATATGATATTTCTAAAGCGAACCTTATGACCTATCAGCCTAATGCATTTGAGACTTTGGATATGATTTCTACCGTATCTTGGTGGACGATTCATCGTAGAAGCACTGTTTGATAGGATATTGATTGATTGATTGATTGATTGATGCTTACAAAAAGATAAGTTTAAATGGCTTCCTCTAATATGCTGATTCAACTGACTTATGCTGATTCAACTGACAAAATTTTCTACGTAGCATGATTAGGGCTCTGTCGACATTTGTGGTGCGATTGGTTTCCAATCGACTATGAAGGCATTCTTGGCACAGTCGTAGAAGTGCCGTAAAAATTCCACTGTCTTGTAACGGGTTGTGATGTCGTCGTAGACCCCTCTCGGTGGTCGTTTTCTCGATGACCATGGTCTCACTGAAAATCCTACGATAAAAAGTAGAAGTCGCACGGCAAATGTGAAGATGTGGATTCAATCAATAGTTTGATTTTACAACAAAGTTCAGAGTAGTTTTACAGACGCTGTCGGCAACTTTCCAATTTGAAGCAAATTCTAACCAGGCCACAAGCGTTGTTACGGGCCAACTCTCATAGATCTTCTCAAATTGAAGAGATGTTTTCCAAGAAGCCGACCGAAATCGATGCTCGTACAGAATTCTGCCATACATTTGAATCAAGATCTAGACTATGTGACTATCCTGAACATTTCAAAGTTTAGAGAACGTTCTATAGTTGTCAATGTTACGAGAGAATTATTGAAGATTGACTGTGCAATTATAGCGACTGTATAATGAGCTAGGACTCAATAAGGGAATTTTAAGTCGCTGGCCAACACAAGCCTTTTATTTATAGAATGTCCTCTTCCAACGTTTTCTCATAAACAGAATTTGTCAAGGGCATTGTCTAGCAGTTATTTGGATAACATGACTATACAAAAAAAATTGATTTCTGGGTATGATACCTCTTTTGTCATTATATATATCTGTATTAATAATTCATACATAGTATGTTGATTTTGTCAGCAAAAAGTTTTGACTTGCGGTAGTTGACAGGAACTTTGTTGTATGCAAGCCCTACCTTCAAAGTGTAATCCTTATTACGTTTTATGGAGTAAATACGTTTTAAGTGGCTAGTATCTGTTTATAACAATCAAGTTGCGTCTGAAGCCATTTGTAGAAAGGAAACCTTCTTAGAAAACTACAACCATAGTTTTGGCAACCATGCAATGCACCACTATGTAATAGATGCTGGACAAAAAACGGATGCAATCATTATTGTGCACGGATATGATGTTATCAACATCTACAGCCAACAAAATTCACCTTGACAAAGGTTCACCCGAAATTAGCTTTGGTTTAACTACCTCGCAATATCCCTTAAATTACGGCTCATTAAATGAATGGCCTGTACGAATAATTGGTGTCACTGCGAGGTTCACTAATCCGTAGAGCAGGGACGCTAGTTTACGACAAAGTCGATGAATACACGCTTGTGAATTCTAATTATTCCCCATGAGGCGAAAGATTACAACCGGGCAGTGTATTCTTCTATGATATAATCTGAGCTAGATGCATCAAAACAGAATTTCTGTGAAATGCTTTGAAGTCGTTACATAGCACCGGGAAAGAACATTTTTAAGGCCGTCTATAGTTTTGATATTTCGGTTGTGGCGTTTAGTACTGTTAAAAGCGTCGTTACATGTTGTAGAATAGTTTAAGCAGTAGTCATAGTTACATAGCCGTATAGGATACTAAGTAGTTTTATAAGGTTGATAATTCAATATATACTAGCTGGGCTCTTGGTTACATAACCAAGGGAATTTATCTGCTGACATTTAGGTAACATTTCGGCCACCTTCTTCCGTAAACCCTGAGATGTATATACGCCTACCTCCAGTCAGCTCCTATATATAGCTAGCCACGTGCACATCAAATTTACTTAATCTGCCAAAGTTTAAGTATGCTTTATCATGGCTTAAAGACACGTTGTAGAAATTTGGCAACAAAAGACTGCAAATATTCTGAATTTCAAAATCTACATTCAGATTGACATTTTCAACTTATTTTCAAAATATTCAGGTCATTTTTCAAATGTTCAGCGTTGGTAAACAATGCAAAAGAAACCCGCGCGAAGTCCCCTAATTTTAGATCATCATCATCTTGGCGTGAGAATATCACGGATGGCCATATTTTGTCACGGATGGCCAGTTCCAAAAAATTTTAGATAGACGACCGAAAACTCCCCGCTGAACAAAATGGCTGACGTCGACAACTCCATTCAAGCATAGTTTTACATAGCAAGGCGAGGGAGCAAGTTGGCAAGTTCAGAAATGACCCTGACCACCCCTGGATTTTAGAATGGACCATCCTTAATAGCTGAACGAAGCAGAGAATCCCTAAAACGTCTTCTTCGCACCCAATGCATTATCTCTGTTACTAGTATTTCATCCGCTCCGAAACATGATAGAAAAAGCAAGATCATAGCTCACTGACATTGGATACATAGTCGTATTTCCGATAACATGAATACCACGGCCTTTTATGTCCGGAAGGTTTCCTCAAGTCTAATGTTTGAAGTCTTTGAAGTTTCGCCTTTATGGTAGACATGTTGAATAGAATACATGGATGCTAGCATTATTTCTCTCGTCTACAAAAGCCTGCCCTGACGTCTTTCGTATTGTGTTTGTAGCGTGTGCGTACGTATTCGTTACGTGTGCGAAAGAAGGCATGTGTTCTCTATCTCACGTTCTTTGATAAGATCATATGACATAGATCTTTGAAGGCGACGGATAATCACCAAAAGGTCTTAATTTGGTAACCTTATTACACAGCACGAAACGCGAAACGTGGGATTAAAGCGGGTAGCTCAATGGACTGCGGGGAGTTGGCGACCTCGCTGCGACCTTACCTCGATTTGTGACTTTATAATGGAATGCTAGCCTGATTTCAATCAAGCCTCCTGTAACCGCTAGCCGCCCTGTAACCGCTCAGAAACCCCCGGACAGCTGGAGTATGCGTTAAACAGACTAATGGAATGCAAAATGTACGAAAAAAACAGGAGCTAATGGCAACCAAAGTAATATCATGGCTCAAAAATGGAGAAAAAAAAATGCTGAAATCTTTATGGTAGTGACATTTATTAACACTGTTTAGCATATTATCATAATAACGTCACACTCTGAGCATTTTAAAACCGCGCAAAAACGAGCCGTACGATGATCCCCTTAGTTTCGCGAGTCTACAAAAACCCCGCAACGATTTTCAGTCAATTCTCACATCACACCGAAGTCATATTTTAGCATCATGGATGTCGCTATACATTGTGATAGTGTTGTTTGAACTAATCATGTATAGAAACGACTACATAAATTGACTTTCAAAATCCATTTTTTTGGCCCTAATATTGCTTGGATTTCCTTCAAACACTAAGAATGAGCTGGATCCTTACATCTGCTTGGAGAATAGTGCGTGCAGTAAACGTGCATGCACGGCGGCACCTTTTATAGAAACGTGCAGTCTCCTCAACAAGTGCCCATTCCATCTCTAGTCCCTCTATCAGCCGGGGATAATGACTTTAATTGTAACCTCTCCGCGTGAATCCTTCATTTCGAAACCAATCTACGTCCAATTAGGTTGAATAAACTGCTACTGGCGTCAGGACGTGACTTGGAGATGAGATTTTAAAATACACAAAGTCGTGAGTACGTTTATATACGAGTATATTTCATAACAAGTCATTTCAAAACGGTTCAAAACTCAACTGAAACAAGAGTTCCACGACCTCATATCTCCATGAACAATCCTATTCATGCAAATGACTTACACATTTGCATAATATATGCTTGGTCATAAACACCTCTATCTAACTTACACATGTTGCAATATTGACAGTCCTATAATTTTCCAATTAGATGAATTACGGTGTTTTTCATTAATTATGCAAATTATGAATTTATTTGCATAATTGGTATCTGTTGATGCTCCACTTTCCATAAACTACATATGTTACATGTATTTGAGTCTGATAATGGAAAACACTGCAAATATAGATTTTCCTCATTAGCTATGCAAATTAAGTCCCAATTAGCATAATTTGCACTTCATTGTGTACATCTCTGTCTATGCTACCTGTATACTAAATATCATGGAAACCCATCGTTCCTTGGCTGAGTTATTCTCCTTAGAAGATTTTCAAGATAACGCCCCTGCAGTTCCAGAGCAAGCTGCTAGGGGGCCCAAACCCACACCAAGTCTTGATTGCACCACAAGCTATCTGCCACCAAAAAATCAAGACCATAGCATGTCCAGGTCAAGAGATACAAAAATGGAATTTCTGCTGCAGTACCAAGGTCACATACCAGGGGGCCCAAAATCGACCTTGAATTTCGGCTTCACAGCACCTGCCCACATACCAAATATCATTGTAATCCATCAAGACGTTCTTGAGTTATGCTGACTGGAGTGGTGCGGAAACACAAACAAACAGACAGACACACAGACACACCCAAAACTATATCTCCATTTTTCATGGAGATAAACTAATGATGACAGTTCAATATAGCAATAATCTACCCCCTGATATAAAAATCAATCCTAGAAATGAAACATCTCTATTTTGAAAAAAGATAAAGGTTAAAAAAAGGTTGCAGCCTGTGTAACCTTTTGAATACTAGTTACAATGTCTTTAATGTCATATTCGAAGGGATGTTGTTTTATTTGCATGCGTGGCTCTAAATACAAACTTTGAAATTAGAAAAAAAGGAATAAGAAATAGTTTTGCTTTCATGACGTGTCTTTTTATCTATTCCTACATTATTCTTTCAATGTCTTTCCCTTAAGCATTTTTCTTGTGACCTTTTTTAGAAACTTAATGAAAGCAATTTGAAGAAAGCCATGCTCCATTTTGAAGGGATGCCTTTAAATCTTTTTTTTCAAACACCATCATAAATCATTTAACTTTAGCTTTAGGTTCCAAGAAGATAAAAGAGGTTTATTTCTAAATAAAAAAGACCAGATCTAATTATAAGATTTGATTGGTCCTGACACCCTCTCATATTAATTTCGTTCCGTGTAAGTAACTAGCGACGTGTTTTAAGTCAATAGTTCCAAATCAAGTTAACGAACGCAAATGCCATGCTAAGAAAACTATTATCGCCCGTGAACATGTTCCTGGCTGGCTGTCGTGAATCTGAACTGAATTGAACATGTTGCTACAACACACTGTACGGGACACTCGATCACACTGTTTGTTGTAGCAACGTGTTCACTCATAATTGTTTTGGTAGCATTACATTTGTGTTCGGTAATTTGATTGGAACTCTTGACTTGAAACACGCCGCTAGTTACCCACACGGAGCAAAATAAATATGAGAGGGTGTCAGGAGCTATCAAATATTCTGTTCCTCTTGGTTTAGCCTTATTGGAACTTAAAGCTAGCATTAAATGATTCAAAATGGTGTATGATGTAAGAATTTCAAGATATTCTCTAATTTGATTTGGAACGGGTAGATTGAAACTAAACTACAACCATTAAGCGAATCAAAAACGTATGGCCGGACGCTTGGAACCTTTTTGAAGTGTTCGTGATATAATTTACCATCTGTTGAAGTGATAAACGAAGATCAGACGGTTTTAGAAGGCTCATTCGTGCGGTAAATGTGACTTTGAAGATGAAAAGACGCAGCTACACACAGGACTACACGTTAACTCAATTTTACGACAATTGAATTTTGCCGCAAATGCACTTTGCGACATTACATTTCGCGGCATCTTCAAGCTAGGCGATAGCACGCCGGCAGATATGACGAGGTAGCGCCCACACACAGACAACCAAAACTGCCAACTGTAGCTCATACGGACGTCGCTGCCTTGACGGCCGGCCGCTCGTCTCGAGATGGCGATCTTCAAAACATGTTGCTGTTGCTGTCGCATCAGGTCTGGTTGTCTGGTGGCGGCGGTATTTTTCATGGTAGGTAATTTTTCTTAATCTTTTAATTTCTATCTTTCTCCACTCTTCTTTCAGAAATGTGACTGGTCAGACTAATTCGTGAACAGTTTTGTGAAATTTTGCCTGTGCCAAATGTGTATAATTTGTAGTGCGCGGTGGCAATAACTGTTTACAGAAAGCAGCTGAAACTTCATACTGTATGCAATGATCATGACATTCTTCATAAAGGTTTAGATTCTTAAAGGGTAAGAATAATTAAACAAATGTTGCAAATCAAAGTTTGTCTATTAATGAATCATTGAAGATAATAGTCAACGGGTAATAAAATATGAATCAAGATATAATTTCTATAGTATGATATAATGATGTTGATTGAGAATAATTCAGCTGATAATAATATAAAGAAATGGTGCGGGGTTTTCCAGTAAAACAAAAATATAGAGTGTCATGCATATCATAAAACTAGTAGCTGGCCTAACGTGTGCGGATTCCTTTCTAAAAGGTCCCAGTGCATCACAACGCATCTCTCCTTTCCATCCAGTACATTTTCGCGTTCCCTTGCGGTATAGAGCCCGTTAAAGCGCGTTTCAATGCCGATCTCTACTCTATTATACGACCATCAGGTATTACCCAGACCATGCTACGCAAACACAGTGTACATTTCTGAGTAGCCCTCTTAAAACCTAGCTAATCATTGCGAAGAGAATATGTTTCCACCCACGTAACCACGTTGTGTAGTCAGCGCCCGTCTCCAATACGGAAATCCTTGCGAAGATACTGTTTATAATCCCTCATGAGGTTTTTGTGAGGAAACGTCACACCATCGATTGGTTTGCGAATTGTTGCGGACGCTGACCCTCATTCTCTAAACAACGTCTGGCCTTCTTTGTGGGTTAGATGCAGAGGGAATAAAAACAACTTAACAACACACAAAGGGATAGGTCACTAGGGTGGACTTGGTACTTTATGACGCATTTGATCAGATCGTGTGCACTAGGCGGTGAAAATATCCTCTGGCGTCCTCTTCTCTTAAATCCGATATCTCCAGGAAGAAATCACCACGCGAAATGTGATCTTTAAGTAAAACATGCGTATAAGTTGGAAAACAACCTTTACGCATGCTTTAACGTATTCTAAACGATTGGATTTCATGCAGTGAATCAATCGATGAAGATTATCCACACGTCTAGCACATGTATAGTATACAGTCCCCAAGCTAGGATACAGCCGTTGTCAGCGGAGAATCGAGCTGCAAAAGACGGGATATTTGTGCATTTGAAATAGGCACGAAACAAGGTCCGTCCTTGGTGCTGATACGTTACCTGTTGTTCTGCAAAACAGGTCCATTGGAAATCGTCATCGATGAACAGGAATTTGGCCACAAATCTGTACCTCTTGATTGTAGAAATAGCCATACCTTCCAGTAACAGAGTTATCAATCCAGGATTGATGTGTTCCAAAATTCCCTCTTTCCCCCTTGAACTATGGTAGGGTGAAACTCGTTTCCACCAAGTACGGCAGGACCATACTCACTAGATAGCTTTAAACAACTACTGCAGCTAGATGTGTAACTTTAAGGGTGGGGGGGTCGTTCTGTCCAAAGAACCAGCTGCTGCCGCGCCGTATGCCTGCGAAGCTGGCGCGTTACGCCACGAAGGGCATTAAAACTGGCTATACAGATACAGGTAGATACAGTCCAGCTAACATCCCTCATCCCCAAGGCAAGGATAATTCGTAATCTTCAATACCAGTGATCAAGCCACCCCACCGTAACTATTGACCTTTCGTCTAATCAAGAGAGACACAAGTGGGTTAAACCGTGTTTGATTGTGGATATGATGTATCAAGACATAAGTGGGCCGACCGGTAGGTAGGAAGGTAAGAAGTGGGTTAAATCGCGCTTCATTGTCTACATAGCAAGTGCCTTTATCGGACATTTATCCCAAAGGGGGTGTTATCTTGCCTTAGACGTCCATTGCTTCAGGGCAGTTTTAGTCCCCTAATTGGGGAGGTGAATCTTTACGAAAGACTATCAGATTACTTTCTATAGACATTGAAGAATTTAGATCTATCTTTTAAACCCGGAGGTTGGCTTTATGTTCGGATGTATTACTGTTCTGCAGTAGTGAAACGAAGGTATAATTGGTGGTTATGTATATATAGTTGTTCTGAGGTCACCTTCGACGACTACAGTTGCCACTTTATATGCCAAAGAGCGGCCGGAATGTGGCACTGCGTCTGGTATGGGGAACAGGCAAGCTAAAAGCTAATAACAACTGTAGTCATAGAGAAGAATAAAGCCGCTCTAGATCTGTTTGTTTGTTTTAACTGGTAGGTAAAGCTTTATCAATGAAGAAATGCTGTCCAATATCCAAAATATTACCAATCTTCTTATTCATTTCCGAAATCAAATTTGGATAGTTTCTGGAAAGCGACATTATCATGTAATAGAAAATCCTTAATAGGATACAAAATACCTAAAATTCCTAAACTATGAAAGCATCGATTCATTTTATTTTGTCATTATATCGAAATGCAAGGTTAGCAATAAGACTAGGCTGTGTATTTCATTAGGGGGTTCTTCATCATCATTATTGCAAAGTATATACACAAGACACACTTTTAAAATCAACCACATACAAATTAGTCCAAAAAAAACTAGGAACCAAGGCCGACCTCAATCTGATTAATAAACAAGAGTCCGAAGACCCAAAATCTCCATGAAATTTGTTTTTATATGAGATGTGTTTATTTTCACTAGTTATTTGTTGTTGCCGCTGGTTGTTTTGTTTTGTGTGCCAGAGGGTATCCACGTAATAGAACCTAGAAAGGCAACATTTTCGGGAAAATGCAGGATATTCCCCTCCCGTTACCTACACCTCAAATATGACGTCCTTAGCATTTACTGTAGTGTAAGGGAATTCTGAAGCTTCTGCATAAATTATGCAAAAGAGGTCTGCATTAGCATTATGTATGGTCAGGTGTGTTCACCTTTCGTAAAGGTACCTACATCTGAAATATATCATCAGTAGCTTTTAAAGTAAGGGTTATGCATATATTATGCAAAAACTCCTCATTAGCATAATTTATGGCCAGGTTTTCTGACCTTTCATAAAGTTACCTACATGTCAAATATGAAATCCGTAGCCTTTACAGTAAGGGAAATACAAGGATATACCTAAATTATACAAATGAGGTCCGCATCAGCATATTTTATGGACAGGTGTATTCACCTTCCCTAAAAGTACCTACATCTAAAATATGACATCCGTAGCTTTAACGGTAAGGAAAATACACATTTATGAATAAATTATGCAAATGATATTCATTAGCATAATTTATGGCCATGTGTGTTCACCTTTCCTAAAATTACCTACATCTGAAATATGACATCCGTAGCCTTTACGGCAAGGGATATGCCTAAATTATGCAAATGATGCCCTCATTAGCATAATTTATGGCCAGGCTTTTTTACCTTTCCTAATGGTACCAACATCTCAAATATGACATCCATAGCCTTTACGGTAGGAGATATACACATTTACGCATAAAATATGCAAATGAGGTCCTCATTAGCATAATTCATGGACAAGTGTGTTAACCTTTCCTGAAGGTACCTACATCTCAAATATGATATCTGCAGCTATTATGGTAAGGGAAATACAAGTTTCTGCATACATTATGCAAATGAGGTCCTCATTAGCATAATTTATGTCCTGGTGTATTCACCTTTCCTAGTGGTACCTACATCTCACATATGACAGCCACAGCTTTTACGGTTAGCGAAATACATGATTATGCATAAATTATGTGAATTAGGTCCTCATTAGCATAAATTATTGTCAGGTGTATTGACCTGTTCTAAAGGTACATACATTTTAAATATAACATCCGTACTATGAAACAAAAGGTACATATAACTTTCTGCAACACCATTAGTAGAGTTACCACCCTTACATCTACTTGGTTTTGGGCAGCGGAACCACCAGCTGTTGGGAATTAGGGAATACTCGCCCTAGATACGAGACCAATGGATTCAACAGATGTGACCTCAAAGCCCATACCCACAATGGAGAAGTAGATATTCCTCATTACTTATGCAAATTCAGTCCAAATTTGCATAATTACCACTTCAGTTTGTACATCTCTGCCCAACCCACTTGCGTATCAAATAACATGAAAATCTGTCGCTCCTTTCTTCAGTTATTCTCCTTTGAAAATATTTACAAACACGCCATTGCAGTTCCAGTGACACATACCAGGGGGCCCAAAATCGACCTTGACCTTTCTCCTCCCAGCACCTACCCACATACCAAATATCATTTCAATCCATCCACACGTTCTTCAGTTATGCTGATTTTAAGCGTCCGGTGACACATACATACAAACACGGTGACACAAACATACACACACGCGCACACACACACAAACACAATAACTTCGCATGATTTGCACTTCAGTGTGTACATCTTCGTCCAACCTACCAGCGTACCAAATAACATGAAAATCTGTTGTTCCTCTCTTCAGTTAAACCCCTTTAGAACATTTTTACAAATAGGCCATTGCAGTTCCAGGGACACAAACCAGGGGGCCCAAAATCGACCTTGACCATTCTCCTCCCAGCGCATACCGACATACCAAATATCATTACAATCCATCTACACGTTCTACAGTTATGCTGACTTTAAGCATCCGACGACACACATGCAAACGATTTACCTCCTAACTTATGCAAATTCGGTCTCATTTGCATAGTTTGCACTTAAGTGTGTACCACTTGGTCTAACCTACCTGTGTACCAAAGAACATGACGATCTGTCCACTCACTCTTCAGTTCTTCTACATTTAAGATTTTAACAAATACGCCATTGCAGTTCCAGTCACACATGCCAGGAAGCCCAAAATCGACCTTGACCTTCCTCCACCTGACACCCACTCACATACCAAAAATCATTTCAATCCATGTACAGGTTCTACAGTTATGGCGACTTTAAGCGTCCGGTGACACATACATACACACAGACACCAAACGCAAGCAAAACAGTATCTCATGAAAAAGCCTTTTTTCATGGAGATAAATATGGCCGGAATGTTCAAGGTAAGAATTATGTGCATCCGACTTCCGATACATACTGTGTAGTACATGTTTGATACATCTTTTCATATTTATTGTTGTTGTTGTTACTATACAAGATATTATCATTCCACAAAAATGTAAGTAAAGGACTTTTCGTTGACTAATTATTATAAACACTTTGGCTAGCCGTGACATGTTTAATGTTCTCGTAAAGCGGCTATGTTCTCGGTCGCAGTATTGTTGAAGTAAAAGATACCGCCCCGATTTTCATCCTAGCGCATCCCTCCATTTTTCACCCCCGCACCAGTCCTTTTAACCGTGCCATTAGTCTTCTCGCTTTCAAATTCTAATTCAATTACGCAGAGTGTGAAACTAGATATACAGATAATGTGCGTAAAGAAACGTTGAGATAAAAAGCATAACACAAATCATGCAATTTTTTAATGTTGATTAGTATTACCGCCAGGGGATGTGTTCATTTCAATATTAGGTACTAGGGAGCCATAAATGCAGAAGATGAATAAACCGCCCAGTTTTAGCAATGAGATATTTGTTATTTTGAAAAGCTATTGAATGACTGAGCGGTCGCAATTACATTTAATCCTCGTATCACGAAACGCCATGATTCTTATCTACATATAACATGGATCATAATCCACCAGTTATTACTACATGTACTATAAAGAGCTAGACTAGGAAATGTTTAAGAGAAGAAGTTTCTGGATTGTTGAATATTACAGGTTGAGAGAAACGTACGTGCTGGGGTTACACTATTATTCTAGGTCGAGAGTTTCTATCAATTCTTCTTCTAAAACAATGACATTGAGCTCTTCAGCCTAAGACTTTTCAACCAAAATTACGGATTTAGAGGCTATGTTGGCGAGATCGAAACCGATGCCCTAGGGTTTTCGTACGTTTTACTGCACACTTAAGAAAGCTTAGCATAGCTAGACCATCCTTTGAGATTTTCGAAAGTCAATGGTCGCGCATCTTGAGATTCTGTAGAGACTTTCCCCGCATTATTTTCTTCAATCCCTAAATACCATATTGTATTCAGCTTTACTGTGTCATCAATTTTGAAAGTCTACTTCCGACCAAAAATGGCGAAAGCCTCTTGAGCACAAGCCCGTTAAGACTTCGTTGTCGAACAAGTGTGATTAAAGATTCTCACATTAGATGCCAACATGTGAAGAAACTCTATCTTAGAAAATAAGGTCAGCGCCAATTGCAAGGTTTACACAAAGTCTTGATGCGACAGAATTGATCGAATCTAAGTCGCGTTCAAGTTAAGAGTAATAGCGTCTCTGTAATGGAAAATACCAGGTTTGTATAAGTGCACTCTCTGAGATTAGTCCAAGTATGGTAATCAGAATGTCGTGCTAAAAGTACATTTTCATACCAATTTTCCATCGTGTTCCCCCTTTCATTGCGAATGTTCCGTCTTCAAAATAACATGTCTACTCGCATGTTCGTGTACGAAGGCTAACTGTAAGTACGCAGAGTTGAGAAACATACATTTTAGTAATAGAAATGGGAAACATACATGTCCCGTGGACAGTGATGGCATGAATGTAGTATTATAACAAAAGTCTGATTCACAAGCTAGTGTTGGCTATATCTGAACGAGTTGGGTCTGACTTCTTTTTAATTTGGAAGCAGATGATGACGAAACTTCCCACTTCGAATAACCATAATGAATAAAAGAAACCAGCGCAGAAGAAACCTTGTTATCATGTGGGCTTACATTGATAAGGTCATGCTTATTACATAGGAGGTTCGTAAATTGCTTTGATATCACATTAATACATTTTTTGCTTCTCACAGCGGGTTGATAATTTGATAGGATTTTTTGTTGCGTTATGAATAGCTTTATTTGATGACCTTAATGCAGTTCATGTTTTTCGTAATTGGCGACGTGCGCGTTCTAATCAAACGTCATATAAAGATGTACTATATTCAACTTTTCACACCCGCAAGCACTTCTTTCTTAACATGTTCAATCACCTACACATGTTGTTCTATATTGCCATGAATTGTAATTCTTTTTTCATGACGTTTTCTAATCATTGTAAGACAAGTAAGAACAGAAGGAGGTATTTGGTACGCCAATCCTCTGTGGAAGTAATGGTGTATTCATTTATAGAGTCAGGGTAGATATTGCAATCACCGATGTCGCTGGAAGAGATCCTTATCGTAAATTAAAGATGTTCCCTTAAAACACAGTCATAACTTTTTAATTCCGATTCATGTCACTTAAAATAAACGGATTGACTTGAAACTCAGGATTTATAAATGGGAGACCACGCGAACACATTCCTAACATCCTGATTGTGATCTCCGTTGACAGAGACTCCGGTCTCTATCTCTATCGGCAGAACCGCCGAGTCTGTCAGATCGCGATCTCTACCATGGAATGGACATATACTTGTTACCCGGTGAGGACACTGGGCACAGAAACTCACTTGTTGCCACCTCGCCCACTTTTGCAGTCTTAACGACGACGTTGACGTATGACGCTGTCTGATTCCAACAGCCTTGCGTCCATCCTACTAAGCCATTATCACATTTTGTAGTCCCTATTGGCTCAGGCCCGCCGCCATCTTCATCCCCATCCAGTCGTGAGACCAGAGTACATTATAGAGTCGGTTCCTTCTTGCTGTGGAGTGCCTTAATCTCCTATCTATGCACGCAGAGTAATGGAGACCAAGCTCCAAGCTCATCTCACTCGGGTTTCATCAAAGGGAATACTTTGATTAGCTAGGATGAAGCAAAACTGAAACAAAATTGTGCAACTTTCAAAGTCTACTGTCTCCAAACTCCACCTAGTCTTTCATAACTAAGAAATTGGACGGATAATTATGCATTATGTATGTAGGGTAAAGGGCCAGACATATCCAGACCAGCCAAATTAACCATATAGAAGAACATACCGCGAGTCTAAACGCTAGTCTCTTTGTTTACAGAACAATAGGAATCGTGATCAAATTCAAACTTTGCTACACTGACAAATTGAATATAGATCATTGTCTAGCTTATAGTTTATTGGCGCACACGTCATAGAACGTCTGCATCTACTTTTAGTTCATAAAAGTTAATCTAGACTGGTATCTTATGAATTTTAACATTTTTGGTCGGCAGGCCACAGCGTTGTGCCATTAGGAAGGCACTTTACACATTCCTCACTTTATCAGGTGAAAATGAGTACCTAGCTTTGGTTAGGGACGCCCTCTCGGATTGGACGTAAAGCTGGGGGTCCTGTGTTTGAGGAGTGCCACACCATGAGTATTTTAAAGAACCCACCACACTTATCGAAAAGAGTAGGGATCCATCCCATTGTGAGTTGATCAAACCTTACAGTACGTCTTTCACATCTTGGAAAGGCGATTGTCACCTGTTTTGTCAATTCTTATACAAATGTGATAAATCTCAATAGACACCAACGATAATGTACATCATTCATGTTTATATGAAAGAGCCGAATGCCTTTCTTTGAGGACCGAATCTGCATTCTTATTTTTCTATTAGACTTGACAAACATTAAGTCATGATGAATTGTACTGTTGCGCTTAGGGACCGCCTCATATTAATGTTGCCTTGATTGATACCTTAACTGGTAATTGAAAAATTGAACTAACTGGCATCAGAGGACTCATCTCACCAAATTGTCATGAATTGAATACCTATATCTCTACGATTAATCGCCATATGGGAACATCTTAGCTAAAGCTATGATTAGAAAAAATAGAAAGGATCGATTTGAAATCATTTTGGAATCTATTTCTACACCTGCTGATATTAAAACGGTGATGCTGCACTATCAAAGTTGGTGTAGAAGTTAAAACCACCCATCTTTGTCCATTCGGGAAATATGCGGTGTTCAGCATTTTGCACTGTTGTCGTCTTGTGTAGCCAATGGGGGCATTGCCTTTGGGTCGTGTTGGTCTAGTTAACACATTCAGTAAACCGTAGACAGGAAGGCGCCGTTGAAAATTTCTTTCACGTCTAAGACGTATGCAATTACATCAATCAAATGAAGAATTGACCGTGTAGGCACAAGATCGTCTTGTTCCACATCTTAAAGAAAGAAATATCTACGAACATCTCTATTAATCTTCGTTGCAATTGTTTTGTGCCGTTTGATCCAAAACATTACATTAGATAACGCATTACGGTATGAGCTACGACCCCTCATACGGATATATATGGTGCGTTATATAGAATTATCTAATAAAGACAGGTAGGCGTATTCCAATCAAAGGTACGCACGCTGAATCAAATGCCAAAGGAAACTGAATATGATATGTCAATACATTATCTACACGTTTACTTACTGGTAACACATATTACGTTTACCGCCATCTCTTTCGGAGCGCATAGGTGGGTAGTAAGTATCATAGGTCGGCGTTGTAAAGAAGACTTGAATAAAGACATGACAAAACGTAAAATGGTCGCAACACATCAAGTTTCCTTTACAATGTTCACGAACATAGATCAGTTCCAGTTCCATAATCATATTAGAGGTCTGGAAAGTTTCTCTTGTTCGAGTTTGAGTTTGAGATCCACATTTAGTTTCCATCAAAAGCTACTCTTCATGTAATCATCTAAAATACACATACGTATACAGGAAAAGCATAGAAAATATACATATACAACTATAAAAAAGTAGCAAGTATTAGATGATAAGACTTTTCCACATAAAAACGTCTCTGGTAGCATTATAATTTTTACGTTCAAGTGTACTTCTTGTGTTCTGAGCCGATAGCTACTAGAAGACCATTTATCTTGTTTATTCAAGGGAAATGTACATCGATTTTACGATCGTATAACGCTGTTAGGAGATGCACGATTGAAAATACAGTTTTCAATGTATTCATTAGTAAGAGTAGATCTGTGTCTTATTCATAGATCCTTTTAGTTCGATGAAAAACCTCCTTAGGTCGGTTCATGGACGTTCGTCGTGAACCTCGTCACCGGTCAGTGACCAGACTATGAGGCGTGCTGTTGGCAAGGACACTCGGTCTGCAGATTAGTATCCAGACGATCCAACGGCCCTATTCACGTAGGCTCCAATATAGCCCAACGCTATGTAGCACATCTACTGTAATCCAAGAAAATGCGTTATAATGACACGGCCACCTATTGCATGCTGTGTAGGGCCATTTTCCTAAAAAGCTTTCAGTCCCCACTGTACGCCAACAACACATCATGATGCTTCCTCTAAACATTGTCACTAACATTAGTCAGCTCCAGTTGCATAATGACATTAACAGGTTAGATGCTCTCTCTGGTGCACTTACAAGTCACATCAAGGCAGCTGAATTTAGCTTAAAGTTGTAGGGAATATTTATGGTGATCTTTACGGACCTACCTACGAACACTAGTAACTTTGAACTATTACCGTCTATGTCATTTTAATGTGTATTTGAGATTTTGAATTTGTTAACTGGTGTGCAATTCAGCCACTTGGCTTGACTGCTAACCAATTTGAATAAAACAGTTATGACTTCTGAGTTATAGTGCTCTGGGATGATAGCTACAAGCTACTAGAAAGAGCGTTAATTTCATTTTTACGTATGTGAAATGTGTATTTACATTGATTTCAAGACCTTATTACGCTGTTTGGAAATGCACGATTAAAAATCCAGCTCTTTAGGTATTTATCCTCAAGAGTAGACCAGTGTCTTATTCGGCACTTTCTGGGGTTGCCGTCGGTTCATGGACGTTCATCATAAAGGGCAAAACCTCGTCATCGGTCAGTGATCCGGCTATGAGGCGTGCTGTCAGCAAGGACACTCGGTCTACAAATTTGTACCCAGACCATCCAACAGAACCATTCACGTAGGCTCGGATTTAGCCCAACTCTATATAGCACATCAACTGCCTAATCCACGGTAATGTGTTAGAACGACACGACCACCCATTGCCGTGTAGGGCCATTTACCCAAAAAGCTTTCAGTCCCAACTATACGTCATAAAGTTTTTGCTGCAAAGTCTGACGAATCGCGGTTATTGTATGGAGTACTAGCGCCTAATGGTTGCGGGCCATCAAGTCACGGGCTGTCGTGGCGTGCTGGAATTGCCTTGGATTACCACGAACAGTATGGCTGATGACGTACATCAATGATAGATATATCCTGTTTAGAGCACATTAGATGGGAGTGCCCTAGAATATCCCCATTGCTGAAGGTGCCCTCGTTTTGATGTTCCTACATATATGCAGCTAATGTGCATACGTACGTACAGTGGTAACGCAGACCAAAGCAGCCACTGTACAAAACATTATCTTTACACAAACGAAAAGTATTACGTAAATCATACTTTCATTTAAAAAAAAGACAAGACTTCGTGCTATGAGTTAAAAGTCATTGCCTTGCAAACTTTTCATGAAGTTGTGGACCCTATCATGCGCACGTACATGCAAATAAGGATTTCACCTTATCCTTCATTTGAGTCATAAATATAAATATTTTGTTGCAGATTCGATTTCAAGATCTTTTCAGTCTATGTCAAGATAGAAGAGCGGTAACTGGTGACAGCGCTATATTTCAAGTGGTTGAATTGTTCATTACGATTTACACGTGCGATTAATCTATTTCGTTGTCGTGTAAAACAATTGCTCTAAATGTGCAATGAGTAGATGCGATGTGACAGACTGGCGCTACGATTAATAGGAATACTGGCGTGTAATTGATTAGGAGAGAGGTCTTTACTTTATTCTCGTCGTAGAGATGATTAAATCAAAGCGGCGAATTTCATGCTTCTGGTAAAGATATGACTGAGCCGGGATTTAGGGTTTCCCTCGGTGCTATTATATCTACACAATTGGTAATTCATCAGTATAGGAACGGACAATGACACAGATATAATGGCGTCAAGTTCATTTCGGGGCTTAAGTTTGATGATACTTAGAAACTTCGAATTCGTTACGCCATCGGACACAAATAAATCAATGCTAATTTATGAATTCTGAAGCTATAGAACTAGATTAAATCTAAAACAACACGTGGTGATATCCACCGTTGGTTTATTGTAGACGGAGCATGGAAGTATAATGGGGTCAAAGATTTCCATAAACATGTGCGGAGGATCTTCTAAAGCGTCGGCTCCGTGCAATTGCCTTTAAAGGGGCCATCAGCATGGTTTTCTACAGCACGGATTTGGTGGAGTATCTCCAAGGGCATCGTTTCATTTTCCTTGAAGAGCGCTTGCTTACTTTTGCAATTAGGCGGTCAAGTGTGCTCATCGGTGGGCCAAGGCTGCAATCCTCACATCCGGTGTGTTCTACCGGCTGGAGGGCAAGCAAAATCTAGGCATGCGCAGTCATAGTCGTATGAGACGTTCTGATATCACTTCATTACGTAGTATCAAAACTAAGTACCCGAGCATGAAGATGTAGTTAGAGCTGGCCACATCTCGAACAGGCTGAAATTGAATTTTCACATTTGAAACTTCTTGTAGGGCAAAGGTGGTGAAGGATTCAGAGACAATTTAGCACTTTATATAGTGCAAAGCAGTGGATCTTCATGAAGAACGGATTTGCCTCTCGTTTTTGGCATTCTAACTGATTTTGAAGGATGGTTTGACAAGTGATTGCTTTTGTAAATGCTTAATCTAATCTAAGAACTGCTCACAAATGTTTTGAAACCCAACTGGTTTGATACTTTTACCATTACGTCTTATATATGTGTACTTTCTTCGGGTTTTCACATTCTGAATAATCTTACAAAAAGAAAGCAGTGGATTTCGTGCCAGATAGGTGTATGCGCGTCAAGAAAGGCTGCCCACGGTGTATGAAAGTTCACGCACGGACTGCTCTCCATTTATTTTTCCGGCTCAGGCCTCCTGCCACATAACAAATAATATTTCAGGATGATTACGCTTGAACGAAGTAATTCGTTGAGTAATGTTTGACGTCATATAAATAAATTACTTTTTAGAACAGTCATTCACACATGCATCAACCACTTAACATTTGACTCTTAAATCAGGGGCTTATTCAACGGGATTTAGTTTTTCTACTTCAAAACCACCCATCATATTGCAGATGTATCTTCGACAGATAGGTATACAATAAGCTGGTTCACGGTTTTGACTGTACATGTGCAGTGTGGTGCATTGTAGGTAATATTTCAAAGTTGAAAGCCCCTGCGACATAGACAAAACATGTCAAGCATGGTCGAGACAAGAACTGTTCACAAGTTAGGGGCATGCACCTTTGACCTGCTTCATGCGCAGTAAAACCCTCGAACTGGTTTATTGAATTCGACTTAACTTCGTTTGCGAGTATCTTCAGGTTGTACCCAGCAGTGACAGCAGACGGCCTGCAAACATACATCAAACTTTCATTTCAAAACTTTAAAGCCCGCAGAGTCTATTGCTGAGTTTACGTGCATTGCAGTTGAAAGCTAGCAATTTGTCATTTGTTTCAGAAAGCCCCTGGCCAGTACCCACATCCCTTTAAAAGCATAGCAACTGTTCCATTCTCTGAACTGACGAGCTTATTTAACAACAATCCTGTCAAGCACTTTAGAGTAAGGATGCTTCCACGGCCCATAAGCCCTCCAGGGATTTCATATTTAGAGCAAACATGTAGCTAAAAGGAGGTCATTGCCAAGTTTATTTAGCCGTGCGTCCTCCGGAGATGCTGGTAATGGTTTCCCATCAATAAGTCTTCCCCCAAACCCATCTATTGTAAAGTCACGAGCAGTTGACAAATGACACCTGGAGATAGAGCCTCTAGACACGTGCTTCTGGGGAGTTCTGATCCTCTTCCCGCGAAATCAGATTAACGTATAAGTTTTGACAAATACGCTCCCAACCTCATTCATATTCTACAGACTACCTGTTCTCTGAAGGAAGCCCAGTGGAAAATGATTGCCGTCTGATGAGTTGATACCACCCAAGGACGAACACATACGGAGAAAGCAACATCTATAAAACGATCATAGTGTGTATGCTTCTGCAGAAATATGATCATTAGCGCTGTGCAGTTCAACTGCAACCAATGTGCTTACTACGTGCTCCTATCGAAGTAACGACCAGGTGTTTCTGTCAAGTTTAAAGCTAACAAATCTTGGTAAGAGGCAGGTGGTGCTTGAAAGGGTACCGGTGAAACCTCTGCAAAGGTTAAATCATTAACTCTTTTCAGTACAAATTTGAACAATCAGATTGTGCTTATTATTTGCTAATGTCAAATGTCACCGTCGAGGTGCTCCTGTCAAGTATAAAGCTAACAAATCCTGGCAACAGCCTACGCAAGACGAAAATACCAGATGCACGCGATGCATTGTAAATCCTCACACGAAATCGCATCTTTACATAACACGTCCTTGTACATCCTTTTTAACGCACTTTTCTTGAGTAAAACCATACAAAGGTATATTCTTAGTCATTGTCTTGAGTCACAGTTATTCACATAGCATCAAAAATTTGAAACATTCAGTTCGGGGAATACAGCATGGCACAATACATATTCTTTAGTGCAGCATCCGGCGAACGAATGTACAGATGCTTGTATCGCGCATATGCGCACCAACCATCTTCCAACCTGCGTACATGAACATCACACCATGCATCTTCAAACTGTCAGGTGTATTCTTAGTAACTTTTGACATTGAGATTGATGGCGTATTCCTGCAAGAAAATTGCTTGTTTCCAGCGCCCTTCATATACCCCTGGAATGATCGACTTGTCCGATCTTCATCTTTAACGGTTCCTTGTCAGCTCTCCGCACAAGCAGACGGTATTTTGCCACAAACGATTTCAACGATCCATAACAATGGTGCATGTCTGTACATTTGACGTTATTATTAGGTTTGTCCTCTACGTCTAGCCAGAGTTTCTTCCATATGTATCAATATATTTATGGGTGGATACTTTATACTATGCTATACTCCATGTTTGTTGCGAGTTAACTACTTTTCATTAATCTTTGTTTTGCTGTTCAAGGCATTTATCACCGGCATTTTGACCTTTAGGGCAAGGCAACCAACAATTACATATCTTGTTACATCAAGCCTAAGCAAACGTACGTTTGTTATAAGATTTCCCTGTTTATTACGTTCATCCGTTTCCTTTTTTAGATATTCTAAGCCTATCGGATAATGTTTTACCGGTCTGGACGCTTAAAAGCTTTGGATTTAAGTATGAATTTCCGAATGTGGTTTGATGTTGTGGGTGGCTTTCCTATGGCTTTGCTTTGCTATAGCCAGCCAATAAGGTTCATATGTACTTGAATCTACATAGCCAAAGGGTTTTATCTGCAGACGATTCAGAAACCTTTTTGCAACCTTTCTTATGGTTTAATGAAATCTGCTACTCAATGCCACTACATTCCAATTCGGTCCCAATCGTCTCTGGACTCTACTAGGCCTTGCCGCTTTGTGGTGTATCCCATAAGCCCTGGGGAAGCCAGAGGAATTGTTATCCAAGCCTTGATGAAGGTTTGCGTATCTAGCTGAAAGGTTGCCGAAACGTCGGCAGATACAATCCCTTAAGCTTTGGCTGTGCAGCTACGAACCCAGCCAGATATTGATTTACCAACCTGTTGCAACTATTGTCGGAAATGCGGTTTCTCCCTTTCGAATATATCTGACGTAGGATGTCAGCATTCAGACCCATCACTGTAATATCCTTGCAGGTAATGTTTACATCCCTGCCTTGTCGTAAGATAACCGTGTCGACAGCCTAACAAACGAGTGCCTTGGGGCTATGTAGGGACATCTGAGACGTATTACTTCCAAGAAGCGTCGGTCTAGCAAGGTAATGATCCATTTCATGGTTCAACATCAAGGCCGTACACCTTAACAGGATCTATCCTTCATGTTGGTTGTCTCCAATGGGATTCTGTATTCAAGGATGCAGAGAGTTCCTGGTCTCTGATGCCAGGACTGTTGGTACACTAGGGGGTTATTTAAAGATACATTAGCATGATGTCTTCACGTAAGCCCTGATATCGATGTAACCTGCAATCTTCAGAATTCCCACCTAGGGTTTCATTGCAGGGTAAAGCCTCTATAGTGTTACAAAGGGATCTACATGTATGAACGACTTATAGTGTAGGTATATCAGATTCATCGACCTTGGACAGGGTGAGTTTATAGCTGTTTTATATATATCCCACTGAGGTATAAAGTTACAATAACATGACATTGTGTTGCCTTTTGCCAATTGCAATCTTAAGAATTCCCATTTGGGGTTCCAATGAAAGGTAATGTCTAGGTAGCGTTAGGTATAAACCTAGATAGGTAAGGCCGAGTTGTGCGGTCCGATGTATAGGCCTTATCCCGGTTGAGTTGTCATTTGTACTAGTTCGTTTCTCGACTCTCACATAACCTTGTCGTTATTTACAAAGTGAATACGGGAACAACGTAAATACAATGCAAATATATCACAGATGAAGTCCAGGAAACGCCATCTCACATGATGATGAGAAGTGAAAAGTATACAAAGTGTACAAAATATTATAGTGACTCGTTTTGTTCTTTTCATGAAATGACAATCGATGACAACACTGTCAACATATGAATGAATGAAACTACATAGCCTGCACAAATCAACGTATAACCAATGACTTTTGACCAACATCTGTTATGGGTGGATGCCAAGCGTTAGAAATGCACCACGACGTTCTATAGAAATGGAGAAAAGCAGCATGCCCGCAAGGGATAGGCGCATCAGATTAAACTAACAGCGAGGAGCTTGGTGAGAATGTTTCAGCAGAGTTTTAGCGGAGTTTTAGCAGAAACTTCAGAACAAATCAATAAATTAAGGTGGGCAGGTGAAAGTAAATGACAAGGAAATTACTGTTTAAGTTGGAGAACGGCATCAAGGGTCGACAGGTCATTAGACTAAGATTTGCGTGGAAGGAATCGATGGCAAATTACATTATCCAATCAACCTTTACAACGTTAAAAGCAACAATTAAGTTCTTCTCACTCCTCTACTGTATAATGTGATGCTGCCATCCAGCGGGCTTTTAGCAGAAAAATCGGCATATGTCGTACAAATCAATGAATCTTCGGGTGGCTGCTGAAATTCTAAAGTCAAAGTGATTACTAGGCAAGGTGGGGGACCGGATCATGTGTCATGGGTGGTAATCTGTGCGGACGAAATCGGTAGCAAGTTACGCTAGCGCTAATCAATTAACGTTTGAAGCAACAAATAACTTTCTTCTCTGATGCTCTTTGGATTGTTACAACTAACATGTTTCTTCCATTTCAAGAAAGAAAATATTCAACGATGGATTTCATTCTGACATGTGAATCTTGGAGTAACTGTATCCGTTCGTGGAATTTGTTCTTTTAATTAACATTTGAAGACCTTTGATGCTCTCTAGTAAACTCATTTGTGAAAGAGGTACACTGCTTCTTTGGATTGGCAATTGCATCTTACTTGAAGTTCATGCAGAAAGTACAAATGTATGAAACATGAGGATGATGACAGGGCAATGAAAAAATAGACAGAAATAATATAATATGATTTCAGGCTTCAGGATATTAGTTTACCAGATCCAAACATGCCTCAAAATGTAATTTTACAAAGCCCTGAAGGAAAAGTCCAGAGAAAAGCCACCGGGCATAACGTATAGCCCATCCTGTTTTGTAGAGATAAGTTCTTCACTTGGGATCGCACAGACAGCAGAAACGTGCTCACAGGTCTTTTGATATGAGTACCACATATGAGCCTTGAAATTACCGGCTGGGCAAAATGTATTAGGATATAGTCCATGTGGCCTTTCGGATGTCTCCAGGGTCTTTGGAGATGACGTAGATTTCAGGGTGTCCGTGCCAGATGTTGTTTAGCAGATCATATTTCTCTTGAATATTTGATGTTGCAAATAAAATACAAGCGATATTGAGGCCTATGAGATAAGCGTACTGTTTATTGGGTACAATAGGCCATGTGGGTTTCGTCAGAGTGTCCCTTTGGCAGTGCTTACGGTGTTTCATAACTCCATGGGAATACAGAATATGCAATACTACAAAATGAGATATACGCATTGAATCATTTAATGTTACAAGTCATCACGCCCCATGTACAAGTTCCCATGTAGATCTAGAGAGAGGATGATGTAGAGAATAAGTAAGTGTTCGTAATAATTTGGCGGGATTTTATAAAATGTATTACTCGGCTGTGGCCTTGACCCCTTTGCCAAGGTGCAAGATTTGATTCAAGCCTGCAAATGCTTTAGACGATGGATTTTCCAAGCATATTATGGGGCACTGGGTTTCCTTCTTACGACGAAATCCCAAGTATAAGCTGCGTAGAAAAGTTTGAAACAGGTTCGTTATCAAAATGGAACTTTAGACCTTGCCAACATGGTCTGGTGACAGACTACTTCCAGAAGCAACAGAGCAGTTTCATTTTCTGCGCAAAGCTGCCAATGTGACTTAATCAGTCTGAACATCATTGATCTTACTTGTTCATCAGTGAGTAATCTTGAAGGATGAGTAATTAAGAAAAGGCAATTGCATTATCTTCAACAAGTGAGCGTAGAACATTGCTTATTGAGATCACCCCGGTGCGAAACTCGCTTGCTGGGCCTGATGATAGAATTTGAAGTTAATAAACGTGTGCTGAAATTGAGTTATCTACTTCACGTATTCGTACACCTTTAAGCAAGGCTAAATGCAATACCCGCGCCGCGGCTCTTCCAAGAAGACAAGCCGCTACAACATACCGAAGTGTGACATTGTAATTTCCTGAAATCAAGAGGTGGATATTTCTCACGCACGCTAAAATAACGAAGTATTATGTTTCTAATTTGAAACTTAATACCATGCCATAAGTTGAATTAGATATGTTCCCAAGAACATCTCCTCCCATTTCTCATTTATTGCTATTCATCGATGAGCAAAATTGTATTCAATAATCAATATTTTCCAGCGACAATTTGCCATATCCGTTATTGTTATTTCTAAATAGATCACTACTGGAAGTCACGTTTTATGTTCGCTGATATACACGTGTAATCAACTTAATGAAACTAGATCCATTGCGGTGGTTTTCTATAGGAAGCGGCTCTTAAAGGGTTCTAGATATAAGGTGTCCTACATCACTAAAGACACATCCTGCTTTTGTTGGTAGTCATGTTTCATGTTTGATGATGTACACGTGTAACCTAGTTAGTGAAACAAAGTACAGCCGGTATTCTAATAGGGAACTTTGAACGTTGTATGTGCGTGTCGGAAGAAAGATGTAGAAACACCTAATTGAAGGATCAGAAAAGAGCAAAAAGCGATGAAGGTACAAACATAGTCCCAGAAATGCCACATATGATCTATTCGTCTATTAGCTTTATGACTAGATGAGTTATGGAAACCCCGAGGATGCATACAGATTATACGGAAAAAACTAAGAAATAAGGGTCCTTGTCTTTTTTTAGATACCGAAGACCATAACATAAGTTATAGACACATATTTTCCATTGGTCTACTCCAGAAAACGCAATGTGCCATAATAATACACGTTCCTGATAAACGAAACGAAAAAGAATTACATAAAATGCCTTTCGACGTTCAAAGCTCAAATTACAGTACAATGTAGTAAGATATGCTCGTTTGGAGTATGTTCTGTTTTTGAATTGGTTTTGAAATGGTATTCAATGTATTCATTAGTGAAACTACATAGTCAGCCCATAACCAAACCAATGAATCCACATACACCAATCATTATTTAGGGTTTGGAAGGATCAATGCGTAAGAGCAGCTCGCTCGCAAGGGATAAACGCAACGCTAAACAGCGGGGAGCGTGGGCATATGTAGCTGGCTTTTAGCAGAAAAATCGGCACATCTCTCACAAATCGATGAATCTTCGGGTGGCAGCTGAAACTTAATGGCAAGGTAATTACTGGGCAAGGTGTCATTGGTGGCAATTTGTGCGGAAGGAATCGGTAGCAATTTTGCAAGTTACGCTAACCAATTCACGCTAACTTTGTTCTCTGATGCTCATTGGAATGCCAAAACTAGCATGTTTTCCCATTTCAAGAATATATTCAAGTTTGGATTTCATTCTGATTCAGGAGTCCATGGTATAACTAGCCGTTCGTAGAATTAGTTTTTATTTTTTATTTTGGAAGAATGATTGTGTTTTTCAGTGTTGTAGACCTTCGATACTCTCTAGCCTAGTCAATTGTGTCATTGCTTCTTTAATTGGTTACGGTTCATGCAGAAAGGACGGATATATGAAACCTGTTGAAGATGTAACAGTACTGCCAGTCTATAACAACTACGCTGGCTATACATATAATAATTTGCCAGGGGAATTTGCCGACGGAAAATGATACCCTTCCCTTAGACTGACTCTCCTGGTCAATTATGAACCATATTTTTGCAGAATTTACCATCCAAAACCCTTAGGTAGGCCAGGTGAAGCTATGATGATGCAAGAACAGGCAGAGATAAACTTAACTCTCAAACTCGTCCTGTATATATGTAAATATGTAATTACTAATATCACTAAAAGTTTCACTTGTCGGAAGTTCTTGCACATGTCCTTGTCTACCGCCCTTTCTACCCCTTGTTTGCACCTTTTATTAACACTTGCGCAGCTGCTAATAATCGGCCTCAAGGCGGGCTGAGCAGTAATGAAGAAGAAGAAGAGAACTCTTTTCGCTCGTCCCAGGCTTCATGTGTAAGATGGCCTAAGGCCCAGCGTCAACAAACGTCACCTACCGACAACTTTCACATTCTGTGCGACCTTACGTCTCCTTATAAGCCCATTGTAAGCGAATACGAACTGTCTCCGGAAATCCATTTACCGGACTCAAACATGCCCCCAAGCCAGCAAGTGTAATTTTACCAACCATGATCAAAAGTCCAGATAAACGCCACAGGGCGTAACATAACCCATCCTGTTTTGTACAGATAAGTTCTTCACATGGGATCATACAGACAGCAGAAACGTGGTTCCAGGTCTTTTGAGATATGAGTACAGCTCATGAGCCTTGAAATTACCGGCTGAGCAAAATGGATTAGGAGATAGTCCAGATGGCCTTTCAAATGTCCCTAGAGGTTTAGGAGGTGACGTAGGTTTGAAAGTGTCCGTGCCAATTGTTGTTGTACAGGTCGTATTTCGCTTAAATGTTTTATGACAACAAATAGAATGTAAGGTTTACAAGATAAGCTAAATTGTTATTGGATGCAATGAGCCATGTGCGTTTCGGAAAAGTGCCCCTTGGCGGTGCTTGTGGCATATCATATAACTCCACGGGAATATGCCTTATGGCATACTACAAAATTAGATGTACACGTTGAATCTTTTGATGCTGGGATCCGGGAAAATGTTACCAGAATTTACAATGTTGCCGGTAAAAGTGCCAGACGCATGAAAACCTGGGTATTTGTAACAGTTTGGGGGGATTTGGTAAATATATATCTTGGCTGTAGCATTGAGTATTTTGCCAATCTGCAAGATTTCGTTGGAGCCTGCTATAGCCTGGAAAAGGCGTTGAGATATGACCATGGATTTTCAGAATATATCATTGGGCACTGGGATTTGAAACCCGGTCTTTCATCCAAATCACAAGTTTTGGCAAGAAAGTTGGACACAGACTCCTCATCTTCCAAATGGAACATCAGACCATGCCAACGCAGATTGCTGCCAGGCTGCCTCTAGAAGAAACAGGGCATTTTCAGTACTCTAAGCAAAGCTGGCAATGCGACCTAATCAGTCTGAACATCATTGATCTTAGCCGCTCATCAGTAAATAACCCAAAAGGCTGTGTACTAATCAAGAAGTGGCAATTACATTATCTTCAACAAGTGAGCGCAGAGCTTAGTCCTGCCCTGCTGCTTGTTGGAATCATCCTAGTACACACGTATATGGATGGGATTGACGATAGAACTTGAAGTTGATAAACGTGTGCTAGAATGGAGTTATTCGCTTCAAAGCACATTTCTATCCCTTTAAGCACGGTAACTGATGATGTTCGTCCATCGTTGTCGATGAAGACCTCGACTTCAGTCGCCCTTGTGGGTGTGGGTGTGGCTGATCAGGCCGGTTCTTGCCCGGAAACACCGGCCGCAGGTATTGCACTGTAGGCTGGGTTGTGGCTACGGTAACTACCTACCGAAGAACGACATTTTAATTGCTTGTGGTGGATACTTGTCACGTACGCAACGACATTTCCAGTCAATAACTTCATTCCATAAGACGAATTAGACATTTCCCCAGGAATGTTTTCCTGCATATCCCATTCATTGCATATGAATCATTAATGACATATTCAACAATCAACGTTTACGTTTTTCCAGTGACAAATCCGGTCTGGTAGTCACGTTTCATGTTAAATGATGTACACGAGTGATCAACTTAATGAGACTAGAACTATTGCAATGGTATCTTGAAAAACAACTTCAACGTTGCGGTATATCTATAACTACATTTTGTCACATTCAGTTTCTGGCTATCAAAAGGGATGCAACTGGTAATCAAGTTTCATGTTAGCTAATTAGCACGCGTGGCCATGTTAATAAGACTTGAACTACTTCAATGGTATCTTGAAAAGCAACTTAAGCGTTGCAATATATTAATAACGACATTGTCGCATCCTGTTTTCTGGATATCCAAAATGATGCCAACTGCAGCTGGCAGTCACATTTGTGTTCGTTGATGAACTTGTGTGATCAAGTTAATGAGACTAGAAATGTTATAATGGTATCTTAAATAGCAACTTGAACACTTGTAGTATCCTGTTTTCTGGATATCCAAAGAGCTGTCGACTGCAGCTGGCAGTCACATTTCATATTCAATGATGTACACGTGCAACTTAGTTAATGAGACTAGAACCATTTCAATAGTATTCTAAGAAGCACTTTGAACGTTGTACGGGTCAAAAGAAGCACCTAGTTGGAGGATTACAAAAGGGGAAAATGATGTAAGGAACAAGCATCGCCCCAAAAATGTCATATATGATCTATTCGCCTATTAGTTTTATGAACAGATGAGTTATAAAAGCCCTGAGGATGCATACAGTTTACGGTAAAACTGTAGATTGATATCAGAATGATAGATAGTGTACAAGTCTTTATGTATGTAGGACAACTGAAGGACAAGGAGCACTTCAGAAAAAAAGATAAGTAAAGGGGAAGGTAAAAAGACGTTATTGAAACGTCCCCCTGATATATTCGTACCTTGCACTTTTCAAACACATATCTGCATATTTCTGAAATGTCAAACGAAAAACGAGCAATTAAAAAGAGAAAAGGCTAAATGACAGCAGTGTAAGTTAGACAGGTACACTAAATCATTTATGTCTTGCCTTGTGCATGTTTATTTCTGGGAAAAGTCAACAATTGTCTTACTGTTATTAATTTATGTTTAATTTCAGGCGGTGGCATCAGTGGATCTGGCTAATACCGTCACGTCATTGAAAGAGAAGTTTGATCCAGGTGAGGCGTATGTAATAACGCACACATTGCATAATAATAATGATAACTTTATTGCACAACAATTGTACAAGGTACAAAGTATGGCATCCACTGGCACATGGATAAAGTTCTATTAGGCTAATCAATCAATCTATCTAATACAATATGGTGTAGTAGTATGGGATGACAATGGGATTTTACAATCATTGGAGGAGTTTCTAACGTCTAGACAGTCTTTAGTATATTTTCCAATGTATACCATGCAGGGGTTGTCACATGTCAGGTGATGGAGGTTACATACATCGCATTGATATCCTATCATTACTCTACATGAGTTCTAGACACGCGTCTAGAAAACGTTTGCTAAAGATAGTTATCACAGCTTCCAGAGCAAGACAGGAAGTTAGTAGAGAGCTATGCTCCCCAAATTTCGCACCTATCACTGCCTTTCTCCACGGAGTTTACAGATAATGACATCGCACTGACGTCCCATCATTATTCTGCAACATTTCTAGACACGCGATTGGAAACTTTTCCTGGAGGGGTGCGCATGATCATTACAAAGTCAGACGAAAGACAAGATATCGATAAAGAGTCCCTAGATTGACTGACACTTGGGCTAATGAAAATTGCCTGCGAATGGCACAGATGCACGAAATGGTATCTCGATGATCCTTTGAGGTTTCCTTCGACAGTGTTGGAGATCAGAAGATCTAAGAAACCATCATTACTAAGGAAGCAATTTCGACATTTCCTTGACGTTCCTTCCTCTCAATTTTAAAAAGTTTAAACATGTTTTTTTATGATCCTTCATCTTTGATGCTTCCAAAAATAGATCATACAATATTTCATTCTGAATACCAGACCTAGCCTCCTTTCAATTCCCTGTAATTTTAAGTTAATTGGACCAGCATATTTTCTTTTAAAAATATCCTTTTATAAACATCACACTCCACAATATATCGATCTCAGAGACATGATTGTTATGAGGTGCGCCTTCCTGCGGATTTCATAGACCAGAGAGTTCAGGAAATGAAGCATGATTGCTACCCACTGCGAATACTCTTCCCCATTTTATTGAATGGCTTGGTGCCAAAGGCAACCGAGATAAAGGTCACCCAGAAAATAATTGTAATTGAAAGTCAGAAGGCATTTGTCTATTCTCTACTAGACAGGAAAATATACAGTACTGCTTCTTGACGCCAGGAGATCTGTTTTATATTCCATTCCAAAGCAATGTTCTGGACAATACCCTTATACAATACAAAGGTCATTTTGGGCTATATAAGAAAAAACGCTCTTCATTCTTGTGAATCTTGCAATGAATACGGATGTCGAGTGAGAAAAAAATCTATTGATACGAGAGTGTAGGCATACGTAGGCTGTTTTTCTTGGATTCCTTGTAGTAGCCAAATGAAACGTTGAAATTTGAATCTTTGATATACACAAAGCGTTGTAGTATAACCTATTTTTTCCATTTTCAGTTCTTTGTAGCAGTGCTGTATCCGACGTAGTGATGATCATCATGAGTATGATGCTGATGCTGGGGGTGCTTGTGGTAATTCCCATATATTCAGACGAAGTGATTTGCATAGCCAGTTATTTGCATGGCAAGAACTCTTTTATGTCCTCTCAGATTCTAATCTACATATCATTTTAGTTGTGTTTGAATATCTCCGTAAAACGGTGGGTATTGTTTTCGGTGTGGCCATGTGCCTGTGTTTCCGCATTATGTACTTTTCATATGTAGTCACGTTCATCGAAGAGTGACAGAAAATAAAGGTTAGAGTTGCCAGAGTGCAGTGACAGGAAGTGAGTAATCTATCAACCTTGTGTGACAACTGACAGACATTCCAGGTCATGTGCTCAATAAAAAAGCCTATGGCAATAGGTTCACGGTTAGGTATCATAAGTATTTTTGGCTTGTCTGGGTTTTTTTTTCATATGCTATCCACGTTCACTGTAAAGTAACAGAACGTGATCAATGGACATCTGTAATTTTAATGAAAACCTTATCTGCATGATTAATGAACTAAAATCAAACAAGACATCCGAGAAACTCTAAATATTTCACAGAGGTATGACATATTCGAATTCTTGTTCTGGTTTGTTTAGGAAGATCGTGATTTTGTGAAGAGGAACGACATACATTAGACATATTGTTTATCATTTCCAGGCTAATAAGTGGCTGTGTCTGGCTTGGATCACTTATGCAGCAGTCTTTATGGCGACGGGGACCATAATAGCCATCGTGCACGTCGCCACGGAGGCGGTGGAGCTAGAAAACATCATCGCGACACTCAACAGTTTCAACAACGGCAACGGGACTTCTTATTACGTTGATGACATGAGACAGGTAGGTTGAGGAACATGGTGGGGGTTTTCACGAGTTTGCCCAGTGAGATAGGAGGAGAATCTAGTAGTACGCTACAAAAACTCTCAATGGTGGAACATGTTGCGAGCGTTCATCTGAAAAATGGCCAATGGCATACACTACTAGGGTAGAAATATCATACAAGCTTGGCGTGTAACTGTTTTATTGGTTTCACTAAAGAAGATTGACAAACGCTCATTAGTTTGGACTACCATATCATATGAACAGGTAATGTCACTTGACAGGTCCGTAATACACTACTCATTTGAAGCTCTATACACTAGATCAGGTTACCTCCAGTCTCGGCATATTCTCTTATAATGAAAACTTTGCCTTGAAGACAACTTGTGGACAAATGTTTTTTTAAGGTTAGGCAAGAAGATGTCAGCTACGAGTTTAAGATGAGAAGACAGTTTGAAGTATTTTACTATCTGATGCATTTGTTTGGTCAGCAAACGTTGCCGTCTTTAATTTCCTTTCAAGATTGCATGTATAGTGAGAGACACGAAGGATGCTTTGAAGTTTTGGATTATCAAGGATGAACAGAGATCAGTCGAGTTTGTCCCGTTTAATCTTTAAAAGTGTGTGCCTCAAAGATTAGACTCAAAGTTGAATGAAAAGCCGCTATATCCTTTCCTAAAACGTTTGACGAAGCAAAGACTATGACTGATCTTTGCTCGTGAAGTCTGCTTCCCTGTCAAAAACATCAGTACTTTCTTGTTTGCTTTGAATGGTATCAGAAGGGATTCACGGTCACCCACACATGTCTAAAACGTTATGACGTTAATTTACGATGTAACAACAGCATGTGATCTTTGTTCAGCTCCACTAACCTCTATCTTCAAAACGTCGACGTTTGATATCTAAGTAGATTTGTGATCACCCAAACATGGATAGAACGTTAGAAGTATTTTCGCAATGTAGACATAAAAGCAACTTGCCCCAGTTCTTAATCCTAACCTGTCAAGAAAACGTCAGATTTTTGTTCTAAACATTTGAACGATATTTACAAAGATTTGTGAAGGTAAAGATAAAGTTGTTTTACGATGTAACTCATTAATCTTCGTTGAGCTCTGCTCACCATTCTAAAACGAGCACATTTTTAATCATTTCAAATTGTATGTGCTGAGATTTGTGGTCACCTGCACATAAATGAAGCGTCGGGAGATACATTAAGACTGTTCGTTCCTCTGGTGTAGATAAATGATGTTCTGCCTTTTAGCTTCGGAAACATCATCAGGTGGCCTAAAGCCTTGTTGTTAAATCTAAAGCACTATAAAGTACAGAATGCAGCTGATGCCAAAGGTTTTTTAGGTCAATCACACAAACTATGATCCCGATCATTCAAATCAAATCACGATGTTTGTCATCTTTGATTCACTTTGAAGAAAAGGCCTAATGCAGAGTCTTAAGTTGTTTTTTTAGGCCAGTTTCATGCGCACAATGCAATGTGTAAATGGACGTTTGTATCTACGATCGTCATTCATACTCTTCTAAGAATAGCCGTTATGAATTGTGACGCATTTGCTTTTTAGGTCAAGCTTTGAATTGACGTTTTTGTATCTGTGATCGTCATTCAAATCACAATGTTCGTCATCGCTGATACAGTTTGAGGAAATGCTTAATGCACAGAGCGGACCTGGAGCGTAGATATATAACGATGTTCTTATAGGTCACTGACATATACACAAAAAGCGAATTGACGCAGGCATCTGCGATTGTCATTCAAATTACGATGTTCGTCATCTTTAATAGATTTCGAAGAAAAGACTTGATAGATTACATTTCTGAAGAAAAAGAGATAATAAACTATTGTCCCTCGGCGCCAACTGCTGTAATCTACCAAACTTATTGCAGTGTATATATCGGTGAGCTGACGGCTCGCAAAATGCAAGTCATGGTGGAAATCATGAAGAATTCTAGAAAGACTGAATGCAACTGCGAATGACTGCATATGCCAATTCTAGCAATGCTTACAGTGCTGACAGTGTATTCAAATACCGACAGCAAACAGACACACCGAAACAAAACATCCTTACAACAGACTGAGGGTAATAATGGTGTGACTTCTTTCCTTTCAGGGAAAAGCTATGGAGCTCGGCATCTTGATGGCGGTGTATGTCGTAGCTGCCGTTCCGATGGTAAGTTTATGCGATGCTCAATAAGGAGTTTCGCGATTTTTAGTACGCATGTGCAGCGAAATGCATTGTTGGCAGTGTGTCAAAGGTGAAGGCCCGTACATTGTAAACATGTTCTTGTCTCGAACCATTTGTTTCAGATTTACATGCAATAACCAGACATGTGTTGTTTATGTTTAGACATATTACCCACAATGCATTTCTCTGCGCAGGCGTACTCAGAATGGTGAACCTCGTTATGGCGTAAGTTTGGAATCCATTCTATCGCTCCAGTCCGCTCAGCTGATTGATCTAATGCAGGAATGCAATCAGAGAAGTAAAACGGATCTGAAGTAGGATAGATATCAGGCTGAAATGGCTTATAAATTCTTTACAAACCTTCGTGGCTACATATCAAATTACCCGCCAGCTCCTTGCCTTTCGTTGCCAACTATTGTACATCGATATCATTATAAATACATTAACAATGATGTGATGCAATATGCATGAACCATAAAAAGTACATATACCAGATTTATACGTTATGTTACCCTTGTCAACGAGCTTCAGCCGTATTTATTGATCACCAGAAGGTTGCCAGATTTCAAATTCAACAGAAACTCGAGCGTATTTTTCTGAAAATATACCCTTTAACATTGAACGTGGCTCATTGATCTACGAACGTACGTCGCCTGATCCCTAAGAATCGTGCACTGATCGGGAGAACATCGGGCGAATTACTGCCCAAAATGACAGTTAGATCTCGCAGCTCGTCGACCGATCAATTTTCCTGCCGTGTCACAGGGGTATCAAGGGTACAAGAAAGTTCTTAAAGGGCGGCCGGGTGCTTCTAATGGTTTCCGTAACGATAACCAGATGGCGAGTTGTTTGATGTTAGAGGATGCAATTGGCTTGTAAAGGGACTGGTTTGCTTTCGCTCGACGGGATAGATGCTGGAGTAATTGCACAACTAAAGGAGCATTCCAGCACAAAGAATATTTCATGGAACATTACCATATATGTACTTGCTGCTAACAAGCTTTCCAGGAATTATTATGTACTTGTTGCTAACAATCTTTCAAGGAGCATTACCATATATGTACTTGCCGCAAACAATATTTCCAGGAACTTCACCATATATGTACTTGCTACAAACAATCTTTCCTGGAACATGACCATATATGTACTTGCTGCAAACGATCTTTCCAGGAACATTACCATATATGTACTTGTTGCAAACAATCTTCCAAGAAACATTACCATATATGTACTTGTTGCAAACAACCTTCCAAGGTACATTACCATATATGTAATTGCTGCAAACAGTATTTTCCAGAACATAACCATATATGTACTTGCCGCAAACAATATTTCCAGGAACTTTACCATATATGTACTTGCTACAAACAATCTTTCCTGGAACATGACCATATATGTACTTGCTGCAAACGATCTTTCCAGGAACATTACCATATATGTACTTGTTGCAAACAACCTTCCAAGGTACATTACCATATATGTAATTGCTGCAAACAGTATTTTCCAGAACATCACCATATATGTACATGCCAAGGTGAGACTAGCCACCTGTCACAGATGGGATTAATTAATCACACGCAGTGATTATCTCGATTAGAAAAACCAATTACTATTGGACAGTTTATACTTTGACTCTCTGTATTCGAACGTTTTAATTACTTTTCCACAGAATAGAAAATAAAATACCGTGACATTCGTAGAGCATGTAATTTGCTAGAGATATGAATTTCCAGTATCATCAGCTGCCAATACTTCTTACGTGATTGATGTACACACTAAAGGCATTGGCTCCTTAAATGTATTACCTAAAGACTTTAAATGATTAGATGTCAACTAAGGTCGGGACTACCACTGTGTAGGTCGATCTTCCTTGCCGCAGGAAGATGAACTTTGACACCGCGCAGTATTATCATTAACGGATGCCTGCGGTGCACGCGTGCGCGTGGGCTTAACAATGGGCCAACCCTACGTACTACTGAAGAATCATTATCTATCATCATTTAAGATCCATTAGGCTCATCATTCGTCATTACTTCATGTACAATGCTTCATTCCTTTATGTTTGCCCTGTTTAATTCTTGAAAATCTGCCTTAAGCTGTGTTTTAAAGATTAGACTCAAGGTTGAAAGAAAAGCCGCTACATCCTTGTGCTAAATAGTCGGACGATGAAACGATTATAACTGATCTTTGCTCGTGAAGTCTGCCATCCTGTCAAAAACGTCAGTGCTTTATTGTTTGCTTTGAGCGGTATTAGAAGGGATTGGTGGTCGCCCACACATGTCTAAAACGTTATGACGTTACACAGTCAAACCTGGCGCAAGCAACCAGTCAAGGGACTGGGTAAAAGTGGTTGCTGAGGAGAGGTGGTTGCTCTCGACAAATTGGCTAGTAGACCAAAATATCAAAACATAAAGTCTTAAGATATAGCATAACTCGTATTTTGTACGTCCCTTCAGGCTATCCTGATCCTAGTGGTGATCTCTCACTACCAGAACCTCAGAGACGGTGTCGAGGACGAGGAATCACTGCCAATGCCATACGAGGTAATGAACTAATCTATGAAGAATTAAAACCTTATCGATGAATAACCCATTTGATAGAAAACACAATTTACTTTCTAATCCATATTTCATGTTGCGCAATGCTGTACTATGGTGAAAAAGTATTGAGATGAAACTTAGGTGTAGTTGTACTGCCTACACTGTACACTGTTGAGTTTATAAGTCGATGAATGTCTAGAAAAGAAAACTGAAGTGGTATGGCCACGTGGCATGTTCATAGGGACTAGCCAAAACTATCATGCAAGATACCATCCAGGGAGGAAGACAAGTGGTAGGCAATCGAAAAAATGGAAGGATAACATCTTGAGAAGGAACTTTAACAGACATGACACTAAGTAAAACAGTAAGAACAGCAGAAAAGAACAAACGAGAAGCTTAAGGGTGGAGAAAACTGGTTGCCACATTCTGTGGTGCTACAACCAACGGTCAAATGGTTAAAGGATAGATGAGATGAGATGATAGAATGTCTAGACGAGATAGATACTACGTTGTCATGCAGATGGTTGTCTTGCAGACATTCTTTCTTGAGTTCCACCATTGAGAATTTCAATTTAAGATAAATTCGATAACCAATCTGACTCTGTCGGTTCATATAATAAGGTTTCGATTAGATGTCTGTATATTGATATGTAGACTATCATAGGAGGCATTCTAGCGTTACTAGTTTACAAAGAAAGTTGAGCGTACGTATGCAGAAAGGATTTAGAGCTGAGTGTCTGTCAGATGCCACGGCCAGTACTGGTACGTGCCATTTCTCGACCCGTTCCATTCGATCAGCTGGAATCGGATTTAAGACTTCCTCCCAATGTATATATCAGGATCTTCCTGTAAAAACCTTGACGTCAGAGGCTAGGCATTCACCGTGGTCAGATCTTATCGGTTTTTGGCGTCCGGTGCTTTAGTTTTATGGAAACTATGCACTGCTGTAACTCCGTTATTGCATGTATGTAGTGTATGGTGTGTTATGCATATGTGCAGGGCAAAGATCACTATCATACACATGATCATAGCCTGTTTATAAGTCTTGCAGAAACCCCTTTCCTCAGAAATGTAACATATCTTAGATAGCTAGGCGGCTCGTTTTTTAAAGTTGAAGTGTTGTGTACTGTACTGCCGTATAGAAAATGTTTAAATTGGATTCTTGAATTGGACACTTCACATATAATCTGGCTAGTATATGTATATAGGTTTTTATTACCTTGAATGTTAACAGATGAGGCAATGACACCCTGCATTTGCAGACCTTTTCTTGAATACAGCTTGTGATTGCCCTATCATGTCTCCCCAGTTGACGGAATACAATGGTCTCTCAAAGCAGCGAAGGAAACAGGAGAGGATGCTACGGGATGATCTGCCATCGAACATCCACGGGACACACGGGCACTACAAACCTCGCCGAGAGTCACCGAGGTCCATCCATCTGCGGCCCGATGCTCAAACCGCAGCCTACTTCACACCCAAGGTCGGCTGCAGGCTCGAGATCCAGACTGCCGAGGTCACTTCTGGACGAGGTCTCACACTCGAGGTCCCTGATCCCGCGGATAAGACGCCCGAGGGCCCCAACGAGTCACCCGCGAGTCAGCGTTCCGTGGGCGCACAGACCTGCACCGAGGTCGTCGTGTTCACTGACACAGAACGAGAGACCAAGACTGCTTCAGAACCGCCGCCCGAGGTCTACACGCCGGAGAACCCCAGTCCTGATGACGTGGGGATGACGCCAGGATGTGTGACTACCTGCACCCCCAAATGTCTCCGAAAGGAGGCGCTGCTGCCAAACCAACCAGAACATACAGACACAGCAAACCAACCATGATCATAAATCACACATACCCAAGAGATATAGTGACATCTCTTGTAACCAAAAGGCTCCCATCCCCACATTTGTATCTCACCTGGAACTACCCGTATACGATCTAAGACTCTGATCTTACTGTACATTCGGTAGAATCGCACTACAATGTCATTCATGAGAATCAAAATCAAATATATTCCTTACAAAATATCATACAACTAATACATCAACGGAGATTGTTGTTTGCAATGGTTTTCCTTTGCTTTCCCTCTACCCACAATTCCCTGTCGCCATCTTACCCGCATGGAACCATGGGATGTCTACACACTAAGGGCTGCGACATTGTCCTAAACTCAACTTCTGTGTCCAATAGTCCGATACTGCCTTGAATCCCACTCGTCTTTCCGAAGGATACCCTCCCAAGTTAACTTAAAGTATGTCTTTTCCATAGAAAGCATTTAAAAAATTCTAAAAAATCGGTACTTAATGCTAGCTTCTTGACAAGCCTTGACGCTGAGTAATCTTGAAGATGTCCTTCTTTGGTAGACTCTTCTCATTGTTCTTAGAACTAGAAAAAGTACAAGGACAATTTCCTTGAGGAGGAAGACCTTACAGGTACTTAGATTAGCATTGAGAATCTTGTATAAAGTACATTTCCTTGTGATTGCTAAGATGATGACTTTCTGAAATGTCAGAGACGTAGAGAGTGACTGTGAGTTCTAATGACTATATTGGCTGATGTCTAATCTATTATAACTCCGGTTTGCTCCATTTGCCAAATACTACAAGTTTGGCTCTCCATATTAGAGAACATTGACATTTGAATATTCGACAGGGAAGCCATCAGAGGTGCGGACTGAAGCTATAATGTGATGGATGACAGCTAGTCAACTAGTGTACAGCTTTGCAAACAAAGATATAGCTTTTGACAATGAAATCGCCACACGGTTGTTGACTCAAATGACTGTATTATACTTGTACATTCATATCAATCACACATCAGCACATACACATACGCTGATTGCTTCATCCATTCATGATAGCCATCTAGTTATGCATTTATCACGTTTATTCATTCAAGTCGACACAAACTGACCTATATTATTACACACATAATTGGTTTCCACAGCCTTATCTTAACAACGTTTCGACGTAGGAAAATGCTGTTCCTCAAATTTACCAATTTTGATTGTGCGATATTTGACGTCTACTTATATTTATGTCTACTAATTTGTATTATCATTGTACAGTGAGCTAGCGTACTTTGATACAAAGTAACCTCTATTAACATTTATCTGCCATGTTACGCAGATCCACCATCTTGAAAAACTGCGTTTGAGAGATCTCTAGTGCAGCAAGGAGATATGCACCACAGTTTAGATATACAGGAGTGCATTATGCTGGGGGACATAACATTTGGAACCTCTTTGGACATTTTTCAGATTGGCGGATATATGTGAGCTGGAGGTACTGTGTTAGTAGATGCTAATTATGTAAAGGCCTATAGATGTTTGTTATGACTAAGTAATGACTATCTGGTAGACGGCCAGGATATCATTTTATCATAGAAAGTACTGTGATGATGATGCAACTTTCCTTCACATCACACTACTGATGTATCAGTTGATGAAGAAAGTAATGCAATTTTTGAACCTGTATGCACTAATTATATACATACATGTATTTTAGGCAGATTGCAGAGATCTGGATGAAATTTGCGCCACATGTCGCTCAAAAACATTGCAAAAGGGCAGGTGGTCGATTAGGAGAAGCATTTCGCCGATTGGTGGCTTTTTTCACACCAATGTCTCCAATCAAACTCATTACGCTAGAAATCACCTCAGATTCTTAATTGTACTTTCAGCTATTGCATGTACATGTATATGATTTCTCAGTGAAAAGTAGGATTTCAGTCCAGTACAAATGTTTTCCATTGTTCAGTACAAGAAATCCGATATTTAGACAAGGAAATTCCAATGGATTTGATCATTTACATGTATGGAGTTTGTTGTTATTGCTGTTATATTGAAAAGTGATGTAATTAATTTCACAGAAGACCTGTTAGTATAGAAAGGAGTTGATTTGATTACATCGTGATCGTTCTAATCTTTTGTTAAAAACAAGTCTTTCAGAATTGATGTTCATTGCACAAGATATTTCATGCACTTAGTCTCTTTGATTGTGGTTTGATTTTAGTCTTCATCAATAAAAACACATTTTGTTGTGGTAAGAGCCAAACACCTGGATTGTGCTGCAATTGCTTTCGCATCATGGGTTATGTTTTCGGGTGCGTGTGTCTGTGTGTCTGTGCGTAACTCGAAAGTTGGTCGATGGATCTTTTTGATATTTGGTATGTTAGGTAGTTGTTGGCAAAATGAAGAAGCGATTTGATTTTGGGCCTCTTGGAGACTTTCCATGGTACTGCAGCAAATATGATCCGTGTTGAGCGGACGCACGGATTAAAGAATACGCTACACACAATGATTTGATTTGATACAACGTTTTATCAGGAGGAACATGGATGACTATTATTTGGCTAGCGTGTACTAGTCATGAGTTATGGCATTGAAATTGGCACGAAAAAATGCCAGCGTCTATAGTATCCTAATTTTTCGGGTTTTTTTCTCATCTCTTGCCTTTAGTCTTTCTTAGCTTTCCGTCTATTGTTAATTAGTTCTCCGTCTCGTCTGATCCGTCTTCTGCAGGTTCTGCAAGAAAAGACACCAAAAGAAATTTTCAGAAAAGACTCGACGACAGGACATTTATCATATAGACAGATTCAGTTTAATTTTTTTCTTTAATTTACTGAAGAACAAGCAAGGACAAAATTGTCCATTCAGCAAGAGATGGCTAAATTTCAGCGGTTTTCACGGGAATATTGTGGCGCTATTTTCTGACAGGATTAAATAGGAAAACGTGTCAATTGTGAGAAGGAAGGGTGTTGATGACTATAACCATCGTTGTGCGGGATTTCCTTTGACATTATACAAGATGCGAGGGTGTATGCAAGGTAGCCTGTGTTGCACCATCTATCGCTATCAGGGGCTGGTCGGGCATCCCAATCGAGAGCTGTGGCCATTCAGCTCTAACACGAGAGTACCATTCAAAACGGTACCATTGATTATTCAAACCTTCTTATGGAAAAAGAGCTGTAAGCTAGGTTGCCCCATGCGCCAATAAAAAAACAAGCATGGTCGTTAAAAGTTCAAAACCTTGTTGACTAATTACTAGTACGGCTGGCTGAATGTCACTGGCACGATGAATATATATGACGTGGTCAAACCACGAAAGAAGAAAAAAAAGAATCTATTGTCCGGTATAGCATATTCTACGTACTCTTGTTCATATTTTAGCTTCCCAGACCAATTAGATAACATAAAGAAGGCAACTTCTTTGCCATTTTTATCCGCACGTTCGCATCAGCGAACAGGCTATCGAGTTGAAATAAAGGCTTTGACTCGACTTGAAATGTTGTTCTTGTAATAAGAGCCAATCACTTATATTGTAGTGTAATCCATTATAAGTTAGGCGCCGCTTTTCCCGACAGGTAGTGCACGCCCTCGTCAGGCTCATGTCATGCTACCAAATTCCGCTAAACGGCGCTACGCCATTGGACCCTTACAAAGTTCGGAGTGGAGTTATGAAGCCCTGGTTATGAAGTACGAATAATTGATGTATACCAAAACTCAACTTTACATTACTTTGCAGGTGACACTTTAACCCTTTTGAAAATCAGCAACGTTAGGTGAATATCGCCTGCAAAGTAATGACCACAATGATTGTAGTTTTGGTGGGAATTCGTAGAGGGCTTCGTAATTCATATCAATGTCCCAAAATTTGGGATGTATCCATTTTTCTGGGTACTACATTAAGACCAGGAACGTATTAACGCCCTCGTACATACGATTATCGCCTTAAGTGAATTTAGGCAGCGATTACCAGATTACTAGTAACTGTTTTCACGCACGCGATGCGTTTTACTGCGGCATGTCGCTTCATTAAGCCGAATGAATACTATAGATTTCATAAGTACTGTAAACGGGAAAATGTTCACAACGGTTTTTTATGTTCGCGTTTATCGCAGTGACCTCTTCAACGCGAACTGAAGACCAATACATCTTTTTCCGTATTCTGCTCGCCTGCCCCCTAGTTTCAACCGCGAGCACTAGTACTCTATTTTGTTGACCATGGAGCCGAATAGATGGCTTGTATATGCCCTGGAAACAGTCTGCCATCTAGGCTAAGACACAAGGGGCACAACTTAACGTTGGGTAACCTAAATTCGTGGGGTACTTAAAGTCGGGATTTTTCGAAAACGGGGTATTTAGGGATATGTGCTAGATGCAAAATCAGTTATAACGCCTGCAATGCAAAGCAGACAGACTAACGTATTCAGAACACTGGCTGAAAAGCTTCGATAACCATACATTAGAAGTTGGCGACGTCAAAAACTCTCCGTCCCTTATTGACAGAGTCTGGGGGCTTCGTGGGAGAATCACCCAGCACGGTTGTTCGCTGGTTTATAAGACAAATGTCACATCTCCTGCCTGCTAAACACAATTATTTATAAGACAACTTATTACAATCTCTTTTGCTAACCTGCAACTATATTCTAAGTGTGATCAATCATCAAAACTCCTCTCTGTTGCTACAACCTACGGCACGTGTATTTTCCCGCCGCCATATTGTTAACCAGAATCCTGTTGTCAAGCAGACGACAAAGGTTTGTGAGGAACACTTTTTTTGTCTAAATGCTGCGTGTGATAGTGGACTGAGGAAGATATTTTCCTCAAAGTTTGCTCCTAACACAACAAGGAACACATGGACATAGTAGTATTACCATTGCTACGGCATCCAGCTAACTTCCCATGAATAATGTAACGTTACACGTTGCCCGATGATGACGATGGGCCGACTTTGAGTGAAGTTCTACCGACTCAACACACGGGTTGTTCCCGAACTGGCCTGATGTGTGCGGTACGGCCGTTTTTGCGTGTATTTTTTTTACTTGGACACGTCTATATCCATAGCACTCTCCTCAAGCCAAGGATAGAAGGAATAGCTGCTGTATAAAATGTGATTAGCGGTAAGATATTCAAGACGAATCTTCTCTCCCGAATTAATGTGCCCCCCTGTCCGACAGCACCACAATTGTGCGTGCGGCGCACGGTAGTTTCAAGTTGAAATATTCTGGTGTCAGCACGACTAGAGACAAAATCTACCATATATATGATTAGTGCAAAGATAGTACATGATACTGACAGAATAATAGAAAAAAAGGATGGTTCATTGTTCTGCTAGATTGATTTCAGTCAACCATTATCGGAAAAATCCCGAATTTAGGTTACCCAACGTTAAATTTCGGGGTATAGTTATGATACAGATACGAATCTAGCGTCTTACAAACTGATGGTGTTTTTCTCGACATTCACCTTCTGATTTTCATAATGCTTTTCGCCTTCAAAGTAATGACCACAATTATTTCAGTCTTGGTGGATATTCGTAAAGGGCTTCATAATTTATCTCAATATCCCAAAATTTGAATTGTACCCATTTTTCTGGGTATTTGGAACATACTAACAACTCGTACATCCGATTATCGCCTTAAGTCAATTTGGCAGCGATTACCAGATTACTAGTAACGGTTTTTTTCACGCACGCGATGCATTTTATGCATGTCGCTTCGTTAAGCCGAATGTATACTATAAATTTCTGAAGTACTGTAAAAGGGGAAATGTTCACAGTGGTTTTATGTTCGCGTTTCTCACGATGACCTCTTCTACGCGAATTGCAGACCACCTTCAGCATTTTTGTTCCGTATTCTGCTCGCCTACCCCCTTGTTTAAACCGCGTACCTTCCATTTTCACTCCACCTCTAGATTAAATCCCCGCGAACATTTCCTCTTCTACAGTATTACACCACTGAGGATAGAACCTCCATTGATTTTACGTAGTAATTATATTCTTTTTTCGTACGAAGAGACTTGTATAGAAGAATACTTTCAAATGGTCAGAAGGATGAAGGAGCTTGTATTTGAAATTAGCTTTTTTAGGCGGAAATAGTACATGTACATAATTGTAAACCGCGTACTACAACAGCCTATCAAAAACTAGGTCACTATTCTTTACCTTGGATTCGTGTTACAACGAAAGTCTGGGACCTCTTTATTTTCCAAATAAGGTACATTCGTTCCCCTTTTTCTACACTCTAGTGGTAAACTGGAGTTTTGTTGATTCATTATTCATATTCATATACTTTCAAGAATATGCGTTCTTTGTAGTTCAAACAAAAGGAGCTGTTCCAAATGATTACACCCTATCAGACAGCTCATTACAAATTAAGTAGGTCAATTGTTAACGGAAATTTACACGCATTTCAACCAATCAGCTGTCGTTTAACAAACCCTTAACAGCAGCTTACCAATGACCTCTTTGCTCTTATTCGTAGTAAAAACACCTGATCAGGTAACATAAATATGCATTAAGGGTGGACCACGAAAATCTTACGGGGTGTACAAATAGGACCAAAAAATGTATTCAATGGGATAACGAGGGAAAAATTGAAAGAAAATTGACATTTAAAAAATGCAGGAATGAAATGATCTGTTTAAAGGTAAAAATGACGACATATATCCATGTTTGTGGTGTCATCTCGCCCAGCTGTCAATTATGCAAATGATGCTCTTTAATAGCGGTGTGAGCCGACGCTTGTGGTCTAGTCCAGGACTTTACTTCGACAGACACCCAGATCTACAAGCGCATCCTCGCATCTTGTCCTCGTGGAAGACCACTAAAATCTGAGAACTACAAATACAAGAACAACTGTTTGTAAAGTAAGGTGAGTCATTTGTAATTTCCTAGTAGACGTGTTGTATTGAGCTTCATCTGTGTTTTTAATTCACGGTGATGGATTCTTTTCCAACACCACATGTTTAGGGACCATGCATAATTTAGTTGATTCAAGTCTGCTATAGATTGCCAATGTGTAGAGTATTTTAATTTTTGTTAGTTTCTTTGTCTTTAAGGTGGCAAAACAGTTCTTTAAAAGCGTGATAGCGGCAACAGTTAAAAGATACTGGGGTAGAGCAAGGAGGTTTAAAATAAACGCTTCTGGACTGCTTTGGTGGCAGGGGAAGGGCGGCACCCGCCATAAGTCAGTCAAGTGGCACCAGTGGGTATTACAAGTTTACAACGCGGTCCGACCAACAAAGAAACTATCGTATTTCTTCAGAGTTTTTCATTCTCTTTTACAGCATGAATTTCGATTCAGAAAAAAAGTTACAAACGGAAAATTTGTAAATTCCTCTCATTTTGCATTCTGTTTGTTAATCACTACTGGTTTGTATACTTTTCGGCTTGTGTTCGATTTTAAGAGTGTGCATTCTGTGCTAAGATTTCTGGCGTTACGGTATGTACATTCTTGTGTGCTACATGTGCGTGGTCCTGGACTCACGTGCACAGAGACGATGGAAATTTCCACCACGCTAGGCTTTCGTCTCTGCTCTGCATGACGTAATACTGTCTGGATGTTTGACCTAGATTCAATTTACTGCTCTCCAAGCAGAGGTTAGGTTGTGGTTTATCAAAATAGACGTCTTGAACCTTGAACGGGGACAACTTGTCTTTAATAGCCATAAAGAAAACGGTTGGCTACTTAAAGAAAACGGAACAAAAGAGAAATCCCAACAAAACGCATAAAAACACGTCAAAAAGCAGCCGGACTCACTCCTCTGCTTGGAGAGTACCCTAAGCCGACTGGTGACCAAGCCTTCTCAGGCCATTGGTCATTCGGGTCAGCGGCCGACGGGAGCTAGAAAAGGCCTGAGCCTAAGAAATTTGATTTGTTCGTTCGAATTCGTTCAGACCCTTGTAGTACCTAGCGACACATAGGGCAGCAAGTTTCCTCGCTGTTTCAGAATCTTTCAATAGAAGGGTATATTCTTGCAGGAAGGGTTGCTAGCCGGCTTCCCTTTTTGAGATCTTTAAGTGCCCGAGGCACTGGCCTCCTCGAACACGGGACCACCATTTACTACTCTCCAAGCAGAGGACGGGTTCCGGCAGGTTTTTTACGTGTTTTTAGGCGTTTTTGTCGGGATTTCTACTTTTCATTCTTTTGTCTCTGTTGGGTTTATAGAGAAAAAAATGAAAAAGTAAAAAGCCCAACAAAAACGCCTGAAAACACATAAAAAACATGCCGGAACCCGTCCTCTGCTTGGAGAGTACCATTTTACGTCCATTCCTTATAATGTGCATTTCACTATCTTAAGGATATTTTCGTTTCAATTTGAGAAAATCTAGAAGGAAAAGGGTTGACCTACTTTTAAAGTTTAAGACTTTGAGTGATTGACCATTGTGTCCACCTTACTGACCACTGACATGTGTCCACCTCACTGACCGCTGTGTCCACAGAGGTATTTACATTTGAGACCACAGATCTATGATACTAGTGACACAGTGCTTGAGTTCAATGACCCCCTTCGATGTTATTTCTCAATCGTTACTTGAAATTTTATGTCCACCCGTGTAAGCTCTATTTACGGATGGGGTACCAAATATTTCAGTCGTAAACTTAATCAAGCTTAGGAGAGGGAATGCGTGCCCTTTTTGGTAGAGCGTGTTTGAAATTCGCCGTACAATAGTCGCACGGTTGCAAACTGAGAGCATCCTTGGTCTAGTCGTTCATATATTGTACGAAATTCAGCTGACTTCTCACGGACAAGGGTCTGTCTTCAATGATCCTTGTTGGCGTATCTATTTGCCTACAAGCGCAGCTGTATGAATAAAGTTGTCTGATCCCCCAACCTCCCGTGCCAATGCTACAAAGGTGTCTAAATCTATGTCATACTTTGTTGCACAGGTAACAAAGCAGTCTACAACATCAACATGCCTGTCGTGAACTACAATAACAACATTCGCACATCCCAGCGCCCTGGAATATCCCTGAAGGAATCCCAGGAATTCTACAAGACCTGGGCGGCTGATTATGACAAGGTACGAACCTGGCTACCTCGCTATATAAAGCCCCCCTCTCACAGGACCCGCGGCACGCTGGCGGCGTCGCTACGGCCGATCGAATTGACAAAGCACTTAACGGATTTCATCGACAAAAAACGAATCTTTTTTGTGTATTTTGTTGTCTTTTTGGTCATACTTGTACGTTTTGAATGTTATTCCCATTACAAAGTCACGGGTAACACAAATCCAGTTTAGGATGCAGCGACGCTTAACTCCTCAAACACAATTTATTGCGTCATGGCTACTTGACAGGCCTTGGCCCGAAAGGGTCGCATGATAAATCTGTCAATCAATTTGCGTGGCCCCACCCACTTCGATGACGTAGCATTTTTTTATTCATTCCTGCACATCGGTACACCCAAATAATATCTACAGATTAAGACATGTGTCAATATGAATATTTCACTAAATACAACATTTCGAGACATGTTATTTCAAGTATTAAATGGAAACGTTTCCACGCTTTAAATCTATGTCTAGTGTTGAGAAATTCATTTTTCTTATTCGTTTCGACTATATTAATCAAATTCATCTCAACCTATATTTCTAACATCACAAAGAGAGGAGAAGACGCCGAACCTATGTATTAGAGTAGTCCTGTCAGTGTCATTATATGTACTTCATCACGAATTTTGTATCTGTATGCCTGTACTTAACCCCATAAGGCATGGATGTACAACAACGGTTATCATTATCATTATATTATCATTACAATTTTTCAATTCACTATATTCATTCTAGGACACCGCGGATTCAAACTACAACGGTCCCCGTGCCACAGCTCACCGTATGCTGAATCTGTTTGAAGGCAAGACTGATGTTCGTATCCTGGACGTGGCCGCGGGGACTGGCATGTCAGGCGAAGCGGTCAGTAGTTTTACAGTTTTCCCTCGATTCTTATTTCTTTCTACTATTCTGCTTCCGTCTTTTTCATGTTTTTCCATATCATTCAAAGACCTCTCTATGCTTTTATCATTTCGTTGCCTTTCTTTTTTTTATGGTGGTTGTTTATTTCTTTATTGTGCTACTCTATGGTATCAACATGTTCCTAAACATGCGCTTCATGTCACTCTTCACAGCTTCACAAGGTCGGGTTCCGTTCCATGGACGCCCTTGAACCCAGCGAGGACATGCTTGTCCTGGCAAAGGAGAAGAACGTCTACGGTCGTCTGATCAAAGACTTCCTGGGTACAAACCGTCTGGACATTGTGGATGGTGAGTTTTCCCATTCCATGGCTCTCAAACACAACTTAGTAATATTTATTAATAGCCATGTTACATAGTGTGCCGTGTATACTGTAGTGTTCTTCATTGTATGTTCGAGCGTTGTTTGCTCCAATTCTTTCTGGGTCAACAATGTCAAGGTCAGTATGAGAGCTCGGATTGCGCCCTTCCTTCGTATGGCTGGCCGCTAGGAGCGCGGTCTTAGTCACTCCATGTATACTAGGCATAGTATTATCTGTTTTCTAATACTGATTTATAATTTTTCAGGAGAATATGATGCCACTGTGATGGTCGGTGGGATGGTCGAGGGTCACGTTGGCTGCGACTGTCTGGAGGAGCTCATCAGGGTGGTGAAACCAGGTGGGTAGGGGGCCTTGACTGACCCAAATTCTTCTGTCCTTCTCTAAGCTCCAAGAATGGCTCTAGTATATACAGTAGTTTGTCTGGTACTCTAAAAACTTATAGTACTATTCAAAATGACAACGATAACTAAAATTGATCAGTACTGTCCAAAATGATAATGATAACTATGTAACCTACTTTCTTAGCAGCATTTTATCATGTTTTAGAGGGAGAGAGGTTTAAAAAGTTGATTTTCGTATGGAGACAAAAAGGGCAAACTAGGAAAACACTTCACAACACACACTGAAATCTTCCTCTTTTGCAATCGCTTCATTTCCCCTTAGTTAGACACCAGTGCTGTATATGTCGGCAAATAGTGCTTTTCCAGAGATCTCGGTTTTTTTGGCACTAATTTCATTTCCATTATTGTTTTGAATCCGATTTTTTTTCCTCATCCTTTAGGACTGTTCTTTTCAGTATAGTTCTGGGTCTGAGTTTGGTAATATGGGAGAATACTGTAAACAGGAATCTGTATTGATCTATTGTGTTCTCTTGTTGCAGGAGGATTTGTGGTGATCACCATGCGGGAAGTCAACCTCCGCAAGATTCCAGAGTACCGGAAACTGGAACCCCGCATGGCGGCGCTGCAGAATGAAGGATGCTGGGAACAGGTGTCACGTGACGTCTTCCCCAACTACTGCGAGGGCGAAGAAGGAATCATCTTCGTGTATCGCGTGTGTTGATTGAAGCAAAGAATAACGGAAAACATGTTCAAAATATGTGAGCTAAGCACAATCATTGAAGCAATGGCCACTTCATAATCAAATAGCCACCTTCAACTTTTCTATCTTCCAACTGTATGCCTTATTAGTCTGTTACTAGAATTCCTATATGAGCAACATTTGCTTGGTGTGTATGTAATCGCCAATATTCTGGTGGACAGTGGGTGTATAAAAGATATCATTCCAAAACAAGTCTTACGTACAAAGACCATATTCTTCCCATATCATAAAAACAGCTAAACCATGTTCAAGTTGCATGTTCTAATGACTACTTCTTGGTGCGGTGCTATGGTTGAAGCTTTTGTCTAAGATAAAAGTGGTGCTATGGTTGAAGCTTTTGTCTAAGATAAAAGCAAAGGGAACACCACTTCTTTTAAAAAGAGGGTATATATATGTATCAATACTAGAGCAATGAAAAGATCGACATATTTGTTCATTGAATAAATGTTATGTCTATCATTCGTGGTTTTTTTTTTTCATTTGGTCTGACGTCAAAACCGCCATATTGTTTAGATGTAATGATTTACACAAATTCAAATTTAGCTGGCAGCCTGCAGGTTTAACGATCCAACATGGCGGACAATACCTACGTCATGGTCACGTGATCGCAAAGTTTAAACACTGCGATAAGATGGTCACTATCTCTACCTCACAAGTGACACATTTTCAGATGACTATGGTTTCTACTATTCTCCAAGCGGAGGTTTTGGTAGGGGGCTAATAGTTGCCGCGATCATACATATTAACGTCTCACCCCCCAATTTAATATCACGACCACTACTAGCCCCCCGACAAAAACCGCTGCTTCGAGAATAGGTTTGTACAATGTCCCATCGTAATTTTTTTTTTTCATTTATTCTCACATGTTCCTTTAACGTAAATTTCGGCATTTCTTCTGCCAACAATAGAAAGAATGTCGTAGGTGTAGAATCTGTTCCAAACGTCAAATACCAGGTTGATAGAAGAAATAAAATTTTCAACTTTGAGTCCCAAACCTACGACACTTCCCGAGACCGATCTACCTTTGCAAAATCATGAATGTAGCATGCCAAGCACATGAGATATCAAAACCGGAATTACTGCTGCAGTACCATGGAAAGCCGCTAGGGGGCCCATAATCTAATCATTTCTATATTTTGCCAACATCTACCAGCATATCAGATCTCATATAGATCCGTCTACGACTTCTCTAGCTATGCTGTCCACATACAGACCGGTGTCCTTCAACGGTACAGACACACAAGCTGCGGCTGTTCTATCAGCACGTAAGAAAATATACTGAGTTGTAACGGTTCACCTGAGCCGTTCATGCGACAATGGACACCGGGGACGGACCATGAAAAATAGTGGGGGTGAGGAAATTACCCCCAAATCATGAACAAATGTGCATTTACAGTTACACTAAAGTTGACAGAAAAGAAATGTAAAAGTACCGCAGTGAAAGCGATCTCTTCAACTGAACAAGTTTTCCTTTAGCCGATTTAAAGCTTTAAAAGCAAACCTTCTTCCAAGCGTGAGTGCTAATGTAGTTAGAGCTCATGTATACAGTACGCAAATACCGGCGGTTTACCACATGCTCACGTGCACACACATACTCGTATTCACGGCGTCTGAGGCGGAAACAGTTGCGTTTGTGAGAGAGTGTCTGCAACGTCTGTACCACTTACTACGTACGCTATCCAGCAAGGAAGAATACGTTCTATCTGCAAAACAAAGTAAGGTAGGGCATTTCTAAATCCATTATCATGTGCAGTATACGCTGCCCTTTAATGTGTGCTTTTCCACCACGTGGTATTAATGGGTATTTGTCTTAAAGGGGTTTAAACATCGCTATGTGTGATGTGTAAGTTTTGCTGTTTGTTTTGTCCAAAGTGTACCACTTACCTATATCAAAGAACCATAGGACAACATTTTTCTCGTATTCCAATCTATAAGTCTTTGTATTGTTACTCCGACTGTTCATGCATTTTTTTTCCTTACAAATGTGGAAATGATTATGAACTCGCCAGCTATTAGACACCTGAAAATACCATATTGTGTGAAAGCTTCGTCAAAGCTTATAAGACCTTATAAGAAGAGTGAATTTTTAAAGTTTAAAATAGGGCTAGAGTTCTCGATTGCTGTTGTTACGGTACCCTCGTAATTAGTGGGGCATGTTGTGACTTAGCCTGCACAGTCATGATGGAAATTTCCACTACGTAACGCGGAAGTCTGTCTGGATGACGCAATACAGCCTTAATCCATAGATTCAGTCGAATACTAAGTACCCTCTCCTTACTTAAGTTACGTACGGGTTTAACGTTGCATATAGGATACAGTGAAGTCTTTTTTTTGTACGTTTTAAGGCACATGCCTTTAATACTGTATCTCAAAGAAAATCAAGTTTGAAGAAACTTGGTGCTAGCAAAGGTTTTAAAATCCGCATTGGTATAAAGGCTCATTAAAGGACTCGGAAAGCCGCTGTAAGAACTGACATTACTGTAACGTTTAGTTAGTCGGGCTTTTTTTATATATCTTTTGCAAAATTAAACGCTTGCAGCATTCATGATCATGTCGCAATCTGAAGATATATGACCACCGCTCAAACCCCAAAGCTCCGGGGAGGGGCCTCGGCGTCCCCTCCGCCAACAGTCAGTAGTAAGGCCACTGTAAGTCAATTTTATGGATGACATCCACTGCTGACTTCAAATCGATTGCGAAGGCGCAAACAAAACACGGGGGGGGGGGATACAAGATGCCTATAAATCTGATTTTCATAATTGAGACCATAAACGTTGTAACAAAGTGACAAAACATAGTCTTTTATTTCTGGTTTCAAGAAGTTCAGAAAGTGACATTAGTGAATTAGCATAGCTTCTTCAGCTATACTCAGGGTTACCACACTAGTGCTACTTCTACAACTACACTCAAGGCGTGCCACAGGACATATTTTCATACTTTCGATATTTTCCTGTCAAAGAGGGGATACATTTCTTGTGTGTGTGTGTGTGTGTGTGTGTGTGTGTGTGTGTGTGTGTGTGTGTGTGTGTGTGTGTGTGTGTGTGTGTGTGTGTGTGTGTGTGTGTGTGTGTGTGTGTGTGTGTGTGTGTGTGTGTGTGTGTGTGTGTGTGTGTGTGTGTGTGTGTGTGTGTGTGTTTAGATCAGGTGAAAATCAGTACGTGTGTGGACGTCGTTCATAGAATTTACATGCTTTGGCCTGTTAAAGGGAGTGGAATTTTCCATCAGCTGATGACCAACTCACAGGTCACGCCATATCACCTGACCAGAACCTTTTGTTGTTACAACCTTAACGCTTGTCTATTGTTTGTTGTTACAACACTTGAGCACCTTCCCTAATCTCTAGTTAACATTAACAGGTTCCGTGGGATCGGTTTATAATCTAGTAACCCGTCTCGGAAAAGCCGCATTCGGGGTGTTTTGGTCTAATCCTGTTGTTCTGGGTCATTAAACACGGTAAAAAAAAATCCGGGTGTGCGCTTAAGGTCCTTTAGAGGGGCGGGCGGACAAACCCACCAGCACCGAAGAGACACGGGGATCTCCCGTTGGAATGGTTTAAAGGCAGGCTAGGTTATCATCTAGACAAGTGGGCCTAAGCGTTTAGTGGGGAATTCGATGCTTTGTACAGTTGAATACATTATCGCTTCACTTTACATACGCAGAAGGTTTAAGAGGGTCTGTATGGGGGGCTTTCAGAATTGGAACAGGCCTTTATGTTGTTTCATTACCATAGAAAACTTCTCCGATTGTATCCCAGCTAAATATTTAGCATATCACGATCAAAGAATCGAACCGGAACTTGAAAGTAACGACAAATATAGCTGAAAGCTACAATATGCAGATTTATCTCTACTATGGTCTGTTCTGTCACAGCCACAGACCATCCTTACCACACGGTTGCATCATCCTGTCTGTCCCGGCGCTTGTCTTACCTAGCACAAATATTCAACACTAAACACTCGGCTTGTTCTCTTAAGAGAGGCTGTGTGGAAAAGCCTTTAAAGCTATGAGCAAGGAGGTTATCACATAGCCTGTTGTCATATAACCTTACATTTTTGTTCCATTTTCCCTCCAAATATTCGGTACATAAATGTTGCATTTATGTAGTCTCTGCCAGACTAACTACGACAGCTATTGTGAAAATATTTGCCAGGTTTCATGGGGAAATATACCTTGCTGTTGACTGACTCTACATTCCTTTTTTGTCGAATTCTATTATCCATACCCCCGTAGTAAGGCCTGGTGGAGGCTAGCATTTATACACGTGGTACTATTGTTTCAACCTGGCTGACGGAACGTTCTGGTACCAGGAAGGGCAAAGGTACGTGTCGTGCCTTGCCGTGTCAGCTGTAGACACAAGATCGATAACATCTGTCATACAACACTATCAGTAACACTCGTTCTTTTGTGTAGTTAGCGGTAGTAATTAGTAACCTCTTGATGAGGTCGGCTCAATTGAAGTCTGAGTACAGTGTAGCACGTGTTGGCCTGTGTGACCCTGTGCTACACAAAGTCGCTCCCCCTACCGGAAACCAGGCCAGTGGCAGGGCTCAGCTAGAAGCGTCATTCAGGCTAAAACTCACGTGTTCCACTTAATATAAGGTCTCAAGCATGAGTTATTTTTCTACCCATTGAGTTCTATGTTATAATCCGTGTTTTACATGGTCGCGTTCGTAATGAAGCTATAGGAAATGTACCAATGCCATTCAATCTATGTTGAGCACATTTACCCTTCATTGTCAACAATTTCTATTCTATGCGTTTTTAAAAGCGATCACAAACTGCAATTGATGATGATTTTATTCAGTAAGAAGTAAATCAGTGAATTAGTAATAATAATAGTAATAAGTAATTAGTAATAAGTAATTATTGAATCATTAGTCTCTCCCCGCAAGAAGCACTTTCCAGCTGTAAGCGCACGACCGCATCACTTAAAATACAGGGATGTGCACGTCCGACCTCGCACGAGGCTGCCGAACTTTACCTGACAATTCACGTCCGACTCGCGCGCGGCTGCCGAACTTTACCTGCTAATTGCTTCACAAACAAGCTTTCATCAGTTTGACGCTTGAGATCAGTTGGAAAATACAGAAACTGTATGTGTTGTTGTTGTGGGGTGTGTTTTTTTTTTGGGGGGGGGGGGGTTATCCCGAAGGTATCATCCCTTGACTTATGTATGTTCATTTGTGTACCCAGGTAACTTCATAAACAACATGCCTGTCGTCAATTACCACGAGAACATCCGCGACGTGCAGCGTCCTGGGATTTCTCTCACGGAGTCACAGTCCTTCTACAAGACCTGGGCCGCTGATTATGACAGGGTAAGTAAACAATACATTTTTTTACACAAAATTACCCCCATAACTTCTTATAGATTCGAAATATTGACCAAAGACATACTTTTTTTGTGATTCCTGTACTGTGATATCTTTTGCCTACAAACCGACTTTCACCGAAAACTATTGATGTTTGATATTTTGTCCCGGGCCTTTGATCCCAAAAATCGAGGTTCATTTTAATGACGTCATTTGGTCACGTGATTATAGTTGGAAAGCTGCTCATGGAAGTTGGTTATCATGGCTTATAATAAACTTTGGTTACTGCAGATACAGAAAATCCATGATAGCACTTGTCCCTCTCGGTGATACCAAAAAGCTGTTTGTCCCATGGACTAAAGGGACTACACAGTTAGTGCTGAACATAAAAAGACTACTTGTATATTGAAATACACTGAAAATTGCTTCAGAAACCCGAATTTTAGTCTTAGATGGAAGATGAAAAATCAACGATTTAGAACTTGACTTCGCGCGCGCCTTTAACCAGCTTCTTTAACCTACTAACATGGCGGATGCTGAATTACGTCATAGTCACGTGACATAAAGAACACAAAGTTACTACACGTACTGTAGATGTGTATACGGATCTTGGCATTGACAACATGACTCAATGAGAAATCTACGACACAACAGCACATTTGATCCTCATATTGTGAAATATTATGTCCTGATTTGAAAACATTGGGATAGAGGCTGCACTCTAGCTTTACGAACCAACTATAATCGTAACACTGACTATTTATTCTAGGACACCAAAGATTCGAACTACAACGGTCCCCGTGCCACATCTCACCGTGTGCTGAAACTGTTTGAAGGCAAGACTGATGCACGTATTCTGGACGTGGCCGCGGGAACAGGCATGTCAGGCGAAGCCGTCAGTATTTTACTCTTAATTCTTTTATACTTTCTTTCATAGTCCTGAACAATTGTTTGAATATCGTACCTTCTGTACTTTACAATGTTCCTTGAAGAATTTATGCTGCAATACCATGGAAATATACAAGGGGGCTACAACTTCTGCTGCCACAGATATACAGCATGGCGTTCTTAGCGAAGTTACACACTTGTAGCCGTTGCAGGACATCAATTACCATTGCCAAGCAAGAAGGTTATGTTCTCGGTAGAGTTTGCGTGTGTGTATGTGTCTAGATGAACATCATAACTGGTCTGAATGGATTGTCTTGATATTTAGCACGTGGGTAGGTCTTGATGAGACCTGGCAATGATTAGATGTTGGGTCCCCTAGCGGCTTCTTACGGTACTGCAGCGGAACTTCCTGTTTTCTCATGTTCTGGACATGCTATGGTGCTGATTTTTGATAATAATGACATTGCCATCCTCTCATCAATAGCTTCACAAGGTCGGGTTCCGTACCATGGATGCCCTTGAGCCCAGCGAGGACATGCTTGCCGTAGCGAAAGAGAAGAACGTCTACGGTCGTCTGATCCAAGACTTCCTGGGTACAAACCGTCTGGACATTGAGGACGGTGAGTTCTGAAGAAAACGAAATCTTTCTTGTGTGTGTGTGTGTGTGTTTTTACGATATCAATTTGTGTTGAAGCAAATGTTGCTAAATTATTTTGGTCGACGTCCTTTTCTGGTACCTAGATAAGACTGTTGTTTATCAACGTACAACGTATGCTGATTGCTACTCTTCTGTTAGAATATGACGCCACCATGTTTGCTCCCTTTCTGGGTCTGATTGAACCCTTCCTTTCTTGGGCGGGCCGCTAGTAGCGCGATTTTAGTCAGGCTATGTATACAATGGTACTATGTGTTTACTCATGCTGGTTGATAATTTTGCAGGAGAATATGATGCCACTGTGATGGTCGGCGGGATGGTCGAGGGCCATGTTGGCTGCGACTGTCTGGAAGAACTCATCAGGGTGGTGAAACCAGGTGGGTAGGGGTCCTTGACTGACCCAATTTCTTCTGTCGTTCTTTAAGCTCTTGGTATGGGCCTATCAGATACATATGTCCCCTTTCAAGGTTCAAGATACGTACTGTGTTGCAGGAGGATTCGTGGTGATCTGCATGCGGGAGGTCAACTTGCGGAAAGTGCCGGAGTACCATAAACTGGAACCCCGCATGGCAGCGCTGCAGAGTGAAGGATGCTGGGAGAAAGTATCACGTGACGTCTTCCCCAACTACTGCGAGGGGGAAGATGGAGTCATCTTCGTGTATCGTGTGTGTTGATCAGAACGAACAAAATAAGATTTGCCCAAAGATGTTAAAGGAGATATTTGATAAACGGTGCCTACTACACTCGAAATATGTTCAATAATAGTACTGTTATCAAACACCGACCATGTAAAATGGATAACCTACATACATGCAACTGTCTTCCTTTTCACTTTTCGATTTGATATATTATCATCTCTTGAGTTCCTGACTATGTATTTAGGACGTATTTTGCGTGTGATATTATCGTAATCAAAGTGAGCACCAAAGACATTCCATATCGTATTCTAGTATACATACAATTACTTTGCCAGTATTCAGACCAGTATGGAAACAGAATAATAATCTTTTGTACGTCCGTTGTATTTACTGTTGGATGTTATCTATACGATCCCTGCTAAGTTTGTCTTCATTTTGTCATAGGAACAAGTAGAATAATTATTATGTAGCTAGTGGTATGATAATATGTAGAGCAACAGTAATACTCTTGAGTCTGAAAGCAAACATTACATTTTCATTTTATTCTAAACAACTTCGCCTCACACATAAATAATGTTTCTAAACAAATATCAACAAACGAGGTACTGAGTCATAGCAGGGAAAAGCGCCTTCTTACGCTTTATCTGGTGTAAATACCTTGTCTCGAAAATGTTTCTCGACAAAAAATATCCTTCGTATACCTAGGTCCCTTCTTACCAAACCTCATCAGAAACACCTACAAAATAGATTTTATATAGTATCAAATCTACCCAACTGCACAAAAAGAGGAACTTGCACCACATTACACAGTCTACTTCGCTCATAAGCAAGCTGTGATATTTATCATTTACCACGCCCGTGTGAAGGCGAAACAATTAATTACAGCCATTACAGTATCAAATTCCGTTGCTGACAAGCTATAGCACTAATCTCTACCACTGTGGCCAATTGTGCCTCACAGGTACTAGGTGGGGATGCATTTACTGTACAACTTCTAACTCTCTGAGGGAGGTTTGTTTCGCTATGTAGAAAGTTATTACCTTCGCCAAGAAGGTTATGTTTTGCCGAGCGTAAGTCTATGTGTCTAGTTGTTCGTGGATACGATAAGTCGAGAATGCCTGGATGGATTGTCTGGATATTTGGTATGTCGGTAGGTTTTATGGAATCTCAAAATGATTAGATTTTGGGCCACTTATATTTATTTGCATGATTAATGAGGACAGTTTAAAGATCCGCTATATTGCATGATTTTGATTTGATTTTATTACAATTGCAACAGTGCAATACACGTCGGACACAGGCAGCTATTGCTGGTGTCATGACCCACGCAATGGTACCGAGGTCACGGATTCCTCACTGGGCGCTGAGTAACAAACTCGTGAACAAAGTGGCGTCGTCACTGGACGTCCAGCTCGGAAGAAAGTTCGTCACTTGAAATCTAGTGACGAGCGGCTTTATTCCAGTACTGAAGCCTCCTCAGTGCTGGAATTTCAGCACTGAATCTTGCCTCAGTACTTGGTTTCCAGAAATGAAGTCCGCTCATCACTCGGTTTTTAGTGACGATCTCCGCTCTACACTCAGGTGCCAGACAAGTAGGCTGGTTCAAAAGTCATTTATTACTGGTTACCCAGTACGGAGGTCACTCGTCACTAGATAACCAGTAACGAAAGTCCCGTGGTCACGGGTTCCGCGCTGGATTTACCAGTAACGAGTGCCTCTTCAGTGCTGGAAGTGGAAGCCGAGTGATTACATTTTTTCGTTCGTGGGCTTCCAGTAATCACATTCTATTATCACTGGAATGTTCCAGTGCCTAAGTAATAGACGATCTTTTGAGTCGATACAGTACTACAATAAGACGGCACGGAGGTTGAATATCCAAGTAACAAGGTACGCAACGGACACTACTCGAATAAACAACCCACTATACGTATTGCTGGGGAATTTATCGAGTAAAACACTCATTTTGTTAGAATTTGGTTAGTAAAAAGTAAAGAGTGAGGTTTTACCTTGCCCCTTGATACCGTCTTCCGAAAGCCAGAACGTAATTGTTTTTTATATAACACCCACTAACATTATACCGCCACTAATCATAATACAATATAAAACCGCCGACTTCAAACCGCTTATAATTAGCTACTTGTAACCTAGGGAAGTGGAGTGTGAAACCGACACAATGGTGTACATGTACAGGACATTAGTTATCACAAATTACATATTGAAACAGGGAGGCACAACCGCACGCTTCTAGAAAATAGCCTTTGCCAATATTGTGAGTTAAATCAAATAGAAGATGAGCGACACTTCATTTTAGATTGTAATCTTTACGATATGGAAAGAAATGTTCTTTTCAAACGTATAAATGAGAAATTCCGATACTTTGAATATTGACACGCAACGGATAAATTCATATTTTTGTTGCGTCTAGACAACCCTTGTACAGTCAAGAAACATGATCTGTTCATACATCTACACATGTACAAAGAAGCGAGAAGAAGTTGACTCTACTGGATTAGCTTAGCTTATCACTTTCGTCTACCATGTAACGTTATGTTTAACTATGTACTGTATTTATTTCCCTGTGTATGTCACTTACATGTCAGTTAGGTTTATGTTAAACGACCTGTATCTAGCCCCTCGGGGGCACGAATGCACAATAGAGGTCTTCAGACATTCATTCATTAATAATCTATGGTGCGTTATTTTCCTTTGCATGCACAGTCTGACATGTCTGAGGTACACCCTAAAATGGAGGAAAATTATTGTTACTGTAGTTAAATGTGTTATAGTTGCATAGTAATGTGATCGACCGTCGCTTGAATTTGCATTCCAGCCTTTTGTCGTAAATGTAACGTTACGTAAATTGACGCGTACGTTGGGGTAAATTGCATATCGGAAGCTGACTCGGTTTACGGTGCGGAACCTATCGTCACTAGACTAGCTCAGGTGAGTGTTTTGATCTGTCATCAATGGTTTTCCAGCTCCGCAGGTACTCTCATCTCTCGGTTTCCACACCCTCATAAATCAGGACCCCTACGCTCCTCTTGCATCAGTCGCCCCTTCGCGACCGATGCAAGAGGAGCGTAGGGGTCCTGATTTATGAGGATGGGTTTCCAGTGATAATTTGAAGTTTTCCAGTAACGACATCGCCTCATTGCTGGACGCCCAGAGATGGCAAAACTTCGTCACTGGAAATCTAGCGATGAAGGCACATTCGTTGCTGGACACAGAGTGATAACAAAGGAACCAGTGACCTTGGTACTTTTGCATGACCCACACATAATTAATGAGGAAAATCTATAATTGCAATGTTTCCACAGTAGGACTTTGATATGTGTGACATACGTCATTTACGTCATCTGCACATGTTTCTAAGGTGTTTGGACGTTAGGTGGCTTCGTAGGAGTCGTTCCTTAATCATTATCTGTTGATCTCATGGTGTACCCAGGTCACCCGTGTTACCAACATGTCTCACATCAATTACCATGGCAACGTCCGTGACGCGCAGCGTCCTGGGATTTCTCTCACGGAATCACAAACCTTCTACAAGACCTGGGCCGCTGATTATGACAAGGTACGAGACTAACTAGTAGTCATCTGACAATTGGATTGGTTATTTCATTAGGGGAACATGGAGACGTTTTGAGAAAGAAATTCCTCATAGTATAAGGAGCGCTAATTCATATGCAGAGGCTACAAGCAAGCAAGCATACTGAGGTGAAGCGAAATCATTTTCATCAATCCACCAATATAGCGGAAGCTAGATCACGTGACTTGGAACATGATATGGCGGATGCTAGATTACGTCATAGTCATGTGACCTGAAACACAACACTGGCTACACATGAAATGTCGATACAAATATACAGAGATGTTGAAAGATCTACGCCTTTTTGAAATATGGAAGACAAGAACACATTTAAACCTGATATTCTAAAATGTTATCGATTAATCTAGACTCGCAGACACTAGTAGTAGAGACGTCGCTTTTTGTTGATTGTCAACATTACCACTGACTTTAATCTATTGTAGGACACCGTAGAGGCGAACTACAACGGTCCCCGTGCAACTGCCGACCGTGTGCTGAAACTGTTTGAAGGCAAAACTGATGTTCGTATCCTGGACGTGGCCGCCGGCAGTGGGTTGTCAGGCGAAGCGGTATTGATTCCAATTATTTTATATTTCTATCCAGTGTGTTCTGTTATAGATTCTGTTTCTCTTCTTTTCTATGTTTCTTGCCTTCGAAATGTAATTTCCTACTATGTTTTTATTCACTTCGTTCGTTACCATAAAACTGGCTTCATTTATGACTCAGTGTAAGAGACTTTGTCACATAATCTGGGAACCTGCCAGAGAATCAGAAAATGTAAAGATCTTTCATCCTAAAATCAGTTTTCCGTTCCACCACAGCTTCACAGGATCGGGTTCCGTTCCATGGACGCCCTTGAACCCAGTGAGGACATGCTTGCCGTAGCGAAAGAGAAAAACCTCTACGGTCGTCTGATCCAAGACTTCCTAGGGACAAACCGTCTGGACATAGAAGAGGGTGGGTTCTTCAATCCACAAGACTTAACCACATGCCAAATTTTGTTTTAAAATCCATTCATAGCTATCTTCATTACTGAGATGGGTACCTACTGCCAGTAATGATATAACACGGTGAAGTGGTGAACACTGTGAAGCTTATTGGCTACGTGTACAGAGGCTTTGTTGTTGTAATTCTGCGTGTTTGTTTGGGTTGTCGTGTGTCCCTACTTATTTGAATGCATTGTCAGTTAAGTGTCGGGAAGATTGTGAGTGAGATTAGACTTGCCGAAGTGTATCAATTACAGCTAGGAGGTGGTAGAATTAAGTCGTTATTCAGACATGACATTCAAAGTCTTGGTCCAGTCATATTTTTTTTCATTTAGACGCGTTTAACGTAGAGTGACAGGAAGTGGAATGGACCTATTACATTATTACGTCACAGTTTGTTTACCGCAATGAATGCCGGGACAGTTTGTGGTCAATCGATGTTTTCTTAAACTGTGACGTAATAATGTTTCGGGACCATTAAACAAGACGTACGAAAAGCTCTCACTGAAACGTGATATCTTCGGGCACTTCTTGAGTTATGCTTTAAGTACAAAAACCTATACAAACAATACCAAAGCATAACCTTCTTGACGAAGGAATTACGATTAACATGTAGCGACGTTAACGTTAGGCAAAAGAAATTGTTGATATGTTTCGTTCGCCTGATATGTTTATCGACGAACCAAAGAAGCAAGTCATGATGCTGATTGTTGATCTTTCAGGAGAATATGATGCCACCGTGATGGTTGGTGGAATGGCTGAAGGTCACGTTGGGTGCGACTGTCTGGAAGAGCTCATCAGGGTGGTGAACCAGGTGGGTAGGGGGCCTTGACTGACCCAAATTATTCTGTCGTTCTTTAAGCTCTTGGTATGCGCCTAATAAACACATATTTTGTTGCAGGAGGATTTGTGGTGATCTGCATGCGGGAGGTCAACTTGCGGAAAGTGCCGGAGTACCATAAACTGGAACCCCGCATGGCGGCGCTGCAGAGTGAAGGATGCTGGGAGCAAGTGTCACGTGACGTCTTCCCCAACTACTGCGAAGGGGAAGATGGGGTCATCTTTGTGTATCGCGTGTGTTGATCAGAACGAATAAAAGATATGCCAACAACACATATTAGAGGAGATATTTGATCAATGGTTATCCACAGTTTCTCGATTTATCTATGTTGTTCACACACGCAGGCACACAGACAATGGGTACTGAAACGTAACCTTCTTGGTGAAGGTAACAACAACACCTCCTTGATCTTACAAAGGAGCAAATAATGTTTCTGAACAACCCATGGGCGTTAGGTTTCGGAATATTTTTTTAGTAACGAAATTTCGGCATCAGATCGGCCTATTCTGTGGCAATTTAACCCTATCCAGACTGGGCTATTTTGGGATATCTGGGACTGGGGGGGGGGGGGGTGGTATTTATTGACTAAATAGGGAATTCCCGTAATATCTAAAGGTATTAAACAAAGTAGTATGTATTGTTGATTTTAAAGTATACCAAGACATATTACCGAAATCGTAACTACGTTGACGTCAAAATGACGTCATCAAATGACGTCACGTGTTATTAGCGACCCCTTGGGATCCGCCATCTTGGACCGGCCATTTTGAAATTTTCAAAAATACTTTTTTTCCACTTATGACCACAAAAGACAATAAAAATAGACTAGAAACGTTAATCTAAATGTTTCTGGAAAACAAAATGCCATGTTGTGACGATTTTGAAGGCGAAAAAGCCTGTTGATACCTATAATAGTGTAATGGTCCGCTATCTTGGATTTTGACCGATTACGTCATCAAATTAGCATAAATCATGAATATTAAATCATGAAAGTTACATCTAATTACATATGATGCTATATATGTAGGGAAATTAGTGTGGTTGAGCAAGAAAACCTAAGAAATATCATTGTTTTAAAAATTCAGTGATTTTTGCATAAAATGCCTTTCAGAAACCCGTTGCCATGGCAACACAAAAATGGTAAACTTACACAAATATCATAATATTGTTGCCAACTAAATTTTAGGAAAAGTCACCAAGTTTGGTAGTCCTAGCATATGTCGTTCGGCAGTTATACGATGTCAAAGTTGGCGCGGGCACTTTTACCCCCCCCCCCCAGTCTGGATAGGGTTAAGGCCTATGAACAGCCTAGAATCTTATCTAAAAAAAAATTCAAAATTGTATCAGCAAAAATCACATGACACTGTCTCTTCCACTCGTAACTAAACTGTGGTATCTAAATATCTATCGCCACGCCTATGTCAAAGGTGAAGCCTTTGATCGACACTTGGATGATTTGTAACAATAGGATGACCTGGACAGACTGGTCTTTCGGCGTCATTTCATAAAGAGTTCATTCCGGAACGGATCCGAGCTGAAATTCCCCTACCATTGCCGTCCGATTTGTGTCTTACAGGTAGGAATATATTCATTGTACAAATATTATATGTCTCATGAAGCTTTCCAACGCCACGTAAAAAGTTATTACAGTCAAAACTGTATTCAAAACACTCGACTTAGGACAATGGTTGCTGAGGACAGGTGGTTGCTTAGGACAGGCTAGGATTATCTATGTAAAATGGTCGGGGCTGGTTTGATGTGGCTTGTGACTGGCCATGGGGGTGGTTGCCTGCGCCAGGTGGGTGCGAGGCCAGGTTTGACTCTACGCACCTATTTATGTTACCTATTCCTGACGCCATGGAGGAACAAACGTATGGTCACTCACAGACAAAGTAACGTACGTCAGGTTACCATGTTGTCGCTGGGAGAGCTACGACGTAGTACAATGAGGCTGGTCTTCAGTCAAATACCTCGTAGTCAGGCGAACTAATCTCATAGCAAAGGTCCTTTTATAACCTCACAGTGTTTCATTCTTTTAATGCACTAAAAAGGAATTTGCACTGCAACGAAGATCGCATTCATGAAACTTCAAAGGGCATAAATGTACCCTTTGTGTAAAATTGGCAGAAAAACTTAAAGAAATGTGACATGACAGTGACAGATAAAACAGTGTGAAACAGATAAGTGTTGAATAAATATGACTCTCCTAAAATTGGGATTGTAAACTCCACCCATGACGCTAATCGCCTCCATTTTGGCATTCTTTGTATGTGCCGGTGTCCTAATGTGCTCCACTCACCGTAAAATCGTGGCTCTGTCCAAGGACGTCTTCCTTTTGTTTGAGACAACCAGCGACCCCTTTTCTGTCGATAAAAAATCATTCCGCTGAACGATTCAGGTACGTGCGCAATTATATATCATTGACATGATTTTACTATTCATATTTTCTCAATATATCATAATAGCACTTTTTGAATATTTTCACTGTAGACACATTACATTACATGTTTTTCATTATTTGTCCATTAAGATCGCATAAAGGTCACATTTATACACCTGGTTGACTAAGCAAACTGTGATGTGTGGCCTCCCGTGTAGTTCAAATGTGTCTCGCCATAAGCGAACATACAGCTACAAAGAAAGCTGCAAATTTATCTCTATAAAGTCGCCCGTCTCGACGTCATATATTTATACGGAGGCAATAGGTATGATGTTTTGGGTGGGGTTGTTGGTTGTACGTAATGTGTCTTTCCTTATGTAATGTTTGTTCATTAATATTTCATGGTATACCCAGGTAACCAGCTGCATAAGCAACATGTCTGGCGTCACTTACCACAAAAGCATTCGCGACTTGCAGCCCCCGGGGATCACAACTGCGGAGTCGCAGGAATTCTACAATGGCTGGGCCCCTAATTTTGACAAGGTACGAGCCTAACTAGTGGTCGGTCATTCTATTAGGACACAGCAAGAAAATTTGATTAAACAACATGGCGGACGAGTTATGGACGCTTACTTAAGCCATAGTCAGTGTCTTCAAACACCACATTTAAGTACACGCGAAATGTCGATACAAATATACAGAGATGTTGAAAGGTCTACACCTTTATGAAATATGGAAGACAAGAACACATTTAAACCTGATATTCTGAAATGTTATCGCTTAATGTAGACTCGTAGACATTGTAAAAGAGACGTCGCTTTTTGTCGATTGTCAACTTAAACACACACTTAAATCTATTCTAGGACAACGTAGAAGCGAACTACAACGGTCCCCGTATGACAGCCGAGCGTACGCTGAAACTGTTTGAAGGCAAAACTGATGTTCGAATCCTGGACGTGGCCGCGGGCACTGGAGGTGTAGGGGAACAGGTACTTTATACTTACTTTATATTTTCTTCAAGTTTGATCAAATATCAATCCTAATGCCGTGCTTTTCTATGACTATTACCTTTTAAATTGTATTTCTTACCACGTTCTTTATTCGTTCGTTACCTTGATTTCTCAATCCGTGTTCAAAGTCTTTGTTTTCGGTCTGTGTGTTTGTTTCTTTGGGTTGGTATGTGTCCGTATATATTTGAATGTCAGTGAACAGGCAGTAAGGTAAGTAAATGGGTGGAAAATAACATAGTTCAGGTGTGCTGGAGTGGAAGGAAGTACAGTTCTATGATTATAACCTTTAAAATTGTATTTCCTAACATGTTCTTTATTCGTTCGTTACCTTAATTTTGTTAATCCGTGTTCAATGATGTCTTTGTTTTCGGTCTGTGTGTTGGTTTGATTTGGTGTATGTCAGCAGACAGGCAGTAAGCTAATTGGTGGAAGAATAACCGCAAAGTAAAGGTCAGACGTGTTGGCAAAACTAGTCGTTAATCTGGGTCATGGGGTTAATGGAAGATGTGACTATTTCATGGGGGTGTTGTTTTCGGTCTGTTTGTTTGTCTGCGTTTTTGCATTTTATATATTTTTGTTTTCGAGTCACGTGACAGGAAGTGATCAATCAACATATGTAATGTTAGTCAAAACCTTATTTGCATAATCAATGAACCACAGTTAAACAAGACATACAAGAAACTCTCAACTGTTTCATGGAGTCGGGAATCTTGCAAGTCTTGTTTACACTGTGTTTTTCTTTGTTATATATCTGTCTCTTCTGACAAGATTTTGACCCAAAGACGTTGACATTCATTAACTTTTTCACACAGCCGGGCTTCTCGGATGACCGCAGGCCCTGTCAAAAGTCTCTCTGTCAGATAACCCGGGCAATCAGAAAATGTCACAATCTGTCACCCCAACATCTGCTTGGACATCATAGTTGTTTTTCTTTTCCACCACAGCTTCACAAGCTCGGGTTCCGTTCCATGGACGCCCTTGAACCCAATGAGAACATGCTTGCCGTAGCGAAGGGGAAAAACATCTACGGTCGTCTGATCCAAGACTTCCTAGGAACAAACCGTCTGGACATTGAAGATGGTGAGTTCGTCCTTCAGTCCACCTTATGAATAAAGAAGGCCTAAGGAAAGCCGCCAGGGGGAGAAAACGTTTTCTTCCATAGGCCAAGACCAAACCACATACTAGATTTCAAAACAATCCATTCATAGCAAATTGAGTTATGCTGTCCAATCACAGACTCCGTTACAAAGCATTACCTTCTTGGCGAAGGCATTATGATTATCATATAACCGCGTAACGGAACTTAAGAGAAACTTTTGATATGTTTCGTTTGCCCTAATTGTTTCTTGGAGAACCAAAGTCATGATGCTGATTGTTGATCTTCCAGGAAATTATGATGCCGTCGTGATGTCTGGCGGGTTCCTCGAGGGCAACGTGAAGTGCGACTGTCTGGAAGAGCTCATCAGGGTGGTGAAACCAGGTGAGTAGGGGGTCTTGGCTGACCCAAGTTAAAATGTCGTTCTCTCTAAGATCTCTAGTCTAGTACGGGTCTAGTTTATACACCTAGTGCTGTTAAAAATGATAATACAACATTTGAGTTGACAAAATATATTTAGATAAAAAAGATAAATGTATTGATTTATTTTGTTCTCTTGTTGCAGGAGGATTTGTTGTGATCACCATGCGGGAACACAACATTCGCACGGTTCCCGAGTACCGTAAACTGGAACCCCGCATGGCGGCGCTGCAGAGTGAAGGACGCTGGGAACAGGTGTCACGTGTCGTCTTTCCCAACTACATCGAGGGTGAAGAAGGAATCACCTACTCGTATCGCGTGTGCTAATTGAAGCAAGCGTGTGGACCAATAGTCATTCACGGATTTCAAGATGGCGGAACGCAACTCTGATGTCTGCCTTTAGATAGCAAATGTATACCGTAAATACAGACATGTTCGCGGTGGTTTTATGTCCGAGGTTTTCGTGGTTAGCTCTTCGTCGCGAACTAAAACCACCGCGAACATTTTTGTAGTTTCTGTAGCGCTACTATTGTTTCAAACTCAGAACCACCGCGAACACTCCACTTCTCCCTACGATTGAATTAAAACCACGCGAACTTAAATGCATTTTCAGTATTTTGCTGCATTTTTGTCGTATGATGCTAGCTACAAGATACGTACTGTGTATGTCTTTATTTGGTGATTGGTGCAAGTCGAATGAGTATATTTAGAATGTGGTATACTAATGATAATATGTAGCATAACAATAATGCTCTGATAAAAAGCAAACATAGCACATCTTTATTCCAAACACCTACGTCACACACAATAGTGCAAGTAAAGTTTCTTAACAAATACCAACAAGGAAGGTGAACTTTATGTCAACATGTGCAATGATGATAATCTGAATTAAAAAGACTATTGGCAAATATTCGCGTTGTGCTTTGTCTAGCGTTGCCGTTGGTAACTTTTCTTGAAAAATAATTCTCGTCGTATGTTTATGAAATCATTCGTATTTCAATTCCCTTCTTTATCTACCTCACCAACATATCTATTCTATAATAATTTCAACGTGTCGAATTCAGAATATTTATTTTACAAATCGTGGCTTGGACAATTCTACCTCATCTTTTTATCTTGAAACTAACAGTCTTTTTTTGTTAGATTCAATATATTCTGGCAACCTCAAAACAAAGCATGCGCATGAAGCAACATTGCGAACAAATCGGCTCCATGCGTATCTAACAACAACCAAATCGAAACGGAATTACGAACGAACAACTCCAAAACTGACATGATATGATATGATGACAGTATGTTATGATATGATTAATATATTGCAGCATGCGGTATTTTCACTGATATGATGTTATTGTGCTAACAAAACTACATGTAACTCATTGAATGTTGTCAGCTACAAGAACTCGGACACCGTGATATCTGGAATGCTCGGTTCCTCCACAGTTTGAGGCGTCTCGTCAGTGGGTCCGTCAAGCTAACAACAAAAACAAATTACTCGTTAGATTGAAGATTTCAGGCTAACGTTACACTTGTTTGACATAGGTATGAAATGATCCTTGAATCAAAAGACATTATCAAACTGATACAACTATGAAAGTTGCACTTAAACATAATACATTTGTAACTGAGAGGTACCCAATGTCGCCCGATTTGTTAATAACACAATTTTCCTCAACAGTGCAAAAATTAGACAAAAAGCATCAACAGTTTGAAAAGAGATATAAGGAGCAATTCCTTAAATCTGGTCTTGAACTTCAAAATTCTACCTCATCCTTTCATGCAAAGAATCGTCACTGGTTCTTGATGTACTCAATATATGGTAACGTTATACAAAATGGCCGAACTCACCGTTACACTTTGCACGGCGTTTGGTTTGGAGTCCTGCGTCTCATTGGTCGGTTCTGTCACGTGGTCCTTCTCTTCCTCCTCCTCTACGTTGTTAACTTGTACAGCGCTGTGTCCATTCATGCCGAGGGGCATTCTGCAAAAAATAGTTTATCGAGATTGAAGACTTCTATCTATCTCCAAGCAGATGATGGGGTGGATTAAATGACTGTTAGAAAAGCATGCTGGTCGCAAAACTTTACAAACGTCCATCCCTGCATCTGCTTGTGTAATTTTTGTGCAATGCTAGCAGAGAAAATATGCATTCGGATATATTGATAGAAAATACAAGTGTTTCTTTACCAACCTGTCCGCTGTCTCCAAGTTCGTGAAATTTCCTGTAGAGGACAAATAAAAGTAGTGAAGAAAGAGACAGCTCTTAGAATCGCCAAGAGTACTACGCCAAGAGGGTGAACGACCAAGCAGCAAGTTTTGACCAAAATGGGAAAACTTAGACCATTTTTCAAATTCAAACGGTCCTCTCTACTCACTAATAGATCATCTGCAAGGAAAGTTCACCGCTTGTTCGTGGCCGCCGATCCGTCGACTTGCCCGTAGTCGTTGCTATGACAACCAGGATGAGGAGGACAATCAGGGCCCCCGACACTCCTCCGCCAATCAGCGACCACGATACATACTTCATGGTTTGCTCTTGTGGATCTAGAGTAAAAATTGATACAATAACCGGTTTCATGGTCGCATCTGCGAATGCGCAAGGTCGAATGTGAAAGCTCCTAAACAGTTCTTTTCTGACCATGCGAACGTGTTTTGTTCATGTCTCAGGGGCCTTCAACTCGACATATTACCCAAAGTGCATCACATTGAACATGCGCAGTTGAAAACATGACACCGCTTATTATATAAGTCACCAACAATGGATCAAAGATCAAATCAAACTTTATTGTTAAACAACTAAGAATGGTACACTGCAAACAAGTTGCTTTTTAACATTCAAAAGAAATTCTATATTCTATATAACATTAGTGATTCTATATTCTATATAACATTAGTGATTCTATATTCTATATAACATTAGTGATTCTATATTCTATATAACATTAGTGATTCTACTGACCATAAAAGCCAACCCGCAATGTGATTGACGTAGAAAGGCTTCTGATTGGTTCAGGGCCCCACGATGTACACGTCATCACGTCCATGTCGTCATCTTCCGTCAGCTGGACCAGCAGCTCAGACACTGAGGTGACGTCATCACCGGTGCTGTTGTCATGGTAACTGATGACGTCATTCACCTTCTTACCCTAGAGAATATAAATCATGTAAGCACTCATTTTCGTTCAACGTGGTCTTCTAATAACTGCCAACAATACTAGTGCACCATAACTATAGCTAGCTAGTACCACAATGGGGTTGTACAATCTCGTACCGAGAGCACTTAACATGCTACTCTGGGTAAGAGGGCAATCTATTTACCCCTTCCCCTACGTGACTATTTTTTTGAAGTGTTGATATCAACTTATTAACTAACCTGCCTGTACCAAGTCAGGTTAGCGGGAGGTGTGCCACCACTGCTGCTGCAGATTAACGTCAGGTTCATGCCCGGGGGCATCATGCTGCCATCTGGGTCGACAATGTCACGGCCAAGTCTGCCGTTTATAACGGGCGCTTCTGGTTGGGCTATTTAGTCAAGACAGAATGTCATTTTTTTAATGAGATGCTCGAAACAGAGAGTTGTTGAAAAATGCTATAATCTAGCCTAGCATCAATCTCTATTCAGCTACCTGGTCACTATCCAACGTAGCTAAATAAGGATGGATAGCAGGTTAGACTACGAAAAGAGTGAATGAATGTGAACGATAGAATACCACACACATTTCTACGACATTTGTGCTAGGATAAATGTGTTTTTACTGTTGTCGTACTGTTGGTAGTGTCAATCACAATCCTAAAAATACACTCTGCTACGCACTATAAGGAAACATCACGTCAATTCTCAAAAGCCTGTGAAGACTTTAAGTTCTTTCCAGGTTACGTGAGCATGGCCTTGCAAAATCGCTCAATAAAATCACTCCGCCCCTGAGGCGATGCCAAAAAAAAAACACCCGCAATCTTACCGTAAACGTAGAGATGCACTTCTGCTACGCCCTGTCTGTTAGTCGGCGACAGTGTGACGGTGCACTGGTAGTGTCCTTCGTCTTCTAGTCTGGTGTTGTTTACCTGGAGGTTGATGTTGTCCGTCAAACCCAACCGGCTGGCAAAGGGGCCCCAGGGCTCCACGAACGTCACATCGCTCTGAAGCGCTACCTAGCGACAAAAGAAGTAAAGACAACACGTCTCAGACGACGTCAGTACTTGTGTTTATGGCCCCGATACTCAATACAACAAATGAATTTCTCATTACTGATGGAAAGACAATGCACAACAAGAACTTAATTTGTTATGCTGGGCCCCGGGTTGGAATTGTGACCTTTGCATAACGTCCTTAGTCCGTGTGCATGTATTTACAGGACCGTCGGGGGCCGTTATTGCACTAAGTATAACCTGGAAGGCTTTGAAACTGTCGCCTTCTTCATCCACCAGCCCTTTTCCAACCTACTAATCATAACTTCCTTCGCATAACTTCCTTCGTTCGTGCATGTATCTACAGTACCGTCAGGGGGCATTATTGCACTGTCCATGGCATTCTAGTAACCAGGAAAGGCTTTGAAACTGTCGCCCTCTTCTTTCACCAACCTCCTAAGCCATTGTTGCCAGTTTTGTCTCACCTGTGTGATGATATCGCTTCCTTTGGTCCACATGACAAGAGAAACATTGCCGGCCCCGCCGTCATGGTCGCACGGGAGGATAGCTTTTCTCCCCACCAGCGTCGTGACGACGTGTTCCGCCATGTCCTGCGCTTCCACAGGCGCTGTGGGAATCGAACCAATGCACCGAATAGAATATAAATCAGTACTATAATGCATTTGTACTGTGCCTCATGCAAGCATGCCTAAAATTCTTACCTGAAAAAAATAATTTTCATTTAATGATTTTAGTCACTTGAAGGAGTAAAAGTTTCCATTTAAGAATTCCACGGAGGCAGTTTTTTTCAGGTGCTTGTCCCTCATAAGGACGCCCTGGCCCTGTTGCCGATCTATATTCGAGTGATTGTTGATCCGACAGCGCGAAGGTACTTACGATGTGTTGTTTGTATCGTATGTTGATGCTATGCGCTAGCCATCTCCTAATAAGCATCCGTGATCACGTCTTTGAAAAAGACTAGCATGAAATGAGAACGCTTAGCAAAAAGTTTTTGTCACATACACATCTAAATTTCACATTTATACAACCTATATATTCATTTTTTCAAGTAGATAGATTTGGTGGTCCCAATATATAAAGGACTCCTCGTGTGGCTTGTTTCTGTGCTCTTTTTAGATACCCAAAGTATGAGATCATGATAGAAACGTGCTAATATGGGTACGTGTATGTTGATATCATCCAGATTGCCATATCCAGAATATTTCCAGTTCCAAAGTTCTGAAATTGCTGTGGGCTACTTTAAGAGTAAACGCTTACGATACAGCAAACCGATGCAGGCATTCGAAACGTTCTCTCTTTTTCAGAAAACGTTTGACTGTAAACATTTAATTCCCTCAAGTCCGGTATTGAAGAGGGCGCAGAGTTGCAAGCTGGCCGTGTGGAGAGCCCTTATCGTTCAGATGACTTGTTCAGAGTATACCACTTTAAATGTTTTCCTCTACCATTGTTGGTCATTACAATTTATGGGTGTGGCGGAAACTGGTACAATATACACTCTGTCTACAGTATCTAGATATATTTCAGTTCCGTACTCTTGTCGTTTCTTTACTCAGTATAGATTTAAATTCTTGTGTAAAGCCAGAAATGGTTAATTTGAGAATTGATCAACAACACAAGAATGTAAGGCGAGTAGCCTCTCAAACACTTAAAGTCCACAGGGGAATGTCACAGTTGAATAAAACCGCACGATATTTCACGAATAGGTACAATTAACAATCGATTAACAATTAAGAGAAAGCGTTGAAATTTCAGATTAACCTTTTGCCACATGAACATATTTCCACATTCCTTTTTCTGTAAAAGATTACGTGTACGCATTTACTTCTAACCCCAAACAATAAGGATATCAAACATATCGTTCGGCAACATTCTTGGCAAAAAGAAACATTTCAATCAAGTAACTCACTGATTCTACAAAAATGGTGGATTTGTATTACACTCAATGTTGTTTATACAATAAACAATGGAATAAGCAAACAACATAGCTGTAAAATCTCTTCATTACCTACACAAACATGCCCAACATTTTGGGGACCACTTCACTCAAGTAGGGAAGCAAACACATTTTGACTCCCTTCATTCACGTGAACCGCAAAATGCACACAATATTCCTGTTTACAAACAAACAGAATGCACAAACAATACTTTGGAAAACTAACCTGTTGTCAGCACACAAAGCAACAGCAAGGTCCACCGAGAAAATATAAAACACTGCGACATTTGACGCTCCATTTTGAAAGCAGTACTGTATGCAGTTACCTCACATGAGCTTGGGTGTGGTCACAAGGGTGTGTCATATCAAGGCGGGAACATCACACACTATGGACAACCGGATATTTTACTATCAATTATTTCTTCTTCCTTAAAAAAGAACTCGTAATTGAGACAAAGCTAAAAGCTATGTGGATATGAAATAAAAGTTGCTAAAAGTATGTCCCAGTTTTTGTGCACAACCTTGAACAAGGCTGCGTTTGGGCTAGAAGTGTCACGTGACTACTTGAGTGAATGAACAAGGCAGAATCATTCTGATTTTCAAGCACGTCTCCATGGTAGCAGTGCAAATGTTCTGCTTGACAAATGCTTGATCTATAGAGGTTACGTTTTAGCAAGCGTTTGGTTGCAGTGCCTCTCTGGTGGTGCGTGTGTGTGTGTGTGACAGTGGCCCATTAGGAGTTCACCGAAATATAATATTACATTTCTTTTTGTTTACATTTTTGTTGTTTTCCCTCATTGTTTAACGTCTATTATCATATTGGTGCCCAAAAGGAAGAAGGCAAAAGTAGGGGGGGGGGCAAACCATGATTTGGAAAAGGACAGTTGAGGAGCGGGATCTTGCTGAGATGGCTGCAGTTGGGAGGGGGCTCAGCGGACAGCATCTAGGGCCATGTTGATTTGATAATATGGATGACACCCTCTGGAGACCCCAAAACAGATGCGAGCGTGCGAATAAAAAAAGTTTGCCAAAAAAATTCCTTCATTATAAAATCTACGTTAACAAACCTTAATTTAGGGTGAACAAAACTTAACACACAGAGTATGGTATACCAAATAATAGATTTTTTTATGTTATTGTTTTTTTCCCATCTTCTTTGACTTTGGAATCTACTTTGGCATTCTACGACATGCAGTTTACCGCATATATTTTCTCATTTTGCAGCTGCTTTGTATGATTTCCAGTATCGCCGAAAACATTTTTTTTTTGGAAACGGACGAAAATTGATTCGCATCGGATGTCATCCACATAATCAAATCAAAAATCATGTGCATTAAAACATGGTAACAACCATAAGGCAGTATTTGATAATCTTAATTTATTACTCATTGACAAATGGCACCTCCTAGTTGATAAACAAGAAAAACTATAAAATCAAAATACATCGACTTGCAAAACAATATCAGAACCTGAAATAAAAAGGCCATTATCATCACTGTAATTTATGGGGAGCTTATTCCTTTTTCACATCTCAATCATCTGTTTAAGAAAGTTTACACCTATGGGGTCATGGACAAGTGATCAATCAGAATCAAGAACACAAGAGGTAACTGTGGGCTTGGTAACTCATTAATGTGTCCACAATTCTGATTGGACAATGTCACACACAATGCATAAGCATCCCATATCAAACCATTTCAGACAAAATGACATTGTCAGAAGTGTTCTTCAGTTCAAAGTACCACTTGATGTCTAAATAAACGCTTCAGAATAGACTCTTCCTGATAATATTACACAATTTTTCAAACAGTTATTTACATTCATTCACTAAAACTTAAGTTATAATCTTGAGCATGATAATTCAAATAATGTTGTTCATTGTATCTATGTCCAACAATATATTACCATCATTCCAAAACCCAACAGTTTTAAACTGCAACAAGCATCAAATGTATCAACTCTTGTTATCAAATTAAAAAGGCTTCATATCTGGGTTTTCTTCTTTTGCAAATACTTATCATACACGTAAAACAATGTACAATACTTTTGAATTAGTCATAGTTAATAATTATTTTGGTAAACTAACATTTCATATTGGTCATGACGCCATAACTCAAGAGAAGTGTCACAAGTGGTGAATAATACATATGATTCCCAAGTAGTCAGCTAATAGTGAAACTGACCTCGGTGGTTACATTTAGTGTTTATAGCAAATGACCAGGCCTTCTGACACCATATATACTGTATATAAATCCTGGTACTACCAGGGCGCAGGAGCCAGAAATATACATTTTTGGGTCTGGAAATAGCAAAAAATCTCAAAATAGATATATTCTAAGCAATGTACATGTATGCCAAAAATGTAAAGAATTCTTCATTGTATATGTACGTACGTCATAGACATGTCCATGCCAAATTTCAGGCCATTTTACTTTTTGAATACCTGGACAACGGAGGCCAAAATAAACATTTTTGATCTGAAAATTGCAAAAAAATCCCAAGATGAATGATTTATGAGCGATTTATGCCAAAATGTGAATGAAGTCATGTAGGCATATGTAACACTCTCCCCTGCACCAAATCTTTTCAGGTTTATCGTTGCAATACCACAGGAGCACAAAATATACATTTGGGCCTGAAAAAGTGGCCCAACATACCAATTGATTCTGAGCAGAATTTGAGATGCCTCCATATCTATACATATGAATGAATGAATGATTTTATTCGTAAGGAAATCGCGGGTAAACACGCCCTTATTACATGGTCTATACATGTACATTACAATCACATAAAACAATGACTTGCAGCCCACTGAGATTGCATTGATATGACTGATCTAAAACATAACGTAAAAGAATTACGCAGTTAAAATCTATACTTTAGTCCTGTTATACAGCCGTATTGCATGCACAGTGGAGAAAGGAATTAGTGAGCCTCTTGGTACGGGCTTTAGGAACACTTATTGCACTAGAGTTTCTGAGTCTGAGTCCGGTGCGTGGCTCCTGACCTCGTGGGAGGCACTAAGTCGTGCAGGGGGTGGTCCTCCTGAAGCATGCGTTCAAACAGGTGCACAGCTGCCTCCTCCCGCCTCGACTTCAGTGTTGGCAGATCGGGAACGGAACGCCTACCTCCAAGGGAAATAATGCGCAAGGCCCGGCGTTGGACCCTCTCCATGGCCAGTTCTTGCTCCTTCGAGCACCCGACCAGTAGCACATGGCCGTACTCGAGTATTGGTCTTACTAGAGTCATGTAGATCTGTACAAGGTCCATGACGCTGGTGCCTTGTTTAGTCAACAGACGCAAATAATGCAGTCTACGCGAAGCTTTGCAGATCATGGAGGTAACCTGTTCGTTGAAGGTGAGGTCTTTGTATTTGCGACAAATTTGGTGCTTTTAGATAAACTTGCATCATTTTTAGCTATGCCGCCGGACTATATGGCAGGAGCGGCTGCAAAGCCCAAAGTTCGAGCAAACAAAAGACGCTCAGACCCAACAAAACACCTGCACAACAATCAGCATCATCTATTGAACTTTACCCTCAAAAGGTCACTCCACGTTTCGCGACACACGTTGAAGATTGTTGAACGTCGACAATACCAGCCCCTCTTGTAGAATATGGGGAAACTTAGGTGGATTTTGATTCTTCTCTTAGCCGTACTTGTGGGGTACATCTGGTATGAACCGACCTTTGATCCAGGTAAGTTACATGGACGACATTGTTATTCATCAATAGTCATAGCAGACTGCTTGGTGGGGAAAGGGAGAGGTGCCCGCTGGCCACTTGTATCTGGTTCACAAAATGCAACCTACGTGCAGTACCTGTAGTGCCGTAAATGCATTTACTTAGCACTTTCGCGGTAGTTTTATTTCACGATCAGATTAGGGAAAGAGAGGTTCTAAAGGTACGACATACATTTGCGGTGTTGTGATTTCGTGGTAAGAGAACACCGCAAAAAATGCGAAATAAAGAATAAAAAGGACCACGAACATTTCAAGATTTACAGTAAGGTTAAAGTGAGACAGTGGATTGTTGACTTCCGGCTGAGGAACTAACCACTTCAAATAGATATTTTATCTCGTCAAGGACACACTACTATATGTCGGTCATTTGTTTCTTCGTATTGCCTGCACAGAATCTCTGAGGGGAGCCAAGGTTGTGGTGACAGGGTGCAGTTCCGGCATCGGCGAACAGATGGCGTACCACTACGCAAGGTTCGGAGCCAGGGTTCTCATCACAGCCAGGAGAGAGGGGAGACTGAAGGAGGTGTGTGTAATAAGCTGGTTCATGGTTTCAACTGCGCATGAGCTAGTAGGAGGCCATCTATGTAGCAGGAGACATTTTTTCTGGTCCACCCTGTATTTGTCCAGGTTGTAGCTAAGATGAAGAACCTGGGAGCCCAGGTGGCCATCTATGTAGCAGGAGACATTATTTCTGGTCCACCCTGTATTTGTCCAGGTTGTAGCTAAGATAAAGGACCTGTGAGCCCAGGAGGCCATCTATATAGTAGCAGGAGACATTATTTCTGGTCCACCCTGTATTTGTCCAGGTAATGTAGCTAAGATGAAGGACCTGGGAGCCCAGGAGGCCATCTATGTAGCAGGAGACATTATTTCTGGTCCACCCTGTATTTGTCCAGGTTGTAGCTAAGATAAAGGACCTGTGAGCCCAGGAGGCCATTTATATACCAAGAGACATTATTTCTGGTCCACCCTGTATTTGTCCAGGTTGTAGCTAAGATGAAGAACCTGGGAGCCCAGGAGGCCATCTATGTAGCAGGAGACATGGGGGAACCAGAGGACTGTGAGAGAACCATCAAATCCGCCGAGGAAAAGTTTGGTTTGTGCACCATGTTCGTTCCATCAAAATATAGATTTGGACTTGACTATCATATCATTGTATATTGATTTGCTCAAAGACATTGAAACATAAACAATTCCTTTTATTCATTTCCTGGTGACATGGACGTTTTGTTTGCTCCTGCAGGCGGTTTAGACTATCTAGTCATAAACCATGCGAGTTTGAGCACATTAAAAAAGAAAAACAAGAGTCCATTTTGGGACGGAGACATGGACATGCTACACGATGAAGTGACCGTCAACTACTACAGCTACATCCGGTTGGCGTCGCTGGCACTTCCGCTACTTCACAAGACTAACGGCAGCCTGGTCATTCTCGGCTCAATGGCTGGTGAGAACCAGTTCAGTTTCTAACCTACCAACCGGTTCACGTGCCTTTGCACGTGTGTGTGTGTGTGTGTGTGTGTGTATGTGTGTATTTGTGAGTGTGTGTATTTGTGTGTGTATTTGTGTGTGTGTTTCAGTTTCTAACCTACCAACCGGTTTGCCTGCCTTTGCACGTGTGTGTGTGTGTGTTTGTGCGTGTGTGTATTTGTGTGTGTATTTGTGTGTGTGTGTTTGTAGCTGTGTGTGTATGTGTGTGCGCGCGCGCGCGCGCGTGTGTGTGTATGTGTGTGTGTGTGTATGCATGATGCACAGTGGTGACATAACAAGCACTTATAAGACAGAGTTTGGTAGTGGACTTGCCCCACAAGCTGTAATGTACACAGTTGAATGGCCCAGGTGCAGAGATATGCACCTCCCTATAATACACCATATAGTGTGGAGACGACTTTAACTGTACAAGGAAGGTAACGTTACATGTATTGAAAAAAAAATTGAATAACAAAATGTATCATTTTGATTCCCTTTCCTTCATTCCTTTTTCGTCCCCATTCTACAGGAAAGATTGCGAGTCCCTTCTCCACTTTCTACGCTGGCACAAAGCATGCCCTGGACGGGTTTTTCACCTCCTTGCGGCAAGAGTTGGTAATGCAGGACATCAAAGTGTCCATCACCTACTGCGTGATCGGCTTGATAGACACTGAGCTACCAGCCCAATTCCGTGAAGTAAGTCATTCTTGTTATTATGGGGGAACAAGATTAATATTGTTACACAGTTTGGCTGGTATGACTTTATGATGCAAATCTATTTCATTTCAAGCTCCTTTGCATTTGACGTTATCTCGGAATACTAGTATCTCCATGTATGGAGATTTATTTTCAGGTTGTCTGTATTCTTGTGTGTTCTTAGTTTAATGTTTGCATTAAGTTGTCAGGAGAGTGTCAGGAAGTGAGTAAGAAGATAGTGTCACTGCAAAGGTCAGACTTGCTGGAGTGACAGGAAGTAGAGAGTTCAGAGTAGAGATGGTAGAACTAGTCGTTTATCAAATATGCCACACATCCCAGGTCATAGGGTCAATGGGAGAGGCTACTAATTTCTGGGGAGGTATAGTTTTTGGTCTGTGTTTTCGCAGCTATGTATTTTCCAGATGCTGGCCATGCTAATCAAAGCCTTGTTTACATAAATGACAAACTACAAAGAAAACATGATTTTGAGAAACTCTCAATTTTTCACTGAGGCATGATATCTTCGAACTCTTGATTATTTGAATGGTATCATCACTGTCTCTATCTTCATCTCATACATGTAGCTGTTTGGCTTTCTCATGGACATCCCAGCAGCGCCGGCTTCGGACTGTGCCATGGGGATCATCCGGGGGGGAGCAGCCCGGCAGCGTGAAATCTACTACCCTTGGAGAGATGCATGGGTGGCTACAAAACTGAGAACAATCGTTCCACAATTCTTCGAATCTTTAACACGGAGCATTTACCCTCCACTGCTTGAAAAATCACCCATTTTCATAGGGGAGGAAAATTGACATTTTGAATTGTATCATAAAAAGTCCTAAATGAATCAGTAGACTTTAAGTAGGAGGAGGGTCACCTCCGATGGGGATACCGTTTTTGGATGTGTATGTGCGTTTCCACCGAAAATCCTTCTGATGGATACACATGGATTTTGGTAAGTGGGTTGTTATAATTGAGGTCCCGAAAAAACATGGCAATTCTGAGTCACTTATAAGTTTTTACAGGTACTGCAGCATTACAGGCATTACATGCTCTGACTGCCATAGAAAGGGGACAATCAGACCCCAAGCTGGGATTGATTAAAGGAAGAAGGGAAGGGGAGGATTACTAGTAACATCTGATGGCTAGGGGGCTGTCATTATCTTCAGAAATTCACAAAATCTTTTTTGATATCTTGTTCATACCAGAAATGGAAAAGGTTTTGCGTATTCTGAAGCAGAGAAAAGTTATATACAAGCTGAAGAACAGTAATATCCAACGTACATACATGTAGGCTTCAGAAGTCATATGAGTTGGTAACTTCTTTGATTTACTATTACACTTCTCTTCTTCAAATTTTTTTTCTTTTGGAAAATCTATTCAAAAATCCTGTGCATTAAAACATGGTAACAACCATAGGACAGTATTTGATAGTTTTAATTTATTACTCATTGACAAATGGCACCTCCTAGTTGATAAACAAGAAAAACTATAAAAAATACATCGACTTGCAAAACAATACCATAACCTGACATAAAAAGACCATTATCATCACTGTAATTTATGGGGAGCTTATTCCTTTTTCACATCTCAATCATCTGTTTAAGAAAGTTTACACCTTTGGGGTCATGGACGAGTGATCAATCAGAATCAAGGACACAAGAGGTAACTGTGGGCTTGGTAACTCATTAATGTGTCCACAATTCTGATTGGACAATGTCACACACAATGCATAAGCATCCCATATCAAACCATTTCAGACAAAATGACATTGTCAGAAGTATTCTTCAGTTCAAAGTACCACTTGATGTCTAAATAAATGCTTCAGAATACTCTTCCTGAAAATATTACACAATTTGAAGTTCCAACAGTTATTTACATTCATTCACTAAAACTTAAGTTATAATCTTGAGTATGATAATTCAAAATAATGTTGTTCATTGTATCTATGTCCAACAATATATTACCATCGTTCCAAAACCCAACAGTTTTAAACTGCAACAAGCATCAAATGTATCAATTCCCGTTATCAAATTAAAAAGGCTTCACATCCATATCTGGGTTATCTTCTTTTGCAAATACTTATCATACACGTTAAACAATGTACAATACTTTTGAACTAGTCATAGGTAATAATTCTTTTGATAAAAATGAACTATTGCGTATTACATGAACACAGAGATGTTTTGAAAATTTACTTTTCTTATCTTGCAAATGTTTCTGGAAATCAAAATTAAGGTAACAACTAAATTCTTCCTATTCCAGGGCTGTCTCCGGGATCCGTCCCTCTGTCCTGGGATAGAAATTTGATGGTTGGGATGGACAAAATTTTTAACTCATTCGTCAAAAAAATTTGAACTTAATGACATAAAATTGACGGAATTTGTAAGCTTAAAAATCACAAATACAACAATGATCATCAACAACATGGGCTCCTAAACAATGAGGCCAGAAATAAATTTAAAGCGGTCTGACATGAAGCTACTACTTGGTCCTCTTATAAGTACAAATGTACATCTAGGAAAAGCTGTATGACTATGTACACAAGACACAATCCTTTGCTTACACACGTATAAATCATAATGTACACCTACTTCCAATTCTTGTTACAACTTACTTTTCTTCCAACAATGTTCCACTTACCATAAATCTTCTGTATGTCAAAACATTTCAAGAGTGTGTTAAATTGCAAATTATTTTTAGTGCGGTAAAAGAGACCATATTTTCTGATGCTGATGGTAAAAATGGCCTGGCCCCTAAGGTGTGGCAAAAAATGTGCTGGCACATACAATACAATGTACACGTGATTAACCTTCTCCCTGCTGCCTAACCCGATAAACAAATACAAATTTGGTGCCAAATGGCTACCTAAGCAGGCTGGTGGTTAAAGTATGCCGTTATGGCCTGTGAAGGTAAATTAGGTTGTGGCCTGCATTCCCCAAACTTTTCAAGACATAATACGAGTTTCATACCAATACATTTGGAACCAAATAATTCCTTGTCTTTTGACAGCCACCCTGAAAATATTAAAAGTATTTCATGTGTACATGAAACTGACCAATTTAGGTTTAATATTGGCTTATTCAAAATAATGTAAGACTGGGATCATAATCCACTGTTGTTGTTTTTGCATAACCATCAATCTAGAAATGTATCTTCAATGGTAGTACTGACAGAGTATGTAAGGGACATGGTAAGCCCCAATATAAAAGGGCATAAGAACTAGACCAGCTATAAATACTTCCAAATCTCAAAAGCACATCATAAAATATTGCCTGAATACAATGTACATGGCTTACATAAAGAATCTCAACCACTTGGTTGTTTAAGCTTTGTCAAAATAATTGACTCCACCCCTGTGGCCTCGGCAAAAAAAATCAATCCGTATGCGACACTACCACTGCCTTGTGTGGACTAGGTCAGACCTTAGGCTAAGCTTCTTCAGCGTTTCATAACCGACAACGATAACGAACGTGGTAGGCAAGGACCCAATGATACGTGCGGACAGTCCCTTGGAGAATCCCCAGAGCCCTTCCTCCACATACAGCTGTTTGAACTTCTTCACTATGGACTTTCCTCCTTCAACCTAAGGTAGAGAGATGTACAAGAGATGTGATGTTAGAACTAGGGATGCTGCCAAAAATCAGCATGAACAAAAACACACACGCACATATATACACACACACACACACGTGTACAGTCTCAAACAATCACACTCACACAGTCTTACGCACACAGACATAGTCACACACAGACACACACAGTCTTACATACACACACACACTGTCACACATACATGTTGTACATACACAAACGCACACACACACTGTCACACAAATATGTACATACAGGAACGCACACACACACACTGTCACACATACATGTACATCTACATACACGAACGCACACACACACATACACACTGTCACACATACATGTGTCATCAGAACGCACACACACACACATACCCACCTGTAACCTTGCCCTGACAATGTCCATGGGGTTGGTGAGGGTGTTTGCCGTCGCGGCCGCCAGCGGTCCGGCAACAGCCTGCAGCATGAGGTGAGGGAGGTACGACGGTGCAACAGACGCCAGTTGTTCTGAAAAACGATAACAGGACACTTTACTTCATTGCTGGAATGTAACATTTGTGAACATGGCTTTTCTTCATCTTTCATATTCAAGACACACATATAGCATTTACATGTGCTACCCGTGTATTATTCACCATTATGCTATAGCTAGTGCCTCTATATCATGGCAATCAAAGATAGTAGACATGACTTCCTCAGCCATAAGCACCATCTGGCAGATTACACAGAAACTGCACTACAAAGGTAGTACAAGGACACACCCACAGCCAACAACAAAACTTGTTTCTTTTGATTGTTATAAGAAACAAACAAGTTAACAAAAATATGACGCACCGGCGTAGAAATGGTAGAACGGCCACCAGAGGGCGCTGTTTGGAATGGTCGTGAGCATGGAGGCGAAGAATCCACGATAGAATCCTGCCACGCCATCACGTCGGAACAGTTCTACCACCACCGCCTGCGCTTTCCCGAACGTAAGTCGTTCCTTCGGCAGCTTTTTTCTTCTATCCTTCCCCTGTCCTTGCAGCATCAAATGCTGCGAAACGACGTCTATCGGTACGGATATCCCCTGTCCGACGAGCGACGCCATTCCACCGCCAACGAGTGACTTGATCCAGTTATTGTATCCAGACAATTGCTGTCTGCTGACCTCGTATGTTGTAATATACATCTGTCCAGATATCAAGTATATACTGTTTACCATAAAGCCTTTATAAAGACCTCTAATTCCCTCCTGTCTTGTAATCTTAAGAAAGGCATCAAACGTGCCGTTATACAGAGAAGTCCCGCGCTGGATCTGAAGCCTCGTCTTGATGAGGGTCGTCGGGTAAACCGTCACGCGGATCGTCATCGAAAGGAACAAACCGAAGGAGTAAAACTTCCGCTTGTCCATATCGTTCCATTCAATGATGCGGATCTGGTTGGTTGGATCGGCAGACATGGTTTCCATAGCAACTCGACAGTGATTGGTTGAGAGTAAATCCCTTCTGTGTTGACGTTAATTTCTGTCAGTGGTAAAATCTCAAAACGAGACTTCTTTGTTACAATGTATCTGATTGGTTAAAAATATGGATGTGTTTTAAAACTGGATGAAAAGAAGTTTTGTTTTCCTTTTTTCCTTTCTGTAGATTTTAAGAACAACTTTGTGATTGTGATGTAAAATTATTACAAAATTATGGGATGATGGTACTATGTTAACTCAAACACATTCAGGATTTCTCATCTATGACTTTCACTGCTTTTTCCCAGGTAGGTAAGGTCTACAAGTCTGAAATGTCTCTGTGTTGACAGTAAGGGCTCTGTTCTGTACTTTTCCATACCCAGGTGCATCCACCAAGCTTCCCCTTGACTGACAGAAACCAGATTGTCCAACTGTTGAAAAACAATATAATGTTAATCATCACAACAATCAAATCCACGTGAGGCTCTTAGCTTCACAATAAACTACTTCATGGTTTAAACCTTGCATGTCCAAAGTGATGCACTGTGGGTTATGTGTCAAACTTCAAAGTTGACGGACATAAACAAAATAAGTCTGGACATGGTCTAGAAATAGAACTGTTTACAATTGCAAGTTAGGTGCCTTCATCTTTGACATGTAATCAACAATACACCTCACTGCACAATGACATGCAGAGTTTAATTATAATTATAACCTGGTTTATTGGTGTCTGTGAGTTAACCAAAAGAAGACCCAAAACACGATCTAGCGACCTGCTAAATTTTCCATCAGTTCAATCATCAGTGGTGATGTTGTCTGGGGTGCCAAAATACCCCTCTCCCAGGGGGGTAGTTAGTGGAAGAACCAATTAGAGTGTGATTTAATCAAGGTAAGCTATTCCCACTACAGCAAAGAGGGGCTATCATCCATTATGAAAAAAAACATGAAAGGAAAGTGGAAGATTTCAGTACTTTAGATAGTGACTAACACTACACGAAAAAGAAATTAAGTTAAAATCAAAAGAAATGCTGAGAAAACACTGAAAGACCGAAGTCTTGAGTCTTACCCTGGGCATCTTTTCCTTGATTACACCCCCATTGTCTTTAATGGTCCCTCCCTGACTGATAATTATATAATTTGTCACATGAGTGGGCCAAAGATACTGTAAATAGATAGCTGCTTACTAGTATTGCTATGCTGAAATCTGAGACATATGAGAAAACTTATAAACCAATATCAATACAAATTGCACATAACAATTTATCTCCGCACGGTGGCCATTAAAAGTCCTTTTGCCAGTTGGATACGGTCTTATAATTAGCCACCATCCATGATAAAGATGGTTATACAATTTGCAAGTCTAAATCATTTTGTTGGATACTCTACTGCCTTGAATCAAGGAGGTTAAATATATTTTTGCTTGAGTATACCAAGGATACAGTCATTGACTAGCTGGAGACGCAACTCACACATGGGGTCCCTTGGGTAAAGGTAATAAATTAGACAATTGTCTGTCAATTATTCATTTCATTGTGGTGTGGCAAAAGACAAAACAATGAAAAAGACAGAATTTGGGGATTTCAATTCATAAGATATTGCAAGAATATTATATTATTAAGCATACGGTCCTTTTATCGAAGGTTCATATAACCTTTTGCACAACATTCAAGTAGTGTTATAATCTATATGTAATTTTTTAATGATCCATATTTTGTTTTTTGAACAAGTGGGTTTACAAATTTATACAAGACAACTTTGGAGTTTTCACATCTTTACTTTTTTAGTATTATCTGGTGATAGCTATGACTTCTAGTAGCACTTCAACTCTACCCGACTGTATTGATATTTCCCAATTTTTGTGCAACAAGTCTGTTTTGCTTCGCATTGTACCAAAGTACAGTGATATATATAACAATTTTTTCCGGGCCGATCAGTTTTTCGCAGCCAAGACATAACGTTATAACACTTCCGTTCCAATCCTAGTAGTATTCGTCAAATTCCACGCCTATTACTACAGCAATAGAGTAAATAAAGAGGGCATACTTACAAGAACAACCTCCTCTGACGTACACAAGATTTGACCTCGCCAAAAATGGGTAGAAAGGCGATAAATATTCCTAAAAGTAGAAGGACTTTTGCGTAAGAAGTTCACCTCTTACCGGGGGCAGCCATTTTGTCACACCCCGCAATCTTGTTCCCAGGAAACCTTATTTCATCCAATCAAAATCCTTCTTTTTATGCAAATTATTTTCCGAAGTCCAATCAGAATCCTTTCTTTTATGCAAATTTCTACTCTCGTGTCCACACACTTCCGGTAGCAGCCTACGTGCAAAACGTCGCCTAAAAGATGGCGGATCCAGGTAGGTGAAAGTGTCATTTGATTTTACATTTTTTCAGACAAAAGATTACGACTTTTGTAACTTTTTTGACGCAGAAGTATGAGTTGAATTGTTTCAGAATACAACTAGGTCCCTACTGGTTTCCTGCGTGGAAGCATAACAGCGTTGTTCTGTTAAATTGGGACATATGTTTTGAGGACTTTTGTAAGGAGGCGTTCATATACTATAATTTCCTGAATGACGTATATGTTAATATAATGTATTTATATCGTTTTAGCAGACAATTGTCACGTAGACCACGTAGTACTGTCCCAAGTTCACAAGACGTCATCCAAAGACTCATCATTCGATGTCTTAAGAGCCACATTCCTTTCTTAAGGGCCCAAACTCATTAAGGAAGGCTCTAGAAAATCACGATGAACAAAAAACCGGTTGTACTCCAAACAGAACATACGATTGTCAGATCATATAACCCTCTTAATCGAGACTTAAAAAGATGTAAAAGTGATATTTTTCTTAACCGTTGTCAGTTGGTCTGAAATATGTTTTAAAACTATATACATGTATCAACACAATGTTGCCCGACAACACTAGTATAGTATGGCAACACTAGATTGCTACGTCATACTCATTCATAGGCTTATCAAAATCCTTTAAAATTTGTATAAGACATAAAAATTGCCAATAAATTATAGGCTAGCGATTCTCTAGCCTCTGAATGGTAGAACAAAGTCTTGGGACCAAAGGCCATGTCATATCTGTTGTCATACTGTAAATGTTGATGGTTCCCAGGTTATGTAAAAAGCTGACGATTTTCGTGATAACCTCTTTACAGCAAACTTAAAACCACCACGAAAAGAGATGTTGGAAGTTTTCTGTCCACCAACCCTCATGTTTCAATCGCAGACTTGAAACCACCGCGAATACTCCATTTTCTCCCTACAGTATGATTGAATGAATCTCTGCGAACTTAAAGGCATTTACAGTACATGGATTTTTGTCAGAGTTGCTGTGTCATCAGTCACTAGTACCTAGTAGGTTACCAATGAAGTCATGTGACAGTCATGAGACACAATGTTATCTTTCTGGGTTATCTTTGTGGGTTTTTAGACTAAATTGTCCCATGGGGATTGAAATAAAAGGAAAGAATCTCCGTTCTTTCTGCTTAAAGTTTTGTAAAAATGAGATTACTAGCAGTTTGCGCATGTACACGTGTTAGTCACAAACCAATAACAGGCTGTTCTAATAAACCATATGTTATCATTTACAAAAAAAGGTTGCCCAGTGTACTTTGGCAACTGGATTTTGTTAAGATTAGAAAAGCTGCTACCCAAGTTTGTACTTTCAGTTTTCTGGATGGAATCAGGGCTTTTAATAGTTTTCGCAGTAACCGTAAACAAAACATTGCAAGAAGTTAGAACAGGATATAGTTACATGTTGGGACAGCTGATATCATTTTGATATCTTTCAGTTAGCATGGACCTATATTGTACACATAGCATGTGTAGTCCAGTGGTTAGCGACCCTGCCCTGTACCAAGAGGTTGGGAGTTCGAATCCCGACTGTTGTGTCTCACTCAACATACACGTTACTGGAAAGGGTTGCAGTCCTTAGAACAACATGTCGAAAAGAGCTAGATGAATTACTCTAGTACCTGTACAATGGACCTGTAAATATGAGTTTACATATAGCTTCTGTCTTCTCTGTTACGAACAGTGGAAGATGAGCTCTTCAGGGAGGTAAAACTGGGTTGTGATAACTTTCATTTAGATGATTTTACTGTCCCATGTCTAAGTTACTATACAGGCTTTTTTGTATGACATCTTTTTTTTTCTTGCAGCCCCCCACCTCTTCCAACAGTGTGTGGCCTCCCTTGAGGTAGGAGGGGAGTCCTTCACTTACTACAACCCCCTCAAGCTCAACGATCCAAGATATGGTGAGTTGTCTCTGCCTTTGATGCTCATTAAAAGAATCAAACAATTCACTTAGGATTTAATGAAGTAGAAAATGTGTAGCTGCGGTTGATTTCTTTTTCATTTAGCTTATTTAACTTTTTGACAGAATCAGAGCTGAAATAACATGTTTGTTTTGCAATTGAGTTTTTTAGTGGTAAGGCTCGTATTGGGGCGTAATGCTATTATGCTCTTTTGTGCTCCCAAAATTGGAGCTGTGCATCTCTAAACGGTGCACCTAGCTAGAGGCGAGACTTTTGTGTAGGCTTAGTTTCATACTATTATAGATTGGTATATAGCATATTCTTCACATTTAATTTCCGGAAAAATAGTAAAGATAAAAGATAAAGCTCTCGACGTTAGCTATAGACTTTCAGATCCAAGCTATGAAGAGAGGCAGTAGGGTTTGTAATTAGGTTTTGCTGACATTGCACAATTTTTTTTTTGATTCTCCTTAATTTTGAGCTGCACCTATTCAACAAAACGAATTTCGAGCCCTGCAGTGTCAAAGTTCTACATGTGAATTGTTACTGATCAATTTCTGTCCACCAATAGAACGCCTGCCCTTCTCTATCCGTGTTCTGCTGGAGTCCGCTGTGAGGAACTGTGACAACTTCCAGGTCCACCCCAAAGATGTAGAGAACATCCTGTCATGGGAAGACGCACAGACAAAGGCGGTTGAAGTACCCTTCAGGCCTGCTAGGGTCATTCTACAAGACTTCACGTACGTACTTCACGTCCATTGAGTCTAAGTTTACTGTGAATCTCGAAATATTTTCGTTGAATTCATTTTTGAGTTTTTGCGGCAACACTGCAAATGTATGTTTATATTACTTTTGTACTTATAGTTATACTACAGAATTCTTTGACCGCAAACTTAAAACACAGTGAAAACCTTTTCCCTTCTTGCACAAAATTAAGTCAGTACCTAAAAATAATGAAATTACAGTATTTCAAGTAGCTTTTACTTTTAGCTTGCCTTAAGCAAACTTTTTTTCCATTGGTCAAGAAAAAGCAACAACATTACAATATATTACTTTACAACATCAGCACGGCAAGTATACACTCTGGGCCTTTTTTGTGTTTTGTACGTGTCTGTAAAAACGAAGTCCACAATAACGATCACATTATCTGTCAGTAACTGTCCATTCCAGAGGTGTTCCCGCGGTGGTTGACTTCGCAGCCATGCGGGACGCGGTGAAGCGACTCGGAGGGGACCCGTCCAAAATCAACCCCGTCTGCCCAGCTGACTTAGTCATAGACCATTCTGTTCAAGTCGATGTTTCTAGGAGGTAAGATGCCGCCTTAGTTTTTGTTGATTTATAATTGATTGATCAGTTGATTGATTGATTGATTAAGTGGTAGCTGTAAAAGATACAGAGGATAACATGATGTAGTAATGCTATGTAGATGATGAAATATAGTATATACAATTTGTCATATTATTATTCATTGGCTTGGCTTCGCTAATTTTATTATTACACTCAGCTTAAACAACAAGTAGTAGAGTTGTTTTTGGCTTCACCTCAGGGGTGGGGCTGATAATATTGAGGATCACTGGATTGATGGAGTTTTAACTTCCATGTTTTACTGTATTTTACAAACTTAGTGGTGGAGGTCAAAACATAATCTATCCCTTGCCCCCCCCCCCCCCTTCATTTTAATTACATATGCCTATTGATATACATAAAATCTTTCCCCTTTTATTAAGAGCCATGATTACCCTTCTTGTCGGATATGTTGCCAGCCCAATGTGAACTTTTTGAATAGAAATGTTATGTTTATTTTTGGCTTGTATACAGTCCCAAAATTTGATTATACTACATTCACAGAGTGAATGTTTACATGCTAAAAATTCATTGAAATCTTTTGGACAGTTTGCACCTAAACGGCTCCTCACACGTCTACCTTTGGTAGCACTCCAAAAAAGAAAAATATACTTGAACACTATTCTTAGAGTACTTGCCAACAAGATTCAGTAGTTTAACCTTTAGCACTCTGAAGCAGCTGTTTTGCACCTTATTCCCTATTGGTTGCTGAGTTAGGCAACATGGAGAAGGTTAAAACAAGTACATGTTTCCTACTGGAGAAGCCCAGATATTCGCATCTAGCTAAGTACTGTATACTCACTTTGTCTCCTTACAGCACAAGTATAGTAAGAAATACACCAAACCCTGGAGGAGGGCTTAGGCCAGGACAAACTGCATCACGTGCAAATGCTGCAGTACCAGCCAAAACCTGTGGGGGTGCTGCTAAGGGGTGCAATATCTGTCTCAACACGGGCCTGCCAAAACTAGAAGAAATTTGTCCTTTTCACCAACAGCCTACGGATTGGTACTTTTTGATATTTTTTCTCTGCACATTTCGTTTTACGACTTCAAGGCTTGAGCAGGGACTAGGAAGGATGCAGATCTTGGAAATGTCCAAACTTGTCTTCTTCTGTTCCATTCATGAAAATCATCTATAAATCATTTTTGTTAATTGAAAATTGAAAATCTGTGATTGCTATAGTGTTGAGACAGAAATTGGCCCTTCTGTCATTAAACATTTTTGATCCTTCCTAGCACTCTGCTATTTTGCTAGGCAGCTTCCAGCTTTTTACTTAGCATTGCTAGGCAGGCCAGTTTTCACCCAACAATTGAAATCCTTCCTAGCACTCCATTTTGCTTAGCAGCTTCCAGCTTAGCATTGCTAGATAGCTAGCTTCTTTTTCCATTTTGGGTACCTTGCAAACTGACAAAAAGTTCATTCAAATATTCCCCTTATTTATTTTCACAAAAGAAATGGAAAAACTTTTCCATATGATTCAATATATGCACAGCTTGGTGGCTTCCATATCCCTCCCCTCTCCATACTAACATTAAGTCAATCATTTTTCAATAACCAAAAACCCTTTGTTTCACAGTTTAGATGCTACATTGCCACTTGCAGTATGCGCTACTGTATTTGTAGCTATGTCTGTGAATTATAATCAGACAGGCACATTTTTTTGAAAGCTACACAAACTTTGGTTACAGAATGACATTTGAATACATATCAAAGATGAAAAGAAGAATATTGTAAAATATGTCCCTTGCAAAAGGATTAATTCTTTTACACCTGCAAAAGATTTGGTGTCTTTGATTTAAAGAATGTCCTTCATAAACTCTAGTTTGTGTGGTTAACCAAAGGAACGTTATGGACTTCACTCTGTAGGGACTGGTGACTCAAATGTATGTTTTCTTGCCTTCCCTTCTACCAGCCAAGATGCTCTTCAACAGAACCAGAAGCTGGAGTTTCAGAGGAACCAGGAGCGCTTCCAGTTTCTTAAGGTTGGCTTCTTTTCTTCCTAGAGAAAAACAGAAAAACCGACAAGAAGATGCAGAAAAGTCTAGGTTAAGTTGCAAAAAAATACTGCATATTTACTTCTCCTATGCCATCTACCATTTTTGTAATACACAAGCTTTACAGAAGTTTTAAGGTTTTCTCAAGCCATGTTGTCTAAACAATCCTAATAATTCAAATTTTGTAGCAATAGACTGGTTTCAACTGTCCATCACAATTAGCAGTTCAACCAATGAGAGAGTGACTGCATGCCGTCAAATAGTTGCATTGTCATGTTTACATTTTGACGGAGGTAGACGTGGCTATGGGATTGATCTATACAACTATTCCTGGAATTTACTTCTGTATAACTTCAAATTCATGCTTTATACCACAACAGTGGGGTGCCAAGGCGCTGCGGAACATGCTGATAGTTCCGCCGGGATCTGGTATCGTGCACCAGGTCAACCTGGAATACCTGGGAAGGGTCGTCTTCAACACCGACGGTACCCTGTACCCAGATAGCCTGGTGGGCACGGACTCCCATACCACCATGATCAATGGGCTTGGCATCCTGGGATGGGGTGAGTATTGGTGCATCTGGGAACAAGGTTCTGGAAGAAAACAATCAAGATTTTTCAGAGATACATGTATAGTTTTATTTGTTTCGTATAATTGATAAAGTGCCTTTAGGCGTAACACACCAGTGTAGTACAGTACATGTAGGTATAACCTTGGTAAGAACATACTGTAAGGTTTGATCCACTCACACCGGGATGGACCCCTACTCTTTTTGTTAAGTGTGGTGGGATCTTTAAGTTTAACATTGATGATCGAGTTTTACCTCTCATCAAATACAAGACCTGGCTTTACGTCCCATCTAAGGGACGACCCTAACCAAAGCTGGTACTCATTTTCACATGAGTTGAGTGAGAAAATAGGTTTTAAGTGCCTCTCCCAAGGGCACAACATCAGGGCCTGCTTGGGATTCAAACCCAGATCCTTTTGATTCCAAGTCAAGAACCCTAATCATAAGACCACTTTGCCACCTCATTAAAAAACATTTTAAAATAAGACAGCAGTTACTTTGGATTCTTCCAAATGGAATCATACTGAATGACAAAAGCTCATTTGAAAGAAAAGTTATGTTGATTTGACCCACTTGTACAATGTATGTATTTACACATGTATCCCATCAACAGACTAGTACAGTGGTACACATGTAAAGGTGAAGTAGTAAAGTGTTTGCTTTTTAACACATTAGGTGTTGGAGGGATCGAGGCAGAGGCTGTGATGTTGGGACAGGCCATTTCCATGGTGCTACCACAGGTGGTGGGTTACAGGATAACTGGACAGCTGAATCAACTGGTCACTTCCACCGACGTAGTACTGACCATTACCAAGGTAATGTCATCATGTTTTCCTACCCTCTTTTAATGTATTGTTCTAAAATGCTTTTTTTATATACAAATGCTGTCCCTATTGTAGCCAAAATTTGAGTGACATAAAAAAACTTGACTTTGCCTAGGAAAGAGAGTGAAAACAGCTTTCCAAATTTTTACTAATCTGGAAAATGTGAAGATGCCATAGCTTAACTTAAAGTCATATTAGCAAACCCAAATACCCTACAATATGAGTCGTATGGCTGATAAGTGATATACATGTAAAGACAGGTGAATTAACCTTTAGCACACTGAAGTAGCCATTTAAGACTCAATTCCCTATCGGTTACAGAGTTAGGCAGCAGGGAGAAGGTTAATAAGTCTTTTATAATCTTCTTCTTCGCAGCATTTACGTCAGGTCGGAGTTGTGGGAAAGTTTGTTGAGTTTTTCGGGCCGGGGGTTTCGCAGCTGTCCATCGCAGACCGTGCCACCATCTCCAACATGTGTCCCGAATACGGTGCTACTGTCGGCTACTTCCCAGTGGACGACATGTCCATGGTCTACCTGAAACAGACAAGTAAGTAGTCATTATAAAAGTATGTGTATTAGGTACGTTTGTGAATATCAGTTATCCAGAAAATTGAAGAATTACAATATGAAAATATCCGACATCTTTCATCAGTAGTTGAGAAATCAATTTTCAAATCTATTTTATATTTTCGAAATTTTCTATCAGTGATGAAAGACTTTGGGTGGACATCTGAAACATCTGATATTTTCGTATTGTGATCCAGTGGTATAGATTGAATTGAAATTTTATTCTATGTGTATTAGAGTAGGTACATTGTACAGTCCAGCCTGTACTAATGGCCATCTTTGCATAAGGACCACTTGGCTATTGTGCCCATGTTTTGGTTATTTTTACTATTGACCCAAGTAGTGAAAACCCTGTCTAGTGAGACCATTTTCTTCAAGTTCCTTGAGTAGACTTTTAGTTATGGGAGGTGTTGAGCCACTAGGGACTTAAGAATTTTAATATTTCATATCATCTTTCATAAGATCGTGACGAGAAGAAGCTCGAGTACATTGAGGCCTACCTGAAGGCATGTAAGATGTACAGAGACTTCAACAATGCAGACCAGGATCCTACCTTTAGCCAGGTAAGACCTTATCTCTTTTACTTCTTTCTAATGTTGAAATTAAGAAATTGAAGATTTCCTTCAAATTGAAGTTGTTGTTTTCGCAATAGAAGTTGATCATGTCGATGGGTTTGTTTGTCAAGAACATTTCTTAGACTTGTAAGTTTAGTTTTCTATTAACGCTTTGCTTGGGACCACATCACAGGATAATTTATGCCTTGCAGTTGCAATACCTTTTGGTTCTGCCAGGTAGCATTGTTGCTCTATACCAGTGAAAAGTGCCCTACAAGTTGTGGTAGATTCTCCTTGTATCATACACGTAAATGGCAGAAATGCAGACATATTCTTTCCAGTGCTAAATATATTTTATAAGATGATACTTTTTTTGATAGGTGGCCAATCTTGATATTATACCTTCGCATTTTTTCAGATAGTAGAGCTGGATCTCTCCACGGTCGTGCCGTCCGTGAGCGGGCCCAAACGCCCGCACGACCGCGTTCCCGTCTCCGACATGAAACACGACTTCCAACAGTGCCTCGACAATAAGGTCAGCTTCAAGGGTTTCGCCATTCCCAAGGAGAAACAGTCCGGTGCGATTCCCTTCACGTACGACGATAAGGAGTACGCGCTGAACCATGGCAGCGTGGTCATCGCAGCGATCACCAGCTGTACCAACACCAGTAACCCCTCCGTCATGTTGGGCGCTGGTAAGTGGAATTTGTAAATGTCTCTCTGTATATAACCATTGTTGTTTCAAGATCTTTCAACTTTCATCTTATACATGACTGTATGAAGACATAAGGTTAAAAGTGTTCATTGTCTTTCTTATAGCTTTAGAATCCTTCTTACGTCATTGGAACTAAAAACCAACACAGTTTGTTTTGATTACTTGGTTTTGTAGTTTGGGACACCTTCTAGAAGTCATGAAGTTAACTGCAGTTTTGATAAAACCTGCTGTAAACAATGTAATTGATGAAAATAAGCATTTAACTTCAAAGCTCAAAACAATTGTCATAAAGTGAACAAAATGTAATTTACAGTGTGTTCATTGACGTCTGAAATTGTTGCAAAACAGTTATGAATCGTCTGTTCTGTTTTGTTGCAGGACTTCTTGCCAAGAAGGCGGTAGAGGCTGGTCTGACAGTGAAACCGTACATCAAAACCAGCCTGTCCCCCGGTAGTGGGGTTGTTACCTACTACCTACAGGAGAGTGGGGTCACTCCGTACCTCAAACAACTAGGGTGAGTAGTTCATATACTCTCTGTTTAGGGGTGTATACCGGTTCGCTGGACCTGATTCGGACCTTTATAATATCCAAGAACCGAGTCCAAAAAAACTGAAAGCCAAAAACCTGAGTCCAAAAAACCTGAACAAAGTACAAAAATATTTTTTATTTTGTTTGATAAAAAGTGTTTTTAGTCTCCCCTCTGACAGAAAAGGCATTTGAAATAACTAGCGTAACATTCAAATATCAAACACTGGTTTGTCTTGAAAGTCTTCTCACCAAGAAACTTTTATAGTCGTGCGTGTAAGTATTAATGCTCCATGCTTAATATTAGTCTAATAAAAGAAAACAGGATCAGGTTCAGGTTTGGACCTGAACCTAAATCTCTGGACCTAAACTTGGACTTGGGCCTTATTAAGCTGAACCGGTTTCCACCCCTATCTCTGTTGTATGTTATACAGTCAAACCTGTACTAGTGACCACTTCTGGAATACCTGGCCAATGTGACCACTTTTTGGTGGAACCTTAGGTTATTTTTCCATTGCATGACACAAACATTAAAAGTTCTGTCTGTAGTGACCACCTGTCTACATGTACTATGACCATTTTCTTTAAAAAAAAAAAAAAGTTCCTTGAGTTGTCACTATAAACAGGTTTGACAATGGCCAAGACCTCACAGTTTTTTTATGGTATGTTACTCCTGGTTGTTTATTAATTACCAGTTCTGTAAATCCGATTTAGAAGTTACTGGCATTTAGAAGTAACTGTACATTTACATACTGTCCTGTGTGTTTTACTAGTTCCTTTATTTATTTGTAGTTGTATCTCATGACTGATAAACCAACTTGAAAAATTAACCGAAGCATAACTTGACGTTTTAGGGTGTTATATTTGCTTCTGGTGGTTGAACAGTTAATGCTTTGCTTGTAATCACATCACAAGATACCGTAGCTTATGCCCTGCAGGTGCAATACCTTTAGGTTCTGCTTGATGGCGTTGCAGAATTTACTGACATGTTGTTTTGTGTGTTCTTCAGGTTTGACATTGTAGGCTATGGCTGTATGACTTGTATAGGGAACAGCGGGCCTCTTCCTGAGCCAGTGGCTGAGGCAGTCGAAAAGGTGAAGATCATTTCTAAAAATAGAAATATTTAAAAATTATGCCAAACAACCCAATGAAGATCTATTGACCCACGTAGTGATTGTTTGTACATGTATATCGTATGTAGAAAAAGCTACCATACATTAATTTCCGTGAAGTTACAAAAATATCATAAGTGATATTCATAACAGTAGTGGATTTTTTTTATAAGAATACATGACAGGCATTCCATTGCTGAGAAAAATCCACAAGCGTTTCCCTTATTTGAAAATCAAACATGAAGCAGACAAATGGAAAAACTGCCATGATTTAACAGTGGTTAGTATTAAGAGTCTTAAGATTGTTGTAAAAACGTCTGCAATGTGTTATGTGTTGTAAATGTGTACTGAAGTCCCTCCTTGACATTGCCGTTGTAGGGAGACTTGGTAGCAGTCGGCGTCCTTTCAGGAAACCGTAACTTCGAGGGGCGTATCCACCCCCTCACACGTGCCAACTACCTGGCCTCTCCGCCACTCGTCATCGCGTACGCTATCGCCGGGACGGTCAGCATCGATTTTGAGACCGAACCACTTGGTACGGAATTTTGACATACTTTTGCTCCATGATTTTTTTCTAGTCTCTTTTTTGTTGAATAGATTCCTTGCTGTGTTTGAAATGGATTTGGGTTTAGCTAAAGCATATTTAATGTCCCTAAAAAAAAGATTAATGCAATTTTATGACACAAATATTTGGACTGTAATTCCAAATCATAATGTACCTTTAAAATACTGTATATAGATAATCTCGCCTTGTAATAACATTTTTGTAATTAACATTATACTGCCTCGTAATGTTAATTGGAGTATTCCAGTACACCAAATATGACAGTTTTCCAAGAAATGAAAGGAAAATACAACTGCAATTGAGGAAGCTACTTTGTATACGAGAAGAATATATAACCCTCAACACACTATTACTACCTCCACTTACTAAAGTCATGGTTAAACACTGAAAACTTAGACTACTAAGGGTTAACCACATCAATGTTTTCAACAGGCAAGACAGCTGAAGGCAAAGAGATTTTCCTACGTGACGTCTGGCCGACCCGTGCCGAAATCCAGGAGGTTGAGCGAAAGAATGTTGTACCAGCCATGTTCAAGGACGTGTACGCTAGGATACAGGTCAGTGTCTACGCCCTAACGTCAGGCCGTGCTAATTCAATTTGTCGGTTCTCATATTTGAAAAATGATGCTGAACCAGAAGATCAACATGAGTTGGAGGGTACTTTTACCATTGTATTTTGGCACAGACAGTTTGATGTAGTCAGAGTCAAGGTTTCCCCTCGCTGTCTGTTATACTCTGGTTGAAAATTTGCTAAGAAAACTTTGAGAAATGAAAAAAAAATGAATGTATTTTTTTAAAACCTTCAAGTCAAAGGTCGTACTGTAAATCTTGAAATGTTTGCGGTGGTTTTATTTTGGCGGTGCACCGGAGACCTCTTACTGCGAAATTGTAAGACAGCGAATATGTGTTTTGTAATTCTAATATGTGTTTTGAAATTATATAGCTACTTAAAGTAATTGAAGAATAAGACTAGTTTTTAACCACTGTACACTACAATAGGAACAATGGGAAAAACTTTGAATTTTAACTTTGTGACTTAAGGATGGAAATGAGGCCTGGAACAACCTTGAAGCTTCGGACGCCCAGCTCTATCCCTGGGACCCCAAGTCAACCTACATCAAGTCTCCCCCCTTCTTCGAAGAGATGGTATGTCCTTCATTTGCATATATGCAACTTAAATCATCTGTGTCTGTCCTCAAATGTCTAGTGTTAACGCACTTGTTCTAATTGACAGCGGTGTTATTGAATTGTACAACTATGCTTAGCCATAACTTCTTGCATTGCTTGATGATACAACATGGCTAAGATGTGGCCAGATAAGATGATTTGAGATAAAGATACAGGTAGGATAAAGATTTGATCAATTTCAGTTACAATTTTTTTAACTGTATAGTGTTTACACTGATACTACTTGACAACAGTGTAATTAAACTGTATAATTGTGCTTAAGCCATAACTTCTACATGTACCATTCTATAACATATTTGCCAAGTTGTGGCTAGAAGACTTAAAAAAACTTCATTTTCTTCGACAGACCTCGGAGATTCCTTCGCTCCAGCCAATCACCGATGCCTTTGCGCTGCTGAACCTCGGGGATTCGGTCACGACGGACCACATCTCGCCCGCCGGCAGTATCGCTCGGAACAGTCCCGCCGCTCGCTACCTGGCCAGCAAGGGGTAGGTCTTTAGGAGCTTCTGTTTTTTTTTCTTCCAATCACGGAAGCTGGCCACAGTCAAACCTGTTCAAGTTACCACCTCTACATAAGCACCACCTAGCTTTGATCATTTTCCCCATTGACACAAGCATTAAGAATCCTGTCTATAGTGACCACCTGTCTACTCTAGTTATTTTCTTCAAGTCCATTGAGTGGTTACTAAAGACAAATTTCTAGCTTTCTTGATATGTAGACGAAATCATTTCCAAAATGTTGAAGTTCCATATCATTTCCCTAGTTGAGAAATTTTACTACATGCAGTAAACAGTGTCATGTAACGTTCAAAATGGAAAGGGAATATTCTACATTCGCTAGCAAATGATTGTCCTATACTGACTATGACCAGCTACAAAGTATAACTTGAATCAAAGTAAACTTAGATCAAATGCGAAATATTTTTTCTAGGCTGACTCCACGCGACTTCAACTCGTACGGCAGTCGTCGTGGCAACGACGCCGTCATGGCGAGGGGGACGTTCGCCAACATCCGCCTGCTCAACAAGTTCATTGGCAAGGCTTCTCCAAAAACCTGCCATGTCCCCTCTGGAGATACAGTAAGTACATCGTACATGGCTGTTCAAAGTATTCTCCATGTCCCTCTGGGGATACGGTAATAGCATGGCTGTTTAAAGTATTCTCCATGTCCTCTGGGGATACAGTAAGTGCATGGCTGTTCAAAGTATTCTCTACAGTTCCGTACAGTAGGCACAAGCTGAGTAAGACTACATTGTAAGGTTTGATCTACTCATGCCGGGATGGACCCCTACTTTTTTTGGTAAGTGTGGTGGGTTGACAACTAAGGCCTGCTAGGGATTTAAACCCAGAACCTTAAGTCAACAACTCTAACCACAAGACAACCTTGGCACGTGTGTGTGTGTGTGTGTGTGTGTGTGTGTCTTTGTGTCTCTGTGTGTGTGTGTGTGTCTGTCTGTGTGTGTTTAGATATGTCAAAACCTCTTGCACAACTTTTAAGGAGCCCTTGTGTGTGTGTGTCTGTGTGTGTCTGTCTGTGTGTGTGTGTGTTTAGATCTGTCAAAACCTCTTGCACAACTTTTAAGGAGCCGTTGACTTTTTCCCATGTGCAGATGGATGTGTTTGATGCTGCAGTGAGGTATCGTGAGGAAGGCCAGTCTGTCATCATTCTGGCAGGGAAAGAGTACGGCTCTGGGTCGTCAAGGGACTGGGCTGCTAAGGGGCCTTGGATGCAGGTGAGTTCGCAATAGAATAAGGAATTTTCCTACTAAGAGGCCTTGGAATCAATCAACCTGGTGAAATCTAGAAATCTAGTATTCTGTTTTAAATAAGAAATTGTCCTGCTAAGAGCCCCTAGATTCAATCAACCTTGTAAAATCTAGAAATCTAGTATTCTGTTTTAAATGATGAATCTACTTTTGGAAACCTACTTTTGTATATTTTCAGCAGAAGATTTTCATTCCCCATCCAGTAAACTTTGGTGAAAGGTGGTTTGCAAACTTGAAAACTGTGGTTTAATCAATAATTATTATTATAGGAGATTTTTTTTTTATAAACTGAAGCTGAGCTTTATTTTAACATCCTGTACCATACATGGTGCCTAGGGTGCCCATCTCCGTTTCAAAGCCCTTGGGCCACACAACTTTGTACACTCACTACAGCATGGGGCTTGTCCACTGGTAGCCGTGTGTGTTCAACTATGATAGATATTATTACTCTTTCCCAAATGCTGAGTGCTACGTAGAGAAAGCAGTAAGTACCATCTTTTTGCTGGGAATCAAACTTAGACCACACCAATTTAATTTCTTGGTTAAAGGATATTTATTTTCAAAAAAAAATTTAGAAAAAAAAAATCAAGAAAACAGCCTTCTGTTTTCATGATTTTTTTTTCTAAAATTTTTTTTTTTTTTAAATAAAAATCTGTTAACCAAGAAATTAAATTGGTGTGGCCTTATGTAAGCATTGTAACTGTTCCCATAGGGCATCCGGGCAGTGATAGCTGAGAGTTACGAGCGGATCCACAGGAGTAACCTGGTGGGGATGGGCATCGTCCCTCTACAGTACCTGCCTGGGGAGACCGCCGAGTCCCTCAGTCTTACAGGGAAGGAGCGCTTCACTATACAACTGGCTGATGACATACAACCTGGGCAGACCATAGACGTCAAGGTAATGTTTTATATGCAGTGGAAAAGAGTTATTTTCTGTTCATAGTCCACACTAGGGGTGGATACCAGTTCAGCTTGATAAGGTCCAAGTTCAGGTCCGGACCTGAACCTGGACCTGATCCTGTCCAGATGATATTTTGTTTTATTAGACCAATATTAAGCATAGAGAATAATACTGACACGCACGACAAGTTTCTTGGTGAGAAGACTTTGAAGATAAACCAGTATTTGATATTTGAATGTTGCACTTATTTTAAATGCCTTTTTTGTCAGAGGGAAGACTCAAAACGCTTTTTATCAGACAAAACGGAAAAATGTATTTGTACTTTGTTCAGGTTTTTTTTGGACTCAGGTTTTTGGCTTTCAGGTTTTTTGGACTCGGTTCTTGGATGTTATAAAGGTCCGAATCAGGTCCAGCAAACCGGTATCCACCCCTAGTCCACACCAATTTGAATTCTTTGTTCTCCAATATGCGAAAATATGTTGAACTGGAAAATCATCATGAAAACAGAGTCTGGGGAGAAAAGTCTGTGCATTGCTGCAAATAGTTTTGGGGAGTTAGTATACTCAGATACAAGTTTTTCTCTGAGCCTTCTGTTTTCAGTTTTTACTTTTGCTTAACTTTTTATGGCCTATAGCTTGAATGAAGGAAATAGTGTTATCATGGCCCAATAACAACTTACTCCTAAATTTCATACAAAAATTGTTCTCGCATATCATCCTTTTTAATGCCCTTTTTATTAATGTAGTATAATCCATATGTACTCTTGACAAGACACAGAATAAGTCATGGAAATTACATACTGCATAATTATTTACTCTTGTAAAGAATTGTACATAGTTGAAACAATTTTGCAAATGCTACTAACTTTTTGATACATTATCGAATATTACAAAGAATACATAAATGAACAATGATTTTCTCCCAACCTTGCAGGTGAATGGGGAAGAGCGAACGTTCAAAGCGTTGGTGAGGTTCGACACCCCCGTTGAGTTGACCTACTTCCGCCACGGCGGCATCCTCAACTACATGGTCCGCCGCATGATTACTGCCTAGCAACCATCGCCATAGCAACAGCAACTGGGTCCCATCATCGAATGTTGCCCGTAAAACTTGTATGAAAAGATAACGATGATTGGAGTCTGTTCCCAACAATTTAATGGTCCATTGATGTATAATAAGATTGACAACTTTTGACCATTAGACTTTTTAACCACCTTGTTGCTGCCTGATCTTAAAACCAATATGAAATTGTTGCCATAAGGCTCCCTTGGCATTAAGAGTGTTAAGAAAAGTTGGGCTGCGGTGGGTGTATTAAGGTTTACATGTAGGTTAGTTACATATGAAGAAGTCTGTGCAGTAAATGAATAAATGTTGTTTGGGAAAGATCTTAAAATGTCAGAACTATGAGAACTATGAGAACTGCAGTGTGTAAGGAAAGTTAATTTATTCCAAACAAAAGTGTTTCATTCCTCCAATGTGCACTTTCTTGTGCAAACCAAAAGGGTAGTTTTCTGGTCAGAAGTTTTTTTTCCAACAACATAATTGAGGTTAGATACAGAAGATATTTTAACCTCCTTGATAATTGCAATGAAATTGAAGAGAGAAATATCTCCAGTATTATACAGTGATCATCTACATGTACATGTATGCTGTACAGTATGAAATAGCAAATGGTTTCATTGGTGTCACTGTAAGAGTCAGTTTTGAATTTGATGTAATGGTTGTTTTGGCAGATCATAGTTTGGGATGCAATTTACATGATTTTCAACTAGCCAATGAAATACTAGCTACAACCTCGCTTTTTGCTGTTCAAACTGTCAACTTTATCTCAGGATAGATATGTCACGGAAGATTAGCCAATCAAAGAATGGCTTACATGTCAAATGATTAAACTAGCCAATCAAAAGAAGTACAAAGTATTATCCAGTGTTCTAGGTTGGCTGCTCTATCCTTTCCACAAAGCTTGCTACTGATTGGCTTCTTATTTCTAAGTTTAACCAATCATAATTTGCAGTTCATTTTTCACTAAAGGCATTCATATTGTACCCACCATCTTTACTTTTTGTTGAGAAACAGATAGGAAAGTGTATACTAGTAATAATGAGTATTACTAGCTTTGGATGTATATGGAGATTGGTATAATATAGATAAGTATAATGGTCACTTAGCAAGAATGTATCCCTTACAGAGAGGAATAAAGAGTAACATTCAACAATGCTGTGGATTTGTCATGGTGAGTCGAGTTTGGTTTGTCTACCATTCCCAGTTTCTAGTGCACTTTGCTGTATTTAGAAATAGACTGCTTACCATGTTGAAATTGCAAACTGAAATTGACATGACCCTATAATTTTGTAAGCAGAACTATGTGCTGTGCATATTTGGCCATTTTACAAAGGTACATGCGTAGATATATCCAATAGTTGTCCTGTACATGTGCAGCTTGTACATGCTATGAACTAGGCTCTCCCAGCCTCCGCAGGTCGCTCAGAGTGACAAGCAACTCAGTCCTCAGCTCAGGGCTTGTCTAGGCTACTGGTACCAAAAGATAAACTGCTCGCTAATGGGTGGTACGACAGTTACAGCCGCCCGTGGATTATTACAGGCTTTTACGATGTGCTATGCCATTTCTTTCATCAGGAGCAAGATTGTCTTCTTTCAGAAGATGGTGTATCGAAAACCCGAGTCAATCCATCAAGCAGTGCCCCCAAGTGCACAGGGTTATATTGCACCTTTTAGTACACCGTCCACCTTAGAGCATTTTGAAAGAACATCGGACCTTGATATAGGTTACTATTGACAGACAAACAGACAAAAACACCTTTGCATTAGCTCAACGCGGTCTTGTTTCGCAAAATGGGATCCATTTCGGATTTGATAGGCCTTCAGATAATGATAAATTACGCGAAACCTATACTCGAATATTGTAATTTGGTAAAATAAGAAGAGCGCATCATTAACTAGAGTTCCACGAACACATATCTTCGCCGAATAATCAGGGGATTATACCAATAGTCAAGAGACTTGAAGTTTGGTGGCTGTGTTCAGTTATTCTCGTTTAGGATATTTTGACAAAATGTCACTGCAGATCAAGAGCAAGCTGCTAGGGGGCCCAAAGCTACAACAATTCTATCTACATCACAAGCTTCCTGACACCAAAGGATCAAGACCATAGCACGTTCAGTTCTGCTGAAGTACCAGGGTCACATACCAGGGGCCCAAAATCGACCCTGACCTTCGTCTTCCCAATACCTGTCCACATAGTCATACTCGTACCAAGTATCGTCATAATCCATCCATTCTTGAGTTATGCTGACTACAAAAATCCGGGACCACAAACATCGCACACAACCACAGACGTTAACGGAACCAGAGTGACAGTGAAAGTGAGAGTGACCAGCAGACGAAGTATCGCACTAAAGATCAGACAGACTCTCTAGTCCTGCGTACTGATGAACGTTACCCCCCTGCTCGCACAATAGGATAGTCCGTGTACTTTGCCCCTCTCCTGTCTCCTGTGCACCTCACGTTGGTAACATAATTTACCGGGCTCGTTAGTCCTGACTCCTGCTGGACACAACAAACCAGTGCCTCAGAAACGCGTGTGGTAGCTGAAACATTGATTCTTTGAATGATTCCCTTAGCCATCAGATCATTGGTGGAGGAATCTCTAATTTCTTCCATGGTCACCCAAGGCGTGTTGCCAAGGAAGGACAATTTCTCGGTGACGGCAGTTCCCCTCCCGGGCGGTAGCGATGATAGGGTGGGAGGAATTCCGAACTTTGACCTCGTATGAAGACTAAATTGGAAGACAAGTTCGTTGTTGCGTTCTTTAGGTGGCTGAATGAAGTAGTGTTTCCCTATCAGGTACGACGTCAGGACCATCTGGTTGACGATAGTCCCTCACAGGGCCTGACCTTTCCTGTGTTTGTTGATTTAGCTCCGTCCCAGCGGGAGAGTAGTTTGGACGGGGGTAGTGAGATCACCAGAGAGCATCAATCTAATTTACACAGGCCTGCTGACAAGCAGGTGTTGTCCTTGAATATAGGTCAACAAAAGGTACTTAAACGCAATCATAAACAAGCCTATTTCACCACCTAATTAGACCCTGATTACAATTTCTTACGTCTATATTTGTTAATCATTACCTCAATAACCTACCTGTCCAAAGCAATGCAAATTCATCAAACCCTACCCGAGTTATTCACCTCCAAAGGTAACATAAAAAAAGCCCACTGCAGTTCTAAGCAAGCCACTAGGGGGTCTAAACTTACATCAGTTACTACCTGCCCCAAGAGCTGTACACCACTTAAAAATCATTACCATAGCACTTGCATGAAATTTGGCTACAAGCTTTTGGCGGATTGATAAACTTTCCTCATTTATTATGCAAATTATCGTCTTATTTGCATGACAAGTATTCAATTATATAAAGCATCACCGAAACTATCAACATGCCATAGATTATGATAATCCGTCAATCCCTGCTGAAGTTATTCGTCTCCAAAGGTATTAACAAAAACGCCAACTGCAGTCCCAAACGAGCAGCTAGGGGGCCATAATTCACACCACTCACTTGCCGTCCCAGAAGCTATATACTACCTAAAAATCATGAACCTGACGCCTCCGGAAAATTTGGCCTCAAACGTTGAAGCTCCGCTGCAGTGCCTCATATACCCGCTAGGAGGCCCATTATCGAACTTGACCTTCCTCTTTGACACCCCTAACTATCCACTAAATATCATGCACAACCGTCAACAGCTCCTCGAGTTATGCTGGCGACATACAAACTCTCACACACACAAAGCCTGCTGCAGTACTGTAGGAAAGCGCCAGATAAATCATTTTTAAACTTGACCTCCGTTTTCACAATCTCTTCCTACCTACCAAAAATCATTGAGATTCATCAACGTTTCCGTCACTTTTTTGCCTACATACAAACACAGAAAAATTAAAAGTCCGCTGCAGTACTGTTGGAAAACGCCAGGTAAACGATTTTTGAACTTGACCTTCCTTTGCACAACCACTACACACCTACCAAATATCATGAAGATCTATTAAAGGTTTCCCGAGTTATGCTCTTGACATACATACAGACCCACACAACATCCGGCTCAACCGAAAACATAATCTACTCCGAGTTCCTCGGCGTAGATAATTACCTCATATCCCACTGTTTTATTTGTAAAATGTCTATTTTTCTTATTGATTTGCAATGATCGCATTTACGAGTTTAAAACGCCCCAAGATTCAAACCTCTTAGTGAGCCTTCTGCGATTTCCCCATTCCCGAAAAGACCGAGATTTGGCAATTTGACGGTCGTTTTAACACTTTTCTGGTCGCGGCCTGGAGCGGTACTGCAGATTTGGCTATGATAGGGTATGTAATCCCGACTTGTCAAAATGTGAAAATACAAACGATATTAGACTTAAAACCAGTGACCAATTTCCCAAACAGGTCCAAATATCTTCACGCACATTTAGAATTGCCTTGAGACTTTTCAAAACACTAATTAACAGAAAAATGATCAAATTTCAAGCGCCGCGCAAGGAGCTGATATAACACTATGCCTGCCAGTGGAAGCGCCGCCTATATTTGTTCAAATAAACATCACACACATAACACACACATATATAACTGCCTATACAGACAAACTTAATGAAAACACTACTGTATTCCTAGTAACTGCATTTTGACTCAAGTCACCTGTTTGTAACAGACGAAAATCCGTTCAATCTACAAGAAAAAGTGGTACAAACATTACTCAAATGAGTCTGCCCACAAAATCACTATATCTGTTGATATCCAAATGTTTGTGTATAGATTTTTTTAAAGAAATAGTTCTTGTAAATGCAACCACTGTTTTGTAGACACTGGACAAGGCTACGATACGAGTTCACGTCTTTCCCTGATCTCCAAGCAGATGTTGGGGGAGGCTACGAATGTTAGATTATTACGTTTTTCTGTAGCTGCCCGTTTATGTCACCAACCGCTTTGATTTCTTCATTAAGGGAAATTTGTGAGAAGTTACGAAAGGGAATGTGACCAGGAAAGCAGTTTGTAAATCAGTACCACATTGACTGTTGTTTTCAACCCTTCTAGTCTGGAATTGTAGGTTAAACGTGCATTCAAGGATCGATCGAGATCTTTTCGTCTGCTACAAACACATGATTCGAGTCAACATACAGCTCTTGGGCACACCATACGGTGTTTTCAGTACGCCAGGCCATGTAACTAGTCAACATAATAACCATTTGCCGGAATCATTCTTGTTGTATCATTTTGTGGCCCCGTGTCTAGATGTTTATCTCATAAGCAGATGGACAGTTGAGTAAAAGACCAAAGTTGTCTAGGGAAAGTTTCTGATGTCCACATATATCCTAAACTTACTTATTACGTTCAAGAAGTGAAGTGTACATGAATATAGGGGGCGCTTCGACGGGCGGCTACAGTGTTACATGGGCTCCTCGCATTGCGCCTAAAAATAAATCATTTTGATGCCAAGTCGTGTTTTTTAGAACTTCAAAGGCCATTCTAAATGTGTGTGAAGACGTCTGGGCCTATTTAGGAAAGTTGTCATTGGCTTTAAGTCTAATGTCTTGTTTGTTTCCACATTTCCACAAGAAGAGAGAAAAACCCTATCCGAGCCCAATATGCAGTACCGCTCCTGGTCGCGACCAGAAAAACGTTAAAACGACCCTCAAATTGCCAAATTTCGGTGTTTTGGGGAATGGGGAAATCGCAGAAGGCTCACAAAGGGGTTCGATTTTTGGGGGCTTATTTGGTATTTACAAAGCTCAGATGGTGCTTTGCATAATCAATGACTAATGATGCAAATCAGGAGCTAATTTTCATAATTAGAAAGGAAAGTTTGTTAACCCATTGCATTTCATAATCGGACATGGGACTGTCAGGTCATGTAACCAGATGGCCTTGCATAAACGTACATGTAGGTCAAATAAATAAACTATCCTCCAAGCAGAGGTGTGGGTCCTGCTGGTTTTTAACGCGTTCAGTTTAGGCATTTTTGTTCACCCCGATTGGCGACATAATGAAAAGGGCACAAAATAGAAAGGTGGTGCATGATCAAATTTGTAGTGGGTGATAAGCACGTAAATATCAATCACTCTCCATAATAAGCCTTGATTATTTGGCGAAGATAATGTGTTCGTGGAACTCTTGTTTCAAACATAAGAAAGTATCGTGTACTCTGATTTTGAAACCAGTAATATCTCATATCTATCGTACATCTAAGACATCTAACTCTTTCTTCTAACTGTCAACCATTCCGTCAATGCAAGGTTTAACGTTGAACGGAAAACCATAGAGGGTATGCTGAGTTTGTCTCCCAAACATATATACATGGTTATACTAATTCCACAGACTGCCTCTTTCACTTGTGGTACGGACACCAAAAAGAACAAATGGATAAATTATGTTAATGTCCCAATATACTACTGGCGATTGTAATAAAAGCCGAATATATCGACTGATCTGAAGTCAGAATAGCGCTTACTTCCGGGGAGTTCATTTGAATGTAGTTTACCACCATATCACACTTTTCTATTTAAACCCACGAACATAATGGAATATGTCAACAATGTTGAAACCTGAAGCTTGATAGGACTTAAGCTATAAGTGACTAAACAACTAGATGTATCTCATGGCTGTATTTTTGAAGGTTGCTTATCTTAGAACCGTGTTAGAGAATTAGGTGAAAGGGAAAAACGCAACAGGTCCAACAGATCTATCTACTTTGATATACTAAAATAACAACAAAAAACAAAACACCAGGCAGACCTTTTTCTTTTTCATATGATTGATTTTTAATAAGACCGTTAATATTTGCAACTATAACAACTCAGCAGAGTAAATGATAGCTCAGACCTGTGTCTTGATTCTCTGTTACACACGGGCAACATTTTCACGGTCTGTGTGAAGACTCACACGTGTCATTCACTTTTACTGTTACGATTTCAACGTGGCGATTCACTACTGTAGTAAAGCGGTAGTGCTGATGGTTGCCTAGTAACGTTAGTTGCCTAGCAACGTTGGTTGCCTAGTAACAGTCCAAGAACAACAGCTTGTTGGGCGTGGCATCATCCGGGATCTCTTGTACCATGTCCTTGCTGGACCTGGAAATAGAGGAATGGATAATTAATGGCATGATAGACTGAGCCAAATAGATAAAATGAATTCACAAATGTGGGTCTAAAGAATGAGAAATTTGCCTTCACCAACGCAAATCATGTTCTAGTTGGCTAGTTGGGCAGCTCTGGCTGTGTGTGCTGAACAGCCAAACCAATAAATAAAATAGAGTTGGGCTCTACGTACAAAAGAAGATTATGGTCAATAAAAAGTCCTCGAGACGAATCTACAAGTAGATGTAGAAACTGGCTAGATCTATTGTTGGTAACAACGTAACAAGTGTACATTTTGCAGGTAATGCCCTTGCCATATCATTTTGTGGTATGGTGTCCAAATGATTATTATGCAACTGGGCGAAAAGTAAAAAGCCAAAATTGCCAAGGACAAGCGGATGATGTCAACATATATCCTTACGCAACTTGCTGATTATCTCCAAAAATCTATATGTGCGTGAATATAGGTGGCGCTTTGACGGGCGGCCACAGTGGTATATGGGCTTCTCTCGCTGCGCCTAAGAATCTCCCTTTTTTACGTCAATAAGTGCTTCAAAAAGTCTGAAAGGTCATTCTAAATGTATATGGAGACGTCTTGACCTGTTTGAGAAAGTGTTCACGGGCTTTAAGTCTACAATCTTGAAGACTTTCCCATATTTACGTGGCGGGAGGGTATACCCTTTCATAGCCTAATCTGCAGTACCGCTCCCGGCCGCGGCCATAAAAGTGTTAAAACGACCGTCAAATTACCAAATTTCGACCTTTTTGGGAATGGGAAAATCGCCAAAGGCTCAAAAAGGGGTTCGAAGTTTTGAGGCTCAGTAAGCGTTGATTTCGAAAATACGACCATTTAAAATCAATAACAACATTATTCAAGACATTTCACAATCAAAATAATGTGATATTTGGTCATAAATGATATGTCTCCTTTGCATTTTATCAATAGAATTGGTCGAGTGTACATATCCTGTAAACTGTTCTGACGTACCACATTCAAATTTCAATCCTAATTTGTGAAACAAATGATATTGAACTAATGCAACAGTGTTTAAAAAAGAAGACCTCAAGATTGATCTACTATCAACATTTACAAACAGAGCCTGGTCTTACATCTGCTTGGAGATTACTCATGATATCATATCTTATTACACCTCCTAGCGATCTTGTTGTGTTTTGCAGGTTCAACTTACATGCCCACCACCCAGTTCCTGACTGCCTCCGGGTTGATGGTGCCGGTGGCATCACGGAAGAAGCTGAGGTAGCGGGCGATCACACCGGTCTGAAATCACAGGAGAGTTTAGTAAGAACTCTGCATAAGAGCCATGCAAACAAAACGTAGCGGTAGATTTGAGAAATAGGAGCTCATGATCATAGAATGGAACTCGTTGCTACCAAGTACCGTAGAAAGAAACCTACGGGAGCTTAGGAAGCTCGGGATGAACCGGACCAAGTGGAAAGGACTGAAGAAAGACTGAATGCGGCTGCAGGATGTTTCGACAACTGCAGCAGCAGAAAACAGTGGACTACTACTACTACTACCGTAGGAGCATCATCACTTTATGCTTTAAACAACGCTTTCAGCTAGATGTGCAACGGTTAGGTGTGACAGGTCGTTCAGTGTAATATCAGCTGTTGCCGCTTGCCGGACAGTATACCGGTTATATAGATACAGATACAGATAAAGATCTTAGATACGGCATATCTAGAGAATGAAAGAAAGTTACTCGAGTGAAATGTAGATGTCCTTCAAGTGGAGAGACCATTCGTTTGTGTCCTTGATCGTGTTGTCATGATCAGCATGATATGGTACATATCAGAGGCTGTGATCGTTTAGTGCATTCCTGTCCGTTTATTTGTTGTATACGCACAAGTTGGAAAACACAGTGTTCCCCATGTGGAATAGGCAGTGAAAGGCTGCCACCTAGCGATTTAGTAACGTACCACATGCGGCGCAGCTTGAGAAGTGCCAGTCAAGCTCATGACGGAGTAGTTGCTGTTGATCCAGGCAGACTGGATGTCTTCTCCCTTATACAGGAAAAATCAGAACAACATATTCAGGGGCGACTAAGAATATCTACCAATCTTACCGAATACAGTGTGATATTGAAGTATGCTTTTACTGACTTTTACCTCCCCTGTCGAAATCAGGAGCCCATTTACACATGGCTGGAGTGAGGAAAATCATGTCAAGTGCCTTTCCCAATGATAAAACGTCTGACTGTATCCAGGAGTTAAACCCGTGACCTCACAATATATTGTCCGCTAACACTAACCGCTAGGCAATAGACACCACAAATAAAATATAAAGTACTTTCCCACACCGGGAATCGAGCCCGGGCCTTGGCGGGAGAGCGCCAAATCCTAACCACTAGACCATATGGGATGTTGGGATTACATGTACTCACGGGTGCAAGGATGTCCACACATGGGCCGTAGTTGGAGAAAGTTGAGGAGAACTTGTCGACTGCGTTGATGGCGGCAACGGTTATTCTGTGATGAAAAAAGATAGATAACCAGAAAGCCGACAATATTTTGGCACTGTCATTGGAAGGCATTTCAGCACCTGTCAGCTATCTGTATGTTCGAGTTGTTGATATGTCGGGAGCTATCTGAAAATAGCAGTGACACGTAATAAAGGTCAGGGATAGAGCCTGCTATGGAGACATCGAATGGTATCAGCTGGTTCATGGTTTAAACTGCGCGTGCGCAAGGTCAAAGCCGAATGCCCCTAACTTGTAAACAGTGTTCTTGTCTAGACCATGCTTGATACATGTCCAGACATGTTTTGTTTATGTCTCAGGGGCCTTATTTCAATCTGACTGATTGCCCACAATTCATCACACTGCGCATGCGCATTTTAATCAATGAACCAGCTTACTACTTACGCGGCCTCCGCGCTGGCAGGGGACTTGTTGCAGGCGTCTGTCTGGTCGTTTCCCGCCGAAACCACGAAGATCATGGACTGGAAAACATACAATGGAGGCAGTGCTGTACATTTGGGATGCATTTTGCATTCATTTTATAACCTCTGTATCGTTCTTTCGTTAGGAACGCCATCTAGCGACGTGTAGGTGTTCTGTCGTTTCTCAAGTGTAAGATCAGTTAACAAAAGCGGCACTGCTGCCAGTGAGTAGTACATTGCACTAACGATGTTGATCCTTTTTGTTGACGCCACAGGGGCGGAGGCATTATTAAGTTAACCCTAATCGTATTTGTTTTTACAAGTTTATTACCCAGAACTCACCGCGTTTGCTGCTGCAGCAATGGCGGCGTTGAGCGTGGGAGAACGTGAAGCCCCAACGGACATGCTGGAATAAAGAAAACAGAAAAATGGACATGCATCATTCTGTGTATTGTACATTCTACAGGATTTCTCCATAGAAAATTCGAAGAAACTTTTTACTTTTGACAAGATGCTTTTGATTCAATTGCAATGCAGCACTTGGAAACTGTTAAAACACGAGAATTGAGAGTTTCTCTCACTTGGTGATGGCCTTGTACGTTGGCTTCTTCTCCCTGCGTTTTTGGACATCTTTGGTGATCCACTCAACAGCTAGTATCAGGTTACTGTAAATAAAAGAACGAACAAAAGCATGTGCCACACGTGATCACGGTGTTGACTTTGTGTTACGACTAAGTTCCGCTGCAGTATCGTAGGCAGCCGTCAGGAGGCCCAATGTTGACCTTAACATTTGTCTTTCAGACACGTACCCATCTACCAAATATCATGAACAACCATCCACAGCTTCTCGAGTTATGCTGTTTGTTATTACATCAAACACACATGCATCTCCACCATAGCAAAACCGAAAACACAACTTTCTGGCGACGGCAAGTATTCGTGTCAGTTGGTGGGGCTGCAAAAAATAAGTTAAGATCATATAGATTATTCAAAACTACATATAATGAAGAAAAATATTTAAGTAATGCAAATATAAGGGGCAGGAATGCAGTCACAAGACTAAGAATCAGCTGCCACAAACTACATATTGAAACGGGAAGACATGCCCGCACTCCTCTAGAACAGTGATTCTGTAAATATTGTACTTTGAATTGAATAGAAGACGAATATCATTTTGTGGTAGAATGCAGATTATATACCCAAGAAAGAAATGAATTGTATAAACTTGTACAAAACCTATTTCCCTACTTCACGCATTTAAGTACTGTACAAAAATTCATAGCTAATGCGACTAGACAAACCTCCCATTGAAAAACATGTCTGTACTTTTATATCTACTATAACCGAAAAGCGAGAAGTAGAATTTATCTAAAGATAGTCATATTCTTCTTGTATCAGTTAACTGTACTTGTTCTTTTGTTTTGTTGTGACCTGTACTTAGCCAAGTGTGGCAGAAATGTGCAATAAAGGTCTTCATTCATTCATTCATTAACATGGACAGTAACGATATCTTCCTTTGAACCTCTCCATAATATGTAACTTACTCGGTCTTGCCGGAGCTGTTGTGGTTCATCGTCCGTACGGCCACCAGGTCAACCTTCTTCGCCACTCCGAACGTCTTCCCGCCTATCAGAGCTGGAAGGTAGAATTTGCAACATGTCTATAGTGGTATAATAATACCGGTGCAATGGCCGAGTGGATAGAGTGTTCACCTTGCATACGGTAGGTCGTGAGTTCGATCCCCGTCCGGGTCATACTTAAGACTCTAAAAATGGTACAAACTGCTTTCTCTGCTTAGCACTCAGCATTTTGGAAGGAGTATGGCAGTTAAACACACACCACTACCAGTGGACTAGCCCCCTGCTGTAGTGACTTGCACAAAGTCGTGTGGCCCAAGGGCTTTGGAACCAGAGATGGGCGCCGCCTTATGCACCTTTCGGTGCGGGAAGGACTTAATACAAAACAGAGGTGGTCCCTCGTTCAGGTTTGACTGCAACCCAGGTCTCACATAATTGCGTATCTATTAAAAAGTTTTATTTAACCCATATTTCTGAACAATGTCTAGAACGTGTTCCTTACCCGCCACGTGTGTGCCGTGTCCGTTCTTATCCGTCAGGGGGGAGGGGTCATCAACAAAGTCCACACCCTAACGCACCATGGATGAAATATGATAAAATCATTATATCAATATCCTACCTAACGACGTGATCATTATTAGACAAAATGAATACTACATGTAGTACTATTGAATATTTCTTGGTGGGCATGGAACATTTAATGTACAGCATGTTCTGGTGTCATGTTCACAACTTACCCAAGAAGCTCTTCCCTCAAACTCCACATGCTCAGTGTTGATTCCGCTGATTAAATAGCAAAAACAGAATGAAGATAAAGAAGAAGAAGAATATAAACACCGTAAATCAAAAATACAAACGGATTGCTTAAGCTTGGACACAGGCTAGTGTAATATCATAACGTTTATCTACAAAACAACGTCTCAACATTCTAGTGGATATGTACATGTAGTTATACACATAGTATAGAACTAGCATTTGTGTTGTAGTGCATGAATGGGCGCCCCAGATGGGACTTATATATTTACATTTTTGTAATCATGTAACTTTACTTACCGAACATTCCGTATTGGTATAAATTATGAACTAGTAGCACTGTATAAGTGCAGTACAAGCAAACTGACTAGCGCATGATATTGCCATGCTTTACTTTCCTCTTGACGAACAACAAATTAATGAACATTGAAAGTGTACCTGTCCATGATGTAAACAGTAACACCTGTGCCGTCAGAGCTGCCTGGAAAGGTCAAGGAAAAAGTATTGTCAATTATTTAGAGGACGAAACAGTAAAAAGGTTCAATGTAACGGTAACCAGTCGCATTGCACAGCAACGAGTTACTTGACAAAGCAACATGCTTCACCTCAGTTGAGGGTGACTGCTTTAAAGGTGCAAATGAAATGTTGTACAGTAACATGTATATAATTGAAATACAACGAACCCATACCTTTATCTTTACGAAACTGTAAACTTGTACGTATAAGATGTTACCTGATATTGCTGGTTGGCATACGTCAAGAAATTTGATCCTCTTTTTATGTCTAAATTTTTTCCACACTCTTCTTCCTACTTCTTCGAGTTGTGATCAGAAGGGCAGTGAAAATATAACGTTGTTTTTTGCAACACTTCAGGTGCGAGCCTGCTTTATATTGTAGTATGTGGTGCACATGATAGAAGTCCTCACCTTTGTACGAGAAACGTCCGTCGATGTTCAACATCCTCTGGTTGATGCGCACAAGGTTCTGGGACAGAGACGAGACGGGTTTTACGACCGATGTGACATTTTTCAGCATTTTACAAAGTAAGCAAAATTGGTATCTGTGGCATATAGTGATAACTTATGTTTCAGGCAGTGACTTACCCATCCTGCCATGCGCTGCACGTGACACTTCTCTTCCGTCTCGTTCATTTCTCGGTATTTTTCGCTACTCTCGTACCCAGAGTGCCCTTTTACAATCTGATTGGCCTCGACGAATTCTACATCCGGTGACTCTTGGAGAAGTTCAACAACACTGAAAAAAATATTGTCCGTAACGATATCGCAATATTACCATATAAATGTGTTTGTTTGTTTATGAATTATTTTGTTACGAAATAATGCGATCATTAAGCAGATGATTAAGTTACATTATTACATTATCAGACGGTTTCATTATCGATGTACATATAATTGGGCAAAGGTTTCCTTTCTGGTTACAAACGTGCACACTACGAAACAGTTCAACGGAGGTTGTACGAACCTCCGCGGCGCAATAACGGAATAGCCCGCCAGATCACCAATGCTGAACTCGTGTTTCACGCGAGAGTGAGCCAGGTCCGACCTTTTGACTATGCCGTTCACTTTCTCCATATGGACAGCTCCTATAAGATAAACGAAATGAGATGAAGCATTTTTTTCAAGAAGCTAGTAATAGTACAATGCGCTATGGCTCACGTTTTCATGCAAGCACACCTGGTCACGCTTACTAATATCGATAAGTGTGTTGGGTTATTTTACGTGCAGAGGTTTGGCACCTGAAGCTCCCCAAATACTGGGTTATCTCAACGTCCCCATCCTAAACGAGATTTTTTTTTTCTTTCGCATCAGAGCTGAAGATCATCATTATAGTCGAGACTACGTTTCAATTCCATAAGAATAGGACGTAGGTTCTAGGAGGATTATGTCGTCGGAAGGAAGGAAGAACTAACTGAAAGTAAACTATTAGAAACTATTTCTGTGTGTGTGTGTGTGTGTGTGTGTGTGTGTGTGTGTGTGTGTGTGTGTGTGTGTGTGTGTGTGTGTGTGTGTGTGTGTGTGTGTGTGTGTGTGTGATAAATGAAAGCGTGTTTTCTTACGCCCATGGTCGGTGATGTTGCTGCGCAGAACCACGATGTACTCATCCGGGATGGCAGTGTCATGGCCCGTGTTGTACAGGGGTGCTGGAACAAGCAGAAACGTCAGGAAAGGGAGTTCGAAAATCTAATTATGAAAATGATAAAAAGGAAACACATAGAACAAACACAAGACATGAGGAACAATGAAAATGACTACAACTGAAAAGAGAGAAAAATTAAGACTTAAAATTCGCAATAGGAGAGCAATATGAAAGTCTTAATCCAGGTAGACCTCTATGTTCTACGTTTTAAACATTTCAAACTCGGCAGCAGTAACACATTGACTACTGGTTTGGTGTAATACTATAGACTCTAAGTTCTGAAGCCTCTTTTAGTCATTGACTCTGTTAAAACGTCAGTGGCTATTGTTCACCATTGGATGTAACAGAGAAAAATATGTCAAGCGTTTCTCACCTGTTGCACTGACGTAACCAACAAGTGCCAGAATAAAAGCAACCTTCATCGTGACCGCTCTATCTATTGTTTATCGCCCCAGAGAAGGTACAGTATCAGCAGAGAAGGCCTACAACAGTTACACCCAACCAGCCAGAACCCAAACGCACTAGACTGCCTGTCCCATTCCAATCCAGAAGGCTGTTCGTAGCAAATTTACTTACCAATTTACGTGCCTCTAAACCCTATAGAAACGAAGACTTCTGCAAATATCATGGTAGCGCGACATTTTGTTTGATGCTTTCATTACAATAGTAGATATCAAAAATCGTAAGTGCAAAGACAACATTACATTTACATGATGTATGGAATTGAAAGGGTCGGTTAGACGTTCTTGACAACGTTTGCTTTAGTATCAAGACACAGAGAAATCAAAATTAAATTTGATGTCTAGCAAGCAGGTAACTAGCTAAGAACTAAGTTACATATATTTTTCTCCTTGTGGTTAAGCTGGGGGACACGGGATTAAGAGGCCATCGGTTCAATTCCTGACTGTGTTAAGTCCTTGGGATACCTCACTCCACGCAGGTGTAGAAACGGATACCTGGCTTCGGTTGGGGGGGGGGGTAAAGGCTAGTGAAAGGAGATTAATGGTCTACGCCTTCCAGCACCGTGCCCAACGAAATAGTGAATAAAAACACACTGCACATACGGCCTGTAAAAGCCTTGGTAGCACCATCAACCTTAGTTTGTGAAAGGTGCCCAACTAACTGCTGTGGTTTTCTACCGTTTGAAACGTCATCATTTTTTTTTATAATTACTTGGAAAAACTGATGTTACGGTAGCGAAACTATTCCAATCATACACGTATGTAGTGGCCAATACTGTACTGATATATCTTTAGCTTTGCAAAGCTCCGTGTTAACCCATACTTGTCATCCTGGTATCCATCCTATCTATCTCCGTTTTGCACTTTTTTGCCCAATATTATGCGGGGAAATGGCGATTCGTGAAGCGCACTGCAGCTAAAATGTGAAGGACTCCTCCTGGCTAGTTACGTGGTCTACGTGACGAAATCATGCCCTATATGTGTTCCGTCCGGAGATTGACACGCGCACACAAATTAAAGGCGTTTGGTGAGTGTTTCAAAAATGGAGTGAAATTATATGATGAAAGGCAAGCAAGCCGTCAGAACTTCCTGCCTTTACACAAGAGCTGCGTCAATAAGCCACGGCGGAGGGATATCTCGCAATCAATGGAAAATACCATTCCTCATCACCTCATCACCTCCCGTGTGTACCATTATCCCTCCGAGTGATCGAACCGTAAGCTTCAAGGGAAAGCTTTCCAGTTGCGATTTACAATATTTTTTACAACATTGGAGTCAGAATTTTGCCCTTGTATAATAAGGAATTCTTTCTCATACCTAACGACACTTTGTACCACAACGGACGCTATTTTGGGATTCTCGGCAGTTATGGGTCTGTTTACGCCGTCTTGAATATAATAAGTATAAAATCATCTTAGGGAAGGGGGGCAGTGAATAAAACAAAACGGTCACATTTCTGTTCGTTTGCAAGGCTTTGAATCATTCTGGTCGTGACGTCATGTACTGCTACTAACAAATATGGATTGCCCTGCAGAAACGCTTGCGGTTTAACGAAGTATCGGCAGATGGCTTTGCTGTGTGAATATCACATTGTGTTTAATGTTGTAAGTTTCTTATCACAGGATAACCTCAAATGATTGGAACGCAGTTTCATTACACAAACGAGAGACCGTCAGAATATCCGTAGCCTACCGTGGCCATAATGTCTGGAACCGCCAGACACACGTACGGCTCCGAATCTGACTTCCTTTAAGAGACTCTTGAAGTAACAGAAATGACCAAAACGAACGGACACGGACCATGAACCAGCTTTCGCTCTACTATATGTTTTCAGTTTGTACCATGTATAGGTAATAACATATGTTGATATAGTTATTATAGGACTTAAAAGATGAAATATGTATCTCTGTTATATTTTATCTGACCCTGACCTCTTCCCTTGTGATCTCAATGAAAAGCGGCCTGCAGGCCGATTTGAGCTTCTCAGGAATAAACAAACAAACAACGAGTGGGTAGGCGTTTTGAAGAAAGGATGATAAAATTCTAGGTAACGTTAACACTTAACCACAGAGAAATTGTTTTTGCTGTTCGAATTCAACTTTCCTAGAAATTGTTTTGTTTGAATCTTTGTTTATTCATGAGAAGCTTGTTATTTTTTATATAGTAGCAATGTTATGTTAGACATTAGGTTAGCTGCTTCTATTGTATAAAGCCTTCCAGGAATTAGCCTTTCTTCTCCCCGACAGGAGCAAGATTTTTCCGGGAAAATTTGATTGAGGAGGATGCTTTGATCATTAGCGCAGTAAAAGTATATCTCGTTATAATTACGTTATTACGGACATTGTGTTATGATAAATCTCTGAAATAGGCGCCAGGCCACGTAACAAGCTAGCTTTCTGAGGGCAATTCCCGGATAAGGTCAAGGAAAACATGCTTGCGAGAAGGATACGTGGGGTTTTTTACGTTGGATGGTAAACATATACCTGTAAAATATGCCCTGCTACTGGCCCTACGTACAACTAGACACTAGTACTGTACTTAAAGGCTCTGAACGAACGAACGACTGAACGAAAGAACAAACGAAGGTTATCTGAAAAACGTAACAAACTATCGTTACCTCTTTGCTTCAGAACTTTTTCTTGTCGTCTTCTTAAATAGCGGTTTATTGCAACGTGGGGTAACGCCCAATAGCCAAGAATAGAAAGTTGACAAGAAGTGGGTTTTATAAGCGATCTCTCGCAGATTCAAGTATTGACGTTCTATGAATTCTGTCATTACGAACAAGGATAAGTACTGAAAGAAAAACGAAACCTACGCGATGAGTATGCAAGTCAGCTCTCTCATTGCTTCGTCTGTCAGAGTTGCATACCAAATATGGTTACCACACTTTGTCAGCCTTCCTTATGTCGTGACCCCTGTTATATTTTATTGTAGAACAACAGAAAATGTGAGAATTAATCAATACATTTGACATTGGATTGTTCATATTCATTTGTCATCAGCTTTCTCGACATTTAAGACATTGATTTTGTATCTTCACACTAACCTAAGTCCTCTATTTCTCAAAATGATATTCAATACTTAACTATATGCCTCCTTAAGAGTGGCAGACCAAACGTTGCAAAATTAGAACATTGAAGCTGTTTATTGAACCTGCAGCCAACAGATAACAATGTAACCAAGCAATCAGCACCAAGGACAGTGGCCGTTTATCTATTTTGTAATTTTTAGTTGACCGTTTGAAAGTCGCTGTACTTTTTATCCATAAAGCTGATGTTTAGAATGTTTGATGGCAGTGTTACATATATAATGTTGATTGGCATCAAAATATAGACGTGTTTAGAATAATCTTTCGACAAGTTTGCCACATAATACAGCAATTTGAACAACAAGAGTACAGCAACTTCCGTAAGGTCTTCCACAACTGTACATGCAAACACACAAGTGGACACAAAAGGATTAAGCTAAGTGCAAGAATATGAATAATTGTCGAATTTAACGTATTACTTACACTACTTGTTCTAATGTCTAAACATCCTGTGATATATTTACCTAATTGTACACAGTAAGGGTTGTCTCCTTCTGGAATGTAGTTGAATGTATCTATAGGATGGAATTTATCAAATTCTGTTGAGCAAGCGAAAAGAAGGATAATAGTTGCAACGCAAATGCCGACCTAGAATGACGGACACAATACTATTTTTAGCGACACCTTAGCTACCCTAGCGGGTGCAACCGGCCTACGTCGTACGTGTTTGTTTTCCTCCAGCCGGTTTGGCTATCGCTGAAGGTCACATTATGAAACGCCACCTGGGGATCTTCAAGGTCAAATACATAACGGTTTCTTCTAGAAAAACAAGTACTTATATGGGAAGGAGAGGATAAGGTGTTGAGCTGGGAGTCACGACCGCGTAACACTTGAAGCTACACTGTAAATTTTGTGTAGTCGTCCTTTTGATAACAAGAAATCCTCTCACCCTTACGTCCTACGTAAAGCCGTGATGGCAACAATACTACTACTAAGATCAACTTAACGCTTCATTTTCATACCTAAACAATTGTGATATTTTCGATACCGCTCCCGCTTTTTTCATTGTACAGGTAGATTTTCATGAGTGATCGTAAACTAACCTGTATTTCTAACGTTTACGTTATCTATCTTGTATTTTCTTGTCTTTACTCAATATTGTTGCTTTACATCTGTATCTATGTTCTTGAGCAGCAGGTTTTTATAAACATTTTGCGTTTTGCCCTATCCTCGATTTTTAATTGAATTTGAATTAAATAAAAACAATGTGAATTTTCTGTAGCCTAATTAAGACTGTAATGACAACACAAAACAAACGTGTTTTTTTCTCAACCTTTTAGAAGGCAAGGTCGCTTGCATTGAGTTTACATACATATGGGAGGCACGTGTAGTCTGTGATGGAAAAAAAACCTTGTTCCTAGCCTACGCCAACTGGCTGACGAAAATCCAACCATCAAAGCTAAAACGGGAGACTTGAGTGTTCTGCTTTTCATTTGATAGCGGCAAGCGTCAGAGAGATGGCCTTTTTTTAAATCATCTGGCTGCGCATGCGTCGTTGTCAGTAGAAAAGTGAAGGTTGCCGTTTTTCTTAGGCTCGTGGCCCTTGCGTGGGTAAAGCGCACGGTAACAACGCTAAGAGTAAGCTATTTCTGTAAGGTGACGGTCGGGGCTCCCATTCGGGCTGTACATAACCTTGAGTCGCACGCTAAACCCATTAAGACGATGCGTGGCTTTTGAGGCCCGCGCCAATCTCCATGTTGTGTAACGTATTAATGGCCTACGCTTGCACTACCGAACTTGATGACTTTTCCTAAAATTTCATAATTATGAATCAATACTTTAATATTCTACCAGACACACTTTTTGTTCAAATTTTGTTGTATGCCTTTGGGTTTACAATTTAGATAGTTTTAGCCAATGAAATCATACGCAGACGTTTAGGTCATAATGGCAAAAATGGTCACAACGAAGCTGGAACAAATCAAATGTTGAAAAAATGGCGGGGAGCTTCTGACCTACGAACACTAGTAGTATTCTGTTTCTGTTTTTGTTTTGAGAAGCTAAAATGTGAGTAGCTGGAAAACCGTAATCGTCTGTCTCTACTATACTAAGTTGTCAACAGATAGCTGGGGTTCGACGATTATTCGGATCGTGGTATTTAATAAAGGTTATAAAATGCCACCCGGAGACTTTAAAGGAGAATGACATAACGGTTGCTTCTAGACAAACAAGTACGTATATGGGAAAGCGAAGAGTAGAGGTTAAGGCGTTCAGCAGGGGGCTCACGATCGTGTACTACTTGAACCCGCAGTTCAACTAATTTTGAGCAGTGGTGTTTGTGATATCAAGGCATCAATCCACCCCACCCCCGCAACAAGTCGTGATGGCAGCAATACTACTTCGAAGATCCACTTGATTCGTTGTCAACAGATATAGCTCGGGGTCAACGATCGCTCGGCCGTACAGTGGTATTTTGTTCACTACACTGAGAGGATAGCGCTGGAAGGCGCGTGTACCATAAACGCGGGGATGTGTCGCATAGCAACAGCATAACGCACATGCTGTGAGGACTAGGAGGATGAGTGTTGTGGCTGTAATGCTAGAATGACTGTGATAGGCTTCTGGACTGTCCTATCTCCCGTTTACAGCCAATGTTCGGACGTTTTGTATGACATCATTTTTTTTCAATTGATAACAACAAATAACAAACCAGGAGAGCTGTGTGAAAAGGCTTGATGTTTAAACGCATGATTTTTATATACCATTTACATATTGTCATTTCGATATTTCTGGTAGAAAGTCCAGAATCACTTTTTCATTGTCTGTTATAGAATGATGATGTGTTACCACCCCCCTCCCTCATTTGCACATGGAGCATACCCCGGATGAAGGAAACATGAATGATATTCCCAAGGTCACACGAAATTACACGTAGTGCCAAGGTGGAAACCTCCGATAACGCTGCACTAGAAAATTCCACAGCGATGCGCTATTTTTACAACTTTCGGATATCATATTACCTTTCATAAAGAGACGCGTTCATCTGTGATAAACATTGTATGTACAAGTTATAATTCTCTAAATGTAGTGATTTCGAAACATTCATTGCTTTCCGAGGTATCGATTTGAAGTGGCGTAAGTAGGCGGATTTGTCTTTTAGTATAGCTGGATTTACGGTTTACTGCCAAGGCCGCTATGCTCAATGGTACAAACAGCCCTTAATGGAACCCGGAACGTGTGTTGATAAGGTAGTTGACCTTGACTGGTCCATCTTTTATGCATGTTGAGGTTTTATATTGATGTTGTTACTGCTACAGTTGTAACAACAGCGCGTCATTCAGGACCAAGGTCGGTGCGAATGTCCTGAGGTGCCCTGTGAATGTAGCAACTTTCTTACCTCTCTATCTTTAAGTGCTTCTGCGACTCGGGAAGAACATTCTTTTGAGAAGAAAACGCTGCATAGTCTTTGTGATTACATACAATTGCAAGCTATTAGAATTAATGTTTGCTTTGTTTCTTTCTCAAAATAACTGGAGAAAAACGTTCTTTTGAGAAGCAAACCGTGCATATTAACCGTAATCACATACAATTGCAAGACATCATAGTTTGCTTCTCAAAAGAACGTTCTTTTGCGAGCCACAGTGCCAGGTTCCGAACCGCCTTCTGTGTTTCCTGTGATGTCATCGAAGAAATCTAATTTGATTACCTGGAGACAGGAATCAAGAGCTGAAAGTATAATTCGTAAGATTCTATGTTCACTAACATCAGAAGGGTGTATATTTTTACGTTGAATAATACTTGGTCATGGTTGGATATTATCAGGAACTGTAATTGTATTTTTAGTGCCATTTAAACTCATGTGGAACGTGTATTGATTGCAGTATCAACAACATGAAAATAAGTGCACTTGATAGCTCTTGATATATTTTTGTATAATTTGCTTTGCTTGCTTTGTATCCTATGTATTGTCTTTTGTTTTGCTTTGGTGGCGGTATAAAAATAAGTCACCGATTTCAGTTTGTCGCCACCATGTATTGTTAATAAAGATTTGCAATGATAAAAATACCTTTAGTCTGTCACTCAGTCATAACATGTAACTCATAACACAGAATTGTCCAAATGCGATATTGGCAGGATATCTCAAGTGGACGGGCATTGAGTTGTGCCTACGAAGGATATATACATTGTGAATCGTTAGCAAGATGATTAAAGATGATTGCTTGATTTATTGGCCGATCGATGTGCTTGCTTGTATGTTTGTTTGTTTACTTGCTCGTTGATTTGTTAGTTTGTTGGTCAGGGGATAAACAGAATATCATAAAATTTAAAGTTATTCGTGTTGGCGTTGTTTGAATCACCCTAGCTTTTTTTCGAGAAGTGTTTTCGGGTTGGTATCACGTGACTACAGCTTAGTAACATTCTGTACGACACGCCTTTACAAGGTCATCTTCAATCGTTGCCATGGCAGCATTTTGATTGACGGCCCCGTGGGGTCCCGCTTGGGACGCCTTGCATGACGAATGTGCAAAACAGGACCTAGAGAAATCAAGCCGCTGTAATAATGGCGAGGGTCATGGCCACGTGTATATTCCCATCCATCAAAGTCCCCGGGTCCCGCAATCCGTACTATATGGGCTGAGTTCATTCACTGTAGGCTGTGCATGGGGGATAGGAGACTACTGGACTGACAACACGTATAGAAGTGTGGTCTGTTTTTGTACGGTGCTTTTTTTCCAATACTCGTCGGACAAGAAATGTCAAACACAAAAAGAAGTTCCTAATCTTAGTAAAAGGCATGTTCAGAAAAGAACCTAAGAGGTACACAAGTTCCAGTTTTAGGAACTTACAAATCTTATCATAAATAAAGAGGTTCGCGGTTCTAAGTACGCATGCGCAGCGAAATGCATTGTGGGTAAGATGTCAAAGGTGATCTATGAAGGCCTTTAACTTTGTTCTTGTTCTTGTTTCGACCATGCTTAACACATCGTCCAAACTCCGTCGGTTGATTTGCATTACAATGTCGGACGTGTTTTGTTTATGTCTCAGGGGTCTTCACCTTTGACATATTGCCCATAATGCATTTCGTTGCGCATACGCACTTATAATCAGGAACATCCTTATTAGACACGATGTTACTTATCGACCGTTTGGGTGTTCCCGTACCCCCTGAAGGTAGCCTCCTGCTTCTCGGGAGAAATTACAAAAGACGAATTTGAACCCATCGCCGGTGATCGTGAGAACTCTTCATCATCATGGCGGCGCCATGCTGTCTGTAGCCGGGGAGAACGGCAGGACCCAAATGGGCAGGACTAGTCCATTCCAAACTCTGGTGGGGCCGCAGGTTCTTTTATCATTTCTTTCGATCCCTTTCTCTTCTTTTTGTTTGTTTAGCAAGTAACGAGGAAAAGTGGCTTCACGGAGAGTCTCAGACAACACTGGCACTATTACAGATGAAAGAGTTTTAAAAAGAGTTTACAAAAAAAGTTTCCTGAATACTACCCCCTCCAAAATAAAACCTCCAATAGAATAGACCAAAGAGTAAGCATGATCAATCACACATCGGTTGTGAAAAGGTTTAGTAAAACGTTCTGCTTTGGGCAGATAAAGCATTTGGTGGATTTGCGTAAATGCTACTTTTAATGTAAAACCCAAACTAATGTTTGTCGTTGTGAACGTGACGTTCTATGATCTGTAGTAAACTTTGCCACGGTGAAGTATAAGCAGTGGCAAATATGCAACGTGTTCGTTAAGTATCAGAACAAGAGCATAAATATAAACAAATAAAATCATGACTTGCACGGCACCAAGGAGAAAAAAATACTACTTTAGACTGTGATGCATTTCTATCAGTGCACTATAGATACGTTGTTGTACGTTTACTAAAAGTCCTTTCCGCGAATCGACCATTAGTCATAGCAGATTTGCAAACGAATTATGTTCCCTTTACCCCTTTCGAACCTCGTTGCTGTTCATAAAGATCACCCTTGTGGAAATGATTCTAACCAAAAGTTCAGCACCAGGGACAGGTCTCAATACTATTAGTAGCTTAGCAACAAAGATCTAGGCTTAAAACGTGCGAAACGTTTTAAAGAATTTTCAATACTGATAGAACACAATCTAAATTGACTAAAATCAGGAACACTGGTAAAGTCTGGATTCAAAAGAGTTTTAGAAACTGAAATGGTAGTACATGTACGCCCTGACGGAAGACCTTTTCACATATGCCATATCAATACAGTTGGTTGATTGCGTAATAGCCTTTCAGAAAGTGTCGTCTGCAGAATTCATGTCATACATATAAGAGAAGAAACTCTCTTCCTTGTCAAGCCAAGTTCAGCTTCTGCGCTCGCCCCCTCTCGACTTCCATTCTTAACATTGAACGATGACCTTTGATGACGTAAGAGCATCATTTGCCGTGACGCGTGACCTCGATTCGGGGACAGGTCACGACGTGGGGGCCATGATTGGGGCGATGACGTATGACGTGCATTCTGCAGACTACACTTTCTGTCAGAGTGAATCATTCAGATTGACGGGCTATCATGCAATCAACCAACTGTATTGACGCGGCATATGTGAAAAGGTCTTCAACAGTTTACTTTGGTCAGAGTTAAAAAGCTTTCATAAATTTCTCGGAGTCCGAACTTAAGTAACGATGTTTCTGCTTTCAGTGTACTTGGAACGTTTCCTGTCAGCAGTGCTATAAAATTGGAACATTTTGGGCCTAGATCTATATCATTGTACAACTAACAATTGCTTTTGACACCTGTCTGTCATGCTGAACACCTGTCCCCGGTGCTGAACACCACCCAAACACAGGTGAACATGTCCGTCCCTAGTGCTGAACACCTTCAACACACAGGTGAGTACGCCTTTCTTCATATGCTGAACACCATTCGCACATCGGTAAACACATCTGTCCTTGGTGCTGAACACCTTGCACACACAGGTGAACATGCCTTTCCCGATATGCTGAACACCATACGCACACAGGTAAACACACCTGTCCTTAGTGCTGAACACCATCCACTCACAGATAATGCACCTGTCTTTGGTACTGAACACCATCCACACACAGGTAAACACACCTGTCCTTGGTACTGGACACCATGGACACATAGGTGAATATGCCTTCCCTTGGTGCTGAACACCATCCAAAGACAAGTAACCATGTCTGTCCTTGGTGCTGAAAACCATCGACGCATAGGTAAGGACACCTGCCCTTGGTGTTGAACACTATCCACACACGCGTAAATATTCCTTTCCCGATATGCTGAACACCATCCGCACTCAGGTAAACACACCTATCCTTGGTGCTGAACACCATCCACACACAGATAACACACCTGTCCTTGGTGCTGAACACCATCCACACATAGGTTAGCACACCTGTCCTTGGTGATGAACACCATCCACAAATGGTAAACATGCCTGCCCTTGGTGCTGAACACCATCATCGACACAGTTTCTATATAGGACTTCTTGTAGTAATTCGTTTGTGTGAAATATTCGTGTGATCTGCATGTAGAGAGACGTATCAAGTATTTACCCTCTCCTGCTTCTACGTAGCGCCCTCGGTCGGTGCAGTACCAAAAGGTAAGCACAGCACAAAGCAGGGCTGACCAAAAATTAACCTTTTACAGGAATGATAGCATTTTAATTCTCCTCTTACATTGTCGCCAAAAGGTATGCGCGTGTTAACATCAATCGGCGCTTCAGATCCTTGAGTAAATTTGACCCTAAAGAGTACACACGTACCGCTCCGCCCCCACTACTTTCATCTTAGTAACACAGGAACGCCTAACCCTACAGTATGTTGACTGTAAGGCGTTAGAGTCACGTAGCCATGTAGTACCGCACTTGTTACCTTCGCTTAGAAGGTTATGTTTTCGGTAGCGTTTGTTCTACATGTTTGTGGTAGAACAGTATAGCTCAAAAAGCTATGGATGGATTGTCATAAAATGGGATATGCGGTTAAGTCTTGTCCTGTCGAAGACATTATTAGATTTTGCAAATGTAACACAGTACCTGTTACCTTCGCCAAGAAAGTTATGTTTTCGTTAGCGCTTGTTTTATATGTGCGTTTGAGGTTTAATAGTAAAAACACGCCATGGTTGGATTTTCATGAAATGCTTTATGTGGCTAGGTCTTGTCTTATCGAATGAAAAATTAGGTTTTGGCCCCCTGACGGCTTTTCTCGGTACTTCAGAAAACCAGTAACTTCATTCTTCTTTAGCGATGGGTTGAAAGTTGTCCGTGGCGTCTCGAAAATACATCTTAGCAGTGATCATGAAAGTTCATTTCCCTCAAAATTATTTCTCACTGTAATATGGTTTTGTCCTTGTTTGATATAATATTTCTGTTAATTTTGTATTTGAGAAAAATACAAACTAAGGTAAAAATACATACTAAGGTAACTATCTTGCCACACTCTTACAAAGGTCACCACACTGTAGCCCACCCACACTACTACATACAGTGCTGAATAGTCCATTGTGTTTGCTCAACAACGAGCCATGAATACTACCTGACGCGCAGGTGATACACAACATTCACCTACTGTGTCCTTCACCCTCAAGGTCCAAGAAAAGATTAGGAAACCAAGAGAGAATAGAAGGTGGGAGAGGGTTTAAGTTAGCAACATTCGTGTATACCAACGTTGAATATGTTCAAAGTTACTTTGTTAGTTATTAGTGTTTCCTTAGTGTTACTGTATGCTGTTATATATAAACTAGGGCAAAAATTACAGTATTACTGTATGTTGTGGTATTTATGGATGGATTGTAGTCAAACTGCTGCCATCATTTTAATACCACCTACTTCCCAATTAAACGCGCGCATTCCTTTTTGTGAGAAAACTTAGTTAGGCAAAACTCACAGTGCCTGTGTGGGGGTGTGTTGGGGGAGGGGGGCAGGTCAAATATGACCTTTCCCGCTGACCTTTTGTCCTGGCGGACGTGACAACACGAGTGCAGAAAGGACGACAGATGTGTTGACTGTCCTTGACCCTTCATGGATAAGTTTACACGACCGGGTCATTCCGATAACAATGTTTGATCGTGTTGGAACAGCGCCAGAATCTAGAGCTTTGTACAAACTTTGTACTCATAGTTTTTTCAACTCAAAACACAAGTTCGCATGAATGGAGTACCTGCGAAACTCACATTCTCAGTGTGTAACAGTAAATTTTAAGTATTGTTCAGTTCTGTTGTGTATTTTCTAACACTTACTCGTAAGCTTGGCGCTTGAAATCACACACCAAAAAAAAAAAACTCTTAGCGTTTTCAACTCACAACACAAGTTCACATGAATGGAGTACCTGCGAAACTCACGTTCTGTGTAACAACAACATTTACGTATTGTTCAATCCTGCTGTGTATTTACTTAAGAAGCTGACTTATAACACTTAATTGTAAGCTTAGCGCTTGAAATGGCAAAATAAACTCCACGTGAACGGAGAACCTGTTCTGTGTATCAAACAACAGTCAACAGCATCAGTCCAAAATACTTAGTTCTGCGTTCACCTATGAAACTGATTTCTGACACGTTGTACTCGTACGCTTGAACTCGTATTAAAGCTGTTATAACCACTAGCTTTTTAACTCTTAAGCTTAGCATTCTAGATCACACAACGTATCTGAGAAACTTAGAACAAACTTAAAGTATCTGAGATATCTACGTTCTGCATTACAACATACAAACTGTTAAATCAGTTGTGGCCTCTATGAAAACGGATTATTTCCTGGGAAAAAGGATCGCGGTTGGGGCTGCACTAATCTTTCTGAGGATGTGAAATGGGGGTCCCGTATTTAAGGATGTGCCTCAAGCACATTTGAAGTGGAAGGTCTAGCAAGCCTCCATGTAAACATATATACCCTGCTACTGAAACAGCATGTGCCACTAGGTGACTACAAGGGTCTGAACGAATAACTGAATGTACTAGTATCTAGTAAAGCTTGACTTGTGTTATAACACTCTAACAAGCCTTCTTCAAGTTAGGATTGACAACAGTTTATTTGTTGACGTCGATTCGTGGTGACACCTACACCGGTTTCAACCAGTTGAGTTATAGCTTTGTTGTCACCGACATGACAGAGATATATGCGTCTAGTTCCGTGTGAATGGTGGATTACAATTAAGTGTTGGGATTACTTCGCTCAATTTGTGTATGAATTACAGATTATTTGTTCAATGCTTCTTTTCTTTCACAGCTATGGGACGCCGCTACTTGTAGCCACTGTTGGTAGTTTTGACTAATTGACCTTGGTAATGGTATCTGAACTTCATGTTGAGAAGTACTTTGTAAAAAAGATTTGTAGAACTCAACACATTTTTTTTTGGTGGTGATATACAGTTTACAACAATCTGATGGCAACCCGGCCGGGTAGAAACGGTCGTGTGTCATTTTCTTCTGATACAAACACATTCCTACCTATGTATTTAAAAACTTTTTCTTCTGTTTTTTTGATCACACAGAGTAGAGATATATGTATTACAACATGACGGTAGAGAAGAATGGCTTTCCTGAGGGGGCACAGGGGAAGTTTCTTCGGGGGCATGTCCTTCCTGGACCCGAAGAGCTTGCCTGTGCAGGCCCTGGCTATACGCTCGGTCTCATCTAAATGTGCAAATTTTGTTATCTCCGTTACCGTTAGAAGTAAGACGTTCCTGACATTAAGATATGCCACATATAAGGTGCGCAACTGCCGTTTTTAAAAGCTAGAAAAGTTTTAAGTCGTCATAAAAACTACAGTTTGACATCTTATATGTGGCATATCCTAATGCCTTATTTCAATCGGTAAGGGAGATTACAAAATGTGTACATTTAAATGAGAACGAGCGTAAAGTCTGGCTTCGTCAATTCAATGCTATCGCAAAGCATATCATTCATATCGCTTCGCATCTTTGAAAACTGATGGAAATTTAGAATGATGCTAACATGCTACGTTGAATGTTGACATACTGGGGGATTTGAAAACAGATTTCTTTTCCGGGCTTATCTTTCGATCTGCTAAAAATGCTCCCTATCAAAAATCTAAGTCCAATTTGTTTCGCTTTGTCGCGCTCTTTGTGACGGCATCAGAACGTGGCTTGATCCACATCCCCCGTTGAAGATTGAAATAAACGAGTACGTAACCCGATATTACCGCTTCCGTTCTGTTGGGATCCCCACACAAAATACGTTTATCTCCATAAAATCATTGCTCGGTCCCACGAGTAGAAGAGAAAACGCACACGGGGATGCAAAGATGATTTATTGCACATTTACCACTGTCATTTATTGCATTTCCACCTCTCCTGGGGGTTCCTTATTATTGCTTGTATCGAAAGCATCTTAAAGGTCGACGCAAATAAGAAGCAATAAACAAGATAATATCTACTTGCCGTTCGGTATTTAGGTGGCATTTCCTTGCTTTTGGGACGTACCATGAGTTATATCTTGGGGGAGGTTCGCCAATGGAGCTCATTCTTAACACAAAGGACGGTCGTTGAGCCACCATTGTGAGAGCAACAGTGTAGTTTAGAAATTCAAACGAATGTTATCAATAAAGAAGTGTATTTTGTACGTTTTGTGTATTTTTCAAATCGTATTCTATCATCAAAAGGATCATATTCAATGAACAGTCAGAACTGTCCAAGAAGACCACTCAGGGGACAGATAAATCCGGTCTATGTGGTTGTGGATAGATGGTCACTATGCCAGGATTGAAATACATGCGTCAATGGGAAAATCATCTAAGGGTCTACCAGTGGTCACTTGTACAGGTTTGACTGTATACATTGCATAGATCATCGTCATACAAATGAAACTTCAGTTACTTAGCGGTCTCCATCCAATAGAAGGGGCCTTAGGAATACACTATTTGGGACCGAGGAGCAATGTTACAGAACATTCCATAACTACTATGTCATAGCATGGGTAACTGACAAGGGACATTACGGGTCTACAATTGTATTGTGCAGCCCTTTATTCACCCCAAATTCGCTTGATTCTTCTTTGCTTCCATTTTGCAACTATTCGCGTTTCTTTTAATGATCCCTAAGCTGTAGAAAAGAGAGCTCATTCCATGCAATGGAATATCATAATGCATTACACTATCGGCTAGTATGCTATGGTTCTTTTATTGTAAAATCAAATTTGAAACACAGGTCTTCATATACATGACAAAAAGGAAGTTTGTCAAATTGTTATTCATTCAAGGAAATGTTTATTGCAAAATGTCTTTTCACAACAACAAAAAACACATAGTTTTTCACCAGAGGCAATCGTATAAAGATCATAAAAGAACAATCTGATCTTCAAAGATTTCATATCTACTCTAGTGATAAAGTTATTCATAAGGTATTAATCTCAATTTATATCTTCAAGGGAAGATGACAGGCGTAAGAAATACTTTATCATACCAGCATAAACCGGCACGTTGCTCATAATTACATGCATTATTAATATATCGTTTTATGATGAGCATGCCATTATGATTGCTCATTGTCTGTACATTCTGTTATTGTCTCAATTATCTTTACCCGTTTGCGTTTCAAATTCCTTCTTCAAACGTCAATCATCAGAAGAAGTCTCAAGCCACGCCCACATTTCTTCTTCATACATAGCCTCCGATTCAGACTCCTCCCGGCCGGCCAGCAATAAGAAAAAAATGTAATAGTATAAAAACTGTAACTTGAAAAAGAAAACAGCCGGGAGGAGTCTGCATCGGAGGCTACTTCATACTATAGATGGATATCAACATGGCTGACCGATTAGCGATACAGTTTTTTTAGTCACATCACAACCTTTCTTTTTCTTTGTAAACAAAAAAACAAACAAACAAACAAACGTGCGGAATTAATATATGAACAACCCTCATAATAATTATATTGAATTAATGAAAGACCTCTATGGCACCTTTTGCTCTTACAAGCTATATAAAGTACAGGTCATGTCGTCATGATGATAAGCAGAAGTACAATCACAATAAGGATGTCTTATATTCACTAGTATGTATAGGTTCAATTTCTTCTCCTTCCGTAAAACAGCATAATAGTATCAAGAAACATAATGATATTCATCAGCTTAACGTAGTTATAACTTTACAGATGATTTTTCTGAAGCATAAAACTGCAATGTCATTACATGAATATGTGCTTCGTGTTGAAATGTATATTTCTCTATCACCATGGTACCTAAAATTGTAAATAGATAACTTATGACACCGTTGTATTAGTATGTGATGAAAAAAGATTGTCCATTCTGTTGTTGTTTTTCGGCTCGAAAGTATGTTGAGAGGAAATTACGCTTTTTTTCTCAAATATGTATTAGATGAATACATACATGAAATAAGGCATTCGATCTGTTTGTTTACATCGTTGCCATGCCTATACGCCCACACATGCAATGATAAGGCGCCCACACGTGTCTAGTAATCTACATGTAGCAGTTTGTCATTGAATTGTCAAAACACCTTTTTATGTAAAGCCCTTGGGTACAGCCAATAGAATAACGAGTTAGTTCCCGCTGGCCTTGAACTCGCGGGGTGACATGCATGCATATCAATCAGTTTCATTCGCCATCAGTTTATTACACCCTTTGCATCTTTCATGCAATGTTTTTCTAAGCCTTTCGTGTCCCGTTACAATATAGCATGCTCGTTTATGTGCCCTTATGATTTCCTGAATACTCGAACTTGGAGATTGAAGACCCCACTGAAAGATTTTACTGTATATCACAATCATAACAAATTATCTGGAGGGTCCTTTTTAGGCTGTGTATGGGGGAGGTTCAGGAGAAAACATCAAGCGTCAAACCTCTGCACTAAATACTCATCGAGAAGAGAAGGGGTAGTGCGGTGTGTTTGGCTGAAAAAGCGAAAGATAGGGAAATGATACTGAATATCACGATATTGTCATTTTGAGGGTATTTTGGGGGTCAGTACTGAAATGTCCTGGGAATTTCTAAGCGGTCTAGAAAATGCCTATATAAAGAAGAAAAAAATAAGGAACTTTACAATCTAGTGTTGTTTGATCATATAAAATTATACACATGGTGAATTTTGTTGATACAAGACTCCACAGAAATGCATATTGATTATCAGGTATGCGAGAAAAACAACAACAAAAAAACCTGTGCCGTGTATCATGTGACATGCGTGAAAAACTAGCAAACAAAGAAGCAAGAACAAATTTGTACACCAAAAGCAAGCAGCACATTTGTACACCAAACAACACAACATTGTGCTGGGAAAATACCGTGTATATGGCCACCACAACTGTTGATTTGAATAAGCAGCTTTCACAACCTCAGTTTGTAACATTCGATTCGTAATTCGTGTTCATTTTTCTTCTACCCATTTGGTTGACAGATTAATTGAATGCCCCTATCAACTTCGGCTACGCACAATCATAAGTGCATTCAGTTCCGTTCCTTGATCGATCCTCTATCCTTCCAAACGTTTTAATCGGCCAAGCGTTTACTGCATTTTGATATCACATCAATTGAGATGCCGTTGGTTTTGTTGCACGACGTTGGTTGTCAGAATGTTACCTCGACATTTTATTGAGGTAGTTAATCATCTGCCAGAGGTGTTGTTTTTGGCACAGGAGTCGTGCATTTTTGACAGGCAAGACACATAATAAAACAGAACTTGTCATCTCGACTAAGATAGGAGATGAAGCCCAAGTTTTCGGTGTATGTCTTTGTTTGGGTCGGTCAACCGTTGGTGTGAGTTTGTAGTTATTTGAATGCACTGTCAGTACAGGAGGAAGTGAGTGGGAAAATGACAACAACTTGGGGTCAGATTTTCGAAGTAAGAACTACTAGAATTACAGGCCAAAAATGGTAGAATTAGTTGTAGATCGTAGTTAAGTTTGTATCGTAGTGATAGACACATTGTTTTTATGCTATTGTAGGAAAAATTCAGCACTGAAAAGGTTATTGTATTATCAACCATTAATAGAAAATATCATTTGCCTACATCATTTGATACCGTTGAGGTGATAGTGGCCCACTGGTGACACTCATTACTTGTTTTTCTGATGTACTTGAACCAAGGAGATAAAAAAAAAATTATCATATTTTGCATAACCATTCCTGCTTGAACCAAGGTGGCTAGATCTACATGTATCAAACAGATGATTGAAGTGTAAAACAAAGCGGTATTTCCAATAGCACAAAGAAAATAACACTTAAATATTCAAGAGGTCGACCTTAGTTCTCTTGGGGTGTTTCAAAGCGGGCGAATAAACAAATATCGAACGAGTTTGACCTTGAACTGAACGAGGGGAACTTCCGTCACCGTGCCTTCGCGGTGCATGGTGGGACCAGGAACCCTGTGTCCTGAGCGGCGGAAGTTTGGGGTCAAAGGCCATTAGCTTTGCCTTTCAGGTCCTTGCAGCTAGGGGAGAGGTATTTGGCCCGGTCTGCGGCGCATTGCAAAACCAGCCTAATCGGAAGAGATAACCCGCTGACACCAGAATGATACCTCGTTGAGCCTGTGGTATAAAAGCGGGTTGTAGGGAGCCCGTGCCCGCCTAGCCCCTGAAGCCTGTCGCGAGGGCCTCCAGTCCTAGCGGTGAAAATTGATGGCGCTTTTTGCAGGAATAATCAATGCAGATATCTGGGAGCAATCACCGGCCTGTCAATCACCCGAGATGTGCGGGCCCGGCCGGGTAAACAATCTCGGGGCCGCCGGGCACAGGGGCGCCACTAGCCGAGGAATCTCTCCTCTCGAGCCGCTAGCGTCATCATGCCAGCATTGTAGATGCTCAACAAGCTGTAATAAACGTATGCCGCGTCGTAATACTGGTGTTAGTGCCTGATTTGGGGATATTCGTTCTAGAAAGGCACCCGTTTGGGCGGAAAACCCGCTGCATACTGCTATTCCGCAGGCTCTTCCGTCTGATAACTGTACACCCTCGGAGCGCTAGCCGATTGCAACAGATGCCCCCACCATGTACCAACCCTAGTCTGTACTGTATTCATCTTGTGAAAAAGAAGAAAAATGCCGACATAAAATCGACCACAACAACATAGAAAACGCAGTAAATGCCGTGAAACATGAGTATAGTATAGTATAAAACCTGAAAATAACACCACTCAGTTTGAGAGATTGAAAAAACACACATGTATGACCATGTATATTTTCAAGTCATCAATTTTTATTCAATATTTAGTTACGTTGCGTCATTGTTTCTAATCATATCAAAATGAATAGGAACCTGATTTTACCTTAGAAAGAAGCAATAGATTATCATAAAGCCTCGGACTTCTGGGCAATTTGGAGAATTATATATATATTAAATATTGACCAAAATAAAGCAGCTATGACCACGGTGGCGGTTTGCAATTGATTTTGTAATATTCCACAATGTAAGCTTATCATATTTATTCCGGAAACACAGTTATATCATAACAGAAAATGATTTTAAAAAACGCCTATATTTTACAATGCATTCTGATATACAAATACAAATACACATGTATGCGAAATGTTGCGAGGTATTCGAGTAAGTAATGATGAAACTGGTCCCCCTCTCTAGAAGATTGAACTTGAAGGTGTGTCCAGAATTGATGCGCGTGTCCTTAAGGCTGGGGTCACGTACGGTCAAGGCCACGCAACGTTAAAAATCCCGGATGTTTGCATCCAAGTCAAGTTCCCGGATGTGTATAAATCGCCCGGATGTTTCCGATATCACATAGGCGTGTCTCTGCTTTTTGAAATTGATCAAGTTCAAATAATTGAAATAATTGCTAGATTGCTGCAAGTTAGTATGAAGGATGCGGTAATAGGAACGATTTCCAATAAGTGAAATGTCCAGATAATAAGATGATGCGACAGATTTGTGGTCCTGCGTTCGAAACAACGAAAAGCAAAATAACGTGTGTGAGTAAAGTTATCGTATTGCAATATTCATAGCACGCGGTATTATTACATCTTCGGGGACAATCTGACGTTGTGGATTCGTCAGATGTGCCCGCATTGCTGTGAAATAAGAATAACCATTTCTGTCAAAACACCTTCGCATTTCTATTACGGTATTGTTTTCTTGTATGTTTATATATTGTTGGAGCTTTCTATGTGAAGGTACGTAGAAACGGGTGCATCGGGAATTATACTAACTCACTTCTTTTCGCTTTGGAGTTTGGACCAGGAAATTACCTGATTGATGAAATGTAAAATCGTAATGTTGGTGACAATCATGGGGCTCTTCGACACATCAGGGCTGCGTATGTCCCAGGTGATGTCGATATAAGTATATGATGTAGAAATAGCATTGTTGTGATAGCATCTGAACATGCATATATACCGCTCTGCATTCCCTAGTATCCTTAAGAACACTTCAGAATCACGTAGCATCTAGATCTCTATTAGAAAGTACAAAAAAGGCTACAAGTTGATACAATAATAAGGATCCTCTAGATTGTCCATATATGTACATATAGAGAGATAGTATTGTGATAGCATATCTACGTCGCTGCCTTACATGATGCCCTTTATAGCATGTCATAATCAGTTATTTTCAAGTTACATGGAAGACAGGTTGACACAACAATAAGGGTTCCTCTGAATTGTCTATATATGTATATTTATATATATATAGATAGATAACATTGTGATAGGATCTGAATACATATATACGTCGCTACCTTACATAACTCATTTATAGCTTACCATCATCAAGTCTTTTTTAAGCTACAAGGGATTACAGTTTGACACTATGATAAGGGTTCCTCTAAATGATATATATATATATATACATATATGTATATATAGAGAGATTGTCTTGTGATAGCACCTGAATACATGTATATACCTTAATTACATGATATCCTTTACAACACGTCAGAATCTTTCCCAGAAATTACAACTACAGGTTGACACAATTATAAGGGTTCCTCTAAATTCTCTCTCTATCTCTCTCTCTCTCTCTCTCTCCCTCTCTCTCTCTCTCTCTCTCTCTATATATATATCTATAGTGAGAGAGAGAGAGAGGGAGAGGGAGAGAGAAAGATTGTATTGTGATAGCAGCTGAATTTATATATCAATATATATCTATATATATCTTCCTTACATGATACCCTATATATCACGTCAGCATCACTTACTCTTTCCCAGGAACTATGATAATGACGACAGGTGGCTATCGACTGACATCTACAGCTTTTCCTTACAGCTTCCGATTGATCTACATAGACTTCTGTTCCGCCAATTAAATTGACCTTAACGAATGACCTCAAAACCGGTCCTTCCCGTAAACAAGAGTTTCACTTACGCGTTTTTCATGTAGTCTAGATAGCAGGCTTCTTTTGGGCTATCGTGTGTCATGATTGTCTAATGTCTATCAGTCTGATTGAAGCCGGTTTCTAGTAGTGGATGGTGAACTCATAGGAGAAATCGGGTAAAATTAGAACTGATCTTTAATTAAAAAACAGCATATCATAAGTAGAAAATAAGGGCCCAGTCCGCAAGCCTGCAAAGGAGGCTAATGTTCACGGTTGTTTTCAATGCTTAACCGATGATGAACTTGCAAGATGGTGTTTTTTTATCACGTTTTGACTGTTTTTGTTGTTCACTATTACAGTCGATATATGAACAAAATGTGATGTCTTTAAGAAGCCTGTAGCCTGTCTGCTGGATTTAGTAACACTCGTATATCGTAGTCGCATGGGCCTGGACACGGCTGGAAAAGATGCGCATCGTCCTATCGGATGGGGGCGTAAAGCCGGCGGCCCCGTGCATGAGGGAGCTTTAAGGTGTCAAACCTCTGCACCTAAAAGAACCCAACACACGTATCGAGAAGAGAAGGGGTGACCTGGTGTGCGAAAAATCGTTATGCGTTGTCCTCAGTCTGAGGTTCAGCCGCTTTTAGCTTATATGTAGTGATCGTGGAAAGTATAAAAGTATAAACAGTGTCACGACAAAAAATGGGGCTGTCAAAACTATGATGCCGTAACATGTTTTTCGAAAGATGTTGTTTTTCTGCGCTAGCCCTTAAGGCGAACGCAGCTATGCTTAAAGCTGTTGCAATCTGCATAAATTATTCGGACAACCAGCTCTAGAAGAGGTCATTGACCGCTATGTAGGCCAGCGAGATGTTGACAACATCTCAAAAAGGTGCGCATCTGGCTGTGGGGTTATGACGTCACATGCTGGTCACCGTGGCTACAACATTCTTTTTTGCAAAACAATTTAGAGCGAGCAATGATAGAGGAAAATGAAATTGTTTTTATCTTTTCAGAAGATGGGAAGGAGTGATCTATTCTTTACTGGCTATGGGAAATATCATGCGCTGCAGTCGAAGCCATATGATGGTATACTGGCACAATTGTACAAATAAGTACAGTTGTGGGAGTTTTCACAATGAAAAGATAGAAGAGCTCAACTACAAAGCAGTGTCTTCCACTGAAATGAACCACCCTGGCTAAATAGAACAGAAATAAATAGATAGATAAATAGAATATACTGTACCATAAAAGGAGTTTTCTTTCGAGGTGCGAAAAAATAGGATCAGAGTCCGAAAACGCGTTAAGTACATTTGGCGCTATTCTAACGTGTATGCCGGCGCGTGCTCTGTAAAAAAAGTGGAAAATCAATGTTTTTTCTTCAATAAAATTCTTATAAATTCACGGTACCGGAAATTGCTGTCCATGTGTTTATCGATTATTTTTTGAGGAGTTTGAAGGAAGTGATATTATTCTGTATCGATCAATACGTGGATGCTCTCTCTTGTATTTTGTGACGTACTAGCGAAGCACATGTTTCGCGATATTTCAAGATGCATTCTTTACGTCGGTAACATGCTTAATGCAACTGGCGTTGTTCAGTCGAATTTTTATGCGCGCGCGAAAGAGAGAGAGAGAGGAGAGAGAGAGAGGAGAGAGAGAGAGAGAGGGAGAGAGAGAAAGAGGAGAGAGAGAGATGCCGATGTTATATTCTATGCTGAAATTATCTTAGTCAAATGTCTCACAACATCAACACACCTGAATCGAAACGACGCACCGAATCAGCAGAAACCGCAAAAATAGGGGCACTGATGCTATTCTTAGCATCCACCAGGCCTTCCTAATTATGGACAGTATGAAATTCGGTCAAAACAGGTTGATTGTTGCTAGAAGTCCTAGAAGAGTAAGCCCATGGCAATCTAGAAATATCGCTGGCAAATGTAGCTTTATGGTGACAAATGAATGCCTGCATTCGCTAGGCAAATATATTTTCCCTGTTTGGCTACATTTTATTACTATTTCAGTCGGCGTAGTTGGTTTGGTTGAGGAGTTCCAGAGTCAAGCCTCCATCTGAAGAACATTAAACTTGGTGACCTGGATGTTGAAAAGCCCACAGGAGGGCGAGGCCATATTGTACACACGGGGGGAAACAGTCACATCTAATGTTGATCCTTTCATCACAATGAACCTTCCAAAACCACAAAGAAATAGCCGCCTTTGCAGGCTCCATGAGGCGCTTTTTTGGGGCTTATGATGTGCTTTTGTTCTGATAGTATATCTAGTTTTAAGTGAACAATAGTAATCGATCGGTTTCGCGAGTACAGTTACACATGTAGAACCGATATGACATAACACAAATAAAGAAATAAATTATAAGCCTCTTGAAGAAGCCTGACTCATAGAGCCTGTTAAGGGTGCTAACGTTTTAGAAGGGCTAGAACATCAGGATGACAAGAAGATGAAGAACAAAGTAGCCTCTACCAGTCTTCTTTTCCAGATAGAAAATAACAGAAGAATTGGCCAAATAGATAGAATGGTTTGCTAGGAGTTCGCCGACCAAGCGAGCTAGTACACATACAATAAAGGAATCATTCATTCATAGTTTCATTAATTTTTACTACTTTCACCGCCCCAGTTAGTCTACAAATACTATAGTGGTATTGTCCAACCTCCACTGTTATCAATATCGAATTCTGATATCATTATAAGAATGTACTTGAAACTGACAGGTTGAAAGACGATTACGAAATCAAAAGAGAGAGGAGAGGGAAAGAGACAGAGAGAGACAGAGAGAGACAGAGAGAGCAACGGTGAGCATGCATGTACAAGTACTGTATGTTTTCTTCCCTGTTGGATTCCGTTAGTAACCTTTTTACTCTCTGCTGTAGATCCCAATAACGTCCGTGCATTTTTTTATCAGTTACGATGTTGTTTTTCGTATTCCTTATTACCTCCATTAAAAATAGTGGTATTGTATTTGGCATGTCTGTCTTTGTGTGAAAGATCAGTATATACGGACGGACCTGAACTTTTATGTAGAGGGTGGGCGGAGGGATATAAATTTTACTGCCGGAAATGCCAGGTTCCGAATGTGTGACCTTGAACTTAAGCTTTTATTTGGCGTCCCCAATGTAGAATTTAAAAGATATATACGCATGTAATCAGAAAATATTTCTTCCACTTACATGACATTTAAACAGTAGTAACGCTTAGGGGACTTAAATATAGGTGATCATCAGGCGAAACAAGTGGAAAGATACAGTATAACGATTTGGATGCGTTTCACTGTTATGAAATAGCACGGCAGTCGTGGACAGTTGAGAAGCGATATAGCTTTCAGTGTTGTCACGAATCACACGTGTGTGTAAATTCTGAAGTAACTTTCAACTGCAAGACTGCGAAAAGGATATTGCAAAGATGAGTGAGTCACCGTGACACATATTTCCTTCAATCTGTTCTCACATTGAGATTATCTTAATATCTGTAATCGTTTTATTTTTCATACATATGTTATCATGTTATACCTGCCCAGTTTGATAACGTAAGTCACTTTTCTTCTGTCAAAATTATTTCATGTGATTTGACAAGGTTAATTGCTCTGAGTTGAGCATTGTCAATCGTTCACAACACGTCAACTATTACACTGATAGGTATAACGTTTATTCCGACATTTGTATTTTGACATACGTTTTTACCGTCGGGGTTTACATTAAATCGTTTATTTTTGATACCCCCTGGAGACGAAAAGTATTTTCCCCCATTTAGATGCCGGCGACCCTCTCTGGGAATATCATGTACCGTCCCTACTCGACGCTAATGTTTCCAAAGGTCAAGGCCAATAGAATATATTCATGGAGATTCTGACTCAGTGGGTGGTAGATTTCAAAGGGTCAGTCCATTTGTCATGCTCCATGGGGGGTGTTGAGATTATACGGTGTTTACACCCATGTTTGAATTTTGGTCCAAAAGTAAATGTGGTTGATTTCTTGTGCCTAGTGACACCAAGTACTGTAGGAGCATCCTCGCTTTTAACGGCGTTTATATTCAGATGTGCAAAGGTTAGGTACTAGGTGTGACAGGTCGTTCAGTGTGATATAACCAGCTGCTGCTGCGCCGAGTGCCTGCGAAGCTGGTGTTTTACGCCAAATGACGGTTGTACCGGCTATATAGACACAGATGCATTAGGTTGCAGGTTTTAATTCTAAATAGCAAAAGTAGCGTTGCTCTTTGAAAGCAAACACTCATAAATACACTAGAAGTTATGTAAACAAATACCTACAGCCGTTTTGTTGCAAGCAGATCCCATTCATTCGTTCGTACCAGTTGTACTTGTAGTCCCTAGTGGAACATAGGTCAGCAAGTTCCCTTGCTATTTCAGTAGCAGGTCATGTTTTTACAGGGAGGGGTTGCTTGCCTTTTGAGGCGCCTCCTCGAACACGTGACCCCCTTTTATGTCCCTTCCGAAATACGGGTGCAGCCCCAACCGGGATGACATTCCCAAGATTGAACCGCAGCCTCCCAGTTACCTACTTATTGGCTATCAGTGGCAAAAGAACCGAAGGTTAACTGAGAGGCTGCTACCAGTAGAGCTACAGGGACAACCCATGCAAGAAGAATTAATCTTGGACAAAATATGCGAAAATATAGCTCCCTATTCCCAGTCTGCCTAGACTGGCCTTGTGACAATCAAACACTTTGATTTTGCAAAAAAGATACGGCCAAAGGTCAAGTCTAGGGATAGTCATTAGTGCACAAGGTAGTGATTTCAAAGTACATACAGCTTGTGTCTTACGATGATTTTAACACTTAACTACACAAGCCTTGCGCCGAGATATGATAGCAAAATTACTTTTTTCTATTTTTTTTTTCGATATTTTTTTTTCGCACGGGTACGTTTATATGTAAGATATAAATGTTTGCATCAAAGTAGATAAACATAAGATCTTTATCCGAAGTTCTTTCGCAATTTTTTTGGCCTTATTTTTGTTGCGTCTGCTTATATGCTGGTGGCACCGCTGGTGCATTTATATGCGCATATACACGTTAATACGATCAGCCCGTTGGGGATAGGTGGTGAGTTACGTGTGTCCTTGGTACTGTAGAGCGGATTTACACCATGAAAACAACATTTCTAGCAGGGGACGTACCGCTATACGAATGAGGACGGGTGGGGCGGAAAATATGAATTGGTATTTTTCTATGATCATTCATGACCTCATGGAAGCGATGGTGAAAACAAGAGTGAAATTATTCTTCATATCTGTAGAGTTGAAAATCGAATTCAAGTTGTTGTATTCTAATGTATTAGGAACTGAATGTGTTAATATGTTTTCTCCATGGTTTTGCAAAATAACAATTTGAAAATGTCTTTAACGTGCGTAAAATGCTAACGCTGCGCTCCATGATTATGATTTTATATTTAATGAAAGGAAGAAAAGAGAAAATGGAATAAAGGGTATATGTGTTCTAAATACAAATATGTTCTGAAAGAGGTATTTTCATTTTATTAAACCATTGTCCTTTAATTCTATCTAGTCGACACTCAACAGTTGCACTATCAGTGGCATAACAACAGCTAAACTTAAGACCATCAACCAGAATGTCAAAAAAAGTCAACATTTCCTGTTCGGTGATATTGAAAGGTTCTTCGTTTTGTAAATAACCCACTTGACGTAAAAGCATGTTCATAAAAAGGTATACCTTTGTATGAGTTATACGAACCATACGCCCTCAAGGATTGGATTCTAAGAAAAGAAAGACTCTGATAATATCATGGCCACGAAAATAGGGCGACTACACCCGAAATAATTGCCACTTCATGTGCAATGTACGTCATACAACCGCCGTATCGTATTGATATATGACAACGGCCTTAGCAATGCAAAATCTTATCATTATATACATGCGCGCAATTACATGATTCAATCCTCGTTGTATAGCCAGTGAAAGTGCTAAAAGTGAGTGCACAAAACGCAACCCGGCTGTTTCTAATGATAGAACGTTTCTTCTGTGAGGTGCTTGTGGGAATGAATCATTCGTGAACATTCCCCATTGATGCTACTGCGTCACAGTGGTACACCTAGATTCGGCGTATGAACATGTCAGCTTCCTGGAATCACCAGCGCGTTGTTTACATCACGTCCCACCCGACGAACTAGTGCGCGTTGTTTACGCGGAAGTGTACAGCGCACTCCGGTTGCACGCGGTCAGTTTTGTGTCCATGCGCGCTGGGCCGAGGCCAGAAGGAATCGCGCTCGGGACAGATTGAGAGTTACCCCGATAAACCGCACTCATGACATCGGTTAGATGGCGCCGGGAAGGCCCCCGCTTAGGAGCAGGACGCTTCTTCTCCCGCTAGCCCTTCTTGTGAAAGGTGAGGCGAGCCGATCGGAGACTGTGTCGGCGCGAAACGCCGATGTAGTCCAAGTGTTGGGACGAGTGGCCTGGCGCGGCGGTGCTGTTGTTTGTGTGGTGGTGGTGGTGTCACTGGAATGGTGTGCCGGCCTGCTGCCCTCCATGTGAAGATGGTCGGCCCGTGAGGAGGGCACACTCGCCGCCCGTACAGGGCCAGCACACCACACCCCTGGATTACCCCGCAGTTCGTTAGGATCTTGCATCACAGTTGCCAGTTTGCTACAATTTTTCCTTTCCGACGATTGCCACATGGATGCGTGCCCCAGTTTAGGGGAGGTCAGCGTAACGTGCCGAGCACCCCTTTCGGGGGTCGAGGGCCCCTTGCCCGAGGCCTGGCCGCGTTGTGCGCGTTGACAGCAGTCGGATCGGGCCAAACACAGATGTATCCACGTTGACAAGGCAGTAGCTTGCACAGACTCTTGCTACCTGCTTACTACCGGACCGAGAAAGGGCAGGTTAGGTGTGTGTGAGCGTGTGTGTGCGTTGGAAGAAAGGTGTCAGAACGGATGGGGGGCCCAGATCTAGGTTTGGTCACTCACTACACGAGGTTTGTCACTGGACAAACAGCTAGGCGGGAATGGCCGCAGGTTTCATTGAAAAATATGCACGCTTTACCTCGCTTGCACGCTCTTGTTTTCCAAATTCCCATGCTACACTAGATGACGACATATTCTGTATTTATATGAGTGCGATGTGAGAGTATTTTTTTGGCGAGACAACCTCGTCCAACACAAGTACACAAACTGTTCTCCTCTGTTTGGGACGTCCGATTTCCATACTGTCCTACTTAAAAATCCCCTAAACTGGCCCCCACCGTGCACCTCTTATCTCTCCTGGCCCTAGCAGCTTTCTTTTTCACCGACAATCTATGTAAGAGTAACTCACACCAGCACAGTAACAACATCGCAATGCATGTCTACTGTACCACTGTATAGTTCTACACAAGTCCACGTTGTGTGGGATTGGTGCCCAATGTATAATGTAGCCAAAATACCGCAAATCGGCTCTGCGAATCTCACCCCCTGTAACCTTAGACTAAGGTAACATCGCACGATAACAATTTCCGCACGAATGCATCGTTGTAATAGCTTCTGGCAACGCAAACAGATCATTCACACAACACTCACATAGTTGGTATACATTTATAACAGGTTTACAAAATAGTAAATCACGTTCTTCCACATTTACTTCTTAGTTATATAGTAGCTTTGCTCATTTTTCCATCTCCAGCAGTGTATGTTGAGCCCATGTTTTGTAACAAAATATTTAAAACCCTTTGTTGTAGTCTCTGGATGTAGTTATTTCATCTCATATTATGAACTGTATGTAGCAACCGTTTATTCCTATCCGCATGATAGCAAGTTTTCTATGATATGATGTAACTCAAATATTCACAAGAAATGACACCTAGTTCTGCTCTACTCTACTCTACTCTACTCTACACTACAACACATCATGCGAACTCCTACATTCATCTTATATTCTACTTACCTATCAGAGCTCTCTCTAGATTTTGCACTAAAATTTGCAGATGTATAGATACAGATTTGCACGTTGAATCTTAACAAGTGTATTGGTATTTTTAGTTATATGTATATACAAGGACATTACATTTGGTATATTATTCAACTAGCTGTGTTGTTTTTTGACCCGCAACCGTTTGAGCTCGAGTAAATGTCTTGCCACGAGCTCAAAGCTGACAAATTTGAAGCGAGGACACGGTGTTGTGATGGGTGACATACAGCACACGTAGCAATGTTATGTTGCAAAAGCACGTAGTAGTGTTGAGTGTGACAGTTTTTGGGTCGTCGGCTCAAAGCTATGGTTGTTGTACTAGCATTGTTGTCAATGTTCACACATTGTCCTCCATTCTACAACGTTGTCGTGTTCTGTTGTGCTTTAGTTGCAACGTTTGTTGCGTTCTGTTCTTACTAACTACCATCGTTCGAAAAAAATACAAAGTTTTGTTGTCGAGTTCCACGTGCCGATTTTGGTCGTGGTGTTTTTTTTGTTGACGTTCATACGGTGTACTCTACAGCGTTTTGTTCTGTTGAGCTTTGGTTGTAACGTTTGTTGCGGTTCGTTCTTACTAACTACCATCGTTGGAAAGAAAATCCAAAGTTTTGTTGTCGAGTTCCACGTGCCGATTTTGGTTGCGGTGTTGTTTCTGTGTCACGCCAGTGTGTTTACTGGATGACCTGTTTTGACCCGAGCCTTTTTACGAGCAAGTAAGACCAGCCCGATTCGCAGTGAACCAAGATGATTCAGCCAAAGTAATACACTGCAATTTTACCTCGTATTTGGCGATCGCATATTGATGACATTACAACTTAAACTGGACGACGGCCAAGCGAATCGTGTGATATCCAAGGTAAGTGAAAAATCTTCTAAGTACAATAATCTAGAAGGTTGATCAAGACGCATTTTCTACTGTTGTGTGTTATTGATTGGTTGATGTGTATTATGTTATTGTTGATGTAAGTAGGAACCTTCCGTTTTATGATGGTATATAGTGCTTTACGTGAAGCCTATAAAGTATTTTATGGTGCCAATGTTGTATAGCATTATTCCAGGACGCTGTTGCAAGTATTCTTCACCCTAGATTACCTCGCACGAGCTCCCCTATTCCTTGGCAGAAAACAGCTCAGTCCAGTTAGGTTTCCTTTCAGGACAATTACGTAGGCGTTAAACATAGATGTCGAAGAAAAACACTTCGTTTGCTAGAAGTTACATATTGACGTATACTGTAAATTGGAAAGAGGGCGGTTGTATCGCTTGCTATGGTGAAATATAGATAAGGATTCGTAATGAGGACTACTTTGATAAAATGCATACTATGACTATGGTTGTACCCCGACACGTTAAAGTGTTTCCGGTTTATTGTTTCACGGGACGTCAAGGTTTAAAGCCGGTATTTTAAGTAGATCTAAGACATTCCTTGCTTTGTTTTCTTCGCTTGGAGTTTGGAGGTCGGGCTATCGTGGAGAGTGCTTAGCTTGGAGCTGTCAGGAAGATTAGGCCGGCGCGTTTTGTTGTAAAATGACGGTGGCTTAGCCCTTGAGCAGGGGCCAAGAGTTGAAGTGACTTGCCGCCTTTGTTGTCGAAATATTACTTTGGTGAGGTGTGATAGCCAGTTTGCGAGGTGTCGAAGATTTGGACCCTCCCGGGGAAGATTTATCATCACGTTATCCCTCTCCGCGACACCGTTCTTCAACTTCTTGTCCAGTGATGTGTATTTTTGAAAGTCTTTTGGCGGTGCAAGCTACGTTTTCTTGTTATGTTTTCCCGATTTGATTGTTGTTAAACAAAACCGGGGTCTAAACTTTAGGACAAGGTATTTACATGGTGGATACTCTTCAAGCGGGACTAGGTGTAGGTGTCGGTCTAAAAGTTAGCGATGCTTTGTGACATACAAATATATACCTCGTGTCGATTTGTTTTTCTAATAATATCTGTAACCATGACACTCCAGTGTCAACACATCGATAAACAACGCCCTGTTTATCTCTGTGCATAGATAGGAAGTTTCTTGTTTCAAAGTCTCTATCAAGTGATCTTTCTCCTCGGGTCTCTGTTTGAAAGAAGAGAAATCCGTGTCCCGAGAAGTATGTGTCTGGTTTCCATTTTGGTGTACCCATCTGTTGTGAATCAGCGCTATCAAACCGACCTGATCTCAGACTCTGATCCAAACTCTATAGGACAGAATAAAAGAAGTTCTTCCTCAGTGTCATGTGTTCTATCTCTCAGGTGAAGGTCGTCCTTACAATTTGAAATCGTTATCTTCTTTTGAAGTATCAGCCGAAGAAAAGTGCGTTTTTTTAAACGTTCTGTAAGCGAGTCCCGACTATCAGAATAAAGTAAACTATATAAACACATGGGATTAGAATTTTTCCTCTCCAAAGGAAATGATGTATACCAGTCCGATTTTGTGGTGGTGTTTTTGTGTGTATTTGAGTACAAAGTTTTGAACTTTGGTCTGTTACCTATTTTACACAACCGGGAAACCCTTCAGTCGATCGTGTTTGCTCGCCCCATTGAACAGAAAACCTTTATGATGTTTGTCCTGGCAGCTCTAGTCAAGAGTTTGTGACCGAAGGTAGGTCAGAAATCTCAACCTATTATCTAAACTAAATGTTTCTATTCAGCAGTACTTCTGCGTCCCTTGTCGTCGATTGTTATGTTGTCACAGTCTCGTAAATTTTATGAAATATCTTTTTTTCCCTTTTTCAACCTTACTCCAGCTGTTTGTGATGCACAATTCTGGCTTGTTGTTTGGTTGGGTACTTAAATTGGTTAGGTTTCTACATCTTTCATTTTGGGGTAGTACGGTTTCTGAAGCGTTTGTTTCCCTGTATCGTTTTGTTGGCAGAAGTATACTGTAGGAAACAACAATCCCCCCACAAAAATCTCGTCTTGCTGTGTATGTGTACTCTAAAAACAACCCGGTCACTCCTAGCCCCCCGATCGAAACTCTGCTCTGTTTTTGCTGCTTAGAGAACTGAAGTAAGGTGAAATGTCATGGCGGAGATTTAGAAACAGCAGGACGAAAAGTCACCCCTTTTACGGGGTTTCTAAAAGAAGTTTACCCCCCGCTTTAACTATATTGGCGGCGCTCGTAAAGATTCATTGTAGTCCCATAGGTCAAGACTGGTGGGTATATTTTGTTTCTTGGTGGTTACTGTCCCTAGTCTATACCCAAGCTGTCAGTGCTGTCCTCTCGTTAGGTTTGGCTGTCACCGGTTTTATTTCCTCTTCCACATCTTTGATGTATACACCTCGCTTGCCTAGCGCAAAGGGTAATCTGGTCTTAGTAAAAACTGCTGGCCCAATTTTGTTGATTTCTATCGAGGTTCTATGTCTGGCTGTTTTTACGAGTTGGCGGTTAAAGTGGTCTCGTATTTTCCGCTTGTTTTGATCTTCAATATGAGAACTTAATTGGAACCAGGACACGGGTGTTCCGGGTAGGGAACCGGTCCTCTTTTTTGCTCCGGCCTTTTGTGTATGTGTGTGTTCCAAATGTTGTGCGTTAGTCTCTTTTTCTTCCTAGCAGATGGTACATTTTGCTGCGGTCAAATCCTCTACATAATACAACAGTACGCATCGCCTACACTTACAAATTATATTTACAAAGAGGGAAGGCCGGTTCATAATACAGTACTTTATTTTTTCCCTCGTCACCTACTCGAGCGTTCGTATGTTTCTACTTCTTTTCTGTTTTTCACTCACGCCCTTCTCTGCCTTTTGCTGTAGGCGGTTTGTATTCCATCTAGATGAACATTGTAATCAGAAACAGTACCCCCAGTTCGAACCATATGTTCCACGTTGTTTGTTCACTTTGTTCTAAGAAATATTGAAAAGACAGGCGTCACTGATCCTTTGCTTAGCTGTAAAGAATTCTTAAACCCACAGTTTGTCATTTTGAAGGCACGCTACATAATCCTATTTTACAATCAACCCAAATAACAGGCCGGCCACCAAACGAAAGCTCATTACAAATCGCAAGTACCCCCCTCCCCACCCGGCAGCTCATTCGGGTAAGGACACGCAATCTCTTTTCTACATGATTACTGTTATAATGTACAATTTTGAGGTTACGAGGTCAACCTATATATTTATTTTTGAGTGACATTTTGAGTGACATACGGTGTAATAGCTCGATACATGAAATTGGAATTCACAACAAAAAGAGCCTATTTTCAATTGTTAAGATGTTCATTTGATAAAAAGTGTAGAACTAACCAGAGGGGTGACTCTCTCCGGTGTTGTTTTGGTTGTTTGAACGACCTAAAACAATAGGAGTTAGATGACCATAGATGTCTCCATATATGGGTTATGTGACCTGTAGCATTGGCCCTTGACACTGGAGTCACTGTAGGGCCTCCTTGGTGGGATTCACAATTATCAATTTCTTGCCGTAAATCTCAGGGTTCTTGACTCCCATTCCGCAGTCAGATGCCAAATTTCGCCACAATTTCTTTGACCTGTTTGTCCATTTTGTACGTTCTTTTGGTTGTTGTGTGCAGAGGAATATTATTTCTGGCCTGTATGTGGTTGAAACATAACGATATGTCGACGTAAAATCAATGTATCTGATTCTTATCGGCAGCGACCGTCGATGCTGTCGTTATTGTGACCTTTTTGATTTGGTGCCCTGGCACAGTCCTGGTTGCACGCTTCGCAAGGTTAGAAAATTGCCGGAGTTGGTTCCTGGAATTCCATGGAAAAACACATCAATCCATTCTGTAGCCTAGTTACAGGGCCGTATTGTCTATCCATCCACCGGTTCTTCTCTGATTGTGGCGGCTGTAAAGGACAAAGAGCTACAGGCCGATTTTTGTTTTTGGGGGACACGAGCTCGAATGATCTTTATCTTTGTTCAGTCGCACTCACGCATCTAGAAAGACTGTGTATAAAATGGGCCTTGGTTGAAAAACAACAGTATGCCCCGCCGAGGTTAGTGTTGGCTAATATGAAAGGTCGGAGAACTTGCTTCCAGGTACAGAAGGTATGTGTGCTACAGCACGCATATGATATAGGAGTTGTGTTTTGTTTTTAGCGATTTTACCTCGATGAAAAAATTGAGGTATTGCTTTGGTAGTGGTATTGTGTGTCTATGTGTGTATGTGTGTCACTGCTCCGTGTGTATGTGTTTCCGGATATGTGTGGTCTGGATGGATTGCAATAGTATGTGGGTACGATTTGGGAGACCGTATCTGGGTAAACCGTCTCACCAACAACTGAAAACAGGTTGATCTATTATTGATTTTTTGTGTGCGTAAAATCCGTGAATAGAAACACTCGGTACTCGGAGAGCGGTGCTCTCAGCATTTACGTTCTATGGGCGCACAGTTTATCTTTAAAACGTGACGTATGTTGTGTAGGTTACGGGTCACAACGCTGTATCGATCTCAATAGAAAAGGTTTTTCAAGCAGCCCTCTTCTCAGTGCGGTCTGTTGTTGAGAACAACGTAGCGAAATCGTTCCCAAGCATTGACGGGAAATGCTGGCAAAAATCTTTACCATGTGTGTTTATATTTGTAATGGGTTGAGTGGTCCAATTGACCCTCGGCGATTCTGGAAGCTACCCTGCCTATTGTCAATAATGACGGCGGTTGAATCCTGCCAAATCCCCCTTCTACGCTGACAACACCTGCGTCCACCGCCTTTTCAAGGCCACGCATTGATTACGAGTTGTTTACGTTCCAGCGGCGTCAGTTCTCGGCGAATCTTTAGGGCGTGACGCCGGGAAAAGGAAGAACTCTCCCTGAATGCTGACCGAAATGTGTTTGCAATCATTTTCCTATCTTCGTTTGTGTAATATTCGCGAAGCATTGTTGTTGCAGATTTCACGATGGCGTTTGATGATGGGAAAATTCTCTCGGCGTGGCGTTCGTTTCTCACCGCACTGTACTGTATTTGTAAGGGACTCCATCTTTCTCCCCCGGCGTTCAAGGCCACGGGATTGATTTTCTGTGTGTTGATATTCACGCAGGCAAATGCGTGGGCGGTTATGGAGGCATATTAATTCTAGGGAATGGCACCCTCTGAATCTCACCGCGCGGGCCGCTTATGCCTAGATTGTTTTTTTGTCCGCGCTCGGGACGTTGTGTACTAAATTTGATGAACGGATGGGCTGAAGTTGCCTATTTTCCTCCGTAGGAACGAAGCTCTGCAAACCTTTTAAACTATCACATAGGCTCCTATTTTTCCACATGGTGGTTTCGGGTGTATTTTTGATACACAGGGAGGACACTAATTTGTTATTTCCTAAAGCATATATATATCATCTCCGTTGAAAATGCGTAAATATCACTCATGAGGCTTTATGATATCTTCAACCAGGTTTCCCTCTTTTCTGGAGAAATTAACAGATCTGTTTGTGGCGGGTTCTCTAAACCATTGTCCGTTTTTGTCAGATTATAGAAATCGACGAAGAATTTCAAGAAAGGAAGTGACATTTTCTCAACAAAATCTTGATATTACTGCCAGGCGACTGGTTTTCAGGGACGAAGTTTGTGGCTAAATTTCTGCACAACATCTTGTGTAGCCACATTTGTGACCTCCATCGGGTGACTGTGAGTGCCGGACATGTTGTGCAAACACACAGGGATTTCGGTTGATCTCCAGGAATGACGATTAGGAATGCCTGAAGGTCATGGCAACGTTCACAAACAAAGCCGCTCTCCTCCTTGTAAACGATGGCCTCCCGAATGACAAGATGACGGCCCCCATTAACCTAAACTACGGGTTGTGCCGTGCACATGTTTTTGTCGTTTGCCCTCCTGTGCGCATGTTTCGTTAGGGGGGTCAGTTGTAAATCTTCCTTTATGATCAAGCCGTTCCAAGGTCAAATCACTAAACTGTCATGGCGGAGGCCCGAACAAGGGGCCCTTTGAAAGCGCACCAAGGTAAGCGATAGATTGACCGGAAAGAGGGGCTTACGGGCTGATGTAAACGATGGTGGCCAACGGGTAGTAATCTCCAAGCAGAAGTAAAGATCCGGCTTATTCTAAGGGGTTCAGTCACGTTGTTCTCCGTGTTTACGCTTTTTTTGTGCAACACTTTGATACTCATTTCCATTATTGCACTTTTGAACAGGCCGCGCCTCTCACTAGAAGTTGAAATTGAGTACATAATGTTGCAGAAACAATGAGCCGGTTCCTTACATCTGCTTGGGGATTATACGGGCAGGGGCGAAAGGTTCAAGGAGAATATTAAGCTTGAGGGCAACATTAATGTCACCCATCAGGAGATTTTCTCTACCTGTTAAAACCTTACACCTACCACGCGGCGGTGTTTCCAAGAAGGCTTGTTTTTCAAGATTCTAGAATTCTGCCGGGTGTGGTGGAAATTACTGTAAAACAGCCATTTATCGTAAAATAAAAGAAATAAAAACAGTGACGTGCTTCAATATTTTGCGAACTAAACCTCAGATGATAATGTAAGATGAAAATAAGTACGATAATGATCACTTACGCACGCATGTGAAATGCCGAAATTTGCAGTCATTAATAATTTATTTCCGCGTTCCGATCCGATCAGTGCATTGGCCTTGGAAATTTCAGATGACTATCACAACAGCCCCTTAGTAACGGGCCTTAGAAATTAAAGATAAAATACGACACCTCATGACCTGAGTGAATGTTTCTCCCTGATTTTATCGTGTGTAGATGTGATTGGTTGTATTTAACAAACAAAAAACTGACGTTAGGAACATTTGTTGTCCTTTCTAGTTCCTAGCTAGATGTGTCAAAATGTTTTCAGTGATAGATGCCCCGGGCGCTAAATATTTTCTGTCCCCTCTTATTATAAAATCGGGAAGCCAGCGAGGTTGGGGCGGAAGTCCTCCCGGAAGGAAGCAGAAGAAAAGCTGCCTAGTATGCGAGGCGACGCGGAGGCAATATTAGAATATGCCTACAGCAAGCATATCGGTAGATAAGATATAGTATATACTTGGTCCCTCTTTGAACATAAACTAAATGATGGCTGTTGGGCATTTTGTCTTATCGCTTTATTTTGCGTATTTGGAGAGATTGCGTTGGCGGAATGAAATCTCGTTTAGCTCTGACGTAGATGTTGGAATTAGCGCTCGCCTGGAGGAATCGGTAAAACGCCCATGGTGAATGGACCGATCAGGTCATGACTACAACATGTAGAGGTGGTCGGCTTTGTTCAAAGATAACATAAAAGTGATGTCTACGACCGTGCATCAAGGCGGATCGCACAAGTAAATCCAACTTCAAAGCCGTGGTTGCAAAAAATATGAATGAAGCCCTGTGTACATATGTACTAGGCGCCCCATACCGAATTTCAGGTCACTAGTGACATAGGATGATAGGAACCACACATTTTTTATCTGAAAATTGTCCAAATCCTCAAACTGATAAACGTGGTCTATGCAAAAATTGTGAATTGGCATATGTCTTAGGCACCCCATTTTCATTGTCCTTTCGGTATAGTAGATTTTGCGGCGGGGTTGCATGTTTGGATAAAGATTTTAGGTTGATTGGAAACCAACCCTTCCTTTGAACTTTGAAGTTTTCAAGATTATTAGTTGTTGAAAAAGGCAGATGAAAAATTGCAGGAGAAAATAGTGTGTGCCAAAAATGAACCGATGATTTAATGATTTGAAGACTACTATTCGTCCTCTCCATGTGTGTTCACTTTTGTCAAGATTGCATATCAAACTTGTCAACGTAGTTGCCAAAAAGGCTATTTCGAGATAGGGTTGCACACCTTTACTTCGCCAACGCACGACGCACAGAGAGCCAAGGTGCAAAATTAGAAACTTGTCAATTTGTATAAGCATACCATTTACTCTTCTGAACTATGCTTTTGAAGGCTATTTTTGCTCTTCAGTGTTGGGCTTTATTATTTATATACCGGATTTGGCATCACTAAGCTCCGGTGTAACTTCGTTTATAAACCATTCGCGGTGGCGATTCAGTCGAAGGCAGGCTGTACATTGTGTAGATTCGATGGCAGTTGGAAAGATGCCAATGTTGCATATATGACCGGAGCTTTTTGTTGTCGCTGCGGTCGACAAATAACGTTCACACCGTGGACCAAGGAAGGCAGTCCCCTGGAAAACTGCCAGCGAGTAGTTTGTAAACACGAATCTAATCCGTACGTGCTGACGTTCTTACTGAACTTACTGAGGCTGTGTAAGGTGACTTACATAACTTTGTTATGCGACCAATTATAGTTCCCCTTGTACATCTGTTACATAAGCAAAGGGAAGGTATTTTTCCTTTTGGTATAGGCGACATTGTAGAGACGTTTTGGAGTGACCGGATTTTTTTTGCAAATCAAGTCTTGTGCATTTGCTGTTGGCAAAGTTCTTCACGTAGTAGAGAAGGTAGAATCTACATGTAGAGTGGTATATTTTTCATTTGGTTATTTTTTTTACAGAAGTGTTGAATGCAGGATGGGCATCGCAGTGCTCACTGTGCGAACTGTGAGGTTGGATCGAACAATCGTTTGGCAAAGTCAAACGTTTTTTTACAGTAGAATTAGTAGAATCGCTTGAAATGACTATACATGTATAATATTACTGTGTGGCCCATGTGTACTACGACTAGTACGGTTACTGATTGGCAAGAGTCAGAAAATTAAACAAAAATGCCGACAAGTTCAAAATTGTTTTGGTCTGTTTTCTCATTGTTTAGAGTCGTTTCGACCTTACCTGCACAGTAAATGACCACGTTTAAGGCGAATTCTTCACTACATTTTTTTTCCTGTGCAATTCGGGTGCTTAAAGGCAGAAGTCGCGACTGAAAACTCACGGCTATGAAGAACGTGCTCTTGTAACTCATTCCAGGCGTCCAAGATGAAGGTCAGGGTCAACGGCCCATGTCTAAAGGGATGCCACGGTGACTCGTAAAACAAATTGATCGAAAACATCTTACGCGTTTGTTTTTGGTTTCGGGCAACACAAAAGAATTGTATATATGAAAATTACATGAAAAGGGAAAAAAACATTGTGGTGAGTCTATAGTTTTTCAATAAACTTCAACAATATCATACTTGGTCTACAGCTAAGCACTCTTATAAGTCAACTTAATAAGATATATGACATATGATAAGTCGGAAAGTACCGTTAAGTAAACAAAATGATTTTCATGACCATAGTTTTTGAGGAAGCAAACCAAGTACAAGATGACTCTTGGACTCTCTGAGTTCTTTGATGTAGACCAAGTATTATAATGTTACCCATAAACACGTGGAGAAGTTGATAAAAACAGCTTTTTTGGCGACTGTTTTTCTTAACCTGTCAGTAGTGATTTTTAAATGTTTTTTAAGACTACGTCACTGCGGATACATTGAAGAGACCGATCTCCCTGGAGGGCCCTCTGTTACAGGTTTAGGATTAGTTAAAGACAGGCGCTGTCGCTTTAACGTTTATTTTGTTTAATCAAACCGAAAGGTTATAGCTTGGTATTGACGTAAGTTTGTGTATCCCCTAGAGCTTAGTGCGACTTTTATTTACCTTTACATTTAAAGGTCACAGCTTTGCACTTTGTGGGATGTGACCTTTCGGGTCATAGGTCACACAGGTGTTTTGTGTTGGCACTGAAGCTATTGCCTGAAGGGAAAACGCAGCACGAAAGACTTGATAAACTTGTTATTGTGAACCTCACGCAGCGATAAGTGCTTGTTGACCTTTGATGTCATAGGCTACTCAGGTGTTTTGTTTACAATTAGGTAGTTGATGAAGTAGAAAAATAATGGATTCAATATTGACATTTTTCTGCCTGACTAGGTTACAATGAATGCTCCCTGCTGTAGGGCTTGCGATGCGTGATCTGTCGATTGTCTTGGAATCTAGGTGTTGGTAGGAACTCGGAGATTGTGTTTTTCAGTGCTTGTGTGGTTTGAGTTTTAGCATGGCTGTGTTTGACGCGTCAACACTTCGGGGGTACAAGGAGAAGTGTGTTCACCTGTACTTCAGAGTGGTTAAACAGTTGACCTTTGCGTGCTGTTCCAACTTGCGTTTGTACCCTCCCCTTTGACTTGTGGGGTAGGCGACGTTCTATTTTTAATACAGGGGTGTGTTCAGGTCAAACAAACGACTGGCAACAGTTTTAAACGGAAGAAAACAGTACCAGTAGCGAGGTGTGGTATTTTGCGGCTGCCGGTTACTGTGTAGGTTACCTTGTACAACTTACCTGTATAGGTGGCATGAAATCAACAACTGTTGATATGAACCCTGCCAAAAAAGATGTCCGATACGTATGAGCCGTTCATTGGAGACAAATTTTGTTACACTTACAGAAAAAAATATATTCATACTATCATAGATCTTTGCAGGCGACTGGATCTGTAACAGGCTGTTTGAATATCCAAAATCGCACAACGTCCTACGACGAATGTGACTGCGCCGTAACTAACCATTTCATTATATAGACCTATGGCATATAAGATTGTTAACGTATATCTTGTGCCAAAAGGGCACTTGTTCATCTTTTGTTGGGAGTATCAAACACATTTTGGCCATGTTCCCAGTGCCAATTGCGTCATCAAACAAAGCCGGAAGTGTTGTATCCGTATCTACTTGGGAGCTCAAGTGTATGAAAGTTGGCGCAATGTCAAAACTCGAGTCCAGTTGCGTGTGGGCGGTGGAAGAGAACTTAACCTTTTAATTGGCGGTGACTTTGCTATAGGTTAGGTTTTATACCATTGTGGTAGGGTGCGGGTGCGGGCTGCGTTTTCTGTTTTTTTAAAGGCACCTTTAACAGGCCCGGTGACAATCGCCTTACGATAGTCGTACGATCGCACCCTCTTCAGACAGTCGTGCATGTCTCGTGTCAAGTTTTAGATTCTTGTCGGTGCTGGTTGGTTCTGTCATGGCCTGCTTGAAAATTCTACGACATCAAAATCGTATGACGACGTACGACGGATGTACCGCGCCGTTATAGCGGAGTTAAAAAAGTGATAAGGAACATTAATATTTCCAGTGCAGTCAATTCTGTTTATTATTATCATCATGTATATCTTGCCGACTACTATCTTGAACACATGTTTTTGACCCATTTTTGTAAAATGACAAATTTTCGATCTGGTTGGGTTCGGTATAAAACGCACATACCAAATTATCAATACACAAAGAGCATAGCGAATAGTGTTGTGAAAACATTCCGTCAACTTCAAATCATGAAAATAACCACGAATGCCATAGTAGGGTTCGTATAATCATAATTGCTTGAATTAGACGTAGAGTTCCGATTCATGGATGATCCCCAGTATAGCCTTAGTAAGGTCATAGCTAGCTGCCTGAAACGACAGGCAAACAACTACACACGGTCACATCACGAAATTACGACATACTTCAAGTCGTTAAATGCTTATAGAGGAGCGCCAATTCAAGTGCCTCGACCAAACATTACATGGATGGCACGTGGCCAGCGAACTCTACTGTTGCAAGTAGCTCATTTGAAGGCGAAGCCTTCACTTTTCGTAATCAAGGAAAACATTTCTGTCTTCCAGTCGACCAAGATTCTCAAAAACTGACTCGAGTGCTCGTCTCTTTTATGATATGAATACAGATATTACATGAACGAATCGATGTTCAAATCGTCGTATGATAAATCCTTTATGCAAAACATAAATGGATGACGCAACGGGCTATCGCCCAATCTATTTAGATAACGCTCTATTCTGCTGTCTTATTCCACCATTCAGCTGCGTTTTGGGTGTCTTCAGCTCTTGTACTAAGTTGTAGTGCTCGAGTTACTTGTTTCACACAGAAACGTAACTCAATATCGACTAGTACAGTGGTACATTGTCTACCCTACTGGTGTATTTGCACAGCGGGAACGCACTGTTTTATATCAATATAAGCAGCTTCGACTGTCATGCTGCCCTGCTCAAAATCTGTCATCGTACATGTATATATACATATGTATATACAATGACTTGATTATTTCCTTAAAATAGCGAGGCCTGTCTGTCGACAACACTATGCTTTTTATGTGGGCCGAACGTGCTGCCACAAACGCCTCTTTGATTTATCTGTACTTGACCTTCAAAGTTTGTAACCGGCAAGTTCGTCGCACGGGGGTTGTCGCCAGGGTGCGTGGGGTCGCCATGGCAACGGTAGACGTTTTCGGAACTTGGACGTCACGGTGTTGAAGATTAATGGCTGAAAGTTTGACCATTTGTGGACTAAATGTGCTAACACCGGTGTAGGGTTTCGCGGGGGACAGCTGACACCAAATGTACATCAAGCGACAGATGAAGAGAATGCGGTCCCGTCCACCAACGTTATACCCAACATCGATCGGCGGAGAATCGGTTAGAACTGGAAACAGAGTTAATCCCTTGAAGTATCCGTTCTTATGTTACTAGATCAAACCCCAGGAGCAGCTGTATTGATTGCGTTCATCGTCAGAAAAATGAAAAAAAAAAAGAAATACGACGAACCTGTATATGCTTCGCGCCTACACCCCCCTCAATATATTTTTATACCAGTGTGTTTTGGAAATGGTTGTCAATGCGTTGTGTGTTGATCTGAGGCACGGAATGCATGTCGAATCGTTTGATACCTTGTAATAATCCCCTCACCTCGCCTCCAACCTTTTATCCCAGGCCGGTAGTAATCTGCCTGCTTTTCAAAACGCGGGAACTCAGAACATGTGACCCGCGCAGTCGCCTTTGTTGCCGCGAAACCTTAGATCCTTCGATTTTCAAGCATTTGTTTACCTGGGCTCAGCGTGTTCGGAAGCGGATTGGTGTAAGGTCAGGACTGGTGACCCCGCTGGGTTCAAACTAAACTACTGCCGCCTACTCACTCGTCGTGCATTGTAGTAAGCTGCTTTTCACGATTAAAAGAAGGAGACAGGCTCTTGTTATTAAATTATGGAACGTAATATTTTAAAGTGCCTTACCTCTTTGGTGCTGCAAATACAGTTAATATACAAATTTTGTGATTTGTAACAGCTTCCACAATTTTACATTGATGTTTTTATACTTAGCTGAAAGCACACCTTGTTTCCATTTTATGCAAACATTAAGTTTATCAGGTTTTATGGGGCATTTTTCAAAATTGGTTACATGTATATTTTCATATCTGCTGCATAATCTCCATATCAACAATGTTCATACGGGGTAAACCTACCCGAAGACTAATTATCCTAATGCATATTCATGAGATATTTATTCGACTTGTCATTCACCTGAAGTACCCCCATGCTCAGGGTCATGGTATAATTAAGGTAAACGTGTCACAGTCCAGTTAGTATTTTCCTGCCCGGTGAATGGAGAATATTTAATACATGTAATCGTTTTCACCATATTTAAGTAAAGTGCAGTTATGTCGGAAACCAGTCAAAGTAATGCTCTGTTATGATATTTTTTTCCAAACACTAACACTTTGATATACATACCGCCGGTATCCAGCAGTTTTGAACCTTTTCTCTGTATACATCCCTCCAATCATTCTACCTAAGTTGTGACGCACTCGCTGCCATGGAGATATGAATACAGTATTTCAAATACAAGTGTAAGGAAGGAGGGCGATTTACAACGTAGACTAACGGTTACCGATTGCATGTGCAACGGTGCAGGGGTGTGAAAAATCCCTAGTAACGGAGCTCTGTCTGACATTTGAAAATCTGTTTCCAATGACGAATCCAGGTTGTTGACTTACTAGGTTAAAGGTTAGACACAGCAGTCGCTTACCCAGAGGTCATGCCGAAAATTCCGGGTAACTCAAGTTTATGTTGCGAACCCTGATGTTATCAAAGTAGGGTCAGACTATTGTATAACTCGACCAACAGAAACAGATCTAGTTTAGCAAGGTTATTCACAGGTTATTCACATGTTATTATTCTATTCTATAGATAGAATGGATGGCAAGCTGTATCGTTCATTATTCTCTTATTCTATTAATATTATTGATATTATAATTAGAGAACGAACTTCGTTAATCCTTTATACCTGTACGCCTGATGATGATAAAGATTGACCTAAAGACCATTCTCGTCATAATCATTAGATTATTGATACATTTTACTCCCATGTTTCTCAATACTATGGGACTTATAAATTCTCGGAAAAAAACACATTAAAGCAAATTGAAACGACCCAAGAGTTAACTTGGGATTCAGCCTACGATTCAACAACAAAAAATAGGACAGACTTTGGAGATTATTTAAAGCTTGTCTGTTCTCGTAGTCATACTTTTAGATTTTACATCATATCCCAATTATGAAGTCAGGGGTTACCCGAATCCAATTTAGGTTTTGAGTGCCTCCGATCGATTGAGTAACGATTTGTTTTGTGGGCGTAAATTTTCATGCCTAATGCAGAACTAGTATTCACTCGGTGGTATTAGCGTTGGAAAGCCATGCTGCCAGTTGGAACATATGTTAGAATATCCCGTACTATTAATACTGCGCACAAGCTCAAATGTTTAATCGCATCGTGTAAAATAGCACATTTTCAGACACACAACACTGCATAGGATTTCTTTCATGTGTTCAAATGACAAATATCTCACCATACGATTGAAAAAGAGTAAAATCTTCTTATCATGTCGACAGGCTTTCGGATGGCTCGCATTTTTACTTGATGCGTAGTGCATTCACATATTCGGAGCATGCAAAAGCGCATCAATGTTTATGTACCTTCGACGTCTATGTATGCAAAGATTGGTCTTGATCGAACCCGATATCTGAGCGAGAATCGCCGCTAGCACACTCATCCGAGTCGAGTAAGGGTCTGTTTTGATCGTAAATTTCGTGCTTGGCAGAATCGGGACAGGCCGGGTAAAAGGCCGATGTCGTTAAACTCAAGGGGGTGGGGGTTCTGATAGTAACTATGGTTGTAAAACACGAAAACGTTCGATTAAAATGCCACAGATTTTGCCTAAAGGTTAACTTTGAAAATGTTTTTCTTTTTGGTATCGTCGTATTTTCACCGGCTTTGTTTCTAAACGTAATGATTAGAACTAAAGGTGCCGTTAATTTTCATCTAGACTTTTCAATACAATATCTTGACATTTTAACGTAAGGCTAGCTCCTTTTTTAAGAAACTCCTATTGTTGGTATTCTATTGGGATTTTCTCAGAGATGTCAAGTAGTATAACGTGTGCTAAGTTGTAGGGATGCGTACTGAAACGTTAACGTGCTTGACTTTGGTAGGAATAACACGTTTTAGTAACAAAGTCAGTCCAAGTTACATTATTTTCCATTCAGGTACAGTACCTCTACATTGTTGTTCCCGTATTTTGGACCAGTACATAAATGATTTTCGCGGTACCATAAAGGTACCGGTAGCCTGGATTCCAGACCCCCGATCTCTAAAATATCTACACGATAGAGATTAGGCGTCTGGCATCCAGGTACTGGGTACTTGTAAACATCCCAAAGTGTATAACAAATGACAACACGGTTCTGCCATTGCCATCACACGTAAGGACTAGTATTACTCAAACGTACCGCGGAGTCCATTGCTGCGGCATACGAGGAGATTACTGAAGTAGGTCATACCTTAGCTGCGCCGTTTGGTCAATTCGAACGATTTGTTGTGGCCGTAAATTTTTAGCGGGGCAGATTGGGGTCATCTTGTGCATACGACTGTGTACAGAATGTTTTATTTTCGCAGCAGCTTCGTTTTAAGAGTTGAAAATGCACTCGAGATGTACAATTATTTCTGACAGCACCGTTGAACAGCATGAGCTAACCCAAAGAAACCAACCAAATTAAAAATTGCGCGGCGGGAAAAGGAAAGGTTACTAATTTGAATACATTCATTGAAAGTAACGTACCTACGTGCACCGATGTTCCCAAGGAGTTGCACCTAGATATAAGCATTACCTATAAACAATTTCGACTTATACAGTTCTCTTTACTGAAATGTGATCCGTCAATTAGAAGCAAAGGCGCATAAGAAAATGAAACAAGTCATTAAAATTCAGTATCTGCTTGGCTGGATTTCAATCAGTCAATTACAGCATGGGAGAGGAGATATTGAGAATGGATCGAGTTACGATTTGATGACCGCCATATCTACTTTACTGTCTAGGTTGAATACCTTTTTTATAATCTTCACTGTTTGGGGGACAATCTTAAGCTTTGAACATCTAGAGACATTCGCAAACTGTGTCTATGAAAATACATTCTTGGACTAACTAGAAGCATACATAGTGGGATACAGTCGGTGTGAGATCTATAGATAGACATCAAGCTGATGATCAACCAGGCTCTTGACATTGAGGTTAACTAGTTCAAATTCTATTCACAGCGATCGTAATTGAATTTGAAACTGTAGAATACCAGGTTTGAATTAGCTGCATAAATCTAAGGCACCAATACATCTGTGGTGTACTAGTGTGGCGTTCCATTCCTATGTACCAAGGATGGGAGTTATTAAAGACAAAGAAGATCACAGTAGGTTGGTGGTAAGTCCACGTGACCCGAGGAGTGCCAATGTCAAGACGCCCTCAGCATGTGACGATATGTAGTTAAAGTCATGTCAGGACATGTTTGTTTACATCGATGGCGATGGCGGTCACGTTCCCAGGATAAGCTTCAGGTCACGCAATCTCGGGCCCCACAAAACCCCGCACTTACAGTTATCGAATTTATGCAGACTCATGCCAGGAACCGGAGAACTGAAACCTATTTAACGCATCGATAATTTCATCAACAACAGTCTTGAAAATTGGTAATTACGTTGACCTTAGAGGGAGAATAATCCAGTTGCTTCAACTGTTTTCCAAGACGGACTACTTTGCCGATACTGAAGGCTATACTATTGTGCTTTGTTCATGTTATATCGGGGGAATGACGCTCCCAAACCTTGATAAAAGATTTACACCGTCATGAATTATACAACTACGTGCTATTTAGGGCCATGACAATGATCCGCTGTAATATCGGTTTTATTTTTATCGCATGTTTTACTGGCGCCATAGCTATTATCAATCAATTATGATAACATAGATATGCATGCTTTATTGCAAGTAAATGTTATCTGCTTCGTGTATCGATAAAAATGTGTTGTGATAACAGAAGTACGTCATTATGTTGACCTTGCAATTGTTATGGCTTACTTTGTTTCAAGGATACCAATGTATTGTTTACTTCTTTCTCAACAATTGTTGAAAGGTTTATGCTGTTGAGAAAATGTGGATCTCCTTTTTTTTTTTACAAAACAGATGTTTTCCCGTGTCTGGCAGTTTCATCACCCCCTTGACTGGCTCCTTCCTGTTGGAGTAGTGTAGAGAGCCGACCTCTTGTTTGATTGATTATACAGATATCCTCTGACGCCAACACAGTTAGGAACTGTCGGAACTTAAACCATTGGTAACTTATCATTCCATTTGGCAGCCTTTCAGCCGTGATTCTCCATTGTTTTGCCCTATGGTAATCCCCCTAAACGTTTCCCCACCAGCCCACAGCCAAAACAAAGGCCTGAGAAGGGCCATCTTGTCCTGAGATGACATGATGTATCGGATGGCGAGGTTTCACCATCAATTTTCAACTTGAGGACAATAACAGAAACGCAAAGTGCTTAGTTTAAGTCAGACTCGTAATGACTATGACTGATTCGTCTTATTGGTGGTCCTTGTACAGAATCTATTTAGCAATCTGGTCCCAATCCTTCATTTTTGGTGCAAAGACGTTCTTAGAAGAAACAGGCTATATTGCTATTGTCATCCAAGATGCACCCTGTAGCATCAAAGCTGTCGCAGCCATCAACTCATTGAAGTTGGCGCGTAACAAGAAGAAAAAAAAATATTGTGTTACTGATATGACTTGCTTGTCGTAACTGGTGGCATCTATTGTTCCTTGGACTCTTCATAAGTACGAGGTTTCTTCCTCTTCGTGGGCTTAGGTTGGTTTCTGAGAAATTTTCGAGGCTGTCGAGGAGGTTCTTGGAATATGTGATGATCGTAAGGCCGAAGGGAAGCCGTGGGTGGGTATCGCACGAGGATCGAATTTTGTTTTTCTTTTCTTCACCGTTGCAGTTGCCACATGTTGCCAGGGATCCGGCTGAGAGTAGATAGATATGTTTCAACAGATCAAAGAGGGAAAAGTGTTAGGTTAGAACGCCGAGGCCAAAACGACGAATATCACAATTCCTGATACCTGGACGTGATACACGTAAAAACGGCCTTCTAGGTAGGATAATTTCGCACGTTTCACACCTCTGCTTGTTTGACCTGGAAGCATTGGTTTTACGGTCCTTGGTTCACGTGGAAGAGGATATTTTGAGGGGAACGTTTTTACTGGTACATTGCTTGAAATGCATGGCAGTTAAGAATGATATTTGTTGCTCCAGACCTCGTCGTTAAGCTCCTATTTGTCAGAGTGTTCACCCGTGCTAGTCTGGGTGATGAATACTTGAAGTACCAAGTTTAACAACCACACGTACCCAAGGCCAAGGGCGTTCAGCGGCACTTCATCTGCGACACCAAACGGTTTGGGGAGCCGCGAAAACATTGCGATCAAGTTTCTCGCACATTCCTGTACCGGCCCTGGCAGGCCCGCCTAGATCTACCCGGGTCAGATGTGTGTCGCTATCACTCAGCTAGGAATTGTTGTCTGAAGTTCTCATCTCCGTCCACGACCAGAGACAGGAGGCGTTTATTGGGGTCAGTCTCATTCATAGCTATGATGAGGCTGAGTCGTGTGAACATAACAGTGACACAAAGAACTATTGTGATTATTCAAATAACTTACATATTTACCTAATATATGCTTGGTCATGAACACATTTTACTAACTTACACATCGACAGTCCTATTATTTTCCACTTAGACGAATTGTTGCCCTTTTGTATCAATTATGCAGATTAGGAATTTATTTACATGATTGGTATTTGTTGATCCTCCACTCGCCATAAATTAAATATGTTACATGTGTTTGAGTCTTATAATCGAAAACACTGAAAATATTTATTTTCCTAATTAGTTATGCAAATCAAGTCCTTATCAGCATAATGTACACTTCATTATGTACATCTCTGTCTAGGCTACCTACAGATTAAATATCATTAAAATCCAGCTTTCCTTCGTTCAGTTATTCTCATTAGAACATTTTCTTTCACAACAACGCCCCTGCAGTCTAGCCTCCACCAGGCCCTCTTACGGGCGTATGAATCGTAGAATTCGGCAGAAATAGGAATAATTAGCCAGTAGAGTCAGTCCGCAGTGAAGATCACATTTCGCCCGTTTACGGAGCAAGTGAAACCCTGGCGTAGTTAGTCTGGTAGAGACTACCTGCAGTCCCAGAGCAAGCTGCTAGGGGCCCAAATCTAAACCACTTCTTAATAACATCAAAAGCTATCTGCCACCAAAAAATCAAGACCACAGCATGTCCAGGTCAAAAGATACAAAAACGGAAGTTCTGCTGCAGTACCAAGGTCACATACGAGGGGCCCAAAATCGACCTTGAATTTCGGCTTCCCAACATCTGCCCGCATACGAAATATCATAGTAATCCATCAGGGGGTTCTTGAGTTATGCTGACTATAGTAGTCCGGAAACACACACAGACACACCCAAAACTATATCTCCATTTTTCATGGCGATAACTAGAGGGAAGAATGAAGCTAAAGATCTAGTCTCTACCTCTACTAGAGATAAGTGATGGTAGAGGGAAGAGAGAGGGTAGAAATGCAGGTTTTCCAGGCTCTACCAGAGATATTTGATGGATGAACAAAGAACTACATGGAATAATGAAGCTTCAAAGCTAGTCTGTACGTCTTCCAGAGACGTAAGATGGACCTGACAAAAAGCTAGGGGGATGAGAAGCTAGAAATCAAGTCTCTAACTGTACCAGAAACGTGTGATGGGTTAGATACATATTAGAGGGGAGAACAAAGCTACACATCTAGTCGCTACCAGGGTGGGCTCTTCGCCAGCCTAGAGTCACACACTGACACAGGTGGCCAGGTTCTATTATTTCTCCTGCACGCAAATGTAGAGACTAACAGTAACAGAAATCACTAAGGCTAGAAATTAACCTGAAAAATGTTGTCAAGATCATGGTATAATTTTTGTATTTGATATTACGATTTATGATACCAACATTTAACATGTCAGTGCAATGTCAATAATAGAAATGCATGCCGTTGTTCTTTGATGCGCGAGTACATGCGCCGCGCGAGAATATACGCCCCTATGGCGCCCCAACGTCGCCATGAATACTTCATCTCCCTTATCTCTAGTGGGTACTGCATCCCTGGCAGAGTAATACATGTACGCAGCGGCGGAAGAGAATGGCTTCACCTCGTTTGTTGATGGTTCAGGTCACTCACAACAGAGAGCGAGGTGTGCGCACTAAAGCTTGTTTTATAGCGAGGAATGTTATATGGAGAGATGGCAATGACGTGAGCCCGTGACCCTGCAACAAGGCAATTCAACCACGGGGTTTTGCGATCTAAAGTTGTAATGAAAGCTTTTTTATTGCGGTTGATGTGTTTTAGGGACAGTTATTGGTGTTTTTACGATATCGAGAGGGGAAACAACTTTTTTTATGAGCTACGCATATTTAGCCAGGATATAGGAGCCGCTGCCAGTAACAGTAAAACAACCCGTTATTGAGACCATATAAAAAGTAACGGAATGAAGTTCGGTGAAGGCAGGATAATTTTGTGTGATAAAACCCGCTCAGGGCTTTGTTTTGAATTTAAGACCATCGGCTGGCACGGTCTGTGTTACGCTGCAACACATTGGATATGAAAAGTCCTGTTGTTTGTTTTATATTGCTCATTTATTGGGCATTTTAACGCTGCCTAATAATAGTGATGTACAATTTCGTTACACGGAGAGAAAGTAACACATGCCGGTTACTAGTATTTGTTACAACTGTATTGTATATGTCAGTTATTAGTCACTACTCACAAGATATGCGTCAAGTCAAGGCGTACTTTGAAAAGTCTTTGTATGGTAGGCTTGAGTATGTAGAATGGGTCAAAGACGGTGGGAATATTTGCACGTTTGCGATAGCTTTTGAAAACATGTCTCGCTTTGACAAATATGACCAGCGTTCCACCAGATGTGTTACTGTTAGCAGGGACATCGTCTCCAATTTTGACTCAGAGTCTACCTTTTTCTTGGCAAAGAGCAACAACAGCTCCACCCTGTGACGGGGAAATCCCCACGCGGTAGGAAAGTGTGCCAATGAACTCGACTACAACAAAGAGATTGACCTTACACGCCCCGGCAGGGGTACGGAAATATTTCTGATTGTTCAATATGCGCGGCACACATTAACGATGTTGGGCCCAGGCCAAGGCGCGCCAGTGCACGCATGAAGTGAGTGCACCATGAAAGAGCAAGGCCGAACTGCCGTTACGGGGACCGTTCCCGATCTTACGACACTTGCGGAACTGTCTGCAGTGGATACAACGTACGACGAACTTGTAATATTACTTTTGTACTTCGACACTACTGTCAACATGCAATTAGCCTACGGGCATGAATTTGCAATAAAACTTATTAATAGCCAAGCCCTCAATCCATTTTTCCACAAGGCTTTAACAATTTTGTCCATAGACGGAAAATTGTGTAATTTAAAATCGTGTGGTCGTCGTATAGTTTGATTTTTCACGTGTAGTATATTCGTCAGGATATTTTAAGGCTAGTCGAGGTGAAAGAAGAACAACCCTTTTTACCGTTTTACCAGCAGTAATTTGCAGACTAAACATCGTAAAAACAAACTACAGAGGAAATCATGTTGTTATTGTTATATGCTTCACAATGCTTAGGCAACATTGGTTTACAGTACACCATCTTTCAATTCCTTCCATATTAGCCACGTTTTATGTAATGTTGAGTTTGCTGGGTCTCCACTAGGCCAGACTTAATCCGTAGTCACAAAGAATGATGATGGAGGAATTTCTATAGTCCTTGGCACGTCCACGGCAAGTTTGGTTACGTGCCAAATGCTGCTTAAGTATGAATGAACTTGTCGTGTGGAGTCGGAGCGTAAACTAAGCAAAACTTGGTCAACTTGACCCAGTATGCTGTCAGGTTGTAAAAGAGGCACTACAGTGTACTACAGTGCAGTGAGTGACGAAAGATTTATGCGCTCTTCGCGTGATTGTGCCAGGTTGTTTTCTTTCACAAACAAGTTGTTATGTAACCACTTAAACCAAGCTTTCTAAGAACACAACTGAGAAGGTTATTTTGCTGATAAATTAAAGGTATCGTAGCCTTTTTTTCAGGCCGTAGATGCACTAGGCCATCGACGTCACAATTTGTTCTACTACTTCAACTAGATGGAAAACTTGAACGATTATTATTGCTATTTGGGGAAAACCTATGTGGTATCTTATATACTAAGAGAGCATCGATGTTTGGGACCCTAAGGCTTGAGAATGCCCTTGTCGTTAGCGCATCACTACATGTCTTGACCTTGCGTGGTATCCAGTCGTGTTCGAAAACTCAACACCGCTTTGGGCCAGGCAAGTCTTGACCTGCCATGTCTTCCAGCCATTGTCACTGGTCGATAAAGATTTCCTTTAGGTTCTACCAATTCAAACCACGACATCATCCTTCTGAGATGCATTGGTGGTAAGCAGCTCCTATTTTTACGCCTCAAGCAGCTGAGTGATGTAGTCATAAAGAAGACCGCAGCCTGAATACAGTACTTGACAAACGTACCCAGTTGTATACAACTACAAGGCCTGGATTGTTCACAAACGACTGGAATGACAGTCCAGAAATTGTATGAGCGGCCTCAACTGGAAGAGACTTTCCTATCTGGCTGAAAAGATCTGCTCTTACTCTACTCAATTCTGAAAAGACTTGGAGGGGGAGGGGTGACGTTTATTTGTTTCATCTGTTAGAAACTCAACACACTTGAGTTTGGACTGCCATCAAGGTCCTACAGATGTTCTTAGCGGGAAGTAGTCTGTACAAAGACGTGAAACTTTTCAGGTCTTAATTAAAAGTTCATTACTACGCCCAGGGCCCACTGGGGGGTGGTAGGTAATGCTGTATTTCTTTCAAGCTCCTGCATCTGTGTTGCGGGTGTGCGCAGGTCTGTTTGTGTAGCATTTGCATATCGGGGCACGTCCCATGCATCAGAAAGAGAGAGAGACTCAGAGAGGGGCAGCTTCGAAGGTGTTGCGTAATAGACGGATGACGTATTTAGCTGACCCCAAGCTTTTAGAATTTGTGAGGGGGCAGCTGCTCGAGTTGAAACGAGCGTTGATGTAACGGTCGGTCTGCATTCTGTACATCAAGTCTAATTCCTAACAGCAGCTTCTAATAGAGTCCCTGAGGTTTTGTAGCATTGGTGTAGACTGTAGAATAGTATTCACGCAGCGTATGTGTGGCATATGTGTATTATGTACTCACCAATCCTCTTACTCTCGTTCTAACAGGAAGAAGACAGAAGTCTTTGCATACCTGGGGTATTTGAAGATGTTTGGACGACCCGAGACAGTACTGTGGGCAACTTCTGGAACACAGATCGTCTCACAGTTGATGACGTCATCGGCAGCTTATCAATCTTCAAGATGGCGGTGCTGGGGTGTTTGGGAAGGGGTGTGTTCTATCTCAAAATGGACAGGGGTGGAACCTTGTTATGATGTTTTTCTGTTGCTTAGTCACTCCCCATGCCATTCACAGACGTGTGGCGTGTAACAAAGAAATGATTATTAAGTTTTGATAACTTATGTTATAAAAATATGAGTTTATGGACTGAAATGTATCAATGTAGGAACACGCACTGTTATGTTTTTGAAAGTTATTTATTAAAGAGAGTTGACTAGCTGTACTGTTCTTTTCGCAATTGTCTGCTACTGATTAGTGTAAGAAACTTCGTCTTTGCATCCCATGTAGCTGAGTATTGGCATATTGGTGTTTAATTAGTACATTACAAGATACACACACTTCAACTCCCTACAAGTACAACAGCCCCTGGGTACTTTGTGCGTATGGACATGGAATGGATGCGTGTGGTTGTGAATAAGCTATGTAGGGTCCAGCCCGGTCGTTTCCTCTTTGAGTGCTCTATCAAAGTTCTTCGTGGATTTTAGATGATGATCGAGCAAGGCCACACATTCATCGAAAATACATTTTTTAAAGTATGATTTTACCATTCTGCTGCTTTCCTGCGTTTGTCAACAGCGTTCAACAATGCACGCCGCGGTGATATATTATCTACATGCATTCCATGATAAGCTTTTATCTTTAATATCCCTGTTGAGCGTTTCGTTTCCACTTCCCACAGCGACACTGTTATCTTTTCATACTTGACATATCTCATCGCTGTTAAATGCAGAGTCGGACGGTATCAGTGGCACATCTCTGTTCAAAGCAACCTTATCAACAGGCTACCTTGGAAAAATGACGTAATTTGCCTAAGAGCGAGGACAGGTGCTTCCGCTATTACTACATGGAGTGCCCTGCCAAGGCCAAGGCCACCTGATAGCCATTGATAACGCTTGTCATTTGTGATAACCTCCCTTTCCTGTTCACCAAACGCGAAAGGCTTTCAAGGTCGAGCTAGAGATGGAACAGCTGTCACGTGCCTGTCACAGGTCAGGCACATGTCAGTCACAGGGCCATCTCAGTTCATGGCCATCTGGTAATCGCCATGTTTTATGTAATTATAGAAGACAGGAGATTGATATGTCATCCCTGAATACAGTAAGCAAAGATCCCACGCTTTGTTCAACGAACCTATAATATGATAACGTTTTCGCTATTCTTACCTCATTTGTATGGAATGCGACCTTAAATGTTTGCACCATACTTTGTGATCTTTATTCAGCTTGAAAAGATGCAAACATTGCAGTCGTCGTATTTTATACGTTGTATTTTACTTTCAAACCTGCTCACATGTTTTATAGGTAGGCACTAATCCTGCTGTTTCTGTTAGTTGCCCCTCTGCGCGTTTAACGCTTAATGGTCGCGATTGTTCTGTCGCTCAAGCTTAGCGGCACGTTACAAAAAACGTCAGGCGTGTTTTTTGAACTGCGTCATTCTTTATGTAATGCTGTCAGTTAAAGGTAGCGTTTTACGTGCGCATCGGCGTGTAACGCGGCCTCGAACCGCGAACTTTTCACCTGGAAATCTCATCTCGGCAAACTGAGAAATCCGCCTACGTAGCGGCATTAGGCGTAAAGATTGCGTAAAGGTAACGTTTTGCATGCGCACCAGCGAGTTTCGCGGCCTCGAACCGCGAACCTTTCACCTGGAAATCTCATCTCGGCAAACTGTGAGAAACCCACCAACGCAAAACCTCCTCCACCACCACCACCACTGCCTCCGCCGCCTCCAGAGATCTAGAAAAGTTAATGGAATGATATACAGAAGATGTTAATATCTTTCGATGTTATTTTGACTTGATTAATAACATACAGTATTTGCATTATTAACATATGCAGCAAAGTAAAATGTCTAACTATGTCGTCATGTCATGTAAAGAACAGCAAATTGTTATGACATGTGTCTTAAACTTAATATTGATCAACCGAATAAGATCAGAATTGACAAGATTGGATTGTAATGTCCTAACATCGACATTGTCTCGTCCTTCCTTCCGTCCCGTACAGCTGTGTTCTGTTCGCATCTCGGTTTCTTGACGGAACCTCAGGATGTCATAGCCAAGAAGAACCAGACCGTGTGGCTGGACTGTCGGGCCGACGGGGACGTGGGGACCGTCAACGTTACGTGGCACCGACGGCCCCTGGCACGCCCCTTGGAAGACCTCGGTGATGCCATCGTCAACGACACTCGTCGCTACCTCCTCCACACGAATGGGACTCTTAAAATACTTTCATTCAGACCTCATAGACCTAGGGGTGGGGATGAGGGGACGTATTGGTGCCTGGTGAAGAGCCCTGCCGGGGCCATACGCAGTAAAGATGCACTCGTGCAAGTGGCAGGTAAGAATGGTACAAACGTTTGAGAAAAAGGGAGAGTGTGCCCACTTTTCCCTTCTATTGGTGGTGGGATCTTTCCATGTATCTGAACGTGGAATCAACAAAAGCAAGGCTACAGTATCAATATCAATTTGATGTACTCGTAGCTTTCATTTGAAAAGGATCTCACAGTGTACTAGTGGTATGTTGCAAGCTGGATTTTAACTGTTACGAATGTTGATTGAAGGATTTGATAATGTTGCGAATTCGAAGGTACGGTGACAAAGCATCACTGAGAACCTATCTAGCAATCTGTAGTACACGTGTTACGAAGTTACATATATAGGGACAGCATATCTAGTATCTAGTAACCTATATCTAGGACATAATGGTATGTGCATATCGAAATATGTGCAGAAACGTTTGTGTGCCGTTGGTTTTCATGACTTCACATTGCTTGTGCAGCAGAAAACGTGCTGCACGTGACATACATCAAAACAGGTAAGGATGTTTTGTTCCCAGACGCATATAGCCAGTCATCCTCCCTCTGCGCACGTGTTTCCTCGCGCTGCTGTTGCGTGTTGTCCCTGACCTACTTCGTTATTCGCTGGCGTGTGTGTCCTCAGTTGCCCGACCTAGTTTTCAGCGCAGCCGTTGCCAATGGCGTGCTCACGTCCATAACACGTTGTCCCAGGCACGTTACACGGCTCCCAGAGTACTAAAGGGGTCCTGTAAGCTAAGCCAGTAGCCGCGTGTGGTCTCTTAGAGCACTGGCACGTACAAACTTGCCGAGTATGTTCTCACTGTAGATCTGAAGGACCAGAAAAGATGAAGATATGTATGATGAAACAAGAGAATGGATAACACGTAACAGTATATTCTTGATAGAATCATTACAGGTTTGCGATAGAAAAACCTATCCTGTTTTTCAATCAGCTGTTGTGGAAAATAACATTTTTTTTTAAAATGTCTGCAGACACACATTCTATTCACTAGGTAGTCTTGTCGGTATCTTCACAATGACATGCTACCAGGATTTCAAAATTGGCATATTTCTAAATCAATAAGATCTGCAGGACTGTGCTATTTTTCTTATCCAAAGAAATCAATTTTGAGCTGCGTAGAGCAAATTTGAAATCAAATACCTGATACACGTAGGTATGATCCCTTTGAGGGATTTCGATTCTTAGTTTTGGCCCGTTGCCGCACTCCGCTTGCGACCAGGCACTTTACCCTTCAAGCAGCAAGGTAAGTTTCAGGTGAAGTTCGCTGGAGGACATCCAGAAGACTTGAGGTAAGTGAGAATTGGCGTTTTGCTCTGTTACCAGGCAATGTTCATCTATCTTGTAGCTTCACTGGTCCTTACCGATTGCTCTGTTGGTTGGAAAAGTGCCAATGTGAAAGTCAATACAATGGCTATATATAACCCGAGTGGCTCATGCCAAAGGGTTATCTGATATAGCGCCTAAAGCCTTTGGTATTCAGGTGAATCTCGTTGTACGGACCTAGTGAGCGATATTGTATAATTCATGCCAATAATGAGTACAGTACAGTGCAAATCATTGCCTGTGCTATCATGTATCTACACAAACTACCATTGGTATTACACCACGCCAACACTGAATAGGAAGGGGGCACATATGGAAGAGTACTGTTAAATATTGTATTAAAGCTTGGAATTGCACAAAAATAGATTGTTTCGGCAACGGTACCAGAGTTCTGTACAAGCCAAAGATACTGCTTTGTCACGGCTGTGATGACTCCCTAAGATGATGCAACATTGTCCAGATATGACGCAAAGGTCCATCTTTCCGTAGATTCCCTTCATTAACCATTCCATAACCTCCATGCATATAGTGGCGGAAAGTGGCCTACCTTGGCCTTTGCGTATGGCGTTCATCGCAACAACCACGTCGCCAATCTGCCTTGTTAGCCTTCGGTGCCTTGGGTCAAGAACAGCCAAATTATTTCACGTATACTGCGACAAGCACCTTAGTTACCGTTGCAGCTTAGGTATGAAATAAGGAAATACAATTTCACAATTTTTTCGGCGGGCTGTTATAGTTCAATAATAGGAATGATAAATGTACACTGTTAATAGCAGAAGTTATCAGCGGTTAGGAGAGTCTGCCTATGTACATATATATAAATAACTTTGTTATAGACATAGATAGATGGTTAGGGAGATAGATAGATAGATAAATGAACGGCAAGCATATTACAGAAAGTTTTCTAAGTGAAGAGACTGTGGATCTTAGACCATTACTTCGGCATATAAGTTGGATTGAAGCCATAATGACAATTTGTAGGGCACAGTGGTAGTGTTGACATTGTTTTACTAGTAAGTGCCAAGTATAATATATAGCCCTGTTCAACACGACGCAACTGATTGAGGTCGGGCCCTATAGATGCCTGAGGCTTTCACGATGTTGTTCTACCGTACTTATGAGGATTTGCAGTCTCCCCAAAATTGAAGGCTGTGATTTAAGAGGGTCCTAGTATTATTTCCAAGTACACCTCGGTGACATGCATTGTAGGGGCCTATCACAACGGGGTAGAACAGAAACAAGAATGTAACGTCTTTGCAATACGAACAACAGAGTCGTCAGTTTTTAAATTGAAGTATGGCGAACTGGCAGCAACGCATAGCCACAGGGTCCTTGTATTATTTCCAAGTACACCTCGGTACTGACGAAAGACATGCATTGTAGGGGCAACAGAAGAGAAACAAGAATGCAACGTACTTGCATACGAACAACAGAGTCGTCAGTTTTCACATTGGAATATTGCGAACTGGTAGCAACGTTGTGGAATCTAGTCATAAATCGATATTACTCATATCTTTACATCGCACTCGACAAACGCTTCGTAAAGTTTTCTTCCTTATTTCTTTCCTTTGTACTATTTCGTTTCCTATGAAAAACCTTCTTCTGCCCCAGGGCAGAGACTCATTTGCTGTAGCTGCCATATTACCTGATGTTGTATGCGTTCCGGGAAGTAAGAATATGTCATCCGAAACATACTGTATTCGCATGGCCCCGCTCAGGTTACCATAACATACGCTCCGTGTACTGAAGACTTCGCTTTATTTTTTATCCTCCATTACTTACACCGTCTGATTAGCATATATCCAGAAGGACCGGTTTGGGCTGTTTGTGCTGGATGAATTCCTGACCCCCTTTAAAAAAGGTGCTGTGGTGTCCCGGATCCCGGAAGGGGGTTGCGAGGAGCCGGAGGAGAACGGTGGAGGCCGGCGGAGGGGTTTCCATGTGATCATGTGCCACCGCATAGCTCGCATTTCTCGTCATCTGGAAAAAGCGGGCCGGAGTGGGAGATGGAAAATGGAAGCAGTTCTTTTTGAAGTGGGATCGGGAGAGGATTTTTTCAAGACTTATCACGGCTCTTTTTGCGCTCAATTTAATAGAAACACTGTCCTTCTAGATGTAATTCTATACTTGAAAGTCGATTTTAAGAGAAATGGTTGATTAGAGAAGCGCTTCAGAAGTGCATCCTGGACCAAAAGCGTCAAACTCAAAGAAACTTGAAAGTTGAATCGAAGAAACCTTGAATTGTTACTCTTAATAGACATTCTTGCAAATTTGATGATACGTTTATGAAGGTTAGACATCCAGGTAAACAATATATTAAAAAAACCCATTCAACTGGATAAAATTCGGAGGTATATTTCCGAACGTTTCGAGTGACATCCAACACTCTTCTTCAGCGTCACTACAATGAACTGACAAAACTAATCAACGCTAGTACTTCTTACTAAAGTTTAGTTCTTTTTTCAATGCTAGACTTCGAATTATCCTCATCGCATTGTGAGATTTTTTAACGTACACAATTCAAAGGCCATTTTTTAACGGTGACAGCGTTGGGAGCAATCCACGGACTAGAATGTTTTGAAATGGATTTTGTTTAATTTCTTTACTAGTGACAGGCGACTGCTCGTTTCCAGATGGTTCCAGAACAAGACTTAAGAATCAATGAGGACATCAGAAAGTGGGAACATTTATCGATCTATACTATGCCTGCATGCTATCATACGATAACGTATCTATCTATGTTTCTTCTGTAAGGAGCAAGATGTCTATGATGAATCCTCCTGGCTTTAAGTTGTGTATTTTGATTCAAATGATGTTAGGCACAATACCTTATAAGACTGCTCAACTTTTCACTACAGACAGTGTATCAAAATGTGGCAACAGATGAAGATTGCGACCAAAAAGTGTGCTAACATACCAACGACAGTTAATCCGTGGAAGGCCATCCGCTCTTTCAGTTTTCTCGTCAGGTCTCTGATCCACTGGTCACGTAGGGAGTGGTAGGGAATGAACTGAACTGGAAGAGCGTATGGCTTTCGCTTCCTCTCCTCATCTGATAGCATGATAACAAGGACATGGGTTGCAGCTGGCTGCCTCTTTTTCTTGAAGAGACCAGTCAAGTATCTCCTTGTGTCGGCTTCTTGGGTCTTGTGTCTTGTTGTTACAGTTCTGGTGTCAGGGTTGTCTGGAGTGATGAGTCGAAGCAGGTCTTCATATATGTCCTTCAGTTGTTGTGACTGCTGGATGAAGTTACTTATTTCTACTATCTCCCAGTTCAGTCCTTTCAGAGTTTCTTCACTTGTGTTGGGCGTTTCTGACTTCTTCCTGTACACATTGATGGTCTTGGTTAAAAAGTCTTGCAGCCATTCTTTGTCCTTGTCCAAATCATCTACTATGCTCGTCAACTGCTGTTCAAAGAGGGATCTGTTCTGATTGGTTGAGAGCTTTGCAACAACACTGACTCTTCTGTCATACTCAGACCTTAACTCTTGAACCTGGCAATTGATCTCTGGGTCCCCATTCCATTTTCCCTTGGTTGACTCTTGTAATGCTGGCTTCAAGTCTGTACCGTCTAATTTGATCCAGAACCTCCCCTTGGGGTTTGCCGTCTTAAGGTCCTTCAGAGCTGATTCCTGTAAAATCAACAGAAGACAAACATGTATTTTAAGTAAAATACATCAATTATTATGCTATCATGTAAAAGTGTGCTTTGTAATGAAAGAAATATGAGGCACACTGGAGAGCATTTTAACCATGTCACTCTTGTTTGAATATTCAGTTATGATAAATAAAGCAAAGAAAAATCTAAATGCACTTTGGTAACAAGTACATGTAGTGGAAATTAAGTGCAGACTGCCAACAGAAAAGTCATCCACAACTCCAATTTTCAGTGCTGCTACTGTAAGGTACTTCTGAAACCTGTTGCATGTTAACACCAGTTTCACAGTCAAATCTGTTTATTGCAAAATGAGTTTGCCCGTTTTAATCAACTACTACTACTACCAGTTGTTTTTTCTGACCAGTCTCAAAATTTACTCACTTGTATGTCCGTGGTGGCAGTTGAACCGGATTTGGCTACATCGTGCTGGACAGTTTTGTGGCTCACGCAGGCCACATTCATCCTTGCCTGAGAAAACAAAGGGTTTGAACAGTGGGTTTAAGCGATGTGGTTACTATCTAAAGTGACATATCAAGACTACTACATCTTAAACAAGGAGTTTTACTTTTTTCACTGTATTGCTTACAATGAAGATATGTTCACAAACCTCCAGAGGATTTTTCCACACATCTCGTGGACAGCCACTCCACCCTGGTCCTCTAAACAGTCGGTTGAACCGTTGACCAAGTTCAATCTCCATCATGTCCTGAAACCGCCTGAAGTCATCTGACATCTTGATCTGCACAAAAGATGGTATATCATGAATGTCTATTTTTCATTAAATCCTCACTTCTTGCAGACTGTAGCAAGTTCAAACAGTGTCAACGTTGACGTATAGACATCCCTCATGTCCAACGGGACATGGATGCCGTCCCAACAGGGACAGCTTAACATGTACAACATGCTGTCAGTGAAAACTGTTCCTGTGGGTTTGTAAGCTCCAAACCAGGGCTTCTTTCTGTTAGTCCTCATGTCCAACGGGGCATGGATGCAGCTGGGGTGCTGCTTAAGGGGTAAGACAGACATCCCTCATGTCCAACGGGGCATGGATGCAGCCCAACAGGGTCCGCTTAGGTGAAGCTTGTGATAATACCACCTTCAAATACCTGCTGAACATTAGTGCACGTATAGAAGTCGATTTGGTACTGTATGAGACCAAATGGCATCCTTGTCAGTGGCATCAACGGTTCCTGAGACCCAGGCCTATTCCTTGCTATGCACTGGGCAAACTTGTACATAGAATTTGGTTTTCCCATGGTCTGCAGTCTGATCATAGCATCGGTAGAGAGGGATGCAAAGTCAGTTGGGTAAGTTGTGATCTGTTTGGAGAGAGCAAGTTTAAAGTAGAGATGATCAGTAAGAATGTTAGCTGTATCGTTAGACCACGAATCAAAAAGATCAGACAAGAAAGACTGCTGATGAGTTACTGAGAGTGACTGTAGAGCGCGGAGTGCGATGGTGACACGTGACTCTGGTGGCAAGACAGACAAGTCAGCCTGGAGAACATCATTAGGTGTTAGCGGGTTGGGATGCTGCACAGGGGAGGGCAAGAAAGATAAAGTTCTTGGATTAGAAGAGTCAGTTGGTGATTGAGATGGACCTGTCAACATACTGACTGACTGATCCAGAGTGGGAGAGGATGGGATGGTTGGCAAGGGGGAAGAAAGGGGGTTATAGTGCTGAGGAGTGCTTGTTAGGCAATTATCAAGGTGTAAACCAAATGCCTTCTCAGCTGCAGACCGCCCACCCGAAAGCTTGGGATAGGATGGCCTGAGGTGATTCACAACCTTTGTGCGCACAGAAGTAGCTGTAAAGAAAGAAAACCCTGAAACATGAGCTATGGCATGGTATTCTTTTTCTATGAAAGACAACTAAAAACATGACAATAAAATTAAAACTGATGACACTTTTATCATGCATGCTATTGATATGAAGAACAGATCACCATGTTACAGAAAATATCTCACTTATTAGCAGCAGTATATACAGTACATATAATATGTACAGTATATGATTAACTACATCAAGTTTTATTATTACTTTTGTTAACAGGTAGAGGCAGACTAGTGTCATTTGTAGGATATTGGATTTCTGAAAAAAAAAGTTAGGAAAGTTACAAGAACTGCTTAAGTAGCATCCTGTGCTGGTCCCAATGCCACCACAGAAGACACGAAGTTTGCTTAAAGCTTTAACATTTAAAAGACTGAATCAAGTACAATAATTTTAACTAGGAACATATAAATTGTTATCATAATAGAATCAAGAGCATATCTGATGGTTGCTTGTGTCCTGAAAAATGCATATTTTCTTGGATCAGTGGACAAAAACCCAGAAATTAAGTTCAATTTGTACAATTTGGGAAAAATATACATCCATCTCAAAACAATGTTGATAAACACTACCTGATCTAAGGATGTCTGCCCCAGATGTCTTCTTGACATACTCTGCAGCACCCTTCCAGTAGGTGTGATCTGCAGACAACTGTGGCCAGTCAGATGTTGACCGGTCTGGGTTCCAGTCCTCACTGGGCATCCCCACATACTGGATGAGGGCTCGTGTCTCGGAGGTGGTCCATCCTATTTTCTTTGTCCTTCTGGACAGCAGGTCCTTCGGTGATGTGACCTTGACCGACTTGGATCTGGTTTGGCGAGGTGAGAGGATTTTCCTGGCCTTCTGTATCAGATTGTATGCTGCCTGCAATTCATAAGAAAGTCAACAGTGCCAGGCTGTTACTACAGGGACCACGTAACAATAATGTACAAGTCAATTGACTGCGATTGCATGAAAACAATCAATCATCTGTATTTGAACAATTTAGCCCAACTTAGTACCCATAAGTAGTAGGCAGTAGACCAGCTAAAATCATATCAGTCATCTTAAAATGACATACCCTCTGTGAAGGACTTTTCACTGGTGATGTAAACGGCAAACTCTTCCTAGCCCTGCCAACACCTGGGGATGACCTCGGAACTGCAAGTCGAGGTCTTTTAGAACCTGGAGTTCCACCATCACCATCCTCTTCATCCCTGTGCACAGCATAGCAGAAATACATTATGCGCACATTACCACCTCTGTATCTCTATCCTAATCAAATAACCCAACTGCCCTATTACAGATCTAGAGAATCACTAGAGAAGGGTTATGTTATTTCTTGCAAATGTTTGTGTGAAAATGAATTTTTAATAATACTATTTCAATAATATTTTGAAGTATCGCAACAAATAAAACTTTTTTGGCAGATTGTGCAAGACGTGACAAGCTTGAATAAACTCATTTTACTAAAGTAGCTGGGGCAGTCTAGCAAACTGCATATGATTGTTGGAAATTCACACAAACGTTTATGAGGAAAGCAACAACATTAACGTAAGTCCTTTTGAGTTTCTGAGTTTTTTACATCGTCGTGCCGGTGAATATTAGTAAACAACAGGCCGCCATATTGGAATGTAGACAGTAAAATGTACTTCCCATTTTAGGACATTTATGGGGAAAAAACAACAAGATTTACGAAAGTCCTTTTGGAACAAACAAGAAAACACCCATGGAAACGTGATGAAACATGTTTGAAACGTAAGTTTTGGCGATTTTTATCATTTCCGAGACGTTTCTGAGGACCCCCATGGCCCCTCGATCCAACAAGCATAACGCCATTTTGGACATTTCTGGAGGAAAACATCTCTCACAATCGAGAAAATTCAGGCCAGAAACGACGACCTTCAAACAAATCCTTCCTACAGTAGCAAGAAACCACACCATAGAATGTGTCTACATGAATGTCATTCGTAAAATACATCAAATTTTCATGATTTTGTACGAGTTTTTTACATCGTCGTGCCGGTGAATATTGGTAAACAACAGGCCGCCATATTGGTATGTAGACAGAAAAATATACTTCCCATTTTGGGACATTTATGGGGAAAAAACAACAAGATTTACGAAAGTCCTTTTGGAACAAACAAGAAAACATCCATGGAAACGTGATGAAACATGTTTGAAACGTAAGTTTTGGCGATTTTTATCATTTCCGAGACGTTTCTGAGGACCCCCATGGCCCCTCGATCCAACAAGCATAACGCCATTTTGGACATTTCTGGAGGAAAACATCTCTCACAATCGAGAAAATTCAGGCCAGAAACGACGACCTTCAAACAAATCCTTCCTACAGTAGCAAGAAAACACACCATAGAATGTGTCTACATGAATGTCATTCGTAAAATACATCAAATTTTTCATGATTTTGTACGAGTTCTTTGCATCGTGCCGGTGAATATTGGTAAACAACAGGCCGCCATATTGGAATTCACACGGAAAAATCTACTGCACATTTTGGAACATTTATGGGGAAAAACAACACGATGTACGTAAGTCCTTTTGGAACAAACAAGAAAACACACATGGAAAGGTGATGAAACATGTTTGAAGCGTAAATTTAGGCGATTTTTATCATTTCCGAGACGTTTCTAGGACCCCCATATGGGCATTCGATCCAACAAGCATAACGCCATTTTAGACATTTCTCAAATAAAGATGACAGAAAACTGCACCTCAAAAAAACGAAAACAACGTAAATGCTACATAGAAACAAAGCCTCAAACACTTGGAAAAATATAAAGCCGACCAAACCATACCTGTTTGTCTCCATTGGCCGTGGATGTTGACGATTCACGGTGACACAAAAAACAGATCTCTGATTACGGATGGCCTCCCTCCTCAGACAACAAGAGGACTAAAATTTGGCGCCAAATTTTCGCGCAATGCGCATGGGATCGCATTACATCATCCTCTGGTATCTACCTGTATACTATCTGTACTATAACTTATCACAATTTGTTCAATCCAGATACGTACACACAAACTATTAACGTTTTACATAGAAAGTTGAGTAAAATTATACAAAGCTTTTTAGGGGGCAAGTACCAAAATCATCGTTGATGCTAATAAATCATAGGTTGTAATCATCATTATTCAAGGTAAAACTGATGAAGTAACGTTTTATATCCATTGGTTTCATCAACATTTTCTTTCTTTTTGAAGTTTGGTGATGTTGCTTATAGTGTATATGATGCTCTTGCAACATCGTGACTTCTTCTGAGTCAGAGGACTTTTTGAAGAGTAGCTTTGTATCATGGTACTACGCAATGAGAGATAAACAGTAGTTAGGATTAGATTTATAGCTCGGATACAACCATATTTGAGTTAGGACATCGTAAATTTTAACAAATCGATGGGTATGAAACCATGGGGCATCATAAACGTCTTTTGACTTTCTGGGTCAGAAGTGATAATCTCTACGTATGGGAACTACTAGTGGATATCTTTGTGAAAAGCTTGGATGTTTTTTAGGTAGACGGAAGTGAGCATTCGCTTTCTACCCTGGTTGGCCCCAAGACTGCCAACTAGCCAGGCCGTAGAGGGGCTAACGCCATTCCGGCCACTCCTCTTCCTTTGTCCAGTAGTCCAAGCGTGATTTATTGCGTTTTTCACGGCACTGCCCGCGCTTATTTTTGCTCAAAAAAGCGTAAAAATCGGCCAATTACGGCCAAAATGCACGACGCTGAACTTTTGCACCCGGGAAATTTGTCACCGCGAAATGTATCAATCGGGAAATTTTCCACTGTCGACCTTTTCAAGACTGTAACAATTGTGAATCGGTCTTGTTTTTCTGAGGGGAAAGAAGGACACAGGGTTTTGCAGTAACGTGTTTCGCCACGGTTGTAAAGGGAAACTGGTGAAGCCATCACGGTACGGATAACCTCCACCGTGCCTCCAACAAGCTGGCCTTTCCTGGTTGTTTACGACGGTCGCGGGACGGGGACTTTCATCAACTTCGCGCCACGGCGGGCCTTTGAAGTCTTTGCTGCGATTTCACCCACCCGTTTTACAGGCTCCGCCTGAGATTTGGTTTCAAAAGAAAGTATAGAGAGACCCGCAGTAGTGTGGTCAGCGCTTGTGGAAGGTATTATGCGAAGGAAAATATGCTGGTTTGGAATTTTTCTTAGGATTTGTTTATTTTAATGCGTGTTTGTGAGGTTTCACGCCAGTTACAGTCCCTTTCTTGGGTCTTTTGTTAATTTTGTTGATACTGATAGCTCTTTGTAAAGATTACCGTGTATTAAAGTCTCAAGTTTTTGTTTGTTTTTCCGTACTATTTTCCCTTTTTTCATATTCCTATCCTGAAGATTTTTATACGTTCATTCTTTTGCAGAAAGAAAACATTGCATATCAGTAATCGCATCCTAACATTTTTAATTTGTAGCATTCTGATAAACATGCAGCTTCTCAATTGTCCTCTTGTACCCTTATTGGCTCACTACATCTGCTGCATATTAATGAGCTCATTAGCATATATAATCAGTTATATAACATTCCAAGCAGACGTTAAGTAAGATCAAATGGCTTCATATTTGCTAGTAAAGAGTCATACTTAGTATGAATATTTTAACATTAATATGCATAAATTATGATGGGAAGAAACTCTTACATATATAATTGTATTAATGTTGATACAGTTTGGGTTAAGGCAGATTCTTTTACCTTAGAACGACTCCCTCCTTTTGAACCAGAAGTATCGAATAACAGTCCATTTTCCCAGGAAACTATGTAATGAAAATGTTCCTGTTTCGTTATCTCGTTTTAATTCGCCATGTCTTACATAATTGATGATGTCATCAGCTGAACAGGCCAGGTCAGTTCCTTGCGTATGAATTTTTTATCGTGTTGACACTTCGCTCGAAGTAGCGAGAATGACATATGTGACGTGTGCGTAATGTGACACCAAGCTCGTCAATATTTAACGACGCTTTGCTTTGAGTCCAGTGTAAGTTATTGTGTGAATTATTTCATCTCTCTAATTCATTTACTTGGAGCTTCCGGCGTGAACCAGAGAACTTAAACCTCTGTGTGTAAAAGAACCCAACACACATATCCAGAAGAGTAGGACTGATGGGGTGAAAGCAAAAATCAAAGCTATATTGCACTACAACGTACAAGCCATTTGATAAAGTTATCATGCTTCACCTAAATTGAGGATGACAAAGGAATTCGTGAGAGAATATCACATATGACTAACCTTGAGTTTGCTGGTTATATTTCAGTCACTGTAGATAGAGATGCACCTTGGTAAAGGCCACCTCATATAGAGATAGAATTCTCCCTTTTCCCTGTATTATAGCAGCTAGCCCTATAGAACACAAAACAACAGTACAAATCTCCAAGAAAATCTAAAAGAGTGAGAAACCTGCGGGAGGAAAGTTTGACATGAAGCATCTGTTTTTTTTTCTTGCTAGAAAAAAGTGATGTGTACAGTGCTGGACTTTGGACCTATTTTCTTGTTCAAGAATGCTGGTGTCTTTACACAGTAAACATAGCAATGTGTGGTCGGATGTAAGAGCTGTTTATCTAGTGCTGTTTACTTCATTTGTTTGGCAATCCTCTTGTACGAAGGGTCAGGTCTCTCGCTTAGCCTTTGGGATCATCTTTCGGATCATTCTTTCCTCTTTGTTGTGCACATGCTGCTTAGTTATAAGGGGTCATCTCGAGAAGTTGCACTATCACATATATTATATAGTTCATAGTTGAAACCAACAACATATGCTACATTTGTATACATGAACCATTATAAATGATTTTATGTTCTAAAAAATGTTGGTACTTTTGTGGCCTACATAGTGTTCACTTTCATTTGCTCAAGGATTTGTAGCTTTTTAATGACAAGTGAATGTGCCAAAAAATGTACCAATTTTTGATGGTTGCAAATTTTTGTGAAATGTGAATAAATTTTTAAAGGCAAATTAGAAAAAGGTAAAAAAAAAAAAAACAGAGTTGGACATTGGACCGAATAGTAGTAAACAACACACAGGTGGTACAAATAAACGCGACCATTGCAAAACAACAACAACAAGGCCTCGAACCGCTGCCAAACCAAGCTGACTTCCGGTACTTGTTTACAGCGAAGGGAACCCCCTGGGGGCTCGTTCCAATTACCTCTCACCTGGGCCATGCCTGGTAAATACGTATTGCCAGGAAGGTCACTCTGTTTTGACAATGTTTTACTCTTTCCTACATGTGCCTTTATGTAGGATATGCGTTGATGTAGCTTCGTTTGGCTTTTATTTATAGCTAGTTGGGAAATGTGTGGACTGGAATTAATCCAAAGGGAAGTGCTCACATTTTAAAGGATTTACTTGTACATGGGGGGAGGTTGCCAGTTGTTGGTATAGTATAAGCGATGAGGTCAGGGCATTGTGATCATAGCGTGATACCAATTGGCACTGACTCAGATTAGGAGCCTGGCACTAATACTAATAGGCTGCCCTGCCTAAGGACACATTTGTACATATAATGTTACTCAAGCTTTAAAAATCCTGAAAAATTAAAACACAAAGGTTTTTCTTCTTCTTCTTTTGGTTATTTAAAAGAATTTTGAATTTTTTTCCTTGTAAGAAAGGATAAGAACAGACAATGTAACATTTTTCAGTATGGTTGGTTCCTTAGCTCTTTAGATGTGTTGATATTTTAGTGTTTGCATGTTGGTTGGTTATTTTAAGAACAGTTTAACTCAAAAGATATAGATTTGAGAACACTGTCTTGCTTTGTGAATTCCCCAATGAAAATTAATGTATGCAGTAGCTTCTACTATTAAAACATGCAGACAGAAATGTTATTTGCTTTCCTTGAAAGATTTCAAGTGATACATGTATTTCAGATATGCGCTAAGTACCTACATGGGCAGAGATTTCTTGGTCCTCGGGGGGATTGGCTGTTTGTGAGGGGTGCTTCCTTTTGATTGGTCAGGACATGATTATGAGCGCAGGTGGGTGAGGAGGGGGGGCGTCTGCCGCTAGGGAAATCAGGACACTGTGGAGTAGGCCATCCTCCAACGTCCCTGGGCTGGCCTGAGAGAAAATGACCAAACGGGGCTTGAAATACTACCGTAAATCTTGAAACGCTTGCCATGGTTTTATTTTCGCGGTTTTCATGATGGCCTCTCGAACACAAAATTCATTAAATTCTGATAATTACGTCATTTTGCTAACACCTACCAACCTACATGTGTACCAAATATCATAAAGGTCTATCCACAACTTCTCAAACTGTGTTTGTTTTTTCCCAAACATGAAGACACCGAAAACATAAACTTCTCAGTTGAATGTAACAAACCAAATTGTATAGCCAGGATTGTCTCTTTCTGAACTAATGTTAAAAGATCAATCTCCAAGCAGATGTAAGAAGTTAGCTTAGTGAGTATCGCATGTTTTCAGGCTATTTATAAACTTTCTAGGGGTAGTGAAGAGAAATATGCTGACCACTAGAAAGACGTATACAAAGCCTCGAAAACGTGTAAAACATTGTGCCGGATTCGATATCTGCTTGGAGATAAACACAGATATCTCTGTGAGTTGGTCATGCCATTTAGCCTGAGTGCCAGCCTTTTTAGCTTCCGTATGCTACCCAAGCTTGGGTAGCGCAGCGGAGCTAGGGTAGCGGACGGAAGCTAAAAAGGCTGGCACTCAGGCTACATGCCATTAGGCCATCCTACTACATTATGCAAATTGAAATACACTGTTTTAAGTGCCTACTTCCTGAAGAGAAGTCATTTAAGTACAGATAGCTTCTTAGCTCCATGATTTCGAAGATAAGAGCTTCTGCCATCAATTTTGATTACATAAATGATCTGTTTTCAATTAAATGATTTAGCCTGTAGACTATAGATTGATAAATAAATAAATGAATTATATGATAAACATGGAATCTGACAAAATCTCTTGTTTCTCAAAGTGAAACTCAGTTAAAACCACCTTTCCACGAGACTGTGATCCCTGAGCAACTGTTGAGAAATGATAAAGAGATTTGTGTGACCCTTGGTTTTATAATCAGAATATGATGCATGATGTAAATGACAACAAAACGCACAAAACTTAGAAAAAAGATTTGTTCTTTGTCCATGAAATTCGATGAGTGATACGTCAAATTTTTGGTCGCTTAGATTTTTGGTCGCTCAGTGGCCGTAGCCTGTAGTGCAAAGGGAGGGTAACAGTAACAATTTTTCAACATTTGCCATTTCAACCAGAAGCAAGACTGCTCATGTTTAGATTAAAGATATGTCAAAATTGCAAAATCAGATGTTATGTATTGGTTTAACCCTCTTCTTCTGGAACCAAGAAAGGTTTAGACGGACTCATTAGCCCACAGTAGGGGAAGGTTAAAGGATACTTGAAAAGATTGAACCTGGTCCTCTTGATGTAAAATTTGTACCATGTGAGATGTTGCAGAGATAACTGCATCCCTACTGTGGTACCTGAGATTGACAACACTATCAGTTTACACCACTTGACCCTGACCTCGACCCCAGCTGACCCCAGAAGGTCAAGATAGTCAAGATAATCTAACTACATCCCCTGTTATTTTACCAGCGGCTTAACTTTATGTTTCTTCCCTCAGGCTGCTGTGCACTAAACACAGTCAGGATGGCCTTGAGCTCGTGTATGGGGTCTTGTCTGTTCTTCTACTTTCTTTCTTTTTTAGGCAACCAACTTCAACTTGCTGAAGATTCTGAAGCCTATATACGTACTGTAAGGTTTGATCCACTCACACCGGGAAGGGCCCCTACTCTTTTCATGGCGGGTTCTTTTACCTGCTGAAGTGTGGCTCCCCTGGCTGATGTCAATAACCTGGCAATTATGCAGAACATACCTGGCCTTGGCCTGAAGGTTACAGGTCATAGATTCACTATCAATGAAGAAAAGCAACATTCTTAAATTGCCACTCAGGAATAAAAACAAACTTTCAGGCCAATAACAAGTCAGAACTGTAATGCAGTATCATACCGGGTCTTGGTCATTGATTAGTAGTGTATATTTGATGGACAAATTGAGGCAAAAACAACACATACAGAAGGGTATATTGTGCCCTTTTCAATTGCTACTTCATTAGTCAGAAGTCTGAAATTAAAATCAGATTTTGTAGAACATTGAAATTTGATCAGGGGTTTAGCTCTTGACAGGTGTTAAAGGTTTTCTTGTTTGAAAACTCTTCCAAGAATTTACCGCTCACCAAGAAAAGAGCATAAGTCTTGAGTTAAGGGTTCTTTTCACTTAATTTTGTTATTTCATATATTACATAGCAATCATGTTTTGATCTCTATAAGTAGGATTTCAAGTCTTATTTTTGATTTTGCTTCTCTCAAATTGTTCAAGGTTGAATGTTGCCCATTTGAACATGCTGAAATGTAATGAATTGAATACATAGTTTGTAGTTGAAGAAGATAATTGAGTTACATAACCATAACTAAAAATTCACTCTAGTTGAAGAAGATAATTGTGTTACATAATCATAACTAAAAACGCACTCTAGTTGAAGAAGATAATAGAGTTACATAATCATAACTAAAAACGCACTCTAGTTGAAGAAGATAATTGAGTTACATAACCATAACTAAAAACTCACTCTAGTTGAAGAAGATAATTGAGTTACATAATCATAACTAAAAACACACTCTAGTTGAAGAAGATAATTGTGTTACATAATCATAACTAAAAACGCACTCTAGTTGAAGAAGATAATTGAGTTACATAACCATAACTAAAAATTCACTCTAGTTGAAGAAGATAATTGTGTTACATAATCATAACTAAAAACGCACTCTAGTTGAAGAAGATAATTGAGTTACATAATCATAACTAAAAACTCACTCTAGTTGAAGAAGATAATTGAGTTACATAATCATAACTAAAAACACACTCTAGTTGAAGAAGATAATTGTGTTACATAATCATAACTAAAAACGCACTCTAGTTGAAGAAGATAATTGAGTTACATAATCATAACTAAAAACACACTCTAGTTGAAGAAGATAATTGAGTTACATAACCATAACTAAAAACATACTCCACTGGTCCCAGTCAATAATCAAATCCAAGTCCTAATGCCTTTTCAAGGCCAGATAGAACTCTGCCTTTCAAGGGTTCAATTAATGTATACTGTAAATCTTTAAATGTTTGCGATGGTTTTATTTTCACAAATTTATGATGCAGGAAATTTGCTTTTACAATGTATTGCTACATGTACACTTTTTGTACAGTTACTGAAGTACAAAATTGTTTCAATTGTGTTCTTAAAACACAGCAAAAATCTCCTTTCCTTTTTGCCACAAAGCTTTGCCACTGTGAAAATAAATGTATTCACAGTATGCTATTGAGTGAAGGTTTTGTTGATACAGGTTTGCTAGTCGACAAAATGCTAGAAGCTTTGCAATAGAGTATTCCCAGAGAACTACCATCTTCTTGATTTTCTTTGTGAGGTTTTACCGAAACAAGAATGTGCATGTCTGAATGTAGTGCTAGCTTCGGTCATCTATGCTCCTCTCTTATAGACTAGTTTTCATGTATGTACTTAGTGTGGAGTAGTTGACCTTGGTGGGCCGAAGTGGCGAAGTGCCTGTATCTTAAAAGCTTTGGCTGCTTGTTTTGCATCGAGAAGTAAGGAGAGTTTGCGTTGAGTATGCAAGGTCAACGTTGTCACAGTGCTGTAATAAGGTCTCCGAGTAAGCTCTTCCTTGATGCACAAAGATAGAGTGTAAGAAAAATGATTGGCATTGAAATGTTAATTCACCCTGGCTTCAAGGACAACCTGACAGCTGAAATGGCATGTGCGATAAGTTCACTTGTTTTGCGTCTAAGATTTCTGTCAAATTGATACAGCCTAGCCTTTGATATAATAAGTGGTGGCCCAGATGGCCTTGAAAGCATGTTAGTGTTTAAGTACCAGGTTGGTTTACAGGAGAGAGTTGCTGTGGATACTGTGTCAGTCTAAGACCCGATACACATAGGGAAAATTTTCTGGATGTACGACAATGACGTACGTCTTTCACGTACGTCACCTTTTTCCCTGGGTGTGTATCGGCCCTGCGCGATGCACGTCAGATATTTTTGTAGCCCGACGTTGTCGTACCTCGTTGTCGTACGTCAAGAAAATTTCCCAGTGTGCATTAGGTCTAGCTTGTGGTTGATAATACATGTATATTCGGAATGCTTATTCAGGGTGTCATGAATTCATGGTGGGGTGGTCACAGTGAAAAAACTCAGATAAAAACCACGAGAACGTTTCATGATCTAACGTTACAATATTAGATCAAGGGCTAATAGCAAGGTTTGGTAATAGTCAAGCCATAATGGTTACTTTTTGTTTTGTTTGTGAATCGAAAATAGTCATAATTTTCCTCCCAAAGCTCATTAAACTTTTACTGCGTACAACTGCTCAAATCTCCAAGCTGAAGCACATGATAAGTTTTCTTTTGGCACAAATAGTTTTGAACAGGATTTTTTATGTTGCAGTATGAAGTAGCTGTTCGTATAGTACCGGAAGAAGAACATTATTTCTAGCTTATCCCGTCTGCTGTTGCCATTATCCATATATATAGCCACAGGGCTCTCAAGTTCAAAGTAGACTTTACCTTTGATAGTCGCCAGGCGTCGTTAACGCTCCGGCAGACTTTAAGACCAATCGTGTGTCTGAATGTCTGAATTTCAGGATTACGAGCGTGCAATTGTGTGTGTTGTTGGACTTTTGAGTCTTATCTGAGGTCACTGTTAACATGGGGTACATCCATGGTAACTGTGTTAGAAGTCGGGCTATTTTTAGGGCATGCAGGGGTCCATGGCCGTGTTGTTACCAGAGAAACAGGTGAAGTGCCTATCGCTCGAGGGTGCTTGTGCCTGAATTCAAAAGTAGGTTTTGATCCGTAGGTGTAGGTTGACGCGCTTATGTAAGTGTGTGTTCTGTTACCTTCATTGTGCAGTTCGACCTATCACCCACATTTGGAGTGCCACCACGTACTGAGTCACGGAATAGAAAATGGTAAAGACGAAGAAGATGTTAACAAAAAGAAGAAAAGAATTATATTATGATGAAAAACAACTACAAAAAGAACTGTAGAACAGAGTAAAAATTCCCAAAGTTTTTCTTCGCAACACCAGGTTCTTATCATTTAGAAAGTTTTCAAATAACACAACATATTTTCCTTCCTCCAAAGAAAAAAAATAGGTAAGATAAAATCTTTAGAATCCTCTGGACAGAAGGTCTTTTACATGAATTTCTTGGATGCTCCCTTTGCCCCAGTTAAAGTGCCTCTTTTGCCAAGCCAAAACATGGCCTCTTGCCACCATGATAAAGACCATTGAGTAATTATTTAGTAGCATGGTATACTTAGTAGCCATGGGACTTCAATGATAGACACTTAACAAGGCCAAGTACACCTCATTGAGCAGTAAGATCCTTTACCCAACGTGTGTTATTTGCGACATAGTACTTATAGGGCCATTTTATGAGCAATTTGTGTGCAATTGTTGAAAAGACTGTTAACCATGGACTTTAATCTACCGACGAACAAGCCTTTTTATTAGCATCGTAAAGTGAACAATCTGGTTAGTGTCAAGCATTAGGGATTATCAGAAAGGGCCAGAAAGTTTCATAAAGAGGAAAAAAGTGGTTATGAAGAGGGTGAAATGTAAAACCTGGGACTAACAGTGTTCCATGTTTCTTCTTAGAACCTTTTTTATCGATAGCTTGAGCTCAGATCTCAAAAAACTAACATAAATCAAACCCTTGACTAGTCAATAACATAATGGCAGATGGATAACAACTCAACAACTAATATATAGTGATAAAGTGTTAAGTATGAACATCAAGTTCAAACTTGAGACTTTCTACTGCAGGCTAGGGTTGTCTCTAGGACCTGTCCCTCCGTCCCAGGACTGATTTGCTTGGTAACATGTTGCATCAGGGACGGAAAACAAATTTCACCCCATCTGTCCCAAAAATCTGAACTTCGTGACATGAAATTGATGAAAATATATTTTCCAAAGTGCTTATTCAAGTGGTGCTAGTTGGATACCTTAAAAGTGATAAGAAATTTAAACATCCCTGGACCCAAAACAGAAACAATTCAAAATTGTTTTGCAGCTGTATTTTAAGACAACACTTTTTTCAGTTGTCAAACAGTGCTATAAGGATGAACACGCTGTAACATTGGTGTCTATTTATATATGACCAGTTAGTTTACTGGAAGATTTTTCTGTGGTTGACTGTGACAACTTCCGCGTGACAGAAAACAGGAGGTGTTTCCTGAGGTTTTTCCTTACTAACACCACTCAACGCAGGTGGAGGAAAGCTGCCTAGATTCTCAGAACTTGGTTCGCTGATCCAGGCCAGGTGGGTGTGATACCCGGGCCAGACCATCCTGGCTCATGCAGGAGGGGGGATGGGGCGTGTCATGAAAAAGAAATGCAGCCACATCCCTAGATTAGGACCTCAGGTGATCAGGGCTATTTGTGCAACGGCACAACGACTTGCCACGGCACATGTTTTCAGCCAAGCACATTGGGTCATTACGCCATACTCTCTATGATAAGTGTGTTTGGTTCTTTTACATACAGAGGTTTGACGCTTGAGGCTAACGCCTGAAGCTCCCTCTTACACTGGGCCACTGGCTTTACGTCACCATCCAAAATTGTGAATGCAATCCCTTACAATATGTCCAAGCTAGGACCGACCCAAGCATAGAAATATATTCACCTTCACCTTGAATATTCACCCTTCACCTTGAATATTCACCTTGAAGTTCAGCCAGTAGGTACCCTTTCGAGTAATGAGGCTGTACGACCATGGAATTTTTATCCATATGGCCAAGCAGCGTGGTTCCTTTACCACTTGTGCCACGGGGATATGTCGTAAGGTTGACCCAAAAGTGACATGTTTTATTATCTCTGGATTTGTTTCCCTGCAAGGAATGTATTTTTAGATGCAATGTCATGGTTGAGGTGAGGTGAGGTCATTGTTGGCGTGATTGGGTCGGTCAGTCAACCTGGATGCAATTACAATGTACATTTTATAATGTACGACTTTTTGGATTCGGATGGATAGAAATAGCCCTCGGACACACTTTGGTAAATACTTCATCCTAGTTGAGAAAAAGAACTAAAAGTTCAACTTCCATCTGTACAGACTTTACTCAGCTTCAAATTTTCTCACCTGAAATTATGGTGGACATTTGCACAGCTGAGCAGGAAACTATTGAACTATCTTTTCTAAGATAGTCTACACGGAGACGAGTCTGTATGGCAATATGCAGAATTCTCATACACATCATGCTAGATTCAGGTATCTAACTTTTTTTTGTCCCACTCATTGTCTTGAAGCCCAATTTGTTGTTAATGTTTGTTGTTACATCTGTGATTTTAAGCATATGAAACTACATTTTCATGTCGTGAAGTTAAGATATTTTGGACAAATGGGAATCGAACCCGGGCCTTGGCGGTGAGAACAACAAATCCTGACCACTGAAACACAAGAGGCGAGTAACACGGTCTCCTGGCCCCCGGGAATCGTACCTGGACCCGCCATCCCACAGACCGCACGCCATAACCGCTAGGCTAGAAGGTCGGGACCAGTTAGACTGGTCAGTTAATGGCTTAACCACACTGTTGCACTTGTCCCACAAGCCTCGAAATAGTGGGTGCATGTGCACCTGTGTGCACCCAAAATTGGAGCTGTGCGCCTAATTTTTGACTGTGGGTGCACCAGTGCACCTAGATATTTTTGTAGGCTGTAAGGTAAGGGTACTATTGTACACTAGTATACAGAAAATACTCTTGAAATGTAAGTATCTTGACTTACTTGACTTTTAGACAGAATAGCTAAAATTACCCTTTGTTGTATTCTACTAGTCTTGATGTATCTAGTTAGCTACAGAATTACAGATTGTAGTTCTTAAGAGCGTTAAACTTGGTAATTTTGTTTTGCTGACATTCAACTTTATTTTGTGTGGTGCACCCAAAATTTTTTCTGCATGTGCACCTAATTTTTTTGTCGGGTGCACCAGTGCACCTATTTCCAAAAATGAATTTCGAGCCCTGCCCCAAGAAGGAAAATTTTGTCCCAGGACGAAGAGATGGGTCCTGGAGACAGCCCTGGTCTGGACCATTTCTCTTACATGCCTCTACCCCTACAGATTTAAATGGTATGTCCCTTGGATTGTCCTTTCAGGTTGCCCTTTTGTCAAGCCCACTTGGCAGTAACCTTGGGGAGCAAACACCTGTCAGGATTGTTTACACATCCACAAAGTGTTACATAAGAGTTTGGGGCTCGAGGGGGGGACTCCAACCATGTCAGTTAAAAAGCATCAAACTAGAAGTACATTTTCTTGAAAATAGTCAGCAATTAGTATAAAGCAAAATTGAACGAAAGAAATGTTCTGGGAAACAGGCTTGCGCAGATAATATCTTCGATAGAGCTAATTGCTTTTGCAACTTTGATAATCATTTTAAGTTTTCCAACAAATTATCCCTAGTCAGGAAATTTCAACCTAACCAGAAAAATGTTCTACTATACGTACATTTGAATTCTTTGCAACACTATTTCAATTCGACATGTACATTTGATAAAGCTTTAAAATGTAAATGTAGAACTGAAAAGTACAAGTATTTTGCTATCTATCCATGGTGTATGCTACTGGTATATAGCATACTTTGTAAACCCTTATCTGTACCTTCCTTAAGCTTGTCTTCACACCAACATTACTTTCCAAAGTGTTGACATACTTTAGACAGGACTAGTGGCTCAATGTCTTCATTTTAGCAACAGTAGTCCATATAAAGACACACTGTCAGGTTTGGTTTTAATGAAGCAGAAACTGCTTTCAAGCGCTGCTGGTATAATTTTTCTCTTACTCTCTAACACACCTGTTCTCTTAAGACATTTGAAGACGACTTCAGAGGAAACAAGCCCAGGAAGTCCTCCTTTCAAGAAATCACCTCTGTCAACTTTATGTTGTGAAGTCTTTCCTTGGGTATAACCTCCATTAACATTAATGCGCCAGGTTACATCAAGGAGGTTATTATATAACCTCCTTGGTTACATAAATCCGCCACTTTGAAAAACAGTGTGTTTGAGAGATCTTCAAGTGCTGCACCCCCCTTGCAGGTATGCACAATTTAGATATACAGGAGTGCATTATACTGGGAGACGTTGGGTTGGAGATCTGCTTGGACGAATCTTTTCAGGGTGGCGGAATTATGTACCCTGGTGGAATTATGTTAGTATGTTAATGAAGCCCAGACATTTCCAATGATGAAGTGTGTTATAGAATTCCTCTTTGCAGAGGACAGATGTCATAGGAAAGTTACCTGTCTGACCAGCGGCATGGGTTGATTGGAGATGCATCTGTGCAGTTCAAATACAAAGTGTACAGAAGTCACCAAGTAACCGTTGAGTGCAGTCAGTAAAAAAAAAAACAGTGTCAGAGATTTTAGTCCGTCAAAAAAATGCAGAAATTTAGCCTTAGAAAGCATGTCCAGTTCTTAATGGGTTATACATTATTTATTGGTCGGCCTGAATATATACACGTGTATGTAATGGAGCAGTACATTGCAGAACACCTTTCCAAAGAAAACAAAAGATGTGTTATTTAAAAAACTTGCTTATTTGTCAACATCATATCAAACACAGTGCGCATGTACTAGTACTACTAGTAGTAGTGCTTTTCAAACGTTAACTCTTTGTCTCTTGTTTTTTCAAAATCTGTTCATCCGTGTTGTCCAGTCCTTTGTCCGTGTCCTGCTGACCCCTACTGTCAGTTTCCTTTCACCACAAATTAAGTCCGGAGATGATGGAATGCTGACATTTAATCTGCGTTGCCATGGCAACAAAGATGGATGTGTTTACGAGCCGGACACAATCTGCATGAACATCGTTTCACTTTTAGGTCAGCAAGGGTTCTTGGAACCGTTGCGTATGTACATGAAGTCAATTCCTTCATCATCATAGGATACACTTTGAAGGAATGGCTTATTTCAATGAAAGATTGTGTATGTGCGTCATATAAACTACTTAAGGCTCATGAAGAATTGTCCATTATGACGTACATGATTTGACACAATTTGGAAGTGCACATCGGAATTGGGAATATGGACTTTGATGGGACCATCATAATGGCAGTAATCAGGCTAGGATTGCTCAGCTGGCTTGAGGGTCAGAAGGGATGGGTGTTTCTGTGTGCTCGAATGTCACATGCCTACACACATCTACCTGTTGGTGGAGTGGAGAATCCATACTTGTACAATCTTTCATGTTGTTGTTTTTTTGTTACGTTATGTTTCAACCTCCTTGGTTTCAACTGAAGGTAGTTACACAAGCAAAGGGCAAGAATGATAAGCCAACAGCTAGTCTGCAAATTATGTCATAACAGAATTTCCTCTCCTGACATACTTTCTCGAAGTTGGTCAAAACATTGCACTGCAGAAACTTTCCATAGTGTTTAGTAAAGGAATTAAGGAATGTTTTTCAAGAGAGAGGTTTTTATTGAAGGCAAACTGCATTCAGAAGGTCATGGGTTCAAACCTCGGTCAGGTGATACCAAAGACTTTTGAAATGGTACATCATTTCTCTGCTTAGCACTCAGCACTTATGGTATGGCAGCCATATACTCTGACTACCAGTAGACTAGTCCCCTGTTGTAGTGCTTGCGCAACTGTGTGGCCCAAGGGCTTCAGAAATTGAGATGGACACTGGCCCTATGATCCAAAAATGTGGGAAGGATCGTGACTTTTAACTAAACTGAACTGAAAGGGGCAAGGAAAATTACTACCATAGGTCATTTGGGCTGTGTTTGACCTGGTGTTATGTACTGCACCGATGCGCAATGTGGACCTCAAACTAACAGATGGCGGACTGCCCCTTGTAAGTGAATGATGTAAGGCCCCAATGAAAATAGAATTGTTTTTCATCACTGCATGTTTCTTGGCAAATGGTAGAAGGGTTATATTAGTCCACACAGTATGTACACATGTATGTCCTTAGATGACACAAAATTCAAGTGGTAGATGCTGGTTGCTAAAGTGATGAAATGTAGTGGAACTGAAAGCAAGACGACAACTACTAGTATAATTAGCATAAAAAGCCAATTTGTTTGGTAGTCAAGAAATCTTCGACAAATTTGTGCTTTAAAACTGTTCTCATGTCACAATGCGTGCTGTGATTTTGTTTAAAGCACTTAGTACAAACAGGATTAGATATTTGTATAGAGGAGAATTCAAAAGATAATACCAGTTGACATTTTCAAGCTGTCATTTTGTGTTACCAAGTTTCCTCGAATGTTATACAGTTAAACAGAATAGAGGACCTCATGGAAAGATCTTCCATTGTAGCTAGATCATTATACCTTCTGCTGGCTGGAAACTCCAAAAGCAACAGGTGTTTCTGACTAAAATTGATTGCGAGCAATACTTTAATCAATGTCGTTGTGAAAACATTGTTTCCTAAAGGGGTGTTAAAAGGGAAATGCATGGGTCTTTTTACCAATTTCGTACACATGTTATAAGGCTATTATTTGCAGCTTTCTAATGAACTCTAGATGAATTGCCTCGAAGTGGTTAAAGCGGACAAGGGCAGTATGCAATGTGACCCCACTCTATAAATGTCCGACACTTAAATACAGCTTGTCGTGGATTATAAAGCTGTTTTGAATTTAATGCTGACGTTAACAAATCCTCCACTTATCTAAGCTGGTAAACTGGTCCCTACATAAAGCCGAAGTTGACCCCCATAAGTATGTGTCAAGACAGAAGGTTCATTGTGAATGTCAACCTAAGTACGAATTAATGGCTTTCAAAGTGGCGCAACAAGAGGACAGAAAGGGGGCAGGACTATTACTTAAGGTGTGTCATGACCTTGTTTAAAAGGCGTTGGTAGGTTCTAAGGGAGCGGGCCCCGTAAATTAAGCTGTTTAACAGAATGGTAGATTTGTAAGTGTACACCTAATGGAATGAATGGCAAGACCGAGGGGATAGAAAAAATACCCAGAGGCTGATCTTTGCTGTCTTAACCTTAATATATTTTTGTTTCTTCAAAGTATTGGCCTGTACACGTTCTACTAAAAGTGCAATTCAAATCTCATGGTCTTCTGTTGTTTTTTTGGTGAAGCACGGAAGCCAGGTACTTTCACTAAAAAAAGAAAGGACTTTGACTCAGTGTATATGTAACTAAGAAAATATATTAGAACTTACAGACTGTAAGGTCACTTTAGAAAACCAAGCTAATTTTGTCCATATTGACATGCTTTGTTATCGTAGGTAGAGAACAGCTTGAAATCGGATGTTGTTCATGACATCATGTATTCACTTTTTAGCATTGGGTCAAAACTTAAACTCAATCTATAAACTAAGTATGGGGTTATAAATCTACTATACATGGCATGTCTTTGCGGAATGTCAGAGAGAATTTAACCCAGAGAAAATGAAGAGAAGGTGATGTGCGCACACGGCGTTGGTCGTGTGGAAATGTCGCACATATGTGCATGAAATGTACCGCCTAATCCTATGATGTATATGCCGCGGGAACGGGAACATTTATAACGGCCTGGGTGCGTTGTGTCCTCGCCACCTCGGTTGTGACAGTAATCATTGGTAATCGAGGTCAATTTTGCTCCCAAATCGGTGCGTTTTGAACCTGAACAGGTATTAATGACTGTACCACTGGACCCACTGAGATGTGGGCTTGGCAACAGTGGTCAGTTTGACACCTTCCCTACATGTGCTAACAGATGGCATGAACTTTTGAACCAAAGCACTGGCAAAACAATCTTTTGTATCCCATCACATCTTTTACGGATCCTCAAGCAGAACAACAAAACAATGACAAAAATATGTTGATCAATACAGCAATTGTATTATGAGCAGCAGCAACAGCTTACTGATGAATCTCTGGACTTATAAATGTTGTTGACTTGTTGAACTGTCAAAAAAACTTTCCTCTGGTTCATTTTATGAAAAAAAACACGTACAAATTCATTTAATAAAGCAGTCAATCAAGCAACTAAATGGTCAAACATTTCAGCTAGGTAGCATCCACTACCTTTCGCACGTGACACTGACCATTTCCAAAATCCATCCAGGATCTGTTAAGTTGCGTGTCTTATTACTTTGATGTCTAACCTTCATCGACAACTGTAGAAATTATCAAAATAAGTAAAATTTTCATTTAATTTTAACACTGGACAATGAATTCCAAGATTGATGCCCCTCTCAAGACGCAAAACCTAAAAGAAAAAAAACGACACTAGACGTTATGATTTTTTTCCTGTTCCCGTTACAACTGCATCCAGAACTTCATATACCTAAGACCATTTATGTATTTTTTCTTCTACCTTTTGTGAAAGATAATATCTTAAGTGTTGAAAGGAAGTCGGAAGGATATTAGCAGGAGAGACAATGAAATATTTGCAGGTTTTGACCTAAAAAGTCTTCTTATCAAAATCGAACAAAAAAAGGTATTCCATCTACTACTAGTACAAGTAGCCAGATACTAAAGTAGGATGCCTTGCTGGACATTTGCTATCTTACTTGGAAATTTCAGGCAGCAAAAAGAGAAAAAAAGCTTTTCTTTTAAAACTGTAGCTGTGTTATAGCTATTGACAAAGTATACGAAATGACAATAATTATTTTTTTGTGAATTATAGATTCTGATGTTTAATTTCCTGGCCAAATCCCTTTGCAAGGAAGAGCCATTGACTTGTTTTCCACCACTGGTCAGGTCCAATTTATTCTGCCTGGCTAGTTTCTCACAAAGCCTGCACACAGCAGTCACATGTACAGTTCTGTTTGTTATTCTGTTGAATTTGCTATGTCTACTGTTTTTCCCATCCAAACAACCATCTTATTTGTGCCTTAAATAGAAAGACAGTGCGGTTGTGGCACTAACACCGCTGGTTTAAAATCGTTTGTTATGATCGTAAATTCCTTTCTTCCCATACTGCTTTTTGATTGGACATTGATAAACGTTCATCTGTTGGAGGAAAATCTCCCCCTGTGGCATGTACTTGGGAAAAGATGTTATCGGTACGATAGCTGTACGAATTTACGATATTTGCCTACCGATCTGAGTACACATATCGTGTTGACTGTATAAGTTACACATTGTACGCAGGCAAAAAAACGCACAGCGTTTTGATTATGCACAAAGTGTGCAACCTGGGTGGGTGGGGAATGAAAATGAAAGAAAATTGCTGGAACTAGTATTCTCGGCACATTTGCATAATTGCAGGAAAGGGAACATACCAGTGCTCTTGCACTGATTGTTTCCTTTCTACAGTGGAAATTGTCCTCAGTAGTGACTACAATGGGCCCCGACCTAGAACCCTAGATGTGGGGACAAGCGGAGGCAAGGAATGACTTCATTAGCTGGTGTTGTTGGGCATGTGTGGCACAGACACTGGCTTATAGGTTAGTAAGGACAATGACCTCTATGCGCGGTCTGGTTTAGAGACCAGCGCAGCCACCACATCAAAACACATGTTTTTCCACGGACCTCCCTGTAAGACGTTTGGCATCTAGGTGGAAAAATCCTGGGACGTCGGATAGGACATTAAATGGAGAGTTTCAGGAGAGCTACAGCTCTTCAAGCACCTGAGCTGTCTACAGGACCCGTCCCTCCGTCCCAGGATGGAAATTTGCTTGTTGGGACGGAAAAAGGTTCACCTTGTTTGTCCCAAAAATGGGAACTTCATGACATGATATTGATAAAAATACATTTTTGAAAATCAAAACATTGCCTCTCAAATATTGAAAGGGATGGAAAAAAATTTAAAGCTGAAGACAGCCCTGTCAAGCACATTAAAGAACCCACCACACTTAGACAAGGATGCATTTGCAATGTTTAAGTCGCAGTTGAAACTTTTGCCGCAGTTGTAACTTTTGATCCGAAAGGTTAAACTGGTCGCAACTGGTTCAAACAGGTCCAGCAAGGTGTGGCATGGCAGGTATATCCACTTGAGTTACTCCCAGGTTCACAGGTCAACTGCTGTTTGTTTTAAGGTTGTCTTGGGTTTTCTGCCCTCGTCTGTTATACATAGCTATGTGACAGACAGATCTTTAACCACACCTGTGGTTTCACCTGTAAACTGCAAGGTAACTAAAGATCATGTGCTTCGTTGCTTGAGATAAAATTGCTGCATCTTAAAATCTAGCATAGCAAAAGTATTATTCCATGGGTCTTATTTTTGATTTCGATGGCAAACTAGAAAGGCATCTTACAGACTGTGTGCAACTTTTTAAGGGACATTTTACAATTTTACAATTGATGACGTTTCGTCAAGATTGGCCTCAACATCCTCAATAGCCAACAATACTTGTACAGATATCTTATAATCCAGCTCAATCCGGATTGCTTGTTATTGGATAGATATACTGTACTTATTCCCTCAAATTGTATAAGACCATTGGTTATATTGAAAGGAAAGGTCATTGTAGATATCACATTTGTGATTTTGTTGTACATCATAAGAGGGTCTGCATGGGGAAATCCTGACAATAGTTGATGGTACGGCCACAGCAGAAGAGTGTGTAAACTTTAAAGGAGCACCCACAATGCTAAATTCAGGAGGACTGGCGATGGTTGATTTGTTTTTGCAATATGTCTTTGGAATTGTTGAAGAGATTCATCAGTCACGTGTGATTACAAGTTACTAGAATATTCTTCAATCAGCGACTTAAAAGGTAACAAGACACGTACCTCCAAATTTTAGATCATCGGATGTCTACTGTACATCTTGGGAATGATTAAGTTGGATTGATCCATCTATTCATGGGGTGTCCGGCAAAACTTCTCTGTAAATACTGACACCACCCATGGTGACTTTTGCGCAAGCTGGCATTTGATTCCACTATACGAATAATTATTCAACATCGCTTAACGTATTACTTATGATATCAAACATCGTGTTACGTTGAATTCGAGGGACCAAGTGCCCTTCATGAATAATTTACCACAGTGCTTAATGTTGAATTAAAGCAATTAACAGTGAATTAGAAAATCTTGCTACGCCTAACGGCAAAAGGTATGCAGCCCCTCCTGAAAGTTGATCAGTAAACCTGTTGCAGTGAATATGTTTTCAAGGGTGTTCACCCAAGAGGTTATGTTTATAAACTGTTACAACTTGATGGCCACGGATACAAAGTAATCCATTGTTAGCAGGGGAGACATTGCATTTACCTGTGTTGGGCTGTGTTGCTGTGTGCTTTGTATGCATTACACTCGCCGTACCATGACACTGGCCCTTTGAGATGTGCAACAGGATAGGTCCTAACTTTAGAAACATCTACAGTGTTGCACATGTTGATGGTCAGGACGCAAGGTGCTTACTTTAGGTGGGGTCACTCTCTCATGCTATCAGATTTCCGGTGAACTGGCTAGGCCAGGGCTTTCTTATCACCATTAAAAGGGCAGTGCCCCCACTTACACATTGGCCACAGAGCGCTCTACCTACAATGTAGACATTGGTAATGAAGAGTAGGTGCTGTATGTCTGGGGCGGTGAAACGCAGCAAAAAAAAGAAGCAAATTTTGATGAATTTTGGCAAAATTACCGGGATACTTCTACATGTACATGTATGTGCAAGCACATAAAAACTCGGGGAACAACAGACAATGAGTGAGTGAGTGAGTGAGTGAGTGAGTGAGTGAGTGAGTGAGTGAGTGAGTGAGTGAGTGAGTGAGTGAGTGAGTGAGTGAGTGAGTGAGTGAGTGAGTGAGTGAGAGAGAGAGAGAGAGAGTGTGAGAGTGAGAGTGAGTGAGTGAGTGAGTGAGTGAGTGAGTGAGTGAGTGAGTGAGTGAATGAGTGAATGAGTGAGTGAGTGACAAAAAGTCCTAGGGGGGCCATAGAATGCTGGGAAGTTAGTTTTCACATTGTACAGTTCCGAATGTTGCTATTTGAAAATGCCTGTGTATGGCTTCAGAAAATGTCTTCGGACAGCTTCACTTTGACCATATTCGCCCTTGACATTCACCCTAGCTTAATTAAGCCAAGGGCATCTGTAAATCATTACACTTGTGTAGAAAAAGTCATGCTTTCCAAAGTCCTCTGGGTATTATAGTATTCAAAGAAGTTAAGGTAGTGTGCATCCACACTTTCAAGCACATGTAGATGACTTGATGAACATTTTACAGTAACGGTAAAGGATATTGCTGTTCGAGATTGGTCGTAAAAAATCCATACAAAGTCATATCCTCACTTGTCCTTGACCATCTTTGCCCTTGACATTTAAAGGGAGGGCGTCTGTAAGTCATTTGAAAGGTAATTGGAATGGTATGTACATGTTATACCTTTATCTTGTCTTTTTGGCTTTAGATTCTTCAGAGCCGTTTATTTACTTTATGGTTCCAATCATACACGCAGTCTACATGTGGTACAAAGAACAATATGTATAGTTTGCTGCAAACTTGAACTTAAAGTTCAATGACCACCAGATTACTCAAACAAATGGGGAAATGTTGTTTTTAATAACCCATTTCTTAGTTTCATTCAATTTCAATTTATTTATTTAACCAGTCTACTACATCTCAGATCTCTACGGATCTGTTTCAGTTGCCAAGTAAACACCATCTTTCTTTCCTATTCAAAATCCTCAATGACAGTTTTTGCAAGGCGGGCACTATCCTGTTGTAAACATTTTCTTCCAGTTCATTGTCAGATTTTGGTCATATGGCACAAGTAGGTTGTGGAAAAGGGCTAAAAAACTTTGTTAAAACAGATCTTGAATCATCACGAAGAAGAACTACATTGTATTATGAAGAAGATATACACTTTGACAAACTAAAAGCAAACATGGTTTTGATGAAGAAAATTGAATCTGCTCTTGTTGAGATGGTTAGGTGTTGTCAGTTTTGATTATGTCGCTCTGGTATCCCTTGAAAACAAAACAAAACAAAAAGAAACAAAAACTCTAAAGCAAGAATATTCATATCAAAAGACTTCACGTTAACCTTTTCTCATAAAAGTTTGGAAAGGGAGAAAAGATGGTTTAAGCCTTTAAGGTATTAGTGAGGAAGTGAAAGGTACAAATCAGTGAGGGCCGGATGGGCAAGCATGGCCGCCATCTTTGTCACTGGCCCCCAGTACAGCTCTCTGAAGCTGCCCTGGCATGGAGTGTGCCCTTTCCTTAAATACCCACTCGTTATTCCCCCATTTCCTCGGAACAGCCCCCATCCTTCCCAACCTCCCTCCCTCCCCTTGGTCCCCCGGTTTGTGTGCGCCCGTGTTTGCAGGAGACTTCGACAATTTGTGAATTTTCAGGTCCCTTGAAGGTGTTTATTTGTCAGCTTGGTGTGAAAGGCCCGCTGGGTTCTTCAGAAAAGGTTGGGGAGGTCGCAGGGGGACCATTAATCTGGCTGTGCCATCAAACGCCACCACCCCCTCCTGGACTGACCGCCTGTGTCCAGTCTCACCTCAACAAGGATTTTTTGTGTTTCGTAGGCATCCAACTTTCCCCCTTTTGTCGTTTTCATCAAAAACAAGAGACAGATGATTTGCATTCGTGAAATATCTCAGGTGCTTTTGCATGCAGAGGGTAGTCATCTTAATCCTGTTGTGTGTTGTTGTTGTTGTAAGATGGTAAACACCTCAGGAATGCAACTAAGTGTAAACACTTTAAAACAGTTACAGTACCATTCCAATATTATGCACTGATTTTTTTTCTGCATATTTTGAGGTGTCTAATTGATGTGCCCTAGATATACCAAAACATTAGCGTACGGCGAAAATGTAAACATACCCACAATGGCTAATGCGTACAATTCTTTGTTAACTTGTTGATATTTTGGGCTGAACATATGATTACTGCAGGAAACTGTATGCCAGGTTGGTTAGTGATTTAATAATTCAGCCGTCAATACCCCTTTATTCAAAACAGAATCTCACATCAACTACAAAATGGTAAGCTATTCTGTCACAAAAATATTGCCTACTTATTTAGTATTTCTATGACTATAGTATGAGTAGGTTCAATTCTTCCCATATACCGACACATGTGCTATTATTCTATTTTCTGAAGAAACATGACTTTTTTGGTGTATTTTTTCCCTCTTAAGTTCAAAGAAATGTAAGATCATAAATCTCTGCTCTTGTAAACAAAATCATGTTAACGTTACAGTGATAACATAACAGAAGTAGAAACAAGGAAGCAACAGAGCAAAGGAACAGTTATGTGAAATAGAAAAAAATTGTTACATGAAAACAAGGAGGTTATATAAAAACAACTGGTTCCCATTAATTTAGTTGTTATGAACTGTTAGTAATGAAACAAGTCATGTTATGTAAGTAGTTGTGTAAGCCACAAAAAGTGTGTACTGTATCAAAATATCTAGGTGAACAATATAGTAGCTAAACAAGGCTTTATGGTACCAAGAAGTTTAATGCTCTCAATGCTGTATTAGTGTTATGTTTAAGTTAGTATGAGTGTGTGGACTCAGGTAACAGGTTTTTAAAATGTTCATGGAAACAAGTTAGTGTAAAGGTATATTTAGCTTTCACTTTTGATGTTATCATTTAAGATACACTTTTAATGTTATCATTTTAAGATAAAATCAAAATATCAAGATATTAAACCTGTATTGTGATACTATATCACATGGGAACAGTACCTGTTTGGATGGCAAATAGACAGGATTTAACACAATGCTCCAGGTTTAACTGGATTTTTCGGCTAAAGCTGTAAACAATACAACAAAATGTGCTCTTTATAAACAGAATAAAATCCTTTCTTCATGATAATGGTTGGGAGAGGTTTTGTAAAAGAGTACAGGGCCGGATACAGTAAGAAGAAAGCATGTTTACCACCCCTGTTAGCCAACCAAACAGAGAAGGTACCACGCTTGACCACAGGAGCCCACTGGTCACTCTACTGCCCAGAAACACCTTTCGCTGGCCCCTATTCATAGCACGATGCCCGGAACTACTTTTCCTCTGGAGTTAGGTTCATCTCAGGTCAAGCCAGGCTGCTGAGCTAAGTCCTGACAACCTAGGCATGGGTGTGTGGTCACAAACCTTCGCAAGATCATCACGCGAACCCCCCTTACTGCTGAACAGCAAATAGTTAGCTAATGACTAACTTATCATTTGAAAAATGAGCATGTGTGTTGACAATCGCATTGATTTTTAACCAGGGCTGGGCTATCCCTGTGGAAATGAATACTTGATTTGTGTAGGTGGATGAGCACCAAACACAGCTTACATAATACTAGTACAAGAGAAATGTCGCAGCAATAAACAGGTGATACAGTTTATGGAACAAAATATGCCAAATTTAAGAAATCTTTGTTGAATGCAGCCCAAATGGAAAGAACAAAATTGATAGCATTTTTTATATGAGAAAATATTATTAAACCACCTGCAGCATGTGCTATAAACATAGCTTACATTATATAGAAATGTTGACATGGAACAAAATATGCCAAATTTACAATTTATGAAGCTTTGTTGAATGAAGAAGAAATGGAAAGAAGAGAATTGAGTGTTTTTTTTTATATGAGAGACCATTATTAAACCTACTTCAGGATGTGCTACAAAAGTAGCTTACATTCCATAAAAATTAGCTATATATAGAAATGATGACCTGAAACAAAATATGCCCAACTTACAAAATTAAAGAAATCTTGTTTCATAATTGAAGAAACAAAATTGATCCTGGATTTCTTATTACAAGAGATTGAATATGTAATATTAAACCTGCTTGAGTCTTGGTTCTCAAGTGTAGTGTTTTGTCTGATTGGTAATTTGGTATAGTGTACTACTCTGCAATAAAGGTGATTTTGGAAGGAAAAAGCCTCATTGTACAGAGGATATGTTTACCTTAGAATTAACATGTATGATTTGTGACTTCCATGTGTTATTCAAAGTCAATTTGAGTCTATTTTTGGGAACATGGACAAGCTCAGGCTAAGATCCGGTAATGAATAAGGAACACGCAATGGCAATGCAATGCCATGCAATGCAATGGTACATAATTTAGTACGCATTATTGAAAAATTATGGTACATTATGTACATGTAACTCCATCTAATGCAACACAATGGTAGACCATGGGTAAACCATTATGTCAGATCACTATGATTGTGTAGAATGCAGTATATTAGGGGAAGGATTGATAATATGCTGCTATTCAATGATCTGCAGTGACAAGTGTTTCTGCCATGAGTGCCAGTGCTTCATTGTATATGCTCACTTGGATTTTTCTCCTTGTCTAATCTATATCCTGGGGCTATAAGCTGTACCATTTCTTGAATCATATCATAGCAATTTACACTTTTGATATATCATGAAGCCCAGAGTAAAGTCTGAAAATTTACATTTTTGTTTGAGACTGATTAAAAATTCTGCCTTCAAATTATACCTTCAAATTTAAGCATATAGGTAAAAACATTATGAGTGAAGTTTGCACAAATGTCATGTACATGTATTCCGACGTTTGACCCCAAAACTGAGGAAAAATGATCCACAGCATGCTGAACCGTAAAAAACGGTCTATTTTTGCTCAAACAAAGTCATGGTTCAGTTGGGATGACTTGATTTTCTAGCCTTGGGTGAACGGTTATGCAAAAGCTACGAGGAGAATTTCAGGCGCGCATACCAGCGGAATCAAATTGAATGAAAACAGTCAGTTGATCAAGGTCACTGACATCCAAATGGATGGATGTTTGCGGAATTTCAAGGTCATGGTTGAAAATAAAAAGGGAACAAGAATGCGAGCACATTCAAGCACCATGGCTTTAACAGCGTTGACTTGCCAACTTTAGTCTTACATTTTACCCCTTAAGTTTTTTTCCATTCTATTAAAAAAACTGAGCACTAGAAAAAGTCTCAAAATTGGGAATTGTTTTACTCTGAATACGCCCAAAATTTTAAGCCCTGAAAGGCAATTTGGATTGTATTTAAGAGCTTAAATTTGGACATGAAAAAATGTATGCAAATTTTTGTAAAGTTCAATTTGATTAGTTAGAAGTAAGTTTTTTTTGTTTGCTTGTGTAATTCACTTTGCAAGGAACAGGTAACATTTTGTCGTTGTTTTTCTTCGCGGTTACAAATCTTCCGTAGAGGCCCCGCCCAAAGGCACCCATCATCCAGTAGCGTCCCACCTAAATCCAATTATTCCAGAAAGCCTGATTTTCCCACTGCTGAGGATTCAAAAGAGCCACACAATACATTTTTCATCCTGATGGCAGGGTTTCTGTTGCTTAGCAACTGGACACTTAATCTTCCCTTCCATATGGAGGCTCTGCTCAACATGCCTTATTTGGGCATACCCCTGGCCTTGACCCCTCGACCTAAGGCTGTTCTGCCAATATGGCTGCACCCCTCTGGATAATGAAGGGCAACATTATATATATTCTGCATACTCATGCAAGAATTTTGAATTGTCACATACAATTAATTGAGAAACAATTCTATTAAGGACTAAGAACGAACATTTTTTCCTGCTATATGGCCTTCTATATTACAAAATCAATATCGTAATTCATATTGGTAAGTTAATTTTTAAAAAAGCACATAGCCACGGATTCTATGATTTTTAAAAATTATAGAATCCGTAAAATTTTGCAAGCTCTGGTAATGGAATTTGGTATACTGTGGTATACTGTTGACACAAAAATGCTGCCTATATTCCATAAGCTGGTGGAATTTCAAACAGTTGCTCTGGGTTGTTTTTGCAGTATGTGGTTTGAACATGTAAATTTACTGGCATCTCTTAGATGTGGAAGATAAAGTTTCACTTTCCCATCAAATTTTCACTTTCCCATCTGTCCAGAAGAAAGAATCTGTGTAGGAGACACCGTGGGATGTCCTTGAACATGAAAATCTGAAACCTCCCTTTGTCCCAGCGTTGTTGTTTGGTTAACTCCCATCTGTTATTATTATTCTTTCAAACCCAATTAATTCCCAAATCTATCATTTGTAGGCCTACCACAGGGGGAAAAGAAAAGGGTCAAAACTCTGATATTTGAGCTGCATGGATCTATAGGAACTTGACTATGAAACGGTGTATTATTGCACTCCACATGCTGCTCACCCCTTTTGTACTAGTGGATATGGCCTTGTTGTTATGACAGGTACCAGCAATGAAGGTACCAATTACAGGAAATAGGGGTGAATGGGATTCAAATAGGTATAATTTCGTACTTGGTTTGGTTTGTAGAAAATCAGCCGTTTTATCTAGTAGAAAAGCAGCATGTCAGTGAAAGCGCAACGATAAGCTTCATCATGTTTGTTCTACCTGGATGTTTTTTTAACACTATCAATTAGTACTTAACAGGTAGTTAGACAGTGTTGTGTTCTACACCCGGATTATTTCATTAGCAAGAATCCTCAGATTACCAAAGTTTAATAATATTTTACAAGGAGAGAGAGAGAATGGAAATTACAGGGTTTCTGATAACGGATGGAAAATTATCAGTAATTGGTGTGTGTGAAGCTTTTCCTTCCTTTTGTTGCCTCAGTCAGTTTCTGTGTCAAGGGACAAGAAAAGTGGCGCGATTTGGTGGTAAAGGGGAAGGTTGGTGGAATAGCAGTAATTTGCATAAGGAGGCGGCAAAAATTTATGTGTTAGCATCTCCTAAAGGCCACATTCACATGATCATTTTGCTGTTTATTTGAATTGCATTGTAGCAAATCAAGGAGTTCAAAAGATACTAGGTTTTTAGAAAAATATTTTTGCTGACCATCAGCAACGATTGTGCTTCATGAAAAGATTGCCAGTTAAATGAGACTCAAATGCAGTTTAATGCAGAGGTCCTTGGATAGATAAATCAGATTTTATGAGTACGATACAGCTGGATACATTGTATGACATTAATTTTACTTCAACCAAAAGGGCGACCCAGTAAATTCAGAATCTGACAGCTATTTCATTTTGTGTCATTTTGATCCCAGCTTCCCTTCTTACAGCATGGGACACATGTGAATGGAACCTCCTTGCTCGTAGAAGTCATAAATCTTCATTCCTGAGCAAGTAAGCAACGCTGCCGCTGTCCTTTTGCTGTTGAATGCCAAGGTCGTCGTGCTGCTAGATTTCTGACACAGCCGAGAGTGCGGCTTTGTCAATGTTTTATGTTCTGTTGGCACCATGCATAACTATACTCCCCATGTGGTATCGCCCAAAGCTCTAGGGTAGCACAAAGTGCAAGCCCCTTTACCTTATGCTTGAGGTTCGATTCTCACAGTTAAATGGAGTCTAGCAGAACCAACCACTGTGTTTTGATGGAAGCTGTGTAATTTTCTTGGTAGGTTTTGTAAAAGCCATTGATTTTGACGTCAACCAAATATGCATGAGACCTTGGGAAGGATATTTGTGGTGCAGGGCTTTGATTTGATGTGTTAAATCTGACATAAGATTGTAATTGTTATTGGTGGTGTGCTCAATGATCCAAAGACTATGGGGAGATGGACTGAAAATTGTGATATTTTTAAAAACTAGCTTTGAAAACATGCATTTTTGCATGTTAATACAATGCTTATAGATCGTAATCTTTAATAGCGATTCCAATCTTTTTACTGGCCAAGTTACTCTTACATTCACTATCCTAACTTTGGGTGAATTGAGGACAGTCCAGTCAGAAAATTTTACGAGATGACTTATAAAAAAGCCGCCCCTGGAGATTGGTGTGGATGAGCGGACATGTACATGTTTACAATGTATGAATGCAGGTGTGCATATTGCCCTTTGGTCATCTAACCTATCCAAAACAAAAGATTGCTTCAAGGATGTTAAGGTCAGTCAGCCGTCACAGATTTGTGCAGCAGAATGGTTCAAGGAACCATAAATCGTAAATACTGTAAATCGTGAAATAATCGCTGTGGTTTTATGTTTAGAAAATTAAAGTTTTCATGTCGATCTCTCATTGGAAACTTTTGCGCTTTCTTGCATTGCTTATGTATGGTTGGTTGGTTGAACTCATAGAAAGTCCGCAAACTCTTGATTTTTAGTTTGCAGCAAAATTGAAGTGCCGCTATCTTAACTGCATTTACAGTATGCAGTAGAATCACAAAGTGTAAGGCTATGATTGTTGGTACAGTTGTACGGTCAAGGTTATTCTCATCGGTACCTTTGCAGATATTCTCTGTGACTTGTTGACTTGTTACAGAGTTGCCATCTCATATAGCAAGCCCAGGTCAGGCCCTATGAGTTATTTTTGGGATAAGGATGGATAAAAATATCCACCCGAAATTTGGTGGGAATTTAGAGGGCTGGCAAGCTTCCAAGTTCCGGAGCTTGGCAATTAGCAGTGGCATGGTCCCTTCAAATAGCATAGCTTTTGTTTGATCATGATGGTTGTTTACATTTGTGTGGCACTCTTTAGATTGGATCCAGAGGTAGATAGGGCAAGGATGTTTTATTCTCCTTAGAAGTTAGATAGGGTTAGTTTGAGCAGGGTCCTTATTTTGTCGCTGGATGTGATTTACAGACTTGAGTGCCTTGGAGAGTTATAACCTGGTTTCTCCGAAACACGTGGAAAGGAAATTCTCTGCAATTTCGGCCAATGTTAGCCAATGAGAATGGTGTTCACTTTACCCTAGTGCAATGGCCTAGTGGGTAGAGTGTTCGCCTTGCACACGGTAGGTCGTGAGTCGATCCCCGACCGGGTCATACCAAATGGTATACTGCTTTCTCTGCTTAGCACTCAGCATTTGGGAAAGAGAATGGAAATTAAACACACCACTAACAGTGGACTAGCCCCCTGCTGTAGTGATTGCACAAAGTTGTGTGGCCCAAGGGCTACTGAAACGGAGATGAGCACTGCCCTATGCACCATCGGTATGGGAACTTGGGGGAACTTTGACTTACCCTAGTTTTGGGACAGGTGGAGCTCTTACATCACCTAATTGATGTTTGTAGCTGTATTTTCCAGTGTCTGTGCCTCTTCTGTGATGGAAACGAAAAGGTCACGTGTCATGGCCAATATTCATAGTTAAGGTTCAGGGTCAGGGTCATGGGTCAAGGGTGATGCTTATATACATTTCACAAAGGGATGTCAATCAAGACAAAGAACAAATATTGTACAGGAAATGGATTAACAACAATTAGGACTCCGTCTAAATTCAATATAATAACCTTGTTTTTCGAATTTTTTTTTTAAAGAGGGAATTTAAGAATATAAACTTAAAGAAATGATAGACTATACTGATAAGTGTTTCTTGATATGTGAATGGTCCCCTTTGAAAGCCTTGTAATTCTGTCCATATTTGTATTCAATCTCTAGGCTGGCTGCCAGATTTCATGTCAGAAAAGCCACAATAGATTCACCACAATGGTTTTTGAGTTCATGTGGTTTTGACATAATACCAGCCATGACTAAGGCTGCTATCTGTGAATAAGCAGGGCCTTTGAAAGTTATGGTGGAAATCTGTGACAGCCACTGGCTTTCTTCAGAACAGGGAATGAGTAAGGTCCAGCCAATAAGTGTGTACCCAAGCGAAACCATGCAGGTCAAAATGCTCCTGACCCTAACCACTGCTGTTTGCATCATATTAAAGCACAGCTGTGTTGACATCCCCAACACCCCTTGTATGACAAGACATGGTATGTCCCTTAGGATTACTGTAATAGGACTAGTGTTGGACTGTACTATGGGAAGGTAAATGAGGGGGTTGATGCCTAAACAGAGAATAATGTCCTTCCTGGTACGGTTAGCATTTTTGGTCACGTATGGTGTAAAGTAACCAATTATGTCCTCGTATCTGTGTTATTGCCGGCCCTAAGCTTGTTTACATTCGGGCAAAACACCAACTTGAGTTTCTCTGTTTACCTTTCAATGTGAAGGCTATATTTTGTTGGACTCAAATGCGTTTCGGTGGGAATTTTTCTTACGTTGGCTCTATGACTGAAATCTGCTATCAGTACAAAGAAATAAACATAGCTAACATTGAAATATACACATGTTTCTGTAGTGTACATCTCTGTAGTGTATATTATACATACAGCTGTATTTTTTTGTGCCTTAATGTGTTTTTGTTCGACTTTTTTTCTTGCATCAGTTCCTACCAAAATCTTCTGTCATTACAAGGAAATTATTATATCTAAAGACTTATCCTTGATATATCTAACATCGAATTGATTGCTATAGAAACTTACAGCTGTTAAAGTCTTCAATCTACCAAAGGCCTTGAACAGCTTTAGCACTGTAACGGTTATTTAAGTACCAATGTCTGCAGGCAAGTTGATCAAAAGAACACACGTTGGCTTGTAATCCGACCAAGGTTGAACAAATTAGGGATGGCATCAGAGCCGATCATGCAGCTTTGATAGTGGAGAATTTCAAGGTCAACCGGCTTTAGGGAATCAAATCATTTGGGACACAATGTAACATCCTTCCTAATGGAACGTTTTATTCTAGAAAGCTGTTATGGAGAGGGGGGTGGTTGACTTTTTTTACTGAACTTTATATTTGGTATCATTTAAATTCTTTGCATGCGCTATGTATTATTATATAACCTTTTTGTTTTGATTTTGTCTGTCATGTAGTAGCAGTCACCCTGTATGAATCGGTGTTACACGTACATGTATTTAGATCCTGTGCATATTCTGTTGTCAATGGTTACAATTTTCTGGTTGCATCTCTCAAAGGAAAATGATTGTTAATATCTAAATGTCTATAGATCTAGGAGTTCCCAGAAAGATACCATCAGATCAAGAGGTTCTATAGTTAAAGATTGACGTCTGTTGTATTGTGTCCTATATCCCAAACAGTTAGTTTTTCTTAGCCTTGTATTCAAACCTACTATAGCTCCAGAGTCTCTTCTGTCCTCTCCGCTATTTGCGTAGTTTTTATACCCTTGAGAGGAATTCTAATTAAGGTAATGTAACATGAAAATACCTGTAAGATTCAGATCTGTTTTCAGTCAATGGTTTTTAGTGGCACAGGATTGCTGTTGTACAAATGTACCTTACCTACATTTGTAGAGGTAATGTTATGTACATGTCACTTGTTCCTGCCAACCTAGGGTGAATTAGTTAGGCAATATGGTGTTAGGCAAAGCCTTACCAGTGCATAGCAAGCAAGATGCCTAACTAGCTATACATGTAAATCTGCATTGTACTTTAAATTTACTTTGGACAATCGACTCAAGGATGTTATCCTTTTTTTTTTTCATGATATACACATGTTAGGCAAGTAGCCAAGGGAAGGCTTGTGCTGAATGTGTTGATCATGAAATATTCAGTGATACTTTGTTTTGTCTTGTTTTCTTAAAGTATTCTGCTCGGAGACTCAGTTGAAAAAGGAGTGAGACATGTTAACTGATGCTTTAAGTCACTGTCCCTAGCCAAAGTTTGCCTAAACAAGGCATCACTGCTAAACCACGAAAAAACAACTTCAATTCCACTTTTCGAATGCATACCCAGCTTGCAACATGCTTAAGTTATGTTAGTAATTCTGACAATGTATTCATTTGGTTTATATGGAATGATAAGCCAGTTCGCGGTTTAAACTGCACATGTACATTGAGATGCATTGTAGGTATTGTCAATTGTGCCAAAGGTGAAGGCCCCTGAGACATAAACCAAATACTTCTGGAAATGTATTAAGCATTGTGTAGAGAAGAACCGTTTACAAGTTAGGGGCCTTCACCTTTGACATATTACCCTCAATCCATCTTGCTGTACATGCAGATTCTAAACAGTGAACCAGCTTATAGTTATAATTCATTCTGATCCTGAATTAATTCTACCAACACATATGAACTTTCCATCTGATCTTCTAAAAGTTCTATTTTGACCAATGATGTCACTTTTGTTTTCACAGCTCTGCCAAAATTTTCGGTGCAGCCAACCTCAACTCAAGCTGTGGTCGGTGGCATCGCTCGCTTTCAGTGTTATACACAAAACGCAGTACCTCCAGCCTCTATCTCATGGGAGAAGGATAGGCTGCCTCTCCCTCATAGTGACAGGTGAGTGGCCCTGTGCAGTTTGGTAGAACTCTGCTAGAGGGCGCTTGAAAATATCAGGAGCAAGACCAGGATGAAATTACAAGACAGGATCTTTAAATAGGATGAAAAGGAAAATATTGTGCATTAGTTTGAAGATAAGCAGCAGCTCATTAGTTCGCACCAATTTATCTCCTTAGTTCTTGGATTTTATGTTATATTTTAAGGTAGAACTAAGCAGGATAAAAACAAAGGGGTGGGAGGTAAGCTTGAATATCTGACTAACGTACAAAAATGTATTTTCACTCCCTGAAACTGTGTGTACCACATGTACATGTACCCCAGACTCTTTTGATCTGCCAGTTCAACATTGTTGTCTTAAGTCTGAGAACAAAGCAGTAGTCTTACTGTTCTACAGTACTACCTACCTCCTTGTTAGAAAGTGACAGTTTGATAGCTCAATGCTCCGAAAACATCAACTATGTGTGAAAGAGGTGCAGTTCGGTGTAACTCTGCTAGAGGGCGTACGAGAACCTGAGGATCAGGTCTAGAGCTGATTTGCTTTGGCCTTACTGTTTTTTTGTGATATCTTCTTTTCCACCAGGTTCGTTCAACTTCCCTCAGGAGTTCTACAAATCCACAAAGTGCAACAAAATGACACGGGTAGATACAGATGTGTGGCGTCCAACATGCTCAGAGAACGCCGAAGCCAACCTGCAGACCTCACTGTAACATTTGGTAAGACATCAAGATTTGATTTTTGTGTTACATTTGGCATTCTTGTAATATGTACACTCTGTTGGGTTAAGGCAGCCCAGGCTCTAAAATTCGTGTTCGAGTTCGGCCTCGTGCCTGGCCAGCGGCTCGGCCGAACTCGAACACGGTTCGAAATGTTCCACTACAGAGCAATTCGGGGGGCGCAAGGTCTATTCCACTGCCCAATCATATATATCTCAGGTGTACGTAACGTTATATGTACAAAATTGTTTTATAGGCCATGATTTGGATTGTATTACATTCTAAATGTTTCAATCAAATGGTTTGGAAGGTCTCCTCCACGAACATGAGCCGCGCCGAGTCCTACTAGCGCTGTTTTGACGGAGGTGTTCCAGATAGAACAGACTTGATCTTTGGAGTAATCAAATATTCTTCATTATAGCTTTCTTATCAAAATTGTCCGGGGCTATTTTGCATAGATTTTGATTTTTTTTAAACTGGGGCGAATTTTTAACAAAATATGACCCAAAAATAGTGGTTTCTGATGTTTTTGACCCAAAAAAATAATTTCATCGTCATTATAAACAAAATAGCCTCGGACAAAATGATTTGTATGAGGTTAGCTCTCTTCTTGTAAAATATCATGATGAAAGTTGGTGTTACCGCCTGCGCGCGTAAACCCATGAAATACACAGCTCTTTTTAACCAAAATGTGTATTTCTAACCCAAAATCTAGCTGTAGAAAAACTAAAGTATTATTTATTCAATGCGTTTTAAATAGTTCTAAAACTGTGTGAAGTTTCATCGTGGTGCGACAAGGCTATCGAAAGTTACAGGATGTATTGATATGTATGGAATAATACTTCTTGGGCCGCCTTAACCCAACTGAGCATAACCTTACATGTATAGAATACGACATTGTGGACCCTGTATCACCCGAGGTACCAGCGTGACAATCTCGAAAGTTTTCATGACCCTGGTATGACATGTACATTGTATGTAAGTAGGTGTACATGTGATAGACAAGATTATCTGAAGATCCTAACTGTGCATGTCCAGGGCACGGTATTGGAAGGCGGAACCCATCCCTCACTTTTCACTATCTTTTACCTCCCCAACCAAAGTCTGGTACCAATTTTCACACCTGGGTGGAGTGAGGAAAGTTATGTAAAGTGCCTTTCCAAAGGACCCAACTTCTAGCTACGAATTCGAACGCCAGGAGTTAAACCCATGTATTCTCGATCTCGTTTGGCCATTCGATGCTGCGTTAGCATTAACAAAATGTTTCCAATGGTTCTGTAGCAGCTCCAGATGCGGAGCAGGAGCCACGCATTACGACGAAGCCACAGAACCTGACCGTGCTGGCTCACCAGGATGTCTTCATGGAATGTATGGCGACAGGGAACCCTGAACCCATCATGTCATGGAGCAGGAAGAGTAAGTACTACATCATCATTCTCCTAATGATGCAGGGCTGTATCCAGCTTTAAAGACAGGCTGAAACTACAAGATAAAAGGGGCTGTGATTGGCTGAGAGCAGGTTATTCAAACTGGTCTAGAAACATCGATGAAGGTTAGAAATCCAGGTAGTAAGATACGCCAAAAATAGTTACTCAAGCAACTGGATAAAATTTTGAAACAGTCAAAGTTTAATCCTTATCCTTAGTCACTGACGAAAGACAGCGGATGCTGTCTGAAACGTCTGACTGTTTCAAAATTTTATCCAGTTGCTTGAGTAACTATTTTTGTCGTGGTCTAGAAACAGCCTTCTGTACAGCTCCTGTATTATCGTCAATATTTCTTATTAATGCACGAGGTCCTTTGAAGTGTTTATGACCACAGCATTACTTGCACGGCAAAATGCTAACGTCTTCATCTCATTTTGATGTCTGTGTCTACCAATTTTTTGTCTGTGTGTTGTCATTTGTAGTAGTATCCAATATTTGATTATGCTGCTGCCGGGTTCACTGACACAGGGGTGGGCAGCAGTCGGCTAGTCTCCGCACCAGGATTCCAAGCAGATCTGTCCAGCGGGTCTACGCTGATGAGGCCGCACATGTACACCTTAATGTCCTTCCTGACGCACTCTATCCACGTACTTAATATAAATAATTTGTCTGACTGCAGGTGGGAACATAGGGACGTCCGGTGTACAGTTCATTAAGGGCAACCTCAGGCTCCAGGATGTCACTGTGGACAAGAGTGACACCTACGTTTGTTCAGCAAATAAACCTCAAACCCGCATCCGACAAACCGCGAATGCCACCTTAACAGTTGTCGGTAAGAATCCCTTTCCAGCCTCCATTTTTGTTTGCGTATTTTTGAAATATTGCATTCTTTCTGTTAAGTAACGTACCTTATATACATTGTATGTTGAGATTTTTGAGGTATGTACATCAGAAATATTTGGTGTAATGAATTTATGAAATCAAATCTGCTTAGGCCATTCTGGCTTGACTACTAGTAAGTTGTGTGGCCCAAGGGCTATAGGAAAAGAGATAGGCACAGCCATACATGCATACACCAAAAGGATTTGAACCTTCTTTTTAACATCTAACTGTATGTATTCAGAATTTAAAAACGTTGTTGGCTGTTATTAACCGTTTAGTTTGTTTGTTTGTTTGTTTATTACAGAGCCGCCAACGGTTATCAGGGGTCCAGTTGACATGGACGACATAGCCACGGCCAAGACAGCTCGACTCCCCTGTGAGATAAAGGGGACTCCGAAGCCCGAAACAGTATGGCTGTTTAACGGGACGCCGATCTACATCAACGGTCGTATCGAGAAGCACCCAACGGAGCTGGTCATCACATCGGTAGGCAACTACAGTATACCATGGCGTATTTGCAGTGGTTTTATTTTTAGCTGGTTTCGCTGTGCTTTTCCACTAGCATTGTTTTGACTACAAACTCAAAGCCATGCAAAAACCTCCTTTCTAGTCCTACTGTGAAATTGAATTCTGCACATCGGGTAACGCAACTACTGTATCTGTGTACCATGGCGTATTCGCAGCGGTTTTATTTTTAGCTGGTTTCGCTGTGCTTTTCCACTAGCATTGTTTTGACCACAAACTTAAAGCAATACAAAAACCCCCTTTCTAGTTCTACTGTAAAATTGAATTGAATTCTGACAAAACATTCACATCGGTACGCAACTACCGTATACCATGGCATATTTGCAGTGGTTTTATTTTTAGCTGGTTTCGCTGTGCCTTTCCACCAGTATTGTTTTGACTACAAACTTAAAGCAACGGGAAAACCTCCTTTCTAGTCCTACTTAAAACAAACCAAAACCTTCTTTTCTACATAAAATTGAATCCCGGTGAAAATAGATTTATCCACAGTAACATCCTACATTTGTACATTTGTACTTGCAATCCAAATAGAAAATTAATGAAAGAATTACGCTTTTTTGTTCTGCCACTTAAAGAACAAAAAAGAAGTTGTCCAGGAATTGTCTCTTACCCGTTTCTCTAGTGACACTATTCGTGACATTTCTTTATATTTCCTAGGTCGTATTGGCGGATGAAGGCATGTACCAGTGTATCGGGTACAACGACTATGGAATGGTGTATGGATACGCCAGGCTCACCATAAGGGTGGAAAGTAAGTCCAGTCATTTTTTTAAACTGTTTTTTTTACAGAATGATAGATGTCAAAAGTACATGTTTGTTATAAATGACTTAGAAACAGTAAAAAGGAAAATATTGCACTGTAATGTACATGTGAATTTTATTGTTCCTATAGTCCCTTGTTTAATGTTTGGTATATGTACATGTAGTTTGGATACTGAATAAACTCATAATTAGATCACATGAAGTACTGTAAATGCAGAAATGTTTGTGGGGATTAATTGATTTCTCGGTAGGGAGAAAATGGAATGTTCGCGGTGGTTTTGAGTTCGCGCTTGAAACAATAGTAAGTGCTACTGTCACACAATAGAACGGCTTTTCACAGTGGTTTAAAGTTTGTGGTTAAGGGAGCGGAAACCGCGAACATAAAACCACCGCGAACATTTCTGCATTTACAGTATCTGCATGTATTTTTTATTTTTTTTGGTGTGTGTCTGAGGTTGCATGATTGTAAAAAAATCAAGTTGCTTACTTTAAACATTAATTATCTTGTTGCTACCAATTGTCCAAAATCATAAAGATGACAAGTTCATGTCTTTTGTTGTTTCTTTAGGTGACAGTCCAGACCCACCTCAAAACATCCGACTGATCACCAGGAGCTCCACCGAGATTCTGGTGAGGTGGACTCCATCTGTGAGCAAGTCTCCCATCATTGCCTACACCATCCACTACCTGCAGACTGAAGGTAAGAACTCACATCTTATTGGCTGATACTGAAGATGCTGATCACTGATTGGTTACTTCTAATAGAACCTTGTTACCAGCCAGTCGGTAAGAAGTCACATCTTATTGGCTGATACCAAAGTTGCTGATCACTGATTGGTTACTACTTTACAAAAAACCTATCATCAGACAGAAGGTTAAAACTCACTTGTCATTGGCTGATACTGAGGAAATGCTGATGGCTGATTGGTTATTTCTGAATAGAAACTTGTTACCAGACAAAAGGTTAAAAGTCACTGTGACAGCATATTATTGGCTGATATCAAGGAGAAGTTGATCTCTGATTGGTTAGTTCTTAACAGAAACTTGTCACCAGACAGAAGATAAAAAACTCAATTGATGTTGGCTGATACTGAGAAAATGCTGAACACTGATTGGTTACTTGTTAACTAACACAAACGTGTTACCTGACGGTGACTCTCATCATAATATGTAAATTTGAAGATATTCACCTAAAAGACAGTAAGAACTTTTCAAGTAATATTCAAGTCATAAAATCAATCATGGATTGTCTTGAAATTTGGGACTTGGGAGACCACCCTAACACTTTCCTAGCATCCTCATCAGGGTCTCTGTCAACATGATGATTCTGCCTGCTGCAGCATGGCAAACTCCACCCTGACACACAATAACCGAAAGAACTTTTGATAATCATCAAAAGAGGTTCTCATTGATTTTTGTGATCATATACTATTGCTTTCTGGTTTAGTGTTCAATTTTGTTGTTACACATGTACATGTGTGGCACTTATTTTGTATGTATGCCATGGTCTTTCGTTATTTTGAAAATCCACAAAATGAAATCACGCCACAGTCTAAATCGATCTATGCAACTGCCTCAGACACGTCTGGAATGTGGAAGGCGAAAGTTCAGCCACAGAGGTGTTGGTGAATGGAACAAGCTACCACGTTCAATGAAAAATGCTCCAAACAGTGTAACGTTTAAGAGGATGTTGAAACAAATGAACTGACCTCTGACCTCACCTTATGACAGGAACGGAATATGGACTACGAGTATGGATTATGTCTCTGTCAATTTTGTATGTATCGGTGTATATGTATTTTAGACTTATGTTTTTGTACTGATTGTATTGTGTTATCCAAGGCCCCACTGCAAAGTTGGGCCACCCTGGCTAAATAAAACAGAAACAAACAAAAAATGATATTAAGTTGTTGACTTGTTTTCTGTGACAGGTAACAACAAGGAGGAGAAGGTGCCGGTGAACGTGTCTCAGACCGAGTTCCTGGTGACCGACCTGCTCCCCAACACCAACTACACCTTCTACATGTCAGCTTACACCGCGGCGGCCGCCAGCGACAGACACTCTCAACAAGTGGTGGCCAGAACCATGGAGGGAGGTAAGGAACAGTGATGACTGTGGAGTACTAACTGTAAATGCATTTAAGTTTGCATGGTTTTTAGTTCGCAGTAGGGAAAAAACGCAATAGTTTTAAGTTCACGTTTGAAATAATAGTAGCGCTACAGTCATTGGTGGGCAAAACGTTTCGCGGTGGTTTGAAGTTTGGGCTGAAGAGTTTACTGTGAAAACCATGAACATAAAACCACCACAAACATGTCTGCATTTACAGTTTTGAAAAAGAGGGGATGTCCCTGTAGCTCAACTGGTAGCAGCCTCACAGTTAGGCTACTAGTACTGTACATAGATGTGCATGAGTTGAACTCCTTAACCCTACTTACCACTGTCCACCTTTTAACCTCCAGTCATATTTTCTTTGCTTGCCTTACGTTTTATATCTCTAGTCTGAGTTGGTGCATTGCGATTTTTATTAACCTTCAGACTGCTAAGGTAGCCTTTTGCACCAAATTATATTTGTTATATCATGGGGTTAGGCAGCAGGGAGAAGGTTAAATAACTTGTTTGTAGATTCTATTCATTTCAAGTCATTTGCTGTACATATGTATATAAGCAGAGCCCCCTGTCAGGATACAAAAGTATTGCAACGAAAAGCGGTTGCAGGGTTTCCTCTTATTAATCGACTTAGAGCAGTTATCATTGGAACGCCTGGCAGACCAGGCAAAAAAAAGAGAAAACTGTCGGAACCAAAGTCAACAACATCAAGTAACAGTGGATCTATTTTGTAGATACTGTAACTGTATTTTAAGTTTTTTGGAATGTAATCTTACGCTAAGGAGAAAATGGAGTGCTTGCGGCAGTTTTAAGTTTGCAGTTGAAACAAATAATAAGTGGTATATAAGCATTTTTGCAGTCAGTGGTTTAAAGTTCATGGTGAAGAAGTCACTGCGGAAACCTCAAACATAAAACCACCGCATTTACACTTTTATTAAACCAACTGGATTATAACACTATATCGAAAACGTATGCTAGCCCTTATTGAATTGAATTAGTAATTAGTTTTATTCTATACTTCTATTTTGTGTTATGTTTACGAAATTCTTGCCATACTTTGTACCATGTACAATTGTAGTGCAATAAAGTTCTTCTATAATATGCAGAATACAACCATTAGGTTCACACTGACATGATACATGTATAAACGTACTGTACCTATTTCGTTTCAGTTCCCATAGCGGCTCCCATCTTGTCGCTGAGCAGTAGAAGTCCGTACTCCATTGACGTAGGATGGCAGCCCCTCTCCCGCGAGGACAGCCGGGGGCAGATCGTCAACTACAAAGTCAAGTACAAGAAGGAGAAGGATGAAGATATCGAGGTAGATACATCAAGCTTTCCATCACCTTAGCTTACCCTATCTTTGCCTGCTATTAGCTAGCAAGGCGTCAAGGTGTCTTCTGGATGCCCTACATGAGCAAACAAAGAAATCTGACATCCTCCTTTTGCAGGGGACACCTATAGGGCACCCTGCTTCCCTGGTAATTTATTACATACACATGTAACATACAACATCAACATCAAAGTATACAACCACTGTGGCCTTGTGGTTAGGGTTGTTGACTCAGAACTTGGAGGTACTGAGTGTGAATCCATGACAGGCACCGATGTTGTGCCCTTAGGAAAGGCAATTAACACCAGTTTCCTCACTCTAGTCAGGTGTAAATGATCATGAGTACCCAGCTTCGGCTAAAGGGACATTCTTCGGATAGGGCATTAAATGGAGGTCCCGTGTTTGAGGAGAGCCACACCTCAAGCACGTACAAGAACCCACCACCCTTATCATAAAGAGCAGACTCTGAGGTTCATCCAGGTTTTAGTGGATCAAATGAGAATATGAGCCTGTTTGTACATACATGTATAGAATACAACAAGGTGTATTCCGTATCGACCGAGGTACATTTGTACCAGCCAGACCCACGACAAACAATCAAACAAACAAACAAAAGGTGACATTTTTTTTCTGTCCCTTTTCCTATCTAGCGGGCACAGGAAGTGCGAGGTTGGCAGACCCAGCTCGAGATCAAAGGCCTCGATGCCGACACGACGTACGAGGTCTGCATCTCCGCGGCGACCAGCAAGGGTTACGGCCCGTGCTCCCGCCACATCAGCCAGAAGACGATGAAGCAGAACGAACGTGAAGGTGAGTTATTTTTGTAGGAACTTCATTTTGAGATAGTAGGGGAAAGGAGGTTTTTGCCTACTTAAAATCCTCCCCACACCTTTTGGTGTTTAGGGGCAGTGCCTATCTCTGTTTTTATACCCCATGGGCCACATTAGCTAGAAGACAATGAAGCAGAACAAAGGTGAAGGTGAGTTATTTTCGTAGGGACTTGATTTTGAGATAGTTGGGGAAAGGAGGTTTTTGCACACTTAAAATCCTTACCACACCTTTTGGTGATAGGGACAGTGCCTCTCTATCTATACCACATGGGCCACACAGGCCACCACACAGTAGGGGGAGTAGTTGAGTGTGCTCGACTGTTTGTGTACTGAGTGCTAAGCAGAGAAAGCAGTGTGCACCATTTTCTAAGTCTTTGGTACGACCCAGCCAGGTTTTGAACCCCAAACCATCCGAATGCAAGGCAAACACTCTATTCCATAAGCAACTGCACCTGTATTGACATATTTGGTTCAACCAATGAAATAGAGATTTTATTTTCTTTAGTCTTGCGGGAGCCAAACCTCCAAGTGCGAGCGCTCAACTCCACCGCCATCGACATCCACTGGGAGATGCCGAGTCTCAGCCCGGACGAGAAGATTCTGGGCTACAAACTCGAGTACACGGGAGAGGACGACATCACCCACGGGCCCATCGCACTGCCAAGCAACCTCCAACATTTTCTGCTGGGAAGCCTCAGTAAGTACTTGATAACACTACCATGGCTTTTTCTAAAGAGGGGAACAAGGGCGCTGCACCTCCATGCCCTAACCAAGACCCTGCACCCCCTTACCCTGGGGAGCAGATCCTCTATCTGATAAGCGTAAGATTCTGATTGACCAGGGATACTGCTAGGTCACAGTCTTCAACTGTTACCTGTCTGGCAGTAATTTTGCCCCTCATAAAGCCTTACAATGCCCCATTTAACTTAAGATTCTTTAAAACTTCGAACCGTGGAAGGGGGAACTCCCCGTTGACACCAAACCCCAGCATCCACTCCTTCGCAATGCTCTCCCTTGCAATTTTTTCCAAGAAAAAAACCTGATCACCATTACAAGTGGTAAAATTGAATCAGAATGATTTTGTTACCAAAAACATGTTTTCCACACATGATATTGAATTTAGTAATTGATATTTTGTCATTCTTATGGAAGTTTGTTTGAATCAGCAGTGTTTTTCAGAATTCTTGACAAAACGAATCTTTGTGCTGAGAGCATGGCTCTTATGAAATATTAATTAATGAGTTTTGTGTTGTCTTATTTAGGGCCTGACACTTCTTACGAAGTGAAACTCTTTGCTTGGAACGAGAAAGGGGACAGCCCGACAGCTACCCAGCTGATAAAGACACGGAAGACCTCCACTGTTGGTAAGTACTCTGGATGAACGGATAATTTCAAATACTCAAATACTGAATACGACTACTAATTGCAGGTCGGTGTCTTCTTCTTCTTCCTATTTAAAAAGAATCTGAACTAGAAAATGTACAAAGTCTTTTCTTACTTGCAAGAGGCTAGTTGTTGGTTATTCAAACTGTCGGGCCAAAAGTGTTACATATACTGTGGTATTTGGTGCTGTAAAGGTGGCTGTTGACGTAGCACCTAAAATTTCTAGTTTCAAATTCATAGCACTTAAAACCTACGTGTATTTCCTTGAGTGAAAATCTGTACCTATAGCTACATGTAGCTTTGGGAGAAGTCAAAAACTTTACTTAAGCCCTTTGGAAGATTCTAAGTACTGTAAATGCATTTAAGTTCGCGTGGTTTTTATTTCACACTAAGGCGAAAATGGAGTGTTCGCTGTGGTTTTAACATTGCGGCAGTGCTATAGTTACAAACTGCTACAGTATTGGACAAAAATGTTTGCGGTGGTTTTAAGTTAGTGGTGAAACGGTCACCCCAAAAACTGCGAAGATAAAACCACCGCGAACATTTCTGCATATACAGTAGTTTGAAAAAAAAAATGTGATAAAATGTGTGGCATTGACAACAACATTGTTTTGCCCCCCTCCCCAGTGGTCCCATCAGTGCCGTCCCCCATGCCTCCGTCGAACGTCATTCCGCGTGCGCTCAACGCGACCAGCGTGAGGGTGACCTGGTCCAAGCCACGGATGACCACGGTCGAGGCGGTGTACTACACGGTCCGATACAACCCGACCAACCTTCAGAATGCCACCTTGGTGGAATACATTCGCAGGTAAACTGGATGTCTTCATACCTTCAATTACACCAAATTTGACTCATAACAAATGCAATAGAGTAGCATATTTTTGCAGATCAAAATATCTCGATATTCTCCTCACTTGACTCTGAAGAAACTTATTGAAAGTGAAACTGACTGCGTAGAGGACAAACTGTACTGGCAAGAAAGTTATATTAATGCTCGGCCTCTATAGTTGATTTATCAACAGTATATTGTACTATTTATAGCGGATGAGCAATGATACTGATGACTGTAAAATGAGATATTTCTGCACAATTTATGTGAAAACGAGCCTTCTTATTTTTAGATTTTACAATATTAATCTTGCATCAGACTTTGACTATGAAGAGAGTACATTGTACGCACATTGTGTTCATGTTATGCATATGATTTATGAATGTAGTTTTTGTACATGTTTATATACAGTGCACTCTCTGCTTCAAATGCTAAGATGTTATGTCTCAATTTTTTTTGTTGCTTTGCCTCCCATTGCAGCAACACCACCAGTCTGATTGTCAACGACCTGAAACCGTTTACAAAGTATGAGTTTGCTGTGAAGTCTCACAGCAGGCAGGGGACTGAGAGCAAGTACACTCATGCCTCCATCTGTCAGACAAAGGAGGGCAGTAAGTGTTGTTTCATTTTTATTGGTTTCTAATCTATTGGTGGCAAGGCAGTATCAAAAATGCCAACAAGGCTTTGGAAACTCTTTTGATACTGCGCATGCCTTGCCACCGATAATCTGCTTGGAGATTATACAAATGCCAGTTCTTAGGATTTTACTCAAAGTTGTTCCATGTGTAGAATATTGTATTCCCGACATGAGGGCAAGGAAACATTAGTGTGAGACCTGTGTGAAAACTTCTGTGTAATACCTCTGACTTGTTTGAACATAAGAGTTCCAGTTAGGGTGTTCTCCATTTGAACATTACTAGTTCATGAGACATGCATTTGTAGAGACAGGGTTTTCAACTAGACATGAAATATTGCAGTCCACAACTTCTGTTCAAGAGTATGGAAGAAAGCTTGATAACGACAAAAATGAAATGTTTTGGACAACTTTCCACCCTCAAAAGAGTACACAGAGTCTCAATAGCCTCAGTCTTTCCCAGTTATGCAATGGACCGATCCTTTCTTTCCATCACAAATAGCAGTTCAACCAATGATAACATGGCAGTTAGCGCTTTGACCAATGAGAGAGTGGCTGTATGTCTTTCAAATATTAATGCTTTTATGTTTTTAGTTTGTATTTCTAGTTTTAACAGAAGTGGGATGGGCTAAGGGATGGGTTCATTGCAGATTAAGGCTATTTTAGGTAAAATGCTGACCTTAAGTTATTTTCCCTCAAGAACCTGGACCCCCAGCTGAGGTCCAAGTGAGGCTGCTCCAATCCGGGGCAGCTGTGCTCATCGAATGGCTGCCTCCGTTGGAAAGTAACGGCCAACTCAAGGAGTTCATCATCCTTTACGTACCGTCTGATTCGTCATTGCCAGACACAGACTGGTCCACCGTCAAGACAACTGGTTTGTCTTATTTTGTAACATCCTTAATTTTGTAGATAAGATCATCATCTTGTCGTGAGAGTATTACGGATGGACATCACCCTCCTCCTCCAGTCCTCCCTGTCCTGCATTGCTCTTGACAGTTCTTCTGGTGTGCATCCTGCATCCTCAGAGCTGCTGTATATAGGTCGTGTGAGGTCTGCCTACACTTGTAGATATAATGATAAAAGTTCTTACTCTGACATCATATCAGATGTGAACATTTTAAGTGCTCACCAGGGTATTCAGCATGTAGAAATAAGTGTACTGGTTTTTTTTCTTTACCCAATGGTCACAACATAACAAAATCCAAAGCTCGCTTCAAGGTTACGGATTACATGAATAGAAGAGGGACAGTATCTCTTCTCCTTAATTCAGAAACGTTATCCTAGATACACTGATAGTGAGGACTAACTCACCCAATAGGAGAATTGGAAGCAGGACTATTAGCTCCTCCGTTTATTTGTTTTACTGGATGGTAGGATTATCATAAAACACAAATGTAAATGTTAAGTATAAAGCACCAGATGGCCTACCTGGACTCAGCCTTGAGGAGTCAGCTGGGGATGCCTCTCAGACAATTTACATAGCCCCCCACCCCAAATGCAGGGGCGGGATAAAACAAGGAAGAATTTGTAATTTTGCAAGATCTTAAGAGAGAAACGAAGGATAATGATGCTTCTATAGTAAGTAGATATGATGCCCAAGGCTTTGGTGATCTAACATCACCTTAGTTGCAATGATTACACAAGATATTGCAGAAATTGAGAGGGCTTACTCCCCAGCTGACAAAGAGGCAACCATCTTGGAGCGTGACCTCTGACCCAGGATTTTACCATGGTCAATACTGACCGACGGAGGCCATATATACATGACATTGTATAGGATTATCATAAAATTTTTACTGTCTTTTCACAGCTGATCAGTCAAGCGTTACTGTGAACAACTTGACGTATAGGACAGAGTACTTCTTCAAGATGATGGCCAGCACGGAGGTTGGACCGGGGCCCGCCTCCGACCCCGAATCAGTCTTCACCCTCCCTCCAGTGAACCCGCTGGTGCCTGGAGACAAGACGACCCCCGGAGCCGGCGTTAAGGACAACCACACCACTCAGGGCGAGAGACGCAAGAGCATGGTCACAGGGATCATCGTGGGAGTGGCCATCGCTGTGGTGTGCATCATGCTGTGTGCCATCATCCTTCTCTGCAGAGACCCAGAGAGGTTAGCTAACATTGCTATAGTTCAACCAATCAAAGCATGGCAATTAGCAGTTCAACCAATGAGAGAAGAGCTGCATGTATGTCACATTTTTGCATGTTTTAGTTCAACCAATCAAAGCATGGCAATTAGCAGTTCAACCAATGAGAGAAGAGCTGCATGTATGTCACATTTTTGCATGTTTTAGTTCAACCAATCAAAGCATGGCAATTAGTAGTTCAACCAATGAGAGAAGAGCTGCATGTATGTCACATTTTTGCATGTTTTGTTTTTATTTTGCATTTCTATGTTTTGAAGGAGTTGGGCAGGGCTTTGAGATCAGTCACTGTCCTTTGCCAATTAGTAAAATGTCCTTTTTCAGAGTTTTGAATGTGTTTTATGTTCTTCTGTGCTGGCCTTTGTCCCGTTCACATTTTAAAGACATTTTCTAATGATAAACATGTATAGTTAGGACCAAAAGCTTTGAAAGTGTTTACAAAAATCTCTGACAACTTGCAATATTGTAGGAAATAGAAAAAAAGTGTGCCCTGAAGTCTGTTTTCTTTGCTAGGCAAGCCAGTTTGTGCTAGAGGAATAAGGCTATATTTCTTTGCTAGGCGAGCCAGGTTGTGCTGTTTTGGAAGAGACCACCACGCCCCCCATGGGAACAGGGGCGACCACGTCCACCGCCGCAACGGGAACATCCCGAACGGACACATCCGCGGCCAGGACGACCTGTACGAACTGGACTGTTACACGCCGATGCTGTCAGCCCTGCCCCCAAACCCTGAGGTGGATGCAAAGGTATGTCACTAATAATGATAAGTAGATGTTAATTAATGAGGTTCCTGAAAAAGTAGTATAGTATGATAGTTTCATATATATATATGAAATGGGTCATTCTTAGGCTTCCTTTGGGTGAAATTATAGTCAGACAAGCTACAGGGCTCGGTCAGTGCATGCGTAGGGCTGAAACTCAATCTCTTCTTACAGATATTATATACTTTTGTTTATCTCTTGATTGATGGAGAGAGTTGAGATGGAATGTTGGAATGTAATAATTGCTACTTACACCAAAATACTATTTTGGACCATCCATTCAGAAAATTCAGAAAATGTGATAATCATGTTAACATTCTTTTATGTACAGCATATTGCCACAGTATTATTGCCACAGAATCATTGCCACAGCATTATTGCCACAACAGTATTGCCACAGTATTATTGCCATATTATCACCTTTTCAGTTAGTGTTTGATTGATTGATTGATTGGTTCGTAGATCGATTGATTGATTGGTTGATGATTCCTTAGGGTCCTAGTGAGGAAGTGGAGAAACGTCTCAACGGTCACGTCAACGGGATCGTCATCATGAACGGGAAGCTCCTCGCCAACGGCAAGGTCATCTCCAAGCGCCCGGACCGTCCGGGAGGCAAGCCCAAACACCTGAATGGTCACACCAAGCCAGCCAGCAGCGGTCATCCCAAAACGCAAGTGCCAAAGATTGACCGCAAGGGCGACGAGGATAACTGGGGAGGGACGGGGAATGGCGTGAACGGAATCATGATGTCCATTCCCATCCCGAAACACTCGTCCTTCCACGAGCCCAGCTACCTCGACCTTGACCTTGACGATGGACCTGACCAGGACTGCCCTCTGCAGACGCCAGACAGAGCCTGTATTGAGCTCGACATCCCCCTACATACGGGTATAGGTGATGACCAGGGGGACAATGAGCAGGCACCTGAGGCAGTCGACTCAGGCCACCCTTCCTCCTACTCTAGTAGCCATGGTGACGAGGAGGACCCTCTCCAAGCAGACCCTCTCAACGGAGAGGACTCTTCCAACTCAGGTATGAAAGGGCTTAAGGTAGAGCTCTTGAAATGCTCGATATCTAGCCTACTTTGTAGACTTTCTAGGTGCGGCCTGTGTTTATTTTTTCGTGGAGTGCTGATTTGTGATTTTTAACATTGGCCAAGTTCTCAAATACCAGAGAAACTTGATGCCATAGATGTAGAAAGTCTGTGCAGGAGGCTAAGGATATCCCCGTTTTCTATGTAACAATCCCATCTATTGTCTGTTAAGCAATCATAGTCAAGTTGATGAAAATGACTTCAATTGTAAGATGACGGAACCATTTTTTTCCCCGACAAATAGTTAGCAAATAATGAAACACTGCTTTGTACTTACTTGTATTGCATTGCAGCCAACCTACTAGTTAACCCAACTTTAAGTTCACTTCAGATAATGTTCACCTCAGTATGTTTGTCAAATGATAAAACTGTTTTTAAATTTGTTTTATAGCAATTGAGTCAAATGGACAATCTTTTAAGCCATGTTGTATGAACCTGATGTTATGGTGTAATGCTAGTAATAATATGCTCAGTGTTTTAAACATGTTTGTGATGTATTTTCCACATCTTTGTAGACTATAATGATATAAGTCATCAGTGTTTCTATCTCTTCAGTGAGAGACAAATGAGAGATATGAAGTCGAACCAGTAGAAAGAAGGTGAAAATGCTTCTAACATTCTGGGCTGAACCGTACATCTGCTTGTGGATTATGGTGGTCTCCACTAGGTTTGGATACCGGTTCGCTGGACCTGATTCGGACCTTTATAACATCCAAGAACCGAGTCCAAAAAAACTAAAGCCAAAAACCTGAGTCCAAAAAAGACTGAACAAAGTACAAATATATTGCTCTATTTTGTTTGATAAAAAGTGTTTTGAATTTGAGTCTCCCCTCTGACAAAAAAGGCATTCAAAACCAGTGCAATATTCAAATATCAAACACTGGTTTATCTTGAAAGTCTTCTCCCAAAGAACTTTTATAGTTATGCATGTCGGTATGAATTCTCTATGCTTAATATTGGTCTAATAAAACAAAACATCAACTGGACAGGATCAGGTCCAGGTTCAGGTCCGGACCTGAACCTAAATCTCTGGACCTAAACTTGGACTTGAACCTTATTAAGCCGAACCGGTATCCACCCCTAGTCTCCACTGATGCATTGATGGAATTGTGTTGTGGTTTCTTTCAGGTCAACCAACTACCTCACCCCATTCAACACCTGAGGATGTCACAGTGACGACAGACGCTGGTTCAGCTGATGACGTTTGGCAGCCCCGGACGCCGACCGACGGCAGGAACGACACTGACGACGTCCGAGTCTCCCCAAACTCCCCCTCCTCCCCATCCAACTCCCTCCAAAGCAAAGTACAGAGCTGGTCTCAGGGTCTACACACATCACAAGGGGACGGTGTGCCCCCCTCCCCACCACCCATCCCAGGGCAAACAGGGCAGCAAGGCAACCTCCCAGCACAGAGGCACAGACCATCCCTGTGGGACGGGCACGGCGGCCAACCCCCACCCGGCCTGGCTCACGACAGGCCGGAGGGGGAACCGCTTCACACCAGTTCCACGGAGCGGCCACACAGGCAGGAGAAGCCCAATAGCGATGGGCAGCCTGTGCTGGCCGGGGATGGGCAAGCCTCTGGCCACAACTTGCCACATGAACTCAGTCCGAGTCCGGCACGCAGGATACCTCTTACTCACGGGAACAGCCACAATGGGACTGACCGCCTCCACGGCATAGACTATGAAGTTTGACCTCTGACAGAAAAAAAGCAAAGAAAGGCACCATGTCTCCTGGTTTCACCCTCAACTGCCAAGCAGGGCTCAGTATTATTCCACATGGCAAGGGTGTGGCATGCAGGTGGACATACCCCCCTATGTGTAACCTCTGAGTTTCTCACCTCTGACCTCTGAACTACAACCTTCAACCTCAAGTGAACTCCTATGCCAGGCATGGGTTAGCCGTCAAGATGCCAATATAACAAAAAGACTCAAAGAACAAAAACTACCTCAGACTCAGGTGTACCATATATCCAGCATGACCTCTACCTCGTTGACAGCACGACCCTTCCCATCAGCCTCAGTCACTGTCAGTAAGACGTCGCTACCTCAGGTAACCTGTTGTGTAATAGTACATCAGGTACAAGGTATTGTGTACATGTGCACTGTGGTCACGTGACCTGCTGTGTAATAAGTGCATCCGGTACTCCGTTACCTGTTGTATTGTAATATGTAGTAGGTGTATAATATAACTACTGTTGTTGTAGTTACTGAATTATCAATACGTTAAGGTAAGGTTTAAGAATACAAAAAAAAATGTGTCTAGCGTTATGTTATACCGTGGCAGCAGTAAGTTGCCACGCACATTTCCAGGGATTCAGTGAACATCTGCACTCAAGATTGTAGCATATAGGAAACCTGCACCATGGTTTTGTCCATTTATGGTCACAAGGCCAAGTCCATTTATATTGTAACTGCTGTTGGCCTCTCGTTGTGAGAAATACATGAACTTCATGAGTTCTTCATGATTAGCCTGTTGATATTTCCATAATTTTAGATGTCAGTGATTTACAGCACTGAGTTGAAAGAGAATGGAAGGAAAGAAAGAAAAACTTCTCTAAAATAAAGCAAGAAACCAGAAGGTTCCATTTTCTCGCAGGAGGGGCCGCAGCATACTCTTGTACAGTTTGTAGTGGCCTTGTTCTTATCCAAAGTGGGAAAGCCAACCTCATGTAGTTTGGTTTGTCCTTCATTTTGTTACTTATCCCGTTCTCTAGGTGTTCCCTCATCTACCATTTGTCCTCTCTGTCAACTTGATCAAATGGTTTTATCCAGTCCGCGAATCGATCAATTTTTAAAACTAATGTATGGGAAAAAGTGGATTTTACCGTTTCTGATATGAAATATTGGTCAAGCAAATTCATTGCCTTTTAAACATATTTAATACTTTTAAACATAGCTAGAGTGCTGATCAGTATTGTCCTTTTAATCAGAAATTTTATGACAGATTGAAATTTGAAAATTATCTGATGAGGACTGAACAAGAAAGTAGTGTCTAAACCTTACCAGTGTATGAAACGAATGTGAAAAATCATGTCAAAAGAAAATTAGTCCATTGACAGAAAATTTGGAAAATTAAACAATGCTAAAACTAACACTGAACTGTTCCCTGACTTTCTCTGGAGTTTGTTAAAAAAAATCCTCCAAATGTGACCATGCTCCTGTCAAAGCAAAACTTTGATCTGTGGCAAAGGGAAGTCAAACCACAATTCCGATAGTACTTGTCAATTCTTCATGCAAAAACGAGACAAGATTGTACACATTTCTTTTCTTAGTTTGGAAGTCAGGCCAAAATACCCACATCTAGTAACTGCATATACTTACATTGTATTTCGTATACCTTGCAGATCTCTAGACATTGCCCATAAGCATTTGGTATATTCAGGTTAATGACATCTTCTCAGGGAGTTTTAGCTGTTCCAAATATGGAAGGAGAACTTGTGCCATATTTGGAGTTTACTAGACAGGGTCTTTTTCTTTTGCATGACCTGAATATGTCAGAACCAATGGGAAAACGGGACCTTTGACCTGACTTTCTGAGAAATGGCTTCCCATTGGATAAGAACTTGAGCCAATCACAGAATGATGATATACTATATGTATGGTGATGTCACGAAGGGTAACATTTTGCGACATCGCACTTCTATAAGTAGATTGCCATGTAAAAGTATTGGCGGGTTCCTTTCTTATGAATATTACCGTTTGTCTTGCATATTCATACATATGTGATAATATAGGGTCTAGGTTGGCTTCTCTGCTCTCACATTGCTACTAAACTTTTTATATGTAAATTAATCCATGTTACCTTATTATCATAATTTATTGCAAGGTCTTGTGCATTGGGAGGCTGTGAGTGACTGTGTACTGGTAGTAGCCAGAAGGTATAAGGAAATGTTGTGAAAGGGCCATATCGCATGTTATCAGCTGATCTGATAATGGTGATGATAATGTTATCGGCCAGGATTATATGAGAGTTATAACTACAATATTTCTGTGACTGGATGTAATATTACATGTTGTCTTTTGTGCCATTACAGCTGGGATCTGCAATTTAGCAGCGAAATTCACATTATCATCATGTTCGCACGATGATATGGCCCTTCATTATGTTGAGCATCATTTCATGCACCTTTTTACCAGTCATGTGAAATCGTCCGTCCCTTCCCAGCTGTTCTGAAACCCTCTCGTTTCCTTAGGTAGTTTCAAACTTGTATCTCGCTGCACCACCTTTCCATTGGAGAGATTCTAGCTGGTTGTCTGTTTGAAATCCATTTTGAGGTGAGAATTTAAAAAAACCAAAGTCAGAGATTATTCATTCACAACAAATTCCAAAGTTTTTGATAAAAAAGAAGAGCAAACTTTTTAATGTCAATTGTCAAAGGCGCATCCATTGTAAAATGAGGTATAGGGGAGCAGAGTGTATAGTAGAGTGTCTATTGCTGGTCATGAGAGTAAGTGATCGTTGGCTTCTGTGAAAAAATAGTTATAAGGCGAGCCTGGTACTCCATATGTGGTCAACGAACACAATATATCCAGGGTATACCACTTCCTCCGGAGGGGTGCAGGGTCTAAGAAAGAGAGAGAGAAAAAGAAGTTAGTGAAGTCACTGATTTTAAAATGTTGAAGAAAGAGTAGTTTTTGAACAAAGTGAAGATTTTATGCCAAAAAGCCGAAGTTTTATGTACAGTGAGGTTTTTATGGAAAGGTGGTGTTTTGTTCATTTCCTTGTCTTCTCGAGCCAAAGTAGTTGTGTTGTATGTAGCGGTTGTGCTTGGTTTGTAGATGTATGAAGACCGTCGTCGCCACAACGTAGAAAAAACAACTTCACCAGAATTATCACTTCCTTGTAGTCCGACCTGTTCTAGAATGTTCAAGGTCGCGGAATGATAACATACCTTTCTCCTGATTCCAAATAACCAATTCTCATGCAGACCTTTAACATAACCTATGACACCTTCCACCTCTTTTGTATCTACCTCCAAGCAGTTATATTATTTTGTATTAGCCATTCAATCCGTAGTTGGCAGTCATAGGCCAACAGGTAGTATTTTATATCTCATTTCAGATGTAGTGAACCATAATTTATTCATGTAGTTTGTTGAATCATTGTACAGAGGACAAAAAAACGTAGAAACCCCATGATGTCTTTTGCACAACATCTGCTTTCTACCCCTATATGAGAATGGTATGTTCTAATATTTTGTGGAGTATTGTCTAATTCGGGAGAAACCAAGAGCAGATGTAGGGGTGGGCAGTGTTGTACAAATGTAGAAATCCCCATCCCACTAGCAAGACTAGAGAGGGTGTACTATATTATATGGACTTCAAATCTAGACTCCCTTACATGGTATAGAGCGAGGCGAAATGCATGTTTATAGCATCTTCATGGTGAATTGTCTTGTTTTAATTTATTGATGAGTGAAAGTCAAGGTGGGTTGCCATGGCGAGACATTGCCATAGCAACCAACTGTTTGGCATGACCACACGAAACCCTGTTTCTGCGTTGAATTCTGCGCAATGTCACTGAAAACAAGAGAAGGGCAGCGCTGATTATTTCGCTTCGATGAATTCTACATATTTTCCCCGCGAAACAGGGTTTTGCGTCGGTTCTGCTTTGGTAAGATACTACAGGCTTGAAGCATGCATGTAAATATAACAGTGTCTCGCTGCAGATGGCCGATATTAGTGCGAACACACAACCCCTCCGCCGGCAGTTGGGCAGTCTCAGAACTCTGCAGTTTCATAAAAGTCCAAAAGGAGGCGCTGTAAATGTTGAGATAGGGCAGTGTGCATTGTGGCTCATCAAAACACAAGAAAACCTGGCATCGTTTGCAAAATACAAAAGTGCTTGTTTTCTCACCTGTGTATTTATTTTGTCTTGTGAGAATTACGCAACAACAATTCGAAGTGGTTTCTGACAGGTAGTCTTTTGACCATACAGTTCTTGTGACGCCAAATCAGTGTGGAGCTATCTAAACAACATTGTCTAAATGTATATATTTTAGGATTTGGGCAAAAGTTGTCCATATAACTGGGTGAAGAAAGGAGGGGGAAATTCTCTGTAGAGCATAATGCTGTGAAATGTTGTAAAACGATGCCAATGGAAGTGATGATAAGATGCACACAATTTGTAATGAGCTGTCTTGAGTTCTGCGACACCCAAGAAATGAACCTATTTGCTAGGAATTGCTGCTGGATTTTGGAGACAAAAATTTTGTATAGACAAGCTCACCCAGCAGCACCACCTAGCAAGGGAACATTGTACTGCATGTACCTCTCCAAGAGATCACCTTTGACCTCCTTGTAAAGTCTCAGCAGGGAAACATGAAGACAACCTCATATATACAAAAAACCTCAGAAACTTCCTATTTTCTCTGTGGAAAATACTGTTTCATAAAAGTAAGCTTGTAAATTGTCATACTTTTCCATGGGTACATTTGATTGGCTGCACACATCTTAACCAACTTCAGTCAGGTGCCAGGTCATAACCACTGACCTATGACACCATGTGATGCAATCGTCTATTCTCAGGTTGTTCACCTTATACCTCTAACCTTTGAACTGCATGCCAGCTAAAGGTCAAAGAGGGCATCTACCCTTGCAGCCTATGGGTCAAAGTTCAAATGTCTCATGGAAAATTCAAATCCTCCATACAAGCTTTTGCTCGTTCTGAATCGCAGCTATAAACGGGAACATACCATTTTGCAGGGGGGTAGAGATGATCTCTTGGAGGGGTGTCAGAAATTCCCTGGGATAGTCCATACCTACGAAAACAACACTTATTTTTCTATGTAAGTCTGAAACTTTTGAGACCTGAGCCCAAATTTATGGTTGAACCTCTTCTGGTACTGATCACAACTTAATTTTTTATATGTACAAAGAGAGAGAAATGTTTATGATAAGGTACAAGTGTTTCTATGGGAGTCATTCCTCCCTTTGTTATAATAAAACAACTCACCCAATTGTCCCCACTCTTGTGCTCGGTGTCTTCATTCTGACTCTTTCCTTCCTAAGTCGAAGTTGAAATGTTACAAAGTAAGGAGATCGAGAGACTATATATATATATATGTACTACTGTGAATATTTCATAAGGCTTACAATGATCCACAAAGTTCTTCGGATGCAACCAAGAGATATTGAGCCTGACAAATCGCGCTCCTAGCGGTCGGCCATTCCTGTAACCGCCAGCCCCTTAGTGGGGCTGCGGTCATTAACCTCCGCCTGAGATCTTGTATAAACACAGGCTAAGAGATATTCACCTGCCAACATTTCAGTAGTTTTGCTTCCTTCTTTAGGACAATGCTGACTAACTATGCTTCCCATTCCAAGGTAACCATTTAGTATTGCTGTGAGGAAGATAGCAGGACTACCAAAACATTGGCAGATAAATATAATACTGACTAGTTACACTTCCCATTCCTAGGTATAAATTTCAGTATTGCTCTGAGGAAAGTAGGACTACCAAAACACTGGGACGTAAACACGGTACTGACCTATTATACTACCCATTTCTAGGTTAAGAATTCAGTATTGCCCCTTGCCCTGAGGAAGATAGAAGGACTACCAAAACATTGGCAGATAAACATAATACTGTAATACAGTCAGGGACAGGGAAACACAGTCAGGGACAGGGAAACAAAGTCAGCACCAGGGACGGGGAAACACAGACAGGGAAACAGGGACAGGGAAGCACAGCCAGGGACAGGGAAACACAGTCAGGGACAGGGAAATACAGTCAGCACCAGGGGCAGGGAAACACAGTCAGGGACAGGGAAACACAGGGACAGGCTTACCCTTCCTCATATCTACAGCCCCGTTTCATGACGAATCACTCATATGAAGTTAGAGTTACCACCCGATTTGTTAACAAAGTCTCGCCAATCTCGCGAGACTTAAAACGATGGTGATCTTAGAGAACAGATGTTTGGCATTTGAAATTTCCTTGCTATGATCTTACGCGCTTTGGTGAACTGGGGTGCCCCAAATCAAGATTGAACTTTACATATGCAAATACGCGGCACAATATAGAGTGCTTGAGTAACTATTTTGGACGTATAACAGTCCCTAGTTTGACCCGTTGCCCCTTAGTTAGATAAAACAACTGAGTGTGTGAATATACAGATGTTCGCTCTTCGGGTGTATGGTTCAAAGAAAAAAGATCATGGCGACGGGGGTGACTGAATGGATATTATTTTTCAAAACATACCGACACTACCACGTACCGCAAAATGATTACTAAAATAGGACAATCAAGTTTTCAATACAACAATAGCTATTCCAGCCTTCCAAAAATGGCAGTTGTAACAAGATTCGTGTATGGACCAGTTCCCTAAGTCACACGCACCCCTACCTCCGTTAGTGGTTCGTTCCTATATGTTGTTGCGCATGTTTGTCTCGCAAATACACTGGACGTTTGTGCCAGTGTCATAGCCTATGTCTGCTGGACTTGTCGCTGGAAAGTTGGCGTTCCTGTGCCCTACCATGCCTCGAACTCAAGTAGTAAGTATTACATTAATTACGTTGTTTGTTTGTTTGTTTGTTTGTTTGTTCTTTTGTGTGTGTTTTTTTTAGTTTCTTGTGACCGATGGGGCGGTCTGGTCCGTCACAATTACAAATTTGCTCAGAATTTAACACGAAAAGTTTTGAAATTTGCTTTTGGTCGATCATATCTCCGTTCTTAATCTATCAATTTCATTGTGTTTTATATCATTCGAAAGCTGATCTATTGCCATGTACAATGGCTCCTCATTCGCTATGATCGTACATAAATGGGTTGTGCACCGGAATAAGTATGTACATGGGCTAGCCCCGAGAGAAAAAAGTGCCTTAAGTTCCCACGATCGTATGTCTGTTGTTCTTTTCATGATGGGCAGTGTGTTTCAATTCATATCATAGGAAAGATTGTCTACTGCATCTTAACTGTTACCCCACCTGTAACCACCGCATACAACCAACCAACCATACATAAATCTACCAAGTGGGGTACGGTTGTAAAGGGTAATAAACATGCTTCCAATGATGCATGACATAACATAATGGAATTGGCAATGGATTAACAGAGGTATGAAAACATTCACAAGGGGTAGCGTTCAAAGTACACAAATGCAGAGTTTGACTTATAGCCAGAGATTCGGTCCACGAACGAAAACGACAGTGTGACCAACCAGGTGTTCGTCCGATATGGCAGGAGATAAGGGACAGAGCAGTAAACAGCGCTCCTAGCGGCTTTTCCTATCATTACATCTTGTTTGTTTGCACAGACCACATATAGAGAGAGGGCGGTACAAGAACTTACCTGTGTGCGAAAGAATTTGTAAATACTACATGTCAAACATGGTGGAAGACGAACACATTTTATTTCATAGACAAAAAGAAAATTACCATTCTCTTAGCATCACAAAACCCACATATTACAGAAAAAGTGGAATCATTCGTCTTCGACTGTCTCGGAAAAAGAAGTCGAACCCAATAAGTTAGAATTTAGTGTCAATAGTGAAAACATACGTAGAAGATATGCATATAGAAAATTTAGAAGAATGTTAAAGTCGTTTTACATACTCTTTTAAACGTTATTGCAGTTGTTTTACTTTACCTCCCCCCAAAATGGACTCTCCCTTACGTAAAAAAACACCTGACCCATTTTGGTCAACAAACCCCCTTCACGCATAAGAGGGTGCCAAATAACGCTTTCTTGATATACGCAGCATGGCACCCGTTTCCTCAGTATAGCGAGTTTGTAGTGGAAATGGAGGTAAGTAAAACTCAGAGACGTTTTCAGTTGAATTTTTCGACATTTTAAGTCCGATCACTAAAAATACTGTACCTTGGGCGTTGGTTGGATTCATGCTCAACTAAGCGTTGTCTCTTCGTTTGCGTAGCTTAAAAAGGTGTCAACAGCGGCGGTTTGAGGAAACAAAAAAGCACAGTCTGTTTCCTTAGGTCTTGCAAATATCACTTGAAATGTTCGTGAATTAGTCGATGTTAAAAGTACTTGATTTCTGGAGTCAACTAGTCACACTGTTATGCCAAGTCTACAATTTCCGCTTCAGTGCTTCTTAAAGGAAAGTTGACGCCATCTTGTCCTAGATGTTCTTCGAGGTAAAAATGGTTTTGTTCATAGCTACAGTAGTTCATAGCTGACTGTTTCTAAAATGTTTTAAACGTTACATAACCCATGTGCTAGTATATCGTGGTCTTGCTAAGTTGTTCTGATATTGTCAATCTAGCTGTTATATACTAAAACCTTCCTTCGTTGATTTCCTAATGTGAAATCGGAATATTTCACACATTTCTGCTGTAAAACACAGTGGCCTTTAACAACGACAAAAGATTCTTCCTTTTGACCCATATGATAGTTATGCTACACATTTTATGATATCTGTCTATCGTCCTTTTAATAAACATGTGATTGAGAATGAGTGCAATCAAATTAAATCTCCGCTATGTCTAAGATTTAGGTAACAGTAACAAAGGCTTCACCATGAATAATTTAAAGAGGATCGCGAACAGTTTTGTAGCAGATAATTGAAATCTTCATAAATAATTCAAGAAGGATCGTTGATTTGGAGAGGGCTTGCGGATAAAAAATCTAGAAACAAGAATGAACCGGGAGCTTTCGAAAAATAAATCAAACGTAGCAAACCGTAGCCAACAAATTATACACAAATTCACTAGACATAGAACTTGAAAAAAATTAACCTGCATCATCTTAACGGCAGTTCACAGTCAGTTTTGAGTGAAAATATAAAACAAGGTGCTTTTTACAAAGCAAAAATAAATAATCAAAACCTTGCATAAGATCCCAAGATGGCTGTATTTGCGACACATAGACTAAGGAAACTTATAAGACGTGCTTTTAATTAAGACTAATCTTCATGATATAATAGCGAAGTAGCGTTATAATAAGACAACTTGTGATTAACATTGATGATAGGTATCTATTCTATCTGTGAGATGCGAATGACACTATAGTTGACGTTTGTTTGCAATGTTTGACTCACAATCCGAATTTAGTGGTTTGTCAACCCCCTCCAAACATGAAACGTTGGTTTTGTAAGGAGGCAACACCCTACAAGCACACACGGTTGACCTAGATTCTAAGGCTGAAGACACCTGATCTTAGGAACTGCATGAGCTGTTGGTAGATATTTTACATAAGTTCCGTAGTCTCACCAAGGTGGTTAACCTCCTTGGTCTTACCAACAAAGATCCGTTCTTGGCTTCGTTCGTAAGATCTAGATATAAACTGGAAAAGAAATGTCTCAGTCAATTGCAAATGGAAATGGTATGCGAGATAAAAAATGCAGTTTTTCTCAAGTAGGAGGTGGAGATGACTCGTGTGTTAACTTAACCTTTAGCATACTGAAGTAGCCGTTTGGCAACCCCATTCCCTATTGGTCACAGGGTAAGGCAGTGGGAAAGGCAAAGTCACTTTTGTCGTAGGGTTTTTGTTTTAGAGTTGTGTGCACGTTCACAGCTACAACTCACGATCCCTTTTCTGCATTGGTATGTAACTTGGCATATCGTTTACTAGGATTCACGAGATGATACACTTTTCTTGTTGTTGTTTATTTTCACCTCATCTGTTCCAGGCGCGGGTGTTGTGCCTGTTCGTCCTGTTGTTGTTATTTACCGTAACCTCCTCTGTTCCAGCCGCGGGTGTTGTGCCTGTTCGTCCTGGCCTTCACCGGTTGCTGGGCGTCGGGGGAACTCCGTCTCCTGGAGCAACTCGGAGACATGATAGTCAAGGTGAGCATCCTTTCCTGTTTCTCCTCTTCCCAATTTTTCCGTCCCGATGTCTTCTTCTTCGTTTCTAACACAAATTAGATGAATAGGCTCTTGTACCCTGGAGCAACTTGGAGACATGATAATCAGGGTGAGCATCCTTTCTCGTCTCTTTTCTTCCTTCCCTTTGTCTCTTCCTCCCTCTCTCTCGCCGTCCCGTCTTTAATTGATGAGCTTAGATGAATGGACAATTGTATACAAATTTTACAATGCAATGCTATTTCGTTCAGATGTGAGCTATATGGCATTAAGTGGTGAAACCATGGATGTTCGTTTTTTGTCTGCATTTAGCACAACTGTACTGTGCATGTAGAGTGGTTGGTCAGTTTAACACGTATAAGCCGGTTCACGGTTTGAACTGCGCACAATTAGGTCAAAGATGAAGGCCCCTAACTTGTAAACAGTTTTTGTCTGGACCAATGTCTCAGGGCCTTCAATTTCGACATATTTCTTACAATGTATCACACTGCGCATGCGCAGTTCAACCGTGAATCACCTTATTGTGCGTTGGTACACAATTCGCCTTTATTTGTGTATTTACGTATGTTTGAAAATCAGCTGACCGGACGGGAGCCATGGGCCTACTGGGACTACGGGTGCTGGTGCGGTCCCGGCGGACAGGGGGCGCCCGTGGACGAAACCGACTTGTGAGTGGCGTGTTTCTTTCCAGTCGTTCACTTCACATCAAAAAGAGATTGTGACAACACCATAAATGTACAACATTGAGTTAGGCCTTTTTAAAATGAATTAGATCTATATTAGATGTATGGATGTGTTATAATACTTACTAATACTAGTATAATTTGATTAATCTAGATATTGCCATTTGCACATATATATTGAACAGAGCATTAAGAATGTATCTATTCATTTGAAATGATGATAGATTAGAAATTCCAACAAAGACTATACAACTTTGTAGTTTCAACATCACGGTCTTTTTAGGAGTAGTTTTTTTCTTTTAAAAGTACTAGTTGTCATACATTCTATCACATACAATTATTGAGTGATAAAGTTATATTATATAGATATATTTATTATCAGGAAAGAAACTGTGCATTAATGCCATGGTGCGGACAAACGTTTGACATGACAGCTCTCTTTTGCTTACCATTTGCATATGATTTGCATATCATTTGCTACAGTTGCTGTCGCACTCACGACCATTGTTACGACGCCCTGGACCTCCCGCCCTGTAAATGGGGAGACGCGGAAACGTACCTCGTACCCTATCAGTTCAACATCCAGGACAAGAACGTCACCTGTCGTAAGTGCTCTGTACTGCAAGTGTACTAACGGACTCTGTCACCTTCGTCGTAAGGGCTCTGTAACACTTGTGCTTATGTGCAAGTCCGCATGAGTTGCGTATTAACAAGTTTTTATTTAGGTTAAGTTTGCAGCCGAAGAAGTCATTTCTTTGGTTCAATAACTAGGCTGCACAACGATAGGTCAAAGTAGAAAACAACTTCTTCCCTGCAAACTTTACATAAACCAAAAAATGTCCATGCGCAACTCATACGCATTTGAACATACGCACAAGTGTGATAGGGTCTTAACCTCTTTGGTCGTACGACGTAAAGATAGGAAATCGAGGGGCTTTTAAAAATTCAGTCTGTTCTTCCATACCCTTGCTGAAGATACTAGGTGCACAAAAATCGTAGTCTCCAAGCAGACCTACGGGTTGGCAAAGACCGTATCCAACAGGCAGAAGGAGTTTTTATAGCCAACCCAAGTCTCATAGCCAACCCAAGCTATGAGACCCGGGTTGGCTATAAAAACTCCTTCTGCCTGTTGGATACGGTCTTTGCCAACCCGTAGGTCTGCTTGGAGACTACAAAAATCGTGCTACGAGTGTGACCAAGCCTTCAACAAAATAAACAAATAAAAGGCATGGAAGCAACATTTCACCAAAATCACTTTCAATGCTGACTTTCAAATATATATTCAATCTTCTAAATATCTTTATACATAGTACTTGCATAATGTGCTTGATAAAACCTTTCTTTTTGAGTAAATACCCCCTTTTTCATAAGTGAATAGAATGCTATGTTTCATAGGTATGTTAGTTTCCTACTTGAATATGATGTTTATAGAGGAAGTAACTGAGCATGTTTCCCCTATTCAATCCAGTGGACGAGTTCGGGTCCTGTAGGCGGTCCCTGTGTGAGTGTGACAAGGGCCTGTCCACCTGTCTGTCTAGGAGTTCCTACGTACCGGCACATAACCACATGAACCAAGGTTAGTACTCAGTGCTACTACGTACCGGCACATAACCACATGAACCAAGGTTAGTACTCAGTACTACTACGTACCGGCACATAACCACATGAACCAAGGTTAGTACTCAGTGCTACTACGTACCGGCACATAACCACATGAACCAAGGTTAGTACTCAGTACCACTACGTACCGGCACATAACCACATGAACCAAGGTTAGTACTCAGTACTACTACGTACCGGCTCATAACCACATGAACCAAGGTTAGTACTCAGTACTACTACGTACCGGCACATAACCACATGAACCAAGGTTAGTACCCAGTACTACTACGTATCGGCACATAACCACATGAACCAAGGTTAGTACCCTGTACTACTACGTACCGGCACATAACCACATGAACCAAGGTTAGTACTCAGTACCACTACGTACCGGCACATAACCACATGAACCAAGGTTAGTACTCAGTGCTACTACGTACCGGCACATAACCACATGAACCAAGGTTAGTACTCAGTACCACTACGTACCGGCACATAACCACATGAACCAAGGTTAGTACTCAGTGCTACTACGTACCGGCTCATAACCACATGAACCAAGGTTAGTACTCAGTACTACTACGTACCGGCACATAACCACATGAACCAAGGTTAGTACTCAGTGCTACTACGTACCGGCACATAACCACATGAACCAAGGTTAGTACTCAGTACTACTACGTACCGGCACATAACCACATGAACCAAGGTTAGTACTCAGTACTACTACGTACCGGCTCATAACCACATGAACCAAGGTTAGCACTCAGTACTATCTCTCATACGTACCGGCACATAACCACATGAATAAGGGTTAGTACTCAGTACAAAAGTACAGAAGTTACAATAGTCAGGCAGTCTCACTTTTAAAGTAGATTTTTGATTTTTAAAGAAAAATTACATTACATTACAATTACAGTCAGCTGTGTAATGGGTAGAACTGTATATGATCGCATCACTGTTCATTTTTTTTCGTTCTCATGCACCTTTTTTGTTTTTGTTTGATGCACCATCACCACGGGCCATAGACGGGTACGGCTTTTATTTTCCCTAGGCGTTATGTCCCACGCGGGGTTGCCTATAGTAATACATAGATGTAGATGTAGTTGTGTAAAGTACATTGCAAGGCATTCTGTGATGTTTGCATAACCTCCTCTGACTAAGTACCATCTCTGTCGTCCGTTAGGGTTACTCCATTCTAAAACTTGAGAGCGGGTGATAAATGTGAGCTCTTGTTTTTGACCAGTGGAACAAGTAAACATAGATATGATCTATTGATTAAAACCTGAGACCAAAATAGTTGGAAATAAGATTGAGAATTGTTACCCCCCCCCCCCCCCCCCCGTGTACACTAAATGTCGGGCAGTAACTTTCTAGCGAGGTCCAATCATATGGCTGCTCGCAGGTCACCGAACGTCACCGACAATTAGCCAATGACGGTCGAGTTTTGGGTTGTTAACACCCCTGGTCTTATGTAAATGTCATCAACTCAAACCAAGCGCATTTCAGTTGTTATTCCCACTACTTCCGTACGTGTACATCTAGATCAGTTTGTAATTTAACTTTCACCACCAAAACGCGAAGGGACTGAAGAGATGAAGTTTTACAGCTTCAATGGCGCTGCACTAGCGCTAATGGAGCGGTCATTGCGGGAGGGAATAGATCCCGACGAAGGTGAAATTCTTCGAGTCGACCCAACATTTCCCACCAAAAGCAAGCTCTCGAAGACGGGCCGCGTACAGAAATGGAGGGAAATCAAGTCCAAGCTAGTCCTGGGTCAGGATTTTGTGGCACATTGTGAGGCCCCAAATCACCGACTGCCGGCGAGAGAAGACATTGAACGGATTTTCCGGCAAAGTCACCTAAGAACGAATCCAGAGTGCGACAGCGGCGCGTCTTCGAGTCACCGGCCATGGCGTGAGACTTGGGAATTGGTAAGTAATACCAAACTTCTTGTGAACAATATTTGTCAAAAATCATGATTGTTTTACAATATGTTCGCTGAACCCTCCTTGCTGGAACCAACAAAATTTGAACTATACATGTAACGTTACATGAAGGTGTAACTTTATCATATAACCGCACAAGAACATCGTTATGATTGTCTATTTCCACGCATAAACTATTCTGAATATATATGATGTTTTCGCTTTATTGCACACTTTGACGGACGTTGGTGCTAAAATGTTACAAAATGCACAAAACATAATGTAGAAACCGTTTTTATATGCAATACAATCAGTCTAAATTACGCACCGTATTATCGGTCAATCGACTTCTTTTGCTTTTTGTAATTTGTGACATGTTCTTATACTTGCATGTATGCAAAACCCGCTTACAATATAACGTTCAAAGAGGTTTACCTTGCTTCTGTGTGATGTAAAAGCATTTGCTGAATTTGAATATGTCGGCCAGTCGTCGAGTCTTTCAGCTTTCTGAACTTTAAAGCACGATAATTTATTCATAGAATAACAATAAAGGTAACAAAGCCACTTAGATAGGATAATAGTAGGATAACATGCTAATGATTATTTTTGTAACCAAACGGAGATAAATAGGCGACTTTGAAGAGTTCTTATTAAGTCAGTAACCCAAACACGCCTCGGATTTTGAGGCCAGTAACGTTTAGCTGACAACTCCTGAAGTAACGTCCAATATTATTTCAGATATCTTCAATGTACCAAACAAATGTCAAGAAGTTTGGCATCACAAGAGAGGGCTTCGAACATCAGCTGGACACCTGTTCTTGCAAGGTGAGCGTCACGCCGGCACAACCACAGACAGCGCAGACAACCGCAGACGGTAACGACGAGTCTGAAAGCGAGGATGAGTTTGTGGGGTTTCCAGACGAGAGCGACAGTGACAGTGAGGGCTCTGAAACAGAAAGCTATGATCTTTTCGAAGAGATGGACATTTCTGTGAGAGATCCTAAAGCCGGAATCAAGATCCACACCAGACCCCGCACCGTCAGTCGCCATGACTACCAAAACATCACCATTTCCAGTGACACTTTAGAAGAACACATTGAAAACCTATCGGACACCCACAATGTACATCTGAAGGTAGTGCATACGAAAAAGACCACAGTCAGTATGAAAATCCGCGACAACGAAACAATCCATCTACTTGGCACCATGAAGACGTTTGCGTGTCACAGGGCCGGCACCCCGAGAAGAAAACGGCTGTGCAAACGGCGGAGGAGGAAAAGTCGTGCAGTTGGATGCTCCTTCCGGGTGAAGGTTTTCACCCCGAATGACGAGAGCCAGCCACTGCAAGTTCGCCTCTATCCACACCATTGTAATCACACCCCCGGTTCAGAGGAGGACAGCTGCTACATGCCCGTACATCAGACAGTGAAACAAGTGGCCACTGACTGTCTTGGCGTAGGTATGACTGTACAGCAAACATCCAACATGCTACAGTCCATGCAACAATCTGGGACTATTGAAATCATAAACAAAGGCCGCTGGAGGACAACTCTGACAAGGAAAGAACTGACTCAGCTTCAGTATGAAATGCGCTGCAGTAAGAGGGTCCACCAGGATGACTGGGTCGGCACCTACGCCAAGGCAGAGCGTCTCCGAGACCAGGGCGTGTGTATCTTCTTCCAAGAGTACGACCCTGACAATGAAGACCCCGACAAGAGACCATTTGTCCTGGTTCTCCAGACAGAATGGCAGCGGCAGGCGGCAGAACGCTTCAGCCCCAACAGCGTCTGGACAGTGGACTCCACCTTCGGCCTGAATTCGTACGGCCTACCCGTCTTCAGCGCAGTAGTGCCCAACCAAAACCGCCAAGGACTGCCAATATTCTACCTGATAACGTCAAATGACAAGAAGACCAAGCACGAGGAGACTGGGGTCCGGCTTGGGTTCGAAGCTCTCCTGGAACGAATGAGTGCACGACCGAACGCCATCATTATTGACAAGTCTCTAACAGAGAAGAGGGCAATTGAGAGTGCCGTACAGAACGACCCCTTGTCGTGGGAAGACGGCACTCAGTCCAAATGCCACCTTCTCTTATGTTGGTTTCACGTAAAGAAGGCATGGACGGAGAACTTGTTGCCAAAGTTGGAAGGACAGATGGCGGCAGATGTATACGAAAAACTATGCGGACTTATGATGCACCCGACGTGGCAGGGCTTTGAGGAAAACCTGGAGCAGTTCTACTCCGAATTTGAGAACGCGCAACAGGTCACTAAGTACATGCGTGGGTGGGACTGCGACGAATGGCGTAGCATGTGGGTCCGTGCTGGCCGCATGTTCCCCCACGGAGATACTGACACCACGAACCTTGTAGAGCGTCACTGGGAGTTAATCAAGTATACAACACTCAATGGTAGGGCCAACCATCGCTTAGATGTTCTTATGGACGCTCTGATCGGAAATCCGGACGATGGCACTTTCCATGGAGGGCAAAGTTCAGTGGGTTTCTACATGGAGAAACAGAAGGAAGTAGATATGGGACTCCATAGCGCTCGGGCCACGGTAGCGGAGAGGAACAGACAGAGCAGGGCAGAGATGTACATGCAGGCACACAGCAAGGACAGCTCTGTTCTCCGGCTGCAAAGCGAGGCTCTGCTTCTGTTCAAAATCAAAAGCAGTAGCAAAAAGGGGGTACGGTACAATGTTTGCTTAACAACAATGATCTGTGACTGCAGCGACAACTTCAACAATGCCATCATCTGCAAACACATCTGCGCATGCCGCCTGTATGTACATAAGTTCAAACCCCACCTGCTTGCAAACATAGCTCCCCCGGACGCTAGAAACCCAACTAGTTTTTTAGTTCCAAACTGTGGATCCAGTACTGACAATACAGACGAGACGACAGAGTCACAAGTTCCCACACCTGAAAGTTCGGACACCTGTGAAGACCTAGATAATGCTCGTCTGCAAGTGGAAGCAACCTTGCGCGATATGCAATGGGAGGGAATGACCAGCTACCAAGCAGCGCAGACTACAATCTTAATGAAGAACTTTGTTAAACAGCTCCAGACAGTTCAATCAGTACAAAAGCCACTCACCCGGGATGAGAGAGTCGTACAGGCTAGGCTTGTTCGCACAATTCAGCAGGCAAACACTGCTGCGCGTCGTCCTACCAGCAGCACACAGGACCCTGACACCCAACCAGCCAACAGAATCATCGCCAGACAACCAGACCAGCAAACAAAACATCGAAAAAAGATCAAACAGACCCACAAACGGATTGTCCTGCCAGGAGAACATCACAGCAAGTTCAAGCGCGCAAAGTGTGCCAACTGCGGAACCTCAAACTATGTTTGTGTCAACGGAAAAGCTACAGAAGCCACTACAACATGCAAAAACTGTGACGAGGAAGTGACCTGGGCTTGCCCTAAAGATGGACACAAGTGATCAATGAATGAAAACTACAGTAAACCCTTCTTTCATATCTTTACCGACAAAGGTCACAGAACATAGTTGGAATTGAAGAAGTGTGAAATGTGGATGTTATTTGGACGCTCAAGACTAACACATACGTAGAAATTGTAAAAAGTAAAAAGCATGGCAAATATTGTGCGTAGTTCATGTTACATTAAGAACAAGTCGGCTTTGAGGTTGTATGAATTAGATCGCGAATTTTGTTCAGTCGTACGTATGACCGTGCCTAATTAATTTGACACGGCATTATCATCGTTAAGTATTACCTATGCATCTAGTTGTGTTTTTCCTTCGACATTGTATACTTACCTTTGTTGAATCTATACATGCGCAGACTATGGTCAGCCAAACACGATAGCGACATTACTTCCCTGTATTTTCTGATGACAATAAATGTAAAGTTTTGTATGTCACATTGTCTATCACCGAACATTATTTCCGTACATGAAATTTAAAGAAAATGCATGATACGAAGTGCTACAGCTTAGAACTTCAACCATGCTAAAGATACCAAAATGCTCTCTCCGAAGCGTGGCGTTATGGCTATACTGCATTATCAAATATAAGGCGTTGTGAAGTCAGGTCTTGTCGATGACGTTTAAAACTTGTTCAGTGCGTAGTTCTGCTCTACATAAGCAGGATTAAAAGTCATGTGCTGCAAGTCCCACGTAAAGTTACTTCGTAATGTATTGCCGCTATTAACAATGAACCAGTAATCGACGGACAATGGGTGTGAAATATTCATTCTTGTCCCTCGCGTGCCAGTAGATTGGCGTTAATTGGCTACTTTGCATTTGAAAGGACCGGCTCTGGCGACGTTCGGTGACCTGCTAACAGCCATTTGATTGGACCTCGCTAGAAATTTACTGACTGTCGTTAAGTGTTGGGCCCCCCCCCCCCCCATATCTACTGAATACATTCACTTTCATTGTGTTGTTGTCATGGGACTTTTTTTTTAGAGTGACGTCACACTGATGCGTGACGTAAGCCGTGCAAATTGATCTACATAAAATGACGCCATATTGTTTTTATTTTTCTAATTTACAGATGTCTGTAAAGCCAGCGCAGAGTCAGTGAATGCAGAGAGAGCTGTGCCGGAACCAACGAAGGGAGGATGGAATGATTGGATCGATCAGTTACTTGGAGGCTCTTCTAGAACGGGCTAGATGACCTACATAGTGTCTGTACGTGACGTCACCGTGAGCCGCTATCTTGGATGGTTAAACAAAGGAGGTTTCTGATTAAAAGCTCCTTGGTTAATCCTGACGAGTAAACTCAAGGACGTTTTAATCAGATGAAACCTCCTTGGTCAACCTAATACATTTTCACGTGTATAATGTATTTTTACACGTGACGTCACGGCCAGCAGCTTTGTCCAAGGAGGTTAAAATAAATAAATAAATTTTGACCTCCTTGCTTTGTCATAAAAGTGACGTCATAGTCTTGATCACGTGTTTGCAATCATTATGTAAAGAAATCAACGTTATCAACAAACTGCAGCAATTCAGTCTGGCAGTTGTGTAATCTCTACCTCATTGTAATCATATGATATTTACTTTGAATATATGTGAAATATATTTACCTGTGTATCATGATTTTGTGTCTTTATTTTAGTATCAAGAATCTTTACTTTAAGGTCTCCTTAGCGTCCAAAGTGCATGCCATAGAAGGAACAGGTCATTCAAGTCTTGCTATCTACTTACATTGATGAGATTTTTGGTTCGAGCATAAATAGATGCAAATTATACCGACTCTCACAGCCACTCGGTTTAGCTCAAATTAAATGGTAGAACGCTCGCTCTGCATGCAAGAGGTAACATAATTTTGACCCTCAAACGCAAAAGATATCAAATATTTGTATTACTAGAGATCCATTCACAAACACTCGGGCCATGTTGTCCACCAAGTAACGAGCAAACAAGTAGACCCACCAACAAACGGCACCGAAAACAACTCCATGACAGATAGGTACACAATCGTTTTACCGCAAGAGGGCGCTCTTATCCATACCCACTTTCAAGGTGTCACTATCAATGTTTACTTCTATACACATACGTAGTCACTCCCCGTGTCCACAATGATTTCTAGGCCTGTTCCTCTTTTCAAGAGCAAGAAAACAAAAGAGAAACGACAAACCCTCTCTTTAAGTTGCCAAGAGGAAGTACTTGCATTCAAAGTACCTGTTCCGCAATTTTGAACAGAACTATTCGTCGCTCGGGAAGAAGCCGCGAGAAACGGACGTGGAAACCACGACGCTAAGCTATGATGGTAAGGTTTGACATTCCCACGTTACTAAAACACAGTTTTAAAGTAAGGTACAACATGTATATTGTTTCCTCATTTGTTGTTGGAATGTATCAGGGGATTTCCTTTAGATACCACTTACATTATATATATAATGCTTACAGTGTTACTGGAACCTAATACAATGCCCTCTTCACCCAGCGCATATGGTCGATCGTTTCGTTGATTATCATATTTTCATATCATTTGATGAACTTGTCAAAGTTATCATGGCTGTATCGTAGGAGTTCATGATGTCGCCAGTATCTCTTCAATAGATAATTTCTCACTCATATAGATTAAAGGTAAATAACGTTTGTCCAAACAGGAACTCAATCGCATTTCAAATAGAATCTCCTTTGTTCTATCTTTTTACGACTTTCTCTGATATATTTACCTGTTGTGAAAGGTGGTCGAATGGACTCTTAGAGATGCGCACAAAATTGTCGATTCTTCTTCGTGTGTATTTGATTTGGAATGAATAACGCTAACAAGTATGGAGTCATGGCGTTAAAATAACCTGCCATGTTTTTACGGAACTTCCTCGTTTCGGTTCCGGAATTTGATAGGGGAAGGTTGAGCGCTTTTGACCAAGACATGTCAGCTAAGTATATGCCGACCTGCTGGTCCGAAGGAGAAACAAAGTGCAATTAATTAAAGAGTAAACATAGAAAGAAGTTTGCGGGGAAGAATTCGATGATACAGAAAAGACAACAATTGCAAGCTAGCTAATGCATGAAAGAGTCATGAAAGTTATAATAAGGGGCGTAAGATAACGGAAAATTCCGAAACGACCGCTCAAAATTGACTTAACAATAAGTAAGGAAGGTAGCGTGCTTTGTCAAGTGTTTAGCGACCCTAGCTTCTTGATCAAGAGGTTGGGAGTTCAAATCTCTGTTGTTGACGCTCCCCCGACATGCGCGATATGTACTGGAAAGGGTTGCAGTCCTTAGGACGGAACGTTGAGCCCTCACTGTTCATTGTGCTTGTCGAAACTCGGAGCTGGGGGAATTTCTCCGGAAAAATAAACCTGTAAATACTCTACATAGCGTCTGTTTTCTCTGTCACGACCAGTGGATGATTAGCTCTTAATTAGCTAAACTGGTTCAATATCACTTAGTAATACCCCCGTGTTAAGTGTGCATTTTCACTTTCATGTTATTTGATTAGCCAGTAAAGGTGGCTTAACTACATGAGTTTGGATGTAACGTTACATGATTACAATGGACTTTGCTTATTTCTCGCCAAAAGGTTCGACTGCTTCCTCTTTTTTGCCTCGTGACCGTTGCCCTCTTTGGACACGTGGTTGCCGTGCCCAAGGCAGTGACGCAACTCGGCGTCATGATCACCAAGGTGACGGGCAGACCTCCATGGAAGTACTGGAACTACGGCTGCTGGTGCGGTAAGGGCGGCCAGGGTCCCGCGGTGGACGCCACAGACAGGTGGGTGAAATAAGCCGCTCCACAGTTTAAACTGCGCGTGTCTAGCGTGATGCATTGTGGGTAATATGTCAAAGGTGAAGGTCCTTGCAAACAGTTCTTGTCTACACCATTCTTCTGTCATACATATCTAGATGTGTTTTGATGTCTCAGGGGCATTCAACTTTGACATATTTCCCACAATGCACCACGATGCGCAGTTTAAAACGTGAACCGGCTTATAGAATTATCCCAATCCACCACTTTAAGCCCTGGTAAAATATGAAAATGTGACGACAAAATATCAGAAGACATTTTCACGGATCTTATTGCATGCTAGGAGACGCGGGGCATTATGAATAGACAAAATCATTACCATGACAACGCGTAAACTGTGCATGCGTACTGTGTCCGGCCCGGTTTACATGTATGGTTTCCTTTTTTTTTCTTTCATTAGTTGCTGTCAAACGCACGACTTTTGTTACGAGGACCTTGGGAAGCCTCCGTGCAAGTGGACGTTCAAGCAATACTTCACGTCCTACAAGTACGGCATTGATGGCAAAACTGTCACGTGCGGTAAGTCAGTAACACATTTTATGTCAAATTCTATGAATGAAAGAAAGGAGCTGTTTCAAGAGGTTACCAAATTCCATTCTAATTTCTCCACGTTTACACACAAAAAGAAAACTACTCTCCTCTTATATCACAAAACCCACATATTACAGAAAAAGTGGAATCATTCGTCTTCCACTGTCTCGGAAAAGAATTTAGTGTCCATATTTTGACTTAGATAGTCACATGTTGTATTGTTCCCCCATTATCTGTCCGCCGTTTTTCATGTTGCATGTACTTACAACTAGCCTACGGGCAAGAACTTGCAATAAACTGTCATTAACTAATCAACGAAACATTCCCAATAATGAATAAAACAATGAATTCACTAAAAGTCCAATAAACAGTTCACGGAGGTACATGTATGAGATAGTCGGTGTCTTCTTTTCTGCAGGTGATCAGGAAGGGACGTGTAAACGGACGCTGTGTGAATGCGACAAGACGCTGGTCAGCTGTTTCGCCAGGAGCACATACGTCGAGAAGCACGATCATATGGATCAAAGTGAGACTTGTGAACCAGCTAGCCTAGCACATTAAGCTTCTGTCATACATTCGGGACCTTCTTAAGACTTTTGTCCCGACCACTCCCCAACCAAGGTCGGCGCTGGGTTTGGAGTAGCCTAGAATCCACTCTATTCTATTCCTCTGATCGTAACCAAGCAGAATATGAATTTCCCCACTTTGACTTATTTTTGACGGCTTAGACTATGTACTATCAAGCAGTTTTGCCGACTAACTCCCAACGACAGATGACCAACTCCCAACCATGGTCTGGAGAAGGTCGGGAGGCCATGATTCGGCTATGTGTAACAGGTGCTTAAGTTAAGCCCACATGAATTTCTTAAAACGATTCACAATTTCTCATTTCGGCGCAGCACTGTGTAAACAATACGTGTTTTATGTCAACCCGTCAAGTGCCCCCATGCGCCCAATATTATATTGCACGGTTAAGTATACACAGCATTTTGAAAGAATAATTGAATTTATTCATATTGATACAGGCCAAACGTTACATTAGCTCAACGTCATCTTCTTGCACAAAATAGGATTGAGTTCTGGAAGTTGTAGGTTTTGGAAATTGACGATGTATAGGAAACGTTGACTCGATTACTTCTATTTTTTAACCGCGAATGACATATATTATTTACCATATACCATTTAGTTGGTTGTGAAATATCTTGTATATTATTATGTCATACTAATTCTAAGTGACCTCATAGTTGGAATCAAAGTCAACTAAGCCTCATAACCCGATTCCCCTTTGCGAGCCTTCCACCATTTCCCCATTCCCGAAAAGACCCAAATTTGACAATTTGACGGTCGTCTTAGACACTTTTGTGGAGGCGGCCGGAAGCGGTACTGCAGATTAGGCTCTAATAGGGTATATCGTCTCGACTTGTAAAAAGTAAAAATATACATGAAATTACGCTTAAAGGCATGGTGGGCACTTTCCCAAACAGGTCCAGACATCTTCACATACATTTAGAATGACTTTTAAGACGCTAGTTGACAGAAGAAGGATTTACTTTTAAGCGCTGCGCGAGAAGCCAACGTAACACGTTGGCCGCCTGTTGAAGCGCCGCCTATATTCATGTACACACCACTTCTAACACGCAAGGAGGTTAAAGACATTTGTTGGCTTTCCCTTGAGAACTTTGGCCTTTTACTCAACTGTTCGCTTACATGATAGATATGTGGAAATAAACCTGGCCACAAATCGATATAGATATAGCCAACATTCGTATTTAGTATTACACATGTAGTAGCCTATTGTTACAACATAGTCAGTCACAGTTCACTGACACATGTATGTTTTTCACTATGTTTATACCATGAATTTGCAATTAGCCCACGGGCATGAAGTTGCAATACAACTTTCTGTATATAACATCGACTTAAAAATCGTGCGGATATCACCCATAAAACCAAGTCAATGTGTCCTTACGGAACGTCATGGTATGATCTTTATATATCTTTATCATTTTCAGTAATAAAAATTATATTTCTATCCCACAGCAATCTGCAAGAAGGGCAACTCCACCGAAATGATGCATGATGGTCTACCCTGGGTCTTCCCATGATCCTCTGGTGTGCGAGGATCGCCTGTGTTCCGTACATCGAATCTCTTTCGATGAAACTACCGGCAACAAATTTGCTGTTGAGAAATGGAAATAGTTCATTGCACTCACTTACAAGTTACATTTAAATTTGTGAAGATTAGTTCCTTGCACTGTTTGTCTTATCACCAAATATAAAAATCATGTTAATCTGGAGTTATCAATTTGGATCACGCACAGATACATACATACATACATACATACACACATGCATGTACACACACACACACGCATACACACACACACACACTCACACACACACACTGTGCCTTAATGTCTAGTTTTTGACTTGTTTTAGATCTGATTTGTAAGATCAACGCAATTCAGGAATACATGTATATGCGAATTTCTAGGAATAGAATAAATAAATGAATGAATTTGAATGAATAAAGATGGACAGATTGAAAGATTGCTAGTCTGCTTTAAAATAATCAACAGGAACATTGTGCATGTCACACTGAGGGGCTAGACTAAAAACTATTACGTTAACGATTAAAACGTTGGAACAAGACTTCGTAGATCTACAGTTGACACATATGTCTTTCTATACCTACTATCAAAGCCGCTTGTAGCATATGAATACATATTACATGAGAGTTTCCTTGTATACAGGATATGGTCGTGTTTTGAGTCTTTTGAGTTTTGAGGAAGTAATTCAAAGGAGGAACAGATGTTTTTGAAGGGTATGGCGGCGGGGGAAAATATATATCAACAAGTTCGGAGCAACAAAAGTGTCAAAATGTGGGCGAGGCAACCAGAAGAATTATCAAAAGATTGGACCAAAATATTATGATTCTTCAACATACAACAGTCATAAATCGTCTTAATGTACAGACGAAATCATGAATTTGCTGTTGCACGGGGTAGCTATGGCTTGGAAGGAATATATTGCCACTGTTTATGCCATAATGGTTGTAGAATATAACTTCAACATTTATGTTAGGCTATCTAGCTTAGGGTATAGGACTCTGGTTAACGTTTTTTCAGCACGAACTTCACAGCAACATTATACATTGCAGAAGGACCTAATTCTAAAGAATGGACATGGGACAAAAATATTTTAAAACAGGTCTAAAGAGGAACTTAGGTGGGAAGGGGTGGGGAGGTTGCGTGTCACTTTAAGTACGTCATTTCCGGTACTGCTTCTCGTCGACAGATGCCTAATAGCGGCTATTTGAGCAATATCATGAAAATGATACGACTGTGTATTTACCAGGGACTTCATACCTAACGTATCGAGAGGGTATGATTAAACAAAACCCTCGACTTCTCGTCTCGCAAATGTCAATAACAAGTGCCTATATCTGAATTGTAATCTCGTGCAATTTGTAAATAGTGACCCGCATTTTCCGATCGACCACTTCCGAAGTTCGGGTTGAACGAAGCTTTCTGTGGTAATTTGAAGCAAAAATGGTCAAAAATTGAACTATATACACTTGTTCTGTCTGATGCATCATCATCATAATGACAAACCTACAAGATCCACGGTTCCGTGTTGAATATTTTTCATTCCAATGGCAAAGAATAGAGACAGCTCTGCAAGTAACTCGGTCGTTCCCTTGCCTAATATTACGTATAATCAAATTTTATGATGCCCTGTTATACACCTGTCATAAACACTTCGGCAACTAGCGCTAGCTACCTAAACATTTATCAACCCTAGATTTCTCTTGAATGTGGCACTTTAGCGATTGTAGCAACGCTCTTTGAAATATACAACGCAGTTTCGAAAGTATTTGTTCGTACAATGTCGGTTTAGATAATCTTCGGCTAAGGTTACACTGATCAATTAACGGGCGGTAACTGGGCGTAAGCGCGTCCTTTTGAAGGCCCATCCCTTATTTACAAATCCTCGATGGCTACAGTTTTCACGGAACGTCACGTTTATTTGATGAAACGTGGGGTGACGTGGTAAATTTGGTGCGGCCATACTCGACATTTTTGTGGACTAAAAAAATACACAAAAGGCAAACACAATGGCAGAAGTCACCACAAACTGAAGATAATTTTTGACAAAATGGTAAACGCATAATTGTTTCAAACAGGACGTCCGGATTTTTTCAATGAAATCCGTTGTAATCTCAAGAGGGGAATGTGTCGTCTGACATGGTAAACATGGGTTGCCATGACGACGAATGGAGGATTTATAAACCGCCCACCAGATGCTTTCTTGTCCAGGTTAATTTCCCGCCAGTTACAGGAAAGGGCTGAAAAACGTTCGTTGCGTCAGAGGGCGAGCTTCGCGCGCATTTTATTGAAAGTTTTACCTCAGACGACACAACGAAATCGTTTTCTCGAACGTTGTTACTGACATTCTTTCAGAAGATCATACGTTTTGGTTAATCTAATAGTCTGAGAGGCATCTGTGGACGGTTGAAGAGGAGGATTTGGCCGATAGGAGGCTTGCTGTTGCTGATTTTTTTTCCTGACGAACACTTCAACTAGCCATCGGGCAGACGACACCATGAAGATACTTCTCGTCGCCATCTTGATCACCGCCATCTTGATTTGCTCATCCGAAAGCAGAGCAGGTGGGTACAAGATAGCACAACTTGATAGGTTTCTTAGCCTCTATAGCATATGTACCTCTTTTTTCATGGTGATATTACTGAAACAAGAGCCTTGAACGAAAGTGACTGTAGTGCGAGGCTGGAAGCATACTAAGGTAAAGTAAAGCAGGCATCCTCAATTGAGGTGAAGCATAATGCTTTTTCAAGAAGCTAGTGGTAGTGCAATGCGGCCTCGGCACGGCTCGCGTTTTTTGGCCAAGCACACCGGGTCACCCCTACTCTTCTCGATAAGTGTGTTGGGTTCTTTTACGTGCAGAGGTTTGACGCCCTAAAGCTCCCCCATACACGGGGCCGCCGTCTTTACGTCCCCATCCGATAGGACGATGCGCATCTTTTCCAGTCATGTCCAGGCCAGGGCCCGAACTCGGGCCGAAGCATACTACACCGGAAAAATATTAGAAACCTATAGCCTCCATAGCAGGCTCTCTGGGCATTTATTTGGGTTTATAATACACTTTTGTTGATGACTTATTTTTGTAATGGGTCGTTTATGCAGCCAGCCCGTAACCATTATACCCGTACAAGCGACCTGGCTGTAGAAAAGAACCAGTATAAAAAGAAGTCATCAGCAAAAGTGTATTATAAACCCAAATAAAGGCCCAGAGAGCCTGCTATGGAGGCTATACGTTTCTAGTATTTTTCCGGTGTAGTATGCTCCCAGCCTCGCACTACAGTCACTTTCGTTCAAGGCTCTGATCTTGTTACAGTAATATCACCATGCTAGCCAGAGGTCAATGAAGAAAAAGGGGTACATATGCTGAGTTTTCAGGTTATCTGTATTTATCTTTACACCAAAAATATGAATTAGAAGTTCTTAACAACCTTTGATTATACATTGTGCGAAACCAACTTGTAGAAAAAAATACGATGAAGCTACTTCGTGTTTCCCAGACGTTAAAAGCAACAAACAACGTATATACTATAAATTAACCAGTTCGTTATACGGACACAACTACCAGTACTAGAAAGTGCACGGAAAACAATGTGCTCGTGTGTACCCGTGTGTGTTTGACTTTGGACAAAGTGTCCGACCATATGCGCTTGACAATGACATATGTATCCGACGTGTGTATTTGATTAGCAAAGCAAAGCGACATATGTAGATACAGAGCAAATATAGACGATTTAAGATGTCAAGTTTCAAACAGTTTCCTTTCATGTTTACTGTAGTCTCAGACGTTCTGCTGGAGAGGTTGGACTCGGAGACCAAAGAGGAGCGCCACCTGGCGATCAAGAAAAATGGGCAGGATGTCGTCATTGACCCTGAGGATGATTGGTACAGCGCCATGATGGTACGTTTAATGGTAAACTGAAAACGTTTCAAAGGAATACACTCTGGCTTGAACAAGTCAACTGTTTTTTGTGTATATTACTCAATTTACTGCTTTGGTGTTTGATAGTTTTGTATCATTGTATCATTTTATCTCATACTGTACGGGGTGAAATAAGTTGCACAACTTGTCTCCTAATTTTGTTGGATTGTCTTCTGAATAAGTAATGAAAAAGACACTGCCGACTTTTTTGCAAATTTTATTACATTCTTCATGATTCTTGCCATCTATTCCAATTGGCGGGAAAACTGTTACATCAAGATTTCAAAAACAACAATGATAATGATGACTTAGAGCCCTCTCAAGTTTTCAATTTAGACTTGTCTCTTCATTTTCTTTCCCAATCTTACCTAATTGATTACTAAGCCCTTCCCCTATTCCCACATAGGGCAAGAGAACTTCCATTGACAGCCATGAAGAGGGTCGTGACCTTCAACCCACCAAGGTCCGCGTCTCAGGTCACAAGGCGAGGTCAGAGATCAAAGTTGACGAGGGAAGGGGTGAAAGTTAAAAGGATGAATTAAAGATGTCGATGGACACAACTCCGTTGAAATGGCTTTCTCATTTTGTATTTCACAATAATTTTGTTAATTAGTAGGTTTTTTTTTTACTACATCCGCTTTCGTGCAGCATCGTAATGCCCCGTTATATCAACCTTTCCTTGAGAGTCATCTTGCGTACAAAAGTATAGGCATGGTTGTTTTAAAAGCAAAGTTCTTTTATATTTAACGTTAGTCCACACAACAATACTTACGAAGTTAACGCGTAACGCACCTGATTTCCGGAAAGGCGGCGACAAACGCGTTCGTTTGACAGAGGGGTGGAGGAAATAATGTTACGTTTCCTCTTTTTAGAAATTCAGAATGGACCTGCGATTTTACGACAGTTTCTCAGCACGCGAAATTAGCTTAAAAGATTTAAACTTTGAACTGAGGACGGTAAAACGCAGGAAATGCTGAGCTATTCGGCAAATGGAGAGTTAGACAAGCTTTGGACGAAAGTGAAGAAAGATCCGATCTTGACAGCTGACACGTTGGAGAAGATGTTCCTACAGATACTGTAGAAAGGCCTCAGAGTCACGAAAGGCACCCACACCACACCGCACCACACACCAAACCAAACCAGAACATACATTGTACCAGGCACTTGCCTGCATTGAATGACATGCCCTGTTACTTAATTCACATGTACTAATGGCAGAATATGAAATATGCTGATATGTATATATATATATATAAGATACTTATACTAGAAAATCTATTGAATTATATTGAGGTAACTGTTACATGATATATTGACAAATAAAAAGTCCAAATTGAAAGCTAAGTCAACTAGATTCAAAATGTTTTATTGCACATTTGGATGCATTTTCCTCCCGTTGATTCCCTGCCTTTGCGAAATGCCTTCCTCATTTGTAATCTACAATGCAAAATTCTGTGTTATGAATAAATAGATACCAGATTTTGTATTTTCCATTTTTTCACTTTCTGTTACAAAGTTCTACTAAATCTATATTTGTGAACAGGTGCTACTGATATTGCTACAATAGGGTCCTAGAAATTACACATATCAATCTGTCTAATCTGACATGCTACTGTAAGCATTTGATATCGTTATCGAGTAAAATCTGACAACTGCCTTTTTACACCTCCTATACAAACATGAATAGGTGTGTTTACATAGAAAATTACATGTTTGATACGTTACATATAACTTTATTTTACGTTTCAATAGATATTTACGCGTTCCACATTGTTCCATGCCATCAAGCTTCTCCTATATTATCACTTGATAACTTTCCCTTCTTGAGAGCAATATAGACTCTCTTTCTTTTGAAATACTATTCGAATAGAAAGTCCCTACGCAAAGTTTTCGAAGACTAGCTTGGGCCTTGACGAAGGTTGGGGCTGATTCTCGTCTCCGGGCTCTTCCGGTTCATCCTGGAAACGAGACCAGGGGTTGTTTGATGCACTTGTAGGAAGGGTGGACTCGATATACCGCGTAAAACGGGTGTAGGCGAAACAGAACGCCACCGAGAACACCACCATGACTAAGGCCGGCCAGAACAGTGCGTGGAACACTTCGCTCCAGGAAGACTTGACGTGGGTACGGGCTGCACCGGAGGGGTTTCCCGGGTCGTACCAGCAGGGGTAGGTCTGACCGACTCGTCCCCAGGTTTCCTGGTATCGCTCCACCACTTCGTCGTTCAACTCGTGGTCACGTGAGCATGGTGCAATGGCACACTGTAACCAAAAGAAGAAATATTCTAAATCACGGTCAAGATATCAAAAAAAGTTCTTCTAGACCCAAATTTACATAAGAGAGCATATGATCTTGTTGTTGTATCCTTGTGATATTGTGTAAAAATTAGATACATGGAAATATCTTGCATTTGCTCGACAATGTTGATTTCAGCTGCAACTGGGCATGCGTCAATGATAGAATAAATGCGATTCTAAAGTCCGTACGTAATCTAAAAAAAAGCAAATGTCCAGCAAACAACATCATTATCACAATACAAAATCTTCATTCATATCATCATAATACAAAATTCTATGTTAGTCCTAATCTTCAATTTCATACAACAGATTATGAAATAATAAGTCAAAAGGGGTTCCCGCACAACTTATTACAAGCAAATGTACCAGAAATTGAAATACTGAATAGTATAGGTAACGTTTTACATTTTTGCACAACGTCAATGTCAATGCATATATAATATTGATTCCCCATTCTTACTTGCGCTAAGAAGGTGATGTTTTCAGTGCCGTTTGCCGTCAAGGAAGGTGAACATCATTAGACGTAATCATATATAAAATCAGGGCCTCATATACAGAATTAATGAGGAATTGCTACAATAGGCTTCTTTTCACACTCTGAACAACTCTATATTTGAGTGGATACTGAAGATGATCAATTAACGTAATTCATGCAGATGAGGACATTTATCGCATAATCAATGTGAAGCAAGCATAATATGTCAGTCGTAAAGGCTAAGGAGAAGGTATGACGTCTTTGAACTCTTGGTTTTTTTTTAGCTAAACGTTTCAGGGGAATATAAACAAAGCCGACGTCAAATTCATCTCGAGAATCGTCTCAGTTCTTAAAGCACAAATCTTAAAGATCTTCTCTCAATTTACTAACCTCGTTCCCAAGGTCTTCTTCTGAGTCCACCAGATCAGCAGTTCGCTGTTGCCCGTCTCCGGTAAGGAACGTCACAGAGATGACCAGGCACTCGTACGTGCTGACACAGACATCGTACCTCCCCAGCGAGCAGCTACAGGAAAACCGGCTGGGACGATCGGGCTTGTCCCCGACGAAGTGCGAGCCGTTCACGTGGCAGGTGGCCTGTTGTGTCCGCATACGAACCACGGCCGGCTGGGCGACGGTGATCCCGAGAACGACGAGCAGGATCGCTCCGATGACAGCCATGGATAAGAGCATCGAGATGCCCAATTTTACCAGCCTTTCCTTGGGTGTCAACACACGTACATGTATAGGCATGGTTGTTATGAAAAGAAAGCTTTTCAGCCCACTAGACAAAGAGTACACTAGTAGTAGTAGTAGTAGTCCACTGTTTTCTGCTGCTGCTATGCGTACAATGTGAACGTATAAAGGCCGATGGACAAACGTTTGTGTTTGATAGAATGATACAGGAAACAGTGTTGCGTTTAGACTTTGCTCTTCTTGGAAATGGTGAGGTTGCGTGTGACGTTTCGTTGTCGCACCACTTCCGGGTCAAGATCATGTTCGCACTGCCTCCTACCGGTTATCTGCTAAACTGCAATATCAGAAAGTTGGATGCGACAGTGCTAAAATTACATGTAAAGGAAAACATTTACTTGCGACCATGGCAATCTACATAAAACATCCTTGGCATTTGCCAGAGGGCGTTTTGACCTTTCTGCTCGCTCACCAAACCCTTTCACATAGTTGTAAAAAGGTCAAGAATGTCTGAGTTTTAGCTACGGGACTATCTAAAGTGGTTGTTGACAGTCTCTCGACAAAATAAGTCCTAGAGTTCAACCAGTACATCACCATTTTATCATAAAAATACTATTCAGCAACATTTATAAACATCTACGTAGTGTGTACGAAATAACGTACAGATTGGCGCTCGTTATATGTAATATCCTTCCCCTTCCCTGTTATTCTACTTAGGAAATACAGGTGTCGTGACGACTTTGAGTGTATTCTGCAAATGTATCGAAAGGTTAATACCTGAACAAACATAATGCATTCCTAGTTTCCCAATACTTTATACTAAATATTTATTCAGGCGTCCCTAGTTTCCGGACCTATCGTTAGGTTGAAAATGTCATGAACGACACAAACAATTTTGAGGTATCATTAAAGCAGCTGCTGCTTTTGCGGGTGTGCACAATAACCAAGAGGACCACAGCACAAAGTCGTCATCAAGTTTTACTCGGTTTTCGACGTTTGACGGACAGGTTTGCAGACGACCCCAATTCGTCAGGATGGGACGACACATTGTCATCATAGCCGTCGTCGTGGTTACGATGCACCATCATGCAGCTGGTATGCTTTTTTTTGCAAATGGCTCAATCTACGATTGTTAGCTTCTATCAAATTCTTGTCCGGAAGCTGATTACAGAAAACAGCATAAGTACAATTAATAGAAAACGGTGTCAACGTAAGACATGTGTGTGGCTAGTTTCAATCATGAACGGTCTAAATCTTACTATTTGGGTTTTACTTTTTTATTGGCTTAAAACCTCACTTTTTACGCAATGCGAGGGTTCAATGAATATCTTTGGGCGTGTGAAAACGATGACGTTGTCTTTTAAAAAAGCATGCATCGCTCGATTAGTTTTATGCTTTATGGTTAATCCTACAAAATTTAAAGGGTATACTGTGGAAACATGGAACTATCGCTGCTTAGCTAGTAGTGTATGAACTAGAGTTGAAAAAAGAATAGAGAGAAAAGCGAAAAACGTGTGAGCGGCCATATTTTTGGTTGCAATTTAGCTTCAATCACAAAGAGTGACCTGACCCCACGACTTTAAATTTGTCCACGACTTTATCGGTCATTTAGTTTCAATTCAAAGTGTTAACATGTTCTATAACACCAATACATTATGCGTGTACACACATTTGAGTGCCTGTGTACATGTGTACGGCCATGTTGATTTGATTAAATGGATGATATCCGCGCACGCATCATTTTTTGTCAATGTCCCCCCCAAAAAGAAGGAGCTGCAAAATGAGCAACTTATGTATGCCGTAGATTGCAAAAACATATCAGAAAATGGTTACTAATGTTGTAATTGAAATGAAGAATCTATTGTTCGGTATACCCGCTATACCGTGTGCTTAGTCATTTGTGCAACCTTCCTGTCCACGTAGTTATATAGTAGTCCAGGAGGAGATACCTGAAAAAAAATGGTCTCGTAGCACACCCTTTATATATAGAACAACATACCTTAAAATGATCAAGGGACATCAAGCTATCATTCTATGATAGTGAACTAAATATGTAAATGGTGTGCTACGTTTGTCAATTTCTAGCCTCTTCTGAGACTCTCATCCTGGACTATAGATTTCATAATGAAAGCGAACTTTTTCGTTTGCCAAACTTTTTTTTCGCACGCTCGCCTCAGTTTGAGGTTCCCAGAGGACACCATCCGGATAATCGAATCAACATGGCCTAAGTTGTTACTTACTTCAAATACATATTGATTATATCATTCAGCGCTCCCACTAGTGCAGCAGCGCCTCCCAGCGGTTCAGCGAGGGAACCCACATTCACCCGAGCCGCCCGTCATTGTTCACCCGGACGATGACTGGTTTATTCCACCATTTGTAAGTAATTCAGTACGAGGAAATAGTTTTTTTTGGTAAGAATATGTGACGATTGCTTCTCCTTTAAATCACGGTGGTCCAATGCTAAGCATCGTGCACAAAGAAAAGTTGGTGATGTTGTTAGGTGTTTTTTTTTTATGAGCATTCAACAAGCGAGCCTGCCCTGGAAACATTTAGTCTCTACCAGACTAACCGCGTCGGCTATAGAGAGAACATTTGCCGGGGGACTTTGGTCATGGAGGATAACATTCCCATCCCTCTCTCCGTAGCCAAACCCCTTCATACAGTTGACTCTATTTGGCCAATTTCTACTATTGAAGTTGAATGACATGGTCCTTCCTAGTAATCATATTTTTTGTATCTATCTCGCTCTTACAGCAAAAGAGTCCTGAAACAAAGGGTGAGTATATGTGCTATAATTTGATATCACACACCCCCGACAATATGTACAAAAAATGTACCGTGGTTGCATGTTTATCAAATTAAGGTAGCATTTACTGAAGCACCATATAAATGAACAAGCCTGCACAGTATAATTTCTGAAGTCATTTGTTTTGAAGCGTATCAATCAAGTTTTTGGGTCGTTCTTATTACTATATATAGACACCTTTAATTGTTATCTCTACCAGACTAAGTACGCTGGATGTAGGGGAGTTTAATTGGCCCCCATAGGGCTTCATTTGAAATGTCACCATTTCCATGGGCTCTCTCTACTGGCCAATTATTTACCCTATTGTTGCTATCCATAGTCCCCTGGGAAGGCCTGCTACTTTAATGGTAACTCTCGCATAGGTTGAAGGAAATGATCGTTGTGTACTTCTGATTGGGTGAAACGCCCTGCCTGGCCCGGTCGTGTTGTCTCCCACAGTTTAGACTTTCCGGGCCAGACTGGAGGCCTGCCTGTCTTATGCTTGGGTCACATTTCCCAGCCGGGACCCGGCCGGGCTGTTTGCGGAAACGAAAAATTGAAATGTATATCAATAAATATGCACAACCTATACTTTACTGTACGTTTTGTGTGTGTTTGTTCCCCAACACTGCCCGACCGGGCCCCGGATTGAAAATGTGACCCAAGCATTAGCCTGGGACCTCCCCCCCCCCCTACTTTGCCCCTGACGGGGTCATCTGGGGGGTAACCCCTAAGTTGAAGTTGAAGTTCAAATATCGGTTATCAGAACATTAGAAGAAAGCAACAATCTTCTCCTCCAGCCCCTGCTTGGAGAGTATTTAATGGAGCTCCCTCCATTCTTGCAGTCGAGCTGAAAAGCAACGGCAACGGACCTCACCCAACCCCGGAGATAGTGATTGACACCATTGACGCCTGGTACCACCCACCGGGATGGGTCAGTATCTTTAAAAGAGTGTCGAACTTCAGCACGTATACGTACAGAATCCAGTGCACGTATCGAGAAGAGTAGAGGTGACCCCGTGTGCTTGAATAAAAACGCGAGCCGAAGCGAAACCGTATTGCACTACCACTAGCTAGACAAAAAAAGAACCATGCTTCACCTTGGTTGAAAATGACTCTTTTACTTTACTTTTATTATCCGACGAAGAGAAAAGGGTGAAAAAATATATTGAAGGGTCCAGTAGTAGTTGCGCCACAAAGGCATATAGGAAAAATATTATCAGGAACAATGTAGAATATTTGCGGTATATCTTTTTATTACTAATAGTAAGAAATATAAAGCTTATTTTTTATTAGGATCGTCTTCAGGCAAATAAGAAATATCTTACAATCTATCTAATTGCTAAAAGCAGTGTTATTGATGATGAACAGTAATAAGCTATTTTTCTTAACCTTAACCCTCAACTCAAGCAACAACATATCTCTGCACATGCACTGATTTGACCGTTTTCTTTTACAGGGCAAAAAGGGCCAGTCCTAGGATGACGTCACCAACGATGGCGGCCATCTTGAATCGCAACGTCTTGGCATTTTTTGTAAAATTAGACTCATGTGACGGAATAGGCATTACAAGAAACATTCTGCCATTGAATACATTTACATTTTTAGTGCCAACAAGAATGTATTCGAATCTCTTTTATAACAATGCTTTACGTCCATTAGATACGTTCTGCTGACCAAAAATATCCACAAACACCCAGAAACCCGGAAAAGAATACCTCTACTTTCACGGAGGTAAAACATTGATTCTCCATTCATAATAGCAGAGAAAAGCTTCACGCTGTCCATCTTAATTACCTAATAGTATAGAGAAGTTTGAAGATCTTGCTTTCGGCCGCGGCCGTCCTGCCGTAACCTGTGTGCGCCCCCCCCCCCCCCCAGTGATACCCCTGTAGGGGTTGTTAGAGGGTACTAAGAAGAAGAAGAAGAAGATTGTCCTGCACAAACACCTTTAGTGATTGTGCGTATGGCAGCATTACATCTTCATCACAATTCTCAACGTAGTGTACGCTTAGGTATTATCAAAGTGGCCCCTAAAATCAAATACACGTTGGTGTAAATCAATGGTGCATTATTCCATACTCAACCACAAGAAAATTACATTACGCTGGTCCCTGACTGAGTTCCTGAATGTGATAAGTCAAAAGTCGTGATACATTTTTTTCCATAGGGAAGCTCGTGGTGGATCCAGATGGTAAACAATAACTAGATTTTCTAGTCATTATAGAATACTCTATCCACCGGTAATACAGTTATTTTGCTACAAGCAGAATATGAGGCGCTTTGAATTAGTATGTCGGATATCTTGCAAGGACGTATACGTACGTTCGCTTGGCTGTATCATCGCATGAGGCAACGACCAACATTTCACTTGTTTCAACTTACTGTTGTCAATGATGTTACACTCAAGCTCTGGTGTAGCGTATACATCATGCACAATAAAACTTTGATTTAATATCAACGTTTCTTACAGCAATAACGTGAACGCCGGTTTTCCCTAAATCCGATGCGTTTTTCGGTAAGAGTTCATTGACACCAATCTGGCAAAAGAATAAACCATCATTTCTTTCCGTGACTCCCCCCTTTCACTGAACCCGCGGCACGCTGGCGGCGTCGCTGCGTCCTAAATTTGGATTTGTGTTACCCTTGACTTTATGATGGGAATATCATTCAAAACGTACAAGTATGACCAAAAAGACAACAAAACACACAAAGCTTATAAAGATTCGTTGTTTTTTTTCAATTTGTTTTGTCAATTCGATCGGCTCAGCGACGCCGCCAGCGTGCCGCGGGTTCAGTGAGAGGGGGGCTTTACATACCGATATTATGCTATGCATGCTACATTTTTTCTCTAGTCCTGATGTTTAAAATATATTTTAAATGACCTCTCTTAGATATTTCAAGTGGTTTTAAATGACCTCCCGTGACATTGAGACCGGCGACGTTTTTTCACGGTGCTGGTGTAACCATTTTCCGCGGGGAAAATTATCTTGCCACTAATTACCTTTGCGAAACAGTTGTTGTTCGTTTCTTGGCTTGAAGAGAGTGCTAAAGATATAAAAAAAGACATCACGACCAAACAGCCACACGGCCACGTCACAAATAACACTTAGTGCCGCAGCGAACAACACCGTAATTTGAATCCTCTCATGATGGCGTCAGTCTATTCCATTATAGGGCGGACAATGTTTGACCTCGCCGTCTTCGAATGCAGGGTTACCACCAGAGCTTTTAGTAAATTCTGCCTCTATACAGTGTATATGTTCAATTTTTAATATCAGTGGCGTCGCGGTGGCGTAGTGGCAGGGTGTTTGGCACCAGAACCCAGAGGTACCGGGTTCGAATCCGGGGTTCCCTGATTGGTCCCGTTGACGTTGTGCCCTTGGGAAAGGCACTTTACACGACTTTCCCCACTTCACTCAGGTGAAAATGAGTACCTAGCTTCGGTTGGGGACGTCTCTCGGATAGGACGTTAAATGGAGGTCCATATATAGGTTATAATAGGTTTAAATAGCAGGCTAATTGCCGTATACGCATTATGTTCTGGCGACGTGTTCGCGGTAGCAGTATAATCAAGTACTGGACACTAAGTACTGCTACCCTTACCGAGCATGTTGCAACTTTCCCCCCACATAACGACAGTTCATAGCCCCGATTAATTCGATTATTGTAAAGACCTCGGGAGCAATTATATTACCACGCTCCACGGCCTGGTTTGAAATCAGTAACCTTTCGTCGTGCGTCGAAAGTCTGTCACACCCCAAATATCATGAATGTGGCAATCCATCTAGTTGCCCCACCCAAATATCATAGCCGTGACAATCCATCCATTGCTTTTGGAGTTATGATACTTTAACGAGCACAAACAGACAAACGCTGAAATGATTTTGAGGCGATAGATCCTTCAGATCCAAGGCCTTAAGAAGAGCGACCTGGCCATAATAAATTTGTACGACTACATTAATGAACGTTTACATATCAAATGTCAGTTATGTCTGGGGTGGCCACGCCCAGAATGTCACATTTCCGGCTTCAAATCAGATACAAGATATAACTTTGTTGAAAATCGCAGTGCTGCCATAGATTCATAATCAAAAACTGATGTACAATGATTAAGCCCAAAATAGTTACTCATCAGCAACAAGCAACTGGATACAATTTTGAAACAGTCAGACGTACAGACAGCATCCAATTCACTGACGAAAGATAGCGGATGCTCTCTGAAACGTCTGACTGTTTCAACATTTTATCCATTTGCTTTAGTAACTATTTTGGGCGTAGCTTACTACATCGTACCTGGATGTCAAACCTTCATCAACGTACAATGATTAAGATTCATTAAAAACAAATTTGCAGTGATCATTCCACAATGCCCAATTTTGCGCCCATTCAAACAACTCAAGAGTACAAGCCAATGACAGAAGTCCTCCCATGGGTGGACACGAGTATACAGAGATCGGTAGATGACATTTAGGATGACGACGTTTTGGATAAGCTTTGACAGAAGACTAATGATCATGGAAACTTTTAAAAACTAATTTCACGTTTCCTTGAAAGTTCATCTGTGTCGGCAGAATTTGTTATGTACCTGACATATTGCCAACACAAAGAATTGGAAAGCTTCTGGCTGCACAACACCAGTTTTTCGTCAAGGGACTAATCCATCTCTTCGATGACATCATCACGTAATGCAGGTGACATAGATATGAATTATGCAAATGAATACCTCACACGTCATACATTACATTGTACTAAGGCTGGGTTTACAAACATGTTTTGAGTCGACTTGGAGTCGACTCAGGACTGTATGGAGAACCCAATACCGCTCAAGTGGTGTTCTCTATTAGGAAAACTCCACTTGAACAGCCCAAAGCTCCTCACACACAGCCCCAGTCGACTCCGAAAACCTGTCTGTAAATCGGGCCTAAATTGCGGGAATTTCATACTTGCGGCATTTGCCAGTTGTGTGAAGGTGAACATCGTTAAACATAAGTTATGAACTTATCAAGACCTTATTTGTAGAATTGATCAGGACATGGTAGAATAACCTTCTTTGCTACGCGTGTACGAAACGACTTTCATACGTTAGACAGCTTCTGTTATTTCGGTGGAGAACATGATCAATTTGATTGATGCAAAAGAGGGCCTTACCTGCGTAAGCAAGAAGAAACCTTTACAATACGTCAATCCTGAAGGTTACCCTTAGGTCGTGGAACTCTAGATAGCATATGCTAATCTCCTTTTGACAAAATCGTGAAATGTTTTTAATGCATCAAAGGTGCTTCTATTTATACACTGTGTGCACGCGATACAGGTGATTGAACATTTGCCAGAATATTTAATTACATGCTTTATTTACAATAGCCAATTCAATAAAACGTATCCTCTACTGCCACCCATAGTCAATGCAGATTTCGAGCTAACTGTCCATCCATTGCCTAAAAAAAGTCCTAACATGAAAACTAACTTGCCATATTTTCTACAATTGCAGAGATTCTTCTTTTTTCTCAGGAGTTGTTTTTTCTGATTCTGCCACCTCAGGGTGGTGATGGACTGTACTGTCACGGTTCTCCACTACAAGAAGGCCGTTTTCCTGAAAGATGCGAAGCTCCTTGTAGCTGTTTTGTGTCATCCTGCATGAGTTCGACATTTCCTGGTCCCCGTTGCGCGTCCTGTGGAGTGTCCTGTACGTTGTATCACGGTATCAAACGCCCGATAGACACTTCTCAGTTTGCCTAAATGCCTTCCATAAGGCTGGTGTACGGACAACAGTTAAGATTGGGTTGATTGATGAGTTCAGGCATGATACTGCTGCGACCACTACATTCATACGAGGGCACATATCTCGGTAGGCGCTACATACGGGGATGGCCATGATTGTTAACAGCCAGAAGGTGAACGCTACCACAGCATGTATCAAGACTGTCTTTGCCTTCTGTGCACTTTCTTCAAATGTCCTACATGTTTCCCGATCAACACCATTCCAGTGTGTTTGTCTAGAACCATTCGGGATTTCCCCTTAACTGTTTGAAGAGCAACTGACCGACAAGGTCTATTTCTTTGTCCATTTCTCTGTTTGATAACGATATACACAATGACGTTTGTTAACAGCATAACACAGCCGAGGAAAAACATTATGGATGTAAACATGATGAAAAAGACCATGGGGTAATATTTGATGCACTTTCCAGAGGTCAAAGTTTGCATGTCTAAACAGTTCCATCCCACACCGGAAGAGAAGGCAAGGAAAGGAAAACAAACCGCCGAAACTGGAAAGAGGTCTTTTTATATGGTGTAAACCGGCACGTGTATACCCCGCACGTGAGTTTCTAATATGCCAAACTACGTAAACGTATAATCTGATTTTTCCTAGGATGAATTACTAGAAACTCCATTTTGACATAAAATAGCTACAAAGCAACCTGCGAATGAGACAATCATCTTATTACTCGCGCTACCCTTAAGTATATTATGCTCAATGCGCAGTACCAATTGACTATACAGGTCAGAACTTTTGACCGTAGGACCTTTGTAAGACCTGAGGAAAATCACAACTACAAAGCTACAACAGGTGGCCAATGAGAAGATCAACATGCAAACATATTTTGATCAATCTGGAGGGAGTGAATTTAGTCTTCAGTGAATTCCATTCAAAATGATTCACTGAAGAGGTGCTACAACACAATGTCCAGGTGGATTTATCCTGAGATGCATATGCTATCTCTCATTGGAGTTCCTGACACACATGTATGGCTGACCATGGCCTCCCGACCTCTCCAGACCATGGTTAGGACTTAGTTAGTTGTGAGCAAGGCCATCTATGGTTGGGAGTTGGTCAGAGAGGCCCCGGCTCCGTTAGCCGACAATGAATTTTGAAAAGTCGAAGTAATCGGGAAGGTCATATTCTGCTTTGATCCGATCAGAGGGGCGAAAAATGAAGCTAAAATAGACACACAGACACACAGACAGACAGACAGACAGACGCAGAGAACACAATACCTCCATTTCCATGGGGTAAAATGACACCATGATTATCTTATCTACTTAAAGTGGCAGAGAAAAACCTCGCAATGTTCATTCTAGTACAGATAAGTTTGAACGCATACTTACCCCTACGCATTGAGCATGGAAAATCAAGTATACATATAACATTATATTGGTATTGTCCATAACATTAACATTCAAAAATTGTGTCCCTTGATGACTTCATTTGATATTCAACGAAATACAATATTTCAAGACCAGCTCACAATGCTGGTCTGCTGACATTCTGTGAGAATAAAAGATGCTCCCCACAAAAGTCATGTTAAGATGTATTTTGTTTTGCTTCTTTGCCAATCTGCAACTGAAGGCAGCCAAGACTTCCAGATATGACATAATGATATGTAATCATATACTTAAACAATATTGTTTGGAAACAAATTACAATTAATATTTCAGGGGGTCTATGATTTTCTGTAAGTGTATGTGTGCTGCACCTGTACACATTATCCCGGTTTTTATTTGGTTTTTGATGTGACGCATGTATGTCCATATTCTGTTAGTATTTGAATTTGTAATTTACTTTGGAAAAGCAATAAAGGGAGAGAAAAAAGACTTCCAGATAGGGCAATCAAAGTAGACCTGATCAGTATTAACTAGCCATACCACGGGGGTACGGGTTACGGATAGTAAAATTCAGATAAATTGGCCATGGGAGAAAGTCAGGCTTGAGGTTGGTATTTCTCCTTGGAAATCCAAAGGTCCCTGGCCCAAATATTCTCCCTATAGCCAGCATAGTTAGTCCGGCAGAGACTATGAATTAACAGCAAAAGAAAGGCCATTGAACCCTAGACTAAAAGGTTAGAAAATACCTACATCAGCTAGGTCGTGAGCAGCTCTATCTTTTTCTTGAGGGAACTTTATTTATTGAATATAGTCGGCAAATTACTCAATTGTATAATCAAGGCGTGTTTTTTACATTAAATTGTTCAGCTTGTACAGAACACCAAACCCTAGCAGCTTTACAAATGGTCTATTGTCACTTAATTGATCACATTTGATATCCAGTTTGAATCAAGGCAAACAGTATATTTTGTCTGTATCTATTCATTTGTTTTTTATTTTTTTGTGTCGCATACCAAACCACCTCATGGCGTAACACATCAGGTTTGTACTGAACAGCAAACACTGCATATCCAGACAGATTTATTTGATCAAGCGGACATTATATAGGACCCTTGATTTTAGCCACTCACGCCGGGAAGGACCTCTACTCTTATCGCCGTGTGGTGGGTTCTTTTACGTGCTCGGCGCGCGAGGGTTTCATCAAACACGGCCGGGACCTCCATTTAACGTCCTATCCGCGGACGTCCCTAACCGAAGCTATGTACTCATTTTCACTGGAGTGAATTCGTCTATAAGTGCCTTTCCCAAGGGCTCAACATCACCAGGCATGTAAGCAGATTCGAAACCAGCACCTCTGGGTTCTGGCCAAACACCCTGCCATTACGTATACGTCACCGCGACGCCACATGATGTTTCCATATATTAACCCACCTTACTGCCCGAGGCCTAATCTCATTAAACGAGCAGCTTCTTCGCAAATTGATCCTCTTGTCAAAGGGAAGGACGCTTCGCCGCAATCAGATCGCACCACTATAAAAACATTGAGCCATACTTTGGCCTTTGCTACCCAGACTTCCGCACATGAGAGACCCATCTCCTCCTGGGCCGTCGTTACTGTCAACGTGGGTGTTGCTTTTCGTGACAGTTGTCTTTTGCAAGGAGGTTAAAGCTCCTTGGTCCCTGTTTCTGAGGTCTTCTCATAGCTATCCGCACCAGAGAAGTGTTGGGACATAAGCGGCTTCCCTGGCGGCTGTACAGAATCACGACCAGCGCAACCATGGTCAACGGCAGCTTTGGCGAACTGTTGGACACCAATCAGTTGCCTGTTCCCCACTCTGACGGCTCGATGCCCTGCCTTCGGTGGTATTTACGGAACAAGACTGTGTCGTACGAACGAGCCCAAGAAGCCTGCTCCGCGGCTGTGTACAACACTGTTGACATGGGAACAGGGATCGACATCATCTTCTGGCTGACAGGGATCTTCACCATCATCAGTAACCTTGCAGTGCTCGTGGGAATCATCGGAACACGAGAGCGCTCCAAACCAATTTGCTTCTTCTTAGCAAATCTGGCAATGTCGGACCTTTTGAGCGGGATTGCACTTCTGTATCGCGCTGAAGGGCACGTGTTACACAGTGTTAAGTATGGGTTCATGATGACCTTTGTCGATTTAATGACATTTACACAGTTGATTTCGGCATCGGCTCTATCCATATTGTCTGTGAATTGTTGCCTTGCGGTAAGCCAACCCCTATTCTTCCGCACCCGTGTTGGTTATATCAAGCGCATATCGTATGTAGCTATGGGCTTGTCGTGGATTTGTTTTCCTTTCCTTACCTTCTCTCCCAGTATGGGATGGAACTGTTTAGACATGCAAACTTTGACCACTGGAAAGTGCATAAAATATTACCCCATGGTCTTTTTCATCATGTTTACATCCATAATGTTTTTCCTTGGCAGTGTCATGCTGTTAACAAACGTCATTGTGTATATCGTTCTAAAATTAAGACAAAGAAATAGACCTTGTCGGTCAGTTGCTCTTCAAACAGCTAAGGGAAATGATTCTAGACAAACACACAGTAATGGTGTTGATCAGGAATCATGTAAGAAATTTGAAGAAAGTGCACAGAAGGCAAAAACAGTATTGATACATGTTGTGGTAGCGTTCACCTTCTGGCTTTTAACAATTATGGCCATCCCCGTATGTAGCGCCTACCGAGATATGTGCCCTCGTATGAATGTAGTAGTCGCAGCAGTATGCCTGAACTCAGCAATCAACCCAATCTTAACTGTCGTCCGTACACCAGCCTTATGGAAGGCACTTAGGCAAAAACTGAGAAGTGTCTATCGGACGTTTGCTACCGTGATACAGGGCACTCCACAGGACGCGCAACGGGGATCAGAAAATGACGAACACATTAAGGATGACACAAAACAATTACAAGGAATCGCGCATCGTTCAGCAAAACAGACTGCTATAATGGAAACCCAAGTCTAGTCTGGGACAGTAGAATCAGAAGAACAAAGTCCAGAGAAAAATGGATTGTAGAAGGTACACGCAAACGCACGGGTAGAATCTGTATAAATACGGTACAAAGGACAGAAGTAGTTGGCCAAATCTACAACATCAAGCAAGGAGAAGAATATCAGGTTAGTTTTCATGTTAGGACGTGTATTTTATTATGGTATGGCAGTAGAGAGTACGTTGAATAAGAATGGAAATTGTAAATAATTTATTAAATCTTCAGACAAATGTCCATGCATCTGTACTGTGATTGTTTTTACATACACACATCAGTTGCCTATAGCAACCAATACTGCAAGGTTAATCTGGTATTGTCGGACTTACGAAGTCATTGGTAAAATCTACTTTTCGTGCCGTGATAAATATATATCTTTTGCAATGTAGCCGAGCTCATCAAGCATGATTGCTATTACGGGTACCCAATATTCTCACATGCATACAATGTATGAAGACATCTGTAAATCTTGAAATTTTCAAAAGCCACTAGAGGCCGTTATGACGTCACATAGGTTAATAGTGTAGTCCCAAAGGTTACTGTTGAACCCGTCTTGAACGTTAAGCGTCTTAATTGGCGCGCTCAGCGTCTTAATTAGATCCCTTAAGTCCTGGCCATGATGTGCCCAGGTGTTTGACAAGTCTTTCGCGCTACAGCATACTGTAGTGCCCACTTAGGGAGCATGAAGACAGTGATTACAGTATACAGGGCTTTTAATGCTTGGGTCAATGGGAAAAGAATGTGTCAGAATCAACATTCTTCAAGCGCCAACCTAAATAACATTATGTAGATGAAATTTTGAATTAATGAATGAATGAAATACTTTATTGTACATTCGCGCCACATCGGACAAAGACAAAGTACAGGAATATGAATATAAAAGTCATTATTTAGTACAGAAATTGACAGGACTTCTAACACTAATCTAAAACGTGGGTTCTAGAAACACATATGTTCGTCAATCTCTTTGTAATGTTGAGAATATAGGTTGAGATGGGTTTGTTTAACAAAGAATAGTCAAAACGCAAGAGGATTTTTTTCAGTAATAATCATATTATTTTGAATTGCCAGTAACGGAAGTCACAAATGTTTAGATATGAGAGGGAATACGTATTGCTCAAGCTATTGAAATACGATGATATACGATAAGATAGATATAACTGGCACCAAATCGATTACCAATGAAAGGTTGTGAATAATAATGACTAGATTAGAAGGCTCAATAAGGTTTCTACGAGGAATATATCTGAATATTCAATGTACAAAATAGTAGATACTTCAATGTGACACGTGAGGTAGGTGGTTCAATCCTAATGCTGGTCCCACAATCATGTCTCATTGAAGCCACTGGGTTTCCGTGGAAACTTTATCTAATTTGCAGTTCATCATCATGATTAAGGTAATCAAAATGAAAAAGGTAATAGTATTTCGTGCTTGGCTGAGATTACTCCATCTCGAGTATGACTTCACGTTACTTCATTCTTACCAGCATGGTTACCGTTTGGAAATTTCATTAGGACGTATGGTTATACACTAGTCTTTGATGGGGGTATGTTTGGGGAAGTAGCATGTCGCATGCCTGAGTATTACTTCACCGTCGTAGAATAAAAGGTGCTCACAACGAACGTATTTGGATGGATACCGGTTCGTACCATGCTAGGATTTGTAAGTTTGTGTTCTATCCAAATCTAACCTGGCATCCATCCTATTCTAGGTCCGGTTTGCTCCTTAGACAGCTTTTATAGCCGAATATTCTGCGTAGCAGCGACTATAGAGGAGCAGACAAGATAGGATGAATATCAGGCATTTCAAAATCTCAAACTTTTCTCATCGCAGCCCAGGATACCTAATATAGGCAACGAAATAGATCTGAACGGGCATTAACAAGAACAGAAGGCTCCAAAGCGAAGAGCTTAGAAAACAACAACAACAACAACAACGAGGTCGTGAGCAGATGTTTCTGTCTTGTTATTGGGGGATCCGGAGTTCTTCAACTTGGTCTTCAAAACAATTGAGTAAATGATCACTGTCACTCCACACAGGAAATGCGGCTTGATGACAAGATGTGGAATGACAGTTCCAGCCGTTGCGTATACGTAAAAGCTGCTGATGAACCGTCACTACCCCTGCAGATCCTTCTGTTCGATTATATTGTGGAAAGCCTATGCGATTGCATTGAGTTCATCTATGAGATCATTAATGTACAGGTTGAATAAAGTGAGGCCTAGAACGCACCCTTGACGGACACAGTGCTGATACTAACGTTACGTGTGATGTTTCCCACTAAGGCCCCGTTCATGATGCAAAAATCAAAACGGTTTGATTCGTTTTGGATATACTGAATCCGAACTGAAACGGTTTTTCATTTTGTATGCATGATGTAAACTTGCACCCAGACGTATTCTTCCTAACAGAAAGAGAAATTCGGGTTAGCCCTTTTCCCCTTCTTTTGATTATTATAACTTAACTCTGCTACATGATGGGTTTCAAGTGCATTTCAGCGCGCAGAATTATGCCATAGTCACGCGAGTGAACACTACACAACTTAAGCTCGAACTTAAACTTAAACGTACCAATTCTGTGTGATTATGCTTCTAAGAGAACACTTGTAATGTGAAGTAACCTTTATTGCACAACAATTTTACACGGTAAAAGTATGGCAACAGAATCAACCCTCCTCTAACTCCTCTAACCAACATATGGAAACACTAAAAACTAAGGAACAATGAGGAAACACTAATAGGTAACTAGAATTTTAACGAACAGTAGCCGCAGAAGACATAGCAGTGCCTGAGATGGAGAGATATCTACTACCCAGCATTCAGACATACAACATACACTATCCTAACTCTTCCACCCTTGCTATCTGAACCAACAACAGCTATAACTACTTCGGGTTAGAAGACTGGAAAACAACTGCAACCATTTAAGTTTTGTATGAACTACAAGCCTGACTAGCGGTTGACCAGTTGGAGTGTTAAGATGTTATTACTTCAGCCCCACGATAGCTCTAACTGTAAGCCGGGTTTGATTGTTTAAACTGCGCATGCGTGAGGTCAAAGGTGAAGGACACTAACCTGTAAACAGGTCATGTACAGACTTATTAAGTTTCCGGGGCTTCCAACTTTGACATATTGCCCACAGTCCGCATGCGCAGTTCAAAACGTGAACCTGTTTATTTGTGGAACCCTGATTCATCATTACGTATCACTGGAGAGCAGTAACTAGAAAGATATCAAACAAATATCTATTTATGTTATTTCTCCACCATTGACGGAGCGATAGCACGTATGATGCATGTAGCTCTGGTGTAGGACGGATGATATATTTCCCTCTTCCGCAAGGTGGCGCCCTCGATAATGACTTTGGCAGTATCCTCGGGTTGAGCCACGGTCTTCATAAAGTACTCTCGAGCTGCCGCTCCAAGATCCTGTCAGTGAGACAATTAGGAGACTTTGAAATACTTACAAAGGCATGCAATGTCTACTGGGGTATACACGATTATACGCAAACTTCAAACGCCGCTTGTGCTTATGGGCACGAGGCATGTGTATGAAATGTAGACAATTACCAGAGAAAGCGAGAGAGATCGATCTCACTGTGTCTGGTGTACCACAAGGGAGCATATTGGGCCCACCTTTGACCAAAAATTACGTAGAAGATAGAGCTAAAACGTCTAACTTGTGCCCTTTAACTAACTTAATGTACAATGATATCACTATGTCTGTGTACCACAAGGGAGCATATTAGGCCCACTTTTGACCAAAATGGACGTGGAAGATAGAGCTTCTTACCTGTATGCTCCCTCTAAGTCCGTCCGTGTCTACCGACCCCAGCACGGCTAGAGTGATGGAAACGTTATGTGGCTTCATCTCACACCGCAAAGAGCTGAAGAAGCCGTCCAGGGCGAACTTCGCCCCGGTGTAGAACGTGAATGTCGGGTTGGGAACTTTACCTAAAAGAACATACAAACCAACATGATGCATTATAGATAATGATATCATTAGATCAAGTAATGTATAAGTATACGACACTTTAAAGTTCAATATGTTGCCCTATCCCATATGATTGTATGTAAACAAACCCATTAGTATGCACTTATTTGTTTGTTTGTATGTATGTATGTATGTATGTATGTATGTTTAGATATAGTAGACCTTACGAAAGTCGCTGTACTTTTGTTGTGTCAATAAAGATTGTAAAGTATCAAACATATAAAAAAAGGGTTGAAAAAGCAAAGATAAAGAATCAATTGTATCAAGTAAAGACGATCTAAAGTTAGAATATACCCGCGAAATTTAGGTCACCATTATATGATATTTTCATGGCGAATGAATAAAGAAAAGATACAAAAACCAGAACATCAGCTACAATGCTACAGAACGCCGCTAGGGGGTCCATTATTGTTTGGCTATAACAACTATCAGATAGATTCAACCACAACTTCTCGAGTTATGATGTTAATCCAAGAACTCACCCACTATCGGCACCGAAGCCACAAACGTTTTGGCAAAGGTGAAAAAGGAAAAAGAAGTGTTTTTCTTTGGAAAGTATAATCCGAATCAACGGCTACGAACCAAGTAGTCCGGTGACGACAGTTATGTTTCCTTGACTCTCCTTCAGCATGGGCAGGGCCAGTGACGCGAGTCTGACATGGCTGAGGTAGTTGATGTTGGTGTAGTCGGCGAGGAAGTCCATGTCCGGGTCAGCGTCCCACAGTTTGGGAAACTTCCCCCTCTTGTGCGAACACCCCCAGTGGTTCAATATGATGTAGTCAAGGCCACCTGAAAATGACCGGCAAAATTAGAGAAAATAAACGGACGACAGGATTCGCATGTCCCATGGCCTGTAGCAGTCTTGACATACGAAACAATCAATCAACCGCAAGCATCAGGGCAGATGCATGGCGGCTGCAGGCATCTCCCTCCAGGATGTTCTGATATGAAACTCGCAACATATAAAGTACAGTACGAGAAGCTTTGAAGGCTTGAATGCTTCTGGGCGTGCAGGTTTCTTTTAAGATAAAGCGCATGTTCAGACAGTGTTCTAAATGAAAATGTTCCGACAGCGCAGTATATGCCCCCGAAAATAATTTCATCAGGTTGGTAGTACATAGGATATTGAAGTTTTCTTTTTTCAAAACCAGTGACTTCTTACCTGCTGACATTAAATGTCGGTGTCTGTCAGACACCTTCTTCAGAGCTTCTGACTGGAGTACTACTTCGGCTACTAATAGCGGCGAGAAGCAGTACTCCAGGCAGAAATTTTGAAGAAGGTGTGTGACAGACACCTAAATTTAACGTTAGCAGGTAAGAAGTCACTGGTTGTGTAAAAAGAAAACTCTAATGTCCTACCGCTGTACATGTTTTAGATCTATACAGCATTGGGACAAGTGGGCCTTTTGAAAGTCATGCGTACCCCGGCACTTGAGTCTGCGAGCCTAGGTTCATAGTGTATTGCTGAGACGATGGTTTTACATACCCAATTTGCTGCTTGCTGTTTCGATGGTCCTCTCACAGTCCTCTGCTTTTCCCATGTCTCCTGCTACATAGATGGCCTCCTGAGCTCCCAGGTCCTTCATCTTAGCTACAACCTGGACAAATACAAGGTGGACCAGAAATAATGTCTCCTGCTACATAGATGGCCTCCTGGGCTCCCAGGTCCTTCATCTTAGCTACAACCTGGACAAATACAAGGTGGACCAGAAATAATGTCTCGTGCTACATAGATGGCCTCCTGGGCTCCCAGGTCCTTCATCTTAGCTACAACCTGGACAAATACAGGGTGGACCAGAAATAATGTCTCCTGCTACATGGATGGCCCTCTGAGCTCCCAGGTCCTTCATCTTAGCTACAACCTGGACAAATACAGGGTGGACCAGAAATAATGTCTCCTGCTACATAGATGGCCTCCTGGGCTCCCAGATCCTTCATCTTAGCTACAACCTGGACAAATACAGGGTGGACCAGAAATAATGTCTCCTGCTACATAGATGACCTCCTGGGCTCCCAGATCCTTCATCTTAGCTACAACCTGGACAAATACAGGGTGGACCAGAAATAATGTCTCCTGCTACATAGATGGCCTCCTGGGCTCCCAGGCCCTTCATCTTAGCTACAACCTGGACAAATACAGGGTGGACCCAAAATGAAAATCATACCTCTTTGAGTCGTTCTTCCCTTCTGGCCGTGATGACGACTTTTGCACCATGCTTTGCATACTGATACGCCACCTGTTCCCCCACACCGGTACTGCAGCCAGTCACCACAACTCGGGCACCCCTAAGGGACTCTGGGGTTGGGTGACATCATGTTTTAAGTTATTTTCTCTGTTCGACTCTTTTTATGATTTAGCCCAAATGAAACAAAAAAATACATTAAGCGTATTTATTCACTCAGTCATACATTTTCTATTCATTTAACATCAACGAAAATGAGTTGCCGGTTCTTGATGTCTTGGTCTTACTTATAAAGTAATATAACCTACTGTCACCTGTCAGGGTATCAGGCAAACTGGTATCAGGAAAGATCACCCTAAATCCAACTCGCCTGAACATTTAACTACCAAGTCGCCCTTAATTTTATATAGGCTCACTCCTAAAATCAAACGCAAATATCCTATTTTCAACGGTTTATATACTGCTCTAGGTAACCTCTATTATTTCAACTTTCTCTTTTCTGCTCGGCAAGTCTTTAGCAGAACGACCGTCGGTACTCTGGGGGCATTGTCGGGCTATGTTGTCACATGTCGGGCCGCAGGCGTTTCCGTCGTGTTCGGCCGCTCGCTGTTGTCTCAAGCATGACTGATCTACTGCACTTTTATAGGCTACTAGAAAACTAGACAAATTTACATGATATACAATGCAAGCCAACAGTCTTTGGGATCGTCATGCTTGGAACTACAGTGGGCCAGTGGCCGGGCACGGTGGCCACTTGGGCGGGCCGGGCGGGTGACGTGTTAAACATGGCCGCCGGCGCCCCCGGATTTCCGACGGTCGGCCTGTTAAATACGTGCCGAACAGAAAGACAAGGTTAACAGAGAGTCATGAGGTTTAAGTAGCATATAAAATGATATGTATTCGTAGGATATCTTCGTATTTTTTTGCGGTGAACCTGTGTAAAACCTGGGGCGACTTGGTAGCTAATCGTTAATGTGCTACAGGTAAAAGTCGTTCACACGTATCAGGCCTGCCGTGTATCTGTATATCGTGGTTGCAGTCTCAAATGACGATCCCAGTGGGCCCCCTGTATGGTATGTGACCTTGGTACTGCTGGCTTACACCTTACACTATGCAGTTTCCTAGTGGTTTGTCTCTTTTCATTTATAGGTCAGCAGTCAACCACGCGTAGACTACTCTACGATGGACACGGCGCCCCCCCCCCCCCCCCCCCCCAGGTCGATAGTCTGTACGTTGAACTTTTCACCCAAGCTGTCTATCTAAAGACCGCCACATAGAAAATGCTACATCATATGAAATATGTAGTTCACTTTTTCTACGGTATGTTCTAGCCTCCTTTGCAGGCCGTCCCACAATTTTCAGCTTATCGGGACCAGGGTCTTTAGCTGAAGAATTCGAATTGCCACTCTTGGGCGCCCATGCAGCCTACATATAAGGAAGGTGTGTTTGCGTGAAACACACGGATTTGTCTTTTCAGTCGAAGCCAGATGTCATCAACACACCAGTGCGCAGTGGTTGGTACACGGTATATATAAAGAACTCCTCTTACCTAAACTAGCTGCTCGGGAAGCGATTCGGAACATGCGACTCATGCTGGTATTGTTTTCGACTGATTAAATCAGGACAAGACAACAAAAACTAGCGCGACTGGAAAGACTGCTTTCTTGAACGCCGACTTCAAACCGCTTAGCTACCTGTAACTATCACTATGGTGATTTGTGATCTAGGGAAGTGGAGTGTGCAACCGTCACAAAGGTGTACATGTACAGGACATCAATAATTTACGGTGCACCCTAAAATGGAGGAAAATTATTGTTACTGTTACAGTAGTTAAATGTGTAATGGTTACGTCGTAATGTGATCGACCGTCGCTTGAATTTGCATTCCGGACCTTTGTCGTAAATGTAACGTTACGTAAATTGACGCGTACGTTGGCGTAAATTGCATAAACTTTGTACATTGTTCTTCTTTGTTCAGTTATTAGATATACTTATGACTAAGACTACTAATAACACAGCCTCCTTGTGTCCTATGAATATCTGTATATTAATTACAATATGATGTTGAAAATACCAGTGTCCTGATGCATTAAATCTTTACAATAATTATGTTAAACTGAATTTGTTGGATCACTACTGCCGAAGAACCGTAAAAGTGAAATTCTAGAGCTTTACTCTAATACTTAATACGCATATGTATAAAGTAAAGTGACCAATACATTATCTTACAGAAAAGTTTCAACAAGAACACATGAATCGAACCTACTTTGTTCTACGAAACAAAGAACTTAAAATGTTATCAAACTTACCAGGGTCAAAGCCGTTGTTTGCATTGAGGAGATATTTGTATGCAGCGAGACCCGCTACAACCATTACAAAGACTATCACCAACCACAACATCTTTTCTGCAAGGGTATTTTCGCGGTCGTGACTCACGAACAACGACAGGTCGATGAGTAAACGTACTCTCAGACTGGTACTACTACTTCAGGGGAAGACAACTGCAGCTCTCGCGATATTCAGCGAAGTTTTACGAGATCTGGACTCCCGCCATTTTGGGCAATATTTGGTACATACCACTTCTCATCATGGTACATACAGAAAGAAACCAGGGGTGCCTCAGAGCATTTTATACGGATTTCATGAAACTTAAATCCGTACAAATTGTATGAAAAACACACCGTGCAAAAAACGACGCTCGAATATATGTGATGAAAACAGACGTATTTCATCCAATCCGCTGCCTGGGTCACGTGACAACTTGAACGTAATGCAAGCAGAATATCAGGGGATTAGTTATAAATGCTCTTCTGTAAACACATTAAAAGGAACCAAAGCAATATTAGGGCCAAAATAACGGGGGAAAATGCTAAAATCCTTATGGTAGCGGCACTTACTAACACTGTTTAGCACATTCGCGTGTTAACTTCACATTTTGTGCATTTTAAAACCGCGCAAAACTTGCCGTACGATGATCCTCTTAGTTTGGCGAGCCTACAAAAAACGCTCCGCGACGCGATGGTTCCCGGCCAGCAATAAGAAAAAAAAATGTAATAGTATAAAAAATGTAACTTGAAAAAGAAAACAGCCGGGAGGAGTCTGCATCGGAGGCTAATGGTTTTCAGTGAGTTCTCACATCACAACGACGTCAAATTTTTGCATCATGGATGTCGCTATTCCTTGTGATAGTATTGTTTGAACTAATCATGCATAGAAATGGCTAAATAGATTGACTTTCAAGGTCAAATTTTCGGGCCCTAATATTGCTTGGGTTTCCTTTAACGTAGGGATAGGTGGTTCAGTCGGACCTCATATCAAACGTGATATACGATGTCAGGTCCTACAAGTTAACTACCAGAGGGGAGTAATCAACAATAACCTTGGGCTGAAAAGAAGCCATGAAGGGATCTTAATCATAACGATAATGCGTGATTGCACTATAGAGCGTTATGTGTAGCTTCTTAGGTTTCAAATGTCACTTAATGATGCCTAGTCAACCTGTCACAGTACACTCACGTGAGACGTCAAGCCGCATGCAATAGCTGACTTCACAAACAGACTGTATATAGCGCTCTTGTGGAAATCACTTAGATACCATATGTAACTCTGTTGGTATGTTGTCCCATGTCTTTTTCAGAGAGATCATTCTCTCCCTCTTTTTAAAAGTCTTATTCCTTGTAATCACGACAAAATGATGGATGATGTATTATATATATGTTAATATATGTGTATGTAAACAGCCAGGTCAATATGAAAGATGAAACAAATACATGGCAGATTGGAAGTTATGATTGATGTCTGGTATATCTATGTTGTAGTCTCGGCTATACAAACATATACAAAAATAAAAAGAATATGCAAAAATGTGGCTGTAGAAAGCTTTAAAGGAAAACTTGGCGCATTAGGGTCATGTTGCAGTAAGGACAAAACTGTAATACAACTGTTTTATAATTTTAAGTACTCGGAACAGATTTGGACAATTTTCTTACATGTATGTGGTGAAAGAGAGAAGGACAGTGAATAATTAGGTCGAACTGGTTCCATACGAGATAATGTACGGTACGGTTGATGATTATAGATATCAACTTTTATTTGTATAAACTAAATCTGCAGTATTTACTACCTCTGACGAGTTTTGATGAATGGAAAGCCAGGCTAGGGCGAGATAAATAAGATTCTACATCGTTTATTTTTAGCGACATGGAATGTTTGAGGAGAGGGATCGTGACCAGATGATGATGATTTTGCATACTAGCTCAGTAATGTGAGAAGTATTGTCTCGTATTCAGTATTGTACATGGTAGATACTGCCTTTAAGTGTTGTTGTAAACAGTGTTTAAGTCGAAGCGTGAATGATTCTTACCGTTGATATTGCTCTTTGCATATGTTTGTATGTTGACTGTAATTTTATATGGAATAAAGTCATAGAAATATTTATGTTTTAGTCCTTTATTGGTTAGTTTTTTCACAGCTCATTTCACCTTATCTTACATTTGTGGACAATTAAGGACACCGCGCCATTTGTTTAAATGTAATCATTGTAACGCGACACATATGAGAACTTTTAAATAGCTGTGAAGTGAAAGCAGTAAGTTGAGATGTTTCGCGGGAAATCCACACGAAACACTCCACGTGTTACTTTATTGTATGTACGAACCATGGCGTCAAATTGTATAGCATAGCTGATTGCAAGAGGAGGAGGACTTGTTCGTTGTAGTCCCGGAGGGCCGCGTATGATGAGGTTGGCTACCATAGAGATGACATTTTCGTCACCCCAGAAGTGTTTTGCTCCCACTCGTTTCGAGACCTCTCCCTCCAGTCTCTTTACAAGTCTCATTCTTGTAATCGCGACGACATGACGGGTTATGGAGAACACTACACTGGGGTGGCGCTGCTTGTTTTCATCGCTACAAGTCGCTACGTTGGGATGACATCTGCTTCTGAACCCGGCTTCAACCTGACAAATGGCGATTTCGACAGAACTGACTTTACCAACGACTCAACCCTGCGGAACAGTTCGTTTGAAAACTGTGCCAGTGCCGGACTAGTAGGAAACATCACTTCCAACGTTTCTAGATGTTTGGAGAGCGATTCAGGTGGTACAGCTTACGCGTATTCCAAACCAGTAGGAGCTGTGTACGCTACATTATGCCTCGGCATCTGGTCAGTCGTGGCAAACAGTCTCCCGCTAGCAGCCATCACCAAACAAGAACATCTCCACACGCCCGCCTACATCCTCATGGCTAATCTGGCCGCAAGCGACGTCTTGACCGGCGTAGACTTTGTGTTTGTGGGTAGCTCGGTTCTGTACGACGTATACACCGAAACCACCCCGTCCATCGCTATGACCCGACTCTGTTTCACATTGGTCTTGCTCTCCGGCCTCTCCTCTGCCTACAGTCTGCTGGCCCTGACGACTGAGCGTTACTGGTTCATCGTCCACGGGATGACCTACGTCAACAACGTCACCAACGACAAGTGCAAGGTCATGATCATCATCGTTTGGGTGTGGTCTGTCCTGCTAGCGATGCTGCCCAACTTCGGCTGGAGCTGTGGAAGTCGTGCCGCGGAAGGATGCCTGTCCTTAGGGGGAGGGCTGCCGCTCGGCTACGTGGTCCTCGTCCTGGTTTTCATTTTCATCCCGATGGCGGCAGTCGTCTATTTCAACCTGGGTATCTTCTGGTGCCTCTGGAAGCATGTAAACGCCATCGCTGCACAAGAAGCCGCTGTGGGCGCCCAGCCGAGCGTCAACAGAAGATCCGCCATCACAATCGTCATCATCACCATCGTGTTCCTGGTGGGATGGCTGCCGTTTTCTGTCAGGTTGGCCATGTTTACACAAGACGCCGTTTCGCTCTCTCAGATGTTTGTCTTCATCATTCTGAACTCCGCCATCAACCCTGTGATCTACGGGTTCCGTCTGCAGGAGGTCCGTCGCGGCGTCGCGAGGCTCTTCGGTAACAGCCACGGAAACGGCACTCCGGACCCGTAAACTGAACAGAAGAAACAGCCACGGAAACGGCAATCCGGACCCGTAAACTGAACAGAAGAAACAACCACGGAAACGGCAATCCGAACCCGTAAACCGAACAGAGGAAACAGCCATGGAAACGGCAATCCGGACCCGTAAACTGAACAGAAGAAACAGCCACGGAAACGGCAATCCGGACCCGTAAACTGAACAGAAGAAACAGCCACGGAAACGGCAATCCGGACCCGTAAACTGAACATAGGAAACAGCCACGGAAACGGCAATCCGGACCCGTAAACTGAACAGAAGAAACAGCCATGGAAACGGCAATCCGGACCCGTAAACTGAACAGAAGAAACAGCCACGGAAACGGCAATCCGGACCCGTAAACTGAACAGAAGAAACAGCCACGGAAACGGCAATCCGGACCCGTAAACTGAACAGAAGAAACAGCCACGGAAACGGCAATCCGGACCCGTAAACTGAACAGAAGAAACAGCCACGGAAACGGCAATCCGGACCCGTAAACTGAACAGAAGAAACAGCCACGGAAACGGCAATCCGGACCCGTAAACTGAACAGAAGAAACAGCCACGGAAACGGCAATCCGGACCCGTAAACTGAACAGAATAAACAGCCATGGAAACGGCAATCCGGACCCGTAAACTGAACAGAAGAAACAGCCACGGAAACGGCAATCCGGACCCGTAAACTGAACAGAAGAAACAGCCATGGAAACGGCAATCCGGACCCGTAAACTGAACAGAAGAAACAGCCACGGAAACGGCAATCCGGACCCGTAAACTGAACAGAATAAACAGCCATGGAAACGGCAATCCGGACCCGTAAACTGAACAGAAGAAACAGCCACGGAAACGGCAATCCGGACCCGTAAACTGAACAGAAGAAACAGCCATGGAAACGGCAATCCGGACCCGTAAACTGAACAGAAGAAACAGCCACGGAAACGGCAATCCGGACCCGTAAACTGAACAGAATAAACAGCCATGGAAACGGCAATCCGGACCCGTAAACTGAACAGAAGAAACAGCCACGGAAACGGCAATCCGGACCCGTAAACTGAACAGAAGAAACAGCCATGGAAACGGCAATCCGGACCCGTAAACTGAACAGAGGAAACAGCCATGGAAACGGCAATCCGGACCCGTAAACTGAACAGAAGAAACAGTCACGGAAACGGCAATCCGGACCCGTAAACTGAACAGAAGAAACAGCCACGGAAACGGCAATCCGGACCCGTAAACTGAACAGAAGAAACAGCCATGGAAACGGCAATCCGGACCCGTAAACTGAACAGAAGAAACAGCCACGGAAACGGCAATCCGGACCCGTAAACTGAACAGAATAAACAGCCATGGAAACGGCAATCCGGACCCGTAAACTGAACAGAAGAAACAGCCACGGAAACGGCAATCCGGACCCGTAAACTGAACAGAAGAAACAGCCATGGAAACGGCAATCCGGACCCGTAAACTGAACAGAGGAAACAGCCATGGAAACGGCAATCCGGACCCGTAAACTGAACAGAAGAAACAGTCACGGAAACGGCAATCCGGACCCGTAAACTGAACAGAAGAAACAGCCACGGAAACGGCAATCCGGACCCGTAAACTGAACGATCAAAAACTCTCCTCATAACATGCAGATTCGGGAAGGAAATGAAGCATTCAAAAGGTAACAGTTTGGTCATCAAAACACCTTATATTGACCCTTAGTAAAAGTCACAGAGATGAAAACCTGGATCTGGATATACCCGAACCTTCATTGACCGTATGGATAGCGCATTTGTGTACAACTGTGTGAGAATACTTGTATATGATCATGATGGTTATACCATCTTGTAGTACATGCAGTATGTAACCAATAGTATAATGTTGATACTGGTATATCACATATGATATATGTACAGCCACCGGAACTGCAATCCTGGCCCGTAAACTGCACGAATAAAAACTCTCCTCATACCATGTTCATGTAGTTTTGGGAAGCATAAAGTATTCAAAGGGTAACTGTTTCGTCATCAAGATTCCACATATTGACCCTTAGTAAAAGTCACAGAGATAAAAACCTGAATCTGGATTTGAGCTGAACCTCCAAATGGATAGCACATTTGTGTACAACTGTGTACGAATACTTGTATATAATTCATATGTAGAGCCAGTTCAAAAGAAAAGAATACATAACAAATTCCGAGCTATGGCTGCAGTCTTGTGTTCTTATCATATTTCATGTCTTTATATCAACATAAGCCATCCAGAATGGATTGACGCGTTTCCTCAAAACGCAGTTCACCTGACATTTGTGAAGAAGTGCAACCTGTTATTCGTTTTAATGTAATCATTGTAAAACGACTGATGTGAGAACTTTCAGGTACATGTGAAGCGAGGTACGTAAGGTGAGATATGTTGCCTGAAAGCCACACGAAACACCAGCTAAGAATTCCTGGAAAATGGTTGGAAACTGGCCGCATTTATCAGAGGTTATTAATGAGAACGGATTTCTGGTCATCTGACTCTGAGAGTAAATCTACCCGGCATGTCGGAGTCAAATGAAAGCAATTAGTGAAGTTTGAAACGTGAGAGAAAATCGTGCAAATTTGCAAAACAAGCGGCCGTACTTATAGGAGGATATTAATGCGAACGGAAGTTTGGTCATCTGAGCTTATACATATTTCTATTTGGCCATTCAAATCAATGATGTTTACCTCCCTGAAAAATGAGGCACTGTAATTCACTTTATCTTCACTGTAGCAAAATTTCACAGTGGAGGGAAACTTGTAAAATGTAAAAATACACAACACGTTAGCCTAAAGGTCAGTGTAAATCTTCCTGAACAGGTCCAGACGTCTTCATGTACATTTAGAATGAGCTTCAAGCCTGTTATAAACACGAGGTGACATGAAAAAGACGTGTTTTTAGGCGCTGCGCGAGAAACCCATGTACCACCGTGCCCACCCGTGGAAGCGCCACCTATGTTTACGTTCACATCATTACCTTCGCCAAAATTTTATGTTTCCGGGGGAATTTGTCTGTCTGTATGTTTGTCTGTGAACAGCATGGCTCGAGAAGCTGAGGGTGGATCCTAATGGTATTTGGCATGTGGGTAGGGGTCGGGGAAAACAAGGTTAAGTTCAATATTGATCCTCCTAGTGTCTTTCTACGGTGTTGCAGTGGTGCTGGATTGCGGCCTGTGAGCTATTCTTCATTGTTGGGCTGAGGGAAGCGGGGGCATATGTAGTGAAGATATCAGGTCTCTATCAAAGCCAACCACACCTGGTCACTACTATACTTCTTGATATGTGTGTTGGGTTCTCTTACGTACAGCGGTTAGACGCCGCCTGAGCCTTATACGCCTGAAGCTTACACGGCTTAACGTCACAAGCCGTAATCACGAATGCAAAGAACCCATCATGTCCGACATACCCTTAGGGCACTGGCAGTATCTCTGTTGTTTCAATCACAGAACAAGACAAGTGGGTCACAACATGTTCGCAAGCATGCCACGCGGAATCCATGTCGATATTAGTCTAGGTTTTGGCATTGGTAGAGTTACAAAGTTGTTTGAAGCCGGTATAGCGTCTAGCCTCATTTACGTATAACCTAACCATAATATTATATTCATAGGTTAGAGACGTACGCCGTAGGGTATGTTTTATCACTTATGTCAACAAATATTCGTAAGCGGACAAGCGAGAATAACCCATGTTTTGTGGATAAGGAGACGCATAATTGCCATAAACCTACTTTAGCTTTTACACTTTGTGTGTTTTGTTGCATTTTCAGACATACTTTCACTTTTATGCTACATGATATTCCACTCATGAAGTTACACAAATCCAATCTAGGTTGCAACGAGGGCGCAGCGCCATCGCTCTAGTGAAATGTAGGTCAAAGGGGGAATTCACACTTGTGTGTACATCATATGTCCGCACGAGTATTGACAATGTTTTGTCTTAGGTAAAGTTTGCGGCCAAAAAAAAAAAATTCAATAACCAGGCTTCACAACGCTGGGTCGAAGTCAAAAACAAATTTCTTTCCCGCAAACTTTGTCAAAGCCAAAAAATGTCAATACGCAACTCATAAGGTCTTGAATATATACTATAGATTTATTACACACACTAAGCCTAAGGGCAATCGAGGCATTTTCCTTCTTTCGGAATTTAATCACGAAGTACAATTACAAAATGTCAGCATATTGAAATGATCGTCACGTACGTATTAAATGTAGACATCATCTAATTATTCATATCAATATTAGTCTGGGCTTTTGTATAAATAGAGAATATCGGAGTAGCTCTTGTAGTCCAAGATTGTCGTACCTATACCCTTCGTTCAAGTTAGACGATTTTATCAGTTAGCGCAGTATCCAACAACGGACAAACACTACTGCAGATTCTGTTGGTCGGCGAGCAACGGACAAACAGAGGTTCTGTTGGTCAGTCATCTTGTGTTATTCGTGGACTGGACCAGACCTGCCGAACCAGATAAACATAAAGTCGAACCCAACTCCGTGAGCCGCCCAGCCAAGCAGTTTGACATACGACATACGCCCACGGAGAAAGCGGCAAATGTCAGGTACTTCTTTCAGTGGCAGATAGAAAAGAGTCCCTTTTCTCGGCCCTTAAAGTCAACAACTTAAACTCGACTCCAATTCTTCTTCGGACAGCTCAACAAAGCGGTCAACAACAGAGAACAGAAGAAAGCGGCAGAGAAATAATCTATTTCAGGTACTTCTTTTATTGACAGAAAGAAATTCAATCGTTAACGCGTTGTTCAACACTGCCACTTAGCTTCGGCCACAAAGCGAAGACAAAACCGGTATTGACCGTTATCAGTGTTGATCAGCAGCTGGATTTGACGTCTCTTATGGTTGTTCAAGGATTTGCAGAAGCTTTACCTTATACACTGCAAGACTAAATGAGAGTATATGAAAATCGATGCTTCTAGATATTTTAGTCTTCCACGGCATAAGCATATTGCAAGTATGTACAAGAACTCAACTGCATTGTGAAACTTTCAAAAACCCAATTTTTCTGTCAAGTTTACGAGTGCGAACTTTAGTAGACGTAAAACCCGGGACAGCAGCTTGCTACTACCAACAATTTTTTTTCTTGGCAAAAACAAATCAAACTTATCTCTACAATGAAGTCGATTTTTCAGTTCAGATATGTTATTTTTATCTCCCTAGCCTTTACATTTTCATCTAATCTTTCAGCAGATCAGACCTGCTTTCCTTCATGTAAAAGAAGAATGTGGGGGTTTTGCATGCATAACCCAAACGAGGAAGGTCGCAGTTATGCTAGCCGCAACCCTGACGACAGGGCACTGTGCATTGCATGTTACAACGCTCGGAATCATTCTGCTGAAATAGCCAAGAGCCCAACAGGCACATGTTTTTCAGACACGAAAGAGCTTGCTGTAAGAGGTATCCGATACGGAATATTATCGTCACCAAAACTAGCGATGATTAACCCTTCTTCACTTACAATTCTTTTCCTTCGCGACGCTTGGATAACAGAACTAGACATTGGCACGTTCCAATGCTTTTGGAGGTTACAATATCTGTCTTTAGACTACAACATGCTAACGCATATTCCAAGAAATTGGTATATTGGTTCATCACAAACGCAGGCTAATATTACATACTATCTCAGCATGCTTTCAATTTCTAACAACAAAATTTCCAGTTTAGACCCAGGGTGTTTTGAAAATCTGCACAACCTTAATTCGTTATATCTACACAGCAATATATTACAAGAACTACATAGATATTGGTTTATTGGGCTCAGTACACTTCGTACATTGTTTCTAAGTGGAAACGATATCCAAACAATTCCGTCTGACGCGTTTGAGTCCTTGAAAGCACTGGAGATTCTAGACCTTAAGTTCAACAACTTGATGTGTCTACATAGAGAATCATTTCTAGTTCCATCAAAACTCGACACAGTCTTACTTAGTGGAAACCGTCTCGTTGGTTCAAGTATTGTGCACAATATGACATGGAGCGTTGTGTTGGAAAAATGTGCGCTAAATGTACAGTGGTTACGCTTCAAGGTCTCGGGCAAGGTTTTTTATGTTAGCTACGACGCAACAGAAGACGTATTTACCATTGACACAGACCGATCTCTTAACCCATGTGAAAGATCTTCATCCGGAGATGTTCAACTTGGTCATGTGACATACCAACCTCCTTTCGTCGTCCTACTACATAAAGCAAAGAAACACGAGTCTTTTTCAAGTACTTGTTCGAAGGCATGGAAAGAACATGGTGGCGTAACTTTGGGTTTGAAAGGCGAATCGAGTTTACGACTCTTTGGTGTAGAACTAAGTGTTAAAAGAGATGGCCCCAATGGCTTTGGCCTAGTGGCGAATACTGTAAAAGAGCAGGCTAGTAACTCTCAAAATGCAGGCAGATATCATTCTGTTTCAATAGTGCCGTGCTTCTCTTTTATTGAAAAGCAGGTGTACTTTCTCAACGTGTCCGGAGTAAGACAAGCAGACAGAACAAAATGTTTCCAAGGAGAGACTGTAAGAAACGGCAGCATTTCCACTACGGTAACAAGTGCACTAGTCACGACCGCATCTGGAATAAGTCTTAATAGAACCGACAACCAAATGGGCAGATCAGAAAACACAACATCGAATATATCACTGGTCCAAGAATCAGTGAATACTACAGTTTGGGCAACAACTGCAGTGCCACCATTTTCTGTTACACAGAAATTAAATGTGGCTATGGATGCAGTTGATGTTACAGATCTAAATATCCCTGTGATTGTAGTATGTATAGTCGTTGGTCTATTGATTATAGTATGTTGTGTTGCTTTGTTTTGCTACCATAAGAGAATTAGAAATCTTAGCTGCAACAGAGGCAATGACAACAACCGACCGAATATTTCTCTTGCATTGATAAACGCGGCAGGCTTGCTACAAAGTAATGTTATGTACGGTCAGAGTTCACGAGATACGCCCCAGGCAAGAGGTATACACGACAATGAATCAGTCATAAGTCCATACGCTGAGGGTGGTTTCGAGGATCACGACAGTTTGAATGGTTCAGAATCAGTCATCATGCCTTACGCTGAGGGTGGTTTCGCGGATCACGACAGCTTGACGGATTCAGACTCAGTCATTAGGCCCTACGCTGAGGCCGGTTTCGCGGACCACCCTGATTTGAGCAGGGCTGATTCTTCCCAATCAGAAATCGTCCCGTACGGACAGGCGAAACTGTGCGCAGCGTACTCAGTCCGCGCCCGGGCGCACACACACCCCGTGCCCTCCCGCCCGTACAGCATTGAACGCCCCCGTCGGAAACCAACCAGGAAAGGGGCCGTCGTGGCTGCCTATGGTCAAAGTGGTCGTGATAACCCCAACGGTGGTAAGTCCGTCCGAAACTGCTACCAGCACCCAGTAATTCTCCCCACCCCGGGCGCCACCCAGTTCTCTGCCTACCAGCAGAATTCCACAGCCGCTCGGGGCACCCGCAAGGTACCTTGCTACAACTCCCCTGCCCTGGCTACTGATCTACAGCGCACACTGACCAACACATATGACCAGCATGACCATAACGAGGTAGTCTACAATTCCGCAGAGTCTCTGTAGTTAATATTGTAATTATTAGTTCACTTTCGTTGTTATGTAATATTAATATTGCAACCCAATCTACCTTCATTGTATCTATATCTATTGTATCTATATATCTATTGTATTTGTATATCTATGTATATCTATGTACTTAGTATATCTATATGTCTATTGTATTAAATGCATTTGTATGCTATATATTTGTATCTAGTACTAGTATTAGTATTAGTATCATTGCCATGCTGCTTTGCATCATAATTCAGAGTTTTGTTTAGTTGGGCAGTGGTTAAAAAGAATGTAACGTTACATGTAACCTTTAACATTTACTTTGTTGTAACAAAAAAGCTGAATTGAATACTGTTATTTTCATGTTAATAACATGAGTGGTGTGTTTTATTTTTGTATAGTTTGAAATGCATGCTGTTACAAAAGCCAGTCAAAGGTATGACCGGACCTGCCAACCCCTTATTGAGTTATTCTCTTTCAAAGTCTGAAACAAAATCGGCCCCTGCAGTTTCAAACAAGCCAATAGGAGACTCAAACCTACACCACTTACTGTCTGTCCCAAGAGCTCTACCACTTAAAAAATCACGACCACAACACGAGATGCCAAAACCGGCAGTTTCACTGCATTACCTAAGAAAGCCGCTATGAGGCCCATCAAATATCATAAGTATCTATCCACAGCTTCTCGTGTTATGCTGTCCACAGACACACATACAAACAGACAAACGGCGCCGAAAACATGAACCTTCTTGGCGAAGGTAATGATGTGAACGTGAATATAGGTGACGCTTCTACGGGTGGGCACGGTGCTACATGGGTTTCTCGCGCAGCCCTAAAAACACGTCTTTTTCACGTCAACTCGTGTTTATAACAGGCTTGTAGGTCATTCTAAATGTGCATGAAGACGTCTGGACCTGTTCTGGAAGGGTTTTACTGACCTTGAGGCTATTGTCTTGAATATTTTTACATTTTACATGTCGGGACTATAAACCCTATCCGAGCCTAAGCTGCAGTACCGCTCCCGGCCGCGACCTGAAAAGTGTTAAAACGACCGTCAAATTGCCAAATTTTGGTCTTTTCGGGAATGGGAAAATGTTGAAAGGCTCGCAAAGGGGTTGAATTTTATTAGGCTTCTTTGACTTTGTTTTCCAAAATTCCGACCATGCACCTAAACCTCAAGAATGACATTTCACAAACAGTTGGATTTTATGTCATAGATCACATAAAATGTTTCCTTTGCATTTTAGCAATAGCAGTGATCGCGTGTAACAATTTCTGTAAATTGCCACACTATGAATGGGTACCACGTCCAAATTTCAATCCTGTTTGGTGAAAAAGAACACGTTGAACAGTCATAACGTTCTTTTTCTGTCTGTTTGTTTGTCAATGTCTCCAATTTTCCTTTAAAAATGCTTTAAGGTGTGTGGATTAGGTAACAGTGCAATATAACCTTGGGCGCCGGGGGAGCTATTTTATCGGGGTCAAAATCATTCGAGGTTTTATCTTTTGGCAATTCCATTTACGTATACTGATGAATTCCACTTCACATTTCATTCTACTCACCACTCAACTTAACACTAAAAGTTTCATATTATCATTATTTTACATATAATTATAAGACATACATCGTGTGCAAATATATACTAGTAGTAGGCAGATGTCAGAGTTTTGTTTGTAAAATAAACACACCTTTTTTTACTGTTTTGATAATTTATTGACCCCATCATGTACCTTTACAAATTACAGCCAGATAGTCTTTCCTGATACGCACCATTTACTGAAGTACATGTACAGCAGTATAATCTTAAACTTCTCCTTAACACATTATGTATATTCATAAAAACACACACAATGTACAATTAAATGTAACTTCCCCCACAATACATCTGAACGCCTTGAGTGTATCTTCAAACACAGTATACGGTTGGAGCAACGAAGTATAAGCATGTTGCTTTATACATACAACGGTATCCAAATTTAGGGGCTAAATTTGCCACTATCATTACATGTATAAACAAAAATGAATGTCAAACAATTTACATTTATTCACATAACGTTTAACATTATAACTAATACCATAACATGTCATACACAAACAGTAGATTAAATGACCTATTCAGTATGATTATTTACAAAACCGTCTACATTCATAACATTTCATAGCACAGTTTAAAACTATCTTAAAGACTTTTTTATAAGTAAGTAACAATTTTATTATGTGCTCAAAGAAAGACCTCGAAATTAGAAAAGCCCTAGCATGGGAAGCAAGCAACAAGTTGGACAAAATATGGAAATCTAACATTCCTAACAAACTGAAGGTACAAGTTTTTCTTACCTTTGTGGAACCGATACTACTCTACGGTGCAGAAACTTGGACGCTTACCTGTCAGCTCCAAAACAGACTGGATGGGACCTACACAAAGCTACTACGCAGGGCACAGAACATTTCTTGGACACAACACGCTACTCTCAAAACAATTTATGGAAGTCTTCCGCGGTTGTCTCAAAAGCTCACCCACCGTCGTGTAACATTTGCTGGACACTGCTTTCGAGCCAAACAGCAAATAGTTTCGCACATCCTTCTATGGAAACCAAGAGGCCAAGTGCACTGCAGAAGTTTGACCTTAACCGATAGTTTAGTCAGAGACACTGAGATTGCATATGAACAGGGCAATATGGAGTGATGTATGTACTTATTTAGTCCCGGCCGATGGCCGATAGATAGATAGATGATTGAAGGTGGGTGAAACGACAAAATTTAAATTCGTTTCTGGAGCTGGAATGATTACTCATAAAACTGCTTACATCCATATCACAACATTTTATAGCATAATCCAACACTGATTTAATGATTTATTATGTGAGAACAAAATTACACTTTTTAGGTACAATTTATTGAAATTATAGGCATAAAAATCTGATGTGCTCAAAAGTTTCTAATGATAGACATTGCAACATCTTTCATATTTACAATCGAAGTTGGGTAAAATGACATGATCAGAAGTCTCAATCTGATTCTGAAGCTGGTTCGATATTTATTGTCACCTTACACTCAGTATCAACGACTGGGCAAGAGTGCTTCTGATAGGCACGTGTTTGGAACGTTGGTGCCTTGACGTTGAGAAGGCCCTGGTTGCCCTGCCTGCTTCGCGGAAGGACGGAGTCACAAATGGCCAGGCTTTCATCCAGTCCCTCCTGAAGAATGCGTAGGTTGGTCTGCAGATCCTCCATCTTCGATACATCTTCTGAAAAAAAAAAGATTAACGCATGATTATCGTACTGGAAAAACTTTATTGATTGTACCTCACAGAAGTAAATTCGGAAGATTGATAATGATGATGATGTTCTGAAAAAAAAATTTCAGGCACAGATGTCATGCTTCAATGACTGAGTATTTCTTCGCAGTCCAATACTATCACTAGCTTGCTTGAGATTATCATATCTTACCAGTTTTGTCCTCCTTGTTTGTCGCCCTGTGGAAACCCAACATGGCCTTGAAGCTCCTCCACATGTGATCGGCAAGGTCACGGTCGTGGGTGACGTCAACGTCGGCGGAAATGGCGTCACAGATGATGGTCATGAGGAAGTTCATCAGGAGGATGAAGATGCAGATCATGAAGGTGGTGAAGAAGATGGGCCCGGTGAGAGGGTTGGAGTCCAGCATCTCATTGGCGAAAAACCTGGAAAATAAGGCAACAGGCATGAATATAGCAGGAAATCCAATGAAAAAAAAAAGATTTCCGTGATCTTTTCTGCAACCTTTCTGGGACCGTTGACCTATCTTCCTTTCACTGTCTTCAACGTGCCTTTGCACGTTGACCTTCAATCCCTGTCACTATTTAGCGACACCATTTTCCTGTCGATCAACTGTATCTAAATAACTACGTACACAAGCAAACAAACAAACAAACAAACAAACAGACAAGCAGACACACTGTACACGAGGTTGAAACACACAGAAATACACAAATAGATATTAACGGGCTTAACAGAATAAAATGTGACTTGAATAATGATTTCGCACCTTTTTACGCATCATTGCTTTATGGTGGTACTCAGATCATTTTTACAGTTATAAGGAAAACGTACCTGCCCAGCACCATCTCAAAGAGCGCGAAGGTCGTGTGGTACAGGTCCGAGTAGGACTCCATGTGGGCCCCAAAGACGAGGTACCCTAAAACCATAGAGGTGTCAGTATTAAACACACATTTAATTTTGTCCAAAATCTTTTACCGATACCAGTGCAACCACTCGAGATCACTGCTATACATGTTAACATCAATAGCCCAATGAATGAACAGCTACCGTAACGCTGAATTCAAGCAGCAGTATTCATATCACTGACTGCTGGAAGTCGCTCTGAAACACTCAATGTTAGAAAAAACAGTAATGCCAATACAACCATTATTAGTATTCACCGGTATTTCAAACTAGTCTATTCCTTTGTACGTACCTGAGCTGATGAAGGCCATGAAGGCAACCGCAGCAACGACCAAGAACGACAGGAGCTCCTCCTTCATGAGTCCTGGAAGGGCCAGGAGTTTGCCGATGGTCTGACTAAAGCGGACGACGCGAAGTAAGGAGATGGTGTTGATAAAAACGACGAGACCCAGGACGTGCTTGAAGCAGGCATCCCACCATGCGGCAGCCGTCAGGTCCACAAAGTCTTCAAAACCCAGCTCTCCTGTCAAATGCACATGGAATATCAAAAGATATCAAAACCGGGAGTTCTGCTGCAGTACCATAAAAGTCACTAGGGGGTTTAATAATTTCTTCGCTTTGCCAACATCAACCAATATACCAAATATTAAAAGGTCCATTCACAACCTCTTTACTTATGCTGTTCACAAACAAACAAACAGAAAACAAACAGACACACAGCCCCGAAAAAGAACCTTCTTGGCGAAGGTAATTATGGATAAAATGAGATGCAACAGACATAAATTCGCATTGAAATATCCTAATTAAAGTATCGTCTTACAATTTGAGCAAACAAAACAAGTGAGCAAACCACTCCACAAGTCTTAAACTCCAGGTTTTGTGGCATAGGTATTCTACGTCAAGGTTAAACAAGTTTACCCCCAACTACATGAATGTTTTTAATCAACCGAGCGCTAGCTGCATGTGTCTGAAGTGCGAGGTGCTTACTATTAAGAAAGGTTTAACTATCTTAAATAAACGTCTGCAAGTCGAATACCCTCCTGTCTTTGAAACGAAAGTAATATTTGGTAAACGTGGAACATACCGTTGCTCCTGGCCACCATGGCGAGTGTATCAGTAGCCACGGCGTACCGCTTGACGAAGACAGAGATGACTGTGGCCGTACCGACGAGGCTGACCCATCCAAGAGCATTCCAAGGCGAAGCACAATACCCCCACCCCTCCTTCACCACTGTCTTAACCTCCTTAAAGAGTAGGACTAGGTAGAAAAGTGTGAAAACAATATGCAGGAACAAACTAACATAATCATTATGGCTTTCGTATTGAAACAACCGAAAAGACGTGGTCGTCGCTTTTGGCATGAGGCTACCAATTCCGGAAAGGTCTATGACCATCTTTACAACGCTGAACAGCTTCAAACTGGGGTTATAGAAGTTGATGTCGATTGTAACGGACTTTGTGTATTTTTCCAAATATTCTGAATCACTCAGAGCATTAATGAACGACATAGCGGTTTTATAGTCTAGAGGGAGGTTGAGAGAGTGAATGTTCTTGCAGTTAGATTTTGTGTAGTTTGGGTGATCTGAGAGGGCTGGAATGGCGAAACGCCAGCTGGTACAAGACATGTTCCCTGGTAGAACGTCCCAGCCGCGGCCAGCATCTTTGTCCTTCGTCATGGCACCTGCATAGCAAAACAGATTGTAGTATATAGAATTAAAAGGTTATTCCAACACAAAAAGTTTACACATCGAATGGTTTGAAATCATAATACTGTAAGGGTACCAGATTTTATTCCATGGTGTAGGGATCTCATGGACATCCTAACACAGATGAACTGTCATGCTAACATTAGATATGTGGACAAAAGCTATGGCTATACTACCGTTAAATCTTCCATATCCTTCTACGGTATAATCAATTAACATGTCAGTTCAATGTTGTTCCTGTTGGGTAAAGGAGCTTAGTTGTTACTCTTTACATTTATATACACACAAGGCACTCTTAAGTTGAACTGCACTTATTATCGCCTTGAACATAATAGTGGATGACATCTTAAACGTCTTACTGATTAAAGAATATATCCAGTTGCTTGAGTACCCTTTGTATTGTGCATTTCATTTCCTAGATGCATATCTTTCATCTATGTTGTCTTATAAACTTACACATAACGTAAGCCCTAAAACAGTAAGTTAAAGTACAAAACTTGAGAAGATGCACCTGGACGTTGTCTGATTTGTGTCAGACGTGGAGGACCGATGCGGAAGGAGGCGGTGTTCTGCGCGAACAGTCGGTCTAAGTACTTCATTTTCCGCCCGTTGTACCAGGCGGATGGGTACAGGGTCGGCAGCAGGACATCCTCAAGCCAGGAGTAAAACTGGTCAGGCGTCCTGATCTGTACGTAAGATAGATACTTCCTGTTATAAAGTCATGACACAAGTGATACAGCAGTTCTCTTTGTATGGTTTTGTTTGTTTGTGTGTGTGTTTGTTTGTTTGTGTGTGTATGGGTCTGTCCGAGTGTCTGTGTGTAGTTTGCTCTACATGTAAAAATGATAACAAAGACGAGAATTCTTCACAACAATTAGTCTAATAGGTAAACATATCCTTTGTTTAGCAGCTCACCGTATCGTAATCGTTCAGAATGTTGCTGGACAGTGTCTGCCTCTCGCGGAAGGCATGTGTGTCTTTGTCCATCTGTGCAATGTAGAAGAGGAGGGCCACGAAGATGAGCAACAGAAGAAGCTCCATCATTGTCGAGGCCGACTTCTTACCCAGCTCCTTTTTCTTCTTAGCCGACTTGTGATTTGCTTTAGCAGGTCGGCGGAGTTTCCTCGGCGCTATAAAAAGAACAAAAAATGAAGTCAGGTGTGATCGAAGAAATATCATTGTTGCAGACATTTTAAAGAAATATTGAGGTATTTAAGCATCCAAGATAGATATCAGTAGCTTTAATATATACATTCGCTTTAGGTTGCTAAATCTTTGATAGGTTGGGTGCCCATTGAGTTGATCACGACGACAGAACAGAACATGTTTTTTAACAAATGTAGATAAATGAAGATTTGGCTTTAGTTACCCTGTACATTGATATGTATACCAACTCATTGACAATCGAGCTATCAAGCACAAGATAATCAACATAACACCTCATCGATTTGGTTAACAACAAGATTACATATTCGTTCTGCAATATTCGAGAGATCTAGATACATGTAAGAAATCTATCATAATCAAACACAATTTTCTTTAAGTAATAATTGTCGAACTATTTGAGTTCCAACCTGTTGTGTTCCACAGGTTCAGCTGCAGGTCGTCTTTACGGATAGCTGTCGGCTTGGCGAGGAACGGGAGGCTAAAGATGGCAGCCAGGACCACAGCCAGCACGAAGATCTGCGGAGATAGTGTAAAAACATCATCTTATTGTCATAACATGTCCTTCCATAGATACATATATGTAACTAAAATGGTACCATGTAATCAACATATTCTAAGGCGTAACAATAAATTATTTGTCTTTGTATCTTAAGTACGAGAGACATTTACAACCCTAGTAGGGTTTTACAGTGATAATTTCTCCGCAGTTATAGTGTAGTGGGCATTTGTCAATAATGTTCATTGACATCCTTTCTTAGCTTCTAAGTATTGTATGTAGCATAGATAATTTCCCTTGGGTTTTTAAACCTAAAAAATAATAGGAAAATGAAATTAGAGTGTTAAGCTAAATTTTGTACTTTAGGAGAAATAATAGCAGAGGTTTACAGTATCCCACATATATTGCTCCTATGATATCAATCATAACAAGAAGGGTGTGATACGTTACCTGAAGGGTCTCTACCACACAGCTGGATCCCATGAAGGACAGGACGAAGGCCTTCATCCAGGCGTCACTCTTCTCCTTCCCCCAGTCCATACTGTACAGGATGACGAAGAACGCAGAGATGGTGGACACCAGGAACACGGTCACCCACGCCACGTACCGGGCCCAGCAGAACAGGGATTTCCGCAGGCGTCCTGGAGTTCAAGAAATAGCTTGGTTGGATAGTGGTTGGGATTAAGGTTGTGGGAAGGTTCTGAATGCGTGACAGGGACTTAACGTACATAGTACGTGTCACAGATATTCATATGTTTACCAATACCAATTACATTTTTATTGTTGCTCTCAATCTTAAAATACACGTATACTACAGATGGTCTTCAATCAATCTCGTATTGAATACACTTATATCCTTGTATATAATAATGTGCAAACATTTTTAATGTTGAAAACAGCTAAACTTGCTTCCTTCTTCTTCCCAGTTCATACTACATGTATTACTGTGACGTGAAGACGCTATTGAGTCATTTGCATACCTTGTTTGGAGGTGCGGATTACCATCTCCGGAGTGTCCACAGTCAGGGGCGCCTCCACGCGGAATAGTTGTACAATCATCAGATTGACGGGAACTACAGTCAGGATAGACATCAGGCTGATGTACAGCTCCTGTGAAGGTAGCGCATTTATATCATAAGGATGTAAGACATTTGGGACGTTATGACGCATTTACATTTAGGAGTTAAGATATCTAGGACGTAATGACGCCTTTACATTTAGGAGGTAAGACATTTAGGAGGTAATGTATTCACATTTAGGAGGTAAGACATTTAGGAGGTACGCATTTACATTTAGGAGGTAAGACATTTACATTTAGGAGGTAAGACATTTAGGAGGTAATTCATTTACATTTAGGAGTAAAGATATTTAGGACGTAATGACGCATTTACATTTAGGAGGTAAGACCTTTAGGAGATACGCATTTACATTTAGGAGGTAAGACATTTAGGAGGTAATGCATTTACATTTAGGAGGTAAGAAATTTAGGAGGTAATGCATTTACATTTAGGAGGTAAGTCATTTAGGAGGTGTCTTATTTACATTTAGGAGTAACGCATTTACATTAGGAGGTAACACATTCAGGAAGTACTGGTAAAACATTTAGGAGGTAACACATTTAGGAAGTATCTCATTGACATTAAGATGACAAGGTGCCAGTGTTTGGGACTTAAGAACATGGGGAAAACTCCATAATGATCTGTACCTCTATTGTGAAACGAACAAACCCTAGGTTGAACACTCTTGTACCGGCAGTTGTGGTTTCTGCCTTGTACCACATGGCGCTGGCCAGCATCATGGTGTTCAGTAGTGCAAAACAGCAGGACAGCCGCTGGGCCTTGGTGAAGCTTGAACCTGTTTCGAACCAGATGATACCGTATATAAGTATCATATAAGTTATATATAAGTATTATATAAGCTGTATAGTAGATAAGGTTTACAGGACCACATTAGCAGATACTGTTTGGATTGAGAATTCTGTGAAATCTAAACATCTTCACCAAAAGCAAACAATTCGTTGATAACTACCGGAAACGGAAACAAGGTGGCGTGACTTCAAATTCCAGCATGGCCGCACCTATGGTTGCCGGCAAAAACAATGCAGTTACAACAATGTCGTCAAACATGTAAATGTAAAAAAAATGATACTGGCCAGGCGCTGCCACGAGGGCTGATGCCCACAGCTGTTTATCGTAGAACACGTCTCGAGTCGCTTCGCTGAAGACGTTTGCGAAGGAAGACAGCTCCTCCTCCGTACCGGCGGGCACCACCTTCTGTACCTCCCCGTCACCTTTGTCCTCCGACAACCAGTCATTACAGGTGAATTAAGACCTGAAATCACACGTGTTTTGTCAATGTATTGTCTACAATCTCTTTGAGCGTCCTTTTCTGAGACATGCCGCATTGCTTTTCATGGCAGGAATATAGACAATCGATGAAGCAGTCATGCTAATCATTCCAACCTCTTTAGGAACAAGGAGATGTTGATTATGTTTGCCTCACTGAAAAGACAGAGCACGTTAAAATGCAATTTGAAAATAAAATTTTTGCCAAGTAAATGGCATATCTCTCAAACCATGCTAAGAGAGAAGCTTAGACACACAGCCTTGAAGATCGCCAGAAAAACACCCAAATTCAAATTGGCAAACAGTTGAGGAGTTGGGTTATGTCTTTGAAATCTTACACCACATCCTTTTCTACATCTCTGACGACAAAACTCCCGAGGAACCACGATGACGTGTCGCCTTCCCCAGAGTTATCATGCCAGATGTGCAACGTCATCACTTCTCCAAGTGACTCTCGCACAGGCATGATAAAATGCAAAGTACTTCCTCGCACCAAAGCCTGGAATTACCAATGGTAAATGACAAAAATCTATTCATTACCTTCATGGCAACAATCTGTTTCTGGTTCTGTTTTTGTTTGTCTTTTACCAAGTATGACAGAAGTGTATTCCTGATAACCAGTATATGTTATATTATAACTCTTTCACCTCGGCGTTCTGATTCTATTTCTTATTTTGTATCTTAAGTTCTAGTTCTATCTTCTTAAGAACCTATGCTTAGCTGCATTTGTACAACGCATAGTATAAGTAAAAGGTTTACCAGACAAACATAGAAACACCATGACTCTGACTCGGAATAGCACACTTATTTGTGCCATACCAGAACATATAATTCTTTGATATATATGGATTATAGAATATCTACTGCTGAAAAAGGCATAAGTCGTTGTATAATCGGTCAATAGCATCGGCACAGTGGTCAAAAAAGGAAGTGAAAAAAGGGCATTTATACGTACCTCTCCGCCTGGGTTGAGCATCCTGACCGTAGTCGTGCCCTTTGACCCGAAGAGTTGGAAGGCGACCCGTGAGGTGGTGCCTGCCCCGAACATGGACCCGGTGGTGACCGTGAGTTGATAGACGTGAGGTGCAGGCATCCTGTCTGGTGGGATCAGACTCACTTTGGACAGCGTCTTTCTTTGGTTGATGGCTACTTTAGGACGTAAGTGCTTAACCCTTGTCCGGCCCATGATGCGATCGTAGAGAGCCATTGGGGTACGGCGCAAGGTCGCCTGAAGACATAGGAACACCGCAGTTACGATACTTGCATTGTTAAACCCCCAGATAACCCCATCAGGGGTAAAGTAGAGAGGGAGGCCCGGAAAGTATCAACTATATGAGACAACACGGCTGGGCCAGGTAGGGCGTTCCACTGAGATATTGTTCGTGGAAAACTGCTCGTTTTCGTCTAAACGGTCTTTACGTCATCAAAATACGTTTGACTGACACCACTTTGCTCTTGGCACTGATCCATACAATCTCAATTTTCAAAATGCTAAACATATCACTATAGCAGATTACTGGTACTACTAATCTAGGAAGCTTAAGTGAAGAAATGTCATTGATTCGCTTAAACTATCAATAAACATATTTTGAGAAATTCATTGCACATCGTATGACAAAGTGGAGATACAAACATGACATTTTACTTATTGACAGTTGCACCAAACAATAAAATGTGATACGACCCTTACTAACCCTATACCTTGGTCACGTGTTAAACATAACGTTACAGCAAATTCACTGAGAAACAGGTGCATTTGCAACTCACCCGTATACGCTTTAAGTCCAACACGGCCAGGATGAATATGTACAGCACGTACTCGCCCATCACCGTGGAGAACACCGCGGCGTTGTCGCTCAGATAGCGGAAGTTGCTGAAGGCGTTGAGGAAGTCGATGGAGTTAGGAACAGGGAGGGTCATGGTCCCCACCGCGATGCTAGACTCGGTCATGGTGCAGTCACAGCTGACGATAGCATCGTTCAAGTTTACTTTAACCTGGTTTGGGTTCAAGGAGCAAGAACGATGAATATATAAACTTTTATTTGCAAATTCTTTCCCGTTTACTAATTACAATGGTACAAAGAGTACAAAGTATAACAAGGGTAACAATTGTCTATCCAATAAATAGATAGCAATACCTTCAAGTACCAGATCTATTAACATGGCAGTTACTGTATGTGTTACAAAATTACGTTTACCTAGAACTATCGTAGAGGGGGACTCCTTGCCAAAAAGCTTTAAAACAAGATTTGCAAAGGCTAGGTGTGACAGGTCGTTAAGTGCAATAGAACCAGCTGCTTCCGTGCCTCGTCCTTGTAAAGCTGGTGTGTTACGCCGAAAGGTGGTTATACCGGCTTTACAGCCAGAAGGATACACAATGAATAAAGAGTGTCAAAAACTCTGTTGTGATGTATGGGAACACAGTAAAACTGTAGCATGTCAAAGATATGTTGTTTTTGAGTACGTCGACTTACGTCGCAATCACCAAGCCCCCATTGCTTTTTGCTGTCCTTCCACGAAGAGCAACCCACCGCTGATATCGACAGCGTGTAGTCTTTCTTGTCCGGAAACTGCACGAATGGCTGCTGGGAACGACCGTGGGTAGACCTCGCAACAACTAAAAATGACAAATGTATCAAATTGTCAATGTTACCACAGGTTAGTCAATTAAGTTAACATAGAACATATGGATATGACATAACATATGACATGTGACAACCCCTGCATGGTACACATATAGGAAATATATTAACGAATGTCTAGACGTTAGCAATTTCTCCAATGATTGTAAAAGCCCATGTTCATTCAATACTACGCACTATTGTATTAGTTAGATTAGCCTTATGGAACTGTAGTTATGTACCATGCCAGGAGATGCCATACTTTGTAAAATTGTAGTGCAATTAATAAAGTTATTATAAATTGGAAACCTACCTAATTTCTGTACTCCAACGTACAAACGCCCACCATGGTCAGTCGTGTTTGGAATAAAGGAGATCGAAAAGTTGGCACCCCTAAGCCAAGCCTCATACCCGTCTTCTTTGACCACTCTTTTTTCGGCATACTTTTCAGCTGTCGGAAGATATCCATACGCGGAGTACACGTAAAAGATCGCGTCTACGTCACGCCAGTTCATACAGACAACGGGAACGACGTTGTCCTCAGGCACGGCAAAGGCGTGGTACGTCATGTTTTTCCCGTTGGACACTCTGACGTCACCTTCCACGTCATTCGGCTGTTCTGTTACGCCATCTAGCGGTGGTGTGCCAGTTGGTTCACGTTCTCTTGGTGGCGAGGACACAAATGGAATGTTCAGATTTAGCCGTTGTTTCTCGAAGAGGTTTTTGGGTTCATTTGATTTGACGGTCAAGAACGCGACGGGGGATGATATGTTTTGTCCTCCTGTCGATTCAGCCCACGAGTACGGGTTCTTGTGGAAAACTGACATCTGCGATTAAAAGATGCAACACTTTGTTACAAGTTAGATTCCTTCCAACACCTTCCGGTGTACTGGGGCGGTGCCCATCTCCGCCAAACTCCGACAGACTACTATCTGCAAATCTATACAACAATAGTGTCGTCTAATAAGCTTAAAATCATACATTGTCAAGGACACAAAGTGACTTGAAGATTGCGTGAAGTCAAACGCTGTAGCTTGTCAATCACATTGGCTTGTACGATTTTATAACACATGCACGGTAGCAAGATTGCAGAGTTTACAACGACTTGGTTAATTTGAGGCCTAGGCTTACCTGGACATCCAGCATATCGTTGGTTTGAGTTTCTTTTGGTCTGCCCGGGATAATTGCCACGATCTGATCCGAGTCAAGCTGGATGTCTTCGCTTGCAGGAGATCTCACCACAGCGACGGCAACGCTTGCTGTTTTAAAGCTTGTCCGGTACTTCACATTCGGAGGCTGCAACGCCAGCAGTGTGTCACCAACATGGTCCAAAGATGCCACTATAGACTGCGCTGTTTCCCGTTGCTAAGTTACACAGAAGAAATACACAAAGACGTCAGATTTTTTTTAGATAAGACTTCCAAATCATACATGTATACATAGAAATGATATTCTGTGAGTATTATGAGTAATCAGCATTAATCTTGAAAACGTACAGAAAAAATTATTTTAGGCAAGACTTCATGCATAAAAATGATGTTTGTGTGAAATTATGGTATTAGAATTAATCTTGATACGTTGATGAAGGTTAGGCATCCAGGTAAAAAGAATAAGACTAAAAAGTAATAAGTAAAAAGAATAAATAAGATACGCAGGGTAAGAGTTACTAATAAGCAACTGGGTAAAATTTAGAATTCATTTTGATTTTGTAACATCGCATTTAGTTTGAATCCTCACCGCGTCTTCTTTTTCCTTCTGCTTCTCCTTTAACATCTTCACCTGCTGCTTGGGTGAAAGATCTACGTTGTCAATGTCCACGTCACTTCCGAACAGGGTGTCGGAAGTACTTCCGATCGGTGTTTCCGGTTCCGGTAACATGTCGACAACTGTTGAAGCTGTCTGTACCAAGGCTAGGTCGCGAAAAAGACGTATTGATGTTAAGAATCAGACCGTTTCACTCATTATGAATGACACTATACCTTATTGCTAAATATCTACATATTCATTTTAAGTTTAATCACTTCCATTTAAGAGATATCAAAACAATTTGTACAGAGGTGTCTGTTTGTATATAGTACAAAAGAATTTGCTGCAACTGATATGTAGTCAGTCTGCTGAGCGGGAACATGTACAATAAAGGTTTTTTTTTAAACATACAATTATGATTGTAACCATTATGTTTCTCACCATCAGCTATGGTCGCCATGTTCTCTACCGATGCGCCCTGTGACCCCTTCATGGCATTAGCAAGATCCAACACGATGTCTGCAGCATATTTCTGGGAGCAGAATTGACACAAATTAAATCCAACTCTTGATGCAACTGTAACGTTATATCAAAGTGTCCTTCTTTCCATAGTGCATGATTCAGTATCTTCATATTTGCAAACAGCTCATGTATAAGATACTGCTATATGCAATGATCACGGGAAGCCACTTGGAAACCCAAATCGACCATTGCCCTCGTCATCCCAAGGCCCACACATGCACACACACACACATACAAACACAGACGCATACATACACACACACACATACATACATATACACACTTGCACACACTCACACACACACCTACATAGTTGTCACATACATACACATGCATCCATCAACACATACACACACACACACACACACACACACACACACACACACACACACACACACACACACACACACACACACACACACACATACATACATCAATAGTATTCAACCCACCAGAACTGAAGGCGGCAATGGAGACTTGTCATCCCCGTCAGCGTTGATGATCTCATTGATGTTTGACGTCACTGCAATGATGTCCTCTGGCTGTGACACATCAGAAATGTCTATTCCTTCTACCAACTCCTGAAGCTGCAACATTTTACAAGGAACAATGTATGTATCAGAATATGTTTTTTTTAACGAACTCGCTCAGTGCAAGGCCGTAGGGGGCCACTCATCGAAGCACTGAACTAATTCTTCACTGAAGCAGCATCTCTTCACCCTAGGTCAGAAATATCAATGCTCAAGACAAGCATGACTTCACTGACCCATTAGGAGAAGCAGGGGTTAGAGCTATAAGAGAATGTGCCAAGTGACCAAATACATAGATGTCCGAGGTATGTTTGCACTGAAAATTGAACTCACGTTGAACGAAAATGTGAAAGTGTTAGACATGTAGTTCCCATTGACTTTAAAGAAGACGGCGTAAATACTATTTACCTTCTGTCCTGGACTTTCCGTCGTTCGTGCCGGAGATGTGGTGGGAATATCCTGGTCTGAACCTGAGATTATGATGTTATATTATTAAATTCAAACCTTGAATGTATCGCATCATACATACATTAATTAAACTAATTTGTAAATTATGTTGTAAGCACACAAAAAGCGATCCCCAAAAAAGGGACTAATTTCACCTGACGAGGATGTTGTTGAGATCAGTGCGGGCTCTGTTGACTTTCCAGTTGATGTATCTGTGAACGATCATTAAACAAGTCTTTGATACAACGTTACGTTGAAGCAGATACGACACATAAAGGATCAATAACCATATAATTACGAAACTACAGACTCTGAGTAAAACATTTTAAAACATGCAATTTCTGTCAGAATATCCAAAAATACCATAACTTACAAAACATGTAACATTCTTATTTTATACTTTGTATATATATGCCGAAGAGAATCTATCTCAGAAGTATTATGTCTGTGTACATGTCTAATAGCTAGTTTGATGACACTGTGGAATGATCTTACCGGAGCTTGTCGTAGTCCTTAAGTCTGTTGCTGCATCATCATCTGATTCATCCAAGGCATCAGGCTCAATTGTTGTCTTCACTGTACTTGTAGTGCTCACTGCAATACCTACAGTCGAAGTGGTGGTAAAATACACATTGTGGGACGCACACAAACACAGTTTATAGAACTAAAGCATTGTATATTTGATAATATGCGAAGAATACCTGCAAGTTTCAAGTTAGTCTTTAAAAAATCCATTGTTAGTTAAGTGTTCTGAAATTGGCGGAAAGAAAGAAAGAAAGAAAGAAATGGTAGACATTGGGCAACTTTTCCCGACCATAATTTTACATTTACAAAGTTACCACTTAGACAGAAAACTTCTCAATAAGCTATTGAAAAGAAAATCATCATGAAGTTTCTACGTTACGTGTTTACCATTGATATTCTGTGCTGCGGTCGATGTTGACCATGTCGACATAGAAGTTGTCGCGTCAGCTCGTGCTGTTGTAGAAAAGGTCGTTGTGTATGGATGCCCATCAGTACTGACCTCGATTGACGATATCGGCCCTTTTGGGACACAAGATATTCTGTCAAAGGCGTACATGTAATAAAACTGTGGTGCAAAAAAAAGAAGATTAGTTGATGTATTGTAAAGAAAGCTTACTAATAAATCAATTGAATATGCTCATCAATAGATTATTCATTTTCATTTTCTATGTGTCCATGTAACAAGAACATAAACAAATACCTGTTCTATGAGAATAAGTGATGTCCACACTACGCCCATTCTTACTGAAGGCCGCCATCCTGATGACGTAGGCAGTTTCCGGGATGAGATTTGTGACGTTGTAGGATGTTTTGTTGCCCTCGATTCTGTTGAAACAAATTACTAATTATGTTAACCTACTGCATCCAAGACGACGAAGGGATCTATATCTACCTTATCGAGATAAAAAAGGTCAAAATCGATTTTCAACATAACATTTCTATACATCGCACCGATTGTTGTTTGATGACATAGAATTATTGTCCTTTACCTCAGCAATGTTATTGCGCTGTCGAATTCATCTGAGATGTCTAACTCGTAAGAAGTAACATTTGATACAGCTGGCTTCCATTCCAGGAACATCCACGTTGCTGAGGCCTTGGAAACTCGTAGACTCGAAGGTGGGCCTGTGTCTAAAAACATAAGTGTACAAGGTTATCATGGTTATGAGAAGACCGACCTCAATGATAACTGAAATGCTATGAAATATTGGGCAACAACGTAGATTGTCAGTACGTGAACGTAAATGTTGTGCTGAAATTGTGTGTACTAAATAGATATGTCAGGGTAGAGTGTATGTATGTATGTATGTATTCATGTATGTATGTAGGTGTGTGTGAGTGTGTGTGTGTATGTATGTATGTATGTATGTATGTGTGTGTGTTTGTGTGTGTGTTTGTGTGTGTGTGTGTGTGTGTGTATGTTTGTGTGTGTGTGTGTGTGTTTGTGTGTGTGTGTGTGTGAACGAGTCTGTGTGTCTAGAAATCAACTCATGGCTTACATTGACGCTGCAATCTCTGCGATGTATACCAACCTTGACTTCTTCTAGTAAAATCTATTTTCATGAAAGATCTTCAACAACTGCTCACCTGTAACAGCTGTTATACTGACAGCGACACTCCTCCCCAACCGACTCACGGCCACCACATCGATGTCGTACCCAGTACCAGGAATCAGACCTGTCAACTCACAACTGTCCACGTCTCCCGACTTCGCTAAGGAAGAACGCCTTCCATTGCCGGTGTAGGTTATGTTGTAGGTGGTTAGCGCAGCTTTTGATGGTGCCCACGAGATGGAAATAGTGTCGGTTGTCCAGTCGTCCACACCTAATGCTACAGGAGGGTCAGTTCCTGAAATTGAAAAAAATGTATCCTTTAACATAGAAAGAAACAACTTGAAAAATAATATCAAATAGATTTAAAAAAACTAAAACCATAGTTTATATGAAAAACTAAAACCATAGTTTATATGTCATCCAATGACCCTTAAACCATTACATTTGATAGTTGTAGTGTACTATCAGAATATAATCCTTTTCATTTATATTTTTTTAGTTCACATGCGAAATCCTGCTTGGAGGTGGAATTATATTTCCTTACTTGTTACAGCAGTAACAGTCACTTCCAGTCCTTCGTTGTGCCTGTTGATGGTTGTGGCCGATATCACATATTCCACGGCTGGACTTAGGTCGTCAAATGTTACATCGGTTAGTCTGGTCGGTACGTGCCGTGTCACCAAGCTTTCGGTAGTATCACTCCGCCTTATCCACATCCTGTGGCCAATGGCGAGGGAGTTGGGCCTCTGCTTCTTCCAGGAAACCCGAACGGTCGTTTCGGTGACGTTTGTCACCTGAAAGTCTTCAGGTGGAGGCGTCACTAGAGAAAACAGAATGTCAGAATGAGAAAATGTTACAGACAAAATATGCAAAAGAACCTGCCCCCCCCCCAAAGAAAACGACATATAAGATGAAAACGTGAAAAAAACATTTTGCTGACAAAACCCCGAAAGTCAGCATTTGCCATCTAATGCAAAATATGCTCCTCACATGTTTTCCAAAAGTGTTGTTCCTAAAATTCCGATTACATCCGAACAAAAGAAAGCGATCATTTAATGCTCAATCTTCATTTGCGCGTTGTTTAATACGCTTTTGACCCATCTCTTTGAACATGAAATTTTGGAAACAATTATCAATATGAATATCTGACTGTTGCACTGTATTGTTGCCAAAGCTGCTCTGATGCAAAAAATGATGCTTCGAAAGAAAACAATATTTTTCATCTTTTCAATATAAATCATGGATAAGATAAACAACGGATATTCAAACTTACGCGTCGAACAGATGACCTCAACTGGCGAACTGTCCCTGTACAAGCCATTAACCACGAGTGTTGCTCTGTACTCTTGATCAGCTGCGACATCGTAGAAAACAAGCATTTCGCTCTGGGGGCCAGCGGTTGTAGTAGTCACTGTTCTGTTGTGGGAGGGTACGTCGCCAGCAAGGGTGAGATTTGCGGTGTATCCGAGAAGAGGCGCTTCCGGCCTGGTCCAACTGATAGCGAGAGACGAATAAGTTGCTGTTGAACAGGCGATGAACTGTGGGGTGTCCATTTCTGAAACACGAAATAATCAGTCAACATTAACGACGAGCAAGATTTGATAAGGAGCACTAAGAAGAACTTTCAAAATATGCACGAACAGAGCACCAGAGGACAAGTACTCCGCATGGTTTTACTGCTGAAGCAGTTTGTTCGTTTATTCACACTTATTATGAATTGGTCTTTAGAGGTGTATAAAATAGACCCGTTTCCAGTTACGGCGGCCATTTTGGATTTTCCAGGGTAAGCTCGGGGTCATGCGCCAAAACGAGGCTTGACATGGTTGTGGCTCTTAGGAGCCTGTGTTGCAATATAGGTATGCCTTTCTTTGTTGGTAAATTTCACCCCTGTAATGTGAAATACAGTGGTACATGATCTAATGCCTTGATTATCAATGAAGTATCCTATTCTATATCCAAAATGAGTGGTTCTAAACGGGTAGAAACAAATGACAAACGCTCACCAGTTGTGCACTGGATTGTGGTGACGTCATCAAGACTCACGGTTGTGCCCACGACCGCGCGAACCGTGACGTTGTATCCAGTACTGCTCTTTAAACCGTCAATGGTGACGTCGACGTTCCTGTTTCCCGATGTTAATGACGTCACCAGCTCCGGTGGCTTAACCTCCTCCAACACGTCCTGATACCAAATATGGTATCCCGAAAGATGCGCGAAAGTATGAAACCAATGCAGTGAAAACGCGTTTTTCCCTTCAGAACGGCATGTCAAATTCTCCGGTCCTCCGTTCACTGAAAACGAGTGAGACGGCAAATGTTTAACCAGATGAAAAAAAAGGTTGAATTATCAAAATGTCAAATTATCAGACTTTACGCACTTCCAGAAAGAACCCTAACACTTAAGAATGAAGGCACAAATTAATAAATCAACTAAGTAGCCGTATGCCGCGCCGATTTGAGCTTCTCATGAATAAACAAAGGTTCAAACTAACTAACTGACCTCGCTCACAAATAAACTTCTTCTGACGTATACAGTTGACATCATTCCAACGATCGCGCATATAGTTGTGACGCCAGTATACGTAGGAGGCGCAGAATTGGTCGCCCCCGTGGTAGTTTGGCTGGTTTCCGCCCCACGCGGTAAACTGTCCGATAGACGTTCCATCTGCCCACACCCACGTCTCATCCGCGTCTAGAGATGCAAAAAGGTTAATAAAGAAAGATTCGTCCCTGGGGCGTCGTCAAAAAAAACGAGTAGCATCTTCTCTTTAACTTATTTTTCTCTTTCTCTTTATCTAGGAAATATATTCACATAATTCTAATTTGGCTAAATTTTCAAGCAAAGAAAATATGATACTCAGCACTCTTCGTTTACTTATCAGATATATGTCAAATATATGCTCAATGATACCTAGGTCGCTCAGGCCTATCCAGAATCCCTCGTCGGGGTCGACCGAATTCTTCAGCGCCACCAGGAAGTTGTGCGTGTCGGCATCCTTGGCGGTTGCTAACCGGCCGCCTTCTCGCTTGCACCTAGTGTTAGCTGTTTGCCAGCTAGCGAGCTCGTCAAACGCTCTGTAGCAGACGTAACCAGCCGGGTACCATCCATAGGGGCACGGTCCTGGTGGAGGAGGAAGTATAAGGCTATGGTTGGCATATGGTCAAAATGTTGACAACTGTACCTGTACCAACTGAGCAATTCTGTTCAGATTTGTTTGCTAATCATAGTCCATGATACGGTAACGCGCGAGACCACTGTTATAAAGGTATTATCTCCGTGTCAAAAATTGGGATAAAAAAAATGAATTTTTAACATTAACTTTATCATTCGTTTATCAAAACTGAAGTTGTGGAATGTATTGTATTGAGTTTTTAGCCACAAAGCACGCTAACGCAGCGAGAAGACCGGCAGCGTATGGCATAATTTCCGTGTCAAATGTGCACATATCGTCTACGTACCCTTTTTGCTAGATTCACGGCAAGTGGGTTGTAAACTACGTAACGTTCTACCTCGTACCAACGTTTCACACTTCAATGCATCACACATAACTATTCATTTGGTACCTTCCTCGTATACACATTTGCATAGGTTATATAACAAGAGGGACTTTCCCTTACCTAATCCGTATAGGTTCAGTTCTGTGAGCCATGGCCGATAGCCCCAGTGGGTCCGGGTGATCATGAACCTCCAGTACCGCGCTGTTCCCTGGAACCCGCCGAACTCCTGGCGCTGGTCCGTTCCGTTCTGCACATTTATAACTGACACGACATCTTCACAGTTGTACGGACTTCCAACCTGCGACTTTTGCAACGTGAAGGCTGCAACGTCATGGCCGGTGTCTCCGTAGTTGTTGATTGCGATGGCGGTCAGACTTTGAGACGCTGAGAAGTCCAGTACGATGTACCAGACTGTGCCGTTGTTGTACCAGTCGGCATCAAGACGGGGTTTCCAGTAGGTCATAGGGTCTCCATCCAAGACTTTTTCAGCATCATATGTCACTCCGGAACTGACCCACGGTGTGCCGCTGGAGTACACAACCCATGACGGATCCCGTGCCAGCCATTGATGTACAACACCAACTGGAGAATAGGACGAAGAATGGTTAGCAATTTTTTTTATTCATTACTAGTACTGTAACAATAAAGCCTCACTGAGGATGCAGATTCTTCCAGAGATTGGTTTCTACATTTTGTTAAAAATCAATTCAGCAACTAAACCAAGGTTCACTACAAAATCCAGATCAGTGAGATACTGGGCAGGGTGTCTTCGACTACTGCAAGGCTATATTTCTATACCTTTGCTTTCATATATGTCTAGCGAGAGTCTTAAAACATAGTCAAGTACATTGATGAATGATTAAGGTGCTTGTTCCCTTACCTGATGAGATTCCGCAGAGGTTCAGTTCTTTGAGAAATGGCTGATAGCCCGAGTGGGTCCGTGTGATCACGAACTTCCAGTACCGCGCTGTTCCCTGGAACCCGCCGAACTCCTGGCGCTGGTCCGTCCCTCCCTGAACAGGATCGACAGACTTGACATCCTCCCAGTCGTACGGACTCCTAACCTGCGACTTTTGCAACGTGAAGGCTGCAACGTCATGGCCGGTGTCTCCGTAGTTGTTGATTGCGATGGCGGTCAGAATTTGGGGCTCTGTGAAGTCCAGTACGATGTACCAGACTTCACCGTTGTTCTGATCAACACCTTGAGGGTTCCAGTGGGTTCCAGTGTCCCCATCCAAGACTTTCGCAGCGTCATGTGTCACTCCGTACCCAACCCAGGGTGTGCCGGCGGAGTCAACAACCCATGACGGATCCTGCGCCAGCCATTGATGTATAACGTTATCTGGAGAAGAGGACGCAGAATTGTTAAGTCAACTCTTCCGAAACATGGTAGTCGAGCGTACACAGAAAATAGCCACCCGTGCTGAGGTACACTAAAGGTCGCGTACTTTATTCCACACGTGACATGATTTAAGTGAAAATGGCACGTATTTCCACTCCATATTTTGGCAAGGACATGATGCATAGCACGTTATATCTTGGAAACCTGGTAAGGTACAGGTAAAATTGTATGGCGATTCGGATTGAAGGTCAGCTAAGGCATTTAGATATTTTCCACGGCCTAACCGGTTGAACGTTCTTTTTCCCATTCGCAATTCGTAAAGTAGAAACATCAATCAAAAAGGGTTAAGTGGTTCAAAAAGGGTAAAAACATCTATGTTGTTGTGTTTTTTTTTGTTTCGAAGAAAAAACACAACCTACCTTGACATGCTTCTCTCACAGTAGCAATCTGGTGTTCATTTAAGGGGACGTCAAAGAGTTGCAGGCAGGATATTCGTCCTTTGTAGTTATCCTCTTGTCTGAACGTATTCATGTACCCTACTCTTACGGCGTACTGGGTCGCTAGCTCAACAGCCACGTGATAGTTCATGCTCCCGGCTTTGACGTTGTCGACCCAAACTACCTGCTCCCCCGTGCCAAAGTCGTAACTCCCACCGACATAATGCCAGCGGTCCGTGGCAATGTCTGAGAGTGAAGTAGCCGGGTGCATTTGGTACGTTCCATTCCTACGAAGTGCTCTGAAATGTCGAAAGAAATCATTAGGGCCCCTATCACTCAGTACACATCGAGAATTCGGTGTTTCTCGACAAGGTTAGCACATTGTAGCTCATTCAATGCATAATACAGATTCGAAATCACGTCATGCTTTAACAATCCAACATGGCGGACAATACTGACGTCACTGTCACGTGAGAGCAAAGGCCATGATACTGCCTGCTCATTCAGAGCCAAAATACCCGTAACCGTATGCAAAGCAGACAGATATTACAGTGATTTCTGGTGAAAAACAACAGCATTTTTGTTATAATAGAAATAAAAAACAAAAAATTTATTGGTATCCGCATATAGGGTCATATAGACTTACGCCGTGTCAATGCCATAGTCCCATTGCCATAGAAACACTCCCCTGCCGCCCACGTCGCGCTTATACTCGAAGAGAGGTCCCGACGCTCCATTAGGGTAGATGTGGGCCAATATGGTGTAGGAATACCGGACGTCCAAACCGCCGTCGTTGTTAAGAATGCGGATGTACGAGTCTGGAGAACCGGCGAACAGGAAAGCTTGAGATCCTGGACCTGCTGGACCTTCAACTACCTGGGTTCCCGAAGCTATGCCCTCATTTCCGTTTCCGGTTACGTCTCTCGCGCCATCTTGTTCGTTCAGAGGCCACCGGCCCACAGGCTGCAGCGCTGAATCTGTTCAATTACAGGTGAAAATAGAAGAATTCAAGATTTAAGAGCAATTTCTAGTTGTCAAGTGACATATGTCCATCACTTCTTGGCTCTTTCATCTGCATAGTGATGAATGAATGAATGAATGTTTTATAAGTAGATTTGATGGAAATCATGGATCTAGACTGTTAAGTGAATGATATGGAAGCATCTAAATAAATGCATCATCAAAATACATTGTATGCTTTAACTTTCATTCACAACATGATTTATATTTGCATTTTGTTTAGAAAATAAACTGTTATCAAAGGCAAAACCAACCATATATTGCAGTTCATATGTGCGATGTTTCAAAACTTCGAATTCATGGAAACAGGTGTTAAGTATTTTGTTGTTGTTGTTGTTGTTGCTTCGGCCATGTTGATTTGACTTTGGAATTAACTTTGGCATTCTTTGACATTAGTATCCATTTTCCGATATTTTCTTTTGGAATTTACACCTTTTTACGATTTATGGTATGGTCGAAAACTTTTTCCTTGCAAATGGACGCAAATTGATGCGCGCGCAGATGTCATCCATATAATTAACATTGCCTTATAAGAGAACTTGAAGACTACTCACAGACAACAACTCCAGCCCGCAGGCTCATAAGCCTCTCCCATGTCAGTGGATTGAATTTGACGTAACGGGCGGTAATAGAACCACTGTAGGACGACAACTCATTTCTCACAGGGGTGTTCTGGTCAGTGTTCCCTGGAAAGGCCTGGAGGAAGATCGGTGATTGGTCATTAGTCATCGCACTGCACGAAATGTGGGGTTTACCAAACTTACCACAGGTATGTAAATTCGTAGTAAATGATGCGGTTTGCCCCTTCACCCAAAATCAGCATTGACCTTCGGGTTCACAACATCTACACACATACCAAATATCATCACAATACATTCAGAGGTTCTTGAGTTATTGCTACTGAAACGCATACAAACATACAGACATACGAACCCACAACCATCCCTCCTTTTTCAGGGAGGTGACAATATGATAATGATACTTACTACCGCCTGTCCGTTGTCATCGCTGTAGGTGACCTCGTCACCACTCTGCACTCCATACGTGATGCTGTATGATGTTACCCAGGCGTCCCAATCATATGTATCCCTACCCTGAGTGATTGTCGCTGTTACAAAGTACGTCTTATGAAGATCCACCATAAGCCATTGGTGGAGATCAAGTCTTTTGGGCACCCAACCTCCAGAGAGCACATTAGTCTCCTTGAAATCCAGCACACCGTTGTCTGGTCCTTCGTTGCTAGTCCACTTTGACGATGCAGACATACCGGGGGATCGGAAGGCGTCTGTGGTAAAACGAAAATACACATCAGAGCCCAAGAGCCATCCCTTAACCGAGACGGGGGCCGATACCAACTGCCGGATATCTTTGACCCGTTACCGCCAAACTTCCGTTCAGGTGACGTGACATGGGCTTCAGATCATTGGAAGTTGAGAAGGATCAGAGAGCTGACCAAAAGCTTGTTGGTAAGAGCTTTACTTTGTGTACAGAAATAGCATATAAAGTATCTGTAATGTCAACTACATAGGAATTGGGGAAGGAGGCACTCAAGCTAACCGACATCTTTCGCACCGCAATCGTCCTTCAGTAAGACATCTGGAGCCGCATAGTTCACGTTTGGAACCTTTATTCAGCCATTTGCACAAATCGATTTCGCCGATGTGGCTTCTTCGGTGGCTAAGGCTTAAATGACACAAGTTCATGAAGTTCTCACTTAAATAACATCGAGTGCATATCGCCCTTGAAATAAGATACCATACAGGTCATTTTGCTCTGACCTCAGATGACCTTACATGACTTCACCTATTGTTCTAGAACAATTAAAACGTGTCACAGGTCTAATGTTTACACAATCGAGAGATGAGAGATGCGTCTTCTTTAAAGTGTTGTCTTCCCCCTTCGCTGATTTCTTGCTCTGGCGTGTAGCTCTGGCGTCTCAGCTTCTTGCAGGGCTTGAAGATCACGTAGATGACGTTCTAGGACTGTCTCCTCTCGGTGGTGTGGTGGGCAGAGCCGTTTTTGTGGCGCACTTGGTGGTACTTTCGTGTCTTCCTTGTGCTCGACTTGGCGGCGGTGTTTTCTTCCAGGTTGCGTCTTGGTAGAAGGTGCTTCTTGCTTCTGTGTGCATTCCTTTGATGTACGGGATCTTTCTGGGTCCGGAGTTCCAGAAGATACTACAGCGAGTCCCATCCAATGAGGAATATACATAGGAATTGGGGAAGGAGGCACTCAAGCTAACCGACATCTTTCGCACCGCAATCGTCCTTCAGTAATGTCAACTACAGTCACAGACTAACTTTGATTTGAACAGACCTCAATTCCTTGAGTTACAGCAAAAAGTGGTACATTTCATGTGTTGAACTTTGGGTAAATTCTCAATTCCAACTCATTATTTCAATTGAGTTGGAAATTATAGTTTGATATGATAATTGCTTCAGAATTGCTTCCAAGCTAAGTCTTAACTGACTTACCACATTGGTTGTCAGTGAGTGACACGTCTCCGTGCACCGTCCCCGCCCCGCTTGACCAATCAAACACGTTGCCACCCTGTCCACACTTCCGCCGAGTGAGATCAGCCTCTCCCGGTGTCAGGACGCGATCCCACACGTTAAAGCATGACAGGTCACCGGTGTAGGACTGGATAGTGCAAAACAACATAAATTAGAACTAACACTGTACATGTTATAGTTCAATCTTGCATATAGCATTCTCATAGGATGTTTGTGATCTGCTAACTGTAAAGGCTCTTAGACCCATTTTTCTACCAAGGTCTGAGTTAGATTTTAGATAAAGAAAATCCTTGTTAACCAGCAATGCTGCAATTTAGCAGCAAGATTGTTATGGAGGCAAAAACTACTTACTTGTAGTTCGTTTTGAGGCAAAAACCAACATATTTTTCTAAACAGGTTACAACATTTCGCCAAGTACTTCAACTAGGGACGACCCTCTGATAGGATCCCGTGTTTGAGGAGAGAAGCCACCACACTTATAATACGGAAAAGAGTAAGAGTCCTTCCCTGTGTAGTTCAAAACCTTGCAGTCACCTGTCATGTCAATCCTTCCACAATGGTGGTACATTTCATTACAACATTTGAATAGATAAAAGAGCTACACTTGCCTGGTCGACGTCAAATGACCCTCCGGCGGAGTCCTGTTCTTGGCCAAGAATCCACACACCACCTGTACGGATCACGTGACCTGTGGCCAATCCAAAGCCCGTGTCGACCTGTTGTCCATCCACGTAGAACGCCCACCGACCATTCTGACTCAGCCAGGTATAGCAGACTGTGTGGCATCTGTCGTCGGGAAGGCCAAGACCGGTCTCATTTGCATATGCATATTGACCGTTGATCCAGAACTGAAATTGAAACAGAGTATGTCGGTTATTCACAATAAAACTTATTGCGTAAGTTCTGCTGCAGTAATGCGCAAGAACACCAGGGGGAAAATCTTATCATTTCGGTGATACGAAAAGTCATAGACCTCGCCACATACCAAATTTCGACAATACATCCCTGTACATAGCGTCTCTAATTATGCTGTTCCACCACAAACATACATTCAAACATCGATTCCTGTCCCTAGTGCTGAACAACATTCACACACACACCCATCCCTGTCCCTGGTACTGAACAGTATTCACACCCCATCCCTTCCCCTGTTGCTGAACAACATTCACACATGTACACCTATCCCTGGTGCTGAACAACATTAACACATCCATACCTGTCCCTGGTGCTGAACAATATTCACATATGTACACCTATCCCTGTACCTGGTGCTGAACAACATTCACACATCCATCCCTGTGCCTGGCGCTGAACAACATTCACACACACACACATCCCTGTCCCTGGTGCTGAACAATATTCACACATGTACACCTATCCCTGTACCTGGTGCTGAACAACATTAACACATCCATCCCTGTCCCTGGTACTGAACAACATTCACACACACATCAATGTACCTGGTGCTGAACAACATTCACACATCCATCCCTGTCCCTGGTACTGAACAACATGCACACACTAATCTCTGTCCCTGGTGCTGCACAACAAAAGCGATCAAAAACGTTAGTCTTTGCGATGGTAATGAATAACAGAATAGTGGTACCCTGAATATTTCATAGTAGCTTAACGTGATCTCATCACCGCCGCTGCCACCCACATTGTAGCTGACCAACTCCCCGTTTGTCGCGCTGGAGATGTGAAGTTGCCAGCACACGGTCAGCGCGTCGAGCCCGGGGGGAACGGTGGCGTTCTGCAGTCGGACGTAATTACCTGTCGATGCCGGTTCAGGGAAAGTCATCTTCTTCAAACAACAACCTGGAATGTTTTTAGATTGCAGTCAATCAATCAATCAATCAAGCAGTCAGTCAATCAAGCAGTCAGTCAATCGAGCAAATTATAAAGCCTTACATGGTGCTGTCACAGCATTTGCCAATGCAGGTACTACCGAAACCAATCAATGAGTCATGCATTGATCAAGAGAAATGGAATACTTTGATTCAACCAAAATAATATTTGATATTTTGTTCATAGATAAAAACAATGCATGACCATATAGAGGATATGCTAAATAATGTCCACCATCTTAAGAATACGCTGGTTCACATGCGCAGAGAGATACACTGTGGGTAATATGTCAAAGTTGAAGGTCCCTTAAACATGAACAAAAGTTAGGGGCCTTCACCTTTGACATATTACCCACAATGCACCTTGCCGCACATGCGCAGTTTAAACCATGAACGGACTTATTCCAAAAGCATAGATAGCACGGTATCAAACATTCATGATCTAAGTGTTCATACTTGTTTGTAAAAACGCCATAAATTCTGAGGCTAATATATATATAAGATAGTAATGATTCTTACCGGCTTGAGTTAGATGTACCAGGCTCACCATAACGGCGAGCACTTGGAGGTACCCAACCCGCATGGCTGTACCTCTCCTGTTGTAAGAGCGAAATAAACACATTCGTCAATTCAAAATCACCTTAGATAAAATCATAAAAATATATAGAATATAAAAAACGCAGGTATTTATATAAATTAGTACAAAGTTGTAAACAGCTGCAGTAACCGTATGTTTCATATCTGTTTATTACATATTATAATTCACATGATTTACAAGATATAATCAAATTAATCTGATAGTTAACTATTTTGCCATTGTTTTCAAAATAATTGCTTCTTTAATGATCTTCTTACGAAAAGCGTCGAAACTTCAACGTCATTAACATTGAACCAGTAATTCCTGGACTGCGGCACTGAAACAGCAAAATAATTCAATATTCTTTTGCTATACATGTATGCATGTACATTCACTACAATATCATAAGTCAACCTTAACATTTATGAAAGTCGCAGCCTATTATATTTCAACAATTGCATTTCGATGCCTCTCGATACATGAGTATCTTGTCAATGTTACACAGCACCTGGAAGAGGCTGATCTGTAGTAGTATCGCCAGGGGGCGTAGTTAAACCGTTGTTTCATACACTGAAGGAACGTGCATAGCCGATGCTTGCGCAGGCGTAATAGAACTTTCCTAACTGTAGCCACATAAATTGGCTTTAGTATCACCTAGCAGACCATCGTTAACGTTTTTGTTGTCGTCAAGTTGAATTACTTATTTAACCCATCGCAAGTAATTTTACACCTGACCACGGGAGAAGAAGTATTTGTCTTGAGCAAAAGTACGTTTTATATCATTTTCATCACAAGTGACCAGTAGAACCACATGCAGCATAAATTATTCAAAGTGGCAAGGCTTAAGGACGGGTGCTTTCATGATAGCAATCAACTTTAATGTAATAGGCATCAGGTAGTAAAGAAAGGGCCTTTGTGTCTGCATACAACGTTAAGTGATTGGGTCTTAGTGAGATCTTCCTGCACGCTAATTTTCCACGCTGCTTGTACCACCCAAAAAATACTGTAAATGCATAAATGTTCGCGGTGGTTTTATGTTCGTGGTCTTTGCGGTGAACTCTTTACCGCGAACTTAAAACCACCGCGAAACGCCGTTCCTTTGTGTGACTGTGGCGCTACGGTCACTCTATTTTATATTAAACGCGAAATTAAATCCCGCGAACATTTCTGCATTCACAGTATTTTCCACTGCAATTTTGGGCAGTACACAATTTTGGCCCTATCAACAGTGAAAAATTTACGGTATGCGTAACACTCATAGGGTGTATTGTATATCTAAGTTTAATAGACGTTTAATATATTGATTTGTTATGAGCTCTGTAGGCTATAAGCATTTTTACAGTTCGCTGAAATATAATATGTACTAATATAACATCATGAACAAAATTCAACAATATGAAACACGAGCTTGTAAACTGTGCTTCACAGTGTTGTTACATGGGTCGTGTGGCATAAACAACTGCTTTCGTATCATGATAAAGTTAAAGACTGTAGACTAGTACAATGCCTGTTCAGCACACAACAGATACGTTTGATGCTAGGCGTAGGAAAATATCTCATTCCTACTTAAACATATTGTACACCACCCATAACAACGTCATAAAATGTCTGTTTCAATCTGACCGCAACTACAGGAACACTTCTTTTTAGAAACGTATATGGATTTTCATGTGTTTAGCATATTTGTAATATGTAATATGTGCATTATGTTGGGTGCTAGCAGTCGTTGTACCCGAAATGTAGAAATTCAATTTCTAACCTTACAGAGAAACAAGAAGAAAACAAATCAACAAGCTAGATGTATGACTCTTTTCAGCATGTATGCAAATTTGTTAACATTTCTTTCGTTGTGATCTATATTCAACACAATGGGACAAAGTATACAATGAAGGCCTTCATTCCTTATTCTTAAAACCATAATATCGTTCCAAAGATAGAAAGACATGATGGGGCATCCATCCTTATTTGGGTTTGATCACGTCGCGCAAAAATACACATTGGTCTCCGTCTTGGAAAGAGAAAACGCTAGACGCACAAGCCAGAATGACAACGACACTCCATCTACAACAATATATAAATACATATCATTTCTAGTGCTTCACAATATTAACATTGGATTTATATATATATACGATATGCCACGCACTGATGTTGTTTATATAATCCCTGACAATACGGGTTGATGTAATATTGCATAAAAACGAATACAAAAATGGTGCCGGAATGTTACGTTCCTGATCATGAACCCTGACCACTCAACTTACAATTCTACGGCGGGGTTCGATCGTCACGTTTTCAATCTAAGTCTTCGTCACTCTCCTTTAAAATTCTAATCAAATTACAAGGGTTTTCAGAAAGTTAATAGCTTTACCCAGAACCAGGGAGCATAAGTTAAGTCGCATATCAGGACATAAATATATGTCTCCTATGTCCACCAAATTTAAAGCATTATCATCGTTTTCTTGTATGTTGCGCTCTTTTGGGCATCAGTACTAGGTAAAGGGGGAGAAATATATTCGGTAAGAAAGAAGCCAAAGTTGTGATGTAAGCTAGCTATGTGGGCCATTTGCAATGCCCCACACGGTATGAAAATATTGTCAAAATATGTGGTGAGGACTTATCTTTTTTCCAACCAGAAATAAGTTTGTTCTATCTTTAAACAGAGCTGGAAGAACTCTAAGGTTGACCCGCACATCTCTGGGCGCAGTTCAACTGTCTACAGTTTTTCATATAGGAAACTCCTGCCCTACTGATATTCAAAGGGGCGTCGCGCGTAGGAGAATGGTGACAACTATTTGAAACTTGGTAGACTTTAGAGGACTTGACAGTTATCTATACCCACCCCGAGATGCATCCTTTATGCGGGGTGAAGGCAAGACTTTTCAGAGCGCCCCTCATACATGTACACCGTACAAGTCATCTCGCACGTTTGTGAATGTTAATCATCCAGGTCAGCAATAGAGTAATATAATTTGATCGTTACCACTGGAAAAATCAATGAAACTCAGACGTTTCGGGCGTCCGTCCGACCGCCCTTTGTCAATGACTAAGGGCGGTCGGACGGCCGCCCGAAACGTCTGAGTTTCATTGTATTTTTCCAGTGGTAACGATCAAATTATATTACTCCAAGTGATCTCGTACTACCACTCACTTCTATCTTCTACATTTGTAGTAGGTCGTGCCAAGAAAAGAAATACATCACAACTAAATATGCTTTAACTAACTTACCTTCACTCAGTTGACCTCAGAATGATTGACCCCACGGACTACCAAATCGGACGAGCCGTCTGAGTCAAACTGATCGCTACGTTTATTCTCCCCCAATATAAGAGACACCTGTTGCATCAATAATTCATACAATAATCCCTATACCTGCTTATTTGAATACAAGAACACAATGGGGAACCACGAGGCTTTCTGTGCGTGCCAGGCAACATACACGGGGACTTTTGTGGCTCGATATTATGCTAATTGATTGGGCCATGATAAGCCCTGTCAGGCAATTTTACACGCAGCTAGTATACTTAGAATACCCAAGGCCACAAATGATGTCATTAGAATCGACCGCATAATTTGCTGTCAAATCAACAGTGTGCTGTTTACAATAAACATGACTAAACTATTTTTTATTCTATTTATTGTTTGACTCAGGCTTAAAGGCCCATACACACATATACACATCTAAAACAACGATAATGCCTACAGTAATGTATTAGCAATACAATAACTGCTTAAGAAAACGCACTATGAGGTAGCGTCTCGCGGCCTACGTACAGGGTGGCAATATTGACGCCAAAACTGTCTGGAAAAGAAGGCTTCGGATTGCAGCAGAAGTCTGGTGATGTCGTTCCCATACGCCAGGAGACGAGCCGCAAACGGATGCGTCAGCTTTCGCCACCCGGCGTCGAATGTGTCGTTTATGATGTTATGTGTTTAGTAGTGTTACAAGTATTGTTCAAGTTTCATCAAACACCATAGTAAGTATATAGCTGACCAGAACATTAATCTAATTTCTATTATGTTTCAGGGTGGAGGGTGCATAATGGAACATTCCAGATTTTGTATTGACACTGGGAGCTTGGAACGATGGGCAGATTGCAGAGCTGACAGGTTGATTGATTTCTTCGATCGGAGGGCGCCATTTTTTAAAGCTATGTACATGTGAGAACGCATCCATCGACTGTCGTCGGGTGCTTTTGTAGAGCTTAGGGCCCTTTTTTGAGATCTAAAAAGACATTGTTTTGGTTGCGAATGATTATGAGTAGCAAAGTGTTGTCATGTCCAACTCCTATAGCATCTACATAGGTCAATTTCAGTATATACATCGTTCCAAAAGCGAGACCAAATTACCCATACATGACTAAGTTCATTCATAATTGCATGAAACACACAATAATAAAAAAACACAGAATCCTAAGAAAATTGATAAATGGCACGTAGATCAACTCTAGCTCAGTCTGCTCTTGCGTAGATGTTCAAGATCCGTTGCAATCTCTAACTTTAGTTAATAAACGCCCAACACATTCAAATTTAACAAACTTATCCAGTCTATATCTAAATGTGATCTACTGTATCTGTAAACAAGATCAATGACTTTTATCATTCATGTTGGTATGTGATTGTGCGTATACTACATGTTTTATTTGATTATTATCATGATTTATTTCTGAACTATTATTAGTTACTACTGTACCTCCACCAATACTTCCATGTCAAGTTTATGTATTCAATTGGTGTCCTATAAGTCCGTATATGGGCTGGGCGACTTTATTGAGTCGCAGGACACGGAAATAAACAAACATTCATTCATTCATAATTATGACACAGGGCCCACTACTAAACAGTGTTATATCACTGAGTTGGGCAACCCTGGGTAAAAATTAAATAAATCACATCACTGAGAATGCCCGTTTTCCACCGACAGTTCTTTGTACAATGTTAACCGTCCACTTGTTTTACAATTAGATTGTCCTTGAGCTGACGTGTAGATGACGTGGGACACACTTTGCTTTCTGTCACTTTGATGATGGCTTGAGATCTCTCCACTGTTGTGAGCTTCACGCGGATACTTGTCTTCTGTTGCTGGTGGATTGTCTCCGCTTGCCCATTGTTCCAACTTGGTGTTGGTCTGAGATGGGCATTCAGATGGCGGAATTGGTTGCTTGACGATTGTTTCCTCTTCGTTTGTTGTTCTTTCACCAGGACGCTTGTCATATCTGACTAATGGATGGTCTAGTCCTGCTTCATTCTTCCCGCATGGCTTCATCTTTGCATCTGATGGTAGAGACTGGCACTCTGATTGGCTGAGTGTTCGTTTGACTAGAGTTTCATTTTGGGTCGTGTCGTTTTCGCAAGGACCACTGTCATCTCTTGTTGGTGGATTGTTTACTTCTTCTTCTTCCTCTTCTTCCTCTTCCCCTTCTTCTTCCTCTTCCCCTTCTTCTTCTTCTTCTTCTTGTCATTCTTTTTCTTGCCATTCTTCTTCTTCTTCTTCTTCGATATCCTCTTCTTCTTCTCCTTCAATGTACTCTTCTTCTTCTTCCCATTCTTTTTCCTCCCATTCTTCTTCTTCTCCTTCGATATCCTCTTCTTCTTCTTCTCCTTCGATATCCTCTTCTTCTTCTTCTTCAATATCCTGTAACAGCCCCAATGGGGCATAACTGATGGGGACTTCATTATGTTTTTGTTCTATATGGGCCTTTGGTGATGCTGAGTGATCTTCTAACTGGGCAACTGGTTGTTTGATTGTTGTCTGATTATTGGTGTGTTCCCGTGGCATGATGTTTGTCACTGTGTGGCGTCTGGTAGATCGCGGGGAGTGAAGGTATGCAATTGCATATGGCTGGACACAGTTTTCATATTGCGCTGTATCGTATGTTACGGCATATGGTCGAAGCTCAGGACCTGGGTCGCCCTCTTGATCTGTGGCATGTGGCTGCAGCTCAGGCCCGTGGTCTTCATTATTGGCCATTGCTTGCAACTGGTGCTTTGGTCTTGAGGTTCCATGGCGTCTAAAGGCATGCGGTAGGGGATTTGGCCTTTGGTTTTCTTGGTGGACCAATGCATGAGCTTGAAGACTGACATCTTCGATAGTCCTTGGGAATACAACTGATGACTGAGTTGCACGATTCTCTGCAGGTGTTTGGCCAGGAGAATCGGCTGATGGACTGCATTCTGCTGGGTCTATGTCCGTTAAGTTGGTCACAGCATATGGCTCCACCGTTTTAAAGTACGCTACTGCGTACGGCTCTATTGTTTCAGAGGATAAAGACTCTTCCGTGGCTGCTCGGGTGGGTTTGTTGTGGTGCCAGTGGTTGCAGAAGAAGAGGCCAATCATTGATGCCGACACAACGAGGATGGGTAGGAGAACAGCACAGATTATGGTGACGACTTTGGCCCTGTTATCATCTAGGTTGGCGACTGGGTCAGTTTTCAAAAGAATGACGTAGCCCATCCCTGTCGTGTGCTCGGAGGCTGGTGCGTTGTTTGTGTATGGCGTGTGTGTGTAGTCTTCGGTGGGAATGGTCTCGTACGTTTTGCTTCTGTAGGTCGTTTCTGTGGAGGTCTTCATGTGTGTGGTCTGGTTACATGGCAGAGTGCTGACAACTTGCGGACTCTCTGAGCTCGTGCTAGCCTTAGATGTGCTGTTGGAAATGTTCTCCCATCCTTCAGCACATACGATGTGTCTTGTCTTGTTCGTCTGTCCAGCGTCCTTCTTTATGTCGGTGAGGAGGGTGTCATAGAGGTCAGCAGGTGAGTCACACCGTAGGAAACTTCGATCGGGAATCATCTCAAGAAGAGGTAGATTGCAGATGAACCATGTGAGATTCTGGTTACAGTTCAGCTTGTTCCATGCTAGTGAAAGGTGTAGGCGCTGGTTCTGGTTCAAACGCCTGACGTGGCTATTGATAGTAGTGATGTGGTTGGCATTTAGGTGCACTTGGGTTAATGCTGTAGGCTGGAGAAGTGCATCGACGGGCAAAGACTTCAGGATGTTGTGGTTCAGACGTAGGATGTTTAGGTGAGGTAGACCACGGAATGCATACTGGGACACAACCGAAATTGCGTTCTCGTGAAGATACAAGTTTTTCAGCTGCTCAAGCCCAATGAAAGCGTCGCACTCTGTAGAGAGATAAAACAGTGTATGTCGTTCAATGAATATGTATTAGAATCACTAAAAAGGTAGCATTACACGACTTTTCCTTTATTTCATAATTAGGCCATGTTGATTTTATTATATGGATGACATCCTCTGGGAACCCCAAAACTGATACGAACGTGCGAATGAAATAAAACAAGTGTGGAAAAAAAAGTTGCATTCATTATGAAAACTACGTAGTCAGGAAGGTTGAAGAAATGAATAAACGCATAGAGTATGGTCTACCTTAATAAAAGATTCTCCATTTTGATGTTTCACATCTTCTTCTTTGACTATGGACTTTGCTGTGGCATACCACGACATTACTATCCGTTTCCTGAAATATATATATATATTTTTTCAATTCACGGCATATTTTTGCTATTTTGCAGCTGCGTTGTACGTACACGATTTACAATATAGTCGAAACCTTTTTTTGGAAACGGACAGAAATTGATGCGCGCGCGGATGTCGTCCATGTAAACAAATCAACACGGCCTTAAGAAAGTTAAACATTTGTAGAGACATGTAACTGACTAGGTAGCCCAATACAATATTCTACTGTAGCCAAACCCCTTCAAGAACCAAGAAAAGATGGCATAGCCCAATTGAAGAAAGGCAGATTTGCGAATATCCAAAAGCAATTATATCTAACCTACAAAAGGGTACACAGACGTAATCTTGCCCAGACAATTTGTAATAAAAAGAAATAGGACCGGTCGCTTTTTCTGTACTCAGGCATCGAAGACCTAAGGGATGATAAATGATCTTCTTATTCTTTAAATTTTCCATAAAAATCTACATGTCAAATGACAAGGGACAAATTCTGATCACAAACAGTTTTTCCATACTTTATTCAACCGTTAAGCCTTGTTTTTGTCTTCATTTCATATCAGCAATTGTAATCGTCTACGAATTCGACAAAAATTTATGTTAGGTATTGTTTTGCTGCAATTGGCTATATAGTCCAGGAGGAGATTCTCGGAAGAGGCCTAGAAATTAATAGTGGTGGTAGGAGATATCAAAACAAGATGTTCGAAACAATATGTCAAAACCGAAGGTTCTTCAGCAATACCATAGAAATCCGCTAGGGGGGCATGTTCGTTGTTCTTCAATGTGCTATCCACATGCCAATTACACGGACCCTTATCGGGTTATTCTATCCATCGTCACCCATAGACAAACTCATAACAATACCATGGAGAAAAACAAAATATTTCTCAACATACCAAGCCTTGAGATGAGGTTCTCGGTCAGAAAAAGGGATTGCACCCAACGCAGACCCCGAAAAGCCCCCGGCCGTATCGCGGAAACGTTTGACCGCTGGATGTTGAGCGAGTAAACACCAGAGGCGTTTGGGAAAGAACACTCGAAAAGCGTCGAAGAACGGAGATACTTGATGGAGATTAACCGGGTGCTCTTGCCGAAGCCGGTCGGGAGGGTGTCGAGGCACACCGGGGCGTTGTAGAGCGTTCCTCCGTACCCTGCCCAACTGCAAGGCGACCCGGTCGCATCTCCACCTGGACAGTAGCAATGCTGACTGCCAGTACTACAGCTGTCCGGACATTTCTGAGACGCTGCAAAATAACTGCACAGCAGAAGGAGCAAAAGCGAAGCCTTTATCCCCCTCATATTGAAAGCTAGATATGATTTTGCGCACGGGCGTTGCTGCTCTTTTACCTGTCTCCGTGCAATATTGCCTGAATATATACATCTTTGTTATGAATATACATTGTGTGCGTCACATAATCAAGCTGACCCCGTTGGCAGAAAATATTTTGCTATGATTTGTCTGTTGTTGCTCCATCAAAACTGTGGAATTCCACTTTAGCTTATTTTCTGTGTTTTTAAAAAAAAGTTTATTGGAGTACAAGTCTCACCTCTAGCTGGCTGTCTAGACTCTAAGTGACAACTACTCTTCCAGGAGAGAACACAACAAGAACATAAATAACATAGGGTATAATAATGACAGTCAATATACAGGGAGTATAACATACAATGTAGCCCATAGCTAGCGAAAAAAAACCGGCATATGATAAAACGGTGACGATCTGCCCATTCAACCTCTGCTTGGAGAGTACATTTTGCTCATGTTGGCAAGAACGTGCAAATAAAGATCATCATCACCATTAATTAATGGCAGGTCCGGACATTTCTTAGTCTCTGCAACATAACTAGAAAGCAAACTGAATAAAGGCGATGTCTTGCTTTGACTCATATGCAGAAATACATATTATGCATATTCAGCACATTTTTGACGACCCGTACAAGAACTCAGTCATGATGCTCATTGCAAAAAAAAACACGATCGTTACAAGTTAGGTATCACTCGAGAGGAAAATACATAATGGTAATCATAAAGAAACAACAGACATATGATCAAGGGAATTTTTGACACTTTTTTCAAGTACACAAGCTTTTCAATGATATAACATTTAATGATAATAATGAAGAAACATAGGGCATATGATCAAGGGAAAGTTTGGCACCTTTTTCAAGGACAATGCACAAACTTTTCAATGATATGTATGTAACACATAATGCTAATCATGAAAAAAACTGACATAGGACCAAAGGAAATTTTTGTATCTTTTTTCATGAAATACTCACATAAGTAGCGTTGGTGTTCGGCCCATGAATATGAATATAAATATATCGTATGTTCCAAGAAATTCGTCTGACCCAGTTGGCGGATTAATATTTTGCTTTGATTAGTCTGCGGGGTTGCTGTTTGCTTTCTATTTAAAATTTTGACTCCAGACAATACTGTTGTTTTTATCATTAACCAAACAGTTATACAGCTTTAATGTAATGGTACAAAATCGCAAAGTGTGCATTTTGGGTATGAAATCCCCCTCTTTCAGAAGCAGCAATAAATAACTTCACAATCTAGATACAATTTCATAGGCGGTTCTAAAGAATCCATTCCTACCAATTTCTTGTCTTATTTCGTTCAACATGGTTTAATAACAGCCGTGAAAATAACCTAGCAATTTTGGAGCAATATCGTATGAATCTTGAATTGATATTGCCACCCTTGTGGTAGTGAAAGGGACTAAACAAATGAAGACAAAACATAATCTGTTTCTTGATTGTTTGAACTTTATTCATTCATGAGAAGCTCAAATCAGCATTCCTGCCGATTCTCATTGAAGTCATCATGAGGGAGGAGGTAAAAAATATGCCGAATAGAATATAGCAAAGATACAGATTCCATGATACAAATCCTAATAAATTCATAAACATATACAATTTCCTCATGACTACCGATGTTAGTCCTACAATGACGTTTCTTTTGTTATAAAGACAGTCACTTCTGAAGGCCGGGGTTCCAAATCATCTGGCTCTTCTAAGTCCACAGCATCTGCAGCGTCGATGACGTCACTTTTCTGTCGAGTAAACACGCGCATGTGCAGTAAGAATGGTATCAGTCCTCCTACCACTACGCATGCGCCGCCCAACAGGAACGTTCCGTCATAGCTGCCCGTGACGTCACGTAGTGCTCCTGTGAAAAGAAATTAAAGAAGACGCCATGATATTATACTCTAAAAAACTATTTTCCAATATTTTTGGGGTGACTGCTATTTCGATCTGAGTACGCTGGTGAAATTTGCCTTATTTGAGGGTATCATTTTATTTCATTACTATCCCATACAAAGTAGTTTTATCAAATGTCAACCCTTGATATTGAAAAAAAAGCAAATTCGACTAATTTCAATATATTGATGCCATTTGAGATAAGCGTATTGAGAACACGAAAATGTCTATCAGATTTTGGCATAAATTTGTAATACAATCCTTCTCAAGTCCCAAGTACATTGATTTTTAAGTCAATTTTCAAACCTAATTGTAGGCCCGTACAGTAGTTGCCATGGGTTATGGCAATGAAATAAGATAAGATAAAACATAATATTATAAAATGAAATATGAAATAAAGTAAAAGACATAAAACCCAAAATGCAATGATATAAAGTCAAATAAAATTAATACAACGTAATGAATGATAAAGACGAATAACTCCAGAAATTTACCTGAAACGGGCGGTCCCACCAGAGTAGCGATCCCTTGCACGAACATCCGGATTCCCATGGCGCTGGGGAGTTTGTTCGTGTCCACCAGGTCTGCCGCTGTAGTGACGGTTAGAGGGACGTATGCACCTGACAGCAACCCAAAGGCAACACTCCAGGCAACCATACTGCCGTACGACCTCGCCAGAGGAACAACCATCATCATTCCTCCTAGGAGCGACCCTGCCGTCGCGTACTGGTCAAGACGCCGGAACTTCTTCCACTCAGGTAGCAGTCCAATGTGCAATCGACCCACCATGCCTACAATGCCTTGAATGGACATGAGGAAAGCGGCAGGGTATTCCTCTACGCCCAAAAACTTCGCGCGCGGGACGAGATAGATGCTAGAAGCTTGGCGATTGGACGCTTGGAAACCCGTTGAGATGATGAATATTGCAAAGGCGGGTTCTCTCATGAGGTTTACATCAAGAACAGATAGGAAAGACTTCTTGACATCACAACTACGTCTTCCTTGCTCGTTCAATGGTGTAGATTTTACACCGTTGTCGAGAAGGTCGGGTTGCTTGCTGTTGTTGATTTTGACGTCACCTTTGAGATGGATCGGTCGGACTAATGCTCCGAAAGCTGTTATGTGAAAAGCGATGCCACCGGCGAGTAAAAGTGCTCCTTTCGTTCCGTATTCGTCTATCAGCAGTTGGAAGAGAGGTGGGAATGCAAAAGCCCCCAGACTCCCTCCCATGGTCATGACACTGTTGGCTAGCAGTCTCTTTTTGGTGAAGTATCTTCCCACGCAGACGATCATGTTGGTTAGGCTTAGAGAGCCCCCAAGCCCTGGAAAATAACAAAGGACGTTAAAACTTTGGCTGAAAAAGCTAATACTGATGATCCGTCATCGGCCAATCAGATACTTTCCTTCCTGATGTTCCAGAGGAAGCCGCCAACCAATCACATTGCCTCTTGACCGTAAGCGGTGACGTGATTGGCTAGTAACTGTCCCGTAAGCAACGGGAGGGGGGATTCTGATTGGCTAATGTCTGACGAGCGCTAAAGCAGACAGAAGGACAGATCACAGACCGGTACACCAGGGCTTGACGTATAAAGCCGGCGGGCCCAGCATGAGAAGATGCGCTCACCAAGTATGATGCATAATCAAGCCCGACCCACCTACAAGACAGCCGACGGTGATGTAGAGATGAGAGATGTGCGTCGCAAACCGGCTGAGACAGAACCCTGCTGCCGCCAGCACACCTCCTGCCATGATGACAGGACGCAATCCGAACTTCCGACCCAGACCACTCGCTATGGGGGCTGGTGAAGAGAAAGACGAATGTTTATCGACACACAACATTTTATGATTTTTTGTTGTTCAGTGACAATCATGGGCTTCTTGTAAAGCTAATCTTTTGACTTGACTAAGATTGCATCATTATGATACCAAATATGCTTTTACAATAAACTAAAGCTAGTTTTGTGTTAAATCTGGCTTTGGAAACGATGATGATTACATGTAGGTCATTAAGCTTTAGTAATCTAAACTATGATATGTAATGATGATAATGATATACGCAAATTATATGATATTTGAGCCAGTTTTAACCTGATAAGTGAGTCATTCCCATCAGCATGGATTGAACCAAAGCGACTTCCGCGGCTGTAGCGCCGACAAACTGTTCTGTCCAGAGGTCGAAGAAAACTCCGAGAGACCGGCTGATGCCGAACGTCCCGGCGGTGACCATAGAGCCTGCCAGCGCCACGACCCAGCCCCAGCCCCCGTCGGGCGGGTCCACGGGGTGGGTGTGGGCATTCTTCTTAACTAACATGTCTGTACAAAATTATGTATAAAGACATAAGAAAGTTGAAGAAAAGTGAACTGTTAGGTACATAACTAACTGCAAGGACCAAAAATAGACTGATGAATATCATTCAGTCTATTTGGCCAATTTCTGTTCTTTTTTCAGCAACGTATCATCATCATCATCATCATCATCATCATCAAAATCCACATCACTGCGGACACACACGAAGTCAAGCAAACACACAAAACAATACCTCCGGTTTCAAGAAGGCAATAAAAGAGCAAAAACATTGGTACATGTAGCTTACTACCTGCTAGGTTTTAAGATATCTTCAAATCAATATTTATCATGAGAACTACATGATGAAGAGACAGATGTCGCTTCAAATTTTGATTTATTTTCAACACTTCAACCCATTTTGTTCGTTACAGTAGTGTTTGTTATAGTATGAGGTAGTCTATTGTTACAACAATATCAGTCACAGTTCACTGTAACATGTATGTTTTTCCCTGTATTTCTACAATGTACCTGCAATTAATCCTCGGGAATGAACTTGCGATGAACATTCAAGTTATATGATGCTTTATGTCAGAGCAAACCAGAATGACTTGCAACATTTTAACTAACATTACATGATGTAAGACCCAGTACAAAGGTCGGTCAAAGTGCACGCACAATCACCATGCATGTACTACGTCGTATGTCACACGTACATGGGATAAAATAGCTCAAATGTTGTCGTTTAGACTATAACCTTTATTAACATTAATCCTCCGGCTTACATAAATCCGCCACTTTGAAAAACAGTGCGCTCGAGACGTCTTTAGTGCAGCACCCCCAGGTATGCACTGTTTAGATACAGGAGTGCATTGTCCTAGAGGACGTTGGGTTTGAGGTCTGTTTGGACGTGTCTTTTCAGGGTGGCAGAATTATGTACCCTGGTGGAATTATGTTAGTAGATGTTACATGCCTTCGGCCATGTAAGTTTTACGAATGTAAAAAAAGACTTCGCTGTTATCTAAACTTTGATATATAAAATGCGCACTGACAAGAAAGAATGCTACACTCACCAGTAGGGCGGTTTACTCGGAAAGTTAGGGCAAAGCTCAACGCCGATAACGTAGCATTTGGAGTTCAAAAGGTCACATAACACTTACGCAAAGCCATTTTGCAAATTATTAGCTGTTGGAACAGACATGAACAAGAGTCCGTAGGACGCAAACCTCCGTGAAGTTATCATGTTTTTTTGCGGTGTGGTCTAAGGTGTTTGATACCCTCTTATCATGAATAACTTTTTCCTTCAACCCCTTTTCCATTTATGTCCAGGTAGTTGTTAATCATTACATAAGGCAGTAATAAAGGCAGTGTAGTGAGCCGTGGAGCCTAGCGTCTGCCTTGACAGTAGCTTTATAAATTGACCCCATCTTGTAGAACACAGTACAGGCTACCACTAGACTGGCAACGGATGTTTTAATGGGATGTATCGTACTACTTCAACATGGGGGTGTCGGTCTACAATTCCCCAAAACCTGAAAATACAGCTACAGTGCCCAAAATCACTATGTTTCATAGGGACCTCAATAACTACCAACATTTCAAAATTCAAACAGATCGTCCAAAAGAATCTTGAGTTATAGCTGCAAACACACAAACAAAGACCCTGTCGGAGGTCACTGACCTCCTCCCCAGAGGTAAAAATATGACCACCACCATATATCTTACAATGAAAGGTAGGTAGCTGGACAATGGCATTTGTATCTCCTTATGTAATGTCCATATGTGTATACATATATTTCTTTAACCAGGAAGCCGACTGAGGTGCCCGCTGTCTGCGATGATGACATCTTTACTTGTAGCGCCGCTCTGGGAGCCGACAGCTTCGATCTGGTACAAAACATCCTGTAGGATAGACAGAAGAAAGGAAAGATTAAAAGATGGGCAAATGGGTGTTGTGAGTAGTATCATAAAACAACCACATATAGTCACAGAGAGAGAGAGAGAGAGAGAGAGAGAGAGAAATAGAAATAGAGAGAGGCAGTCTGGCAGAGAGAGGGGGAGAGAGACGGAGACAGGTAGAAAGAGATGGAGGTAAAGGACAAAGACAGGGAGAGATGGGGGCAGAGGAATAGAGACAGATATCTAGAGAAAGCGAGACAGAGATGGACACAAAGAGACAGAGACAGAGATAGATAGTGACAAAGACAGAGAGACAACGGGACATCAAACTGTTGTATGACTCACCATTCCCTCCACAACCCTCCCGAACACCACATGTCTGCCGTCCAGCCAGGCGGTCACCACGAAGGTGATGAAGAACTGAGAGCCGTTAGTGTCCGGCCCGGCGTTCGCCATACTCAGCACGCCCGGACCCGTATGGTTCAGCACGAAGTTCTCGTCTGCAAAGTCCTCTCCGTAGATACTCTCGCCTGAGGAACAAATATAGATATCAACTGTTGCGTTTGTTAATTAATGTATCTTTTTGCTTAAAATCATAACATCCAAGATCATTCCATTCTGGTAGGGCACGAAATTCTCGTCAGCAAAGTCCTCTCCGTAAATACTGTCACCTGAGGAAAATGTATGAATAACTGTTTGTTTTGGGATTGCATCTGTAAGCAGCGACACCTATAGCTGCAGTGCAAAGTCCCTGAGGGAGGTGACAGGGGACCACCGAAACGTCGGTTGAACAGTTGGTTGTGTAAAAAGGGTCTTTTCATCCTGTTTGTTTGTTTGTTTGTTTAGTTGGTTGGTTGGTTGTTTCTTTGCTTGTCTATAACCATGGCACCTATATCATTCATATTTGGTGTGGATTCAATTAACAATTGATCATGAGCCGTTTACCATGTTCAGTGACATAGAAATTGTAGTGACCGTAGATTCTGTCATCCATAATAAGCTAGTTCACGATTAGAAGTGCGCATGTGTAGTGTGGTAAATTGTGGGTAATATTCCAAGGTTAAAGGTCCCTGGCAATAAATAAAGATCTTACCCACATATATTACCCACAACCCACAATGCGCGTGGGTACCCAAACCGTGAACTAGCTTGTACCTCCCATTCCGTCCTCGGTTGTAAAATCACCCCCCTGCGCCATGAAGTTTGGAATGACCCGGTGGAAGCGACTCCCCTTGTAGTAAAGTGGCTTTCCACTTTGTCCCATTCCCTATAAAAAGTAAGATGATACGGAAATCACAATGTGCGCTCAGAAAAATATCATGAAATCAGTAACGAACCAACCTAAACAGACAAGGAATAATCATTTTAAGTCAAGGCAGCGGTATGCTTTGCTATAGATCCATCTCAGCTAGAGGTGGTATGCATGGATCAGAAAATCTACTCCGGTCATGAACCATGATGAGGGGGATCTAAACTTGTTTGGAACCGCATTCTTTTGGTCAGGTTTGGAACATTTTATTAACTACAGCAGCGACACCTACATGTAGCTACAGTTTTTTCCTTGTTAGGAAGGTAACTGTCACTGAAACGTCGCATGTGATTATGTACTAGATGTGTGTAAAGAGCCTTGTTAGCACAGACCTCAACTACCCACCACCCTTGGAAAACAACTGTATGTATTCGCTAGAGTTATTGGTATGGAGTTTAAGTATTCACCCTTTCTCCCGTGCACAGCGACAAGAAGTTCTCGGCTGTTCTCGGCACGACGTCGAACCGGAGTTCGAACACGATCCGTCCCGAAGGGACACCGCCGATCATGACGTCAAAAAACGCCTGGAACCACAAAATGACACATGTTCCTCTAAATCAACTTGATTTCGCTGCAAACTCATTATTTGTTAGTCTTTTAGCTATCAAACAAATTTCCGAAACTGGTGCGCGGCCGGGATGTATGATACAAAAGACAACAAAACACACAAAATGTAGAAAAAAAAATAGTCATGAGCATAATTTGTGTATCTCTCTTGACATACACTTTCTTTTATTTTTCGTTCCCGCAAAAAGCCCGGCCCGGGTTGGGAATGTAGCCGTGGCATTTATAAGATTTCCCCCAAGTTATTCTTTATTTTACAGCCAATATTTTCGAAGGTTACTTTTACTTGTTTTGCCCTTTAAGGGTCACAAATATTTGACCACTTGGTCATTAAATACTCTCACTAGCTTGTATTGTAGACAGGAAAATTAAATATTAACAAATGAATCAACAGATTTGCAACCGATGTTAGGTTATTAAAGGACGCAGTACTATTGGATGGTTTTAGACATCTATGGCTGTTTTAGGTCATAGTATCCAAACATTGACTTATGATAGTAACTCTAGCTACGGATGTAGAAATTGACAACAAAAGCTTGACTTTGCCAGTCATATTGTGGCATAATGTTACAGTCACTAATATCAAATAATGGCTTTGAATACGATACAATTATTGCAGATTCTAAAACTCAACAACAATCGTAGGAAAGAAATCCAATATACAAGACCGTGTAATATGGGATGAGAATATACCTGTACCGTAGTTGGAAGGGCTTCTAACACTAGTATAGGGCAGTTTCTTATGTACTGTCTTCCATTTACTATTGATGGAGCATCACATTGTAGTATATGTTATACATACCTTAAGCTTGTTCACATGGTCATCCGACTTCAATTAAAATGTGTACAATAACTTTACAAACTTTAAGCAAAATTTACATACCAGTTCTCTTGGTTTTCGCACTGGAGTTGACGCAGCTGTACCATTTGCCTCGACCGGTCGTGAAGCATTTCCAGAGGATATCTGAAACCCGATTATGAGCGCAATACCCAAACAAAACACGACGACAAGTGCAGCAACTGTCCGCTTTTCCGTCTTTGTACACAATGGGGACTTCTCCGGATCGCTAGGACTTTTAGCGTTACTCTCTGCGTCCGCCATTTTGAACGTGGGTGTAATCCCCTGAAAAAGCGAAAGGGGGCGCCTGTACGATTAATGCAAAAACGTCAAACCGACGAACACATATTTCGGGATTCGACTTTTACTAAGCTTATCATTTCTCAACATTCCGACTCTGACAAGATTTTACAGAATAAGCCATCTGTGATCAACAAATCCAATAAGCGGAACAAGAATAACTTCGAGACTACAATATCCCAGAAATTTGGCATTGTCACTAGTACATAAAACACAGTACTGCACACCTTTAACGTTAAACAAATAAACTTTTCGCGATCAGAACTGTAGATACGGAATATCCACCATTGAACGATAAAATGCGTGCTTTACCGTTTGTTCCTTTGGTCCGTCGTGTTCCAAGAAGAGTTTCTAAGTAGATACAACTCTGATAGAATGCGGAGTAGCAGTGTCAACTTCAGCCCGGTCTAGCGTTGTTGATAAGTAACTTAATATTTGCCAACACAATTTGGATACCTTAATTAATCCATCAGCTGACACAGCGGCTAAGATACAACGACATGTTTGAAGGTATTGGTGAGGTAAAAGTTCCATAGCCTTTTTAGGTCGCAGGCAGTTAATCCACTGTGCTTAGGGCACGGTGTTGGCGCCTCTTTTACCTCCCCAACCGAAGTCAAGCACCCATTTACTGTTGGGCGGAGAAAGGAAATTTGTGTTAAGTTCCTTTTCCAAAGGACACAACGTCTAGCCAGGAATGCTAGCCGTTGTAAGAATGGTTCAAATGCCAGGGATCGAACCCAAGACCTCTCGATCGCGTGTGCCCACAAAGAGCGACTACTCCAAAAGTACATACATGTATATGAAATCTTAAAAAAGTGAATTCTATGCTACATTTGTAATTGGTATTTACATGCACTAACATACTTCTTACAGTAAATTTGCAAGTCAATTTGGAAATTTTTGATAAACGCATTTATTCCCCAGCATTTCCGTATTTACAGCATGAAACTGTTCACCTTTTTATGAATGCACAAATTCATCTCAGTGACAACAAAAAAACTGCACATTTTTTTACAAAGATACTTTACATATTCAGTGTTATGAGCAGACACCCCATCCATTGAATGGAACAATCCACTGAAGCCTTATTTCCATCACACTTCAGAAGGAACCACTGTCAAGAGGGGGTAGTGCTTCTGTGTCAAATATTGTTAGCAAACCAACAAATTAATATTTCACAAGATAATGAAAAATAATATGAAACTATCCACACACGTATTCATATATCTGATAATTTACAAAAAAAGTTGACTCAACTAAACATTTAAAGTACATTAGACTAATATCTACACAGTGTGCAAATTTCTATTCCAATAGTATCATTTACAGTTGAAAAACAAAAGCTGTATAACATTGGACGGATGTTTTAAACAGTATGGCTGTAAGTTTCTAAAGACTAACATCTGTTTCAGTTAGCCAATGCCTCTTGTGCTTATGCATTTGCTGTGTCAAAAAATTCACTTTGTGAAAAATTACAATGTAGTCTACTTCCATTTTCAGTAGCTTTTCCAGAGTTAAGGGTAGCATTGACATAAATCATAAATTTTCTTGAGTGCAATTATCTATAGCCAATCAGGTGACACTTTGCCAACTATAAATTTCTATATTTAGGATTAGACGGCCAGCCTTACACAACAACTTTTGTGTTTATACATTTGTATGGTGGGGGAACAATCTGAAGTTAGAATATACAAACATATCCTTGTTTAGACTGTTTGAAAAAAGGGTGTAAGAGACATTTTGAATAAATGCACACATTATATTAACCTTCTCGCTGCTGCATTAACATGTCATCAACACAAATGTTGTTTAAAAAATGCTTCCTTGATTTAAATAAGTCAGTTTCTAACCAAGGTTATGAAAATAAAATCAAAACACAAACTTGGTTTCGACAAGTTATTCCAATTTTGTCTATACAGTGCATTAACATTCTTCCAGCTAATTTGAGGTGTAACATGGCTTCACTGCAAAGCAGTTGACAGGTTAAACAATAGAGTCACTGTTCGTTATTGTACATTGTGTAATGCATAAATGCAAAACATTTGATGTTTGATCAACTATTTACAATTAAATGTTGATATCCTTCTTTCGTACAAAAAAGCTGTGTAGAGTTTTTAAGCAACACAAAAAATGCCATATATAATCATGCTGCAATTCAAAATATACTTGTTCGTTGAAAAAAATGTCAATTCATTTCCACAAGTAACAGTGGGTTGTTTAGCACAAAAGCTACAGGCCTTTGATGACACCAATTACATTGCTTAAGAAAGCGGAAATTCTGTAAAAAAAACATTCGTTAATTTGCAGTACATTTTATGAATGAAAAAAGTACATATAACCCTGTCTTCGTATTGAGTGATAATAATTAATCAAAACATCACATTAATCTCAATTCTAGTGCCTGAGTTTCACAAAATTGAAATAACTTTGCCAGATAATCCTTTTCGTGTCCATGTACATTTATTACACTTTGGGTTTTGTAATGGAAATAAAACCACCCAGGGTTTCAAAGTAAAGTGTATATCAACAACAGAAAGAAAATTATGATGATAAGCCTGTTCATGGTTTCAACTGCACATGTGCAGTGAGATGCATTCTGGGTAATATGTCAAAGGTGAAGGCCCCTGAGACATGAACAAAACACAGCTGGATGTGTCTAAAGCATGGTCCAAGAATTGTTTACAAGTTAGGGGCCTTCATCTTTCACGTATTACCTTCTATGCATTTTGCTGCGCATGTGCAGTTGAAACCATGAACAAGCGTATTCTTTTTACATCAACACACACACTTACAGTTTGTATCAAGAACAAAAACTATATGTACATATCACTTTTTCTAATCATATGTTACAAACTATATTTCTATACTGCTGGGGAAAAAACACACACATAAAAACAGAAGTTTTCCTTCCTATGTTATATGGGAATTGAAATAACTAACTTAGGATTTGTATAAATTGTGTAACTTTGTTCTCTTTATCTAACTTATTGAAGTGCTGGGGTAACTTTTATTGTGCTGTCATGGAAGGCAGTACTATAAATTCTACAAGCTCCCTGCCTCAAAAAACACCAACAAGGATATGTTTCTACATTACCGTAGTGTTCTAGCATATTAGAAAACTTGGGCCAAAGAAGATTTTGTATACACCCAAAAACAAGCGTAGCAGCAAATGGTGCGAGGAGGAAAAGGGGCTGACACACAAATGTATCAAAAAATGTTACTTTTCGTTTAACTTCCCGAAGTTTTTTGTCGCTGCCATACCAAGAATGGTTTCTACCACCATTGACGGCACATGATTTTGGGCCGTAACATCAGAGATCAGTCAACTAACAGGAACAGAAAAAAGCACTGAATTTTTAAACCTCTTACTTTTAGTTTCACACGCAGACTAGGCATATCATGACAGCACTTTCATTTTATACTAGTAAAAACAAACTTAAAGGGATGTGGACATAGCGTAGCAGACACCTGAAATTTCATCATTGATCTAAGTAATTCGGCTGCATTAATTTTTCCATTCTTTGTTTTCTATTTGCTGCACTTTTTACAGGCTGTAGTACAATGTAGTTCAATTTTGCACATTTCTATATTGAAAACCACATGTGGTGCATGGGGTGGGGGTGGGGGGGTGCAGCCTAATTAAGCATTTAGACTACACAAATGCATTACCTCACAATCCACAAGTTTCAAATTTGTTTGTGTAACCTCCATTAACATTTATCCGCAAGGTTATATATCTGCCACTAAGAAAAACAGTGGTTTGAGAGATCTCCAGTGCGGCATCCACCAGTTATGTACAGGGGACCTTGCACTGGAGATCATTTTAGATAAATTTTTGAGGGTGACGGATATGTGTGACCTGTTGGAATAATTTTAGTAGAACGTTACATCAATTATGTGAAAAGCTAATTATAAAGTAACAAGCACATCACTTTCAAACAAGCATATCAACACCTTATCAAATATTTCACATTCATGTATCAATTCAAAGAAAAACCTAAAGGCATTTACATTTTCTTGCGATACATTTAAAGATGTTAAATTTTCAACAGACCTAATTGTTGTGTGCCTTGGGTCATTGCAAACATGATATACTTCATAATGCCATCATAGTAGGCATGATATTCTATTGAACAAACCATCTATAACAGATATAGTACAGTATTCCACATTTCATATGTGTATACAGAATGTGATATTGAGGAAAACTTTCTTTCTCTACAAACTTAAATAGATGGTACCTCATTTTTAATAAATCAAACACAAAATTGAGTGAGTTGGAAAAAATAAAGGTTAGCACTCGAGATATGGCTTTGCCATTCTCAAATTGTGAAGTCAAAATATTCTACAAATTGTAACAACTCTATAGCATCACCATATTGTATAACTATTCTTTTTTATACAATGATTTTGATATTCCGGCTATCTGGCATTGATTTCCACGGACACAGTTCCGTTGGAATTGCCGACTTCCTCTGCGGGTTCCTTTAACGAGCCAGTTTGCCCCGCCGTTGCGTCGTCATCCTTGCTTGCTATCATGTTCTTCTCTGCTGAAACGTCTCCCCCCTCAGACTGAAGTTGCACGTTCCGTTTCAGCTCACTAAGATCACAGTTTGCTGTGTTCTGTTCCTCTCCTGCTGAAGAGTCCATCTGCTGTGTAGGGGAGACATTACGGCCAGGTCTGGTGTCAACATCTGGCTTGGAATCAGAAACAAGTTCTTTTGACGAGTCAGTTACTTTGCTTTCCGCTTTAGGAGTGGCTTCCTTCTCCTGATCAGGGTCGATTTTCTCCTCAGCGCATTGCTGAGGATCAAGGTCCAGTTTCTCCACACATTGGGAGGCCTCGACCACCCAGTTCTCGATCCTTCCCGTGTCGAGCACGCGGAGCTTGGATGAGCTACAGGACGTGTTAAGCACATCCCCGTCCTCTTCTACCACATCCGTCACCTCGCTCTCCGCTCCGTTAACCACCGTCGTGGCGGCGGAGCTGGTCAGGACGTCATCGTACGCGGGAGGGAACTCGGCGATCTCCGAATGCCGCGACTCCGAACCCGGTCCTTCCGATGACTCGGATTCCACGTCAGCCCTGTCAGAGTTACTCTCACCTGAGTTTTCTTCCAGGTTATTCTCAATTTCACTGTTCAGGTGTTCTTTCGTGGGCTCTGCTTCCGAGACTCCCTTTTCCGTGCACTCCACTTGGACCTTGACTTTTACCTCCTCCGTGACCTTTGCCTCTTCAACTTTGATCTTTGGCCCTTCGATGTCCCCGTCGTGCTCTGGGTGACACTCGGAGATCGTCTCGGAGAGGACGCTGCTGAAGGAGACCGCGGACGCCGCGGACGGGTTACGAGAGTGGCCCAAGTGAGCGGGGTAAATTGGCTGGCCGCTATTCCTCATTGCCTGTAAAAAAATTTAAGATCCATGGTAAACAACTTGCCTTGTAAATAACATTGATAAAGTATCCATTAACCTTGTCCCTGCTGCCCAACTCTGTAACCAGTAGAGAATGGGGTGCCAAATGGCTACTTCAAAATTAATAAATACATACATGTATAATACATATGTACCTAGCACATATGTCACAATGAAGAATTCAGATGGGCCACTAAAATGAGAGAACTGCAACAATAGCCTAGTGAGTATACTATAGAGTGCAAGCTTTCCATGCAGAAGGTCTATTCCCCTTCCTGTGGATTCTGTTGCTGTAGCATTTACTATGCTTGTAACTGTATGGCCCAAGGGCTAAGGAAATGAGATGGGTGCTGCCATATATACCATAGAGTGTGGGAAGGACTTCTTAAAAATCAGTTGACAGTTCAATTCAAACAGACCAATGAGCAATCAATACAAGCAGCTAATGTCCATCTCAATTTCTAAAGAATTCAAAGGGACCAATGAGATGACATCTTCAATTCAAACTGACCAATGAGCAATCAGTTCTCACCTGCATCTGCTCCCACTCCTGTCTGTAGATCGTGACCATGTCGATGTAGGCGTTGCGTGCCTGGGTGGTCAGTTCCACCATCGTCTTGAAATGTTCCTGCAGAAAACAACAACCATTTTCGGCAAAATCAAATTAGTGCCAATCAATCAATCAATCAATCAATCAATCAATCAACCAATGAAAAAAGGGCCAGTTGGCAATATGTTTTTCCCCTGGTAAATAAATATAAACAACAACAAACAACAACAAAAAGTGTATCACAGTTCAACCTGTCCTAATCTTAGCCTTTGATTTTCTTACACTCCTTTACTTACTCAAATATTTTATCGCTAACCAGTTATGTTAATGTTCACTTTTATAAATGACTTTTTCATCCATTTCCTGATGATGACAAAGACAACAATCATAACGACACGATGACCTGTTCCAATCATTTGCATACTTTCGACTACTGAACAGAATCCCCCTTACCTCTGCGCCATCGTAGTTGAAGACCCCCACCACGCTGACAGGCACCAGTTTATTCACGGCCCTGCCCAGGGCTTTCCTCCCCAACGCAAACACGAATGGCACGTCCTGCTCCATGCACAGGTTCAGTATGGTCTCAATGGCATCGTCAAGACCACCTGGAGAAAAAGGTAAAAACAATCAGATCTATATCTGTACAGTAGGTATAATCGCCCTTCAGAGTAACACACCAGCTTTGCAGGCATGTGGCATGGCAGCAGCTGGTTATATTGCGCTGAATGACCGGTCACTCCTAACTGTAAGCATTGTTTTAAAAAAAGGTCTAGTGAGAATGCCTCAGTCTACTGTACTTGGTGGCTACGAGCTCTACGATAGTTCTGGGGAACACAAATTTTTGAGGAAATCAATCCAGGGTTCATAAATGTGTTGGCAAACCCACATCTATGAGGGGCAAAACAAGAAGATGGCAAGCTTCATTGAATCACGTTAGAAAACGATTCAACAGTCCTATGAGAAAAATACAATAAATTTCTGCACAACTGCATCAAAGACATTCATTTGATATGTTCTTATGATATGAAACAGACCTAGGGATATAAAACAAAAAATAACGTACATGTACCGCCACATGAATTATACTATAAAAACATCTACAATGTAGGACTTGATCAAATGTGTGCTAATGCTAATTTGAAGCATCTATAGTCAACATTACCATTATAAATGGTTCAACAAGTTTAATGTTGTATACCTTTGGACTGTATTTTCTCCAGGTTGGGAGCAATGATGATACATTTCAGCTTCCTCAGTTTCAGGTGCTTCGTGACCTCACGTAACCCCATGACAATTCGTCTTTTGGCCTTGGCCTTTATTGGGTCCTGTAAAAGCACAAACAATGTATCAGCACCATTTAGAATCTAATTACAAAGTTATTATTCACAACCAAAGAGTTACCAATTGAAAGTGTTTTTGATGACTGTCATAAAAGTAATAGCAAATCACACAGAAGGACATTTACAAACACTTACATTAAGCAGCAACACTCAGAATATTATAACTGTCTTCAAGTATCCTTTAACCATAGGGTGAATATCTTCTACCATCTACATTTATACCTTAGTCATTAGGTGGTGAACATATAAAATGATAAGATAAGAAAGTGCTGTAAGTATAGCCCCATATTCAGCACCAGATACGCTGAAGTTCTATGCACATCTGTAACCTGGCTGTGAAGGTAGCATCACGTTCGAGACCCACCTTATGGTACTGCCTGTCCTGGAAGCGAACCAAATCTTGCAGCAGCATTGTGACAGTGCCGTCAATTTCCTTGTCCAGGACCTGGTTGCAGTACTCGCGGAACCGACGGCTGTGGATTTTCGGTCCGATGGGGGACGGCGCGCAGAGAGGGCTGCCCGTACCCGAGGACAGCGGGGATGCGGACGACAAAGGGCTGAAGTTGATCGGTGACATCGCCTGGCTCAGGGGTGAAAGTTCACTTCCTGTTGCACTCAGGCTCATGGAGCCACGAAAGCTGTGGTCTGAAAATGACAATGAAAAATCATGGTTTAGTTCAAGGGGCAAAAGTCTTCCAGCAAACCTAAGTTGTTTTTTTCCATCTTTTCTAAAGGTACATTTGTGTTTTGATGACACAAGTTTGCTTCAGTAATACCTGTATAACAATTGACCTTGACTGCAAAGCCTATATTAAAGGAGGCTGAAGAAGTCTTTGAATGTTTTAGTTTAAAATCAATCAAAATCTTTACATCAAAATGTGCTCCATTAAGATCAATAAAGTTGTTAATGTTTCTTATGTTCTGTTTTGGACATCTTTGTAATTTTTGGTATTAAGTTTATTTCATCTAATTTATTTGTTTTGATTATTTTGCCTGTACCATGCATGTCTGTATATATCTATTGACTATTGATTAAATGAATGAATGAATGATTTATTTATTTTGCACAAAAGCATTTAAAAACATTTTGCAGCCAGTAGGCTGAATTGCATGTTTTTGTACATAATAATCGTTTCTACACATGGAACAAAGTCATGTATATACTTACCGTCCTGTGACAAGGCTCCGTAGTACTCCTCTTCCTTCGGTTCAGGTGCAGACGTTGCTTTGGGCTCTACAAAGGAATAACACAACATAATGTAATCATGATAAGCCTGTTCAGTTTGAATTTGAACTGAACATGCACGGTGTGATGCATTGGTAATTTATTGAAGTTGATGACTATGAGACATACATGTAAACACTTGTTTTAAGGATGGTCTAAGAAAAAACTGCTACAAGTTAGGGGTCTTCAACTTTGACTTCACACATGCACAGTTCAATTCAAATATTGCATAATATAAAATGCCAATCTTTTAATACATTTCACATGTCAGCGAGGCATGCAGTGTTAGCAAGCAAAGTACAGTACACAAGCTCATTACATTCATCCTACAGACACATGCAGACAGAAATGCCAACAGAGCATAAGTAGGAGCATTGAAGTATTCAGTAAAATGGTAAAGACACACAGCAGTTTAAAGGTAAGCACAAAAATGCACACAAGAGAAACCAAACTTTTAACTTTAAAGGTGAAAGCTCACACTTAAAAGCTATATACTTAAAGCCACTTGAGCACACAGAAATTAATGAAGTTAGAAGAAAAAAAAGACCACTGCAAACCAACCTTTTATTTCTATGAATTTTCAAGCCTCAACAACGAGGACAGATTAATATGTAAGATTTGACATACCTTCTTCCCAATCATCATCATCATCATCATCATCATTGAAATCCTCCATTGACGTTTGCCCGGAGGTTTTCACAAGTTCTATCGGTTTAAGCGTATCTGGTGGTGATCCTGTGTTAGCGTCCTGCGTGATTTGATCGAATTTGGCGGAAAGGGGGGAATTTGTGGTGTTCTCACCCTCCTGGGACGTCCCGCCGTCGGAATCCTCCATGGAAAACGGGATATAGCACGCCGTGCTGGACGGGACCTCGCCGGTCTCCGCGTCCGAGTGCGCCTGGTCCTCCATTAGCTTCTGCATCTTCCTGTCTTCCCGTTCCTTCAGGATAACCTGGGCAACAGAGTGTCAATCAAAATTAGCAATTCAACCAATGACAGTTTTGCAATTAGCAGTTTGACAAATGAGAGAGTGTCTGTCAAAGGTTTGGATTTTTATACTATTATTTTGCATAGGTTGACAGGCTAGGGATATGATATGAGCTACAAGCAGTCTTGCACCTTGGCACCTTCAAAATTCTGTCATTAGCTCAACAAACTTAGACTTTCGAGGGTACATGCCAGGAATTGACCTTATCATGAATATGCATACATTCTTAGATCAGTATTAGTGAGCTATCTTACACATTAAACCTGACATACTAGAACAAAACTATTACCTTCTTCAAGGCACTTGGTTTCTTCTTGTGTGGAGTTTCTCTCTCCTTGCCTCTCTTGACCATGGGTGCATGGGAGTCCAGGGGGTTGTGAGGCGTACTTACATGGGAAGCCTCTTTCTTACCACTCCACTGTTTATTTTCTGATGATGCAACTAACAGGGTAAAAACAGAAGATTTATTACAACAAATGAATGTAATTCCATCATCCTATAGAAAAACTGTCACAGCATCTGCCCTATGATTTTCAATCTCTACAATGAACATCATTATCCAAATAAATAAATCTATCAATCAATCAATCCTTTGTTCCTAGGAATCTTAACCCTTATCTTCCTTCCTTTAGAAGTGTGGACCAGCAGCTGTCTTCAGTTTCAGCTTCTGTTGTCATTTCTCTTTGGGCGGTTAAAAGTAAAAAAGGCAAAGCGGTCGAACCTCAGACTGAGGACAAAGTATGATGCTTTTTTGTTAGCTATACGGCTTCGCTACGGCTTGCTCATTTTTGGCCGAACAAATCGGGTCACCCCTGCTCTTCTTGATAAGTGTGTTGGGTTCTTTTACGTGCAGAGGTTTGACATCCTAAAGCTCCTTCATAAACAGGGCAGCCAGCTTTACGTCCCCCTCTGTTGGTGGAGTGCCCCCAAATACATCACTGTCTACATACAGCATATGTTCATAGTAATTGAAATCAACCACAAAAGTTATTATGTTACAGTTTGTGCTTCTTTCTGTTATATTTTATTTGATTTACACATTTATGTACATATGCCCCTGTTTGCGAAATTCCTATTTACATTTATGATTATCCAACCTGAGTTGATACTTATGTTCATCCACCTTTTGTATGTTATATATTTACTTATTTATCCCACCCTGTGCATATTCTACTTTTAGTTGTTCATGTTAATCTCTGTACTCCTGATCTTTTGTTTAAGCAATTAATGTAACGTATACGGTGTCTTATAAGCCCGCATGGGCTGGGCGCAAAATGGCGCAAGACACGGTAATAAAGTTTTCATTCATTTATTCATTCATTCATTTATACAGCACTAATTAGACCTTTACCTTGCACAGGTACAGTTCCTGTAGAGACAGCAGCTGTCTTGGTCGGACCGGCAGCTGTCTTCAGCTTCAGCTCCTGGTGCATTTCTCTTAGGTTTTGTGCACCCAAATTCATAAAACAGCACACACGACCTTTACCTTGCACAGGTACTGTTCCTGTAGAGACAGCAGTTGCCTTGGCTGAAATAGCAGCTGCCTTAACTTTCAGTTCCTGCTGTCAATTCTCTTAGGTGTTGTGGACCCAAATACATCACTACATAAAACAGCACTAATTAGACATTTACCTTGCACAGGTACTGTTCATGTAGAGACAGCAGCTGTCTTGGCTGAAATAGCAGCTGCCTTAACTTTCAGTTCCTGCTGTCAATTCTCTTAGGTGTTGTGGACCTAACTACATCACTACATAAAACAGCACACACGACCTTTACCTTGCACAGGTACTGTTCCTGTAGAGACAGCAGCTGTCTTGGTCGGACCAGCGGCTGTCTTCAGCTTCAGCTCCTGCTGTCGCTTCTCCAGCGCGGCCAGCATGTCGCCCAGGTCCAGCTGCATCGGCTGCTTACTCTTCTTCCCTGACGCCTTCTTCTGAATCTCCTGGAGTTTCGACTGTTCCTAAAAAGTTGAAAAAAGAACCAAGCCACTTAATATTGCTCTTTACATTGTTGCTGTCAAAAATTACTACCATTAATATTACATTATAGGCAGTTATGGATTGGTCAAAATGTATAAAATTATACAGTACATTCTAAAGTGTTTTTGTGGTTTTGTTTTTGCAGTTTTTGTAGGGACCTATCCACCACAAATTCATCACACCACGAATATGCCTTTCCATTGTATTGCTACTGTACACTAAAATTTTTTTGACCGCAAAACACCACGAAAATCTTCTTTTCCATCCTAACATGAACTGAAGCCTCTATGAAAATAAATGAATTTACAGTATGAAAGGTATTTCATGTCTGTATACAGAAAAACAATAATACAATACTGTACAGTTAATAGTTAAGTTCTATGGATCATTAAATCACATTAGTCTCTGTGAAGATAAATGACTTAACAGTATGAAACTAATTTCTAAACATGTCTGTATACAGAAAAACAATACATTACTGTACATTTCATATAGTAGTTCTAGGTATCATTAGATTACCTGAGTGATCTCTGAATACTCCTCGGCAGCAGCCTTGGCAGCAAGAAGAGCCTTTTTTCTCTTCTTCCTGGCGTTTTTCCCTTCTTTCTTCACCTCCACAGGCGTAGAGACTACAGTCGCAGGGTTTAAGGGCTCCTGGGCGCCAGGCAACTGCTAAGGGAGGGTACAAGAAAAAGATCCAGACATCTTCACTGACATCTTGCAGATAAAAATGCATTATCATATCAAGGTATAATGAGGTACTACAAAAAAAAAATTGAATCAAGAAACATAATGAAAACAAATATTAGACCATTAAACTGATAAATTCGAAAAATAAAAATATGGAGAAATGAACAGTTAGTGTTACAAGAAATAAACAGTTAGTGTTACAGGTCCTAAACAGTCCTTGGAATTTTTTAACAAGTCACAAATCGTAAAACTTGAATTAAAACTTAACTACACAAAAACAGAGAAATCCAATCTTACAGTCTGGTAAAACTTTCATGGTGATTATATTTTCGTGGTGAGCTCTCCAGTACAGTTTCTTGACAGTACAAATATGTCTCCCTTCTATGACTATTTTTCAACAGAATTGTTTCAACTGTGAATTCAAAAACTGAGAAACCTCCTTTTCCCTCCTTAACCCTTAAGCTGCCAGGTTTTTTAGCCAAGTAAAAATCGAAAATGTTTGACCCCTGACCTCACTCAGAAAACCTGAGAAACAGTCGGCGGCCCTTACTCCCCTAACTTCCAAACTTCCCGCACTACATGCACGCAAAGATGTTTTCTTCTGGGGAATTACCCTATCCCGGTTATAACCGGGTGCAGCACACAGGGCATGTCTCTGTATCCCTGTTTAAATCGGGAATGGCAGCTTAAGGATTGAAAATATAAAAACCACTGCAAAAGTCAATTATTTACAGGGGTTTTTCTAGAAAAATTAAACAAGAGGGAGCACACACAGGCAAGGGAGCAATTAAACAAGAGGGAGCACACACAGGCAAGGGAGCGAATTCTATGTATTTATGGAAGAATCGATCGCCGAGGGAAGGCTGTATGCTGGGAATTAAGCTAAAATCTGAATTCGACAAGGGGGCACTGGGCTAAAACGAGAGGGTGCAGCGCCCCTCTTTCCCGATTTAGATGAACCCCTGATTTATAAATGTGTAGTAATTCTCCAGTGATTCTGGCTACCTTAGGCGGGGCGGCAGTCTGCAGTATGGCGCTGTAAGACAGGGGCGCCTGTGGGTTCTGTGCCTGGGACTGCTGCGGGGCCCCCAGGCTGGGGAACTCCATCTCATCGTGGAACTGCAGCGACTCCGCATCGCTACTCGCCACGGAACGGGGCGTGGAGGACGGCAGGGTCGATCCATCCAACTCTGGGTGCTGAGGGGGCGGTAGGGTAAAACAAATTAAAGAAAAAAGGTTATCAATAAGGTCCATAGCCTTTTTGAGGCCTCAGGGGCTGTGAGTTGTTATCCACTGTGTGTAGGGCACAGTGTTGGAAAGCAGAGCCTAACCCTCTCTTTCCGCTGCCGTTTACCTCCCCAACCAAAGCAAGGTGCCCAGTTTTACACCTGGTTGGAAAGTCATATAATTTTTTTCCAAGGTCTAGCCAGGAATCTAACTCGTGAACTCTCAGTCCCTTCTCTGCTAGCCTAACTCAGTCATTTGGTAGGGGGTGCGGAACTGGAAAGTACATGTACTAAATGAGTATTATGAATCAAATTGAAACTTTGTAAAGAGACATTAAATATAAAACTCAATTTCTATTTGTCTACCTGATTACTGATAGCTTACTTTTACTGTATATTAGGACACAAACACAGCAGAATGATACAAATAAACTATTAATGATCAATTAATAATTGAATCTGTGCCATACAAATCAAAATATTTTGTAGTAGAGTTTACTCTAACCTCCTCTCTTTCCCTCCCTCCACTGTTCTTTGGTGATCTCTTCCTCTGTCGCCACTTTCCTTTTGCTTCCGCTGTGGGTGGTGGTGGCTGTCCCCAGACCCCTCTCCCCCTTCCCCTGCCCCTGGGGCTGGCTGTGTCTTGTCGGATCATGGCTCCCGGGGGTGGTGGGGGGTGCGTCAGTCCCACGTGGGTGTTGTGAGGGTGGGTGAATCCGTAGGCTTGGTAATAGTGCGGTGGGATGTAGCCAGCATAATCTAGTGGAGCACCGGGCTGGATAGTACAAAAAAAAAGGATACAATTTGAAAACATTGTACAACATATCATAACTAGAGTCCCTACAGTTCCAAAAAAGCTGCTAGGGGGCAAAGATTTATATCACTTCTTATTGAGTTCAAGAGCTATCTACCATTAAAAAAAATTTATGACTATAGCATGTCCAGAACACATACATGTACAGTCCCTATTAACTAATAGGATCAAAGTTACCAGAACAAAACATATGTTAGTAGAGCTAATTGTGGTCAATACATGTACAGGAAAACCATTCAATACTAAATTTTCATTAATTATCTAAATCTTTATAGTAATCCAAATAATCCAGTCTGTGACACTCCAACTTCAAATCAAACATTGCTTAAACTGAGTTACTTTACTCTTTTTTCAGGTTAAAATGTAGGTACATGTACCCTCTAGTGGCTTTTGATTCTTGCTTTGTGGTGAGCTATATTAAATAAAAAATAAAAACAAAAGTTACCTGTTGAACAAAACAAGTCCCGGTGGCGGCTTCTGACGTACTACTATTCGCACTCTGGTTCCTGCCGTGTTTCGGACTGCTGTAGCCAGAGTCGCTGTCGATGCCTCCCTCGTCCTCTTCCGAGTCGGTAGAAGAAGGGTCCTGCGGTCTGCGACTTGCCAGTCGGCGCGCTTTGGACTTCCTTAGTAGCGGGCTGGGTTTGTCACGTAACGACTTGTCCGCAATGTCGTCGGGAAAATCTGAGGAAAAATGTTCATGTATCATGAGTTTTGTTTTTTTGTTCTGTTAACATCTGGCTTACATGGTATCCAGAATAGTGTCATCCATTAATAGGAAATGTTCTCCTTTCAAAGATTTTGTATTTTAGTTTTTACAGTTATTTCAAATCAAAAAGATTTGTAAAAATGTACAGTTCTTGGTGGCAAATGTGCTAGATGTTGGCACATCCGCAACCAAATCTGTAGTGTTTTTTTTCCACACTTTCTACCCGTAGAGAGTCAGTGGGCGTCACTCCACCGCCAGGGAAGGTCACGTAAAGTGGCTTTCCCAAGGGCACAACGTTGGGGCATGGTTAGCATTGAACCCCGGGACCTACTGGCTTTGAAGTTTGAGTCCAACACTCTACCAGGTGCGCCACACGACGCCACTATTTCAAATATGTTCAGCTATTTTACAGTGATTCAAACATTTCAGGTCATACCTGTTTGTTGACTGGCGTCCACTAAAATGATCGTTCTGTGTCTGTTGTGGACGGGGCTGTTACTGGACGCCTCTTTCTGGACAGCGATGCTCTTAGTTTGAACTGACCGCGAGCCACTTCTCCTTCGGGTCTAAGGAAAGAAAAAAACACATCTTAGATCTTGTTCCAAGATTGTTTGTAGGCACTAGTAGCTAGCATTTCATTTAATCAAGTTAATGTAACAGTGACACGTGAAGATACTGTATCATTATCAGTGATAAAGGTCTTTGGACAAAATGTCAACTGTCAATTATCAACCTATATAATATCAATAATTCCTTATGACAGTCAAAGATACACAATGTCATTAACAAGCACATTTCAAACGTAAGGAAAAGATCAGACAATTACAAATCTAATCCTTGAGTATCATTGATTCAAAGCACATGTAGTATATACAAAATGGGCCACAATATACTTTTAATGATTACTAACAGGGTGCGAAATACCCGGTTGCGCACTTGCGCAGCGCAACAATATTTTGGTTGGCGCAACTTATCTCTTAACCCAGGTTGCGCGGTGCGCTACCTAAATTTTGGGCCGGAGAAATTGATTTTGCGGCAATTACTTGACGAAGTAGAAAATAATTGGACCAAGGAAGCTCACACACCCGTGTGGTGTGCACACACACTCGCTCTCAGTCTCGTAAATTTTCAAACCAAACATATAAATCGACCCCCAACTAAACAAGTTAATAAAGTTACCGATACTTTTTCACTCGTTTGCATCCATAGTCAACCTGTTTTATTGTGCCTGAAACGCAAAATTCGTCGGAAAGAGAGCGCGGCTTAGCGCTCGGCTCTTTGCCGCCATGTTGAGCCATGTTGAATTCATCGACTCTCGCTGGATATCGCGTGATTGCGCGAGAGTAATGACGTGTGACCTGCAGTACTAGCAACAACTGGTAGAGGGCAGTGTTTGAGTTGCTGTGTATTTCTATGGGCGAAATGTTGCTAGTGCATTTTTGGGGGCAAAATTAAAAATCGCAGAAGTGGAGATGGAGCCACTTTACTAATAATAAGCTGGGATTTAAAAAATCTTTACTTGGCAACACTGATTATAGAATAAACAAAGTTGTTAAAATGTTGTGACAGTGAGATAAAAACTGGACAATGACATAGACTATTGTATTTATCTTATGATTATCATACATGTATATCATTAATAACTCACCTGTGAATTTTTCAATAAAAAATATAGGTAATTTCATTCCGGGGGTACTTTTATTAGATTTTGAAAATATGCCCAGTAGCAACTTTTATGTGAGGGAAGAGAATAATGTGCAGGTACAAGTCCTATTGCAATGTAACTATTGCAGTGTAACTCTTCCTAGAGCAGAAAAAGCAAAAAGTCTATGGGGGTTGAAAAAAGGATTTATTTGTCCTAAAAAAAATACCCGTTTTACACATGAATTGTATAAGTTTGTTTGTTGTGGTGTTTTATTTTAACATTGTATATCATTGAATTTTATTTTGAAACAAAAACACAATTAAGCACCAGTTATATTGTTAAAGGCTATGTAATACTATGTACTTACAAAATATAATTTCAAGAAATCAGTGAATTTTTAGGTGGGGCAACCTGAAATTCTGACGGGCAACCTAGCTTTCTACCCAGGTTGCACACCGTGCAACCTGGCTCAAAAAAGTATTTCGCACCCTGACTAATGATAACATAAAAGGACCTACTAATTACTTACTGGTTTTGTCTAAGGAGGTCATTATTGGTATTATACACCTGTAACTGACCAATCACAATCTAAGGTGAGGTACATTATTGATATTATTTACATTATTGATAGTTACCTTCTGTTTTGTGACCTGTTGTGTTGGAGATCTGGTCCCATAAGGGGGTGGGTACAGATGAGTTGGAGGGGGGTACCCTGCATACAGGGGAGGGGGGTAAGGAGAGGGGTGAGGTAGAAATGGTCCTGGTGGAGGGGGTGTGTTGTGAGGGGGGTAGTAGTGTTGGAGGTGGGGCTGGGGGGAGAGGGGTGGGTAGGGGTTGTACTGGGGGTTAGGTACAGAACTTGGCCAGCGGACCTCTTGGACGTACCCCTCACTGTAACGCAAAAAGGAGAGAACATCATTACATTTTGTACTTTGGTGTAGGCAAGTTTTAACACATAGCAAATTGTACGTCCCTCTATTGAAAAAAATGTTTTGAGTTCTAGTGGATAACAGTAGCTTGTACATGATTGTAATTCATCCTATTATAGCTCCAACAATTGCTTCCCTGTAAAATATGGCCTGGTCCCCATCTAAATGTTTGGTTTATAATATAAACATTTTCCCTTTGAAACAAATAGTAGCGCTAGAGTCACACAATGGAATGGCTTTTTGCAGTGGTTGTAAGTTTCACCGCGAAAACCGTGAACATAAAACCACCGCAAACATTTCTGCATTTACAGTACTATGCATGGCTCTTTTTTTAATTTTTGGATAGCAACAAAACATTATATATTGAAAAGAAAGAAGTTTTTCACGTACCTTGTCACCTCCGGAGGTTGTACAAACGGGTAACAAGACGTGACATATCTGGGGAGAACGTGCGGCTGTGTGCCCCCGCTGGGGTCAGAGGTCGGCAGAGGGAGCGCTGAGGGCACGAAGGGCTCCACCTCAGCAGACAACTGGCTCACCTGTAAACAAAAACAACAATAAACAACACCTTGGTTAATCTGAGAATTTTTTGTATGCATGTTTATCAATGTACACATTTTAAAAATCTACAGGTTACTGTTAGTGTTATGTTGAATCATTCTAAAGGTTACGTATTTAATTACATTATTTATATGTATGACTATGATATTGTGGATTTGAATGTACATTCATGTACATTTGTATGTGTGGGAGGGTAACATGTACATGTAAAGGTATGTAAGCACCTGTTTTGCCCTCCCCTTCACTTTGTGAAAAACTCGAATAAAAAAAGAAAAAACTACGTCGTAAGAAAAAGGTCTGCTGCCACAATATAGCAAACAAAAGATTTCAACAGTCCATTTAAATTATGGTTAAACATTAATGTTATAAAAGCTGACGGAAAAAGTAACAAAAATTGAATGACATTTTTTAATCACAGAATGACATACATGTATAACAAGATCACTTTTCTTCCTAACCAAGTAAGAAATTCAAAAGCCGACATGTAACATTAATGGTATTCATTTTGTTTGGGGTACAAATTCCTAACCTAAGAGTAAAGGTCGTAGAAGTACTGGTTATCTATGTTTGCTTTACCCCCTACTTGTTTTGAATAAGCAAGCTGTATGACTCTTAGTAAGACTAAGAGATATTTTTACCAGTCAGTGTGGGTGTACTGTAGGTACTGTAAATGATCATTATGATTACAATAGTAATATGTGAACCGTAACTGTATATTCATTCATTTTAGCAGGAATTTGATTTTGCAGTGGGAGTAGCGTAAATATGGTTCTTGCAGTGTTTGAAATTCGTACTAGTGTTCTAAAGAAAAATAATTGTGTAGCACAAAAACATAGATTCATGGTGTCATGATTTCGCAATGGAGAGGCCCAGGGAAAATAAAACCATGCATGCATCATATCCACATAGACCATAGATAAGATAGATTGACCTCAAGTCACGTCATCAATATGTAATTCTACCAAAGAACACCTCAGATCTAACACAACAAGGAAACTTTGTCTAGAATTAAACTAAAAACCCTGAAAAAGGACAGCACTTACAAGACCTACCTGACTGGACAAAATGACCCCAAAAAAGGACAATGGCTTATTGCATGACCTGGTCAGCCAAAAGCAAACTGACCAAAGGTAAAATTATAAAAGAGTTAGTGTGGTAGTGGTTACATGTTCTAACTCTTCTGTAATAAAATTGATTATATATATATATATCTTTATCTATATACAACTAATGAAAACATTTATAGGTCCTGCTTCTAAGAACTCATGTTGACGGATTTTAGAATATATAATTTCTTGATTTTATTTTTGTATCAACAAGCTTATTTGGCAACGAACTTCATTGTCAAATGACCTAAATGTACATGTAACACTTTATACATGTATTTTCTAAGTGTTCACTCAATAGTATACCTCAGAAATGAACACTAAAAATGTTTTTGTGTCGAATCTTGATTTTGTTCAGTTACAGTACTAATCAATTTCAAAGCCAGCCCTTTACAATCTAATCAACTACGGTATGCCCGCAAGTATCGTTAAAGTTAAAACCCCTTTTTCACTAGAGGCTGTCCTCACTGAGCATAGCTCTGCTGAGAAACCACACACTTGACAGGTCGCTCAACGCATTTCATGAAGAAGGAAACTTTTTACGTTATTTTGAATGTTTGTTATCTCTTAATCATTCTTTTACATTGTGCATCATATTTTAACTATAAAATCAAGAGTCACACAAATCTAATTTTGGTCGCTCAGCAATTGCGGTCTAGTTAAAGGGCTTTTGGGAAGTCAAATTTCATCTAAACCCTTAATTTTCTTCATTCTTAATTGATATTTAAATTGTTACCTTTCCACCACAAGCTAATCATGTGTTAGTTACCTCAATACAGGCCAACAAACTTTCCTACCTACAATTTTGCCTGGTGAATTTTGAGTGTAATCTTGGAACCTCGATCCCTTTGAAAATAACAAATATTACTAGCAGACTTCAACACTAGCTTACATGCATTTACATAACCCAGATACAATGCTTAACTGGAATTACGGTTGTTTCACCTTTAAGTAGTGTTGTTATAGAAACAGTTACCAAGACATGGTACTGCTTGACCTACTTATGAAAATCTTGACGTCCTTGAAGGCATTTAAATACAACATGTACGAAAATGGGAAGAAAAACCAATGGTACTTTTTAATGACTTTTAATGATGACTTTTCAATGGGATAAAGTAGTCTAAATAGCAATACTGAACAATATGACAATGAATGATACTAGTAAAACAAAAATGAGATGCTCAAATAATAATATTCAGTCAAAAACGCCCAAGATGACCACTCAGGGGACTGATAAAATCTGGCATGGTCTACATGTGTATGTGGACAGGTGGTCACTTAATAGACAGGATTCTTAATGTTTGTTTCAATGGGGAAAATTATCTGCAAGAGACCACCAAAAAGTAGTCACATTGGCCAGGTGGTCCTTACATGCATATCTTTCACAATTTCATATGTATTATCAATATCATTTCAAAAGACGATTTGGATTCTAGTTTGGGTTGCGGCAATACGCTACAATGTGCCTACACACAATGATTTGTAGTCCTAACTGATCATTAGGAATACAGTCAAGCCACAGGATAAATAGGAAGACCATGAGGATCACTGTGTACGTCAGTATTGTTGTGGGGACGCCCAGGTGATGCTGTCAATATTTACCTGTTGGGGTCACCTGCCTTTTGTTCTCAAAATCCACCCAAACAATGGGTCTGGTCAGGAGTGATCAGATGATCTAACAGATCACACCATCGAGTTGTACTAAAGGTACTGATTTTGATAATCGAGTCGTGTTAATTGTAGTGTACAACTTACTACAAGATTAATAGAATGACTACAAGTAGAAATGCCTTGTCATTTTTAAAACTATCAAAGGGTTAGTCTTCTTTTGTTGAAACATGTAAACAGAATAATTGAGTTGCCATTTTTCATACATAGAGCTGTGTACCTAAACAAATTTTAGGTACAGGTACAGGTACACGGGTTGAGGTACAGGTCCGAACCTGAACCTGTACCTAAACTACTTGTTCAGAAAATGGTAGATTTTCAATAAGCATGTTTGTAAGATTAGAAGTATGATCTAAAAACCTCTGACTGACCCTTTGTAACCCGTTGTAACAGTCAGTCCCAGGTAGTTTGGACATCTATTTGTAAGGGTCAGTGACCTTAAATTTGATCACCCATTATGTGATTTACAACTATGTACGTGCCATAGTACATGTACATGTAGGTAGAAGGGGAGCATTCTCCAAAATATGATAGGTCTGTCCAAATAAAGTTTCCAAACTTTTTGTTTTGACTTTGTTTTTTTGAATATACACAGGGATCTCCCTAAAGAATGGTACAGTGGCGCTCCTCCATCCTGTTCTAATCCCAGCTCCATCCTGTTGACTTTCAAAGTGATGGTATTTTTTCCAATTTTTACCCAGCAAAGCCTGTTATTTTTGCTCAATACTAGAAATTTCAGATGTAAAGCTGAAGTTGCAGAAAATAACTACCATTATGTCTGAAAAAGGCAAAAGGCAACATCTGCTCTCCTTTTGAGAGTTGTGCGCCCCCTTCCAGACCTCCCCCCTCGCGACACGTATCCTGTGCCCGGCACCCTCCCCCCATCCTGCTATATATTTCTGGGGAGATCCCTGATACATACATGTATCTACACAAATCTTTTATTACTAAATTTCTGACCTTTTATTGCGTCAAGGGTGAGGTGCATGTTGTTAACATATATAATATCCTGGTAACTTGATTTTCATAGATATACATCTGTTAAGTGTTATTTTGTGTTTGAAAACGAACCTTGGTCATAGAAGGAAATACATGTATAATGTAGACCAGAAGTACCGTATATACCCTCATTTTCTGATGAAGAGTTTTGAACAAAAGGTCGAAACCAGTAAATCATATTCTGATGAAGACTTTTGAATGAAAGGTCGAAACCGGTAAATCGTTGTGTCTCAGCCATCATCCTTCTGACGCCCAACCGACTATATTATGCAACTATCCAGACCATTTACGGTTCTCTCCCCCGGGTGTCACACAGACTTAGACAGAGAAGGGTCCAGTTGCAGTTTGCTGGTCACTGCCTTGGGCAAGTGAGGAGATAATCTTCTCACTCATTCTGTGGAGGCCCCGGGGAAAAACACACTCCAGGAAGCTGACCTTCCCAAGGGCTCTATCCAGAGACACCGGAATTCATATGGAGGACCTGAGTACGGCCATGGCAGATAGGCTGGAGTGGTCAGAAGTCTTGCATGGACTTGTCCCGTCCCCCCCCGGGGGTCGATACTTTTTAGTATACTTTTTAGTATACTTTTTAGTATATAGTATTTTTTGCAAGACCTTCAATTCCATTATCGTCTTATCACAGCTATAAAGTAATCTTTGTCAGCAACACAATCAAGAACTGTTCCTTGCGAGGTCCTCTCTTTTCTAAAGAGTTCTTGAATTATTAATGATATTTTGCAGCGTGATCTTTGTGGAGACTAATCCAATCACAATGCAGTCTTAAGGTATTGTGCACAAATTACATATTGTAAATCTTAAAACATTCGCAATGGTATCGTTTTCGGGGTGGCTCTGTATTTTTAAAAAATCATGACAGCACAAATATGCGCTTTTGAATTTGAGCTACTGCATTTTTATCAACAGCAAACCTTCTTTCCACTCCTAGTGCAAAATTAAATCCCAGCAAAAATTAAAAGAATTTACGGTATTACACTGTGTTACGCCAGGACATCGTTTGTACCAATTATTTCATAGTACTTCCTTGCTACATACATATTGCTACTGTATTTGACTATATATTACCCAACTATATTGTAGGTACTTAGATTAAGTAAACAATGTGTCAACTCCTAGAAGGTTATGTAAATGACAAATTCTCAGTACAATTTTTCTGTGCAAAGTATATTTGGATTCAATTTCCTCCCAAGCCTCTGTTTTCAAGTTACAGATTACTTAACCTTCAGTGTGCTAAGGTAGCCATTAAGCAGCAGAGAGAAGGTTAAATGTCTGAAATAAATTTGTGTGTTTTACATTTTTTGTTTTCTACAGACTTTTCAAAAGACTTTTTAAAATTGTGTGTATTTTTTATATGGGGTAAGCTGAAATTTCTCTAGATGTGTATTTATCTATAGGTAACCAGTGAACATGCTTTTATTGGGTGACCTTAAATTTCTCTGAATGTAACCTTAAATTTTTCTGGATGCATTTTTCTATAGCATAGGGTAACCTTAAATTCTCTTGATACTAGCATTTTTATCTGTAGTGTAACCTTAAATTTCTCTGGATATGTTTTCTTTATACAGGGTAATCTTCCATTTCTCTGGATGTTTATTTTTTTATAAAGGGTAACTTTTAATCTTTCTGGATGGTTTTTGCTTCTATAGGGTAACCTTAGATTTCTCTGAAAATTTTTCTTTTTATACTATATATTATAGGGTCATTTTTTCTTGATGTGTTTTTTTCTATACAACAAGTAGTAAAGTGACCTTAAATTTCTCTGGATGTGTTTTTTTTAATAGGGTACGTAACCTTTAATTTCTCTTTTCCTTAGTTCTATTTTCAAGATGACCTGCAGGGAAAAGGTTATTTCCATTATCTTCCGTAGATTAGATCATTCTAGATGGAAGATCTAATTCTAAGCCTGGCATTTGCGATGACAAAGAATGACTGCTCGTTTAATGTCGGGGGGAATGAAATATTCATTATGCAATAATGCAGACGCCACTAGTTAATGACATTCTGATATCATATACCATCTTTTTGGGGACAAGGTCTCTTCGTCAATGTACAAATGAAGCTGTGAAGAAGGATTTTTCTAGAGGCAAATTTTAAAAGACATCATATTTATTGATATAACACTGTAAGTTATGAATATATTCATGACACAAACTACAAACTGTTTTCAAAGTTCAATAGTTTGTGTTTTGTTGTGTTCTATTTTCTTAAAAAGATTCTAGATTTTTCAAAAGTCAAAGGGGATTTGCTTCACCAAAAACATTTTCCTTAAAAATGTCAATTTTAGTCGATTTTCCCTTTCAATTCATCAATCCCTTGCAGATATTGAAAGACCCCTAGCAGATATATCAAGACAACTTTTAAAACGTGCTACATTTGTGCATTTTTTTTCTGTTTAAACTTTATAATATCTGCAATATTGCAATTTATCAGGAACTTTACCTGCAATTTGTGAAAACTTTCCGTAAAAACTCAAACTGCTGTTACCAGTACTACTGTAAATGCAGAAATGTTCGCGGTGGTTTTATGTTCAGGGTTTTCCCGGCGACCGTTGCACAGCGAACCTAAAGCTACCGCAAACATTTCTGCATTTACAGCAGAAGTACACTTTTGTCCAATACTGTAGCAGTATGGGACTATAGTACTGCCGCGAACTTAAAAACACAGTGAACACTCCATTTTCCCCTTAGCACAAAGTAAAAACCATGCGAACTTAAATGTATTTAGAGTAATACATAGTATACCGTCAGCCTAAATATTTTTGCAGCCCCTTGAAAATTATGCAATACACATACATGTACTGTATTTCTAAATGCAATCTCATCAATTTTTCTTCAAATAATGCATGTGGGCACACTGTAAAAAAAGCCATTTTCCCTTCTACCACGATGTATAATCATCTCCGTCCCCATCAAAATAAATGGATTTTCAGTACCTTTTTTGAATGCATCTTCAACAGATACAAATGTAACTTATAATTAATTGCAAGTGATTGTACAAGTACTGGGGACCAATCATCCTGCCATCAGAAAATGGTTTAGTAACTGTTTACGTTTGCAATGTTTGGTGTAAACATTGTGGTGGTTTAACAGCTTTTGACTCAACAAACCCTTCCTGTTTAAATGTACTTTCGACATGACATGACATACAGATCAATCTTGGGTAAGTTGGGGTCTTCAGACATCCTATCACGAAGGATCTACGATCAAGAACGAAAGGCGCTGTTTAAAGAGGCCACCAAATTCCATCCAAACTTCACCATGTTTACAGAACAAAAGAAAACTACTCTCCTGTTAACATCACAAAACCCACATATACAAAAGGTGGGAGCATTCATCTTCCACTGTCTCGAAAAGAGATGTCAAAACCAAATAAGATACAATTTATATAGTGTTAGTGTTTGAACTAGAATAGTCACATGCTATATTGTTACCAATTGTCTGTCCATCCTTCCATGTTTCATGTACTTGCAATTAGCCTACGGGCAAGAACTTGCAATAAACTTATTATTATCAATATAAATTTTCTCCGACCTTTTAAAATTTGTCTGAAAACTTTTCATCAGTAAATGTATGAGTCAAGTTCCTGGCAATATAAATTTTACAAAGTTGCCGTTGAAGATGTATAGAGCTATGGTATGTAACTTACATACAAAATCGTGGGCAGTACCGGCTAGTTACAATAATTGGAAATTGTAAGATTCAGCAAACCGCTTTTGCAACTTATTAGGAGGGAAAAGGAGGTTTTTGCTGTGTTTTGAATTTGCGGCTAAAAGAATCAATCCTGTAGTGTAGTACAGTAGTAACACATTGGAAATGCATTTTTGCAGTATCAATCAATTATAGGCAGAGAAGTCACTGGGAAAATAAAACCACCGCAAACATTTCAAGAATTGCAGTAACTGTACTAACCTTAACAAAACTGTGCTAACCTTAACAAGTTACTGTAAACTGATTAGTGACATAACTGTGACATAAGTCATAAGGCTTAGATCATAACCAATCAGAAAAAAAGACAGAAAAACACAAAAAATGTGCTAGTAGACATCTTCCACCTGTATGCTAATATTAAGATCACTTTTCCATGTTGTATAATGTCTTAATCATCTTAATATAACGACCTAAATCCCAACAATCTCAGCTACCACTGAGCCCCGCCCAACCATATCACTTTCCACAAAAATTATAACGCCCCCCTCCCCACTTTTCCTAAAAAAATTGGCTACATTTTGCTTCCGCGTACTTAAACTGCATACTAACGCACTGATATTAATATACTCAGCTAAAAGCGTGGAAAATTAGTGAATGTGATACTTTATTTGATATTAGTCGGATGTCTTCGTCTTTTAAATGATAAAAATCTTGGGTTAGATGGGATGTTAGTTACTAGGGTCCGGCGACCGGCCATGACGCTTACCATCCGCCCACCCCCAAAACTGAGCTAAGAACAGCAACAAATATCAGTGCATGAGAGGTGTTTTTGTTGAAAGGAGGGCATAAAGGCTATCAGAAGATTTTAAAATGCGATCAGGGGCTGTGAGTAAAATACCTGACAGAATATGTCATGCGTCAGACGACAGAAAAAACAGTCACGAACACACACACCGGTCTTATAACACACGCCATGAAAAAACTACCCCCCAAAACAGACGATTTTTACCCCTTGATTCTCACCTGAGAGGTGATGTTCTCACCATGAGACATTTATGGAGGCCTCGCTTGTCCAACCATCGGAGGAAAATGCGTAAATGTCGGCCCAAAACGCTAAAATGTGGTCAAATTTCCTCAGTTTTGTTGAAAGATATATCGTAAAACACACCACTGGAACAAGCCGGAAATCGTGACCCTCCGTCCATCACGTGATCAATATGCAGCACCGTGATTGGATAAAATCCATTTGGACTTTGGCAAAACATTAAATAAAACGCGAAATCGGATTGGAATATCGAAATGTACAAAAACATGAGCATCTAGATTTAGGATTTTGAGATCTCAAAATGCACTCAAATAATTCTATAGCATGTTTGTAGCATAAGAAAAATGCCAATGAGCCTTATGTATTCTTTGCATAGCTACCATTGAATTTTGAAGCTGAGAAAAGATTATTTAAAAATTGTAAATGTTTTTTTCTATTCTGTGCAAAAGCATTCTTTACCGGTGAGCTGCTAGGATGATTTTCAGTAGATATATTTGCTAGCTTTTTCTGAAGTAAGCTTTACTGAAGAGAACGTATGTAAATGTTAAATGAAGTCCCTATGTGTAGAATCCACTTGTCATTCCGTTGCAATCATTCCGGCTGAGAGTCCTACTTTTACATGCACCTTCTGGGGCGGATACACCTGAACAAAATCAGCTGAAACTTTCAAACTCCGGTTTCAGTTTCTTTCGCTTCTTGTTCTTACCTAAGACAGAAATTTTGTCCAAACTTTTGCCCCTTTTTGTGTGTGTAATGTTGCTATATCGTGAAAACAGGTCATACAAACTACAAAAGCGCCACCCTGTGTCTGTCTCGGCTACTGTTTACGCCTTGTTTACAGGTGTTCCCTTAGAGATGTGATAAGGTCTATTGTGCCTTTTGTGTGCAGGCCGCCAGGTGAGAAAGGTGAGGTACATTGCAACAGTACCGGTGCACCCTGAATACACCGGGTACGCATGAGGGTCGGGCGAAGTTTGTTAGTCTTGGACATACTGTTTTAATAGTTTACTTCCTTGGCTACTGAAGCTGGCACGCACTTGCCGTTAGAACGGTTAGAAGTACAAAGTAGGCCACGTGTGGCAAGCTTTGTGTCCGTGTGTTTTAAGACCCATATTCTTGCTGGTAATGTAACGTTTTTTCTGACGATTTTTGGTCACGTAGGACAGCAAAGAATGAAGTCTATAGCAATCAGAAATGGCAAGCGGAATATACGGAAAAGGCGCTCAAAATATGCCTGTGAATTGAGCGCGCACCGTTTAGGAGTCTTCACAGAAAAATCATGTTCGGAGTTTTAACTTTTTTTTTGCTGATAAATGCATACGTAACGCGTTATGCACCCGTTTCACAGCGTCACCAATCGGAGAGTCAATGTGTGGCTTTGAATTATACGGTCAGTTCGAAGTCTTTCAATAGGAACAACCTGGGTGCAATAAAAAGGAAATGACTAAGTGTAGTGTAGCAGTTTTTCAAATCATCCCGGGTTTGTAAATTTTAATATATATCAATGTACTTTTTGTAAACCTTGGAGATTACAACCTTGGTTAAATGTAAAAACTACTCTTCCAAACAAACAATAAAAGTCCCATACAAGTTCACAATTTTATCTACTGTTTGTACAAAATCATGTTTGTCTTACTATACAGCAAAACAAATTCTGATTCTGCATACACTTGATGTTTTCCCATATGTATGTACCTTATGCATTGACCTTTTTGTAATAATTTGGGTCAGAACTCAACATACACTTCAACATCAGTTCAAAACAGTAATAGTCTTTAATTGATTTTCACAGCATATGAAATTCTTTTTAAAAAACTTAAAGGAAACTAGTCTTGAAAGTTGCGCAATCACAGAAAGCAGCAAAGCAATATCAGATAAAAACAGATCCCTTCTTACTTTCTTAAGCCAAGGTCTTGCATGCTAAACGAATTTCTAGGGTGGGAGTGGGTACACACAATAAAGCACAACATTTCAACACAGACCAACATTGCAGAATATTTTTCATAAACACAAAATGTCATCAACACAAATACTGAAAGTACTTCCATTGAATACTAAGTTTACTTTCACAACATGTAACATCTGAGCATTATCAAACACAAAACCCAAGGAGTTTATAAACTTGTTGCAAAAACACATTGATCTACATTCAGAATTCAGATGTTTGCTACAAGTACTTGTTGTACATGTACTTCTTAACACCAGTAACACTTTTTCTTACACAAGATGATCTTAAAGTAGCTGTCTACTGTCTCAAGTCCTAGCTTTTTGATGACATAGTTTTTCCCTGAACCACCTTGTGTCAAAGGTTAACTTTGTAGTTGTACTGTACTTTATTTAAACAATATTCTATATTGAAATACAAGGTTTTCTCTATCTTTCAGTTTCAATGTTTCCTACTTTATGGATATCTTAATCTAATACTAGTACCCAAAGGAAATCACTTGCATGAGCAATAAATATTTGAACCATCCATGATAGCAAGAGTGGTAGGGTGAAAGATTACATATTTTCATTAACAGTAATGAAAAGACGTCCTTTATTTCCCAACATTTGGGTGCAAGTTTTGTCTGATGAAGAGGGCCAGTGAAGATGTTGCCTTTTCGCTGTACTTTCCCACGAAGGCCGGAGCAGCAGACACCCCAGAGCAGACCTTCATCACGCCTACGGAGAGAGCATTGTACATTAGAGACATCTAGCTGTTATGGAATGAACTGCACCCACTGTCATTAGGTTAAAGTTTTTGCAATGACGTCAGCCAGCTCTGATGATTCTTTGCTATACATAGTCTCCATTTACAAATTTACACTTATGTATTGGCAACTAGAAGCATGTAATGCTAGTACAATAGAGGAAGGACATCTAGTGGTTTTGCATGGTACTGCAGCATAATGCTGCATCTATTTCTAGACAGGGAACAAAATCTACCCTTGTGTCACACTCACAGAAAACACCCCTACTAGGAACTGTGAACATATCAAGATGCAAAATTTTGTTCCAATACAATACAATACAATACAATACAATACAATACAGGTAAATTTAAATTTTTTTCCGTGCCAAACTTACCGGAATTCCATCCATTTCTCACATTTTCAGCCATCTCTTCGGTGCTGGGGACCTACAAGAAATATTACATATTCAGTCTTGTAATACTAAGAATGTATTGAAGACCTTTGAATATTGTTTTAAGATTGTAAAAAGTCTTAAAGAGTTAGGAACAAACAACATGATGATGTGGTAGTACCAGTTGTAAGTTTTAGGATAGAATTTTTTAAAAAAGCAAGAACGAAGAAGAAACAGGAGGGAGTAGCAAACTCAAGATGGCAACAAGAAAGACAACTATTGAACAAAGCCATCAAAGAACAACACAATGTGTATTTCTAACATCTAACATGTTGATTGAAAAGAAAAACGATGACTGTACAAACATCAAATTCACATGAACATATGCTCAATATTTGTACTTAAACATTGATTTGAATGTCTGGATTAGAAACAAATTGTATTTGTTAGCGTTGCTATAGGCAATCATGTATACTGGGCTATTTCATTTCAAAATCACAGGTGGCGGCAGTTTTTATCTCTCAATTACTTTATTTCCAATGATTTTTGAACCAAAAATCATGGACAACCCCCCAATGTTTTGAAATGGAATAGCCCTCAAGTTGTTTGGTGTGTAACACTTGAAACCTTGAAACTTTCACAGTAGTTTTATTTTTGCAGTTTTTGCAGTGACCTCTGCACCTAAAAACTTTATGACACCAAGTGTACAAATATGTATTTGTATTACTACTGAGTAGTATACTGCAGAAATGTTTGGACTGCAAATTAGAAACACTGCAAAAATCTCCTTTTCCCTCCTATCACAAAATAAAACCAGCGTGAAAGTAAATGAATTGACAGTACTGTGCTAGTCTAACCTGAACACCACCAAGTCGCTGAAGACATGGAAAGAAACAGATACAAAGCACAGGATGAGAGGCGAAGAGAAACAGCTGTCTACATACAGTTTTGATGCAAACAGAAAGACAGTACAGTGGCACCTTGTGCATATATAGTAGCTGTACATACATGTATGAATTTTTCTTCTATTCATTTTTGCATGAAGATAGTCTTAATTTTTTCCTGAGAGAAAGTACAGTTTTTTTTTAAAGCAATTACAGTCAAAACTTCTAAGAAGACCATGTGACAAGACTGACATGTCTGCTCAAGGGTTGAATCATGTTTTCTACAGAAATGAATGACTTACCAAAAGTAACAAGGATTTTGGGCTAAAACTAAAGTTCACCAAATCTAGTAGCTCTTGCCTTATGTATGAGTAACATATATAATATCTATTGTATCATTTTTTGTCGTCACTTACCTCCTTGACATATGGTGGTTGCTTAGCAACCAGCTGGCCACTGATGCGGGTAAATGCCTTAGTGCTCTGTGACCCTTCACCCCAGATGCCCTGGTCATAGGTCAAGTACAGGGCACCTCCACCAATCACAACCTTTGTTACATTCCTGTGTAGGGAAATTCAAAACACTGTAAATGAGGAATTGTCCGCGTCTCCGCGATGGTTTTATGTTCCCGGTTTTCGCAGTGACCTTTTCACTTCATTTTCGCCTCATCACGAAATAAAAACCACGCGAACTTATAGGCATTTACAGTAACAAAACAGAGATATCTGTTTGCCACATCCAGTCAACAATGGGTTTTTTTTTGTACTCTGGCCACACTGACTTGTAATGTATTTGTAGTGACGTTGTACATATGGATGACATCAGCACGCTTCTTCCATTTGAAAAAAAATTAAGACGATAGTGTAAATCATACAAAGAAGCAGCAAAATGACCAAATATATGCCATGAATTTCAAAAAAATATCGAAAAATGGTACAAATGTCTTTTTGGGCCATGTGTATCTGAAAAATTTAATTTTGTGCCCTGAGCAAAGTCCTCCAAAGTCAAAGAAGAAGTGAAAGAATAAAACTATAGAATTAGAAGTAACTGTTTGATATACAATGTTCTGTGTGTTCAGTCATTTGTTCAACCTTCTTGACCACTTCGATTTAATAATCAAGAACTTTTCTTTTGCCCAACTTTTTTTTCACCCAGATGATGTCAACCATATTATAACCAAATCAGTATGGCCTCACAGGGTGCAAAATACCTGGTTGCATGTTGCACAGTGCAACAAGATTTCGGTTGGTGCAAGTTAATTCAAAACCCAGGTAGCGTAATGTGCAACCTTATATTTTGAGCCAAAGATCTCAATCGGAGCCCTGGAAGCTCACAAAAACACAGTGTCACTCTCATAAAATTCTGTATATCTTCAATTGAAATAAAGAAATCAACACTTTTTCGTTTTAAACCATCCAAAACCCTTCATAGATCGTGGAATTTGAGATGAAAAAGACGAAAACACTGCCCTCGGCTAAACAAGATGTTGTTAGGTCAATGGGAACACAATACTATCTAATTTATATTTTGAAATATTAGTAGTATTATGCGCTACATACGAGCTTAATTTGAAGAAATCGGTGAATGTTGCTGGAGCAACCTGAAATTTGGATGTGCAACCTAGCATTTGCCCTAGGTTGCAACATGGGCAACCTGGCTCAAAAAAATATTTTGCACCCTGCCTCAGAAGATCAAGGAGGTTAAAATGTTCAAAAAAAGATGATGCTAATTTGGAGGATCAACATGAAAACAGAGTCTGAGGGAAAGTCTGTAACGTCAACTTTGTACACCAAGGGCATCATATACATTGGCAATTATACATACTAGTACGCTACAGTACTATGTAACGTTACACTAACAAAACACTAATGGAATATTATGGTTCCGTTACTAATAATTTATAGACAAAGAACGCAGAAAAAAGGGGAGGGGGTAAAACGTTTACACAGAAGAATTCATTGATTTGAGAACGAAAAATGAACATGAGAATCGTCAGGGTAGATCTATGATATAACAACTAAATCAACATAAGCATATGATCACTCCAAATAGGACAAAAATCAGTCAAATCGACCAAAATTACGTAAAAAAGACATACTTCACCAAGGACAGCGCCATCTTGGATCCTCCAGCTGACCTTTGAACGTTATTGACCTTTAACCTCTATTCTTGCAACGGACTGTGACTGTGACCTGGTTACAAGGCACGAGGCACATGGTCTCACTTACAACCTATTGTAAAACATCCAATCTTGAAGCCAAGGGGCACAGGATCATTTTATGTTGAAGTATGGTGGGTAGTTGAAATAACATTTTTTCCTCATCACATCTGCTTGGACATCAGTGAAAACAGGTGTATGATTTGTCATTGGAAGGTTCTGTATCTTTCTTGTCTGCGTAAAAGTTGTGAAGGAATTTGTGCAATGATTACTGTAGGTAGTTACGATGTGCAATGAAGTGATTTCATATTGGGCTCCCTAGCAGGTTTCATTGTAACTGCAGTTGTTTGTATGTCGGTTCCTTTGGTATATCAAAGGGTAGATTGAAATACATAATACACGATTGCAAGTCTAAACTGAAGCTTTATTTCAAATTGCAGCAAACGTAATGTGTTTTACATTATAGCTTTGTGAAAAGGATAACTGGAGGTAGGTCTGGATCTGTATAACTTTTTTTGTCGAAAGAATGTGGTTTAATATTGACAGAAAATACACTCCCATGTTTTACAGATGGCAGGGCGGACATGGATGGTTGTTTTGCTGGCTGCAGTTGTGATCGGCTGCTATATTTACTTTGATGGCTATGACCCTGGTAAGTCCATGCATCATATCATTAATTGTAGCTTTTTGATATTGAAATTGATCGTTTCTTTGAGTTTGAATGTATTGGTCTATCATGACTACATATGTGTAAATCTAAGGTATCAATGACCTTGTAGGTAATGTATTAACATAAAGAATGTTGTGTGGTTGAAGAATTTGAAGAAATGTGGTAAGATTATGCTAGTCCACTGTTTGAACTGCACATGCGCAGTGTGATGAGATGTCAAAGTTGAAGGCTGCTGAGACATAAAAAAAACACATGCATAATATGGCGTCCTCTGCTCTTGGCATCGAGCACGTGCACCATGTCTATAAGTTAGGGGCCTATACCTATGCACATATGTGCAATTCAAACTGTGAAGTAGCTTATTAATTACAGGAAATTTATTTTTCTATTTTTTTGTTTTATTGACAATGCAATAGCGCAATACACTGCTGCGATCAACTCAAGCAGCATTGCTGATTTTGTCTGCTCTTAAGTTGTTTGGAAACAAAATAGATGGAGCCTCTGAAAATTGGTTTCCAACACAAAAGCAATACATGTACAGTTACCAAATGTAAAGTCAATTATTTTCCTTTGTTGTAGAATCCTTGAGGGGAGCCAGAGTTGTCGTCACTGGCTGCAGTACCGGCATCGGGGAGCAGATGGCGTACCACTACGCAAGGCTGGGGGCAAAGGTCATCATCACAGCCAGGAGGGAGGCACGACTCAAAGAGGTCAAGTTCGAAATAGTCTGTAGTCATCATTGGGACAACAGTATATGTACAATTATTTTTACAGACATTCATAGCTAGATGATTAGCCCAGGTGGCCATCTATGTAGAAATTATTTCTGGTCCACCCTGTATTTGTCCAGGTTGTAGCTAAGATGAAGGACCTGGGAGCCCAGGAGGCCATCTATATACCAAGAGACATTATTTCTGGTCCACCCTGTATTTGTCCAGGTTGTAGCTAAGATGAAGGACCTGGGAGCCCAGGAGGCCATCTATGTAGCAGGAGACATGGGGAAAGCAGAGGACTGTGAGAGAACCATCAAAACTGCTGAGGAAAAGTTTGGTAATTACAATTACTACTACCCACCGGTAAAATAAATATTTTTGTTTTATAATTATATGCATGCCACGACAGCTGGCATTAGAAATGAAACACCACTTCAAGACAAGAAGACTTCATCAAATTTTGGGATCCAACTATGATATTATAAAATTTCAGGCAATTTTTCTCTCAAAGTGTAACTTTTCCGTTGCAGTTTTAGAAAGAATCACTTACTTATCAACTCACTCACTATCCACTTACCAACCTGATGAAACGTACTATTTACAGATCACTCACTATCCGGTATTAAAACTATTTTTTTTAATCAACTTGCCAAATGTGCACAGGGGGGCTAGACTACCTAGTGTTGAACCACATGGGTTCGAGCTTTAAAAGGGAAGGCCTTTCTCTTTGGGACGGAGACATGGCATTCCTGGAGGACTTCACCAACATCAACTACCTGTCGTACGTACGACTGGCATCGCTGGCGCTACCCATGTTAGAGCAGAGCAACGGTAGTGTGGTGGTCGTGTCATCGCTTTTAGGTAAGACTAAAGAAACTATTGTTCATTTGCAAATATAAGCTGGCTCATAGTTTAAAGCATTGTGGATAATATGTCAAAATTGAAGGCTCCTGAGACATTGTCTAGATAAGAACTGTTCACAAGTTAGGGGCTGACACCTTTTGAGTTGAGCATATTACAACTGCTTCTGCCAAGTTGTTATCTTTTATCATCTTGTTCTTGGAAAAAGTTTTTTTTTTTTCTTCTCAAAAATGCCAACATCAAAACAATAAATTTTTTGTTTCATTTTTTTATTTCATTTTTTGTCTTTCTCAAGTTTACAGTTCATTTTCTTTCATTACTAATTGTAAGTTTTTATGTTTTGATTTAAGATATCAGAAAAGATGTTGTTTTTTCATAGATTTATCTAGATAAAGTTAAAGATTGTCACAAACATTTTCTTTGAGCCATGCCTTCTAACTTTCCTACAGGTAAAATCACAGGTACTTTTGTGGCTGGCTACTGTGGGGCAAAGTTTGCACTCGATGGATTCTTTGGATCTTTGCGACAAGAGCTTCAACTGAAGAAGGCAGATGTGTCAATCACGCTGGTTGTGCTGGGCTTGATCAACACAGAACAAGCCATGAATGCAGCAAAGGTGAAAGGATTCATATTTGTCACATTTGGTATCATACTGCAGTTTCAGAAACTTCCGTGTGAAGTCTAATTAATCCAAAGCAAGCTTGTTTTTTTAAAGCAAGTTCATCTCTATTTTTTGTAACATTTGGTATCATACTGCAGTTTAAGAAACTTCTGTGTGAGGTCTAATTAATCCTGAGCAAGCTTGTTTTTGTATAAAGCAACTGAATCTCTCTTTCTTCTCTCTTGAAGGTCATGGGAGCTGAAGACCTTGCAAAGACCATCGCTCTCTCTGCGGAGGATGCCGCCGTGGCGATTATACGGAGCGGCGCCGTCCGGCAACGTGAGCTGTACTACCCGTGGATCATGGTGTGGCCGTTGGCCAAACTCAGGCCCGTCTTTCCACAGGTTCTTGATTGGATGGAAGTGCAAAAATCTGCTTAAACATAACAAGAGTCCATACAATACAAATATGTCAGAAGCTTATAATGGACTTTGCTACCAAAACTACCAGTGTGAACCTTTCCTATAGAGAACTTCCATGTAGCACATTTTGGACATGGGGCCCATCTACACTTGCAACGGACACACCAAAGAATGCCAATAGAACAACCATTTTATTGTATATCAACATTAATACAATCCAGCAAGTCATGCAACATGATGACATCTACATGTATACGTAGTAAATTTGACTGTTTGGTCTGTAATTGTATCAGGGCTCACATGAACAAATCTGCTAATTGTTTTAGATGGTCAAATGTGTATTACAAATGTAACATAGGTACATGTGTATAAGCAGTTGGATGTCTATTTGGAAAAGCTTTATCAACATTCGTGGTAAACAATTACAGAAAATTTCTCAAATGACCATTTTTACATGATGCTACATGAACATAATACATGTACTTTAATGTATGGGCATGAGCAACCAAATGTCTAATAGTTGCACTTGAATTCTATCCAATTTCTTCTTCTCATGTCTTGAGTAGTGAATAAATAAAGTGTATATTCAATTCGGCTGTACAATCTTCAATAATGATTTAATGTTATACCTTGTAATATATGAATACGAGGGAAAAGATGTGCAATCAAATATCTTTTTCTCAGGATACACTGATCAAGTCACAGGAACTATGTTGCACCTGAAAAGTAAGAGAAACACAGTGAGTTGTAATTATATAGATCAAAAGAGCACACAGAAGCTGTTCTGTCATTAATTCTTTTGTAAAATTCCAAGAGACAAGAGTTTAATGTTACCATAATCATGAACTGAATGTATATTTCATAAATCAAATGTAAAATGATTTTCTCTTTGACATCTCTGGTATCAAATAAAAACTCTTGAAACTGATTTTAAAAATTACTTTTTGTTCATTAATGAAAATAGTCCCCACTATTCAGTGCTCAAAAGCAGAAACTAAACTTCGAGTTAGGTCTCAATCAGAAGTTCTTACCCAAGGAGGCCTCTGCCAGACCATCTCTGGGGTCTCAAACCAAGGTTCATTGTGTTCTCTCCTCTCAAGACCTTGACTGGAACCGTTTTCTGTGGAAAGCAGTTAACTTTTCAACTTCGATTCATGTCACTGTAGATCGATGGATTTACTTGAAACTCAGGATTCATAAATGGGAGAGGGGAGGGGGTGAAGGTTTGCCTGGGGAAATTACAGTCACTTCCTTTGCCCCTATCATGATACAACATACTACTTGTATGTTGCAAAGCCCTTTGATAATGGGGAAAGGGGTCAGGGTAAGAGGGGGGGTCAGACTCAGAGTACGAATACTTACCCCCTCACTATGCTGCACAACCTGTGCTATGTTCTGTAGGCCTGTGAAGTTCCCTGGAGTCACTGACCCAAACTGTAGTACCAGGTCTCCTACCTGAAGACCCTTAGATACAAGATAGAGAAAACACATGTATGTTATAACTCAGTACAAAAGTGTAAAGTATGTATTCACATGATGTTGTCAGCCTATCTGATTCCATATTGGGGTCCCTACTTTCAGTGAATCGTTGACCAATCATTTCTAGGCGTCTAAAAATCTTCTGATATTCTTAGATAACCACCAAATGTCCAAAGTTCAGAAATGGAATAACAAAAACTTACCAATGAAACACAAACTTTGAAAGACACTATAAGTAGTATATGCTTAAGCCATGATTTATCAAAATGCCGATACAAATATATCAGACTACCTTCAATTATGCGAACAAAAACAAAAAAATAACAAAAATTTTCTTATCTTTTTTCCAACCTGCTGACTAATCTATGAACTGATTTGGTTGAAAAAGGAAGAAAGGAAAACTCTACCTTAAAAGTGTATGACAAAGAATGTCATGAAATAATTGTACTCACAGCTGTACTAGCAGGTCCGCCTGCAGCTACATTGTCCACCCTGGCAAAGGGTTCCAGCTTGTCCGTATTTTCCGGTCGGACGTCCATTTTCTCCCCCTGACCCTTCTCCCTGGCCTGGGCATGCAAGTGATGCAGTCCCTCCTCTATCTCACGCATGATGGCCTTGTGGTCATTCTGCAAACCTGCCGGGAAAGTTTAGAAAAGTTATTTTTAAAAGTTTGTAAAACTTTTACTGGGTAATACAAAGTGACATTAACCCAAGGTAGGGAAATATGGTTGGTTTAATATTACTATTGGATGGGTTTGGGTGTTAAATAGCTCTTGTTTGTTATAAGCTTCTTAAGGAAATGCGATAGATAACTCGTAGTTGTACGTAGCCCTTTGAGGCATGAAAGCACAATAAAAGGTCCTTTAGTCTAAGAGCTCAGCATTGATTTTTAAAGGTAATAGTCTATATAAATCAAACAGAATTTTTCTCAACTGATGTAAGGCTGATACTCTAATGGCCAATCTAACTAATAGCCAGTATCATACCATATCATAAGGCATGTATGAAATACCATTACATAAAAATCGAGATTTAAAAAAATTAACCTCCTTGCTACATATATATTAATTGGGTATGTAGAACTTACAGATGATGTTGTGTCTTGCCGTCCTGACCTGGTACACGTCTATGTCTGATCGTGGAAAGTCTTCTGTGTCAACCAACGGTCCACTCATGCCCACTCCCTTTTGCTACAGCACAGTGGGGAAAAACACAATGAATTTCAACATAAGTCATTTGATACCAAAAAACTGATTGCATACAAATCTAAATGTATTGAGTAACAAACTATATAAAATATATGCACTTCAAGTCTTTTCTTAATGTTTTACTTGAGGCCAGAATTTGTAAACAAAGACGGCATGTCAGAATGAACAAGCAGAAAGCATAGCCCCCCCACCCCCTTCGTTTCAAGTCAAAATTTTAGACAAAACCCATGATTTTCTCGAATAATACATAGCATAGATTTAAGCCTTGATATTTGTTAAGATCTTACCGATTCTAAAACCTCCTGCCATGTCTTAATTTCCTCCTCAATTTCATCTTTTCTGGCCATCAACTTTTTCACATCGTCTGCAGAGACGGTCGCCGCCATCTTGGATACTGTAGCTGTAGGGAAGTTTGGTAATCTGCAGTACTGAAATATACCGCAAGGAAGCAGTACTGCACTGTCAGATTGTAATCAGTTCAAACTTTTTCCTAGATTGCTAACGTGCATGAATGCAGTCAAACGATCAATGTGTATCATTTCAAGTGCAGGTAGGTCTGGAATCATAAAACGATGTAAGAGAGATACTTTGACATATCCTGTGTGTTTTGAAAGGTTTCCAAACCCATTCAAATTTGGATCAACTAGCTATTTTGACATAAATGTTACGTGCAAGTCGTTATGGTCTCTATATCGTATGAGAAAACAATGCAGACTTTTCTTTATGAATATTTATCGGTGATTCCTTCATAATCCCTTCGTTTAGCTCAGCTAGTAGTGCTTCCTACCTCTGATCTCACGTTTATGTCTCCTGCAGTAATAAACCTTTGCCGCTGGGCGACGCTTTATATCAAATATTTGCCAGGCCCACTCAGAATCTGGAATATTTGCTTTTTAGATCAAATGCAACCTCCAGTAAATAAAGCTCACAATACTACCAAGTTAATCATTTCGATATTTTAGTTGATAAAGCATCTATAAAAAGGACCCCCCACACACACGCACACACACACAAAGAAAACAAGACTGGCAATGATAAAAAGACATTGCCATGGCGACGGTGGTTGTTGTTTTAATTTTTACTGTACCCTGCTTAGGGCACAGTGATAGGTGGTGCTGGTCATACAGGATTTCTAACGAAAAGGGCTGTTCTACTGGACAAATACACAGACACGCACACACGCACACACACAGACACAGACAGCGACAGTTCCACTAGATTCTACCAGACACACCCCACTGCCAGAACGAACATCGATTTCATCACAGCCTGATCATGACAACTGAAAACAGCCCACGGACCGGGTTCCCACCATACAAAATGACTATTCTACTCTGATAGGACTTCTGTTTACATGAACAACATGTTAGGCCAAATCTACACAAATTTTAACATCATAGTCCACTTACCAACAGACACAGCATACACCATGCAACAGCTTGTACACTATTTATGTTCCATGAACTATAGAACTAAGTCCTCTAGAGCGTGAATGGCCAGGGATGTTAGCTAAGGATGGAATCCCAGGATGGAATCCCAGGATGGAATCCCAGGATGGAATGCCAGGATGAAATGCCAGGATGGAATCCCAGGATGGAATGCCAGGATGGAATTCGAGTCCCACTGGAATACCAGGAACACCAGTCATAAAGGAATTTGCCAGTAATTCCTGGAGCCCTAATGAAATGCCAGCCTGGGAATCTTAATCCACAGAAATGTTGTTGTGTAAAAATGTGTCCCATGTGTTCTTGGAAGTGTACAGGATTATATCAGCAAGAAAGTGGCATCTTATCAGCAGGATAATCATCTAGTACTAGTACAACTGGCTTGCTAAATTTCCTTGCGACAGTGAAATTTTTCATTGATCGATCTGGCTTGGACATGTTCCCAATGTCATGAATGAGGTTAATGCCATTTAATTAATCTGCTTGTATAGGTAACTGAAGCAGCGTGTGCACAATCGTTATCAGTACAGAGTTGATGCAGTTATTACCTGTTCCCTGAAGAAAGACATTAAATCTTACAGTTGTAATGACCAGCATTAGGGCATCTAAAAACATTGTAACAGACACACATCGTTTTAGAAAAGAGCAATATTACTGTAGAGCTGAGGTCTTAAATGGGTCATGTATACATAAGCCTGGCACATCTGGTAGACAGATGTAGCTGCCTGTCTAGGTTATCTACTAAGGAGGAATTTCCCGAGGGAGGCTTTCTGTCTGACTAACATTCCTAACATTCTTATTGTCTTAATATGCCTATGGACACATGCCTGTACAATTCCTAGAATAGTTGCAATCTGCACACAATACTATATCATTTGGCTCGCCCCTGAGGCGTCGCCAAAAAGTAGTTTATTCAGTTGGATCCAGGTGGCATGCAGTCAGTCATAAAATATCCCAAACATGTGAAAAAGAAATAGATTCTATCAAAGTACGACTCAGAAACTTTAAAAATAAGTGGTATTGTATTGTTCATGGCGATTTCTAAAACTACTAGTATATCAGTTAGAGAACACTTGTTTGACATACTCTAAATAAGGGCGGAGTCAAAGTCCACTTGAGTGACAGGGCTAGTGTAACGACCCGCCACCTGCCATATAAGGGCACTTCACTTCTAACGGCTCAGTAGTTTGAATTTTACACAAACAAAGCCGCGGGGTTGAAAAGTTCACGCACAGCCTGACACGCTCAATACTTGCAAGGTTGCATACAGTTTGATTAGGAAGTACACATTATAGACGTTGTTTATTATCATGCATGTGATAGATTTCCAACTTTAAATGTACTAAGAATACTTTTTTGTGGAATTTTTTTAATACGATTCAGAAAATGATGCAGCAATATTGCACTGTTTTAAATTATCATGGGGTGTGTGAAAAGTTTCCACTTGTAGTATGCCAAAACCTGGTAAGAAAACAAGGTAGATTATATTTTTAAACTGCAGCTATGGTTTCAAATGCGAACTGAATTCGAACCTCGGCCTTTTTCGTACCACTCACTATACTGTCAATATATCGTTTGATAGACATAAGCTATAGGGTAAATCTCTTTCTGAATATTTCAGAAATGCAAAACAGCTGTCATAAAAAGTCACGAAGGCGTTTGAAGTTTGAGCTAATTTGGATCATGGACTCTCTGTATCGACCTGCTCAAGTTTACAGCCCGAAAATATTTGTTCATGGCAGAAAGGGCCTCTAGCATGTTTGCAGAAGTATGAGTAACGTTTAAAGCGTTTGCAAATATGAAGACCTAATTGGTAATGAATGATAGAATAACCGTGTTGTTTGGCATTGAAATAGCTGTTCTTACATGTAACACTGCCGTTTTTGTTTCCTTAGCGATGTGTTGGTTGTTCTGCGCGTTGGACAAATAAGAGCCTAGAGACTGAAATATTATGAGATATATGATGCAAAATTCTAAGAAATTGTGAAAAAGAGAACTTCAAGTCTTCCTGTATTTTTTTTTCAAAAGTTTTGAAGTTTCTAGTCAAACTTTCGGCCGGCTAAAATCGGAATAAGATCCCATATTTTCATTGTTATTGTTATTGTTATTAATTTCTATTTTGTTTCCAGATAGTTAATGTACAAAGGTATAAATTTGCACCAAATCCCCCGGGATGGGGAAAAACATACACATAAGCCCCATTAACATTTATACGTCGGGTTACTTATACATCCGCCACTTTGGAAAACAATGTCTTTGAGAGATCTCTAGTGCAGCACCCCAAGGTATGCACAATTTAGATTTTTAGGGATGCATTGTACTGGGGAACGTTGCATCAGAGATCTTTTTAGACGTATTTTTCAGGGTGGCGGATATATATGACCTGGCGGAATTATGTTAGTAGATGTTAAGTAACTAAAACCAAACAGGTGGCGGTTTTATAAAAAAAAGCGGTCAGCTTTATTCTTCATCAAGAACTCCACTTAACTTTATACAACAGCTGTCACTTCAACAACAGACTAACGTAAAGCATCATCTCAACTACACTTCAGTACAAATAAATGTAACTCATATCTACTTTGTAATCTCCGACCCATTCGTTCTTCTATTGTTTTGTAAAAATAGATTCAACATTTTAAAGAGGGTCAGGAAGTTTGTCTACTTCACAACACTTACGTAAGATTTAAACAAGGATATGAAGGATCTTAACTTGTAAGAACATAAAGATTATTTTACAGGATTAAAACAAGTGGTCTAGTAAGCTGCCTTAGTGCAAAGCTTTTTAGATGTTCCAAGAGTGGACAAAATTAACAATAGCTGGTACAATTAACAATAGCTTTGTGCATTTTGCTGTCAAAAAAAGGATCATAGCACTTGTGACAAATTTTGAATTCACTGTCTTCACATGCAGTATACTGTATCCACATGTGGTATACCAACTACAACAGGCAAAGGCTATTAAGTACCTAGTTTTCAAACATGATACTACGAAATTTTAGCTCTACAGTATTGCATGAGGGTTTGTAATTTATATAATCATTTGCTATCACTTAACAGTGGCATTTTATAAAAGACATACAATGCGATATTCTCTTAGCATAACAAACAACAAAGGAAATCATAAAATTTACAAACACACAAGTTAATAACACAGTTTACAATAAAGTAAAATCATAATTATGATTGAATAAAACGATACATGAAACATACTATATAAACTACGCACAAAAAGTTCGGAAACTTAACTTTGGTTGATCATATTTCCTTTATTTTTTTACCGATTTCAATGTATTACATATCATTTAAAAGCTTTTTTTGATTTACTTTCCAATGATACCAAACTTATTGTGATTGCAAGTTCATGAAACGAGCAGCAGGCCTGCTAAAGTGAGTGGGTCGAAGAAATAAATTGCCCAGATTACCTTACTACAGTCAAACATGCTATTCCGTACATATTCTTTTTTTGATATTGACTTCTGAACGAGGGTATTGTGAAAAATCAACTGTTTACAAGAATAAACAAGACATATTAATGAAAGCTAAATTCTTTATCAAAACTAGCAATCCGTGTCTTAGTAACGGGTTAGCAAGGTGTCTTAGTAACGGGTGGCCCAGCCACGCGCTGTCACTACAGCACGGCACCTCCTCCTCATACTCGTCACCAGTCGCGCAATGCGAAGCTGTGGGATAGCGTCCCATTCCTCCACAAGCAGTCGTCCTAGGTCAGCTAGCGTTGTTCCCTCGGTCACTCTTGCACGGACAGCTCGCCCAAGCTGATCCCATAGATGTTCGATGGGGTCCAGGTCCGGGCTCTTAGAGGGCCACTCCATCCTCTCTACACCTGCATGCTGGAGATGGTCTGCGATTATCCCTCCCGGTGTGGGCGGGCGTTACCTTCTTGCAGCAAGGCAGTCGGCTCCATGTTAAGAAGGAAAGGGATGGCCACCGGATCAAGTACTGTGTCACGATATCTTTCTGCATTGAGGGTTCCTGGTACAATGACAAGTCTTGTCTTTCCCCTGGAGGTAATGCCTCCCCATACCATGACTGGCGCTGCCACCACCAAATGCAGTGGTGTAAACAATTGAATCTTCGATGTGCTAAAAATAACCTTAGATGTTCTGTGTGCTAGAAATAATCTTGGATGGTCTGTGTTCTAAAAATAACCTTAGAACCTGAGGAAACAATATGTTGAATCATCATCCGCGCCCATACCAATAGGATGTCACAGCGCACGTATGACACCAACAGGGAATTTTGGGCACTTTTTCTCTGTGACCCACTCGCGTTATTAGTCCTGGTACTTGTTCCGTGGGTTTTCAATCACAATACGTTTGTTATCATAGAAAGGGAATCACACAAGCTTTATAATGATATATAATGCATCGAAATCGGTAAAAAAACAACGGAGATATGATCAACCAAAGTTAAGTTTCCGAACTTTTTGTGCGTAGTTTAGTTGAATTGCATAGGATTTTGACGATCGAGTCTACGTAAATGTAATTATTAAATCGTGTCAACCATTTACCTTCAAAAGTCCTAATATAGTTCTGAAATCCAAATTCATTGTAGGACTGAAAAAAACCCAGGAAACTAGGTATTATTCCATCCAGAAGGCTACAGTACATAACCAGAACTACAAGAAACGATGCCATACATATATGTTGATTAATTAAGGATACTGATTTTTTTTCAAACTACAAACATCTTAATGTGTCAATTTTTCCTTTCAAATGGACATCATTTTTACACATAAATCGACTTTTTTCAACTTACAAACCAGGGTAAAACAATATTTGCTATATATCAAGGGGTCCGGACGGCGATATAAGGGATATCATTACAATTTTCATCTTCTCTTTTGATTACTTTTAAGTCCTAACAATATCATACTAAATTGTATACTAGTACAAACTTCAGCCTAAAAGTCATTGGAAACAAATGTATATCTATAGTCACGACATGCTTCCACAAATTCAAAAAAATGCAGAAAAATTCGGTCGCACCAACTACAACAAACAATTAACAAAGTAACAACTTTCAAAATTGCATTTTCACTGATAAAATATTGATTGACCAAGGCAGATATCTACACATAAAAGCAGGACTACGGTACGACTACAATATAAAACGCTCTAGTACAGAATTTCTAAGCAATGAGCTTTGAAAGCCCCGATAACATTAAACATATCCGTCTAAATTCCTCTTGTCGTGGACGCCATTTTTCCCATCAGGCCCCGGGGGTTTGATGTCCTGTTTCGAATAGTCCAAGTCGTCATCAGCCGGACCCTGGGAACGAGAAGTCAAACGTTATATTTTCTAACGCAGAATTTGAAACTTTTATTCAATCACCAAAAAAAATCTCTGACAAACTCTTACCTTTGATGAATATAATATCTTTTGACATTTTTTCTTTCCAACTTTGTTTTCGTCTATCTCTTCAGACATCCATTTGCGTATATGAAAATAATCTACCAGCTACTCATTTGTAGATTTCTGAGGAAAAGTTTCTTAGATAGTTTAAGCTAAATGTACGTTAAAGATTCAGGCGAGGCCTGGTTCTCTCAGATTTTAGATCAGTGTACGTGCAAGATACGGCAAACAAACCATGCAAATTTCTGAGAAAAAGGTACTCAGACAGATTTTGACTAACTGTACTCTGAACTGTGCCCAAAAAAGATTCTACAAACAACCCATTTTGTGAATCTCTGAGGAAAAGTCTCACAGATTCGGGCTATATTTTACGTACCACGACATCAGTGGTGTCGAACACCCCCGTCCTCTTCTTGGGTGAGTCGTTCCTGGGTTTTGGCGCCTCCCAGCTCTCGGGACGGCCCGTTCCCGCTTCCATGTCCGCATGCCTGCTGGGAGAGAAGCAACCTCGTCAGACGACAGAGATGCCCGTCAGACGACAGAGATGCCCGCCAGACGACAGAGATGCTCGCCAGACGACAGACATGCTCGTCAGACAACAGAGATGCTCGTCACTGACGACAGAGATGCTCGTCAGACGACAGAGATGAAGCTACCTCGTCAGACGACAGAGATGCTCGTCAGAGGTCATTGTCAGTCAGCTGTCGGTGTCAAGGTCATTTGGTGTCAAGGTCATTTAGTGTCCGTCAAAAAGTCAACGAGAAGGTCAGAGAGGGCATCCATGTTGTAGGCTGACTCGTCGCATAGCAACAGGAAATGTTCGTCAGGTGTCGTTTGGTCAGCATGTCAATATTGGTCAGCATGTCAACATGTCACATGTTTGCCAAAGCAGTCAGTTTGCCGTAACTTGTCGCAAAGTAGACTTAAAGTTTGATTTCAATTCACAAATGTAATTAATGTAGAAATTCAAAATTCATAATCAATTTCTTTTCATTCCTGAATGATGTTTCATAGGAATTTATATATTTTTTTCATTATAAAAGATTCAAATCATAGATTCCGTTGGAACGGCAAACGTCATAGCTGCACGGTCTTGTAAGAGCAGAGGGTCACTGACCTCTGGGACCCCGCAGACTGCTGCTTGGTCTTCTTTTCTGCCTTTTTACCTGAAAAAAAAAGACAAGAAATATATGTAATCTTACTTGACAAAGCTTCCCTTGGTGTTGAAAATTGTATCATAAGAGACATGTTTTCTTGATATTTGTGAGACTAACAAAGTAGGATTCGCCGACGAAGCTTTGAACGTCATTTTGATGATCGTAAATGAATAAAGTTATTTCATTCCCATAGAAAGTATGTGAATGAGAACAGATACGCATAGCCATCAAAAATGCTCAATTACTCTCAACTAAATGACCTAAAGGGCACAAACATTGCCTCTATTTGACTGTACACTCTTTATTGTTGACATTAGCTCTGGACTGTATAGAACCAATTCTTTTACCACATCTTTTGCAACCATTGAGACGAAATTACAAAGACAAAATTCATCATCGAATCCACCTGTCTACTCCTCGAACAAAAGTGTTTGCAAAAGCAACGGAGGCTAAACGCCTTTACATAGTGGGAAATGGGGCCTGCAATGTTCCCCCACCCTTCAAACTTTGCTTTTATATAGAGGCGTCAACTTCTGTTTGGGAAAACACTTCCCCATGTTCTGTCGTAACAGTAGAGTTTGCACTAGGCACGGTATTGAAGAGGGGAGTGCATATATGCTTCGGGTGTGTTTGTACGAAAAAAGGGAAAAGGAAACACAGATAGAAGAACTGTATTCTGTCTAGTTTTTAGGACCAGAAATACAAAAGGTACAATATTCCTACTACCGCATATTTTAGAATAATAATAGCAACATGTGCTACCACAGGATTTTGTTGCTTGATCTTCAACAATCCAATCAATTTATGCTGACGAATGTGTATGATATTTCATGTACAGATAAGAAAAGGTACATTTTCGTACATGTAGCCTCTAAAAGGGCGAAACTCAACTTACAATATGAAGCAATTAACGACATTCAAATCAAGATACTTGTTTGCTAGGCAAGCAGGACAAGTATTTGCTCCCCCTCCCTCACATATGGTACACCATTGTTGTACATCGGTGTTGTTGCAAACAAAACACGAAGTGTTTGATCAAGACCTTCAGTTCTCCGCCCTAGTGGGATATAACTATGTAGGGCACCTCTCAGTCTAATTAGACGTGTGTTAATGATTGGATGAGTTGTTTGATAAAGCAAGGAGTCGCCCTTTCTCGTATTACCGTGGTCTCTTTGCCTTTAAAGTTATAATATACATGCACAGTTTTGAAAACCAATTGTAAGGTCTAAATACAAAGGTAGGTGCTTTGAACGAAAGTCAGACTAACGTTGTACAAAGCAATGTCTAAATCACAGATATTTAGGGTTATAACCTAGAGGCACATTAAACAATCTTCGTACGACAATGTTTTTTTTTAAATGTCTTTTTTTTAAAGCCCACACAGTCAAAAGAATAGGCATCTTGGGAAATGGCACCTTACTTCAAATAAAAGCATTTTGAGGAAAATTCCAGAATAATTCTAACTGTTTAAAGTATAATGTCGTTTGTCGTTTGCTAGATTGGTTGAGCGTGTACTTTGAATTTTAAGATTGCGTAATTCAGCCGGTTCACTTTCAAGAAGGTAACATCGGCTGCAATGCTGTTTTAATTTCTGTATGTGTCAATCCCTGAATAAACCATTTATATTCATATCTATATATGTATAATGGGAAAAACTTAATTGTTTAAAACTAATGAATATCTGGGGAAGATGTTGTGTAATACTTACTGCTGCCACTGCCCTTGTTCCGACAGTAGTAGATGATCCCGGCGGCCAACACTATGGCTGCCAGCAGACCCAGCACCAACCCCACCACCAGCCCCGTACTGTCTGTCGTCCGGGGTTTGGGAGTCTCCTCGTCACCGCCTAGTGGGTGGATAATAAAGAACTGTAAGGCAACCACGATAGTCTCTGCCAGACTCTACCGCAAACTTATCTTCCAAAATTGTCGGCGGACTGAAAAAAATTGTTGAAATTGGCCAAAGTAGAATAGGGGAGGAGTATTTCATCAGCTAGAGGAATGGGCCAGTCATTGGTCTCATAGGCCGCAAAATTAGAATAGATAATATAAGAAGATACCTTCATATTTACCAGGAAAGATCGAAAATCTCCAGATCGCAACATTAGTAAAAAGAAAACACCTTAAAACCATGTATGGTTAATATTGTGTACAACGTTAAATACTAAAGAGCATGAGCATGCAATGCGATGGCAGCAAAGTTGATTCCGCACTGAACGTAGTTGCGACTTGGCATACATAATGCTGACAGCTTGCATTGGAATTTACAAGGAGATTTAATAGATTAAACCTCCATGGAATTTATTTTGTTTTTTTTTCCAATAGAAGGCTCCACTGCAATTTTCTAGTGCCGTTCCCCCAAATTCAAACAATCCTTGCACCAGTCTCCACTGAGAGCAGTCTATTCTAAAATAGATATTCCTTATATCCGTCTTCTTCCTGCACTGTGTCATTTAATATATATCCTCAAGATAGATAACCATTGCTTTTTCCTGCTTGACGTCATTGCTTTTGGGAAATACGTCATCATCATTTGTGCTCAGACCTTACCATTCGTTTCAAGGGGTGACGAGGAACAGGTGGTTTTGTTGAACATACGATTTCCCCGTTGCAATAAACCAGGTACAGAGGTCAATTTACGAACGGTCGCTAAGCAATGACTACACTAAATGCTCGTTGATCTGTGACTACAACTAATTTTCAAGCTTAGAAAATATTATTTTTCATGCATGTGTTGGATGCAATTTAGACCACGAATTCTATACCTGCTTTAGTCGTTTCTGGATTAGGCGGTTGTGTGGGTGGCTTGGTGGTTGTTCTATCTGTAAACACAAGAAAACCGCACAAAAAAACATTACGTTAATGGAAAAAACAATAACCGCCATCTGATTGGATGATCACTTGCACTTGATCTGTTGTTTTTTCGCAAAATTATCTCTCTTATCTGATTGGATGATTGAGATGGTCACTTGCACTTCATTGGTTGTTTTTTCGCTTAATTATCGCTCTTATTTGATAGGATGACTGAGATGATCACTTGCACTTGATTGGTTGTCTTTTTCGATATATTATCTCTCTTACCTGATTGGATGATTGAAATGATCGCTTGCACTTGATTGGTTGTTTTGTTTCGATATATCATATTATCCGTCTGATCAATCAATAGGTCATTTGTGATTCCTGATTAAAGCGATTAGTGTATTGGTTAATTAACTGGTTGATTGATTGATTGAGATTGATTGATTGATTGATTGATTTGCCAACTAAGAATTACTTTTTTATTTCTATCATTGATAAACATAATGGATTATTTATTGAATATCGTTGATTAAACAAAGACAGAATGCTTAGTATGAAAATCAAACGGTGTTATTCAGGAAGACAGAAGATAAGAAAAAGGCTCAAAATTTTGTTAAACATTGATACACATCCTTGTATAGGGAAATAATTCAATACGAACCAGAACCTATGCCGTAGGTACAACATATAATGCCCATACATCAGTCAATCCCCCCCCCCCGTATCCATATCAGTACCAAGATGGTCCATTTTACATTTATAAAGCATATGAGAGAATATTTCTCGCATACACTCTTTAAAAAATCACATCTCTGTTAAACAGGTGCAACCAGAGGCCCCGGTTGTATTCATTTAACGTTCCTCCCACTGTGCTGTGTTTTCATTGGTTCAAGGCTGTACACATTTCTTGTACAATATGTTCCTCCTTTTGTGTCCTGTATTTTTATTGGTACAAGGCACAGTGTTGTGCAACCGTTCCCTCTTTGTGTTGTGTGTTTTCATTGGTTCAAGGCTGCTATCATTCCGACATAAACCATGCGTACAGCCGTGTAATCTGCGTTTTGTGTGGTGTAACCTCCGTGACAATGGACAAGGTCAACGCTAGGCATGTTAGTATTGTTAGCTTCAGTGTGTTTAATTTTGCTGTTTCTTGTTTCGCGTTAGCTTTGTGCGGTTACTTCAATCAAGGGTGAATATTATAATTCAATGCTATTCTTACTTGGAAACAATGATAAATAGTTTAGTATTAAATCACAGGCTTGATCTGCACATCATAGAAGGTTTATAAGATTTAATTTTGTAGCAAGTCAAGAACATCCTCGTTTTGTGTACATGGGTGCAAAAATCTTTCTCACACACTAAATTGTTAGTGCTATTGAAAAGGGTCGATTATGTAAGGCAGGGTACCGCTAACACATGTCATTATGATTCTATTTTCAGCATTTCCACCTTTGTTACCCATTAAAAAAGAAAAATCCTATTGTTGCTATCAGAGCGAAAACAACAAAGGGAGTCAATATGCAATGCTACAGCTAACATGTAGTGTTTGTGTATACTGTATGCCTATCAACTGATCACGGTTGGTTATAATTAGCTCCTCCATATCTCGTTTTATCTCATCAAGTAATGTTGACACAGATAAGATGAATCTATGCTAAGTCTTCATAAAAGTTAACATCTTAACTATGATCTAGTGTGGAAGCACACAAAAGTTAGGACAGCACAGCTTCCATTCATACTTTTCTTACTACAAGGAAAACGATTGAGTTCGGGGTTCAAAAGATAGGTTTAGTCCACCATCTTGTGTGGCACCTCAGTAAGCCAGTAAGAGTCACAAATCAAGCCCGGTAAGCACAAAAACAAACACTCGGAACCTGTTTAACGGAGTCCAGGATCTATGGGTATTTAGCGTCACGAATAAGGGACTACATACAGGTGTGTGTGAAGCAGCACTGTCTAGGAGATGACTACGCAGTACTTAGAAGAATTACGTACGCACAAAAGGTATGCTGAATGGTAGGACTAAGATTTAGAAGATGAATACACATTATAATCACTATAAGTCGTAAAGATTGAATAGGTCTTTGTGAGTCATGGGTCTACTAGCTTATCATAAAGACAGAAAAGTTGTCTCGTCTTGTTCTATTTCTCGAAGGAATGTATGGGCGGGATGACATTGGGTTAGTCATCTACACCTTTGTTGGACACTGTCTAATGCCTCCGAAACATGTAATTCAACAAATTATAGGTATTGATATGTACGAAGAATAGTTACGTGTAAGTTAAAAAAAAATTGATTGCTTCGTCATTAGAAAAAGATAGTGAAACCTGCGATTAGCCCTACATTATCAAAAGATATCACAGATTTACATTTGTAGAATTTTCGGATTTATTTTGTATTTCTAGTTAGTTTGTAGTTTGTACTTGACCGCACAAAAGTCGCTGTACTTTTGTTGCGTTAATAAAACTTCCTTTGTGTAGTTTTCGCAAGTTGCAAGGCCGAAACTCCTCCCCCCCCTTCGAAAGACATTTCGTGAGCATTGCCGCCACAGTAGTGTGACTGTGAGGTCATGTAAGACACCGTGTTCCACAGATCAGTGCAAATCTCACCCTTTGTCCGTGTCTGTCCACATCCGCATTAGAGCAAGGCTAACTGTCGTCTGCCAGAGGTTTAGGGGCGAGTGAGTTGCCAGGGAGCTTAGGTACGATTTCAAAGCCGTCGTACCTTAGCCCTGTACCAACATGCGCTACAGATTCTACTGCTAAGACTAGAGTGTGTCAGTAATGTTAATCGGAGATTCTGGGCTAACGCTATCAGAGAAAAACCACACACTTCAAAGCAGTACTAGAACGAGCAGCTCAAAGAAAATTCGAATATATATTCTATGAAAAAAATTCAATGTTTCATTGTATACGTTTCAGACCAATAAACATATCGATAGCAAAACACCTTCAGAAGACACGAAAGACCTTTCCCAAGGTATATTTTATATGATATCAAACATTTGGTAGGAAAATCGTCAAAGACGTCTTACTTACATTGCTACTTTGTAGTTTTCGTATTTTTCAGTGAAACTTATGGCCTATAAAATTTTACGATTTGCAATCATTTTTTACGGCTATGTGGCGTCAACTTGCCAAAATGGTACCTTCACGGTTTCAGACACTTTCTCATTTTCCGAACCCCCCAAAACCTCCACAACTTTGTCAACAGACATCTCGTCACGCTAATAATAGTCCTAAGAAGGTCCTGACTAACATACCTGACACGGTATGTAACAAGTAAGCTCTTTCCCTTATGGTGTCTGCAGTAACTCAAAAGCTTCAATCACCTCTCTGTTGGCAGAAATTGAAGCATAATGCTGTTTAAGTAGCTAGCTGATTTACATTTAGCTGTAAGTCGCCAACAACGTTAACGTTAGTTTACTTTCCTCAGATTTAGTCGTTGCTGTATTTCGATGACATCTATATCTTTTCCCCTAGTTGCCCCCCTCCCCCCTTCCTTTGTGATCCTAGTGTTCGTTGAAGGTCGTTTGATGTGCTCACTGAAGGTATCAGTCATCTGATCGACTATATGTGAGCTGCAAGCCAACACCCTGAACGGTTTGGCGTTCATGCCCCGAAAAGAAGCTAGCTTAGTCACTTTGGGTAATCTTTATGTTTTACTCCCACAAAGTTCGTCTCACATATCTTCATCGTAGACTTCAGACAAGAAGGAAATGCCTTCATAAATCAGGCTTTACAAAATTGCCAATTGTCATTTTACCATTAAGTGCCCGATCTTCAATTGTGGGATAGTCTACATGCCCTGGTAAAATACTTTCTTACATTTCGGGATTTTATAATTAAAAGACAATGCCTTTAACTAGTTGATGATGTAGACTAAGACGGCAGATGGTATCCAGTGCTCCATTGTTTGGCAAAACAAGTCTATCTTAGCGATAAAATGGTGGTATAGATTCAGACCAGGTATGTCGGCTTTCATCAAGGCAACGGAAAATCAGGTACTAAACTATCTTTCCTGTTGTTAGACTATAGGGATTACAGTCAGACAAGGTCTACCCACTCACATAGTAACTTCTTTCACACCTAACGTTGAACAGACTTAATCATCGATGTACCTTAATCTTTTAATTACTCCAGAGGACGTTTTGCCATCCAGATGGTATTTGTCAACTTCCTTACACCACTCACATCAAAGCAGTGCAATAAGGTCATAAAAAGTCTCTCAAGATTATACATTTCATAAGTTTAAGCAAAGTTTGAAGATGAAGACCTCGCTCTTGCTTTGAAACGAGCAGATTCTCGTAATTGCCATTCGCGAATACTGCGGCAGCCTCTTCATAATTACAGTAACTTTCTTTCATTTTGTGTTGTTCTATGACTTAATCACAGAGGGAAGGCACCGTACAACAGCTATTAGGAGAGTTAGCTGACTCACTTGCACGAAAACCAATCAGTCCATTTGTTAATCACTGTGGCCTAATCCTATAATTGGTGTGACAAACCCTTCAACACTCGCTCTTCAACTCAGACCACTCGAGGGTAAGATTTAAAGAGGAGGCAGGTCACTTCGGTTAATCCTACCCTGCAGGTCTTGTCTGGGGCATAAAAGACTCCCGTGTTTCGGCAGAAGGGAAGATTTTGTAGGGATCGTCTCATACTCAAAGTCAGGTTTCTTTGTACTTGACGATGAGCGAAAAATAAGAGTTTCTGGATGTGGAACTGTATAGCAAGATGCCAATGCAATAACTGTTGGTGTCCGTAGAACTGTTACAAATGTCATGACGAACTTTTCCTTCATTCAAGAAAAGAAAAGGGAGACTTTGATTTTTTTAAAGGAAAATCTGGGATACGCAACTAATAAATCACCCTTGAAGTGTGGATGTTCCAAAAACAGTGCGTTAAGTTGTTGCAGTCTCGACACTCTGACCATAAAGGACGTTGTCGTGTTATCATTACTCCTATGGAGGCAGTGTCATTATCTAAGACATAGAGTAGAACAACGTCGAGGTTTGACTTATCCATTTATAGTTATTGAATACTTTGGGGAAAGTCTAGGCTAGTTCAGGTGTAAACAATGTGTAACAAAGGCAGGTGAAAGACTTTATATTTATGGTGTTGACAGTCATCTGTTGATTGTCGTGTCGGGTGAGGTCATGTCTCACCAGGAAATGGTAAATTTTAACAATAATCCGTCGACATCATAAAATGAATAACAGGAAACCTACACGTCTGTGTCTGCACCTGTGGATTTCGTGGAAATGTTTTGTACAAACAGGGCGACAATTTTACCCTTTCGGTGAAAATAATGTTTAACCAAGGCTACACAACTGAATTAGTGTAATACTGCAATGGTCAATGTAGTTGACTGAAACATTTTGATGAATTGAAATATGACCTTAGAATATATACGATATATTCGAACTAATATGAACGAGAAACGATTCTTGAGATATATAGCGCTAATAAAGTAATTCGAATGAAGGTATGTACTCATTGATAATGCGTTAAACCAGGTTTATACCTCCTTGATTATACTATGTCTGTAAGGAAAGTATGTATTTGTACATTGACCAGGTACATGTAGCTATTTTTGTTAAATGAAGTTTTTTTTTTTCAAAATTTGGCACTGTTTGACAGATGCCTCGTCATCAATTATCTTTCTCTCCACAAAAAGGACATTGTTTTCTTTCAACTTGTTTCCCGTTCTGCAAGCTGAGTACGAAGAGAAGAAATTCCCATGTTTTGATAAGGATATTTTGTTTCCCTGTCCTCGATGGGTTAAGTGGCGTGAATCCCGGATAGGGTGACTGGCTTTCTATGTATCAGATTCCGCTGGGTTAGGAAAACACTCAAAACAAGGGACGGAGGCTAGCAGCTCTCTCCAGTATAATCTTAAACTAGATGCAACATTCTTGGTTGTTAAGGTAGTCAAAACCTTTGCCGACGTGCAACGTACAATTTCTCCTATGTTTGTCGTTTCAATGTTTTAGAGAAACAGTGTTGTAGTACAATACAGCATAACGATGATATTTTTCAGATCTAGTACATTCAGCCACAAATTTTAAACTCTGACAACGTTAGAAACTATATCTTTTATAATTGCAGTGTCTAGCAGTATCTAAAAATGAGACCTTTATGAACAATGCACTGCATTTTGACGAGGTGGTCAACTGTTTTCCTTTTCCTGGGGGACCATTTCTGATTTTCTGCTGGATTGACTGAGACTAGGGAAAGTCTCTCTTGGCTGTTTTTACAACTTACTGCTTTTCATTGTCCGCTAATCGGGTTAAAGCAGATGCATTAAGTCTTAATTCTGCCTTGTTATTCCAACTATTATAAAGAATGAAAACACACCTACTGCCGGAATGCTACTTGTCTCGTGAGAAAAAGAAAGTCTGTTATTTATATCTTCAAGTTAATTAGATATGCTTCTAATTTCGTCTCTTTAACGGTTTAAAGGATGTTTTTGCAAGTGAGTAGTACTAGATTTGATGATATGTACAGGCCACACCCTTTGAATTTCTTTTGATCCTTTCTTTCGTCCTAAAACTATGCTTTACTATCTGTGATAATCCAAGCTGTAACGCTATTTTGTTCTGAATGGCACCCTCTACACCAGGGAAAATGCGTAGACAGCATTCCTGGCATAGTAGAACATACAACCGTACTGAATGTCACATACATCATCTGGAATCCTGCCCATGTGTTAGTGTAGGGTGTAGGAATGTTGTTGTGAGTGGTAACCCACACACCGGGTCAATGGTAGTTGTTGTACCCTGTGTTTCGGGTTGACATGTATGGTTTTCCGAAGACTGCACATATTTGGTGGGTCAGAATAACAAGATTGTCAAAGGGTTCATGGTCGATTTCTGGCGCCGAATGATGAATTGATAGTAAACAAGACTAGCGTCAGCTGGAGCCCGACTACAATGTACTTTCATGCTATATAGAACCCAAAACATTAGTCTATTGATAACAGAACCCAAATTATCCAGCAAATTCAACACAGCATACCATCATAATGGTTTTTCTTTCTTCACCTCCTATCTGTAAATTGCGATGTTTATCTATGTTTCGAAAGATGCATACCACTAATTTGAAAGAAAAATGTGAAAGATATCAGTTAGAGATATGGGGGGGTATGTCTATTGGATGATGCCTTCATTGGATAATGATTTTCGAGAAAATTTGTCTCAGCTAGTCGCGTCGTCCGAAAGTCTAGTGTATTGCATTGTGAACAGTGCAATTTAGCTAACTATATGTATATCTAGTTGACTGCAATACTGTAGAAAATACTAGTATGTATACTATGTATATCTAGTTGACTGCAAGACTGAAGAAAATACTAAGTATGTATACCATATATATTTAGTTGATTGCAAGACTGTAGAAAATGCTGGTATGTATGATATGTATATTTAGTCGTCTGCAAGACTGTACAGATGTAGATTTTGAACGTTTGAATAAAAACGAAGATGATGCCTTACCGTGCAGAGTGAGCAGGTATGTGCCGGTGTCCGTCCCGTAGCCGTTGTCGGCCACACATCGGTACTGCCCGGCATCAGACAGGACGGCCTTCGGTAGGACCAGCTCGTACCCTTCGTAAAACGTCGCTCCACCTGGTAGAGCTGCTCCGTCCACTCTACGGCAGGAAAAAAGATAAAGGATGAGACAGAACAGTTTGAAACATATCCATGAATAGTCTCATCAGGATATAACTCATCATCAAACTCAATGGTTAACAAGTATTCCGTAGTACACATGACCATGAGGTTACAACGATTCGGTAGTCCTTCCTCATATGGCAATGCTGACTGCTTCTATATCTCTCATAGTTGTCTGTATAAGAGCTTTGTTAAACAATATGTAATGTATTTCTGCTACACCACGATCAATACAAGATGCAGTGTTGTTCAGTGCAGTTCTTAATCAAGATTTTAGTGGTATGACTTCTAGTATGTAGTGCTGCTTTCAGTTGCATTAGTTAAGGGAGCTGTATGCATGAAACGATCAAGAACTATATTTGACATATCTCTGCAGGACTTCATTTACAGACATCGCACCAACATTACGTATTCCATTGTTCCCTTTACCTTGTCCAGTTGTATGTAGATCCCGGGAAACTGCCTGATTGACAGGTCAGAGTGACGTCTTCCTGCACATACGCTGTGAGTGGCAGCTGGGCGATCGTCACTTGGGGCAGAACTGCAATAGATACGAATATGATATTTTTCAACAATTTTAATTACATTTCCCTATACATATACGTAATGGCAATGTAAATAGAAAACAAAAAACATATACTCCAAACAAAACAAATACACATCACGAATATGAAAGGGAAAACAAACTGAAGAGTTTACAAACATGTTAACACATTTTCAAAAATAGAATGGTAAAATACATGTCTGATTGACAAAGATATGTGAAATGATTTACCAACAACAGTCAAGTTTGTGTCCACAGATGAAGCGACTCCTCCTCCTGGAAAGATCGGGTCCACCTCACAACGGAAGGTGCCAGTATCCGGCTGGGCCGTCTCCTGGATGGTTATGGACGTGGAGTCTGACTGAAAACTGACTCTATCTGTCAGACCGAGCTCTGTCAGCCTATTGGCATCTGCTTGTATGGGAGAGTTGGTGACGTAAACTAGGAATGGTGCTCCTTGTGTACCGTCTTCGTTCAGCTTGTACCAACTGACACTTTGCACTGTTAGAGGTACCGTCGACGCAAAACTGCAGTTGAGGTTGGCTGTCTCCGTCCGGAAAACTTGGACATTGCCGGAATTTGTGACCGTTACCACCGGTTGGTTCTGTGCACCTGTCGAGATAAAAACAAAATGATTAGATTGAAATTACATGTAGCATGAGAAAACACATTTTCCGTGCCGCCATGATCCAACAAAAAGTGAATTCAGACTCAACACCAACATTCTCCCTACCTAGACGGGGGACGTTACAGACTTCTGCAGTTCTACAACCTTTGACCTATTACTGCAGTCACTCGTCCGTAAGGCCAGATATAAGAAGATGGTAATTCGTAATGATGAAGGCAATGGGGTCGCTTTAATTTCCAGAGAATCGCTGATATTTTAGGTTACATTTCCTTACCATTCCCATAAGACACACAGGGATTGCCAATACTAAGGATCTTTTTATTGAAAGTTCATTATCTCCATGAAAAAAGGCTTTTTCATGAGATACTGTTTTGCTTGCGTTTGGTGTCTGTGTGTATGTTTGTGTCACCGGACGCTTAAAGTCGCCATAACTGTAGAACCTGTACATGGATTGTAATGATTTTTGGTATGTGGGTGGGTGTTAGATGGAGGAAGGTCAAGGTCGATTTTGGGCTTCCTGGCATGTGTGACTGGAACTGCAATGGCGTATTTGTTAAAATCTTAAATGTAGAAGAACTGAAGAGTGGATCGACAGATCGTCATGTTCTTTGGTACACAGGTAGGCTAGACCAAGTTGTACACACTTAAGTGCAAACTATGCAAATGAGACCGAATTTGCATAAGTTAGGAGGTAAATCGTTTGCATGTGTGTCGTCGGATGCTTAAAGTCAGCATAACTGTAGAACGTGTAGATGGATTGTAATGATATTTGGTATGTGGGTATGCGCTGGGAGGAGAATGGTCAAGGTCGATTTTGGGCCCCCTGGTTTGTGTCCCTGGAACTGCAGTGGCCTATTTGTAAAAATGTTCCAAAGGGGTTTAACTGAAGAGAGGAACAACAGATTTTCATGTTATTTGGTACGCTGGTAGGTTGGACGGAGATGTACACACTGAAGTGCAAATCATGCGAAGTTATTGTGTTTGTGTGTGTGTGCGCGTGTGTGTATGTTTGTGTCACCGTGTTTGTATGTATGTGTCACCGGACGCTTAAAATCAGCATAACTGAAGAACGTGTGGATGGATTGAAATGATATTTGGTATGTGGGTAGGTGTGGGGAGGAGAAAGGTCAAGGTCGATTTTGGGCCCTCTGGTATGTGTCACTGGAACTGTAATGGCGTATTTGTCAAAATCTTCAAAGGAGAATAACTGAAGAAAGGAGCGACAGATTTTCATGTTATTTACTGGGCAGGTAGCTTAGAGAGGGATGTATACAATGAAGTGCAAATTATGCAAATTGGACTTAAGTTGCCTAAGTAATGGGAAAATCTATATTTGCAGTGTTGGCCATTGTGGCACTTCTAACAGCTGTTAGTGTTGATAGCGAAAGTAGGTCACTATGGAACCTGAGCCCCCGACAGCTGCAGGTGGCCGGGGGTCATACCATTGAGCGATATAGAATGGGGGGAACTGGTTTAATACAAAAAAAAGTTTCATGGAGATTTTGGGTCCTAAGACTCTTGTTAAGTATGCTTTCGGAAAGCTCAAAACGTGCACAAGCATTATGAAGTTTTGTTTTTCCTGTTCTTTTCCTCGTACCTCTCCTCTCTGACCTTTAAGTTTTTATTCACAAACACACAAAAGGCTGCAAGGGCTTAGTCTCTGAGACACCCCCAGTGTAGTTCTTACGTGTGGGGTAAAGTTTGCAGAACAAACAAACCGTTCTAAAGATTAGCCTTCCACATGTATAATCAGCATACTACGTAGTTACAAACATAGGGGTGGGTACCGGTACAGAAAATTCAGGTCCGGTCCAGGTCCAGATCCAGAGGGTCAGGTCCAGGTCCGGACCTGTACCTGATTAAAGTAGTGTCGCAGTACATCATATTTTGGAGAGCGAGACACAAGTTAAGGTCTATGTGAGTCCTACAAATCATGTTCAAATTGTATATTAGAATAATGTGATAATTCTCGGTGCACACTAATGTGCACTCGCCGTCTGTTGACTCATCTACATATGATTAACAGCTAACGTCTTCGCAAAAGGAAACCACGACTCGTTAAATCTGCTTATTTTGTATTAGACCGGTTATGTGCGACCGCCTGCTGGTAGCCTAGTACTGTGAATTTTCTAATCGGTCCATAGGCCGGTCCATTGATTTTTTCTGGACCGTTTTTTTTGGACCGGTCCATAAGAAAATGCCGGTTTTGTACCGGTACACAGTACCGGTACCCACCCCTATACAAACACCCAAACCCCAATATCTGAGTCACCTGCCCCCCCCCCCCCCTCCCACTAGTACATGTATGCACACACGTACTTGTTTTGACAAGGTTTGCGTTAGTCGTTAGGTGTGTGCCCTTTGGACCGAGTCAACAGCTTTTTAAAAGTCTTGACTGCCACTCTGGTACCGTTGGCTTTGTTTGGCTGTCAGGACATTTGAAATGCTTCAGATCAGTAATCTCCGAGCAGATGTGGGGTAGAAGATCGTAACGTTGTCTAACTCCCCTAATGCGTCTGTGAGATAAGTAGCTGTCATAGCCAGGCTGTCTGAAACGTTCTATACGATCTACCACCCCAACAACTGCTTGGAGATTGCAGTTCAGTACAACACAGTCTTGAAAACCAGTCATGGCTGGATCGTAACCATGAACAGAAGCATTCAGATTTAGCTACGTTTGAATACTTATGAGATAAAACTAACACGTATTCTGTATCTTGATACTAGTATACAGGAAACGTATAACTCAACAGCAACATCGATCGAGCTGATACTAAAAGTAGAAATGGCATAGAAAATCAATTGTTATTTGAAACTGAAACTCCCTACGACTTCTATAAAGTCTACAATGGCCAAAATGTGCGATTCATCACAGAACAACATGTCTACTTGTCGTACTCGGAACTTGAAACAATGTTTTCAGGATGACTTCCTTCGCTTATTATTATAAAGACATAACTTCTGTAACTTTTATGAACACCAAATACATGTATGGACCACATTTTTTGCTCGCTATATTTAAAAGGAAGTCTTGGGGGCTAAACAAATTAGAATTTAATATCCTGAAACCGACGTCAAATGTTGACATGTCTCTTTTACTCAAACGTGTGTTGTTGTTTGAAATATTAACGTTACTAATTGATTAAAACCAACTGAACAGCTTATTTGTTTTCTTATGACTGGCCTACAGCACAGATAGCGATGTCTCAAGTGCAGCGCTAGTAATTCGAACATTGAAATCCAAACAGAAATGGACAGGTTTGAAACGTGTGCCAGAAAATAAGTCATCTCCTTTCCATGGTTCCGTTTTGCTAAGACACAGGAAACATGGCTGCGAATTTGTAAAGGAAGGCACGTTTTCAATAGAGAAATATTTGTTCAATGGTTTTAAAATTCGTTGGTGGGTGGGGAGGGGGGTGAGTAATATAAAAGCGTCATTGTCGTCGTTACGCATTCCCGTCCACCGACCGTTACCGGCCGACACGTCACGTCTGTACGGTTGTGTGGCGAGGAACGCCCGAGAACTCAAGCACGACCACTCGGTGAACACGTCCAGTGTACCATGCACGGGCAAAGGAGATCTTTCAGCGAGCCCCCTCCCCCAAAGAAAAAGAAATGTGTCTTGTAGAATATATAGCACCTGTTGCCCCTATCTTATCAGGTGATGCCATAGAATGTTTACTAAATATCGTTTTAGGTCGTTATAAACTGGCGGTTTGTGGTGGGAGGGGGGTAAAACAAGAAACAAGTACAGTCAAACTACGACATAGTGCAAAACCTGCTTTAAACCAGATTTCATCATCTATTTTTTCTTACGACTTCACAGGCTAAGCTTTCTTCTCAGTCAAGGAATTAGATAGATATTAGTTGTTGCTTTACGGGATTAAGAGTAGATGTAATCTTGAAGAAGCCCAGATAATCTTAGGAAACTTTTAAGGTGTTCAGCGATCCCTTGTGCCCCGTGTTTTCGCAATCACTCACTCACGTAAAACCGTGGGGAAATATAGCCCGACATTCGGTAACACTACCCTAGTCTTTGCCATTTCCCATATTCTCAGTCACTCACTAACAGGACTGACCCTAAAAGTATTTCGCACGGGTAAAATAAGTCAAGCAAGTGACAACACGGACACCACATCCAAGTTGACATGAACCACCGACGCAACCTCTCGCCCCAAGACTAACAATTTAACAAAAACTGTCAGACTCTAAGTGGATTTAGATTTATTAAGGGAATCGGGGATATGAAGTAGACGGCTATGTTTCAACGTGAGTCAATTTGTAAACCAATCCTGCTTCTAAGCTGTAACGTAAGAACTTCCTGACCGTCTTGACAATACAGTAAGGGCCTTATCTGGACAAGAACACAGGAGGAAGTTTCACGAAGTGCTTGTCAAAACGAGCCTTGAAACTGAAAGACCCAACTTGAGGTTTTAAAAAGTCGCGTTTTTGTAAAATAGTGCGGACACCTATCGTTACATAGTGGGGCCATCTTGGAACTAAATTTTAGACATTAAAAAAATTGAGAAATTGAAATTAAGGATTGCAATCCTTATTTAGACAGTCTATGAGCAAAAGTAGAAAATATCCTATTTTGTGCTTCGTCTTTTCCATAGCGGGATAGTAGTCAGGGACTACTATCAACAAACTACTTGAAGGAAATTGAAAATTTGTAGCGGTTTAGCGAATTACCCACATATTTATCCAGCTTAATTCGGCTTTGTTGTGTGTTCAGCTCAGACACAAACACAAACGATTCTCTCCAACCGGGCCTTCAGATTTTTGCTGACGTAAAAGGAAGACATGTGTCCACGAAAATAGCACCAAAAGTCTAGGTTTTGCTACATAGTCGAGGGGTTTGTAAATGTTGCTATACATAGCGCTAAGTCAAAGGCGACCAGACCGGTTGTTACTGGCTTAAACCCTAAAGACAACACGTCACACTCCGTATCCTATCCAACAACAATCCATTCGTTTTCTCAAAACAAGGGGTGAAAGTTGTCTACAAACATCTTCACTGGCTTCACTCCAGGATGAAATAGCTAGCTAGAAACACTGGCTGAGAGACATGGAAAAAACAGCGGGCATTCCAACTACACTATGTACCTCAACCCAAGGCTACCGTGTTTTAAGATTAAACATAAACTACTAGCACAACCGGTTTCAAAATTTACAAGTGTCACTACAAGATTTTTAAAACACGTGCATTTTGAAAAAAGATACCGGTTAACACAAAAATGTCTACTTGAACTACACGTGTGAACGACTTCGTAGAGAATAGAACCATGGAACGGTACACCGTACCTTTGGTCTCTCAGCTTGTACTTTACATATTAGGTAACGTTTTCCACAATGGGGCTACGTTTTAAATGCTCTTAAGATCCCTCAGGACGGTGTTATACCCGATAGAGAGAGTCTTTAGATAATATCCCACCTGTGAGGTGTAGGAAGGCCAGTAGAAGGCACGCTGGGAGGAGGGAAGACCGGAGGACGTACATGGTTGCACCGCCGCTCGTGTGTGACTAGACCGTTTTCTTGCTCGGTGGGTCGAAGCTGAGGCAGGTGACTGGCTCTGCGCTGTGGGGAGATGGAGGGTGACGTCACCTCGACACGCGTCAGCACACCTTTGCTGGGAAGCGTTCAGTGGAAACCTTTCGGGGGAAAGGGCCTATCACTTTTGAGCCACCCAACAAGGAATTGTGCAGCTCTATGGGATATACCTGTAGCTCAACTGGTAGCAGCTTCACAATTGAACTCCTGGTCCCAAGTAGTATATAGCTGGGAGACCCTGCAGGTTCAATCCTGGGAAGGGCATCTCGATAGGGGCTGCACCCGTCTTTCGGATGGGACGTAAAATGGGGTTCCCGTGTTCGAGGAAGTACCTCTAGCACGTTTAAGGATCTTTAAGGGGAAGGGCCAGCAACCCCTCCCTGTAAGAAATACCCTGCTACTGAAACAGCAAGGAAACTTTGTGCCACAAGACAATTTGGCACTACAACGACCGAACGATGCCTAGCTAGTAGTTTTTGTGGTCTCTCTTTCTAACGTTACAGAAATTTAGATAGCCGAAGATCACTTCTCAGAGCATATACCCCTCCTCTGTTCTTGGTTTCATTGATCGCTGCAGGTTGTGGCTAGCCGCGCCTATGTTGATACAACTAACGACTCGCTCCATTGTACGACATGTCAGGGGGCGCTCGTTAATCATTGACAGGGCATGTCGGGAAAGTGTCGACAGACTCCCTGGACAAACTATCGTCTGGCAAACACCTTTGCGTGTTGATTTTTTTTTCAGAAACAGTCGTCTGCAAAATTGAGCCAGCAATACCTTTCTTCCATGTACAACTGTACGACTGAGATTTATACAAATGACGCCAAGATAAACATTGTCTTCAGCGCCTAAGGCTCGTTTCTAAGGTATTCTTCAGGCAGACTTAAAACTATTGTATGTTGTTGTTTGGACATGGATTAGCCAAATACCGGATTTCCCTCGATCGTCCCAACCCCAAATATTGTCGGCAATCGGCCAGTTTCCCGCCCAATTTCTGCTCAGGTTGGTTACAGGAAGTGGTGGTTTAGGTGATTCAATTATACGATTCACCTTTGGGGTAGTCCAGAATGATCGTGATTTCCTTGTACCCAAACGAGATTTTGTTTGTGTTGAACAATAAACCTATACCACCAGTTTGTAGATGTTAAGAAAAATATCTGTTCAACCTTGTCTTTTTGGTTCAGTTTTTCCTTAAGTTTGTTTTCCGCTGACCGAAGTTTTGTATCGTCTGCATTGGAGTAATGATGTCATGTTTACTTGTGGTCGGTCATTGTGCGTCTGGGAACTGTTTTGTAAACGCTGAGATATTACTTTACAGCTGTATTCAAACTTAACTGAAGAAAGTAAAAGGCAACAAAATGAGGCTTAAGAAAAAAGGAACAGCAAATAGCTTTCGTTGAAAATCCAACATCATTTCAGTGTGTTACAAACTAGATGTACCCGTATTTTCTGTTTCAGGAAATACTATGAATACAAAAACAAAACATTTTTTGGTGTTTTCACTGACGCACTGCTTGTTCCGTCAAACCCATTTCATTCCTGTTTTAGAAAAAAAAGATTCAAAGGACATCCTAGACTCTTCAAACAAAGTCTAAGACATTTCCACCTGTTGGTCTCAGGTGGTAGAGCTTTAGACACTCAGTCAAAACCAATATTTGCACGATGATATAATATTACGAGAGGGGAAGAGAATATCCTGAACCGGAAATACCATCTTGGTTTTAGGAATCTGTGTACGTCATTTCCTGTTTGAATTATCGTGAAGGTTGTTGGTATATCCTAGAATTAGAGCTTGCCTATGAAATAGACTCTACGAACCTTTACTTATCCAAAGAATACGTCCAAATTATAATATAACACTCAATAAATTATTTAAAATCACTACAGCCGTTTATTATTATGGCAATGATAATAAACGGCTGTAGTCATTTTAAAACGCACATCGCGTTATAGGGAATTCATGTCAGGAAGCCCCAAGCCTAATCTCCAAGCAGATGTTGGGGCAGCTAAATCGTTACGTTTTCCTAGCTCAAGGACGAGGCCGTTTGACACAGAAAATGGCAACAAGGAAACCGCAACGATTTGGCCTCCCCAACATCTGCTTGGAGATTACCCCCACTGACCCACCCCATCCTTGACGGACACAAAACGTACGGTCCCCTTAGCGGTTTGGGTAAAACAAGCAGCAATGTAAGAATTAGACGCCAGGCGGCTTTTCAAATCTTCACGCTCAACTAGCCAGGCGGATCCATGCTTCCCGTGTTTGGTTTCCAAAAAATACAGTCAATAACAAAGTTTTTGTCTCCCGTTCTATTTTGGAAATCTTCGATAAAGTTGTTTAACAAACTTCGTTTTTAGAGGTGGATTTGCGTTCATGTCTGGGAGAGCCTACGGACAATGGAGGGAGGTTTTGTCTAACACTAGCAAGAATTGTGAATTTTTAGCATATCCTTTTTCTGTGCAACAAAGTTTAAGTTAGAGCTAGATATACTGTAGCAAAGGTTCTAGTGGTCGAAACGCGCACGGCTTTTTTTCCTCAGAACTATAATATTATGCTCATTGGTGTTCCGAACTTTGTACATTTCAAGTTACACGAATTCGTGTCTCTCTGAAATTGTAAGCATTATTGTGCCAATCTATTTTAATTCATTTGTAAATTTCGTATCATCTTTTAGTTTGATATTTTGTCCAATCGTTTTTTATTAGAAAGAACTAGAGCTAATTCTAGAACTAATTCTATATCTGACAAATCAAAGAAATAAGGAATAGCCCATACAATACTTGCAGTCTTATGAAACTGCGAGTATTAGTTCAAATGATGTATTAAAAAGATACCAATGTTCTTCTATTCTTTTAAAAATTGTAACGGTTTCGGTGCAGGTGCAAGTACTGTGCAGTACTAGATGACTTCTCCGGAGTGGCGGAAACACACTGGCTGTAATTGAATTTGAAAACAAGACCGTTGAGACCAAAAACATCCAGACTTACACCCAAACACCGCCGCTTACACGTCCCACGCACCAGTGGGCTCCGGAATTCAGCGGAATTTATTTTGGAAACTGTCAGTTTCACCGCCAATTCTAATCCGGTGTTATGTTGCTTTGCGAAATACCACGAGCGTGTTTATAGGTATGGTGTTTTGCCTTTGGGAGTTTTGGGGCCTCACCACGAATACTGTGGCCATTCGTAGAATATCTTAGGTAAAGTTTTAGGCCAAAAAATTGTGTGTTTTTTCGGTTCGATAACCAGACTGCATAACGGTGGTTCAGAGTAAAAAACGACTTCTTTCCTGCAAACTTTACCTGAGCCAAAAATGTCAATACGCAACTCATGCGGACTCCAATATACGCACAAGTATGAACGGGCCCAAACCGGTGAATATGCAAAGTCTATATACGGTTGCAGCCATTGGTGTCGATGCTTTCATGTTATGTGACTGTTATGCCTGAGCTTCAAACGGTATCTGTGTTGTACATATGTATGACTTTGTCAAGGGTTTTGCTTAAAAGGGTTTTACGTAATCAGCCCTTGTGCGCTTATGTTCTGTAATTCTATAACGTTTATGTGTGTCAGATCTAAGGAACGAAATTACAAGAACCACTTAAAGAAACGGAGACTAAAAAGGTTAGAAACGTTTCACGGTCACAGAGAAAGGAAGTCAGACATACAGAAAATATAAGGCAATGAAAATATGTAAATACCTTTTATTACAATTGCATTTTCATGCGGTGGTTGAATGAAGAAAAGAAGATTATAAAATGTAAAGAAACAAAAAAGAAAGGAATACATGACCTATGCACAGTCCAGTTTCTATGCCTTAAATGGGGAAGAAACGCACAATACTCAAAACACAGGTTACATCATCAATAACGCTCATTTCATAGCAAAGAATGTCTCTTATCTAATCTTACATCGAAAATTAGATTCCGACCATTCCGGGCCCGACCTGGGGAGTGACGGTGACGGCCGGGGTTGTAACAGAGGTCCAGACGGAACATGGCTAGGGTTAGCTAGTCTCTACCAGACTAACTACGCCGGCTATAGGGAGAATATTTGCCGGGGGACTTTGGCCATGGAGGGTTACAATATTGGACCCTTTCTCCGTAGTTGACTCTATTTTGCCGATTTCTACTACTAGTATTTTCCCAGCGACCCGCGGAGGCTGGTAGAGGCTAAGGGTTAGCCTCATTTGCCGGCCTCTCGGGCTGCGCCGTGTTTTGTCGGTTTTTGATTCGCGATTTTCAACTTGTCGGTGCCAGGTTCTTTTGCTGGGGGGACCGTATCTACCGGGGACCGTATCTGCCGAACTAGAGCAGTCTTCCCGTAGGTGGCAGGTACGGTTCCCCGGCAGGCCCGTCGCGAAGCCTGGTTTGGAGGCTAGGCTGTCGTGAATGCCGACTGATTGAATAAGGAACCGGCGAACCAAAGTCAAGCTCTTTAATCCGGTGTTTGTTACATTGTCTCGGACCCGGAGATCGTTTACAGGAGCGGGGTATAATCAGATTCTAAACCGCAAAGATCTACAGTAGCGCACGTTCTTCAGAAAAACCGCCGCGCGTTTTGTTTCATTCTCCTGGATTTGAACAATTTGTTACTTCCGTTCAAGAAATGTAACGTTACCTCAAAGCTATAAAGAAAAGTGATAATTAAAATTCACCATGCAATGCTAAGGCAAATGTAAATAACCGCACCTAATCATCTTACAGTATTTAGAAATATTTCAGACTTGTGTAAATATATATTCATAGTATAGTCATCTCTTTTCTTCTCTAACTTTCTGTGTGCAGTATTGTTAAACGTTAACATATCACAGGATATGTTGTATAATATCTTTGGACGACGTATAGTTTGACGCATTTGAGCAGTTGGTACTTGATATGATAGTATTACAGTTAAGTGTTTTGCTATTGCTCTTCCACATTTTCCGTCCCTTCTCTCCTGATCGCTTTTATCTTGAAGACTTTGGGATCAAATTCCGTTTTCCCACAACCTTGAGTTTGGCCCTTAGCGACGGTCTCAAGGCGCCTTAAGTGGCTCTAGTGGCGCAACGGATGTCGCCTTAAGGAATGTTAAGTAACACGATCAGGAAACGGCTTAGATGCTTGCATTGCGGTAAAGTTGCCCCTGGGAAAAGGCTTATGCTATGTGAGAATACACCTGCGGTTTGAGTTACGGCGCTGTCACATTTGTCGTAGCTTATCGTACAATTTTGACGCCTCGCAGGATTCTCTACTCTCCATGGATCGAAGCCGAGAGGAATGGGTCCGGCTGGTTTTTGACGTTTATTTCGGCGCTTTGTCGCTCCCCCCTCCCCGTTTTCTTTATGTCCCCAACCCACAAATCCAAATGTTGCCAAAGAAAACGGGACAAAATAGAAAGCCCGACAAAACGCCTAAAACACGTCAAAAACCGGCCGGACCCATTCCTCTGCTTGGAGAGTAAGGCTGCGACTCGTCGCAGCTTCATAGCGACGTCTGGCGGCGGAGGCCAGTACTACAGTCACTGGAGTGACTCCCCTGCTGCTGCAATAGTCTTGCTTCTAAGCAACCAATATTACTTGAGCTAATAAAGAAAGCAAAATAAAAAGACCAATTTTTCCAATGAAGTACATACAAGAAGGAAAACTGGAATGATTTTTATTTTTTGGCTGTAATGTTTGACCAACTCCACAACAGTGAAACATAACGTAACGTCATGTAATACAAATATCAACCAATTTCACTTCCCTCTCCTCCAAGAAGCCAAACTGAAAAGCGAATGTGTTCTTAGAGAGACCAAATGGTGTAAGTAAGTGGGCGGCGACGCTCAGTAACGTTCTGAGTGCACTTATACACTGCGCCGGTAGAAGTCGTGGCTGCGCTGATACACCGCTTCGGAAATAAATGTCCAGTAAACATTTACACGATTTCCCCCTTTACTTTAGAATAATAGATTAACTTCTGTCCTCTGTCCTGTATATAGAATAGTTCTTTTGCACTGTTAACTTCTCAGGTTATATTAAAGATTAACTGATTGATATTGGCACCTGTTAGCACAATATTTTGTTTGGGATTTAGAAGTTGTATACTTAAGGAAATACGGTGTAATAGTGTCAAAAACAATAGGCAGACTTAGGTTCGGACATGCCGAGTTCAAACTAACCTTGAAACAAATTCTTACGTCAAGACAAATACCAAGACATCTATACTTAGTCTCAGGGAGGAAGTTCCAAAAGTGCCGCAAGCATTTAAAAGGTACCTGCAGCACAGGGATTTAAAAAAAAAAAAAACTACTATATCATTTTCAAAGCCCTTAATTTCATTTTTCTAGATATATAACATGGCGACATCGGCTCATATTTAGATGCGAAAGTGATACAAAACTTTGACAAACGTTTTCGGGACCTCTGATTCAGCGCCCCAAATTTAAAGATGGCGGATGTGACGTCACAAATCTGGGAACTACAGTAGGTGGGCGTGTTGTCTTATGACCAAACATAGTATGACAACACGGGCCCCCTGCCCCCTTTTTGAAACATTCCGTGTAGCTTTAAGTATGTGTACAAGAAGTTTATAGTACTACAATATAGTCAATAACCCCCTGATAAATCCTACATATATTATATTGCTCTACACACTGCAACTTAAACTGGCAAAAGTCCAATAGTAGGGTTAAAACTTGGAAGCTGGACGTATCTGGCGGAAGCTAGATAGTTGATTTTGCTGAATCACAGCCAAGCTAAGAATATATATTACCAAACGACAAACTTCCTCTCCCACCAGAAACAGGTGTGGCGCTTTAGGAACTGCGGACCGTTGCCTCTCTAAACTTGTTTAAGGGTGTGTGAGTGGAGGGGTGCGCTGTACGCTTAAAATAGCCGATGAAACTGAAAACATTTTCTAGTCACAAAGGCTTCACCCACGCAAATGGAAGGGTACTCAGGGTCAAACATACACATGTAGCTTTCTGAGAAGTCCCGCATTTCAGTCTGCTCAACTTAGAAAACGAGAAATGAGATCGAGTTAAATAACTTACCTCTTATCTAAGTAAATGTTTCAGAATGATTAGAACGATTCATGTAGTTCGATTTCATTGATTCGCGGTTGTCAGTATTGTAGAAAAATCTAGATTCGTGTACGTAACACGCTCATTCTGTGACCAACTGACATCGCTGTGTTGTGTTGTGTTGGATATTAATCAACCTTAATTTGCTTAAGGCCATAACGCCTACTGATGACGACAAAACACCATAATGGCGTGATTTATTTTGTTCCTTGTTCCATTTTCGTGCTTCAAAAGGATGAAATCATCCCTTCCAAAAACAGCCAGCACTCCACCTGTAGCTTTGCCAACAAAGTGAGTACAGAAGTGTGGAGACGTTGTTTACATGTAGTGTGGTGTAAACTGTCCGCCAGATGACCCCAGCTTGTTGACATGACAGAAAAGTGGTTTCGGGTGCCCCCCCCCCCCCCCCCCCCTCAGGCGATAACGTATCTAACCGTTTCCTGAAGGTGATATCAGTAACGTACAGAGAATGACCCCCACTGGTGCCTGTGTGATTTAAAGATAATCCGATTTGAACGGAACAAAGTATCATCGATTTGTCTTTATTTGTCGTTTGACTTGTGACCTTGCAAGGGTTAAAGGAGGCTTGTGTACGCGTGTGTGTGTGCATGTGTGTGTGTGTGTGTGTGTGTGTGTGTGCGTGTGTGTGTCAGTGTGCATGCGGCACGGTGTGTGCGTGTGTGTGCCTAGTGTGTGTGCGTGCGTTTGTGAGTGTCTGTGTGTTTGTATCTGTGTGTGCGTGCATGTATGTGTGCGTATTTGTTTTAGGAGGTATATTTGAGAGATAATCGAGATGCAACGTTACTTAAAATCCGTGGGTTTGAAAAACAACAACAACCCGAATCCCACCTGTCGGCTCAAAAAGGGTTTCACTGCCGATAAAATACGACTATATGACGTCAACTTTAGGTCATATAGCTGTCTAACGACTACTCAGATAATTACTCAGGGGCACACAACAGACTGTGCATTGCGGTGGCGATAATGAAAATGTAACAACACTGGTGTGGTACAGGCTGGTGCATTACGTCATTTATGTTCCAGGCACCATTTCCGGTCTGTTTCACTATTTCAATCTTCCGTTTCCTACCACAAAACGCCAAGTAACACATCCTCTTTAATGTATTAGGTAAATAAGAGGTGCAGGTGGGTAAATGTAATACATCACATTTACCAGTCATTTACTCGGCCAAGGTAAATGTGGTTCAGCCCGGCCATCTTCGTGCAATGATCATGGAAACTCGTCTCATATAGGGTATTTGGGTATCAAGTTGCTGGTTAATGTTAGTTCATCTCTACTCACATTTGTCATACTCAAAACCCCTACGGGAGACAACGACGCGGTACGACCGTGTACCAGGTACAATTTCCGCGTCCGTTCAAGTTCCAGGTAAACACACCTGTGCACCTGGATGACGTCACACTAGCTTGCGTGTTTCCAAAATGGCCAAGTTTTTGTACCGGATTAGAGAGTCTAAATAATAGATGACAACTGGCGTGTACAAAATAATTCGTCTTTTTCGTCATATGTCTGCCTATATAGCCGGGTCAAATACATCAGAACTGAAGTTTAGGATCGTGATGATTTAGAAATGTCTTTTGACATAGGGTTAACCCAAAATTAGTTGTCCATAAACGTATTGAGAAGCTTAAGGGAAAATGCTAATTAGCCATTTTATGCTAGCTACATTTGTACAATGGATTGTAGGGTCCAATTTATTGTATTATACTCCGTATATCTTTACACTAATACATATTTTTCCCTTTTGAAGTTCGTATTAAAAAGCATATCAAAAAGATACAGGTTACAACTGTCTCCGGTCATAATGGTTCAAACATAACGTTCATTTCAGCCGTTAACGGTCGCCTGTTTTGAATTTGTACGTTGTGAAATATATGAACTTCGACCGTTCCAAGGGGCGGTAATGATTCTGCGTTTACGTGACCCGTCGCACGTCAAGTTCAATAAAACACAGTAACTCCTAATAAATGTCAAATAATCTGCAACGAGTTGTTATGGTAGAAATTTCATGTCACAAAATATTATTGCATGAAAGAAGAAGCATTTTAATATATAAATACAACAAAACCCACACACGACTGAATTGACAAATATACTGGATAATTCGGTTAACCCAAGCGCCGCTTAGTCGGGCATTATAAGGTCGCAGAGTTCAAAATTAGCCCCTATCTCACTAGTGCACTGGACCCGCGGCACGCTGGCGACCTCGCTGCGTCTTAAATTGGATTTGCGTTACCCTTGACTTGTATAATGGGAATATCATGCAAAACTTACAAATATTACTATAAAGACAGCAAAACACACAAAGCGTAAAAATAGCTTTTTATCAATGAAATTCGTTGAGCGCTCTGTCAAATTGCTCGGTCGCAGCGAGGTCGCCAACGTGTCGCGGGGTCAGTGAGATAGGTCTTAAGACCGATGTGCCGTCACTTGAAGATCTAGATAACAGTCCATCTCCCTTCATGGTGGATGGTGGAAATGGGGCAATTCTGGGAACCCTAATTCGATCAAGATTATCGATTTTATGCTCAAGAAGCCATCAGGGCAAGATTGAGATCATCAAGGAGGCAACCGCCATGTAAACGACAGTTGAAACTACGTGAACGAAAACATTCATCGGGTCAAACTACCAATTGATATAATGGCTGTATAAAGTCCAATAACATATCTTAATGGCGCGTTGCTGTAGGTTTACAAATCCACTTACTAGTATATTTTTCAAGATGGTCCCGTGCTTTTGTTACAGACAAACTTTATGTCTAAGTTTGTGGTATCATTGTAGGGCAGAATTTAGGAATTAAAATTTCTTAGTAAATATGTAAAAATCTAGGCGTTGAAAAATCTTTTATGAAAGAAAAACTTTATGTGTAAATTTGTGATATCTACGTAGGGTAGAATTTAGGGATTAAAACTCTTATATGATGTTTAAGCATTGAAAAATGTTTGATAATGATAATCAATTTTTACGCAATATCATAAGACGCAAGGGATCTTACACACGACTGCCCCACCCATAAGATCGCGTATATAATTTTTTCAAAGGTTCAGTGGAGAATTCTATATAATTTTCTAGGCTTTGTGCATTCATCCCAAAAGTGGGCCTCAATTCAAGGACGGATTATAGCCGGTGCCATCAGAATAGTAACACGATTAGTGCATTAACGTGACGTCTCCACGACTATCATGGGGGATTCCTGGGTCGAACCGGAGATAAAAATGACGGTCGCATTAACCATTGCCACATGGGACCTTCCAGCCTTAAGTAGGGATAATTGGAGTTGTATGTGTAACGACGGGGATGAATCCACTACTAATCTTGAAAGATTGGTTAGACATGTTGGGCTTCAGTCGTCATGGAAGAGAAAATAGGGCGATAAAATTGACATTCACGGAGGTTTGAAAGCAAAATATCCTTTGTACACATAGATAGCAAGGGATGGACAAGCAAGGAAATTGTGTCTTTATCGGATTTTCCGGATAAGTGGCTCTATGGCAACAGGAAAATGCGCGGGTTAAAACGTAGCACACAGTCGTCTTTCGCTATCTTTATCGTTTTTCTTTTCCGGAAACATTTCCTGTAACAAACGCGTGTGGAAGTGAAATAAGCAAGTAACAATATATCGAAGTAGCCTGCAATGCTGCACTTCCTAAAAATGCTGCTAGGGGGGCAAAACTCGCCATGCTTCTTTGGGACTTCAATAACTATCAGCAAACATAAATTCATACAAATCCATCCAAAGGATCTTGAGTTATAGGTGCGAACACACACAAAAAAATACCCCCGTCGGAGGTGATCCTCCTTCCCGGAGGTAATGATTTGGAGTTCCTTGCTCTGATCTTTTAAGAGCACGTTGTCACAAAATAGTGCGTGTCCAGGACTGTTTTGGCTTCAGTAAGGTCACGCTACACGAACATTGATGTGGAAACTTTGTCCACTTTTGTATGCAGCATGTATCCTACACATAACTATGTCTAGAAGTACATGTAGAGGAGAATACAGATGTACGAATTTGTAAGTTGTAATTACATTCCTCTACATTACACACAATTGCAGGCTCCAGACTCATCTAAAGAACTAGACGTTTTGTTTAAGAGCCAAACTGCTCATCAGTGAATGCGTCAGTCAACTTAACCTTAAGGGAGGTGGGGGTCATCTGATAGACCTCCATTGCCATACTAGTATATGACATCTGATGCAAAATTTTGAAAGGATAGACCTTTGACAGTGAAACCTTGAAGCAATTTTTCAATCATCAAATGCTTTCATAAAATTTTCATTGATTTTACTTTACTACCTTTGTTTAAAATGTCATAAATTGTAATGTAACACTAAAATTAAGAAAACACATCCAATCTAAATCAAGTTAAGGCTATGGTAGACAAACCTAAACATGAATAAACATTCCTTGAAACATTACACCAAACATTTATTCTAAAAATTTCATGATTAGAAATACAAGTGATTATATACATGTACACATTGCATAGTAACACATGGTTCTGGAATATTCCATTTGAAAATCTACTGTTGCCAACGGAAAGTAAAAAAAAGTGAAAGTTTGCCAATACCTTAGGGTCGATATTGACAAAAGGAGCTAAAAATGAAAGAGAAAATTCTAACGGATGAATGAAAAGGAAACAGAGCAAAGAGGGGTTCTTAAACTTTGGTAAAGATACAGACAAAAAAGGCTTCGAGAAACTGAAAGCAACTTAAGTGTTTCAAATGGAGAACCCAGAACCTAAAATCAAGTATCTAGTAATCTATATCTGGATACATGATTTAGGACATCAATGCTTCAATCATCAAAAACTACTCGTGAAATAAAACACCTAAGGCCAAATCATTAAACTTGATACATTGTATCATCATTGGTCACATACATTCCCAAATCAAGTCACATCACCAAACTTAATATTCACATTTTCAAATTACACAAAAAAATAAAATAGCACCCCTACGTACATTACATGGAATGTTCTGATGCATTCCTTTTAGATTATACTGTTATAGGCTGATCCATTGTATCATAAATCAGGGGGTGATCAGGCCACACTTACATGTTTGTACAGATCATCTGACACCGAATCTTGTGTTATCTTATTATTCACACCCTCAAATCTAACATTCAATTCAAGACACAAGGTCCTTTCCAAGCTGCAAGCAGACAGACATTGTAACTTGAATAAGTGCATGTAAGGTAAGTGCATGTACATGTATAGTCCTACTATTGGCTAAATCAAAAGTAAGAAGAAGTTTTATCAAATCCACATTTTTACAAAAAGCTTCTCTCTGTATATATCACACTTTACCATAGCAAATATGTACAAGATTGAAGCAATGGTACAATCTTTGAGTGTGATTCAATGCATTCAAAGAACCGAGATTGCAAAATGTAAACCAAGAGAAAAGGATTCAGTATGAGCAATTATTACAAACGACAGAACTTGGTTACAATACGATAAGATATTTACATTTTTTTATCAATATTTGTCTGATCACTCTGATGTGATGACTATATATGCAGCATAATCACAAAGATACTCATGTATATTTTACACAAAATATGAATACTGCGGATGAAAGGAAAGATGTCATTGGATCTCATGATAACCTACCTCTTGCAGAGACCAATGGCATTACAAGTTACATGTAAACATTGCTTGATATGATGGCTATTATAATGTTAAAGTTACTGGAATATGATACAACATTATCTAGATTAAAGAATGATATACAATGTCTTTACTGATATAGAAATAGCCAACATCTAGCTGTAACAGTGTATTTAGCCCACTCAGCATGCACTTGATTATTAAAAACATGATCAGATTTTTACAATCAAGAATAAAACAAAGAACACGATCAACAGTGATTGTCTGAAGCACAAAAATATACAATTCATGCATGCATAGCAAAGGCAACTACATGTTATGATTACCTGAATATCGTGTGAATATTGTAATAATATTAATCATGATTTGATGCTGTACTGTACCTTTCACTATCTGGTATGTTCTTCTATCCTTTTTTTTCTTCACATAGTAAATATAACATTCTAATGCCCACAAACCATTCTAAACTAACATTTAACACATATCCATCCATTTATGCTATTTTGGTTAAATCATGGTCTCCAATTTGGAAAGAAATTGGTCAGTGCAAAAGTCTTCTGCCAAAGACGCAAAATCCTCAGTTTAGCTGCCACATTATTTCTTTTTGTTTTTTTACTTTAGTGTCTTTAACAGTCCTTTACTACACTTGAAACTGTAATGCATTAGAGACATTATAATACATGTAGTTGCAAGCATATAGGTATAGGTGAACAAGCTGCAAGTTAAATGTATACTATCCACCCATTATGTAGAGATTTAGTATTTTTGCATATTACAAAAAACATAGATTACTTTCAATGCATTGAATGCTGAATAACATGATATGGCCTCATAAAATCTGCAAACATATGTTCTATGATCATCAGATCTTGATTAATAGAAGGTAAATATCTTAGATCTATCAAAGTTCAAACAATGATTTGCCTCAAAACACTGTTTACAAAATTTTTTAGCAACTGGCTAGTCTTATGATGCTAAATGCATGCTAATGTGTAAGTCGAAACTTATCCTTTCAAAACAGCAGTGCTTTCAGACATGAGATTAGACTGTTTCCTGGTTAGAAATGCATTCAGCCTAGCCAGTATACCGTAAACCTCATTAGTATTCATATATTCAAAGATAAGAAAAGAACAGCCTGTTATCAGACAACACATCTGCACCATTCAGCAGAACTGTCAGATTGCCTGTGGCTATTTACAATCACACAAGATTTTGTTCAAGAGATTCTCATGATTTGAGCTTAACATCCACAATGATCCACTCCAAATATAATTTTCCATTTTTTTGTCAATCGTGATCATAAGTCTTGACTTTATTTTCGATTGTAAAAGATTATACAACGGTTCTGTGAGCCTTTTTTGGCAGCAGGCCTTGCAATTGTTTGTCTACCACGTACCCCTTTAGCTAAGCAATATATCAATGTATGTAACATGTACAATACATTTTTATCTTTTACAATTTGTATTGAGGTTATTTCAGTTACTCTGTATTCAGCTTAGTGCTGTTCACGTCATTGTAAAACCACTCTTCAACAATTGTGAGGTTCAGATTGGAATGTTATTTGGGGATGACACTACAATTTGTGTCTAAAAGTCCCCACTTCAAGAGAGGCACTGGTTGTCACATTCGGACAGTTTTAGGGGGGAGGGGGGCAAAAAGAGAGCAGAATTCTTCACTTCAAGGTGCCTTCTAGACTGCCTGCAGATCCAGTCTGTAAAAAAATGCAGGTTTGTTCTCTGAATGACATCGAGGGACCAGGTAGTAGGAAAACTTTGGGGTTTAGGGTAGGAAAACATGTTATTCTTGTGGCCTGGAATCCATCCTATTCTAGCTCCAGCTCCCTCCAAGGAATCAAACATTTCTCTGCAGTGTAACGGGGTCAAGCTTTCAAACTCGGAGATATTTCGAACTCTCCCCTGTATTCTGTACGCGAATATTCTCCAGAGCTAGAGAATCAAAGCAGAATCAATAGAGCTAGAATAGGATGGAAACCAGGTTACCATTCTTGGACATTTATCTGTAATAAGAACCAAATGTAACAATGGTTGGTTATCTTCTGTGCTACATACCCGGGGGCCAGTCACCGTTAGGGTTCAGTACCCTCCACCAAACTTTTGTATCCCTGACCCAGTAAGCCTTCACCAATATGTTGTCTACCCAGTGAAAAGCTATTTCTATTTTCTATTCACTATTCTGTTTGTTTACTTCCTCTGTTCACAACTGATTTCTATCAGAATGTCTTACATACAAGAACAATACTGAGAGAATAATTTATATATATACCTTCAAGTACCCCTCTGTCCAATATCTGTGTACACGAAAATGGTGTCATCAATTGACAAGTATCATGTAGTGTATGAGTGATCACCATATGGGTTACAAGTGAGGAGAGGAGTTAAAGCCAACAGATAGCTAGCCATAAGGAAACAATGGTCACTTGAACTCTGCAAAGCTATTGTCTATATATGATGCACTCCAACTTGGAAACCATTTCTTACAGCTTCATTGCAGCTGTTGCTTGGCCAATAACACGAGGAACAGGAGGTTTTTTTGGATGATTTTTTGGTTGATAGCGAACCTATTTGTTCTAACTTCAAAAAACACTATTAAGCATAAATCATGCAAATTAGGACAGCAAAATGAAGAAAATACCAAGAATGTTAGAGATAAATTATGCAAATTAGGATTTTTTTCTTCTAAATCAGATATACTAGATATAACTTTTCCAGATTGAAAGTGACCAGTGCTCAAAACATATTTAGTACCTTCTACTAGGCTTTGGCTTGCTAATGGAGGCATATTCAGTCTTGTCATCAGGTGCCAGGGTGTGGGGTACGGATGATCGCGGAGGTTTGTCGGGGCGAATCTGAGCGTACTCGGTCGGGGAGTCGTCGGGGGTGGCGACGTACGGCCTACGGGATCCGGCAGGCGCGTTCTTAAGGTCCAGTTCCGCGTACATCACCTCCGGCTCGTTCTGCACGATAGAAAAAAAGGACGCCATTCATGAGAAATATGATACATGTACTGTAAATCTTGTAATGTTTGCAGTGGTTTTGTTTTTGCTGTAACCCTTCCACGGAGAAAGCATGAGATAGTAATATTTGTTTCCATTGTATGACTATTGCACTACAGAATTGTTTCAGCCGTAAATATAAAACACTGCCAAGACTGAGAAAAAGTCACTGCAAAAACAATGTGACATTCTTTTACCACCAGTTTGTTTTGTATATTCTGCATGTGTTGTAATGTAGTAATTCTACCTGTCTAATACATGTATGCTACTTATATCAACTGCTATTTATTCTTTAAAGTTACGACTTAATTGTAATTATAATTGAACAGCTAAAATTGGAAATCTGTATTCAGAAACATATACAAATCAACATAATGTACATATCATTAAAAGCAAGAACAGTGTCAACAAGTAGCACAGTTGTCTCAATCTAATCCTTTGTGATCTATGTACAAATGTATTGTGACCTGCCACTGGCCAAACAGGTTTGACAAGGTATATAATCGTTAACCCCAATAACCTGCCCTATTGTTCCATCAGGATTACAATGGGCTGCGATACACATCATTCAAAATTTGGCCCCTTGGAGAGATAAGGAAAAAGGGAACAATGGCTGACCCTTTCTTAGTCGCAGACAGTACAAAAAGAAAGTCACCATGGCAGGGCTCGAAATACTGGGTGCATGTGCACCCAGTGCACCCAGTTTTGGACCTGTGCACCTAATTTTTTACTGTGGGTGCACTGGTGCATCCAAATATTTTCGTACGGTTTAATGTGTAAAGGTATCACTACACACTAGTAGACAGCATATTCTTGACATCTAAGTGTAAGAAAATAATACAATCTTTATTGTAGTACTTGTTTAAGATTTTGATGTTAGAATTTGAGTTAATTTCGATTTTGAAAGCTTCAAAACTGCGTGCCAAGATCGCGCGCCAAACGCGCATGAAGAGGAACAGTAAGGTTTGTCATCAGATTTTGCTTACAATAGTTACATTCTACTTTATTTTATGTGGTGCACCCAAAATTTTTTTGGTGCACCCAATTTTTTAGGTTGGGTGCACCAGTGCACCTATTCCCAAAACTGAATTTCGAGCCCTGCCATGGAGAATAACATTCTACATTTTTCAAGAAAGTTCCCCTCCTTGATTGTATGAAGACTTAAAGTTCGGAAACTTAAATTTGATCAATTATTATCACTTTAATGTGTAATATTATGTATCACTGGAAAGCATATATATCTCAATTTTTGTTATGATCCTACATTCAACAGTTTAAAAAACGAACAGTACATTTTCTGGGTTGTTGATTTTGGAGTGAGACTGTTTTGACTTTAAATTGAATTAATTTACACAATGTAGACAGAACTACAGTAGTGTAATTTAAAGGAAATTTAAAGAAATAAGAGGATTGGATGCTATTAATAGTGAAAAATAAATAATAAACAGAGCAAAATGCAATTCACCTTTGGTAATAATAAATAAGCATCAGGCACAACTAATGCAAAAGTAAAACCATAAAACAGCGCTAAGCATTTAACAAAATAAGTATTTTCAGCAAGCGTCCCTGCTAAAATATATCTACCATGCATATCTAACATTTTCAAAGACAGAAATCTTCTAAAATTTGCTAAAATTGTAGAATAATCACTATCTTTACTGTAGAAAATATAAGAAACATCTACCATGCGTTTCTACGTGTTCTAGATTTGTTTAGGATAAGAAAATGGACTGGTTTCATCAATTTTTTAGTAGCCGATAACATAAACTCTTGTACTCCTAAAGTATTCATACAAATTGACTGGTAATTCGCAGCTTGCCATACCTTCTTTCCTCTGTAAGCGTTGTACGACATAAAGCCAAATTTAGTCAAACATAAGAATTTAAAATGAACTAAAAAAAAATCTCAATGCTTATAAAGTTCAAGCTTACTGTAAATTGTGAAACTTTCACGGTGGTTTTATTTTCATGTTTTTTTGCGGTGGATGCTCTGATCTACTGTGAATCCATGACACCAAGAATATGTTTCTCTCTCATATGATTACTGTACTACAAATTCTAAACATTAGGAAAACGTTTTTCCTTCCTCCTGCGAAATAAACCCACCGCGAAAGTAAATGGATTTACAGTAATTGCCAACACGAAACACTAAAGTCAATGTTATAAATATTTTACACCAGGTCTCACACATTGACTTTGGGTCAAGAATAGCACTCTCATGGTTAATGATTTAGTATAGATGACCTAAGATGGCCTTGTGCAAGCAGAAATAACGGAATTGCAAGCAAAGAGTCCAAATTTATGATGCTGTTGTTCCTCTAATGCCAGTCTTTGAGTAGAGGAGTGGAATTTTTGTTTGAGAGTTAAAAAGAGACAAAAGCATTGCACCAAGTGGTGAGAGAAGTCAAAGAAAAATAAACATTCACTATATTCTTACAAAGCCCAACCCACTAAGATTCACAGAACGTGCAACAGATTTTACTGTTATTCTACTAAGGCAGATTTTAAAGCTACATGCTTCATTCTTAGCATCTAAGTTGTCTTACATCTGCATGCTAGCATATGTCTTCTGAATTCACTGTACTGTGTGTATATGACTGGCTTGAATTGTCTTGAGGAAAAAAAACTTAACCTGAAATGACCATGTGAAAAAAAAGGAAAATTCTGTCTTTAAATTAATACACTACTGCAATAAAAAACTATGAAAAAATCTAAAATTTGAAATAAGATGGAGACCTACCGGTGGTGGGCGTGATAGGTTCTCTGGTGCTCCCGGGTGTCCAGGGGAGTGGTATGTAACGGCATCATCTCCACTTTCAACTAAAGTATACAACATACAGAAACTATGATATGCCAAAACAACATTGTCTGTGTAAACATGAGTGTAAACATATTTTTACATCTCAAAATGTGTAAAGGAACACCTGGAATTTTCCACAATCATCAATTTTTTTTTTGAGGCCAGAGATCTGTTTTGAATACAATTTTTCAAAGTCCTCATTACATATACGCACATGTATGCATGAAGGAGATCTCTCAAGTCTTAAAATTGTGGATATTTAAGATGCAGACTTGCTGAGACTTCTCTATCGATAGCCGAAATCCTTTCATTTAAATGGAAAGGCAGTACAAAATTACAAAAGTGCTAAGCAAAAAATCAACCTGCAATATGTATTGTTAACACTCATCACAAGAATGATCTTTATCACTACAATTATAATTGCACCAAAAATATGCTTCCTAAGATATTTTCAGATATGATCACATCTAGTCAGATGGCACTTCATGATGGATGGATGAAAACTACTGGTAACTAAATTATTCATGAATTGTACCACCACTAACAGCTACCCAGGACTTATGGTAGCCGTGATCATCGTTCCTAATTTGGACATTTAGTTCCTGTCAGTTACAAGTCCTCGTCCAATGGCTTGATGTTAAGCTGATCCGTAAACACAAGTTTCTACCTCAAGTAAAATGTCTCCAAAATTTACTGTAAAAGCCATTCTTTTTGACATGACTGAATTTTGGTGCTTTTGCTGAGGTAAGAAAATTGGCTAATTCTTCAAGTTTATAAGTTACATTGTAGCAAAACAAAACATACATTCAGAGACTCTCAGTGTCTGGACTATCTTTAGCAATTCTAAATAGAAATTCAAAATTTTTGTAAATATATCCCCTCACAAAATCAAGGCACTTTACGTATCCAGTATACATGTAGACTATGTACAATATGGATATGTCCGGTACAAGATAGTGTAACATCTAATATACACCAAGATAAGAACAGAAGGGAAAATTCACTACAACTACATCACTATAATCAAATCATACAAAATGTATATATTAGAAAAACAAGGACAGGTGGGAGACACCTTAAGAAGCAAGGTGTGCCATCAGGTCTTGAGATTAGCAGAGAACTTTTCTTCTAGATTAGCAAAATCAAAAGGAGAGTGACTAAAGTTATAGATGCAAAATATCTAGATCTAGAACTAGAAGTCATCTGAAAAAAACAATATGTACTGAAACTGAAATGCCAAGACAGAATAGCACTGTACATGTACATTTTTCATAAATAGTATATATTCTATATTTGATATCATTTATAGGAAAATTAAATAGCTATTCTCTGAGTGCAAATTATTGCATTACTAGATATTATAAAACATCTTTAAAAAAGAAGCAGTTTAAGATTTAGAAATTTTCTAAACTTTTCTTTAATGTGATCTTTCTGCCTTACTGCCTGGTCAAAAATGATTTCTAAAAATCAGTCTGCCTAATGTGATATCTATTGCATGACAAATGTTATCTAAATCCAACGTGGAAGTTACTGATCTATTTTGAGAAACACACTGATACTTCCTGTCACTGGAATTTCCCAGAATAACATTCAAGATGACTGTTATGTGCAGTCACAACCTTGGTATGTTTTCTTTATAAGCATACATGTGCACAAAACGTAACTGTCATTCGACTCATGCCCTTCCAAATTAAATCTATTCTACGCTTTTCTGGTACAAAAATAGCGAGAACTCAAGGCAAGTGACGCGAGCAATGTATAAAATTTCAATATTGAATCAAGCTAAGTTCAGAATTGAGGCATAACAAATTTACTAGAAGTAGAAAAAAATTATATTATAACATCATTTTTCTACAGTTACCAATAATATTTTTTCAAATTCTGTTAGGGTGTATTTTCAAGGGTAGATTTTGTGCTAGTCCCAAAAATATATCCCTGTCTTTGGTATGTGAGAATATGTACATGTACAGTGCAACTTAAGCTCGGCATGTAGCAATAGTAGTAAGTGTTTCAGTATGAAAAGGAGAGTTTAGTTCAAACCAAACCATCAGGCAACCCTTGTTCCTTACCTCCGTCATCCTTTTCCCTACCAGATCCTTTCTTCCGCTTCCACAAGACGAACCCCACGACTCCTATCGCAGCCAAGGCCAAAAATGCGATCACAATGCCGACAATACCGCCTGTACCTAGTCCTCCACCTAAAGGGTCAATGCTTGCTGTTAGTATTCCTCGGTCTCGTAAAATTTGTAAAATATGTTTCCCTTGAATTTTAAAAAGCTTCCTGCCAGGTTTTCAACATCCAACTAAAATTTGTTATTGAGATTCAAAGATGGTACCTGACTTTTCATTCTTTAAAATGCACAAAGTGGAAACTGGTAAGTTTACGTTCATCAAATTTAAGGATTCCAAGAAAGAGGGGCTTTCTTCAGACAAATCAGCTTACTTCTTTTATCAGCTTATCTTTTATGTCTTACTTGCTTTGTATCATAAAATTGTTTACCATGATATACAGGTACACATCACTTTGCAACAAAAAAACAATAATAATCTCAGGTCTGACAGCACAACCACAAGTGGCCCACCACCCTATCACCAGTAATAAAAGAAACACCAAAGCAATCAAATATTAAGCAAATGCTGTGCACTGTGAATGTCATTTTGATCTACTAAGAACAACATATAGTACTAAATCAATAAGGAGAGTCAAGCAACAAGCTAGCAAAGAAGATAGTGTTAGGAAGAAAAAGAGCTTTAAGAATGGGCTGTTATCGTTAGAAGGCAGTAAGGGTTGTCACCTGTTTGCGCGGAATTTGAGCCATTGGTTCCTAGAAGAAAACAAAATTCGAGCGGGTGGATTAAGTAAATGCACTGCACACAAAAATAAACTAAAAGAAAAACTACTGCAGACAACGGAAAATAAGAGGTGACTGTGTAAGTATATAATATATATTACTTGCACAAGACATGACTAAAAGAACTACAACGGACGAGACAAGAATAAGTCAGTGATGTTAGTGAGAAGTTTGCGTGAAAAGTGAACAATGCCCTGCCTTCACCTGTTGATTTGGATGCAGTGATAGGGGCAGAGGTGACAACTGGGGACAAACGAACAGAAACACACAGTTACCAGAAAATAGAATTCTAAAAAAAAAAAAAAAAGAGGAAGATAATTGGAAAAATCTCTGAGAGGAATTTGAAAGAACTGTTGAACAGAGATTTGATTTTCTGAAGGAATTCGTGTTTAGTGAAGGGGACATTTTGTTTTGTACACACAGTTTGATAAATCAAGAATGTAATACCTGTCTGTCCCTGTGGCGAAGTGGGAGTGGTGACTGGCTCTAGAAATAATACAAGACGGCTCCATAATTATTATTGTTTTGCTGTAAAAGCTGGGGAAGGTGAAGGAGACCAAGGCATTACCAGTAAGTAATACGAGTTACAGTGATAAAACAGACTTTGAGACAAGGCTTAGAGGAAATGTGCAATGAAGAAGAAGTAGAAGGATTGAAAGACAGTTCATCATACTTATATCACCCTTGTCAATAACAACATAAGAACTGCTCCTACTCAGTGATACATAGAATCTTCGCCAAAAACATCATTTAAAGCTACAAAATGGATGGTTAAATTACATATATATACAACACAGTTATATGTTAGAAACTAAAAATGATGAAATGTCAATGTTTGGCATATCCATACACGTTACATGTAGCATTTGAATTTTAAGTTTATAACTACATGTATATGCAATGTATGAGACATCAAATCTACATATGGAACTGTGAACAAGTCAATCTCAAGCTATTGAAAACAGGATGGTGTGTGCAGCTACAAATATCATCTTTCCTATTGTTTGTTCTGTTTACTTCTGTGGATTCATTTATTTATGTGGTGGTTCTATTTCACGGTATATGGGAAAAAGAGGTCTACACTGTGTTAATTTTTTGGTTAAAACATTTTTGTTGTACAGCAGTAACATTGAAAATGCATAGTTGTGGTTGAGAGGTAATTGCAAAAAAAATGTGAAAACCGCAAAAGTTGCAAGATTTACAATTCACCCCCCCCCCCCCCCAAAAAAAAAAATTTATTTTACTATACTGCACAGTATCACTTACCTTCAGTGACTGTCAACTGCACAGTAGCAGTACCACTGGCATAGGCATGGAATGCTGTACACATGTACGTGCCAGAATCATTCATATTGAGGTTGCTGATCTCTAGCCTGGCTCCAGTCGCTGTAAAATTGCTGTCCCCTTGTTTTGTCCAGGTGAAGCTGGCTGCAGGTTTGCTGTCTGCTGTACAAGTGACGATAAACCTACCTCCGATAGATTCTGTGACAGATCCGGTAGGCGGTGTACTTAAGCTTACTGAATTCATGTCTGCAAAAAAATGGTTGCAGGATTTTTAAATTCTACATATATATAGCAATGATCAATAGCACAAAGTTAATCAGGTAGCAACAGGCTGAGCTGCTTCAATGAATAATTTCATCTGGTTGAAAAATCAGCAGATAACAAGGTTCCTTATTCACAAACAGGATAATATGTATGTATGTATGTACAGACCCTAGCAAAAAACTGCTAACTCCAGCTTTTTTTTCATCAACTGATATTAACTTTTTGATCTGATATTGAGTGATAGCTGAGTGAAACAAATGTAGTGCAATCGCTACTGCCGGCAAAAGTCACCACCACATAAGAGTGCAGCAGAACATACAATGTCAGGGATCAAGCAAACAGCGGTAAATATGTAGGTTTATGAGATACATGGAAATACAAAGAAAATAAAACTAATTTGTCTTGATTTTCATTACTCACTCATCACTCATGATCATCAATGGGAGTGATTAATTTTTCATATACAGATGCTTAAAATAAATGTGTCTTGGAAGCAGCTGTGCAGCTTTCGCTAACAAACCCCGAAACAAAAATGGCATCCGCCTCCAAACAATCCTTGTGTCGCTGATAATTTTACCTGCTGTAACATAATTTCTGCGAAATTTAGTAAGATACAGACCAATCTTTTAAGTTTTATACAAATAAAAAAAATCAATAGAAAGGGATAGGGCTTTCAGTGAAATCTGCCTTTTTAATGCCATGTACTATGGTGTTCAGACTTGTGAAGGTCTTATGTTCAAAGCGAACCTGAAGTGCAAGGACTTGCAGTCGTAAAGTCACTAATGGACAGGAATTGGGCATGCGCAGTGTCACTTTGTGCGGTCCCAATTTTAGCCGGTTGTGGTAGCGTCAACTGCTTTGGGCAAGTCATTTCTTTTTCCAGTGGATGCCTTCAACTGTGTTTTGACGCTTTATTTTTTCTTACAAATTTAGCAAAAATGTGGCACCATCTCAAATTACAAACTATAAACGATAGAACAGACATACAAATACTAGTGCTCATAATCACATTTCCCCCCATACTATTCCCAGTGGCCCTGCCTGGCATGGTTGCGACGGCTCCCACCATTGAGTCGTTCCGTGCCAGTCTGGAGGCCTGCCCGCCCTATAGCTAGCCTGGGACCTCAACTCACAGTCACACACCCCCCTACTTTCCCCTGATGGGGTTATTTGGGGGTATTATTCATGATGATGATGAAATTTACAAATGTGGCACTTACAGTATGTCAGCAGCATATGAACAACGGATCCGGATGTTGAATCACACTGGTACCTCCCATCATCACTTTCCCGTGTGTTTGTGATGGTTGCGGTGAAGGCGTCATCAGCTGTAGCTGTGAACCTGCCTCTTAGGTTGAAGGTATCCAGACCAGATTTCTCCTGGAGGTCAGTCGTACTGCCCGATTTATACAGGGTGATCAACTGGGTCTCAGTACCATCATCCCCGAGCCGCTGCCACTCTCTGAAGTCGTTTGTCACTCCTGTACAAGGCAGGGTTGCGGTCTGGCCCATCTCTACTGTAATGTTAGCTGCTCCAACTGTTGGACCTACAACAAAAGATTGCACCAACATTTCATACAACTTACCCCACGATCCTTACCAGCCTGTGACTGTGAACAAGACAATCTTCTTGCTGCAGCAACCAGTGAATCGATTTCGCTACTTGCTAACCACGGTTACTACGGAGGATGGTATGTTTGAAGTTTTATTAGAAATCCATTAGATTAGACCAAAACCTCCTTGTCTACACTTGAATTTGTTGAAAATCTAATCTACTCTTCCTGGATTCATAAAAACACGGTACAAATTATTACGGAGCACATAACACAGCTGCACAGCGATTACATAACGTCTAATCGACTTCAACTAGCATAAAACTACAAAAACTACATAGCAACATGCAACAAAATGCAATCAATACAACATCATTATCATTTGGAGGTCAGGTACCCAGGCTATTGTAGAGTAAGGTCCGAAACTAAAAATGATCGATCCTCATAATTCAAGTATTGTATAGTACTATTAATTTTATCAAAGCTTAAAACTGTGCATGTATACTATCGAATTCTGTATTTTTTAGGAAGACGCCGAGTTCTTGTTTCGGAATTTTCGACTACAAAGGATGTCACTCCAGAAAGAGCAACTAAAAGGGTTACTAGTACTTCCGTTTTAATTTCACAGCAAAACTAAAAGTAAAACGCTGTGCACTCGGTCCCTGCAAGGAGGCTATCCAAGTCACTTCCTTGGTCCCTGGCCATGGGTTTACGATAGAAAACTGTTGAAAATTTAACGTAGTAAACGTTAAATACTCACATAAAAACAGCGAAAGGCTGACCAACACCAACATATCCAGAAGCATTAGCCTACAGTCCATCTTGTATGTATTTTTTGTCCGTTGGTTTTCACCAGTGTCCGAGAAAATGGCAAATGTCAAGGAGCAGTTGTCTGCCTAAACTGTGCTAGTCGACCCCACCTTTCAAGTTGTAACGAACTACCGTCCTGCATTTCCGGGTAGGGCTTTCGGCGGAAACGGAAGTGACGCGCGGCCTGCATTACACAACAAGCAGTAAGTAATCACCACTAGAAGTAAAACTGTAGGCTGTTTCATGGTTTGTTGCGTGAGCTGAGTAATGTACACTGCTGAGAAAAAGCAGAAAAGTCCTTGAAACTCACTCCACTGTCTACGTACGAGGCTGATTTGTAGTTTAATTCACCCCCCTGTTCGCAATAGATTCGTCCTCCAATGAGAGGTTGGTATCACATTACAGCGTCCACTCACGGTTCGTTTCACTATCAGCTATTTGAGGAGTAAACTTTTCAGAAGACGTGCAATTCAATATAGGAGGTTACAATGTCTTGTAGGCTTCTATTAGTCTGGGTGTCATTCTAGGATAGTTTACCAGGGATCCCATGGTCCTGCACCCAGGCAACTTGCCCAATAAAATCATTCAGGGCATGGTGCAGTACCGGTGAGTACCGTTTGATGGTGTTTTAGGGTGGGCGCGCAAATGCCCTCCGACGCTCTCATTCTTTTATGTTGTCTTCCCACCTTGCAATTTCCTCTGTCTTCTCCCCTTTCGACTTATTCCGGCGACACATTTGTAGGCTAGCCGTTCTCTACTCGGAAGGCCATGCCCGTAGCCAGGGGGGTTCGGAAGAACCCACCCACAGGCTTGAAGGTCCACTTTCACAGGCTTGAAGGTCCACTTTTTAATGTTCAAGATTTTTTTTCAAGGCGGACTTATTTGTATCACCAGCAATGCCACAGAGGCTAGAATGATAGTTTTTTTCTAGGATTCTACTAGAATCCTAGAAAAAAAACTGCTCACTTTGTCTCTGATTTTTCTTCTGAAACCTTTTCAAAAACACAGGAAATGCCCTTTCAGAAGGTTCAATTTTTGAAATTTTACACGCTCCAGGGTCCACTTTTTAACGTCCAATCTTTTGTTTCAAGGTGGACTTATTTGTATCACTAGCGGGGCTGGAATCCAAGAAAACTTTGTCCTCTCAAAAACACAGGAAATGCCATATCAGAAGGTTCAATTTTTAAAATTTTCCGGGGGGGCATACTGAACCCACCTAGGAAGCTCGCGGCCTACGGCGCCCGAACATCGCACGCGCCCTAACATCGCACGGATTTTTTACTGATCTTATTTTGCATAAGTACGCCGTGTTTGTGTCCAATGACTAAGCTGATAAGGAAGGTAAATAACCCAAGTTTATGCACATAATTGTCATTTACATTCAAAACATATGTGTACATGTTCATTTCTTGTTTTGTCGAAAAGTAGTATTTTGACAATAATGATGGTAGCGCTAAGTAGAGGGTCACTGCGTAGCTAGACGGCCCGGCACCTAAATATACGACCTGTGCCAAGCAGATACATAAGTCACACAGCTATCATACACATAAGAAAAATAACTTCATAAAACACTAAAAATTTGGGTCTTTAAGTGTTTGTTGAGAAGAAAACCGACCAAAGAAAAACAACGTAAACATTGCTGTCGTCTGACGACGATGTTTTCCCGCCATTTTTTGGGGCCGCGATGGTGGCGGAACGATTCAACGCACAGTTTTGTTACGCTCTAACATGTGATTGGTACCGTCTATGAAAAGGAAACTGAATGCAGAGATGGCGAATATATTTCCCAATAAGTAGACGGAGTGTTGTTGATGTAAGCGCTGTCGTTTTTTCGTAATGATTTCGTAAGTCGGGCCGCATTCAATATGTACGTCGGGCCGCGTAGTAGCCTATTTCCCGTGGAAACATGAGCTGTGATGCGCTAGATATAGCCCTTCTCACATGACGTGAGAAGTGCACACAGTCAAAATTTTCCGGTCAAAAGAAAGCTAGAATATAGCAGACTTCAAGCTTTATTTACATTTCCCTAACTTCATCACCAACTTCCGAAGAGAGCAAAATTATTCTGGCGTAGCACTAAATCAGAAGGTACATTCGTGAAAACGTCTCACAGCGTCTTCCGCATGTAACGCGGAGCATGAAGGGCTCATGAAAAGTATAAATACATTTCTTGTCCAAGTATGGTCTTTAGATGAATGTGTTCAAAATTCATTCATTAAAACATGACCATTCTCTGGCAACCAGCAATGGAGCGCCGTGAGTTCCAGGGCGTAAAAAAACGTCCGATGGTTGGGCACCCCCCGTTATGGGAAATTGTAACTTGAGTTGATACCCAGCCGTTGTATGTTTTCATGTAGATATTGCAAGTGATATATTCATATGTAGCACAAAGAGTAATAAACTTTTAAATCATTACATATACCTTCACGTTTCGTCCACGTTCTATTACTATTGAGCAACAGCAAATATAGCCATAACTTTGTATAAGAAATTTTGTACAAAGTCACTGAATACATACATTACAATTTCTCACTTTGATACAAAACTGTACTGTATGTTATAGCTGATAAATACATAAATGATTACAGTGCAATGATACCCCGTCATCATTAGTGAGGATAGGAATTGGAACAAAATTTTGTACAATATCGTCCAGTAATGGTTTCAAGGGCTATGTTGTTTCAAAAGCATAATAATGAGCAATTTACGTGCAATAATTTAGTTTTTGTGCTTCAATTGAAACTAATCAAGCTATAACTTTCACGCCAAACCAAAGTAAATCACATTGAATTGCTCTTCTTTTTCACTGTACAATTTGGAAGCTTGGAAGCCTTTAAGAAGGAATTTCATAACAATTTGCAGTCCTATTTGGTACAAGTAGGTTTCTTGATAACCAGGAAATACACGAGAAGACCAACGGTGATGAGAACAAAAGCTAGCACTCCGAAGACGATGCCAACGATAGCTCCAGTCCCCAAGCCACCAGTACCTAAAAAAGTGGGTATCGTGAGCTATCGTTTATTGCGTTTGGTGTATTCATAAGATAAGATATTTGCAATAGAGCTTTGTTTCACTTCTGCTTTCGCTTATCAAGATACGATTCACTGTGTCAAAATTCGGCGGGTCTTGTTTAGTTCATATGAAAACGAGACATGAATTAGCTATAATGCTGTGAAGAAGAAGACCTGTATATGATATACCTGTCTCTTTCCGCTGGACAGTAACCTGGATGGTTCTTTCTGCTGCAGTTCCATACCCATTGCTAGCTGTGCACACATAGTTGCCGCTGTCATCGTAGTCAATATCACTGAGTATGAGGGAGGAGCCTGTCTCGATCCTCAGGGTACCGTTCTGGGACCACGTCACGTTGGCGGCAGGTTTACTGGTGACGTCACAACGTAAAGTAATGGAACTTCCCACGGCTTGCACTACGGTGTCAGATGGAGAAACTCCACTGATCACTGGGACATCTGAAAGTACGTTCGTGAGAAACACAGACATGTATGTCAAAGTAAGGTCACCCATATGAAGAGAAGATCTAGGCCTTGAAGTATTCTCTTTAGTAAAGCTAATGTATGCCGTACCTTTTTTACCGATACTACAACGCACAACATTTGAAATGCTGTGACTATTAAGTTTTCATCGTTCAGCATTAACATGTGTATGTATTACTTTTACCTACAAAAACACTAGTTAACAGTAGTCAATAAAAATCCCCAGCATCCATGGGAAAGAGAATGGGTGTATCATGTGGACAAGTCAGGTAAATAATAATCATATACCTATGTTAGATCATAATGTTAGGGTTAAGTAGAAATAAAAAGATAAATAAAGTAGAAGAGAACGAAACTGTCATAACCCACAAATGCTGGAATAAATTTTTCTTCAAACTGCTACTCACTGTAAGTCAGCAGCTCATGAACAATGGATCCTCCGGATGATGAATCACACTGGTACATCCCATCATCACTTTCCCGTGTGTTTGTGATGGTTGCTATGAAGTCATCATCAGCTGTAGCTGTGAACCTGCCTCTTAGGTTGAAGGTATCCAGACCGGATTTCTCCTGGAGGTCAGTTGTACTGCCCGATTTGTACAGGGTGATCAACTGGGTCGGAGTACCATCATCCCCAAGCCGCTGCCACTCTCTAAAGGGGTTGGTGACTCCTGTACAAGGCAGGGTCGCGGTCTGGCCCATCTCCACTGGAATATGTGCCCCTTCAACTGTTGGACCTAAGGACAGTTATAGAAATGGAAAATGTACATACCGTAAAGGTGCACTTAAACATACCAGGGATTAGTAAAATGCCTTCCAACTGTTGAATCTACGGTCATTGTTATTAGAATGAGGGACACAATTGTGAACATACACATAAATATGCCGCTATAAAGAAGTTATAGAAAACAAATTGTGGCAAACGTCAAACATGATTGTTTCGTTAAATTTCATGTTCTCAGGATCGTGCAATGAACAAATAAGAAAATACCAGCATCTAAGTTGTGGAAAGCTCATTCGTAAGCATTACCACCGCCATTTCCTTTAGAGGCATAACGTCAGTTCTTTCAGTTTCGGTGTTTGTCAATATCAAGCACTCGTCATTAGCTCAGAGGAATTACACATACCTGTGTAAAAAGAGAGGCTGCATACTACCAGTACATGTAACAATGTGGTGAACATCATCCTTTGGCAGTAGATTTGTTGCTGTATCCACAGAAGAATGAGAATTTCTGGTACGTTTCACGACGGTCGTCTCAGTAACGGTACAGGACGCGTACGCAGGTGTTGCCAATGAAACTTCCGGGTTCAGAGGTCATCTCTCAACGCACCAATAAGAAATGCGTATGTCCATACACCAACAACATGTTCAATGCTGGAGTTGAAATATCGTTGTCATTTTTTTCATCATCATTTACTTTCAAAAACAAATTGCGGAATTTGTGGGAAGAATTTTACACAATACTGACAGTGTACGGAACCATTCAATGTCTTTTATGACGCGATACCGTTGTTGGGGATACTTGAATGCCACTGTTTGTTACCAGACCACATTATTTACATAGTGGGTGGACCAACAAAAAGGGTTGGCAAAAAAGCGGGAACAGGTAGAAGGCCATAGACCAAGGACATTAATGTCCTTGCATAGACCAATTTGAATGTAAGTCACGTGGTCAAGTTGTACTTCTTTTAGCTCTGATTGGGTCTGTTAAAATCTGACCCCTGAACCGGGAAGTCACTTTACCGTACCTGGATTATGTTGTATCGTCATGTGAAAGGTGCTTCTATTTATACCGCAGCAAATCGTATGTGTAGGAAACTTTTCAAAAGTTATTCTTAGAGAGGTGATGGAAACTACGCGTCTGTTGGATTTGGTGGTCGCATGGATTGTGTCCTTTCACACAGGTGAGCGTTTTTGACTCTACACTTGATGATAGATTACATTATCAATATTATATGCTAAAAGCGATGTCTTTCCATCTTTGCGTCTAGTTCCAATGGGGATACGTTCCTCCCTCGAGCTCGTTTGTTTATTAACTTTTTGTTCCGTTGCTATTGATGATGCGGAATGGGAGTCATTCGGATAGGATTTTAGAGTGGAAGGAAGACACATTGGGGTTTGAATCAAGTCATTTATTACATGGGTGCTTGTAAACACATGCATGTACTCTTTTAATATTGTTATAAATTCTGCTTGCCGGCTATGTCAGAATTATAGCAAGAGTACTATAGGACGACCAGGGGTTTTCCTATTGCTACATGAAATAAGCATTGATGTACTAGAGTAACTAGACTAAAGAAGACGAAGATTGTGCTAAACAAGGTGTTGCATATGCATGCTGAAGTATCAACTCCATTAAATCTGATTATTCTGAGACACATGTTTATAAGTATGCTTATGGTTGTAAATCTTATGATTGGCTGACCTTATAATTATGTCCAATAGTTGTAGCGGCTAACATTACAGTAGAGATGGGCCAGACCGCCACCCTGCCTTGTACAGGAGTGACAAACGCCTTCAGAGAGTGGCAGCGGCTCGGGGATGATGGTACTGAGACCCAGTTGATCACCCTGTATAAATCGGGCAGTACAACTGACCTCCAGGAGAAATCCGGTCTGGATACCTTCAACCTAAGAGGCAGGTTCACAGCTACAGCTGATGACGCCTTCACCGCAACCATCACAAACACACGGGAAAGTGATGATGGGATGTACCAGTGTGATTCATCATCCGGAGGATCCATTGTTCATGAGCTGCTGACATACAGTAAGTACCATATTAAACTAGCTGCGTATAGATCCCTATTAGAACAGTAGCACTATTCAATATTGAACTGTGGCATCAGGTTCTGCACCTGTGCAGTTCTAATTTTAATCTGGGGATATAGAACCACTCAAGAAACATTTCAATAGCAAGTGGAAATGTTCCAAAATGAACAAACCATTCATATGTTATTTTGAAATTAGAAAAGATTGATCAGGTGGCGTGGGAAGTTGATCAGTCAACTGGTACGAGATGCAAAAAAATGTCAACACAGGACCTGATGTCAGGTAAGAATGAACAAAATATAATGAAAAAAGGGTGCAATTATGTTTCCATGTGCTTCCAAAAGAGAGAAGAATGACTTCTAGATCTGTCAACACAGATGAACCTTCAAGTGAATAATATGCAACGTATACGTTAGTGTTTCGGTACATACCATGATGTAGTATATAGTGCTCTAGGACAATATAAACACAATGTAAAAAAGTCTGAGTGAGATGCATATGCCAGGACATACATAAGAACCAAAATGATCATATAAAGTGAACTGAACTACACATATATAATCATTTTCCAGAGCTTAATTTGGTAAGAATACAGCCTGCCGGACCTGCCACGGGATACGTCGGAGGTACGTTTGACGTAACCTGTACAGCAGACAGCAAACCTGCAGCCAGCTTCAACTGGACAAAACAAGGGGACAGCAGTTTTACAGCAACTGGAGCCACCCTGCGGATCATCAACCTCGGGAATACCGATGGAGGGACATACCTGTGTACAGCCTATCACGCATACGCCAGTGATACTGCTAGTGTGCAGTTGATGATCAATGAACGTAAGTGATACCACAGCACAGTATGTAGCAATTTGGGTGGGGGTTGGTCAACAGAACATGAAAATAGAATGAACAATATCTTTAGCTTTGACAATGTTATTTACTTATTTATTGTCAAATGTAACAGTACATTTTGACAATGTTATACATGTGTATTTATCATTTACTAGGCTACATTTCTTTCTAAAAATCTCTTCTCCTGACCTCTTGCCCTCCCTCATTTTGATCTTACGGAAACATCACTTATGTTGTCCATCATGACTTTACAGCAAAAATAATAATGGAGCCGTCTTGTATTATTTCTAGAGCCAGCAACCACTCCCACTTCGACACAGGGACAGACAGAAGGTATTTTATTTTTGATTTATCAAACTGTGTGTACATAATAAAATGTCCCCTCTACTAATAAAAAAATCAACATAGCTCTTCAGAAAATAAAATTTCTAATGAATTTTTTCCCAATTCCTCTCTTTTTTAAATTTTCCGCAGTATCGTTAATGATTTTGTGTGTAGTATATTTACTTACTGGTCCTACATGTTTTTGTTTTTTTCTTCTTTTTTTTGTAGGCCCTGATGTTGGCACAAATGCCCCGCAAACAAGTAACAACAAGTTTACTTATTCTTTTAGGTCCAAAAGTTTCTCCTAACCCCAAAACAGGTAGCATTTCATTGAATGACGTCGCAATGGCTGGAACAGTCTATCCCTACTAACGTTAACTGGCGCAACGATGAAACTTTGCATTCATAGGAATCGAATGCAAAATTGTAAACTTACGACAATCGAATAACTGTGCTTCAAGATCAACGTTAACATACTTATCCTAAAATGCCCATTTATTTTATTCATGTATGGTTGAATTCGCAAACAATTTCAATTCCATGATCCATAAATATTACTGTGGAAGGACAATGTGTATCACATGTTTGTAAACTCTTGATTATACTACAAATAGACTTTGTTTTGCAGACGGGGGTTGTTCAGGACCCGACGTTGTAGCTGGGGCTGCAGTTGGATGTTTTATCGGCGGGTTACTGGTAGGGGGCGCTGCAGTGTTCCTGTTTCTACGTTTCAGGACAGCAAAGAATGGTGACGGGAAAGGTATCCAATACAAATATTTCGCCTCTTTCTACGCGGAAAATTCTTTCCCTTCTATTATAAGCATATGCAATAACCTCCTAGAATATAGAATACTGTGTATTCTGAAATATGAGTGCGTTATCAATTTTTTGTGCTGGAATAAAGCTTTGACTTTAAAGGTATTTATTATGTTAGAATGAATGTGCATACTAATAGCTAAGTTTCTCCAACACAAGAAAGAAACAAGAGTTCCACGACCTCATATCTCCATGAACAATTCTATTCATGCAAATGACTTACACATTTGCATAATATATGCTTGGTCAGAAACACCTTTATCTAACTTACACATATGTTGCAATATTGAAAGGCCTATAATTTTCCAATTAGATGAATTATTGTCTTTTTGCATTAATTATGCAAATTAGGAATTAATTTGCATAATTGGTATCTGTTGATGCTCCACTTTCCATTAACTACAGATGTTACATGTATTTGAGTCTGATAATGGAAAACACTGCAAATATAGATTTTCCTCATTAGCTTAGCAAATTGAGTCACAATTAGCATAATTTGCACTTCATTATGTACATCACTGTCTAAGCTACCTGCATACTAAGTATCATATTGACAGTCCTATAATTTTCCAATTAGATGAGATATGGTGTTTTCATTAATTATGCAAATTAGGAATTTATTTGCATAATTGGTATCTGTTGATGATCTACTTTCCATAAACTACATACGTTACATGTATTTGAGTTTGATAATGGAAACCACTGCAAATATAGATTTTCCTCATTAGCTATGCAAATTAAGTCCCAATTAGCATAATTTACACTTCATTGTGTATATCTCTATCTAAGCTACCTGCATACTAAATATCATGGAAATCCGTTGTTCCTTTGTTCAGTTATACTCCTTTGAAGATTTTCACAAAAACGCCCCTGCAGTTCCAGAAGAAGCTGCTAGGGGGCCCAAAACTACACCACTTCTTTATTACATCACAAGCTATCTGCCACCCAAAAATCAAGACCACAGCACGTCCGGGTCAAAAGATACAAAAATTGAAGTTCTGCTGCAGTACCAAGGTCACATACCAGGGGGCCCAAAATCGACCTTGAACTTTGGCTTCACAACACCTGCCAACATACCAAATATCATTATAATCCATCAAGAGTTTTCTGAGTTATGCTGACTACAGTAGTGCGGAAACACAAACAGATAGACAAACAAACAAACAAACAGACAAACACACACACAGACACACCCAAAACTATATCTCCATTTTTCATGGAGATAATAAAAAGGAAAACTTTGTTGCCCTTTGACCCACAATCCTCTTCAGGTTCGAATCATGTGATATTACGAACCCATGCCGTCAGTAATCGGTAAAAAGTGCTAGAATAATAAGCACTGTCATATTAATTTTCACATCTTTCCAGACACCAGGGACCCCGCTGATAGACAGTATGAAAACGTGGCACATTCAAGGGCAACGGCACAACGACCCGGAAGCGGAAGTGACGAGTACGAAGTTCCCATGGAAACCATCCAACCACCGCCACAACCACCCCAGTCTAGTGATGACTACCAGGAGCTGAGGCCAGCCATCTACCAGAGTCTGCAGAAACACTGAACAAAATGTCTAATTGAGGGAGAGTGCCTCTAGGTTATTAATGAAGTGACACGCAATGCCAATTTTGTATATAAATATCTTGTAGACGCTGTCGTAGCTGAGTGTTGATTTAAAGGTTTGCTATTTCCAGTCATGTCATGAATCTTGTGAGATCTCAGTATACACATACCTGTTGCGTTGGAAATTTCCACGCTTTAATTTTTCTCTGGGTATTAGACAATTGTGTGAATCATGTGATAACGTTATATGTGTACAACATGACTTAATCTAGCATGATATCGACTAAAACAAGAGTGCGATGAAGAGGTAACTAGTTTACTGTACATTCTCAGTTTTTAAAGAAAGTCGAGGACCAACCTTTACATATTTGCATGTGGCGTCAATTGAAATAATATAGTTGTGCTCTTCAAATATCCAACTTGAACGTTAGGTCATTGGATTGTTTACGTATGTGGGTTGACTTATGTAGCACAATAGATAAAGAATATATTCACCAACAGATGGCACCACGTCACCTCTATGTGCATTCATTTGTTGTCCTGTGATCGATATACCGCACACATACATTTATATAAGGAAATTCAATGAAAATCGTACAGCAGGCAGATTTCCAATATGACTATCGATAATCTATATCACTTGAGTATAGACAAACATCAGTATCCACTACTTAAAAGGAGAACTTTTCAAGTTACACGCGTGACCCATTACCTTTGACCCTAGCTATGGCCCGGAGGAACGCCGTTAGTACATATACAACACAAGTTTCGAAATGAGGTCCGCTGTGATTTTGTGCTGTTTGTTGGCATTTGTACAACAAGGTAAGGATTATATAACTACAACATATAACACACCAATGACAGAACTGGTAAAGTATTTCCTTCGTACATGTGATAAGAAGAAGTAAGAAATTCAAAATGCATTTATATCAAAGTAGAAATGCCATTATATATATTACAGCCAACATTCTTTAAATGGCCGGCCGTCCCCATTAAATTTTGTTTTCCTAACACACATGGAGAGACGGCCGATTTGTCAGGTTCCAGTGCCTTTTAACTTTGTTCTAAACATTTGTGGCCGCGTTCACTACGAAAACTCCGTTTATACAAAGAGTAAAACAAACCGGAACCCGGAAAGTCTTGTGTTTACTTACAGCATTTTATAGTGAAACCTGAACTAGTGACCAAATTGAGACCACCTGACCATTGTGGCCACTTTTGGTGATCTCATAGATTCGTGTCTGTTCCCCGTTTCAGACTCCTATCATTAAGAATCGCGCTTCACCTCATAGGGTATAGTTTTGTTTACACACAAGTGTATCCTTCATAGTTTCAAATGCACTTAAAAGTACAAAGATCTGTTGGTGATTCTTTTAGTATTAGGACATCTGACTCTTCTTGGCACTCATAAATTACACCGTTTGTAAAAGGGTGACCTGGCTAAGCAATGACATGGCTACCTACGTCGACGCAAAGTTCAGTTGACATGGCTGCTGTTGTCAACCAGAGGTACAAAAAGTATGTTCTCGCTGATCGGTCAACTGACCAACAACAGTTCCCATGTTTGTAGGCAACATGTTTTGAGAAAACTCAGATCCGGATAGGATACAGGGAAGAAGGTGTTGTCTTTAGACTTACCGTGACACTGTCTAGTAATCTCGATTGGTTGAGCAACTCAATATACAAAGCGCTATAAGGGTTAATGTATTATCATTTCAGTGAAGTTTGTTAATGAGAAATATGTTAGTAATAGTGTCATATTCTACACAGAACAGTTCAGTGAGTGGGCTAGTGTAGGGTTACTTGTCATCACATTGCAATTTGAGATATTGTCTATAGATTGCCATACAAACCTGTCAGATGCTATATTCAACACATTACCCCATATTCTTGTCCAGGATGCTATGAAAGCAAAAAAAAACAGAGCTAGATATACCACCTCCCTACTATTGTGTAGGTTCGTACAGATAGAAGCGGAGCTGTACAGGACAGGTGTTTCTGATGTCTACCTGTATATTTACTCAATCTGCACTGGTCTAGTCAGGTCTATAGATGCGTGTTGCAGTGGATCTTTGTTCTCCTGTTTTGACTTTAACCAAACTTCGGTCAGTTTGTCTGACTGCCTAAGCCGTTTATCCTGCAGACTAGTAGAACTTTATAAACATACTGAGAAAGCTATTAAGGATGGTGTGAAAGCCATTAGGAATGTGGCATGTACACAGATATGGCTGACCAAGTCTTCGTCTTCAAGTTTCAGCTCAAAATGAAATCACCCTTCCTGATGATGGTACCACTCGAACAAACCTTGGTGACGATTCTATACTTGAGTACGGGTATACGACCCTGCCTGGTTCCTCTATGCTGTTTGAGGTCTGGAGAAAGATGCCATTCAGGAGTGGTATCGCCCAAAGGGCCAACAATGGGACCCTCAACGTCTTCGCTGCTTGGCGAGTAAGTATCGTAACACCTAGCAATGTGTAACAAGGCATGTGTATAGGTTGCCCACAGCAGTTTTTGAAATGCTTCCTGATGATGAAGTTAAGTGGCCTGGGTGCCATCCTATTTCTACCGGGGCTCCTACATTCGCTACCACATAGCGAATGTAGGAGCCCCGGTAGAAATAGGTTGACACCCAGGCTAGAAGTTAAGGTCACACAAGTCACAGAATCTGCACCATGTTAAACATATGTTTAGAACAGGACCTGACAGTTCTGATGTTATAGTCACGTTCACCTCCAGGGCAGGGCAGAGATTGTTGGACAGGCCAGCATGAAACTCTTCAGCGTAACCAAGGATGATGCCGGAGTTTATCAGCTCTCTACAACCTTCAGCGATGGAACCCGGGATAGCAAAGAGAGAACCCTGATCGTCCAGTGTAAGTCTATATGTTTTGTTACCAGTTGAGTTGAGGAAGATAGCTAGAACCTATATCCAACTTGTTTTTTATATATGGCTAGCTTAAGTGATGGTTGATATAATGAAATTGTGGTTATGCAAATCACAATCTAATTTACATATTTTTGGGGGAGATTTTATAAATCCACAGCATTCCATGATAGGTACTATTAAAGAAATATAACATATGTAACTGTATTATTTTATCGGAGTCTTCAACATGTACAATATTGGTAGATTTAAGGGTGTGTGCACCGTTGATCTCTTCGAACTTCCCTCTCGTTTAGTTGCTCCAGAGAACACGACAGTCACAGCGACCCCTGGCCTGGTAGCTAAGGAAAATGACAACCAGGTGGTACTCACCTGCCAAGCAGGTGGCATCCCCGCCCCCACATGCACCTGGACAGGTGACAACCTGCCTGCTGATGCTGCTCAAGATCCAAACACGGGAACCCTGACCATCACCAACATCCAGAGAAGCGCAGCGGGCCGGTACACCTGCACAGCTGACAACGGAGTTCCGCAGCTGCCCGGAGACGACCCTGCGGCACTCACCAACAGTGTCAATGTCCAGGTCCTATGTAAGTTTATTGCTGACTCCTTAATCATATTTGGTTTATTCTATCTTCGTTTTGCTCCAATTCTCAGCATTAGCAGCTCGGCAGTCGGTTTCACTTAAAGGGCCCTAAACTAGTGACGTGTGTGTCTGTCCATGATGTTCACAATTAAAACTCCAAGCAAGCTTATCCTATCTCTTTGTAACTAGACCATGGCCTGATATAAGTTTAACAGCTTCTACGTATTCTTTCGGGCTGGTATAATTTGTTTGTTGCAAAAGCAAGACACCGCTCAAACATTTCTAGTTCACTACAAAAAGAACCAGAATGCACACTAAAGTCAGAATTGTGTGGATGATAGTTTCTGTTTCGCTTTAAAACATCTCAGTTTCAGACAATTGATTTATTTTATTTTATTCGCATATGTTTTCAGAGTATTAGGCAGGAAGCTTGATTAAGCTTATTTGAAGCCTTCTACTCAAAACATACAAAAAGAGACATAATAAGATACATAAATACAGAATGGATAAAAGGAAAATGACAATAGACAATACAAGTTGGTATCTATCAATAAATGAATCTGCCTGTACAATGGATGTAAGTATGAACTATATCGAGTATATTACAGTTTTGTTAGTATGAGAGTGACGTAGAACCGCGTAACAGAAGAGAGCACAGTGAACTGTCGTTAAGTAGTTGAAGGTCAGTTATGTTGGAAAGGGATGATAACATAGTACTTCTTTGGGTAGTATAAAGTTTACAGCGTAGGATGTAATGTTCGGTTGTTTCACAATAATGACCACATTTACATGTGGGGCAATCTATACAATGGTGTAGAAAAAAGGTGGTGGTTTAACTGACTGAAATTTAAACGAAGCCTTGTGAGATGAACTGCAGAATGTCTTTGGCCGTGAGAGAAGTGAGGGTGTTTAATCGGTCTGTTAAAATGTGAGTCCAGTTCCTTTTTATAGATGTTGATCGTAAGCGATGCTTGGACATTTGAGGGCAGTTCATTACACAAGTGAATAGTGGAATTGATTTGTTTTGTCCCTGGCTAAAATGGAGCCTCTATTAGTGCAAGGAATGAAAGAAGGGATTTTTTAAATGTCTTCATTCTCTACTGAACCCCTGTCCCAGATGGTCCCAGTTATGCCACCATCGCGGACAAGGTTGTGCTGTGGAGCCCTGTCACCCTCAGCTGTGCCGTAGACACCGCCAACCCTCCCGCCACTTACACCTGGAGCAGAATCAACGGCAGCCTCCCCACCTACACAGACCTGGGCACGGCCGCCGGGACGCTGAGGCTGAGGTCCGTCCAACCAGACGCTGTCGGGACCTACCAGTGTTCTGCATCCAATGGGATCGGAAATCCTGTGACCGCCACACATGTTATCAGTGAAGTGGAAGAAGGTATGGATACAATGTCCTTCTTCTCTATGGACTGTGGCTGCGTGGTAGCACTGCTGAATATAAAAACTGGATCAGCCTTTCGGACTTTTTAAAGTAGGCCAGAGTTTCTATGCTACGAGATATATCCTTGTACTTACCAAGCGACTGCTATTGATTAAGTATTCGCCTTTTAATATGCTACATTAAGCTTTGATGAATCACCACGACATCATCAACACAGCATGGGTAGAAAAGAAAGTGAAATTAATGTGGAATCGATCAAATTGATTGTTTGGTACACAGATTTTCTATCTTACAAAAGCAAAAATGATTAATAAATCTTACACCTTGGCTACTTTTCTCTCTCATCCTTCATCTCTTTTTCACTTCAGTTCTTTGCTGTATAACTACTAACAGCAGGATCTTCCTCGTTGACAGAATGTACCTTTATCACTATGCAAAGAACATCTCCGGCCCTGATGCATGGTGGTGCTTTTTATCACGAAAAACACTCTTTCCCTCTATTTACAGACCGATCAAGGGGATTATTTCCAATAGGTGATTGCTTCAGATCCGGGACATTGGCTGGGGCAGCTGTGGGCTGTCTTGCTGCTGGGATGCTGCTAGGCGGCGCTGCAGTCTTCTTGCTTCTCCGTTTCCGAACAGCAGCCGGTAAAAAGAACCCCACCAGTAAGCAAAACTTAGTTTACACACTGTACATGTTTTCTTACAAGTCCATGCCCGTAGCCAGGATTTTGAATGGGGGGGTTCGTTTTCATGTTTGAGGGACCAGCGAGCGCCGTAGGCGCGAGACGAGCGCCGCAGGCGCGAGATTTCTAGGGGGGTCCGGGGGTATGCCCCCCCGGAAAATTTTAGAAATTGAACCTTCTGATATGGCATTTCCTGTGTTTTTGAGAGGATTTTAAAGAGAGAAATCAGAGACAAAGTTAGCAGTTTTTTCTAGGAATTCCAGCTCCGCTGGTGTGATACAAATAAGTCCGCCTAGAAAAGAAAACCTTGTACATTAAAAAGTGGACTTTCGCGCGTTTCAAATTCTAAGAATTGAACCTTCTGAATGGGCATTTTCTGTGTTTTTGAGAGAAATTTAGAGGAAAAATCAGAGACAAGTAAGTCCGCCTTGAAAAAAAATCTTGAACATTTAAAAGTGGACCTTCAAGCCTGAAAAAGTGGACCTTCAAGCCTAAAAAAGTGGACCTTCAAGCCTGTGGGGGGGTTCGGACGAACCCCCCGAACCCCCCCTGGCTACGGGCATTGGTGGACAGTGTGTTACTTTATACAAGATGAACAAAATGTACGTGTAATGTTGTTGTAAACTTAAAACGATATACAATGACTTGACTCACAGGAGGCAACATCCCAGACAACGAAGAGTATGAAGATGTAACGGTCCCCCGAAAGTGCGAAATGGAACGAAATGGAACGAAATGGAACGAAATGGAACGAAATGGAACGAAATGGAACAAAATGGAACGAAATGGAACGAAATGGAACGAAATGGAACGAAATGGAACGAAATGGAACGAAATGGAACGAACTAAAACATATGTAACATTATGAAATGAAATACCAGTAGATAGCGAAATATAAGGAACGTTGTAACATTCACAGTAGACGGGAACAGGAAGCAAATACATAATATAACGTGTTTTACTTCTTGAATCTATTTGATAATATTAAATATAACGTTTTTGCCGCGTTTGTGTGGCTAGATTCTTCCCTGACAATGGGAGCGCCGCGTGCAAAGAGCTCGGCCGCTCTTCCTTGATTTTACCAACTACCTGCAAATGAACTGCTGCAAATAACCGGGAAAACAAGCAAACGGAATTGAGTATCGAAGTAAAGGCTAGATTATACAGAAGTTGGTGGTAACATTGCATCTCATAATTATAATTCACCAAGAGGGCATGAGGCAAACGTAACTTCATTATTTATACAGCGTGTTTGCGTGTTGTGAACTGTGAAGCCATGTCCTGCTCGTTCACACCCTCCCTTTGTTTTGTCGTGAACAAGGAAGCAGAAATGTATCCAGCGGTAGTTCTCAGTCTACGTCCGTGATTGAATGGAGTGTGAAATGTCACATTGGTGACACAGCGCAGAGCTGCATTTGCATATCATTAACGGAGGGGTCCATTCTCCGACAGCCGACCAGCCGAACAATTGGTTGTATAAAAATCGTTGTTGCGGAGATATGCATAAGCTACGTACTAGTTATGGACTAAAACCGTATATAAATAAAACTTGGAAGTCGGAGTTTGATTCAACCTGTCGGTAGCACGCCCACGTGCACAGTTCTGATGCGCTGGCAACATTGGCGGTTCATTTGCAAGCGGGGCTCTATTTGCAACACACAAACACGCTGTATAAATAATAAAATTATGCTTGCCTCATGCCCTCTCACTATGAAAAGTTACGTGTGCACAAGGTTTTCCGCCATCTTGCTCATTAGTGTACCACGTGACTGGGCTGACTCTGTCCCAGGGCACCCCAGACTTCTAGTACTCCCAGATGCGCAAAAGACATTGGGAACGAGGCATAGCTTTCACGCCTGTGCACTGGTGCCATTTGCAAAGAGGAATGTCCGGGCTTCCAGATCGTGAAAACCGCTTCTTTTTACGGCGAATTTTCGGTGAGTTATGACTTTTTGAAATTATGAGTTGGTCTCAGGGGGATGAGTGAAGACCTTAATGATGTCCTGGAGTAATTAGGCTGTAGTTTTCTTAATTATTTTTTCTGGAAGTAGCCTATTTTTTTTATGTATCCTGAGATGTTTTCGAGCCATTTTACAATGATGTCATTCAACGACGCGGCCGTATTTTTAACGACACCAAGGATATGCATGGGTATGTCGACACGAAATGTATGCATTGGTCTCGTTCCCATAGATTCTATTGTATGGATTAATACAGATTGAGTATAGACACAAAATACTAGGATGTTCTAGACTTGAAAAATAGCTCTGCTCGAGCAGATTGAGTGTGTACAGGCTGAAATAAATAGATAATATCATTATATGCAAAAGCTAGCAGCACCACCACCCATTCCCAGAGGTCAGTGCTGGTCTCCTTGGAGTCCTGACTGCATTGTAATTGTGTTTGAAAAAGCCTGTAAGTAATTTAGCCTACTAGTATACTATCGTCATAATCATTTTCAGAAAAAAGTATATTGTATCAGTATGTATGTATGTATTAGATATGTCAGATAGTGTCAATATTGATAATATCAACATGTTGTTCATATGCACTTCAGGTGTCACAGATGGAGGAGCACAGAGAATACCTAGTGACTGTGAGTGTCTACAGAGTGTGCAGTATCAAGATGAAAGGATGGTAGGGCATATTAATGCCAGAACATGTGCAGCAGAAAATAGAAAGTGACTCAGATTAAAACTCTCTGTTTATGCTTTAACTGTTGTTCAATTGAATGTTCAAAATGTAAATAAAACTTCACTGTACATGCTGAATACCAGAAAGTCTCTGTCATGTTGATATATAAATTTTTATGGTCACATATATACAGAACTTATAAGTTATATCCTATACAAGTTGCCTACCTGGCCGGTTTGACTGTACCCAGATATAGTTGAGTATAAAAATTGCAAATGCACTCTCTGTAACCTCAAATATGAACCGTGCACATAGATAGATATCTCCTTTTCCAAATGAATTTTGTGAAAGAGAGGCATTGAAAAAGGTAAAGAAGTTATCCTCAATTGAGGTGAGGCATATCAACAATTTTGGACTGAAGTCAATACATAGATGTACACATGCAGTGTAAAACAAAACAAATCTGTAAGAAGATGAAAATATGGGCCTGTCACATAATTTAGCAGTTTTGTAAAGATTGATACAACAGTGCTTCGAATCAGGACTATGGTACTGCCATTCAGTCTCTGGTATTTATAGGTTCCAAGGTAAGGTTCCAAGGTAAGGTAGCAGTTATCTTTTTGTTATACTAATTATTTATGATCTCTGCATGACAATCAAATCATTTAGTAGTTCATGATGGTAGAGGTTAAATCAAGTTACCTACAGCTTTTTGGTGTCATTATTTCCATAAGATTTTATCATTGATGGGCATTGTATACACATTGAAGACCTCTTAAAACAGATTTATTTTTAGTCAGGTCATACCAATGATGGCATATCTACTCAATGAACAGTAAATTTCTGCTATCAAACGAACAGAAGATTATCACCTTAGTCGGGTCATTTGAACATCATTCCTCTCCGACGTCAAGCGTTAGTGTTTACATAGCGTCATTGCCGAAGACAAAACACAGACATCGCTTAACACTAGAAGCACGGTCAAGAAGCTAGAAGGGGAAAACAGTCACACACTTAAGTGTAGAGCACTGTCTTGGCCATTTTTACGGCTGCTCCGAGAGCTTTCAGGGATAAGGGACTTGAAAATCGGACCAGGCGATATGTTTCGGCAACTAAAATTCCCCTGCAATGTGCGTATGTTCTGATCTCGTGGTCATATTCTCGCGTGAGTGTGCGTGGATATCGAGAAATTCCCGTGAGTCATAGCGCGTAGCGGGAAAATTCAAGATGGCGACCAGGCACCGCTGGGAATAGCGTAAGTATCATAGTGCCTCTTGGTGAATTATGAGATGCAATATTACCACGAACCTCTGTATAATCTAGTCCTAACTTCGATACTCAGTTCCGTTTGCTTGTTTTCCCTGCTATTTTCAGCAGTTCATTTGCAGATAGTTGATAAACACAAAGGAAGAGCGGTGGATCTCTTTGCACGCGGCGCTCCCATTTTCAGGGAAAAATCTAGCCACACAAACGCGGCAAAAACGTTGTTTGTACTATTATCAAACAGATTCAAGAAATAAAACACGTTATATTATGTATTTGCTTCCTGTTCCCGTCTACTGTGAATGTTACAACGTTCCTTATTTTTCGATATCTACTGGTATTTCATTTCATAATGTTATATATGTTTTAGTTCGTTCCATTTCGTTCCATTTCGTTCCATTTCGTTCCATTTCGTTCCATTTCGTTCCATTTCGTTTCATTTCGTTCCATTTCGTTCCATTTCGTTCCATTTCGTTCCATTTCGTTCCATTTCGCACTTTCGGGGGACCCCCAGTGGCCAAGTAGAGCAGCTTACAGCCGTGCAGGAACCGGAAATGACGACCACTTATACGACGTTCCCATGGAAACCGTTCAGGGAACATCCCAACCACCCAAGCCTAGCGGCTACCAGGAGCTGAAGCCTGCAGTTTAGATTCAAGAGAGACTGCAGAGGAATTAGATTTGGAAGATTTGCTATTACGTACCAACCACGCCATATAACTTTGAGATCTTTTCTTGGCAAATTACTATGCATAGGTAGCTGTGTGGTAGCATATAAACATATAACGTTATAGACATGTATGCATGGCAATATGACTTTATAATCCAGCATAATTTTGACTTAAACAAGAGTGCGATGAAGATGAAACTAGCAAACTATTCATTCAGTTGTTGTTTTTTTCAATGAAACTTGCGTGTAAATAAATTTTAATGCTGTCAATTCAAATAGTAGTGCAGTATTTCTCGTCAAATATCGAACTCAAACGTTAAGTCATTGAACTGTTTACGTTTGTGGGATTTACTTGCGTTGCTCAATAGACATGGAATAGATTAACTGACAAATAACATAATTTTATCTATTTATCTATATACTGCATGCATGCATTCATATGATAAATCAAAACCATACACTAAGCAGGTATCGAACATGACTTCTGATATTATTAATCACCCCAATGCATATACACATCAGTAACTTTTGTTCTGAGACAGAGAATGATACGGATCCTTACCTCTGCTTGGAGACTATTTATATGTACTACATGTGGGTTCACTTTAGCTACACCTTTACTGCACTGGTTTAAAGACACCAAGCCCCTCGATATGATCATTTGGGTCAAGGACCGACCTCGATTATGTTGAATTGCGCACGCTGCTGGCTTACTGTGCTCTCATTTTGGCGCCATTTCGAAGAAGAATTCTCTCAGATGATCATATTGCCGCTTTCACGGATGGGACAAAATGTTTTAACTACTTCTTAAACTTAAGATTTACTAAATTACCACGGTCTTGGGAACAAACATGCAAATTTAAAATTTTAGATGCATAGTTTAGAAAATATAGATTGAACTTTGACCCACATATGATTGGCCGATACTTGCTGAACCTGTCGATCAACATGCTACAGCCTTACTTTGCATTGTTGAAGTGTCGTCAGATTCGTCGGACGACTTTTTTTGCAGTTCGATTTTTATCGAAGTTATAACCGAACTCGCGATCGACAAGGAAGCTACGACAATCTTTTCCATCGCAAAACAACTGGATTTCTTACGACACATCCACAATTTCCCCAAGACTGCCTTCAACTTGCTGTGGTCAACCCATCGTGCGACGAATATGACAGGACACTAAGTCGTTCAACCAGGACAAGAATTGACGCCAGTTACAACGTGCTGCTGAATCTTCACATCATTTGGCAAAACATTCAGATTTTGGAAGCCTCTTGTTGTGAAACTCCGGTCATCTTTATTTCGGACGGAGATTTGGGCACCTCTATAGTCACCGGACAACTACTTCTGCGAAAGTCCCCAGACCCGAGCGACCTGGAAACCGTGAAAAATAGGTCAGAGACATCTTCATACAAAACAATTCATCAAAGGGCTTTCAAAATGAGGTCATCACGAAATCATTTGTTCGCGTTGTCCTTGGTATGTTTGGGCATCCTTCTAGTCGTTTATGTCACAGACAAAGTTGTTGAAAACAGAAATACAAGGGATGTCAATACTGATTGTGACTGTAGCAAAAACAGCGCCCTTCCAAATCCTGAAATGACCCATCCAGCCTGTGACAGAGATCCTAAAGATGACCCAAATGTTAATCCCTTGTCAAAGTTTTATTCTATCTGGTACGATCAACCTACTGAAAAGACATTGACCAAACGGGATCACGCGAATATATTGATTTGGACAGACCTTTGGGACAACCAACTCAGGAAGAAACTACCCACGGGAACAGGCACAATGTGCCCAACTATGCCCGGTTGTATCTTTTCTAAATACCACGACAAAATTCACGAAGCTGATGCCGTTCTCTTCGAAGTGAGCAACTTGCAGAGGGACTACAACCCCTCTGTGATGCCCACAGTTCGCTATCCTCACCAACATTGGATATGGTTTCATACTGAGTGTCCGAACTTCCCGTCTATAAACTTTGAAACGTACAGGAGTGTTTTTAACTGGACAATCACGTATAGATCAGACTCTGACTCGTCCGGTGCATGGGGATCGTTATATCGGACCTACCAGAGACTCAAAGTCGAAGGCGTCGATCCTAAGAAGGACTACACAGTCGGGAAAAAGAAGCTGGCGGTTTGGTTCATCAGCAAATGCAACTCCCAGGCCAACCGTGTCGCTTATGCTACTGAACTAGTCAAACACATGCACGTAGACGTCTTTGGAAGATGCGGAAAGAGTGTCTGTGCGAAGTGGAACGTCACCTGCATGCCTGGTATCATCAGACAATACAAATTCTACCTCGCCTTCGAGAACATGAAGTGTAAGGAATATCTCACCGAGAAGTTCTGGAGGAATGCCCTGGCAAACGACGTCGTTCCAGTCGTTCTTGGAGCCAACAGATCTGACTACGAGAGACTCGCACCCCCGCACTCATACATACACGTGGATGACTTCAAGTCACCCAAGGAACTAGCAGATTACTTAAAGATGCTCGGTCAAGATAAAGAACAGTATAACGCCTACTTCAAGTGGAAAACTCAACCCCCTAAGAACATGCCTTTAGAGGAAGGGGTGTGGTGTAATCTGTGTAGGCAAATTTTTGATAGGTGCCCAACAAAAAGGAAACTTTATACCGACTTGAGACTGTGGTTTGAAGGCGAACACATTTCAATGTGTGACCCTCTAGAAAATGTAAAACATCAGAAGCTTCAGTTTGTCGACGATCACTTTCAAATCGCTACTTACACGGACTGATTTTTTTCATACACTATACTGTAAATTCGTTTGTTTTCACGGGAATTTAATTTTGCGGTTGGAATGGCAATGGAAAGGAGGTTTACGTTGTTTCAATACTGTAACAAAGAAAGACAAATTCGCTGTGTAATGAATTCACGGTGGAGAGGTCCTGCGAAAATAAAACCATCGCGAATATTTCAAGATCTACGGTACTATCACGCCCTTTTCCCATGTCTCTTCACATAAGTCAAATCATACATAACTCATTCGAAAAGCCAGACAATGCCATTCTTTCTGTATGGTGATAAGATTGTACTTCATGTATTTGTAATGTAAAAAAGTTTCTTTGTCGAAAGGATTATCTTTCAGGATACGCGAATTTGTGTACTTGCCTAGATATTGAACAGGGGTAAAACTGTAACATCATACCACAAGGGCAAAGTTAACACACAAAACCTGTTATTCTAGTGCTTTGATAGCGGTAGTATCGAACAGCAGTAGCCATTAACCATTTATCGTTTGCGCTGTTTGGGGTCAGAAATATGTAGTGGTGGAAAAAGTATACTCATTTCGGCACCACATATGCGGTGTTCTTACGGATCAATCGGAGGATAAAGTGTAGTTGGTAACTCTATGAAGTTTGACATGGTAGGTTTATATCTTTAAGGGTGTAATTTGTGTTTGGTTATGACAAATAAACTGCGAGGGATGTGTAATAAAAGGCCCTAGTCAGACATGAGGACATTTGAGGTCTTTTTTTCAGATAACTTTGAAAAGCATTGAAAAACATACTGATGAACATTTAATGTAAGAATTTGTGAAAACTACCATGCTAGTTCTGGACTAATAAATGACTTTTCTCCAGCACTACCTATCCGAAGGCCTGTGGTTCAAAGGTCGTAGCCTCTACCATGCAGTCCCCGTCCTATCGCTGGGAAAATAGTAGAAATCAGCCGAGGTAGTCCGCTATACAGGGTAGTCCGCTATACAGTGAAGCTCCATTATTATCGATAATGGAGCTTCACTGTATAGCGGACTACCTTGTATAGCGGACTACCTCGGCCGATTGATAATGGAGCTTCACTGTATAGCGGACTACCCTGTATAGCGGACTACCTCGGCCGGTTTCTACTATTTTCTCAGCGATAGGACGGGGCCTGGTAGAGGCTACAAAGGTCGGTGTCAGACATCTGTACGTGCTGCGCATGCGCGCTGTTCCGTGTCTCGAAGTTTGAGCTGTCGGCGTCGTCATCAAGGTAACGTTACAAGGTAAGGGTCAGATGATAAAGTCAGTGCTGGCCATAGGAGACTATATGTGAAAAATTAAAATGCTCTGAAACAAGGCCATATAGAAGTGCTAGACAGAATTCCAATATTAAAAGTTCTGCTCTAGCAGAAAGTCAAAAGTGTCTAGTTAGATATTTAAGCGGATGGACAGTCAAGTACTCAAAAGACCAAAATTGCTACGGGATATCGGATAAAGTCTCCAAGCAGGGGTTGTTGGGGTGAAAGATCGCAATGTTTTCTGAGTGACGACCGGGCTTCTCTGACAGTCCCTTGCGCACTATTGGCAAATAAACTAATGATCAAAAAGCCAAAGGTGTCAAGGGAAAATAGATAATGTCCACACGTATGCTAATTCTGCTCATAACGTACAAGATACGATGTATACATGAATGTAGGCGGCGCTTCGACGGGCGGACATGGTGTTACATGGGCTCCTCGCGCGGCGCCTGAAATCGATTCTTTTTAGGTCAACTAGTGTCTTAAAGGTCATTCTAGATGTATGTTCAGGTGTCTGGTCCTAGCTGAGAAAGTTTTCACTGGCTTTAAGCCGAATCTTTTAGATATTTTCACATTTTACAAGTCGGGAGGATATACCCTATCAGAGCCTAATCTGCAGTACCGCTCCCGGCCGTCTCCGGAAAAGTGCTTAAGACGACCGTCAAATTGCCAAATTTCGGTGTTTTCGGGAATGGTGAAATGGTGAAAGGCTCGCAAAGGGGTTTATCATTTTGAGGCACATTTGACCTTGAACTTGAACCTATGACCATGTGAAAACCATAAAGTACGAGAGTTAAGACATTTCACCAAAGATATAATGGGATATTAGGTCATACATGATATGTTTCCTTCGCAATTTACGAATGGAAGTGGTCGGATGTACATTTCCTGTAAATTGTCACTCTGAAAGGCTTCCACATCCAAATTTCATCTATATTTTGTGAAAGGAGAAGACGTTGAACAAATGTAACGTTGCTTCTGTCTGCCTGTCTGTCTATCAATACATCCAATTTGTCTTTTTAAAATGCTGTAAGTTGTGTGAATACTAGACTAGTGGATGCAATATAACACTGGGCGCCAGGGGAGCCGTTTGACGGGCCATGGGCCAAAGACTTTGTGTAGACGTTAGTTTGTTACACCGTCACGTGCATTTTGCCAAACAGAAGCACAGAAAATAACGCTAGAGGTTGAAGATATAGAAGAGCTCTTATAGTCTTTTCACATTTGACATTTCAAGTGTTGACTGTATCCAATAGACTGTCTTTAAGGCAACATGATGAATAGAGAAATTGTTATGTTATGTGACAACAGAAACTGGGAGACAAAGGGAGGACATACTGCTTATCATGATATAGTCATGTGGATTTGGCATTCTGACTTATAAGTCCGGACCTGAACCTGAACCTCTGGACTTGAATCAGGACCTGAACCTGAAAATGAGTTTAGGTACGTCTGCTTGGACACGTATTGTACATACACAACGCAAATTTACCTGTGGATTCCTACAATTACAACGAGTTTGGCCTTTTACTCTACTGTTCATCCGCTTATATGGGGTACGGGACAGTCGGAGAAGCCCGGCCGTCACTCAGAAAGTATCTCGATCTTTCATCCCAACATCTACTTGGAGACTTTATCCGTAATCTCCAAGCAGATGTAAGAGTACAAATGTTGCAAAACAGGCGTAAAAATGAGATTCGGATTCTTACATCTGCTTGGAGATTACGGATAAAGTCTCCAAGCAGATGTCAGGGTGAAATATCGTCATGTTTTCTGAGTGACGGCCGGGCTTTTCTGACAGTCCCTTACCCCATATAAGCAGATGGACACTTGAGTAAAAGACCAGAGTTGTTAAGGGAAAACGGATCATACCCCAGGTATCCCTAACCTACTCGTAACGTAAAAGATATGATGCTTTGATGCTGTAGGCGGCGCTTCGACGGGCGGACATGGTGTTACATGGGCTCTTCGCGCGGCGCCTACAAATCGATCCTTTTTATGTTAACTAGTATCTTAAATGTCATTCTAGGTATGTAGGGATGCCTGGGACTATCTGGGAAAGTTTTTATTGGCCTTACGCCTAATGGCCTCTAAATTTTCACATGTTACAAGTGGTGATTAGATACCCTATCATAGCCTAATCTGCAGTACCGCTCCAGGCCGTATCACGAAAAGTGATAAAGGCGACCGTCAAATTAGCAAATGTCGGTCTTTTCGGGAATGGGGAAATCGTGAAAGGCTCGCAAAGGGGTTTGAAGTTTTGAGACTTATTTGACCTTGAACTTGAAACTACGAGCACGTAAAACAAAGTATTGTGATATTTTAGACATTTTGCCAAAAAAACACAATAGGATATTAGGTCATGAATTGCATGTTTCTGTTACATCTTACCAACAGATGCAGTTAATTGTGTATATTTCATGTAAATGGTCACTTTCTGAAAGGCTTTCACATCCAAGTTCAATCGTAATCTATGAAACAAGAAGACGTTGACCAAATGCAAAGGTGTTCATGTCTCTTTTATTGATCAGTAGATCCAATTTCCTTTCAAACTATTGTAAGGTGTTTGGCGACTTAGGACTGCAACGATGAATGCAATGGTGCTTATTATCATAATATATTTATATGATATGCTGCTAGCTAAGACATGAAGTTGCTGCATCCGGAAAATGCATTTTACATGTGAAATGTTGTACATCATAATGTACCGATACCATAGAGATATGTTATTGGTGTAAATCAGTGTTGTTGCTGGTGTTGCCCTGGTGTTTCATGAATAAGGCACCGTATCAGCCCACGAACAAAACGTTCAGAGTCACAGATCTTACAGGTACAGAGCTATTTCGGGCATGAAGTTTGATAATTCATGGGTATGTCATTCTTTCAGAATAACAGCTACCAAGTGTAGTGAAAGATGGCTATGCTTATAGATCAGTGGTTCCTTGATTAAGGGAACTTGCTGTCTTAAAAATACAACCCCCAAAACAGAGAACATGTGAAAGATAAACAGAAAAGAAACGTTCCGTAATGATTTTATGTGACCATAGCAAAATTGTTTATTTTCATATATTTTTCGCCCAAGAGGTCGCAGGGAGCTTCCTTTAGAGAAGACACCGATCTTCGAGACAAGGGGCAACAGTGGCCATCTTGTCTCAATTGCAGTACTCCAGACACCCTAGACTTGGTACCAACATACCCAGGGATTGCCATACCTGAAGCCTGGAGTATCTCTCTTTAAGCTCTGTGACTCTGACAGTTTTGCTCGTGGTCTGATATGTCACATTGCTTATGAAATATCAGTGCAACATCAGTACCCCGGCAACAAAAGTCACCTGAACTGCTGTGATAAACTCTTCCTTTGACATAAGTATATAATCAAGTACAACATATATAACATGTAAGATCCAATTCTCGACAAAACAACTACTATACATGTACATATCTTGGCCAGCAGCCGTATCTAAATGAATAAATTATGATAATAACCACCATAGCATTTGCCGTTGCGCTCTTAAAGGAATCCAAACATCTTACAGCCCTTTGAAAGCTCTATTGATCGATAAACAGTCATAAACACCGTTGCAGTTGTTCAATATCTTATTGTTTCATAAATCACGATTGAACTTTGGATGTGGTAGCCCTTTACAAAGCGAACATTTTCAATAAATGTAGGCTCGACCAGTTCCATGGGTTAGATGTAAGGGGATGTGATTTATGACCTTATGTAACATTAGATTTGGGCTGAAATATTGTAATTCTTGGTTTTACATGTTCGCAGTGTCGAGTTCAAGGTCAAATAAGCAGCAAAACTTCAAACCCCTTTGCGAGCCTTTCACGATTTCCCCATTCCCGAAAAGACCGAAATTTGGCAATTTGGCGGTCTCCTCCTTTGCCACTTTTCAGGAAACGGCAAGGAGCGGTACTGCAGATTAGGCTATGATAGGGTATGTATTCCCGACTTGTAAAATGTGAAAATATACAATGATTTAGGATTAAGACCTGTGAAAACGTTTCCAAATAGGCCCAGACAGTTTTAGATATCTTTAGAATGACCTTAAAGACACTTGTTGACATAAAAAGGATCGATTTGTAGGCGCCGCACGAGGAGCCCATGTAACATAATGTCCGCCCGTCGAAGCGCCGCCTACATTCATTATCGTCACATATTTAACGTAACGAGTAGGTTAAGGATACATGGGGACATAATCCGTTTTCCCTTAACAACTCTGGCCTTTTACTGAACTGTCCATCTGCTTCTATGGGGTAAGGGACAGTCAGAGAAGCCCGGCCGTCCCTCAGAAAACATTACGATATTTCACCCTGACATCTGCTTGGAGACTTTTTCCGTGATCTCCAAGCAGATGTAAGAATTCGAATCAATTTCAATTGCACGCGCAATTAGGCCCAATATGTGGATGTCCCTCAGCCTGCCGGGAAATGAATTACTTAGCCACATCACTTCAGTGTATTGTTAAGTATTTAATGGGCTGCGAACTTGGAAATGTTGAATTGATGCATCCTTTTACAATTCAACAATTCAACATTTCTAAGTTCACAACCCATTAAATACTGAACAATACAGAAGTGATGTGGCTGCCATTAGCTTTGGGGCAGGCTGAGGGACATTCACATCAAGATAGCACTTAAAAGTACAACACGGCCCCCCATCTGTTAGGATTCTATCGGGTCTGAGGTTCCGGATCTCCGTGTTCCATGTCCGGATACGTCAGGTTGTCTTGTTTCAGAAGACGATGTAGCAAACTAACTTCTGCATTTGTTCTTTCAGGAAGTCACGTCGTAACGTTGTCTAGTTTCAGAAGATGGTGTCTAGTTTCATGTATTTGCTTCTGTCTATTCTTTTGTATTTGTGGTTTCGACTTATTTTGAATACACCATTAACGTTAAATATAGAAAAAAGAAGATGGTATAACACATCAGTAAAACTTCACCTTTTTTGTTTCAAAACTGAAAGGTGAAAATTGATGCTTTGGCGAAGGTCATTCATAAAATCAAGTTGGTGTGACCTAAGGTCAGATCGTTCTAGTCTTGAATGAGCTGAAAAAAAGTTTGTTGTTTCAGAGCTTCTGTAAATTGATTGTAAAATTGAAGACTGGTTTTCAGTATTCAGTACTGGAAAGTTTGATATCTACTGACTTGATCATATGAATGCCATCCTTGAGCGCACCAATTTACCTCCGTTAAAAAAAATCGACCGTACTGCAAATAGCACAAAACAGCTGCAAAATAGAAAATATATAATTTGTCATAGTATGCCAAGGTCAAAATTCCAAAGTCAAAGAAAATGTGAAAGACAATATTCCTGGCCACTAAGATTTCATAATGAAAGCAATTTTTTCTGGCCAAACTTTTCTTTTCACACGCTTGCATCAGTTTTGGGATTCCCAGAGGATGTCATCCATATAATCAAATCAACATGGCCTAAACGAAACTAAAATACTGGTGCTGTTTATCTGGGTACAAGTACGGGAAATTTCGCAATAAGTCCACTATCATATCATAGATTCTTAATTTTCCCTATAGATATATTAGAACAATATTTACCTGATGATACTAATGATATTTTGATCTTAGAAGCACAAATATACAGAATAGTCAGAAAAATGAATACACACAAATATGACAGAGGCTAATTGCTGTTTCAAAGAGATGTTTATAACAGAAACATGATTCAAGTACTAGTAACAGGTATCTCAGTCTTTCTATCAACATTGTACAAATCATATAAAATATCATAGAAACACATGATTTTGGAACTGCTGTCTTAGGTCAATACAGCAACATTTAGGTCATAGACTACCCTAAGTAAAACATGAATCACTTTGCCTTGCATTAAAAACTTCCTACAGTACTGACCTAAACTGCTAGATGCTGCTGCTAATGTTACAAAAATAAAGCAACCAACGATAAAATGTAATTTGAAAAAATGTTCATATACACGTCTACTAGTACATTGTTGTTAGCATTCTATTTAAGCCTCTTGCTTGAACAAGAAATAGCAGAGAGGATACATTAGTATAACTAGTATGTTACTTTAAAATTGAGTAACAAAGTCTGACTGAATGACACAAGGTATAGATATTGTTGAAGAGATTCATCAGTCACGTATAATCACAGTTACTAGAATATTCTTTAATCAGTGACATATTTCAAAGGTAAGAAACACGTACCTCCAGATTTTCGACATACACTGTACGTCTTGTTCACGGAGAGAACACGAAATGGCCTCTCGTGTTCTCGCGAGACTAGGTCACTCCGTGAACAAGACGTTCAGTGTATGTCGAAAATCTGGAGGTACGTGTTTCCTACCTATAAAATATGTCACTAATTGAAGAATATTCTAGTAACAAGGTATAAAAAGATAGAATACAACATAACATTGGTTTCCATTGGATAAAATGCCTGTGACCATGGACAGTATATGTTAGAAACTTTTCTGTGACCAACATTACCAAAGATTAGTAACACATAGAATATCAGGTCACATAAAATGAACAAGTGTTTCTTTAATACAACATTACACTTGTCTACTGCGAATCCACACTGTAAATATGCATATCCAATGTATTACTACTGTACTGCAGAATTCTTTTAACTGTGAACTTAGCACACCGTAAAAACTTCCTTTCCCCTCCTAACAGAATATAAAACCACCGCAAAAGTTAAGAAAGTTACAGTACCAATACAAACGTGTGCAAATTCATCAATGTGACTGTTTCGGGTTCAGACAATGGAAATGCTGGCTGTGACTTCATGTGCCAAATTCTGTATATTACTGATAAAGTCAAACAGTTGTGCCCTACGAGTGCAAGGTACTCTGTGAACCTGAACGTTTCTTGTTCAGACATGGTAGGTACATACGGGCCACACAACACACGGGTCCACACGCCTTCCAGTCTCCAGCTGGCAGGGTGGGTTTCAAGTCCTTCCAACTCCCCTTCACCCCGTCCCACGTAAATATCTGCCAATCATCTGCCTCGACCGGAACTCCGCTGTACGACCGTAACAGGACGTGAAGCTGGTTCTCCAGTACAAACAGGCTGGGACTGTCCAGAACTGTCAGGTTCCGTGTTGTTTGCAACCCCAGCTTCTCCCAGTAAACCAACCGCCAACAGTCCAACGTTGTGTCGTACACCGCCATTTTCTTGAAGCGAATGTCCGTACAGAAGATCTCTGTTGTTCCCATGGCAACGGCCGTGCAGAGTAGAGGAATGGTGTTTAGCGGTGTACGCTTGTCCCAACGGTCCTGGCTTGGGTCGTAGCGATGCATTTCCGCGTTCGTAAAGAAATACATGTGCGGGCCGCACGACAATGCCACGCTGATGTCCGAGGTTCCCTCAAGCTCCGGCCGTGCGCAGTCCTCCCATTGGTTGGCGTGCCGGTTGTACCTTCTAACCCACACGAGCATGTCTGCTGTCAGCGACATTTTAACCGCAAGGTAATACAAACAACCGTCGACTTCGACAAGGTACTCATCGCTCGGCAAGTCGTCCCCGCGGGACCTGGAAACTGACGACACCTGCTCCCACGCGTTCCCTACATGGTTGTACGCTAACAGGGACAGTTCAGTGTGCGAGTGTCCAGCTAAGATGTAGATGTCGTTGTCGCTGGTAACAGTCATCGTCACGACAGGTGGAAGGTTTGCTAGGTAGCCACAGCTGATGTACCGCCCTACCCTGGGGTTCATGCACAGCATCTCTTTTTTGCTGAGGACGAAAATAAACATCGTTACAGTCACACAACTGTCTATTGGCTCAACTTTCAGGTCTAAACAACCTAGTTAGTTTTGTAGTTAGTAGAGAGAGTACAGAAGCCCTAATGAACTAACTAGAATGGCACTCACAGTGCAAAGAAATGCAAGGAAGTTTCTTTCACAGCACTAGCACTTGTATTTTGTAGTTTAGAAGAAAGGCGCAAGGAGGCCAAAAATACTATTCAATTTCATCATGTAAATTTCTTTCTTGAGCTCAAAGAAACCTAAAATCATTTCAACCCTTTTAAGATCAAACTGCCAATAAACACCATATGCACCTAAATAATTCTGTACAAACCTTGCGTCAAAAAGTAGAGCCATTTCCTGGGTGTCCATCCCGACTCTTGTCTTCTTGGCGGCCTCCTCCACCGTACCTGTACTACGTTCCTGATGGCCTCCGAACTCCCAGAATCCTCCCTGACGAGGGAGTGTTCCAAGATGGCTGTGGTGTCGTCTGAGGTCAGCAGGTTGAAGCGGATGTGAGGGAGAATGCTCGGTAGGTGGTGCCATCTGTAGGTACAGGGTAGATGCAAAGAGAGTTGATTTACAAAAATACCATGTGGATACATCAACATCATGTGAATACTCAGTTTGGAAGTCTATCTATATTGGTAGAAATCATGATCTGAAGTAAAGTTGAACTGTCATTTCCAAGACAAAAATTGGACTTAATCCAGTCTTTATCATGGAATGAGCAAACCACAGCTTCTGTGACGTCATGTGACAGTAAGAAGTGGATCAAAAGTTGCAGAAAGTTTGTGGCGCCCCCTGTCTCTGTTAACCTCTAGAAGTGCATACTCTATACATAAGACAATTGTATCCACCTGTCTTCCCTGCTGTGCTGCACCCATCTCACCACAGCCTCCCACACTGTTGTCTCCTCCTTAACATCCAGCTCATCGTGGCTGATGATCTCAGTCAGCTGAGGTATACTCAGGCTGTAGAACTCCTCACGTAAGGCAACCTGGGGAGGATGGATGGATGGATGGATGAATCAACAAGTTAGTGAATGAGTGAGTGAGTGAGTGAGTGAGTGAGTGAGATATATACAAGCTGCTATATCCAAACTATCTCTTAATTTATACAATAAACTGGCAAGTTAAAATGTGTCAATATTGAAATGGTAAAAATCAAACACATAAATTTAATTCTATTATATTCTATTGTAAGAGGCCACTAATAAAAAGATGATCTGGTAGTCCTTATGCAGAGGTAGTGACTTGTTCACTAAATACCTTGGCAAAGTGTCTACAGATACACTGCAGACAACGGTTCAGGACAATGTCTACAGAGAAGGCATCAGCAAACTTGTACAAGTCCACACAGGTGGAGCGCTCCACGTTCATGGCCATGTAGCTGCTGCAGGTGTCTCTCACATAGTCCATTTGGAGAAGGTCGGCTGCCTGGTACAGGGGCTGCACTTTGTCCAGGGACACATGGAGGGTTCCCGAGTAGATGTAACTTAGGATCTCCCCAAACATGGCTGGCTCCAGACCCTGCAGGAGAATGTAAATGATATAACGGTTTCTGGGTTTGAAATACTTTCTTTGAATTGAATATGTGACCCATGACACTCTGTATTTCTTTTAGCCTGCCATATGTATTTTTCTCACCGCTGCTAAAATGGATGAAAGACATACATCAAGATTGCACAAGCTTTGTCTCAATTTGTATAACAATACCCAGGGGGGTTTCGTTTACGTGTCATCTTTGACACCGCACATGCATACTTGAATTTGTGAGAGTGCTCATTAGCATGGTGTGTAAAGTATCTACACAGATGCCCTCAAATCATGAGAGGTCACAAAAATTATACTGAATGGGTGAAGGGGGGAGTAAAGAGTCAACTTTTGAGAATCAAAATAAATAAATACCTTAGGATACCTTAGGATCCATAAATAAATGAATGATATTCTTTACCTTTATTGTTATCATTCTTGTCATTGCGTTCTTTTTATGATACACAGAGACATGAGAATTACTTCTCAAATCAAATTTTGGCGCCAATCGTACCTTCAAAACAACCGTCTTCTGCCGACTTTCCGCCATGTCGGTTGTAAACATGGCCCTGAAGTAGGGGCTGGCCGCGCACAGAACCAGTCGATGGCAGGGAAACCGGCGGCCCTGGACTTCAAGAACCACATCTTGGAGAACTTCTGACTTCTGTAAGTCACTCAGGGTTCCAAGAAACCCGTGGCGGTAGCTCCTGTCTTGGTAAGAACGAGGACGCAGCGTTTTGTCGTGAGTTTCTTGACCTGCGGCAGCCATGTTGATGATGATGAAGGAGCTGTACCTCCAAGAAGGACCTTATTTGAACCACCCCGGGAAACCTTTGCAACTTTGAACTTTATATCCAATTTTGTACCTTATAGATACATCAAATAACGTCGCAGTATGTCAGTCATCGTATTCATCTTCACGTGTCAGTGAGGACCCCTAGCAGTTCAAGTTATTTTTGCAGCCACTAGATGCAAATTTGCCTGCAATGATATTTCTGGCCGTTAGGAAGCGCTTTTGAACCGTGAGCTCATCATGGCCATGCAAGAAACGTAGGCCTTAATACCGTCTATCTGCTGCTGCCTAACCCCGAAACCTTTACTATTTATTATCATATTAAAGTGTAATATAGAAGGCTGAAATAAAAAGATAAGCTAAACTCAACTTTTGACCGTTCAGCGCAATATATTCCTATTTATCATTCAGTTGGTTGATCCTGAGTGACTGGATGTAGTTTTTGAGCCGTAAGATCCTATGCACTTATGCAACAAAAGTCGGCATATAAAATGAACCAAATTAAAACTGCAGTCGCTCAATTTATTCCTGTCCATTGTCTGCTCAGCTGACTGTATGAACGCGCTGGGCTGGATATAGGTTTGCCTGCAGTGATATTTACAGCCGTTAGATGGGACTTTTGAGCCGTGAACTCCTTCACTCACTGGTGCGGTACAAGGTGAACGTCGGTCTTAAAAATACGCTAAACCCAAACTGCAGTCTTTCAACTGAGTTCAAGAACTGGTAAGACAATGAAATAAATCATATTACAGTACGAAATTGTGTAGATTGTAAACAAAACTAACAACGACGGCCGGGAACACAAAGTAAGAGTTGTGAGATATCTTATGCAAAATCAATAGTTTACGAACGGTATCATGACATACGCGCATGTATATTTCACCACAGCACGCGTATTATATATGTGTGTACTTCACGTATTATGCTTGGATTTATATTCATATGGTAACCTCTAGGTACATATTTGGAGAGATGATTTGGAATTCTAGTTGCCCCATTTCTGTTATGTACTATAGCAATCATCAAGCAACGTTACACTCTTTCCTACCAACATCTGCTTGGTTTTCATTCATATGGTAATGAGTTGGGCAGCGAAATGTTCACTTCAGCAAAGACTGCAAGCGTTCAGCTGATCTCAAAATAACGCTTTGACGTATAACTCCAGAAGGAAACAACCTTTGACAAGGGCAATACGTAGGGATAGAATGGAGTTCATAAGGAGTATTCTGTGACAACAAGGAGGTAGAAAAATGTCAAGTGTAATTTTTCTAAAATTGAAAAAGCGGAAATTCATCCCATATTACACCCCCATTTTAGAGTAACCGTTCCGAAAAGGGAAGCGTCTCTCATTCCCAGATTTGGCCATTTCGCGACTTGTCTTGGGAAACGAGATGGGCTCTTATGGGGTTTTTACTCCAGATCATTCTCACTCTTGCTCTTGAGGCTACCCTCGACTACCTAGATATCACGAATTACTTCGGAATGAATCATTTAAATCCTCATGAGACAATTATGTCAAAAACGACCTGTGAAAGCGGTTGAATAACAGACTTTTTTCGTCAATATTTCGGACATTTCTTATTCCAGTGAATTATTTATTGTAAAAGGTACCATTAATGAAAATATAAAGATGCCATGCCCCTATAGGGCCCTGCAACTAAAATCTAGATACTTTCAGGCTATTTTTAATCATCTTAGTTGCATATCAGAAATTTGGCAGAATTACTTCCAACTTGTATAATAATTTCCTATTAAAATCAATCACTTTTTCGAATTCAACTTCAAGTATACTTCAAGTACATGTATGCCAAAAAGTTACTCAAGGAACTGGATATGATTTGGAAACCAGTTGTTTGACAACCTGGATGTCTAACCTTCGTTGACGTTTCAAGTACATGTATAGTATATCAATGGAAACTAGCTGGCAATGGTATACTAATAATGCAACGTAAAACACAAGCATAACAAGGAAACATGACTCCATATCAAAAGGTTTAATAATACATCGGTGATATGGTTGCCAGTACATGGGTGGTGGGTGTTAAACTTTTATCCAGTGAATTTATACAGGAGGGGTGCAAGACATGGACTTGTTTGTCCAAATCCTTGATTTTCAAACAGAAATTTCCTATTTTCAAGCTTTCGTTACATGTACTGCAGAATTGTGGTGAAAGATTCAAGCTATTGAAACAAAGACAATACAATTTTGCCGATGTCACAAGTGTTCAAGCTACAGTTGTTAAGATCACACCTTGACTAATGATATGAGCGATGTGATGACAAAATTGCATGACAAGGTAGGAAGTTGTTATATTCATTGACACATCTAAAAAGATGATAAAGACTTTGGTCCCAAATTTCGTCTACAATGTGTATGAAAAGTCTGCATAGATATACAGTATGTTTCAGCTTACATATTACTTCCGAAAAGATATGTAGGATAAGTAGAGCAAAGTTTGAATGGAGTAAAAGATTTTGATTGGCACCCCTCCTTACAAATAGAATATCCCAATTTGCCATTGGCACACAATGAATTTTACCATTACAGGCTGAATATAAGGGGCGATCACCAACACATTTTTTACAAGCATGACAACAGAGAATCTACGGTGAAATACATGGAGACTACTGACTGATGTTAAGTTCTAATGTCTAGATATAAATATTACAGCTATCATATTGTGAACATCAACAAAACAGGATTTTACACATTATGGTCAAGATTTCAGTAAAATTAGCATGATTTACTTACAAGTTCCCTTACTATAAAATTTACAGGTTCAAAGGTTACAGGTTCATAGGTCAAAGGTTATACTGCCCCTTCCATACAATCACCCACCTAATGTCTAAATCTCACATGATTGCAAGAATTCAGTGTACAAGAAAATTTCCTGAATTGCAAATATTTGGCTGTGATTTGTATGAAGAAAATACTATTATGACAGTATCATGGCAAATACGCTTAAAGGTAATAAGTACAAAAATTAATCTTAATTTTTGGTAAATTCTTTCCCATCACCAAACGTTACTCAATATATGGTGACCTGCCAACAACTGAACAAACCTACCAGCCTACCCCTTCAGCAAATGGATCAGTCCATATGCAAATTTCCTTTCAATTTTGCGAACATTTCTGAAAAGGATAGGCAGGCTTCCAATGACATTCAGTTTCACTTATAAATATCCTTAAACAATTCAAATCTTAAATCATTAACAGAAGCCAGCTTATGATACATAATGCTTTTTTCATAGATTGCTTCAGGTAAAAAAAAATCCATTATGACACCCCTTTTACACAGTGGACTAGCCATAGCTTAGTACTGTATGTAGTGTATATGGAGATCTGGACTAATGAACTTACATACAGGGGGTCACAGCATCAAATATAGATGACATGTAAGTATCCATTGTCTATGACAGTCTTTTGTTTTAATATCAAAGTCACCCATTTTGAATGTGGAACAGTCGAGATTACTACAGTTATGGATGAGTGCACTTCAGATACAGGGGTGACCAAATTATCTTGAAGAACCGAGAAGTGAAAAAAACTAACCGAAGACACCTTTTCTTTCAAAATGTACAAAAATCAATTACAGATTGCAAAGATATTAAGAAAATCTTTGTTTAAAAGTGTAAAAAATAGTTGGCATAAAAAGACATAAGAACATATAGTTCATTAAAGAGGTTCCTACCACTTGTGGTAAATTTTACATAACCCCCTACTGGCTTTCTCAACTTTGCTAGTTGTGACAGACAGACATAGCTAGTATACAGCACGGCTGCCTTTACAATATGCAGAGATCAAGCATTTAGCAGAAAGCTTCTTAATATACAGAGGTCTGCTTCCTTGGGCTCAAAAACACATCTGAAAAACACCTCCGCCCCTGAGGTGTCGCCAAAAATTCCTCTTTGTGTTTACATATACAGTTTTAGAGAGCTACTTTCAAGAGAGTAGAGGTTCATATTGTGTGCATTTGTGGTTGAAATACTGTGAGTAAAACTAAAAACATATCACTAAGGCTACAAGAACACTATTCTACAACTAGACATGTGCATTGAATGTGGTGTTCTTGTGCAAATACTGACCAATAAAATAAGAAGAGATAAAAGTACCCCAAAAGGGAATGTGTCGCGTACCTTGATTTTACCAAGGTTTGTTTTGATTGTCCCTTGTAGGGAGGGAAAGGGGGATGACAGCATCGATTCTAAAGTAATATTCATCATCTCCTTCTAAATGGCTGCGCATTAATAGATTATTTTACAAAAAAGTGATGCTATGTCTTCCTTTCCAAACTGTCATGGTGACAATAGTGAATTTAACATAACTTTAACATGAAGAATTAAAAAAGTGGCAGTACATATACATGGCTACTAAAAAAAAAACAATTGTACCACTTACATAATGACTATTACTTCTTTCTAAATTTCTTACAAAATACATGTATGATAAAAAAATTAAGCAAATCTACAGCAGAAACACTACGTTCTAAAATACAAGTTTTTTGCTCATTTTGTGGTTATTTAATAAGAAAATCATATTTCCCATTTGCAGGTTGCTATATACAAGTTCTTACAAAAAGAGGGTATTAAAGGGGTTCCCATAAATTATCCATTAAAATCTTTCTCAAACCCTTCATGTATCCTCGCTGATTCCTCTCACATACAAAACACTTAGTTCCCATCAAGTGACCTACAAATATCATTTTCAAGTATTGCTGCACCCCCTTGGTGACCCTCCCAAGAATCTCATCTGTTACCATGGCAACAGATACAAATAAAGTTACATTAACACCTTGTTTGTTCCTATTACAACTACTCTAATGCTGCCAAGGTGTCAGGTAACTTCTGGGATGGAAGCCTTTGCTGCCAGGCAACTGTTGCTACGGTGATCACACGAGGTGCCGTTTCCATGGCAACTGCTAACAGTTCAGCTCGGACTGTGTGATGGCGTTGAGGTCCCTCATCAGACCCTCCAAGTTTGCCATCTCAGTCGTCAGATCATCATCCTCGTATGAGTGCTGGAACAGGAGGAAACAGTCAGTATCAATAATAGATTCCTCAGGCTCAAAGGATATTTGCAACTCAACTGCAGTAACACCTCATTGGCTCCAAGGTGCAGCCAAAAAGGGACCGCATTGGTCTCAACCCTGAGGTGTAGCCAAAAAGGGACTGCATTGGTCTCAACCCCGAGGTGTAGCCAAAAAGGCACCGCATTGGTTTCAACCCCGAGGTGTAGCCAAAAAGGGGCCACATTGGTTTCAACCCCGAGGTGTAGCCAAAAAGGGGCCACATTGGTTTCAACCCCGAGGTGTAGCCAAAAAGGGACCGCATTGGTCTCAACCCTGAAGTGTAGCCAAAAAGGGACTGCATTGGTCTCAACCCCGAGGTGTAGCCAAAAAGGCACTGCATTGGTCTCAACCCCGAGGTGTAGCCAAAATGGGACTGCATTGGTCTCAACCCCGAGGTGTAGCCAAAAAGGGAGTAGAGAAGACTGCCCAATTCTTATCCAGTTGTTTAATGATCCATAATTACAAAGACATCTCACTCTAAAGTAAGGTTCCAACACCCCACGATTTTAGATTTGTACCTGACTTTGGTTGGAGAGGCAAAATTTTAAGTGGTGGAAGGAGAGGGATGGGCTCTGCCTTCCAATACTGTGCCCTAGACACAGTGGATAACAGGACAGTAAGAGTAGTATTTACCTCAGACCCAGGTGGTGCCTCAGGCAGGGGTGGTGGTGGTGGTTGTAACGTCTGTGGATCAGGGTAGATGTCTGCTGGAGTCTGGGGTTTACTGGGCGTGCTCAGAGGGGTGGACAGGGTACTGGGTGGCCCTGGTTTTGCTATGGATAAAAAAACAATCACTGTCAATCATAGATGCTACCAAAAGGATATATCAGTACTGTGCAATTCTGCCCAAAAATTCCATTGCTTCTGGAAACCTTTAAGAGAATACAGCAAACATACATACAACACAGGGAGGTCAGGAAATCTAATGCTTTCGTGTAAAATCACTTGCCTTTTTCAAACTGAACCTTTAAAAAAACGGAATGGGATGTTTCTTTACTGAAGAGAATAATGTATTTTAATATGACAGTATAATTCTGCATCAAAGCAGTAAAAGAAGAGGATGGTACTAACAAGAAGAACAGAACAAAGGAGGAAAACTACATCAGACTTACGTTCGGAGAGGTGAGAGGACTGCGGTGTCGTGGGAAGGCTGTTGTACGGAGGCGGGGGTGGGGGGCCGGGCACGCTGAAGCTCTTCAAGGGATGGGCAGGACGGGCGCCCAACGATCGGGCCTCGGAGGAAGGCGTGTAACTCCTCTCTGTAAATGGTGCAGGACAAACATGTTTACAGAAAAGTCACTACATCAAATTTGTGTTTTCTTCAAGTTATGTTAGCTGAAAAATGACTGATAGTTACATTATGATAGATGCTAATTGTAGTTAAATTTTTCAGTAACTATTAGTTAACTGTTAATGATCAACACTAACCTGTAGTTAGCTCACTAATGACTGAACTTGTTAATGATTGATGACAAAACTGAAGTTTACTGGTAAGTCAATGACAAAACTGAAGTTTACTGGTATGTTATTAATGAATAATTAATGACTGGTAAGTTGTTGATAACCCATGTTAACCTTTAGTTAACTCATTAATGACTGATACGTTGTTAATGACCTGTGCTAACTTGTAGTTAACTCATTAATGACGTTATAAGTTGTTAATGACCATGCTAACCTGTAGTTAACTCATTAATGGCTGGTAAGTTGTTAATGACCATGCTAACCTGATGGAGTATGTGGAGTGTGTAGATATGAGTGTCCGCTGACTGTAGATCCAGGCGTGTGGATCTCATGATCACTTAGGGGAGGGGGAGGGTAGTCTGCCACTGGGGTGGGGAGGGGGGCGGTTAACAATGATGATTAGTAACATGAAGTTGTAAGGTGTACAAAGCAATGTCAGTAGCACATGTGATAAGACATAATTATAGTATAGTAAATAACACAGTGACTATATATTGTACATGGGGTGTTAGTTTTGAACTTTTAGTCATTATTTTACATTTACATCTAACAGATACATTAACAACACTTAGTTTGGGACAACACAACTTGAATATCTCTTCAGTGTATAAAGCTAATGATACCATAATATACCTAAATGTAGAAGCACCATGGTTTTCTTAAAACCCATTGGAGGAAATTCATTGCACATGTTCCAAGTTGCAATGCCAAACAGACATCACATTTTTGAGCTCGTAGATAGATAAATTATACATTGTACTACACACTACCAAAAAAGTCATATAGTTGAATTCAACTGTAAGCCAAATTAGAAGTTTAGTACATCATTAATGAATCAATAGACTGGATTGTAAAGTTTGATACACTGAAATAAAAACGTTTGAGCTCACCATCGTTCATGGGGCTGGGCTCCACGGACACGGAGCGCGGGATGTTGGCGGAGTACTGCGTACGCGGGTACAGCGGTCTCGAGGGCGACACCGGTCGCTGGTCGGGGTGGTTCAACGTCACTGAGGTAGCAATGGCTACACAGGGAAGATTACACAGTCATTTCATGCACTAACACTAAAATGAAACTACAAGTTATAGGTTTCTCTGTATATTTGTGGGTCAGCCATTACCAGCAAGAGCTGCCTAGGCTGACCCAGTGTAATAACTTGTCTCATTGCTAATAAATACAAAGGCAAATACCTTGAATTCCAATTACAAATTACATGTTGAAGGACCACTTTACAAAATGTCTGCAATAACAATTTATCACTTATAGATATTTTTGACATAACATGACACTGTGGAATGAAAGAACACATTCAATTTGGATTGTCCACATTGTACTTCAATACTCTACAATGCTAATACTTGGCATACACTGTTAAGGACAGTCAGAATGTAACACTATGTACAATATCATAACTTTTCCTAAATAGGACCAGTAACAACACAAAAAAACCTCACATCAGTACAGTACACGATGTTTGCATTGTACATTCATTTGTTAATAACAAGGACATAACATTGTACATAAGGGACATCTTAATGGGAAGCAGGGAATTGAAAATGTACATTTGTACCAGAAAAAAGATTACGGACAAGCACAATATTCTTGAAAACACTTGACAACTTTCAACAATGACTGGGACATTCACAACAAATAAAACATTCTTTCCAAGTGACGTTCCAGACTCCATAAGTATTTGAGTAACAGTTGCATAGGCTGAAAAGTTATTTCATAGGAACAGCAAGAATGTGAAAATGCATGAGAGACAAGAGAGAGAAAGTTGGATTGAACCAAGTGAGAAGAGGGGTGACCAGCATGGTGGGGTGACTTACATGGCTGGGAAGCAGAGATAGGTTCTAGTGTGTGGTAGAAATGGCTCTTGTCACTTACTGGTGAAGAAGGAAGAAAAGCCAGCAAAATGGATGAAATTAATGAAACATAATGGAACAGAGTAAAGAACAGATGAACAGTAAAATCTGGAATCTTACTCTCCAAGCAGAGGAGTGGTTCGAGTCGTTTTTTGGCATGTTTTAGGCATTTTTGTCAGGCTTTCTATTTTGTCTCGTTTTCTAAATGTCGCCAAGCCGTATGGCCGTAAGCTCAACAAGAAACACCTAAAACATGTCAAAAATCAGAGCCATCCCTCAGCTTAGAGAGTACCTTTAAGTTAATACTTAGTTTTCAAAACGACTTAGAAGTACATTATGGAAAAACAAAACAAAATGCATTTAAGAGAAATAGAGAGAAATGTTCAGCTGAACAAATCAGAAAGAGCACAAAGAAAACCCTTCAGTCCGAGAGACCAGGCTTTACATCGGAGACTTACATGGCTGAGAGGAGGACAGAGGCTTGAAAGTCGACATCGAATAAGATGGAGGTCGAGAGGGACGGACTGAGAGAATGGAACAAGGGAGGACAGTGGAGGACAGTGGAGGAACAAAGGAAAGGAAGAAGGAAAGAAGGAACAGTTGGATGGTAGGGAGATGAGATGAGGGAAAATATGTTTTGAAGAGTTTGTAGTAAGATAAATGACAAATTCAGAATTTTTAAATTTTCAAGTGATAAGAAAGCAATATTTTTGGTTAATTTGAGTTAATGTTAAGAACATGTATCCACAAAACAAAATCACAAAGTAAAGTTGTTTTACAAGTAGAAGAAGACAGAATGAAATAATCTTGATTAACTGAACAGAATGTACATATGTTAGTTGCTTTTAAACCTCAATTTGGCACAGAAATTGCATTGGTTATCTGTAGACTTCCACATGTTAGATAGTGCAAAAGCTCTTTGTTTTAAGGACATTTTCTTTAGACTTACAATACTCCAGATCATAGTAGATCATAGGCTGAATGATGTGGAACATGGCTACGCACAGAAACACAGGGTTACATGGGAGATGGGGGAGGTATGGGACATACAGCGGTATGGGACAATGGTGAGAAGGGATTTGGAGAACAAGGAATGATGAAGAAAGAGAAGACAAGAAAGAAAAGAAAGACAAAGAAATGTAAGATAACTTCATGGTTTAGAAGAGAAAGTAAGAAATTTGATCTTGTAATTAAAAAAGACAAAAACTTGAGGTGTACAATGTCATGTAAGTGTAGAGAGAACATGCTTCAAGCCTATTTGAAGCCCAGATGAAAACTTACAAGACTCCTGACTTTACCCACATTCAAGCAAACCCTTCACAACAAATACAATCTTTGGATGTTACAAGTGCAACCGTATGAATTTTGGGAAAATGTTACATTTACATTTTGTAAGAACAGAGGAAGACAATTATGTGGTATGAACTGGTGTTAACTATTGTTTATTCCAAAAAAATACAGAAAACACATCAAAAAAGGGACTGTAGTGTGTAGTAGATGTGAGGAGGGGTTAATCCTTTTTTTAACAGTCACAGAAAAAGAGGTCTTGAGTGACAAGGTAATATAGAAGACATTGATTACATAACAAGGGTGGGGATAAAAAAGGTACTCCGCCCAAAACATCACAACAGCTGGAATAGTTCATCAACTGAAAGACAGTTGATACGGACAGGGTATTGCTGTAAGTTTCAGAAGGACAGAATTGACAAGCGAAAAAGAGGAAAGTTTGAAGTGTAGCTGTCAAATGATGAACAATGTACCGAAGAAGATGTTGGTCCATGGAAAATTTCATCAAACAGAAAAGACAATGAAATTTTGAATGAAGGCAAAGTGGAAAAAGGAGAAGGAGAAAGTGGTGCAGTTGGACAGGTTGGAAAAAGAAATTTGGAAAAGTGAAAGTTGCAGAAGTTGTCAAATGTTGAGAAGAAGAATGAGGTAAAAATAACATCTTGGTCCATTGGAAATTTTCATTGAACAGAAATGTGAAATTTGGAGGGGTGGAAGAAGAAGAAAGAAATGGTGCAGTTGGACAGGTTGGAAAAAGAAATTTGTAGAAAGAAGTGTTCAAATGTTGAGAAGAAGAGGAATGAGGTACAAAATAATATCTTGGTCCATGGAAAGTTTCTCTGAACAGAAGAGTAAAATTTGGAGGGGTGAGACTTACATGGCGCGGGGGAGGGCGGAGGGGGCGGTTCAAAGGAGAAGTCTTTAGGGCGGGGCCAGGTTCCCACAGGTGACTGAACTTTGGCAGCTGTATCAGGTGGTGGTCGGAAGGAGGAAGGAATGCAAAAAATGTTGGGCAAAAATCATGGCAGAAGGTGGTTGAAACTTGTGCGTTTTTGAAGTGGTTAGCTGCCGACTCAACTTGAAGGACATTTTTGAAGACAATTGTCAAGAATTCATTTCCACAATTCCATGAAAAGAAACATAGAAGAAATACAATGGTATTGGGTTTTTCATCCAAGTTTGGCTATTGGTTGCAAAACTTAAAAAAAAAAATTTTTCTGCCACTTAGAAAATTGTGTTAAGGTTTTGCGACTTAGAGGGAGAAAAAAATGTGTTGAGAGTAATTTCATGACTTATATCATTTCAAACTTCCATTAATATTTCTAAAGTTGTTAAGAGTAGAAACAAAAGTTGTGTTACGAGTCCCCAAAGCAGAGCAGGCAGCTTTCCAAGCAGAACTTCGAGGTGCAGTTAATGCAGAGGTGCAAAAAAGTGCAATTCTTGTATATGCAGGAATGCAAAAAGTGCACAAGTGCCAATAGCAGTGCAGATACAGCATCGTGCCTGAAGATCTCAATCACATGCAAAAAGGTTGGAAACCTTGGGGAAAGATGGTAGCTCAGATGAAGGAATTTTCATGCAGAAATAAAATCATTTCACTCAAAATTCTTTCAGTCCCAAAGTTCTCTCTATTACATGCAGTTAGTAATGTTGACAAGTCCCTTTATGCACTGATTTAGATAGAATCTTGTATGCTTCTGTTTTGAAATTCTCCACTGTTCATGTTCTTTTCACCATGAAACTTTAAGGATTGATAAATCTAAACAAAAGATATTGTCATCAACACTCGTCAACTGTCAATCAGAGACACAGGGAACCAATCAGGGGCTAGTTCACAAATCAGGTTAGCAATGGACCGTTCCACTTACGATCTCTGGGCGGGGGTGGCTGGTGGTCCACAGGGATCATGATGGGCTTGGGCTTGAAGGGCGGTCGTCGGACTGGCGGGATTGAGGAGTAATCCAGGTCGTCCTCATCTGTTCCTGTTTGGTAGTGGGAAGAGCAGTGTTAGAAGAGCCATCTTGTGAGCTTGAGAAGAACTGCAAAATCTTTTTTCTATTTATCTATTGGTTCAGCATGGAACATGTAGTTACATGCCAGGGTTGCCCAACTAGCGAGAGGCTATTCTTTAAAGTTAACCCTGGGGAAAGACATTATCATTACGATTAACATACAATCAGTAAGGTACTAGGTTAAGTGGAGCTAGTAATATCTATTTGACAGGGGACTTAGTGATCTGACCAATCATGACAACTTCCACATTACTCAACCAATCATGAATCTCCATCATACAAGTCAACCAATCAGAAACCAACACAGAATCAGGAAATATCTGGTTGAACCAATCAGGATTCATAAAACAAAACATTCAAACAATAAGGACTCACCAACAAATGAGTTTCTCCTCCTGTCCATCTGAGGCCCATCCATTGGCTGCTGATCCACAGGCTTCATCTCCGCAGAGTTGCGTGGGATCGGTGTGTTCGTCATCTCACCAGGCTGCGGACTCGACTTGTCCATAGACTTCAGCTCCATCTGACAGAAGAATAAAAGTAGAACAATAAGCAGGGCCCTCTTGTGACAAGTTACATAACTGCAAGAAGAGTAGACACTTGACCGCCAACTTTTAAAAAATTCCATTTTGCATTTTGTTCTTTCTAGCTTTAATTCTTTTAGCAGTTAGATGAAAATACAAAAGGAAAGTAAAATTTCTTGAGTTTGGCTAGTAGTGTGTTATTGCATAAGAAGCAACATGTGCAAAGAAGTTGCAATCTCGATGGCAGTACAAGGTGGACCACTATCAAGTGCCACCTAGTGATATTCAGCAGCACTGCAGCAATGTTTTGGTTTGACAGTGGGGCGGACTATATAAATGGGCATGTGAGATGACAGCAATGTACATCCACAAGCTACCAGGACAAAGAGAATGCCTTTGAGGGTCCGGTAGAGTGGGGGATGGGGGTGCTCTTGCCAGTTCTGTTACAAAGCCTCACTGTTGACTCATGACTTCAACCACAACAAATGGAACAAGGTGGGCTTGGCTGGGGATTTACAATCACATTGTAGAGGACAGTTCAACAGACTTTCTCTTCATACATACTATTATAGCCAATAGAACAACATGTGATAGTTCAGTCTGTACCTTACTACCACAGAGTTTCCTCTATGGTGCTGAGGTACAAGAGAAGTCTAAATAATAAGGCCAAAGTGTACCAAATAAAACATTTCAAAGTCATGGATCTGGTAGTTTTACTGTAATTGTGGCGGAATTTCTCTTTTAAGTGCAAGGGTTGGTGGTTCGCTACTAAAGGAGCACAGCACACAACAGAACATGTAGGTGATAAAAAATCATAGTAACTTCAAAGTGGAAGATGAAGAAACCAGACTGCTGTATTGAGGAAGAAAAATATGGTAGCATATGTTCAGGATTGCTACTGTAACAGAAAATGCGATACAACTCCAACAAATGTGCTTTATTTTAAGAAAAACACTGACTGGGATGTGGGTGTTTCAATGATACCCTATGGGTGCACCACTAGGATGGGGTGTGATATGAAACATCATGTCAAATGCTCATAAAAATGCAAACTTACTCTTGATGTGGAGGCAAACCCAGATTGTATTGTTCAGAGGGGGGATGTTGGCAGTAATCGGTGGAGTTATAAGGGATATGGGCAAGGATATTGATGTATGTCTGTATAATGCATTGAATCTACCTTTACGTGATCCCTTGGGTATGTGCTGAAATGGGAACGTGACTATAAACAGCGGGATTTGTGTCGTGGGGTAAATGGGGGGAGGGGGGCACGTCGTATGAAATGTCCACAGATACACAAGCGGACGTCAAATGATCACGGGCACGACACGAATGCGTTTTTACCGTCTGTGCGAGAAATGACGTAGCACCGAGTGGGAAATCGCAGCTCTGTGTCAGCGGTCTGCTGCAGTTGGCTGGACTCCAAATGTTCTTGTTGTGACGTGCGAGAGTTTGAACGCGTTTCTTCAGCTCCAGATGCAAAATACGCTTTTTTTACAAGGAGAGTTGTGGAAGTAAATTCTTTTTAAAAAAACGTCTTGTACTAGTTGTAGATTATACAAGTTATATGATCTGACACCCTAATAGATAATTTTGATTCAAACAGAATCTAACTACTATGGGTATTAATCTTGAGCACACTGAAGTAGCCGTTTGGCTTCCCATTCTCTACTGGTTACAGAACTAAGGCCGCAGGGAAAAGAATAATGCAAAGAGAAAACTTAGCTAAAAACAAAAGTTTAGTTTCCTCTTGTTGCTCCCATGTTAAAATTGACACAGTAATCTGATCTGCCTAGGTGTAGACTTTTTAAGATCGTACGCAGTGTTGATGTGATAACGTTGTGGCAGTTTTATGTCCGTTTCATTTAACAAGAGCGACGCCTCTCCCACCCTAGCCATCTGTTTCATCCTGCGCTTACTTTACGGCCTCGGGCGTCTGTGAAACGGTTACGGCGCCAGGTACGGATTCACAGCCCGACTTACACGCATTTTGATGAAACGTCAGCATAGATTTATTAAAATTGACATTTTATGACACCTGTAGCTCTCAGAGGTGGAAAACAATTTCCCCGCAAAGCCCATCTCCGTATCAGTGGATGGCTGGAGGAGCCCTTTTATTGCTATGTCCCCCATGAGGCATTGGGTATCCTATGATAAAGGGTACTCTAAAACCCTTGGTTAGCACCGTCTATGATATTCTTAACGCCTTAGACAGGAACATACTACATTTGTGTGTTGCACTCTACTACCTCCAAATAGACAAACATGTACATGTATGTTGCTATTCTTTCTTTGGTAAATTACTGCAAGTCAGGGAGTGAATGTGAGCCATTTGAAAGACTACACGAAATGAGAAATTCCGCCGTAAAACGTCATGAATCTGTCAAGCAACTGGGCTCGTCCGTCGTAAAATGTCAAATTGCGAAACGAGCTATATTTGTTTTCTTCTCGCAATCTCGCCTCAGGTCTTAAGGGGTCTCCCGGGGAAGTGGTCCGTAAAATCAAGTTTGTGACGAGCCGATGTTCTTTATGTCATTCATCGTGAGGCCACACCCAATAAAGAAGCAGCAACAGTTTGGTAGTACATGTACAAGAATTCGCAAAATCCTTGCACACCAGCATCACATACTTATAGTATCATTTTGATATCTTTTTGCACCCTCTACAGCAAGAAAATTCAGAGAGGAAAAAGAAAAATCAAAGATGATTTTCACAGCACATCTAAATGTTAACAAAAAGTGGGAACTCCAAAGGGTTCATAGACAATCCAATTTGTAGTAATATTTCTGAGAACCCTAAATTTTTTGTCAATTTGCTTTCAAAATTGGTAGCTAGAGTTTGATAAAAACCATTACGATAGTCAACGTAATGTTAAAAGATGAGTAGTGCTTTAGCTTTTCGCTGGGAAGCAGTGAACAGATCAAATGGAACCTTATCGTATAGAAACCTTGAAAATGTTTATGATTTTTAGACTATCAAACAAAACATTGTGCTTTTACATCATCATGTATGCGTAGCTTCCTCCTGAATGGTACTGAAAACCAATTTGATAATTCGCCGCCATACATCAGACTATGAATTAATATGAGGAAAAACTACAGTATCCTAAAAATAAAGTTGAGCAATTAAAATCGATGGAAGGATACAGTCTAATGTCAAACAAAAATCTTATCTAAAACCGCCTGACGCCGAAGCCAAGGTGTCCATTACCTTGTTATCGTGAACTAGCTTATCTTTGCAACTACTTTAAATTCATCTCACTTCCTACGGCCGGCATCAAAATTGACAAATGGTTCAATCAGACTGACAAAAGGAGAAGAAAGACCAAGTCGACAGCCCGCTTCGATTTCTGCTTCCTTCGGTTCTAACTTCCGATTTTACGACCTAGTTTAAAACGTGTGTACAAATAGCCCAATCTACAGTAGGAAATTTTGATGAGAACCACATCGCTAGAAGTCCCCGGGGAGTTGTATAGGGCGGAGGTGTTTCATACAGGTGAGTGTCTGTAATTATCTGTGTCATTACCCGTGGGAATTGCTGTCAATCTTTCCAACCATTCTTCCTAAGATTATATCCACTCTTTCACACCTAGCGTACATTTATCAAGCTTTTCATTACTTTCTTCATAATCATATTTTTCTGATTCTTCATAAATTTACATACCATATGGTATTGTCTTTGCTTTGTCACCGCTAATGCATAATATAATTTATTTTATCATCTTTCTGTTTCCAGTCTTTGTTCAGCTGTATAATTTCTATATAAAACCTTTCATTATTTGATGCTTATCATATAAAAATTACCACCGCACTGCATATAGTATTAATAGTGACATTAATTCTCATTTACAAGACTGTGCAACTGTTTATTGTCTTTCTATTCATCAAAACAAAAATCAATGAACAATATACATCCACGATCCTTTTTTCTAGTACAATCGTACAATCAGAAAATGGTGACAATTTCATTTTGTATTTTACGTTTTGGTTGCAAAAACAAACTGCCCCAGGATAAAATTAAGAACGATTTTGATCACAAAATATGCGGCACAACAACAACAACAAAATTAAAATTGCCGATGGCACCGACAACTGAGATGGTGTAAACAAGAACAGAGAAAAAATTTGCTAAAACCAAGTTAAATAATTCGTTTGGCTGTAAAAGATCAGAATAGCTGTGAATAGAACGTTCCTCTTTCTTCTCCACCAATCAATAGCCAGCATGCATTTTCAAATGGACAAAGGCGATAAATATCTTGTGTAACAGTCAGGGGCAAGGGTAGGATCAATAAGGCAATAAACGATAATCCCGCGCTGCCTAACTGCAGAACATTAGACATGAACTATACTTCAGCAGACAGTCCGAGGTGTTAAGTTTCTATCGATTGTAAAACTCGTCATTCCAGAGAGCCTGACTACATCATGCTTCTAGCAACCCTTCCACTGGTCAGGCCCACTGAGGGGCTCCATAGAGCCCTGGAAAGTGATAGTTTGTGTTAGAATCATGGAAATTTTAATCACTCTATTCTGCCTACTGAAATAGATACGAAAATTGACAATGATTCAAATTTGTTTTGTCTTTACTGACTTAAGCTGCTGTTAAATTCTCTATGATGAGTGACATAACTGTAATTAAATGTACAAAAGAAAAGTAAATATCCTACGCATTTGTATGAATATCCTACATGACATGACAGGTGTTTAGACTGGTCTGGGTGCAGCATTTTTTTGTTGTTGAAGGTAAATTGCATTGTAAGTACTTTCCTTTCAAAAGGTCTAAACCACAATCAGGGCAAGGCTTTCTGATTCAGTAAGCTTATTGATTTGAATGCTTTTCTGATTAATCAATAAAAGGTTTTAAAGAGTGACCTTAGTCACAAGCATAGCCATCAAAGTTTTCTTTATTGGAAGTATTAGAAAACTATCTTTCAGAAATCACTAGTGACATTTTACAACAGTTTCACAATGAAGACTAACATAATTTTACAATGTAAGTTCCTTTTTATGAGGTGTCCTGTCTGTTATCAACGAATTAGTGTGAATTATTTATGAATTGTCTAGACGGACAAGATAATTACAGGAGAGTCATAACTGATGATTATGAACGATAAACATTGTGTTTCTCTCTGCACAGCTGACTCACACCTGTCCTTCTCACCTGGGACTCGTAAAGGTGATACGAACACACCTGAGTTTTCCCCAGGGAATTACATCATTATGACCTCATCCTACACCTTATCAACCTTTAGATTTTGAAGATTTTGTATTTTAACTGACAGATAGAAAACCAAATAATTCAAACTTAAATAAATTCATATTCTTTTATCTCATCATAATTATATAGCTGGTGACCAATTTTTAAACCAAAAGAACAATCATCACAATTGTACGTGGTACTGATAAAGGTTTGATCACAAGATGAACTGGGGGCGAAAACGTTTTATTGTCTGCTCATTACTTGTATGTTTTTGGAAGGGTTAATCAAAATTCGCAAAATGCAGCCACAAATGGCTGAGACTTTTGAGGTGTTTGAACAAAAAAAAAAACATATGTAAATTTTTTTCTACATTTTGTACAATTTTCCTATTAACAGAAAACGTGAAAAAAAGCTTTCCAATTATTGTATTTCTTACTTAATCTCTTTTTTTCTTGAAAGAGGTCACTAACATTCAGAGCATTCAGAGGATATTTTGGACCAAACTGCCCTACTGAAATTAGTAAAAAGACACATTAACGAGGGCCTGCATGTCCCTTTTACGTTGAGCGTAATCGGCCGTTTTAATTTTACGTAGAGCGTTGCCGACCACTCCATAATTTAGCGTAGAGTGTAGGAGGGGCTTTCTGAATTTAGCGTAGAGCGTAGGGAGGCTTTATGAATTAAGCGTATTACGTAGCCGGCCCTCCGAATTTAGCGTAGAGCGTTGTCGGGAATGCAGGCCCTCATTACCGCGTCCCCGACTTGTCTATAAATGTCATCATTAGCTTGCGTCTGACTCGTCTAAATGTCATTTAGAGAGCGCCCTGGTCACCTTCATTTTAATAACTCCGACAGGGCGCCTTTCAAACCCCATTAGACACGACACAGTCCGTGACCGACCCGCGCTCTCTCGCGGGACATGTTCAACCTTTCCACCTCCGAACTTCAAAAGGACGGAGAAATTAACACATACTCTCTGGTCCATTTAGTAAGAACCGACGATGGCGAAAGAACCTTCATGGCCACTTTGATGTGTACTCGGTCACTGAGCATAATGGCTGAATTTTTTACACAGTTGCAAATTTTCTTCAAATATACATCACAACACAAAAGAAACACTTTCATCTCACAAATGGACATAATGCAGTTTTATCCCCTTTTCTTCTCAAATTAGGCTGGGTGACTGGGTAAAATACAACATCGCCATTAATTAGAATGTCTAAATTTATAGGAAGCCGTGGATATAAAGCTAGTAATTATAAGGCTCGTCACCCAACAATGTTTATTTGTCAATAAACATTTTAGTGTCTCATAAACTTCTAAAGCAAACCATCATTTATGGATTTTTGAGATAACATAAATTTATGTATTTTTCTTAAGCTTATAAATAAAAAAATCACTTTGGGATAAAAAAAATTAAGCACAGAAAATATACATTTCATAGACCAGTGATATTTTTGACATCTTGGCACAGAATTTGTACCAATCATTCCCCCTTGTCACGCTGTGCAGGATTATTAGAGCACTTATTTTCGAGGCGCTACATTTACGATTCCCGGCAGGCTAATTAACCGCTACATCCTGGCAATCTGCTAAATTTTCCGTGCGCGTCAGGAGGTGGTGCTATAATTGGTTTGTTACGACAGCGGCAGCTGGTGATAAATTAGCTACATCTACTGTTTTTAACACCTCGTTGGACACACTTCGTGACCAGGTTGTGCTGAAAAAATTCAATCTATACGAATTATCGAAATATAATACATCAAAAACATAAGTTTTTGATGTATTATACAAATAGCAAGATATTTTTCTAGGATGATTATGATTATTTTCTAAATCACATTTGGGATAGAAACAATCTTAAAAGAAATAATTTATCTTTCATTATTAAAACTGGGAAAACATTCAATGCATTTGTTACCATGGAGACTGAAACAAACCTTTAACTGAAGTGTCAAAAATCTAACTTTAAAAAAGAATTTCTTTAGAATCATTGTTTAAACCACAGTCTGATAAACATATCGTAAAAAACATATTTCCACCATTAAATGTTACCTTAGGTTTATTATACTTCATCTGAAGAATATGGACCTAATTTTGGGGTCCTGCCAATTAATACTTATTAATCCCCATAGGCTCAATGGGCTCATTTATGCTCCAAATTTGTATCAGTTAAGACATGTTATGTCAACTAGGAGAGGTTCGATTCCAGCCAGTGTGAACAGTATCTTTATTTTAACAAGCAAAAAGTTAAGGAAAGGTTCTCACAAAAAAACACCATACATTTGTAAAATCATAGTCTCAGTCTGTCTAAATTGCTTTTTGCTTTTGAAACTTCCTTGGAAAGCTTAAGACTCTAATACGATGAAGAATAATGGAAAGATAACTTCATTGGACAATAGACTTCAATCTTTGTCCAGTTTAGTAGGATCTTCATAGTTTTACACACAATAATCTCTCTAAACTCCAACATTATGTTTCTACTACCTTCACTTATTCTTTACATTCTTTCTCTGTCCTCGAGGAGACAATAAGAAGACACACCAGTACCTGTGCATACAAATCAGTGCTTTATTTCCATATTCATTACTAAGTGCAGTTCACATTTGACAAGCCTAGGGGGAGCCTATGTACAGCAGGGACGGGTCTTTACTATACACGGGGGAACAACCTTGATCAAGGTCAAGAATGTGGCTTTCTTCTTTTGGCAAGTATCGCATCGAAAGTTTCAAAAGTAGTAAACTGAGTTGTCCTCTTTGTAAGAAGAACATGTCTTTGAGAGAAGGGAGGAAAGTCTTGAATAAATTGACATGAAACAGCAGGAAAGTAAAAAGAAATAAATAGGAGGAATAAAGACAGAAAATTGGTCAAACATAGCTGAAGGTATTGTTAGTTTTCAAAAGGTTCATGAATACAGGAGTCAATATATGGATGTAATAGTCCCTACATTTGTAAAAATCCATCTAAAAACAATGTGAAAGATTGGCACTATATTTTTCACCATTCCCATTGAATTCCCTTCCAAACAGTTAACACAGCGTTTTGACACAAGTGCGGCAAGATAACAACAACTTACTCCGGTCAAAAATTCCAAAAGTTACTATAAGAGTGCAAATTTTTGCAGTGCTTAATTCTCATATGTACACAGCATGATTGTCAAGAATTAACATGTGTGCAGACAATGCTATGATTAACCATTCATTTCAAAGGAGATTCTTCATTTCAATCAATGAATTTCTTCCATTTAGATGGTTGTGGTCCTCAAAACTCTTCTTATAAAGAATTTCAAGATTTTTCTTGTTCAATTTGTTGAAATGCTGCATTTGTTGAGAATACAGTCACAACTTTTCCTGAATGAAATTTTTTTTTAACATACATTTGAATTTACCTTAGATTCAGATTTATTTTGATCTTCAGTTTCAATTGTTACAATTCAGTAATTCGTCAAAACATGTACAGTATGTCATCTTACCTGGTGATCATACACTGTACTAAGTACACGATAGCATTGTCCGCACATTCTATCTATGTGGATCAATCTACAGTTAAATGTAGCTTAACACGTACCCCCAAATGTTCTAGTTTACACTGGGGTGTTTCAAAGCACAGTCTTCATGCACCGTATAAAGTACCACAACCAACACTGCATTCTCACTGCCTCACAGACTACCAGTATATACAACATGAACAATCATTACTATGCCTGACACTTGCACACACTCAAGCAGTGCTCTACATGTGTACTGTATATTCTGTATTGCAAGGAAACAGCTACTGAGAACATCCACTAATGCAACTCCTTATTGCAATCTTTTAGCTGCCCGTAACTACAAGATGAGATTTGCACTTCTATACCCACTAAGTGTACACAATAGCTGGTCTTTATACAGTTTAACTTTCACTATGTCCTACCTGCGATTTAAGCACATCTTCCTGCTGGATTCTTACAGTACGAAGCTACGTGGAATATATAAGTTACTACAAAATTGTACAAAAGGCACTCCAATCAATCAATCAAATGGTTTTTATTATCAACAAAACACTCGCAGCCAGAGGCTGAATTGCGGTTTGTTTTACACAGTACACAATTAAAACAAGTCTCAATTACACGTTAAAAACAATAGACTGCGTGCTTAGTCACATGTATCCACATACGTATGTACATTTTGCGTTTGTTAAAATATTCAACATTCTCATAAAATCTTACATCATTACTTGCAATGACTGCAGCCTTGAAACGAGCTTACAAATTCAAAATTCTAAGAGTTCAAAAGTCTAACAATATGCGGAATGGCAGAGTTCCTAAAGCGGTTCGTTCTCGCGGAGATAGTGTTCAGCTTGTGACAGGACCTGGTGGTTCGTCCACTGGTCTCTCCTCTCGTCGGTGGAAGCCATTCTCTGAAGATGTTGGATTTTAGTAGGCCACGGCCGAACTTCAGGATCAGTTGCTCACGTCTTTCCTGGAGTGTGGGAAGGCCTAGGTAGCAGCGTGCCTCTCGGTACCGAGTGTAGTTACTGCCGAGAATGATACGGCATGCTCTGCGCTGAACGTTCTCTATCTGTGACGACTGGGTAGCTGTCAGTCCGGGACTCCATACGGGGCATGCGTATTCGCACAGCGGGCGTACATAGCTTATGTATACAGTCGTCAGGTCGGGCACTGGCAGATTGAAGCTTTTGAGGCGCCGTAGAAGGAAGAGTCGTTTGCTACTCTGGCTGGTGATATGACTTACATGAGCGACCCATTTAAGGTCCGACTGCACTATGACCCCTAACAATTTCGCAACATAAACTTCTTGGAGTGCGAGACCATCAATATATAAGGTTGGAAGGGGAGTCGGGACTTTTGTGAAATACACATGCATAGCTTTGCATTTTCTCGGGTGCAGTTTCATGTGGCTGTCTGTTGTCCATTGTTCCAGGGCATTGAGGTCGCGTTGTAGGAGTGAGGTTTCGCGCACGAGCCTGCTTTCTATCAGTGTAAGGTCGTCTACGAACTTCCACTTGTTTGTTCGGGCGTTGTTGACGGCGCTGTTGATCATCGCTATGAAGATGATGGGAGCTAGGACGGTGCCTTGTGGTAGGCCGCAGGTAAGTATCTCCCATGCGGAGTATGAACTCTGGTACAAGACGCGTTGTCTCCTCTCAGTGAGGAAGCTGCATATCCAAACTATTTACAGTGTTCCGAGGTTCTGCTGGCTTTCGACAGAGTGTCCGTTACACATAGAACTGTGTTTTCAGATTCAACACAGTTGCCCAAATAGGTCAAAGGTCATCGTCATCACAACCAATGATTGACATTTGGCAAGGAGAGAGCAGTTACCATTCTTTACATCGAGGTTTCGTACAGCCTAGTGACTGTAGAAGTTTTTAGCTGCAACTGTTGGCATTGGTCTGTGACCTATGAACTTTGACCTGTGTTGGGAGTCTTTTCATTAGAATTCTGTAACACCATCTAGAATATATAATATAGTTACTTTCAGAAACAAAGAAGATAGTACAAAACTAGGTAGAAAAGTTGGATGTTCAGTAGTTCAGAGCGTTAAAAGTTTCTAATTCCAAGGACTCAGGAGGTTCTGTCGAGATGCGTTTCTGCAAGAGTTGGCAATGATGAAATGACTTGGTTAGTGTGGCTCAACAGAGAAATTCAAAGATCAAAAAAGGAAAATCTCATACAGAGAAAGAAATAGGGTAAATCTTAAACGTGGCTAAGAAGCGCACAAGACATACAGGAGGTGTTAGCCAGTTAGGAGACACTATCTAAGTATTATACAGCTGGAGAGAAAGGTTGACCAATCACAGTTACGGAGAGGAGGACCAGTCGTGGTGCATGGAGATGTTAGAGGTGGGCAACCGGTATTACGGACAGGTTGACCAATCACAGCACAGAGGGATGTCAGAGTTGACCAATCACAGTACAGAGTGGTGTCAGAGTTGACTAATCAGAGCACAGAGAAGTGATGCAGAGGAGAGATGGAAAGTGTGGGATGGGCTGGCATCCACAAGAGACGAGTGTCTTCTCCAGGTAGCTCCTCATGACAAGTACATCGGAGGTGGCTTGAAAAACGAAACAGCAACTCGTGAGCTCTCTGTCCGTTGCCAGGGCAACAGGCAGGAAGCTAAGTTTCCACGACGATGCTCAAAAAATCCACGAAAACGGAAAAATAGGCATGCGAGCGAGCGCGTTTTTCCCTGTGGGCGACCACGTTGTGAAGCCCAAGGGTTCCCTTTCCGTAATGCGTCCTACACCTCACAACACCGCTTTGTGTCAGGTTTTGGAGTTTGTGTGTACAAGGAAGGGAGGGTTTCTGTTAGCTAACAGTGAGGACCCTGCCTCGATGGTTCTTTAGCTTCACCTTTAGATTACAGTATCTTGACATCTCCCAATGGGGTATGAAATATTTATGGAACATTTTGGCACTAGTTGCTGGCAAGAGCACCAAGAAGCACCCCAGATATTAGGTAAAAATTCAGATTGCAGCGCAGGCAGCCCAGAATCTCAACATGGCTGCAACAATTCAGAGCAAAGGCCCCTGGGTCGGGTCATAGGTCAAGGGGTGAAGTTCACCTGCCATATAAGATGTGTAAAAGTCCAAAGGTTGCTACAGCATTGTGAGCTGTAGGGCATTTCGAAAAGGAGCCACGGACTCACGATACATTGACCAATCACAAGCGGTGTGCCATGCAGCGTCACTGAACAGTAACCAATCACAGGCCACAAGACATGCATGTATGGTGCGGGGGGAAAAGGGCGCAAATAAATGCTCAAAGGCACGGCAAAACATGCTGAAAATCATACGCATGCTGCAACAAAAATGCTGCTGAAATCAAGATGTGCAAAAACGTTCTTGCAGAACTGGTGGAAAATAAAGTAGCAATGCAAAAATGTCCTCTCTCCTGTCATGCCAACATTCTGAAGACATGTACTTTCTACACATATCAACAATGTCAACTTAGGGGTACATAAAACAACATCGATGTAGAAACATCACATGAATCTGACAGCATTCCAAACAAAATTTTCTTTTAGCGTTACTTTCAAAATAGTGATTTATATCTATTACTAACATCACCATGCAAACTTCAAGCCTGCATCACGGTCAAAGTCACATGATGTTGTGTCATAATTTGAGGAAGAAGAAACGCCCCCTACCTGCTCGTGGTGGATCCACAGGTCAGGTGGTTTGACGTCCTTATGGCCCGGCCCTTTCCTCTTGTTGTTGTCACGGCCCTTGTACTGTCCACGTTTCCTAAGAAAGAAGATACAATACTGTAAATTCCTGTTTTTGCGGGACTTAACTTTACGGTAGAAGGGAAAGAAGGTTTTCCCAGTGTTTTAAGACTGCAGTTAAATTCTGCAATGCAATTGTAATACATCGGAAATGCATGTTCCTGGTGTTGTGGATTCGCAGTGAAAAGGTTGCTACAAAAATAAAACCACCGTGAAGATTTCAAGATTTACAGTATGTCTAAACTCATAAACCCTAAAGCAAACCTGCCTGTTCATATGCAAATTCACCTAACATTGGAGCATACAAGTAACACTTTCAAGTTTGAACTACACAATTGATCATTTTAGTGTATTGATTACTGTTCTCGTTATTTAGTCTGTTTTAATCTGGACAGGGGGCAAGAGAAAGGCATTGCCTGTTCCCTCTGTCCTGTCCTGATGTGACGAAGTTGAAAGAAATAAAGAAAGAAATAAAAAAATACTTACTTGTTCTTGTTCTTGTTGTTGTCCCCGTTGCGTCGCCTGCACAGGATGAAGGTCACGATGATGAAGATGATGGTCACGGTTACCGTGACAACACACGCAATGATGATCCACAACATGGTGTCAGTCAGCGTGAAGCCGCCAGACTGTTGGTTGGAGGGGCTGTTGGTTGATCCTGGTGGTAAAAAAAACACTTTTAGCATCAACTTTTGAAAATCAAACTTTTTCTGAGCTTCATGAACAGTCTCTCAAAAAGCCTTCATTTTATCGAGGCTTAACTTTCATTCTGCCTCCCAACCACAATACAAATGTGGTGCCAAACGGCTACCTCAGTAATCTGAAGGTTAACCAAAAACCGTGCAACATACTGGAGAAAGATTTTTGAAAAAGATTGCTAAGACTCACTTCCAGGTCCTCCAGGATTAGGGTCAGGTTTGCCAGGGTCCTTGGAGTTATAGGATTTCCCACCTAAGATGTCAAACATCAAGTCAGTACAAGATTCCTTGGTTTCAAACCATAGATGAAAGAGATACCTCACATACTAGAACTAAAATTTTTAGCTCTAAGCAAGATGTCAAACAACAACATTAAGAAGTTACAAGAATCAATGCAAGAGATAACATTGGATTTCTGTCAGGATTAGTTGATCAAATACCAGAATAAAGATATATCATTCGAACTGACAGAAACATAGTCTTAAATTTCTAAATACAACGTATGATATTCTACAGGAAGTAAACTTTTATTTTCATGCATGAAAACAATAGTGAGTTACTACTTTTCAGTCTACAATGTTGGGGGAGGGGGGCAATGATTTGAAGGGTTATGCCTATGAAAGGGTGGGGCTGATACAATGGAGGTACGAAATATGGAAAACATTGTTTACATTTTGACTGGCACAAGGGAGATGAATACACAAACTTCAATATTCTTACATTTGACAATACAATCAACAAAAAGAGATTTACATAAAAATAAACAAATTATGATATGTAAAATAGCTAGCAGTTCCCTTGAAAAAAACTTGTTTGTACAAGTGGGTATACTAATTCTGATAGTGGTTTATGTTAAAATTCTGAGGGGACATTGGGCTTTATTTAGTTTGCTGTTAGTTAACTACTGTAACAATTTATGATTAGTTAGTGAGTGGTTAGATATGCTTGAAACCTTAATTTGCTAACACTTCCCTTTGTCATTCATTCCAACATTATGAAAAATAAATTAAATGAATCAAAAAATCTAAAAAGTGTTAAAAACAAGCTGCGATGTTAGTTTGGTTATAGGATGTGTTAGTAGCATTACTTTATTTAGATTAGTGCTTTAAATGTGCATATTAGTGATTTCATAGCCTCAGTCAGCTTTTCGTGAAAGGTCCACGTAAGTACATGTAGTAACAAACAGAAAATCCAAACAACCTGGCGGCGTCTGGTATTCCATGATGGGCGAGATGGGCGAAATGCCCATAGAATTCCTGGCTTGTATCTTGAAGTAGTATTTGGTGTTTGGCGTGAGTTGCTTTACTGTGTACGTCAATTTGTCGCCCTCCATAATTGGGTCAAACACCCAGTCCGCATCGTTCAGCAACGGATCGGTCGTGTAGAAAATGATGTAACCTAAAACGAAAGAACAAAAAAAGGGGGATGCTACTACTCGTGGCAAAACAAAGAATGATAATGGCTCTGCTCTAGAAGCATCGCCAAAAACTCTACACAGGGGTCCTAGTCAGTATCAACAAAGTCTTCTACATCTACACAAAAGTCATGTAGATACACTGAGGGTAAGAAAATAAGAAGGAGGTTCTATCATATAAACAGAGCATCTACTGTAGACTGTATGTTTCAGACAATTTTGTACGGTTGTATGTGAGTGGCGATAGTATCTTCAATTGTTTAAGAGACTTCATGAAAAGTGTCACAGAGAGATGAAAGAAAAGACAGCTTGAAATTTCACATCATACTTTTATTTTTGTGTTTCAAGAGAGAATACAGAAAGGAAGAAAGTTGGACTGGACACAGACTGAGAGCAAACCAAAAATTTAAAGGTAGGCATAATAACAGTCTTGTAAAATATATAATCTTTTTTGATGTACATGACTACTTCTACTACTGTAGACACAGAGAAGCCTGTACAAGTGTGACAATATACGGAAAAAATGAAATCTGTTACGATATAATTTTAGAACTGGTGGCAAAAATGTGGCACAAGCCCAAATGTACCACGATAATGGCATAACAATATGTCACTACATACAGTAAATCTATAGCATGTGTGGAATCCAATTCTATTGGTGTGCCAACTTTCAGTCTAATTATCAAGCATTTTGCCAATCTGAATGCGCCTTTAACTCTCGAATGACAGATCCTAGCACAGTGACACCAACTCTATAGGGAAAAACACAGCTACCCTAAGTAGGGGAAGAGTGCGTCACATTCTCTACCCAGTGTGAACCAATCTGAACGTGAGCACACAGCTCTAAACCGGCTTTAACTCTCGAATGACAGATCTAAGCACGGTGACACCAACTCTATAGGGAAAAGCACAGCCTTTACTCTAAGAAGAGTGCATCACATTCTGTACCCAGTGTGAACCAATCTGAACGTGAGCACGCAGCTCTGACCAGGCTTTACCTCTCCTGTTGATGCCTGCACAGATAGGTCCCCTAACTGGCACTGATGGATCGACGAATCAATACCCCTCCCATGCGTGAAAGTGGAATTCCAAATTATCCCCAAACCTCCATCCCTCCAGGTCATGTGATAAGATGTGTAGCTGAATCTCGCAGAGAAGATCATTTTTTCTGGCTAAAATTCTCTGACACCTCCTCCCTGAGAAATTGGTACGGCTGCTGGAGTTGGTGGGAGGACTTGTAAGAGTTTACGATGAATCTGGCTTTGATACTGCCAAAGGGTTTAACTGCGATATCCCAAGCACAGATTTTAACAACTTGGATTAGGTTCTCTGTACCTTTCAATCCCCTCAATCGAATAAGGTAAATCCATATAAATGATCTTACAACTTCAGTTTTCCATGTTCGCAGGGTGTTGCACAGTTGTTAAGATCAAGCTGAAGTTGTTACTTACATGTTAACATGTCAGTTTGAGATATACAGGGGAAAATGAAAACTAACAGCAAAATTTATACAATGAAGACTGGCACAGCTTAATTGGTAGTTGCAAGTTGCTGTAAATCCTTCAACATTTGCAACATTTCTATCAAATCACAGTGTTTTCCATGACAAACTCATTACACCCAAGAACACTGGTACCAACATTTTGATTGTCTTGCTGCTATTGTTTCAACTGCAAACAAAAGAAATTCTGGGGTCATTGAACTTAAAATAATTTACAGTGTTTACTGTTAAAAGTTACGGCAGTTGGCACAAAATGTGGCAGATGTTATAGCTTTTGTAGATTTACTCTCAATCTGAGCTCCAACCCCTGAAACACGCTGCTCAGACAACCATCAAATCATGATGAATGATGCCGAGAATCGGAGCATATAAAAACTTGTCTCTACCAGTATCAAATCTCATCTTTCCCTAATTAACAGAGTCCTTGGAGACAAGTCACTGAAAACAAGAAAAGCATGAAATTAACATTGCAATTATTCATTAATCAAACTTTTAATACCTATTTGCAAACTTTGCTTCAAGGATCTTTCTATGGGTCAGCCTTTAATATTTTCTCCAGCCATAACTGCAAGAACCACGATATAGATCTATTTTTATTACTTATTCCAAGTAAGCGGCTCTGACAATGAAGAATTGTAGGATTTATGAGACTTCAACAAGGGGCCTTACCCAATTTTGGGCTGGTAAAAATCAATGGTGAAGCATAGCGGCCATGTTTGTCTATGTCACAAACTGTCAACACCCTGTGTGCATGCATGGTTCAAATGGTGAGATAAAAATACCTGTTTCAAAGAGTGACTAGCTTGGTCCATCAACTATCTAGAGGATCAAAACAGAAGAAAGAAAAAATGTCTAGCTTTGTTTCCTGAAAGAATCAAATTGGACAATCCAAATCAACCCTACATTGTAGCTTACTGTAAGGAGTCTCAGTCAAACAACTATGTCTCTTATCATAATGCAATCCACAGCAGCAAATTTGGAAATCTATGTCCATGTACAGACTTGTTACTGAGTGAAGCCCAGTACTTTCCTCTTGATGCTTTAGAGTTTACCTGACAAGACTGCTTTTAAAAAAACAACAACAAATGGGCCTTGATTTAAACTACTTTGTTTTCAGTATTATATATATATTATATAAATCCATCAATTGCAACATACATGTACAACTGTTGCTGTGATATACTGCCAATCATAGACAAAGTTGCTTTTTTTTCAGTGACAATAGAGTAGGTTTTAAGCAGAAGCAAAATACAACAATCCAAATGACCAGAACTGAATTACATTACCACTGAAATGCACCAGCACTTGAACAGTTAATTTCTTGTATGCAATCAATGACAGTGTCATTGTAAACATAACCTACAGTATGAACAAGGCCTGGCTACGATAAAGCAAAACAGACGCATCAAACTTGGCATTCCTGACTGACAGGTCTTGACTGTGTTCATAAAAAGTCACTTGCTGTGAAATAAAACGGTAGTCCCTGGCTGAAAATCATCACTGCATACCGCAGCTTGTACTTTAATTGAAGACGGACTCACGCTGACTTCCAATTACTGCTGATCACTTGTAATGAAGTTTGACTGCTGCTAGGCTTACAAGTGTTAGCCTTTTAATCCAGTCTTCATATAGCTGAGACGCAGCTAGACTCAGTCTGGGACATCTTTAAGACAATACAGGCTTTGAATCTTGGATCCATTTGGTAACTTTCCATTGCAACCTTGTTGTAAGCCTTTTCTTTCCTACCGTGACTTACATGTATATTTGACTGGAAAAATTGACAGGGTTGAGTTTTAGATGTAACTAATATATGTACTATACATAGAAGTATTTTGTGTGTAATACATGTTTCACTGTTTGCTTGTGGGTGCATGTTCAATTTTATAGAATGTTTAGTTTGAAAAATTATTAGGAATATATATCAAAAGATGCCAGAAAAGCAACAAAGATATAAAAATGAAAGATTTCTTAAAAGGCAAAGTAATTCAGTTGACATAAAAGAAATTACAGAAACAGTTTTTAAAAGAAATTCAAATGTCTGTTGTACTAGATATGCAATTATTTCCAATGGACAGGATAAGTAAGGAGAATTTGACAAGTGATCTGAGACATACACATGATTGGATAAGAACAGGAGGGAGATTTGATCTCTGTAATATGATTGGTGTGAATGGCTAGACAGGGACAGCAAGGTGAATGGTGTAGATGATTGGTCATGGCAAGTAAGGAGAAATTCACAAGTGATCAAAGAGGTGTACATGATTGGACAAGGACAGAAAGGAGAGTTTCTCCTGCAATCTGAATGGTGTACATGGCAAATGGGTACAGTAAGGAGAAGTGACATAGGAAGAGTATATTGTTGGATGGGAACTTTAGGAGAATTTACCTGTGATCGGGCCATTGGACTTGGCAGGAGGCTGCCAGTTGAGGTTCACCCCTCCTGGGTTCCCCTCGATTCCCACAACTGTCAGGTCTCTGGGAGGAGACTTAGGCTCTGGGAGAAGAAATTTACAACATTCAAGTTTCCCGCAAAAGTATTTGTTTATTTACTGTACAAAAGTATATTTTCAAACCTATTTCACAACATGCAGAATATTCGAACATAACTTATCCTTAAAAAAAAGGTTCCTTAAAAACATCTGACTTATCAGCTGTAAGTATTTTTAGAATATTAGTGTCATATACATTGTTGTAATCATCAGTTACTTATCATCATCAATGAGACCAAAATTGATTGATTGATTGATTATTGAACACTTACTGTCTTCATAAGTCCTGTTATTGACAGTCATGCTGTAGTCGCTTTCCTGGCGACCTTTCGTGACCTTTACGGCAAACTCGTAGCGCGTGTAAGGCTTCAGGTCCGTCACAATGTACTCCAGACTGGTGGCATTTGCATAGAAATACTTGCTTGCAGGGAAAAGTGACATCCACCTATGCAGAGACGTAGAAAATACAGGGTTAGTCTTTGTATAATAATAATTCCTTATTGTCAAAGTATCATTTGTCCAACAGATTGCAGCCAGATATACATGCTGAATTGATGTACAGACATCGCAACAATCATATTCAATGGTACGAGTAACATATATGTCACTAGCTGTCAAAATTGCATCATAAATGGTCTCAATTCGTTCCTCTCTCAGTAAGGCATCAGACTGCAAATTTACAAAAGCAAGTCATGACATTGTAAAGCTGAGAATTGTGTTACATGACCCACCGAACAGTGTAGTATCGGTTGTCCGTGATCCGGTTACGCGTCAGTGTCGTGTCCGCCCAGGTCACCTTGGCGGCCTGCGGAGACTTGACCTCTGCCTTCACGCCGACAGGCGGCATCATGGGAGTGGTCGGCTCAGGGGCTGATGGGAAGAGCAAAGAATTATGGGATGTACAGGACCAGCATCCTTCCTTTCCTCACTCTGAGACTATTCAGGGGTTGAGTTTTTGTAACTTGAGTGGCCAAAGTGTTTGTGAGGGCTTACCTATTCTCTCAGTTTGGACCAGAACTTGGAGATAACCTTCAAGTCTTTTCAAGGAGTAAGCGTTATGTATTACTAACTTTATTTGGAACAACTTCTTCAGATGGCGAAAGGAGATTGTAGATCTTCAATAGTAGGATCTTTGAAAATGGTGCAGAAATGGTTTCTTAGATTATCAAAACAATTTAGGTTGAGAAATTTTTGTTCTATTTGCAGATCAGTTTACCACAAGCTTTTTTTCCCTTAAAATGTACAATCTTTCTAACCATAAACTTACAGCGAAAAATATCTATTCGACAAACCATAATTTAAAACCTTCACTGACATATAATTCAAAACTTGTGTGTCCTAGTTCTAAATAACAAAGAGGAGTTTTCAAAGTAGATCACAAAAACTTTTTTAAACATTCTGATTACCATCAAAAAAATTTCTTCTCAGCACATGCCAAGTTAGAAGTAGGAACCGTGTCGCTGGCATTCACATTGTATTCAAGCAGGCATAAATTCTAAAGTAAGAAATGCAGGATCCCCATTGAAATGTACAATCCCCGTCAAACCATCTGTTCTGGAGGCAGAAAGACAGCAGAGAAGAGACAGAGGAGGAGGAGGAAGAAGTAGTATATAAGGCACAGCACGGTTCAAGATTAGCAGGAGGGCAACTACTTACTTGTCATCAGCTTTTTTACCGTCCTTTCACTTGAATCATCATCATCATCTTTATCTCTCTCGACCTCTACGGGGTTAGCTTGGATTAACGAGAGATTAAGCAAGGAAGGAGTTAACGAGGAGAGAGGCAAAGTCAGCTGGGGCTAGTGAGCAGGTTAGCAGCATACATTACGTGTGAGACAGGGGGCACAAAGCAGTCCCTTCGGTATTCATGAGGGAACACGTGCTATTGGTTGAATGCAGAGCTGCTTTTTCCCTATTATCAGTGCTGTAGAAGAGACTGGTGTGCAGTAGCAGTGTATATTATTATAGAGAAGTGAACAGTTGTGCACTGCAGAATATAGCTCATAGTTTGCAGAAAGTCCAGTGAGAATGCAGGTCAATGAGAAAGAGGATACACTTTTTGAGTGGATGACTCAATGACTTATTCTCTGAAGCTAAAGGTCAGCTTTTCAAAGTTTCTGAACTTGGCCTCATTGGCGAAACCACCAGCCAAGTTTATACGGATGCCAACCTGATGACATAATGTTCATTTCAAAACATTTTTTTCCCGAAACTTTTACAAATTGAGTACAACCCTGGATTCGGAGGCAGAACTTGACAGTTGGAATTCAATTTCCATAAGAACTAACATCACAATTTTACCAACAAATACACAGTGAATATTACGAACATTTGTTTTCCAGTAATACATGTGTCCATTCACATTATCACACTGAACTAATGACCACAGATACAATGGGAACACAGGTCAACATACAACAAGCACATGTATCAAAATTCAACCATTTCTTCATGCAAGTTCTTATCAACTGCATGCCTATTAGAATAAAAAGGGATTATCAAGGTCACTGTGACATTCATTATACATTGTACATCATTCACATGCTAATCAAAGCACATCTTTCAAACAGGGAAAAATGTTAACAACTTACTGTTTACAAAAACCTGACCACAACACTGTGTTTACTTTAAGGAATACAGTACACAGACATATGTATGTGCCATTTGAATGGACAAAACATGACGACAAAACACATAGTACATGTACTTGACAAAGACTTTTGAAGGAAAGAAAAAGGGACCTACTGGTTTTTGGTCGAGTGTAGGTGTTCTCATAGATAGGGATTCCCTCCCCGAGCTGGTTGTAAGCCCGAACCTTGATAACGTACAATGATGCCGCTTCTGTGGTAAGAAATAAACAACAACAAAAACATCAGTTTCAGCTCAAATCTGATTGGTTGATTTGAATCACTGTACATATATGCTGATTGGTCAAACAGGCAAAATAGCCATTACAATTACATGAAATCCTATACATCAAATACCAGGTATGATGATATGGTCACCAATCTGCGCTTGTACAGTTGAATTTGAAACTACCATGTTTACAACATTGATTTGTGCCTGTATATCAGTACAATACTCCATAAAGGGGAAATGTATGGTAAAAATACAATCTCGTCAATACAATCTCGTCATAGTCTAGCTACTTGCAGCAATGATACTGCCCATAAAAGAAAAAGAGCTGAATTTGCCCATAAAAGAAAGCCTGTGATGTGATGTCCTACCACAGATTATGATTGAAAAGAGTTTTGATGAAACATGGCGGCTTGGCGTACAGTCTCGTTACCTCCATAACACGTGGTAATGAGGTGAAACTGTGGAGCTGCGGGTGTTTCTTCTCGCCACCGCGCTCGCCAAGCAACCTTAACATCCGCTAAATGCCACAGTCAACTACGATAGCGATCTCCAATATTAGAACCGAGGTTCTTTTATCATTTTATCGTTTTTTGAACCAGGAAGCTTTGAAATTTATTATGTTTTCATGGGAGTGCAGACAGGGTGGCTGGTGATGGTGACACGACAAGACGAACACTAAATCTTGGCATTAAGCTGTCCCCAAAAGACATCAAACTTTTAAACTGGAGGCCAACAAGGGACTTGTTCAATACCAAGGGAGGATTGCATCTGCAAAGTTCAATTTCACTTTTCTCACTCCTTAAAGATTCAAACAATTGGCAACAAGCTGCTTTGCTAAGATGTTACTATCATTTCTTAACGATGAAGCATGAAAGCAAAAACTTTAAGGAAAGTACATTGCTAATTAACACGACTTTGTTAACCATTTATTAAGAAGAACCATTTTTAGCCATATGGCACAATTTGAATGGTAAATTTAGACATTGCTCTTCTGGGATGGACTTTCTAAATTCACAGTACTGTTCCAAATTCTGGCCCAACCCTTTTTATGTCGTGGTAACTGTTGCTAGAGTCAAAGCCCTGCACTAAGAACAAAGGGCCATTTAATGCTCCCAGTCTATAGCAGTCAGTCACTAGTCATAAGACGTGTACTTAGCAGTCCGCAGGAGTCTGGCTTTAAAGCTACATGGCAATGCTCAAACCCAGTATCTGTCACACGCTTCATGAAATTTTCAGCACCTTTTAAGTGTTCTTGAAAGAACTGGATATCCCAGTGTCTTAGTGAATAATGTATCAAGATATAAATATTGAGATTTCCTTAAAATATGACAGAAAAAAATGTTACTGTTGTGGCTCTCCTCTATACTTGTTTTGATTCAAATTGGAAAAGAAAATGTATTAGTTTGTAATGTTGCACTGTAACTTCATTTAGTTTCACGATTTCTTTATTTCTGATCAGTAAGAAGAATATTAGGAGGTTTTTGTATTGTTTTTGACAGTTTCACAGTTTCACAGTTGAAACAATTCTCCAGTACATGTTATAGTTGTACAAGGGAGACATACATGTGTTCACAGTCTCATAAACTCCTGGTGGAGAGGCCACGACGAAAATCAGAAAAATAAAAGCACTGCAAAATTTCAAGATTTACAGAGTCCAAAGTCAAACAAGCCTAAAACACTGAAGCCCTGACCATCACCAAACTTAACCAAGTTTCTACAGACATAAGCTCCTTTATCTATAGCTCTTCTGCTTCTTGCTTTACTTATTTATTCATTCATTGCTAAGTAAACCCATCCATACTTGTCCCAAGGTAATCCACTCGACCCGCCTGGCTACACTTTCTGCTTTATATCTACGAGTTACTTTAGGCCTAATGAAACTTTTATCAGCTACATATGTGGAGGAAAATGCACAAGCTAGTGCTGTGGATTTTCTTGTCATGGTACGTAGCACGTGCTACTATGTATACAAAGTAGCATGTCTCCCTACATGTATATGGGATGCAGTGGATTTAAAGGTTTGGTATATTTTACTGAAACATGAGCATTAAACACTGTTAGCATCACAAAGTGTTTTTGGAGTCTATTTTATACTTGACACACCATCAGATGCATGTATAAAAGTTTGTGCCCGTGACCACTACACATTACACAAAGCAATGTAGATCTCCTTTTATAATCACTGAAACAAAAACATGGCTTAGCCATAAAGTTATACGAGCGGCACTCATTCTGTAGAAGCTTTAAAATCATCAGCGAAAATGGCAGTTGATTTTGAGGTTGCGGCCATTTGAACGCACTTTGAAAGCCCTTTTTTCGCAAATATCTTTCCCTGATGGAGAAACTGGATTAACTCATTACGCAGACGATGGCTTGTACGACAGAATGAGGATTTGATAAAACATTTATACCACTCTGAACTGCACGAGGAAATGCGTTTCGGGCGGAAATCGCAAAATGACAGACGGACTGGATTAAACAATTACTTGTCCGATCTGTTTCAGTTTGTTCGGGAAACGCATTACGCGATTTCTCGCAATTCAACTCTGGCTCTTTAATCTGAGTTTTACTGCGATTTGATCGCCCCCTCCCCAAAAAGGCTTTCAGCTTGGATAGGTATTTCATTAAGGAAGTGGATTAACTCATTACTACAATGACATCTGCCACAGTACTGGAGAGGTACTCTTGATGTAACTCATTTCATTACTAGAGTACGGTGTGGAAAATACTACAGAGTATTTGATAGGACTTTATGGGGGTCGTTCGACGTCAGATGCACGAATGATTGGCAAAGTGGATCATTCTATTACTGGTCGAGGACTTTGAGGCTATCGGGTCGGTGGACCTTTATTATTCCTTTAAACATAATATATCCTGGAATACTGTGCACCCGTCTATCACCACAGCCTCACAAACAAACAGACAATAACTCTTGAAAATGTACAAAGACGCGCATGCCGAATCATTCTGGGTCGCCACTACCATGACTACGCCACATCTCTACAACAGTGCGGGCTCGAAACTTTGAAGGAAAGGAGGAACAACCTCTGCCGAAGATTTGCTACCAGCATGGAGAAATCAGAGAGAACTGTAGACCTGTTGCCCCCAACCCGACTAGCATCACATGGACGTAACCTCAGAAACTCAAAAACTCTGTCTCTGCCTACTACTCGCACCAGTAGGTTTAGTAACAGCCCAGTTCCATCACTTCTAAGGATACTAAATGAAACAAAATGACACTGCTGCCTGAGAAGTATTATGTTATGATTAATGGACTTAATGTTGTACATGTGTGTATTCGCTTTAGACGTAATAGTATTTTAAAATGACAAAATGGACAGAGTCGATTTTATGGCAATAAGTGCAATAAGTGCAATAGTGCAATAGTTTTGTGAGTAAATGTGATTGATGTGATTTGTTTTATTGAATGTCACAATAGACGCAATTCAGTCTACAAATGTAGTACTGCAAGTTCTGTTGATTAATAAAACCATTTTTGATTGATTGATTGATTGAAACAACCTCTGACCAACCCTGGGTGACCTTGACCCACCACTGTGTCGTAAAGGTCACAGAGACAACAGAATTCCAGCAATTTATAAGCAACAAAGAAGTCGAAGTCATGGAATTGGATGCAACCAAAGATTCCCAACCGATTCAGTTTTGTACCAAACAATCTATAGAATCAATGGGCAGAGGCAATTCTACTTTACATTGTAAAAAATTTTTTTACACCAAAGCTCCTACATTTGAAGCTTTCTAGATGTTGTTTTCTTCTGTGCTTAAGGCACTAGTCCACAGCATTAGCAGCTGTTCTACCGGTCCTGCTTGACAGGACACTGACGTATCTTAGTCATATTCCTCTGAGATAAACTATCGGACTTGTGTTGCAAATTGCATTTTTCAAGGACAACCTGGACATAAAAGTGCTGAAAGCCCACCTCTTCAGTCGTGCATGGCTAGGAGTTAATTCCGCACAAACGTGGGACACTCATCACTTTGTGAGGGGCTATGGGAAGGTATTTGCACAAAACATGCATTTTTAGTGTCCTCTGACCGCTAATGTTAACTACAAAGTGTTAGGCAGCCAGCACAAATGGTTTAGAGCCTGTGGCAAGGCATCGTTGTACCGAATCCCTGCTGAAATATGGTCAGAAGAAGGCTAGACTGAGTCCATCTAAAGCAGACATGCCTTTAGGACCCAATTTTCTCTAAGTCCTTTGCACTGAAGCATGTATCCAATGGGCCGATGGTTCCTCAATGTAACACTGTAATCAGTAATAAGTTTGGGACTTACCATATCTTGGGTGCAGATATCTATGCTAATGAGACTTTTATGCCTGCGCAGCTTATCCTTAGCAATCATCCCACTGTTCATTCTGAGTCAAGATCCTCCAAGATACTACAGTATCAAACTCCTGCTGTCGGAACTAAAAGTTTCTGACATATATAATTTGAACCCTTTTTATTTCTTTATTCTAACATGATTTTGAAGGACAAATGATGTGTTCAAAAATTAATATTTTCCCACAACTTTCATAGAATATTATATACAAGTATATGGAACTATTGCCATCAAATACTGTAGAAGCATTCTCACTAGATAGCTTTAAACGATGCTTGCAGTCAGATATGCAAAAGTTACATGTGACAGATCATTCAGTGTGATATAACCAGCTGCTGCCGCACCGCGTGCCTGCAAAGCTGGTGTGTTACACCGAAAGGCGGTTACACTGGATAGTATACAGATACAAAACATGAAGTATGTATTGTTGCTTATAACTGCTAAACAGTAAAGATCTTAAATGCACTCACCTAGGTTTTCTATGGTGAAGTATCGCGTCTTGCCGTCAACTACCACACGGTACTCGTCAGGGAAGCCTTTCCCGTACCCGATGATGTAACCGCGGATCATGATCTGCGTGTCGAGTGGCGGCGTCCATGACACCACGATGCTGTGTGTCAAAGGTCGCACGTGGAGAGAGCTTGGTTGTTGCGGGACTTTGGATTCTGTGAGGAAAAAATATGAGCGTTGGTGAGGCAAAATCACTCACATCTTCTTCTCATGTAACTTGTAAATAGTTGGTCCTTATTGGGAATACATGTATGCACATTACACTTATAGTTCAGTTCAACCTTTAGCACACGTAAGTAGCCGTTTGACACCCAATTGCCTATTGGTTACAGGGTTAGGCAGCAGGGAGAAGGTTTTAGAAATGTTAGTATGAACATTAACATAATTATGCTGAAACAAGAGAGATTTGATGTATTCATCTGGATGAATTTCAATTCAACAACAGCCACAGTCCCTGATTCCTACTAAATCACATCAAGCTTACAAGATATAAGAAGTTCTAAAGCATATTCTTGAAAGGACTTAGATGTATAGCCCAAATAAAACAGCTATTACCCCACTATTATTAAGTGCTTGCTGTGGCAATAAAACAAGTGACGTACATACAATCATGAAAAAGTCAATATGTATGACAGAGAAAGTTGTTTTTTAGGGTGACTGTTTTACATGTTAGAAAGTAAAAGGAAATACAGAATATGTTAGTCTCAAACTGTAGTTCCAAGGTCATAATAACATTAAAAGATAACAATCAGATAAACAGTTTTTTGGGGGCTTGATTAAAATCCAGGAGTGTAACCTTTCACTTTTATGCGGACTGTACAAAATTTCAATACCCTTTTCAGCGGCTGTAATACGTTTGTGTATGCTATGAATAGGTAATAAGATCATTTTATAGGGCGTTAATTGAAATAGCGATGTCATTACATGGATAAAAGGTCCATTCTGTCGATAGAAAGGATGGTCATTATTGAAGTGGGTCAGGGGATAATGTAGACTGTTATCTTCGAAAAATCAATCTGACGAAATAGCGGATAACATTTGGATGCTAATTACAAATAAACTAGCAATTTTCTGCCAAGAAAGACTTATGATCCATTAACGAGATGTTAATAAAGGCTTAATACGTCTTCAATTGCAAAGGCAATATGTAATTTGCAAGCTAGTGTATGTGCTATAAATTTTGCCATTCTAAGATTTTTCTTAAATATCAACCTAGCCCTTCTCATGCAAGCAACCAACATACTAATGGGTAAGAAAGTATCTTGCTATCATTTTGAATGGCTACTCTCTTGATTTTTGATTCAAATCAAATTCATAGTTTGGTCTACTAATCTCTACGGTGTTTCATTAAAATCAAGATTTCAATCAATGCCATTTTTTTTACATTCAAAAACTGCGCTGTTATCAATAATAGCACCACATCTATAGAGGTCTCATTATTAATGATTTCAGCCCTATAGGGTATGTATTATATCCCATTTGACATCACCCCTCTAGCAGTGTAATTACATGTATGGATGATCACCTTCAGGGTTGACCACCTTTGTAGCGAGGGAATTGTACAATGACTACATGTATACTTATAAATGTGTACATATATGAATACTTGTATGGCTTACTGTATGTCACAGAATATCTGAATTCTTTAACTCCAAGCCCCCAATATCCACCACACTAGGTAAATAGATGGATACAAAGTATTAAGTCCTGTACTGCCATGTACTTTTTTCTGTGTAAAACGTCACAGCAGGTCTATACTGACAGAATAGACATACATGTATACGGGAATGTAAAAATGTATCAAAAGGCAAATGATCACAGTCTCATATTAAGTAGTTTTCACTTCCCCAAGAAAAATTGAACTTGTTTAAATCCAAATCTGACTCATAATTTTCGCAAAATTTACAAATTCTTAGTTCCTACAAACTCCAACAGAGACACAAACCATCCATATTCAATGAAGTTTAAACCTAATTCTGTTTCAATGAACAGACATCATAACCTGGCAACACTTCACAGCAGAGTTAATAATGTCTATATATAGTGCCAGGATATAACTGCCTCAACAGAATTACCCGTGAGGTATTTCCGCCCTCCCTTGTTGATAAACGTACGCTTCCTGCCCTTAGTTTAACTACCTCCACCACATCTCAGCAGTAATAAACACTGCTGAAGTTTTATGAGTCTATCCTATTCCGTGGTGCGCTGCGGTTCAAGTGGGGCAAAAGCAATCTCGGTTTTACCCCCAACTCCACACGCGGGGGTCTCCAACCTCCGTGGATTTACGTCAGGGCACAGCTCACTAACTTTGCACACACATAATGGTTCTTCCCCCCCAGGGCTTCTCTAGTTTCCAGGTTAGGTAAGGGGAGGGGCCAAGACGGCAGTCAGAGAGAAATGGTGATGGAAAAGGGCTGGTCAAAGGATATGACATGTACATAACAACTTTATGAAGAGCTCTAAATGTTTTATTTCTTGACACAACCTCTGCTGGTGCTCTACTTTCCAGATATGGAAAGGGGAGGGGCGAGGGGCCAAGACGGCAGTCAGAGAGAAATGGTGATGAAAAAGGGTTGGTCAAAGGATATAACATGTACATAACAACTTTATGAAGAGCTCTAAATGTTTTATTTCTTTACACAACCCCTGGTGGTGCTCTACTTTCCAGATAAGGAAAGGGGAGGGGCTAAGGGCTAAGATGGTAGTGAGAGAGAAATGGTGATGAAAAAGGGCTGGTCAAAGGATATAACATGCACATAACAACTTTATGAAGAGCTCTAAATGTTTTATTTCTGGTGGTTCTTGATAAGCAGTACCAAGAGGATTTGGAGTTGGGAGGAAGGGGGAAGAATTTGTGATGGATGGTTTGTGGTGCGACAATCAATTTTCCCTGCTGCTGGTGATTTCTCTAAGTCATTACTGCGACAAGAAGATTTCACAGCCACTACATCACACTTCGCTTATTCTCAAATTTGAGTACCACACAATCAATGCATGTTGAAGAAATACAATCTATCAAATACATTCTGATAAGAGACATTGATAATACAGCTAAAATTTTTGTGAATGTACCTTCAATCTATAAAGTGTGTATTTCAATCAAAGTTGGCCAATGAAATGTTTATGTCCATTCATATTGGCTATCATACTTGACTATTATATTCATGGCTTTCAAATGTGGCCTGTGGTATTCATATGCTCCATTCAATCATGCCTCGTTCACATTAACTGCCACCGACACCGGTCTATTTCCTCCCTCCTCTTTGTCAAGTTCACTCAAGAAGGGAAACTGAATTACCTGGTACAATAATTTTTCCACCACTTCACTTCACTTTACATGACACAAAATCATAAAAACGCACTCCCCCATCTACACTATGACAGGAAAAATGATTTCCATCCTTCAAGCTTTGGAGAATAAAATCAACAATGCATTGGATCATACATTCTGTATCCATAAAAATGACTGATTTGACTTTAAAATCAATACAGCCATTTTCCTCTGATCTTCTCTGTGCAGATTTTCCCTGTTCTTTCAGAGTAGACTCTCCTCCCAGAGCCCTTGAAGACCCAACCTAATTTGCTTCCAAGTTAATTTTCCTTCCAATGCAGTGCACAGATATTAAACATCACTTCGGGACTCATTTCTGACCTTCTTCCAGGCCATAGCCCTTCATGTCAACCTTTTCGGTGATCTATAAAACCTTCCCTGGCAAAATAGCTGTGCATTTATAGCTCCAGGGGTTTCAACTTCCCACATTTTGGGGCAAAGTTCAGCAAGCCGGCACTGCATCAAGATTTGCCTGGGGAAGTCTCGGTAACTGGACTGAGGCACTGTGGGTCTGGGGTCGTGACCTTTGATTGCCTTTCGAGTCTGATATGTATTGGGTCTATAACTATTAATAGCCTTCTGAAATATTAACTTACTGCAAAGCTACAGGTTTCTGACAAACATAATGCCGAATGACACTAACAAAACGGGCATAAACCATACCTAGCAAACCATCAAGCAAAAGCATTTCAACCAGTTTCTGAATTCCATTCTTATTCACTTGTACATGTATGCCCAACCTCTACCCCCAAAATGACAGTTTCAACAAGTCTTGATTTTTACAGACATTTAGACTGAATGCATTTGACTGCTGTTGTACAAATTGTCAATAACTTGCCGAGTATTGTACGTTGTGCAAGGCAAAGAACTGTTCATTTGAGTTTCCGATGTCAATGCTAAAAAATACTCCCGGTCAACTGCCTTCAATGTACGCGCCAATCATTCAGCATTCCAGCTGCGTGGAAGGTTCTCTTTTTTCATGTTTGTTACCCTGCCATCTGTGATGTTGATCTGTCAGTGTCTCCTGATGTTTTAGCCAATTTGAACAAACCATTCTGGGTCCTCTCGGCATGAGTCCTATCTCTCCCTGCAGTACACCGCGTCAAGTACTGCTGCTGATCTAGCTGAAGATAGTTCGCACGCGGATCCACTCGGCATGTTTTATTCACGGCCCAGTTAACCCGCGGCGCTCTGACACCGCGTTATCTTGCGGCAGCCTTGCTGACAAGATGCTCATCTCTTGACGCATGCCGACGCCTCCCGTGTAACCTTCCCCGGCGTTATCGTTCCCCACCAAGAGTCGCAAACGTCAAAGACGCATACTTTAAATCTGACTATGAAGTTTCCATGGACAGAGAATTTTTTTTGAGCAAACTTTTGGAGAAAAAAAATGGCTACTTTCTGTTCCATGTTTTTAAGATTCCATAGTTTATGCAATATGAAAAGTGGAGTGTGGACTGCATCAGCTGATAAGTCAAGGTCATATATCTTTTACATTGACCTCAGGAGCAGAATCGGTCAAACCAATTTCGCCATGTCTCAACAGGTTGCAGTATGTGATAAGATACACCAGTCCTTTCTACACAATTGATGTTGGACTCAAAACAGACTGGCTCGATCTATTTCTACGGAAATTGGTACTTCCATTTGTTGAGATAACTGTTAACACAAACTGTGAGCCCTGGCAGGACTTGAAATATTTCTTTCTTGTTTTCTGCCATGTCATAAAGCCTGTGCTCTTTGTGCTTGCCAAATTGCATGCTGGTTATATCTGTCTCTGCAATCTCAAAATGTTTTCCACAAACTGCAGGGGTGAGACTTTATGCCCATGACATCTACAAGGTAAAGGAAGCCAAGACAGAACTTTTTCCTAGCAGTTTCATTTCTGTAGCAAAGCACAAGAATAAGCCATTTCATGGATCAAACTGCATAGGCGCAGCTACTAGGTAATGTGACAAAGGTGAAGGCTCCAAAGACATTGACGAAACACGCCTTGACCTGTATTTAGCTAGTCTAGACAAGAAATGTCCAGAAATCAGTGGCATTCACCTTTTAGATATTACCCAAAACATACCTTTCTGCTCATGCCTAGTTTAAACTGTGAACAGCCTTATTGGTCTGTACTGCATTTGGACAACAAGACTTTCTTTATTGTGAGAGGTTGTTCGGTGCAATATAACCAGCTGCTGCCGTGCAGCGTGCCTGCAAAGCTTGTGTGTTACACCAGCTATACAGACTTTGAAACCTCTGTATTGGTCTATTCGTGAACATCTCACCAATAACTTTGCTACAATTGATAGCTTCTACGGTAGATCGACATGCACCAGATAAAAACTGTCTACAACACCCTGAGCCAAAGTCCATTTGGCCCCTACATATATTCTACCACTTCTATTAGGCAAATAGGATTTATCTCAAGTAATGGAGTAAGCCTAATGTATGCAGGGGCTTACCTAGAACATAAATGATGACAAAGTGTATCACAAGAGGACATTGGGTCCATGTGTTAACCTTTCCCCTGCTACCTAACCCAGTGACCAGGACAAATGTAGCATCCAATCCTTGGCAGAAAGATGGTTAACAATATCACACTTAAGCATTCCAACAACCATGGTAAAGCGTTCCATCACTGGTTCCCCCCGATTTGTGTGATTTCACAGATATTTACTCCCCATTACATCATCATGACAGTTGCTTCCACACGTTTTGTCAGCTTGTCGCGAACATTTCACGCCATCGGGTAAGCGGAGGCGTTAATGTCGGCCCCAGCGCATCAAGATGTACCGATGTCCTTTGCGCACAGGGAAGTTTACCACCCGATCACAAAAAGCTTTATCATCTGGGGACGACGCATCACCAGCAATAAAAAATATTTTTATTTTGTTTACAACGTACATTTCATACTAGGGTTTTACTTTCTGAGGTTTATCATATTAATGACCTTTTAGTTTTACATCTGAAGTGAGAGCCCTAAAAAGGTGAAAGGAGTTGAGTTGCATGTGGTTTCCATAAACTTTATACATCGTTACAAGTCCTGTCCGTGGGTCCTTAAGGATATCAATGGTTCAAAAACTAACCATGGACCCTAAAAGAACAACCCTTCAGCAGCATAATCCAATATCTACGATGCAGATGACTTGGCCTGTTCAACGTTTCTCTGACATTAAGCTGGGAGGATATTGAATTTGTTGCTATAGTGCTGTCCTCGGTGCTGACTCGGTTGCTGCTGTGAGAAGCCTCCAGGGCCTTGACTACACACAACGTTACCAAATGCAATAGAAGCATGCTGCTTGCCAAGATAACAAGATTTTAAACATAAATGTTTCGGAAAGGAAGGTGAAAGCCTTGGTTATGGATGAGTGGTATCTCCTAAAGGCTCTTGTTCAAGATTTCTGAGACTTCAAACTTGGCCACTCTAAGCTCCTTACAATATGCATGAATCGATGCACCGTGAAATCGCCGGTAAAATTCAGAAGTGGGCATGGAATTGGGAGAACAAGTGGACTAAACCTTGCACCTCAGCAAAATGCCAACCAATCACTAAACCTACAAAAAGGGCAAATCATGCAAAATAGATCTTCAACTCTGTGGCTAGATCAGTATGACTTCTTTTAAAGTTAAGGGCACAACAACAGATTAAATCTGCAAAGATCAGATGTTCTACTTACCCTTGATGTGAAAATAATCAGATTTCAGACAACTGCTTTAAAATGTTGCTCTTACAGTAACTTGTTACAGATTGAATATCTACCCAGAAAGATATTTACCCTAAATTATGTTATATTTTGAGAGAGGTAAGCATGTGTGGGACTTATAGTTGGCAGAGCTACTGGTGTTCAAAAAGTGAGTGCATAAATTAGATGGCACAAAACTTCCATTAAGCTCAAACTTTCTTTGATTATATGTAATTATTTCACGAGGTTTTCAGTAATAATAAGTAAGATAAGTACATGCAGCTCTTAGTAATTAAAAGTTGCACTGAAGTCTTTCATTTCATACTCCAGAAGCATATGTTATGCGGCGACTCTACTTTTGTACCGTGATATAGAATACAGTAGTTCAGAAAGAGAACTCCTCCACTATGTCAAAGTCATAATCAAGGCTCCAGACCCCGAATTCAAGCTCAGAAGTCAGCTCCTTAATCATGCTAGAGTGGGGATAAAATAAAGACAAATTTCCCAACATTCGGGTTCTGTGAAAGCGCCAACCATAACCCCATCCATCCATCCACATTAGGCACGTCAGTACCACACAGACAAGACCGACTCGTCTAATAAAGACTTGGCTTAGGGAGAGGAGCACGCGACCCGTGGTAGATACGACTTTCCCACAGGTCAATGCCGAGGCTATTACGTCGAAATTGTCCAGCTCTCGTCGCATTCATCACAAGATAGTTTCCATTACTCATCGCCAAAACTGCCATCCACAAGGAGAAGGCAATCTTTGCCCAACCAATGGTTCTCCACAGGGGAATTTGACGAGGAGGATTGGAGTTGGAATGGCATTCCCAAAGCCTTGTTCTACTACAAAGTCAAGAGTCAACTAATGCATTTAGGAATTACTAAGAAAGAACTTCATGAATGCGAAAGTGATCTCGAACCATTTCAGCTCTCTGAAGAGCTACTCTTCCATTGGTGGTGACAGAGACGACAGATGCTACATACTATATTTACAGGGAAATTCCACTCTTTTGGACAAGCAAAATAAACAGTGGACCACAGCTAAATATCCTGACCTAAGGACTGTAACCCTTTCTTGTACTGTGCATGTTTGGTGTGCGATAACAGCCGGGATTCAAACTCCCAACCTCTTGGTCCAGAGGCAAGCATGGCACTTGTACTTTTGACATTCTATTTGTAGTAAGAAGAAAAATCTGAAATGAGGACAACTGGGTTGTAGAACATAAGGCCGTAATACAAACTTCCAGTGAACAACAGCTGGAAACAATACCTCGCTTTTTCATGGAGGTAACAATTGACAATGTCTCATTCTCATGCATGATTGACAATAAATGATACAGAACTACTACAAGTACACCTGACAGGTTACAGTCACATGTCACTTCTGGGGCAATCTGGGACTCCTCATTTGTACAGGGTCATTCAAGACCAAACTGGCCGGAAAAGATGGAGGTCAGCTTTATCTGTGTCAACTGAAATGAACCATTCACATGTATTGAATCCAGCTGAAGAAATTGCCACTAGGCTTAGAACTAACAGATTACATGTATGTGAGTCACAGCATACTGAAAAACCATCAAAGTATTCAAAGATATTTGACCTTTTTAAGGTAATGTTCAACAAAAGTAGACAGAATATTCTATAGTTGTCAGGGTCCCTTATGATGAATAGCAACAAAGATGAATATTTCTATGATTTTGAAGCAGACTGCTTGAATTGTTTCTTTGCAATTCTATTTCCTTTGATAGATCTTCCATGAGATTATGCAGTATATTACTTATTATTCATACACTCCATTTGCACCACAATTATCCATATAGGAATATTTCTATTTATCAACAACTTGCAGAGGTCTGTACATCCCCTGGAGCTAGTGTACCGCAGATAAATGATCCGCACAAAGATCCTGCACCATTCAGCCCTGGTCTTCACTCACCCGACCTGCCATGACCCCCGGGCCGCTCTGAGCCACAGTTGGCCGACACTTCCCCGCTTCTAATTAGATTTGGAGATGACATTCGCTCAAGGGCAGGTTCCCACAACCAACTTCTCATCTTTCTATTTCAATGATCTTGCCATTTGTCACCGCAGTGAGATCTCAGCCCAATCTATATTGCGTGTTTGTGTAACTTCTCAGGCTATTTCTTTTTAGTACTACTCTTGTACCCCATTTGATATTTCAATAGATATTGTACGTGTTGGATGTTCTATACTGTTTTATACTGTTCTATACTGTCTGTAGAGTTTAGGCGAGTGAATTTCTCTGTGACCAAAGTTTGATAATTCACCACCACAGCAAGTCCTTTGAGGTATTATTCTTAAAAAAACAAAGAGACAAAAATTGTCCCCATGTGACTATCTCCTAAATCTTCATAAAATGTCTAAAATTTAAAACCTGCAATATTGGAATGTTTTTTCAATCACAGTTTCACAGTACCATACAGTGTAATGGTACACTGCGAAATTCTTGACGGAAAAACCTAAAGAAGAAAAACTTTTTCTCCAACAGCACAGACTGCAGCTATATTTTACTTGCATTTGGAGGAAGCCTCCCATTCATCAAGGCAACAGCATTTCTCAAGCGTGCAAACACCTTCTGTTGGTCGCTTCCAACATCCTTCCCGACAAAATTACCACGAGAAAATGGAACAAAAGGTGCCGTCACACCTTGCAGGGTTCAGACAATTCCCGCGAAGGAGTCATATGTTCAGCAATATGTTACCTTGTCAGATGCGCGGCAAAGATATGGGTCATTAGCAAACTGGACTTTTCCAATATGCATTCAGCAACTTTATGTGCAGATTTTACTACAAGATCATCAAGGTATCCTAAAGGCTTTGGTTTTTATGGCCTTGTAATAATTACAAGATAATGGGAGTGGAGGTATAAAAGACTTTCACTGATAGCAAGTTCCAGACTTCATTACTTAATGACTGCAACAGTTACTCAAGAAATTAAAAATGCTGGTTGTCCCAATGTTTTTTATAAGTACTGGTAGGATTTTAGCGTTTAGAAATGTAACATTCAGAGCACGCCCATCTTATGAGCTACTCTTTTTGAAGAATAGGCCTTACAAGTATTGCCATTCCATGCATGCATGTTCATACTATTCTCCTTCCTTTCTGATTAGGTTTCAGAAGTATGGCAACAAGATTACGCTGGGAGACCTGCTATCAAGGATGTCCGCTCTGACAGTTTGGACTGGGTCTGAGAGAACAAGAATGCAGCTGGCAGCAGCACGATTGATAATCAATAACCAGCCTGACACGACCTGAAAACAGCAGGACACCGCTCCAACGGCACAGAATGCTAAGTAACTATTGTTTGACCTGAAGGACACTTGCTGTGTTCTACAAAAGGTATATCAATTCATAGTATTTTGTTGTTGTTAAAAGTCTGGTGAATCACAGATGCTGTTTCAGTCACTGACAAAAGGTAGTGGATGCTACCTGAAATATCTGACTAGCTAGTTGCTTGAGTAACTGTTACCTTGCAGATTTGAGTAACGTTACCTTGCGGATATTATTACCTGGATGTCTAGCCTTCATCCAGGGGTTCATCTTAACCAGGAAAGAGGGGCGCTGCGCCCTCTAGTTTCAGCCCAGCGCCCCCTTGTCAATTCAGATTTTAGCTTAATATCTAGCATACAGCCTTCATTCAGCAATTGATTCTTCCATAAATACATAGAACTCACTCCCTCACCTGTGTGTGCTCCCTCTTGTTCAATTTTTCTAGAAAAAAAACCTGAACTTCATCGATATACAAACGCAATTTTCTTTTCAAACAAGCATCATAATCATCATCTTCATTTTGGGCAGCTTACACAGTCTTTCTCTCCAAGAGTTCCTGTCTTCCGTAATCTTTATAGATATGCAAAGGACCTATGAGAGCAATATTGAGGGCTAAGCATATCTCTGCAATATCCCAAAAGTTTTCTGATATTTCTTGCTTGAAACCAGACTATTAGCAACTTTGAAACCATCTGTCGGCAGACTTTTTAATACTGATTCCTGGTTTTCCATCTAAACTGTTATCTGATGAGCCACAGTACAAGATTTGCGGAAAAGTTTGATGAAAAATTCCTTCATCGTTCCATGGAACCTTTTTTCATTATGACTGATAGCACGAGAAAGTGCCTATTTTGTAGGCGCAAATATGAAAGTTATAAATCGTAAAATTGGTGATATGAAAAATGCTGATGAAAATGTTTGCACAAGTCTTGTCTTATTGTACACATAGACTTAAAAACATTTGTTGTTTTCAGTCATTTTATGGTCCAAACTCATTCAAATCATTCTAAAAATAGCTTTTTCAATACCATTGCCAGGTACATAATATTATTATATTCCTTTGAATAATTTTGCTTTCTTTCACTTAATTTTTCACTGAGAAAAACAAAAACCATTTAAAAACATTCACACAGCCTCCGGACATAACGACTACCTTGTGGCATATAAAGCACTTTAATTTTAGAAGGATCTTCCGCAAATCGTATCAGGCACAACATCAAGTTGGAGGATTCGCACGTACCTATCACATTCAAACCGTGATTTAGCTTCGGCAAGCAATATAAACCACGGGGCCTAGATTGTAGTAATATCCCAGCCTGGCAGATATATGGTATTGATACTAAAGCCCACTGCGGATACGCACTGGTAAAGACAGAGAGCCGAGATCAAGGATGGGAAACTTGGTGAAGCATTTCCTTTCCATTTGGGTACACAGAAGGCCAATATTTTAGGGATGATATAAGGAAAAAAACATAACTCCCTGGTTCTTGGTATGAAATTTAGGTGGATTTTTCAAAATCTTCGTCTTCCAAATTCATGGATGCATAAATTAAGTGATTATCTGTGATTTTCAAAGCTACATTTTGTTGGTGAATTTCAGGACATTTGGATAATGACTGAAAAGGTGTTCCATGCCTGAAAATATACATTCTCCTTCTAATCAGTTTCACCAACTCGGCATAAATTTCTGCTAAAAATATGTGACACGAAAACCCGCAGAGGTCGACACGTCACGTTAAGCCTGCAGGCAGAGCGCGGGAAAACGGCTTCTCTTCATGACCATTCTATTTTACGAGGTGGAGAATCAGCACTCTTGTCTGTGTTAACAACATGGGTCCACTGTAAAGTAATGGTGGATGGATGGATTAAGGCACCTTCCGAGCACACTTGTTGGGCAAAACCTCAAGTGGACCGTGCAAAATGCCCTGTAGGCAGAAAGAATTGCAGTTTTTGTTTCACAAGTCTTCAAAACTCTGTTCACTACGCATGAGAAAAGCAATGGTGGGGATGTTTTCAAATACAATTTACAAAATCATCACAGATATGTTAATCTGGGGGTGGCCTAAACTTTGAATGAAAGTTCATCTGTGTTGGTAGAATCCACAGTTGTACAATTTGAGCTTTGTTCCAACACAAAGGATAGAAAACTCTTTCAGTTTTTCTTTGTTTTTTGTTTTGCTCTTTGTTTTTCAAAAAGAAGAAGTGTTCTAAATTCGTTAATTGACAGCTGAAATAAGTCTTACCATGACCACCTTACCTATAGACCACAAGATATGACTAACTAAAAGCCTAATATACTTTCCCCCACTAATAACACAAATTAAAGGAATGGAAAAGAGTTGTCACCTTTTTCTCTTTGCTAGAGTTTTGGCTAGAATATCACAGAACCACAATTTTAACTTTGTTTGGCCAAACAACCAAACAGGCACCCCTCTTGTCAGCAAACCTCAGAGGGATACTTGTCCTCTGGTGCACTTAATACCTCCACTTTTCCTATCTATTTCAGGGGTACTTTCATTTACTGCACGTTTATTGACTGGATTGAAGGAGACATACTCATCAAAACAACCAGGAGGAGACTTTCAAACACCAAGTACGCCAGGACTTGATGCCAGCCCTGCTAATGGAAAATTTTACAACTAGCTTCAAAGCCAGTAAAGTTGAAGTGGTCAGATCTTCCATTTTAGCTGCAGATGGCTATTATGATCTGCAGAATCTAAAAACTTAATGCATTTTTAAAAGGAAAATAACTAACACATAACGAACTGAATTTTTTTAAGTCCTGTTGTTGGTAGTTTAGTTAAGACACAAGTATGACAGTAATAAATGCTTTGTCCATTTTCTTGTTGTATTTTCTTGCTTCACTTGAGAGGAAAAAAAGGAGCATCCAATTGAAACCCATAATGTACAATTACAAATATTTCAGCACCATGGAAAGCTCAAAGTAATCATTTAGTCCACAAAGTAAAAACTGACAGTGATAGAATATTACAAACAATGCCAATGGACCATTATATCAGGAGACATCCACACATGCTGTTCTGTTTATCCGTCTAGAACTTAAAGTATGATTACAACAATTCATCTTCAAATCAGAGGTGATTACGGAAAAATGTACTGGCAGCACCAAACTATAGCACAACAACTTTTATTTTGAATGTTAATTCATATAAGAAGCATTGATTTGATGTTTCCAAACTGATAAATACCGTTCTTTTTGAAAGATGATTTTGCTGGATTAAGTTTATTCATCAATCCAGAAAATATCTTTATCATCATCTTCTATTTATCATCTTCTATTTATCATCTTCTTTTATGATCTTTTACTTCCATTTCCAGTTAACAACATCTGAAAAATTCATAGGGCATGAGAGGTTGGATCAGTCAAGATCTTTGACACAAAGCATCCTTTAGCTGTTGCTGTTGCCATAGTGGGGAGGGGAGGGGGGTGGTCTGGGTTTTCATGTATTCCTAACCTTCAAACAAACAACCCTAAAAGTATCACTTTCAGCACATCTTCCATAAAATGGCACTTTGTCTCTTCTATTATCGACAACAGCACAGAAAAACCGGATTCAATCATGAGGTTGACAATAAAAGTGCCTTCCCTGCTACTACACAGCTAGGGCATAACTAGGGAAAAGTTACAACATAATCCTCTTAAAAACGACATGTCCTGTCGACCAATTGCGCGGGAAGTTGCGTCGTAAACCAAGATTGCATCCAACAATATGGCTTGAAGCAGATATGAGGAGGATGTACCACAGATTGAAATAAGTAATAACACGATGGATAAAACCTTCATTTTAATGCCGAATCACGTCTTCTCATTCGAACAGGAGTTGACACAAATGGCTTTGATAATCCTCTTAGAAATACCTAGTTGAGTGTTTTGTATCTGTATTGACTGTAGTGGTGACAACTGCGTATCCATGGGTAATAAACGCCTCTTAGCCGAGTTGCTTTGGTGATGAGGGATAAATTGGTGGACATAAAACTAGCTTTACAGTCGGTCCATTTTGTTCTGGGAAAATGACTTGCCGGCCACGTGTTACGTTTACGACAAAGCGCGACGACAGTAAATCTGTGCCCTACTCAAAAGCGAACCAACCCATCTCCATCTGTTGTTAAGAAGGAAAAAATCAATGCAAATCAAATCTGAGAAGCCAAAAGAGATAAACTGATAAAACCTTGCAATTTGAGCCTTTAACAAACATTGTTAGAACTGTTGTGATGTTGCAGTATTAAATGGAATGGATTTGGTCACATCTCTCAGAGGAATTACAATCTTATACAGACTCAAGGTGCTACGCCTTCTCATAAACTAATGACATTATTCATCTTCCTTTGCGCTGAGAATCCATACAAACCAGTTTACTGCGAAGATGGCTTAGAATTTCTTGATAAATGTGTTTGGACAATCCCAGAAGGCCTATCAACCATCCTATGATTTTCTATAAATTGTAATGATCAAATAAAGGCTATCTTTTTTGGCTAGTCTCTCAAGCCACTACAACCAAGCAATAACCACATTTTTCTTGTTTTTTTCTCTAGTTTTGGGGCAAATTTAGCATCAATATTTTACATACTGTAACTACGTTTTTTAAGTTCGCTCGCATTCAATTGTGCTGTAGGAGGGGAAAGGAGGCATTTGCTGTCTTTGAGGATCACACATGAAACAGCCGAGTAATGTAATGTATGATATAGCACATGTTTGCAATGTGAGGAGTTTAAAGTGAGAGCTCACCGACATCCGCGAACGTAAAACAATTGTGAATCTTTCACGATTTACAGTACAAGTTACAAATGCTGTGGTTGACACAACATGCAGATCGAAGTTCTTCACAACATACTCTTGAAAGCTGCTCTCACTCCCACTGTGCTGCTAATTTGCAACACTCTCCTCTTACTTTACCCTTCTAACAACCTCGAGAATAAAATCAATGCACCCCAGTGATACAAAAGTCCTTGAAATCCCCTATTCCACATTTGACTTGCATGCCGGGGTAAGCACCAACCCTCTAATGCTTCGGATTATTGAACTCCGAGAGCGGCTATCCTCAAATCTATAGTCTGCACTTCTTCATCCTCTTAGCACTTCCCCCATCCCCGGTTGATTCTTCATTCAGGTATTCCCTTAAGTTGGAGGAGACCGTATTACAGCTGAACCCACAAGCTAACCAGGTTTCCCCAACCACACATTACTGCAGTTGGTTCATTCAAAGAGGAAGGCTTTTAGTGATGTTTCTGTGGACTCAGGTAAATGAAATGGACTGTGGTGACGCGCGAAAATGTTTTCCATCCCCCGAGCTTTCCTGCCGCCACTTTTCCCGACATGATGAATTGTCGCTTCCCCTTCTAAATCCTCTCAAGACGATGCCGTAGCACGGGATAGACCCCGAGACTCCGTCACGCTGTCTCCCATTCAAATTAGTCAGCATTTCTTTTCCCGCACTTCGGTGTACTCTCTTGGCTACACCTGTTGGTGAAAGCTCGAACACCTTTTAAAGCTCCTTACCCAAACCACCAGTCTTGGGAGTGGAGCTAATCTGCTGGAATTTTGCGAATGTCACCTTTAATGCTTAGGAAAGAGGCTTTTGGCGAAGACTACAATCATTGCTAGTTGAATCCACTTACCATCCAAGTCGTTCTCCGGAGTCTCTGCCACATGCCACTCTGTGGGGGGTCCACTGCCATTAACCGTCTGTGCAGATATTCGGATGCTGTACTGCGATCCCTTCTCCAGTCCTGCAGGGAAAACAAATGAATGATCGATGAATACAGCGCTTCAGGCAATGATGGGTTACTTGTTTCCATTCTGATTATGCTTTCTGTTGAAAACAAATACCAGTTGACATGTGGAAGAGAAAAACAAAAGTTTCAGAATGAAAGTATGGCAATATGGCTCTTCTTTCCTACAGACTTTCTTGATCTGTCAATCATTTTTGTCAATTTGCTTGTGCACACATTTTTTCCAATGCCCTGGAGGACTTTTTAGTCTGCACTGCCCTCACAATTGAAAGTGAAATGATCTTGAACCAATTTAGCTCAAAATAAAGTCAATGAACAGTTGAGCTACTCTTCCACTGGTTGTGACAGAGAAGACAGATAATATGTACAGTATTTCCAGATATATTGTACTGTGGAAATTCCCCTATTTCAACATATACAATTCTTTCTGGTATGATTCAATATTGATTCTTAGACTGCAAAACAAAGAAAGAAAACAACAAAAAAGCCTGAGAAAAATCCATACATTTTAGTTGATGCCCTCCCTTCTGACTTAAAATAGCTGGATCGATTTGAGACACAGCCCCATCAAAATACCATTTGTACTTTCGATCTGTTTTCAGTCTGAGTATCAAATAATACACTGTTGTTACATGGAACAGTAGATTTTTTAACTCTGACATTTTCATTTTCCTTATCCAAGATACGACTTTCATACTGTGAATTATCACATGGCAAAAACAGTAATTAGTAATAGGTCACAGCATATTATACACAGAACCGTTTATTATACAGCCATTAAAATCAATCAAGATTCATTCTCCACTAAACCCAACAATCCATGACAACTACTATTAACCAGCTCATTCCTACATGTAGCTCAATATGCATTTATGCTCTAATATGTTATATCACAATGCTTTTCTTGTTTCAGAATTATACTTTCTGATATTTTTAAAGTCTCAACGTGAAGACTAGGATAAATAAACTCAATCAATAAATCCCATAAATATCATGAAGCATTGCTACATTACTATTCTTTTCAAAAGACTGATAGTAAAAAAAACTCCCCTTTACTAAAAGTGGACTAGTCCCTCTCCTAAGAAACCAGAGTGCTTGATAAGAATACATGTAAACCCACTTAGAGCTTAATATTATGGACTTCTCTTGTCACCATGGAGACAGAACAAGGACCACAACAATGAAATTGAGGGAGCGCTATGTTTGGCCAGGTGGTGGTGCTACTTCTATAGATAGAACAGGCATGTTGACCTCTTGTGAAAGGTCAAAATCAAGCCTCAAAATACAGCAAAAAGATTCCTTTTTACATCTACTGCCATGTATCATAATACTTTTATTCAGCCAAATTTGTACCCTTACATGTATCTGTATTTAGATAAGCTCTCGGTAATTTGGTGCAATATACAAATCTTGATTACTATCTAACTCTAAACCAGTCCTCATCCGTGGCTATAACTGTGGTTGTTTTCTCTGTCTAAAGAAGAGGCAAATTCTGTCTGGGAATAGGATATAACGGGACATGCAATAGGAAAGTGTCCACTGACTTCTACATAACAAAGGATGGGACTGACTCATTATACCAGTATGTTTGAATAACCTAATTCAAAAACTGCAAAGCAAAAGCCACAAAGGCTCCGGTTCGCAAACATCACAGACACAAGAGAGGCCAGGAAAAATTGGATGAAATCATCGGGAAAATTGAGCCTGATTTACAATTCTCTCTGATTTACCAATGACGAACCTGATGCACTAATTAGTTTACCTGGCTGACCAAATTAACCATGGCAAGGAGGCCAGTGACTAACAAGAAAGGTCACCAAAGGAAAGCATTCACGACTAAACTGCATACATAACTGTATATATTACGTAGATGCAAGGCCTGACTGATGTTCTTTGTGAAAATCAGTTCTAAGAAAATTCCAGAGAATTTCAATGTTACATAACCATATCCCGTAGCCTAATCATTACAGTTTGATATCATCAATCATTACACTAGTAGTCTGTACTCCTTTAACCTTCTTCCTACACACTTTCTTTGGCCCTTGTCGTCTCAGGAGACGGTAGACAGCTTCGGTCGGTTTCTCAGCTTAACAGTCAGTCACTCTGAGTAGTCCTGGCTTGGCAGTGTCTCTCATGACTCATGAGGCCTATTCTGGCACGACAAACTCTACTAGTCTACTGCAGAATGTGCAGTTAAAGACTTCACTGATATTCATCCCCTCAGTTCTGTTCTTCCTTCTTTGTCTAGCTTCCGAGACCCGCTTCTCACGGGCAGCCCTATATAGTTCCATACCAGTGTGCACTGCTGCTCTCCATCTACATCTATCTGCTACTATATTCTCCCAGTTGTCTTTGCAGATACAATTATACAAACTCGTTGCAAAATGGCTGCCTTAGCAGGCTGAAGGTTACACAATTTTTGCATCAAAGTGATCATCATACATTGTAACCTGTACTCCTTTAACCTGTTTCTTGCTAACTGACCCCATATCCAATACAAATTTGGTCACAAATGGCTGCCTTAGCAGACTGAAAGTTAATCTTTTTTTTTGTGTATTAAAGTTAATTGTATGACTCATCCCCACATCATGGATTTCAGATTAAATGGATTGGATCTCCCTTCTCATGCAGGTCTTTCGTTCTAACTACATAGTTTGGGGGTGAAATTGGGGCATATTTGCATTAAGTAGCACATCTATGACCCTCTGGGTGACAAGATCGATCAAAGTAATCGGGTTATGCACTGAAAGAAGCTATGATGAGTCCGAAAGTTTTGATCCCACATTAAGAATGTTACAGAAATGTGCCGAATGTACAGAAAGTGAAACCTGCAAAAATAAGTCTCAGGCCTCTAAGCTCTAACAGAAATCATATGACCAAAAGGTAACAGTATCACCAGGTCCATTCCTCTCCCATAATTTCTATTTCCATATGAATAGCAGTATTACTGGTCATCAGAAAGCAAATACATGAAGAAATCTCTCATGATTTTCTCAAAGTAAAATCCAATTGTGTTTTGCCAGCATAAAATCACATTTGGGTTTCACAAAATCAAATCATTGGTCAATGAGTCACATAACAAATTTGGATGTATTGCTTGATTTTTCACAAAAAATATTATCACTTTCTTGCAAAGTTGAAGAAAACCGTTTCTTATGATATGAAAAGTAAGAAATAGAAGATAATACATGTAGGTTATGTTGAGGTCCCTAACCTACTTCTTGTTTAGCCCATACATGAGACATGTCCAGATGTGTTTTGTTTATGTCTCAGGGGCCTTTCACTTTGACACATGTCCCACAATCCATCTCACTGTGCATGCGCAGTTGGGATCATGAACATGCTTATATGACACAACGTAATTGTGTAAAATTAAAATAGAATCAGGGCCTTCACGAATAGCAATCCATCTCAAATGGTGCATTTAAGTACCCCCGTCTTAAAATCCATACCGTTCCTTGTTTCCGAGCTGGTGACATTCACATCAAAGCTGATAGACCGACACCTCGGTCGATACCATCTGTACCGTTCAAATCAATAGAAGCTGGGGCTAATCAATCGCTTTGCGCTGTAGGGGTTTTATCTGGATTGATCCCTCAGCATACAGTTCTACATTCTGCCTTACCACGATACTACAGTAACTGTATATATAGCAGTGGTACAATAAAGTGAAGCATTTCTATGCAAGTTTAACTTAAACCAAGATGTAACTAAATCTGCTATGTTCCAATTTCACGTTCGGTACTGTCAGTGTCTTGCACAATATATGTCCCCAATAAACTGAAATTCTGTGTTTAATTATAGCTCGTCTCTGATTAACAGCAGGAAACTTAATTGTAGGCTAAAACCTCTATAACATCATTATTCCAAAAACCCCAAAGACCGAGTCAACTTGCAGTGGAAACTGTAAAACTTCAGAACCCCCCAAACGTCCTTTCAAACTGCCGTGTTTACAGCGAATTATTGTCCGGCCGGTGGAAATGATTTATGACGACTGCACGCCATCTGCAAGCCCTTCAGTTCTGATGTGACCTTTGTTGGGGTCTCGCTGTCGGCGCATTAAAAATTTGCAATTAGCGTTAACGATCTCAAGACGCGTTAGAGCTGCGCCGGAGCAATTACGGGGCTGGCCGTACGCAGCTCGCATGCCGCCGCATCAATGTTCCGGGCGGGATGGGGCGTTTACGCCGGCATTAGCGGGATGCGGGGAATGAGAGGCGAGGAAAAGTCCAAGGCAACCTGATCATCCCAGCAATTTGGAATGTGTGATTGGGGATTCCGAGGGACAATCAGACGCACTCGTACGGCATACAAATAACCCACCTGTCAACATTACAAACGTGCTACCCAACTTTTCATCTAGGATTTTATTTCTAGACCATTCCACTTGCTGAGACAGGCTTTGCAGAACAAGCCATCAACATTTTTTTCAAGTTTATTTTCATGCACAACATCTTACAGTTCTTGTGCTGGTAACATCTTAACCGTAGTCTACTTTTCTGCAAAGTAACATTTCGTTTTGTTACGAGGCTTTGATTTGAAGAAGAAAAAATGCCTCCTATGGTAACTTCAAAGTATAGAACAGCCGTAAATCTGGGTAATAGCTTTGGGTAGAATTAATATCAGAAAACTATCATTAACAGGCTGCCTGTAACATAACATTAAGCAGCACTCCGTGTGGGTAATGGCAGTGTTCAATTAGGACTTTCTTGGCATTCCCTACTTCTACCCTGTCAAGCAGTTTGAAGACTCATTACGTTAATGGGTAGGTAGACGTACACTATGGGATTAGAATTAATATGCAGCTCACATTTCAAAAAATGTTGTCTTCCTCGGGTAAACTACAGCAAGTGAGAGGTGCATGTAGCTCAAAATTTTCCACGTTTTTTAAAGACTCTTTCCGACAGCTTCATCTTCCTGGAGTTGAGTAGAAAAGTATAGATCTGGGCAAGAAGTACTTTAAGGACTGTTTCCTCGAGAATAATTTTACAAAGTAACATGATGTTATTCCCAAGCCCAAGGAATGTCTATGATCAGTTGACAGAAGCCATGAAAAGGCAGTGTGGTTGCCTCCTCATACCAGATAATGGATTTTTTGTCTTGTTGATTATGGTTGTCTGGCTGATCTGTCAATCACCACACCCGTCGCCATGGCGATAACCTTCAGAGTCTACCATGTACCCCCAGTGGTGAGTCCACATGGATCCCTTCCCCTTCATGATGCATGGCACCGGTCCAAAACTACAATGGCACTGGCCTCCAGCACGGGACTGAGGGACTCTCTCCCCATTCCCCACTACTTAGTCATTAGGGACGGTTCTTTGTGCGAGCTGACTTGTACATTTGTCACAAGTCACTTGGGAATTCTTTCATGATGAAAGGAGGACATCCGATGGTAGGGGTGCCTAACGCTCTGAGAGAATGTTTCACATCTTACAAATAAATCTGTACTCCAGATCTAACGTGATTTAGTCTCGTTTGCATCCGTTTATGACTTCAAACAAGGTGCTTATGTTGTCTGTTTGTTCATAAAAGTCGTTTTCATAGATACATGTCCAGCTTTCTGTCTACTAATTATATTATTGACCTAAAAATCACTGTTCAAAGTGCTTCTGTCACAACATACATCAAAAGCAAAGGCAGCTGGCCAAACTTCAAAAAAAGCTTCCGAATATTTAGCATTCAAAACTTTTTCTTTTCTTCTCCACCAAGTAACATCAAATGCAGGGCTTTTGTACTAAGAAGCTTGCACCCTCTAACCCAACACGCCCAAGCTCTCTTGGTTATTCCCATCTTGTGCGTTTACCCTTTGGCAAGGCATTTAAAATGTAGACACCATCTATATGAAAAACCTCCTGAAACCTACATTTGCCTGAGGTTCAGACCAGCTTTTAACCCTGTTTTCAAAGCACTTAGATAAGGAGTCTATCTATCCCACGGTGCCATTTGCATTTGAACCACATTTGTGACCTTGGGAGAATCGCTCTGCCCCCCTCCCCACTCAAAGCCAACAGGACTGCACTAAGCCGGGCTAATTTGTCATCATCTCCCCTGAGGGAGGCATTGCCTGAGCTTTTGAAAAGGGAGTCAAACGCAGGCCGTTGATCTGGCTTTGTCAAGTCTGATTGGATGGTTGCTCGCTACATGATATGCCAGTTGAAAGGTTTGCCCCTAATCCTCGATCGCAACTTGGCACCGCCGCAGCATAGATTATAATTTCAAGAAAATTACAACTTTTAGCGTCTTAAAGATTTCTACTTCTTTATGACTGCATTAGTCGCAAGTCTAACCAAAACACAAATTTAACAAAATACAAAGTCAGGGGAGATAACTTTTTCAAAATGACTGCTAAGATCATGTTATAATGTCAGATGTCACAATGAAAAAAACTTTCATGGAATATCTTGTTAATCTAATTGGCTCTTGAACTACTGGGATCAACGGTTGTAAGAGATCTTGTATATTTCATCTGGTTGCTTGAGTAACTGTCATTTGGCAGATTTTGAATATTATTCATATTCAGACCTTGACGTTCATAAACATGGGTCAGAACAGGTTGAGCCAATTGCCTTTTTCCAAAAACTCCATCTAGAAGCTTCTTCAAGAAAATAAAGCCCATTATGTACTGTAAAACTTACAACACAGGGCAAGAAAAAAAATCATTAGCAAAATAATACACTTCTACTCCAACAGTAGGGGTTAAAGGTCGATGCTGTGCTCAGGTGGTGAGGTCAAGGGTCAAACGCAAAGCCCCATGGGAGTGTGCAGGTGGTGATGGCATGGTCGCCACATGTGCAGGAAATTACACACAATGGAGGAATTAATGGGACTACAAATGTACATGTATGTCATGCAGAAGACTTTGTTTAGTGGGCAAACACAAAACTATTTGCTGTTTCTTGGCAATCTGTATTTTGATTGATTCGCTCTATAATCCTTCTAGATGTTTCTTCGACAATTCAAAACACCCAGAGACGAACCATTTTGTGGATTCAACAGATGCATAAACATTTTGCACCAGAGTTTGTGTATCAAAATCCTTGGACCGACTACCCAAAATGTTTAATTTGGTATCTAAACAATCTTGCCAAATTCTCTTAACCACAGTACCTTCAAGTCACATACCATGTCACAGCAGAAACAATAAATGGTTTAATCCTGGATAAAAATCTTTATACCAAAGGCCTAATACATTCAGATTTTGTTTCACAATATTTTTCTATACAATAGATTAAACAAACAAGGCTAGCTATCACGAGAAAACATCAGACTACAGTAACATACAGGCTTCAAAATTGTCACATAACCAGCTTAGAAATAATCAAGCACACACACACACAGCTTACAAAGTATTAATCCATCAATAGACAGGGAAACCATGCATATACGGTATCTGTTCAAGTCTATACTGAAACAATCTGTAGTCTAGAGAAGGGATTTACCATGGCTTCAAGCAGGATTAGAGACAACTCATCACACAACAGACAAGCGTTATAAGCCGCTTTCATTACTAACCCACCAATGGAAGAAGGGAGCTTCAGGCGATGTTTTGATTTTTAGGAAGTTCATATTGAGCGAGAGGGAATAAATAGATGGTTATCTATCAATGAATAAATTTGAATGTGTATGGAGAGAGTAGCATAGAGGATCTTTGTTCAGTTTACTTGCTGCTCAGTGTATATTAAGTTTCCAAAGAATGGCATTGCCTACAGCCAAATTCATTATTAATTACACAAAAAAGCTTCTTAGTAATATACAAAATCACTTTTTACAGCTATGGATGCAACCCAGTAATTATAATAATAAGGATCTACTCATTCAAAAACGTGCAGCCCCATATCATTTTTAATCTTTGTAAGGATGCAGCAAACAGTTCATCCTTGTCTCTGAATATAAATCAACATTAAATTGTGAAACGATTACACTGGTATCATAATACTAATACTAACACTCTAAAAATAATATCTTTCTTGCTGTAGGTCCAACTTTTTCATTATAGCATGTATTAATACTATTATGTAGGTAGCATACATTGATTTATGATAACACCAAAGGTGTATGTTAAACTCAATAGACATGAACATCTTAAGTATCACCTTGCTCAATTAAGCAGCTGGCAAGAAAATCAGCAGCTACAACTTAGTAGAAGGGGTTCTGAGCCCTGAATGACACAAGTTTCAAGACTACCACCCAAACTTCTGACAACCTCTCATAGTCAATCAGCTACACTCTTGGATACATTATTCCTTCTCTCACCTTCCCCATCTAGCCCACACCCCTCAGGATTACAATACGTCCTCAGCTGATTACTCCAACTTTTGCCCCTTCAGCTAATTCTGTAATTTTCTCCCCCAGTCGATGCCGCGGAGGTGCTGTTTCGCTCCCCGTCTCATAACACCCTGGCACAGACTTTGAGCCTTATTAGCTCCCCTCCCAATCCTCTAAAGTTGAGGTGCTCCTCAGATTTAATGAATGATCAACCTTGATTGAACACGAGAGACTTTCGGAACACGACTCCAAATGAGACATAAGAACCTCACGCGTGATCTTCAAGACTTTGGGGCGCAAGTGGTCTTAAATTGAGCTATTCTAGGTGCACAATCAACTACTCATAAGCAATTCCGTATTCGCACTTTTGGGGCTGATTTTTCCCTTTTTAATCTTAACCATCTTCATACCACCTAACCGTGTAACGAATACAAACCATGGTGCCAAAGAACTACCTCAGCTAGGAGGAGGTTAAGAATAGTTATGGTATAAGTAAACCTGCTACTGCTAACAAATTGATACTTGGTACTCTTAGCTTCAAACTTGCAAGCTACTTTTTTTAGGTTTAACTGTTCCCTATTGTTTTACTTGTGAACATTTTCTAACTGAGCTCTATGTTCTTTTGCTTGAGAAGACCTTTTAAAAGCTCTTTTACTCGAACATTTTTTGTATTTTTGATTTCACATTTGAGAAGTACGTTTTCATCAATTGGATCAATCCCACACCACCCCCTCACACAAACCCTTATAAAGTCTATTCCTGACGAACTCCCCTTTGAGTGATGAATCACCTTTGGTGAAACTGACACTCTCAAGTCACTCTCTGCACAATCAGCCCTATGCACAGTGATTAGACAATCCTTTATAAGGGACTAGGGAATAACCCTATTAATATTAAATCCAGACGATATTTTTTTATCGCAAAACAAAATGAACATCTGATTACTCCTAATCACTGGCAACCACTGAAATATTGTAATTCTAGACCCTAACCCAAAAAAAGAAGCTGTATTTTCTTTCTACTAGTAAATTGAAGAAAATGCTTTTTTCACTCTGATTTTTAGGACCAATTTGAATACAGCATTGTTATTGAGATTCCCAGAAAATACTGTTATGGACTGAGCATTAAAATGACGTCAGAGTGCTTACACTAAATACCTACATACATAAAGGTAAACTAGCATGTGAAATAGACAAAATAGTGCAATATTCTTTATAACCTTGCCTTAGTTTAATATCTCCCCTATCGCAGGAATTATTGTACATAACCTTGTGAAAGAGCACCTCAAATACAATCTACAAGGGGCTGATCTAATCACAACTCCAAGATCAGCTCTCGGTTAAACCCACCCCACCATATGGCCACGGATGGTACCCATGTGAAACAGGCCTTCCGTCCCAGAGAGCCATATAACGACTGTATTGTGGCTCCCAGCATGAGGTGTGGTGGGACAATGGTATGGTTGCTGTAGCCTGGGGAGGGGTGGGGCTGTGGGGACTGCCTCGGTCCCAGTGGGGATGGCAGGTGCAGCGAGCAGGTATTACTCATCAAATGAAGCAGGGAGCTACTGGGGAAACTTTACCAACACAGGGATCATCCCCAGAATCAACTCTGCAAATTACTGCAGACATTTGCAAGTCAATGCAACACATTCCCCTCAAGAGATCTGGGCAGAATACAACTGAAAAGGCAGGAGACGAAAAGAGGGTTCAAACATATCCATTTTGCTTAATTTTTCAGTATGTTTACAAGTTTTGTAGGCCTACATCTTGATTGCCTCCTTCCTTACAATATCATAACAGTTTCCAGTTATTTTCGTCTGTTCTCTTGGTGCAACTGTATCAATATTTTCAAACCTCAAAGAAAAAAATGAAATATATGGAGGCAAATTGGAGCAGGTGTAACCGCGACCACCTTGCAACACTTGAACTCGCCCCACTTATTGGTTCACCAGGCACCGTGAAATCGAGGACCTAGGGGGTCCTTGCTCCATCCACTTTACCATATACATATCCATCTTACAGCGTTATTAATATGAATCACATGTGGAATCACTAGAAATAGCAGGGATTAATAATTCAGACTACCTGCTAAGCCATTTATGGTTGTTTCAGCAGGGAGAAATGGGGAGAATGGGGCAGTGCAGGAGGGCAGGCAGATAATATACGCCACTCTTCATCCCTGACATTTCAATTGGACCAGCTTGGCTTGACAACTCCCCTTGTCTTGGGAACGGCATTTGTCAGGCTATGCAAAGAAGCATAAAAATCTACGAAAATATCACAATTTTTTGGGAGGTATCTTTACAAATGTCTAGTTATTAGTCCAAAATATAACATCTCCATTGGACCAGCTTGACTGGACAACCACTTTTGTCTTGGTAACTGCATTAGTCCGACCGTATTGAGAAGCATGGAAGATTGAACTAAAATATCACAATCTTTAGAGATATTCTTATATCTAGTTGTCATTCTCAAAATGTGTGAACAAGCCAACATATGTTTCTCCATTCTTATGCTTTACCAAATACAATATCATGAACATCAGACTTGTTTTACTAGCAAAAATGAAATTAAGTAACTGACAAGTTAGCAAAACAGCAATCATATCTAACGTGTGAATAAAAATTGTATAGAATTCATTTCAAGTAAAACATTTCTATGTGGAGTTTATGTCTAATTGTTGTGTCTCTATTTTCATTGTAAATACACATATGTAACTATCTACCAATGTGGCTTTTGTCAACTTAAGAAGATACAACATGTAGTTTCAAGAACTAAAATACATAGTATCATATCCTAGTTTAAAATAGCCATTAACTCAACACCACCTCAGCAATATGCACATTCTGACAAATTACAACCACCAGTACAATGTAGTTTACTGTTAGTCTTTCAAAGTTTGATACATACTCCCATTTTCTGAGTGTGCACAGAATTCGAGTCAGCCAATCTTGACAAAGAAGTGGGCCACGGTGTCAACCCAGCGCGGGGAACGGACAATACATCCATCCGACGGTGCCGAATTGAGGTTTGACAGGGGGCAGCTTTCTTCAACACACATTGGATTCTAAACACGCATTTCTTTCTGGGCTGTACACCCAAAAGTCAGAACGATTTTGTTCCCTCAGCGCTAAGCACTGACAGTTCTAGTCTCTGAAAGGTTTTATACCAAAGACTATGAACATGGACTTTGAAGTTCATGGACTTACAGCAAATCTATTCACTTTTGAGGTGGTTTTATTTTTTATTTCTATTTCATGGTAGGGGTTTCACGGTTGAAACAATTCTGTAGCACAGTAGTAATAGAATGGAAATGCATAATTGTAGTACTGCAAATTTGTGGTGCAGAAGTCACAGCTAAAAAAAAAACTACAGCAAAAGTTTCAAGATTTACAGTTGACATAACATGGCACCCCCCTCCTCAACCAAGGCATAAATATCTATAAAAGAAAAGCAATTCTAATCCAGCCCATAGATCAATCTCCACATTTCTCCAACAAAAGGAGTTCCTTTTGATCTTAAGCCATTGTTCCGCATCAAATCAAGTTCTAGTTGACGGATATCGACAGCCTAAGCTCTGGGCTACAGCAATAAAACCAGCTGAAGAAAATAAAGTGTATTGTGTTTTTCCCTGGGCAGTGCTTGATGCCTAGCCCCGGCCAGACAAGATATCGACTATGCATTTACGCTTTTCTAAATTGCTTGGGGAAGCTGGCAATTTGCAGGACTGCTTACTGATATGGGCATGCATATGCAGGGACATGTAGTGAGGTTGGGGATATAGTCTCTGACAGGTAGAAAAATCTGCCGGCATTACCTGTGTGATGTTAAGACTATGAATGAATGGCAGTTAAGCTGTGCAGACTGGGGAAGACATAAACCTTTTTAAACCCATAACAGTGATTCACTCGAGTCAGGACTGACAGCTAGGAGTGGGAGCTACGGAGTTTTGCCACTCAGAATGAAGAGAGCTGCACAAGTTTCAGTTACTTTTACAACTAGGAAAACAAACAGCGTCATTGTATTAAAACGCATAAACTGTTTTTACAACGGAACAGCTTCAATAGTTTGCTTAATTACTGCACAAAATGGCAATAAAACATCATAATTTGACATTCATCTGACTCTATTGTTCATCCAAATTGCATTTTGGTGGATCCGAGTTATTGAGATTGCGACAATAAATCTGTTCCATAAAGTGTAGTGAAGAGAATATAATGCTATCTTTCTTGTCACCATATCAAAATAATGGCAGTGATAAATATACAACAGTGACTGATACATATCTGTCCCTTATACATACTACGAACTCAACACAAGATATGAACTGTATAAATCTTTCAACAATATCTTTACCCACTTTGGAGGAACTCTTGTACTGTTTAGTTAGCTGAAATTGGGTTGTATGGCCAATATATATGCACATTAAGCACTGAACAATAAGTCTTCCAAGTTATGTATGGGAAATGTATATTCACAAGCACGCACTACCGATAAGTGAGGAATAAATATAATGATACAGTAGACCAGATATACCTGTGATCAGGTATGTTTTCCTAAGCAGATTCAAGTGAAAAAAAGGAGTCTTGTAAAAGTTCACACGCCACTGAAAAACAATATTTTTAAAAAGACCAGAGCATGAATTATCATAATTATGCTTAGAATATTACACAAAACGTATCTAAAAAAAAAAACCCTCAATTCAACAAGATATAGAAATTACATATTATCATCTCCTGAATATATTTGGCAAAGAACAATCATTCATTTCCTGATTCATAACTTTAAGGAAAGTTATGAGTAATAAATCCATCTTCAAAACAGAAATATCAAAAACCCGCAGGCTACGGAACTAGCGAGTAGATTGGGGACAAGATAACCGTGGAACAGCGAAATAGGCGACGCACTTTTTGCCCCGATAGCGATAGCGTACGTCTGACGACACAAGCAGAGATATGGAATTTCCTATCTGAATTTGAGATTGATTGAGGGGTAATCGCTTTGCAATTCTCCAGGAGGAATAGAATAATCATCATGCACACTGATACAGGAGAATTAGGAAACAAAGGGTTCATGCTAGCGTAAGGGAGTAACTCAGGAAGTCACTCACCTAGGCAAAACGTCTAATACACTGTAAAACCATAAAAAGGCATTTCAACACTACCATGTAACTTACTAGTACTGCATACACTCCTACCGTTACATAATTTCACAAAAATTTGGCAACATTTCTATGGTTGCTGAAAGAAGGCATGCATAATATTTCTTTTAAAAAAATATATTGATCATTCAAGATATCATATCTAGTTTTGCAGAATGGAAAGTCTTTTCTGTGACAGAAATAGTAATACATGCATCTCACAGCTATATTTTACCATCCTTGAAAAAGAGAACAAAATTTACAAATTCTTTTGGAAACTGAATTTCTTGCTGGCAAAATTCTGTGTAAATGGGGTTTCAGATATACATTATAGGGAAACATTATCTTTATCGCCTGACTAGAAATAAAAATAAAGGATTAGTTTTTAAATCCAGTCAGCTGGCACTGAACCCAGACAAAGAACCATAGCTAATGGATAAGCCTATAAAATTATTAATCATATTCATAAGAAAGGGACAATAGAACTACGGCTATGTTTGCACTTCATTAAAGCATGAGCCTGGCCTTTGTGATACCAAACATACAACATACGCACATTTGTAGAACAAACATAGATCTCAATGGTTTACCAATAGGAAAACTGCCAGTGTTTCCACCAACAATGGAACAAAGGGTGGCACTTTTCAGACAATTTCTACCTATTGTGTTCTCAGAATTTACAGTGATTTTTTCAACACCATGAAACAAAAGATGCACCTGAGGTGATAAAACTACTGTCTTTCAGTTTCACACTCTCCTTTGTTTTTATCATTATACTTCATTACAACTTCTGTTTTCCATTCAAGCAAAAGACAGAATACAGTTTAAATGGTAGAATGCACTCACATATGACTACAAATAACCATCCCAAGCCTGAACTACGGAGCAAAATTCAAGAAAACATCAAAACTGGACACAACTAGACCCCCTCCCTTTCTGGAAACAATACTACATTTCCAAGTCCAATTTCTGATTTTGACTTTTACATTTTGCTATAGACACATGATATGACAGTGCCATGACAAAAGGCCAAAATGCCAGAAAAATGAGATAATAGTTCCATAAATCACCCGACTCCCAACCTTCCACACAAAAACATTGATTTTTTTTATCCCTCTTCCTCCCCCAGATATGATCTTAGGCGGTGTAAAAAGAAGGGGCAACAATACCTGGAAGGTCTAAACACCACAAAAGTGCCGCCCAAGTTGTAATCCGTATGAGGAAACTGCACGCCTTGTGAAAGACCATTTTTGTGTTGGACTCCAGGTTGTTGGGGGATCGGGCATCCTCAGTGCACAACCATCCTCAGTAATGGAACCGATGGGAATGGGGCGGCTGATCACTGGGAGATACCAAGTGTGGAGGGGCAGGGGGGATGTTTTTCTAACACCACTCAGTCGGGGAGTCAATCTATTCATGTGGCTCGGAGTTCGTTGATAATTTAGCAGCTGTCTAAATGGTGCCTACTGCAGATTTCAACTTGACTTTGCAATTAAATGTACGCAATTATGCAGGGTTTCTTATAACTTCCTGAACCAAGCCACAATAAAATGCACTTTTTGCAATTTAGTGCCACAAATTCACACCTAGAAATATATTCACTATCAAATAATTAGAAAGGCTATTTCTACAATTGGTAAATTGAACTCTTAAAATAAAATAACTGTTCAAACGATTTCTGCACTAAATATTTCATCAAATTGTACATGAATAATTTCGCCCGACACACCTTCCCATAACTTCTTTACTCGCTATCTAATCTCCAATTTATTTCCAAGATAAGACAGTAAGGAAGGCCCTGCGAGATCTTCTAATATCATCTACATACAGGGGTGTTCCCTGGACTGCTATAGCACAGCCAGCGAATGGCCATTTGGACAGCAAAGAAAACAAAGGGCTTCTCTTTAGATGAAGACTGACGATACTACTTAGTGACAGAACCCAGCATCAGATTTATCAGCAGTCCATTCAGATACTGATTAAGTGGGATATAGGCTGGGAGCTACCATTTCATTTAATTTGGGGAGGGTCACGTTGTCTTATTTAGCAGACAAGCGATCACAGAATTGATACAGGGCAAAAGAAAGCTATAAAATAGAGATAAGACTCTACAAGGGAAGTTTAAACAAAACAAAATTAATAAATTACAAAATGTTAGTGTTTTGTAGTGGTATGGTCCATCCAGAATAAAAATTCAGGTCTAAGAATGGAGTTCAAAGGTTAAGATGCAAACATTAGTCATGTCAGGCCCATTACTTGGTGGGAGTAGATAAGGTCACCGGGTGCCGGCGATGTAAAGATGACAAAGATTCAGCACTGGTTAACAGCATTGTTATCACATCGGAATATCTCAAACTGGCAAAAACAGTATAATTATCTTCACATAAAATACGGGCAGCTATTTTTCATTAAAAAGTTCCAATCTTCTTCTTTGAAAACGCACGTCAGTCGGTTATTTGTGGCTTCATTTTTAAATTCTTATCCACAATCACAAGAAAAAAATTGAGCAAACTTAGAGCTCTTCCTGCAAACATTTTAACATCATTGCAAATTTATAAAGGAACGATTACGATCAATAAAAAGGTATGTTTTATCTCGAGCTGTCAGCTGTTACGCAAACCCAGAGCTTCGACGACAGAACAATCCGGTAAACCCCCGTATAGTCCAGCCATTTGCAATTCACAACAGGAAGCCAGGAGCAAACACAACCGACTGCCGCCACAGCAGCCACTTGACTTCTAATGCAGGCATCTAATTAGCAGGAGGACCCTCCAACAGTGGGACAGGACCAGGAGGCAACGACAACGCGGCACGAACTCACGACAACGAGAAACGGTGAGTACACGGGGGGATCATTCCCGTAACATTTGCTGACAGCTCTGAATGGATTACAGCCATGAGTTTTAACATACTGTTCACTACTAATCTTTACCAACGTAAATTCAAATTCAAAGCTAAGTCCAAAATTAGAACCCATAAAAAAAAAATACTTGGTGGTAAATTGCTCTGTTTTGCTGTAGTTTTGGATTTGAATGAATGGTATATTTGTGTAAAACTGGAAGACTTACAGCTAGAACATATTTCACTTACAATTGTCACAGAATTTACATAAAAATACAATTCATGTCTAGTTTACACAAAACTTACAATATCCCATAAAAATAATTCCTTATGTTGTCTTTCATACATAGTATGGCTGGTGTCTTAGCTATCATATACTATAGAAATGCTTGATATTAAAAATCAGCCCCTTTCCTTATACCAGGAAGCATATGTTGTGGATAGGGTTCAACCTCATACCTCCATCATAGCAGCATATGGAAGCATAATCTTGAAAATGGGGTCAGAAGTCAGAAGCAATTTGGAAATGACCATATGTGGTCTTGCTAAGGATGGCTGGACAAGGGGGCCACAAAACCATGTTGTTGTTTTTCTTATGCATAGTACAGCTTTAAAACAATACATTTGGGAAAGATTTTTCAAATGTCTGAAAAACAAAACTAAACATTATGTGGAGAAGTATAACCACTACCAAACGTTGATCAAGTTTGATAAAATATACGATTTTTAAATGTATGACAAATAAAATGCATACAAATCGTCAATAAATATCATGTACATGTAGTTGCTTTTGGTCAATTAAGGAACTCAACTGTGCAATATCACCATAGAAATTAATATAAACTTAATGAGGCATTGTAATTAATAAATTTGCTGTAGTTGATTTGCCTGTTCTGTCAATGCCATTTTGCCCCTTCATATCAAGATATAGTGAACATATATTATAAGAAATGTACTTTTTGTGACTACAAAAAGTACATTTTTCAATAATATAAAACTATTCACTTTACAGGTATCTTGGAAATCGGGACCGACCGAAAGCGGTCATCTTGAGCTGATGGTCGTCTTTTGGACGTGGTCGTTTGACCAAGTTTTAATGTATCCCTTTTATGACTGAACCGTTATATCATCATTTACCATATTTATTCATAAGTAAAAGGTGGTAAGGTGAACTTACAAATATCTAACTGTTGCACTGACATTTGTAACTGTAGGTATTCGAAAAAAAGCAATAGTAAGACCTAGGGCTTCTCCATAGTCTACTGACATTTTTTTATTTTTTTTTTGTAATCTCAACAAGAAGTCATTTCATTCCACGTGTGGCTGATTTTCCACTTCTGTGACAGTAGAAAAGATTATTTTCCGACAGAATTCGACAAGCAAAGATTCCAATATGTCTACCTAACACTGGCTTACACCTTAGGACCGTTGAAACCTCATTAAACACCAGGCAAACAGATGGACACCCGTAACTGAAGTATGATTTCATTTTGCTGGAATCAATCAGTGTTGCTCTCTCCTCTGAGGAGTGATACGTCATCATTACTGGCGCTCTGTCCGACCCTCTTCTTCTCAGCCAAGCTGTGATTCACCTTTTAAACATTCGTCTTCATTCTCTTTGTGTTTCTACTATTACTGTACATTCATTAACTTTCACTGCAGTTTTATTTTGAGACAGGAGGAAAAGGAAGTTTTTGCGGTGTTTTAAATTCGTATCTAAAACAATTCTGTTAAACACAGTAGTCATAATTTTATACATGTAAGAGAGACATGTCCGCGGTGTCATGAAAACTGCAAATTTTCAAAATAAAGCCACCACAAAAGTTTCAAGATACTGTAAATGCAGATATTTTCGCAGTGGTTTTATGTTTGCAGAATGTGACACTTAATACAGAAACTGTGCAACTTTTATTGGTTCAATCATGATTTAAGCAGCTGATTTAAACTGTAAATTTGAGTGATTCCCAGCATTTTCCACAGTCCATTCAGTAGAACATACTCCCACCTGTGTGTGATATAAAGCTCCAGCCCCGCCCTGTTTTATTGCGCTAAATCCCCCAGATAAATCTACCTGTCTCCGCGCTTCAAATAATCCCCCAAGGGCTTCGTTACCGCTCCTCTTTCCTCGGATAATTATCGGGCGGGAATCAGCGTAGATCTGTCAATCATTGTCCGTTCGGAACAGTTATGCCGGTCGTGTGAAGCCCCAACGGATTCTGGAGACATAACGCTTGTACAGATAGGATCAAGGCTGGATACAATCTAGGCCACCTAAGATGTGCTGAAAGTTGGCAGATTTCTAACTTGTTTTCTGTTATTGATTAAAAATAATTGCTTCATACAACAATAAAATAATGGTGCTTAACAGCAATTAGCGTTCTAGCTATGCCATCTATCATACAAATTACTTTCGAAATACTTGCCACGGAACCTTAGCCTATTCTAAATATAAAGCAAACTTTTCATCAAAAAGATATTGAATCCTTTACCATATTCAGTTTCTGTAGATATGCTTTTGGCTGAGACCATATCAACACCACCGATTTAACCTTGGACTTGAATGAATACCCTTCAAGGATGATTTTTCTTTCCCGGACCTTCTTACAGATTCCGTGACTTTTTCCTCCCCAGAAAAATGAAATGCCAACTAACATCTCGCTAACCTCCCCGGAGAGGAGGCAAACCCCCTAACCACCTCCGGGCGCATCTTTATTCTGCGGTGGATCTGGTTGGCCTCTGTCCTGGCCCTGAACCCTCACCAGTCAATACTGTCCATTACCCGGCTACATTTTTAACTCACTACCCCAAATACATGTTTTCCTATCCATCCCAGCCAACCGGTTTACAAGGGGAAAACGCTTTACGACATGCTGGCAGTGAAATTTACGTTTTCGCCTTTCTATCGGGGTTAAGATTACGTATTCCGTGCACCTCCCGCCGCGTATTAACCGTGAAAATGCCTCCAAACGCAGCCCTTAAATCCCATTCCCCCACCTTTCTGCACCTATAAATTACGACGCACCATTCCCATACAGAGGCCTACATTCTTCCAAGCTATCGACCAGAACAATTTGTGCGGAACACCATCGGAATAATGATGGACCAGTCCAGGTGTAGGCTGGGGTAGGGTTATCCTTTTCCATCTCAGTTTAAGAGACTAGACATTCTAATCATGTACTAAAAATTTTACCAACCAGTGACAATTCCTTTTAAATTTCTTTTCTCTTTTGAAGAAGAAAACGTATGAATACTGGCTGCAACCTGATAACTTGTTGAATTATAGGCTAATATTCTAGAAACCTTGTCTGCTTGCTATCAACATTTCTCAAACTGATGTTACCTTCCACAAAATACAAGGTAATAATTCCATTTGATGAACTGAAATAGATTTTGATCATGTCGGATAATCAAATATAACTAATTTCAAAAGAATCTTTGCACAGCTATTCTGAATTGTATTTTTTTTCTTCAAAAAGTTGGAGCTTATTCCCAGAGAACTTACTGGAACACCCTAATACGGCCTATCGCTGTTCACCCAAGCTAGCTACACGAGTCCCACGGGGACCGCGCCCAAACGTGACTACACACACACTTCAAGGAAACTCACAAATTGGCTTAATGAAACATCTCCCCTTAACACATTACTGGGCACACAATCTACCTGCCTGTCCCGACCTCACGATCCCCAATAAATGTTTAACCCTATCCCCAGCCTCTAACTCCCCGAGTCTGTTGTAAATTACACAGGACAAAGTCTGGAATGGTTTTCCCAATACTCTATTGATCCAACACTACTTTGCAATGCACAAGTGCCATTCAAATCTATCAGTATAAAGCCTCCATATACCTTTGTTGTTCTACAGCACAGAATGCCCTGATTTACCTCAGTTATATTCAATCCATCGCCCTCAACAGGAAAAAAAAAAGTTGCAGACAGCATACTAAAATAAAGTGGTTTTCAGTCACTTTTTTAGGGAAAAGGGTCTAATCTTATACCAGACAGACGGGTTGGCCGGTATAACATTGTAATTTTGTGAACTTGTGTTCTTATGTCTTTCACTTGTCCTCCAACACACATTAGCCTTGGGGGTTATTCCAGATATAACTTATGAATATTCACTAGTGGAAGCTGTGAGACAGCTGCAGCCTAGAGTCTTAAACCAAAGGTTGGGGGTTCAATTCCCATTGGCATCATTTAACCGCTGAAAACACCAGATGAAGATCAACTACAGATGGATACCAGTAATGAATTTGCATCTAAATTAGAAGAAGCAAAATATTTTCAGTTTCTCTATGCTTTGGAAGCAAAAATTAACCAATACAGCTATGGGTTTAGAACTCTTTTCACATTCAAGTGAGAGTGAGTTGATTGTCGAGCTTGGACCTTTAATGAAAGAATCATCATCATCATCATCATCATATTGGGCCGCTTGCCCGGACTAAGGCTGCTCTCTCCCTCCAGGCGTCACGGTCCGCCATTAGTTGGTAGATCTTCAGACCTCACCCCTACATCCCCAGCAAGTTGGTCTATGTACTACTATATGTAGGTCCGTCGGGGTCGCCCAAAAAATGAAAGCAGAAGAATTGTCTAACCAGGTTGATGAAGAGACAGAGTTCGTCTCGGAAGTTACCCAGAGTAGCAAACTCTTTTGTTGTGTGTGAATATTTGTCAAAAGAATTGTCTCACCGTTGAGGAGGTATTGTCTCATGTTTCCACCGGTCTCTACGACCCTCCCTCGCCGCGCTCCCGACTTCTTGTAGCGGATCTTGTAGCTGTTGATTATCCCGTTGTGGCTGTCGCGGGGAGGCGGGTTCCATTTCACCAGAATTGACTGTTGGAAAAACATCATCTTATTTACCAACACAGCATTCTTGCTTGGGTAGACTCACAGCAAATACAAAATCTAAATGTTACAAAAGTTGAATTAGATGGCCTTTCTATGATATAATGCTTTTATTTTTTGCTCTACTTCAAAGTAACTTACAGTTGAACTCTGTGGTTCCAACGTAGCATTTGTTGGAGGCTGGCTTGGAACTGGAAGAAATAAGAACAAAACTTTAACTACTTTGCAAAGACACATATATCAACTTCTCAGCATAGTACAATATCACAAGTCATGCTTAGCCATTATCATCAAGCCATAACATCAGTTAACCCATTAAACTGTGGTACTCTAACTTTAAGACCCAAAGTTATCACAGTTATTTGTCCAATAGGTAAATCATGCCCTCTACTGAGATGTAGACAAACTGCAAGGCAAGACAGAACCATCACTGTGTTCCATACATCTACTTACTGTCTGATAGTGTCCTCACGATGACCTCTTCCGTGGACATCCCCGGACCGTGCTGGTTGTACGCCACCACGCGGAAGCTGTACTCCGTGTACTTCTTCAGGCCGCTCAGGGTGTGCGACAGGCCGCTGACGTCCACTGAACCCTCGTTCAGCGGCCCTGCCGCCATCTCTACATAATACAGCTGCGAAGGAAGAAGGCAGTACTTTCAGCATGCTTTCTAAAAAATCATGCTTTTCTGCACAACAATGTTCATACATTATAGGCATCCTTTTACAAAAATCAAACTTCTGGACGAAATGGCAAGCAGGAAAGACTAGATTTAAGCATTGAAGCAAGAAGAGGACAAAAACTTCAAAACAACATATCATCAAAATCATTAAAGGAAAGAAGGACAAAAAGGTAGATATACTCATATAGACAAAGCTGGATATCCATGCATAAAAGAAAGGACTACTTGCCTAATAAGATTGAATTACAATACAACAAAAGTAATGTACAACTTTCAAAGAGTAACTTCTAAACAGTAACTTAGCTATCTTACTACAAAAAGACAGTAAGGATTCCACCGTACCTTATAGTTTAAGATGACCCCGTTTCTCTGAGTTGGGGGTTGCCATGAAATGGTGATAGCGACAGGTGACACAGACACGGCCTGTAGCGAAGTGGCCGGGCCAGGGACGTGGACCTCTGGCTGCGTCTGCACGTAGATCGGGTCCGAGCTCTCGCCGGGCCCGTTGGCGTTGTACGCCACGACCCTGAACACGTAGCTCGTGGAAGGTTGAAGGTCACGGACGTCCACCTCCTCTAAGTTGTAGCGTGTTGTGTTCACAACTCTTTCCCTGAAGAAGTAAAACTTTGTTATTCTTTGTCAGAAAATTCAATTTTCTATCAGCAAAGTTTGTTGATTTGTATAACAATGCATAACTTACACAGATGGCTAAATGGCCATGAGGAAAAGAAAATGAATTTCTCTTTTCTTCAGTGTAAAGAATTCAAGTTCCAGCTGAATGTAAAGGAAAAACAATCCTCACTTGCACTTTGATATAGAGATGATAGGTGGAGCTACTGTATGGTTACTACTAATAAAATCCCCACTGCACTAAGGCAAACTTCTTGGTTCTTTGAAAGGAAACCCAGAAACAAAACTTAACTGTAATTTGCTGACTTAGTTTGTGCTGTTGGCATTATTACAGTATAACAAGTCACTGTGTTTACCTATTAGATCCCTCTTGTTTGAAGTACACAGAACAAGCCACGATTTCTCCGTGAGTCTCTGCTGGCATCCGCCACGATAGCGCCACAAACCTAGTGGACACTGTCACGGCGACCACGTCCCTGGGCCCCGACGGGACGGGGTTCGGAGTCGGCGTTTCCGCTGCTGCGGTCGGCGTAGGGGTCGTTAATGAGTAGTGCATTGTGGGAAGAGGCACGTCTGGGGAAGGAGTTGCGGAGGGAAACAAAAGGGAAAAACAAACAAAAGCAAACCATAAATGATAAATAATCAAACGAAAAATACTTTCTACACCAGCAGCCCTTATTACTACTGTCTGCAGTTCCCTGTAATACTGCAAGGAGGTGCTGGTGTGTAACTAAAGAAACTAAACATGGGAGACGTACTTACACAACTGCACGGACTGGAGCGTTCCAGGAAACCACAGCTTAGAAATCTCTCAAAAACGTTGAAGAATTTCTTAACAAAATCATTCACTTCAAACAAAACTATGACACCCACTACGTGAGCAAACTAAAGGTTAAAGTGCAGGGTTCAAAGGTTAGGGGTTGGAGGGAAGGGTAGAGGAAGTAGAGCTAGGACTAGAAAGTGGGTAAGTAGTAGACATTGGTCAAAGAAGTGGAAGGTCACCAAATTGTTAAATGTTATTCTGAAGGTGAATGGTACCATCCTCACAACTACAAAGGCGCACCATTCTCAAAACACTAAGACATTATTGCATACAAATAAACTACAACTACAAGTTAAACAAAGTCAGACACCATAGAGCCACCTTGAATTTTCAGTACTATATTTTACTGTATAAGTGCAATATTAGTGTTAAACATGTGACATTAAGTGCTGTTGATTAATTCTAAACAGCATTAAGGCGCACTTTAGACCTACAATGTTATAAGGTCGTACGATCATCGTCGTAGGCGACGGTTTTCTTTAGACACACGGTCAGGAAATATCATGGGACACCCGCGGCGCAGAAGTCCATTGATGTGCGCGTGTGACTCAAAGTGAACTCAAATTCAAAATGGCGGGGGAACCGCTTGTTTTCGTCAAAAGATGAAGCTTTTACTGACTTTGCAACAACTGTTGCCCTGCAGATGAGACGTTGAGAACGGTGCTCAACAAAGAAAGAGATTGAGGCTGGTACAGAGACGGACGGGATTTAACCCGAGTTCGTGGCCGCCGCCGGGGATGTCCCGGGGATCGAGGAATAGGGGCATACTAGATCGAGAAGTAGCCACTGGTAGCAGGGCGTCGCGCCGGAATACTAGTAACCGGTTTCGGATGAGAAAAATATGTTTCCATTGCTAACTGCATGCATATTTACAAAGAAAACGATAGAAACTTTCCTTCCCGGACAGGAAACAGCACGCTGTAGGCTTATTAGCATATCACCCACTTCCGTCGCCGGCGACGATTCTCTTTAGACGAGAAAAACACAGCCACAGGCCCCCCCGCTGAACGTCGTGCGACTGGGTCCGAGGTGGTCGCACGACATTTCGAGGATTTCCCGTTTATTGCCGTCGTACGATTGTTTTGATCGTCTTTAGACGGCCAAAAAATACCGTCGCCGGCGACGTCGCCCACGACGATGATCGCACGACTCTAAAATGTCGTAGGTCTAAAGAGGCCCTAAGTGTTGCAGAAGAAAAGAGAATACACAGATGCCACCTTTCATACCTGTACTAGTATCCCTTGTTTTATGGTGCTCAGAACATTTTATTACAACAAATGGATAAAAGACAATTTCCAAGTATAAATTTAAGGCTGATATTGCCTTTCAGCAATATCCACTTATTCTATTTCTCTATCATAAACAAAAATAAATTATGTTCTTTAAAAAAAAGAGGAAGAACATGAAATTATTTCTAGAATGGATCCTTTTAAATCTGTATTTCTATGTGCTTCAAATTGCCCATAACCCACTTATCCATTCGTGATGTCAAAAATGCCATTTTCTTCCACTTTTCCCTTCCATAAGTAGCTTTTATCACCTACCTAGTGCCATCTGAACTTTTATTGCTCGCTACTTAGCTCTGACCTACTGACACTATAAAAACATAAGCCATAAATCTGACAAACTGATGCACAATAAAAGAAAAAGAGGAGGAACAAAATTCAGCTCATTTGCAACAATTCAGAACTCAATCTGACACAGCATTCTTCCTTTACAACCTTGAAACGTCGTTAGGCTGGCCTATTAATTAGACGATCGTTATGCCGGGAATAAACGATTTCTGGTAAGACAGAGGGCGTGAGATTATGCAGCGATAGATTTCGCTGGCCTATTTGTCACACGCTTATAAAAGGAGGTGCCGCCAAGCCTTGAGAAATGGTAGGAGGGTAGATTTGGAGAGATGCAGTGTTATTGGCCACTGGGGCGTGATTTGCTGTGGAAGGACCGGGATTTATCAAACCGATATGGTCTCAGTTTTCTTATCTGCATTTGAGTATTGCGGAGACTTATATCCCTAGAGCCCCTTCAAGTCAGCTTTGGACAGTAGAAATTTGAGCTAGATGTGTTCTAACATATCACACATGGTTTTTTATGTACAGCACCATTTCACGCTTAGTGTTTTGAATTATCGTTTTCAGGAAATTTTCAGAAGGGTATTCAATCAAAATTTCAACCATGGTAATTTTGCGATATTTGAAATTTCATGGTAATAGGGCTCTTATGAAATTAGCTTTAACTGTGACCAATTTTATAGCTCCCTGGTGCAGTTATTTGCTTTGATATGTGCATTGATATTAGCAGCTTATTTGTTGCCAGATCATTCATTGCTTATAAAGATTTCCTGTACATCAAATACAGTAAGATCAGTGAAGCTCATATTTTAATGGAATAACAGTGAAGGTGGCTACAATGAACACTTCACACATTTGCTATTCCGCCTATATGCATATCCTTAAAAGAATTGTTACTACCTATTAGACTGCTGATTTTCATGTATGATGTAGATTTAATCAGTTCTTGAGGCTAAAAAGAGAGCAGGGACTATATATAGTCCATTGTACAAAGGAATTATTTTGCACTCAATAACTCCTTTTCTCAATTCAGCAACTTGCCCAGAAATAAGATCAGAAACACTTTTAATCAAATGCATGCTTTTCTGATAACCAATATGTTAACAGTTATGCAAATGAAATGAATGCCCCAAAAATATCCATAATTTGCCTATCCAGAATTTTGTTCCATCCCACTCATTGCTTGGGAGCCCATGTTGTTAATTTTCCTTCTTAAATCTGTAATTTCAAGCTTCCAAAAATACAATTTCATCAGTTTCATGTCACTAAGTTCATAATTTTTTTGGACGAATGGGGTGAGATTCTTTCCCGTCTCAACAAACAAATTTCCCTCCCAGGACAGAGAGACGGGTCCTGGAGCTAACCTTGCTACAAACTCATCTAATGCAGGTATACTTTAGTCTATCAATTGACTGTAATGATTGGGATCCTGACATCCGCATGTTAATGAGACCCAATAACCCGATTAACCCTGCTTTATATGGAGGGTTATTATGGAAGGTGCCTGGCTGTCTGACAGGGCATTATCCCCCAATATATCCTATCACCCAGGGATTTACTTAATTATGGATCACGTGAGATAGTCCATCACCGTTCAAAAAAGCAATCTTCTTTAACCAAAAAAGCATCTGCAATGTCCCCATTCAGTTTTGGAATTGCTTGGCACACAAGATGTGAAAGATAGACTATTTTTCATACATAGCCATCCATGAATTGAAAATGGCACCATATTGTTTACTGCATTTCAATGCCACCTGCAGTACTAGTAAGTCCTGCTAGGTGTCTCCCCTCTCCAGACACAAAGCTCTGTTAGCATCCCTCACTGAAGAATGGCAGCAATCTGCTCACCTGTTCTTTGCGATGATTGCACTGATTTAAGTAGGAATTCTCCCTAAACATACAATTACAGTCTACCAGAATAGCATCTACGGTCTAGACAGCTATTGGTTAACGTTTGATCAGGTTAATTCTGCCTCCCGTTCATTCGACCTTTCTGTCTGTGTCCATCACAATTGTCTGACATTTCAGTCTTACCTGGCTCAAGCCGTCAGTACGCATCAAGGCAGAAATTAGGTCAACAGGATGAGGGACAAGAAAGTGTAATTTTCTGCAGCTTATATAGAGGGAGGGAAGGAATTTATATGCATCAAATGTGGGCCAAGGCTATCCGATATTTCTCCTAAACTGTCGATGCCCAAAAATCCACCAGATTTGGGATTTTCTTAGCTTCTTCGAGCAGTATTAACTGTATTTGTTTATTTGCTTCTCATAAGTGCCTTTAGGTGTAACACACCGGTTTTGTACAGTAGGTACAAGCTGCATAAGACCAGACTGTAAGGTTTGATCCACTCACACCAGGAAGGACCCATATTCTTTTCAACAAGTTCGGTGGGATCTTTATTGTGCTTGAGGTGTGGCTCTCCTCAAACATGAGACCTCTGTCTTTACGTCCAATCCAAGAAGACTTGGTAACCGAAGCTAGGTACTCATTTTCAGCCTAGTCGAGTGAGGAGATATAGGCGTATCTTTGGATCCGTAGTTCAGATTTACAGATGGCCATGACTTAAATCCTTCGTTGGCCAGTTACACCATAACGTCTGCTATTCCACGATTCCCATTTTCAAACAACCTATAAAGCAAAACACTTGACCAAGGTAAAGACCATCATAGGCTTAACAAACATACCATAGCTGAGATTGTCTTTGGACTGCTTCAGACCAATTTTCACAAAAACAATTTCTTCTGTCTTCGACTGGCAATTGAAACCCTGCTATTACAACCTTTATTACAGCAGTATCATGAATTATGGGACCCAAAGGGCATCGTTGATTGCCTCACAATGAATACAGATGATGTTCTTATCATATAGAGTAATAGCTTTGCCCTCTTGTACCTGTCCTTATGTCTGAAATGACTTGGGTTTTATGGGACTTATAATGATATTGCTCTACGAAATGCATTCTACTTTCAAGAAGGCAATGAAATACTGTAAAACCAGAAATATTCGCAGTGGTTTCATGTTCGCAGTTTTCGCAGTAAGCTCTTTGCCGTGAACTTAAAACCACAGCGAACATTTCTGCCTGCGTTTCTGTCGCACTACTTCAAACGGGAACTCAAAACCATTGCGAACGCTCCATTTTTTCCCTACCGCAAAATTAAAACCACGCAAACTGAAATGCATTTACAGTAGGCTGAGCTGAAACATTTTTCCTGTCCTAGAAATAAACCTCCATCCTGTATGACTGATACCATTAGCATCCTGTTGTTAATACCCTAAAATTACTGCCTTCCTTCCTAAATTCTGGCTAATTAGGCTGTTTATGACAACTGTCCATTTGTCTAGGGCACATCTGCACCTTTGTTTATGGACTAATTATGTTCCTCCCTTTAAAAAGTTGTCTGATGGACTATTACACTGCAAAGCTTAGGAGACAGAAAACAATACGTAACGATTTAGTGTTTACTATCTCTCTTCTTTCCTTTACTTGTCTTTGAGTCTAACTATCTTCTAGAATGTTTTAAATTGTGAGAAAAACATTATTGAACTGAGATCTTCAACAGCTCTTTTAAAGATTACAGCTAACCCCTTAAAAATATGAAATAGCCCAAATCGAACCTGTTACAACCTGTATATTGTCACGAAAAAACACATAACCCCTCTGGAAAATCCTAAAATTACAGCTCTTCAACCAAACCTTATTCTTTACAAAATCACACAGAGGAAAACGTTATCTTGGAGTCATTAAAACAGGTTCTTTGTCTGAAAAAAAAAGACAAACATATACCCCTGTTGAAAAGTGGAAGATCCCTAAATTGCAGGCTTTCCAACCTGTATTTTGTCTGGCCTGCACCTGACACCATTAGTGGGGTCTCACATGGGGTTAGTCACCTGGGACATCTGATAGCACCTGGGGAATTCTCTTTGTTCCCACACCTGTCACATGAGGGGGGGGTCTACTGGGACAGACTTTTACAGTCATGCTTCCTGTGGTTTCTGATCAAGCTACTTAAAAATGGATATTTTCCATTAAAATAATGAAAGAAACATGTCTAATGTTCAATCACCGCAATAACTGTTAGTCACCAATGTCTAGTTCTCTTTTAGTTATTTGGTGACATTAGTTGGTGACTGGAGCAACAAAGTGTTAAATACAGTGTTGAATGTGTCAATAGGGACATTATGTAACAGTTTGTCACCCTAAAAGACAATTTGTTATCCTAAAAAACAAGTGGAAAAACAATTGGTAAAAAAAGGTTGACAAAATGGTTTTTTGGGGGTCAATGATTTTAAAATTGGTTTTACACAAAATATATAACTGTTCAGCTACATGTAACTTTCCTTTGTACTTTTTTTTCTTTTGTCATACCCTGGTGATTTTTTTTCTCAAATCACCAAAACTTATGCTTTTTGATACGGTGACGTCACCATTGATATGATTCCAAATGTACATCGAACACAATGGATTTTCCTTGCCTGGCTTACACAAAAGTTGTACTTTTTTATATTTGAGGAAAATTTCATTCCAGATTCTACTTCAAAAATCATGACTGGAACTTGATAAAGTAAAGATTAAATCAATCTGTTACAGCACTATTGATTAGCATACAATTTGCATGATATTACGAGCATATCTAACCTCCCATGGACACAGATGGTACCGGGGGAGACAACCCTTTACCATAACTCCTCCATTAGATAATGTCTGGAGACACGGTCCATTGTCTTCATCAAGCCGCCTGTCTGCTACTGGTCAGGGGTAACAGTAATGTATGGGGCAATATTGGGTGATGTTGTCCCATAGACCTCAGGGTAATATCTATGGTAATAGGGGTACATCATATAGTACAGGTCTTCTATTGAGGAGGACTGTACCTGAAAATCGATTAGGGATGGGAGATTTGAGACTTGAAAAAATCTATGTTTATCATTGACTTTCTGTCATCATCATTTTTCAGGATTGGTTAAATTTCAAGATTTTAGGATTGCTTACATCTTTCAGCTTTCTATAAAAAGTGTCCTTTTGTTAATACAATCTATAGAATCTATCTCACATAATACAGCTATAAATGTAGCTATAAATTTCATCACTAAACACAACTTTTCTCTGGCAGTTAAGTCACAAATGAACACCCATTTTTGTCCTAACTTTGATTGCATAATACAGACATGAAAAGTCAAATATGTCTATGTACTATTCCCTCAACAAGACATGAAAGTCATAAGGGAATATGATGATTATGTATAATGATAGAGGCAGTGCTAATAACAGGCACTCAAGCCCCTATGTGGTCTACATCATCAGAGAAAATTGTTGAAATGTGTGTTATCATTTTTGATAGATCACTCGCACATTATTTCTTTTTGTGTACGAACAATTCTTTCCTGTTTAATGTATTTGTTCAAAAAGCATAAAATAGTACGTTTTAGGTGAATGATCTTAAGATAAAAGGTGGTTTTGCTTATTAAGGCTGCCTACAAGTTGTTAACATCCCCTGGATCCGCTAGCCTGTGTAACGCCCCTTTTCACTCACTATAGGCTGCGACGACTGAGAGGCCAAAGATCTGACGGATCACTTTACGAATTTTGTAGACAAAGAACAACTTTTTTCACATCTTGTGTGTTTTGTTGCCCTTTGAATCATACTTTTACACTGTGCATCGTATTCCAATAATAAAATCAAGGGTAACACAAATCAAACTTTGGTTGTTCAACTGTCACTTAAAGCGATCGCCGCCTAGTGGAAAAGGGCCTTAAGAACAACAGCGCTGGAAATGTCGGCTGGGGATTTGGGACATTGGCCAGGTGCTGTTATCACTGTGTGGTAATTATAGCTGTGCGTTAATGAGTCAGCGCTAGATTGGGGGTCTTGAGCAGGGACGGCAACCAGGGAAGGGTTCGGCCAACGGATGTGGTCAGCTAGGAATTTACATAGAGTGTCCTCTCTTTGTTCTGATTCATCTGTCTTATCAGGTTTCTTGGGTGTTAACGACATTAAAGAAGGTGCAAGGATACGCAGTATCCGGTGTTTTACACATCTGCAATACATTAGTGTGTTTTTTCTGAAAACTACATTGTATGGTAGGGTGGAATTCAGAAGGGTATCTCCACTACATTGCTTTTGTCAATGCTAGATGTGCAAAGGTTAAGTGTGACAGGTCGTTCGATGTGATATAACCAGTGTGTTAAACCGAAGGATGGTTATACTGTCTATACAACACAGATACATGTGAGTTTGACTCAGCCTTTATGCAGACTTTCACAGAACCATCAGTTAACACATGTCGGGTGTAATTTCACAAGTAAGCCTTTCATGTACTGTCATTCTACTCAAGATTGTGAGGTGCTTTAACGGACATGGAACAGCCACTGTTGACAACGGACATGCCTACATGTAGAAGTACCCTTAGATTTCGCTTTCCCACGGTCAGCTCGCAGATACCACCACGATCGGTAATGTTCTTCACACTTTGACTTCCCTGCAATCTTAAAGTGTTTCTGCTATTTCCAAGACTTCTGGAGGTAATTCTTATCGTTCCTTCGAGTCAAGTAGGGATAGGGAATGGCTGATATAGCGGGAGCCTTTACAGAGACTTACAGAGAAGGAGACACAAGCCAGGCGGGGATTAGAGAAGTGTCACAGGAACACTGAGCAGGAGTTCTGCCCAGGAAGGGGGCCAGGTTCCCACTGATTATTGTTTACTTTCTGGTTTCCGAAGGTTCAAATTAAGGTCCAAGTAAACAATGTTTCTTTAATTGCAAAACATGGAGTAACTTCACTTCTTACTTCTGTCAAATGTTTGTTTCTTAAAGATAGATTTTTACATATTCAACCAAAGAATAGACATTGAAATATCCATGAAATTAATAAAACTAGTTGACAAAGCTTGTTTCTTAATATTACATTTTTGTGAAATGAATACATGCAGCTATGACCATATTTGGGTTAACGTTGGGTAACCTAAATTCGCGGGGTACTTAAATTCGGGATTTTTCGAAAACGGGGTATTTAGGGATATGTGCTAGATGCAACATAAGTAATACCGCTAGAAATGCAAACCTGCCAGACTTACGTATTCAGAACACTGTCTGAAAAGCTTCGATAAGCATGGATTATAAGGCGACGAGGTCAAAAACTCTCCGTCCCTTATTGGAACAGTCTGAGGACTTCGTGGGAGACTTAAACAACATGGTTGTCGGCTGGTTTATAAGAAAAATGTCACATCCGATTCCTGCTCAACACAATTATTTACAAGACAACTTATTACAATCTCTTTTGCTAACCTGCAACTGGATTCTAAGTGTGATCAATCATCAAAACTCCTCTCTGTTGCTACAACCTACGGGACGTGTATTTTCCCGCCGCCATATTGTTAACCAGAATCCTGTTGTCAAGGTTTGTGAGGAACACTTTTTTGTCTAAATGCTGCGTGTGATAGTGGACTGAGGAAGATATTTTCCTCAAAGTTTGCTCATAACACAACAAGGAACACATGGACATAGTAGTATTACCATTGCTACGGCATCCAGCTAACTTCCCATGAATAATGTAACGTTACACGTTGCCCGATGATGACGATGGGCCGACTTTGAGTGAAGTTCTACCGACTCAACACACGGGTTGTACCCGAACTGGCCTGATGTGTGCGGTACGGCCGTTTTTTCGTGTATTTTTTTTACTTGGACACGTCTATATCCATAGCACTCTCCTCAAGCCAAGGATGGAACGAATAGCTGCTGTATAAAATGTGATTAGCGGTAAGATATTCAAGACGAATCTTCTCTCCCGAATTAATGTGCCCCCCTGTCCGACAGCACCGTAATTGTGCGTGCGGCGGACGGTAGGTTCAAGTTGAAATATTATGGTGTCAGCACGACTAGAGACAAAATCTACCATATATATGATTAGTGCAAAGATAGTACATGATACTGACAGAATTATAGAAAAAAAGGATGGTTTATTGTTCTGCTAGATTGATTTCAGTCAACCATTATCGGAAAAATCCCGAATTTATGTTACCCAACGTTAACTCTTGAAACTACTTTTGAGACTTCAGTGATTACTTCAGTATGTCAAGACAAATTCCACAAATTTCAATGACTCCGAAAGAATCTCGAATTTGAAAACATCCAACACCTGCTTGTGACCATAGCAGTAAGCTTTTGTTTTCTTTCCTATGAAGTTAACAATTTTTCTCCAATTGGCCTGAAACATTTCTTGTAAGACAAAAGATGTAGTCCAAAAGATGTGTCCCATATCGAGCATATATCTCACCCAGATGGCATCCTTCAACCTATAACAACGCCCTCTCTGAGCATCATTCTCAACTTGGGTGTTCTGTTCTTTAATCCCCACGATTTAAGAAACAAACATCAAGCCTCCTTAGAAGCCTCTTCAGCCTTCTTAAGATGTGTACACAAAACAGGACATGCGGTTGGGCTCTTCCATTTCGAAATCTGGGGATTGCCCAGAATTTTATAACCACTTTGATATCTACCTTTAACACTTAACTCTAACTCTTATGTTGCCATCTTTATCATTTTTTATTGTTCTTATGAACATTCATAGTATTTGTAGTTTGAAATGCCAAAACTTTAGCTTTCTTGGTGACAAGTGTACAAATAGCACCCTAGTCAATGGGACATCTTTTGCATGTTGAGGGTTAAAAAAACATCACTTTAAACACCTGTGGCATAACATTAGTTAGTAGTGCACCAGGTGAGACATATACACCTGTGCACAAGCAGGTACACGCAGTACAGGTGTAACGTCTTAACATATTTTGGTGCCCATTGTGGCGTTAGTTTGGGTAAGCATTTTTCAACCTTCTGTCGTTTTGGAGTAAATATTTACGCCCACATGAAGGCAAACACACTGACAGACGTGTCTGCCGAGAGTGGCTCTGTGGTGTTTCCCTTTCAAACTGTGTATCAGCTTCCAAGTGTCAGGATGATGTTGAGCATATGTCATTTTGAGGGGGAGGGGGGCATTGCTTTTTCCTGTATACATGCACTGGTACAGGTAACATACCTGCACCAGACAAATCAAACCTGTAAAATTCTGCTTCGAAATCAGAATTAAAGAAGGATGAATCAAACTTGAAACTGTTTATAAACTAGAAGGGGGGGCTTGCGGGAAATGGCAGAGTCACAGAATCTTCATGGGATGTCTTTGTGTTTGCAGTGTGTTGGCCTTGTTTTTCAAGATTTCTTGGCGACACCTCAGAGGCAGAGCCATTTCAATAATTTTTTCCAAATATGGAGAGCTGTGGGTTAATTGAATTGTTGCAAAGTGTTGCTTATCTGAGTAAAGGGAGGAAAAGTTGCTTCCAGCTAGGTTGGCTGGTAATCTTAAGAGTATGAACAAAATTCAACGTGGACACAAATTCAACTATCTACATCTTTAGTGAGTCAGTTGGTTAGTTGGTTTGAGAACATACCTGGGTCGACAATGATAAGTTGTGCTGATGACTGGATGCTTCCGTACTCGTTTGTCGCCACGCACTGGTACATGCCCTCGTCTGACCTCACCAGACCCAGGATACGCAGGTTCTGTCCGTTCTGAATCTGTTAGAAATGTTCACAATTAACCTTGCTTTCTATTGGTTCATCTGATTTCAAATGGACCAATCATCTTGTGAGTGTAATATACATTCTCCAGTTGAACTCCAAGTGTATTGCTTGAGACAAAGCAAATGCTCTTTATTGTAGCTCGCATTCGATAATGATATAATAACAAAGCACACTAACCTGGAAGTAGTCGCTGGGGATGACAGTATCTCCGTTCTTTATCCAGGCGATCTGGGGCGCGGGCTTGGCGTAGACATCGCACTCGAACTCAATATCACTGCGCTCATGGGCGTAGGTATTGCTTGGGGTCGTCATAAACTTTGGAGGCACTATAAAGTGATAAAGAAAGATAGCTCCGATGATTTCTTCTCATATGAAATATTTTCAATAATGTAATGAAGAATATGAACTTGAGACTCAAGTTGACGATATAGCAGGTAAATGTGAAAATTACTTTTTTCACATTTATCTGTGAGTGAGGCAATAAAATCTTCAATGATATCAAATAAAACTTTTGTTATAAAGGATATGAACTTGGGACTTAGAGTTGACAATAAAACTAGTAAATGTGAAAATCATGTTTTGCACATTTTTCGTTTTCACCGTTTAGACTTGAGACTCAAGTTGACCCCAATACCGGTAAATGTGAAAATGACGTTTTTCGCGTTTTTCGCCCTCACCGTTTACGATAAGCTGCGCGGAGGCAGTGACAGAGCCGTGGTCGTTCTCTCCCGTACAGCGGTACATCCCGCTGTCTGACTCGCGGGCGCTCTCTATTCTCAGGTTACTGACCCCGATGATGGTGTGTCTGCTGCCGGATCTGTCAACAGAATCGGTGCTGAATCGAGGGGCACAGAAGGAGGTTTAGACAGACTGAGGTACAGACCCAGAACGGTGGAATATTGGACAAAGTTACATACAAGGTGGTGGGAAAGAAACAGCAGGTTAGCACAGAAATTCACATGTAACGTACAGTTACACAAGCAGACTATAGGGTTTGTGTAACAACAGGCAACATATAAAAGTCTTCGAAAACAGACTCAGAACAGTGGAATATTGGACAAAGTTACACACAAGGTGGTGGGAAAGAAACAGCAGGTTAGCACAGAAATTCACATGTAACGTACAGTTACACAAGCAGACCATTGGGTCACACTGTGTGATCTGTGGAACAACAGGCAACATATAAAAGTCTTAGAAAACTGACACTGAACAGCAGAATATTGGACAAAGTTACACACATTGTGGTGCGAAAGAAACAGTTGGCGGGGCTCGAAATACTGGATGCACATGCACTTTTGTGCACCCAAAATTGCAACTGTGCATCTATTTTTTGACTGTGCACCTATTCCCAAAAATGACTTTCAAGCCCTTGTAGGATAGCACAGAAATCCACATTCAATGTACAGTGACACAGGCAGACCATAGAGACACACTGAAATTCAGACAAACCGATGTGGTCTATGTAACAACAGGCCTTAGAAATGTAAAAAGCCTTAGAAAGCAGAGAACAGAACAGAACAGTACAAACACATACACACATTCTTTACAAAAATACAAAGAGCATGAAAGCAGTAAGATACACAACACAGCTGAACACATCTATGCTTTACAAGGGTCAACAATAACAAGCACGAAATGGCCTGTCAATGTAGTGTGACAGGCCATTTCGTGCTTCTTATTGTTGACACTTGTAAAACAGAAATGTAGATGTAGTGCTACATTTCTAAGCACAAGAAGATCACAAAAAATGTGCAGAGGGGTAGCATAAGAGAAACAACAACACACAGCTTCCTTTATAAACAGAACCATAAGAGAACGTTGACAAAGACGATGGTATGATACTATAATACATAGAGTCACAAGTAAAGCACAATGTTCGTCCTTCCAGGAAGAAAATTAGCATACCCAGGAAGAAAATTAGCATACCCAGGAAGAAAATTAGCATACCTAGGAAGAAAATTAGCATACCCTGTGTCGATGTCTTGTCCTCCAAAGCTCCAAATGACGTCGGCCTCGGGCATGGCGTTAACAACACACTCCAGTACGACCGTCTGTCCCTCTAACACGGTCATGTCCTCCGGTAGAACGATCAGCTCTGGTTCCTTCACTTGTTCCAGCGCTAAACACAAAACAGTTGATACATCGATGAAGGTTAGACATCCAGGTAAAAAGATATGTCAAAAGACAGTTACTCAAACAACTGGATGAAATTTTGAAACAGTCAGACATTTCAGACAGCATCCACTATCTTTTGGCAGTGACTACATTAAAGAACTGGGGAACCAGGTTTTATACCAAAACTCTGAACAGTTGATATTGTAGCCACTTTCCATCAACATCCCCTGGGTCTCAGTTACTACTTACACCCCCGTTCTACTATAGGCTTAGACAACTGAGTGACCGCTGAGAAACTAGATTTGACACAATGCTCAAAAACTGTCTTAAGGAACAAATCTTTTCAATGCTCTGTTGTCATTTTAATCATACTTCTATGTCTTGCATTATATTCCAATGATAAAATCAAGGGTCACACAAATGCAAGAGTTGCCCTGAAATTGCTGTCTAGTAGAAATGGGGCTTTAGCTCTATACAATTGCTACTTCAATATATATTGCTTGCATCAATATCTTTTGATTTAATGTTTAACAATCATACAAAGGTGTCCTACAAGTAAAAAATATCAACAACTTGATGCATGTAGATACATATAATTTACATGACTTCTATAATTCTAATATTCATGAAAGATCTCTTCTAACCTGGCAGCACAGAGACTTCAGCCTCAGCACTCTCTCTCTCCCTGGCTGCGTTAACTGCCACACATTTGTACCTCCCTGCGTCCGTGTACTGGACGTACGCAATTTCCAACGCACCACTCGGCAGTATCGTGATTCCCTGTAACAAACATCGGAAATAAAAGTCAGAAAAAAGCTTACAAAATACTGGTACATAATGCAGCACAGTCATTGATGATATGTCCATAAAATTTGGGATGTTTTAAGGCGGAGTGATTCAAATGTTTTTTTAACTTGAAAATCAAATCGAAAGGCGTTGTGTAATTCCCAGAATAGCTCTTTTTATTCCAAACCAAATAATTTCCCTTTGGAAAAGAAAGTCCTTTAAGTTTAAATGCTATTCCAAATAATCCTCCTATAGATTGACTTTCCAGAGAAGCTGCAACACTGAAAAGGTAACATTGTTAAATGTTAACCAAATTCTAAAGATTTGACTTGATTAACTTTTCACATCATCACAAAGCAAACCAACAGCATTTACAAAAAAACAAGGTGTATAACAGTTTACAAGTCATCTTTGTCTTTAAAATCTGACAATTCTTAAGCGACAGGTAGGGTTAGAATAAGCTAGTACTCAGTTTCAAGTGCTCGTGTGCAGCGGGTAACATTTTCAAGTTGAATGCCCCTGGCAATACATAAAGAATGGCCAGCGGCCTTCAACTTTGACATATAACCCACAATTCATCACACTAATCATGAGCACTTCAAACCGTGAACTAGCTTATAGATCGAGCAGGCTCTAGACAGTAAGAGAAAGAAGACCAGGGAAGAAACTACCCCAAAGACACTCACCCTCTCAGCTTGTATGTATGGCTAGAAGTGTGGAAAAAAGGGAAAACCAAGGGAAAAGGGAAATAATTAAGGAAAAAAAGCAACTAACAAAATGCAAACAATAAAGAACAAACTAGGTGCAAAGAAACTAAATCTGAAAGAACTAAGGGGTATACAAAGAATCAATCAAAGGAAAATTGACAGAATCTAAAATTAAAGCATGTGTATGTATAGCATACTTAATATGTATATATTATCAACCCTAAAAGTGTTTTTTTTTCTTTGTAATATTTATGGAAAAGATGTGCACTCTATGTTATTTTCTGCAGTTGCAAGCAATTTCTACAACAGAATTGACATAGACTTACTCAACAATCTAAGACAAGAAAATTAGACAAGGGATCTTACCTCAAAGAGGTCATGTTCTATGTCTTGCCCATCCTTGAGCCATCTGATGTCAGGTGTTGGAGAGCCCTCTATTCTACACTCCAGTCTCAGGTTCTCTTCCATGTGAACTGAGGTAGCCTGGGGCTCTCTCTCAAATCTACTCAGGGCTGTACGAAAAACAACAAGGGCACATTTTTCATATGACCTGCCAGGGTTCAAACCCCTGACTTCTATACTCCAGTCTCAAGTTCTCTTCCATGTGAACTGAGGTAGCCTGGCATGGTAAACCGAAAACATAACCTTTCTTAAGTCTTTCGTATGACCTGGCCAGGGGCTTGAAGCCACGACCTCCTATGCACTTGATATGCTAGGCTTTCTCGCTATAAATGTACACCAAGAATTTTGCTACACTCTAGATGTTGTGCCACCATTGAAAATTCAACTCTTGCGAGAGCACAATTTGAAAAAAACATGCAAGAGTTGGGCGAAAACGAGGGTCTATTCATTTATCCCAGAATAACATTATTGCGAGAATAAAACTATAACTAGTTACTTACATGCGACCTGAAGTCTAGCCATCCTACTAACAATGGTTCCTAAGCTATCCACGGACGCCACGCACTGATAGAGCCCCTCGTCCGGTTTTTCGTTCTTATTATGAATGACATTGCTAAAACGCAACGATCCATTGTTCATTATCGATCTCCTCATCTCTCCGAACAAGTTCAGGAAAGTGCCGTCCTTTTTCCACTCGATGGTGGGTTTGGGATCGCCGATGGCCATGCAGTTGAACATCGCGGGAATGTCGCGCTCTACCGTCATGTCCTGTGGCTCGTTCGCGAAGTAGAATTCACTAAATTGTCTGACATCGCCTGTAGAGAAGTAACAGAGATTTGTTAGTGAGATGTTGTCAGATGATATATATTTAAATTTAAGTATCATAACAAAAAAGCAATTATGTCACTTACAAACATAGTCTGACATTCTTGTTTCAATGAAATGATATTTTGCTTGACACCGCTTTTCCACTAGAGGCTGCAACCGCTGAGCGACTACTGAGCGACTGCCCAATGACCAAAGATTGGACAGATCACTCCACAAATTTCATTGATAAAGAACAAATTTTGTCTAAATTTTGTCTTTCAATCATATTATCACATCTTGCATCATATTCAAATTATGAAATCAGGGGTGACACAATTCTAAATTTGGTAACTGTATGGTTGCTCAGCAATCGCTGATTTTTACATTCTGTATCTGTATCTATATAGCCGGTATAACCGCCATTCGGAGTAACACACCAGCTTACATAGTTTCCATACTTCATTTGTAATTCTTTATCATCTTATAGTCTGTTACATAATTCAACTATCAAAACTTTTCACCATCCAAGGTAAAAAATGGAGTCCTGTGAGAAGTTTGTTGCAATGTAAAAACATTTTCAAACCAACCGACCAACCAGTCAACCATCAAATGGACCCCAGCCCTATTATCTTCAACACATCTTTCACTAACAACCAGTTCCTCATTCCTGTGCTTACAGACAGTGAGGAATGTCCTGTATCAAACCTACATCAGGGCAGGGGCCACTGACTGCTTGTTGGTAATTAGTTCAGTAATGAGGCAGAGGGATGCAGCGTACAGGGGTGATGTTGGGGTGCGCTCCGTAAATATGCCAAAAATGCTCCTGTAACTTCCCACCAGGGGAACAAGGTGTGAAGAGTAAAAAGCCATGCATTCGGTAGGAGGTAGGAGGGCTTGAAACAACAAGCTGTACTTCGTAACTTCAAAGTAGTGTAAATTTGAGGGGTCTTAATTTCGCGGAATGGAGGTGTTCGTGATGTTTAGACAGTTCCACGGTTGAAACAGCCAATGAAACGCAACGCAAGACAGGTATGTGTTCCCCGTGTGATCTGTTCACGTTGAGATATCACTGTCAAACCGCGAACAGAAAACTGCCGCAAATATGTCACAATTTACAGCAAGAAAACAGTAAGTGCAGATACTTTTATTACAGAATCTATTCCTGGTTGATATGGAAAAGTCAAAATACACAGAGATAGTTTCGAGGAACACTGCTATCTAAACCACAAAAAACAAAACTTTTCTGAAACTACACACATGTTTTACAACTGTGAAACTAAACCAATAGTAATAGCGTTGATGTGACATTTAATCTGAATAGAAAGGTCATCTCATACACTCTAGACTGACACCGCGACATTTTTAATGTCAGACCTTAATTAAGGATGCATCAGAAATGATCTGAAGTATCTGAACATCTAGAACTGAAGCCTTATCCCTGGGTCATCCCTGCTATGTGCAGTAATCACCAAGGGGTGCAGTAATTTGACTGATAAGAACCAACAGTGATAAATCTAGCTCCCTCCTGTTAATCCACCTATTTAGGACTCTATAATCAGGTTAACAAGCAGGAATTGGAACGGACTACTCCATTGGACAAGACTACAGAGGGACAAAATCCGACAGATATAAATTATAATTTTTGTGTTTGCACGTGCAGTGTGATATATTGTGGGTAATATTTGGAAACTAAAAGGCCCCTTGCAATACATTACCAATGGGCCTTCAATTTTGACATATTACCAACAACGCATCACACTGTTCATGTGCACATTAAACCATGAAGTAGCTTATTGGCTTCATCCTTATATAAAGATGTACAAAAAAGTATTATACTTTTTTTCTTCAAATCTACCTTTTATGGATTTGTATGTCAGTTTATGTCAGAATCTTTTCCTCACACTTAATATTCCTGAAGAGTCTTAGCCGTCACAGTTACTTTCTAGCACTTTCTTTAATTCAATTAGGAAACACTTTGAATACAAGAAAGACAGTGATGTGCCCTCATCCAATGCAATTACAAGTTTCCCATAAAAATCTGTCCCTGTCTATGAATCACAATTATGGTAATCCGTTTAAGCCCCTAAAGGGAAAGACGGAATTAAATTTTGCGTTTTGAAGGTCAACGTTTGTCCTGTGTCCTTCCTGTCGTTTATGAGAACAATTGCTTCTAATTTGATGAACACGAGATGAAAGCTCATCGCTCTTTTGGGTGACATTTGATGGCAGAAGCGCTGTAAAAACGACCTTCTACTAAGATCTAGTTCCTCTGCTTTTTTAACATTCCAGGACTCAAACAAAAGTCAACATACTTTTTTATGCAAAAGTACACAGGTACTGGCAACATGTAATTAGTAAATTATAAAATACTCTTTGATGTACCGGAAATCTGATTCAAAATGGAAATTGTAATGTCATTTTTTTTATTTCCTTATAGTATTTCCCAAGGGCTAACGATCAGTATAGCAAACAAAAATCTACAAACACCTGTATGCTTATAGTATACATATGTGCATATGTACATGAACTGGTACAGGTTTGGTATGGGAAACTTAAGAAATACCTGCACATCTTCAAGTTTAACTGCACTAAGCTGTATATGCAGGTGGTATTTCTAGCCCTGAACATTCTAAACTGTAGGTTTTCAAGGTACAATTGTTTGAAACTTGTCAACTTTCAAATCACTCTACCGCCTCTAATTTACTTCACTGCTAATAAGTACGTTGAACTTGAAGACTTCAAAATTCTGGGTCTGGTGTTTCTCTCAATCCAAGACTCTGACATGTGCACTAACTTAATTACATGGGAAGTCAGACAATTTTTTGAAGAATTCTCCATTAAAAAATGCCAGCTACAACAATGAAGTAGCCAACCAATTATAGACAGCATTGAGTTGTTCTTTATACCAACCCTATTTTCTCTTGTGATTGCCGTAGTGTGTAATCAGTTGTTTTGATTCCACACAATTTGTAGCCAAACCGTTCAAATTAGGGTAATGAGCAGTTGGTGCCTGAATTTAGCGTAAAGCGAAGCTAGCCTGTCGAATTCGTAACATGATACGTAACCTCTGCTTTACTGAATTTGGGGTACAGCATTGACAGTACCCCCCATACAGGCCCCCAATCCAGCGCCTGATGCCCTATCTACCACTCATCCGAAAACTTGGTATTCGTAAAGGGTTCCGAGACTCCGTAGCTAAATACAGGTGGATACCTGGCTTTGTTCTATTTCCTTTCCTCCCCATCTATAATGGCACAGCCCTCCAATCAAAGCCCAGCCCTTATCATTTGTCAGACAGAATTTATTAGATAGAATGTTATTAGATTTGGAGAGACTCACAGACTTGACTTGAAACTTATACCCTGTACCACCTATAACAACATCTGACTCTGCCACTCAAGCGTCAACTCAAACACCCCGCAAATGTGGAAACAATTGGAGATTATCTACTTGCTTTGAATTCAAGACATACTGTTTTTGTCTATCATTCAATTTTTCCCTCTATTACGACTTTGATATCTACTGTATTTAATTGTCCTAGAACATTGTAGTTTTTGTACAACTTGGAAAACTGATAAAAGTTACACTTAAATATGTCATCCTCAACTGAGGTGAAGCATAATCTTTTTTCGAGTACACGTAGCTAGTGGTAGTGCAATTTTTGACTGTGGCTTCACTACAGCTCGCATTTTCAGCCAAGCACACCAGATCACCCCTACTCTTCTTGATCAAGTGTGTTGGGTTCTTTCACACGCAGATGTTTGATGCCTGAGGCTTACCCCCAAGCCCCCCTATACCTCATGCGGCCAGCGGCTTTGCGCCCCCATCCGGAAAGACTACTAGAGTTCAATCTTCACAAAATGCTTTTAAGTTTACGACTGCACTAATACTTTGTGGTGCCAGATATTTACAGAGTTGGCCTTTCAAGGTGATAAAAGTTAATATCATCTTTGCCGTCATTATTACCAATATTCAACCATGAACAGGTGTTCATTATGAAGAGTTTACTTCTAAGTTGTTAACCTAAGTTGTAATCCACGCTCGGGGCGAGAGATACAGCCACCTAGTCATAAACGTTCTTTTACAGCTTGAAAAGACATTAAAAAAGGCCAGGCGCTGCTTCCAGTCTTATCACTAGACCCTGCCTGGATTTTCTGAAGTACCATTGTTTCTTGTGTGGACTTTTTATGGGGGTATTTTCAAAAAGGTTGTCAAAGTTAAACATTCATTATAAACAAGACCTTCAACTCGAGCCAAACCACTTTATCAAACACTTTAAAGGAAACATAACATGCTCATAGAATCTATAGTTGATTACCAATCATTCCTGGGAACAAGCCCCTGCCAATCAAATAGCCCTATTTGTTTGAAAGCTTTCTTCCTTGACCTTTAAAAGGTAAAATGACCTTCATATGTTTACCCTTGTTGTCTGTTTCCTTCCAGTGTAACCACTCAGAAACAATCATTTAACTTTAGAACAATGAACTCACACTAATCATAGCAATTCTTTTAGTAGTTTAGAACCACCGCAATAGTTGAAAGGACACACATACAACATTTGCAGTTCAAGAAAAACAGAATTTTTCTGCTGCATTCCTCCAAGATAAGTCTGTGTCCCAATAGAACGCAGGGTAGCAAAGGTCGAGAGGGTTGGAAAGCCGCAGTCTCCGATTACAGGAGTGATATGCTTGCCCCTGGGCCAAGCCCATTCCTCCTCTGTAATTGACAATTTGTCAAGTAGTAGAATCTTGTTGTCACGGAGGTACAATATTTGACAGGTGGCGGTGGTCTAAATCTGAATACAGCTTCACAAGGGGAGGATTATCCCGTTTTTCTCTCATTTTGGACAAATTTAAACATTGCAAAATACAAAATGTACATATCTGACGATGGTCCTTTTCTTCACTACAGCAGATCTCTTCGCGATGGTTTTATTTTTGCATTTTTTAATGGTAGGGTGTTTGGCCCAGAACCCAGAGGTCCAAGGTTCGAATCCCCCGACATGCCCCAACGTTGTGTCCTTTGAGTTGGGAAAGGTATTTTACACCAGGCATCCAACAAACAAACTAACAAACAAACAAACAAATGATTTTCCAAGATGTTGTGTAACCTGTAATCAAGGTCAAGTTCATCCATCTTAGTTTATCAAGGTCGACCAGCACAAATACCATCCTTCACTACCTAGCAGAATCTTCAGACAATCTTGTCCAACCTTTCCGACAATTTGCCCCAGGTGATATATCTCACACATTGCGCGTCTTTTGTTCTGTCAGAGTTTACCTTAAGGCGAAGGCTTCCACCTCGACCATCAGGTGTGTTACCTGATCGCAGTGGCCCGGGGCGGGGCACGCCATCTGTGATCATCGCTCATTTGTACGTAATTACAAGGCTACCCGCTACGACAACAACACCCCCTTCCTCCCTTAATCTCTTTAAGTATGGTGGTTCACAACAAAACAACTTGGAACAGTTCCAGCATTTTTGGGTTAGACCACCTCTCTTACTAGTCTTAGGGCCTCTTTAGACCTACGACATTTTAGAGTCGTGCGATCATCGTCGTGGGCGACGTCGCCGGCGACGGTATTTTTTGGCCGTCTAAAGACGATCAAAACAATCGTACGACGGCAATAAACGGGAAATCCTCGAAATGTCGTGCGACCACCTCGGACCCAGTCGCACGACGTTCAGCGGGGGGGCCTGTGGCTGTGTTTTTCTCGTCTAAAGAAGAATCGTCGCCGGCGACGGAAGTGGGTGATATGCTAATAAGCCTACAGCGTGCTGTTTCCTGTCCGGGAAGGAAAGTTTCTATCGTTTTCTTTGTAAATATGCATGCAGTTAGCAATGGAAACATATTTTTCTCGTCCGAAACCGGTTACTAGTATTCCGGCGCGACGCCCTGCTACCAGTGGCTACTTCTCTAGTATGCCCCTATTCCTCGATCCCCGGGACATCCCCGGCGGCGGCCACGAACTCGGGTTAAATCCCGTCCGTCTCTGTACCAGCCTCAATCTCTTTCTTTGTTGAGCACCGTTCTCAACGTCTCATCTGCAGGGCAACAGTTGTTGCAAAGTCAGTAAAAGCTTCATCTTTTGACGAAAACAAGCGGTTCCCCCGCCATTTTGAATTTGAGCGCAAGAGTTCACTTTGAGTCACACGCGCACATCAATGGAATTCTGCGCCGCGGGGGTCCCATGATATTTCCTGACCGTGTGTCTAAAGAAAACCGTCGCCTACGACGATGATCGTACGACCTTATAACATTGTAGGTCTAAAGTGCGCCTTAGTCAAGAACTTACATGTTTGAAAATGAAACAAACAATACTACTGTAACTCTTGAAATGTTTGACGTGGTTTAGTCCTCGCAGAAATAGACTAACTTACAGTAGCAAAACAGTCAAACATTTCGCAATAAACAATACTTCTTGAAATGTTACCAGAGCATTTATTCCAAGATTTTAGTTCCTACGAAAATAAATCGACTTACAGTAGCAACACAGATAAACATGTTCTATTCAAACTTCTGCTCTTGGAACCAGGATATGACACTGAATGACATATGCCATAACTGCTTTCCATCTTTGTATACAAATAAGAAATATCAGTAAAATCATTATCACTGCAAGGTGTTGAAACATAAACATAAACTGTCAAAAATGACAGGTAAGAGAACAGGTGTGTTTTCTTCAGTACATCGACCTGTCAGAAAGCATCACCTTAGTGTTTCCCAGCCACACCTGGAGAACTTCTCACTAACACCTGTAAAGTGCTGACATAATTTTGGCACCATTAGCGTACTGTCAGCAGCGAGCTTTGTTCTGACTCTAGGGGTGTTATTAGGACTTGGACCATCGTCTGGCTAGTTTTACAGAGGATGGATATGTTACAGGGTTGCTTGGTAGCATTAAACAGGAAGAAGATGGCTATTTTTGATAGTTTTCAACTATTACCTTGACTTACCATGCACTATCAGACCTTCAAATGACAGACGAAAAATAAGTATTCAACTTTGGAAGTTTCTTCTTGTCAAGTGCAACTGTGAAGAAATTCTGTCTTTCAATCAGAGTCCTAACGAATGTTGAAGAAATAACATAAAGAATCAGTGAAAGGATTTGTGTTCACAATAACATATCTAGTTTCCCTTTATATAGAGTGATGTCACCAAACCTACACTATACAGTAAACAACATTTCATGTTTGACAGACAGTTAAATGTTTTCAGTTACCAACATTATGTTGTATGCTTGTATGTCCTTTGGTATATATACTCAGCCTGTATTCTTGTTAACGTATAATGTTTTTATGGGTTTTCATACCTGAAATAAAAAATAAATGAATTGAAGAGTGAGCTGTTAGTTCACCTCTCCCTAAGCACACTGAACTTGCCTTACAATTACAGTGACTTTATCTATGGTTACCTGATACTGTGAGGACTGACCAGAATGTAATTAGGAATTCGTTAGCTGACATCTAGTATATTTGACTGCTGTCTGGCAGGAAGCTCATGAAAATGAGATTTAACAAAACAGCTCATTTACTGAGTTGTCTTGAGGCTCTGGCTGGTACAATATTTTATTTGGTTCTCGTAATTATATCCTTGTGAAAACTATTGACAGCAATTGAGAGTATTTATTCAAAAGAGGATTATGTCAAAAATCCTGGACCTGATGATTGTAGTACAGTAATACTATATCAGTTTTTGGAGATGAGTGTACATTGCAAAAAGGAAAAACGGTGATGTAACAAGGAATAGAACAGATAGGAAACTCTATTTTTATCTGGAGTTTTTATAGTAATGTCATTGTGACATACGGTATCATTTTTCGATATCTTTTTCTCGAAACTTTCAATCTCCTTCTATTTCCTGGACCAGCCTTGACTAGCTACTATAGATCTACCTCGAGTGTCTTGAAGCGTTTGTTTCCAACATACCTAACATTTCACCCAGCCAACTTGGTCATTAGGACAAGTTACAAGGACATACCGAGGTGCATACCACTAGACAAGGCCGTCAAATAGCTTTTAGGTCACAGCGAGTCTTTCCTTCGTTGCTGCCTTTTCAAATAAACTTCAGTCAAGGCAAAAATAACATTGGAGCTCCAAAGAATGCCTGTAGCTGGTTAGATACATGTTTTGAACAGAACCCAGTGGCTTAGAGTTTAGCAATCCAACTTTTTGCCGACCAGGCCATTGATTTCAATCCAAACCTAGACATGGGGGCCTGCATGAAAGCTTGATTTTTTGAGTCCACGTAATTTGCAGCCAGACCGCTTAGTAATACGTAATCGGTATATTCCAAGTACAGCGTAATAGGCATCTGAATTTGGGAAAGGGAAGCCAGCCGGTCATAATAATACGTAGCCGTTGCCTTCCTGAATTTAGCATTGAGCGTTGACAGTTGGTTCTATCTGGACAACCCATCTCAGCACTGGACTTATCCACTGGCAGCCGTCTCGTAACCTAAACTGGCTTCATCTGGAGTCGACTCCTGCAAGCTATAAAATATTTTGTACCCAGATAATGAATGGCTCAACGTCATAGCTTGTTTATACTAGAGCTTAAATTCTGCCGACACAGCAGTAACACTAACAGGTGTTGTAAGGTAAATTAAGACCTGGAGACCTTTCTACATGTATTTAAAGGTTGTAAACAGCGGTTGCAAGTTCTATATGGAGTTCAAGTTAATTTTCCTTATATGCTTTGCTGCAATTCCATGTTACATGCCCGTAAAGGCATGTATCTGTTCACTTGTAAAAAGCACATATCCATTTTACCAACAGCTACAAAAGGAATCTTTATCGGAAGCAAAATTTACATGGAGGACAATGGAAAGAACACCTTGCCAAAAGCTGGGGCCATTAAAGATGTTTTACATAAAATCTTGAGACATGGCACTTCTTCAACATTTCCATCAGACAAGAAAGATAAAGACGGACACAAAACCATAAAAAAATGGCTCCTGTTTAGAAAACCTAAAGGTTCTATACATCTTCTATTACTCCTGTCTAGCAATTAGGTGCGAAATGGGAAAGAAGAGGAAAACAAACTAGACGTGTGTCCAGTATCCATCTTTAATGTGTTGTTTCAGGCAACCCTACCCTGTCCTGTATTTCCATAAACAAATATGGCAGACTCCTAGGAAAACACACAGTCTAATTAGCTGTTGTTCACACTCCAATGCCAATCACGCTAAGCCCCTCCTACTAATCAATCCTAAGAACAAATCCTTCCTAAAATCTTTTGCAAACCACCTAAACAATAGGGATGATGAATATTTGTCTAGGCAAGGAGGTTGGTCTAGAGAAGTTTTGTAAGATAGTCTTCAATGAATGAATGAAGACCTTTATTGTACATGTTTGCCCCACTGGGCTAAGCACAGGTCACATGTTAACAACTATGTACAAGTTCATGAGTTTATAAACATACATCAATACAAAAATGGAAAAGGTGGGGTAACATATTTGACTAGAACCTTGTAGCTACTTTACCCTCCTGTAGGGATGAAATACATGCATTCATTTAATTTTGTGTGGACTTAATTTTTGAGAAAAAAGTGGAGGTTTTCGGTGTGTTTTAAGTTCGCAGTTGACACGTATCCATAGTACAGTAGATCTAGTAATACATTGAAATGCATATCTGATTTTGCTGTGGAGAGTTTACTGAAAAAAAAAAACACGAAAAATCAAAACCAAAAACATTCCAAGATTTACAATGCAACTTATTGGTCCTTGCCGTCTGGATATCTGTTTGACACAGCAAAGAAATACACCAAAAGGGGTGAGTTCAATTCTGATGCTTTCTTGAAAATCTTCAAGGTTTATGTCAAGTACCATTACTTCTCTGAATGGCTTATTACTGACAATGGAGGCAGTCAGTTTCCGAGCCAGGCCAGAGCATAACTCGATTCAAAACTCTCTCTCCTCTTTCCTCGGCGCCAGTCCTCTCCAGTTTCAGCCAATTTGGTACCTTACCAATCAAGTTGTGCATTGATATAGACAAACGCCCAAGTCAATTTGCAGTAACTCTATACAGCATTGTGTTGAACCATGTTGTAGCAGATACTAGATTCCTATCTCACTCTTGCAATCTGTGGCGCCAGGAATCTTGACTTTAGGCCAATTTGTACAGCAAGAACTGCAATTTGATTTACATTATGAATGATGGCTAGTGACAAAGTCGAGTGTTTTTTTCACAAAAGCCTGGCAATAAGAAAGGTTGCTTTGTGTAGGTATGGATCGAAATCAGCCTGTTTAGCAGTAATGTATTATTCCAATCAACAATACAATCATTTGAAGAGATACAAAACAAAAGTCTACTGCAAGGTCACCAATTAGAAGAGTTGGCAAATACTTTTCTTTGTGGCTTCTTTTTCTTTTAACTCATAGTCTTTGAAACATCGGACTCTTTAAAAGACCTTATGCAATTGTTTTATCTATTTTATATGATGTATCATAAAACTTAATGTCTAACTTAAAGCGAAGTAAAAATCTTGAAATATTTGCAGTGGCTTTACTTTTGTGGTGACCTTTCTCTACCGTGAATATGCAAATATGCATTTCCAGTGTATACAGTACAACAGAATTGTTCAAACCATGAACTAAAAACATTGCAAAAAAACTCCTTTCCCCTTCTACCACAAAATCAAGTCCTAGCAAAAATAAATATCCAAACACAGAGTACAAGACACCACACAGTGGCACAAAATATAAAGATCAGCAAGCGATGGAGTCATGGACAGGTGTTTCCCCTGCACTATTTCCTCCCCACTGTTATGGGTGGTAAAACCTTAATTCACTGGAATGATCGCTACTTAGGACATCGCGTTCATGAAACGTTAGACCGTGCCACCGCGGACACCCGAGTCAACGCTCCCCCGCTCTGGCGCCAGCCGATGAAAAGGGGACGAAAAACAACTTACAACTAATTACTCGGAACTATCAGTACACAAAACTTGAGCTTAGTCTTTCGTTCGGGAACACCATCTTTCAACAGTACCCTTTCAGCCCCCTATCTAAAAAAGGAAGGTGAATATTCATGTTTAAGAATAGCCACAATCCAACTCAACACAGTCAACATTTCCGTGATTATACAACATGTAATACTAGAAATTACCCATTTTCTGTATTTATCTACTCCACAATTATATTTCTTCCACTAAACTTCAAGCTGAACCACTAAGAGCAGGGGGTGGTAAGGGTACAACAAGAGTTAAAAGGAAACTTGAGCTGGAGGTATTCGGAGGTAAAGTGTTTCCTGCCCAAAAAACATGAGTCCAATCTTACATAGACAAAGGCTGAGTTATTTTAACAGCGTGTTTTGGAGAGGCTGGAAAAGTGTAGAGGCCATTTGAGCAGACATTAGTAGGTTGAGTTACAGGGCAAAGGAGACAGAAATTTGTATCAAATTATGTTTCCATTCTCTGCAAATCGTGTTTGTCGCAACTCAAGAACTTCATTTGAAAAGTGGGTGGGACATGTCTGTGGGTCTGCACTTCATTATAAAGTGATCCATTTCAGTTTAAAGTGTTCTCGCTGTCATTTCTTGCAAGTGGCCTTGAAAAGATTTGTGTACGCCCGTTAACCAAATTTTCACCTATTTCAGTTACCAATGTAGATTGAAATCTAAAATACCTAATTGTAAAAATCTGTTTCTTTCGCCCAGTTTTTCCTTTGTGAACAGTTGAAATATCTGACGTTCAACTAATAAATATCTGATACAATTTCTGACCTGTCGCCACAAAAATCCATGCTGTTATCAATCCGACAAAATGTCATTGATAAATGCCAAGTTATTAAAAATTCCATCCCAACCAGATGCCAGACAGTTTAATTAGGGGAAAGACACACAAAGTAAGAATGTCAGCTCATTATGATAACATGAAGGGCAAGAGGGCACATTTCTGAATTACAAATCAAGGACATCAATAAAGCAAACACAGAGAAAAAATTTGGCTCGAGATACTACTATTCTTATCAGTTCAACAAACAGAACTTCCCAAGTTCCAAACAAAATAGGCCCCTGCAGTTCCAAACAGGCTACTAGGGGGCCCAAATCTTACTTCTTGACAAGCCCAAAGAGCTATCTCCTTTTGAAAATAAACGACCATGACCATGGCATGTCCAGAAAACGAGATATCAAAACCAGAATTCCTGCTACAGTACCTTTGAAAGCTGCTATGGTGACCAGAAGCTAGTTATACTTTGGCACTTTTTTCCATGACCTTCTGATTCAAAATGTAAGGGAAAAAAGTCAGTCATCAGTCAACATGGAACACTTGTCCAAGATTTCCTTCAGGAATCCAAACCAGTTTATAAGATATCCTGACAAGCACCACTGGGGGAACTCTTAATCCCTCAAATCCAAGGTCAACAGTTCCTCCTTGTGGTGTGGGTTTTAGTTACAACTTTTCTAATTTCAACTTGAAAGGCCAAGTTTGTTTACAAAACTCTCTGGTCCCTGCCTCCATGGAGATGTTTCAAATTAGTGAGGGCACAGCTCAGAAGTTGTTTTTCACTCCAATTTAGTCAAAAAAATTATGTAGCAGGGTGTGACTTACTCGAAATTAACACTTCAAGCTGGTACCAATGTCTTGCCTGGGAGTAGATTTTTTTGCAAGTTATTTATCTTTTAACCATATTACAAAATTTAGGAACTTTAACGTGCCAAATTCTTATGAAACTCCACAATCTAACGAAGCTACATGGTCAAATCTTTCAAAACAAATCATTTGTTCGGGTGAACATGTGACACATCCATCTTCTTTTCGCGCCAACTTAAAAACTTTGAAACAAGCCCTTACTAATATATTGGATGTACAAATTTGTGGGTTTCTGCCAAACACATAGGTCTTCTTGCAGCAATGAAACATGTACTCTGATTGGTAACACTTGAGGCCGGCACTGGTCCTGATCAGAACCAGGTGAGAGATAAAGGATGATTGGAGCTTCTGAACTCTCTTCTTTCCTTGCACCTATCACTACAAATCTATGGAGTAAGTGTTGGAAAACTAAGAAAGGGCGAGTATTTCTAGACTTTTCCTTGCAGAGGTGTTACAAATGGTAGATCCATAGATGGGATTTAACCTTCTCCCTGCTCCTTAACACTGTAACAAATACCAACTTGGTGGCAAAAGGCCACCTCAGAAAACAGAAGGTTCAGCCATCTGAAATTGCCTGCATAACACATACCAATCACATCTTTTAACACAATAGAACTGCAGATACAAATAAGGTTATGGATACTGAAAGCGATGTTTCTACATGTACGGTTCCTAGAATCATACCAAATGTGTTAGAATTTATTTGTCTTTTACCAACTACAACAACTTAGGAAAGTAGGAGACCATGAAATTTTCTGGAAACAATTACGGTATGACCCTACACTTAAATGTAGCCTACACCCTGGACAAGGACACTTCATAACTACTTTAATACAAGGTGCTCTCCTGAAGAAGTGTTTGACCTGCCCGTCACTGTGGGTCCCCTTGTACAAACAGCGGTTAGGAGCTGGTCTATGAAAATAAACAAGGCCAGTGGGGAGAATGAAAGGGCTTTTGCACCTGATCTGGACGGGATAAACCATTAATACAAGGGCAGGTTATAAGAGATATTTTTCTAAGGCATAAAAAGTAATTGAGATTTTGAGTTGTTTTTTTCTTTTCTTTTCAAAGCAAACTTTGAAATATCGGTAGTAAGATTAACATACCTGTAATATCATAATCCATTAATACAGGGGGAGTGAATGATGATAAAGAAATAAAAGTAATTAAGAGAATTGGTTGGTTGGTTGGTTGGTTTTCTTTACTTTCTCAAAATGGTTTGATGGATAAGTAAACTTTGTCGTAAGATTGACATACCTGTAATTTCACGAAGGAATATGGTTTGAAATCAGGCCAAGAACAGCATCAAATCAGCATAGGAACAGCATCAGGACGGCACATGGAAAAAACATAAGACATTCATTAGATACCTTTGAATTTAAATGTTATAAGATATGCAGTAAATTGTAAAAGAATGTGATATTATATTGTTACTATCAATAACATTGTTATGAAAATAATCTAATTTCTTAAATGTTAAGAGTTCAAGACTCAATTGAATGGGTTTATTTATACATATATGTATATGACGCCCATGGGAACAGTGCACATTTCTGCATCTATTCCCCATTTCGTTCCCTATCTTTGCACACACATAAGATGAAAAACCTTGCTTGAGATCCCCCAGGCATTTTCCATCACACAAAAGACTCTCACACTGCTACAAAGGCTTCATCCACCTCCGAAAATCGCAGGCTATATCGTCATAGCAACTGCTGGACTATTCTAAACCCCCCTAAGTCCTGTCCTGAGCTTAGCTTGGCCGCCATTACTCGTATTACATCAGACCGTTTACAAATCGGGACGCGGAATCAGAACAAGGGATTACCAACGGCCGAGCCTTTTCATGTCAGTGTAGACAAGATTTAAGGAGATAGAATGATATGTCACTCATTTAGGCTTGGGCCGAAATTGGTCTACTCTTTATCAGGTGTTATATAGGTCAGATACATGTATTTGATCCCAGTCCTTGAATTTGGGGTCAAATTCTGCAGAATAATTCATAACAGAGGGTGGGAAAAAAATCAACAATGCAGCAGCCAAACCTAGATGAAATATTTGACACTAGATAGTCAAAGTCAACTCTTTTATAACAACTTATAGGGCCAGGCCTGCTAGTTTTCTATTGTGTCCATTTTTCACCTGGCTAATTTTGGAGAAGAGTTGATGAGTGACTTGAAGCGGTATTTAAAGACAGATGCCTGCTGCGCTTCTCAGTCTGTAATTATGCACTTTTTCTAATGGTAAATCAATCAGAGGTGTTCGCATTCTTTCACTACAAAGGATCAAACAAGGCAAGCTTCCTCGCTTCTGGCAAAACTCTTCTTAACCTGGTTTTCAGATAATACACCTACTACAAAGACTACAAGCTATCACAGATCACTTTGTTGGCTGAAAAAATTGTCACAAAAAACAAACAATTACTGTAAATATAAAAGGAGTATGGTAGAAAAAGCTTTAACAAACTCATCCCAGCAAATACTGTTGCTACAAACTGTCTGCTCATTTAAAGCCCAACTGTTCCAAAATAGACATGTACAGTTGAAGATTAGATAGCATTCATTGCCTTTTTATGACGTTACGACAGCATAACAATATGTGGTTTATGTCAGCGGCATTAACACTTCCTTTAATACTGCAGTACAGCTTTCTATGGGGGAAGGGCACGGCAACGTTTAACACTAAATTCAGGGGAGAAAAAACCTTATGTATTACGCTGAATTCAAGGAAGGCAATAACATAAAAATTCGGTCCCTCGCTGATCATGAATTACAAGAATAAGAAGGCTTCCATACAAATTACAGACAATCAAAATAGCATGCCTATGCCTACAGAAAAGGGGCCTGGCTGCGGGCGCTCTTGATACAAGGTGTACTTTTGAGCAACAATGCACATGTATGTAGCTGTGTATCTGGCTTGTTGGCTCTGTTCCCACATTTGCAAAGGTTGTGCTGTATGCAAAGGTGATGAGGGTTAATGGGCAATAGATATTGTAGAGATAACAGAGGTAGCAGAAAGACTGGTTAGATAGGCTATCACATAGACAGGGACCTAAGCCTCCATTCAGACACATTTAGCTCAAGTCTACCTCAATTTAACTTATCCTGACCAATTCTGCTTTGTGTTAACAATTCGAAATTGACTGGAAAAATGGCAGAATGCTTGATGATTGGGGCCCTATCTTAAAAGAAGAAATTGTCTTCATTCTGTCATCTAATTCATAAAAGAATTGTCCTTAAAAGTTTTATCTACATATTGATACTGTAGAAACTAGAAAGTAGTACAGAAAGTTTTATAACCTTATCTTTGTATGTTTTTGTATCAAGTTATAAACTTATCATCAGAACTATTCACTCAAAATGTTATTTTCTATATTAATGTCTACACTCTGATACTGTAAATACATGAATGTTCACGGTAGTTTTATGTTCGCGGTTTTCGCGGCGACCGTTTCACCGTGAACTAAAGTCTAAACCACTGCAAACATTTTGTCCAATATTGTAGCAATATGTGACTACAGCACTGCCGCGAAATCAAAACCACAGCGAACACTCCATTTTTCCCTTAGCGCGAAATAAGAACCACGCGAACTTACATGCATTTACAGTACTGTACATAAAATTCCTTCAAACAAAGCTGCTCTCTTTTCTTCAGGTGTGTCCCCCCCTTGGATAATGTACCCTCCCAATGACCCTGTTTTAAAGAATCTTTCAACACGGTGCTAGGGTAACTAGAACATACATCATTCTGACACTGTGTCACCTCACTTAACAAAGGAACACCTGCTTGGCCCCACTAGAGTAGAAAAAACACTCTTTGAATTCCCGGGGCAGCTCACCTTTCGCAAACAACATGTGGGTCATCTTCAAACATCAGAAGGAAGTCTTTATTATAGAAGAGGATGTGCTGCATGTACATGTATTGTCTTTGCCTACTAGGATACTTACTCAAAAATAAATGTATACCTTGAAATACAAACAAGAATATGCCTGACTTTGAAGGAATGCAGGGATACATTCAATCTTATAACCTACTTTTGCAGGACTACATCTGAGATACAGCCAAAACTGCCCAAGACGACCACTCAGAGGACCAACAAAATCTGGTCTATAACTTATAAGTAGACAGGTGGTCGCTATAGATTCTTGCGCCAAAAAGCAATTACTCAAACAACTGGATATGATTTTGGAAACAGTCAGACGTTTCAAGTAGCATCCACTACTTTTCGTCAGTGACTGTGAGCAAGATCAGTTGAACAGCAGGTTTATAACCACGAACTATGAATTGATATGCAAATAAGGAGAAGACAAATTTTAGATAGATTCTTAATGCTTGCCTCAACAGGAAAAACTATCTGATTCTAAGGGACTACCAAGAAGTGGTCACATTAGCCAGGTGATCCATATGTAAAGGTGGCTATTGTAGTACAGGTTTGACTACATCAACTTTTAGAGGAATGTTACAGTTAGACCATGGAAATACAAGATTGGGCGTACAGTCTTTGACTTGTACTCATTTGTAGTGAAAATCATGTCTACATTTCAGAAATGAAAATGTAACATTTGTATGTCTAACTTTCTTCACGCCTAACTAGGCTACGCAAACTAACACACAGGCAAAGTATCTGGAGGCAAACAAACTACATCAACATTGTGTCAATATCAGGTATAAGAGAAAACAGTCAGGTAAACCCAAATGTTGTTCTTAGCTCCAAAGTTACAAATCTATAATGATCTGTAGTCCATGCGTACCTGCTATCCCTCAACAGAGGACCCTATGAATAGGTAAACAGTAGCTTCAGGCACTAACACACCTCTGTTTTCTTTAGCTGGAGGGGTCTTCTATGTGTTTTCTGTCACAACATGGCCACAGTCTCATACACCAACAAATGTTGTAGTCTAAATCCTGTTAGATCCATTCCTCTTTAACTCTAATCTTGGGCAACAACGACTTGACAAAAAGTATGGCCTAATATATTCTGTGAATGAACTAAACTAGAGTGCACAAAGTCATGTGCCCACTGTTTTTGCACAACACCTTTGAATGAAGACATGCAAGCTGGCATAATTATGCTTCATGGAAGATAGAAATTAACATTCTGTTTTCTTGCACAACAGTGAAAACTGCTGGATGCATTTGAATTTCATTTTAGACCCACATTGTACAGAAACTTTACAAATTGTCTCAGGCCAATGAAAAAATATTGCAAAGTTGGCATATTCTGATGCTTTTTCTAACCTTCTTTCTGTTACCTAACCCAGTAACCAATACACATAAGATACCAAACGACTACATTAGCATGCTGAAGGTTAATTCTTTACTGGTTACAACGTTAGGTAGCAGCCAGAGTCTTTAGATACTGTAGATATTTTGGTAGAATTTCATTTCAAAACTTCTCGTTATCTTATGAACACCAAGGAGCTACAACACAAGGGGAGTGATCATTGCCTGTTTCGATTACAAGTTGACATGCACACTACGGAATGAGCGAGAACAGAGACAGGGCTATATCTACAGACAACCGTCTTATCAAAATGATACCCATTTAGATACCAGTACAACGATATACCATTAGTGCAACCAAGGACACTGCGATAAGTTTATCTGAAATTGTCTTTTAGAAAGGCATTTGTTGTTGTAGATAAAAGAAACCACAGAGAAAGAAGGAAAACATCTTGACGAAACAAAATCTTAATACAATTTTCCATCTAAATAAAGAGATATAGTAGCTGATACAAAGAAAATTGGATAGACTAGATGAAACTGCATGATTTATCATATTGTTTATTTGAACTGACTTATCCCATCAGATACATAAACATTTGTTGTGCTTTCTACCCAAGCTGACAAGCGATAACAACAATAAGATGGAGGGGACAATTATCGTCTTTTGTTTTCAACAATTTGCATGATAAAGATAAATAAATAAATGATAAAAGATGATAATTGCATCCCAGAAGGTGGCAAAACAACATCAAGGTGAGAATCATTCTTGTTATTGTCTTCTTAACTTTCACATGATGATTATCTAAGACAATAGATAAAGAGTGATTAGGACATATTACATTACCTTCTCAATCATCACTGAAAAGTGGGATCTTTTGTCTTCTACTGTTGCAGTAAAAAAAAGTCAACTTGAACAAATTGAAATTCAGACTAGCATTGTCACATGTTATATTGTTCTTCATCTTTCGTTCATGTTTTTCCTGTTACCTACAATTATAGTTTATACTTGAATAACTAAATAAGACTTATTATTGGTCTAATAAATAAGTCTGGGAAATACTGTATAAATGCATTTAAGTTTGCATAGTTTAAATTTCACGGTAGGGAGAAATTTAGCCTGGATGCCAGACCAGGCTAGGAGAAAATGGAATGTTCGCAGTAGTTTTACGTTCACCTTTGAGACAATAGTAGACAAGGGGGTAGGAGGGCAAAAAATTTCACTGTGATTCGAAGTTTGCGGGGAAGAGCTTACCGCCAAAACTGTGAACATAAAACCACCATAAACATTTCTGCATTTACAGTACAATCTGTGACTACTAGTATCTTTTTCCTTTGAGATTATTTGAAAAAGTGCATCTGAACAGATGGAGCAACTGCAAAGTCACCCTGCAACACCACCACTGATCCAATCATCCGTAGACAATCCACGCTTTGTTACAAACAAGCCAGCGTATATCCTGACACTTGGACTTCGCTGGATCAAATTTGTTCACTCATCGTTTTCTATCCAATGCTTCTTTTGTCAAGCTGTCAGGAGAGGAAAAATTATAAGGTACTAATAACCCATGAAAGTTATTATCTGTGGCAAGTTGGACAGGCTTTATCCTTTCGAATCCCTGTGCACGGAAAGTAGACAATACTGCGTACATTAAGTGGTATACCACCAATCGCTCAATGTCATTTCTGCTATGCATCCTCAATACATTATGGTTTCATATTCACATACTCTAAGGCTACATAAACATACAGTATATTGCTGATTGATTTCATCTTTGCATTTTGATAAGTTTAACAAGAAACAAAATACTAAAACTTTATATTGAAAAAAAAAAGTTTATTGCAAATTCCTGCCCGTAGGCTAATTGCAAGTACATGTACATGTAACATTATAACACCAGCAAAGTATGAGGTTCATTATCATATTCAAAGCTTTTTCTTTTTTTCATTTCTTCTGTTGCCAATGAGAGGACAGTATTTGAGTAAAAATGCTATCTACAAAGTGTATCGAATGTTTCAGACAGAATATGTGACAGTACAGCTGATTTGCCAGCTAAGGTTGTATGAACTTACATTTCTTAGCAAACACTTTTCAAACCTCTTTATCACAAACTCACTTAACCTTTGCCTTTACCGCACTCAAGACAGTTTAACTCTCAATGAAAGAACAACATTCAGAAGGCCAAGGATATTCAGACTCTAGCTTTTTCGCATTCTAAGACATATTGTTCGTCTCAAAATAAGTGTAGACAACTAGAAAATCCTTGCTTATGTTATCACAAGAATACTTGATGGGAAATAAGAAACCTTGCTGCTCATAAGAAAGCTATGCACCCCTGGGCTAACCCCATGATCTCTTCCCTCTAGAGGAGCACCGAATGCGCTGCTATTTTTCTCTAGTGATTAGCAAATCTTGCATTTCACACAGCCACAGGTAACTGATAGTTTCTTCATATTCCTGTGAAACCATAACAATCCATGGAAAGGAAGGCTTCTGTTTTTATTACAACTACATATCGTTGTTAACAGCTGGAAGTGAAAAGGCAATAACACTGGGATGAAAACGAATCACATTTTTATCCTAGCCCTCGAGGGATGTCTAAGTATGAGAGATCTTCAGATTTGTAAAGGAATACTGTAGAACTTGAAATGTTTGCTGTGGTTTTATTTTCAAATTTTTTACAGTGACATCTCCACTGCGAATTCAAATGTTTTGTCTGCAACTTAAAATACTGCAAAAACCTCTTTTCTCTCTCTCTAAGGCAAAATTAAGTCTCTGTGAAAATTAATAAATTCGCAGTAGTTCAAACCCTCTTTCAGATGCTGTTGGTTCTCTACAACCATCCTGTCCTCGGCTCCCTATATCTCCATAATGGAACAGCCCTATTGATTCAAGTGCAGCGGAACACCACCAGTTTATGAGAAGGGTGCCCAACAGCTGTGAGATTTCCATCAAGAGATCTTTCAGAACCAACTGGTAGGAAGAAGTGGGTGGTACCCTTTCTCCACAAGGGTTTCACTACAAAAGAGGGTCAAGGCAAGACAAGGACAATTTGGTTGAAAGAGGCGTTTTCTAGTGTCAGTTTACTTGAGTTTCTTCCTCTATTTGTTTGGATGCAGCAAGAAGTTCTAAAATGCTGACTATGCAAGTCTATTATCTTGTTGAACAGATCAATAACGGATCGACCAAACATTTTTACGAAAAAGGAAAGAAAATCATAGAAGGCACAAAAACATTTGCAAAGGGGTTCAAACATTTTAAAACCAAGCGAGTGGTCGTTTTTGTTGTATTTTTGCTGTAAAAGAATCCAATAAACTTCTGCTTCTGCCTTTCACACAAGGTGAGAAAACAACACGTAAACTTTAAACGACTTTACAAGTTTCTGCAGCTGCGAGCAGTCCCGTTTTACGACTCCAAACAACCGCGGCGGTTGACAAGCGGCAGCCCTCTCGGTAAAATTAGGCGTAAACATCCGGAGTCGTACCACGGGCGAGCACTGGCTGGCTCGTGCAGGTCATAACACCAGGAAACAGAAGTCATAACAAGTTCTGTTACTTCTTGACGTTGAAGGCTGAGTGCTTGACAGAGAAACAAAGTATACGTCTCTTCAACTTAGGAGTAGAACACGGGGTATACATTGGCAAGACGTAATTGATACACTACTTGATACTGATAGTCAGTTTGCATTAGTGTTTACTACCTGTGTGTAGTTGTTATATGAACATTTTGTATGACACCTTTCAATAGCTGTTCTCCAAAATTAGGTTTTCTAAGGAAAAAAACAGGTGCTTTGAAGAATCAGATCCTATGTGAAGACTTCACAGGTTGAAACAATAATGAATTTCTCAAGTTCAACCAAAAACATTTTTGGAATGATCTTGTCTTTTTTTATATACTGTACCATAATCCAGTTGAATACTTCTTCTTTGAAACCAGGTTTTCATTGTAGCATATCACAAGAAAGTTGTTGTCAAGAACCCCATTACACAGACCTATCAGTAACAATCTAACCAGGGTTTAATAAGTGGACGATCACCTCTGCCCACTTCAACCTGCCCAGCTGCAACCTCCTGTACAACAATACTGTAAATCATTTTAAGTTTGCAAGGAATTAATCTTGTAGTAGGACTGGACAGGAGGTGTTTTAAGTATGCAGGTGAAACAATACAGTAATACAGTAATGTGACACATGTTCAAAGTGTGAGCTTACCGCGAAAACCACAAACATAAAAACCACCGCTAATATTTCATGATTTACGGTACTTGGTACCACAAAAGTTGCAGGTGTTGGCGAGGGTCTTTATTGCAACCTGAAGGGCCACTTCACCCCAGCTGAGCTCATCTCGCCTTTCCCCTAACAATACCCCTCCAACAAAACAGGGCCACAAATTAACCTCTAGACTTGGCAGGACACGCAAATTCCTCAACTGGCCTCCTTTCCCGAAACAATGTTGCGGCCGCGAGTTACTAAGACATGCTACGATAAACATAATTCCACAGCCATGACCACACGCAGCAAGAAAGCTTCCATCAAACATTACGCCATACATCGCACACCTGGCTTTTAGAACCTGCTCCTGTGGGGGTTTACTCTAACACAACCTGACAGACTTTATTGAAGATTACAGCCATTAAACAGTGCTTGAACCACAGCTGTGTTGAGATAAGCCAACTGGCCATGTTCAAGCTCAAATACACGCCTTTACGGCCCTCTCTTGTGGCCGTGATTTACGTCAGTCAACTGCTTTTTATCAGAAAAGCGAAGTCTGTGGTCTACTCTCATGTATGCAAACGGTCATAATCACATCATAACTACTCGAAGGACAAGTCTGTGATATGTCAAGATATTGATGTTTTAGTGGCCTACTTTCATGTTGGGACTATACTAGTTCTTCCAGATGGGGACTTTACCTATGTGTCAGTGGTCCTATGTATGGGGGAGCTTCAGGTGTTAGCAAAAGTTTGCCCCTTTGGGCTTTAAATACAGTATTTCTTAAAGTGGTGACTGTTTTCATCATGATACCTACAATAGATCTGGTTAGCAAGGAAAATATTGTACAATTTGTCTACCAAATCCTAAGAGTTTTTCCTGATTTAAACTGTAGTTTCTGCTACTGTGGACCTTGAGTAGACATGGAATAATAAACACAAAAGAGGTGAGGGGCACCCAGAAATAACAGCAGTGTATTTTCACTACGTCCCCCGAGACCAATCTATCTTGACAGTCTTTCCTCTTATCAATATTTTCATAGCATTCACCACTCAGATGGGTTTTCTATTATGTACATGTCTGCTACAAGGAGGGTCGCGTTTGAAAGCGAACCCTAGAGATGTAGCCAGTTCTAAAGACTGCTCCAGGAAAAACAAGATAAACAATCATAAAGGGAAAACACGCTGTTCATACCAGGATTCGCGAATCATGATTCGGCCAGTCACAGGATTCTTCCCAATTTGATCCGCCGTATACACCCTCTGAGGATTGGCGAATCCTGGTATGAACGGGTCAAAGGCTAGTAGTCAAAGGCGTTGATTTGCGAATAACCAACCCCAAAGCAATCTTCAGTTGAGTGAATGCAACTTACTAACATGGCCAGGTAATTCCATCTGCATTTGCATTTTTTGCTTGTCACCATAACCTTTAATTTCCTTGGACGATGAAAAATGCATTTGTCAACCAATCATATCCTAGAATAATGATATTCATAAAGCCTTTCTGAAGACAACATGAAGAACTTTATGTCAACATGTCAACATGTCCCTTTACCGAATCAACGCTAAAAATGGTTAACAAGATCAAATAAATATTTTCCTCCAAAACTGATGTTGTCTATTCAAAAGCGGACATCATCAAAAAGAGAAACGCTAGATCACTGCACCGTAATGAAATCATACACCACATCATACACCACCGATAGACAAAGATTGGAATTTTTTCATTACTCCTAATTTGATGGTTAATGAGGAACCCTGCTGTCGGAATACATCCATCATTTTCCACTCCATATGTCGATTCTTCTCTCCCATATCTGCTGATGAGACAGGAATGAATCTCAACTCTTCTTTCATTGAATCATGCCAGCAGGCATAAAGCGATCTAAAGAGGCTGTATTCGGTTGCAGTTCCTTATTTTGAAAGGCAAACTCTTTGATGTTCAGGCAGTTTGAATTCTTGCTCTTCCAGATAACATATATCAGAAACAGATCAGTTTCAACTTTCATAGATGGTGGCCATTATAAAGTGAGGGTCTGCAAGGGGGGTCCCAAAACAATGCTTTATGCTGAATTTTGAATTCAGTAGGACCATCTACGCACTGCGCTAATTTCAGAAAGCCAATCACCCAAAATGTACCCATCTCGCCACAAGTTACGGAGATGATTTCCCTTCAAATTACGGTAAATCAAAATACCTTACCTACACCTTACAGGAAAGAGGCACTTTATATCCTAGATCTGCAAAATGATCACACACACATAAAATTGCTCTAAAATATTGATCAAAAGGGTGTTTCAAAAACGTTCATTTTCACGGTACCATCTGATGATTGCTAGACGATCTCTTTTCAAATCATGAAGTAATCCTTCAATTTCTGCCGTTGCCATGGAAACAAAGCCTTGAAGACAAGATGACCTCACCACCTATTTACCTGGGATCAAACTACAGCATAGATAGAACTACATTGCAATTTCAATATGGTAACACCTAGTAAAACGAGTTCTATTTTCACACAACCAATTGCAATGGCTGTCTACTTACTAACATAGCAACGAAATTGAAAAGAAATACAATGGTGTATTCAGTATTGACTTTTTCAGTATATGATTTTTAGCTCTACAAAGTACAAACATTGAATATTGAAATGTATCTTCAAAACAAGCAAACAATAAACAGCACTTTGCACCCAGACTCAAAGTCAAACAGTGTCATCTGTGCCTATCAATCATACATTGTATACAGCTTACTCATTTACACCTTAGTGATAATGGGAAAGGGACAGATCACATCATTACAGCCAGCCTAAAGAACCATTTATAATTCACACTAACGAATTTGCAACAGTAATTTCTCACACATAATTAACACTTTCCCGTGCCAAGTCTCAAATAGACAAAATTAGCCCAAAAAATTGTCATTTTCAGAGACAGAATCGCAAGCTAATAAATTTGAATTCTTATCCTCTTTAAATTCCAGTTGACCTAGATTTTAGAAAATTGATGTTTTGGATCTAATGCATGTTTACATGTGAGTGAGAAATGATATGAAACAACCTTTGAATTTACAAACAGTGTGCAATGTGTTTGAATGACAGATGCCTGTAAAACAAAGATGTTGATGTACCTCTCCCCTTATCATTCAACGCAATCTGTGAAACTCCCCTGGGAAGGTCCATTTCTCACAAAGATGGATGCAGAATGGATCTTAATCCATCTCTGTCTTCTACAACCTGCCATAAGACAAAACAGGCTCGGAGACAAACTGCTTCAAACAAAAGAGTGTAGGATGATTGAGTCCCACCACTCCTGCTGGGAATAGAACCCATGTTCTCCACTCCTACAATCAACGCAATCCAAAAAGTAAATCGCGTTTAATCTGGATCTAGGTGACATAGCATATGCCAGGGGACAGAGAGGGCAGGCAGGTATTATTCAAAGTTTGGCTGTACTGATACAGGTTGACATAATCCTTCCCTCAAGGCAGTCGTTTGGGGGACAATGGAGTGATCCGAGGGGTTAACATTTTTCCTGCTACTGATACGATTACAATTGTGTACAAAGATTGGTTTCTGCCTGATTTGAGAGGGACTTGTAATGACATAAGTGTGAAAAACTGCAATCTTCGTAAATAAGTATGGTAGATCTAGTACTGGTACATGCAGCATTAGAAGAATCACAAAGGTTTTCTCTATTTTTGTGATTATATACAGGTCTTTGTTTTAATGATCCAAAACTATGTACACTAATCTCTATATGTATTAAGATCTATATAATGACAGAGTTTTTTACTCATTAACTGTGATACTAATTACTGTACTATTTCATGGACTTAATTAGATAACAGCTTCGATAAATAAAGAAAAATTATTTATGTATATTGAGCACCAAAATATTAGAGGTAGATGACTACCTTTTGAGTTTAGTACATAACTGCTTTCAAGGTTATTTCCCTTTCGAGTCTCCATCTTCCAAATAGGAACGCTTTCCTTTGTTCTCTTACTTTACTTTGTTCGAAAGTGCTGTTCAAAAAGATAGCAGGAATCCTGCATGTTCTCCTATTCCCTCTCCAATACACGGTGCTGCGTTCAAAGGATTATTTCACAAAGCCAGTTTCCATTCAAACAAACCCCCATGATGTTCAGGGAGACCCAAAGGGGAACAACCAATTCATCTTCCGCAGACCTGTGACGCCTATAGTTATTAATCTGACATCATAGACTTGTTAATATTCTTCTTGATACAGCCGTGTGGTAACCGATAGGGACTGAATGGCAGCAGTGCTGAATAAAAGAACCTGCTGTAAAATGATAAGAAGTTTGTAACTTGTGGGTTAGAAAATTTCTTAATTGAAAAGATTTTTAATCAAGGTAGCTTTAAGTTCATATCGATTTTCCCTAGATTTTTTTTATTACTATAAATACCTACAGAACCGTGTACAGTTGAGAAGATTTTCAGTTTGTAAAAATCATAAGTCACATGTGCAAAAAGATTGTATTGTGTGGTTTCACACCAAACTTTTTGCCATATGAGGTCAATGACCGAGTGCTCTGGCTAGTAGTAGACACAGGATCAAGAGGTCAGGGGTTCTATTCCTGGTATTCTTGGCTGGACGCTGTATCCTTGGGAAAGGCACTTAACACGACTCAGGTGTAAATGTGTCTTTGTCTTAGAAATGCGGAGGTAAAAAGCTGTGGAAGGAGTGGGTTGGGCTCCGCCTTACAGTTTGTGCCCTAGACACAGTGGATTAGCAACCCACTGCCCTTACGGCCTCAAAAAAGGCTTAAAAATTAACCTTTTTACACCAAGCAGCGATACAAAGAGGTGGGGAGGGGGGCATCCCAATCAGTTCTAGTTGATTGATAGAGGAAAGCCTTCCTAACTTGCTGAGACATTTTGCACAAACAGGCTAATGGTCCCCTGTCTGTCCTGTTATTGACAGGAACACTAACAGACTCTTGTTTACACCGTGCCCAGTCATTTTCCTTCCTAAAGGGCTCTTTGATTCGGACAGTTTCAAGGTCGCCATCACCCGATGGCACCAAGGGTCACCTAATAATAGACATGCATTCTGTACCCATCATTAACATTGAGGTTAACCTTCAACCTGCTAAGGTAGCAGTGTGGCAGCAAGTTTGTATTGGTTACCAAATTAGACAGCGGGGAGAAGGTTAAAATACAGGCATACTACTATGGATCCTTACAAGGATAGATTTTAACGCAGAAATTAGTCTATTACTGAATCCAAAATTGTCCAATAGAAATCACTGCATATTTGTTGTGACTCCTATTTTTGTGCATCCAGCTTGCCCCCTCTTATCTTCACCAAGGTGGTACAGTCCATAATATAGGGTCCTGATCCCTGAGTCTACCGCTAATCCTACCCTACAGCCCTGCAAACACAGCACTATTTCTCAGACCTCCTCTGTACTGTAGACATCTTTCAACAGGAGACTCGGGAATATAAAACCCTAATTTCCAAGGCTGGTGGAGACTTGGTGTCAGACTGAGGCAGCCTTTCAGTGTGTAACATGGGAGACCTGTAAACAGGGCCTGGCACAAATTGAGCATGAAAAAACCGCCGGGCGTGTGCCACGAAACACCTGTACTGCCTCCTCACCTGTGCAAACGGAGGGCCACGACGTTTCGCAAAACAACCGCGTATTGTAGCGCGCTAACGTCCTGTTCATGCCTGTAGTTACAACTGCCAAACAAGTAACTACTGATAACAAAAGATGTGATATCTAGGTTTGAAAGATACACATTTATCATAAAGTGGGTCATGGGAAATTTGATTTTTGATCATTTCAGTCGTTCTTTCTTGCCTGTTTGCACATATTGCTTAGCAATAAGCTTTTTCTAGAGCTTTTTAAAAATATTTTAACCTTCACAATAGTAGTTTTATATATAACAAATTATATAACAAAATGTGAAATTAAAACATTGTATGAATCATGGAATTAAAAAAGTTGGTAAGTGAAACCTTAGTATCTTGACCCAAACTCATCTAAAATTCCAATACAACCTCTGACAAAATAAAAAATCCAAGACGTACACAGTCACACTAGATTTCTATATTTTCTTTAATTAAATATACCTCAAAAAAGATAAGGCAAGAAATACAAAGAGCTTTCAGAGATAATCAGCCAAAAAGTCTCCACCCAACTTGCTTTTTTATAAGGCCTGCTCTTGTTTGCACAAAAGATCACCTCAAGCCGAAGTACAAATTTGGTCAAGGCTGTGGTCAACAGTAGCTGATGTCTTGCTACCATAGCAACTCTATATACAATGCCATCAATTCAGTACAACTACAACTACCAAGAAAGATAGTGATAGGAATGGTGTATTTACTGCTATGAATACATTTTCATATGCCCTTTAATGGCTTTATGGAATCTAAAATCAACTCAAATAGTTATTTGTCTCTAAGTCTAAAATAAAATGGTTAAATCCAATGAGAGCCTCAGTTTAGATGGGAGCAAAGTTTATCAGTTGGTTTGGAAGAGGATTGGTGATACTGGGCTTATTTGTGAGCCTCAACTTGACCTGTGCCTGTAAAACATAACATCTCTAGTTCATGGGAAGCACATAAACCCACAACAAAATCCCCTACAATGGGGGCAAAGACCTTTCTGACATACAGTTTAGAGACCAGTGGTCTTCAATTTGTCCTTCTAAATACTGGCTGTTTTTATGGGAATGTGAAATGTGAAAATTTAGTCCATGTTCGTGGGATGCCTTGAAACTGGGTTAGATTAATGTGTAGAAAGGCCCACATAAGCTCCTGGCTTCGTAAGAAAAAACATTGCAATATATCTCTACCAAGTCTTGATGGCTCAAACTAAAACACGGACTCATGTAGTGGTGCGGATCGGTCCGGCCGGACCGGTTCCGGACTTGTAAAACGTTTAGGTTCAAGTCCAAAAAAAACTAAACGTCTGGAAACAAGTCCGGACTTGAAAAAAAATTCTCTCACTCATACACTCCTTTTTGTTTTAAACCATCTTAAACCTTCCTTAAATCGTGAAAATTGCACTAGAAAAATATCAAAACATTGCTGTTTTTGTGTTTATAACTGAACTTTTGTGTTAATTACTGACTGTATATAATTCCGTATATATAGTTTTCAAATTACGTGTAAAATATCTGCCAATATGCAATTTTACATGTAACACGAAAAAATATTCCAAAATTATTGTTCAGGTCCGGACTTTCAAGTCCGGACCTGAACCTAACCTCTGGACTCGAGTCCGAACCTAAACCTAAACTCGGGTTTACATCCACACCACTAGACTCATGTGTAGTACAAATATTAGACACAAGTCAAGCTGTCTTTTCAACTCGCTTGTCACACAACCATTCTCTTGTCCACAACAAGTCTTTCAATCTTAAATTTGACCTTTACCCTAGTTCCTGACCTCGACAATACAACCCTGTACTCTGCAGCAATTTGCGGCACAAACACTGCCATCAGCAATTACTCCACTTCTTCACGAGTTATTGAGTGACCCTGCAAAAAGTTTATTAAACATGGATTGCAGGTACTGTATAAACCAGTCTTGGCGTACTTGAACAGTTATGACCACTTGGTCTATTGCTCGTCCCTTGGCAACCCGCGGTCCGTCTTTACAAAACTGTTTCCTAGACTCACCAATAAAATGTGCTTCAACTTCAAGTGCAACACTTTTTTTTACAATTTCCTATGGTAAAAGTTGTCCACAAAGTTCTTTCCTATCTTTGAGATAAACGTTAAAGAACACTTGATTTGAAGAATTTGAAGAGATATGAACTTTAGGGTTTTGTAAGATGGTGAAGACTTGGTTGGTGCTTGCATAACATGTACGATATTTTGCCAACCGTAGACTTGAAACGCCGTAATCCCGTTGGCAAACAGCGTGTGGCAGTTCTGCGGCAGAACTCAAACAAATTCGCTCCGTTTCCCATTGTCCCGGCTTCGCAACAACAGAGCAATACGCACACACTAATGGCTTATCCCGGCCACTTTACGGGTCAAACTTCAAACAAGGGAACGCTCATTACATACCATAATGCTGTGTTTCCTATTGTTTCTACTCCCTACGATCCCTCAATAAATTCTGTTTGCAATGTCTTGTTCAAATACTGCCAGCAAGCAACATTACGCAATCCTGCTAACAAACTTGCCGAGCAACGCAGTTTTCATAACGTCACTCTTTTTTTTTTTACAAGAATAAAATTTGGCGACTACGAATCGTGCGAATTCGGTAACGGCTAGCCCGAGGGCCAAGTCAACACCGTGACACTAATGCGTAATCGTGAGGGTACAAACAAGGCACGCTACGTGCGGCGGGAACACAGGTGGCCCCCTCACCTGGACGATCGCAGCGCCCCTCAGCAATTCTGACACATCGGGGTGTGATTGATGCCCAAATGGGGTCACAACACTTGGGCAGGTGAGAAGGATGATCCATTTCTGCACGATATGTCGGGGAGTTCAGATAAGCGACGCAAGTATGACCGTTGCCTTCCGGATACAGAAAAACACTGATATGATAGGGCAAACAAAAAACTGGGACTGGTCAAGATTTCATATTTTAGGGATAAAGACATAAGAAGAGTTGTAAAAGGAACTGAAAACATAAAACCAATAAACATTATACTAAGAACAAAGGGAAAGAAAGACAAAAAATATAGAGATCTGTGGGTTATACATCATTTGTCATACATGTATGTATATCTCCTTTAATTATATCTGCTAAAAGCGGCTACTGGATTTGAAGTACATGTACTGTCTGAGGTACCCATATTGTATCCTTGCCCATTGTTAAAGAATGCAAGATTTCTTGCTTTTGGTGGGAGATGAGGTCAAAGTCAAAGTGCCCTACAATGGCAAACATGAAACTGTGGCCAAACAGAAGTCAAGTGTTGTCAGAAAGGTCTCTTTGAAACTTCTTTGGCTTCCATGGATCATGGAGATTTTGTTGTTTTCAACAAACAACAGTGCGCATGTAACTGCCTGATACTTGTTTGTTACATATTCACACAAGAGAGAAAACCAAAACATATTTTTTAAACAAAAAAAATGAGCACAGCTAAAAATGTCTTCCGATTAGTCTGGACCTCTCGCCAAGTCAACAAGTCTTCCGATTAGTTTTTAAGACTCTAGTTTCGGATCCCAGCTGATTCATATCATTGATCTTCTGTACAAGAGTGAAACAACCAATATGTACAACTTAGAAACAAAGTTAGGATATTAACTGAGTTACGTTTCTAAGTAAAATAAGACTTAATTCAGGAAGATGTAGTTAGGCTTCAAAAGTATCCCATGGCTAGGACACGGTGAGCTGTTGAAGTGAGAACACTCTCCAGATGTGAGAACATCTGTAACCAACGTTCACTGCTTTTTGATTTGGGATCTTCAAAAGCTCCTTATTGTGTACTCACATCTGCCCTATACATCTTACACCCTCTTTGAGTTACGCTTTGATAATGCCTACAGTATGCAGGTTGTACTAGTATAGCCAAAGACACTTGGTATATCCTAGTAACAAATGAAGAATGTTGAGCCACAGAGAAAATGTGGAAATTTTCTGGTAACAAAAATATATGTTACCAAATCAGCATATTCAAGTTTATACAATCGCTGCAGGGATCTCCCTAAAGAATGGAACAGTGGCGCTCCTCCATCCTGTTCTAATCCCAGCTCCATCCTGTTGATTATCAAAGTTAGGGTGTATTTTTCAAATTCTTACCCAGTTAAGCCTGAAATTTTGCTCGAAACTGGAAATTTCAGAATTATGTAAAGCTGAAGTTGCAGGAAATGACTTCCATTATGTCTGAAAAAGGCAAAATGCAACAGCCGCTCTCCTTTTGAGAGGTGTGCGCCCCCCCTCCAGACATCCCCCCTTGCGACAGGTATCCTGTGCCTGGTACCCTCCCCCCCATCCTGCTCTATATTTCTGGGGAGATCCCTGCGCTGCATTTGAAAATGTACAGATATACTATGTACTTCTACTAAACATGTAGCCTGGATGCCAGACCCCCAATCTCTAACAATAGTAACATATCTATTGTTCGAACGATAGATATGTTAGAGATTGGGGGTCTGGCATCCAGGCTACTAAACATGCATTTTTCCTAGCTAATCCTGACTCTAAACTGTACAACAATGATGTTTTCTATGTAACTCCTTTACAATTCGCTAAAAGAATGTCCAAATCCAGCCTTGTAAAAACACTTGGGAAGATTTCAATGGCAGAAATCGGAGCGGTTAGTCCGGAACATGCCGCCAAATCTTTGAATCCCGGCAGAATAGAGCAGGCTTGTGCTGCGGACATGTTTTGTTCGCCGAAGGCAGAGTTAGGCTAAGTCATCCTCAGTGCATGCGAAAGCTTGGGCAAACACGAGCCTTCTCCCCAGCCTTTCTGGTTAAATAGAGCAAGGAGGATTCCCTTTACGAACCCTTTGTTCCGTCCCCACATATCTCTTGGAAATGCTTTTAGTCCCACCACCCGGTCGCTGGAAACAGTCGTCACGTATTCAACAGTACCGGGCGTGTACGTGGACTAATGTGGCGGATCGCGGGAACTCACACCGTGTTTCGTGTTACGAACGTTAAAATACGTTAAAAGCACCCGACCGCTTGCATAATTTCTGGCACGATTTTTGAAATCGCATCCAAAGAGAGCCACCTTGCTTTAATAATAAATTTACATTTTAAATCATTTACCTAAAGTTACCATCTTGAAAAGTTACAGTTATGTTGCGAAAATAGGATACGTAAACAAATTTCAGAGCATAAACTATGCATGACTATACATACATCGTACACAACAACATATACCCCCAAGACACTAGTAGCAATACTTTTAGTTTTATAAACCTTGCCATTCCACAAAGCGGAAGACTCCTGCGAATCTGATCTAAAGAAATATTTTACATTCCAAGGCATCGCCCATACTGTACTTTGGAAGTCTTCTGATCCAGAAGTACATGTGCGAATGTTATCTATCCCCATATGTTCAGCTTGATTATAACCAGACGTGACTGTTCGCAGGGTTGACAAGAAGCGCATGTCCCACTTAACATTCTCACATACTGTACCTTACTGTAAGGTCTCGAAACTTTCGCGGTGGTCTTATTTTCATGGTGACCTCTCTACGGCAAAGTTACGGCTCGGCAAATATGCGTTTACAGCGTATCAATACTTTACTACAAAATTAATACAAACCACAAGCTTAAAACACCAGGAAAAAACTCATTTCCATTTAACCATGAAATTCATTCCCGCGAAAATAAACAGATTTATAGAACCCTACCTCAAGAACATTCCCAACCTTACAGCAGGGAAAAGTTTGAGGTAACAGTCTCTGGAAATGGTCCAATGTTTGCATGTAATTTTGTAATAAAAGAAAACACAGCTGTTCTTGTCTTTAACCCAGATTACAGATTGGTTGAAAGATTTTTCATCTGCCCCCAGGCTAGATCTAATATGGAAGGACACATTCCAAAGGACAGCCAGCATGTTCTTTCTTGTCAGACTCAAAGGCATGAGAACCTTATGTAGTACTGGACTAGTGGTATCATATCTGTATAGGGAAAATACTCACTATTACTTCTAAAGAGGTTATCGTTTTACTAGACGCTACAATCAAATGCAAGTTTAACTCTTTTTTTTCTGTAGAAAATGACAAAACTTGATAGAATCTACTACTAAGTTTTAACGAAATCGCAACAAAGAGGTACACACAAACAGCATCTAACAAAACAATTCTTTCCATACTATTTCTACACCAAAAACCGAAGTACAGACACATGCAGACACTGCTGGAGGGAGCCAGCAGGCTTTCCTGAAGCCCTGTTCAATCCTTGGTCAGTTGAAATTCTGAGGAATGGTCAGGAAGTTGGCCCCTGCCAGCACCTGTTTGTTCTTATCAACCACAAGGAACATGGACATCTTGAAGAGTTACAAGCTTACAGGGTCCACAGAAATAGCAAAAGAAATTCATCCAAATTTGAAACTATAAGCTATTCTAGTAAAAACCTATGTATGATCGACTTTTAATCTGAACCTAGCTGTCCTATATTCAAGTCAGTCTTGTCATGAGTGTTTGCATGTTGTAGAATGTACCATTCAACAACAAACGAAGGGGTGTAAGTGTAACATCTACAACATCATAAAGGTAAACACATTGACAGCATAATCGTGACCTTTAACTTCCAGTCTAACAAAGATATCGGAGAAAAAAGTCCTTCAAGTCATCTCAAGAAAGAACTTCTGTACCGAAATCTTGGAACACCCCAAGTCCTTAAAGTGGTTCGTCCTCTTTCTCTATACACCAGGTGTAAGAGACAATAATACCTGTAGGGACTACATTAAGCCCAGTCTGCATACAAATCCCTGGAAAAAAACGGGCACCTTATCTAGGATTGCGACAGCCTCCAATTTCCATTAGAGTTTTATGCCTTCAACACTTGGCATCCCCCCAGCGAACTCCCTAATGGTTAGCCTGTGTAATAGAAGGACTCCCAGAGAACAAGCAAATGGCGTGTGTCCGCAACGATACATTAACGCCTGCGAATAAGTCTGACAAGAATGTCGCTCACATCTTAGAATGTCACACCACGAGGAAGGATTATGACAGTCTTAAGAAGCAATTACTGAGGGAGAATACGTCTCTAAGAATCCTGAAACCGCCGTAAGTGCTTTGGTATTCCGACTTACACACCCATTGAACAGACACCAAAAGATTAACAGTCACTTCCATTCTGACATTTTGTTTGACAAAGTATGTCGTAAATAAGCCACCCTATAGAGATGGTATTACGCCCCTCTGGAAATTTCATCCTAAAGTACAGATAAGGAAAATTAGCCACTGGGGTATAAATATTCTGGGATGATACATGTACAACAAGCAGGTAGTTTACAGCACAAAATGTCACGGTATAAGCTGGGATTTCAACAGGGTTGCTTTAAAACCATTAGCACTGGGTGATAAACTGGAACAGCAGATGTTGCTTTTAGTTCGGAGAAAAGGTTTTGTTTTTAAATCGGGGATGCAAATGGCATAAATCATTTATAGCTTTGATTGTAACCGAATTGTTTACATGGTTGCACTTTTTCTTTATTGCTTTACTCTGATGCCCCTTTGCCCTATAAATGGCAGCCTTTTACGGTTTATTTCATTTTGATAAAGTAAAACCAAAAATAGCGCTAGAAAGTCAGAAAGCTTGAAATTAGAGCTACCAACAAGATAATATCAACAAGAATTTTTACTCACTTGTACTAAGGCTTAAAATGAGGTTTCCCACTAATATTGCCTGACAAAATTATATTGCTCTTTTCTATCCTTTCTTCTTACAAGATTGCTCATTTTCGGACGATTTTTTTCAAAGGAATTTACCTAAAATGCTGATTAGATCTGGAATATCTAGGTCACTGTATATATTATGTAGGTCAAGGGTCATCTTTTACTGACTACAAATCCTAATTTTCCTAAAATACATTTAAATTCCTAGTTATAAATACTAATATCTCCATAGAGAACAATATCACTACCCTTTCTATCTAATATAGAATCATTTCTGAGAGTACCCAATGTTGTAGAGGGTCCCTGCGGTACAATTTCTCCCAGGTAACAATATGCAAAGGACCGACAAGGGAATGTTCTCAAAAAGATTAGTCCGAATTTTGCCTTCTCGAAAAATCGTGATGTTGATACAAATGGACATAAATTTGGGTGAGGTTCCGAAATTCAATATTACCAACATCATAGCGAAAAATAAAAATGAACACGAAAAAAAAAATGTTTTGAAAACTCACTGTACTTTCAGAGCTATATTTCAACTGAAACTTAACTTATAGGCAATTAACGGCTTTATTCGGTGCTGGCCGTAAAAACAAATCAAGCGAATCTCTTCAGAGGAGGAATCAGTGTTACCTGAGTGAGTGTACATTAGCGTATATACCATATCTATTATTCAATATTCAGTGCGCCAGTAAATTCCCAAATGTTTCACCGTAATCTAATAACCCAGGAAACCTTGGAACTGATATTGGCACAAATCTCCGCATCAAAGAGCACGGATACAAAGAAAAAAGCGCTCGCTCCTAATTCGTTTGTGTTACCATGGCAACGAAGTCCATGAGATTAACATCAAACAGTTCAGATGTAGTTTGAGGGTTTTAATTTGGAAAGGATAACTTTGTATTTGTAATTATTTGCCTCCCATACTTTGGTTATGTGGTTTCTAGATTCTAGTACAACTGTTACATGTGTACACATTGGTTTTCAATTGGATAATTCCATATCTGCCCAGATACAGGGCTGTCTAGTGAAAAATTCAATAAAAATAAAAGTAGGAAATATTCAAAGTATTTGGGATGTCTCCCTTAGGCAATTCAAGTTATTGCTTTTCACTCACTCCATCAAAGGGTTTTTAGAGCACTCAATAATTTTCTTGTACTCTGCATGATACATTCAACTACTGTGGTTTTCAAATCTTTAGTCATTTTGTTTTATCCATTAGGAAATCTGACGGCAGATGAAATGAAAAATGTAATAGTTAAACCTTTATATATGAGCAATTACTGAGTATATATTTTATCTACCATATAAATTTATTTAACGATATTTATATCTTAAGGCTCTCTTTACATTATACTTTTGCCGTCAGCGCCACTGGCGTCAGCGCCACTGGCGACAGCGGGAACCCCGTGTAAAGACAATTCCCGTCGACGTAGTCCCGCTGTCAACAAATTTTCTCCCGTCAGCTTCGAAGCCGTCGCCCGTCAGCACAGCGGGAGTCCCCGTCAACTTCAAACTCCGTCTAAAGAGAATACGTCGGGCTCGCGTCAGCGGGAGTCAAGGTTTCGGCAATTAGCATAAAGCACGCGTTGATTAGCATACTGTAAGTCTACTTACATCCCCGGTATATATATATAGAGAGAGATTCGCGGGATCCGCGGCGACTTTTGTGCCGTGCATTCATTTCCCCGCGGATATATTTATCGTACTTGTGCCCCCCTCCCCACATTTACGAGTGATGAGCATGGAATATCTACGCATAAACAAGGCTTTGCATTGTAGTTTAATACGGGCGGGGAGACGCCGTCTACCGTTGTACAATCATACAATTTTGTTTCTTGCTTTTGTTATGCTTACGCCCGATACTTTCTACAAGATGGCGAAATGCAAGCACCGCAGGTGTCTGTCAGATTTCCGGGCGGTGTGTCTAGAGACGTCGCGACAGCGGCCTCCCGACAGCGGGAAATTTCGCCGCTGACGCGAAAAACGTAATGTAAACTGCGCCTAAGGCTTCAGTAGCTACGAAAATAAACTTCCCTGGAATGGTAACCTTCTAAAGTTTGGATAATTATAGCTCTACATCATAAAACATATCAAGTAAATGCCATAATTCATCACAGCTATTTCACGCTTTGTGGAAAATAAGAATGCATAGTGCCATCAGCCATTCATTTCATAATCATAATGAAAAATCTCTAAAACAAAACAGTGCAGCTGCACTAACAATTTAATGTTTTGAGTGAATTAGCATCAACCCCATTTTTATTCTACTTCAGCTTGCTACTAATAATATATCTTGATCTTTCCATAAAATGAAGGAAAGGATATTGTGTACTAATCACTGATAGTGATGATGAAATAATAATCTTCTGTTTGCGTCCACAACTCACCACTGGCTAAAATAACACATCACCGTTCAGGCGACACCAAAAATCAATTCCAGTCCAAATTTAACAAACTGATTATTGATTTCTCATAAATCTCGCCCCCGAGATGCGATTTAGATTTGCTTCAGCCACCAATTTTGATCTTAAAGAAAACAGAAAGATTGGGGCGGGCCATTTGTTTTGTCTTTCTAAGTGGCCAATGAATGGAATGTAATTGTAGCAACAATTTCTCAAGTTGCGAACAGACAATGCATGAAGATGTGTCCCAAAAACGCAATAAATTTTCGCTGAGAATAATATCTGGAGCAGGGCTGCCTCCAGCTTTAAATTTTTGAATTGTTTGGGAACTTACGTTGTTGAATTTTGTTGTTGTCATTTTCAGCTTATGAAATTACATAAGTTCAAACATTTTCATAAGTTCAAATTTTTCTGACGGACGGGTTGCATTTTTTCCCCTTCCCAGCATGCAAATTTCCATACCAGGACAGAGGGACGGGTCCTAACATCTTCCCTATACCTAAATTTCACATGACACCAAGATACAAAAATAAAGTTATCATGAATTAGAGGTTCCAACATTTCAATATCACAACATAGCCAGAAGCTATAGTTTATCAACACAGCTATAGCCTAGGTTACACATAGCCGAACATGGCCTCCCGACTCTCCCCCGACCATGGTTGGAGTGATTCGGCAGTGATTCGGGAGCTAGCTCGGTTGGCGTTCGGCCGAGTCGGCTGGCGTTCGGCTGAGTCGGCTGGTGTTCGGCTGCGCCAGCCGAATGTTTTGAAAATTTCAAAACATTCGGCTCTGGACGTAGGGTCTGAAATGGGTCGGCTGGTGTTCGGCTGGTGTTCGGCGCGGTCGGCTAGTGCTCGGCTGGTATTCGGGATTGAGTCAGTAGTAAAATTAGAACCTTAACCACGCCAGAAACACTACTGACTTACTCCCAACTAGTTTCCAACCTACCCATAACTCACCCCAAGGCCGTAGACAAATCTCTGCTAACTAATTCTCAACCAAGTGACTACTATCGGAACGTGGGCGAATCACCCCTGACCTTCACAAGACCAAAAACAAAGAAGAACACTAAAAGCAGTATTAAAGCTAGCCATGATCCGAATTCGATCTCTCGGTGATGTTAACAACATAATAGAATGGATTATTTTAGTTAAAACCGCAAATGACCCCTCTTTTGAAAGTCGCTGAATATGTCCATTTAAATTCGTGAGAGGGTCTGCAATCGGTCGGGGTTTAGTCAGGAGAGATTCGGCAGTCTGCTGCTAGAGGTCGGGATGGTTGGGAGTAAGCTAGAAATCATTCGGGGCCCATTCGGGAGTAATTCGTGTACTGGTTAGGAGATGATCGGCGCATCTTCGGCGCATGTTCGGCGCCAAAGATAGGCGTGGCCCAAAAACTGGTCAGACTGCTCCCGAACTACCGCCGACCCGAGTCGGCTAGCGTTCGGGAGCCATGTTCGGCTATGTGTAACCTAGGCTTATTCAATGCACCTGGCTTGGTGCCAGATATAACATACAGGCATATACACTTAATCCTTTTGTAATGAAGTTAAGGATTTAGTATTTTCAATTTAAGCCTGGCAACAGAACCATTCAAAGATCACTATAGAAACATATTAAACAGGGAATCTTGGGCATAGCACTGTAGTTATTCATTCATAGAAACTGTGGTACTGCGGGAATGTGTCCTTTTAAATTTTACATCTTGTGCGTTATCGTAACCATTACCTATCCACATCCCAATTCTTTAAAAGCATTTGTATTTTCTATGCTAAATAAAATATGCACATATCTATTCCAATTACATGCATCCAAACTGTTATAAAAGACATACAAAGAACTTAATTTGGCCTTGAACGTGTCAAAATCACTTTCCCTAGCTAGTGATAATAAACCCTAATAAATGCGTGTTACAATTATTGTCAATTTTATTTCATTTCTTTATTCAACTCCAAAACCAAAACATGTAGTCTGTTTGATTCTGACAAGCAGATTTCCAATGCAGCCCATTATCACAGTTATACAATGCCAGACAAAGGAATAGTAGGCCACAAAGACAGATTGGAACAAAGGAATAAAAAAGTCAAGGTTATCCCAACTCTAAATAGACACATTTGAAGATACAATATGTTCTGTAGATACCACCAATATCCCTAAGGGCACAAAACATAAAACTATAACCTGTAACGCCACACTAACGGTAACTTATTGTTACCATAACATGGAGCTCTAGCGCTGCAACATGCTGCCAACTGTAAAATCAATATGAAGTCATGTTGTATTCATGATACTGGCACCTCCGCGGACGTACTATCTTTTTATCAGCACATTTTCAGTCAGGTACATCTATTTTGGTACACACATTTTTTATTGCTATCGGATCTTATGGTGGGGCAGAACTTTTTCAATGTCTTTTTGTATTACACCACTAGTTTTGAAATGCTAACAAAGACAATGATTTTGAAATCTGTATATTTCATTCTTTGTTTTCTTTTGGTCTCTAGAAATCTTTTCACCAGTCACTAATGCTGAAATACTAGACTAGATTCTTTTTCTAATGAAATGTTGTGATTTTTCTATCTCCAGCAACTTGTATTGTCTGATTATCATCACTTTTGCTTATCATAAACCACTGTGACTTAACCATAAACTTGCTGGATTCTATTTCATTTGAACCGTCAATGTTGTATCTACGTCCACTTTTTGTTCTCATTATTGTTATCACGGCTATCGAGAACTCGGCATGACAAGGCGACAAAACCGCAACATCTAACGGACTCCTTCATACGATAACGCAACACGCGTCCGGCGCCCAATCCATTATGCACTGCGAGCCATTAGCGAGCGGAAACTCGACATTGATAACATCTTCAACTGCCTAATGCCTCCTTTTTAATTTAGCAATGACACCGTCATTCTTGTATCTTACTAAGTCCCTTATGGTATAACTTCACACCAAAATCGATGCCTCTTCCTTCGCATATCTTCTAGATACCATAACACACTTATGTGGAGGAAGTAAAATCAATCAAATTTATAGGGAACGCCATTGGCTCAAATGTCCTTGTAGTTTACTGTTGTACTGGTGTATAGTTGATGAGAAAGGGGGTGAGAAACAATTTCTGTCAGGAAGTCAGTACTATGGCCAGAATTGACCTTTATGTCTGCAACAAAATCAATGTCTCTCATTTAACATTCATAGACGGGGGAGTCGGTCAGAGTACAATGTTACCTGTAGCACTACAAACAACTGTGCCGTTATCAAAAGCTAAAACACACCAAATTCAACATCCTCTTGTTTGTAATTTTTTCTTGCTGTCTACTTTGACTGGAAAAGTGGGCCTCAAAGTCGAGGAAGCATTTGTCTATTTTGACTTCCTCTGGCAAGTAATTTAAAACTACGAAACACAGAAAAATCTGCTAATGACAATTCTATTCTCCAAGAGACTTTGGTTATGCTAATACAATAGAAAACATGTTTAGAACCATAGCTTGTGGTAGCTGTCTGTTTCCTCCGAAAGGGGGAGGGGGGCTGCACCTGTCTCATTCAAATCAATGGAGTTCTCTATTCCTCCTGACACATTTAATAAACCCCAGGTTTCGTGTTCGCACAGTCCCGGCTGTTTATGGCCAAAGCGGCATGTACCCCTATAGTGTACCCATTTCCTTTGACAACATGCCAAAACCAGTGGTCTAATCTCTTCCAAAAGTCCGATCAACATCTAAAAAGGTCCAGCAGCCCTTTTTGTGGGAGCCACATCAATCCATACCTTGTTTACGAGGTATTATTTAAAAGGAATGCTGACGACTTGACACAATTTATTATCTGTAGTAGTAAAACTAGAGCATGCAGCTGCAAGATTCGAACTCCTGTTTTCGAGGGTGCAACATCTGTTTTCCCTTGTCTTCCGCATCAAAAGCATAAATTCCGAGCAAAAATGTCATCCTTAATGAAAGGAGAGGTGACCGTAACTATAGAAAGTGGCGAATTTGCATGTCAACGAAGTACAGACATGTTAGAATTGCAGATGAACCCTGGGATTATCAGAACACTTTATCAGAAGGAGTGAGGAGAGAGACATTTTAAACACACGCCCATCTGCTGTGTGGGGAATCAGGGAACCATCGAGAGAATTTTAAGTGACTTCTGTGCCTCTGCTTGGAGAGAAAAGAAAAGCCACAAACAAGATATTTCAAAGCACTGTACAAAATTACAGTGTATAGACTAGTATATTTGTTGTTGTTGTATATTCTGTATATAGAATGTTCGTTACGGTTTCTTTTACGTACGTACCAAACAACTTACACAAAAACTATATTTTCATATTCTATTTGTTTCATTACACCTACCTACCTGCAGAAAGAAATACCCAACAAAGGGGTCCAATCAAATTTCCCATTGTAAACAGTACCATAAAGTTTAACAACAGGATGTGATGTGATTGGTTAATCTATCAATTCAATCAAGACTCCAAATGGTAACATTCAGAACAAACACAAGAAATGTACATTGACTACAGCAAATTTTCATAAGTTCACTACTTTGTGAACAATTCCACGCTAACTGCTCGCCTGTGTATTGCCCTTTTAATGTACAACTGTGTCTTGCTCAAAGTGTGTTTATCTAAGGAAACCCCCCTAAAAACTTCCTGTATACCAACAGGAAAGCTGTGGCTTTTCAAGTATTTTGTGATCTTTTCCTGTCTTTCTGCTCTTACAACTCTTCCAATGGACAGTCACATATAAACCTTTATCAGTAAAGATAACAACAAAACAGAATCGCATTCACTGTGTTCAAAAATCAAAGACAGTTTAGTCTGCTTAGGGCAACCCATAACAAAGAAAGGCTCAAAAATATTCTGAAAATGCAGAGATTGGGATCTTCAGAATGTGTTCCTTTAACATTTACAGGGACGGTGGTTGCAAGAATGTCAATCATTGCCTTTAAGCAAACCTTAAAGCAATCAATAATATCAACATCATTCAGAATGTTCATTGATATCCACACACAGCTCTTCCTTCAGAAGGGTAAAAATATATGACATATTCTTTAAAAGGTTACAAATACCCCCAAAGTATTCATGTACCTTTACGTCACTGTATAAGGAATATCCTTTCAACACATGTGTAAATTGTTGATACATTTACCAAATCTGACACCTCAGCAGACAGACTACCTCTACTTAGATATTTTTCACTCAAAGAGATACAGAGCCACTAATTTGCTGACAGACATCAATTACTATGCCCAAATCATGACAATCAGGCGTCCAAGATTTTTCTTGCTGCCCGTTTTCCCAGTGTGGACAGAGCGAAGTGGACTCGGTCAATCGTTCAACGTCCCCGTGTTTGTTGGTAGAAGCCATTTGTGCCTTTCAGCGCGTGTTTGTCCACTTTTTGCCGATAAAACCCCAAGTATTTGCTCTTGTTTTCATGCAGTTCCCCTACCAAGTTTGACTTGGCTGACCCCCAGTGGAGTATGACAGACAGTCAGACACTCAAAAGTGATATCCACAAACAAAAACAGGAACGCTTATTCCAAACATAAAACTTGTTTCCAATAGGTTTGATATATCATAAAGGGAGCAATACCGTCATAAGACTGTTTTCGCGTCTGAGGTATTTGTATTTGCACCATGGTTTTATGGTTGTTTGTTTTTGTGAACAGCCAAAGATACCAACGCTTTACAGTCAACAAACGTTGGGGGATATTGAACAGTCTTCGAAGTCCCATTCACACGCAAACGAACGCCTCTCTACGACTATGTACGATATCGCTCTTGTAATGTATTTTTTAAGTGGCAATCGTAGTACGATATATTCATTCAGCAAATGGTAAAATGCTGTTTTTTTAATAAGAATAGCATGATTCCTTTCACTCAGAAATCTGCCATACCCTTTCCCAAACCAAACAATCTCTACGGTATGAAATTCAGTAACTATACGTTACAACTGCTTTGATATGAAAAAGTTATTCAAACCGAATGCGAGGAAAAGATTTGGCTAAAGTCCAGCCAGGCATGAAAAAGTCCTAACACTAACATAGAAAGCTTTTAGCAAAAATCCCTTTCTAAAACTCAGCTTAGGGTTTTTACCTAATTTGGCCCAAACTGAGCAGATTTGTGTTGAAGACACCATTCTTGTAGAATGACTAGTACTTTCTGGAGTTAAGAATTAGGAGACAGAAATTACAGAAAAGAAATGAATTTTCTCAACGATAGACTTCGGTCCAGGGTTGCAAACATTTTATAGGATAACGTTTCAAGGGAATCGTACTAAAACTATGTTTTAAAGACTTTAGAGGAGCGAAACAAGATCCAATGGCGTTCCTTTATAATCTACTACGACCATACAAGCTAGTTCTTGATGAAAGAAGCTAAGAAAAAATCGTTACAAGAAAGAAATTCAAGGGAAAAGTCTCAGCAGTTGGTCTGACTTATTATAATCACTCCGAACAAAAACACAGCAAGAACAGAAGAACAGAGGCAAATCTCACGCCCCAAAACTACAAACAAACTCGACCTACACACCTCTAGATGTTGCAAGTAAGAACAATAATGAAACAAAAATCATAAGAGTCATTTTTCTGCCCCAAAACTCTTCAGAAGCAACGATATATGCAAACCTAGACGAGAGAATCCCCGTGTCTCTTGTTACACTGTGTAGATTTCATAAACAGCAACATGTAGAAATCGGCTGTTTTTCGACGCGATGGGCGATCTACTAACAGACGAATCTTGGTATACAGACGACTTTTAAGTACATCTACACAATCTTTTGGTACTCTGGAAGATTGTTTGGGTTACTAGAAAGGTTGGGAGGGACTCACCTAGCGCTGAGACGGCCAGAAGTACACAGATCGCGGTTGAGAAAGTCCACCGCACGCCCTCCCCACGCCGCGGACTCGCCATACTTGCGGGGTCCTACTCCGGCACTGCCTGCCAACTTTTCCTACAATCTTTCGGCTTCCCCCGACGAAAATCCGGGCAGACTAGCTACGCATCCACGTCGTCGGGTGTTGGGGCGACTTCACAGAGCTCAGATCTGCTTTACGTTGACGGAAAATGGGAGAAAATCCAGGTTTTGGAGAGTTTTCCTTCCATGATCGACTCCCGATGACTCAACCGTCCGAACAAACTCAGTCGGGGGTCAACAAAAGCCGCAATTATGGTAATTAGCTTTCCGAATATGGGCAAGAGATCCTTATTTGGAACAGACCAGACCACTGCTCTATAGGGGTGTTTTTGTACATTTTTAGCAAGAAATTATCATTTTTTTGCTCACACCGACATAGTTTGCATGAAGCCGATTTGATTCATTTAGAAAAGTTTGATATGAATAGAATCAAGGACCTCCTCCATAGAATCAATTCCATTCAACCTTATTGAAAACTTTTACAAGCGTAACCTATTTAAAAATAAATACGATAATATTGTTCATAACTAAAAGATAAGGTGACAATGAAACGAGGAACAAAGAAACTAAAAATTATATATGACCGTGAGAAATCTATACAAAAGACAGCTGCGACCAAAAAAATCAAAGATTACCCCCTCCGCCGCCTGTCTAATGGACTGCCCCCAGGGAGTTGTCATAATATGCACTTGACAATGGTATCGCCGAGATTTAGCGCTATTACCACCCTTATCATCCTCACACATAATGGCCACAGACATGAGTCATTAAGCCTCAGATATTGGTCATTCACAAAAAATGAACGATTTTGACATAAAACAGACCACTGTTATTAAATGTCATACTCGTCTCTGTCAGAGTGTTTTGATGTTAGGTCATGCATGTGGTTTTGTGTGCTGAATCAATTATACAGACTAGTATATCTAGCTTCAGATGATCTAATGTAATTTTCAATGATATGCGACAATAGTCATGATAATGTATTGTTGTGTTTGACGGTCTAAAAGTTATTGTAGTCATCTGCTTGCAACTCAAAAAAGTCGCCAAGCTAAAGAAAAAGAATATTGAAATTTTAAAAAAATCGCGGGCACGTTTTGATTTCAACCTATTTGACTAGAAATTGACTTTCATATTGATAGCATAGAATAACCGTAAATTTTATAGCCAATTCGCCCTGCTTGTCAGCCAACCAGTATTTGTACTTACACTATTGAGAAGAATAAAAATATACCTGGAAGGTTTCCTTTACATACATCTTTACTACTCGAAAAGTATGGGACCATCAGTGTTAACTGAATTAGTTCCCACAACCAATCACAGGGGTTGGAAATTGTCGATGAACCGAATGCTATCTCATCGTTACGCTGGCTGTAGAGTAATATAAAGCAATAGACTTGGGCGTGCCCCAATTTTCCGGGGCTTTCAGACGATCTTTCGACTGCATACGAAACTCAGCGCAGAAGTACAACGGCTTATGGGGTCAAAAACGAAATGATCTTCTAACTTCACGGCTTTGTTTTTCAAAGTGCATCCAGAAAAATACACATCTCAAAGTGGTACCTAGGTGTTTTTCTTGATAATGATATATTTCCGATCAGTCCATTTTTGTCATATGTCCTTAGGTATTCTTTCTGTAACGTTCTATGGAATACATTTTCTCATTTTCTTAAGATTCTACAACCTTCTGACTTGAATATTGATCTACATCGTATGCTTCAAAACGATCAGATTTGAAAACGAAAAGTTTACTTTATTTCAATTTTGAATGATATATAAGTTTGCTGCTACTCGTACTCAACCTCCTAGACAGGGCTGTACGGCGGCAAACATTAATGCCTTGTGATACATGTACTAGGCATTAGTGTAAGCCGCCGTACAGCCCTACAATGTAGCTCAATGTTAAACTGGAAAAGATTGCCCCCTAAAAGTTTCATCAAATGCCTTCAACTTTCATTGGCTATCTGATTCAATCCAATTCATTTTACGACGGTAACTTCACGTAACGAGGTCCGGTATAACATCCGGAAATTCTCTACGACTCAAACCCTTGCGCCAATACTCGTAAAAACTAGTTATGCCTGCAATAAACGTTACGGGGTCAGAAGGGACACACAGTGTCGTCCTTTTTTTCTTTCTATGACGATTTCCCGCGTTAAAAAAGTCTTGGCATCTTATCTTAGCTCTACGCCTCAATTATGGGCTAACTCGGGGAAGCCCTATCAGACCTTGGCCGGAATTGGCTACGAGATATCGCGGTATCTCTCAAACCCTACCCCTACCGTAGCCTTCCTGACGTAAATTATGCAGTGACTGTCCATATTTCTATGAATTATCTGCGAACTGGGGGGATTTCTCCGCATTATGGAAGTTTCGTACATCTTTTAAATCTTGTTAGGATCTCTAGTTGGGTTGGCCTGATCGAATTAATATGTCATATCGCTAAATTTTCCGTCAATCGCGTCATCGGAATGGAGAAAAATGAATCGTACGGAATTATCGTCTGCGAAGCCCGAGATTTTGGCGCCAAAATGTGATTACCATAAGCCTTTGGGGATTTATCACACTTAAGGGTTTCCGTGCCGTCGCGTTTGTTATGTGCACTTCATCTGTTTGTTGTACGTATTTCACGTAACTATTTGTTTACACATTGTGCAAAGATATCACAGGCGCTGGAAACGTTATTCCAAATGGTATATGAATAAAAACATCAGTTGATGTAATATATTACTATGTGTATACATACGGTATCCAGGTGTGTTATTAAAACATCAATCTATCAGTAAGACTAAATTGTGCATGCTCTTCATATTGTTCTATATAACAGTACATTTATGTTTACCATATTCGTCCTATTAAGTTCAATCTATCTGGCAATATTAGCTGCTATACTAACACCATTAATCATAGCATTTCAAGAGCAAGAAATGAGATATCAGTTACCAGAAAGGGGTAGGTTTAATATCTATGTAATGTCTATCCTTGACAGCTGACATGTTGTTTTAATAACTTTTATTATCATAAAGTTATTTTCTTCATCCAAAACAGATACTAAGCATTCGGCTAAGGTGCGATCACGTTCATAGAAGGATCTGCCTCAAGTTTTAAGTCGTAAGATGTTCGTAAATAGGCTATGACAGAACCTACCGCCGACAAGGATCTATACGAGAACCTTTCCCGACAGACAGCCGACTTCTGTGCGACGCCTCCACGACTGCCACAAGAATCCCCTTAATTTTCTGTCGTCAACCTTAATATTTGGCGTCAATGGCCCTAATAATGAACTAAATAAGACAACCACAAAACACGATGAGCTCTAATTTCTAATTACTCTTTATTTTTACACAGATTTCTATTTATTCATATTATCATCAATCATCATCTTCGGAAAGAAACAAAGCCATTTATTTCAATAACGACGATTCGGATGTCAAAATTTCACAATGTTGTTGTATAAGGTTACTAGTATATCATCACATACGTCCTTTTGTTCCAATATCTACAATACGTCTGTCGATCCAGACCAATTACTCAAAACATAGATAGGATTTTGCATGTTATATTTTTCAAAGTATACTTCTGACAACAGCCTTTCGTGTTGGTACAGTGAACACATAAACTGAAAAAAAGTACACTGTTAAAGTTTTTGTCTTTCTTTCCTTACATTATATAACTTTGCTGATAACGAATTCCAATGGGAGTACTGGTATTCTAGGTCATTAAACCATCATGAGATAACCACGCTAATAACATTTGTCTTATCCTCCTTTGCATCTACAGGAAAGAAGATGTCCTTGATTTCTTGCAACTACTTCCGAAAAGTTGGAATGGTGGCTAGCGTTTTGGGAATGACGTCGCAGTACAAGATTGCACCGGGCTCTCGTCTTTTGGTATAATGGACACGAGACGACACTGGGCGTTTCGAACTGACTCCATTTTTGGTGAAGATGGAGCTAGTATTCTATCACATTACAAGGAAAAGTCAGAAATATCATGATTGTTATCATCATATCCATAAAGTTGAAAAATGGCAATAGCCTTCTTAACCTATTCAGGAAGGTGAATGTACCGGAGAATATTCGAACATGTTTGAATTTTGGTAAACGTGGTGGGAAATTGAAACTACCTGTCGTTCATACTTCCAAACATTTACAAATCCAAGCCGACAAATCTTAAGCGTTTTTTTTCTTTCTTTCTTTTTTTTTTGCTGCAGAAATTACAATGTTATACTTACGCCATCATATAGGCCCGATGAGGTATGATGATAATGATGATGATAGGCCCGATTTGCACAAAATGTTTTGGAGTCGACTGGGGCTGTGTGTGAGGAGCTTTGGGCTGCTCAAGTGGAGTTTTCCTACTAGAAAATGCTACTTGAGCGGTCTAGGATTCTCCTTGCACAGTCCTGAGTCAACTACAAAACGCGTGCGTAAACCGGGCCTAAGTCACCACGTAGACCTCAGGTGTGTTGAGGTCACCTGTGCGGAAATGATGCATCGATGACACATATACACCTGCTTAACGTCACTGACGTCATCACCTGTCCTATCACTATTACGTCATTAAATAATCACGTAGATAGCCCCAAAATGCCCGGAAAACGTTTTCTAAATGATTTTCAAGCTAGGATATCTGTTATGATATTTTCTGCGTTCCTCTCTCTTTTCAAACATATTCTAATTAGACGGATTTTACTGATATTTCAGATTCATCTACGCTTATCTACAATATCTTAAGAGGATATATCTTTATAAGGGGATCTGAATTAAAAGGATGATCAAACAAATTCTAATTTACAGAAATCATACTAATATTTCTTCATCATCTGTGCGCATCTATATGATCTCAATAGGATATATGTTTATATGGGGATCTGAATCAGAAGTATGATATATAATTCAGATAAGAAGATAAGACCCGATCATTTCCATTCGAGGTCTTCTTATAAATGTAAATCAAAAGATTTAGGCAAATTATATCTAAGGAATTTGTACAAGATTAGAATTACAAGGAATTAAGAACACAGTGGTGTTGAAGTAGTGATATTCCACTGTTGAGTTTATGCTGATTGAAACCAACAAAGCTTTTGTTCAAAACTCATGACATGACAGTTGTGATCAAAAACAATACAATAAGATGTATACGACTCACGTCTCTTTGATATTTCATCCACTGTATTATTCATAAACTCATCATAGACTACAGAAATTGATTATAGAAGACTTATGTGAAAAGGGGTTAAGGTTATTTTGTAACGACAACGGGAAGCAAATCATATATCGATCTTAATCTCTCAACGGATGCCGTGTTTGATGATAATGCGACATGTAGAGGTCCCCTAAGTATGCACGATATTGGCACGGCTTTAAACTACTCTCTAAAGACTACACAGATGGGGAGGGTTGGCAGACAAATTCTTGGTGTACTTTTCAGGACTACGTCTTTCCAACAATTGCTTGGAAAATGCGTTCAAATTGCATCTTGAATTGAAAGAGACGTAGCGCTACCCATTGTCGTACACTACAAGTGCCTATTGTCGTCCACTTTGGGTTATGCCCACGTGTCGAGGTGTATTATGCAAAAACCCGATCTCATGAGCAATTGAAAAACGACATAAGTACGATCCTTAGTCATGATTCCCCTTTATACTGTAAAAGCAAAAAGGAGGTTTACACTGAAACGAATGTTATTCTCCAAGGAGAGGAAGTTGTAGCCTGGAATCCAAACCTATTACATGCAGCTCCCGAGGAGAGGAGACCCGGGAGCTATCATAGGTTTGGATTCCAGGCTAAAAAAAAAGTTCTCCCTCCTATGGAGCGAGAGAAAAGTTAAAAATCACAGCCACCCCAACCCCCCCGACCGAAACCTATGCTCGAAGAATTTACGAATACATATCAACAGGGAATCGATCAGAAGAGCCACCAGACTAGCGTAGACTTGGGAATCTCCTGAAATATAGATGCACGCCTTAACCATGTGAGTTCGATTATTCCATAAAACATGTTGACCCAGAAATCACGGTCCCAATCCTCATCAATGCCGCAAATCCTCAGAAGAAATCAGGTAAGATGAAAGGACAGATTGTGACGGCGACGCGGTGGTAATCGATCAAGTCCAACAAACGGTGCGTTATAAGCTGTGGGAGTTTCCTACCGTTAGCAGGAACCGGGCTTTTGTCCTCAGAAGAAATCAGGTAAGATGAAAGAACAGATTGTTACGGCGAAGCGACGGTAATCGATCAAGCCCAACAAATAGTACGTTGTAAGCTGTGGGAGTTTCCTACCGTTAGCAGGAACCGGGCTTTTGTAGTATAGTAGTAACTGTAGTAACTGCAGTAAGTGTGGCAGTGGATGCGGAGAGTGTACAGAAAAACTGCTTCGGTCTTTTATAGTTGTAGTAAGTGAAGTAACTGTCAGGACATGCAATAAAGGTATGGTAGTCTACTAGTCATCATCAGCTGAGGTGAAGCATGATGCTTTTTCAACTTTTCGCTTAAACTATGAGACCGTATTCAAAGGAGAGTTTGTGTGGCCATTAGTTATCAACTGGCCTCAAACCTCGCGGACGAAAAGTTGCATCCTTCTTTCTCTTATACAGATACATGTACTTTCATTGCCATTGTTAAGATGAACTCCCACAACTTCTTCCACCATTGAGAACTTGTACCACTGGGTTCTTGCACTACCACACATCATTACACTGTCCAAATATCAGTCTCAAAGTCCTTCTACAGCATCAGCTAGCTTCTTTTCGTGGATTGCAAAATTATGGAACTCTCTCCGTCATCAGACAAGTGTTTCACTCCCAAATACAACCCACAAGCCTTCAGAGCCAAATATCCATACTGCCATCTCCTAGCATAGTCATATATATCTCAAACCAACCACTGCCTCACGAACTAATAGAATAAAATCAATGTTAACGATTTTTCATAAGGTCTTGCATCTAGTTAGCTCGTCATCCTTGATTAGGCTGCAAAATGTCATTCCAAAAACCTGCAGTATTCCATATCAATCTGGTTTCCTGTCTTCGTCGGCGCCGTGTTTATAATGCATCGTTAGCAATTAATAACTTTCAATGCGTTAGGGAATCATTAAGTTGTCTGATAAGTTGGGCGGTATTACGCTATGATAATTGTCATTAACTGATCAATCTTTAAAGTGTCTTTACGGATTCTTTACGACGCACTCAAGTCTAATTATAAAGTAGCGTCTCAAAATGAGCCTTTTCAATGATCGAACGTTTCAAATAAGTTATTACTTTAACCTCACTGTTCTTGGATTTTGACAATTTGTCTCCTATACTAGTAAAAGAATCCAACACACATATCTGACCCGGTGTGCTTGGCCCGAAACGCCAGCCGTGGCGAAGTAGCCTTGCGTCACCACTAGCTACTTTGAAAAAGCATCATGCTTTTCCTCAGTCGGGGATGACTGCTTTAGTTGTTTACTCACTTAATAAGGAGAACATAAATATCTATCTTATAGCAAAATAGGTGATATACGAAATTGCGTTCGTGTGTACCAAACCAAGCAGTCTGTCACTGCTTTGGTCATCAGCTGTAAGCTTTAAGGTTCACGTTCATCAGTGTTCATCATTTCCCATCTTTGACGTTGTGTAAATCAGGAAGACACCCCGTTTAGGCCACGTTTCAGTGCACATCACAAAGTAAGAGAAAGAAAGAGAATGTGCCGACCCCTTGTGGTTTCTGTTTCTCTCTTAAGCTTATACCAACATAAACTTAAACAGCATAAACAGATTAACAGAAAGTCCCTTTAAATCCTTGCTTAGTCATCATGTGTGAGTCAGGTGTCATCATGGGAGCATCTGTTGCCGTTATGTCACCTGTTCCAGATGACACATGCAGCACCTGGATTCTATCATGGCCTGTCAACACACGTGGAGCATCATATAGTCACTCCGCTTGCCGGCACTAGTGTAGTGGTGAACTGACCATGTTTGATTACATAGGAAACTCTGCCATTCAAACCACGACGACATGTCTTTTACAAATTCGTTCAGATTCCATAACAGTATAGTATCATTTCAGTAACTATACGAAATCTTTAAAAAAATCTTGTAAAGAAAGCGCCACATTTTGATGTGAAAATCTATAATTCTATCTCATATACCCTGTGTCGACGTGTCTCCGGAGTTTTGGTAGTTACTTGGCAATAACTGTAATGTTGTGCTGCTGGTTCTATGAAATAAGTCGTTAAAGACCAACATTTTATTGGTCTATATCTGGCTGTTGTTAGTTATGTCCGGCGTATATCAAATTAAAACGTATACAGCAGGTTTTCGGGTCATTTTGTCAAGGCGCCTATGACTAATGAATTCGTATCGTACTCGTATTTGTGTCATAAAAAGTTGCTTGATTATCCTCAAGACTGTAAAAAGGCGCGGGGCATTTCGTGACGTTATTGGCCTCGTTTATAGTTAAATGACATCACTCACAGGATTTTACGTAATACCAGACGAGCGCTCAGGGTGCAAGTGGCGTCAGATGATTGTGTGTTCCTTTGACGAGGTTGCTTTTACAGTTGATTTGGGAGATAGGGACTGACCCTGGTGCTGAACTAGCTGTTATTCTGTCTTTAAAAATTTGAAAATGTATCTTTCTCTGTTTTACCGACATTTGTGAACCCTTATTCAACCAGAATTAATAAAGTTACAGTAACACCCCTGTTCTTAAAAGAAAAATGAAAATGTTCAACGACACGTTTATGTTTTTGTACCCCTCACTTTGACATTCATGGATTTGGACATAATGGCTTACAGCGCCTCCTAGCCTGCAGAGATAAAACTGCAACACCAAAGGCTCTTCAAATGGCGTCTTCGATCTCCGTATATCATGTCAAACGTTAAAAGTAACTATAATCAAAACAAGTGTAGCCTGTCGGCCCCCTGTGTGAGTCATCAGATAAAGACAGTAAAGCAAATGGCGATTTCACTAAAGACATCTATTGGCGCCATCAACGGGACAACGTTTCACTTCACAGCATGAAAAATTCATACCCATTTGGAGCTTCAAGGCGCCGAGCTCTCGTCTGAAGACTTTGATTTAGCGTCTTCCATTTTGTAGTCTTACCAAGTAGAAGTATGGACTTCATAGCTAAAGCAAAACACTTGAGTTTTCTTACCAAAGTGCTTTTGTTGCAATGACATTAGCTAATGTCAGCGTCACATACTAGTAATGACTCTGGCAAATTGTTGTGTTTTTTGGGTCCGTTTGTGTGTTTGCTGCGAGAAGCATAAGCTAAGAAGTTGCAGATGGATCTATATGATATTTGGCAGGTGAGTAGACGTCGACGAAAAGAAGGACATGTCTCATTATGGGCCTCCTACCGGCTTTCTATGGTACTGCAGTGGAACCCTTGGTGTTTGGTATCTGATCTGAAAATGCTATGGTCATGAGTGGTAAGTAGCTTTGACTGATATTGTGATATCTTGCATCCCGTAGAAACATATTTCTTACATCTTTGTTGTTTTGTAATATTGCAGGATTGCCATATCCACTGGCGCAGCTTTTGACGGATAATTCTCTTTATAACTATGCAAATGCGAAAGGCGGTGATAGAAAATTAAGCGGGTGTGACGTCTCTTCAGAACGGATGTGACGTCACTTGAACAGAACACGGTCGATGGCGTGGACAACGCCGTTGGTGCATGCGTGGTTGGGGTTGTTGACGTAACCTTCTATCCTGTCAACAACAACAGAGATTCCTGCAACAGAACGAATAAATATGTTGTATGTCAGAACATTGAAAAACATTGGCTTAGTTGTTTTCATATAATGTAGCTAGTAATTCCCACGACATTGCTCCCGACCACTCCCCAACCAAGGTCAGCGTTAGGTTGGCAATAGTTTAGAATCCATTTTATTCTAGGTCCTCTGATCGCATCACTGCAAAGAAAAATATGAGTTTCCTTTTTGAAAATTTATAGTAGGCTGGTGCAGACGACCTTTAAAGACTAACAGGCAATCTCGCCGACCAACCACAGATGATCTTACTCACGACTAGCTCCCAACCACGATCTGGAGAAGGTCGGGAGGCCATAGTCGGCTATGTGTGACATCGACAGGGGCTTTAGGTAATAAAGTGTCTGACTGATAATTTGAACGATGAACTGCACTGAACGATGAACCACGTAAAGGCTTCACTTCTTTCCTTTCGTACTTACCGCCAACCCCCACAATGAGAACCATAGTCTCCTTGGATACAGTCATGATACTCTCGTTGTCATAGAACGCCTGTTGGTAGTAGATATCTGGAAGCACGTGTCGGAGGAGAACCTGGAAAAAAGATTCACTATGTTTTAGTCTGATAAGAATGTTTAGAAGATACAGAAATGCAGCTTCTACACTGAGTTAGTTACTTTACTTTACGTTCGTTACCGCAATTCTTGATATTCCTTTTCTTGCCAATATTACGTCAGAAGTTAGCGAAAATAAACTTTATTTCAAAGTAAACTAGAAAAAACTTTACCACCACACCAAACGATCACCGCATTCCATACCCTCATATGATACGAGCTTTTGTTCACATAGCAAACGTGTCAAAGCGACACAGTAAGAAGCAGCATTTCCAGCCTTGCTTAGCAGGTGTTACCACAGCCGTAGGGACAAACATCTCTTCCTAACTCGTTCATAAGCAGAGGAGCATACTTGTTATGAAGGCCTGTCATTGAGTTGTAAATCTTCACCTTGCTAAGCTCGGTATCGTTGAGTTTATTGATTTCCGTCATGTTGGCGAGTTTGAAGGCGGCGTCGGTCGGCGCGAACAGAGTGAACATCTGTGCTGTGTTCTGTAGTGTCGTCATCAGCTTGGCTTTGTCGAGCAGCCCACTCAGAGTTCTGTAGGGAATTGAAATATTGGAGAAATTTCACACTGAATGAAGAGAGAAATTTGTAATCAGTCTAACTATACATAATATTTCAAATGAAGGTGCACCACATGCTGCTCTGTATTTGATGTATTTGCGTCAAAATGTAAAAATCGTTTTTCGATCTATCAATTCAAACAGATTCTACGGAAATTCGGTCTGGGAATGAAATTGAAATATAACATTATCCCGAAGCAGTTGGTGTTCCTTCTAGACAAGGATAATGGAATATTCCTTACTTGTGAGCCTCGCTATATTTGACGAGGTCTCCGACTGTGCCATTCGGAAATGGGTAGAGCACTCTGCTGATCTGATGGACGACTCCGTTGTCAGCCTTATTATCAGCCTTCGTAATGTCAACGCCGTTGATGGTGAAGATCTACAATACAACAGAGACATCTAGCGGTTTTAGAATGTACTGAATTGCATAGTCTGAGGGTTGAAATACGTATGTCTTCAACTCATTGTATAATCAGCAGAGTTCTTTCTTAATCTAATTACGATTAGTTATCATGAAACGTTGATTTTTGAAATGCTCCAGAAAATATGTATCGCATGTAATTTGTAAAAGTGTTAGTACCGTCCCTGCGTTCATTGGTTGATAAACGTTGATAGTTGTGTTCTTCTTGTTCAGCATGCCGACAATCTCGTCATTCTTCAGGTCTTTTGACATGATTGTACGTCCACTGACTGGAAAGTGAGAAAGGGAGTAGAACATTAAACTTGACAGCACTGCTGAATTCCTGGAGAGTAGAATTTCATTACTGAAGTTGATTTAATGGTAATCTTCTGGTCCCAAGAACAAGGTCATGAAAATTCAAAGTAAGCACCAAATCCGAATAGAAGTGGGAAACATTAATCTATGTTCATCGGTCCATTTACAGCTCTTCTCTAACCGCTTCATGCGTCGCACGACTTGGTAGCCTCTAAGTAAGTTTAATCTACAGCTCTGAACCACGTTGCCATGCTTCGCCATACACGCGCGACCTCTGTCTTACCAACATGGTACTGCAGGACATCCTTGGCCGTGGCAGTTCCCTTGTTCAGCGCGTCCATGACAGGTTTCGACAGGCGTTTGAAGGCGGCATCAGTCGGCGCGAACACTGTGAAGGGACCCTTACCCTTCAGAGCGTCTGTCAACTTCGCTTTGTCTAAGAAACTCGCAAGCTGTGCAGGGAAACACAACAATTTGTATGTTATGTGTTTTTGTACAAGGAAGTAAATAATGCAACTATCGAATAACGTTACAACTGAGAGAGTAGATGACACAGCAAGTTTATCACAGTGTTTTAGTGTGGCACTCTGACAACGAAAATACATTTGCTTGTCCATCATGGCCGTCCCTCGTTCTTAAACCAATACAGTTCTCCGCGTGGACGCCAGGGACTAGATTAAGATTACAAATGTGTAATGATATTTACAAGCTAGATACTAGTAGTATGTTATCTTGTTGCTTGTTTGTTTGTTTCACCAATCAGTTGTATTTCGATAGCTATACATAAAAATCCTGCAAAAATATGTTTACGATTTATTCTACCAAAACTCTATTTTGAACGGCGTAAATAATTTACCATGGCTGGCCTAAGTGAGGTGAAAACACATGCCAATGAAAATGATCTTATTCTTCATTTAAAGATTTCCCAAAATCACAGAGGGAAGGTATGCCAAGTTTACTATGCAAGTTCAATTAAATTTCAGATAAGATTTTTCTACTTGCTTATTTTATATTCTGTGAGAAACGCATGCTGTAATGATACATGTGTGTACGTACCGAGTTTAGCTTGAGCGCCTTTAACTCGTCAACGACGGTCTTTGAAGCTCCCTCTGTCGTCTCCATGGAGACCTGCAGATCCGCCGAGCACTCCAGACCCATCCAGGCAACAACAACAACCACAAGAAGCTTCATCTTCAGTTCGTAACGATTTAACTCCAACGTTGTTGTGAGGGAGTGAGGCCAGAAGTGGGCGTGGCTATGGCTGGCGTAAACCAGCTCGGGTCAACCACGTGATGTTAAAGTCCTTGTTAATGAATGTAGAATAATCTACATTGGGTGAACCATTACGTTTTACCTTCGGGTCATTGTGCTTGCAGGGAGTTTGGCCATACAAAAAGGGAATGTATTAACTAGATGAAACAGTTACTACAGAAAAGTAGGGATTAGTCTGGAAGAAAGTGAAATTCATTCAGTCACGTGATCACAGGTTTTGACTAAAGACTGGACAATGAAGAAAATCCATTCATTGATAATGAGATATTCTCTATATTCTGAATGTAAATTTACAAAAACAAACAAACAAACGAGTAAAACGAATCAACATTAGGAGTTGAAACGGGAAAGGCTAGGGGCCCTAGAATTTCTAGGCTTGGAAAACGAATCACCGAATTTTAACCAATAGCCCTGCCCTTAACTTTTAGTACTGACGTAAATGAGAAACATGTAACAGCGAGTAAACAAACTTTCGAGCGTCCTTCTTGTATGGCTACTTTTGTGATGTCATAGACACGACACTTAATTATCATAAAGAACAGTTCCTGTTACGTCATATAGGAATGCCCGACTCCATATGTTTGTCAGAAACTGTTCGAGGTTACTGTTTATCCGTAACACGAAAAGAATTCGGATGAAAACATTTTTCGGGAATGTTTGGGCACGGACAGAGGTTTAGCACTCAGGAGAGGCGTTAGGATCCATGTGACAGGTACGTGATATTCTCCAGTGTGTAACGTTGTGTTTGAACGTTGGGTGACATGGAAAGCATGTGTGTATTGTTGAATATAGATCAGCACCAAGGACAGGTTTGCATGGCACTGTGCATGTACACGTGTGGATGGTGTTCAGCAATAAGGACAGGAAATCTCCCTTGAGGTCTTTAAGGCGTGTGGATGATCTTTAACGCCAAGGGCAGGTTTGCTTGGTAGTGTGCGTGTACACGTGTGGTTGGCGTTCAGCACCAAGGACAGGTTTGCTTGGTAGTGTGCGTGTACAAGTGTCGTTAGCGTTCAGTACCAAGGACAAGTTTGCTTGGTAGTGTGCGTGTACACGTGTGGTTGGCGTTCAGTACCAAGGACAGGTTTGCTTGGTAGTGTGCGTGTACACGTGTGGTTGGCGTTCAGTACCAAGGACAGGTTTGCTTGGTAGTGTGCGTGTACACGTGTGGTTGGCGTTCAGCACCAAGGACAGGTTTGCTTGGTAGTGTGCGTGTACACGTGTGGTTGGCGTTCAGCACCAAGGACAGGTTTGCTTGGTAGTGTGCGTGTACACGTGTGGTTGGCGTTCAGCACCAAGGACATGTTTGCTTGGTAGTGTGCGTGTACACGTGTGGTTAGCGTTCAGTACCAAGGACAGGTTTGCTTGGTAGTGTGCGTGTACACGTGTGGTTGGCGTTCAGTACCAAGGACAGGTTTGCTTGGTAGTGTGCGTGTACACGTGTGGTTGGCGTTCAGCACCAAGGACAGGTTTGCTTGGTAGTGTGCGTGTACACGTGTGGTTGGCGTTCAGCACCAAGGACAGGTTTGCTTGGTAGTGTGCGTGTACACGTGTGGTTGGCGTTCAGCACCAAGGACATGTTTGCTTGGTAGTGTGCGTGTACACGTGTGGTTAGCGTTCAGTACCAAGGACAGGTTTGCTTGGTAGTGTGCGTGTACACGTGTGGTTAGCGTTCAGCACCAAGGACAGGTTTGCTTGGTAGTGTGCGTGTACACGTGTGGTTGGCGTTCAGCACCAAGGACAGGTTTGCTTGGTAGTGTGCGTGTACACGTGTGGTTAGCGTTCAGCACCAAGGACAGGTTTGCTTGGTAGTGCGCGTGTACACGTGTGGTTAGCGTTCAGCACCAAGGACAGGTTTGCTTGGTAGTGTGCGTGTACACGTGTGGTTGGCGTTCAGCACCAAGGACAGGTTTGCTTGGTAGTGTGCGTGTACACGTGTGGTTGGCGTTCAGCACCAAGGACAGGTTTGCTTGGTAGTGTGCGTGTACACGTGTGGTTGGCGTTCAGCACCAAGGACAGGTTTGCTTGGTAGTGTGCGTGTACACGTGTGGTTGGCGTTCAGCACCAAGGACAGGTTTGCTTGGTAGTGTGCGTGTACACGTGTGGTTGGCGTTCAGCACCAAGGACAGGTTTGCTTGGTAGTGTGCGTGTACACGTGTGGTTGGCGTTCAGTACCAAGGACAGGTTTGCTTGGTAGTGTGCGTGTACACGTGTGGTTGGCGTTCAGTACCAAGGACAGGTTTGCTTGGTAGTGTGCGTGTACACGTGTGGTTGGCGTTCAGCACCAAGGACAGGTTTGCTTGGTAGTGTGCGTGTACACGTGTGGTTGGCGTTCAGCACCAAGGACAGGTTTGCTTGGTAGTGTGCGTGTACACGTGTGGTTGGCGTTCAGCACCAAGGACAGGTTTGCTTGGTAGTGTGCGTGTACACGTGTGGTTGGCGTTCAGTACCAAGGACAGGTTTGCTTGGTAGTGTGCGTGTACACGTGTGGTTGGCGTTCAGCACCAAGGACAGGTTTGCTTGGTAGTGTGCGTGTACACGTGTGGTTGGCGTTCAGCACCAAGGACAGGTTTGCTTGGTAGTGTGCGTGTACACGTGTGGTTGGCGTTCAGCACCAAGGACAGGTTTGCTTGGTAGTGTGCGTGTACACGTGTGGTTGGCGTTCAGCACCAAGGACAGGTTTGCTTGGTAGTGTGCGTGTACACGTGTGGTTGGCGTTCAGCACCAAGGACAGGTTTGCTTGGTAGTGTGCGTGTACACGTGTGGTTGGCGTTCAGTACCAAGGACAGGTTTGCTTGGTAGTGTGCGTGTACACGTGTGGTTGGCGTTCAGCACCAAGGACAGGTTTGCTTGGTAGTGTGCGTGTACACGTGTGGTTGGCGTTCAGCACCAAGGACAGGTTTGCTTGGTAGTGTGCGTGTACACGTGTGGTTGGCGTTCAGCACCAAGGACAGGTTTGCTTGGTAGTGTGCGTGTACACGTGTGGTTGGCGTTCAGCACCAAGGACAGGTTTGCTTGGTAGTGTGCGTGTACACGTGTGGTTGGCGTTCAGCACCAAGGACAGGTTTGCTTGGTAGTGTGCGTGTACACGTGTGGTTGGCGTTCAGCACCAAGGACAGGTTTGCTTGGTAGTGTGCGTGTACACGTGTGGTTGGCGTTCAGTACCAAGGGCAGGTTTGCTTGGTAGTGTGCGTGTACACGTGTGGTTGGCGTTCAGCACCAAGGACAGGTTTGCTTGGTAGTGTGCGTGTACACGTGTGGTTGGCGTTCAGCACCAAGGACAGGTTTGCTTGGTAGTGTGCGTGTACACGTGTGGTTGGCGTTCAGCACCAAGGACAGGTTTGCTTGGTAGTGTGCGTGTACACGTGTGGTTAGCGTTCAGCACCAAGGACAGGTTTGCTTGGTAGTGTGCGTGTACACGTGTGGTTGGCGTTCAGTACCAAGGACAGGTTTGCTTGGTAGTGTGCGTGTACACGTGTGGTTGGCGTTCAGCACCAAGGACAGGTTTGCTTGGTAGTGTGCGTGTACACGTGTGGTTGGCGTTCAGTACCAAGGGCAGGTTTGCTTGGTAGTGTGCGTGTACACGTGTGGTTGGCGTTCAGCACCAAGGACAGGTTTGCTTGGTAGTGTGCGTGTACACGTGTGGTTGGCGTTCAGCACCAAGGACAGGTTTGCTTGGTAGTGTGCGTGTACACGTGTGGTTAGCGTTCAGCACCAAGGACAGGTTTGCTTGGTAGTGTGCGTGTACACGTGTGGTTAGCGTTCAGTACCAAGGACAGGTTTGCTTGGTAGTGTGCGTGTACACGTGTGGTTGGCGTTCAGCACCAAGGACAGGTTTGCTTGGTAGTGTGCGTGTACACGTGTGGTTGGCGTTCAGCACCAAGGACAGGTTTGCTTGGTAGTGTGCGTGTACACGTGTGGTTGGCGTTCAGCACCAAGGACAGGTTTGCTTGGTAGTGTGCGTGTACACGTGTGGTTGGCGTTCAGCACCAAGGACAGGTTTGCTTGGTAGTGTGCGTGTACACGTGTGGTTGGCGTTCAGCACCAAGGACAGGTTTGCTTGGTAGTGTGCGTGTACACGTGTGGTTGGCGTTCAGCACCAAGGACAGGTTTGCTTGGTAGTGTGCGTGTACACGTGTGGTTGGCGTTCAGCACCAAGGACAGGTTTGCTTGGTAGTGTGCGTGTACACGTGTGGTCGGCGTTCAGCACCAAGGACAATATTGCTTGCTTGCGTGCCTGTACGCGTATGGATAGTTTTCAGCACAAAGGACAGGTTTGTTTGGCATGTGCTTGTGCATCTGTGGGTGCCGGGTGGCGATCAGCACCAAGGACAGGTTTGCTTTGCTTGCTTGAGTACGCATATAGATCGTCTTCAACGCAAAGGACAGGTTTGTTTGGCATGTGCTTGTACATCTGTGGTTGCCGGGTGGCGATCAGCACCAAGGACAGGTTTGCTTTGCTTGCTTGCGTACGCATATGGATGGTCTTCAACGCTAGGGACAGGTTTGTTTGGCATGTACTTGTACATGTGTGGTTGCCGGGTGGCGATCAACACCAAGGACATGCATGTTCGCCTCTTCAAATATAGAAATGTAGTATTTGAAATAGCATGTGTGTGGATAGGAAATTGTGGCCTGCTGCCATCCGTGTAAATACTACAAATCTTAGGGTTGTGAGGGACTATGAATGTAGATACGTTTCTAACACGTTGTTCGAGAACAAGCTCAAGTACGTAAGCGGCACTGTGAAATGTCATATTTGAGTTTTTGTCCTAGAACAAGCCTTAGTTTTGATACGTGAAACAGACTGTTGAAATGCCGCGCCGAATTATAATCATACTTGAAATCCGTCAAGTCTATTCTGACAAATCTTTGCAAACATTATAAAGTTATTCTTGAGATATAATTATGAGAATTTCAATTGGATGTGTTTTCGATAGAGAAATGGCACACCTCGTGTTACGATTCACAACTTCCATCTCGTTGCACATCTTCGTGTTGGATTATGACGATCTCCGCATCTATTGTTAGTTTCCATAGTTACGAAGGTAAACATTGGCATTCTTATCTCAACCTCTTCATTATGATACAACCTGGCTTGCGCCAAGCCCAAAATCTGTTTGATCACGGCCATATTTGGTGAATAGGTGGGTCATTATCAACATAATATATCCAAAAGAATCAATAGCTCTGTAGAGTTGGGATCTGGGAATCTAAGAGAGGTAGTATAAATCATGGCTACACTTGGTAAAAATCGGGACCAACGAAATAGCGAAATACAGTGACAAATGACTCAAGCACCTCTGAATGTATGTGTGTGGATGGCGTTCAGCACCAAGGGCAGATATGTTCACCATGTTCGGGTCTGACTAAACAGCGATATACAGAGACACAATGAAATGACACAAGCACCTGTGAATGTATGTGTGTGGATGGCGTGCAGCACCAAGGACAGGCATGTTCGGGTCTAACTAAATAGCGAAATACAGAGACACAATGAAATGACACAGGCACCTCCTAATCAAAAGCTTTTGTTCACATCCAGGGATATGACGTAACTGTGTACGATCGTCTGAGGAAGAATCATATATAAATAAAAGACCATCATGGATAGAAATAACGTGAGAAAGGTTAGTGTGAACAACATGAAGGAGAGATTACACTTGAAGACGATCGAGGCCAACTTGGAGCAACGGAGAGACAGTCAGGTAAGGAGCCATTCTTTAAATCTGCTACCTTTCTATATCGTAGCATTAAAGGAGAATTTAATTTCTTGTTTTTCGTTGAGCAGAATTCGATGATGGTAGTATTGGATCATATTTAGTATCGTTAAAAACTTTTATGTTAAAAAATATCTTTAAAGAAAAATCTAAGGTCACATCTTTGTGGATTTCCGGAAAATGATGAACTGGAAAGGCTGTGAAAACACACAACGAAAATCCTATTTTTTTGGCAAAACCTCATGGGTGAAGCCAAAAACCTTGTTCTTGAAAACGTCCCGTACAAAATCCTGGTGAACTAGTTATGCTTGCACATGTACGGCAGAGGAAAATAACAATTTCTTTGGCTGATTCTTTTCTTAGGACTGAGGTGCGTAGTAGGCATTTCATAACCTCTAAGCAGATCTTACAAATCGTTGTAAAGGCAAAGCTAGTGTCCATGATGCCCGGGCCTATATGACGATTCTGACGCTGGAAGATCTGCTTGTAGATTAGAATTCCACAATGTTCTTTGTGCTAAGATTCACGAAGGTATTTTTGTTATTTTTAGATCCACGCACACGACAGGGAGGAGAGGGAAATGATGCGGCAGCTGGAAAAACTACGTCAGGACAAAATGAAGTAAGGGATGAATAGATAGAGGCAGAAACAATGGAACAGAATTAATTATTTTCAAATTCACTCAGTCACCGTGAAAAAACATTAGAGTTGTAAGTGATTGCATGTAACTGAAAGAATAAAAAAGATACTAGTTTTGCATCAAAGTAGTGTTGTATTTAGCTAAAACAGTTCTTTTGATTAGCTGCTCTATTAAGAGACCAGGATTTGTCTTGAGTTTTTGGACATGTCGCTTGTATTCTATCTAGTCAAACGGAGGAACCGTTACTTCCGTCTTTATCTGACGTCAGAATCGTTGACGTTATTTTCTTGACTTAAGTTCAATGTCCTATGGTGCTGTTGTATTGCCACAACGTTTGTGCATGTGTTTCATATCATAAGGATAAGGGAAACATTTGAAAACATGTTTGCTTTCTGCAAATGGCCCACTATCGTGCTAACATTCAATGCTGTTTTCTTGAATAATCAAGGTACGGTCTCGTAGAAGCCTCGTCTTCGACCCCTTCAGCAAGAAGGTCTTCAGTGAGGGTCGCGTCTTCCACCAGACGAGGGTCCTTACCGGAGCACCTCTTACCGGGCTATGCCGGTCCCTCCGGCGGACCGAGACCGCAGTCCCCCGCCACGAGCTACCGGCGCCCCAGCGGAGCCTCCAAGTCTTCTCTTGCAAACTATAAATCCGTCGCATCCGGCATTGATCAAGGTAGAACGCTTTTCTATGCAATTTTTCGAACTAAAGCATGGTGGACAAAGTATTAACTTCGTGTTTTGGGTATGACTTTGTTGTGTTTTTTAATTTTTTTTCATGTGGCAGTCTTACTGAAAGAGTCGGCATTTTCCGTCTTTCTCAGGAAGGCTGTAGTATCTATGTCATTTGCTTCTATGTTCTAAGGGTCTTCTGTCGAAGTATATTGTTTTTGAAAAAAGATAAACTTGTTGCACACATGTTAAGGAATTTAAAAAAGAAAGAAACATCTCCTACAATTATAACTTACATGAGTATAAAGCACGTAAGCACGTCGACTACCTATCTACCTATGGGTATAAAGGTTCAAATTCGTATATTACGTTATATACTTATAGGAGCATTGTTATGATGAAGCAACAAAGATTGTCATCTTTTTCCAGAGGACAGCCAGCAGTCCCTGTCCGGCCGATCTGTGTCCAAATTGACGGGATCCGGGCTGCTCACGGACCCGAGGACGTTCCAAACTCCCGAGAGCTCGATGGCGTCTTTACGCGGGACCGACAGCACTTCCCGCCGCCGCCGATCTATGTCCTCCAACGCAAGCACCACGAGTGGAGAGCGGTTCCGTAGAATGTCGGTAGGCGGCGCTTCCGGACTGTATTCCTCCTCCAGCGCGGAATTGCGGGATGGTGCCGAGTCTTATAGTTCAGACAGCAGGTCCACCGTGTCTACACTGGGCGGCAGAAGGCCGTCAGGACTGGGATCAAGTCGACACAGCATCTGTCTCATCAGCCCCAGGACCAGTAACGCTGCAGACACGAGGTAGGGGGAATCATAGCACATCACCTGATATCGCCAAAAATAGTTACTCAAGCAACTGGATAAAATTTTGAAACAGTCAGACGTTTCAGACAGCATCCGCTGTCTTTGGTCAGTGACTAACAATAAGACTGGGAAAACCAGGTTTTATACCAAAACTCTGAATAGATATGTTGATGCGGTTAAGACAATTTAGGATGTCTTGAAGCATAGTCTTTAAAAGAAGATTAATTCAAGACAATATCACCTGATATCCCCCGTTGACGTTGTGCCCTTGGGAATTAAAGGCACTTAACATGAATTTCCTCACTTTGCTTAGTTGAAAATGAGTACCTAGCTTCGGTTAGGGACGGATATGACGTTAAATGGAGGTCCCGTCCCACACCCCCAGCACGTAAAAGAACCCAACACAATCATCGAAAAGAGTAGGGGTCCTTCCCGGTGTGAGTGTATCAAATAAATCAGTCTGTGGGATATTGAGAGGGTCGCAAAACACAAAGGCAGGAGATACAGTAAAAATGAGTTTCTCAACACTTAAAAGTTTATTGTTTGTACTATTTTTTTTCCCTCAAGGCGGGCGAAAGCGTCGCCTGTGCCGGGAGAAGCCCAGCGGTACCACCACATGTTGTCCACAGAAGCGCTGGAATCTCTCCACAAACTGGTCAAGGAGTCCAGGCCGCCCACCAGGCCTGCGCCGGGGCTGAACGTGCGCCTCCCGCCCATCTTTGGGCCCGTCTGCTCCGTCAACCGGCGGAACCGGAACAAGCTGATGGCCCTGCAGCTGCTGGTGAACCAGCTCCCGTCCATCATGACGCAGCCGCCCGGACCGGAGTTCAACCCGCTGGAGGTGCTGAGCTGTAGGTAAGGGCCTGAAGAAATTTCCATGGACAAAATCTCCATGGACAAAATCTCCATGCATGGCCTCCTCCATAGATGGTCCTCCATAAATGATCCTCCATAGATGGTTCTCCATAGATGGTCCTCCGTAGATATTCCTCTATAGACGGTCTTCTATAGACGGTCCTCTATAGATGATCCTCCATAGATGATCCTCCATGCATGGTCCTCCATAGAAGGTCCTCCATAGATGATCCTCCATGCATGGTCCTCCATAGACGGTCCTCCATAGATGACCATAGATGATCCTCCATGCATGGTCCTCCATAGACGGTCCTCCATAAAACTTCAAACCACTTTGAAGGAATTATATCTTTAGCAGCCACGGGATAATCTCTGACGTGATAAAGTTTAGTAATTTCATTGCTTGATTAAATGATTGATTGATTGATTGATTAATCCATCCGTTCTCCCCAGGTACCTGCGCCTGTCCGCCACTAACGTGGAGACGCTGACAGACATGTGTCGTCAGGCCGGGATCGACCCCGGGATCCATCCTCACATGACCCCGGAGCAGCTGGAGGACGAGCTCCGCAACCTCATGGAACCCCTGGGACAGGCAGGCGCGAAGACTCTCGTTCCCAGCGCAGCCCACAAACCGTAACCCCTCCCTACGGAAATACTCGTTCCCAGGACAGCCCACAAGCTGTAACCCCACGAAAACACTCCGAGCGCAGCCCACAAGCTGTACCCCCCCCCCCCCCTACGAAAACACTCGTTCCCAGAGCAGCCCACAAGACGTAACAGCCTCTCACTATCAAACACTTGTTCCCAGTGCAGGCGTAACCACCTCTCACTTTAAATTCTTTCTTTACCAAGAACTAAATGAACTTTCGCCAGATGCTCTACTCAGAAGAACACCTAACATTGGTGACATAACAAGTATTCCCCCCGGCACCATGTTATTACTAGTAACATTACGACAGAGGTCGGAAGATAATTGTGCCTGAGTGGATATGTGCAGATATATAGTTAAAACCTTCAAGATAGTTTTTGTTATATCAAGGAGGTTATATAACCTCCTTGGTTATATACATATACCACATTGTGGATTACATATTGGAATTGGTTTGAAATTACCGGTACCAAATTGCGAGGGCCATGACGTCAACATAGGTTCTAACAAGACATTGAACATTAGAGGGGTTACCAGACCCATGAAAAGAAAAGTACAATCTTTGCATTTTACGTCCGAGCCAGTTACTGGCATCGACAGACCTGTCTCCCACCACATATATTTGTATCTGTATATTTATCAAACTCCAACTGTTGGTTAAAGTTCTCATGTGAATGTATGTATAATACTTGTTTAGCCTTGTCTACATATGGTAAGTATACGAAGTTTATGCGTTTTTCTTCATTGATGTACGTCAAGTTACATACAGAATCTGACACCATGGTTTTGAACCCATACCTCAACCTAGCTATGGCCATGGTTTCTTAAATGTTAGATCGCATGCTGGTGGTTATTCAATAAAGCCGAGACTTTGAAAACACCTTGCTGCTGCGTCAATGTGGAAACTAATTTTCTTGATGGCAATTTAGAGATTGAATCTCTCTCTCTTTATCACGAATAATATAACCGAGAAAAAACAAACAGCCAAGTCAAAAACAATACCTCGCCGCGAATTAGTATCTTCTCTCATTGACCCCAATGACCTGGAATGTCTGTCAGTTTTCGGCCAAGGTTGATGAATGGATAATTCTACCATCTCAAACCTTTTGCCATTCACTTCACGTCATTCTGTGGGAAGACATACCTATATGTAGCATATATAGGAGATGACAGTAAACAATATAGGAGATGGCAGGAGGTCATGAAGTGAAGTTTGTACTCAACACGCAAAGCAAGAAATAATGGCGTGCCTTAACACGTGCCAGGGCTTCTCAAAGTTAGAGAAGGTGAAGGCGTTATTGTAAAGTGCTACTTAGACTTCCATGCTTGCTTAAGATGGTAAAACAAGAGGTCCCTTGGAATATTGACGCAGAAAAGCACAGGACAGACGAAACGTCGCAAGCAAACCACTCAGCACGTCACCGTCGCTCACCCCATGCCCTGGTGTAATGGCGAATTCTGTACGGGTTCAGCTTATTAGGCACAGATGAGCTTTGCCCACCTTTCCAACCTTTCAGAAATACCAAATTGGTCTCTCCAATTTACATTTTCGCATTCAAGTTCGTTTGCTCAAGGCAGAAAACAACTTCTTAAAACATGTCAACTTCAACTTCAACTTCGATTACCCCCAAATAACCCCGCGAGGGGCAAAGTAGGGGGAGGAGGTCCAAGGCTAAGGGACGGATCGGGCAAAGGAAATTTCTCCATAATTTTTGTGATGATTTCAGCTCAACATTATGGTGGGTCTAAGGGCATTAGTAACAGTATATGTAGCATGAAACTGAACTACTATGGCGGCGGATGAACAAAAATGTGGCCACAACAGCCAACTTTTTCATCAGCATTAAGATACCAAGATGGATCCCAGGACCTTTGGCATGTTGGTGAAATGTTATATCGACAGTGATTGTAGTCAGGTGTTTATCAAGGCTTTGGGTCGACACACCGCTTGTACGCGGTAACGACAATGTCTTTTGTGAACTTGATTGTCATACCAAAGTATGCGCTGTAGACATGTAATTGTTTTCTATATGTGTACTCCAGTGTATTTTCAAACATTTTCATACACTCAGAAACAGTGTGGATACAGGTATAGGACACGGGTCAACATGCCTTTTTTCTTGACTATTGTATTAGTACAGATTGGAATCCCACTACTGTATTGGGGTCTGACTATTGGAATTCCAATCTGTACTAGTACAGTTCCAGATTGTACTGGCCATGGATTCCAATCTGTACTGTGACATATACATGCAAATTGTTTACAGAAATGCAACACTTTATACGTCTCTTTCCTTTAAGTTAATTACTCTAACATTTTAAACTTTGTTTGCATACGAAGTTAACATGTGACATTGACTACAAATAACCAGTTTCATGCACTCCATACTGCTACTAGATATGTTTGTTTATATGTCTTCAAAAACACGGTTTTAAGTAAGTAAATAAAACACTAACTATTTATATTTACTCCTGTATACAACCAAAGATAACTTTTATGGTTTACATATTTACTTTTGTTGTAAATTTTAGAACTAAACGTCTAACTTTACTTTAGTTACCCAATCATTGAGGTAGAACTGGCAAAAGTAGTTGTAGAAATTGATTTCTTACCTGGATGTGCTGCATTCTTTTCTTTATGAATTATAGTCCTATTGCTAAGAGGAATAGATGTGATTGTTCAGTGTCATTTTTGTCCGTATGTAGCTGTTGCATACAGCATTCATGGGTGGGGCACGAACAGTTCTGTTGTGATGTTGTTCTTTTACACCACAGTCCCTTCTCAAGGTTGCAGTATGTCACATTTTCTTCGCCCCTGTCACACAGAACGAAAATCGACGCGACATGATATTTCTGGCAGTAACACGCGCGGTGTTTTCTCGATCATGGCACGATTTGTAGGGATTGGCCGTGTTCGCAAGTCACTGAGACCCGTTAAACATAATAGGAAGATTATCAGGCGAAATAAAAAGTGCGACCTTTTGTCGATTTGACAATCAGGCGACCTTCTGGTAAAAAACAGACATGGCAGAAGCTCGTCGACTGTGTAACAGGAGTATTGCACAGTCACAGTCAACTATTTTGTGTGTGTCAGAGTTGGTGCATTGTCAACGTTTATCGTCAGCCCATGCCAATTTGGGCTGAAGGTTTGGATCCTTTGTTGTGACCTGATCGTCATAGAGGCTGAGGACATCCACATCTAGCCCATCGCCTGATGATGGTGTTGACGGCTGTGACATTTCCTCTTTGTGTCGTTCGAAAGGCATCGATGCTTGCAGATCGTGACACGCAGGAGGTGTTGGCGGGCAGGGGTGTATCTCGGCCCGAACAGTCAGTATCATCTGTTGCTTGCAGTGCTTCGGACGAGCTGCTTGCTCGGATCGCATGTCTACCCGTGTGGCTTGAGTTTTGGATGGAGAAGTTCCCCCTGCTCTTTGTCTGTGACGTTTGGGAGGACCTGCCTGTCTGATCTGTGTTTGGGCTGGGCTCGGAGGCACCTCCTCTCCATGCTGCCCCTCTTCATCCGAGGGATGTGGTGACGATGTAGATTCTCCGTCTAATACCCATTGGTCAGGATGATGGACACTGAAGATGGACATCCGTCTGTCCCGTGTTCGCCGTACGGGAGATTCTGCCAGGGCCAGGGGAGCATTGACATGAAACAGCTCCCTCAGAGCTTGTCGGAACTCAGGCTGCCTGAAGCTGTAGACAATGGGGTTGACCATTGATGATACGGTCTGGTATAACAGCTTGGATACTTTCACAGTAAGGAGTATTGAGTCTGATGCCTTTTCCTTTCTCGTTAAGAAAGTCCGAACGGAGACGGCCATAACTATTAGAGATGCCACAGACACAACTAGCACGGTGACATGGGGCGCCATAACACTGAAGGCCTTGGTCTGGTAGAGCCATAGTTTGCGGTTTTCATCTCTCTGTTGCTGCTTCCTGGCTTCCTTAAAGACAAAGTTATAAAGTATGATGACCACAAGGACTACAAGCACTATCCCAGCTTGGATGATACCTAAGAAGATGGCTGCTGTAGTGGCACTACCTATTGGCTCTGGTGTACAGCGTATAGTGTCACCGGAGCTCTGAAGTCGTTCAAGAAGTTCGGGCCCAACTCCGAAGAACAAGGCAAAGGTCCTGACTGTAACAATGCCAATGATGACACGTTTTGTGGTGACCTTTGCGCGGTAGTGCAATGGTTTGTAGATGAAGTAATACAGTTCTACTGCCATCATTAGGTACGTTCCAAACATTGATGCTGTCGTTGGGTAGGCAACCAGCAGCTGGAGCCAGCAGAAGAGATTATCATTGCTGCTGTCTTGACTGAACAGTAAACAGATCTCCAGGGGAATCAAGCAGCCAACAAAGACAATGTCGTCTGCAGCCAGGTTACATCGTAGATAGTGGCGGGGTTTTTGGAGGTACTCTTTGTTCCAAACTAAGTAGATGAGCAGCAAGCCGCATCCCACGGCCACCAGGAGGCTGATGACGAGATATGCTGTCTGAAGATAACGAGACAGTGAATCGATCGATAGATCGCGGTACATGTGGTACATATTTGCAGAAAACCCCATTGCTTCGTCTGCCATATTATATATGGTGACCAGACTTCAGATGAAAACAGAAAGACACCGCAGACTCCCTTCCGCCCTTCTTTGCCAAGCGCGCCGTCAAAAACCCTTTGATGAGAGGCACTGAGAGTACCATGAGTGTATCTGCGCACGTGAGAATGGCTTCTCTCGGAGCAAGTGTCTGCTATTCCTGTCATCAGAAAAAGTGGCCGCTTCAAATTGATGCCGCTGCGTACATCGGTAAGCTAATGCACTTCCCACACGCCCTCGCATATTCTAGTTGATTGCACTTGAAAGTTCAGCATCCGGTGCGGGCCTTTATGCCGAAACTTTAGTTGCCTATATGGATGCTACACTAATTTCTACGCTCAGCAATGAGATTGAGCTTGAAAACTTGTAATGATTTGGTTTGACGTCTGTCCGGTGAATTGATACGTACCAATTCACCGGACAGAGTTCTGAAGCCGCAGCTGTTTGAGCATCCGCCAGAAACAGTTTTTTTGGTACAGAATACAAAAACAAATAAATGCAATTTCTAGTAGTGTCAACTGATGTTTCGTTCGTACATCACAATCATCAATCATTTTTGGCATGTAATATTGCGAAGGTCACTTGAAATAGCAATTATATCTGTATGTACAAAACATTTCTTGTATAACGCAATGATTGGAATGCTACATTTCCACATTGAATGGAAATGATTTCCATGTCGTATAATGAAAAACCGTGACGGGAGACTAATGCAGTCCACATCTCAACCCATCGGCGCCGCTGACGAAGAGACTTAAAAGCGTGTGGCGTGATGTCGGACGGTCAAGGTCTTGTCTTAGACACTTTCCTAAAAGCGCAGTTGGTTAGTACAATGTATTTGGCAACAAATGACCTTGACAGAAAATATCTATGTAAAAGAACATCACAACAGAACTTCGTTTTCGTGAGCCGCTCATTCGAGCAGTCATGATTTAGATTTTGCTTATACCCCCATTCCACTAGGACGGCGCTCTCTCTGCGACCTAAAATGTAACAGCGCACTCAACGGATCTCATAGATAAAGAACGAATCTTTTCACACTTTGTGTGTTTTCAGTCATGGTTTTACATTTTGCATGATATTCCATAATGATTATGAAACCAAGGGTTACATAAATTCAGCTTAGGTCGCAGTGAGGGCGCCGTACGCGTCTGGGGGTCTTACATTGTACATACAAAATGACATAGCATATGTGACAAATTTATTCACGCCACCAATGTATTCTACCAATGCGACTAGAATTGAAAATGGACCAAATGCAAGACATGGAGGTAGACAACTTCATTTACGTCCTGTCGCTTGCTGTTTTTGTTGTTCTGGTATATTACACACACATACACACACACACACACACACACACACACACATGTATGTATACAATCTAATGCTTGTATGTGCTTGAAGATGTAGAGAAAAGAAACGACCGGAAACATAAAAGCTTCAAGGCACAATGTCTCAAAACTATAATGTAAATTCACTTCATTTCATGAGTATAGGGTATGTTGACTTCTTTGGCTGCTCTACACAAGGACAAAAATAATGTTTGGGGTCTAAATAGGTTTCAAATTGGTTGAAACTAAAACAACCTCCATGGCACAGTTTCCTTCAATTTACCTCATGACTCATACAGATCTTTTTCTCTCTACTAAAATCTTAAGTTACTACTTTCAATTGTGGTTATAAAACAAGTTAACAAGGAAGAGTATAACAAGAAGCTAGATAGTACAGAACACAAAATGTCTCTATTACAATACATAGTCTTTTTCACAAACATGCTAATCAACTTACTGAGTAGTTAAACCGTAAGAGGGAAGAAGCAGAAAAGATCAGGCAAGTAACCAGTGCAGGGATCCAACCTCCTTGGTTAAAACACCGGGAACGAACCTGGCGGCAAACGTCGCATCGGCAAATGAGAGACAAATCATAAGAGAAAGATAGTGTAGCCTAGAAAATACCTGCCTCCGTCGAGGGGGGCTCTGAAGACTCAAACCCAGATCGTACACCGTATTCGTGTCCGTGCAACGTGCTAGCGATCAGAACCACAGAGACAGTAACCATATCTATTACTGTACATCAACATTGGAACATTTTGGGTGTGTGATCTTCTCTTATGTGCAAACTCACCACCATGCCTCCAGAGTCTTTGCTCTGACGTTCCCCTCGCCGGCACTATGTATTTAAGCCCCCATATGGGGATAAGGGGCACTGGTGTTGTTGCAACAAAGCCTTTGATACGCAGTGTTTTCAGTTCGGGCAAGGAGCCCGCACCAGCTTCCATAGTCCTATAAACAAGGCATATAATTTAGGTGTCCGCTCAGTCCAGACTTCGTCCATGCAGGACTCGGTGGTGTACAATATTCCAATCTGTTTGCACTTTCGGCCCTCAATAATGGTCTGTTGGGAGGGTCATTGTCCCAATCACACTCATGGTGATAACCCCTGCGTTTGTGTTAATGTACAGCAATAAATATGATCACTCTACTCCATGGTTCTAAACTCTAGCAACGTTGCACGGACAAGAAAACGGAGTACAATTTGAATATGACTCAGCAGAACCACCCACAACGAAGGCAAGTATCTTAAAGGACTAAACAATCTTCCGCCTACGATTTTCCCCTCATTTGTCGAGGCAATGTTCGCAGTCAGGGTCCATCCCGGTACTGTAACCCAGGAGACCGAATCCCTGCACTGGTCACGTGACCGACATTTTCTGTTTTCTTCCACCTTACGATTGAACTCCTCAGCAAGTTGATTTGCATGTTTGTGAAAAACACTATACATCATAAAGAAGGCATCTTGTATCCTCTACTTTCTAACTTTTCGTTATACTCTTCTTCGTTTAGCTGATTTTGGAACCACAATCAAAACAGGTAACGGAAGATTTAAGTGGATGGCGGAAGGCCTGCAAGTTGAAAATCGAAGAGAAACCAGATTGACATGGAAGTTGTTTTTAGAAAAGCTTTTTTGACCTACCACAGAATCTCCATTCCACTAGAAATGTAAGTCAAAAATGTGATTGAATTTGAGAGTATCTTACTTTCAGATATACCACCGCTTTCTCATAAACTTCACCAGACAAATGAAATGGCGAAGGATTTTTTTAGTTTCTTTTAACAATGACTGTTGAGACATATAGATGTATATGTAGATTTGATGCTGTGTTAAAGATCAATATCAAAGGTCAGCGAATGCGTGTTTTGCAATGTTGAGACCCTGCCTCTGGACCAAGAGGTCAGTGGTTCGAATCCCCGCTGTTGTCGCTCATCGTGCAAGGGTTGCAGGCTTTAGGAAGGGATGTTGAAATAATTTACCTCTGCAGCATGAATATAAATATCATAAAAGTATGTACATATAACACATTTATCATGATGAAAGAAGCCGACGCCTTGGTGTGCACACAACTTTATTATCTAGCAATCGTCACACACATTTCTAAAATTTCTGAACTGGTCTTTGTTTTGTCAAAACCTACCCACATACCAAATATCAAAAATCTGTTCACAACTTCTTGAGATATGGGTTGGAACGGTACTGCTGCATGAGGGCATTCAGATTATCAAAGAACTATATATAGAAGCTTTAAATCGAATTACATGTCTGCTTTCTACGGAGTTACTGTATATAAGCTCGCACGTGTACATTACATAGCTTCACACGATGTCGCATGCGCAGGGGGAATGTTGTTCTCAGTGCATTGCATGTTGTCATGGGGGGAGGGGAAGCGGGAGTGGAGTGTGGAGCAAGTGGGAGTGGGGTAAGGGCAAGCGGGAGTGGCGGGTGTGGAGCAAGCGGGAGTGGGGTGTGGAGTAAGCGGGAGTGGGGTGCGGAGCAAGCGGGAGTGGGTGTGGAGCAAGCGGGAGTGGGGTGGGGAAAAGAAGGGGTGATAATAATAAGTAGGGGAAAGACTGATGGATAGAAATTAAAGGAAATTTAACTGACCTGATTTTAAATAATCTCCAAGCAGATGTAAGGATCCGGAGGAAACCAATGACTACAAAAGGTCGATACTAGAGAAGATAACAAAAGATATGGCGACAGGTAGGAACCACTGTCAGTGAGAATGAGCCGGATCCTTACATCTGCTTGGAGATTAATTTTGCAGTCTGTATGGCATCCAGGAGATCATGCATATGCAGCAGATTCGGAAATGCATCAGTGAGTGGTGGGGAGGGCGAGGGCGCTCACGTTCTCAACTATCCAATGGCTTAACTCTGACGACCTGAAGTAAACAACAAATCAGGAGTCTTAAAATTCTAGCTTCGGTAAAGGCATCAAATGTCAATGAGGAAAACGCAAGAGAGTGCATTAATGTGGCATCATCTGAGAATTCCGTAACTATAGCTCAAATGTTTCACTGTATTCTGATATTTCAATGTTTACAATATGGCGGACAGTTTTTGTTGCCATGACAACATGGCCACTGAAGTTGATATGCAAATTAGGATCACGTAACTGGATGCGCTTGCTCTATGCACGACCTCAAGCAACAACAGCAGCAATAAGCCGTACAGGTGGAATACTCAAACATCGAAAGTTCAACCATTCTATCCGGTAGGTAAATAGACCATTAAAACTGGATAATGTAAAGCTGACAGCTAGTAGGTTTACAAACCTCCCTACGTCATAAGAACATACAATAAATGGCGCTATTTACGTGTTTACACTCATACATAATTATGCAAATGACATGACAAGAAACCACGTGTAAATCTCTTCCCCATCCCTCCGCTCAACATTCCTTGCATTTAACGTTTAACGCTCGTGATACTGTAAATGCATTCTAGTTCGCGTGGATAATACCCATAAATATATGTAACGTTACATCAAATGATCCTGTTGAATGTGTGACTATATAACACTTTTAAGTCTCAATGCCTCAGCTTGAAATTTCTGCTCTAAAACTTTCAGCACAGTTTCTCCGCCCTAGTTTTTACCAATTTCCAAAACGTCGTTTGTTATTTCACAAGCCTTTTCGCGCCTTTATTATGTCCAGTTTCAACTGTACGGTAAAAACACACACAAGACACGAGTTGCCGACCACGCTGTATTGCTTTGCTGATAAATCTGAACGCTTTTCGTGGAAAACACCAAGAAATATTTTCTAGAAGCTTACCTGTATGGTTCTGCGTCACATGTTTGAATCCAAAGCCATCCGAACGCCCTTCCAAGCTCTTCCGCAAACTTTTCTCGCCTCTGGTATTCCAGAAGCCTTTCTCCGCAATTTTTGTGGACAAATCTCCGCGAAAATGTGAGAAAATTGCAAGTTTTGTGTGTCGAAAGTTGGAACTTTTGGGCACATCGTGCACACGGACCACGCTACAGCAGGAATGCAACACCTGGTGAACCTGACGTCATCGCGGCGGGAAGTTTGAATATCACGTGAGGTAATTAGGCAAGGGACGTCTCTGATTGGCCACGAAGGTAGGATATAATTGATTAAAGACATGCTGACGAAGTCGTCACATCAAAATCTTTTTCTAATTATTCCTGACCTTTTTACCTTATCAACTCAAAGTAAGAAAAGTGTAAAACTGCATGATGAATAAAAAAAAAACCCTGCCTAAGGCTTGGTTTACACACGCATTTCTAACCTAGGGTTTGGAGTGCGCTCCGAATACTATGAGCAAACTCGGAGTAAGCTCCGAGTTTAATGGAAACGTTTGTGTAAACAGGGCCTTAGATTACCTGTAGTGCCGATATTCACCTGTACAGGGACGTTGGTATGTGACGTACGTTTATCACATATGATTCCACTTGATTACCTTCGCCATGAAAGTTATGTTTTTGGTAGCGTTAGTACATGTATGTGTGTGTGTCTAGGAGACCAGCATAACTCGAGAAGGCCTGGATGGATTGTCTTGATATTTGGTATGTGGGTAGGTCTTGATGAGACCCGGAAATTCCCACTAGCAACTTCCAAACGTACTGGAGTGGGACTTCCTGTTTTGATATCTCGTGTTCTGGTCCTGATTTTTCAGTGGTAGATAGCTTTTTGGATGGAGAGTTAGTGGAATAGGTTTGGCCCCCCTAGTGGCTTATGGGAACTGCAGGAGCAGATTTTGCTTTAGACCTTGAAAGGGAAGGGCTTGATGGATGGTCATGATTTTTAGTATGTAGATAGCTTGAGTGATGATTGACATAATTAGATACTTATCATACAATACAGTATCTACTTTGCATGATTAATGAGGAAAGTGTATACATCCGCCGCATTTCATTACCCTCAAACATGTGTCATATGTAACTGAGGAAGAGAGAATATTAAAAGATATCAACCGTGCAAATGAAGACCTCATTTGCATAATCAATGAGAAAACACTATAACTCAAGATAGGATTGACGAATCATCATGATTTTTGGTATGTACACAGCTCAAGTGTTGCCTTGTATGATTAAACAATAATTATGCAAATCATATTATAATTTGCATAATCAATGAGGCAATTTCAAAAACCAGCTGGGTTCCATGATATGACTATTCAAATATGTGCTATTTGTAACTGACGAAGAATGTTGATCGATAGAAAAGATGCAAATAAAGACCTAATTTGCATAATCAATGAGAAACTACTATGATTCCATACATATGACAGCAATTTCAAACTTGTGGCATTTGCATGTTATCTGAATGTGAACATGGTTGAATTAAATCATGACAATAAGGACCTCAATTGCATAATCGATGATAAATGTTAGCATAACCTTCTTTGTTACCCTCATACTTTTGTTAGAACGCTGACATTTTCTCTTATTTGGGTGGAGAAGATGATCAACTGGTATGATTTATAATCAATGAGAAACGCTCATAATGTGTCAGTCATAAAGGTTAGAATCATTTGGCGAAGGCATGAGGTCGTGGAACTCTAGTTTGATCCATATAAAGTCTCCATGGCACACGATTTGGCAATCAGCTATATCCTATGTCCGCCGCTTTACATTGAGAAAGCTTCAAAGGACATCGTTTTAAACGCAAGGCTGTAAGGAAATCATAGACTTAGTGCATTAGGGATGTCACGTTTTCCCGTCAGAATATCTGTGTCCAAAACTACTCTTGCCAGGTCGTAATTTTACTATACGATTGTCAGTGAGCGGTTGAATTGTCTCCGTATTGTCAAATGTGCTCATCTTCAATCTGACCAAGAAACAAAAACATGTCGGGAGAAGCAAGTGGTTTTTCGGTTAATGTGCATTTTGCGTACCATGCCTTATCTGTCAGTCCGCTGTCCAAGGGTCTTCAGACAGCATATCTCGTCACCAGCCTCCTGGTGGCCGTGGGATGCGGCTTGCTGCTCATCTACTTAGTTTGGAACAAGGAGTATCTCCAAAAACCCCGCCACTATCTACGATGTAACCTGGCTGTAGACGACATCATCTTCACAGGCTACATGATTCCAGTGGAGATCTGTCGGATTTTCAGTAGAGACAACAGCAATGATGATCTCTACTGTTGGCTCCAGTGGCTGATGGTATCTTGGTCAATAACTTCAATGTTTGGTACGTACCTGATGATGGCAGTTGAATTGTACTACTTTATATGCCACTCATTACACTACCACGACAAAGTAACCACAAAACGTGTCATAGTTGGAATAGTTGCAGTCAGAAGCTTCGCCCTGCTCGCTGGAGCTGGACCCACGGTTGCCAATAAACTACAAAACCTGCCATGTGTTCCAGAACCGATTCGCAATGCTGGAGCAGTACCTGTCATCCTCGTCATCTTCGTACTCTATTTTCTAGTTTTCAGGGAAGCCAGGATACAGCAGCAGAGGGACGAGGGGCGCAGCTTGTGGCTCTACCAAACCAAAGCTTTCAAAACAATCGGACCACACATCATTGTTCTAGCTACACAAGCGGTAACCATCCTATTTGTGGCTGTCTCGGCCTGGGCGTTCTTAAACAATGCGGACGCAGAGAAAGCCCCAGACTCCCTTCTCACGGCTGTTGGAGTAGCCAAGCTGCTAGTTCTAACTGTATCATCCATGGTCAACCCCATCGTCTACAGCTTCAGGCAGCCGGAGTTCCGACGAGCCCTGAGGGAGCTCTTTAACCGGCCTGCCAATATACCTACTGCACCGGCGCCACCTATTGTCCAGCGAGGACAGAACATACAGATGGCCATCTTCAGTGTTCCTGACCACGGTCAAGGAGCATCATGCCGAGAATCCACATCAGCACCTCCTCCTCCACAGGAAGACGGGCAGTATGGAGAGGAGGCACCTCACAGTCAAGCCCAAACACAAGTAACACGGGATGACATGAAACCAGGGCAAGCACCCCTTCCTAAACACTGTAAACAAGATATGACTTTATCCAGTCGTCCTATGTTATTAGCCGTACGGGTAGAGGTACACCAAAACGGGCCACCCCTTATTCCCTGTAGCGACCAGGAGATGGTGACCCCAACATCAGAAGATGTGGACATAATCAGTCTCTCTGGCGACGTGGTCACAAAGAAGAACCCCAGATTACAGCCAAGGACGGCATGGCATGACATTATTCCTCAGGTTAACCCTGAAAACAAGGAAGACGAGGAGTGGCTGGTGTGACTTCTGGGCTTGTAGATATACAGAGATGGACATAGAAAAGGACAATATCAGAATCGCGTTCTCGTGAGCCGCACAAGCACGCCGTATGTGCCTGTTGTGTGCTCACGAAATGACTGATATGTAACAAAGTCATTTACCAGTTCATTTTATCAACGGGACTAGAATTGATAACGGACCAAGTGCAGCACATGAAGGTAGGAAAGTAGCTACTGTCTCTTGTTCTTCTGGTGTATCATACACACACACATGTATGTATAGGTACGTCACCGTACGTGTGTGTGTGCTGGAAGATCTAGAAAACAAAGGGGCGGAAAGGACAGGTGCAGCACTCGTAGATGTCGTGTTAAAACGCTTGGCGGTAAGTGAATTATAGATGTCTCTAAAATGTAACCATTGGTTACCTAGGCCAATGTTTATCCCGACAAAATAAGCCATAAGCAGAGAATGTCCCATCGGGTAAGACAAGATTTCCTGCAGGTGTTAGTACAGCCTGCTGATTGACGTAAGGTTTTAGTGTGTGCAAAACAGGTTATAGGGGCGTCCCTGTGGTGTAGTGGTCTGCACTTCTGTTACTTACCACATCTGGTTCTGATTACTTCGAACCAGAAGGCCCCAGTTCAACTCCCGGGTAGGAACCCTCTGGACAAGAGGCGCATTGAGCCGTACCAAAGACTTTATAAAAATGGTACATAATAACATGAAACAGCACACTCCACTGCCAGTGGACTAGCCCCCTGCTGCTGTGATTGCACCACAGTGTGGCCCAGGGCTATGAAACGGGGATGGGCACCGCCCGATACACCTTATGGTGTGGGAGGATTTTAACTTTAACTAAAACAGGTTATCGCCGCATATACATGTGCACCAGTATTGAAAAAGGATATATTTGTGACAGTACAAATGTGGCTGTCAGTGTTAAACATGTACGGCACTTAATGCCACTCGCGAATTGTTTGTAAGCCATGTTTCCAAACGTTTGCAAAAAAAGCCATTGCTTTACATATTAGTGAAGTGCATGAACGAACACTCATCTGTATCCAGTGCTACATGCGTGATTGTTTTGCATGTGACCTGTGTTTTAAATGTATGTGCTATGTAGTATATAATGTGATGCTTATAATATAGAATTAGATAGAGAAATGACGTAATGAAATATGATTGAAAACAAAGATAAATATGTATTTAGTGCAACACATACATTTATTATCCTTGTATCTACACTGTACTTTTGAATGTATGTCAAATGTTTAACAATACATTGATTGAAGCAAACTTCTATATTGTCTATTAGTCTATGCCATGCTTTGGTAGGTTAATCTGATACACCCAAGGTGTACTTCTAGGATAGCTTTACCTGTACTGATCAACCACTATAACTTGCACACAAATCACCATTCTCTTGCACAAAACCAAATTCTTTTGTTACTTGTTTGGTAGTCTGTTACCAACATGTGCTTTCCAAGGGGCTGTAATGACACTTCTTGCCACTAGGTGGCGCTGCAGCAAGAATTTTCTTCTGTGGAGGCTGAGCCCAACCGGTGTTAGCTTTTATCATCATAATCATCATCATCGGTCGACCCCCGGGGGGGGGACGGGGTAAGTCCATGCACAACTTCCGACCACACCAGTCCATCTGCCATGGCCGCACTAAGGTCTTCCATGTGAATTGAGGTGTCTCTAGATAAAGCCCCTGGGAAAGTCAGCTTTCTGGATCGTGTTTTTCCCCGGGGCCCCCACAGAATGAGTGAGGAGATTGTCTCCTCACTTGCCCAAGGCAGTGACCAGCAAACTGGACCCTTTCCTGTCTAAGTCTGTGTGACACCCGGGGGAGAGAACCGTAAATGGTCTGAATACTTGGGTGATGTTTCCCACTCAAGTTCTGTGCTTTGCGTAGAAGTGAAGCTTTTATCACATACACAGTACCTCTGACAAGTCAACCAATGGACTATCCCCAGCTTTAATGCTTGCAGACCTATGTGTTCCAGGTGCTATATAGATAGGCACCGCCCTATACACTGAAATGTGTAAGAAGGCTTTTAACTTCTTTAACCTAAGAGCACTCCGAAGTAGCCATTTGGCACCCAATTCGCTATTGGTTACAGAGTTAGGCAGCAGCAAGGAGGTTTGATTTAAACCTCTTTGGCAGCAGGGAGAAGGTTAAAACTCTGAAGAAGGTTCATATTTTTGCTGTACTCTTAGCATCCTGTACACTGCACACATTTAGTAATCTTTTAAAGACTCTATGAAACCAAAGTATTTTTTTATCATATTCAACAACACCAATGACAGTATTATCTACCCCTTTGCCCTAAACACACCCTTCTCTTGTTACTGAACATCCCACTGTAAAATGTCAGACTCATAATGTGGTGTTTGTTGCAAGGTAATCCAATCAGAACTGCCATTGACATCACAACCAGTTTGGAAACTAGCACCACAATTTGCATGACACTCAATATTTCTTTTTACAGATTTTCAAAATTATATTTTTTTCATTAGTCCTTAGCAGTTATAATTTGTTCACCTTACGACAAAAATTGAAGAATGATTTTTTGATGCTGTGATGTATAATACATAACACGAGAAGGGTGTATCTTTACCACAAATGCATCCGTGTATACAATGAATAGAATAATACTATCAGTGTTGTTCAACATAATCAGAAAATGCTGTACTTTGGTTTCAAACTATCTTTAAGGCTTGTACAAGAGGGTGTCCACCACATGAACCACTCCATTGGTCACAGGCACGTCCGCTATCAGCACGCGGGAAAACGTCCCGTTCCCGTTAACCTCCATACCTGGAAAAGATCTTTCAGTCACATTTGGAAAAAAAGAATTTTCAAACTTCGAAAAGGATGAAAAGATATTGCAGTTGCCTTCCTCTAATTTGGTACATGTACAATTCTTATTACTCATCCCTTAGTACATGTACTTACCTTTCAAAAGAGATTTCAAAAGATATTTGTTTAATTTATAAGTAGTACATGCATTTCTCTCTCAATAAAACCAATATTGATAGACAATAAGATAACATATTGAAACACCGCCCAATTGCTTTCAAACTGTGTGTTTTGAATTATACCTGTAAAAACAGTTAACAAAGACATCTTGAAAGTTCATTGACATTCAAAGTTTGTCAGCTTAGTAATCGGTAGAAAAGAAAAACTATAAATAATTGCTTACCTCCAGGACCTACTAATACAGTCAGTTCTTTACTGTTGTCTCCTAGAGTTTTGACTTTCTCATTGTCAAAGAAGCCGACATGGAAAGTCACGTCTTGCAGTATGTGTCGCTTCATGATCTAGAAAACAAGAAAATACCTAGATTTACAATAATATATAAAACATTAATACATGTGTAAAGTATGAATAGTTGCAATGAAAAACAAATTGAAAATGGGAGATGTTGAATGAAAAAGCCAATTTTCACACCCCCTTTAATTCTAATCTAACCTTTCGTAAATACATGTATCATATAGGGGTGGATACTGGTTCGGCTTAATAAGGTCCGAGTCCAAGTTTAGGTCCAGAGATTTAGGTTCAGGTCCGGACTTGAACCTGGACCTGATCCTGTCCAGTTGATGTTTTGTTTTATTAGACCAATATTAAGCATAGAGAATTGATACTGACACGCAGGACTATAAAAGTTTCTTGGTGAGAAGACTTTCAAGACAAACCATTGAGGGGAGACTCTTTTAAACAAAACAGAAAAATATATTTGTACTTCATTCAGGTTTTTTTGGACTCAGGTTTTTGGCTTTCAGGTTTTTTGGACTCGGTTCTTGGATGTTATAAAGGTCCGAATCAGGTCTAGCAAACCGGTATCCACCCCTAGTATCATATATTGCTCTTGACAATACAGATTTAGGACTTTGAATGGAACAGTTGAAAACAGCTCTTCAATGCCCACCTGACTTGCAGTTTTAGAGTCATTCATCAGGTGGCGCAGCTGAGCTGGGTCCAGCTTCTCCAGGGCAGCGTTTGTTGGCACCAGGAAGGTGTGAGCTGTGGTTTGATTCAAAGTGTTCTCAACGCCTGCCGCCTCTAGTAACTTCACTGTTTGACTGCAAAATATATCAATGAAATTTCAGCAGCTATAGTGAAGTATCATTCCCTACTGTTGTCAAATTACAAGACGAGCCTTGTTTTCAGAAATCTTAAAAAAAAAAGTTATTAACTTCCCACAAGATAATCATTCACAATTCTCTTTGCTTTGGCTTCTTTGATCTTCCGGCAAGGGCAGTACTATAGTACAATGCTAAACTTTCTTCCAACACAAAGATATACACGGATCAAATCTTCAAAAACCAACACTACTACTGTCGCCTTCTTCAGGATCAATAATAACCAGTCACTTTCGTATGTGATCTTGCAAGATGTACGGACATGTGACTTTACTGGCACATGATTTTAAGGATCCATGACATCAGAGATTGGTCAAAAGTGCAGTACTAGTCAGGTTTGAAAGGAGGTGCTTCTGACCTGTACGTTGCCATGTCCTGTGTAAGGTACTGCAGCGCAGTTCCTTTCGTCAGAGGAAACAGCACTTTGTCTACCACGTGAAGGACTCCGTTCTCTGCCAACTGGTCCTTTTTGTAGACTGGTGAACCATTGATAGTTGTAACCTTTTAGAGATAAAAATCATACTCATTTTAATAAAACCTTCACTTCGTGCAACTTTCGATTGATTTAGAAATACAGTAAATGGCGAGCCATACCTCGAGTAGGTAAAAGAACCCAGGGTCCTTTCTGGTGTGGGTGGATCAAATAAATCTATCCAGGTAAACCTTTTACCACTTTACCAGGTATGCCATACAGACAAGCAAACAAGTGATAGACTTAAATGAGTTTTTTCTTTACCAGAAAATAACTGGTTAATGTATTACAGTTTCTGCATTAAAACACACATAGGTGTACTATAACAAAGAATGAAATTTGGTCTACCAAGCAGATGTGTGAAATCAGCCTTACCTTGTCTTGCCCTGCTTCCTGGTTCTCATAAACATTAACCCTGACTGTGCTGTTGTTGGCTGTTTTTATAACCTTGTTGTTCTGCAGACTGCCAGATTTCAGCTCCTTTGGGACTGGAAAACAGATGAGGGTGCATTTTCACCAGGTGTTTTTGATTGACAATACAGTGACAAGCACCAGTAAAAAGTTGCAAAAAGTTAGAAAACAAGGACAGGTAATGTGAGCTCCTGTTAGCAGTGATATTGCTACTGCCTGGCTGCCATACTGGCCTCTGACTAAATGGCCTTTCCAATGTCCATCCACGATATTGCAACAGTCTGACAGTGGGGTTCACGAGCCACCAACTGACCAGTCTAACTGGTCTGGACCTTTTAGGCTAGCGGTTAGTGTGTTTGTTTTTGGAGTTGGTGGCCCGGGTTCGGCGTGAGTTCGAATCCCGGGAGTCAGGAGACTGTACTACTCGCCTCTTAAATTGTGTTTCAATACTGACCATACATTAAGTCAAGTTATTGACAAGAGTATCGGCCACCCTAGTGTAAGTGGAAGGAACCTATCAGACCTGTGTCATGCAGCTTACACTTACTGTACAAAACTGGTGTGTTATGCATTGAGGCAGTTTACAGCTTAGGCAATATGAACACAAAATCCCTGCTATGGGATGACTCACTAATATGATAGAGCAGGACCCTGTTCAGAACCTCAGGATCGTGAAGTGATGCTTTGACGTTCTGTGGAAGCCTGTCGAAGGCACTGTTTGTGGGAGCGAACACCGTCAGGGAATCCGTCCCTCGCAGCATGGAGTCCAGACCAGCTCGTTGTGCCAACAGATAGAACTGTACAACATCGGAGAAGAAAACACAGTAAAAAATGTTTGTCTATGAATATGGTTCCATTTTGAAGATCGAAATCCTAACTAAGGTTTGAATCTATATAAATGGATGAAAGACAATTCAGGAGAAGTATGCAAAAAAAAGCTTGAGCCAAAAGTAATTTGCAAACAGAGATCTGACCCCATACAGGCAGAATTGCAGTGCAGTGCAGAAACACACATACAAAACACCAATGCACACGAACACAAACGCACAAACACGCCCAAAACAACACTTCACTCAAGTTGGTGAAAGGGTACGTTTTAATAAAAACTCACCGCTTTCAGTCCAAGTTCTGAAGAGAGCGTCAAAAGATCAGGAAGAGCATTTTTGTCATTTCGCCGGGACGACTTAAGCTGATATGAATTCAAAATGTCTTCGTTATTTGGTCGAAAATTTCCGCCAGTGAAAATCTCATTTGCACCTGTTGCACAGCAACACGCGACTAAAAAGGTGAGAAAAACAAGCTTCATCTTTTACGAAATTGAATAAATCTTTCAGAAAAGCACTCTGAAGTAATATGGCTTTTGCCTCGAAATCACAATTAAGTCTTTAGGACGGCTCTTATGAGAAAAATGTAACTAAATCAACGAATAAAAAATCTCGCTTCCTGTTTTAGCTTTTTGCCGCCATGATAGTGTCAAAGGTTGTAGGAACATTCCATTACAACAGAATGTTTTGAATTAGAATTTTTGAACTAGAATAAATGTATATTGTAATACCTAGATTACTAATTTGAAATATAATATACTTAAATTGAATCTATATAATATACTCTGTATTATCATTTTGCACAAGATTGAAAAATGAATAAACTTTTTCTTTATATAAACGCCCCTGATTTTGAATATGTGATAATCCTCTGGTCAAAGGTCAGCTTATGTAAACTGGGTCAGTGTGCCTAAATTTGGAGTTTGTAATCAGGAAAAAAGCCTAATGCCAGTATTATAATGTTTTTATGGCGAAAAGTCGGTATTTTAGGTTCAGGAATATGTGGGGCATTCCTTTTACACGAATTCTGGGAAAGGAAAGACGTTTTTACGGTCCAGGCGTTCAGTTTTTGGAGTAGTAGTAAGGTAGAAGAGGAGGGGCAAGATATGAAACTCAAACTAGTGCAGATCGTTTTCAGGCATGGCGCTAGAACTCCAATATCTCGGCTTCCACCCAGTATAGAGCAGGTAAGAAATGAGATTTTATGTTTTGCATTTATTCTGGGTGATTGATAAATTAATTATGGAATGTGACGTTTTATGGAAACAGTTATGTAACTTGAGAAGTGAAGATGTAAGATGATAACGTCAACTCTCATAATACCACTACGTTTATGGCAATTTCTCAATGTTTTTCCAGTTACTTTCCATGTCATAGATGAAGGTCTGCATGGGGGACTACAGTAATCTAAATGCCTTTTAAGTTCTCAGTGATTTAATTCCATGGTAAGGAGGGTGTTTTAGGTAATGGGGGTGTTTTAGGTTTGTGAAAGTCACATATTGTATGGTAATGGGAACAAATTTTTTGCAGTGATTTTACTAGAGTTAGTTTGTGGTGAAGCTGTCGGCGCGAAAACTGTGAACATAAAACCATCACAAAATTTCTAGAATTACAGTACTGGTACTTTACGTTGACTTTATTGCAGGCTACATGGAGTACTGACCTAGTGAAGGATGTGCCTCACACCCTGATAGACTATCGTGTGGAGAGTCTAGATGGCGGACCTCGACCCCCCTCCCCAGTGGAGGACAGCTACCAGAAGCACGGACCTCACAAGGTATGCATTCATTGTCTTCTTCTTTCCGTTGATGCCCACGATTCATCCAGTTGCTTGAGTAACTGCTTTTGGCAAACAAATATCTGCTATTTTGTCTGTTTTTTTTTTACCAGGGTGGTGCTCGTTGGGGTCAGCTGACTACCCTTGGACAGCAACAGATGTTTGACCTTGGACAGCTCCTCAGGAAGCACTACGTTGAGAACAACAGATTCATAGATCCTGACTACAACCCACAGCAAGTGTAGTAAGTGTGAAGTGGATTCTATATTGACAGCCAAAGATTCAGTACTGTAAAGTACTACTGTATTCTGCATTAGTCTTGTCATTTCACCTACAAATTGAAACATTGGTATTTTCAACTGTTTACATCTACATGTATGTACCAATAGATTTTGATTCATCCATAGATTTTAATGTATCTTTTGTTGTGTTATTTGTAAAAAAAGATATTCAGACTACGTTATTAGAAAATTTCCAAATATGTGTATCATAAATGTTAGGGTCATATGAAATGGAAAGGATATCATACATTAAAAGATTTAATTTCAATAAAGTAAACTTTGCTGTATGGAATTTATTGTATGATTTGGTTGAAAATGTAAGTCAAGAACTGAAAAGTCTGTTTGCATGGGATATTCAGATTCCTATATGTTTTGTTGCGTTTTATTCACATATTCCCATATGTTTTTGTTGTGTTTTATTCACAGCGTACGAAGCACTAATATCAAGAGGACAGTAGAGTCCGCCCGATGTGTGCTGGCAGGGCTGTTTGGAAACTCACAGTCCGACAGGGAAGGTAGGAAACTCATGAAATAAACCTGAAGAAGAAATGGTAAAGTACTGTATAAGCCAATTCACGGTTTAAACTGCACATGCACAGCAAGATGCATTATAGGTAATATCTCAAAGTTGAAGAACCCTGAGAAATAAACAAAACAAGTCTCGACATGTATGAAGCATAGTCTAGACAAGAACTGTTTACCTTCACCTTTGACATATTACCCACAATGCAGCATGCTGTGCATGCACATTTCACATACCGTTGTCCATGGGCCAGATAAGATGTCAGTACCACCTGAGGTGGCTAATTTTCCTTATGATTATATTTCAAAGACTCATAACTCTTCGTAGGATTAAAATATCCCAATAAAGCTAACATTTGTGTAATTCCTGGTTTATTCCCTATCAGCCTACCATATGTCATTTTTGAAAAATATCAATGTTTAATTGATTTACCCACCCCTTTATAATTGTATCAAAGGGTGTGGTCCATGTAGGGGTCAAAGGTCAAGGGCAGATAGCCGGGTCAAAGCTACCACTCTGCGACGGCTATCATATCAAAATATATTCCTCATGACAGACACCCGACTTTTCAAAAATCATAAGGAAAATTTGCCACCTCGTACAGGTGGTACCGATATGTAAAATTATAGGGTCTGGCCCATGGACTAATACTGTGAACCAGCTTATTTGGTGTCCATTCTCCCATACATTTAAGTGATAAGATGATGAACATGACAAAACTTGAACTTGGTGACTTTAAGTGGATATATTGATGAGGGTTATCAGGATCAGTTGTGATTGACATCAGTCGAATTGTAAAGGTTACAAAATTTTCAACAATCGGAGAAGACCAGGGCAAACAAAACCCAAGTTGTAGAAACAAAACTTCTGATAAAATATCTGTTATGAATGTGAAAAATGACACTATAGTATGATTACGTTAGATAAAACCAGATACTGCATGTTTTTTTTAGTTTATGAAAATGACTTTGATATAGGTTATGACATAAGTGAAAACAACAAAAACACAAAGGACTCCAGGAAGCAGATGCATCAAACTGGATTTTTTCCTTACAAGAATTGTCTATTTTTGTTTTTGAATTATCCGGCTACACCTCAACATTCCTAGGTCCTGTAGTCATCCGGACCTCTACAGCTGAAGAAGAGATTTTCTACCCCAACCGACAGAACTGCCTAGCCATGAGGCCCCTTATCAAGTGAGTGAAATGGGATATGAAAAATGGGACTCTAATACTGTAAATTCATTTATTTTTGCAGGACGTAATTTCACAGTACATGGGTTCAAATCCTCTGACATGCTATCAAAGTTGTGCCCTTGGGAAAAAGGCACCTTACATGATTTTCCTCACTCCACCCAGGTGTGAAAATGGGTACCTGACTACGGTTGGGGAGGTAAAAGACGGCTGAAGGAGAGGGATGGGCTCCACCTTCCAGTACCTTGCCTTAGGATAACAACCCATTGCCCTATGGCCTCAAAAATGTACTGGACTTTTACCCAGTTACATGGGTGAAGGAGGTTTTTTGCGGTTGAAACAATTCAGTAGTACAGTAGTAATACATTGGAAATGCATATTCAAGCAAAAAGTCCCCACCATCAACCTTTCAAGATGTACCGTCACTCACTTAAACTTCCAACAGATTTGCTTCATTTATGGTCTGTGCATGGAATAAGCTGTAATTAATTGCAGCTAAAAGTAATTTTATTTTCCAATAATTAGCTTCTTTTGGTTGCCTTTGATTAATTTAATTGTCTGGACTAATGTCATTCCATTTGCATGGTATGTGACTGTATTAAACTGTATGCTAGACATCTAATCATAGTGTTACAGTAATTTGAAGTTGGATGAAACTGTTTTCAACGCTGTGAGTTCTCCCATATGTATTGTAATGTTACTGGTTAAAGAATGCTTCTTTGTCATTGTCTGGCATTGTTTCCTCCACTCTGATTGGTGGTTATTGAGATCTTTGCGTCTGTGGTTGGCTGCTGGCATTGTGGTTTTACCTCTTATCTGATTGACTGTTTTTGCCATCTGTGTGTAATTGGCCGTCCATGTCTTCATCTCTGATTGGCTGTCTCTCTTGTATACCATCAGTTACCCAGGTGCCATCTTGTCTGTGATTGGTCATTGCTCTCCTGATTGATCCCTATGTTTTTGTCTGAAGGAAAACTTCTTCAATTAAACGTATCTCAAAAAGCAGCTTTAATTCAGATAAGCCTTCCTCCTCCCGAGGTTTTTTTAAAGTTGTATGTGTGTACATCAGATCTAGAACTTAACAGTTAGGGGGTTAAAGAACCAAAGTTGCTGACTATGCTGAAAAACACCTTACATGTCAACACAGAAAATACTTCATTTCCTAAACTTCAACTATTTTGGGCTTATGATACACATTTAATTTGTCAATCACAGCTGATTCTTATAATCTTTCTCATAATGTTAACAGCCATATTCCATTTGGTTATATGATATAATGATAACTGTGTAAAGTAATGTAGCTTGCAAGGGTACTAGAGCTGTGTAACTGTACAGTGTACCGCAGTACCGGTACAATCAATTAGGTACAGGTCCAAAATACCTGAACCCTGCTGTATAGGTACTGGACCGGTACTAATCAGTTCAAGCCTGGCTAGGGATGGCAACTTTGACAGATGAAATCACCATGAAATTACCATGGCAGTGCACTGAAGACTCCTGTAGCACAGAATAAACTTTAAGAAGGCCTGAGTCAATTTTCCATCTTTGTTTTCATGAAAATAGTACTGCAATACTGGAGTCATAGCTGACCATTATTTGACCATTATTTGAACATTAGCAGTTCAGGTACAATTTCAGGTCCGGACCTGTACCTAAACCTGTGTACCTGTACCTTTACCTGTACCTAAAATTTGTTTAGTTACACAGCTCTAAAGGGTACTGACATGCTTTGTCCTATAGCCTACAAAGTAAAGCTATTTCTTTTCCTCAGCATGCATTTTGCTTCTTGTTCATTGGCTTAGTTAACGCGTAGGTGTGCGTCATATTTCACATGATTTCTATTGCAGATCCAATCAGAATATACACAAGTCACGTCAACAAAGAAATATTCTGGCCCAACTATGTACACTGTGGGCACTTAGGGGCATTTTGGAAGTGAGTCTGCCTTTGTGTGTGCTTTCTCCCCCTTTTGTTTGTGTACTCTTCCATATGCACCAATCAGCATACCAGTTGCCAGCTTGGGCTAGTCCATTTTTTATTGAAAGAGGTAGATCTTGGGTAGTTCAGAAACCAAAATGTTGATGTTCACTTTCCATGTTCTTTCTCTTCTTTTATGTTTGATTTTCACTGTCATCACTGCATTTTGTTAGATGTTACCTAACTTTCCAAGTTTGAAACTGTTTTTGTTACTTGAACTAACTTGAAACATTAACTCTTCCCCCATGAAACAAACTTATATTGCTATTTCTGACATTTTGTATTACAGGTTCAACCAAAAACGTTTCTTTTTCTATAGTATTTTAAGTTTTTTTTTTCAATTTGTTTTATTGGTTTTTCAAATAAAAATAACAAATACATGTACTATGATGGTATTGTTTGGTCAGAAATATCTCTTAAGAACTGCTTTCTAAGATCTGAGATGAAACAAAGAATGTTGGTTTACATTTACACAGTAATTTTGGAGAAGGTTGTGTTCAAATAGAACTGTATTTAAGATTCTGAAAAAATGGATGGCACCACACTTAAGGTAGGTAAAAGGGAAAATTAATTACAAAATAATGCATCTTCCCCCCTCCCCATGTGATTTAGATTTAACTTTAAAGTTTACATGTAAAGTTAGTTGTTTAAAAGTTTTGGTTCTATTCAGTATTGTCCAAAAAGTTCTTAATGGTAGAATGTTGAATTCAACATTTTAGCTGACAGTTTATTAGAAAAGTAAAAGACAGTTGGCCCAAACCCAGTTTTAAGAGTCTTATGGGGTTTAATGGATATGCTATTTTCTCATGTTATAGGACTGCATGGGGTTTGCTGGACACTGCCCTACCAGGGTACAGGGAGGACAGGCTGAAACTACAGAGTATACTGGGGATAGAAGAGGCCAGACAGTTTAACATCTTTGGCCTCAGAGATGAACTAACTGCACGAAAGGTAAGCGGTTTGGGTTAGTTCATTATACTTAGTTTCCCTAACACTGGTTTCTTTGGATTTGAATACTTGGGATTTGAACTGCTTTGGATTAAATACTTGGGATCGACTCAAAACACTTGAGATTGGGAAAACCTAGTTACTGTAAATTCATGTATTTTCACTTGGATTTTATTTCGCAGTATGAAAGGGATATTTTCGTCGTGTTTTACGTTCAGTCAAAACAACATCATAGCACAAAAGCACACATTCAGTGTCATGATTTTGTGGTAGAGAGACACCATGAAAACTGCAAAACCACCTCAACTACTTCAAGATTTACAGTAACTGTATTATATACTGGTTTATTTTACCGGGAAATTCCTCTCTTTTCATGAAGTACAATGGACAGTGGACCATGGCTTAACGTCTCAACCTAAGGACTGCAACCCTTTTCAGTTGCATGCCCTTAGGTTGATTTACAAGTTACAACAGCCGACATTCAAACTCCAAACCTCTAGGTCCAGACATATAGTCACTAACCACTGGACTAGGTTGTATCTGTAGAAATATTTGACTTAAAATCTTTAATCTAAAACATATTTTCAAATTCTCCCTGTCTCCCCAAGTTTAAAGAAACCACTGTCATTTCATTTCAGGCACATGGCCTACCTATCCCAGAACACCTTGCAGCTCAGGAGGACGTAGTTGAGCTGAGAGCAACCCAGTGCATGGCGGCGCTGGTGTCAGGGGTTGAAGACGGACATTCCCACGCCCTGCGGCTTTCCACGGGACCAGTCATCGACCTTCTCACACAGAACATGCTAAGGGCGCAAAACTCAGAGAAGTGAGACACACTCCATTTTTGAACCTCAATCAAATCTGTCTATAGTAACCATTGAAAGGACTTGAAAAAATGGTCACTATAGACAGGATTCTTAATATTTGGTAAAAATAAGTGGCAACAATTGCTAGGTGGGCCTTATGCAGAGGTGGTCAATAGCACAGGTTTGACTGTATTTCAAAAACTCATCTATATTTAAGATAGGAGATTTACACAAAGAAGCTTTGAAGTTGCCTTATTTGATTGGTAAAATCTAGGATTTTGAAATACACAAGCAAAATTATAGCTGTGATGAGAATGGTGTAAGAATAGTAAGATAGAAACTGGATTCTCATTGGTTGTTGCCTGGCTACCACAAGTTATACCTATACTCTGGCTATGATACCACCCAGGTCTTTGATATATGTTAATTTGAGCACAAATTTTGCTGTCAATCATGCCAGTTTCCATAGTAACTGGATTCTCATTGGTTGTTGCCTAGCAGCCACAAGTTGCACCTGTACTCCGGCCATGACACCACCCTGATCCCACTGCTGAAGGCTCTTGGTATCTTCGATGACCGCTGGCCGCCATACGCCGCCCATGTGACCGTGGAGTTGTACCAAGATGCCAAAAAGAACAACTTTGTTAAGGTTTTGTACCTTGAAGAGGTAAATAATTTTCCCCTCTTTTGTAAGGAAAACTGCAGCACTATGTATGTTGATAAAGTCAGACAATTTATATTTGTTTTCCTTGATATATGAGGATACGAGAAATAAAGACTCTCAAATATATATTAGTTCTCCTTGATTTAAAGGATATGAAAGAAATAAACAACATTTCAGCTGTAAAATAAAATTACAATTCTTTGGTTATCTTTTGAATGTACATTTTGATGAGATTGTATATTCTCCCAACAGGAAAAGCAAGTGCAAGGCTGCAGTGCTGTCCTGTGTCCATTTGAAGAGTTTAAGGAAGCCATGGCAACAGTAGCTTTGTCTCATAAGGCATTTTGGGAGAACTGCAAAATTGATCAGAAGAAAGCTTCTCAGACTACTGTATGATGGAATATCATGTTAATCATAGCCCATAGTTAGATGATAAGGTGCCAGAATTATTACAAATTAATGCAAGTTGGTCTCATGGAACTTTCTGGACAATGTACACTGAACACAAAAGTTTGGAAACAATTTGATAATGAATATCTCTGTTATTACTATATCAAGTGTGTAATATTATGTGTAATTGGAAAGCTTTTTTATTACATTTTCAATGTAACCATTTTTGCCATGATCCTACATTGAAAGATCAAACACCAGAGCTAGCAATGTGAGTGTGGAACAAAACAAAAGTGCTTAAATTCCCCTGTCAACATAGTGTCTGACTTTGGCAGGGGGATTTCAGCACATTTTTGTGACCCACTCACAAAATCAGTCATGGTGCTCATTGCCAAAAAACATGATCCTAAAAATATACAAGCTTATAAGCTACAAGCTATAACAAAATTCTAATCATCAAAATACAACTGACATTTGATTGAGAGAAAGTTCGGCCCTTTTGTTCCGTGACCTACTCGCAAGTAGGCCTGGTGCTCAACCCATGGATGTCTGATCATGGCAAACGTGGTGTCATTGTTAAGGGCTTTAAACAAGCTTTCCATTGGTATATAACATAATGCAATTGATAAAGCAATAATGGAGATTTGATGAGTCAAATCCAAGTAAACAAGCTTTTTGCGTTGAGTTTATTTCAACAGCAAATCTTTGGTAATATTCGGATTTGACCTCAGGCATATTACGCTTTGCTTCAAACAGTTTTGACATTAGATACATATTGTGATGTAGAGTTCTGCCTTGATATATCAAAAGCTACGCACAAAAATTGGTATTTCGTACGGAAACGTCATTAATTAGATCCCTTTCCCTTAGATTTGAAGTTTACTTCTCGGGTGTTATTTAGTGAATAGAATGTTGTATGTGTCTTTTGATCTGTCTTTTATGAAGAAAAAATCCTTTGTTTAGAAAATGTACATGTTGAATAGACAGGGCTGCGACAGCCTGTAAGTTTCAAGGATGTGTAGAATTATGTAATACTAAGTACTTTGAAAAATGACTACATTTGCATTTCACTTATGTCACATATGTCTTAAGATTTGTTTACGACAGATGATAATTAGACAGCCATTACTTATTGTATCATACAAAATTAAGCTGTCTGGAAGGTAGTCATAGATCTTTGTCATTTCCTTCAGTCAGTTCCTTCATAGCCTTGCTGAAAATGATACAATACAAAAATCATACAACATATGCAGCCTAACCTGCAACATTCTAAGTTAGCCGATTGGCACAAGATCTATATTGGTTACGGGATTTGGCAGCAGGGAGAATGTTACTGTAAATGCAGCAATGTTTGCGGTGGTTTTATGTTCGCGGTTTTCCCGGTGAACATTTTACCGTGAACTTAAGACCACTGTGAAAAGGCGTTCCATTGTGTGACTGTATTGCTACTATTGTCAACGCAAACTCAAAACCACCAAGAACACTCCATTTTCTCCCTACTGCAAAATTAAATCCCTGCAAAATTGTCTACATTTACAGTAATAGGTACAGTATAACAATGTTGGAACTGACTAATTAGCAGGGAAAATCTTTCTTGCAAAAACACACCAGAAGCATATGGAATTTTACCAGGGATAAAAGCATGACTTGTGCCCTTCATATTTAGCATATTATGAATAAGGATGCCAAAATATTAAAGATTATGAAAGGCAAATTTTTCAAATGTTTTCTGTATTGTGACAAATTTGTGACAAATGTGATAAACTTAGATATTGTATGCTGTTCTACATGACTGCTAAAACAATAGATACATGTACACCGTAGGATATACATCACTTAAGACTTATTTTTCACAGTTAAACTGTGACTTCTAAAAGAGATATTACTTATGCAATAAGTGCGAAATGATAATGATTTTCGGAGAATATGGCTTCCATTAAGTGAAACTGAAGTATATAGGATTTTCGATAAAAACAAAATACTTCATGATCATATGTTGTTTACCGATTTGAACATTTCACCGAGTTCAACAAGTAAGACTATACTCATTGGACGACTGGTCTACGTGGCATGGTAGCCAACGCCAGACCCACTGGTTTGCACTCAAGACTTAAGAAGCTTTAAGTACAACACAATGGGATTGAAAACTGTTATTCTTCAACTGCTGACTCTCCAATGGTCGTCGAAGCGTGTCGAGCAGGTACCATGCCTTTTGAGCCTTTTTGGCTGACTGGATTTTTAACAGCACTTCATCGCATAAGAGACCTCATGTCCGGTTGATATTTTGTCCCTCTTGGATATTATCCCCCTAGTTACTAATGGAATCACCCATAATTTTGTCAATTCTGAAGAGTTTTGGATCATCGTATTATCTAAAAAGGGGGGAAAGGTTTGCAGTTGTAACTTTTTTCTTACTGTCCCGCCACCAGAACAAAGACATTTCTCATTGGGTTTGCAACGTGGAGGCTGCCAGGGTATTTTTGTGAGATTTTTTTTCCATAGGTTCGTTAAAATGGGTAGATTACTTGTCCACGCCGTGGGTTTTGCTGTTTTGTTTTTCTTGGCACTGGAAAATGGAGCCTTCGCCAAGAAACGCGCTCGCGACGTGAGATGGCATTTACTGAGGAACGGGACGAACTGCGATGTTAAAGCGCAACTTGGTGAGTACATCTAGACCAACAATTTGAAAACATTTATGTTGTATTTTAACCTTTTTTTGCTATCCTTTGAATTCTTCACTGTCTGTGAATATTTCTTGTCCTATACATAACTTTTAAGTTCATTAAGATCTGACAAGAGTAACTGGTGACATTACCAGCAGAATTGACCAAAATAAAACAAAGGAGGAGTCAGTACAAAAAATACACGTTACTTCAGATTTATGACATGAAGTCTATTTAGATAATAATCATTGATATCTAGGATGGTAGTTTGATAGTCGAAATAACAGATATCCGGAAATGCAGTAGATCAGACCTTTGACGAAAAGCGTTAAACTTAAAGCTTGTTCAAATTCTTACTGGTATCGGTAACTTTAGATTTACTTCATAAGATAATGACCAAGGCAAAGAAGTATCTCATATTTTCTTAACCTCAAACTTAAGATTGGGCATCAAACTGTATCCGTCATGACATAATAGCTACATCAATGCCTGGTACTTATTGTCGCTCATGTAATTCGAGCTCCCCTAAGGAAGTTCACTCGTTTATGGAGGAGGTCGTCTGTCCGTCGTGTTTCAATCCCTCCTGCCTTTTTCCTAATTTTCCTTGACTTTGACCCCCTATAGATGATTATCTTACCGTATAAAAGAACCCGCGAAATATCTCACGGTATCAAGGTAAACTAAAACATCTCAGATTCATGATGATATTGAATTTACTAAGTTTTATAATCTGTTCAACAAGAAATCGAAGATATCAGACGTCCGTGAAATATTTTTTTTTCTAATTTCCTGTTTTATTCATTATTGCGAATTTCTCGTTTATTCTGTCTAATGCATTTGCCACATATATATTACTGTCATAAGACAACAGACATGCTTGTAGCAGGAAAATGAAGACATGAAAGGAGATAACCTGTTCTGGGACCTTTGATGTAACTTCCTGTCAGTGTCTCCGACGTGCCTAGCGTATAGAAATCATCCACTTTACTGTATTCAAATAACTAGGGACACACAAACAAGCAAACAAACAAACAAACAAACAGACAACATATACACTGAATGCAAAACCTTCGTATACGGAGGTAATGAACGGTTTAAAACTTGTGAGAGATGATAATACACCAACATGGCTGACGCTAAATGACGTCATTGTCACGTAACTGCTCTATATCGTTTGTAACGTTACAGGTGACGTGGTGTCCATGATGTGGTACTCGTACATCGAGGGGAACCGCTCGGCCATCTACGACTCCACCTTCCCGTTCGGCCCCGTGCAGTTCCGCCTGGGCAAGGACAGGCACATCGCCGGCTTCGAGAAGGGAGTGGTCGGGATGTGCGAGGGTAAGGAAACCCTCTTTTGTGTTTATAGAGACAAAAAATGAAACAGTAGAAAGCTCGACAAAAACGCCTAAAGACACGTAAAAAATCCTGCCGGAACCCATCCTCTGCTTGGAGAGTATCAGGGGCGAGCTTAATGGTACAGTGTTGTTTGTGTTGTAGGAGAGGAGCGGACGGTGTTCATCCCCGCTGAGGTGGCGTTCACCCATTTTGGCGACGCCTCAGGGGCGAGCCTAATGGTATAGTGTTGCTTGTGTTGTAGGAGAGGAGCGGACGGTGTTCATCCCCGCTGAGGTGGCGTTCCCCGACCAGGTCATGCCGCCGACTATAGAGCGTCTCCGGCGCGCCTGGCCCATCATGCGCTTCGTCAAAGCCAACTTTACCTTCGAGACCATTCTAAGAAAGGTATGACGAGTTTCTTCTTCCCTTCATGACTAAACAAGCATAACATAAGATGTCTAATATACTCACTGGAATGCTATAATGTCATACACTCCAGATATACACGTATGATTTTAGAAACCTCAGTGAGGTAAAGAAAAGGCACTGTGATTGTAGTCGTTTTGCTAGATTCGTCTTAATTCAAATTTAATAATTTTAGGCTACTTTATACAATATATCAATAGTATTCCAAGAAAATCTTTGGAAGCGCAGTATATTTTTCCTACAGAAAGAGTAGTACTTAACATGTACCAACATAATTGCACCAGGTACATAATTCCGCTACACTGAAAATATGCGTCCAGACGGATCTCCAACCCAACGTCTCCCAGTAATGCACTCTTTTGGCATACATGGCCATGGGGGTGCTGCACTGACTCACTGTTTTTCAATGTGGCGGATTTATGTAACCTGGTGGATTAATGGTAATGGAGGTTTTATTACCGATTTGCAGCCCATTAGTATTTTTTTCTATCTCTAGGTGGTCAAGCCCACCTGGCAAGAGAAGGCGATGAAAGGTGTGTACGTGTTCGCGCCCTTCACTCTGGCTGTAGCCGTCATCTGCTACCTGCTCATCAAGGTGGCCAAGACGCCTGACGAGAAGAAATCGCTCAAGGAGCAGCGACTTCAGAAGAAGAAAGGACAGGGGAAGAAAGTGAAGAAGAACTGACTGAATATTCGTGTGTAACGTTGTAGACATGTTATGTAGAGGATATACTAGTAACACAACGGGATCACGGGATAGGAAAACAAGCTATACAGAGAGACCCCGTGCAGCTACTTCAGAAACTGCATAGTGTTTCAACTTTATTCAGAGTTAAGTATATCTATCTTCGTAGCCATCTTACTACTGACATGATGTTGATAATGATAATGATAATGTAGACATCTTTCACGAAGTGTGCGCAAACTATTGAGGTTCAAAATTTTAATTATGCTTGTCGGCAGAGTTGTTCTCACAGGAAATGTAACAGTCACATTAAAAAGCACCAAGTATCTTGTAATTCAGAGCATGTTTGCCCTGGAATATGAGTAACGATGCCTTTAATATGAATAAAGTTGATGAATTTTCGGTTAGGTCACTATTTTCGTGTCATTCTTTAGACCTAGCCTAGCAAGATGCTAGATCATTTTCAATATTTTGATTTAAATCTTCGAGTTACATGTACATAGGACTCTACTGCAGTTAGAAAGACACATCGGTAAGCATTGTCTGAAACGTTACCTAAATTGCATATTTCCCCTACATTTCTCCGACCAACAATAGAAAACAACGTATTGGCCACAATCCAGGAAATCAACGCAAGTTTATTGCAAACTATAGCCTTATAAGTTTATCTATTTTATTCATCTATCTATCTAGTCATTTATAAAGGATGCGCATGTCGTCACAGGTTTTCAAATGGCCCACAGGGGTACAAAGTAACTTAAATACATAAACGGTAAAATTATACATCTAAATAAAACTAAAAGGTACATGCTATGGGATACATGAAGAAAATGAAACAATATAACGAATAATGCAAAAAAAAGTATATGATGGAAAATGCATAATGTTGTCTGATGATAAAAGTAAAACATAAAACATTTGATTAGATGCGAGACTTTCCTGTCCACACATGTGTCTAAAGGAGGCTACTAAAACTACTGGAAGGATCTAAGGATGATAATCTATATAGATAAACATACGTGTTAAAGGTAGTTATGACTTTCATATTTTAGTTAAACATAAAACAGTTTCCGCATATATAAGGACATGTATCATTTGCTATAGTTTGCCAATATGTCGGTTTGTCAAGAAACCGTATGCAACGGAAACTTTGACCGACAATCCAGCATTACTTGCGTCTATTACGGAACGGACTATGTGAACATGTGGGGATGGGACAGGCCATTTAGTGCGTTGAAAACAAGCACTGTCTTATCCTCTTGGGAATTTCTACCACTTGGGTCCAGACAACAGCGTACACTATGGTTTCAATAGGGGTGCAGGAATCGCAACCTTGAATCACTCTACTAACTCTGTTTGGTAGTTTCTGAAGTTTATTTATGATAAGCAACCCTTTCTAACTTGATCCCAAACATTGCTAGTCTATGTCATATGTTCTTGTGTAATTAGAGAAACACGTGTGTTTCTACATACATGTAACATGCTACATTTACATACGTATACATGTTGCTGTCCATTAATGTATGAACACTAAATATTTGCACTGGAATCTACAGAAACATAATATCATATATATCATTATTCAACCTTTTCTTTCACAAAATAGATCTGGATAAATCTACTCTCAAGAAAATGCTTCATGTCAATTTATGGAGAATTGTACAGAGAATCGTACATGAACATTATTCCACGAGCTTGGATATTTCCTTGTTCAAGATTGTGAGAATTCACAGTAAAATTAAGCTGTTATCCCTGCATATTTCCCCTCATCTCTTCCAAATCCTCCATGGAGAAACCAATGGACAGCAAGTAGGATTCAACAGAACCATACCTGTGGAACCAAAATATTGGAGAAAGCCGTCAGATTGATAATATTTAGTTAATGGTGGGTTTGTTAGGAGGCTCTCATTGAGTCATAAAACAATTGAAAAGACAAGGGACAAGAAGGCCGTAGAATGTCCTGGAAAAAAAGATACCAAAAAGCCCAAACCAAAAGTTCTGCTGTAGTACCAAGGTTAGCAGCCAGGAGGCACACAAACGACCTTTGTGACCTTCGTGTCTACAATACCTAACCACATACTACATGTGTAAATAAAACACAATCCATCCAGAGCTTCTTCTTACGTCATTGCTCCGAAAACAGATGCAGTCACACACACACACACACGCACACACACACACACACACACACACACACACACACACACACACACACACACACACACACACACACACACACACACACACACACACACACACACACACACACACACATGCACATGCACACGGAGCTCAAAGCTATACCTCCATTTTTCATGAACTTAAAAAAAAAACTAAGGGGGAGACAACTAGCAGAGGTGAGAGATCACCTGTTTTGTCTTCCCCTCCATTCTTGAAAATGGATGAGTCTAATAAATAAATAAATAAAAAATGTGACATGCAGTGCAAAATAGCACATTGGTCTAAAAAGTAAACTTTAGACGCCTTACTTCTGATCGATGTACTCAAAGAGTTGCTGCATCATTTCCTTGCGGGCCCAGAGATAGGATTCCGGCATACCATACGTCACACAAACATCGTTGTACAGCTCCTGGTACACTGATTTGAGCCCTTCCTGAAAGAAAAACGAAAACAACATTTGAATTGTCAACTAGAATGTCACTGGTTGCTTTTTAACTTTGGAATCTTTGAAATTATAATCATCATACCACTCCGTAGTCTGAATTATGCTGGTATTTACATATGCACACATTTTGGGACAGTTACACAAAGCTAAAAAAGGAAATAAGCACACACTGACCTCAGATTTGTGATAGTCTTCAAGTATGTCCTCTTTCTTTCTTCCCAGCATCTCCTGTACCAATGCGGCAACAATTCCTGTCCTGTCTTTCCCAATTGCACAGCAGACTAGAGCCGGTTGGTTTTGTGGGTCCAATAAAATCTTCAGAGCTAGAGAAGTAGGAAAAGAAAATTTGACTACAAAGGTGGCATTTGCAAGCAAATACACAACGTTTACCTTAACATGGCCAAGCCTAACAAACTACTGCTCTGTTATGCTTTCTCACACACATTCATATGTTTGGGGACCAGCCACTCCGGCTATGCCCTGCCACTTGCTACATGTACATAATGTAATCGAACACCACAAGGTGTCTGCTACTTAACCAGTAACCATGGTGACAGCCGTCTGGTCCATGTCATTGACTTTATTTGTTTTGAGAAGAAGAGGAAGAAATAGAACAAAAACCATAGTTTTCCCTTTTGTGAAGGTAAACACATGCTTTTCCTCGGTAAAATCAGATGTAATTCAGGCAATTACTATCTTTACAACATGGGTTATCTTTATTCCAAATACCTTTAGATAAAATGACAGACACTGCTGTCACCTGAATGCTAAAAGAAAAGGCAGAAATAAAGGCCCAGAAATAAAGATCATTTCACTTAACCTGCAAACATGCTTCCAGTCGAAAAGTCTACAAAGTCCTTGTACTGTTGAAGCATCCCTTGGTCCTTGGAGGCCACAATGGGAAACGCCACTTTTTTTCAAATACTCCCCCCTTGTACGCAGAACTGTATCGGCGAGCCGTGCCAGAATCATAGTAAGAATGATGTATATCCGTAGATACTAAGGCCTTCGTTGTAGAACTCCCTTGACGAACTGCCGGTTGACGAAGGTGACGAAGTAGTGCGTCTTGTCTTGGTGCGGCCCGCCTCTTTGACAGTAAAGTGGAGCTCTGGTGGGTGAGGTTTGCGGTCTTGTGCCTTCACCGTAACAACCTGGAATGTATCATCCAGTAGCTTCGGAGCGCTGGACTCGCGGTATTCATCCATGTTTCGCAAGTCTACGATGGTTTTTATGCCCAGACTTGACAGTTTGTCGACATCGCCTGGTGTGACGTTGTCAACCTTTGCGCTGCGGTACAGCTTTCCGGGCACCACGGCCCGGAAGTTGGGGAGAGACTGAAAACCCATTCTTCTAATGAAAATGAGAGAGGGAGTGAGTGAGCCAAAATAAACACATACAGTTTACAGGTTTACCTTTATCCAGGAGGTTCCCAGCATTACAACAGATTCTATGCCCAACAATTTCTAGAAATCAAAAAGTTGAAACATTGTTATTACTGTTCACCTTATAGAAATAAAGGCCCAGAAATAAAGATCATTTCACTTAACCTTCTTAGTGTGCCTAGGTTTTTGAAAGTTTAAAAAAAGGCGCTACTTTGCGAATGTTTCTCGCATTTTGGCGCAGTTCAGTGAGATGTCCGCTTATGCAACGTTTGAGCGTTTCGCTGGACAGCATGTACAAAAACAGTCCGATCGGCTACATGCATTTTCTTTTGTTATGAAATGAGATACATGTACTGCGTATTCAATCTACACATTCCCACGACACTTCCCTCACACATCTGGTGATCGTCACGAGACTTTTAGAAATCTTTAGAACTACATTTACGTTACAACATGAACAGACAGTGAGTGTCATCTGTAACCATCTTACAACCGTTTGGGTTTGGACACTACTGTCAATCTGACGGCATGTTCATACTGAGTATATGTCCGTCTGGTCTTATAATCTATCTATTCTCGTGTCCCGCTTATGTAGGTCAAAATATATTTGATATCGGTGATGTTGTAGAAACTGTCCAAAAATGTGAACGAAAGAATGGTCGATACTTTGACGTTTTCATCAAGGTGGAAACTGTAGTATCAATGTGGTAGGTAGACTACACATAGTTGAGTTCTTACCTGAGAGTTTAGTTCGTGCCTTCTTCCTGGGAACACACAGGTCGAAAAAGACCGTGTGATGTGTTCAATAAGACATTTAGAGTTATTTTAGCTGTCTGTGTGGGTGGATACCTTTCAGGCCTTGCCCATTTGGTTAAAGGGGTGGCTGTGCTTTTTCTGTGGTATTTTAAAGATTAAGTTTAAGCTTAGAGTGCTGTAGAGTGTAGTTTGATATAGCAGGATGACAGTATTTCAACAGTGGGTCAGGATAGCAGCAGATACGGCAGTAGTTCCAACTCTCTCCAGTAACGTAACGATACCAATTATTGTGCACTACCTATTATCGTCCACTTTGGGCCAGGCACATATGTCTAGCCGGTGTATTATCATAGTAAAAGCCAATTCTCATGGCGAACAAAGAACGACATAAGTATGATCCTTAGCCATGAGTGTCTTTGACAAAGGTTTGAAGCCAGCGACGGTATTTCAAGGTGGAGCCCATTATTTTCCTTCCACCGCCCTTTACCTTCCCAACCGAAGTCAGGTACTCATTTTTACACCTGAGTGGAGTTAGGAAAGTCGTGTTAAGTGCCTTTCCCAGGCCGGACACAATGTCTAGCCTGGAATGCTAGGAATAAAACCCGTGACTTCTTAACCTCGTGTTTGCTGGCCTAGCCACTCGGCAATTCGACGCCTCATGTGTACAGTCAAAAATGTCCAATAATCACGAAGTTCTGTTGCCAGACAAAGGATAATATGTGTCTACATGTATACCTATCTACAAGACCAACTTATCACATACTTCCAGTACGTTTGAATCTGGATCTGTTTTCGTGTCAATCATCGGGGGAAAACAGTGCAGACTCAGCTGAGGTTGTTTTACAGTCCTAGGAATTCGAGCACCGGGTGCAATGACCGAGGGTTACATGTAGACACACTCACGAGCGGGCATGGGTTCGCTGAACCGGTATCGTCTGTATGGTGGTTGTAGCCACTCCCTAAAATGTGAGGCCACTGCTTTAACCAACAAGAAGTAATCGATAGATCCCGGGATTTGCATGGCTATGTAGGTTTAGTACTGCTCCGCCCACCCAAGGAGGCTCCCGAGGAAAGGGAAGTACAACCTGGTGAATGATAATGAAAGAAAGAAAGAAAGACCTTTATTGCACGTTTATGCTCTGATGAGCTAAGTACAGGTCATGGTGACAAGCAGAATAATAGTTACAGTGGTAACGGAGATTTGATATCTAACTACATCTAGATACTAATCAATACCGCTATGTACATGTTCAATTTCTTCTCGCTTCTTAAGGCAGTTGTAAGTGAATAATCATACAGGGTTCATGAGATATGGCTTGTCTAGTTTCATAAGGAATACGCTATCCAAATAGCGAAAACTAGGAAACTTATCTTTTATAAAATCAAAGAGGATATTCCTGTCATAGTTATATAGCGTACAATCAACAACAAAATGACACTCATCCTCAATCTTACCTAAATCACAGTGTTGGTAAGTTCTTTGCTCTAAAGGAATGCGGTAATGTCTACCCTTTTCAATGCGTAGTTTGTGTGAACTAATCCGGAGTTTTGTAATGGCTGTTCTGTCTCGAATGTTTGAAATGTTTAGATATTTCTCTTCGGAGTATGTGTCTTTGAGTAATCTGTAAGTTCGTAATTTGTTATTATTACGCATTTCTGTTGTGAAAGACTGTAAATACATATCTTTAAAACGTTGGTGGATAGATGGGATAATTTGAGATGAGTTCATCACAACAGACACGGGTGAATTCCAAACATAAGCAAAACCACATTCCTCGAGCGTCTTGCGGACTCCCGAAGCCCAGCATTTAGCCCCTGATGTATCCAAATCAAATTGACACAAAAGGGCGTCTGCTGAAAGGCTGTCAGCTGGCACGTTCTGGCGTGATAATAGTTGAACAAGTGAGTAAGAGTAGGTTGGCTATTGAACTGACCCATAGGCTCTTGTATGATTTGCATGGTTTGTTCGTTAGCGGCTCGCTGTGGCGAGATGCCGAGCCGATAGACAGCGTACGTACGTAACTAGAGAACCGCCTTGAACGAGACATATATACAGGAAGCCCAAGTCCTGCCCTATTCCGTCTGGTACACAGTGAGTAATCACGGTGGACATTGAACCGGAAATTTTGGGTTTACCTCTAACATGTCCAAAAGTTTGTCCAAAAGTCGACAAATACGCCCACAAATGGAAACAACTTACAAATTTACGGTCATTTGCAGTTTCCTCCAAGTACTGCTGGGAAACAGCATTCCTATGTTCTTTGAAAATGGGTTGGTTTTGTAAAAAAGGTAAAATATCGACCAAATATGCTACAAGTCAGTCATTCTAGGACTAGAAAGCTGATTGGAAACGATATAATTCATCGGGAATGACAACTTCAAAAAAGTGCCCAGCTTTAACAAGTTGTTTTAGCATGTAGATGAATAAGCTGATCATAGCATATATGATGATGATGATGATCCATTTCATAGCATATAGCTGTGAAAGAAATAGCAAAATGTCTTTGTTTGCAATGAATAGATTATGATCTCCAAGAGTAAGGCACTCCTATACTCCTATGTCCGGTTGGAAAGTCAACACAGTCAGACTCGGGACCTGCACAAACAATGGCAATGATTGGTAGGAGTTTAAGGTCACTTGCGGCTATAAAAGAGACTTGTCGATTGGGTGATCCATTATCGTAACCAGTCTCTGCAGAACTCGAGCCAGGCCAGCGAAGCGAAGATGAAGACTGCGGTACTTCTCTTTTTCATTGGGGCTGCCGTGGCAGGTAGGTAATCTTTCAAGCAGATCTAAACCGGGCGCGAAAATCGTATATGCTAGCCAGAGAAGGTCCAGTCTGCCAGAGAGGGTCCAGTCAGCCCGGTAGATTGGATTGGACCCTCTTTGGCTGACTGGACCTTCTCTGGCTAGCATATACGATTTTCGCGCCCGGTGTAGATCTGCTTGGAGATTAGCAGGTAGGCAACATTTGTGTCCTTCTTCTGTGTAAAGCGGGTATCTCACTGGACTGTGTCTAAGGAGGTATGAAATCTTCAATTTCTCCTTCTCTCTGTTTCAGTGACCTACGACGAGTGTGTTCAGTGCATCTGTATCGTGGAGACGAGCTGCGCGATGCCCGACCCGCTGTGTAACTTTGATCTCCATGGCTCCGAGGCTTGCGGTCCGTACCAGATCACGTACCCTTACTGGATTGACGGGGGGCGACAGGGTGGAGGTAAAGAAGCTTTATTGTTGTTGTTCACCTTGCGGCACATATAGCAGCCGAAGTTTCTATGCTGTTTGCTGTAGAAGAGTATATTTATACTGGGAGGGCCGGGGTTGCTAGCCCTTTAACGTGGTCGTGATGAACGCCCTCGAAATGGGACCCCCATTTTATGTCCCTTCCTAAAGACGGGTGCAGCCTAAACTGATGTCCTGTCCCAAGATTTGAACCTGGGCCTCCCAGCTGAAATCAGGAGCTCAACTGTACTGTAAGGCTGCTAACAATTGAGCTACAGCGACATCCCTAAGGAAGCTTTATATACAGCAACAAGCAACTTTCGTACGAACAACTGCAAACTTCAAAATAGAAATGCAAAATCAATTTCCACTTGCTAAGCAATAGAGACCAACATGAGCAAATGTCTACTATCTTGATACAAACAGGTAGGGTTAATCGTGGGTTTCTACTGACAAGCAATGTTTTACACACAAGTAGCTATAGTCTTTAAATTGTAGCTAACATATGAGAAGGGTTGGTTGTCACTTGTTGCACATGAACCATGTTTACATTTCTCTTACCTCTCTTTTCTAAGACTGGAAATCCTGCACAGCATCGTTCTCGTGCAGCAACAGCACAGTTGACGGCTACATGGCCCGGTACGCCACGGAGGCCAGGCTTGGCCACCCGCCTGCCTGCGAGGACTGGGCCCGCATACACAACGGCGGTCCTAACGGGCACACCTCGGGTGCAACCTTGGGCTACTGGGGACGAGTACATGGGTGTCTCCATAATTACCTTCCCTAAGACGGGTTTGTTTTCGGGTAAGTGTGTATGTTTGTTTGTTTGTTTGCCTGTTTGTGTTTGTTTGTTTGTGTGTGTGTTTGTTTGTTTGCTTGTCTGTGTGTGTGTTTGTTTGTTTGTTAGTATTTGTGTGTGTGTGGGGGGGGGTGTTTGTTTGTTTGCTTGTGTGTGTGTGTGTGTGTGTGTGTGTGTGTGTGTGTGTGTAGTGTGTGTTTGTCTCTGGGCATCGTAAGGTATCGAGTCGTGAAGTTGAGAAGTTGTGGATGGATCTGTTCGCTATTTTGTCGATTGGCAGGTGTTTGAGAAGAATAAATGATACTGATTGTGAAATGAAGAAACGATAAAATTATGGGCCACCTTGTGGCTTTCTATGGTGCTGCAGCAGGACTTCCTTTTTTTATATCTCGTGTTCTGGACAAGCTTTGGCCATGATTGTTGTGCTTGGAAAGAAGTGATATAAGTTTGCGATTTCTACCAGCTTTCTTTGGTGTAAACTGGCCTTTTATTTTCATGGTCAGTCGGTATAAGAAATTCACATTATCATATTTTTTGTTTGTTCAGGGGCTTCTGAATACGATGGACGGTACCGGTCTGAAGACGACGAGATCCAAGACGCATGGACGAAATTGCACACTCGTTGAATAATCAGCATCATAGCTTGCCCCTCTTTTCTGGGACTCATATCTAGAATAAGGTTCAACGGCGAACATGTAGCCAAGGAAAAAATTTAACTTGAGAGACTGTATAGTCTAAAGGTCCCCTATAGACACCATGGGTTGTCATATCATTGATTGTATTTCATATGCCACAAATGATACACACAACGGTATGTTTAACAGATGTGAATATCTTCCATCGCTCATACACAAGTCGTTGAGCCTCGACAACAACTCGAAAGGACAAAGACTCCTTCCATCAGTGCATATATAGTGAGGCAAAAATGCACTAGAAAAGTCATTCAATAAAATGGCAATCACTTATCATGTAAATACGTGTTTGTGTTATTCATTCATTGTTTTTAGCAAACATGATAAACTGTATGAAGGGATTTATGGTATTGCGGAATGTACAGGATTGATGGATCACTATTCAAGTCATTTAAGTCACCTATAAGTAAGGCAAACCTTCCGTAGCTACCTAACAATTTTAAAAACTCGAGAAGACTGTCAAATCTTTCAACAATCATATAATCAACGGTACAATGTCAGACTGGGTCGTTTCAGGACACGTTTGATCACGCTATTCGTAGTTTGTTATTTGTACCCGTTATTCGTAAATTATAGATAGTTTTTGATGTGCTGAATGGTCGCTCAATGGAGTAACAATACTTAAAAGGAATCAAATACACTTATAATTCTCCATTATACACATTGACGTACCATAAGTGTGCAGGTTCCAATTCAAAGGCGTCATCAAACGAATTAAAACCGAATGGCACCACGGTTATATCACCAATATGATTTTGCATGGGATGTTTAATAGCGACGTTTAGCGGCCAATAGAATGAACGATGCTGATTGACTAAAACGCCGTGGTAAATGCATATTGAGTACTCAATTAATGCTACTCTGACCAATCAGCATAATGCAGACGGACAGAAGCTAAGGAGAGTCTTATAGAACGATGATGCTGACGATCGTTCGACTCCACATGTCATGGGTGACCGTCTTGTTCCGAGTAGCTCACCTGTTTTTATGACTGTTATGTATGTGTTACGTCTCAATCAAAAATCGACCTGGCAGTGGGGACTCCTAGCTGTTGAAGTAATCATTGCAGGTCGACACTGTTAAAAACATACACATTGACTCTCATATTCGAAGCTTGTGTGAAGGGCGGTTATACCGGCTATATAGATACAGATTGTGAAAGACAGCTGCAGACACTATGATAAACAGATGGGCAGACAGAGAGATAGATAGACAGACAGACATGTAGACAGACAGACAGATAGTGAGTTTGGAGCTGTGCTCGTGCCTTTTCCTCAGTCATACTGACATACATATTTCAGACACGGTGCATCATTACGGATCGATACACATCAAACGACCCTGGACAACAAAGGACCTCGCTGTTTCCCGCCAAATTACATGTTTGTATCGTCCAATGCTCTGTTATTGTCCTGTTATAACAATAATTACCGCTAGTCGTCGCTATTAGCTATTTCCTCCTTCTCACGATCGACAACAGGCAAATGTAAAACGAATATAGAATGTTTTACATTAAATATCTCCCCATGTCTTATATATACTACAAATAATGATGTTTGATTTTAAGATATTGATAAAATCAATTTGATTTGCTCATCATTGGCATAAAATTGAATGAAAAGTTTCGATATCATATTTTAAGCGCTTGCATGCGGTGTCATTGAAGCATGATTGATTTTCCGGAAAGGCAACATTTTCGTTTCTTATTTTGACCTAAATATCCGCGCTCTGAACGGCAGATATCGCCACAAAACAAGCAGCTTAAGCCTCCTTAGCGCCGTAGTTCTGGTGTAGGGAGACAGCCTGACCTATTTCTGGAAGATTTGGTGGGAAAATATGCCGGTAGGCTAGCAGCCTGATCGAACAAAACCCGATCCAGCGATGGCGGACACTGCAACAACGCCCTCGGCTCCGGACAAAGACGGTAAAATTTCACATTTTCTTTCTAAAACAATCCCAAAGATCACATCTATAAACTTCTACGTACAAGATTTGACAAAGTCTATCATCCACTGAAGTATGGATTATTTTAGGAAGACGAGATTTTGTATATCTGGGCGGTGTCATATATGTGGAAGGGGGTGGGGGGCAGTTAAAATTCTTCTGGAGAATTTACAAATCAAATATTTGCCAAATTGTTAGATCGCGAAGTTCAGAAACCTCAGTGGAGGCTTGATATGGTATGAATATCTATTTGTAGAGATATATGAAAGGTGCATACTTTTGTTTATATTCAGAGTTTTGCGGGTTTTCTAAAGATGGAAAATTTTGGATGATTTTACATGAATGGTCATAATTGGAAAGAAAACATTGACTCATAGTTTGGTAAATGATATATAAAGAATAAAGTACTGCAACAAGAAGGACAATAACATTGTGTAAAAAGATTTTATATGATTAGTCATGTATTTTATTTCTTTTCCAGTGTTGCATATACATGTATGATATTGTATATGTCATGTGGCAGTGTGTTATTAAAAAATGTAGACTTATGATATGTTAAATTGAAATGCATAATATGATTTTTTCCAGCAAAACCAATTAGTAACGTACTTGAGTTCCAGTTCTTTAAAGAAATTCAATCAAAACAGAAATGTGATAACCGTTCTAGAGATCAAATAATGGTCTACACAACATATTATACTACATAGGCCTAGATTGAACTAGTAGAAGAGTACTGATTTATCAAGTCTACTTGTCACAATTAATCATTTTTAGACGTTTGTACATTTGAAAGATGATGTCAATATAATTTCATTGCAAATCAAGTTTTAGTACATACAGTTTGTATCATTCTGATTTAAGAATATATTAATATGGACATTGGTAAGTTATGGTAACAGTTAAACTTAGACGTTAAAAATACATGTAGAGTTAAAAATGATTGTATGAAATTTGCCTTTGGTGGACAAACGTCTTCTGTATTACGTCATGTCTTGTTTTAAAAGGAAATGATATTGCACAAGGAAATTACGTTACACAGACTAAACAAGACTAAACTTTGACTTGAATATACATGAATCTTGAATCATCAACAACATGAGTAAAATAATAGACTACAATGTGATATCTGACAAAAAGTTAGTTTCTTTTACATGTACTTTTAAGTTTTAGATTCCTTTTTTCCCACAGTTTTTACTGTGATCTGAGATTTTCCATTGCTTGCTGGAGATTTTGTGTAATAAATTATTGATGACAGACATGGCATGCAATGTTGTTATGGTACTGTATGTCATGTGAGTCTGTGATGTCATCCCTAGCCTGGGTGTTTTCCTGGAAAGGTTAAATGTGTTGTAATAGGAAAGGGATCGTGACTATTCCAGCCTAAGCTGGCTGATAGGCTACTCTGTCTAGAACTTCCTGGCCCACAAAGGGCCGAGTAGACGTTTTGTTCCACAGTTCTTTATCTTTGTATTCTGGGAAAGAGTATTGCATCTTTTTAACATTTCCTGGGTTCGTCATGTACTGTAAATACATGTCTGCTTTTGTGGTGTTCGCGGTAGAAGGGGAGAGGAGCTTTTCGCAATGTATTTCGCGGACCAATCAGCGCTTAGAACCTTGCATATCAATGACCTAAAAACATGGCGGACGGCCCGGGACGGGGCAGGTTGCGACTCGAGCGAGCGTCATGACTTCATAGCGAAAAATATGATTAATCTACGGTACATATGGAGAATTTTCATAGGAATATATATTGTGTCGAATACGGTCAGAAATGATGGCGAATCGCGGCAAATCACGACGTAGAGGCTGATATGCACGGTCTCAGTGTATCCAATATTTCTAATCTCAGCAAGTAAAGGTTAAATTTTGGAATCAAAAGAAGTCGACAAATTGAAGTGAAAAAATCAATGCATGAGATTTTCATGAGCTCATTCAAATTTTCATTATCACGTAATTCATTTCTGATGTGCGCGGGGATGGCATGACTTTCTCAGAAGTAGATACAATGATGTGGAATCACGGAGGTCGCACGTACACTGTAAAACGTAATGAAATTTCGCCTAACCGAAAGAGATTGGTTTGGTAATTAGATAAGAGGTATGTTATGTGTTGACCTAGCGGTCGCAAAGCTGCAAGTAGGTCAGTTTATTGCATGTTGTGACATTTGATGAAGTTTAAATTCCATGTTATTAACTTACAGACACAGGGAATAAGCTAGTGCATGGTTTGAAGTGCGCGATGCAGTGTGATGCATTGTGGTTAATATGTCTAAGTTGAAGGCCCCTGGTAATACATAAAGAATGGCCAGGGGCCTTTTTTCCAGGGGATTTTGTGTATAATGTTGTAGCCTAAGCTTTTTCAGAAAATATATGTTTGCCACTTCTGGTCTTTTTGCTTTAGTAGGAATTAAACGGAAAAGTGTTGTCCTTCTTCATTTTAAACACTCTGGAGTTGAAATAACTCAGGATTTGAAGTTAAAACTGAAACAAAGCAATTTTCATGGTCTGTATAAAACTTTTTTCCTTATGAAATATGATGTGCATATTTACATTGTAAACCAAGCATGATAGAAAGCCACACCCTGGGGCAAAGGTCAAGATAGGGGAAGGTGACCTACAGGATGCTGACACACCTTTATTTACATAAAACATTTAATGCATGCATTGCTTGATTAGTATGATTGTAGACTATTCCATATAATGATTGGCGGTGTAATATCCCATTATCTTCCATCAAAATTAAGAAAATAGAGTTTTATCTTTTCATGTCCCTTTAAAAATATCAAAGATTGACCATTTGAATTCATAGATGAGAAGATAGGAGAAATTTCCAATTTGTACCCCTATCCCATGCAATGGACTCACCCAGGCAATGCATCTGTACACTGTATATATTATTAGATAGAGTAGAAATCAGCAAAGACAAAGCTCAGGCAACTGTTATGTTTATAAAGTTACATTTTACATGTACTTCACAATTCGATTCAGACTGAAATCAAAATTGCAAATGGTACAAAATTGAGGAGAATATTTTATCTATGTCTGCATCTTTGGAAGAATAGCCTAAGGGATGGATAGTGGTTAGACGTGCTCTGTTAAATAGGTATTTATTTTGGTGTATGACAGTATAATGATCAACCTTTGACCTGTAGATTATCATGAGATAATACAGTAATACAAAAATGGGTTGGATCAAGCCTGTTACGTAAGTGCAAATTCAGTCATTTTTGCGGCCGGAGACTTACACCGCGAAAATATAACCACCGCAGACATTTCAAGTTCTAAATCTATTATAGTATATCCTATGACAGAAAAATGAGGATATTCTTGGAACAGTTATGGAATTGTCGTACTACGTACAGCTTGTAACGGAAGAGGTTGCATTGTCGATGATTGGTTGTCATACATTTGTACATTCATGTAGCTGCTTTGATTTAGTTCAAAAATTGAATAACGATAAAAAGGATCCAAGAAGTATTTGGACTGAAATGGCAACCCGGCAGTCAACACAAGTTGTGCATATATTCTAGCTTATTTACTGGTTATTGCTAATTACCACTTACTTGATACACTTATCATCTTCCTTATTGTTATTATCTTCCTTGGGTGATCACTGTTATTCATAAAATCTCTTCCTTTCCCACTTTATTATATGAATGAATGAATTTTATTGCTCGACAATTGTACATGGCACAATGTATATTGATACCAAAAAGTCAAATTAATGTTTTTGTTTCATGCCTAATGGCTATGTCATGTTCAATGTGGGAGAATGTAGTATTATTGTTGAAGAATAAAGATATTCTCTTAATTTTAGCCTTCTTGTACCAAAATTGGTTACTGGTGTAGGTACCAGGGATAAGGTTAAAAGCCAAAGACACACATCTTTCTTTTGAGACTAATAATGTTGATTATCATTCATACGCATCATGTGATATAAACTGGTGTGATGTGGCCTGATATGATTAGTCATAACGTCATCATTATTCAGGTTGTTGACCTCACAGTTTAATCTACCATGCCTGATTGAATCTTCAAATGGGGTGTGTCTCGACAGGACATGTTTGTTTAAATCCGGAAATAGTCAAGGACGTTTAATAGGTGGGCCCTGCAAACATATGCATATGCATATTTACCTTGCACTTGGAAAACTCAACATTACAATAAGATTTGTATGAACTGAAAAGTAAGGATGAATAGGTGTGTTAGTAAAAGGAATATATTTCAAAATCTAAAAGTAGAATGGTGTACCTCAAGGTTCCTTTCTTGGCCCCCTTATTATTCTGTTTAGAATAGATTAACATATGATATAGGATTTTACTTGTAAACAGTCAGCATCTGTGTAGTTGATCAAGAGCTGAACTGTCAGGGAAGTACTAGTGTAGATATAAGTGCTTACATTACAATATTTTGCTAGCTAAGCTAGTCAAATCTAGGGAAATGATTTTCAAATCTGCCTGTTAATTTGGAAAACTATTGAAATCTAAACTTTACGCTTCTTCTCAAGCATTATGCTTCAAGTTTGACCTGCTTTACATAAAAAAAAATGTTGCAAAAAAAAAGTTTGCAGACATTTGTTTAGTCACACTGTCTGCACACCTAGCCCTCTGCCTTACGTGTTCCGAGACATACGGTCAGATTATTGTAATTACCGCGCTTCAGCGGCGACAAGCATGTCGCCGAGCTGTGTCCCCACTGCTCAGGCACGCAACCAGTTATGACTGGTTCTGGACACATCCAGTTATGACTGGTTCTGGACACATCCAGTTATGACTGGTTCTGGACACATCGGCATAACAATGACAGAAGGTACAGGCCTGGGGGAAAGGGAAAATGAGTTATGAATTATTCAAACAACAGACGGTGTCATTGGCAGGTGCATAAAGGTCGTAGGATATGTCGCTATTTGCAATGATACGTTTTATTCCAATCAATAGTTTAAAAAAGGAGTTGGTATAAGTTTGTGTAGGCAGAGGAAATAAAGTTCTTGGAATGTAGACAAATATCTGAGGCAGGAAAGTAATGTACAATTGTTGTACTTTTCAGTTACATGATGATATACTTTAAATTTATTCATTTTAGCAGAGGGTTGATTTCGCAGCAGAAGGGAAAAGGAGGTTTACACTGTTTTAACTTCGCAGCTAAAACAATTCTGTAGTACAGTAGCAATACATTGGAAACACATATTTGCAGTGAGGTGAATTGGCTATGGAGAGGACATAGCGAAAATAAAACCAGGGCAAACATTTCTATATTAACAAAATATTGTGTTTTACAGTGTTTAACTACATTTGTACATCTTCCTTTGTTGCCTTTACTTTTACCAACCAAGGAGCTTTTACGTATATTATTCAGTTTTAAAGGCTTTACCTCTGATCGTGTTTGTCAAAGTACCAAGTTTCTCAGAAGACAAGTGTTACAATATTTGTAATTTAAATAATTATATTATTCTACACTACTATTGGCATATTTCCAATGAAAAGTGCTATGATTATGAGTCGTTCCCGGCTGTCTCCAGCTTTAAATTTTGTTCCGTCCCACTCATTGTTTGGGAGCCCATGTTGTTAAATCTGTCATTTTAACCTGAAGACAGCCATGGAGTCAAAGATGTGTACAAATCCGTGTCACTTCTACACATGACAACAAAGCCATTTGGATCATTTCATTTGAAAGTTAGAAGTTCCAGGTTCAATGTCTATTGATTGTATGTTATCTGTAAATCTATTTTTGACAACCCCCCCTTCCTACCAGTTAATGTTGGTTCGATCCACACCCCTTTAAACATTGTCAACTGTTAATACAACGCCTGCAGTCTTTTCCTTATGAGTCATTCTAGTTATTATAGTGTAGTTGTTTTTCCGGATTCCATGCTATATAGGGTGATATTTTTAGACAGTTTGTCAGTATTGACTATGACATGTGAGACTTACTGTTAATATACCTAATCATGGTATAAATGAGAAGGGATTATGGTTTCTTAGCAAAGAGCTACCAGGCATACTGATTACAGGCAAGATATGATACAGTTGTTGTCTGTGTAACTTACAATGTAGTTAATTTCCAAGGAGATGTAAGATCTGGCTCAGTTTTGATTTGCGGCCTTTCGTACGATCTTTCTAGTAGTTCCCGGATCTTGTTTTACGATTCGTCCGACGCGAAATGATTTGATGCACTGACTATTTGCCAGAATGCCAAGAATGTGTTTTCGTTCGGACACAAGAAACCAATTTGTAACCGTTGTTGAATGTTGAATGCTTTCCCAGACACTGATTTCAAAAACCAGCCAAAATATCCTGGCTACAACAAAAAGCTGCAAAAAATTAGAAAGTTGCCAGTGAACACCTTTGTTTTTTTACTGCTGTGTAGATATTTAACCTTGACCTTTGCCTGTTGTTGGTTTGTATCCGTATTGTTTTGGCTACATTGAAGGTCGTTGACCTTGTGGAATGTACCACTTGAATATAGGGGTGATAAGCTTGTTTTTTTACCTTACAGAGAAGTTGGTGAGTAAGCCGTCCATCAAGAAGAAGACCAAACCAGCACCATTAGATGTGAGTAAAAAATGTTCTACCCTTCAACTTATTTTGGTACAGTCCAATTTGTTCTATAGAGAAACTTCAATACTTAATTTAAGTTTTGGCACTTGCAGTGCTCATTAATTTTCTATTCATGATTTGTAATATCTATTTATGACCAGTATTGATATTTTTACTGGGATGTTTCTTTAAGATAAGTTAAGTTGACATGATTATTAATGAAAATCAATTTTGAGGAAGTTGGCTGTTGAAGGCAATTATACTTATGATTTTTCATTGGAAAATACCTGTTATGTTGCTCCATGTACTGTAAGTGTAGCAAAGCTTAGTGCCCTTAGTACCTACTTTTACAAGTGATGCTAATAATTTAAAACTGATGTTACTTCTTCCACAGTATTTTTTTCATTGTCCCTACAAACCTAAAAAGTGCCCCTCCCCTTTCAGAATTTTAAGAACAATTGTAATACTGTAAAAGGAAAAATGTTTGCAGTGGTTGTATGTTTGCATTTTTCATGGTGACCTCTTCATTGTGGACTAAAACAACAGCAAACATTTTCCCTTTACAGTAAAACCCTGCATGACAGTTTCAACTGTGAACACAACATAACTGCAAACTCTCCATTTTCTCCCTACCAAAAAATCAAATCCCTGCAAACCTTTTCCCTTTTACAGTAATATTGACTAAAAAAATCAATTTGAGTTGATATTTTTTTGTTTACGACTTCCAGAAGAGAAGGAAGTGTGAAATCAAGTTCCTCATTGTTTTTACAGTCCACAGAGAATCAGCTGTTCCGCATTTTGTGAATAGCAGCTGGATATAGTCCAATTTCATGCCAACCCAAGCAGACACAACCTGTTCCTGTTTTACAGGGAAATATGTTGAAGTCTGTGTAATGTCGCGTTTTCCTTTTTCCTGTCGGTTACGTGTTGTTTGAATTATCTCTAGGATTAAAAGGTCTGTCATGATGATTTGTGTTTTTTTGTTTGCAACTGTATAAGGCCACACCAATTTGATTTCTTGGTTAATGGAATTTTTGGAAAAAAATGCTAGATTGGAAAATCAACATGAAAACAGAATCTCAGAGGAAAGTTTGTACTTTGGTGCACACAGTTTCAGGGAGTGAACAGGGTCAGGTGCAAGTTTTCACCCCAGCTTTCTGTTTTAATGATGTCCTTGTGGTAAAATTTAAAAAAATCTGTTAACCAAGAAATTGAATTGGTGTGGCCAAATAAGAAGAAATGTATATAAAAAACAAAGTCCATGAAAATGAGGACCATTGTAGTAGAAATGTTTGTAAAGAAGGCTTATGAAAATTAATGTAGTTTCTAACAATGGGTCTGAAAAATATAGGGCTTGTAGGTAGGGATTCTCTTTTGTCTTCTTCAAGATTTTGTGATCCAAAAAACACAGTGTAGCAATGTAAAACTGTATTTCGTCAGTACACTGTTTTTTCCAAAATCATATTTTAATCATACAGATATACATTGCACAAGCACAATTTTTCATTGCAGCAGAAATGAAGAGGACATGTTGTAAAACGATTCTATATCATGTTCATCGCTCAGATGGAAAATTTCCCTTGGCAGCAGTCATCACTCCCCCCCCCCCCCCCCCCCCCAAAGGCTAGGGTCGGCAGGTTTTTGCAATGGTCAGTTGAGTAACCGGAAATACAACATTTTTTCAATCATAGCCCTGAAAAATTTTTGATTGAATATTCTTGAAAAGTCGATGCTTTTAATCCCAAAACATATTTTTTTTAAACGAAAAACTTAGGTATGCAAATTGTTTGTGTATCAAGTCATGCAGTCATGCATAAGCATCTGATCTAATCACATAAAAGTATTTGCTTCAGATTTCTATAGTGAAATAATTTCCCTCCACATTCCAGGTTATGAACTTTGATTCAACTTTGTTACATAAGGGTTATTCCATTTAAGAACATTGAGAGGGGGTCCTTGAAAATTATTTTCAATAAGCATGAAAATTCTCAACTTTGGAAGGAAAATCTTTCAAAACAGAATTTGAAGAACAAGTTTGATGATTGATAATAATAAGATGATAATATTTCGCTAATGAGAAGACATGATCATAATAAACATGACCTATATACAAAATGGAATTGATTGATCTTGAAGGCAACCCTTGAGTATGAATCCATCAACCGTAAAATCACGACCTAACCAAGTAGATAAAGCAATTTATTCCAAATATGGTTGTATATTTCCGCAGATGACACTAACAGAAGGGAAGGATGTTGTTGTGGGCGATCAGTCGAAACCGCCGGTTACGCCGAAGTACACGAGAGAACACAAGATCGGACACCGCAGGATAAATGAAGACACGGGAGAAACAACGTACAAAAAGGTGAGTTGATTGGATGTTGGTAATGTCTCAGCGTCTTGTTACATTATTGCAGCACATTGTATAGCAATTATACAGACCCCCCTCTATCTGCAGAGGTTCATGTTAGGGTAGAGATCACGATCTGGCAGAATCTGTGATTCTACCAGTAGAGATCACGAACGGATTCTTTGTCAACAGAGATCGCGATCAGGATCTCTGCCATTCACTGTCTGCCAGTAAAATCAGTGATTCTACCAGTATGATTTTAAAAGCATTAAGTTGCAATTGAATAGCTGGTATATTGTACCAGTTACTTATGCCGTTTGTCTAACTTTGGGTAAAGGCCAATCTAGAAATAGTAGTAGCATACATGTTAATCAACGAAGCAATGCCTGATGGTAAGGAAATAATTTGTGGCTACTATAGTACTAAAACAGGCACTGATGTCACTGGGCACCCATGCCTTTCGAGGCCCTCTGTTTCAGGTTATTATTTAAAACCCAACGGCCCTTCCCACTCCAAGGAAAGGTATCCCTCCTTTCGAAGGAAACCTGACACCTCTGTGTAAACCCCTCTCTTTGTTAGTCCGTTATTTTTGCCCTCTCCGCGGCCAACATGCAAACAAGGTGTTTTTCTACCTAGCCTAAGGCCCTCCCCACCCTCTTATAGGGGTGTGACTTTGCATACTCTTTAGGGCTACATTCCTAAGCTTGTAAGGCAACAGAAACAAACTCGATAGAATCTTGATAAAGAAACAATGTGTAAGGTTGTCTGCGAAGATAGGAGAGGACAGGATTACCCCCTGTGAGATAATAGTGGTACAGCCCCGCTTGCGCAACAATGGACAACCCCCAGGCTGATACAATACATGCAAGACAGGTTACTTACAGTGCGACAAGCCTTGGAATTACCAAAGGAGACTTATAATGCTCTCAAGGACATATTCCTACCGAGGAGCTTTCAAAGAATGTCATCATGTCCGCCTGGAAACGGTGGAACAACGGGGAACTGAGGACGATTCTGGATTCTACGCCTGATTTGGGGAAGTGTCACCACGCGAATCATGCTGATAGGAATGGCCGCGTTTGGCTCCACCACACTAGAGAGACGGGTAAGCAATACTGGTTCGTGCAAACGCGGAAACGTTGATACGTTTACGAGGAATACCTTGTCGAAGTCTGACACACAAGCATTCAGGTGCAAGGACAGGAAATGTACATGTATGACAATGTCAGAATCTAAAGGTGTTGTTTAGACAACCTGTTGTTCAGGTCTAGTGATCTAGCGGACGGATATGCATCAAAACACACACCGAGGCCAAACACAGCTATGCCAATTATTTAAACTATCAGAAATACCTGCGTTTATTTACAGCACGATTCGTGTTTACGTTGGGAAGGCTCGAAAACGTTTGTATTTTTTCTCTCGTTAGGTGAAAACTAGAGAGTAGAAGTTGTACCACAGGTAAGAGAGAAGGTGGGAGGGGCAGTTCTTTGTTTGTCTCCACTTGTCTGAAGCTCTTCTAAGAAAACACACAAAACAACAGCTGGGGTTAGACTGGAGGGTAGGCATAGTTTGACTTGCCTGAAATCTTGTGATTATTAGCCAGTGTTCTCAGTTAAAAGGGAGTTTAAACCAGTTTAAGTGGTGTTCTTGTAAAATGTCTGACCTCTATTTGTATGCAATACCCTTTGATACAACCCTGATGGCAGAGGTGAGGATTTGCATACATAACAACGAGGGATAATTAGGTGGCCAATTTGTCTGTTTTGTCCCAAACATTCTAATTGTCACACAGATTGACAGGATCCTAGACTTCTTGTTATTTGTTCAAAACTCAAGTATTTTTCAGTAGAAAGTGACCATTTTAACGATCTGGCATGACTTGTATCCAAGCTTTTTTGGGGACAGAATCCCAAGTATAGAACTGATAAAGGTGACCTAAATGCCATTCCGTCGATAACATATATTTACGTGCATTTGGCCTGGGGGCATCCTTATTTAACAAGTTGAATGACCTCTGATTACGATCAGCTGGTTGCTAAAAGTTGTAGGTTACTGTAGGCCAAGTTTAAGGCCGACGCAAAAGATAGAATTCGAAAATTCTTTCAGCCAGTTGAGCAATATTGAATTGCATTTTTAAAAGGGCGAGAGTATTCTGTTCCTTTTATGGAAAAAGAATAGTAGGATTCTCATTCGAGATTAAAAATTTTGATTAAAATTTTAAAACTCTATAGTTCAGTTTAAAATTAGGAATTATCATTTTTTCTGAGCCTTCAATATCTAGAATATGCTGTGATAATGTGTTCTTATACAGTAGTACCTTTATGTACAATACCCTACACAAGTACTAGGTGCACTGGCGCGCCCACAGTAAAAAATCAGGTGCACAGCTCCAATTTTCAGTGCCCAAAAGTGAATACTTAGAAATGAGTAATTCTGAATGCTAAGAACTTTAATTTTTTCTTTTTGCCGCTTCCAATTGATATTTGCGACGCACTCCCAACCTATTTTCTACATGTATGTGCAGAATTACTACCAGAACGTTGTTTGTATAAACCTGTTTAAAGAGATGTCGAGCTGCCCTGGGTTGTTGACTTGCTGCTCAAACGGACAATACACTCCTTGAAACCTGGAGGATAGGCCCTCTGCACAGGCAGGATGTTCGCATGTCGCTTGTTTACCGACCAGGATTAAAAGGAAGGCACGCACGAACGACCAAGGAAAACTAGTCATGCAAAGTGGAAGCACTCGCGGAGTAAGGTTTCTTGGCTTGTTCCAGGTCTTGGGAAAACGGCGGAAAAGAAAACAAGATGGCTGGACAATTTAACTTAGTAATCAAACAGTCTAAGTTGCTTAGTCACTTGTAGAAAGGATAGAAAATTTGCGTTCATTTTTAACCCTCATAATGCTACCAAACCCCAAAAGCAATACAGGTTTGGTGCCAAAAAGCTACCTCAGAATTGAAAAGGTTAAAAGACAAATTTTTTCCCCTATACCCTCCATCCTAAAGTTTATTCCTAAAGAAAATGGCTTTGCTGAAAGTAGGTAGATATGATATTTTACATGAAAATGATGTCTTTGAAAACATGTCACAATCTTCCCTCCTGCTATCTGCTTGGAGATATGAAAGTCACAAAGTGCAGACGTCTATTTTATATTCCCTCGTATGACGGAAAAAAAAATTACGGCATGTCAGCGGTGCCAGTCATGCCATACTACATCATGCCATAATGATTGATATAATTAGGGACAGGCATGGACCAGTAATGTACCTGTATCATGGGCTATGGCCACAGTTAAAGATTGCAAAACGTCACATCAAACAAGCAGGCAGGGTTGAAAATGGACACTCTAGTACATTGAGCAGCATGAAATATGGTTTACCTAAAAGGTCTGTATCAAAACCATACCATTACAGTACAATATGCTTTCTGGCGCATCCCCGTCTTCTATGACAGCCAACGAAAGGGTATGTCACCCCGTAAGAAGGGCGGTATAACCCTGTCGTAGCGAAAGCGTGTGGACTGATGATGATGATGATTTCTGAGCTGGAACCTTACCCTAAATATTTTAAATGACATAAAATGATATTTTCCTGCTAGAAATGATTTAACAGAAAGGAAAACATTACATGTAAAAAATATATTAATGCAAGTGTTATGTTTCATTGAAATTCTTACTTTTGTCTTTTTTGTCATACAATTATACAAGAAAATTGTATTCTTTTTCTCATTTCTTGGAAGAAATTTTCATCTACCTTCTTTGTATTAAGTCTGTCAAAAAGAAGTTGTGTAGGAATAAAAAAATATCAACTATATTGAGCAAAAGGGGTAACACAGTTGGAAAAAGCCTTTCCGACAGCTACACAATGTATCTCCCCATAGATTTCGAAATGGAATGACCCTAAATAGCCGAAGCAGCATTCTTTTTCCAAGTAACCTGACATGAACTTTTCCATGACTTGTTGACAGTCACACAGCATGCATGCATACAAATAGTGTCTATGGTATAGTATTACCTCAACCTATTGGGCCAACTGTTTTGATGGTTGCAACTACATAAAAGACTAACATTTGTAAGCCCACAAACATGCAAACTGTTAGATTTCAAGTCAGCGTTTTGCCTGAACACATGACTAGTTTTGATGGGTCTGCTTGTCCTCTGAATTGATAATAAAGTGTTGTTGCTTTATGAATTATTTAGTACAGTCACAGGTAGTACCTTGCACGAAGGCCTGTGGATTATAAGTGGGGTGTGCACATGTTGGGTCCGACCTTAACATGAAGTGGACTGTTATGTTCCGAGCTACTGGGGTAAAATAATGCATTTAAAGGTAAATGTCACTGACAAGGTTTATCGTGCTAATGGTCTATTTGGAACAAACAAAGGGATGCATTTTAGAACGAGGCTTGTTTATTACTAATATAATATATAGCAGCTTTAGATATTGCATATAGTAATGTATATGTTAACATGTACTTGTAGATGTACATGTATTGTTTTTGTATGTTTTATTTGTAAAGAAGAGGCCAGGCAATGCTATCTATGGGTGGTCTGATTTGAAATTTTGGCCTACGTTTTGGAAATACACTTTACAATGGCAACTACAATGTACTTAGTGGTCTTTTTCGTTTGTGACTTTTCCACACATTAACTGCAACTACGTAGATGCAATATTGAGTTCTAGTGTGGGCCATCTACACTTGCGGTATTTCACATTGGAGTCCTGGGAAATACTTTTAAAGTCTTGGAATCTGTCCGGAATCTTGATTGCCTTTGGTGTGCACACATTGATGCTGCCTTATGTACATCTTGGCTGAGGATACGTACATGTAGTCCACCCCTACATAGTAGACACATGTATGTGCTGCGTGGTGCCTTACTCATGATAGTGAATGGACAGAAAACATATCTTTTCTTTCAAATATGATAACAAATTAAGATGAATGCAGACAGAAGATAACAGCATTGTTAAAAGACTGGTTATACTGGCTGTACAGAAACAGATACAGTCATTGTTCATTGTAAGTTTTAACACAATAAAGAACTTGAAGTTGACATTAGTGTTGTTATTTTCCAGACAACGTCATCGGCTTTGATGACAGCCATCCAACTCGGGATCTCACATTCCATAGGAGGCCTGAGTTCCAAACCAGAGAGAGACCTTCTTATTCAGGACTTCTCAGTAGTGGAGAGTGTCTTCTTCCCTGGGTAAGGACAGGTCTTCTTACCTCCTTGTTTGGAGGTTATGTTTTCATTGTGTATGTCTGTCTGTTTGTTTGCTTGTGTGTTTGGATGCATTAGAGTGGCTGATTTCCATGTGTTAGGCATATCGGATACATGTACACTGTGCGTAAAAGGCAGTGGAAGGAGAGGGTTGGGCTCCGCTTTACAATACTGTGCCCAAGACACTGCGGATTTACAATGATAAGTTTATTGCAAGTTCTTGCCCGTAGGCTAATTGCAAGTACATGTAACATGGAAGGACGGACAGACAATTGGTAACAATATAGTTATATGACTATTCTAGTCTAAATACTAACACTAAATTCTAACTTATTTGGGTTTGACTTCTTTAACAACCCACTGTAGCCTGGGTGCCATCCTATTTCTACCGGGGCTCCTAGAGAATGTAGGAGCCCCGGTAGAAATAGGATGGCACCCAGGCTAAACCCACTGCCCCTACGGCCCGGAAAAGGCTATGGGACCTTTGCCTTTTAAAGACAAATGATTCCAATATTGTGCACAATGTTTAAACTTTTCTTTCATCAACAATTTTTTCCAGTGAGGGCAGCAACCTGACCCCGGCCCATCGCTGTCCAGACTTCAGATTTAAGACGTACGCTCCCATGGCATTCCGCTTCTTCAGACAACTCTTCGGGATCCAACCTGACGACTTCTTGGTGAGTATCAAACCATATTGAAAATTGGAGTCACTGATATGTGTATTGTAATGCTTTTACTATCCTTCTCCCTGCTGCCTAGCTCTTCTAACCAATAGAGAATGTGGTGCCAAATGGCTACTTCAGTGTGCATAGAATGCAAGATTACAAAGTGGTCTTGTGGTTAGGTTTGTTGACTTAGAATCTAAAGGTTCTGGGTTTGAATCCCTAGCAGGCCCCAATGTTGTGCCTGACGAAAGGCAGTTTACACCTATTTCCTCACTCAACTGAGTAACTAGTTTTGGTTGGTGATGTCCCCTTAGAAGAAACGTAAAGCTGGAGGTCCCTTGTTTGAGGAGAGCCACACCTTGCACATGATAAAGAACCCATCACACTTATCAAAAAGGGTAGTGGTCCATAATGGTGTGAGTGGAACAAACCTTACAGTCCTGTATTATAAAGCTTTGACTTACTGTACAAACTGGTGTGTCATGCCTAAAGGCAGTTTACCTGTCATGTGAAACAAACAAACAAACAAACCAAAAATAAATAAACAGAAGTGTTGTATGCTGATATTTTTCCATTCTTGTTCCCAGATCTCTCTGTGCAGTGAGCCCCTGAGGGAGCTCTCTAACCCGGGTGCCAGTGGGTCCCTCTTCTACCTGACTGCAGATGATGAGTTCATCGTGAAAACTGTGCAACACAAGGAGGCCGACTTCTTACAAAAACTACTCCCAGGATATTATATGGTGAGTGGATTTATTTTGTAGTCTTGACTTCTTTGATTCTTTCTTTCATCCATCTTACATCTACATGTATCTATCCATCAATCAATCCAATCATCTATTTTTTATATTTCAGGTTGCTCTTGAATTTTTATGTTGATTAGTGCAAACAGATTTTGTGTACAAGTGTATGAAGTTGTAAGAATTGTATGACCTATTATTAACGTCAATACACTGATCCTGACTGTCCATCAGTTCAACCAATGATAGCATAACAATAAGTGGTTCGACCAATGAGAGAGTGCCCGCATGTCTGTCAAATGTTTTGCATTTTGTATCTTTACTTTGCATTTCAATGTTTTACATGGGTGGTGGGACTATTGGATTGGCCTATCAAGTGCCTAAGCCAATGACAATGCTGTGTTTTTGTTCCTCTTTAGAATCTAAACCAGAACCCGAGAACCTTGCTGCCCAAGTTCTTTGGTCTGTACTGTTACCAGTCTGGAGGGAAGAACATTCGACTTGTAGTTATGAACAACTTGCTACCCTCCACCATCAGAATGCACCTCAGATATGACTTGAAGGTACAAAGTCTTGAACATTGTGGTATTATTTTTATTTCTTTCCTTTTAGCGGTTCTCAGTGGCAAATGTGCTAGATGTTGGCACATTGGCAACCAAATCCGCTGTGTGTTTTTTGGCACACAGTTTGACAGATTAGCCAAATAGGCTCGGTGGGCGTCACTCCACCGTCCGTGAAGGCATACTAGTGTAAAGTGCCTTTCCCAAGGACACAACATCAGGGCATGGTGAGTATCGAACTCGGGACCTATTGATTCTGAGTTCAACGCTCTAACCGTTACGCCACGCTGACGTCAGTAGATTTACTGTGGTATTATGAGAGTATAGTATACTGTAATTCACTTTATCTTCACGGTAAGAAAATTTCACGGTGTAAGGAAAATGGACATTTTCACTGAACTTTAACTTCACAGTGGCAGCAAGTGAACGAATCATAAATAATAACAACAGTTTTTTTCACGGTGATGATAAGTTCACGGTACAGAGGTGACAGTGAAAACAGTGAACTTAAAGTTACAGTGAAGGAAACAAGAATTATAGTATACTATGTATTCTGTAATTTGAAGAAAGAACTTTCAGTTACTACCTTGTACAGAAAAACATTTCAGTCTTTAATTTGCTTATCAGTAGATGGATGAAATTTCTTGGGACAAATACATTCTGAAATTCTGGAAATCATGCTTCACCTATTCAGTTACTATACCGGGTTGACCTTTTTAGAAATTCTTGAAAAATTCTGTGTCTGATCATAACATACATACTTCATTAAGAAAACCTTTTTGCACTAGTTAGTAGACATTTGTTATTTGAAGAATATTTATGGGATCATATTGTATCATGAGAAGTAATAATTTTGTATACCCTAGGGCTCCACCTATAAGAGGAAGGCCTCTAGAGCAGAAAGACAGAAGCCCAACCCTTGTTTTAAGGATCTGGACTTCATGGAAGACCACACTGAGGGCATTCTGTTGGACTCAGACAACTATACTGCAATGATGAAGACTATAGCTAGAGATTGTAGGGTGAGGATAATGATTTAAGTCATGCTTTGTGTATTTAACATGTTATTTTGTAAATATTGGCCAATATCTTTACAAATTTCCAACCAATCTATATTCCATTTGGTGAACCTTCAGCATAAAGAAGATACAGTCCTATCTAAAATAAATCCCCATCTTGTGTAATCGTATTTTGTTCTTTTGACGATTATTTATGGCCAAGGATGTTGAAAGAACTTCGAGAAGCCTTAATAAGGAGGGGAGTTTAGATAGTCTTAAGTTGTCACAACAAGACGGAACGCAGGATTTACTTAAAGCTTGGATATAGATAATGCCCTTGGTGTGATCTTGAGCTCGTGTGATTTTAATGATTTATGATTGTCATAAATGTTCCCTATGTTTACGGTATTAGAAATACTGTAAATACTGAAACTTTCACAGTGGTCTTATTTTTGCAGTGATCTCTCCACAGCAAATTCATGACACCTCCAATATGTCTTATTTTCCCTCCAACTGCAGAATAAAATCACTGTGAAAGTAGATGATTTTAAGGTAAATTGGCTTGAAATGAAAGGGTTTCACATTTGCTATTGAGGGTGAATTTTGTACATGAATGAATTGAATGAATTATGTTAATCGGTTAATCTTTTGTTTAGGTTTTAGAGAGCTTCAAAATCATGGACTACAGCTTGTTGCTGGGCATCCATAACCTGGACCAAGCAGAGAGAGAAAAAGCTGTAAGTGCTTTAAAATCCATCCTGCCCACCCCTATTTCTGAAGTCCCTTGGCCTAAGTGATGCAGTTATTCGAATGTAATGGACTATTCCACTAGTAAAGGAGGGGGTACTGTGGAAAGTTAGTTGGTCATACTTGTTTAAAATCGTACAGTCATCCATGCTGTCAAGAATATGTGATTTGAAAATAAAAGGATTTTCAAATTTTAGATAGATAAAACAAAATGTAGGAAGAGAATATTAGAGTAACTTTCGAATTTGGGGAAGAATCCAGAAGCTAGATGTCCCTTGAAACAAGCAGAAATTTGATGAAATACAACAAACCGTAGTTGAATAGAAATATGACATTTTAACTAGATGTTAACCAGCGAAACTGTGTTTAATTTCCTGTTGCCGCAGTCTTCTGTTTATCGTCGCTTTATTATTGAGTTACATGCAATTGGTTGATTGATTTTAACAGTGATTGTAGTTTTTGCTGCTCTTGTCCTTGCATGTTTTGCTATGATCATGAAGTGTGTATAGTGATGTGTTTTTATGTTATGCATGCATAAAATTTGCACTTTGTTGTTGACCATGCCAACTGTACTACTTGGTTTTCCACATCGCATGTCCTGAAAAATAAACTTAAAGTTTAGTCTTTCGATTCTTGCAGTTTAATTGCTAATATATGCCAGTGTGTGCTCAAACATTTTTGGCGACACCTCACGGGTGTAGCCTTTGTGTTCAGTCAACACTGTGCAATGGCAATACAGACCACTCAGGTTCTTAAATTTGTTTTTCTTTGTTCTAAGACTAGTGAGAGCAATATTGTATTTCAAATTTCCAAGAAATTCTTACCTCATGACCTCTTCCCTCCTCAATGAAAAGAGGCCAGTTGATTTGAGTTTTTTATGAGTAACTTGAGGCTCAAACAAACAAACAAACTAGAAACAAATAAACCAACCAAGTAGTACAGTTGAAGTGGCCCGGCCATGCTAAATGTTGGTTTCTGCTGTTTATTGTGCCTGTCCCTGTATAGCTGTGTTTCGTTCTGTCTTTCCTACTTTTCCCTTGTTTCTGCATTATGTTCAGTGTGCGCATGTATTTTCTGAGGTTGCAATGGCATAAAGTTCACTTTTTTTAATGTTTTACAAATGTACTTGTTGCATTATGGAATCAAAGGAGTCTTGTTCAGCTTTGAGTTTAGCTTTGACAAGTTTTACTTATGTCTTGGAGGTATTGCAGAATGGAGGAGCATTGCTTTTTGTTAAATCAGTTTTTTAAAGTCATTTTGTAGAAGTTTCCTTGGTGTGACATTGTTAGCTTAAACATTTAATTTAATCTGATCTATCAAGCAGCAACAATTGGATATTTGCAATTTACTCTTCTTGTATTCTAGTTTTAAGGCATTTCTGTAAGATATACAGTACAAAGGTCCAGTATTGTTTTTAGGTTTTCACTTTTTCAGTCGTCCTTTGTCTATTTGTAGGATTAAAGAAAAGAAGTACAAAGACAAAAACATTAATTTTGAAGCATTGACTGTGGTCAGGTTGATTTTGTCCAAGCCTACAGTGTGTGGAAGTTGTCAAAAACAGTTAGAAAGCCAAAGTATAGTAGAACAATCTATACAGTCTTGCTTGTCACATTATCATCAGCATCATCAGCCACGTGACAAGAGAACTCCGAGATCTGACTTAACCGGGTAGAAGAAGAGACATAGTGCATCTCGAAAGCTCCTCAAAAAGAAGCAAACTCTGTTGTTGTGTGTAAGCGCTTGAATATTTTGTCAGATTCTGAAGTAAATCAGTTGTGTATGTGCAACTATTTCTCTGAGAGATTGGTGCCATGAACATGTGCTTGACCTCTGACCTCTTCTCTGTGCTATTCTGACTCTTCTCTCTTCCCTCCCCTTCCTTCCCTGCTTCCTCGCTAGTCTGGATTGGAAGGTGCGGAGGAGGCAGACCCTTACTTGTTCGCCACTCCTATCCCGCAGCAGGCTACCCCGATGGTTGGTTCCGCAGCCTCTCCCAGTGGTGAGTCCGAGGGAGCCTCCGTGTCAGAGGACAGAGGTCAGGAGTCAGAAAGCACAGGTAGGTCAAAGGTTATGGCTCAAATGGTGAGCATGGTCAGACTCTGGAGGTGAAGTATTGAAAATGGTGGTGGAAGGTACATGTAAGTGCCTCCTAAGGTGAGAACAGGAATATTGGGCAAAGGGTCAAAGGTCAAAGTGCAGTGGGTCAAAGGTATAGGTGAATGACCCTGACCTTACTTCTCCCTGCTGTCTAACATGGTACCGTTGCAAATTTGGTGCTAAAAGTCGACCATAGCAGGTTGGAGGTTAAATCAGAGCTGGAGTGCATGGCTTGATGGCTTCAGGTGTTCAGGAGGTTAAGGTTCAAAGGCTGGAGGTCAAAGGTGGCCTGGTGAAGGTCAGGAATTATAGGGAAAACTCAGAAAACTGAAGAAGACTGTTCTACTATTAGGTGCAATATCGTCCAACCAAATTTTGGACCCAGCTACTGAGCAGTATAGGGGTGTGCAAGATGCACCAAATGGGGACTGGAGATATTATTACGACTCTTCTGATGGGGAATCTTGGGGAGATTCGAGTGATGATGAAGGTGGGTCAAAGTCAAAGTTTGGCGATGACTTTTAAGACAGAAGATGCTGGTTTGGTATAAATAAGACTGTCTTGCTCTATAACTTATAGTATAAGAAGGTGGTGAAGGGTTTCATATCCAATTTATGTCAGAAGTGATGTTCTTGCTCGATTGATCAGGTTTTCACAAAGATAGGGAACACGATAAGGTAGTTCATGGTTTGAAGTGCACATTAAATTTTGCAGTTTGTTCCTTGGGGCTAATAAATGTCCTTGGGCTAACTTACCAAAGTTGAAAGCCTCTGGAAGTACATAAAGAATGGCCAGGGGCCTTCAACGTTTTGCTGCATCATCACACAATGTACATTATGTAATGATAAACTACGCACAAAAAGTTTGGAAACTTTACTTTGATTGATCATATTTCCATTGTTTTTTTATCAATTTCAATGTATTATGTATCGTTGGAAAGCCTGTGTAATTTCCTTTCCTATGATACCCTACTCATTATAATTGCAATCTGATGGAGCGAGCACCAGGCCTGCTTACGCGAGTGGGTTGTAGAAAAAAAGTGCCCAAATTTCCATAATAGTGTCAAACACCTATAGCGCAGTGCCAAACCCATTAGTGGTGGTGTCGTCCAAATCGTGAATGGAACAATGTGTGGTGGAATGTTATGTTCACAGCTACAGATAAGAGAAGGTTTATTTCGACTGTTGGATGGGTAAATTAAAGTGTTGGGGCGGCTAGGAGAACCCTATGCTGACTGTTGCACAGATTGACTGACTGTTTGTTGGGGTCAGTGTTATAGTGTGAGGCAGTACAACGCTAACTGCCAGCGGAAAAAAAAGGCTAATCATCCTAAGCAACTTCGATGTGTCGATATAGAGACACCTTTCTCCATCCAGTCACATTTCCAAGATCCTTATCTCTGCAATATGATTATGAGACTGGGTGCCATTCTGCAAGATGATAGTGCACGTCCATACAGAATGAGTCTGTGAGAGTCATTTCAGACCACCTCCAGTACCTATGCAGGAATACAGAGGATAGAATGGCCCTCCTGCAGCCCAGATCTCAACAACAATTGAACACAGTCTCAGACTCTGTGATCACTGATCAGCTTGGGCGAGCTGTGCATGCAGTTGTGATCAACAGAACAACACTGGTCGACCTGCGACGACTCCTTGTGGAAGAATACCCAGGGGCCGCGTACCAAAACTGGTGACAAGCATGAGGAGGATGTGCCGGGCTGTGTAGTCAGTATTAAGCCACCCTCATCATAACTGAGGCTCCTTTACGCATTTTTTTTGGATGAAGACTACCCTTGGCTTTCATATTAATGTGTTTTGTTGGTTCAAGTTTCACATCACCCTCGTACAAAAGCCACGTGCTACCAGCAGAAGACAAAATACTGAATTGAGCGTTTTACATTAGTAGGGTAATTTGGGCACTTTTTTTATGAGACTCGCTTGCATAAGCAGGTCTGGTGCTCGTTGTATTAATTTACAACAATAATAAGTTAAGTATCATGGGGAAGAAAATCCCAAAAGCTTTTCAATGATATATAAATCATTGAAATTGATCAAGAAACAACGGAGATATGATCGACCAAAGTTAAGTTTCCGAACTTTTTGTGCGTAGTTTATATGTCGATAGAGTTATTAGGACTCAAATGACTCTCTAGCTCTGTTATATTGTATCTGATCCTTACCTCTTCCCTCGTGACCTCAATGAAAAGCGGCCTGCGTGCTGATTTGAGCTTATCATGAATAAACAAAGGTTCAAGCAAACAAACAAATCAACATGAAGGCCTTTAAAAAAACTATTTTCAAAAGTTAAAGGTATTTCATAGTTTCAAGTGTAATGGTTTACTTCCAAATAAGTTTTTTTGGTATCTGATATCCATAGCCTTTTTTTCTGCCAGGAGATGAAGTGTTTTAGAACTCTTTTTCCAGACTTCGTTTTGTTTAGCTTAATGTTTTGCACTGACTGATAAATTGGATCTACAAAATGATGTGAAAATCTGTGAGTAGTATATCCCCGAAAATAATTTCATCAGGTTGGTAGAACATAGAATATTTGGAGTTTCTTTTAGCACAACCAGGTAATCTCACCTGCTGACGTTTCGGTGTCTGTCAGACACCTTCTTCAGAGCTTCTGACTGGAGTACTGCTTTTCACCGCTATAAGTAGCCGATGTAGGCGCCGCCTAAAAGAAACTCCAAATATCCTGTGAGTAGTATGAGTTGATAGATGTGAGAGACATTTTTGTGGTTGCAGGGAGGGGGAAGATGGACCGTCAGAAGTCCCTGTACAGACATAAACTCACCCACACTGCAATGGAGTCCATCCAGGGGGAGTACAAGGCACCGCCCGTGGAGCCTGCCGACTATCATCACCTGACGGAAAACACGTAAGTTACCATGGCAACCATCGCAAAGGGCATCCAAAATGAGGAAAGTGTGGACCCAACTAGCTAGTAAAAATGATTGATGTGAATAAGCATGCAGAGTTCGGTGAGTTACTTTGATTTTGAGTTGAACTTTTGACATGTCTCCTCAGAAATATCGTTCCTCATTTTTCTGCCCTTTGTGATGTGTAGGGATATACAAGGTCAGTTGCCTGGTTCTTGAGGTACTATGATTTTATCCTTTAGGCCACACCAATTTAATTTCTTGGTTAACAGATTTTTATTTAAAAATAAAAGAAAATTTTAGAAAAAAAAAAAATCCTGAAAACAGAAGGCTGGCCCAGCCTCTGTTTTCATGAATTTTTTTTTTCAGGAATTTTTTTTTTTTGGAAAATAAAAATCCGTTAACCAAGAAATTAAATTGGTGTGGCCTTATTATGGAAAGAAGAAAAGTTGAATGAACATGATCATGGGGCATTACTTCAAATGTTCCTACCAAATGTATAACTAAATGTAAAAGTGTAATTTTATAAAGATGATAATCCTTTTGATATTGAATTTCAAATTTGTGTTTGAGCAGGTAAACAAAGTATGTAAATGATATTCAAAGGTGAATAGTATGACAAAGACATTGAGAATATTATGTATTGTCTAGTATTTATTGGTGGGGTGCAAACTCAGGGCTCGAAATAGTGGGTGCATGTGCACCCAAAATTGGAGCTGTGCACCTAATTTTTGACTGTGGGTGCACTAGTGCACCTAGATATTTTTGTAGGCTATAAGGTAAAGGTACTATAGTACACTAGCAAACAGTATCAGAAAAAGCAATATAACCCTTTGTTGCACTTTCTTTGATGCACTACTTGTCTGAAAATTGGAAGCTATAGAATTACAGATTGGAGTTCTTAATAATAATTATAAGAGCATTAAACTGTAATTATGTTTGGCTGACATTCAACTTTATTTTATGTGGTGCACCCAAATTTCTTTCTGTGCGCCTTATTCTCATTTTCATTTGCAAAAATGGATTTCGAGCCCTGCAACTTGTATGATAAGAAGGCCGAACTCAAGCCCCGAACCTTGTTGGTCCAAAAGATGGGATTGCTAGTCACCACGCCACCAGACTCTATGAGAAACAATAGAAACTGTCAGGAGTATGAATTTTTAAGTGTTTCCCTTTCAAGTTGCCCAGCACTCAACAATTCCCCTGCACAATGTAAATTACCCTCCCACTGAGCAATATGATTTCCCGCCGATTAACACATTCAAGTGTAAGTATGCAGAAAGTGACGGTGGTTATTGTGAAGTTCTTTGCATTGTTTGATTCTATCCTAACACTTTCATGCCTATGTTATTGAATATTGTAAATGATTGATGTTGATTGATATTGATTGATTAATTTGACCTTTTGTGTTCTCCTCGATGAGTGAACTTGCAGAGTTTTTTTGGCGTTGCCTTCAGGGCGGAGCCATTTACATTTGTACTGTGTTCTGTTTGGTTTGTGGTTTGATGTTGGTGCTTTGTTTCCATGTAGTTCGCAGTTAGAGGTCTTCTGGAGTTTGCAAGATGACAGCATGTAAGCCACGCAGTTTGCCGTGCCTGCACGAAAATGTGTCCCCACCCTCCCACCATACCTTTTTCCTTCACCCCTCCCTACACTACTTTTTCTGCATGCACTTTGTACATACCGGTAGTGTAGTCTAACACACCACCATGCTTTTTTCTCCCCACGGGCAATGTATGTAGAAGCAGTGGGAAAGCATGCACCTGCAGTACCTATCGTGGAAGCCAGGGGGCATGGTTGCACTGTCACCCGGGGCAACACCTGTCCAAGAGTTCAATGCAATCTTGTGAATTTCGTACACTTTGAAAGCCTGCAACTTGATAAAATCTTCTTCAAAACCCTACCTTTTTAAAGACCCCTGGTTTCCATGGTGATGTCCATCTCAATAACAGTGGTTCTTTTGGTTTCTTTTTCTGTTCCCCCTTTTCATGATAAATAGATAAAGAAATCATACTGACTTTTCCAAGACTCTTTTCAAGAAAGAACCTCTCCCCAGAAAAGAAACAGAAGAACAAAAAGGATCTTAATATTAAGATGGACAGGCTGATCAAAAATTTGGTGAAGCAACTAGTAGAGGCTGTAGTTTATAATGTAATGCATGGTAGGATTGGTCGCCAGGGCAACCAGGACCCCTAGCCAATCAGGTACTAGTTCTATGTGATAGAATCAGCTTATCATCCAATGAGAGCTGCTTTTATTTTAAAGTGAATACTACATTGTACTTTTAGAAATGACAGCAGCCCCTGCATTTCCAGCAGGTCATTAGTTTGACTGGGAAAGATGATTTGTTGGCAAAGTTCTCATCTGTTGAAAAAGAAAATCACAACTATTTGGAGAACAGTCTTATCATTTGACCAAACAAATATGGTATTCTTAAGATCTGTCTTATGCATTAATTCTGTATGCAAAGCAACCTGCTAACGAAGCAAGCTTCCGATCAGCATACGGAATTAGCATATAAGATCTTTATGATGTCATAAAAGATGCAAATACACCATTCTTCAATTTTCTTATTGGAAACTCCAAAAATGTGCTGATTCAAAAGCATTACTTTGACTTACAAAATATAACTTCTTAGCGACTCTTGAATTTGTAAGGAGAAAACAAAGTACCAAATCCTACTATTATGTAGTTACATGTACATGTACTATCTGCCTGTCATTTCTAAAAGTTCAGTCCAAACTAAGGTGTTGCCTTAGTAACAAATCTTTTGTATTTTTCTTTTCTTTTTATTCATAGATGGGGAGGTATTCCTGCCAAGAATGTGAAAGGAGACCGGCTACTACTTTTCTTGGGTATCATAGACATTCTGCAATGTTACAAGTAAGTATAGCAACATCTTAAGATATAGGTCAAAATGTTTAATGTGCCTTAAAAGTTCTTTGCCAGTAATTTTGTTTGAAGATATGACCTTCGTCGTGGTGATTGGCCCAGTTTGTGTTGAAGAAGGCCAAATTTTGGCATGTTCCAGTCACACCAGGAATAATTCTTTGCCTTATTGATAAGTGTGGTGGGTTCTTTAACATGCTCAATGTCTGTCATCAACATGGGACCTTAGGCTTTACGTCCCATCCAAGAGCATCAAGTCAGAAATTTGGTGTTAAGTGCCTTTCCAAAGGTCACAACATTAGATCATTGATATTCAAACCCTGAACCTGGAGTCAGCAACCTTGACCACAAGGCCAATAAGTTGACAACACAATGACACTGCGATGAAGGTTAGACACAAGGTGATAAGATACGCCAAATGACAGTTACTCAGGCAACTGGATAAAATTTTGAAACAGTCGGACGTATCAGACAGCATCCACTGTCTTTTGTCGGTGACTAAAGGGACGAACTGGAGAATCAGGTTTTATACCAATACTCTGAATTGATAGTCACTAACAAAGGTCTGAAACGTCTAACTTTCAAAACTTTATCCAATTTCTTGAGTAACGGTCATTTGACGCACAATGACACTGTCTTATTTGATATGGGAGATTCTTTATACACAACCAGGTTGACTGGAGTACTGCTTTTCACCGCTATAAGTAGCCAGTGTAGGTGTCAGAAGCTCTGAAGAAGGTGTCTGATAGACATTGAAACGTTAGCAGGTTAGATCAATACGTGGTTGTGTATAAAGAATCTCCCATATCCTATTTTCTACCAACCTGATGAAATTATTTTCGGATGTCTTATATGATGTTACTGTCGCCCCTGCAGGTTAAAAAAGAAGCTGGAACACAGGTTCAAGGCGTTCGTCCATGATGGTGACACAGTATCCGTCTGCAGACCGGCCTTCTACGCCTCAAGATTCCAGAACTTTTTCTGTCAGACAGTTTTTAGAAAAATTCGTAAGTAGTGCTCAGAAAAAAACAAAGTTGATCTGAGGGGAAAAGGTTTGTTCTCAGAGTTCAGAACTAATAACAGCTCTGTTAGGGATATTCCCAAGGTTCAGTCACTAGTGATTTGGATGTGGATTTTTAAAAAGTGAATTATTTCTATCAACTGAATTGGTATTCAAAATAACAGTAATGCTTTAACTCGTGTATCAGGCAGATACCTTTCTGTGTTGATGAAAGACATCCAGGTAATAAGATATACCAAAAAACAGTGATAGACTGCATTGGTGACTACAAGATCATTGGACTAGGGAATATCCCTTCTACTAACACTAATGGCCAAAGCTTCAAACCTGTAGCACTCTGCAAGTGCACTAATGCACACTGGCACGCTGTAAGAGTACTACAGGTTAATGCTTATGTGTCTGTATTATTAAAATACAGATTTGTGACCAAATATATTTGTGACAACAGTAGCATCATATACATGTACTATGTACACATCTGCATGTGCAAGGTGATGGATTTGGCATTGTTTTGGACATTTGGTGTTTATTCAGGTGCACACACTGGGGTTTGTACATGTCATGGAATTCCAGAAAATAATTTTTCTGTACTTAAAGATCATGAAATTTTTTCAGTTACAAAATTTTGCTTTGAAACTTTTGAAGATAATTTCTGGAATTTTAAAATGGTTGACTCCGTGTACAAACCCTTCACACATAAGCCACAGAAGGTGGTGGGCATCCACACAAATTCCACCCAAATCGTTTGGAAAAGATCTAACCGGAACGCGTCGCTCTTTCTTCTTTCCAGAATCCGCGCCTAGGGGAAGTATAGCGACCCAAACCTCAATCTTTCCTCCCCCTACAGCGTTGAAGCATTCCCCATCTAAGAAGAAGGGCGCGGTCGGGCCCGCAGGCATTCTGGGAAGGCCGCGGTCAGCGACAGGTACGTCCTACGAGAGGGAAGAAGATTACTCAGCCGGCGCGACGAGTTTACCAGCGTTGGAGGAGGTTAAAAGTAAGCATTCTCACTTCTTATTGGTTGAGTAATATTTTGTACTAGCAAATAGCTGAACATTTGAGGTTTGATGATATTTCATAACCATTGCTATGAGTATTTATGACTTTTGTAGTTTGCAGTCCAAAAAAAAATGTCACAATATAGATTTGCATTGTTTAGATCAAAGAGGTTAAGCCGCCTTGCTTGAAGTTGAAAAAAAAAAAATTCTGTTGGTACTATTCTTTAGTCTGTATACCATAGAATTGTTCATGTGTATACATGTACATGTATATGCTCTGTGTACACACTCTGAATGTGGTATTGTACGCTTATTCTCTTGTATTCTGTGATGTTTTGAAGGCAGACCAGATATCGTCCCCAGCACCCCTCCCTCCTTCGATGACGTTGCCTCCACACCGACGTCGATAGAAACCCCGTCAACTATGTCACCAGCACTCTCAGAAGCCTCGCCCAGAAAACAGTTAGGTTCTTCTGTAGTTGTTTTATTTTTGGCCGTGAAACATCAAGGGTACATAGCTTGTACTACTACATGGTGATCGCTGCATGTCCGTTGAGCGACCAAAATTAGATTTGTGTGACCCTTCATTTTCTAATCGGTATATGATGCACAATGTTAAAGTATGATGTTAAAGGCATCCAGAGCATTTTATGTGGCTTGAAAACTTATATTCTAGTTGCTGTAATCTTTATGAAATTGGCATTTAATGCCACTGTTTACCGCATTTGGGTGATAATTGCATGTCAAAAGCCACGCGAAAATAAGCTACACAGTGATCCCTTTAGTTTCACGCTTCTAATGTAGTTAGACTGAAACGAAAGGTACGAAGAGTAAGGGTGCTTGTCTGAAAATGTGAGCTACTGTATATCGAAGCTGCATTGCCTTACTACCAGCTACTTGAAAAAAAAAACATCATGCTTAAAACCCTAGTCCTGCTACGCCAGACAATTATCAGGTTGCACATTCTTGTTCTGTATGCTCGCCTTGACAATCGATGGGTTGAGAATATTTTTAGAATGCGTACGTTGTACCTGCGTGGTTGTTGTTAAGCGTGGTAACTAATATTGAGCAATATCAAACTGGTACCCTTTCTTTCAAATTTTTCTTGGCACTTCGGCAGTGGGGGTATATCTTTGCTCTGGAACTCCAGCTAGACAAGGGTTAACTTTAATCAAGGATGGCTGTTTTACCTTTACCTCACAATACTGAGGTAACTTATGTTGTGTTACTGTATTTCCCCAGCACGTCCTCGACCTCCACACTCCCCATCAGAACAGTAGAAGTGGAGATCACCTCGGAAGGGTCCGAGGCAGCGGCCAAGTCAGAATCAGCCGCTTCTGCGTCCAGAAGAGATAGGTAGGATGTGAGCAGGAAATTTTGGTAACGACTCCAAGACCTCAGGGTGGAGCAATTAGCACATGGAACAGATTAACAACTCTTGTCATTCAGTAAGCAAGGGTCCTGAAATATTTTAGAAGGCAAAGGTGTTTTTCAGTCTAGAAACCTCTGCTCAATGCTGAAGTGTGTTTGGGACGGTTATGCCCTATTTTCCAACACCCCTACATGTATATGTATGTTCCAACTGCTCCGAACTCTAAGTCGAACCCTAACCCTACATGTATCTTAGGGATGTTGGAACATAGGGGTGTCGGAACATGGGGGTGTCGGAACATAGGGGTGTCAGAACATAGGGTTGTCTGAACATTGGGGTGTCAGAACATAGGGCTGTGCCTCTTTAGGACATCATGCCATCAAGCATACTTATATTTTTTTCCGTCGCAGACAAAATTTGAGCGTTTCGTCGGAACCGTCGTCATCGCTGCACCCGAGCACTCTGTCGAGTGAGTCGACGCTGGCGGACGTAGACACTGACGACATCACCATAACAGAGATAGTAAGTACTGTGTGAGCCCAGCTGGACATGTGGCACGCAACCAAGCCCTTCAAAATACTCCTCTGCACCTGCTATACACCTGTGCAAGTCTATTGATATTCAGCATGCTTAACACATGTGGAACCATATGAAAAAGTCACATAAATGCAGACATTTAGAATTCATGAATTTTGTGACTGAATAGAAAACATAAGAGATGCTCAGCATATCTCAATGTATTTCTATACTTGCACAGTAGTAAGCTTTCAGCCAAGTCATCGAGCCCATGGAGAAATACTGCTTGCACATACATGTGTATCTATACAGTGACCTATCAAGTCCTGTAGAAAGCACTATGGGTGAAGGAATGGGATAGCAATGGAGAGATGCTGCTATAAGAGGTATTTGAGGTGGCATAACTGGAATCCTTTCTTTCCTACTGTTACATCTAGAACACATGTAACCCTCTATTAACAAGAAATCAACGATCTCTTACCTCTGTGAAATATTTTTACATTTTGTGAATTTCTTGTGATTCATTAAGATAATTGAAAATTTATCGCTGAATCTGTCTAATGCATTTGTCCACTGGTTCTCATAAGTCTCATAAGGCAACAGACATGCATACAGCAGGAAATTGAAAACAGGACATGAGATAATTATTTATTTAATAACCTTTTTTGCGATCTTCGACCTAACTTTATGTCTCGACATGCCTAGCTTGTGAAAACCTGCCACTCTTCTGCATTTAAATAACTACGGACACACAAGCAAACAAACAGACACACTGAAAACAAAACCTCCACAGAAGTAATTCCTCAAAAGCTTTCACCATTGCTATCTCATGGGTGTATCTGCATATCAAAGTACTGTTAAAAGAGTCACATAAGTCAGTCATTGTTTGATAAGCTAAAGAGAAGCACTTTGTTATAACTTACAGCTTAAGTTGTCTGCATCAGAGTCTTGTGTCCTACCTGTATATTATGTTCCTTGGTAACAAGGGTGTTAAGAATTGTGTATTTGTATTGTGTATATTTTGTGCGTAAACATGAAAGTTAAGCCACCCCTACTTACCAGTTCTGTGGTATGGTGGTTTTCTGATAGAATATATCCCACTGTACATGTATGACACCATGTATAGATATCATTCTCAATGCATTTTGTCTCCATGTTATATGTGGAGTGCAAAATGTAGTACATTTGTATATATATTCACCGACATAATGTATGTTTCTTCACAGTATCAGAGAACTTTGTTGTAGAGTTAGATGTTGTCAAGTACATGTATTTGCACATTCACCACTTCCCTTGAAAGATGGACTTTGTAAGATTTAGAATCACTCAGAATCTTCAAAACTTGAATATTTTTATGTTAACAATATCATTTCTCTAGTCTGAAAGCAACCAAAGCAAACGTATTTGCACATACACATGCAACACAAAGCTGGTGTGTTATGCCGAAGGACGGTCATACAGGCTATGCAGATACAGATACTTGATGTACAGCACATTGTAAGCTGACCAGTATTCTGAGTGAGAAAATCTTCATAGTCCATCTTTATGTTGCACAATTTTGCACCATAGGCCTTGCTGTGACATCATCATTTCACATTAGAAACTTCTCAACTTGTCAATCAAAACGATGCTTTGTGGATGGTTGTCTAATTTAGATATTTGGGATAATGTTTCTAATTTGCAAATTAGGGATGATGTCACATCAAGCCTGATGATTCCAGTCCCCCTTGTCACTATAAATAATGCTTTGACCAGAACCTAGAGATTACTGTAACATTTCAAGTCGATGTACCATAATGATTAAAAGAAGTATGCATGGTGCGATGGTAACACAGTGTGCATCATTTTTAATTTGCAGTTCCGATCCCGCACATCTTTTTGTTTTGATATGATAGATTATTCTCACCAATAGATAATTCTCACATCCACATAAAATTGTGCCACAACTTCACCGACATGTGGGATGCACAAAGTCATCAATAAATCATTTTTTTCACCAATTGTTCCTCCCAAATTCCTCCAGGCAAAACATTGTGAGCTCCATCTCTTTTTAATAGCTAAACATTATTCAATCCTCTTGACATCATTTTTAGCCATTTTAACTTCTTTTCTTCTCTTTCAGATTAACACTACTTAGACTTTATCATTATCATTTCATTTTTCTTCTCATTTTCATTCATATTCATTTATATTCATGCCTTCTCTGTAGGAAAGAATACAGCACCAATAGTACATGCTGTCCTGTTGTGATGCTTTTTTTGGAAAACAGTACAGCACATCATGTAATTGATTTCTTGGTCTTCATTAAAAAAAGATGCTACACTGTATGTGTACTTGCCTCAAATGGCTTAGTTTTGGCCATTGCATACAGAATATCTGTGAAAAGTTGCAGAAATTGTTGATTTTACACTGCCCATGACTTACAAATTGGTATCAAAAGGCCATCTCAGCAGGGGGAAGATTAGACATTCTGATTAGTATCGCAGCAATCTGAATCATAAGAAACATATACATTGGGATATAACGCTCGTTCTCATTTAAATGTACACATTTTGTAATCTCCCTTACCGTTACAAGTAAGACGTTCCTGACATTAAGATATGCCACATGTAAGGTACCAAACTGCCGTTTTTAAAAGCTAGAAATGTTTTAAGTCGTCATAAAAACTACAGTTTGGCACCTTATATGTGGCATATCCTAATGTCAGGAACGTCTTATTTCAATCGGTAACGGAGATTACAAAATGTGTACATTTAAATGAGAACGAGCGATAAATCTTCATGTAATATTGCAGTATGTGCCATTGGTGTTTTTCTTTCTAATAGTCCTTTACATAACATAGATCTCAGCATACTGTATACTTGTGAAACGTTTGTGGTTGACCCATCTTCATGTTTTGTTCCGACCCCTCAGCTTGACTCGTTTCCTTACCCACCGCCCGACTCCCATAGTCTGCGAGGTGCACAAAGCCGCCAGCTAGTCGGCCGGCCGGTTCCTAGCAGCATTAGTCTACCTGGCAAGGGATCGCTACTCAGTTCTGTGTACAGGGCAACAAAAGTTTAGATGGACAGAAAACTGTTTTTGGCAAAGCCTCAGGGACAAGCCTAATGTAAAGCATTTTGTGTCAGGTGAAGAAAGACACATCTGTGACCAATGATTTGAAGCAAATGTTTTGAATGAAATTTTAATTTAAACTGCTTCACGTTCTAATTCAATAGACCGATCTATTCAGCAGTTCAATCAATGATATGGTGGCAATTAGCGTTTCCACCAATGAGGGAATGGCTGCATGACCGTCTGATATGTGCATTTATTAAATGTTTCTGTCTTTTGTTTGCACATGTTGACAGCAGTGGGCGGAGTTATGGATCGGTTTATGGTCAAAAAGCTCATTACATGGAATCTAACACCTGTCCTCAAAATGCCTGTCTTGAAAATACCTGTCCTGTAATGAACTAAGCAAATCATGATTCTTAACAAAATATCAATCAAAATCAAATACTAGTTGAAGTTGATGGATTGTTGTGCACCTCGTGATTATGAGATAACTACTCTTAATTCCTAATATTCCCTGTCCTCTCCTCCCCAATGTTGCTTGGATTTTTCATAAATTCATGCATTTTTCTTCTCGTTTTGTATCGCAAGCATACCTGAGAAGAAGATATGGGCTGACAAGGTCTTTTTTTCCATCATCTAATAAATTTCTATAATTCTTCCTGTGCATCATACTAGTTAGGATGACTTTGGACCTATTAATTTGCTTGCCTGTCGTTTTTCCTGCCTGTACACCCCCACTTCAAAGTGGAAGTGTCCCAAGTCTGTGAATCAAATATGTATCCATTGGGGTATTTCACTGTTTTGGGGGTGTACAGTGGTATTTTTCCTGCCTCTTTCCTGTGCTAAATTCTTGCTTCTCTCTGTCTCTTTGCATTGAGTGCAAGCGTCGTTTTGCAGAGTTACACGTAGGAAGACTCATAGGGGAATCATGGTCCTTTGCTTTTTCAGATTAAGACACCACTCGAATGTAATAGATTCCCTCAATAAGAATTTAAACAATAAGTCTGTTCATCGTTCAAGCTACACATGAGCAGTGAGATGCATTGTGGGTAATATGTCAAAGGTTAGGTTCTTGCCTAGACCATGCTTTAAACTGTCTTGTTTCTGTCTGAGGGGGCTTCAACTTTGACATGTAGCCCAGAATGCATCTCGCTGTGCATGTGCAGTTGGGACCATGAACAAGCTTATAGGCTGCTTGTCACATTGGACAAGCAACTGTCCATCTCAATATCCACCATGGAAATACTTTTATACGTAGTGTGAAGCATTGTTCATTTTCCTCTGTATACAGAAGAAACATAATGAAATATGGCAGAATGATGCAAAAACTTTTTGCAAAACACGACTGTAGTCATAGCAATATCAAAAATAATGATAATTGGAATCAGTGACCATAATAGGAGACAGTAACAAGATTGAAAAAAGTTCCGTTCCACTTCCACATCTTAGGTTGACTATTTTTGTCCCATATGTTCTGTGTTCAGAGAGCCAGCAAGAGGGATCCAACAGTTGAACTCACTCCCGATGTGCTTAATTTCTTACGCCACGGTTCTGAGGTTCTTTTCTTTTCATCTCATCTTCATTTCTGCCTTTCTTTATTCTTTTCTTTTGCTTATGCATCTTGCTTGGGCTGATCTATTGTTGTTTTCTTGTTGTTGCTATAATATAAGCGTAATAAGCTTTTCCAAATTCTGTACTTAGAATGTTCTGCAACACGATACAGAAGCCAAGTTCTGCACATATAAACACTATACTCTTTTTGCTGAAGGATTTTACTCAAGTGAAAGGATGAACAAGAAAATTGCCAGACTGCCAGACACACCCTGGTTCCTTTTACAGTACTACCTGTTGATTGGCCAATTTGAATTTTGACTGTTAAGTGCCAGTCACATTGTAAACAATGACTCTCAAATATTGTTTTGATAACAAGCAAATAAGAAAGAAAATGAATTTACCGCTGTCACTGCGATGTCCCACTTTCCTTACATCACGATCATATTTTTAAAAAAATTCAGAAACTTCTTTGAAACTAGTTTTTCCCTACTAACATCTTGACACGTCCTTTATTGTGCTTTGCATGCTGTTTGGTTTGCTTGTTATAGTCATATCCATAATATATATGTGTGCGTGTTGCTAATGAAATGGTTGATACTTTTGTTTCATTATTGCTGATTGAATGTTGGTCACATGATCTCTACCCAATCACTTGGCAGCCCTTATGATCATGTGATCCACACCAGCCAATCAAAATAGTGAAATGTAGAACCAATCTTGTTGCATGTTTCTCATATTAAAGCATGTTCTTGATCATGTCAATCATCTTCAAAGATAATTATTAATTTTTGTTTCATTTCTTCCTTCTCTTTGTCCCATCTTCTTCCCTCCTGGATTCTTTCACTCCCTTCTTTCAGACCTACTTGTAACAGATTGAAGAAATGGGAAAATGGCTTGGACATTCACACCCATGTAAGCAATGTGCGACTTCTTCACAATGTACAGTTGTATAACATAGCTCAACATGTAGTACTCAGTTGTGGCTTGGCTATATTAACTGTGGTGTAACTAGAACGTATTTGAATGCAGTTTGATAACTTTCCTTTTGTAAAGCTTTTAATGGTTCTGCATTTTTAAGGCTCCATATTGGGGCAAGTTGTGAGATATGCAAGAAGTTAGTAATGTCCTCAATGTTGAAATGATAGCATAGAATTGTTCGCAATGCTTGTACATGTGTAATGTTGCATTCAAAAAATGGCGTCAGAATTGACAATTTTGGGTAAGCAATCCAACTATGACAATTCCCCTCAACACAGCAAACTAACATATGCACATTTGTTGTATGAATATATATAAAAAACTTAAACTGTATTTTTGGCAAGTCTTTGTGCAGAGCTAAGTAATACATAAGTAGTCATGATATTAGAGAGTTTCCAATGAAAACAGCTATTGCCGTCGCCGACTCCAGACAATGCATAAACTTTGAAGTTTTCAAAACCTTTTGTTTTAAATGGAAACCAGATCATAGTTATTGCATAACTCTGAATGACACTGATGTTTTATATGTTTTTCAAATGCTTTGGATTTGCAGAGATTTTAATGAAAACAACCGGTAGACCATTTCGAGGTTCAAACATAGCAAGCTTATGTTTTAAAAGAGATGCCAGTGTCTCAGTCTTTGTTATTGCTAGAAAATAACCATCTACTTTTCAAGGTTTGTATGTATCTTGAAAATGAACAACTTCTCTAAAGGTAAAAGTATCATTTGCAACAGCAGTAGGAATAAGCTGGTTCAAGGTTTGAACTGCACATCCGCCATGTCAAAGGTGAAGGACCCAAACTTATAAACAGTTCTTGTCCAGACTCTGCTAAATACATGTCCAGACATGTTTAAAGGGCCTTCAACTTTGACATATTACCTACAATGCATCACACTGTTCATGCTCAGTATAAACCATGAACTAGCTTATTGTGCTCAGCTTTCTCTCCACGGTTTCTCCCGAATATGAGTTTAAAAGTTATACAAAGTCTTTGGAAAGATCTTAGATTTTAGGAAACTGTCAGATTAGTCTTGGGAAAGTCTAAGAATAACTACATGTAGATACCCCAAGATTTACTAACCTTTGCAAACCTAGAGAAAGGGCAAGTAGATTTGCATACAGTTTCTTTCTACCTTTTGATTTTGATAAAGGAGTATACAGAACAGCTCAAATCATCATGGGATAGCCCAGGAATATACCATTTGAACTGGAGGGGTAGCTAGCATTGATATTTGTACATTTGTATCATGCATTTCACATGCCTACTAGTAATATGTGACACAAGTAGATAAATTTTCATCTGTGAACTATTGAGTGATTCTTAATTGTCAAGAAGGAAGTTGTATAAAAAATCTAAGATAAAAGCTCTTTCCCACTTGCAATACAATACGTGTGCTACATACTTTATAGGTAATTCAATGTGTAGCTTATGTTCTGTGATGTTGTATTATCATTTTATGTGAAAAATGTATTTGTATTCTGCGCTCTGCATTTCTGTCCACCCCTGCTGGTTAAAATGTACCCGTCCATAGTTAAATGTACTGTCATGTTGAGCGGGACGGTGCCATTTTTGACAGGGGTGGGTAGGTTGGTAAGTGCAGTGCTACAGTGATTTGTGAACTGTTGTTGTCAAAGGCGTGACTTTGTGAGAAATATGTGAAATCCACGCTTATATATATTGTGGTGTACATGGGGGAATGGGGTGGATTAAAAAAGACATGAAAATAGCATGGACTCTTGCATGATTCATACACACCTTCATACTATTTTAGACGTTTTCGTCTATCAATATGCTTTCTTAATCTACATGTATTTCTCTTCTAAATATACTGCTCTCAATCCATATTTGTAACCAGAGGAGGTCACGGACAATTCCCATGATGCACAGCGGCAACATTTCAGTGGGATCATGACGTCATCATTTGAAAGATGGCCAGGCCCCCAGAGGAGGTCACTGACCCTTCCCATGATGCAGCTGGCTTAAGACAGTAAATTTCTGTGGGCGGGGAAAAGTGATAAACATTCAGAAAGCAGCCGGATGTCGTTAAAACTACAATGCCTGAATAATTTTAGCTTTATGAAATGTAAGTCAGGGACAAAGCTTTGATTAACCAACACATTTTTTACTTATTAGTCTAATCACTAACGGTTTTCTCAGTGGAACAGGCAAGAATGAAATCCTTAGCTGGGGCCAATTCCAATATTTACCATATTTAGATCCATAGTGCTAGTATGTTGCCTTTAGCTTTGTCGAAGTGAACTTCTTAAACTGCATGCACTCAAAGAAATGTTGATTTATATCTGGCGATTTTATAAGCATTTTGTGGTCCTCAATGTAACAGTTACAAATATGTGAAATACTGTAGCCCTTAAACTAACCAAAAACTGGCAGGCAGAGTAGGTGATATTCAGAGAAAGAGTTGAATCTAGCATAACGATAGAATCATTCTAGAAAAAAGACCAAAACCTGGCTCATGTCTGCTCAGTGGGTTGTAGTCAACTTGAAAACTAGCAATAGCAAAGAAGAAAGTGTTGAGAAATAGGGCACCGTGCGGGGAAAAGGACGATACATTATAGAGGAAGAAGTGGGTATTAACCAGTGGTGTGGGCAAGCTAGACGGCAAGAGCACAGAGGTGGTTGAGCTAGACTCTATTACAGGCATCTTGGCTTGGTCTTCCTTTCCAGTTATGTGCTGTTTTCTAATTGTATTACAGTTCTTTCTGGTTGCAGCCAAAAAGCCTGCCATAGAGGCTAGGTTGAGCAGAAATACAGAAGGAAGTAACGGGGAAAATGATCAAGCGCAAGCGGATGGTTTACATATCAGTTGAATGATAAGGGATCCAAACAAGATATGATGTATCTTTGACTAAAAAAGTTTTATACAATTTGAAACAGCTATTGTACAGTTATACAAAATAAAAACAACCCAGTGCGTTCAGTTTTTGTTTTCCCGTTATTTTCTTAATTTTATAATTACACGTAAGTCACCTGTTTTATTCAACTCTTTACATATTGTCATGTTAACATCAATGGAGAACAATGATTGAATATCATATAACGCATTGAAACAACAAATCAGCCAGCTCTGGTTATAACGCAACTATTAAGAATGTTTTGTAAAATGAACTATTTCTCGAATGTTGATGTAACATGTTATCAACTTCACCACAGGAGAATGAAAAAATGCTAGCTTGCTGTCCTCGCGTTTTCCATGTAGAGTAGTATGATTGCAACTATTGGAGAATTCTATGAAAGTCTACAACCTGTACTTTGAAACCTATGCATTTTGATTAAACATCTGCTGATGTTGCATGATTCTTGGTCGAGTTTTCATAAGATTTGTTGGTTTTCTTACACCCGTTCGTTTTACCAAGGGCTCTACATGTAAATTTCCTACAAATTTCATTAGAATCGTATATGCTTTGAATAAAACCTGTCTGTTTTAATTCAAATTCATATAAATACTTGTATAAATACTTAGCCACCCCTGTCATATAGTGTGGCAGACAGAAAGGCTGAGCTTCCTATTGTTGTTTTGTAACGTTACCGGAAAGCCGGGGGTTAACTTCATTGAATGTCGGAGGTCACAGGTACATGACGTAGCGTTACATCTTTGGGCGTGAGAAGGAAACCAACGAGTTCAAATCTACTGCAAGGGCCGGCGGAGGATTCTGTGATGTTTCTGAGAAAAGGGTAAGAATAATCACTTGTACCATTTCTTTCTCTCTAATAGTATGTTCTTCGGTAATGTATATCTTGGGGTCACCTGCCTTCACTCGGTTTAATTGTAGTAAACATGGCGGACAGGTTCTTCGCGTTGGTGGGACGTTGTACCCCCTTTGCAAATACGGCGTAGTTGTTGCCTTATCAGCAACCATCTGTAAGTATTTTTTAAGATAACATCACTTACAATACTACAATCTTGGCAAAAGTGTAACATTAAAAGTACAAACGGTTACGCTGTAGTAAATACAGAAAACGACGTTGCCGCCATTTTGTTGCGGTTGTAATCTGAGTTGGGACAATTGTTCAGACGTAACCGACCGTGTTCGACCTATCAAACTACCTGAGGCTATACCAACATAAATCAAATTTGTGAAGTGCTATCAAACACACTAGTTACCAAAACATGGATTCAGAAGTATTGCTATTATAGTAAGATTTATCTGCCGCCCTTTTGACAAGATAACTTACGAGACAACAACGAAAAACAACGACGAACAACACAAATGTACATTCCACCTGAACTCAATAACTTACAGTTGTACTCCCGAATACCCCTTCGTTGTTGGATTGTCCACACGACATTGACAACGTTTTTAGGAAACACTCCTGAAGCAGTATCACTTTTAGAGTTCTTGGGTTGATATTTAAGGGAATTTTAGCGTTTTAATGAAGGCATTGAATATTTCCTCATGGGCATATGGCCAAATTTCCAGAATGTAAAGCGACAATGGTGGGATTTATGTGGCTCTCTCACGTCCCGTCAATTCTCAAAGAAACACGTTAGCAGAGATACAGTTTTTTAAGATTGTCCTTGCCACAAATATGGCATCAGATCTGTTAACCATAATTGCTGTGCGACCATATTAACGGATTGTTCATATCGTTTGATGACCAATAGGAAGCGATTTTTGGCGAATGTTTCTATAGCTGATATTCTTATTCTGATAGCTTAATATATTATTTCAGAGGGCAACGTCAAAATTGGATACCGGTGTGTGAAGTTTCATTAATTATGTAACGCCCATGTTTCTCTTGTTGCCAAATTGATTCTTACTCATACACGATACACTGACGGGGGGGGGGGGCGGTGTTGCATTGTTGGGGGTGGTAACATTGCCAATGGAATGTTGTATTTTGCATGAATTAACATGTGCCTTTTACATGCTTTTAGACAATGACAACAATACATATCATTCTGAAATTTAGTTATATGACGGGAAAAGAAAATCAATTTTACGTTAAATATTCCTTGCTTTCGTGCACTCATTTGATATAGCACGATATTGATATTGTGCTCATACAACAGGTAATCCCAAACAGGAAGTTCCACATCGGTTGTGTCGGCATTGATTCCGTGTATTGTAGCGTGCAGCTATGGACTCGAAGAAGACAAAGGAGGAGGTTGGTGCATTTTATGCTGTCACAGTCACTAAAAGGCAAAAAGAGTTTGTCCTCACAGACCTTATCAGGGTCCAAGTAGATTGATAATATACAGTAAAACCTGTCTATAGCGGCCACTCAAAGGAATGACGAAAATTGACCGCTAAGGACAGGTGGTCAATATGCAAAGGTGACCACGAATACAGGTTTGACTATCCGGTTTTGAATGACTCCTTCTCAATTGTAAGTCATTGACGCTCCATGTTTTTATGTATCTGTATCTGCATAGCCGGTATAAACATCCTTCGGCGTTATTATGTATTGAACGAAATTCGTGGGTATATGTATTGTCAGTAACATTACGACAGTGAATGCTATGGTGACAAGTTGTCACCATAGCATTCACTGCCGGTATGTTATCATTACAGTTTCCGAGTTTAAGGTTGGGACGAAAGAATCAAATTACCTAAAACGTATCCTACTGTCCTACAGACGCTACGAGACGCTGCAAAGCGGGGCAACACGGCCAGAGTCGAACAGTTACTGTCTGAGGGAATAAGCCCCAACGGTACTGATAAAAAGGTAAGTTGACAATGACAAGTATCTTCAGAAAATAACATGTCACATGAGTAGGGTCTTCTTGGTAAATTGTGCCCGTTTAATCTTTTGAGTAGTGAATACAATGATTTGAGGACAATGAACTTAATTGCATACTAGTATTCATGCACAATATGCATTAAGTTAGATATCCAAAATGATAGAAGAGTAATGAAAATGAAGAGTAATAGAAATCTCGCAATTAATCTGATTCATCTTAGTTAATTAGATAATTATCTTAAAAACTATCATTAGCTTATCGACTTCTTTTATCATGTTACACCACCAGTTTGTTCTCTTCTTCGGAGGTGTATGCTCAGCTTGCCTGCATATTCATTTCACATTCTGTCACAATGTCTGTTCCAGGGTATCACTGCCCTGTTCTACGCAGTCAGCAGAGGGCATACAGGAACAACACATGCCCTGATCAAACATGGAGCAAATCCCAACGCACGAGATAAAGATGTAGGTACATTTCTTATCATATTCAATGCTCGCAAATCACAACATAGCTGTACATATTATGTACAGCTATGTTGTGATTTGCGAGCATTAAATTTTTTCGGCACCATAAATGTTTCAGAAATGAAATTATTGACTTTTTCTTGGTTTGTGTCTGTTTTAGGGAAACTCGCCACTCCACGAGGCAGCACAGAATGGCTCTACGAATGATATGAAAATCTTACTGGAAGCTGGCGCCGATCCCAACGCAAGTGATAGTTATGTAGGTACATCTGCTGTGTGCGGGATTTTGTTTACTGATCCTTTGCTCACATAAGGATACTTCCTTGTAAAATTGATATATGTATATATTATTTCTATATACATTGATAATATATTCATAGATTATGCATATTGATATACTTATCGAAAAGGATGTTGTTATTGGGGAAATATACTATTCCCAAGCTTAAGTCAGCTAAGATATCAATATCTTCTATGTTTAAAAAAGGATAGTGTACTGTAGTATTCATATCATAGTGTTGTCCTAAATTGGACTTGTACAACTCTTTACACAGGATGTTACACCTCTTCACGATGCGGCTATATGTGGGCACCGCAATTGTGTCGCAGAACTACTGGCAGCAGGGGCCGATGCCAGTATGAAAAATAAAGTACGTGCTGACTACCAACGTTGCCAAACATTGTTTCAGGAAAAAAGTTGCATTTTTGGTCACTGTTTACACTGTTATTATTAACGCGTACGTGTACAGTTGAATTAGATCTGTACGCAAGTACATAACATTCCTGGTTGTTATGTGCTTATGTGTTTAAGTAAATATATTACATGTATGGAATTGTTTCTTAATTAAAATAGTGATAATTTTTTCTAGGGCGGTAAGAGAGCAGATGAGGTGATTGGAAAGGACTTCAGATACGGAAAGAGGGTCTCAGCTAAAGACAAAAAGGCCATAATGAAAGTTTTTGAAGAACACAAAATAAGCTCCTCGTACGTTTTTATGATCTTATCATTTTTTTTGGCATTAAAAATATGACCAATTAGCTGATCATGTTGATTCCAATCCCATATTTCATTCTTAAGATTATAACAATAAGTTTTTGTTTTTTTCCTCACAATATCAGAAAACAGCTGTGTGTGTGCGATTGAAATATACTCACACCGGTATTTCTTTTTTCTTTCAGGGTAAGATACAGCATACCTCTTGCTAGTAATGGTAGAAGGAGGTAAAAAATCAATAGATTGCTTGTTAAGGTGTGTGGTAATCCTATATCAACCATATATAGTAATGCTATTGTCTGTTACTGCTTGATTATTTGTATGGTGTGTCATGCGTTAGCCATTTAGTAATATCCAAGCAGATATTGGGAAGGGAGCTCGAGATCATGAAATCAAAGGTCATTCTACTGGCCATTTATTAAGAACGTCAAACGGTCCATCTTCTTTGTCTTGATAAACTTCATGATCCGCCATGCACCCAATTAAGATCTACTGACCAGTTATAAGTAATTTAGTTCGTATATAGTTACATGTAGCTATCTGGGTGCCAGCATAGTTGGTTTTTCCCATACTCGCCGTTGACAAACATAGGCTAGTACATAGTCATTCTAAGAGTCTAATGAATCGAGAATGTTTCCAGCTGCAAAAGAGCAAGAGGCATCGGCGTCTGTACCGACGGAAGTAGAACTCGGAGGCCCTGAAATGAGAGCTCTATATGATCGTGCCTGTGAAGAGGGTTTTACCGAGGTCTTCAGTACTAGATTTGTACTGATTGGAAAGTACGGTAACGGAAAAACCAACCTAGTTAGTAGTCTGGTCGGAGAAGACTTTGAGCCGGACTGGAAAATCACTGATGGGATCGCAATCCATCCATGCATCATGACCAAGACTGAACAATGGAGGAAGATTGAAGGTATTCATATTTTCCTATGCCCAGATTTCAATTGTCTATTTCTGACGTTAGACACTGTGCAATTGTTTCATGTCTACCCTTAAAATTGTTGTTTTATTGGTATTCACGACTTTCTACTCAATATACAAATGTAAACCAGAGTTTGGATATCATCAGATACACTTTAGAGCTATTTTTATAGATTGAGATTGTACGTTCACATTATGAATATGGTTAACGGGCGCTGCATTTTTGTATTTCATAATTTGAATATCTAGAACCATTCATTATTTCTAGGTCTTCAGGATCACTTTCCGTATGCTGTCGCAGAGCAGATGAAAAAACTGAGGACCCAAAAACAAGAAGAAGAAGAAGAAAAAGAGCAGTCGATGACATCACAGCCAGAGCAGCATGTTGAGGGGCCAGCAGACTCCGAGCAACTTGACAGTTCAGGTATATGATATATGTTGTCGTTATCGAGCTGGTGTGTTGTATCATTTCCTTGCTTTTTATGCATCCCAATGTAGAGATCTAGAATGAGTCTAATTGAAAACCTATCTATTTTAGGGGCAAAAGAGCTTAATAAAAGCTCTCCTACGGAAAAGCCTCCATCCGAAGAACTGTCCAGCTTACTTGAGAAAGCACAGATGACTGAGAAGCCACCCGTGCTACCGGAGACCTTTCTTACAGCAGCAAAAATCCTTCAAGAAGAAAAAGGCGCACAGTCAAACCCAACAGGTACAAGAGAGCACCCACAGATTTCTATCTGGGATTTTGGTGGGCAGGAGATATTCTACAGCACTCAACAGGTCTTCTACACCCACCGAGCCATTTACGGTCTTACGTTGAATCTCACCAAACCTCTGCACGCTCCGGTTGATTCAAGCACCGCGAGTGGAGGTCCAGCAAGCCAATGCATTGAAGAAAGAGGTAGGTAGAAGGCAATAGTTTAAATGAATCAGCAAATGTAAAATTACGAAGTTTTATAGATCTTCACTGAGTGTGTTAGACTGAGTGCAGTTGGATTGGATTTTGGTACGAGGTATGCTGTTACTTGTTCACTATGAAAGCATTGACATAGACTGACATTTCGTTTACATTGCCACTAACCGCTATATAACTAGTAATCGCTGACTAAACCAACAACTTCTTTAAAGAAAATGTTTCTAGCAGAAAGAAGTGTATCATTGATTTTTTTCTAATGTGCACCGATCAGACTTCATCGATTACCATCTGGAATCCATCCGAGCACACACAAGACCCTTCAAAGGCTCTTTGTCGTACTACGAAGATGAAGACACAGCGGGAAAACGAGACATCGAGCCAACTGTGGTCGTCATCTGCACGCACAGGGACCAAGTCACCAAGGTTCGTACATTGTATATATATCAAATTTGCTGTTCGTAGACATATTCATCTTCTGGTTGCCAGGTGGGACATATTTGCTTCTACCGCTACTTTTGTAGCGCCATGGAGCTAAAGTTGAATATCATAGAATAGCATTTTTCATTTAAGCATTAAAAAAGTTTCTTGCTGTATGCAAACCACTCCTGATAAACTTGTCTTCATATAGTGCTCTTTTGCAGGAAATTCAAAATTGCGAAGGACATTGAGTGCGAAAGATATTGGTTGACCTATATCTCAAATTTTATTTTAGGAAATTGAGGAAGAATATCACAGGAACATCAGACACCACTTGAAAGGACGAGTCATAGACAAACATGTTAGGGACAGGTATTTTTCTGTAGATAACACGAAGCGAAATCCAGAAGACCAGGAAGTGAGCAACCTAAGACAGTTCATCTTAGACGTTGCCAGGCAGCAGAGCTACATGGGAGAGAAGATCCCAATCAAATGGTTGGAATTGAGGTCAAAGTTGTTGGAGATGTACAAGCAGGGTACAAGATACTGCAGTATGGAGAGGGTGATGGAAGCAATGGAAACTGCACGCCCTCCTGCAGGAGTTACACCAGAGGAGAACGCCATTGGTATTCTGAAGTTCCTACATCTCAGGGGAGACATCATCTTCTTTCCCACTGAAAGTCTCCAAAACTTTGTGATCCTTGACCCTCAGTGGTTAGTTGATGTCTGCAAAACCATCATCACCATCCCGCTGTACCGGGACCCGGCTGTCAAGGAGGAGTGGGACCGACTGAAGGAAACTGGAGAACTGACGAATCGACTGATAGAGTACGTGTGGACACACAGGAAGGAAGCTCTCCAGTACAACTTGATGGACCACAAGCAAGAGCTGTTGGAACTTATGGACAGGTTCGATCTCGTCCTTCAGTGCTATGGGTACCATGACAGAGAGAGGGGATCTGACCGTGACGAGTCAGTGGAGACAACGTACTTTGTCCCCTCGCTGCTGACCACAGAACCTGATTCTGCGAAGCTTTATCCTCCTGGCATAACATGCAGCAAGCCAATATTCATTGTATTTGATGGTAAGTTCTGTCCAGTTGGGCTGTACCATCGCTTAGTTATCTGTTGCATGCGCCGGTACAACAAAGTGAAACCACAACTAGCCTACGCAAGATGTGCAAGGTTCATCACAACCAATCGCAAGCAGACCTTCCTTGTCACAAAAGAGCGGTTCTATCTGAGAGTTGAGTTACTCTCGTCAGTTAAGGATGAAGGAAGTCGGTTCAGTCATGGTCCAAGCGTGAGGAAAGGCCTAAATGAAGACCTAAGGGAACTCATCCACAAGTGGATACCGGGTATCAGCTACAGGTGGTGCTTTAGATGCTGCTGTGAAGGTCATAAAGGGAAAGAGGATGCTGAACGCTTTCTCCACATCGCTGACGCAAACGTTGCCGAATGCTTCAGAGATGGGGAAGCTGTGTGTGAGACCTACGCACCGGCAACTGCCACAAGCCAAGACATAGGTCTGGCAGACTGGTTTCAGGATCCGTAAGTACCATAGTGACCATTTAGTATGTAGAAAAGGGCCAATAAAAGTAATATCAAGCCAGTGTTGAGGACTCTAATCCTACTTAATTAGGGAGTGAATAAGACGCACATAAACGTACAAACAGAACGAAGTGTATTGACTGAAAAATTCAAGACCACCAGCCAATGCCATGATGTTCTAGCTCTCTGTGACGAACTGACGTCACAACAATACAAAGGAAGGTGACTTTGTACCATGAAGAAACCGGCGTCGGTATGATGGCCATAAATCGATCACTTTAGACCATGTAGTTAACCTATTGCTGCTTTTGCACACTAGACAGCCACATGGTGGCGACCACCTGGGGAAAGCGCAACCACTTGGAACATCAGATGCTGCGACAGTACAGTCAGGTAACTACATGGTCATATATGGTCCTATTGCGTCATATTGCTGCGATCTAGCTTGATGGATATCATAACTATTGTTATGTTGCGATTTTCAACTGTATGATCCTGACTTGTGTATGGAGATTTACCAGTTAACGTTTTACTATGACATTTTCAGCTGTGCAGAGTTTGCAGATATGTTTCAACATCGTCGTGAGAAACGCTTGCCCTAAATGGCGAGAGCTTGGTCACCATCTGGACCTCACGTCTACAAATATCGACGAGATCGACGAACGCCATCGTGGGGACCCGAGGAAGTGTTGTAGGGCCGTTTGTGATCGGTGGATTCAGATTACCGGCAGTCGTGCAACCATACCGAGACTGAAGGATGCACTTGTCTCTATTAGAGAGATGCCAACAGTCGAGGCGATTGACAGCATGTGAGTAGAAGTTCCATGCAGATAACAAAATTATCCAAGCTGAAAAGTTTGCTATTCTATAAGATAACAAAGTTATTACCTTCGTCGACGAATGGTTTCGTCGACAAGGTTATTCGATGGTGCTTGTCTGTGTGTCTGTTAGTGAACAGAATAAGTCGAGAACGCCTGGATGGTTTGTTGTCGTAGTTGGTGTGTCGGTGTGTATGTGGGAAATCTCAAGATGATTAGATTTTGGGCGAAGTGTTTTGCATAATTAACGAGAAAAGTGTAAAAATGTGTTACATTGTATGCTGAAGTATGTGTACGTGTCGGCTGTTGTTTTCCAAGGCGTCATGGATAGGGCAAGAAGGTCCTGAGGGGTCATGTTGAGGGCAGGAAACGTCAGTTACACAAATTGGCTGTGAGCCAGCTGTAGGCATAATGGTAAGGTAGTCTCCAAGCAGACCTATGGGTTGGCTATAGCAGGGGCAGGTTTTGCTTCAGACTGTGAAAGGGAATTACTCAAGAAGGGCTTGGTGGATGGTCATAAATTTCTGTAAGTGCATAGCTTGAGTGCTGATGTACATGATTAGATACTTATTATGCAAATCAGTATCTAATTTGCATAATAAATGAGGAAAGTTTATACATCCATCAATTTCCATGATAGGACTCTTAAACATGTGACATATGTAACTGAGGAAGAGAGAAATATTAATAGATATCAGCTTTGCAAATGAGAACCTCATTGACATAATTAATGAGAAAAACTATAACTCGAGATGGTCTTGATGGATGGTCATGATTTTTGGTATGTAGATAGCTTACGTGATGCTTTGTATGATTGGATGATAATTATGCAAATCAAATTCTTACTCGCATAATTAATGAGGCCATTTTAAAAATCTGCTGTGTTCCATGATATGACTATTCAAATATGTGACATTTGTAACTAAGGAAGAGAGGAATGTTGATAGACAGGAAATATGCAAATGTGGGCCTAATTAGCATAATTAATGAGAAACTACTATAATTCCATACTAGTAAATGACGGCAATTTCATACTTGTGGCATTAGGAAGTTGTGTGAATGTGAACACCATTGAATCAAATTATGCTAATAAGGAGGGAGCTTATTTGCATAAATGATGATAAATGTTAGCATAACCTTCTTTGTTAAGCTCATAGTCATAACAAGGAGGTTTGGACAACTTATGTTATTTGGGTGAAGAGGGTCAACTGGTATGATTGATGATTGATGAAAAACACTCCAAATACGTCAGTCATAAAGGTCAAAATCATTTGACGAAGGTATGAGGTCGTAGAACTCTTGTTCAACCTGAAATGTTTGCTATTCCATGTAGATAACAAAATTACCCAAGCTCAAATGTATACCTCTATGAAACGGAGGTATTGTTTTCAGCCTGTTTGTTTGTTTGTCTTGGTGTGTGTCTGAGTGTTTTTGATGGCTGACCCGGGTCCAAGTTTGTAACAGGAGACTGACCGGATACAAGGGTTCAGCTGACCCGGAAGTGGATGTGATGTATGTTGTCCAAAAGTTACAAAAGCTGTAAATGTTGCACGGATGTTTTAGATTTCATATAACATGTTGCTGTTCGATATCGCCAGATTTCACAGTGCTACCCGATTCTAACCACTTTACTTGCCCATTAGGCTACAGCAGACAGGAAACACGAAGTCAAGCAAGACAGAGCCTTCAGGGGTTAAGCTTTCACCACAAGTAGGTGAGTGCAAGTGATAATTTCATATGCAGCATTTTTGCATACTTTCCTGTATGTTTTCTACGGATCCATGAGGTCATTTAGCAAGTAGACCTAGATATGTTTGGTTCCATTCATTTGTGACTCTAAATGAGTGTATCCACTGGTAAGATAAATAAATGAAATGAAATGTATCTGGAATACTTAAAACCTTTGCATAATCTTGCCAAAGCTACCATTGATATTGTACACAAGATAAGAGAAAAGTTTGTTGTGAAAGTAATAACCCTTGGATTTGCAATTCTATATCCTTAACTTCCAGAGGATTGTTTCCCTGTCATCGTTGAGGACGTGTGTCCGCGCTGGATGGAGCTCAGCCGTCATCTTGGTCTCACTGAGGCGCAGGTTGACCAAGTCAGTGAGGAGCATCAAGGAGACCCACGTGAATGTTGCTGGGAAGCCCTCAAACTTTGGATTCAAGTAGCAGGCAGTCGTGCCAGTGTGGAGAGTTTAAAAGAGGCCCTTGTGTCGGCGGAAGAGATAGCTACAGCTGAGAAGCTTGACACGAGTTTAAGACTGTAGTTCAGAAGAATGCTACCTCCAGATATCTTCATTGGTATATAGTTGATTTACTTTTTATCAAAATCATATCAGCACGCCAAGGCAAATGAATGGTTTCGTTGATTACCAGACAAAGCAACTCAAAGAAAAATTCACATTATAGGACCATTGTAAGTTGGCCTTAGTAAACTGACGTCCACCGATTTTCCTGCAAATGTGATGTTGGTTTGTTTATTTGTGAAGAAGTATATTTATGAGGGTTCAGGCTAGAAGTGGGACTTGCTGTGTATGGCACAGTGTAATATGATGAAACTTGAAACATCTTTAGTATCCAGAGTCACACAGTGTAAAACACTCTTGTGTGTTCTTTCTCTCAAACATATCTGTCCTTCCCCAATGCACATATGGAAATAGTTCATTGTTTATTTGGTTTATTGTTTATTTTGAACAAACAAGTAATCACAATTAGTAGAAATAACAATAGTACAACTGTGCAAGGGTGGCCAGAAGCCAAACGTAAATACAACAGAACCTCTCAATCACAAAAGTAACAGAGTGTGCAATAAGTCAGACCTGTCGATATTCAGTTCTTTTATTGCAATTTTGATTGGCCTCAAAACTAATAAGTTATATACCATCAGAAAGAAGAGACTTTGGTCTATTCTATGCGCTTGATTTCTTTTTGTTTTGATACCGGCAAGGAGGTAAAAACACGGGGAGAATTTACACTAAAATCAACGAATTTCATGTCATATCATCAAATGGATACAGGTTGAATATCGGTATAAAAATCTGTAGGAGTAAACCGGGAAGCTTACAATTCAAGGATACATGTACTATGAAATAATTAAAATACATAGTTGTAAACTCAAGCAACGAGCTTTGTTGTAAGTAGTCCCGACGCCGGGGTGTCATAGGACGTACAACTGGCTCAAAATGGCCCACGGTTCGCTGTTGCAAGCATTCAGACATTTTGAGGCTAGATTGATATCACTTCGGAGCGGTGTATTGGCTTGAAAGTCGGAATTCTTAAAGGGGAGACCATCGGGTGTTGACGCCCTCGCCCGGAGTCATGGAACGGACTACTTTCTCTCGCGGAAGGAAAATGAAACTGCCTCAAACTCTCGACGTGGCGTGGAGGCTGAAAGCCGACAGTCTCCGTGGTCTTTGAGGTCTCATTCCTGTGTTGGGCTGTTCCATTGGAATCAACGTTGAAATACGCAATTTTATGACTAAAAATCTAGAAAAAAAAATATGATGGAGTCGTTTTACTTTCTGTTGGAAGCACACGTATTCATCATAAAATAAAAAAAGATTCACCCAAATATAACCGTGACAACGATATTTATCGCATTTCAAACTGCAAGTACCCACTATCCGCACGAGGCCGCTGTTGTACCGCCAGCGCCGACCTCAGCACTCCTAGAAAAATGCGTCTCGCTCGTATCCTATCGCTCGGATGACGAAACTTTCCTACCCAATCCTGACAGTTATAAACAAGCTTTCATCTCAAATTCTTCTTATATCAGGTCGGGCCGATAAGAGGCAATTTATGATCTACCTAAACACACGCCTCTTATGCCCGATTATTGTTTTTGGACGGATTCTTTACACGCGGACTAACACAGGAATGAGACCTTGATGTTGCAAACTCAATTCCTATTTTTCGTGAATCTATAAAACAATACTGTGACGGGCCATCATCAACTGTAGTTTTAGGTTATATTCTCTCTAAACGTCATTGTCTTAAGGTGTTGAATGGTGGGGCATGGCACAGGTATATTTATACCTGAAATTACCTATCCTTATCACCATAGAGGAAAAAGGTCGCTCACAGCTATCGTACAGTTCTACAAAATAGAAATGAAAAATTAAACAACCCAATGCTTCAGTTTTTGTCTGATATCTTAAGTAACCTGTTACTCATCACACATTAGAGCTTGGAGAACAAAGCTTAACGGTATTCAATAACTCAGATCTGTGATGTGCAGTGTAAGGTAATTTTATTGTCATTTTGGCCGTCTTCGTCAAGCGAAGGATGCTGTAGACGTGTATTCATGTCCAGCCAGGAAAGTTCACGCCGTCAAGTCGTCCTGCAAGACGCACTCTCCGTTACAGCCGCCACAGTAGTTAGACCTTATTGAGAAAAGAACAATCGTTTGTGTCAGAAGGATTGTAGCTGCGTATACCACAGTAGCTAGACCCTAGCGCATGTTGGTTTGGAATGAATCTACCACAGTACTTAGACCTTAGTTAGACCAATAGCTAAAGCTAAAAATAAACCATACATAAATGTTCTGAAATACTGCAAAATCAAAACGTGTAGCTCTAGATATAAGCAATGAATTCCCTTACATTGCAATAACGATATCTGGAAATCTGTATGTAAATGAAAGAAACTAGTGAGGCGATGTTAGACTCTACCTGCAGACGTATCCGGGGGCGCACAACATGGCCCAGCAGGGATCTACGAAGCAGTTCACCACCTGAACGCCAGGGGGACAGCCGTTGTCTGCAACAAAGATGAGATTTCATGCGCATTATAGAGACACTCAATGGCCTTGTCAGAGACCAAATGTCGAATTCATAGCGTTTGATGATAATACAGCATATCATGGCACTCGGGCGAGACGTGAAAGCTACGTACGTGTACGTGTATATGTCCCTCTAAAAGCTCCAACGAAAGAACCGAGCTGATACTTGTAGTGGATACCTTGGGTCCCAATCTAGCATAATCAATGTTTCAAGTTCACGGGACACATTCAAATAAATAGCGGTAAATCAAAGGCTGAGTGCAAATTTCAATATGACTAGATATACAATAATGCAATTGTAGTCACGTGACTATGACGACACATTTCATCACCCGGTGACGTCACAAACAAATACAAAGCTCACCGGTGATCAAGGGTTGAACCGGGACACACTCGGCATTACACCCACCGCAGTAGTTAGACCTGTAGGGCGGACAGACGACACAGAAAGAAACAAAAATTATAACGTTGCTATGGGATAAATACCGTTAATCTTCGAATAACCAAACAGCGTAAGTGCAAAGTAGTCTCTACCAGACTAACTATGCCAGCTATAGGGAGAATAATTGCCTGGAGAGTTTGGCTGGCCACCTTAGTTTTCATTTGCAGGTGCAATGTGAACCGTGGAACTCTCCTGGCGAACTATTGAGCTTTTAGCTGAATTCTACGATCCGTACCCCCGCAGGAAGGCCAAATTATCGTTAAAATTTGAGGTGTGATGAGATCCAATGAGAGAAGACTTACACGCATTCGAATCCGTCCCTACACCGAGTGTAGGCACAGGGGTCGACAAAACAGTTCACCGGGAACTCCCCGTTCGGACACTGGTTGGATGCTGTTGAGACAAAAATGTGTTAAACTTTCTTGTACGTAAGGATCGTCCAGAAACATCACACTAGATCAAACTCATTGTATTTACAGTTTCACTGTTCAGAGAGTTCGGTTTCTAGTGAGTAAGCTGATACAAATTTCACATATGTTTATTGTAATACGTTTTTACCATGATTTGTCATTCTACGATAAAGTAACGCTATATAGTATTTATAGTATTGTTTGCTGGTGCCGGGCTTCTTTTGCATTATCTATAAACAATCGATGCTATTTGCACAGTGCCAACTGGCCGTGTTCTCATGACGTCATCTGTGACGTCATGGCTCGTGACGTCAAACCATTTTGGGGGACAAGTCAGCTGTACACCATATGTGAAAATTTACTAAGACATCATTGGACAGCACCGTGTATGAAATTAACGAATTGCCGCCTAAATTAGAGAAATTTAATATTGCAGTACTGTATGTGCGTTTATTGGTAGACGTGCAAGTCTAAATAATGAATAAACCGGATCTAAAAATCATAACATGATAATAGACGAGGTTGTCGGCTCGATCAATGTGTAGAATACGGACTGCGACATAGCATATGGCAGGGAAACAAGATCATGGTTTCGAGATATGAGCTTGTTACTTTATTATTTATTACGAACTACATGTTAACGAAAGCTGTAGTTTGTTCCAACTGCTCATACACTGATGATAATATACGATTCCTCACAATGAGCCAATTAAAAGAGTAAAAAAGCTGTCTTGAATGCAAGTCTAGCTGTACACGGCCCATTTCTAGCTGTACAGAGTTACGCACTGTATTCAAACACGTATGTGTACATGTACAACATTATACTGATCATGACTTACCGATAGCGGCACTGACAGAGGCACCAACCATACAGCAAAGCACAAAGATAACCAGCAACTTCATGGCGAAATATGTTGTCGAGTTGTTTAATAGGAGGGTGAACGAAGTAACTGTTGTTCGTGTGTATGATTCTCTGTTTAAAGACTCATGTGACCAGTATTTACAAAACACACTTCCGATTAAACAGTATAGTTCGATTATCGGCCCGGATGTGACAAACATTTCCCTGGCCCGACCAAGAAGCTACGCTTCAAGAAATGCTATGATTATGAAGATTGTCGTACATAATAAATGTATGAACGACGTGTCACTACCGTTCAGAAGGCCATGTTTACATCTCTTTGTTTTGGTGCGCATTTCGATCAACCGACCGACCAGCCTGCCAACCAAACAACCAACCACAGAATAAACGGCACAGAGCACCTCTACCAGACACCGGTTGCTGGAACTAGTTTACCAGAGGAGTTAGCCGGTCATTACCATTTGCAACCAACGGCAGAAAAATCTGCATTTTGTAAATCCCCTAATTTGGACAATTTCAACAATTTTTAAGAGGCAAGATGTGTGAATGTGCGACGGTATGTACGTTTATGAATAAATAGTATATTATATATTGTTTGTTAGGCCATTTGATTCAATTATATGGATGACATCCGCGCACTGTTTGGTAAACCATTCTCTTGTGTGTTTAGTCATTTGTTCACTTTTCCTAACCACTTAGATTTCATAATTATGGCAACATCAGACAAAAACACTGTTGTATTTGTTCAACGTGATATTGTTACACTAGTTAAGATTTAAATCATGATGAGTAGCCTTTCAGAAAGGGATAATTTCCCCTTTAGAATCCGTCAGTCAAAAAGGTTAACATCATTTGGCAAAGTTATGAGGTCGTGGAACTCTAGTTTTGGATTGCCTCCATCGCAACGAAAAAACACAACCAAACAACAAGAATCTCAAAGACTTTAAAAACACAACATATCAGGGGGAACAGTAGTAGACCAGTATCAGAGAATACATTGAACATGCACATCAATGACTGTGTGTTCAACATAACAGTATGTATCAAAGGATTTACAAACACAAAAACATCTAATGATTTACACATATCAGAAGACTAACAAATGCAAACTTATCAGAAGATTTACAAAAACAAAGAATTAGACAAATACAGAAACATCAGAAGGTGTACAGATACAAAATCGTCAAAAGATTTACAAAGAGAAATGAAACAAGTACAGAAGTTTACAAGTATAGAAACAACAAAATATTCACAAAACATCAAAAGATTCACAAATACCGAAAAGTATGAGACAAATACAAAACATGAAGATTTGCACACAAAAAAAACATTAACAGATTTATAAATGTACAAACATCACAAGTTTTACCTCAGAACAAAAGCACCCGGAGAATATCAAAATTAAGAAGCAGTGACTACACAAAAAACAACAACATGAAAACAATATAATCATAGTCATATTTCTTTGTCCCGCCAATAAAGGTCCAGGCACAACACACCATGTGTATAGATATGAAAATATATCAAAGAAGGTCTCGATGTTAGAAATTCTTCCAATGATTGTAAAATCTCATGATCCAACACATGTATCAGGTAGATTAGCCTTATAGAACTATAGTTAAGAACCAGCAGATGCCATACTTTGTACCTTGTACAATTAATTGTTGTGCAATAATATTATATGTGTTGCAATCATGGGAACGAGCGACGTATATGTACGTCCTGGGAACAAGACTTTCCACTTGAATTACTCGCAACCAATCAGTGGCCAGGAAGAACACAGTGGGCGTGCCTTAATCGTTATCTATGTATTTAAGTGCACGGATGGTTTATGGCAATCGATCCACCTTGTGAGCACTCATAGCATCTCTGTCCCGCGCTAGGTCATCCAAAGAGAAATCATGAAGACGTCCTTGTTGCTTGCTGCAATGCTGGCCCTCTGTGGCGCAGTCCTCGCACAAGACGACAACAACTACACCGAACTTGAGTCCGACGAGTTTGGAGAACCTCTTCGAGGAGACACCATGCAGGTGGGCACGCTTGTAGAATATTGTCCGCTCTCTTGGTCGTACTCATTGTTTGGGAGCCTATGTTGTTAAGTTGAAAGTTGTTAAATCTGGCTTTTAACAGGCTTTCACAAATATATTTCAATCAGTTTCATGTCATGAAATTCAGATTTTTGGAACGGATGGGCTGAAATCTTTGTTCGTCCACCAAGCAAATTTCCGTCCCAGAACGGACGGAGGGACGGGTCCTAGACACAGCCCTGGTAAGAACAATTTACGGTGGCATGGCTCATTAAACCCAGATTAAATCAAAATTTTGAAAGGAAGGGACAACAGGAAGAAATGAGGACAATGATGCAACATTATATGGCTGAACGCTATTTGTGGATATCAAACTGTTTTGCAGATATATTTGAAGATATATGAGCACTAGTGTGCGCACGCTGGGCTAGAGGTGGGTTTCGGCATGCTGTTGATGGTCATTGCTCATAGCAGCTCAGAAAAGAAAAAAATTGTAGTAGATCGAGAGCTTTGCTTTCCATAGGAAGATGAAGTAGGTAGACCGCACCATAAATGCTGGACATCATTCCAACTATTCAGAGGCATTCCATCAGTACAGATGCCTCTGCTTTTCAAACTGATCATGCCTTCTTAACCGTCAACAGGGTGGGTTTTCATACCTTAATTTCAAGCACAATTATAAACATGTAGGGCGACATCGTGCGATCTGTTTTTGCGCTGGACGTTTTTACTCAGAAGTCGTCCATTGTGAGCTTTAGAATGCACTAGTTTATCCGTTCATAACAACATCACTAAACCACAAGTCTCTTGTAATAAAATATGTGCCAATGACGGCAGCCACCTCAGTCGCAGCTACCTCTATCGGGGACACTGTGTGATGAAACGTCGTAAGTCGCCTTACAGTTTTGATTCGGATTTCCTAGCCTCCGTTGCAGGCCTTCCCACTAGCGTTTTACTAGCGATTTTTTTCAAATTTTTTTTTGGGGGGGGGGGGTGCGATTACCACGATCCCAAGCAGATACGGGGCCCAAGCAGATACGGGGACTCAAGCAGATACGCCCCCCCCAAAAAAAAATTGAAAAAAAATCGCTAGTAAAACGCTAGTGGGAAGGCCTGCAACGGAGGCTACGGATTTCCAAGCAGACTGAACCAATGGCCGACAATGATCGAAGCTTTTTCGGTAATAAAATAGCTGAATTTTGTCCGGCACAGTTTAATCGTAGGATGATCTTACGATTAAAATCTATCTCAGATATATATTGTGATGCAATTCCCTTTTTGTATTGCATGGTTCGTTGAGATATGGATTAGTAGTAATAGCGTTGTAAAATGCATTGAACGCAATGAGACGAAAACATTCTATTGGCACTTTACCCCGAATTACTAATTGAGCGTCAACAAGCAAATAGCTGACAAACAGCAGTAATCCGCCCTACAGATATTTTGGAACTTCTGCGCGGAGTGTATAGTACTCTCAGGCGGTCGGTCTCTTAAAAAAAGCACACTTGAAATTCTCCACCTGCCAAGTCCTTTCTCCGGAGAAAATAGTAGGTCTGACATGTGTACTCATGAGGGATTTTACGACTTTGAAAATATATGACTACTTCCCTTTTTGAAATCGTTAAGCTTAAGGTGTTCCCTTAATCGACAAACCGGTCATAAAATGTTTTTAAGAAAGGGTCCCAAAATGCTACCCATCAGTGCTTTCTCGACGTTATGTTTGTAAAAGAGTCATAATATTTCTATAAGGGACAATACATGATGAACTCTACGTCTGCCTAGAATCAACAGAGGGGCAGTATATTTAAAGAAAGTTTTGAGGCACATGCGCTTCACGTATAAAGGGAATTTATTTGGCTTAACCACCGCTAGGTCAACGGTAAATAATGTCCTGTGGGAACTTTTCGGTTCCCTTTGTATGCCCCAAAAGGATTTTATACAGGAAAAAGCCTGATATTGTTACAGCTCATACTGAATTATTAATAATCAGTAACAAATAGATGCCACGTTCCAATAGATATGTATCTTATTCCAGAAAGAGTGGGCAGGGCCAGTGTGCACATGTGTCTATTTCATGACATGAACCCTGAAGAAGTTGAACCCTGTACCGTTTGAGCCTGACTGGGATTGATAATCTAGTATATATAAACATGTATTTAAGCATCTATTTCTTATATCAATGTGAAAGTTCGTTATAAGCATCCGGGATCGCGTTACAATATAGCCATATGGCCCGTTTTTTCTCTAATAGAATTGAGTAGGAAAGGGGCAATCAAAGTTTGATGGAACAAAAGATGTGTCATTTCCAGCAGTATACCATCCGTATCAAATGAAGACTGAAAACGCTTTAAAGTAACCGCCTGATACGCACAACAGAATGGCTAGTAACGCTACGAAACGTCCTTGCGCCACAATTGGCTATAAACAACATTACAATGCATATACTTTCACCCTAAAGTGAACCCATTCACTGCATTTGCTTAATAGATTCTGAGTTCGTGCTATCAGAACACAGAGGAACACTGGGTAAATGAAATATACCGATTATCCACAAATTTGGCATTACAATAATGGGCGTATCGTGATTTCACAAATTCCCTTTGAAAGCATTACATTGAGATATAGTTTGTTCAAATATACGGCCGCGGTTTATGCTATGTGTAAAGCAGATCTTTAGCAACTGAAACATTCACAAAAGGAAACTTTGCATCATCGCTGCTTTCAACTATTTTCCCAGACCATATCGGAGGGAGACATGCACGAAATTAGATCAAAATTAGCCAATTTGATTTGCATCAGCCGAAAAGTGTGTGAAGTCTTGTTAAGGGAAACCATTTGTTTCAATTGGGTAAAGGTGGCCGACATTATCAGGTTAAGACTACCCTAATCACTCAGATAATGTCGTTACATCTGGAAATTTACTCTATTGATGTCTTTCTCAACTTTATTCTGTAGAAAGGTTGTTCTATTTGATTAACTTGAGTTCTTGTATACCAGCTGTATGTTTCGCCATTATCTATGTTCTTTACTTCTTGTCATTTGTTGAGTTTACTTTTATATGTTTTTATGCGGATTGGATAAGGCCTTCGTATGTAAGCAAACTCGCCTTTGCCTAACCGTCGGGAAATATATGTGAATAGAATGTACTCAATGTACTTTAGCCTGAACGAGAGCATTGTTATTTCCTTCTAAATCTTTCCTATAGCTGTCACATTTGGGCAAATTACCACGTTTCTTATATATGTACGATCTCTAAAGAATAGTACATTTCCATTTACAGTTTTCATAACACAAGGTTTAAAAGAAAGACCGTTGTTCGTGTTTGAGAGGCGAGTTAAAGAAGCCACTAGCAGCCATCAAAATACTGTAGTAACCGTGGGCCTCCTTTTATCATCTTGATCAGTTGCTTTGAGAAAAGACGAAAGATATCCTTACAGAAGGTTTACCCTGATCATGAAGACGCAAAAGGCCAGTTCTTTTCACCGCACAAGGCGGAGAAAAGCTGAGAAAAGGAAAGATATTTCTTTGAACATCTGGTTATGAAAAATTGGTAACAGCATGCAGCAACGTTTTCAAATCAGTGATCAAATGATCAAAACACACCCTTTCTTGGACAGTGGATGCAAGGGATACAAGACTGATTCATATAGCAAAGATGAAGGGAGATATGATACGATTCAAGTCTTGGGCAGAAAGGTGGCGTAACTTAACTCAAAGTGATTTTTAAGCATACGTTAGTCAATCGCAAGACTTTTGAAACTACAACTTGCATGTGTGAACCATACTTATTACACTAAAGCTTGGGTATCAGACCGGCATTGAAAAGAAGATAGCGGATCCGGATCTCGTAATAGAGAAACAACAAGGTGTAAATACACTTCTGTACAAGGAGACAATTTGTTGATATATCATTTGTATATAAACACACAAAGTTGTGTCTGTTGACTTTCTCTCGAGATGGTGGAAAGGGGAAAACAAGGGATATCTCTACTCTCCAAGCAGAAGTTGGTGGGCAAGATTGTGACCGTTTTATCATGGCACCAACTGGTGGGGAGAGCGGAAAAAAACCGGGGCATATGATAAAACGGTCACAATCTTCCCCACCAACCTCTGCTTGGAGAGTAGGATATCTCCTCTAGAACCAAACTGACAACCGTTTTGAGGTGCTACACCGGAGATGCCTCATTAGTGTAACCCTGAGGCCAACATCTGCACGGATAATTGCCACAATTCATGACTCAGACAAATAATAACCACCTGAGATAACATTCATATTCCATTTAGATCCAACTTACAGTAGGCCCAGCTGCTAGTAGCAAATAATTGGGCGCCAATTTACTGAAAGTTTCCGGCTTGTATCTCACGGAAAGATCTAATTGGCATCCGCTAAGTCACTTTCATGGTGCAGCGTGGGGCCCAAAACTGAGCCTTGGGGAACACTGGTATCGCGTCTGATATGCTGATTATCCTATCAGTATGTCTAGATCTTCGTTGCATAATGCTATCTTATCTAATAAGGTAGTCCCAGGACACGCAAGAACATTATAAATCGGTGTTGAATACCAATCATAGCATGAATATTTATGCGAAAAGCAAGACAGAACAAGTATCAACAAAGAGATTAAGAACTTAGAAGGCCCTTCCTGGAACTACATGTTGTATCACCCCCTACCCAACGCGATTTCTTGACACAGAATAAGATCAAGTATTTCAAACAAGAAATACAACAAGACTAACTAAGAATAGATCGCTTGGTGTCTCCACAGTTAGACTAGTAGAGTGCTGTGCATGCACATGTCGTGTGGTCCCTGGACTGTTTCGTACATGCAAGTAATCCTAAGACAAATGATGATTCGGTGACTGTAAGTCCACCTGGAGTGAAAGAGGCTAAAAGGATCATCTTTTCTTTGAATGCCGATTGTTATAGATGATTCTGTCCTCAATAAGTCGTCACAATTCTTCAGAATGATGTATTTGACAGGATCAAGAATTCGTTTTGTTCGGACAAGCCACGAGATGCTCAGTGCATTTACCCTTTACCACAATTGCTCTACCTATCTAGTATGCATGTATATCGTCCAAGCTATGTAGAAGAAGACTTTTTGGAGCCCAAAGTGTCTTCCTCTACTTAAAACAGCACATTCGGTTTCAAAACATGATAAAATGTTATGAAATTATGATTATGAATGCCGTAACATACATGGGTCAAGAAACGTCTACTCTGATGTTATTTACATTACTGGGGCGTTTGACTTCTTTTTTTCGAGGCATTGGCTAATATATAGCCCCACATTATAACGATAGGTGGGTTTTGTGATTTTATTAGGATATAATCTTTTGGAAGAAAATTAAAGCAGTAAAAGTATCTGTTCTGCCTTAGAATGGCTGGCGGATAAGCGCTCCTGTATACTCTTGAGTACTATAACACATTTGGTTAATAATACATAAAGCTCAGTAAAGCTTAACAGCACAACATGCTCAATAATGATTTGTAGATCAGCTTTTGCTGTCACAGTTTGCCAGCTACAGCATCCTTCAATTAGTATTTGACACCTTATGACATAAGTCACATCTCTCTGAGGACTATTTATCATGATTAGGCCAGATACAGTCGGTATAGTGAGGCGTACTTCCAAAACTGAAAGAAATTAGAAGGGGTTCTCCTGTCGGTAGCCACAATTTTCCGTCGAGGGTTACAGAAACGTTGTCTCTCACTAGCCCTTTCATCTCAAAATCACGGCTCTTTACTCTGTACAATGCCATCTGAGGACTATTTGTCATGATTAAGCCAAATACAGTCGGTGAGGCGTACTTCCAAATCTTAAAGAAATAAGAAGGGGGTTTTCCTGTCGGTAGCCAAAAATTTCCGTCGTGGGTTACAGAAACGTTGTCTCTCACTAGCCCTTGCATCTCAACATGAATGCTTTGAACTCTGTACAATGCCATCTGTCTACCACACATCGCATACGCATGCACAGCAGGGGACGGTAAGGATAAGGACCTACAGAACATACAAAGGATGCATAAGCGGGCTGGAAAACTGATACTGAAGACTCCACATCAACAGAAGTGCTTTCTTGGATGGGCCTTAAAGAAATCAAGATAACACAATGCCGTTCTAGTCTACAAAGCCCTAAAAGCGAACTACCACCTTACATGCGGCAGGTGCTTGTCTACTGCAGAGACAAAAGCTCACAAAAGACCAGACAAAGAACAAACAATCTTCTTGTTGTCCCAAAGCCTCAGCGGGAGACTTTCAGAAGATGCTTGAGTTGCCATAGACCCATTGTCTGGAACACACACCAGACACATGCACGGGCCCCAACCCTATCTTTAACTTTTACAATATACTACTCACCCAAAATGAACGGACACAGTCTATACGCCGATTTTTGCTTTAGTATGTAACGTTACCATGTACCATGTACGTGTAAGGATTCCACTACAGTATACGTGTATGGATTTATTAGGACTTTAGACTGATCTGTTATCTATATATTTATCATATTTTTGCCTTACCTCGTCCCTCAAGCGCATTGTGAGCATCTCATGAATATTACATGAAGGGTCAGACAAACAAAGAAACAAACAAATAAATTAACAAAACTAGATTGGAGCTAAGATAACATTGAAACAATTAACCACTACTACACTCTTGGTAATTTCAGGTTCTTTTTCTAACCGAAAGATATCCTAATTTCGGTTTCTGTGTGTTTTCCAGCGCGACGGAGATGCTTATGATATGGGAGACAACACGATGTACACGGGGGTGGACAAACGTGGGAGGACCGCCGGATCTGTCGTGGTTCTCCCTGACGTAAGTACGGGTAAATCACTATTCATAGTGCTGCTTCATGGTTTAAACTGAGCATGCGCAGTGTGATGTATTGTTGGTAATATGTCAAAGTTGAAGGTCTCTGAGGTATAAATAAAACAAGTTTGGACACGGTATCAAACACGGGCTAGACAAGAACGGATTTCAAGTTAGGGGCCTTCACATTTGACCGCGCACATGCGCAGTTAAAACCGTGAACCGGCTCATTACAATACTTGACATTAGGCAACAGAAATCTGGCATGGAGACAAAGTTTATCTTGGTCAGTGAATATTCGGCCGAACCTTTGACCTTATTGAGGATATTTGACCCAAGCGTCCATGGCCATAATGTCATGTGTTATTTTTTGATAAAACTATTGGTTACAATGCTGTACTCCATAGTCATACAAGTACATCTTCATTTACTATGTAAAATAAAGTCTTTGGGAAATACAGTTCGTCAATGTCAAGGATCGTCAAAATGTGATGACAAAAATAAAAGCAAAGTAGCAATGTAGAGAATCATGTAATGCCTTCACTGAAGGGGTTATGCGGTAGATGTTTAAATGTTCCTGACTTGACAAAAATAAAAGCAAGGTAGCAATGTAGACAATCATGTAATGCGTTCACTGGAGGGGTTATGCGGTAGATGTTTGAATGTTCCTGACTTGACAAAAATAAAAGCAAGGTAGCAATGTAGACAATCATGTAATGCGTTCACTGGAGGGGTTATGCGGTAGATGTTTGAATGTTCCTGACTTGACAAAAATAAAAGCAAGGTAGCAATGTAGACAATCATGTAATGCGTTCACTGGAGGGGTTATGCGGTAGATGTTTGAATGTTCCTGACTTGACAAAAATAAAAGCAAGGTAGCAATGTAGACAATCATGTAATGCGTTCACTGGAGGGGTTATGCGGTAGATGTTTAAATGTTCCTGACTTGACAAAAATAAAAGCAAGGTAGCAATGTAGACAATCATGTAATGCGTTCACTGGAGGGGTTATGCGGTAGATATTTGAATGTTCCTGACTTGACAAAAATAAAAGCAAGGTGGCAATGTAGAGAATCATGTAATGCTTTCACCGAAGTAGTTTTGCGGTATTTGTTTAAATGTTTCTGACTTGTTTCCCGTTGCAGTGCCGCCCCCGCACCACCTGTGTGCGGAACTACAAGGCGTGGAACGTCCAGACCTGCCGCTGTCCCTCCAACCTCATCTGCTCTAAGCGGTTCGGAAGGTAACTTTGTTTCTTTGCGACACCTCTCGACTAGAGCATAGGCGGTTCGTTTATCAGACAGAGACGTACACGATAACATGCAAATATTAGACTATATTTGCATGATTAATGATGACATTCTATCATAGCAATACTTTCAAAATATTTGTTGTCCTGGACAAGCTATAGTCTGGATGTTTGGGTGGCAGATACCTTTGAAAGTCAGGACAAAGTGGTATAGGGCCCCCTAGCAGTTAAACTTTGGCGTTTTTGTTAAAATGTTTCAAACTGATAAGTGAAGAAAGGAATAACGGGTATCCATCAGTTTAGGCTTGCAAGTAACCTAGACATAGATGTACACCATTCGATGCAAGTTATGAAAATAAGAACTTGATTTGCATAAATACCGAGAAAAGTATATATTTTTGGTGTTTTCCAAAATTGGACTTCGATACATGTAAAATTTGTGATTTATGGCAATGTGTAAGTCATCTGCAGAATATTTACAAAAGCTCTAGAAATTTCATGGAGGTATGAGGTCGCCGAACTCTAGTTGTGCACTGCTTTTCAAAACCGCATGGTGACGTTGTTTCTCTTGCCCGATAGGTGCATCTGGTGACCGCTACTTAATGAGCTGGTGAGGCATGCCGGGAAACTCAAGTTTGTTTCTTGGGCGTGATGACGTTTAAAAAATGCACTGTATGTGCCCATACGTGAACGGATTATTCGCCAACATTATCACGGAATCCAGAGTAGATCTTATTTGTCCTTGTAAAGGGACTGTAACTATTTGTGTTTAATCACCATTTGTAGTTTTAATTACACAGTAAGATGGATATACTGCATACAAGGATGACAGTGGTGCAATTTTACTCTCTCTCTTTTGATGTTTTGTGACCATAGCTAGAAGAAAATAAATATCGTGAAACACATGCAAAACGCTGTCGTGTAGTATGAATGCTTCTTTATGTGGACTACTTAGGTAACTATATTCTGTTAAGGTTGCTAATATTACGAAAGAAGTTTACTACCAGCGAAATGTTGATTTATTTTCTGGTTGGCGGTGATCTGAAGAAACTCATCCCCCCTAACTTCACCCTAATGATTGCTCTTGTACATACAACGATCGGTAGGTGTCCTCACTGCAACATACCACCACTACTGGCATGGGCACACACACACACACACACACGCACGCACGCACGCACGCACACACACACACACACACACACACACACACACACACACACACACACACACACACACACACACACACATATTATAGAAATATGATTGAATGCAACATTTTAATTCTCATTCATGACAGGACTATACTTGAATAGGACTTCTGCGAATCTCCCGGAGTAGACTACAGAGTTATTATAGCCCTTTGGTGTTTCATGAGGCGCATTTGTAGTGATGCCAACGATGTCGTGGTGTTAAAGTAACATGACTTTATTCAATCCACGAACAGATTGTGGGAAAGTGATTTCGGTTTGTCAAATCGACTCGTTTAGTTTTTAATGGACTGACGCACCAACCTGTCCCCGGCCGGCCTGCAATTTAATCTCCCACCATATAATACAAGTCTGTGATTATTCTAACAGACGTCTGTAGCCTCTGAGAGCGGGCTTCAAAAGGGTAACTTAAGGTAACAGAGAGTTGTTCGTACAAGGTATCTGAAAAGACCGGCTGCAAGGAAAGGATGTTATTATTTACAGACGTCTAGACTTATTTTAACCTTCATCTTGCTTGCCTTATTCCATTCATACACTTGCCTTGACAGGTCAACATTTCTTTTTTGGTCACGAAAATACGTGCCAATCGTACAAACGATTGCTCAATTCTAGCGTAAGGGGAGGGGAACATATTTTATATCCACATTCTATCTTGATTTTAAGAATCACCACAATATATGTTATTCTCTATTTAGTCATTTTGAATACGCCGACTACTAATTCTACAGATGACACTGACTCTTTCTTATGGATGACATCTGCTGGATCCCTGAAATTGATGCGAGCACTTAAATCTAGTAGGTGATGACAAAGATTATGAAAATGCAAACATAATATTGTATGATTGATACCGTATATGATCTAGAATTGTTTTTGCTTTCACCAGGACCTAGGGCAGGTTGGTTGTTTTGTTTCAGAAGACGGTGTAACAGAATTTCTAATTCAGCGCCCCCCGCGTCCAATGTTATATTGCAGCGCTAAGTAATCCACACACCTTACGAAATTGGAATAATTGATAGGCAAACAGACAAAAACACCGTTGCATCTGCTCAACGCCTCCTTGTATTACAAATTTGTATTAAAATTGGGATGTGGTAACTCTTCAGAATGTGACAGAAAATGTACAGTCGAGCACTTCTATTGATACAATACAAAGGAGACATACATTTATGACAAAAAATCTCACTGTTTGGTTTGTGAAATGGCTCAGATATTGTCATTTGTCAATTCAAATGGTCACATTCTAAAAAACAACGCCAAATAATTTTTCTAACCTCAAACCCCTTTGCGAGTCTTTCGGGATTTCCCCATCACCGAGAAGACCTAAATTTTGCAATTTGACGGTCGTTTTAACACTTTTATGGCCGTGACCGGGAACGGTACTGCAGATTAGGCTATGATAGGGTATACAGCCCCGTCATGTAGAAATGTGAAAATATACAAGACATTAGTCATAGAGCCAGTGAAGACTTTCCCAAACAGGTCCAGAATTCTGCTCACACATTCAGAATGACTGAGTTTGAAGAAAATAATCGATATTTAGACAACTTACGAGGAGCCCATGTAACACCATGGACGCCCGTTGAAGCGACGCCTATGTTCATTTGTGTATCATTTCTTGTATGAAATGAGTACGTTAAGGATATATATTTGGACATCATCCACTTTCCCAACGATAATCTGTATATATAATAACAATCTGGATACCAGACCACAAAATGCGACAAGGACAACCCTGCGAAATACAGACAGCTATCAAAATTATATCGAATGGTTTACTCATAACACTACTACAGCACTATATGCCTAACAAGAAGCCGTTGTCTGAAACGATCTGTTTGTAAGAATAAATGGTAGCCTGGAGCCCAGCCTTGCTACCTTTGGCCCGGGCCCGGGTAGCGACGTCGGGAGCGGACCAAAGCTAAGGCTGAACTCCAGGCTAATGATAAGGTGCCAAACCTTAAAAGCACAAATTGCGGGGGATAAACAACAACAGTCAATTTGATAAAGATTCATAAACTGTATTCTCCTAGGATAGAAACAGGAAAGTTTTTGAATGAAATTACATTCATTGTCTTCAGAAAGGCAACTGAAATAAAGTAGACACTGGTAGACAATAGAAAGTGTAGCGTTAAACTGTAGATTTTATCAGATTCATATCAATACACCCCTCCTATCAGTTATTGCATTCTATTGTCTTCCTTTCTCCGCAATTTATCATCATTTCACATATTGCTATTCTCACTTTCCTGAAATCAGCTTTCTCATTTATCCTCATCGACCAGTGCCAAGTTCCCTGACACGCTAAACCCCCCTCCCCTGTTCAAACTCATTCTTTCTTCAAGTTGACACATCGATCGAAATTTTTTCGTCTTCCAACTACCAACTTTTTGAAATATCAATCAAAGGAAAATGCAGAAATAGGTTTGGTATGTTTCCAAATATTATTTTGCGAATTCAAAAATACATTGTACTGGCAACTTGGCATAGATGAAGGGCCTAAAAAGAGATGAACACATCGAGTTCACTCCAAATACATTTTTGTCTATTCCATATCATCTTAAAAGTGACCAGTTCGTAGTGAATAGTTGGGCGATCTAGGAAATAATTTGTGGAAATGTGTTTACCAGTTTGTAGCCTTAGCAAACTTAACTCTTATTCAGGGTCTTCTTTAGGGTCGTCTTTTAAAACTTTAATTAGAAAATAGCTTTTAAAGTTAATGAAAGTCGGAATAGAATTAGATCGGAATACTACAAAATAATAGACATCTAAAGAAAGAACACAGGACAGCATAAAAAAGGGACATAACTAAACACCCTGAACTACAGTACAACCAATCAATAACTGTGATGGGAAGTATTTCCTCCCATCTATCATCATGATATCTTCTGGCATGTCATCCTTTGAGATTAGAAGATCTACCGATACAGCAAACATCTACCTATCAGCCCATCTTATGAAAGAGTTGTATCCCACCAAATGTAGCGTCTAACCTGCAATGGGTAAGTGGTTGGAACGGTATCCGTGGTATTGCGATTCATGGGTCATGGCAGTCACATCCAATTGATGTGCTGTGGCATGGCAATCGTTGTGGATGCTACTGGTTGTTTCGCGATAGAATATTCTGAAAGCAATATCCATCGATTGTTTTGTGTGAAATGTGCAGACCCGAGGGAAGAAATCACTTCAAGAGGTTTATAAGGGAACGGACGGATGGAATCCAGATGGAACTATATTACACAACAGCTCACCCAGGACAAAAGATACAGACCAAGGGAGTCCTGCTGCAGTACCAGGGTCAATCACCAGAGGGACCAACATCACATTAAAATCGTCAGGTTCACAACACCTACCCACGTACCAAAATGCAATCGGAGTCCGCCAGATACGCACACGAAAACAAAAAAAACGACCCTGCAGGTCCATAGCAACCTGCTAGGAGGCCAGCATTTACATCACTTCGCCCTTAAGAAATCAGGACGACGTCCAGGATACTAAAGATACTAAAATTAATTTTGCTGCTGAAGTACCAAGGTTAATTACTAGAAGGCCCAATATCGACCTTCACTGTCGGGTTCACCCCACCTACCAAATACAATTGGAACCCATCCTTCGGTTCTTCAGATATATCTCCATACTTCATCCAGAGCGAAAAATAACTATAACTCCATTTTCCATGGAGGCAACGAGTTGATTTCTGAAGATACATTGCACGGTCGGTTCCTTAGCTAGAAGCTTCATGAAGAGTATCATAGATTATGCTTAACGAATGAACTGCAAGTTCTTTTGTGATGTGCCCTTTTGATGTCGCCATACGTATGTTTGAAATAGATTTATACCAACGCCAAACCATTCACTCTTCAACTTAGAATGGGGCAAAAATTGCCGCAGAATGTAAAATTGAAAAACATGTCTTGCGCTTTCTCCCTCGGCTACTTGAGGACGAAAAGCTCAAGCTTGATGTTCTGTTGGAAGTACAGATTAGCTTTGTCTTTCAGACAGTCTAGTACAACTAAGCCTCTTAAATCCCTGGTTTAAGTTTAAGAGCTCCCAGACGTTCACTTATAACAGTCTATGATATCCACATCTACATTTCGGTACCCCCAAATAGCCAAAGTAGGGGGGGGGGGGAGTTGAGGTCCCGGGCTAAGGCGGGCAGGCCTATGATATGAAATGAATAGAAACATGACATTTTGTGGAGGGCGTTATTTTTCTCCATGAGCTCTGATATTAGAATGAAAGGGCGGCGTTTTGAAATTATAGGGGACGTGATATGTTTGCCTATGAAGTTTGATACAAGGCAGTGTATTCAAACCAGGAACATTGAAATCGGAAGCTGGTTGGCATTTTGGAATCGTCAATGATAAAAGGACTGGTTTTTTATTTCAGGAAGTTTGAATGTTAGCGGAAAGTGTTTATATACTAATCACGCTGAAACGATTTGCAATCAAGTAAAATTGCAGTATTTTTATAAGGGACGGAAGGTGGTGTTTCCTACAGACGTCATGTCAACTTTAATTGCGTGCCTTACGTATACAGGAAGTGTCCATCATTACGCCCACCGTCCCCGCATACTTCAGATGATTTTCCCATGTGTTAGAAGTGAAAAACACTAGCGGGTAATCTAACAAAATCAACTTGACATCGCTACATGTAACATGACAAGCAAAAACAGTAGGTTACTTAATTAAATGGCGTGTCCACAAGAACGCAAAGTCAAAATGGTGAATATTTCAGATGACTTCTACATAATATCATGTTGGAAGTGGAAGTGAAAGACACAAGCGAATTATTTAACAAAATCAAGTTGACGTCACAACATGACAAGCCAACGCAGCGGGACACTTTAATTGTGTCCACAAGGAAGACTATGTCAAAACAATAAAGAAGATATTTCAGGTGATTTCCCCATGTGTTCAAAGTCAAAACCCAACCGGGTAATCTGACAAAATTAAACTGACGTCGCTAATGAAGTGGAACATATGAAATGACACCCCATGCACACATGTGTCCACAATAACGGCGACGTCAGGCCAATAAAATATTTCAGACTATACTATTAGGCCCCATTGACTTGATAATGTGGATGAACTCCGCACGCGCATCAATTTTCGTTCGCAACACCCCACCCCCTTCCCCAAAAAGGAAAACGTTTTGATGGTGGTGAAATTTGGCAATTAAGTTGCACATTGTCCTGATAGACATATGATTAGAATCTAGGGATTTTTGATGATTGTAAAGGTCACACGCATATCATAAACAAATGTCAACTCTATTTTGATGACGCAGAGGCAAAAGTCATGACATTCAAGACATTTTGAAATTGATATTGAATGTAAGAGGTCTATGTGGATCAAAGAAGCTATTATCAAAATATATAAGACTATATGCGACTGTCGCTGTAGCCATTTTGAGTATCAAGACTTTCTCGATGATGATGATGACTTCCTTCAGACGCACGCACGTCATTACATGCAATCTGGCCAGTGGTTAGCGATCCTGCCCCTGGAACTAGAAGCCCCGGGTTCGATCCCGGCTGTGTCGCTCACCCGACATGCACGCTACCGGAAAGGGTCGCAGTCCTTAGGACTGGACGTTAAGCCGTGGTCCACTGTTCACTGTGCTTGTTGAAATTTAAAGAGCTAGGGGAATTTCCCCGGTACAATGAACCTGTAAATACTGTTTATAGCGTCTGTCTTCCTGTCACGACCAGTGGAAGATTAGCTCATCTGGTCATTGAGTTCATTCGAGCTAAACTGGTTCGAGATCACTTTCCTTTTTTTATAACATTAATCACTGCTGCACTCCCATGAACTGACCAATGAAATGAAGACCACTCATTAAGCATAAACATCATTATCAAAATGATTGATAAATGTCCAGGGATGCAATTTCCGCTACTCTAACATCCATAAATGGGTCATCTGCTTGTACTGGTGGACAGATCGATTGAATCATAAAAACGATATCTGCTTCAAAAAGCTCTTCGTGGAAATCACAAGGCATTTGCCTATGACTAATCTTATCCCATTTATGAACGGATCCACTTACGGTGTGGATGAGGAAGCAATGTGGGCGGTGAATGCAACACAATAGCAATCAAGCATAGCTAGAACTTCTAACAAGTGACATAAAGGCGATGGTTGCTGGGCAATGGAAAACTGATATTCCATCCTTCTTTCATTCAAACCGAATGTAATTACGCTACATTGTGTTCATACAAAGGAAGTAACAAAGTAACCTTTGCCCGGTCAGAAACCGTTTAAGTATATCGCTCAAGGAAAAAAATGATGTTTTCAGGACGTAGCGAATGAATGTCTCAGCATGGATTACTCGTTTTTCATGACAATCTGGTCCTCTACCCAGGTATTGGAGAATCACCAATCTAAACCATACCTACGTAACGTGGTTTTGGATCAGCGCATTTCTAGGGCACTCATGAAATGTGTCAAAAATGATGTAGTAGGTAGATTGGGAGACAGAGAATGAGGGAGTGAATGAGTTCATGAGTGAACGAAATGCAGAGAGCCACCAACTTTAAATCGCCTTTAATTCCAAGCAAGAGATTTGTTTCATTGGCTGCTCTGTTGGTCAGCTTATTTATTGTGAAATTAGATTTTGATCATATTAACACCGAGCAATATACATGGTTAGTCATGCGGAACGAACAATCCACCTATTTCCACAACTAAACAAAGATCCCCATTTTTCCAATAGACACAGATGAGCGCTACAGTAAATGCTTATAGAGAATGGAATACAGAGAAAAGAATCTCAGATATAAATGTAAAGCCATGGTTAATCATAATCATATATTCACAAAATTAAAATCAAAACAAGTCATCGTCAGCAACATATTGAGGATTGGATCTAAATGAATGGACACAAGCAAACCTTTAAAGCCCTGGTGTTGGATATTTTACGTTACGTCATGTGAATTAGGTTATATCATTGTTTCACTTACATTTTGTAATATGATTCCAATCAATCAATTTCAATCAATTAGTACTTTTTTGCATTTCTTGTAGCTTTGATTTACTTTAATGTTAATGACTTTGTCTGGGCACATTGTCATTGAAAAGCACTAGTTGGCAAAATGTTCCCGGGTGAAATGAATAAACAATAAGTAAAATGTTCTGATAAAAATTGCATTGAGATCTAACCTTCAAAGACGAATTTGAGTTTTTTGCTTTACTTGCAAGTAATTTTTGTAGCCGTAATAAGTATACTGTTGTGTACAAGCTGTGTTTTCATAGATGGAATCCAGAAAAAGTAGATTAGATTTAATCTAATCTAATGAATATCCAAGTAATCATCAACGTCAAACATCGGCCCCCCTCATGATCCTAGAATCTTCCTTTACCAGTTTATTAGTGAACAAGCCTATTCTTGAGTGACAGTCATATTAAGTAAAACACGTAAATATGCATAACATGTTCCTCTGCAAAAGCTTCACATACCGTTTTCGAAAGATAATTGAAAACTGCAATCATACTATGGATCCAACTTGCTTATGAGAGTGGCCGTTTTATAGATGTAGATATTGAAGTATGCGTTATCGAAATTAATTTCATTCGTCACGAGCCATCCACGCCAACAATGCAGATCTTTCATGACAGGGAGTCGTCTGGCATTTTCTAAAATGTCTAAAATGGGATGATCTAGATGCTTGCATGTTACGTGTGCGCAATGCCTTTTGTGAACGTTCTCAAAGCATCTTCCAATTCACAGGCGCAACAGGGTACGGAGTAAAGGTGACGTACTGTGGGGCACCCACGCTCCACCCCCGTGACATAAGCTGCCATCCAATGGGATGGCTACGAGAAGACCCCGCCCACGACTCAAGACACCCTGGTCTTTAAAAAACGATCTGGTGAACCGATTACAAACCACATTGCCGACAGGGTCTACAAAGCCATCAACAGGCGATAGCTTCATCGTTGACGAGCCCGTGAGTAGATTTTTTAAGGTACCGAGATGAAGACAGTTCGCCTTCGGGAGCTCTTGCTTCTGCTTCTGAGTGCAGCTCTGCTAGTGGTCGTTACGGAGTGTCTACCTCGACAGAGCGACCCTTACTATCAAGACGACATCAACGACATGGTAAGTTTGGTACTAGTATATGCTTTTATCAAAAGCGCGAAGTTTTCCAGAACGTAGCCGCCTCATATAGAGCTTATCCACAACGTTACTTCTGTTTTGTATTCCAGGTCGTATACGGGCCCTCTTTGGTAAACATTAGACCCTTGATTTATGACTATAGCGACCCCATTTGAAATTTTCCATGTTGGGGCTATTGTCGACTGTTTACACTTCCATATTTGCTTGTTGATGCGAAATTCAGTAGTTACCGCTATATACTAGTATTGTTTGTCCTAGTCATATACTGTCCATGGCAACGTGTTTTAATGTAATGTTTGCACTCAGCAGACCTGTAATCTTAAAGGGGACCCTATGCGATAAAATGACCTATAACTTGACCCTCAGTCACACCATAGCCCTATAATCAGGACCAATGTAACAACGAAGCCATCATGATTTCGTAACTTCTCGTAAACGCATTGGCTATGACTACCGATTTCTACTCATTTAGTCTTCTGCAAATCATAAGATCAAATGAGTCAGAAGCCGCCGGGTGCATATGTACGTCCTTATACAAAAACAACAAAAGTTGTATGCTTTTACAATAAAGAGCACCCGAGTGTCTTGTAATAATGATATCCCCCACCACCCCGATCTGTGTGGCCCGAATGATTACTTTTTACACCTAGTAATATTTTAGGGATGTCCCTGTAGCTCAACTGGTAGAAGCCGCACAGTTGAGCTCCTGGTTCTAATCAGTTGGTAATTGGGACACCTCCAGTTCAAATCCTTTTGCAGTTCATCTCGGTTGGGGCTGCAAGCCTTTCGGAAGGGACGTAAATTGGGGGTCCCGTGTTCGAGGAGGTGTCTCGAGCACGTTATTGAGGAAGGGCTAGCAACCCCTCCCTGTAAAAATATACCCAGCTATAGAAACAGCAAGAAAACTTGCTGACCTATATGCTACTACGCACTACACGGTGGACAACAGCAATAGTCAATATTGATTTGCACTGATCTAATCTTTATACTGCAATCTTCCTATTGTTCCAAACTCACATCAACTCAATCAGGTTTGTCACAGCTACAGCTAGCCCTAGTGTGCCATTAAAACATCAGTGCCGTCTAATTTGGACACTTTCATGCTTTCCTAAGTACATCGCAAAAGGGGTTCCGCGCACAGTCACACCACAATGAATGACCCAGGCCGTGGCAATCCATTTAAGGTGTTTCAAAAGGACTCGATACCTTGAGTGATTAGCTGGAATAGGTCACCGTCTTTATCCAGTTATACGATTAATGCCTTTTATAGAAAGTCACTGGGGTTGTGGAGGTACACCACAGAGTTACCCTCGTATTGATTACATCTATTATTTAGAACTCATGTCTCCTGCTAAGCGACACTTGGTCACATCACCTTTGGTACTTTGTTCTCGGTATATATGGCCCTATTATGCACAGCTAGCTACAGGTATCGAGCACACGTTAGTAACATCAGCAGAAAAAGTGAGCTACCTTTCATTGTAAAAGTTTGTACTTTGATGAACAGAAAAGCCAGAGCACAAAAGACAGAAAGGGCATCAGCTAGCTAGTTGCAATAAAAAGGTTTTGAGGCCGTAGAGGCAGTGGGTTGTTATCCACTGTGCATAGGGCACGGTATTGGAAATCAGAGCCCATCCCTCTCCTTCCACTGTCTTTTACTTCCCCAGCCGACGTCAGATACCCATTTTTTTACACCTGGGCGGAGTGAAGAAGACTCGTGTAAAGTGCCTTACCGAAGGACACAACGTCTAGCCCGGAACGCAATTACAGATGCTTTCGCCTCTTCGCACATCATTTCATTGGCCCCAGAATTCATGTATTACACGGCGTTGCAATTATTCATACTTTGTATATTCTAGATTTCATCTCATTCTTGGAAACCGTAGATAACGTCATACTGTAAAGCGCAATCCAGCAATTTCCACCCAATATGTGGTTTAAATTGCCCTGAAGTTACGACGCCTTTATAGCGATCGCTGCGCCCAATTGATCGCTCATAGATGGGGAAAAGATTGCTTCGCCAAATAGAAAACCGCTACTGCTTCCGGGCAACATGGAATGAAGAGCGCTGTAACCAATGTAGGGTGACCTCTTTATTCCACTGTAAACACCGTTCCCGGCCTCTCCGTTTGAGCATTATACCATATTTATCCTTATTACTCCCGCGGAAACAGATTTTGGCGTGTGTTTGCCAGTCTTGTGTGTGTCGGTGGTCATTTGAATATTGTAGAGTGACAGGATGTGAGGCGGAAACGGTGTAACCAGATACTGACAGGATAAAAGGGTGGCTTGCTTCAGGTCTAACGTTGGTCCCACAGGCCGTCACAAAATGATTACACAGAAGTAGCGAGAAACAATAATAGATCAGAATTCAATACAGTTCAGTATGAGATCTTGGACTTCTTGCTTTCTTTTTGACTTCAATTAAGCATGGCTGGCTTACTTACTTACGATATTAGAACCTTCGTTCGTCATGGGCTAAGACCACCTGCAGATTGTGAAATTAATTGATTGATAAATGAATTAAAGGACGTCACCAAGCCTTTGACTTGCCAACTGTGACTCCGCCTGCGTGCACGTTTCTTCATCGCGCCGTACGAGTGCCCACTATTGAGTTGCGCGAAGAATTCAATTAAACCGAGGGAAAAGATAGCCATCTGCTGATGAATCGTGTCGTTTCATAGCAACCATCCCGCAGGCATCTTCGTTATCACCATACAATGAAATGGTATCTACATGCCAGTCTGCTTGATATACCTTCTGATTTGAAATTAAGACTTATGAAGGTTTGACCAGGTAATAAGATACAGAATACGAAAGCTATTCAAGTAACTAGATAGATTTTGAAAACGGTCAGATGTTGCAGATAACATCCACCATATATTATATAGATGTCCCCAAGGAAAGGTGCTGGATGTTATTTGAAACATCTAACCGTTTACAAAATCTATCTAGTTGGTTGAGTAATTTTTGTACTGTTGAATGTAAAAAAATAGGACAAGCCCGTAGGAGTCTATCTGTATGTCTCATGACGCTTAAATGTGTTTGAATCATACATGTGGGAAATCAAGCTCATGTGATTATCACACATTATCAAACAATCCTTCAGCTGATAACCGAAAATGGATCGTTCAGATCATTATGGTAGATCATTATGGCTTAATGGAACATGTAAGTACCAATCGCGTGTATGTTAAGTCTTTGATCCGTGTGTGTGAAGTGTTGATGGATGACCACAGTATAAAGAGCTATATTGTTTCAATCAGGTTGAGCTATGGTGCATGTAGACTCTCTAGTACCATCCTAAAGTTGTATCACTAAGCGGGAGACCTCAGACTGAAGACAAAGTATGACGCTTTTCGTTAGCTTGTAGTCCCATGCATGCTGCTTCGCTACGGTTTGCTTACTTAGCCAAGCACACCGGGTCAACTCTAATCTCCAAGCAGATCTCCACGGTGCGTCGAAAATCGTATATGCTAGCCAGAGAAGCTCCAGTCAGCCAGAGAAACGGGGCGGACTGGAGCTTCTCTGGCTGACTGGAGCTTCTCTGGCTAGCATATACGATTTTCGGCGCGCCGTGGAGATCTGCCTGGAGATTAGGTCACCTCTACTTTTCTTGATAAGGGTGTTGGGTTCTTTTACGCGCAGACGCATGGCGCTTAAAAATAAGAAATGCAATCCCTTACACAATGTCCGAGCTGGGGCCGACCTAGTATGGAATTCTGGCCCTTAACCAGAAGGCCAAGTAGCAGGGTTATATGGATCATAACAAAGCCTTAGAAACCTAGCGTGACTTGTCACAAATGCACATCAGAAAGAACGCAGACTATCTGTTATACTTTCCCGTCCCATCTTTTGGAAAACAATACACATAAATATTTTATTTCCTTCTCTAACCTGCAAAGAAAACGTCCTAAATTGATAAACTGTGATATTTCTTATTTGTGCCCAAATAGAGGAAGTTCCAAATCTACGTCTGACCGTTGCGAATTGATAATCTGAATCGTGGCCATGTTACACCTGTGCCATTCGTCTATGGCGAATTGGAGCCAGCAGCTGCTAAAAGAAAAACGACTGGCTGAAAGAGTAGTTTGTCTCTTCCAGACTAACAACGCTGGCTATAGGGAGAATAATTTTGAGATAGCTCGGCTCCAAAGACCAAACTCCAACACGGAGGTGTGAGGTCTAGGAACTCATATTGATGATTGAGTGTTAATGATGTTATAATTTTGGGGCAGGTGCATGGTGTGATGTACTGTATCGATCAATGTGCCCTTAATGCCACAATTTGGTCATTTTCTGGCAACTGCACGCATTTTCCGCTACATTAGCCACTTAAGTTGCCACTAATGATTTTAAAAGTTTTGTTCCTAGAAACCCTTCATGAAGACGATAAACACGTTCGAGGGAATATGATTGACTGAGGACTAACGACTTTATTCACTTATTCACTAAAGTACTTATTCCTACTATCATTTGCCAGAATTAGGCTAACGTCAATTGCCAAATGCATACGGTTTTTCACAAAGAAATAAGTGACCTAGCTATAGGACTAACGACTTAACTTATCCATTACTTATTCCTGCTTATTAGCCACATGTAAACTGATTTAACTGCCAACTGCATGCGGTTTTACACAAGGAAATATGTGACCTAGCACTAACAACTTTATTCACTCACTTATTATACTGTAGTACTTATTCCTAATAATTACACATGTAGGCTAATTTTAATTGACAATTGCACAAGTTTTTTTCACAAAGAAATAAGTGACTAAAGACTCGATTCACTTGTATCCTATAGCTTTGGCGGGACCACTCGTCTGAATTTGATGAAGTACAAAGTTTATTTACACCATACCAACAATCAATCTGCCACAGTAACGAATGAGCGCACTTCAACAATGTTCTTAATCTTTATGACGCCACCGCATTGATTAATCGATACACATAGTTTCAAGCCACTTCAAAAATAATTGGATTATTTCTCAATTCCTCGATGTTCTTCGAAAACATACGCAAAATAACAGGCAATCAACATTTAATAGAATAAAATCGATAGGTCCTTAGTGATATATGATGCCAACAGCGACAAGAGACAAGCAAAGGAAAGTAGTTCTCTTTGGTGTTAGATCATATCTGAAAAGCGATAGATCTCATTACAACACCTTTGAACAGCGAACGATGTAAGGAATATGATTACATTTATAGCAACCGCGTTTGCATAATATTTGTAGGGAATGCAATAATGGTGAACCTTGGTGTCATGCTTAGCAGTTAGGATGCAGGCTTCCTAAGGCCTAAAGGTCTTTGAACTACATTCGGTTCCAGGGTGTGCTTTTATACACATAATATAGTAATAACTTTATTGCACAACAATTGTACAAGGTACAAAGTATGGCATTCACTGGTACACAGATAACATTCTGTTAGGCTAATCAGTCTATCTTATACAATATGGTCTAGTAGTATGGGATGACAATGGGATTTTACAATCATTGGAGAAGTTTCTAACGTCTAGACATTCTTTGATAAACTTCCCAATGTATACCATGCATGGGTTGTCACATTTCATTATGTACTTAAATTTGCTATTCAAGTCCATTGAGATAAATCCTGGTAGATCCGACGATAGCATTGAGTATAGTGAATTACGTACATCAAAATATTTAGGACATACCATCAAAAAGTGACACATGATGTGGGCGTCAGCTATTGAAGCTTGAAAGCAATCAAACTTCGGGGCGTGAGGGTGAATTCATCTAAACTCCACACTGTCAAACAAACAGAGATTCAACAATCCAAACAAAATTGTCACGTTTGGATCCTATCTTGAGAAATTGCATATACATTTATTTGTTCGAATCTTTCTTTATTCATAAGAAGCTTAAATGGGCCAGCAGGTCGCTTTTCATTGTAACGAGAGAAGAGGTAAGGGTCAGGCAAAATTGGACAAAGATACAGAGTACATGATTAAAGTCTTAATTTTCATTGGCATTTGTTATTGGTTATTCTTTCATGATGTGAACGGGTGTTGGAATTCATTCCCTAAACACTACCAGAAGATCAAGGATACTCTAAATCAAGAGCAGCACTGAAACTCCGTGGTAATATTGAGTTTTCAATTATTTATGAATTGGGATGAACTGAGCTCTGTTTATACATCCAGGGAGGAAGCTCATAAGACACGAGGGCTAAACTTTACTTTGATGTTTCATAATCAATCTGAAGAAAAGTTTATAAGTTGTCATTGCAACAGTACGTAAAAGGCCACCTTAAGAGAACGCCCTCAATCAGTAGGCTTTGCACACTTGGTTTCAATGATGACACGTACCCTCCTCAACAGCCAAGTACATTTAAATTTCTCGTTGCGTGGCCGTGGTGTCAAGTCTTTTAAAAAGAGACAGTCATCTTGGGAAACGTCTTTTATTGCAGTCGTGGTGTTGTAATCAATCATAATGTCAACTTCGTTAAACTCAAATGGCATATTGTTTCACTCAAGTATAGGATCAAGCGATGTCAAATGTTATCATTTCTTGGTACGTGATTTGATTACCCGATTGTAAACGCCCCGAAGTTTCAACCAAGGGGTGATGCGGTTTCCGAAACTAGTCTAGTTGTGGTTATCACAGCGTACTTTGCTGTAATTTTACGTCAAATTGTGATTGCATTCTTATTGTAAGAGAATTGAAGCAACCATTGCTTAGTATTTCACATGCATGGCTATGTTATAACCGACTTAGACTTTTGAAATTGGACCGTTAGACTTGCTTCGCTTTTACAAGTTGTTTTCTAGTCAACCTCATCCGGTCACCACTTTCATAAAGTACTGCAGACTTCTTAGTCAAACATAAATGGGCTTTGATAACTCCCTCCTACGCCCAAAGTCGTAACTATGGGTAAGTAGTGCTATTGATGGATACGTGGACAGGTTTGCAAAGTCATTTGATGAGTCAATAGAGGAAAAATGACTACTGATGGCTGAATATGAATCTAGAACTGCAACTCTTCGAATTCGAAGCAACTGGATTCTTGCCGAGATATTAAAACAGGAAGTTCCGCTGCAGTACCGTAACAAGCCACCAGGGGGGGCCAAATCATCAAGACCTACCCACATGCCAAATATCAATACAATCCATTCAGACCTTCTTGAGTTAAAGAGCAAGCGTACAGTGACCTTAATTTAGCATTTTTTTGCTGTGAAATATATCTAAGGTGAATCATCATGACACGACTCAAAGTAAATTGCGTATGGATGACCATATTCGCGGGATTTGCGTAAATGCAGACCGAAATACTAAACAAAACGTTGAAAGAACTGTGCACTCATCTAGAAGCTCACAAATCCTTGTATCTACAGGAAGTGTCATACAACTTTTTGATGACTTCTGCCAATTAATTCAATGGCTTGTACTCACGAGCAATAGAAAATGCGGTATAATTTTCATTTCGTGTAAAGACAGGATATCCTCTACCCTTCAGGAACTCAACAATGAGCTAGTATCAAAGAATCATGAAAGTACTTTCCATATTGCTGCGAACACGCAAGCCATGAAAGCTGCGTTTTCTGTCACTTTGTTTTGAGGCTTGTCGTGTTACCTCCTGCGGCAAAAACGCAAGATCTCCCGTGGTGTAACAGCAGTCTATCTGTTATCCAACAGGGCTAGTGGCGCTTTAATTGGCCTGTATAGGACAGGGCACTCATTAAGAGCCGTCAGGTGCCACGATAGTCGTCTCATTACATTGCTGTCACGTCAAAAGGAAGATATTAGAAATAGTTCGGCTGAAAGCTGAGTTACGAAAGTAGTTATATGACTGACAAAGAGATGTCATTTCTTTCCTTCGTATCACAGAAGGGGCCAGGTACCAGCATGAAAGGTCGTCTAGAAACCATTACACAGTCCCACTGCCGCCTAAAGTAACCGTGAGACCATGTCTTGAATATGTAGTGCGGGGGCCACATGTCATCAAGGAACAGCAAACAGTCCTTAAACAAGAGTTCAGAGACCTCATATCTCCATGAACTATTCTGTTTATGCAAATGACTTAAAAATATACAAAATATACAAAAACGGAAGTTCTGCTGCAGTACCAAGGTCACATACCAGGGGGCCCAAAATCGACCTTGAATTTAGGCTTTACAACACCTGCCCACATACTGAATATCATCGTAATCCATCAAGAGGTTCTTGAGTTATGCTGACTATAGTAGTGCGGAAACACAAACACACACACACACAGATACACAGACAGACAGACACACACACAGGCACACCCAAAACTATATCTCAATTTTTCATGGAGATAACTACCACCAAACCTTAAAGACTTACAATGCTTGGACTTCCCTCCCTACAGAATACGGAGGGTGGAGTGTCTGATACAGCTTTTCAAACTAGTAAAGGGCACGAGGAGGATCACACTGGTTCTGTTTTTCCCTTTTGCACCTTAGGGTTATAGAAGAGTTCATAGATGTAACTGCTATCCATCTTGCAAACTTACACTAACACTGCACGCCGTCGGAAAAAACAAACACATAAATGAAATTTTACACTGGGGAGCCAGAAATACGACATGTAATAAGCTTATTTACGGTTTGAACTCCGCATGCGCAGTCGGATGCATTCTGGGTAATATGTCAACGTTGAAGGCCCCTTAAACATGAACAAAACACTTCTGGACATGGAATCAAATATAATCTAGACAAGAGCTGTTTACAAGTTAAGGGCCTTCACTTTTAAACTTACACATACGGAGTTCAAACCGTAAAACGGCTCATTGGCAAAGACAAAACTTTTACAGGCCTAATGCCTTTATTCCCGAAGATGGTGGGAGGTGGGAATAATTGGCCCATGTTGGGCCACAACGTCTTAATGTTCACAAGCCGTGAGAGGCGAAAAACAGGAAGGCCAATATTTTCTTACAAATTATTTACGTACAGCAGAAAAAGCCTTTGCCACAGTTGTTAAACTCGCTACCCCCTTTCCCCTGTGAATCATATAGGTATGAATGTATTGAAAAAGGAGACGAGATGCACTTTCTAATCACCCTTAAGAGGTATTGTTTTATGACTGTTGGTGCTTGAGATGTGCGATGAAAGTATTGCGCCATTAGCGAGCGGAAGCTTTCAGTAAGGTTTATAATCCCCTACCTGCCTTAAGAAGGTTCCCGATGAAGTAAAACATTTCATTGCCGGGATATCTGGTGTTACAAGAAGGCCAGTCCTAAAAGCTCAAACAGTCTTGCATGAATGAATATGACTCAAGCCGTACGGAAAAAACGTTCGTGAAAAGCCCATCTGAAATCTGTTCATTGAAAACTATAGGGGTTATGGCCCATCTAAAAGGGTTCTCATTGAGATTCACACACACACACACACACACACACACACACACACACACACACACACACACACACACACACACACACACACACACACACACACACACACCACACACACACACACACACACACACATATACACACACATATATATACACAAACACACACACACACACACACACACACGCACACACGAATATAGTATTGTGCTGTTTCAGTGACAAATTATAGGATCTTTGCGTGTTACTTTCTAGATAGAGTCTCTGTCATCAATTTCGCCACCTTGCAATTAAACAGTCGAAGCTGTACATAGGGCAGAAGCGCCATCTATCTGATATGGTGTAAACTTCCTTTCAGGCACTTGATGAGCTGAGGGACTTGCTGGAAGAACGCGAACTTGAAATGTTGAGGGCAGAGGCTGCTCTACCCGAGCGTGCACGGCGCTACAAACAGGTAAACATCAACAATCATAGCAGCTCCAAACAATGTGTTTGAGGTAGTGATGATAAACCATCAAGATTAGCACGTTGATGTAGATTAGGCATAAAGGTGAACAACATCTAAATACAATTTATTCTCTGATGATAATCCACTGTGTTCTGCGGCTCAGAGATTGTGGAAACAACCTTTGGCTGCATTCAGTCTTTCTTCATTTCTTTCCACTGTGCCTTCTAAACAATGGTTTATTCTCTACAGATTGACAAGATACGGAGATTATTTTCTGACGTTTCGAGTGACATTCGCTACTCTTCTTCAGTACTACTAGGTTGAGCTGGTAGAACGAGTCAATACTAGTACACGTGATATTACTGAAAAAAAGTTGAACATGATAAAGTTGTATGCGGCGATAGACTCTCATTGCCACAGTTACGATGGTTTTGTGTTTATACATATATTGTTTTTCCTAATTACTGTATGCGTATTCATAGCAGTCTCTCTGATATTTTATCTTCAAAATAACGTTTGAAAAAGTATATGATCATATCCGCCGATAATGTGAAGTGTTGAACAATGCATTTCTCATTCTTAAGTTGTCGCACAGGAAGCAAGCAACGTAATTTTCATACCATTGTCTCTAAATCGATAACTGTGCTAGTGGCTGCTACAAGTTTAATTTGTTGCCACCTACTGCAATATAGCACAGTTTCCAAACAACAGTTCCCATTCTTAATTCCTTACCCTCAGGTGTAAGCAACATAATTTTGATCTCAATGTCTCTAAATCGATAACTGTGCTTGCGGCCGCTACACTTTGTCAGTTGTTGCCGCCTACTGCAATATAGCGCAGTTTCTGCTGAATTGCTTCAATTGTCCCATTCATTCCACGCCTACATGCGCTGACTTACTTTATTCTTACATGGCAACAACCAACCTTTCATTGATCCATACTCATCATTGAGTAGGTTCATTTTGGACAGCATTACATGGTATACATATTCCAACAATGGTTTGCTACCTACAATATTGAATTCATTTGTAGTCAAGGCACAGCAAAACTCCCACGCGTTGTTGGTATCTTCGTGGCGTCTGTTCTTCGTCTTTGCAGTTGGCCATAAACAAAAGCTATTTATGACAATACGGTATTGCAACTTTCATCGAATGGAAATCATTTTGTTGATTTGCTATGCTCATCAAAATGGTAAAGATTAGAAAAAAGATAGATAGTAAAAGCAGGTTTTGAGATTGAAACCAAGTAACAGCGATGGAAACATCGATGCTTTGAAAGGCAACGTTTATCTGAGTTAGTGTGAAAATAACGATTGCGAATATATTCTTTACCCTGCACTACAAAATGCAAACATAACACGTTCGAAGATGTAACTCCTCTGTCAAACATATTTTTTACATATCTTGTCTATTTGTCCCTCCTTGATTATGCAAACAAGAAATTTTTGAAGCTTTTTTGGTAAAGTTCTTAATGCCCTAGCGCTAGCTATCACAGATATAAAAATTTGAACATGCACAGTTCAAACCGGAAATAAGCTTATTACGTGTCGTATTTCATTAAGATATTTCGGTGATCTTTCATACAAAACCAAACACAACTAAAATACAGTACCCCCTTCGGATGTGAACCACCTACCCGGAGGTGATAAGATTTTGATTAACTTTGCATGAGCCCATTGCAATTGATTACTTCCTGTCACTCCAGTGAACGTGTCCAGCAGGTGGAAAATATATAACTGCGAAAACGCAAACAGACCAAAAGCAATATCTCACCGTTTTCCCTCTCCCTGAAACTCTACTGACACTATATCTAAATAATTACAAACACATAAAATCATCTCTGCGTTTGTGAATACTACACATCCAGGTCACGTGAAAGAAGAGTAAGATTGAGTCTTTACTACTAGATTACTGAATTTTAATCTCTGACGCTTCAAACGCCCATCCGACGTTTTTTGTCAGTGAGGAGATAATGTATATTTAAAACATATAAAAATCATGTAATGATGTAACATTTAAAACATCTGTACATTGAGGAAAAAGCTTACGTTGATTCCATTCTTTACACTGGAGTCGACCATATTAAAGGCCTTGGCTATACCATGTGCTTCAGAACCGCTCCCGACTCCCCGTGTGGGCCAAACATAGGCGGGTATGTGGCCGACAGAGGTGCGGGACTGGCCACCTGTATGACTTCGTACTGTCAGCAATCAACCAAGAGGCACTGCCCAGGCACAGGCAAATGGTCGGTGCGAAAACAAGCCTTAGAGCTTCTTTGGTCCACTTTTCCACAGTCATTGTGTCATTACTCATATCGCTGTACGATCCATAAAACCACTACATCACCATCGTACATGTCATCATCATGACCATCATCATCGCCATCTATCATGACTGTGTAAACGCGCATTATCTAATGTTTCAGAAAACGTCTTAACATTGTTCTCAAGAATATAGTTTGTATGTGGATAGACAACACGTGTGAGTTGGCAAGGAAAATCTTTGATGCCACATTGCCATGTTGAGGGAAACATGGATGGTTTTTCGGTACCACTGGTGTCGATGCGAAAGCGTTGCCGATTTCTTATCATACTGCCTCACCTACAACCTTCTCTGTCATCTACAGAACGTTGTAGGTCCTATCGTCAATTTCACCAATTTACATGAACAAGTCCGTATCAACCTGTTCCTACCGTCGTCATATTTCCTGTTCCAAGAAACTGAAAAATGTAGATTTTAAAACAAACATATTTACTGTCGATTCCAAACGCTTTTGACAGAACTTCAAAGTACAAGTGTAAATGTAAAGTTTTTTTTCACAATTTCTCTTCCATCCCGGACTGCGTAACCCAAAATGAAATAGTTAACGTATTCGTTGTATTTGTATTTGCCATTGCTTGTTTTAGTTTTCATTGTCATTTTCCAGCGGTGTCGCTAATGTTGGAAGCTCTCGAGCGTTCATCACACTGTGTCTTGCACCTTTTCATGTTGATCAAAACAAAATGTTTGAAGCTTGCTAGAACACCAAAGAAGGGGAACAAATGAAAGGCAATCCTACTTTAAAAGACGTCATTGTCCAAAGGAAAGACATGCAGAAATGGTTGCATTTGAAAGAAATACAGAAATAGATCTAACAGACAAGCGTCTAATAGTTTCCTACAACACGTCCTTCTCTTTCACAGTGTCCGACTTCCAAAACACCCTGCAAACAGATGTTTGGGAACCGCCGCATCAAGAAGTGCGACTGCCCGCCTGGCTTCTTCTGCGACATGACAACATATGGAAACACACCGTGTCAGAAGCTGTGAAGGTACATTTGATATAGTCTCTACCAGACTGACTACGCCGGCTATAGGGAGAACAATTGCCAGGAGAGTTTGGCCACCATAGGTTTTCATTTGCAGGCAATGTTAACCTTCCCGTGGACAGATTCTCCTGGCAAATCATTGCACGTTTTTGCCAAATTCTACGATCCGTACCCCCGTAGGAAGGCCTGGTGGAGGCCAAACATTTGATCAACCACGGCTCCCAAGTCTGAAAGATTTAGAAATCAAACAAAGTCCACTTAGGGGTGCTGTGAATGTTTAATGTACTTGTCCAACTGATGGCACTAAATATTATCAATGCTGCATGAGTAGCCCATTTAATTGTGTTGTTGCAATTCCAATGAAATAAAAATGTCTGTAACTATGAACATTACACAGAGTAACCTTTGTTAACATTAATCCGCCGGGTTACATAAATTCGCCACTTTGAAAAACCTTGAGTGTTTGAGAGATCTCTAGTGCAGCCCCCCCCCCAAGGTATGCACAGTTTAGATACAGGGGTGCATTGTACCGGAGGACGTTGGGTTGGAGATCATCTGGAATTGGAAGATCTCTTTTCAGGGTGGTGGAATTATGTACCCTGATGGAATTATGTCGGTAGATGTTAGATTCTTCAAAATAATGTTCCAGAAATGTTCTTGTTGTTTTTGCAGCAACTGCCATATCGCAGAGCGTCATTGCGAAGGAGTAAACATAGCTGCGAGTCTCCAGCGGTGATGCGATGGAACCTTCCCTAGAGAATGTATATGTATTCCGCTAGATGACTGTACCTCAGTTCTTCGCCTGAATTCACATTCCGTCGTCCGCATGTTATATCACACGCCGTTGCAAGTAATTTGGTTGCAGAATTAAAAGTTTGAAGTCAATGTTTGAAGCCTGATTTCTTATGCTTGGTAACTTAGAATAGTAGAATAGACCCAGAGAAATCCACAGTGTACTGACTTGTACTTGTAATGTTAAGAAATTTAGACAAAATGGTGATATTCATAAGATACGTCAAATGTTTTCAGCAAGTCAGCATATATATAATTGTCACACCTTTGGCACGTAAGTACCCCATAAGAAATGTGAAGCAATGAGAAAGACAAAAAAACATCGAAGAAACAAGTTGTCACCAAACAGATTATTATTCATCACAAATAAAGTCCTTTGTCCCAAACTTCACAATGGATCGTAAAGTGAATTCATCACTTCACCTGATCATTTATATCTGTCAGATCTGGCTTTGTTTGATCTGGGTATAATGAAAGAACGCGTGGGATACTCGTGACCCTGGGGCAAGATCAACGTCCGGGCTTACCACAAAGCCATTCGTCTGACAGTGCAGCAAAATAACTGTGTTTGGAAAAACACCATGATGACTTGAAGTCCATACAGTAGAACGTTTATTGCTCACGATACCCATTGTAGTATTGAATACAGCAAAAAGCGATGAAGTGTCAACAGTTTGAGAGGCTGAGAAATTCAAGACAGTACTTAGATGTGGAACTTCACCATTATTTCTACAAGAGGAGCATTGTTAATTTACATTCAATTTGGTCCTTCTCGCTACATCATAATAGGAACTGCCAACTGATATTTTCACGAAAAACAGCACAGACGAGGAACAAAATTTTAAACGTAGCGCATTTTTAGCAATCTTGCAATTTTTTTGGGGGGGGGGGGGAGTAATGGTTAAAGTTACTAATATTGGGAAAAAAACTGCATGGCAACGAGGTCGGAGAAAGGACAAGGAACTTTCCGTAGTGAAATACCTGAGCATATGGAACTCAATTACTAGACTCAAGCACCGAATAATACCGAATTAACTTCGGTAGTTCCACTCCCATATTCAAAGATATGAATCAAGAACATCAACTCCAATGTGCTATAAAGGGAGCCATGTCACATGAGACATTAGGAAGAAGTCAATGCATTCTAAGACGGTCTTCATTTTACCAAGTGACAATTTTTGTCCTTGACCAGTACCCATAGCAGACTTTCAAATGTCACTGGGATCTTATCCCTAGCCCTTCGAACCTTATGTAAACGTAAACATGAACAAAATTACACATTTCTTTGGCATAGCGGAATATAGTTTACAGAATGAATTACCATTGGTGAAGATTTAGGAATAAATCAACTCGACATGCATTTTATACTCCTAATTTCAATAATTCTAGTCAGGTTCCAAGAACCTTTGTGGCTGTAGTCTCAACAGTAAGTGATTTTGCACTTGGTAGTCTCAACAGTAAGTGATTTTGCACTTGAACGATACCGGTCATAATTGCACTCTACTCGCTGACGTATATATCATATTTCACCCTCGCTGAATTTTCATATCTATCTGCCAAAAGTGAATCGATGATTTTAATATAGTTTCAGCGAGCTCAAACAGTTCTTCAATTATCAACGACGGCGGAGCCTTTCTTGTCTGTTGAAAAATGATCTCAATGACTGCAATGAAATGATTTTTACACCGCCTGTCCTATCATCTTAGGACTGATTCCCCAGATTTAAAGACCGTGAAATTTTGCGTGGGCTGGAGAAGACAGCTGTGATGCAGGGAAAACTTGACCTTAGGCGATTGCAATTTCCTGAACGTCATAACATGTTGGTGATCAATAACCCTCTAGCCTAACCAATCGTAGAATCTAGAATTATAAAGTACTTGTGCGAGCAGAATTTAGAAGATCTGGGACAAGTATTTCTTTACAGAGGGAATGAAATTGCTCGAGTGGATAATATGCTTCGCAAACTATGATTCAGTGCAAGTTTGTGGTCCAACTGTGCACTCCTATAACCGAAACATTCCTCTGGTAAGCTAGAATCTAGACTAAACTCCGTTTTTTGCAAGACTGTTACTGCAGTGTACATGTAACCACAGCGAAGCCACAACAATGTCCACACTTTTTGTCAAGTTCATTATCTTGTAATCTCGTTCATGAAATGGTAGGGATGCGTTTGATAATTCTCGAAAGCATTTGAAGTATGTAATAACTATTACAAGTTTATAACAATGATTCAGTATGATTTATGACTCTTACTGCACCCAACGTCGGATTATCGATTTATCATTTCCACGAATGCTGGGTCCTTAAAATGATTTAAAATGAACGCATAGTTAAAGTCGATAGGCCGTCCTGTGATTACTTTATAACAGCTATCGGTAACTCATGACACGCGCTTACATGTGGGCGATAATATTGATAAATCAATCTAATGACACGTTTGGAGTGATAAAAGACCCTTGATTTATAACCCATACAGAACCCAATAGGGAGAACCAATGTTTTGCCCCCCTCTGATTCAAACAGTAATAACTATAGAACCAATGAATTGTATAACGTTACACTTTCCCATTTGTATATCACGCGAATAATATGATCACTTTAAGAAAATAAATGATCTTTAAGTGCAGAACATTGTATCGATAAACTAACTTACTGTAATGATATTATCACATTTGTATCTATTCTCCCAACTTCTTAGTATACGTTGCAGCAAGTACCCATATAAGTTTATTAGAAGCGTTGAAGCATGTACTGTTTTTATACTTTTTTTGTATTTCTCAATTTGTATCTCCCTCAATTACTCAATTTTCCATGGTCTGTAAGTCCAAAGGAAGGGAAAATGTGCGTGTTGGATGGTATGTGGCGATTACGTAAGAACCACAGACATGTTCGTCAACAATATTCATGGATAGACGCCACATGCCGAGCCCCATTGATTGGGCGCCGTCGTCGTTTGACGCCCTAATTGTCACAGACCTCCTGGAGGTATGGCGGTAATTACGAAAGGTCGATGGCCCCTCACCCATGGGAATAGAGTCCAATTAAGCCCTCCTGCCTCCACGGATACCAGCACGCCTTGATGATGTCAATATGCCTGAGCTTCAGCCGCTGGCAGAGTGAGTCACTTCATCATTTCCTGTCTACAGTCGTAAAGGGGCAATAAAGGGGTGAAGATCACCGTTAAACAATGTCATTAATATCCTATTGAATAAAGCAAAAGCCGGATTGGTCATGGAGAGTACGCAATGTGTACATGAGTGAATATGGGCTGACTCATTGAATGTTATATCTCTCTTTCTCCCTCCCTCAGTCTCTCTCTCTCAAAATACACATTATCGCAACGCAGTTTAATGTATGTGAAGCCTGTAGGTCAGAAAAAGCATCCTAGAATGCTCTGGACATCGAACTGATTCCCTGAATGAAGGTGTACATGTGTGTGTGTGAAAGATAGCTAGCTTGATGAGAGAGACTGAGAGAGAGAAATATCTTTGTCATATTGATCCGCTCACTAGATAAGGTCTATTAACAGCCTATATATCAAGTTAGCATTTACATGCCTGTATTGCCATTTAGCATCGTCTTATTCAGACCAAACCTACTCTTTCTGAATGATGGATGTGGGTCATGTCCTGAGAGTGCAGCGCTGTAAAATTGCTTCATATGGACGTCAAATCACTAGGGCATGAAAACACTCTTAGATCGAATTCGGTGAATTTTACAGCAATCAACTTGAGAAATCATCCGCTGTGTAGAACAGACTCAAGGTCACAGCTCAGTATCTACCATGACAAGAAGCATACAGTGATATGATTGATTCTAACGGTAAAATGATCTAATTTCTAACGATATAACAGGTCGGTCTTGTTTATAAGGTCCGTGTACAATGAGTCATACGATGAGAGCATTTCATCACACCCGTATCTCCGTTTCTTAATGACGCAGAGTCCATTCCGAATCACGGTGGTTGGTGAGTGAAAGTGAGTGATGCTTGTTATAATTCTGAATTGTCCAACTACAGTCAAAGGTTACACACAAAAATTACTGACAGAAATCAATGTGCAATGCGCTACATAGCAGATGGCTATTATTGGCAGCCGGAAGTGCTTTGTTACATGCCAAATTGCCAAGTTTAATCCTTGACAATTGGATAATTTCCATCCATAGCCAATACAGCACGAGAAACTGAGATATTGAACTGTAATGGACGACATTCGTTTTAACTGATATGGTTGCCACCGCAGTTTTTCATATTGGTAAGTTTCATAAAATGAACACTGAATCTCTTATAATGCAAGCCCGGAATCATTGGAAAGATAGTTAAACGCAAACGTGATCTAAAACTTTGTAGAATCTTCAAGTACCTCAGCTTTCCCTTGGTTTTCACAATGATTTATGACAGTCTACGTTTCTATCCATTGTAGTGTCCAACAGAAAATTAAAACACACCCTGCAATACTTCAATGTAGTCCTTCCCAGCGGGAAATATGTAGTTCCAGATAGGATTGATAGCTTGCAGGTGCGGGGTTACTTCAATAAGTAGTCCCGTGGCATAGTCTGGAAAGTGATTCCTATCCCGCGCTGCTGTAGTTTGCACGATAAAAATTTGATGTTTCATATAGAATCCGAGAAGGTTCTTGATGATAAACACCAAGATACCAACGTACGGAAAAGCTGCCAAAAGAAAACGTTTCAAAATGTAAATAAAAAACAGCATATATTTGAATTAGTTATCTATTAATATCACATTATGATGATGATGTTCTCTCATTATGAGAGCAATTTCTGTTCTTGTTTAATCCATTACGTTATTGAGATGTACTGGCTAATCCCTGCTATTGCTATATGTGCAAATGCCTCTGTGTTTTTTTAAATCTACAAAGGAGTACTTAAAATTGGCTTTAAGCATCTATACTGTGCTGCTAGTGTGAAGATCTCCCCGGCTACCAAGATGAGTGTGAAACATCTGATTGTAAATTGGTGACCTGGTCATAATAGGTGCAATTTACCAATCCGGAATTTACATCCATATAAATCAACTAAAATCAATACTGGCTAAATGGATTATCGCACAGCTATAGATGTACATATTCATCACCCATAGGATTGTCTCTTAATCATATGCGCTTCGCGATTAAGACTACTATACATCATTAACAGTCGTCGGGAGTACATTTCATGTCATCAACGAAATTCCCCAAATGATTCTAAGAGTGTGAACGGATGGACGAACATCCATTATTTTTTGTTGGTTACTTTTTTCTACGCGTAACTGCATTAAGCCTCTCTCCACTTTCCACGCTTTCTCCACTTACGAAGCACATGTTTTCAATCAATACATCGCATCCACTTTATCCAGAATTACATTAACGTTTTTGTACATCATTGTGTGACATACACTTCGTTTATTAACTGTTTGATGTTTAGCAAATATCTCCTAGTCGCGATAACATGTTATAAAGATTTGTATCATCTAACCGATATTATGTTATCTTGTTGCAAAAGATCCATCAACAAATTCTTTGATAACTAATTGGTATGGGTTTCATAAAGAACATCTAGTTCTCACCTTTGTCTATGAGGGCCATTCAATAACGTTGCATGCAGTGATGAAGGTACTCGGGTACTCTTTATTATATAAAGTTATATGATCAAATGCTGACTCACTTCTATCTACAAGTCAAGATATAAGCGAGTGGCAATATCACGACCTACTGGTAGGTACTCCCGAAGCTTTGCAACCGAACTCCAGGGGTCGTACTTTTTCATAACTCCTGAGCGTGCCCTGCCCTTTGCGTGCCCTTTCGCCCTATGATAGATAGTCTTCATAGACGTAGTTACCATCTACCTATATTTTACCACGTTCTTCTCTGGTCTTCCGCTGTTCTTCCACAGTTTCCACTCACACCTCATCGCTGTGGAAAGCACTGGTCGTATATCAAACATCCTCACTCCACGAACCGTATCTTTCCAGTAGACCTCACAATTCTATTTGACATCCCTGGTGTATACGCACATATCTGACCACTTACGGGGAAATAATACATCTTTGTCAGGCAAAGGTTCCCTGTTGAATACCTATTACGTATATTGAATATCGTACGTAATATCTAGAATTGGTTCGCAGCCAAGCTCCTTGGACGCTCCAACAAGAATCTGCTCACGATGATAAAGTTTTGATTCCAGCCTCATATTTGATTTTTATTGGACGAATTGGTATTGCATTTGTATGGAAGTTGATGTTCTGGCCACGCCTCTCATTTCCTTCCGGGAGTTTCCACTTAACTCGGTTTCTAGCTGAACGAATCAAAACTTCCCAGCCAATGAGCAAAGTCCTTTGAGATCCCCTTTGGAGAATATATCTTGAAAACCTTTTACCTGGAGAACCCCGCCTTTCATTTGCTAGCGTGATGGTAATATGCCGCTACCGTCTACGGAGTTAATCCTCTAGCGTCACCTCCTGACAACTTTATCGCCTGGGGTGCTCATTTTTCACCTATTACATTATTGATCCTGCTATATATCCCGCCTCCAACAGGGGTGAGTCCACAGACTCGTAGAAGCAGCATCAGAGATTGCTTGAGAAGAAGGCACGCGATCGCTTAACTGAACACTACATCACTGCGAAGACAATGGCGATGAAGACTTTTCAGGTGGTAACTTTTGCAACGACGCTTGTTGTCGTTCTTTCGGCGATGTCATCCGTTTGGGCCGAGGAAGAGGAGAACTTCTTACCCGTGGATGAAACAAGTGAAGAGGAAGAAGAGGTTTGTGGATATTCCATGTTAATAGTTTTGAAAATGTTTCATTAGCTTCCATTGCTGCTTATCAACGGTACAACGGGTTATAGAAAAAGTAGGACTTTGCGGTCATCGTGCTTTCTTCATTCACAAAGATTTAGCACTGTGCGAGTCTAGGTTACTATTGGTATTGGTACATAGGTTTGAACCGCCAATCCATGACTCACTGACCAAGTTTAGTCTTACCACATGGGTTTCTTTGTAATGATGTACCAAAACTGAAGTCGTATTAGATATGGTTGCGTTCCAAGATACTTTCCTGGCGATATTAGGTGTATTAAAACGACATAGACTGCATTTACTAAAAGACTCGAGGGCGTTAACAACTAAGGCCTGTCATATCTTTTATATTTCATACGGATTCGTCACCCCTCGTAAAATTGCCGTATATGATTCATCGTCACCAACGACCTAACAAAAGTAATGACTGCAATATGTTACATTATACTGACAACGCTGACTAAGATAGAATATCTCGTCCTGCCCATTTTGTACTTTGGGGTCTTGATAGATTTGAGACGAGGCCAAACATAATTCTGTCCACTTCGCGCAGGATTAGCGGTTATTATGTCAGGTATCCGAATTACCCCTACTCCAGTGATAGTAAGGGTAACACAGATAATAAGGATGAAAGAAAAAAAAATCGGACCTGCATATATGCATAAAACAATGTTTGCAATTCAAGTTCAATTCGTAGTATGATACCGCGACTGACAAAAGTTCCATTTTGATGCTATCAAAATAGAAATAATACAAGCTTGTTGTTATTTTCACAAACCTGATTCCTTATACAATGATGTAAGGAAATGATTTAGCTCCAGATGGAAGAAAATCTATGCACAGTAATACTACGTCAATGTTGTTAAATTTATAAAGATTAGTAATATATATAAGAAACCTGTTTTCGACAGCAGGTATTCGATATGGTGCAGAAAGGCCGTTTTTTACCCAACACAATTCCGTTCCATGTCCTTTTTTCATTACGGAAATGGGTCTGTATGAACAGAAATTGTTTCTTCGATATTACATCTTCACATTTGCCCTTAGCTTCGGAAAGTCAATTACCCGAAACATTAAAGGTCTCCCACAGTCGTGTATACTGCCAACCTGGTTCATTTCTTTAAATGGTACTCGTGCACTGAATGAACGTGTAACGTCCAGATTGGGAAGATTTCCTGGCAATATATAAAAACGTGTTGCCTTCAAACCAGAAAGTATTTTAATACGAAACAAGCCAGCATGAACGGTTTACCACCCGAACTTTGACGATACTACCGTCAAATATATTGGATTCGCAAAACGTCACGTTTTCATTTCACGTAGATCACCCTGGGCATTTTGGCATGGGTTCCAATTCGATAGCTTTGCACAGAATGTAATAAAACCTCGTCGTTATGGACCGCTTTCCACTAGACGGCGATCGTGCTGCGACCTCGCTGTGACCTCGGTTGGATTTGTGTAGCCCTTGATGTCATAACTAGAACATCACAAAATGTTACGAATGAAAAGACATCAACACACATAAAGTGTCAAAAGATGCGTATTTTATCTATGAAATTCGTTGATTGATCTGTCAAATTTAGGTTGTGCCGGGGTTGTAGAGATGTTGCCGCCCTAGTAGAAAGAGGCTTTAACGGATATTACGCAACTCGTCGAATCACTACCATGAAATTACACAATGTTTTTCTGAGACGTGATTTGAAGACGTAGAAAGAAAAGTTGCCAGCAGTGTCTCGCTGTATGGGTCTGTGGGTGGATACTGTTTGTAATTCATATTCCGTGATTTGTTTGGCAAGAACTTATTGTCTCCATTGAAAATTGGAGATATTGTTTTTGGCGTGTTTGTGTGTGTGTGTTTCCGGACTATTATAGTCAGCATAACTCAAGAACCTCTGGATGGATTACGACGATATTTGGTATGTGGGCGGGTGTTTTGAAGCCAAAAGTCAAGGTCGATTTTGGTCCCCCTGGCATGTGACCTTGGTACTGCAGCAGAACCTCCTTTTTTGTATCTTTTGACCTGGACGTGCTGTAGTCTTGATTTTTGGGTAGCAGATAGCTTGTGGTGTAATAAAGAAGTGGTGTAGGTTTGGGCCCCCTATCAGCTTGTTGGGAGTGGTTTTGCAGAAACAATGGGATCGGAGCAGCAATACGTGACTCATCTCGAGTTCTCCAGATGGCTCTCTTGAATTATTTGTATACTGCTGGGCAAATGGTGACTCTCTATCAGAGCTATCATCTGGAATAATTGGCTATAATTTACCATGTCATCAGATGATCACAAGGCTAATTAACGCTAATACCTCCTGCCTGGCTCCGCATTATTATTCAATTCCTTGTAATTTTGCCCAGTATGCATGGCTGGCTCTCAACAAGGTAATGAAAACCAGTGTATACGTCGAAAGGTAACATTGTACAATGGTATAGAATATGATACCCGAAGACTGTAGTTTCATCTAATGAAAGTCTTTTCGTAGAGTATGTTATGTGAAGATACCAGTGCACATAAAGTTACAAACACTGCCATAGTAGAGTTTTTGAGTGTGTTGATACGATCGCGTCTACCCAACTAACTTTGCATGTACGCTTTCACGTCCAAATGTTTGCACACAACTGCAGCTGTATGGCTTTTCCACACGCCAGAATCGAGATTGACAAGAAGATTATATTGGCCTTTATGACAAAAAGACCCCTCTCGAGATCTTTTCTCTGATGTTTTCCCAACCTGAAATCCAATAAGGAAATCTTTAAAACAGCGGCGTACATTGTGACTATTCATTACACCTACCACTTAGCCACAACACCTCCCACTGAGTTAGTTTTACACAAGCTTCAAGCTTTAAGGTGTATTGATCGGGCATAAGATAAATGAAGACGAATAAAGCATAATAGATCTTCGTTATGTACGACTTGATGTCAATTTGCTACATTATGTATTGATACATGATGCAATTACTATGTTTACTTACAAAGGGATATCGATCAAATTTGGGATGAGGTGAAACGAAAAATGCTGTGCATTAGAGAGATTTACATGAAAATTGCTATTTAAGGTGCAGTACGGGAAATAACAAAATCAATAAAGTGTTCTTTCTGCAACTCAAGAACAATTATCTTGTAATGGAAGTTTGACATAGCTATCTTTCGAGATGCTTTTAAAAATGTGTGTTGCTGTTTGATTGTAATTTGGCAGAGTCTATTCAAAATTGGAAAAAATGAATTAAGTAAAACTTCTGTGAGGATTAATTCTCACAAAAAGCTTTTAAAAACAGCGAAGAGATTTTCAGATATGTTACATGCACACACACTGTTTTCGGCACATAGTTCCTCAAGCGTTTTACAGTTGTTGTCAAAGTTTGGCTGCTTCCGGCTCTCTTCTTGAAGCTACATTGAGCCTGATGACGACATGTGTATGCTTATAATTTATGCAACGTCATTTAGAGTGTTCATCGATTGAAGCCGTCAATGCATAACATTGGAGGCCAGGATGTAAGACCTGGCGTAAATCGATCGGAAACAGTGACGTCAGAACATAGAAATGAATAAATTATGTGGTGTGTAGTGAAACAATTCCGCCACCAACTCTGCCAACTATCATTCCATTAAAGTGTAGACGTTCCTCGTTAACGCTTTACGTACTATTTCAAATTGCATCAACGCTAACTCCTAGACATGGTTGGCGTCAGAATGGCTTTCATTGTAACGTTAAGTAATTTTAAAAACTAAAGGGACAAGGCACTTTCTGCTTCAATGGTTAACCACATTCCTGTCTGTAGTAAAAGACTCGTACACCCCAGCAGTCATTGCACATTCACAATAGTAAAACCTTAAGTTGTATCATTTGATCTTATTCAGATCACTGGTTGATTCGGAAGACGATTTGGAAGAAACTACATCATATGCAAATTCAGCAACGACATTTACGTTAGATGTATATTGTCATCTCAGTTGCCCCCGAGGTCTACACCTACTTCTGGCTAAGACCCCCATTCCACTAGGATGGCGCTCTCGCCGCGCTCCCACGGCGACCTCAATTTGGCCAGATCGCCGTGAGAGCGCCGAGAGCGCCGTGAGAGCGCCGAGAGCGCGGCGAGAGCGCATTGGGAGCGCGGTGAGAGCGCCATGTGCGCCATGCGCGCCGTCACCTCGGCGATGGTTTTGAACATGTTCAAAACAGTCGCCGTGAGCGCGCCGAGCATGGCGATGGGATCAAAGGGCCGCAGCGAGGGATCAAAGGGCCGCAGTGCTCAATGATCGCAGCGAACACTCTACGATGTTTAAATGATTGAATGGTCTTAACTGTAGTTCAAACAAATTTCATTCTTGAAGCGGTGTATCTTGAATTTATGGGAATTTTGTGGTCAAATCGAAATTTTCCTCATGGGTAATACAAATTGACGAATAACTACAAGTACTTGCTTCCATTCAAATTAAATTCCCTCCAAGTTTTATTGTCTGTGGTTCAGAAAGTGTTTCACAATTCTGTGATTTACGTTTCTATTATAACGTAGCATGATAAAAGATATTTATAGCAAACAGGTTACATGACAGACAAAACAAAACATATTTGAACAAATATATAACTTAAGACATACACTAAGCGACCGTGCAGCGATCAAAATTGAATCTGTTTTCCCCTTGATTTTATCATTCAAATATGATGCAAGAGGTAAAGGTATGACTGAGAAGACAACAAAGCACACAACACGAAAAGAAAATTCGTTCTTTATCTCTAGAATTCGTTGAGTGATCTGTGAAATCTTTGGTCGCTCATAAAAAGTTGCTGACATTTGACATTTTGGTCGCGCTGAGGTCGCCGTAGAGATTCCACTTGAGCACGTTTTCCAGGAAATCGGCGCCTCTCACGGCGCTCTGGTCGCCGTAAGGGCGCGGCGAGAGCGCCGTCCAAGTGGAATGGGGGTATAAACAGTCGTAATCACCAGGGTCAGCAGAGTCATATCAACGAACGGTTTTATTGGTGCGAGGGCGTTCTGTCTGACCGCAATGGAGATTCTTGTAACGATTTCTGTGACCTCCTCCCGCACAAGGTGAAATTGATCAAATCATGGGTCAAGAGGGGTCATTTCTGTTTCACTTTGTACGTACCAAACATGCAAGATTGGCGCAGCTACTGGACAACGTATTTGGCAATGTTTGGAGCATAGTCTCATTGTTGTAAAAACGTAAGAGAAATAGTAAATTCCATTATTCATGTTTTCTAACAAGCTATATTTTATATTATCTATACCTAAACGTTTTTTAGTAGGTGTTCGAACTTTCAGCCAATAGAAACTGATTGGCTTGACCTAAATGCACTCTCCAAACCCCAAGCCGATGAAAACAGCTTCATTTGACCTAAAAGTGCACTCTTGCAAAATATTTGATTGTAGCAATATTCGGCACTGATAATCTTATAAAAGTTTTGTTCCGTCCACAGTAGCAATTGATGCCTGCATTGTATATCCCCCAATGCATATTTATAGCAATATGTCCTTTCTATAGGCAAATCATGGGGCTGTTTTAGAATTTGTGATAAAGACATTTCACATGTTTCTGTGAAATCATGGAGCCAAACAAGTGTCCTGTACAAAATAAGTAATGAGAATCAATATCTATGACGTAATTTTCGTGGGCAAATCAATACGCTAATTGTTGGATTCATAACACATTAAATAATCAATAAAGAACGGTCAATCCGTTGTCATAGTTACAACTTGATGGACTGCTACATTTCACACTATTTCTGCATCTCAATTTCTACCCAATATGGCTCGTAGATTCAAGTTAGATAGGATCTTAACTGTATTTAGACAATGCTAACCAAATGTTTAAGACTCAAATAAGAGGAGGTTATTTCAACAACAGTGATTGAGGCCGTACATCAAAAATTATGGACTAGAGAGCAAAGGCAGTTTTTTTTTCAATTTACTCATCCCACATCATAGTGACATAAGGGCAAGAACGTTTGCCTACACGTACCTTATCAGAAAAAGGACTTATATTAGTTTTGTACCTAAAGTAGTGCAGTATTGGCGATTTCAAACGTGACCAGAAGAAAATGTTCCCTAGCTCTAATCCCGACTTCACGTAGTTTATTGTACCTAAATCCATGCAATCAATAGTGCATAATTCCAAGAAGTTTAGAATGCTGCTGATGGCATTTTGGGCACACCCTGGTACCGATTTAACAATCTCTTCACGCTGCCTGTCAATAACCGGCGCTTTCCTTTTATTTGACCTACACAGCAAAACATAGTGATCACCATAATACCTGATATTAGAGAAGAAAAATAGGTAGAAAATATACCAAGAAACTTGAAAGCTGACACAGATTAGGTATCTAAAACAGTAATCAACGGTATAACTGGTCACAACAGTTTACACGGTAACATAATTGCATGTGATGAATTGCTATAAACCATGTATTGACATTGTGAGCATGACCGAATTGCACTATGCAAATAACTGTTTCATCAATAACATACACTGCAAATCAATATGCACAGTTGTTCGACGTATGTGTTAAGCGTTATACGAGGATCTACTTCTTTAAAATCCTACCCACATTTTTATCGCCATATTCCTGGCACGACATCAATATGAATCGCTGTTGATGAGATTGTCAAATTCAAATATTCAACGGCAAAACCGTTATTGTCCACACTAGAACGTGTGGGGAATGAGTGAGTCAGAGGTCTAGGTGTCACCAGTAGTGAATTGAGCTGTAGCTGCCCGACCTGCAGTGATGAAGTGCTCGCAATAGTGAAGAGGAGAGAATGGGCACTGCTTTGATGGGTAATCTCTCGCGATCACGACCTTCGTACCTCAAGTGCAATATCAATGCTTCGTTATGCGATGAATCAAAGACCCCTGAGGTACGAGGAATCAATCTTTCCGTTTCTGTCCCCATTGGCACTCGAAGGAAAGACGATTGCAAAGGTATCAAAGGTACAGAGAGTTCACAATGAATAATCCAAATGCAATACATTCCATTTTAGTCCTATCTCAACAAGATACTTTTATGACCGCTCATCGACAATTCAATCTACGGTGAACATATCTGATGCATATGTTGAGTATGTAAGTGATGTTGTAACGTTAAAACAACAGAAAACATATTTCGTAGAATGTATTTTCAATGGTTTTCAATTCTAATTCCGTACGAATATTAACTCAACCATGTCTTCAGAACTATTGTTATCGTACTTATACATATATTTCTGGAAATTGGAGTACAGAATACGTTTGGTAATGTAGAGATAATCATAAGAGCCAATGTGTCCTCATACATTTTTGTGTTAACACCGTGTCACCAATCAATGACATGCATCGATTTTAGAGGTTAAACGTACCAGACGAGAACTACCTGCAATTCTTTTAATGCTGATTGGTCCAATAATTGGTATTTTCTCAGAAATGTCACATAATGCGTCATTGTTCCCAGTTGACGTCACACCTGGAAGCTATTTTTTGCACCTACAGCTGGCTATAGAAGGCTTGTTTATCAAAGATTCTAATCACGATTGTTGCAGTATTTTCCAATACATACTCATAGTTTATAGAAACTCGGGTAAGCTCAGTCGTCCATCGTTTCTTGACATCATTGTTGTCCTGAAGGAAGGTTCTCAAAGTCAGGCAGATTCTAGATAATGGATAACATTTATTTGCAAAAATGTACGAATGTCACTATACAGGCTTTTCATTTGATTTCATTTGTGCCATGTTGCATTATATTGTAGTTCTGTTTAACATGTCAACATGCTGCTGCCGTAGTTGCCTACCAACATGGGAGCCGGGTATTCAAATTATGATTACCAAGACGTCAATAAAAAGCCTCTATAGTTGAGTTACTGTCAGGATCATTTCGAGGATATCTAAACCCGGTTTATTTTTGCCGTGACCGACATGTCAGGCAACTCTGGAGGAGCTGCTAGCAGACATCCTGGAGAGACTACATGCGCATGAAGAAGAGAAACGCGGTCTGGGGAAGTTTGGAAGAAGGCCTCTTCGCCCGGTGACTATCTATGCAATTCCTCTTGTAACGTTACAGTATATAACTAAATACAGCATTTTGTGTTTTCTGCGGTGTTTTCAGGTCATTCTTAAATGTTGCTAGTCGCCAATTCTAACGTGGGTGATTTAGAACTAGATGTTAATCTCACAATTGTCAGTTTATGCTGCTTTCTACCTACTACATTCGGGAATCATACGCAATGTTGACATTACTTTTTCAAACGTATTTGATTTACTGCAAACAAATGAGCTTCAACCAGGCTACAAGCCTATTGACAAAAAAATGAAACAATGTTATGAACATGTTCTTTCATCAACAGTGTAGGGGCAACAGCATGTGCAAGATTTTCTACGGCTCCAGACCCAAGAACATCTGCGCATGCCCCAAGGATACTGCGTGTATGGCGCCCTCTAACAGCCGGTACAAGTACCGCTGCATGTAAAGGGATAAGGTCAGTATCTTTGTCATCAACACCTACTCTCCAAGCAGAGGTTGGTGGAGGAGATTGTGACCTTTGACCTTATCTCCCGTTTTCTGTCTGCACTCCCCACCATCTGCTTGGAGAGTATGTCTCGGTAATCTTATCGTCCCATCTCATTCTCTTAGAACTGTCTTTCCACCTCCACCTGCGATATTACATCTTTTTAGTCATGTCTAAAACCAAATGGGTTTAATCAACAAGTTGTAAAAATATTCGTTCAAATAGGCAATTACCTCATGAATGTCTTTGTTGTTGATCTACAGGATTGTCAAGTGATCAGACAACGACGACGATCGGATCTTATGAGCTTCACGATGCCAGTAAACCTACACGTCAAAGTAGATATGTGGTGTGCCGTTACCGTTAGTATTGCCGTTTGGAAGTGCATCTAGAACGTATGAATACTTCACTGATAAAACGAAAGATCTACTGATTCTGAAAATTTGTTGAAAACATTACTTATCGTATGGGACGCCCTTCGTTGTGTATTTGATTGTATAATAATGTGACATTACTGTGTAATGTGTTGTATGTGAAGGGGTCACAAAAGAATGCACTGAAGGTGTGCCATGGTGTATATTCCAGTTCCAAGCGACCAGATGTGGAAAGATGTGGAAGTAAAATTATGATTTACAAAAATGGTCCATGACAATATCTTCATCCGAAATATCTTCACGGTTGCTGTCAAACAGGATATTTGATTATTCCTCTATAACAAATTTAGTATGGTGTGTTCTAGGAAATAAATGTCATTTGTGCCAGTACATTGTAGTGTGTTCGGATAATCTCGTGTCAATGTATTTGGTATACAATGATTATGGCCGTATTATTATGGCCGAAATTAAATGTCTCTTTGAATTTCAATGTTAGGTGCATTGTCTAATCAAAAGTCACGTCACCCAGCATGGAAGAGGAATAATAAATATAGCGCAGCACCAAATGGCATCAAATGCAGGCAATTTTCAGCAGCATAGTCTCTGATGACTGAATTTTCGAGCCAACTAGTGTCAGGACCGTTTCACCCAATGAAATGGCGGAACATGAGTGATTGACAGGATGGTTCGCCTGTGATTGGTTGAGAGATTGGTTCTCTACACACCTCCAATTAATGGCGCGAAATGCTGAGTCTATGTTGTGACAGCCTGGCAATTGGTAGGTTATGGTGTCCAGCTATTCCTAAGCTTCTGATTGCACTAAATTTGATACTCTGATGAATTACACTTTTATGTTTCTTAACGTTAAGTGATACTACTTTTCAGTCCGAGCCGGCATGGAAGTCCCATTGGATGGATGTTTATGCGCTTGATCATTGTGCTCAATCTATAAAAACTTCGACGTCGTTGACTTATATCACAACATTATGAAATATAAAAGCCTGGGTTGTTGAAAACATATTTATTAGAATACACCCAAAGAGGTACAGGTGCCATTTGAACACAATTCTATGCGTTTTAACCTACATTGCAGTTGTTTACATTTGACTGAATTAGAATCATTTATAGCATGTAAATACATTATTTCAACATCAAACGCTCGAAGTGTACGATTTCATATTCTGCTGCGGGCATTTCTATTGTGCCATTGCGTATCGGAATCCGGAAAAACGTCTAGAATTAACATCTAAAACAGCTATAATTCATTGTCATAAATTGACTCGTAAAAGCGTCCAATGATTAGAAAATCAGATAAAGAGTCGTTGAAATGTCAACGGCATTGAAGGCAAAGCTGTTATTACGCTGTTTTTGTCCCACATGAGCAAGTGGTCGGCAAAGTTGACTTTCACTCAAAACGTATACTTACAGATTTTAAACGTATCCTAATAGTATATTCTTATAGAAATAAACGACTTAACTGAATAATACATAAACGTATGTAGCTCATCTTACTTTGTTTTCTTTAAAGTAGTATGTCTCTGGCTAGTACAAAACGTTTTGAATCATGAAAATAGTGACAATTCTCTCGCTTCTCTAGCCTTTTTAGCTAGTAGAAATCGCTTATGTAAAATGCAATAATACATTACTACGAGCACCAAGACATGATTTCGTAAGACACCATAGCACCAATTGTGTAGTGAACTCTGAATGTGGATCAAAGAACCACGTATAAAATGGTTTTGCATGTTGTAACCACTTTCACCCAAGAGAGTTTCCCGAATATAACTAGCAACACTCTGGTTAAGATGTATCGCCATTTCTACAGATACAGTCGTGAGATTGAGGATTACCTAACCGGAGTTGACGGGTACTGTTGGAAACAAATTAAGTATAACATCGCAGTACAAATAGATGTATACTTACTATTCTATTAAATTCAATATACTTTAGATAGGGTGTAGTTTTGTAGCATATACTCATTCATGAGATACATTACACATCTGTAGCCATACATACACGGCATTTACTAAGGAGGTTTCTCATGGTAAAGATGGTTCCAGATTGAGCTTGAGGCCGCTGGAACTGGGCTACTGGATCCTCAGGTACATCCGTTAGCCAAAAACTTAAAGAGTTTCCGATGATGTCACATGTTCCCAGGGAGCCTTGGCATTCGATGAAGGGGACGGGCCGGAAGTACTGAAGGCAGCTTCCGGGACTGGTCAACTCTTGGCCGCCGCCCTCGCCAGCGGCTGTGTGCTGATGGCGGAGTAAAGAAACGTATTCAGGCCTATTTCAAGACAGATCTTTTTGGAATTGTCACTTGACAACTCCGAAATGGCTTTCACATTAGGATAAGGGTATACTCCTCTACTTGCAACTGTGATTTTCTAGTCCATAGTCATGCTACATGTAATACCCCACTTGACGTTTCCGGATCTTACATTCAAAATAAGCAGTACGATTAGGAAACTAAGCCAGTCGCTATGAAATATTGTGCATAAATCAAGAAAGAAAAGCAAATAGGGAATGTAAGATAAGGTAAGCAGAAAGGCAGTAACTGTTGAGATAATTCGTAGATATTAATTGAATTGTGTTAGCAATAGTACTTGCATGTCTCTCAATAAACTCAATAAACTCTTCCTTTGAAACATTTTCAGCATGAGAAATAAAATAACGTGACTTCGTAAAGGTTAGTGCATGCCTTCCTAGTACAGCTTGGTCTGTTAAACTGGACTGAACAATATTTCTCTGACTAGGCATCTTGATATAAAAATCTGCGAGTTTTACGCAGAGATAGCACATTTTCAAATCGTCATAATATGTCCTCTTCCTATAAATAATTTGTGTAAAATGTGTACATATATTGAATATAGATGAGTTGCACATCATTTATCTGTGAATATCTAACAATATATATGACCCCTAATTTATTTTATCGTATGTTATAAAATCGAGTCGAGGAGAAATTCAAATCTTAGTAAGTTTTAGGAAATCTCACCCCGTTGTGTTAGTCACTGCAGTGGAATGGGAGCACATAGTGTAAAGTTCTTGAACTTTTGATTTAACACAAAGAAAACGATTTTAGACCGTCACATCGACCTTTATCGAACATCTGACCCACTCATTGCTGGTGAGCGTTAACGTTTCAGAAATGTGACGTCAGGGTGTGTCACGCCATCTATCATCATGCTGCATTAAATTTCTCTCAACTGGGACGATGGGCAGTATCGACTTCCGGGTATCCTTGATCCATGACGTCACTTTTCCGATGAGTTGACGCATGTCGGAAGTGAATGGGTAACCTGATCGAAACCCGATGAAGACCCATGTGACGGTCGAAAATCCGTATGGTGAGCGATTTTCTTTGAGATGAATCAAAAGTTCAAAAACTTTGCAATACGTTCGCAATTGCCTTAACGCACCATTAGAAAGCTGTATCCTGTCCAAAGGCTGATAAAACCGTCAGGGCAGTCGGGAATAGCTGATGCGTCCAAACTGTGCAATGCCAAAATGACCTCTGGGGTCTGGCACACAGAACACCTGCTCACGAACTTCTTAATTTCCAGCCCTATAATGCGGGTTGGAAACAAATGCAAGTGTGCGTTACCGTCAAGGAAGAAGAGAAAATGGAGATGGGTAAACTTTCTTGAGATACAAATGTGCCATTGCCCAGATGTTTGTGATGTCTTTTGTCCTTCGTCTTTTGTACCGCATCTTACCGCCTAATTGATCTATTCTGTTGATTTGTTCATTTTGCTTTCAGATTGCTTTGGTGAAGATCATTAAAAATTTCATCCCAAAATCATGAAAAGTATTGAACCTTATCTTTTTCAAGGTAATCACGAAGGAATGGAAAAAAATAAAGTTATTTATCCAAATGACATCCCCAGAAAATCTACAAACCAATTTTACGGTTTCATCAGAACTTTCCATGATCCAACATATGGTGGTAGAAATTGTCTATATTTCCAAGGAGAGGATGACACTCTAGTATCTCAAGTCAGGACGCCCATCTCTCTGGGTTCTTAACGAGGGGACACCTTACCATGAGGAAGCTGTAGCCGATCCAAAGGCTGATGTAACCCGGGGGACAGTCGGGGTAAAAATCCGCGTCCAGGCTGTGCAGGGCTAACACCACCTCAGGCGTCTGACAAACGGAGCACCTGCTTACAAATTTCTTAATCTCCTGACCTATATAAAGTGCATGGTGTCAAGTAGACATCTGTTTGGTTACTACATGACATTGTATACATTATATATGTATATACAATCACATTACAAAATGGTACTTTCTGTGTAAGGACCATCTTAATGCAACTGAAAATTACGTAATTTTGTGTGAGTGCAGTGTCCAACACTGGACACTCTCTGACAGTTGAAATTTGGTCGATGGATTTCAACAACGTTATTGGATGAAAGTAAAATGTATTGAAAAGTTTAAAGATATTAGGCATCAGTTTCCATCGTTTGATAAGTTTCAGATAATAATACCATACAATGTGATCAGTTTTTACTAGTGCAGTGCTAGTTTCCGGACTACTTACCCCTGACAGGGATGAGTGGTTTCTCAGCACTGGTCTCCACAGTAGACAGCCAGTAGGTCTTGTCGTCTCTGCTAGCATAGTTACAGGTGTCGTCAGGCTCACAGGACATGAAGGGCATAGTACTGAACCTGGGAAGGCAAGACCCCGCACGTCCTGCACGAGGATAACATGGAATAAAGGTTACCTCAGGAAAAAAAGGGTAGAAGCAAAAAGAAACAGGAGCTTCTCTGTCATTCACTATTCATATGACTGGAGGAAAATTAACACAGCAGTCGATCTTCGGTGTATCGGCCCGACATATATATCAGCGTTCCATGCCTTTCATGTGTCAATAACAAGGATCATAGCCGCCATCTAAGTCCATTACGTCCATCATCGACATGTACATTTGCTTCAATGACTACTTTGAAGACGACAGTCAATGCATGAAGACACGGTCAAAATGTAAGCATGTAGGATCCCTAGATATCATTCTAGCCACACATCACTTTTGAGTACTGTTCATATTTTAGATGTTTCAAGTCTTGTTTAGAAACACGCATTTGCTTACCTAAATCCTGTTTGTGTGCTCTCTCGTTGCCTTCAATGTGAAGTAGACTGAAGCCTGTCCATAGCCGTCTCATGCCGGGTGGACAGTTGGGTACTGTGGTGTTCTGGCTATGACGGGCCAGCAGTCCCAGACTGACACCAGGGGGACCCTGGCGACCCTGAGACCCAGGGATACCTGGCAAAGATATGTCGACACGAGCTCACGATTTAGAACAGACACAATAGAAGCTTGCCTTGGACATACAATGTCATACATGTATGCAGCGGTACCAGCATCACAACTTAATTGAAGTTAATGTTAAAAACGTATTTATAGAATTGCCTTTTTTGAAGTCATTTGTTCTTTATTATAAGGGTCCTTTTCTTGTTTTTATATCTCGTGTTCTGGACATGCCATGGTCATGCTTTTTGAGTAGTAGATAGATACAGAGAACATGTACAAGTGGTATGGTTTGGAGCTTCTAGCGGTTGGAACTGCAGGAGCAGGTTTTATTTCAGACTGAAAGAGAATAATTGAAGAAGGGGTCGACGGATCGTCATGATTTTTGGTATGCAGGTAGCTTGAATGATTATTTACATAATTAAATACTTATGTCCACTGTATTTCATGATAAGACTCTCAAACAAGTGACATGTTTCTTTAAAAGACCTACCTGAGTCACCACGGGGTCCACGGAATCCTGGCGCTCCGCGCTCACCCTTCTCACCAAAACCGGGTGGTCCTATTAATTAGAAAATAGAACATGATAATAATAACTTTATTTCACAACAAGTGTACAAGGTACAAAGTATGGCATCTACTGGTACATTAGTACAGTTCCGTGAGGCTAATCTACCTAATACAAGAATGTATAGCAAGGGATGAGAATGGGCATTCACAATGATTTGAGGAATTTCTATCGTCTAGACATTGTTTAATGTATTTTCCTATATATACCATGTAGGGGTGGTCATAAGTCCACTGAGATAAATGCTAGTATTAAGATGATAGCCTTGTGTATAGTGAATTACGTATATCTCTTTTGCTAAGGTAACATCTTTTGAAGGAAGCATTTTTGAGGCTAGGAATCCCACCCGATAGCAATGTCTAATGATCTGGAGACACCATTTAGACATTGATCGGTGTTGTAACACTCAATCAGATCGTTTTAGCGCGGTACAAAATGGGTAATGTTTATTCTCAACATATTTACATGTGACAGGCACTTACGGAATGTACCATATTCAAATACCCTACCGTTTATATTTCCATTCACGTGAGCATAATCAACATTCAGCACTAACCTTGTGGTCCCATCAGACCGTCCAGTCCTCTTTCTCCCTTGATGCCAAGTCCAGCAGGGCCAATAGGTCCTGATATGATGTCAAAAGGATGTCCATTATAAACATTACTACATATAACAGCATACGGTATATGTATCATATTACAGCTGCAATGCATAAAATCTACCATGTATCATCCATCAAAGCATGCGTGGGACATATTTTCAATGACACATCAGTTGAAAGTTTGATGTCTCTTTTTTACGGGATTTCAGTCTGAATTACCCTGTTATAGCTGTCCCCACTTATCGCAGTGTTACCATCACCCGGCGTGTAACATGCATTTCGAAGGGATTGTTTTAGCATTAACAAACCTCTTGACCCAGGCGGTCCAGGGAGCCCCACACCTGGTAGCCCTGTAGAGAGAAAACAACACGGACATCAACACGACCTGGACAGAACATCCAGTATATTCTGTACATCAGGAAACTCAAGAGCGTCAGAAAGAACGGGCATTAAAATATTTGTTTTCTGAAATATATGTCATCCTGGGTTTTCATGTTGCAATGGATGAATCTGAAATGGAAGTAACTGTTACAAGGCAAAGCTGCCTCGAATTGAATTGTTGGAAGGCTTCAAAGTTTATACGGTAACATTTTGCAGCCGTTCATTGCTCATCGTGGGCTCAAAACAGGAAACAGTTGGTTACAAATGGTAGTGTTGCTGATATCAACATTAGTTTTGGGACCCCCTCCCATGAAGAGAAAAAGAAAGAAAAAAAAATCATTTGAGGTTTGGTCTTACCGCTTTCTCCCTTGGCCCCTGGTGACCCTGTTGGTCCCGGAGCACCTGGCGACCCTACAACAGAAAGCAATGGACATCATTGTTCATGATCAGAAGTAAGTCTCCAACGTCTGACTAACATTGAAATGAGCCACCGTGCTTTTGGATCAGTTAAACTTATTTTGAAATATTCAACGTATCAGACGTCCTCTACTAGTTCTCCATGCCTTTCTGCTAATCTATTGAAGCAGAATTATCGTTGCTTTTCACTACATTAAGCTATATGGTAAGACTAGACAGTAAACGGTAGATCTAGATGAGGATATTTCAAAATGGTTCCCATTGTCTCACCTCTCTGTCCGGGTTCTCCCGGCTCTCCTGGCCTGCCTCCGGGACCTAACAAGAAGTTGATTGACAGATATCACCGACAGTGTGATTAAGGGGGTATGTACTGTTCAACATGAGACATCTACTAAATATCAACTTAGAGGAGCCAATGGCTAAAGAAACAATTACTATTTAGTCAACAGGGATCTTGTCTGAAGTCAAGTTTCATTTATTCCATTTATCTCATTTAACTAGCACATAAGGAAACGTGGCAGTTTGAACTCAATGACCTGATGACAGGATAATTGCTGGACTAGATTGTTTGATACTCCGAAGCAAGCTACATAAATCTAGATCTGTTCTATCATCTTTTGTATTCAAAATAAACAATTGAAAAGTCGTACCCTCGGGGCCTATTGGTCCAATTTCTCCAATGCCCGGAGAACCTGTATGAGAAAAATTGGATATTCATATTCAACATCGTCTTACAATTTTTTCTGGTTCAGTCAAACGCATTCAGCTCAGGCATATTCAATCGAATATATTTTGGCAGGATAAGACATTTAGCCGGATTCTGTTTTCTACATCCTCACTCTAAGAAAACTAACCGCGTTCTCCTTTCGGTCCTGGTCCGCCCGGAAGTCCTACACCCGGTCTTCCTGTTAAAATGTTTAAAAGGTAGCAACAAAATTAACAACGTCACTGCAGTCGAGTCCTAATACAGTGCACTTTGCTTTTGCTATATTTTTCTTAATGATATATTTTACCTGTTACATTATGTTGAATTACCGAGAAATGTAGGCTATTCGTATATAAGTTCCTTCCTAATACAAAAAAGTATATGACAACAAAAATGATTTGCATGCTGGCAGTGTTTGATCTGTTATCGTAGGAGCTCAGGAATATCTAGCAGAAATATCATATTGAAATTCTTACCTCGTTCACCGGGTGCCCCCGGACCTCCCGGCGAACCTCTTGCTCCTTTGGGTAAAATTAATCAGGAATGTGGTAAGGCAGCAGCAACAGTCTGTCTAAACTTAATGTATGTACATATGTAAGGTTTTCTTGTTAAGATTTCATAGAAAATGGCGTTGCATGACGTTGCTATGAAAAACAAACAAATAAACAAACAAACATTAATATTGTACTTACCAGGTCCACCGGGAGGACCAGGCGGGCCCTTCATTGTCGTGATCTGTCCGGGGGGTCCTGAAATGGTACAGAACATTAAGTTCATTTACAAAATGCATTAATACATTAACAATATCTAGCTAGCTAGGCATCCTTGAAATAATTAATATCAGCGATCAGTATGAAAAGCATTTTGAGCAAACCCAACTACTATTTTGAAATGAACAATATATTATGTATGGCTTTAACATTTATCAAGAAAAGAGGACTAAACCTAACCTGGTACTCCCGGAGGTCCCTCAAGCCCTAATCCTGGTGGACCTATATCAAACACACAAGAAAACAAATCAGATATGTACAGTGTGCAATGAATCCATTGCCACTTTATTTTACATAACAAATTTATGCTGAACTCAATAATTTCCACAAACAGACGTTTATTATACAATATTGCCAAGCTGTGATTCTGGTGGTGTAATATGTATAGTGTAGCCACAGACACGACGAAAACCATTGATGACTGCGTGTTGTCTTTACATAAAATGGTCACTACATTACCTGGTGGCCCGGGTGAGCCTTCAGGTCCTCTGAGGGACTTGCCCGGTCTCCCCATCATTCCTGTTAGGGAGATAAGCAACAATAGGTAAAGTAAGTCTGAATATTAGAACAAAATAGACACTGGAAGCAACCCGGTAGCAGTATTTAACACATCTTTTATTGTATACATGCAGCGTGATACAAAGATGAGGAAAAATAACACTGTAGTCAAGGAAAGATATCCAAAAGATCAGTAGCGCCTCCTACCTGGATTTCCAGGAGGTCCAGATTCTCCCTGTGTTTAGACAATTTGGTAAAATAAATCTCAGAATGAAAAGTAACTTAGTGAAGGGTGCGTTATGATACTTTGTGTATGAATATCATTCGCTACGAAGTTGCATCGATTTATTCCGCGGATCCAGGTGTTCATGATAACATAGAGCGGCACAGGGATATAGAAACATTGAATGGATTAACGAATGAATTGAATGAATGTATGAATGAAAAATGATCTAGGGAGGAACTGAGGAAATACCTTTGTCCCAGGATACCCAGCTCGGCCCGGATTTCCTGGCTCACCCTGTTAACATAAGGATCAAACCGAAAAGATATGAGTCGTCCTGTCATGTACGATGTGTGAAACAATTTCAAGACTAGTACAAAAAAGCTAAAAGAGGTTCAAATCAGATTCAAAATTGTCTTAGACTGGGGAGAAAGTTCAAAGCTTCTAAGTTTTTTCAAATCTGACAATGATATAGGATTTTTTTTTATCAAACATTGTTGTGAAAGATCTTAAAACTTACCGGTCTACCCGGGGCTCCTGGTGTACCTCTTTCTCCAGAAAGGCCCTTGTGAGGAAAGAAGTGTTTAAAACGCAAACGTTTTATCACAACAGCCTGTCAAATTGACAAAGGTCAAAATATGCTCAAATGGTTTTTCTTATTGCCCTAGAGGTATTGCTCGATTAAAAGAATAAGTTGGCCATAGGTATCAAAACATTTCTGAAAGCAATATTCCAAGCGTTATTCCATTAAGGTACATTAATTTTACTTAAACTACAACAGACATGTTTTCGTATCTTTAAAAACATCTATCATTTGGAATTCTAAATTCCAAAAGTTTCTTTCATACCAACCGGTGGACCTGCTGGACCTATGGGCCCCATGAAGCCAGGTGGTCCCTTGTGGCCCTATAGATCAAAAGACAACATGACTATAGATCAAAAGAAAGCATTGTCTAATCATCATGTTATCAACGAAATGTCAGTTGACAGTTGGTGTCTCAAAAATGTGTGCCTCAGGTGTAGAAGTAGCTGCTAGCGTAGTACAAATAATGCTGACCATATATATCTTAATAAATATAAGCAACCTTAACTAAGATCAGGAGGTTTGCTTTGACCACATTTTTGCACATTTGTGTCACCCTGGTTTTCAACCCTTAGATAAATAGATATTCTGAAGTAGATACTTACGGCTGTTCCCTTCTCTCCGTTTTTGCCATCTTGTCCTGGTATTCCCTAGACAGAAGGTTGATACAATAGGGCAGTAAGTACAAAAAATGATGTTCCTACTTCGTAGTTGAGTCATTGTTACTTAGTTAACTGAAGGGACCACCCTAAGAATTAATAGATGAATTGAATAGATAAATAATCTTGACGTCAATGACAAAACTTGGTTACAACTGGAGTACAGTGTGTCGTGTTATAATACTCCCGGAAGCACGAACATCATATCAAAGCTAACAGAGTTGATCTGATAGAGAAGCTCCTGAACGACTCCACGCATCCTTGTAGTGTCCTGCAGACTGTTCCTGCTCCCGGCAGTTGAGACAACCTACAACCTCCGTCGACGTGTGGGACTTAAACCACCACCAAGCAGATCAAATAGACACAAAAACTCGTTTATCCCCAGAACTCTGTCATCTATTACCGTGTAATGCCCGCCCAAAACTCTACATTTGTATGTCCATATGTCCACGTTGCTATTGTTGACAAGTTGTTATCAAAGTTTTAACAATGTGAATAATAATGTTTTTATGCTCCATGTATTCAATCATCCAAAGTGCAATAGTAAAAGTGTTTGTAAAATCAATACAATTCAGTCCTATGATAAAGGACTGCAATGTTCATTGAATCAATTAAGTTTGAAGTTTGAAACCAAGCTAACGTACCGCGAGGCCTGGACCTCCCGGGCGCCCTGCAGGGCCTGGTGGACCGGCCTTCCCTGGAGTCCCGGAGTAACCTCGGTCACCCTTCTTACCATCTAGACCCTGCACATACACAAAAAGAAGAAGCTTGTGGTAACGTCTTCATACAGGTAAAATAAGTACTCAGTTAAACTACAGCTAATCAAAAGTCCTGCCTCTAAGAACTGGCCTGTGAGTAATGTTACGTACGTAAAGATGGTCATTCAAACTTCATGCGGGACCTTGCTCGCATGCTTCAAACTGTCGATGGAAATATACACAAGCTATTCTGGAACTACATCCATGCAATGATCTTTCACATTCTACTACAAACATTGCAGGCAGGTTTACCTACGTATATACGTTAGGTACTCTAACCCAGTTGGACAGTGTATACACTTAACTGAATTCTTGCATAGGATAGAAACCTACCAATATGTTCAGACATTCATGCTTGTTATGTAAAATGATTCTTGGATGTTTTTATTTTAAAGTAAAATCTTGCAATGTGTTATTTTTATTTTCATATTTTTGGAGATAACTCTTAACCCAGAACGACGATTTGTCAGTCAGAAGACATCATTCTAAAATAAACATATTCTTTTATTTCTGTACATAAAGTTGAACGGAACTATTAGATGGTATTGCGAGTGTTGGATTAGCATAGGGCACAAACACACGTCAGATAGAGGTAACTAGAAGCTTAAGTACTGATGTTGGGAGACACCTTCTCACCCGGTGGTCCCGGGTATCCCGGCAACCCTGATGGACCAGGCGGACCCTGGGAAAGAACGACATTGTCGTAAAAACCTGCACATCTAAACAGACAGATAACTATGCATAGATCTTCCCATCTATCCATTACAGAATCTGCTTGTTGTATGATCAACATGAGTTTCATAGGTAAAATGGAAATAGAATGTATGAGTACAAGCACATAAATGTATTACAGTAAAGAAATAGTACGTTGAATTGCCATACATAGTCATACCAGCACCAGAAATTTCACCAGAACGGTTCCAGTTTTCATGTTATCTGTTCAATCATATAGACTTTCTTTATAGTGTCATTGGTCAGGTTAAAATAAATGTAAATTTATGGCGTAGTAGATATATTCACCTTCAGGCCATTCTCTCCTCTTTTGCCACGCTGTCCAGGAATACCCTATGATGGAGGTCATTACAAGCAGATGTCATAATACTGCCTACACATAGAATCAATACTTTGTATGCATAGAGAAGGCAATGATTCGTTTACGTCTTGCTTAGTGTCTGTTGCTTTTTGGATTCTATGTTTGACTTTGAGGTCTACATGTATCTTCCAGCAAGTGACGGCAGATATTAGGAAGGTGCAATTGTAGGTCATAGACCAAATGCAGGTAAATTGAATGCAATCAATCGTCATTCGTTACTCCTTACAACTGCGTATGCTGCCACTACCTCACAGTTACTGTCAGTCTAGGATAACTCTTGAGAAAAATATTTCTATTTAATCGAATAAAGTTGGGCCTTACTGCTGGTCCGGCTGGGCCCGGTGTACCGGCATGGCCTTTGGCTCCTGGAAAACCCTGGCAAAACAAAGAAAAACAACAACTTAGTTCCAAAATGAAAGTGTATTTCTATTGGCCAATATATATTTGCAATCAACGATAGAAAAATCTAAGATTATTCATCAGCAACCGTTAGGTTGCTAACGAATGTATATGGTCGTAAGAATGATAGAATTTCACTCCATGAGATATAAGAGGATGATATAACTTCAAACTAGAAAATAAAGGCAACGAGACGAACTATTATCTCAGGTGTTGTACAGGACTTTTCCCTCTAAAACAGCGAAACTACAAACATGGTGTTCCAATGAAAGACAGTGATTACTCACTTGTTTCCCGGGTAGGCCAGGTGGTCCCATATCACCGGGTCTGCCCTATTTGGATATGGATGAAAGATGGTGTATTTGATAAGCTATAAGAACATGAAACAGAGTGACCCGAATCTGCTTAGCCCATTCTTATCTACTCCGATCACCAGAAAAGTAATATAATGATAGTAGTATGTAGTCTGATTTCATACTGTCAAGAACAGGCAATAGAACTCACCGGGGAACCAGGTTTTCCGTCGTTGCCAGGAAGGCCATTCTGTCCCGGGAATCCCTGATGTGCCACACAAAATAAACAACACAAACATACATTCAGAATGACTTTCATAATTTCACCGTGGACGTCATTACATCGTCTAGAACATTACACAAGCATACATATAAGTATCTTCCCAATTCAAAAGACAGAAAAAGTGGAGAAATAGATTTTAGTTTCTTTGTATGAAGTGGAAAACATACCCTATGCCCCTTTAGTCCAGGGAAACCAGGTGTTCCACTGTCTCCTTTGTGTCCCTGTGAAAAAGTAGAATGTCGTTAAACAGACAAAGGTAGAGGTACATCGGCCATGCATTTTAGGCTTACGTTTATATGCTGCTTGGAAAGTATAAGTAGTAATACCTTTATTCCTGCACGTCCCTGAAGACCAGGCAAACCGTCATCACCTTGTCTTCCCTACAAGCAAAACAACAGTCAGTGTCAAAAACATCATATATAAACACTCTCCGACTATAACGGGTTGATTTTGAAAAAAAGTGATTTTGTTTACATATCATTTGATTTGTTTACTTCATATCATATCATATCATACCATATGTATATTTCAAGGTATACTGTTTTTCAACAGTGTAGGGTTGAAAAGCTCACCGGTGGACCTTTCGGACCTTTCGGACCCATCGGACCTTGCCGTCCTGAGAGACCCTGTTAAATGTTAAAAAAATATTGATTTAGTGTATGGTAAACGTATTCGTAATCCACAGTACACACTGAATACTTTAAGCAATAACGTTATCATTTTTGCAACTTTCTAACCACCAACTGTATGAAGTCCCTTTCTCAAAGTATTCAGTACGTTTGATGATAGCCTGGATGCCAGGCCCCCGATCTCTATACTATCTATCGTGTTTCTCAGGCCCAAACTGCTGTAGAATTTCCTTGTGGGCATGATGGCCATAGAGCCAAGGAATTGGCCTGTGTTGGCCCTGGAAATAGTCTGGCATGCAGGCTAGTTTGAGGACAACTCACCATTCTCCCCGGCGACCCAGGATCACCTTTCTCGCCTGTATATCCTGGAGGTCCCTGTTGGCATCAGCGCAAAAATGAATCCACACATTTCTTTTGATATAATCATTGTAAGTCAACCTGCTATATGTTAGATGTATGCGTGAAAAGGAAGACAAACAAAACCACAATCACTGTACAATGAATGGTCAATGCATGCACAGTAGAACACTGACCTTTTATGGATAATCAATTAAAAGATCATGCAATGTACAAAAGCCACAAGAACTATCACAAGTACATGCTATCTAAAGGTCAATGCACTAACAGATGGTACCTAATGTTAATTAACGTCTCCTTCCCATTCAATTACTTAGATGTTTCGAAATGGGGTATTTCGTTAGTTACGGAAGAGTCGGTGATAAGGATTTATACATGATGTTGCATTATTTTGAGGGTCACTCTTATTAACATTCACTGGACTAACAAACCTAAAACCAGATCCCCAAACTTCCTTCTACTCTCTACAATTTGGCTTTTAGTAACACTCCTACGACATACCAAAACCACAGAACTAAAGCAATGAAAGGGTTTCCGAGGCTAGATCTACTGATGACCAGTCCACTAATACCGGAACTGTCCTCTTTTCGTGCCATAAGAATAAATAACAGTCGCATTGTCGTTTGATATATGGCCGATAACAGGACGTAGTTCTTCCCGAACATCTACAATGTTCAGTTTCAACCCACCGGAGAACCGGGGTACCCTCGGTATCCCTTTCTTCCCATCGGCCCCTGTAGCAAGAAACGGTTACAGAGAGAGAATGTAGCAGACCTACCGGTGCACCAGCAGGACCAGTACTCCCCCTAGGGCCCTGTGGCCCCTGGAAAATAATACAACGTGTACAATAGCACCGTGTTAGTGGTTTTCATAGGATATCGTCAACGGTGTTTCAGATCTTTTTGTTGAAACCAGCAAATCCGTGTGGAATGTTGCTGTCTGCAGTCGCTCGGTTGTCGCCATTGTGAAAATGAGACTGATCAGAGCAAGAAGTTCAACGCGTTCTCCTGTCACAGCAAGCTGCCATATTCGTCTTTCGGCATTTGGTGTCAACTGAACGGCAGATTTTTGGGTGATTGTTGTGTCCAGTACAATTTAAAAAGCGCGGTCATCATCTCTATGTACATGCGGAGTTAACTTGACCGTCCCAACGTCGCGCTTCGTCCATCTTTACGTCTGAGAGACTATACTGTGATAAGGCTTAAGCTTTTAGTTTGGAGAACAACGCACTGTGGAAGCATGTTGATAGATGCACATTGGCACACTGGACAGGCTTTAGTAACTTTCAATAGTCGCGCGATGCATCGTTATCATAATCTGGTTGATTCCCATGCATTGGGCATAGTATACTTCTCCTCAACGTTGAATAATTAGATACTTGAAGAATTAAAAACAATGCTTTGATTTGAATCATACTTTGATTTGGGATTGAGACTATGGTACCTTAATCCGATGACTATCTTAGATTACATAGAGCTCATAAAACCAAGCTGGTTCAATTTATATGTCAGAAAATGATGGTGTTTGAAATAATCGTAATTGGAGACCGAGGACAATGTTTGCAAGTAAAGCGTTTGCCCTCAAGGTAACTTGTCTACACCACCGAAGTTGACTTTTCGCTGTTGTCCTAAAGACGAATTCCGTCTGTGACCGGAAGATGACCTCCCTTCCCAAATCCGTGAGGACAAGAATACACAAAAACAACTGATCGAAGATGCAACGAGCAAATGATATGGGGGAAAAGATCTGTACAACGAATGTTGAATGTTCTTTTTCGTTAGCTGCAAAATTTTCGGAAAACGCTAAGGTTATCTTTGGCCGATGGATTTTTCCTCAGAAAATACTTTGTTATGAACGCTGGGCTATTTGTCAACGGAATTTAACTAATAAATCATCGGTAATTTGTCCTGAAGACGAGAATTTTGCGTCTTGATTCCAGTTGCATGTTTGTACCATTGCGGTGGCCAAAGCAGTCTGTCAGTGTAGTGCGAAGAGCACGGAACCTTTTAGACTACGACAGGGGTCAGCCAAAGTCCACCCTCGATGTCCAGTTGTTAGCTGTCGTCTTCGCAAGAGAAGCTTAAGATCCAATAATCCCTTGGCTAGTAGCCGTATCTTCACCATTATTTGTGAACTACTCCAACATTGGTCAGAATTACAACTCTCACCAGGGTACTGCAGCGTCGGCAGTGCAGGTAGAATATAGCTTAAAGAAATGCCTGTAGGAAACTGGTCCATCAGCAGTAAATATCTAAATTATCTCATAGTCTCCTTTTAACTTTACGATCCGGTTAGTCTTCAAGTTATCTTAATGCAGCTTTTACAGTCACTATGATATACATGTGAAATGAAATATCTATAATGAAAGTCATTTGTACCCAATAAGTGTGAAAACCTAGGTATATACCTCTATATTCACTAAAACCAGATTTTCAAATGAAGACTTTCTGCTTATTCAAAGGTAGTCTTAAATATGACCAATAGATAAGTGGATCGATTTGAGTTTTCGAATTTTAGGCTACGAATCTCTAAAGTTTACCATTTCTTTCTTTGGTTTCCGACCAAAATAACTGATTCTCACATTGTACCTGTACCCCTGGACAACACATGGACCTCATGGGCGGACCCTTCTTCGTCCCATGACCTGCAACCAATCACAAGATAGTATTACATGTCAATCATCAATTGCCATCACTCGATTACAGTTCAGACAAGCCTGTGTTTTTCTTTTACGTACTGTGAAGTATTCTTAATATGTTTAAGACCTTTCCATTCAATAGTAAAGATATAAAGATGATTCTCTGCAATTCTCGCAAGTTGCATTATCATTTTATACATAAAGACCTGCCGATGAAACAAGTATTGGATTTCCACATTGGACACTGGGGCCTTTGGTGTTTACCGGAAGAGATGCCCTCCCACATACATCTGTCTTACTTGGCATAAGAATGTTGTCTACAGCACATTGGTGTGTCTAGTTTATTTATACTGTACTGAGGAATCAGCGTAGGGCATGGCTCTCCATACTATAATAGAGTTTCCCGAATAATGACTTCTTCACAGTATCTTAAAAATGTATTGAAGAGTGGAGGCAAATTTACAATCTATATTTCATTTTGACACATGGCAACATTTGCGAGTAAAATGTAATGCTTAATTTATGGCCATACAAGATGCGGAGAAGAATTTTATATAGATAAATATGCCGAACGAAGAATTTGCACCAAAGTGAAATGAAATGAGTAGGTAACAGCAAAGAAAGTAATGGAATAGAAGAAGGGTTATGGCATGTCCCAAAACGCTGACACTATTAAGAAGCCTAAGTTTTAGATCAAAATGCTTCTCTCGTGCTAGATATGCAAGACAGGAGTGTAGCATCGTTTGTAAACTTTTAAGTTCTCAAAAACATTATTCAGCTAAGAAATATGTCCTACCACCTACAAAACTGTTTACGGACCTTGAAGTATAAATAGGAGACTCCAGCAATCATAAACCTCCAGGGAATGCATGGACCCCATTACCATGACCACTGCCAAATAGGCTATGTCAAGTCCACGGAAGTAGGTCATTAGCACGTTTATTTTGTCAGCGATGTCCCCAATGCAGCCACTTCTAAAACAGCTTACCGACATGCTTTTGTAAGGGCAGGTCAGGGAATTCTAAACATTTCTTTTAATTCGTGTTTTTTTTTTAGTTCCCATGCACAGAGGTTTTCTAGATTTGTAAGGGATTCAGTCCATCCCCAATAACCTTGTACTATGTCTTGCCATACCAGTATGCAGTGAGCAATACGTTTGGTATCTATTTAAATGCTGCATTGTTAACTTTTATCAACTAGTGGGTTTCAAACAGAATTGTACTGAAAATACAAGCAGTACAAAGATGGATGTTGTAGACGCAACCAATATAGATACAAATCATGACGAAATGTATGTGCCTTCTTCAAAACAAATACCATAGTATATTTACAACTGTGGCTACAGACATTTGTGTATTGGCTTTGATGAAAGACTCTACAGTCAATTAGAATACATGTGTCTTTCAGTTAAGTATACAGTCAACTGAATAATGCCAACAATCCGTTACAATCGTTTTGAAAACCCGGTTGAGAGTTCTTGGAGACAAAAATACGTTTCACATCTATACGGCAACGCATTAGAATTTTTTTATACATGCGTATTCAGTTTTAAGGACACCTCATTAGGTAAGTAAGAAAGTTTTCGGTTTTATTGTGGTAACGCTGACACGCCCAACACTCACTTCTCTACACAAATATTCTCCTCATCCGAATTAGGCCTAAATGATGAGTGATCACTGGGAAAACAACGTTGTAAGAATCAAACGGCTATAAAAAGCTCCAATGAAAACAAGATGGTTGGAGCCCGATCCATCAATCTCTTAAATCGAGAGACGTAAGTCATTAATGCGTCAGCAGAAATGATTTCTTACCCTCTTACAGCTGCCAGTTCGAAAAATGACCAATGAAGGTACCATTATGTGACTTCTGCTTTAAATACTGGTCTCTCTTTAGATGTTAATGACAAAATGATGAGTGACAAAATGATGTGTTATTTGTCATTTTTGAATGTATTTCGAAAGTGTTAAAAATTAGATATGATTCTCTGTTATGAAAATTGCCCTAAAACAAAACGACGATGAAATATCATCCACGTTGAGGCATGATTCGGTCTTCACATATAAATAGGTTTCTACATTCCCCCTTTTAACGTTTGCCAAGTCAAGGAGACCACGTGTAAACAAACATCTGCACGGTCTGGACGGTCGTTACAATTTAGTGCAGTGTAAATGTTTCCATATCAGACGAGGCCTACGTAAATTTACACGCCTCAAGCCGGTTTTATTTGATGATGTCGCCTTTCTTCATTTAAAAAAAGGGAACCACTGTAAGCTGATATGGAAAGAGCTTGTCATTTGTTTTGATATACTATGATGTAGTGAATATTAGTGGTAACATCAATGCACCGTTGTACTAATCTTGGTCAACGCGGACGCTTCGTCTATTTATTTTGAAAACATCCCAGAATGGTGGCCACACACGACCTCTCAAAATGGACGATCGGACAAAATACACGTAACCTTTGACCTCGCGGAGTGATATTCGTTTATGTTATAGAATAAGAAATAGAATTCACTTACTTCTCTCCAACAGCACCAGCAACGTGGTTAAACTCAGCAGCAGCATTTCCCTCGCGGGTTACAACAAAGAATCTCTGTTGAAAGAAAAAATGCGGCAAAATTCCGATGTGTGCTCAAGATGTTCGCGCCTGTTGACAACATGGTACCGCAGTTTGTTGTTGTTTGGTTGTCACCAACCGACAACACAAGCTGAGGGGTTTAGGGTGTAGCTGTGAAATCAACAGAGGAATCAGACAAAACAGCGCTAATTTGCCTCAGACCACACTTTAATCCGATTTTGTTTCTCGATCAAATTTGCTGTCGTCTCTTTTGGTTACAGATGTTGTGATGCTAGAGCGATTGCTGGTAGCGCATATACATTCAATGACAATCCAATCACAGAAAATCAACATATCCACCCAAAATTTACCACAATGTTTGGGCAATGTATTACTACTATAACAATAAATGTGTACCAGCATTCGTTGATATATTATATGAGAAAAAGACTGGACCAAGTGAAAATGAATTCAAATTTGTACAATGTACCCAACATTGTTTTTATGGCAAGCTAGAGTTGTGAAAGCTATTTTTATAGGCGCACAGGGTAGGACAAACTGTATTTCTTCTGCGGTTCCTGAACGTTCCTCGGTATACCGAGACAGTTACCAAAACCTTTGCAGCTTTAAGGATAAACCATTTTGTGGCCAGGGCGACCCTAGTATATTTATATAGCGTCTACTCCAGGCTGGCGGTGGCGGCTTTCACAGGCGCGGTGAGGGGGAGAGCTTTTCGGTGTCTGTTAAGGGACGTTTTACGTATTAACCTTTGCTACTGGAATTTACCGTCGAATCAATCAAGCCCTACTTTCAATACACACGGAAAATCTCCATGGCATCACCATGTTATTAATTCCGCATTCTAGTGTTTACATTGATTAAACTGCTTTCATACATCAAGCGTTGATTAAAAAATTACATTGCGGGCCGTGACAACATATGTCAAAATTAGTCGTAGAAAATCTTACTTTCATCACACCAGGTTACGCACACACAGGCTCGATATATGTTAAGAACGTCGATGAATAAACGTATTACCATTCTCTACTTCACAAATTAGGAAAATGAACACAAGAGATTCTAATATCATAGCAAAGTTGACATACCTTAGAAAATGTGGCAGTTGTGTAGCGATTCCTCCTCTGAAAATCGAGAACAAAGATTTTACCAGGTCGACACCTTTAGCCACTAGACAGACTTGTTCAAATGTGACATATGTCTCTTCCACTCAAGATGAACGCGTGTAGCAGGGAATACCAGGGCAAAGATGACAAGACGCGGGCTCGACAAATTGTGTGGCCGAGGCTGGGGGTGTGCCGCGCAACGATCCCGCAGATTCACCAGCTTGGATTGTTGACTTATGCCTCATGTGACCACAAGAAAGAATTTCGAGGCTTCTTTTCTCGCTGCCTTCGTCTTCTCGACAACAGCAGTCCGGAGGACCTTGGACAGGATAGCGCCAACTATGCTAGCTGGGTGAAAAGGAGGGGTAAATGAGGGTGTAGCAAGAGGATGCAAGGACTTACAAATGAAATGAAATGATTGAATTAATCTATAGAATCGATAGCAGTAGTAGTATCATATAGTTAGATACATAAATGGTATGCTGAATAGTGTTATCAAAATGAAATCTTCTTATTTTTTTTATCAATTGCATTTGAACATTCTTGACCTATGAACATGCATGGCTCTATGTCGTCACCAGTGTCAAAGTTGAACCCATCACTAGCTTTAATGGTGACTAGACAGGAAAATGCTGTCATCCGTTGAACTGGTGTGAACTCTGGAGGCTGATGTTTTTTCAGCTTCCCGAAGGCAAATGTCGATTTTGTGCGCCATATGTGCACCGCGAGCATCAACAGGGACACGGAAGAGTTGGCAGAACTATAAACGTTCCCCTTGACTTGCGACATCGCTGTTAATTCAACTGGAAAAGGTGACATTCAACAGATGAGTACTATCTCTCATGTCAGTTCATTTTGACGACTCCTTTTCCCGCTGAAACTCGATGGCAAACACGTGCAGTCTGGAAGACCCACGTTAAACGTCATAACAGATATGTCAATGTTAAGAAACAGGGCAAAGTATCACTCCATGTGTAGCTTGACTTGCCAACGGTTAATCTCTGTCTAACCTCTCCATATATCTCTTCTTTTATCTTCCTACGCATCTTCACAAGCTTGTTAACGGCGAAGATGCAAAATTGGCACAATGTCTTTCTTTAAGAGACCTATGACGTTATAACTCTTAAAAGGTGACAGAGAATAACAGACTTCTTTAGACACCCTGTAGCATAGGCTACGTGTATGACAAAAGTGTTAGGTATAATTTTAGTCCACATTTACTTTGTAAATTGTGTATCTTGAGAGGGTTTCAGGTAAGAAATGAACCTTAACTGCAAGAAAAGTGTGATCTTTAACCTTCAGGGGGAACCTTACATATGTGCGGACGCAGTCGAAGTTTCCAGCGTGACGAAGGCACATCTCAAGGTCGCGTGCAGGTTGTATGTCAGGATGGCAAGATACATTCTTGACCCCGTGCAAGGTGAAGATCAAAGTGATTTCACCCACCACGAACTCTTCACATCCGATAGCACTACCGCTTACTACAAAAGCGTTGCCGGCTAACAACAGACGAGTCATCACGGCTTCAGTTGTGACCGATTATAGGTGCAGTCGCATAGTATACAGTCACATGGATCACGTATTGTATACAGTCGCATGGATCACGTTAGATTGGTGTACGTTTCCGAGAGGGAATTATTTGTGTAAGATAGAAAGTGGATTATAGCAATAACGACGACAAAACTATTCTTGCACATACCCACTCTACATAGAAGGTTCTTCTGCAGTCTAGTCACAACCCTCTCTTTGCTATCATTACAACAATTTCACACCGAGTCCCTAAACCCCCAACATGTTCACAGAGAGCGTCTGGATTAGTCTGGGCACGTTTTGTTCATGATAGATATAGGTACTTGATCCATCTTGAAGGGATTAAGGGTGCTCTTGTGGTGAAGGGTGTAGGAAAAGGCCTTCACCCTAAACTATCTTCTACACAAGGCTGTCCAAGAATGTCCTCGCATCTTCAACCATAGCAATAACCGTGTTTATAAGTGCCCAGACTGTTTTTACCTCAGTGAAAACTGGAGGTATTGTTTTGGGTCTGTCTGTGTGCCTGCCTGTGTGTACGTTTCCGGATGTTTGTGGTCAGCATAACTTAAGAACATCTCAATGGATTGTAATGATATTTGGTATGTGGTTACGTGTTGGGAAAACGAAGGTCAGGGTTGATTATGGGCCCTCAAATTTAGTTCTGCAACGTAATTTATCATGATGTGCATTCTAAAATCGTGTTTCAATGGTGCAGTAACAAAGACCGGCGAACGAAACGTTGTTCTTTTCATAAAAGGCAGTTTTAATATCAGTTTTAATTACAGCTATTAAAAGTTTATCTTCCAAAAATGCGAGTCTATGCACATATATCATATCCATCATAACGCGCTTTATAGATGGGAAATAGATTGCTCCGTAAACATAGATCTTTGCGAATCATGTCCAACAAGTCATCATGTGATGACCTTTGTTGACAAGGTAAAAAATGTCGGCCTATTATGTATGACCTTTTGATCTTTAATCGAACAGGTGCATCTTATCATGGCTACCATTATTTCATCACTGTGTTCTCATAATCTTTATCTAGTTATTGCTGAAGAACTGCTTCAGGCTGAGAGTGTGTTGAGAGAACATATGTGAAACGTGCAGGGGGGGGGGTTCATTGGAGAGTGGACAATGGCAACAAGCACAAGCGAGATCCACTATATTTAATTAGTGAATCGTAAGAAAGAATCGTAAGGAACAAACAAGGAAGAATCAAGACGTAAACCTGTTAAACTATATGTTCCACGAAAACAAAGAAAATGGAAAAGCAATTACAAACCTGAAAGTACAAAAGTGCAGATTGTAAATAATTTGTACGATCTGCTGGCATTGGATAATGACATCATGACTTCAGACAATCCCCTAAAGTTCAAGATCCTTTCCGGTCAGTCCCCAAGTTGTGAACAGTTTCACATCGACCCACAGTGTGCACTTCACGGCAATCCTTCAGCAAGGCAGTCAGTCAATTCACTCAAGTCAAGTTCACATGGCCATGTTTTCCTACAATCACAACCTGGAACTCACCCCTCCCCATTGGGGGTGGTGGGTACTGACCACTACGCGTCAAGGTCTTTTCAGGTTATGTTGGCTTACGGTTGACTCCCACACACCAAACAACAAATAACAACAATAATCAAATATCTCTGGACAGATATGCCGACAAGAGACATAATACGGCGTTGAGGAGCAAAGTTGATTATCACAGACTGACGAAGAAAAAATAATAATTTGCAGAAAACACGCGATAACCAAGAATGTACAAAGTAAATGATGATGCGATGCATACAAGAAACTAAATCTTAAACAATTTACGCCCGTAATACATACTGGGGTTTTATGATTGGCAGACTGCGTGTTCAATTTCCTTATTTCGTTTTCGAGACAGGGGTTAGCGAAGTAAACGCGACGTTTGTCATCTTACAAGCCCCTTCCATAAGGCAGCGCAGAATGTGGACGCGCCATACCGTAACCAGAGAAAAGGCAAACGCAATTATTTTGGGGCGATCCTCGACTAGACTGGGAGGGACACCATCCTGCTTCTGCATATATGGAGGCGAGCGGAGTAAACTGACTAAAATCGTATGCGTACAGAGTAAATGTTTCCTGTGCCATCTTTGGCAGGGTCTCCTTGAAAGTCTGCCAATGAACAAATATAAGAAGTGGGTGTAGTAGGTATAGCGAGTGGCCCTTTACCAAAGTACTCGAGTTCGATTCCTATGTCTTAGTTGATTAGGAAATGGTGTGTCTTTTATTTGCAAGTGCTCATTGGTGGGCTGGCAGTTTTGCACTTGCATGCTTTTTTGTCTTTATGATAATAATGCACTTTTTGGGATTTCTCTCTCTCAACACATCGGTGGGAATATTGGGAGCTTGGCATATAGCACAGCTGGGACACTCAGTTTGGATTCCAAGTATAGCTGACCCTTATCCCGCATCCGAGTCGCATTTCCGGTGAAGTGCCTCGCGGCGTATCCCGCCAAATGTGTACTTTAACTTGGTACTAAGGTACAGGCGGGGATAGGAACCGATTTACTTACGCATCATTGCACACTATGGCGTACCCCAGCTCTTTTCAGGAAGGGATAAGGCTTTAAAAAGCTTTATGTTTGTAATTGTGTGATCATCGTCTAGCCAGCGACGTCCCCTACGACGCCCTGTGTAGGACCGAAGACGTATATCAGAGTAGTTCTGATCCAGAAGAGAGATAACTGATAAGTAAAGTACCACATTATTCCAACCTATAGGGTATTGACACTTGACGTCAGGAACCAGGTTACCATGGTTGGTAGTTGGAAGAATTAGACCTATATTGGGCATGTGTTTAACGTGGCGGAGATTACTTAATACACGAACAGATATGAAAATCAGCCTTCATTGCAAAGTACATGTATGTAGAATTTAAATGTTTATTTTGTATTTTTCTATTTTGTATCTTGTAACGGAAAAAGCGTCATGCTTCGCCCATTCGTAGGTTCTACCGCTCTACATTTATCTTTCTATTCTGTACCTTGTATACGTAGTTAGCCGTACGAAAGTCGCCGTAGTAATTGTTGCGTCAATAAAAGCTATACAATTTACCTGACGGCTTCCTGGTTTATCATCCAGTATGGCGGACAATACTCACGTCATAGTCACGTGAGTACAAAAACTCGAAAACTCTCACCTCAGATGTGCACAGGTAAAGGTTGAAACAGGTCTAGATCTCGTACGATGCATAACTCACACGTGGACCATCAATCTCTTTTGTCTTGTCAAAATAAGCAAAGCATTGGCCTATTGTCTTGTGTTGTCTATGCTAGGTCATCCGTATGTAACAGACATGATGTTCTAGATCAATCAGAATCTGGGCATTCGTCCAAAGTGTCGTTTGAGTGGCACTCGTTTTGCCAACTGAAAACCATTGAACAAAATTTGTAAAAAATGCAAAATCAAGTTACTTACTACATATACTTACCACTATATTATGGCATAATAGGTGTTCTTTGTTTCAGAAGCAAATATGCTTTTGCCATATTGACACTAATGACGGAGGAGGAGGGGTTCCGACTGGTTTTTGATGTGTTTTTAGACGATTTATTCTGGCTTTCTACTTTGTCATTTTTTTGTGTGCCTTCGAACCCCACCAAAAAAGTAGAAAGCCCGACAAAAACGCCTAAAAAAAAGTCAAAAACCAGCCAGAACCCCTCCTCTGCTTGGGGAGTAGTCAAAATTACTTATGACCTCAGACGCACTTGTGCAAGCTGATTGATTTTATAATATAGTAGCCTCAATAGCTAATAAAATGAAACGAACTAAAGAGAGCATTTATGTGCAATGACTTGTTTGTAACTGACAAACCTATACCATGGAGGTATTTAGCAAAACTTAAGAATGAATAAAGGCCATCGGGTAATGAACTAAAGTCATAGGCTAAATTATGGTAGAATTCAAATCATCTATTCCACTTTTAGGTGAAGTATAACATCTTAGAAATAGAGGTAGCACAGAATGCAAACCATGGTGTGTATTACTAAGACTTGCTGTTTAGAAACGTGTGTTCAGTGACAACTTAAAGGACATGATGTCAAGATAGACCAAAGCAATAGTTTCTCTATCAATCCTTCACTTACGGCACAGGGGCCAAGAAAACGGCCAAGGGTCCCGACCCTTTTGTGATCAAAGTCTCGTTCTTCTTTTAACTTGTCTATTGGGCTGTAGTGTGACTGGCAGCAGAGCCATCCTGATCTGCTAAGCAGATGTGATTGTGAGTTAAAGATGCATCGCAAGCCCTTTTAGGAACAAAATAAAAACATACTTCATATCACATGCATATGAGGATGGGTGAAATTTTCTAAATTTAGTTCTAGTCATCACCTACCCATGTTAAGATCGAGGCTATGCCTTTGGGTTTGTCCTGGATCAGCCAGTTGTATGGAGATTGTAAAAAAGTGTACGTCACTAGCACTGAAATGGGGGCCAATCATCTTACGTGCGTCCTTGACTTTGATACATGTAGACCAACTAGTACACGCTGGATGTCGGAATGTAGGTCTAGGACTTACAGAATACCATGGAAGGTAGGCACGGTTGGAAAAGGTAAAGTTAACTTACAGTCCGGCCGGGCTCTATAGCAAAGATTAGAAATGTGTATGGGATGGAAGACGGGATTCGGACAAACGGACAAAAATTAAACAAACGGAAGTCTCATATGTCACTACTTGTTGCGATTGGACATCAACAAAAATAAACAGCACTGACTTTAGGTCTAGCCGCATCTGTTGCACATCGTGTGTTGAGCCTTCATAGAGTTTACACAGAGTTTAGCCACCATTTTAGACTGACGTTATTTGAATAACCTTAGTTAACATAGAACGTTCACAGTAGACTAGATAACTATGTCGATTCCCATGCATATCCATGTAGTTGTTTGTCTGCAATTAGCCTTCAGGCATGAACTTGCAATAAAGTTATCATTATCATTGTTATTATCGCAATCTTTTAAAACTGTAAAACATACGTGTGATTGCTCAAATCTTCACGCCGCCCCCCTCCGGAGCTCCCCGCATTTCAACAACATCACTGTGATCCCATGATTTATATCACGTTGATTCCACACATCAAATGATAAAGACATTGACATAATTCAACATGAATAATAGTCATACGTTTATTCGTTTATTTGTACGTATAACTAAATTGTATCACTAGAAGATGGGAAAATTAAAGTTAAGAGAATAAAGCTTTTCTAATATGACTTTGAACCAAAATGCAATCAATTATAACATTGTATAAGTATAATGCTGGTATAATTGATAATCATGGCTACATTGCAATAATCAAGGAATAAGCATAGAATAAGATAGTTGCATGTTATCCTATATCACCGCACTGAAGATAATAACATACTGAAAACTCAATCTTCTATGATGTTTCTTCATGAATAGAGTCAGTGAATAATAACTGCAAACCAGTTGCATTTGAACTGTAACAGGAAATTAACGTAATAGTCCGATAAGATAACTTTGCAATAGTCCGATAAGGTAACTTACATTTTACATGGCCGTATGATATTAAAGAATAAAAGCTATGGTAGATTACAAGGCATACAACATGCAAATGTGGGTATATATACGTCTGAACGTAACTATTATACTAAACGTCCGGACTAATAGTGTAATCTTGTTTACAAACACTGAATGTTATCATTGATATGATAAATACATCGATTGCAAAGTGAATGATAAATGGCCTGATCTAAAATCAGTAAAGCACTGGTTATGACACCAATGCAGTATACAATACATGAATTAGATAGATATTTTTCTTATTTTCGGTAAGCATTTGAGTTGTCTGTGAATAGTTTCATTTATGATCCTATATGCCTGGCATGGCATTAGCATGGAAACCTTTCCCAAACAGCGCTAGCACATTCCCTTCGTTGCATGAACATAATTTGATTTGCAGAAAAGGACTTTCTTAAATTTGTCGATTCCCATTATACACGCAAACTCTACATCGACTGATTAGTTGTTTCAAAAGGTTAACACTTCCCACAACTCTTTGCGTGCGGAAAAACTGCTCCCGTTCCCCTCCTGGTATGCTAATTAGCCAAAAGCTGAGCTGGTTGGACGAGACGTCACAGACGTCACCAAGGCATTCGATGAATGGCGCCGACCGGAAGTAGTCCAAGCAGCTGCCGCTATTTGACAAAGATTGGCCGCCACCTTCACCTGAAGCCGTGTGCTGAAATGTACAAAAGGGGATTATCATTACTCCTTAACCGCCTATGGGAGCGTGGATATCTTGTACATATATCTTTACGTTCCATATCCCCAATCAAACTCTTGGGGATGGCAAGGTGCCTCATACTCGTACTCATTGACTTAGAAGAATATACTGAGGCAGCAAAATATGCCACACAGATTTGCACGCCATTATCAAAATGTATGTCAAACATCAAACACTTGTATCGGATGAATGAATAAATGGATTGTTCAAAATCATGAGATATCATACCATAAGGAAGCTGTAGCCTGTCCACAGGCTTCTCCAGCCATTTGGGCAGTCCGGAGTGAGCATGGAGCGCTGACTGTGGACGGCCATTACCAGACTTGTTGTCACACAAACCGCACAGCGGCTCACAAACCTACGGATGTCTGTACCCGACAGAGGGGCCATCGGTCCATCCGTATATCTGCAAGAGAGTTGATAACAAATGGATTTTAAAAAAAAGAACTAAACGTTGAAGAGAGTACCAGAAAATTGTATGGCAAGCAATCGGAAACAAAATTTCTGTCATAAATTCATACATTGTAACAACCGAAAAATATTACATAACGATAGTCCGCAACAGTAACAACTATTACTTACCAAGTTAATGCTTTGTAGCTAGCGACTTTGCAGAAAGCATGTAAGGAATGCAGCGTATACATTTGTACACATATCTGCCTATAGAAAGAAATTTAATATTCAAATTGGGCTACAGTGAATGTAAGATAAGGAAACTAAAGTTAAGAGAATAAAGCTTTTCAAATTTAGACACACTTTTACGTTTTTTCTTCAAAAAGAACCCTGACCTGTCAAATGTAGAGAGCCAGTACGTCTTGTCATCTCGATACCCGTACTTGCAGGTATCGTCCGGTTCGCAGCTGAAGAATGGCAAGATGCTAAAGCGTCGCACACAGGAGTCTGGTTTTCCTACAAGGGGGTACGAGATATATTGAAAGAACGTTAACTAATTAATATTTTAAGTTACATTGTGACTGTTTCCAAAAAAACTGTATTTAGGTTTATCTTGCAATGTTGGTTTTGATATTGTGTGCATTTTATATGCTACCATGACCCATGGCCATGTTAACATCAATTCTATAAATCTATAATTTCACAAACTGGCTCAATTACTTGCTAATACGCCCTCTCCCAAACGTTATTGGTGGTATTCTGATTGTTCGTTGAATGTATTTACAATATACTTCATCAAACATATCATCTAACATTGACATGTACATGGTGGTCAAAAGATGGAAGAGACAGAAATACTGCATCATCCGAATTACCTTGGGCGATGATCATTTGTGAGTATCAACAAGTGGTTGTGTGTGAAATTCTGTACATGAAACATTTGGTGATTGGGGGAAGTGCGAGGGCGACAGACAGACAGACATGTAGCAGGTTGCTTGTCACAATGTCAATGTGCGCTGGGTGAAGCCGCAGTAAAGCAGAATTACTTCTATTTGATTAGGTCTTCCCTTAATTAGCATAGATTAGCATAAGTAAAAATCAACATAAGCAGCAACACATCAAACGCTTTCAAGTGCATGATAGTAATTGTGATAGTCACAGATCACATCATATTCATGTAGCATTGCATTGGTGTTTGCTGCATTAGAGATGGTACAGGAGCAGGTGAGAGCATGATGAAGCGAAGAGGCTTTGCATGGCATGTGTGCGGACAGTGAAACACGTCAGATTGTATCGGTCTCTCTGTAGAACAGAGCGCGTGCAAACGAACTGTGCAACAAGCAAGAATAGGACAGGGGAATATGGGACAGTGGGTGGATACCAGGCAACCATACGTAGGCATTTGCAACCTCATCATGGGATATGATCACTGACCTGCACTGGATCGTTCTGTCTTGTGATGACGTCATCACCCGTGCCCCGTTGTTGTTCGGATCTGCTACAGTTAATGATATTCCTGTGATCTGGGCTTGCTTAGAGAATAGATCTGCTGAAGTTTTGATTTTACTTAGATCTGGACTTGCTAATACCAAGCATTTATACGTCACGAGATATACTATATGGCTTTCTGATATATATAGGTTTGCATACACCGCATGAACGCCGCCATCTTTAAACTTGGCGCGTCACTTTGTCTGGTTGGACATCAATGTTTATCATCCATGCATCAATAAACAATACTAGGAACTCCATCATTATTCATTCAGAAGATCATAAAGGGATTGATATTGTAATTACTGAATAATGAAAATATGCTGCGTTGTAGAGGGAATACGCTATAATTGTGGTTAATAAGCATTTCGAAGGAAATTGTTCTTCTTCAAATGAAGCAACCATCAAGTCATGAAATACGCAGACACAAACATGCTACTGATAGATATGTATATTTTCAAATTTAGACATACAAACTACAGAGATAGAAAGTTACAGACATTTGCAGCGAATCCATGTACTAGAATAACAAAAAGATTACGTTATTCCACGCAGCTTAAATAACAAAGGCAAATCTGAACTTTCTGCAAGCGGGGATGGAAATTCAGCTTAATATTGTGAGGAGCAAAACTATGACATTTTATATGTGTCACGAAACGAAAGCCTTTGTCAGACATATCATTATATGACATATCATTATATGACATATCCTCACGCCGTCGTCCATGCTATACAATATGCCATACAACAATTGCCTTCTCAATATGTTACCATTCATTTTCACTATTTTACTCACGATACATTGCTTTAGACATATTAACACAAATTAACAGAAATTCGTTAAAATGTAAATCACAGTGTCTTATAAGGTAAAACAACGTTTATGGTTAACATTGGCACTATCCGTTGGCGACTGTTGTAGAAATTTACTAGAAAATTAAAAGTAAACTCATCTTTGGGTGTTTTTTCTGCTTATTAACGGTTGTTTGAATATTTTACTTAAGACCGAATAGATAGGCATATTGATTAAAGAAATACTACATACAGTCATCAAAGGTAAAAGTGCACATCCACATTGTGTTGCAGTTATGTTCACATTACAAATATAATTGTTCTTAACGACAATCCTAATTTTCTTCAATCCACGATGAATATGTTGACATTGTTCGAACGCTCGTGAATCAAACCGTCATTCTGTACTTTAAGGTTTTTAAATTTGTCAAATACTTATCATATGTACAAGCAATTAATTCATGTGTATGTATTGGATATGAGCTATAAAATATAAGTACGTAGTGCCAGACATGTAGAAGTACAGATGTTATCATAAGACCTCATTAAGTTCATTTACCTGATTACAGATGTCCGAATGGACTGGTCGGAAACGTATGAAGTCGTAAACGCATTCAAGTTAGCACTGTGACTATAACCAGAGTATATCAAACCTTCCTGTATGACCGTATTATATAGTAAACGTACGTTATCACCACGACAATTGTCATTGTCTCCAATAGTCATTATGTTTGATAATACAATATAGCACCATTAATAGTTACTTAATCATCATTAAAATAATTTCTCTTGCCAAAATGACATGCAGTGTCACCATCTTAAAAACTTATTATTGAAATAGAACGTCCTCTAAATGTTCTCAAATTGAAGAACTGACAACATTTCAATTATTATCATTTTTTTTTCGTAATCACCACGCTCAGCCGCCAAAATTGAAAACACCAGTTGCCGTCACACCAGGAGGAGCCTCCTTAGCGACGATATCCTCGTACAATCCACCGTTATAAACACAGACCCTGCATCGACTTATTCTTTGCCTAAGAACGTCTAACCCTCCCACGACTCTGCGCGGCTGATTCCATTGTTCCCTTTCACCGCCGGGAATTCCGATGAGCCAGAAACTGAGCTGGTTAGACGACACGTCACAGATATCGTTAACGCATTCGATAAAAGGTGCAGACCGGAAGTAGTCCAGGCAGCTTCCGGGACTGGTCAGTGGTTGACCTCCTCCCTCTCCCGCAGCGGTGTGCTGGGAAAAGAAAGGGTTCACTTCACTACCACACCATTATATAAGGTATATAGAACATGAAATGCAGTAAGGAGCTATAATCAAAGCTAAACAAAAAGCGATACGTTACATAAGCATCGAAACTAAATGAGGTGACATAGCTATCATGCTAGCTGCTAAATTATTGAGAAATAGATGACTTTGATTTATGCTGGGGTCACATTTCCAAGCCAGGGCCCGGCCGGGGTGTTTGCGAAAACGAAATATGTATATGAAGAAAATACACAATTTCTAGTTAGGAGTAATTTTCTTACGTTTTGTGTCTTCTGTTGTCTTTTATATCATATTTTTTCGTTCCCGCAAGCTGCCCGACCGGGGCCCGCTTCGGAAATATGACCTAAGCATAAAGTGGATGGCTAACTTACCATAAGGAAGCTGTAGCCAGTCCAGATGCCCCTCCAGCCCTCGGGACAGTCCGGAGTGACCGAGGCCCGCTGACTGTGGAAGGCCAGTACCAGGTTTGTCGTCAGACACACGGCACAGCGGCTGATGTACTGTCTGATGTCCGTTCCCTCTGCCGGCACCCGCGGCTGCTGCTCGAACCTGTCGATGGTGGAGAGCCAATACGTCTTGTCGTCCCTGTAGCCGTACTTGCAGACATCGTCCGGCTCGCAGCTGAAGAATGGCAAGATGCCGAACCTCGGAAGACATGAGTCCGGGCGTCCTGTTGAGAAAGAGTGGAGGGGGAAGGGGGGAGGGGCCGAATGTGCACGGTGTCAGTACTCAGGTCCAATTAACGTCCATCAGTTAACAGTCTCTGGTCTGGTCAACAAAATGATGTAATGGCCCAATTTGAGAAAGCAAAATAACTAAGGAAAGCAAGTTCACCATGCTACACTTTCCGTTTCAAATGCAGGTATTCTCAAAACATTTACTCCGGGAAAGACATTTGTCATCTGAATAACGCTACAATAGGTGTTTATATATCAATGATGTAATTTTGTATATTCCTAGAAATCACAACACTTACGATATCGATAAAAAATCTCAGCGTCGCACTGTGCTAAAATGTCTTCTTTTCGCTCTCTCTTCAGCTACCTTCCCTTTCTCGACAATTTCCCTTCGTAGAATTTTGTAGAAACGGATAGGAGATTTGACTGCAATGGACCACGGTAATGAATCCTATTGACATTTGGCGATAACAATGCCATACTTTGAAAACAGGGCCCTGGTAGTACCTTCTTACTTAACCACTCATCCTCCCTGACAAAACAATGAGCACCCATACAATAATGATGTGACAGAAAGTACAGTTCAAGAAATAGCTGTAAAATGACAATAGGCAACATGTTATCCATTGTAGTAAGATTACACCATTAGTTTTAGTGCATGGCATTTTGTTGCAAGTTGTAAAGTCATTGACATGTATGGAATATCAGTCTGGGTTAACGTGCTGTTTGTGGTGTGTTGAGATGCTGTGCTTGGTTTTATATATCGTGCGCGCTTAAAAACCTTACGTTATACAAGTAGTGCAAATATATATAAATGTATATATGAAATGCGCACAAAATATGGTCAAGTAGGATAGCAGATATAATGAAGCGCAAATGCAGCGGTATATTGTTAGAATTATCACTGTGAAAACAGGGCACGCATGACAAGGGTGACATGAGATGACATTACCTTGTACCACGGCGGTCTACCATCCGTCAAAACCTACCACTTCCCTCAAAAGATGTAGCCATAAAGTAGTCGTTAATCAAACGGTTGTCATGCCAATGTAACAGAATAAGTTGATTATGGTTTGTCAATTAAGTTTTTATAACAACGCGTCGGTATTTCACAACAACAACAACAACAACAACATTAAGACACGCTCTGAAGGAAAAGAGTTGAAGTGTAATACAATAACAGTCTTACTATTATGATCTTAACCAACATCAGAGTACTACAAAGTATGTGAGGTTAGTGTTGACTTTACGTGATGAAACATGAATATGGAAATGTCGTATTGTCGCAATGAAAATTATTTTGACGCAGCAGATATGATAAGACGCACGCATGGACATGACACGTGAAAAGAAAAGAAGGTGGCATGGCGTTTTACGATGCAAGTGCAAAACACGCTCAAGGAACGCACGGTAGTTCAAGTCTAGTGAAGTTTTATTACATTGTCGAGAGGCAACAACCTTGCCATGCAGTCTTTTCTGTCACTCATTTATGACAACAATTTCAAAAGTTTACACATTTGACGAAGTGCTCTCTCTTTTAACTATATAGCACCATGCTAGGACACTTATTACAACAAAGTCAAGCTATCTGGCTTTTTTTGGATTGACGTTAGCACCAATATTTGATAGGAATATAGTATATTTATCATCGATCCCTTCCAGTATATATATAAATGGCTAAAGTTTGTTTTCTGTCAGCGTAAAAAATAACACCCCGAAACATAACTATGAATTAATTCCCCCGCTACCACAAGTTAAAAAAAACCTATACATACACCAATAAGATAATACGACTCAGCACAACAACACAAGTTTTTTTAGATCATCATAAAAAGTAAGCGTTACGGATTGTTATTATTCTGCCTGTCTTAACATAAAGTCTAAATCTATCTGTTATCATTCTGCCTGTCTTAACAAAAGGTATAAATCTATCTGTTACATGCTAGCTTCTTGTCTTGAACATATGATATCAGTTATTGAGCGCCATGTACATACAGTATACCCTACTTTACAAACACAGGTAGGATAATCGCTCATACATGTGAAGATATTCTGACATTTCAGTCAGACACCTGATATTTCAGCTAGAGACGCTGCTGGTTTAGAAAATTTTAGTGGCATCTTTTTGTCCCCAACGTCAACTGATTCATGCTTTATGTTATCTACTTTTTACTGAAAACATTGGTTGGGATAACACCCTCTGGAGTCTCCTCGGCTATAATAGCTTCATACAGTTCACCGTCATACCCACACGCCCTACAGCGGCTTATTCTCTGTCTGAGGACATCGACTGAGCCGACTGTTCGTCTAGGCTGGTTATATTGGTCATCCTCGCCTCCCGGAATTCCAATCAGCCAGAAGCTGAGCTGATTGGACGACACGTCGCAGATGTCACTGACGCACTCGATGAAGGGTGCGGCCCGGAAAGCGTCGAGGCAACTTCCGACGCTGGTCAGGGGCTGGCCGCCTCCCTCTCCGGCAGCGGTGTGCTGGAAGAGGCAGGTTCTCCACATGGTTAGCTTACGACTACAACAATACCAATGCCTCATAATAATACATGGGGACAGTTACAATGTCTTTCTCGAAAATAAAACCCACCCAGGTACTATAAATCATCGCTGATACTACAAACACAAACAAAAATGCCAATCCAGACTTTCCTATTTTTTATCACATGCATGTCTACTCATAATGTTTGATGGCTACAGTGCACGTTAACGAGGTTCATGGTTTAAAGTGCGCATGCGCAGTGAGATGCACTGCAGACAAACTTTTGAATAGTTCTTGTCCAGACTATGCTCAACTCATGTCAAGGCGGGTCTTACGTCTCATGGGTCTTCAACTTTGACATATTACCCAGTGCTTTTCGCTGCGCATGCGTACATAGATCCATGTACCTCCTTATGAATGTAAGTAAAGTAGCGATGTCTGTCGCAAAATATGAAAGTAGCGATGTCTGTCGTAAAATATGAAAAATATCAACTCACCATAAGGAAGCTATACCCTTCCCAAAGTGATCTCCATCCAATTGGACAGTCCGGAACGACAGACGCACGCTGGCTATGCACGGCCATCGAGAGATCCTTCGTCAAACAAACAACGCAGCGACTGATGAACGGTCTGATGTCTGTACCCGAGACCGGAACTAGAGGCTGCTGCGACTCATTCTCTATCGTGGACAGCCAATACGTCTTGTCGTCCCTGTAGCCGTACTTGCAAACGTCATCGGGCTCGCAGCTAAAGAATGGCAGGATGCCAAACCTCGCAATACAAGAATCCGGTCGTCCTGTTGGGATAGGGGTGGAACACGTGCAAAGCAAGGGATAATGTTGTCAGTAGTCTATGGAATCCACAGTCTACTACTAGCCACTCCAGTGACTCTAATGAATCATTAGAATAAAAACTGTGGAGCTTATAAAGAGGCGTGCTGTCGTGACAACTAGTCCATGCATTAGTCTCCTTTAAAAATACTTCATTATTATACAAGAGAAGATTACCATGCAAACGGCTAAGAGAAAGATCACATGCATAAAAACATATCCTTACAATGGATTATTTTGGGTTTGGTTGCAGACGAAATTACAAATATCATTATAAGAAATGCAAAACATGCACTATACACACTTGTGAAGGCGTGGATTTATGTAGTGATCAGAGTGTTGTGAAGCTTGTGTTTTTGTTATGTGCATATCGCATATCGACCTGGCTTGAACTCAAAACAGCCATGCTGATACAAGTGCAGTTGCCACAGAATCGTGATTCACATACCACTCACCATTGACAATCTAAAAGTAACAACGTGCATAGGAAAGAAACTATTCTAGGGTCAGCCGGTTCTTTTGCACATCACGTCATGAGAAATTTTATTAGGATCATAACAAACAGCAACAGTTAGTAACGTATCTATATAAAGCCTCCTGTATTAACTATTACGCTAAGCTGTAAAACAAGATAAGAATATAATACAAAACAGCGGTTTATGCACTTAAAATAACGCATGGTAACGCTCGCAATACGTAAGGTTATAGAAGTCTTCAATGTCAAGTTCTTTGTCATCAAGCGCACCTTTATCTGCAATATTCAAGTTGATAGTGAAACGCGTGCGTACAATGCAATAAGTATTGCCGTTTAACATGTGTTATGAAAATTACAGTGAAACATATGTAGGAGCATGGTGAGGAAAAATTGACGCTGTGCGATGAAATGATGGGCAGCCATAGCGCAATTATACACAAGATGAGCCGTTGAAAACGCATGCGCTAGTGACAACAAACCATTCTTGTCTTTGCGTGGCCTTCATCCATGTCATCATTCCATGAAATGTTGGCGTGTATGTGGCAGTTGTGCTCATGACGTGTGTCGAAATGTACTCACCTAATAACCAACACGTCTGAATGTGCATTTAAAAAACATGGAAGTGTATATATGTATTATGGTGAATCATTTAAATGTCTTGGTGATGTGCCTTATTTCGCAAAGCGTTGTGTGAAGACCACAATCAGTTCCACTAGATGAAACATGGACATCCTATTGGCATGTCAAAAGTAACAAGGAATGCAATGGATTTATTTATCAATACACAAGATTTACACATTTTACAGTTTTCTGACCTTAATGCTTACTTACTTAATACAAATAGCACCAAGACTTAAGTCTAATTATGCAAGAGTTTCAATTACAACCTTAAAGTAGTTAATGTCTTAATTTCCAATATACCAAACTACAGTAACCTTGAAATCAAACCTTAATCAGAATACATGTATGAATCATCTTATATTCTTTTGCATTTATGTTTTTATTACTATTAGTCATCGGTTTCTATCTACTATTAGTAGTCTGACAACTAACCTCAGTAGTATTTCAATAACTAAGTAGTATTAAACTAATCATGATAAGCGGTATTACTCTAATTCAGTCTTCTTGTCCAATAATTTCGTCGATGAGACCAGTTACGATTTAAAACTCTGTAAGACAGGCAACTTATTTTCTGCCATGGGCACTATCATATCTTGAACCTAAACCATATTGTAAGGACAGTTGTTACTTTGTTATCAACGTTTTTATGTGATGTTACACATTGAAGCCACCGGACCCTGTAGCAATGACACCTGGAGGTCCTTCTAGGGCTATTATTGTTTCATACAGATCGCTTGTATACTCGCAGACCCTGCATCTACTAATTCTTTGACGAAGAACGTCAATATTGCCAACAACACGCCTGGGCTCAGTGAACTGGTCGTCTTCTCCCCCAGGTATCCCTATCAGCCAGAAGCTGAGCTGATTGGCCGAGACGTCACAGATGTCACTGACGCATTCGATGAACGGCGCCGACCGGAAGTACTCCATGCAGCTTCCGGGGCTGGAAAACTGCTGGCCACCGCCCTCTCCGGATGCCGTGTGCTACAGGAGAGGAACCTCATCGTGGTTAGAATACGCAATGAAAGATTTGATTCTTATACCGTATTGGTATACTTATGGTCGACAGAAACATTAAATTCCTCATAAGGCGTGACATATTACGTGTTTTATCTTTGACATCTGGGTAGACTTGTTGAACTCAAAAGGCAGACTGGAACACAACAGCATAGCCTGTACTCACCATTACGAAGCTGTAACCGATCCAAAGACTACGCCATCCGATGGGGCAGTCCGGAATCACGGCGGAACGTTGACTGTGCACGGCCATAACAAGGTCTTTGGTCAAACAAACTGTGCACCGACTTATGAACGACCTTATGTCAGTTCCCGAGATGGGCACAACCGGCTGCTGCCCGGCATTATCGATTGTGGAGAGCCAGTATGTCTTGTCGTCTCTGTAGGCATACTTGCAAATATCGTCCGGCTCGCAGCTAAAGAACGGCAGAATGCTGAACCTTGGGATACAGGAATCCGGTAGGCCTGGTCAGAGAAAACATTCCTCAGTCGAAGGTTAGCCACAGGACATAGAGTCGCAAAAAGGCAACTCTTGGACCGGTCTTTCTTTTTTAACAATATTTGTCGGAAGCTGGAATTGGAATTAATTCTATCTCAAAATTTAGGTACATCATACGAGCAGCTGTGTATCCCAGGGAAGGGGAACGGGAATGCATAGTTAATGAAAGGGTAGCATTAGAGACCCAGTTTTAGTTCCATATATAAAAAATGTACCCGAATTGGTAAAAAAGAAAGAAGCATCTTTCTTCAAATGGAAAACAGAACTGGCAATGTTGGTAGTTTATATGTTCCATAACCGTAATAAATAGTTTTAAATATGTTGTTCCAAATATAAGGGAAGAATGCTGACATTTAATGTAGATTTTAAAAAAATGCTAGAATTTTGATAACCTGTATTGAAAATTTGTTTCTGTTTCAGGAAAGTCTTAACAGAATGAGACACCAATGAAGCCCTAGGTACTGCACAGAGACTGCTATTTACATCGTGGATCTCAGCGACTTTTGATTGCAACCGTCGTGCATTGTCATTGGCTGATAATACACAGGTTACTTCCGTTGGGTTCATAAACAAACCAGTCATGCAAGAACGTGCAATAACATAAAATAGCAAAATTATCTAAGATTGACAAGCAAGCGGTGAAATGAGATGGAATGTGGTTTACCAAGGTAGGTACTAAGCACATGCATATAAAATGTGCAACGTCAATGTTTCCCGTAAAATTGACTTCATGTGGTGCACAGCCAAAATTGATGGTAAATCTTTAAGCTAACCAGTAGACAGTTATTTTCTTTTAAATCTTAAGACATTCCTCCAAACCAACCTGTTCCGGCATCGGACCACAAAAGAAAATCACGTGAAACAATGAGTTGCACACGCTCTCTCCTTCTCCCCTCAGAAACATGCAAGAGCGTACCACACAAAGGATAACTAATCTACAACATCTATTTACGTAATGCGCGGAAAGACAGCGGGATGATACATTTTCTGCTTGAGAAAAACGACTGCTATTGTTGCTTACAAGTTACGTGTATGGCACTTGCGTTCTCCTTTATTCCGATCGAAGTGTCAAAGGCAGCAACACGTTTTGAGGGCCTCGGCGAATGTCGTCGGTATGTTATGACGCTATTGTCTGTAAATCGTCCTGTTTTGTCACATCAGTCATACTAGTACTGTACGCCATATCACACCAATGCACTACAATGGTTTAAACGATTGTATTGGCGATCACATCACATTTAAAGACACCAATACATGTCGGCCTGCATCAATGGAACAAATTACGAAACTACAAGAAGCACGTTTGTACGCTTTGATTTCGGTATTGAGTACAACATGGCAGCTGCGTAACATACGCATGTGGTTAAAATATAGGACAGTTTAAAACTTTTAAAGTACAACATTTCGAGTCAGAGCACCGTGCTACTAAATTTGATACATATTCATTACGCTACTTTTAACAGGTGTAGATACACTTTTAATACATCGTGCAATGTTTACATAAAATATTTTCCAGCATACACGGCAAGGCTTTATTTGATAAAACTTTAAGTATTAATTACGACTATCATCTGATCATTACCTACTGTTAATGAAACCGAAAAGAATCCTTATCTAAAATTTAACTGACGAACTAACTTAACGTTCCTATCTTAAGTAACTTGAACAAAATTACAACATTGATAGCACCATGATAATGTTGATACCCTTCCGCCAGACAGTTAAGGTTAATAGTGACAGGCTTTCTCAACTTTGTTTCTTTCATATGCACAGTTTTAATGCATAGACTGCCAAAACGATTGACATTACTAAATCTAGTTCAATATACACTTGAGGAGTCCCCCCAGATCTTTCCTTGTCTTAAGGCAGCAAATAGATTGTACTTTGTACAATCCAAATTTGTTAATATAAAGCAAAAGGGAATCAAGGTCTAGAAAGACGAAGGTCGTGATCTTAAAGAAGCCATTCTATTTTTTTTCTAGAAAAACCTGCCTCCACCTGGATTACGTCCTGCTAATATGGATTCGTACAGGCCGCCACTGTAGACACAGACTCTGCAGCGACTAATTCGACCTCTTAAAAGATCTAAACCTCCCACAGCCCTGTCGGGTTCATTGAACTGATCGTCGTCCCCACCGGGGATACCGATCAACCAGAAACTCAGTTCGTTGGCTGAAACGTCACAGATGTCTCCCACGCACTCGATGAAGGGTGCGGAACGGAAAAAGTCCAGGCAACTTCCGGGGCTCGTCAACGGCTGGCCACCACCCTCTCCGGCAGCGGTGTGCTAGGCACAAGGAGATCCTCAAGCGTTAAATCTCAACCCAACGAAATGTGGTCATCTTATGTATATAAACTTGAGATTGGCACACATTCGGTTGTTGTCTTCGTTGCATATGCTTCAGCCAACTTAGCTAAAAGTTCGCAAGGTAAATAATTCAAACGACCGTGGCCCTTACTCAAGTATTTTCGTCTTTCTACACGGTGTGTATCAGTACCTTCTGAGGGCTATACTACCCTGTTTAGGTCTCCAACGACTATCCCTGATAGCACTGCTTATGTGTTGTTTCATTTTCAGGACAAAGTAGCACAAGAGAGCAGCATGGTTTTAGCCTGAGTGCCAAACTTTTTAGCTTCCGTCCGCTACCCTAGCTCCGCTGCGCTACCCAAGCTCCGCTGCCAGTCTTTTTGGCGAGGAGCGGAGCTTGGGTAGCGTACGGAAGCTAAAAAGGCTGGCACCCAGGCTAACATGGTTTTCCCCTAGAGGTCGACCTAAAGGAACTTACCATAAGGAAGCTGTATCCGACCCAAATGCCTCTCCAACCGACAGGACATTCTGGGATGACCGCGTCTCTTTGGCTATGTACAGCGATTACCAGGCTGGTCGTGAGACACACGGCACACCTACTAATGAATGGTCTGATAGCAGTGCCTGAGATAGGTTGTGGGGGCTGTCCTTCCGCAGTGTCAAAGGTAGATAGCCAGTAGGTCTTGTCGTCCCTGTAGCCGTATTTGCAGATGTCGTCTGGCTCGCAGCTAAAGAAGGGCAGGATGGCGAATCTCGGCATACAGGAATCCGGTTTTCCTATTCCGGGAATCGAAATTCTCAATGCAAGGTCCTCTGGAGCACATCTTCTAACATCGTGTGTCCCACACAACGTGAATGTTCCATGTCAATGGCAAGTACTTTCCAAACTTCAATGTCCAACAAAATACACTACATTACAGGAAGAAGACTAAAACTGACTTCAACTGGATAAGACACAAATTCCTTTTAGCATTCAGTAACGTCTTATGTTCATGTACAGTAAAAAAACGTATTAAAAAAAGCAATGTCCCTTCTTCGATTTTGCCAAGTTTTCACATATACTTAAAAATATGATCAGTACAAACTCTTCTGCACATACAAATTCAATGTCATTATGACCGTATCGATCTCGTTTTGACAGGTGTCTTGCAATATAATGATATTATTGAAAGTACATCAACTGACGCAGTGAACAATCTGGAAGGACACATTGCTTTTTCTTACGGACTATCATGCCAAGAAAATGTTTAAGCCTTAGATAATGCATGCAAAAAGCAAACAGTCACTTTTGTCACTTATCTGTCATTAAATGAACAAAATACATGTCACTAATCCGTCATGGTCAGTCATGTCAAGTCAGAGGGCCCGACCCGCTGCCATACGTTTGTTTCCTTCCGAGTTTTTCCATTTCTTCCGAGTTTTCCATTTCTTCCGAGTTTGCCATTCCCGGTGCAACAGTCATAACAAGGTGTTATTCAAATGGTTGAGTAATACGGTGAGGTGGCGCTCAGAGCTCCTTATGAATCGCTTTAAAAGGCTCAGTTCTTAGGTAGAAATGTAAAGAAAATGCAGTCAGCGATAAGACATGGCTGTGAAAGAAATTGAGGTGCCTTAACATCAGGGGAAAAGAATTAATCTTATGAGAGCATTGCTTCAAGAGTTGTGTGCGTGCATTAGGAAGAGTTATGTCTATGGTACATTTCGTAGTTTTGTTTGCATCTATAACGTGAGCTCGAGGAAACGTAAGTGAAGTGCAATGTTATTTTACCGCTGTAAAACGCAGTGATATGATGAGGTGAAAACTGTTGTAGGTTGTTGTCATTCCGAACGGTTTGGGTCGCAAGGTCTGGGATAAGATGGGACGACGCGACGGCTACAAGACCGCCATATTCCCGTTTTCTGCGAGTTTCGGCGCAGATGGTTTGCAGGTACATCGCAAAACGCTAGTACAGCAGCGTCAACGTCAGACTATTTCTTTGCAAACATCACCTTTGCCGGGATACTTATTGGAGGGTTCGCACCGCTGCCGTGCCTGTGGACACTCTCAGTGAACATCTCTTTCTGCTTAGGTAAAACGGCATAACAGAGGATCTCCTGTGAGAGGTAAAGAGCCTATTGCTGTTACGCAGCTCAAAATTGAAAAAAAAATATTATCAAGATATCACCATTACTTTGACGAAAATGGTGTGCGCTGTTGGTGTAGAATATTCGCAAAAAAAAACGATTGTCTCAACACACGACTTTCAAAAAAACAATACCTGCAAAATGTGACCTATGTTCATGAGGAGGAGATGTGAGGGGTCAGCCGGACACTATTACCTTCACTTATCTCGGTATTTTTCGTGTTTTAAATTGCTGTGTTGATGTATGGTGGTGCTTGAGTGCTACGTGCCAAAAGGAATGAATCTCCGATAGAATGAATACCTAAATCTTGATCGTGAGCTCGCTCATTGCCTTCCACATGAAGCAGACTGTATCCATCCCAGACCTTGGTCATATTTTCGGGGCAGTTGGGAATCTGGTCCGTTTGGCTGTGGCGGGTCAGCAAATCGAACCCTCCTTGTCCAACCGGTCCAGGCAGTCCGTCCAAACCTATGCAGTAGAGTGAATGCGTATTACTACCATACCTAAATCTTGAGCGTGCGCTCTCTCGTTTCCTTCGACATGAAGTAAACTGTAGCCCTCCCACAATTTCGTCATGTTTTCAGGGCAGTCCGGAACCACGTCTAACTGGCTATGTCTTGTGAGAAGATTGAATCCACCCGGGCGTCCCTGGGGACCTGTCCTTCCAGCGAGTCCTGCAAGGACAAAACCTCCTTGTTACTTTTTTGTTCGTTTCAGCCTGTCCGATTCTCGAATAATCTCCAAACGTCACATTTTGGAGGATATTCCAAACAACCACATGAAATTGCAGTCAAATACCATGTCTTCTCCAAAAAAGTTCATTCTGAAGAAGCATGATATTTTTACACAAATGGTTTTCTTAATTTGTTTGTCTTAACCTTACAGTTTGAAGAATATTCTTAGGAATCGCTGAAGGACAGAGTAAATGCAATAGCCGATAGTGTGGGAGGCACAACAGCTCCATGATGAAGCCCTCTGATATGATGTAGAAGAACGCTTTCCCAAGATGGCGAAACTTTCAGATACACTTGCTTGATAGTTTGAGGAAGTTTCCTGTTCCAATGGCTGAAAAGTTTTTACTTACCGTGTGATAATATTGTTTGGTTTGTTTAAAGTGTTACAAGAAAGCTACGTTCTTTCAAATGTATATTCTGTAAAAACTGATGTCTGACTTTAAAGAGATGCAATCTGATCTCGCCATCTTGGTTGCAGTGTTCTCTACATCACATCGACATGTATATACAGATTGTTAGTTTGCCTCTACTACAGACAATCAACAATACGATAAGATCATCAACAAATCCATTACGTGTTATTTTACACATATATATTCATTAAGCCATTTTAATTGTCTTCATTTCCATCGTTCAAAACAATGTATCAAATTTTACAGAATAAACTTGCTTGTTGTTCACGTGCATATAGATCGGTAATCATGCATAAAATACACATGCGCAAACAGTATATTGTAATACTTTCAAACACGAGTTGTATCAAAGTATTCTTCAAAAAAGGATGCAATCTACATTCGTGCAATATCTCATACCATTGTAATAAGTGGACGGTATGTAAAATGGCGCATATATTGCCATAATGGGGAACACTTACCAGGCAATCCCCTGGCGCCGGGGAGACCGGGAAGACCGGGAGGTCCTGCGTCACCGGGTATGCCCTGTCCGGGTGGACCTGGACGAAACCGATGATTCAATTAGTAAATAAACCAATCACAGATCTATATATATATAACAAACTTTGCTGTAAATGTGTCATCGCATTGATTTTAAATATAGTTGTACGGGTACATATTGCCATGCGTAATGTTATATTAATAGTCAATCAATGCATCGTTTCCAGTGACCTACACCTGTTAGACATGATGTTCATATACCCCCCCCCCCCCAAAAAGATTTCAAATCATACAGTAGTACGGTTCTATACGAATTATAGATAACGCAGTACACTAACCTGTAGGTCCTTGTGGTCCAGGTGGTCCTAGTACACCTGGCTCTCCCTTTGATCCAACGCCAGGAGGTCCTGTGGGCAAGAAAGAGAGAGATAAGTTCCAATTGATTCAAGCTGTGTATTGATTAGGAATAGTATTGCAACCTCGCAAACAAGAAAAAAAGTTTCCTTACAGTGTCGATATTACAGCATTCATAAACGCACTAGTTACCTCTATCATACTAGGCATACACAAGACAAGAACGATGATTTGTCCTTAGGCATGTCTCTGTTTCCCTTTTAAAATCAAACCCGATCCACACATCAAAACCAGGGACATCCCGAAATTTAGCTTTGGCATGATTTTTATGAGTTCATGTACAGACCTGGGGGTCCCTGTGGTCCGCCGACTCCTGGTTCTCCCTTCAGTCCAACTCCGGGAAGTCCTGTTTACATGCACATCAGAAATGAGGATATCAGCATGTTAGAACAAATATATCGACGAAAAAACGCTAAACGGGACTCGTTCCTTTTCATCAATTCTCAATTATTCTCAGCCAACACCATCTTATAAAGCGAAGGATGTCTTCTTGGTACTTTCGTTTAACTCATCCTTAGAGCTAAAATTTACATATCTTATCTATTCGTTTGTGACATTATCTATCATTGGTGTACAATCTGATTCAGCGGTGAATGGGTAACAATGGAACGTACGAGATGTGCGATGTGAAGTTCACAATAAGTGCGTTTTTTTCTAATAGCAATTACACGATAAATCTATGATGACTGGTGCCTGTGTATTTTTGACGTGATGTTCATGATTTTATTCTGCTTGAAGCTTGACGTTTTTGGAAGAGTGCTGTCGGGTCCTGTCGCCTTCTTGTCATTATGATGTAACAAAACATTACGTGGGCTGACGTACAACTCTTGGAACGATTGTTTCGATTTGATTGGGAGCGCTGTAGTTCTTAATGTGTTCTTAGTGTCCCCTATAAGGATTTAGATCTAAGACACTATCGATATGTGTGCCGTGGTAGGTTTCCTGGTACGTCATTGTCATTCAACAATAGTATTTTTGGACTGTAATACAATGTCAGGTGTGCGTGTGTAGCAGGTAGTTAACGTCATAGGTTTTTGTGTGTGTAGCAGGCTAGTAACAAACGTCATAGGTGCGTGCGTAGCTCAAAGCCATGACGCATGTGCACTTACCTGGTGGACCAGGTGGGCCCAAGGGACCATCGGGACCTGCAGGGCCTTGAGGTCCCGGGATTTCGGGTGCTGTTGGTGGAATGGCATGGCGGCATTAACCAAAAATGAAATGAGGTGAAGCATCTTTAAGAACGTGCACGTTAGTGTTACCTGGCGTTCCAGGAGGACCGAGAGGTCCTGGGGGCCCAGGGGGGCCGACTGACCCAGGGCCATCTGTCCCGCCTAGTACAAAGTTAATAAAGATTTTGTTAGCATAAAATACGGTCAGACATACTTCATTGTTATCTAATTAAGACATCCACAACAAGAATATGCGTTTTTCATGCTTCATCAAACATGCTTAACTAATAAGTATAACTAATATTGATCAAACAATTAGTATTCTGAGTTGAAAGAAAATGTTTACACCAAAGCTAGCAGAGGGGAATAGTTAAACCCTAAAGAGTGGTTAACTATGTTAAAAGAATTTAGTTTAGTTTGCTAACTTATCTGTCAGACGAAACTTTATTAGTAACGAAAAATCATTATCAACATTTACAACAAAATATTACCTAATCTGCAACCCTGAAAACATACAACTGTTCATAATAGTCACTTAATTGAGGGAATGTCAATTACAGTACTGGTACCCAAGTACTACGTACTTGTCTTTGTGTCTGCTGTCTGACCGGCAAAACACAAACAATAATAATATCAACATGCATTATTACTACATACATGTAACTGTTTACATTTTGGCCTTTCTGACTACATTACGGCATGCTTTCATTTTCGACACAAACGTTTGAGGTAGAAGCTATAAGCATGGACAACAAAACACTGCATTGCACTCCATTCAGAATGGCCTACAAGGCAGAAAAGTACCTGGGGCTCCTGGTGGTCCAGCGGGTCCAGGTGGGCCGAGGGCACCGGGTGGACCCTGTGTACCAATGCCAGGCGGGCCTGTTGAAGAAAGATACATCTTAGAGAAAAATGTGTACAGCTGAAAACAGCAACAACCCCCCTTTGTTTTTAGTTATTCATTTAATGTCGCAGAGCAGATTCTCTAGATCTGAGGAGCTGCCAGCGGGAAATCATGAAGACAGCTGTCCTACATGTACAATAAGAACAGTTATGTGTCATTAATTGGTACGTTGAATAAAGCTTTGATTGGTAGACCGGGTAGGGTACATTACAAAGGCAAAGTAATAATTTCGGTACAATCAAGGTCAAATATCTGTTATCAAACTTCACCTTTCTTTCTTTCTTTCTTCCTTTCTTTATTTCGGGTATAAAAACAAACCCATAGGAACATGATACATATTTAAAAGGGTTATAGGCTTAACACAAACATCAAATGACATACAAACACAAATAGGTTTAAAACCAAACTAGATGCACAATAGGCCGTACACATTACGGAAATATGAGTTCCTAACCACTGCTGCTACTTTGACGTTTGACATTCCTAAGTTCTTCACGCGTTTACAACATCAAAAATTACCGCCGGGTCCAGGGGGTCCAGCAGGTCCGGGGAAGCCTGGAGGTCCGGCCTCGCCCTTAACGCCAACACCAGGAGGTCCTAATGGAACACGAAACGTCGGTTAGTTCACAAGTATAAGGATCTTCACACACATAGATTACAAATAAGAACTTACTGGATGCTCAAAACTGAGTAAAATTCAGCAGATACACAGTTTTCTATCCCCTTAGCTATGACAGCAGCATTTAGTATCAAACTAAACCGACCTAATGGGTAGAGTGTTCGCCTTGCATACGGTAGGTCGTCAGTTCGAACCCCGGCCGGGTCATACAAAAGACTCTAAAAATGGTACATACTGCTTTCTCTGCTTAGCTCTCAGCATTTGGGAAAGAGTATGGAAGTTAAACACACATCACTACCAGCGGACCAGCCCCCTGCTGTAGTGACTTGCACTTGTGTGGCCCAACGGCTACAGAAATGGAGATGGGCGCCACCCCAACGCATCTGATCAAGATGTATGGGACATTTTAACTTATTTCCGTGCGCAGTACTGTTCGAACGTGGCGAGAGGATAGAAAATAAAATCACGTCTGTGACTATACCTGGAGGTCCACCGGGTCCAGATGGTCCGGGTGGTCCTAACTGTCCGATTCCTGGAGGTCCTGATGGTTGGAATGGATCAAAAAGTAAATCCGTCAGATGACGCAAAATACACGATTGTATTGTTTGTTAACTATTATATATTGTTACGGGGAAGGGGAACGAAGACAACAGTTAAAACCTAAAATAAAATAAAAGGACAATAACTAGACAACAAAAAGAAAACAAGGGGTAAAACAACAACAAAAAATAAAAAGGACAACAGCATTTATCTACTAGATATTAAAGTTAGCAACATTAAGGTTACTGTCTCAAGACATCCATTATCTAAAACGATATTTCATTTTAGTTGTGTCCAAGGAAAAAAAAGAAGTCCTAGGCTTGTTGCTACAAGCGCAGGACTGTTACCAATTCGTAATTCCGCTCGTCCCGTCGGGGGCTCTGGTGGCGGCTGGTGCCAACGAGACTTTGGAAAGGTGCATGGCGATTTTAACGGAATGACTTTTATTGCAGAATGATTCCTGGCCTATGGGATGGTAGACGGATAAGATGGGAGATGGATAGAGAGGAGTGGCAGGTGCAGGAAAGGGAAGGTGTTCAGGGTGAGAAGCTGACCAGGTCGACAAGATTTCCGTCTCTGAATTATTTGTTTTCAACAAACAGAATGTCAGAGTAATTTGGTAATATAGTGAGATGGTCGTCTCATTTTAACATAAATTTAAATCACATAACACTGTGTCATCATTTCGTTAGTATATACCTTATTGTCAGTTAGCTCGTCCAAGGTATGTATGTATTATTTAGTTAGGTCGGTGTGTCTTTGTAATATCTATAAAAGATTAATGCGGAAACAGACACGGTTAGGATACAAGTGAATGAAAGTAAAAGTCTTAAAAGAAAAATGTTCGCAAATGACAGAATAATTGAATGCATCTTATAAATGACATGAGACTGCAGTGATATGAACATTATCGGTGAAAGCTGGAAATGCAAGTTCCTCTCAGCACTCAACTGATCCATTTTCACCCAATGTTTTGACATTGAAAAGAGGAACAACAAAATTATTCCAGAGAAACTTGAAGAGTGTTTAGAGACGCATATAGTTTTTGTGCTATTTGTATTCAAGGACATGTGTCGTGGCATTAAAATTGGGTTCAACTAAGAGTAAAATCAAGAAACTGAAAAATGTTCCGTGACAGCATGTTTAATAACAATATCCAAGGACACTAGGTGTGGCGAAGAAACTGCAACCACAACTGTACAATACTTAACTACTGGAGGGTATTTTTCAGTGTCAACTGAACTTGCATCTCCGTAACTTTCACCAGTGGACAAATGCCTACCTCTGGGGCCCCTTTGGCCAGGTTCCCCTGGTTCTCCTGGCTGGCCAATGTCTCCCTTGTCTCCAACACCCCGTTCACCTAAATACCGAAATAATCAAGGATAATGTAACAACCTGGCGGTCCAAGAGGGCCACCTGGTCCTGGGGGTCCAGGGGGGCCGGGCGTTCCTGGGCCTGTAGTACCAGAACCTGTCGAAACACTCATTTATAAGGTTATGAAGGTTAAACATGCCAATGAAGATTGATAGGTCGATGCTATCGGAAACGTTGGACAGGCAGTACCCATCTATACAGTCCGAGTGGACCATTAATTCTAAACATAACATAACATAACATAACATAACATAACATAACATAGTGTTCGGATAGGAGGCATATTGCCTATAAGATCCGCGTCTTAAGCTAAAAGTTATTGAAACATGTCACATGAGACATCGTATAAAAGTGTTTCTTGTCTCAGCCTAACAACAAACTAGTTTACAACTTTCAAATCATGGCAGGCCTGTTACAGATACCGAAAACATTTGGCATACATTAGCTAGAAGCACTAAAATTCTATTTCTCAGCTGTCGAAAGAAAGGTAATGGCATCTTAAGCCCTGTCTTATTCGTCACCTGGTGGACCAGGTGGTCCCTGTGGCCCTGGTCCGCCGATGGGGCCGATATCACCCTTCAGTCCGACGCCTTGTGGTCCTGTAAAAAAAAGCGTCATTAAAAATATGTCATTGGAATTCCGAAAAAGATGGCAGACAAGGCGACAAATCATTTCAAGTGTACCAGTCACTTTACCACTGTTTTCCCTGATGATACAGCATAATTGCCAAAGAAGACCACTCAGTGGACAGTTCTATGTAGACAGGTGGTTACTATAGACACAATTATTAAAACTTGTGCCATTGTTGAAAATCATGCATTCCAAGGGACCATCAAAAAGTGGTCCCATCGCCCAGGCACTAGTTCTTATGTAGGAGGTGGTCACTTGTATAGGGTTGACTGTATATCAATGGCCATGTGGCCCTTACGTAGAGGTGGTCACAGGAACAGGTTTGATTGTATATCAATGGACAGGTATTCCATTTGTAGAGGTGGTCACTTGTAGTGACTGTAGCTCATTGCCACGTCCTACAAAAGTTCCCATCCTAAATCGACTTAAGGAGATCGAAGGATACCCGATGGTGTCTAATATAAGTACCCACTGTTACTCGGTTCCGTCCTGATAGAAGTCTACAACAGAAGGCCTTGAGTTCAAAAGATTCAAAAGTCTCATTCATGTATTACTCCGAGTGAGCACCCTTAAAGAATCCGTGGCCAAAAAATTAACGGCTGCATGAACGTGTGTTTATATCGGTGGGAAATTCTCTTTTAGCCAGTCCAGCCGATCTCAAGCATCAAACTGATGAAAGCTTGTTTGTATCTGAAGAAATTAGCAGTCAAAAGTTCGGCAGCCGCGCGCGAGGTCGGACGTACACAGCCGGCAATTGTAGGTGATGCGGTCATGCGCTTACAGCTGGAAAGTGCATTTTTGGGGTTGTAGCTAAGTGCAGGTTGCAATTGCTATAAAAAGAGATTCTATGTAGTGAAACTGTTCGCAATTTTTTTTACATGATCTAGAGTAAATGTTCTCAACATAACATGAATAATATTGGTGCATTTTCGGTAGCTTCATTACGAACGCGCCCTTGTAAAACACGTATTATGACATGTAAGCCTATGGGGCGAAAAGACTCATGAATGTGACCTTAAGATGCGAAAAAAGTGAGGAAAGCGTGGTTACCTGGTGGTCCTCCAGGGCCAGGTGGACCTCGCAATCCCGGCTGGCCAACTCCAGGTGGTCCTGTAATTTTCAACATTTGCTTATTACCTTATTCAAATCTACCATGAAAAACGGACCAGACGGCAAAGCAGATGTGAAAACCCTAGATAATTTATAGACAATTTTGACATTCAAAAAGCAACATTACATTGCAAAATATTCCAATAGTATCCATCATATTTTATCATCTCACATGTCTCAAAGTTAGTTCTTTCATTCTTTCTTTCGATATGACTTTGTATGTTTAACAATGCATTTCTTGTCAGAATTGATTGCAAGCGCAAGGGAAAGCGTTTTGACTTTACGAATGTTACAAGCAAATATGGTTACTTCTGAGGACGAATACAAAATTACATCTATAACACCACGACACAGAACGAACATGCTCACCGGGTGGTCCCGGTGGCCCATTAGGTCCTGAAAGAGATTTAACAATGTGTAAGCATCATTCCGTACTTCCCCTTTGCCATTATGGATACTGTAATGACAATCACTCATCTACGTCTACTTAGCCTCTTACGTTTGTCACTGAACGTACGAGTTTCACAGCCGTTATACACATTTCGCTATTTTCCTTCCAAGTGTTCATCTTTATTCGCTTAGATGAACATGGCACATTTAAACACTGAGACAAGATGAAGGTTTAAAAATACCTCGGTTGGCCCCTCAATCAAATCAACTATCCGTAGGGTGCAAGGTTTAAAAATTGCTGTGCATCAATATTTCACATATATATTTAGAAAAACAAATTTAGACATTTTTACCTCCAGGTCCAGGTAGTCCGGGGGGTCCTCCTGGTCCGGGTGGTCCTTGGGGCCCAGGCGTTCCGTCAGGGCCTGGACCAACACCTGTACACAACCACGTACCGGCATTCAATAACGGGTATCACAGTCTGAACTATTAGACGGAGAAATCACTTCTTCTTATTCTCCAGGCAGAGGTTTTGGTCGGGTGGGGTAGAAGTGGCCGGGACTTTTTACGGGAGGTCAACGTTAAAAAACCCCGGCCACTACTACCCCACCCGACCAAAACCTCTGCTTGGAGAATAACTTCTTCTACCATCAGTCACATAAACAGCATGCTTTATCCGATTATATGCTTTTCACATGATAACTGAACGTTGGTATCACCAAGCATGCAATGACTTCTTCTACCATCAGTCACATTAACAGCATTCTTTATCCGATGATATGCTTTTCACATCATAACTGAACGTTAGTATCACCAAGCATGCAATTACTATTAAATATCTTAAGCGTTATAGTCATTGTGAAATCTGATAAAGTAAACATGTTTCAATTCATAATCTATATTCATAAATTGATAGATAACAGTAATATGTATGTGTAGCATTACCAAAGACTTAACAAGCATCGCAGCAACGTATTTGTCTTGACGTGTTATATCGCAACAGAATCCGTCAATTATGCGGCCCGTCTTCTTCTATCTTAACATTGTACATACTGTACCATTGTATTGACATGAAGGATAAGAATGAAAATTGCGATGTTTTGCATGGAGGTGCGATGCAATTGTCCCCCCGTCATAGGACTTACCAACAACATGTCAGATGAGCAGTGGAGTAGGCAAAGCTCAAAAACAGAGAACACATGTAGAGTACCTGGTGCTTATGACACGAAAAACATGGAAAACATGATAATCGGAGCAACGCCTGATAGCAGTCCCTTTTTTTCTCAGTTTCGTAGGAAATCTTTCTGTATGTTCAATACTCTTTGAATGGATCCAAAGGATTCGTTTGCGTCATAGTTGCATAGGCCGTTAGGGAAAATTTAGGACTGTTGACGGACGTTGTACCACAACATATGATGAAGGATAAGCAGGCAATACAAAATAGGAACTTGAAATGACATTATGGATATAACGTGAACATACTCCAACTTGAGCAGTCAGTGCATGCCTTTCTCATGTAGACCACTCATAGTGCACAACTTATTTCTCAAAATATTAATGAGATTTGAAAATGCAGGACATAAACAGCCAAAAATGTTTTGAAAAGAAGCTGACAGTTTCTTTTACTTTCTCGTAAGCTAGAAAAACAGGTATACAGATACACCACACCAGAACAGTTGTGCAATGATGTGTGATCGCAATGTTCATTACGTAAATGCAGGGTACCACGTATCACATGTTGCAAACAATGTAGTGATGGCAAGTGCGAAATATACATATAGATGTGGTGGGTGACATGCAGAACCTACTGCAGCAAGTGCCGGGGTGTGCGTTGGTCAATTACGGCAACACAGGAAATTAGTACCCATTAGGCCGATTCTGTTCTTCTTTGTGCTAGTCAGTCAAAAATGATCTTCATCCCTATGTCATTTTTGTCGGAATAGCACAATTCCATGAACATGATGGAACTCCTGGGCAGTTTTTCCCTGTGTAATTAGATTATTTTTGTACTACTACATGCAATTACGGCTAATTTTTTAAACAAACTGAATATCTGCAATATATATTTGAAGGAATTCAAAGCTTTAACGTTAGCAATTATAAACGGTATGCACTGGTATTGCTGGCTTTGGTCGTCAAGTTTCTATTCAATTTCACTTTAATTATTCAGTCACATGCATTGGTAGGTCACTAGAAACTAGACAAAGGGTATAACTTCTTTCGCGTTGATGATGTAAACGATTTTTTGGTTGTTTCCAAGTCAATGCAGAATCGTATATAAGTAAGTGGTCGTAGTTAGTAGTGCACTGTTAAGGTGAAATTGTGCGGTAGACTGGAACAGGCCATACCGTCTCCTCCAGGAGGTCCAGGGGGACCTGGGTCACCCTTAATTCCTTGGCCGGGTGGTCCTGCAAGTAGACAACACAATTAGTTGTCATTACCATCTTTCTGTCTTCTCTTTACAGGTGCTGAAGTTCTCGTAAGCCGTGATCATGAAAACGATGGTATTAACCCTGCTGTGCATGTCTAGATGCTTATTAAGGATACTTAAAGGATACTTAAAGAAGACCATCTCTAGCTTATCAAGAAGAACAGGTAATGATTAACGACATGCAAAGTACGTCGCCTGTTCGCGACATTTTGCTACAATCAAGTGTATATCAAGAGCTACCCTAACTTTGATACCAGCAACCTTTGCAGGTTTGAATACATTTTATTGTTGTATCTACATGCGGAAAACTCAAGCCCTCAAATAAACCACAGAAAGAAATGTGTGCATTGAAACGTAGGTACATATCACGTTGTACTGTAGCAATCTACAATAGGAATAAAGAACCCACCGGAAGGTCCTGGAAGTCCAGATGGACCGGGAGGGCCAAGTGGGCCGGGTGGACCAGGCATGCCAGGTGAAGTGGGGCCTGAAGATAGATTAGTATAGTTTCTCAGTAATTCAATTAACAAGATAACTTACCAGGAAAATCGTCAAAGATAATCCTTATTTGAAACGTTGCTATACAATATTTTGACATGGAGATGGATACTACACATAGTGCTACAGCACTGTAATACAGTAGTTACATGTAACATTTAACGATCGTTAAAATAATAACATTAATAACGACAACATACCAAATAACATAATGACCGATCAACGGCTTCCACGAGTTATGCTGTCCACAACCAACCAAACAGACACATGCAACCGAAAACATGATTTTCTTGATGAAGGTAATAATAATCACATCGATAGAGTATAAAGACAATTCAAACTCAACAACTGGATAAAAATTCGGAGATTTATTTCCGGGCGTTTCGAGTGACATCCATCACTCTTCTTCAGCGTCACTAAAGTGAACTAGCAGAACTAACTAGTACTTATACACGTCCGGAAATAAATCTCCGAATTTTTACCCAGTTGTAGAGTTTGAATTGTCTCTATATATTGTTTACCTGGATGTCTAACCTTCACAAACACATCAATAGAGTGTACGTACCAGGTGGGCCTGATGGGCCGGCTGGACCAGGTGGGCCTTGGGAGCCTGTATCCAAAATGTGTCTCGGGGGTTAAGCATGTGCATAGCTACATAACTACAAAACTGGTTTCATATAACCCTTTTTGAAGATTTTGGAGAGAACATTTTCAAAAATTGTGTCATGTCCATAAATTCCGACAAGAGACATGTGATTAGATGCTTGGCAAATGCTGCGAAATATCAAGCTTTCATTTAATGAACCTGAGAATTATTTCGTCTCGGTTCACGCCAATTGTGGAATGTCAAGCTGTAAAGTTGCCCCCCCCCCCCCAAAAAAAACTTTCTATTGCATTTGAAATCCCTATTACGATGGAATGACGTTACATGCAACATTCAAGATCGATTTCAGATTCCAAACAATTGCGAGAATCGTTGAGGTACTTTGCCTCATTCGTGCTTCAACCAACAAAATGGCACGTTACAGGGGTAAGCATATTGGGATGACACAAAGGAATACGTGTGTGGATGGGTAACAAAAAATGCAACGTAATACTAAAGAAAAGGACGACGTAAACTCGAAATGGGAGATAAGTTGACTTGGTGTAATAATAATGTGAGTTCTGGAAGGTCCAAGTCCCGGATGAAGTCCAGTGGCGGGTTGTGCGGAGGAGATGTGAGGGGTGATGAGGGAGGGTGGAAGCCAGGCAGGTGGCAGACAACCGTGGATTGGAGAGAAGAAAAAACTTTGTCAGCAGTTGAAGTCACATTTAATCGGAAACATAGTCCTTTCTCCGCTTGACCAAGACGCATTGTAGATACTCGCCAGAGGGTGAGCATATTGAGTTCAAAAGACCCAATTCATGAACAAACGTCAAGCATCAAAAGGACTATGGATCCAGATGGTACACAATTCTGCATCAATGTGTTGCAACAAATGATCTTGTTTTCAGTTTGTCGAGGATGGGCTTGCTAACAAAGGAATCTTGCGTGGACGACCGGGATAGGCGACTTAGACAACAATGCGTTGCAATTCGTAAAGAAGCGACAGCAGTTGCTGGGGGTAACGACGGGGCTTGTTCCTTGTCCTGTATTCCTGTGGCTGTCAATGGTCTTTTTCAAGGTAGGGTTGAAGACATGTATGGGTTGATGCTCGACGGGGAATGGTACATTTCTTTTTGATATGTTATGTTAAATTGGGTAGTGGTAGAATACGACATATACAAGGTATTGTAATGAAATATCTGTTCTTCATGACTAGATGATATGGATTACGTGAAAACGCTTGATTGTGCGTTAAAAACTGTGATGTTGACCGAATTATATGGCTTGTAACCTAATACAAATTGAATACCATACCAATGCAAAACTTATCAGTAACAAGTTTTGTTTACACTGAAGATACATTCTGCTTTGCCCAAGCTTCACATCAAGATTCCTTCACAGTGGTTTCCTTTCATGATAGTTTCGCATATTTGTGAAACAGATCAAGCAAGTGCAGCACAACGTAAACGAAGATCAGACTCTCATTCATTTACATCTCCTTGTCGTTTATCTAGTAAGGTCGTTCTTGTAAAGATTAGGTTCAACATACACAGTATACAACTCACAACATACTTTGGCTACATCAAAACAAACCTTCTTTGATAAAATATCCATGCACAGCTACAAAATGAGTCATATTGTTTGAATGAAAACTGGATTATTGAAAATGAAGACGTTTTTGTACTTACCCCCACCTGGGCCTGGGGGAGCCTGAGGTCCAGGAGGTCCTGAGGGGGGAAAGGTTACAAACAGGCAATGTTCGTTAATACATAAATCATTTTATAAGAATTCCACTATATAGCATGCAGGCATACATATACTTACCCTTACCTGGGGTAAATACCTATCCCGGTAGTATGCTGTCAATATTTTTGTTTCAATCGCTGGCAGAAAGTTGTAACATCTGTTCGACGATTTTTTAGTTGTCTGACATACTTTAACTTCTCCACAGAGTAAAGCAAAAGTAACTGAAGCATATCTTCTTACGATCGGTTTCAGGTTGTCAATTATGTACGAAAACCTATAGATCAACATACCCTTATATATACAGCTGGACAGACTATAACTTTTAAGTATATTAGTGCAGTGCATTGCGAAAACTAAATAAGCTAAGTTCGCCTATATACATGTAGATATTACTGCTAAACTGAGGATCATAAAAAAAACAAAATCTTCTAAGGCTAGTATATTGTATATTCTGGGTTCTAAGAAGTTAAGAATAAAATGATAGGCAAACACACTGTGCTTCAGCCATTATATCAGTCAGTTTCGCACGGTAAGCAAGCTTGCTATATTATTGATCCTATCAGTTATCGTGCGAGTGGTGACGCTATTGCAGGGTCAGCAGCTAATACCGTGCGAGGATGTGGAGCCGTCCCAATAGGTCATCATTTAAAATAAATACGAAAGCCATTTTTTGTTCTCTTCAAAAGACTTCTACACTACACTATAGTAGTTCTAGGCCAAATCAACAATAGCTGGTGAAGAGTTAGTGTCGAGTCTAAGATCCTTTGGGACGGTTCCAGTTAACGGTCACCTTGCTTTCCCGGTTGACCGGGTCTACCGGGCCGTCCTCTCCCTGACCTGCCGGCAAGACCTAGGGGCAGGAAGTTAAAGAGCGGGCGCTTAATCTTTATTCAAAATTCTTAATATTAAAAGGTCAGAAGCAAAAGAAAACCTGGTTTTCCTGGAGGGCCGGGTGAACCACGTCCTCCTGATCCTGGTGAGCCGGGTGAACCTAAGAAATTGTGAATATCCGTTAAATAACGACCCAACGCTTCAAGGACCTGTTAGAAAGTTCAAACATTCAAACTTAGTTTTGTGTCTAGTCCTCCAATTGGTCGACTTAGTTTCTTCGTCATATTCATGAAGCTTCCTTATTGGTCAATGTTGTTCTGTGCTGTTAGTATGGCGTCCTCTGAGGTGTTTCATGTGTGATGTACGAAGGTCTCTTGTCATACAGCTCTTAGGATCGCTGTCTGCGTTATCAGAGGATGTAAATGACAGTTTGAATTCCTGGAATGCGGGAAACAGTGAGGGTGAGAAGGGACACACTCAACGGTAAATGCAGGAGAGAATGCTGTTATATATGACATCCTAAAATAGGGGACTGTAATGCTGGGGATCCTGTGCAACAAGACAAAGTGGATAAGATGCGTACTACATTGGAAGATGCATATGTAATGTAAAGGTAATGCTGATAAATGCTCTTAAGTAAAGTGCTTATTTAGTAGGTAGGAGGGAATGCTATATGCATTTGTTCGACAGAAGACATAAGCATGTCAACTAAAGCCTACATACGTCAATCTTATCGTCTTACATCCAGTCCTGACTATTTATAACTTTAAAGAATATAAATCAGTAACACGTTCATAGGTTACATCGTCACTGCTAGTTTTGAATAACATGCCAACAAGATATAGCTTTAGCATGACAACAAGTGTAGAAGGAGCTATTTTACAAACATCGTAGTCCATCTCATATTTTAGATTACAGAAATTCCGCATATGTTGTTCTTCTACAGAAAGCTAAAAGATCATTGCGATCTTCACTTGTATTTTAAGCCCAACAAAGTGATTAAATGAACAAAGATAAAATGGTCAAACCTGGTGGACCGGGTGGTCCTCTTATTCCCTTCGGGCTTGGCATCTGCTTAGCGAGTGCACCTGCCAGAGCTGTAGAACAAAAACAATAAATGTTGGATACAGTTTAACAACGAGTAGAACAGCGTATCCACAACATAGAAAATTCAGAATACTTGCGTCATTGACAGCGCGAAATATGTGTATAATAGTTTTTGAGCTGTATGTATCAATCGACTACGTAAAAATGTCGTCACTGTGAACTATATCCAACGGAAACCTCTAAGATGTTTTATACAGTTCCCTTCTTTACAGAACAATGACTGTGAACGTTTGGACATTGTTGCAATTTAAAACTTTGAAATCAAGGTCAATAATCTATAGACGTTCTCCTGAATGTTGAATTTTCGGTACGGGACTAACTTCAGTTGACTCTGGCAATCCTGGAGGGGTTCTTTTTTCGCTTGTGTTAGATACAGTCCAGGTGCTCTACTTCTGAACACAAAATGCAAGTTGATGTGACATCATTTACCTGATAGATCTACAGCTGGAGCTGGGAGACCAGGCAGGCCCGGGGGACCCCGTGGGCCAGGCGAGCCCATGCCATCGTCACCTGTAGAAATAAACGTTGAAATAATGCTGTGACATGTCATCGTACAAAAGAATGTCAAATTTGGACGTATGATTGCCCAACTTACGCTTATTTCTCTTACATCTGAACTCAGTACACGGATATACTGTAAATGCAGAAATGTTCGCCGAAGTGAGAAAATGGAGTGTTCGCGGAGCTTTTGTGTTTGCGTTTGGCAACCGTAGCGCTACAGTCACGCAATGGAACGGCTTTCGATCGCGGTGAGTTTTAAGTTCGCGGCAAAGAGTTTACCGCGAAAACCGCGAACATGAAACCACCGCGAACATTTCTGCATTTACAGTAGTACTTGCAGGATGTAAGGTATAAAATACAGTATGTCCAGTAGCCCAATGTACAGCTACAGCAGCCCAATGTACAGTAGCCAACGAGCTCCAATAAAAGTGACATTTTTTGAGAGAAACATTACATATACGAACCCTTGTCTCCTCGAGGTCCAGGCTCTCCTGTTCGGCCTGGTTTTCCAATTCCTGGTTTTCCTGTAGAAGATATCACAAAGTAAATGTCAAACCATAAATGATCAATATGTAGTTCGGTAGATGATACATTTATGTGCTGGAAACAAGGCAATTAGCAAAATAGCATTTGCAAATCATCTAAACTGAGGTATAGATTCTGCAATCATCTCAAATAGATGACATAACATATCGACCAATACATGAATGTTGAGCTAAGTGGAGAACAGACTGTGTCCAGATACAACGTCAGTCTGTTAAACAAAGTCCTCTCTAATCTCAGATACTAAGAAGCTTGTGATCGTCACAATAGACAGGAAGGTAGATTGCCATGTGGATTTACCAGCTTGTCCTGCCAGTCCAGGTGGTCCAGGTGGGCCTGTTCTTCCGGGTGAACCTCTCTTTCCTTCACCGGGCGAGCCTGAGGTACAATCATACAATTGCATTTGTGAGGATATTACCTAAGAAAACATTTTGATATAGCCTACTCTTTGATGGCATTAATCAGCTTACGAATGAATTCTATTGGAATCTTGGTATTTGAACAACTCTTGATACAGAACTTTATTGCGCGACTATTGTGGCAGGTACAAAGTATGGCAACAACGGTAAACATAGAACAAGACAAAGGTATGGAATAAAACTATTCACTACAACAAAATGACTATCTTAGGTTTTACATTATTCAAGTTGGGCTAATTTTGAGTATCATTATTTTTTCTTATAACAAAACAATCTTTTATATATTTGCCTATTTCAACACTGTATGAGCTGTTGCATTTAAATATATAGTCAAATCTATCTGTGGCATTAAGTGTCTTAAAATCTGAAGTACTTGAATTGAGAGAGGTGAATAACTCATCGCGTAGAGCATCATATTCAGTGCATTCCATAATAAAGTGAAACTCATCTTCAATTCGATTTGGACAGAATGGGCAAAACCTTTGGTCGGGAGCTACATTAAAGTATCTACCTGTTTCTATATTCAATATATATAAGATGCTGGTGCTTCTTACCATCACATGTTCACAACTTTATTCGATGTCTTTTAGATTTGTACATACCTGGGAATCCTGGTGCTCCAGGAGGACCGGGTGGGCCTGCTTGTCCATCGTTTCCTGGCTGTCCGATACCGGGAGATCCTGGTGACAGACAATACCAGTCAAGTGTGCAATAGAAGCAGGTCTGCATCTAACAAGACGTTCTTGCGAAAGATATTTCCAAGTTTAACATGTCGCCTTCCAGGCGGTTTAAACAAAGTCCAAAATGAACAGCGGCTGAATACGAACTACTGATACGGACGGATGCAGTAGATTTTCAGTAGCAGCACTTGTGTTTAAATGTTCAAACTATGTTCTATAAAGGATCGAACTGAAGGCAAAATGAACTTTCTAGTAGTACAAGACTTACCTGGTTGTCCAGGCTGGCCAGGGCGTCCAAGCTTTCCTGAGGGGCCTGAGAAAGAAAGAAAAACGACATGCGGTAAGTTTCTGACGTACTCTGCCGCTTTGGCAAAGAGCTAGCCCTGCTAGCACCCCCTCCCCGTTATCATATCTACAAAACACCAGGGAACCTTGCTGTCACATATATGTGTCAATAGGTTGGGGGCTTTTCCATATTGAACCATGTTCTATCAAAGGTACGTGTAAGTTGTAACTCACCCGGTGGGCCTCTTTGTCCTGGCTCGCCAGGCATACCAATGCCTGGTTCACCTGTCACCAAAAAAACACACAATAGCTGTAAGTAACGTTGTATTCAATGATATCATAAGTATAACGTTAACATGATACATATTGCAACATCCACTGAAAGCTTATTTCTTGTCCCGCATATAAATGCTAGATCTGACGAACTAGATTTGAATTGATATTCGGCAATCGGCAGTGATCTTTACAATATAACATTTAACTTATTTCTAAGGCAGAGTAGTAGTTTCGGTACAGCCCCCCTCTCACTGGACCCGCGGCATGCTGGCGGAGTCGCTGCGTCCTAAACTGGATTTGTGTTACCCTTGACTTTATAATGGGAATCTCACTCAAAACGCACAAGTATGGCCAAAAAAACAACAAAACACACAAAGCTTAACAAGATTTGTTTTTTCTCGATGAAATTCGTTGAGTGCTTTGTCAATTCGATCAGCCGCTGCGACGCCGCCAGCGTGCCGCGGGTTCCGTGAGAGGGGGGCTTACGTTTCCTATAAAGGTGAAAGGAGCCCCAGTCGTACCTTCCTTTCCTGGTTTTCCTGGGGGTCCTGGTTCTCCAATTCCAGGTGGTCCTAACAAAGAAAAACATCACTCTTCCGTGTCAACGAAAAAAAAGATATAAAAGACCGCTTTTAGTCGTGTTAGATGTTATCTTTTTTAAATATCTTCACATATCAAACTTTTAAAGTAATCATGTTAACATGCAGGTTCACGATGCAAAATCTATTTCTAAACTACTTTAAGACATTCACTGTCAACGCTAGACCAAAGAAAGGAAACAACCATTAGTCAAATTACATAAATGCTATCACTACTTATGTTAAGATTTTATTAATAATTATAGTATTATGATTCTCATAAATTGAAGAAAATGGTTGCAGATGTCTGTGCAAGAGTGCGTTTAAAGAGAGGAAATGTGAAAGTCAGCTAACTCCTTGGAGCAGGCAAGTGCAACTCAAGTACCCGTTCCGGGTAAAGCATGAACCGTGCATACATATACGAACTACTCTAGATGAGAAGAAAAAGAATGCAAAAGTGCAAGAGAATACTCGTCTTTCGTCATGTCGACGGCTAGTTGTGTCCTTGTCACAAGATGTGAAGCGTGATTCCATGAGGATGAATCAGCAGGCTCGACCGGAGTCTCCTCCAGTGTACCGACCATGTAAACATGGCCAGTTGCCAACAAGTCACAAAATGTGAACAAGGACTCCAGCTCTCGTCCCCCATCTGTTACCTGGCGGTCCTGATTGTCCTTGTTGGCCGGGCATCCCTGGCATACCTTGGTGCCCCTTGATGCCACGACCGGGAAGTCCTTAAGGAATGGCATGAAGATGGGATGATATGAATATGGTTATCTATATACCGTACCTGGGGGGCCAGGAGGACCTGTTCTCCCTCGCATCCCTGGCATTCCTCGATGACCCTTTTCTCCCGTGCCGGGAACACCTAGTACAGATGTCCGAGGCATTGTCAGAGAGAGATTCCTGACCATTCATCTTAATCCGTCCACTGTACATCGTTATGTTGGTAGCATACTTTTTGTTGGTATTGGCGTCATCTTACCGTTTAAAAAGTAACGCAAAATGTTAACAGATTACACTAAGAAAAACATATTGATCAATCAGTCTAGCAATCAATGTATATACATGTAAAAAAAGGATACATTTTGTGGGAAATTGATTTGATAAACATGTTATTGATTATCATCGTGTTTACCTATACTTGCATAACTAAACGGAAGCAAATGAAATTGCCAACAGGCATCTTATCTGGGGTACCTGCTGCTCCGGGGGATCCCTGCTCGCCAGGCGGTCCAGGTCTGCCCCTATCGCCGGGCAGGCCAGGGGGACCAGGTTGCCGTGCTGCTTGGCTCATCGCTCCTGTTTGGCGATAATCATATCAAGTGAATATCACTTCATGGGATTACAGAAAGGTATACTATATAATAGTATCATAGATATCACTTAAGATATCTGGGCTCTGAAAATATGTTACACTGCCTACTACATATACGCGTACATGTACATGTCATGGGATTTAAGTAGTAAAATGTATTACGTTTGATAAAATTACAATCTAAAACTGATATACAGCCCATCTTTTCCGCGATATTTTCAAGCTCTCATTACCTACCTGGGGGTCCTGGTGGACCAGGGGGTCCTCTTCTTCCTAAACCGGCAGGGCCTGAAAAAGAATAGAATGTTATTGTAGATTATGTAGGAAACCGATCCTATGCAATGTTCGGCATGATTGAGGCAGAATTTTACGTTCCACAAAGACACTATCAATGGCTCGTTTGTTGTTGCCCCGACAATTATGGCAATATGATCGCTACTATCGCCAATACTTCTGTTGTCTTTGTCGAAAAAGCTTATATTTTTATGACGAGTTACAGCACTTGACGCATCAAAACGAGCCTAGACAATATTGAAATACAAATGAAGATTTGGGCGATCTTGCCTGGATAACAATCTACTCAGAATGTAAATAACTATGGGTATGTGCTTACCAGGGGGACCAGGTGGGCCTTCTGGGCCTTCCTTCGACTGTCCAACTGGACCTTAGTAGAGAAACGGGGGACGTCAACGATTCATGTAAAGATATATTATAATCCTAGGTTAAACGTTTGGTTAATATGGATACACATAACCATGCAATGAAAAGAGAAAGACAGAAATTATATAAACAACAAGTCAATTTCAATAGTTTGAAAATCACATTTTCATTGAAGGACATGCAGAAGTAAACAAAAGGATGACTCGATTATACAGGCGTGGATAAAAGGTTAAGAAAAAAAAAAATTTTGTTATTTTGTCCCAAATACGTGCATGTGAAACAACCGTACATAAATTATGGAAGACATACTCGATACTCGAGGTGATTTTTACGTAGAAAACAAGAAATGTCAAAGGTCATATGGTCATGGTCTTCTGTTAGTGTCACTGCAGGCAATAGTTTTACTCTCGTTGTACCTGGTGGTCCCGGTCTTCCCGGCATTCCGGGTCTGCCCGGCAATCCTGCTGCTCCTTTATCCCCATCCTTCCCAGTTTCTTTGAGAAATCAGACATGTCAACCGTCAACATACATAACTAGAACAGTGTAATATCTCTACCTGGCGGGCCGACAGGTCCTGCTCGTCCAGGGTTACCCGGAAGCCCAGGGGGGCCCTTCTCCCCGGTACGTCCCGGCTCTTCAGAAATATGACATCCGGACAGGGTTAGAAGTCTTGTACCATCAGTGATCGAGAAGTACGGAATGGAGTCCTTTTTTTGTGCTGCTTTTTTGCCATTCTAAGCCGCTTGGGCTGCAGGTGAGCCATTCTACTTTGAAATGTTGCATTGCATGGAGGCTTCATACTATATAGCGGCTTGTATTTGGACATTTTTGATAATCATTTGAAGTTTCAAACAAAAGGTCATAAAGGGAAGTGTGCCTTTTTACAGCCAAGCTTTGTACATGAACGTTGCAGGGCCATGCCGTTTCGCTTGGAGTTAATCTAATTATTATATACTGAAACATTACAAAGATTTTACTGCCTAAATGTATCAACATTACGCTATCTTACAGCATATTAGCACCAAAATGATATGTAGTTGTTAGTATCAAGCCGTCTACTCACTCCCTTCTCCAGGAGGTCCGGGTGGTCCTGGCTGGCCAATACCACGTTGTCCTATGGTAAACATGACAACAAATATAGAAATAAACAATACGGCAATCTCCGGGAAAGATGAATGACAGCTTAACATCACATACTCAGATCGTAATGTGTCTACCTCCAAATCCCAAGTCGGTATGTACAGCCAGATTTTGACAGCAATGTCAGAGAAGCCAGCGCTGTCAATTTGTAATAGTATACAGTGATTAGAATGCTGACTTCGTCCTATGCATCTCGAAAGGTAGCAACGGTCGGTATAACAAGAAGCTACTGACGTGTCTGTTTGAAGGGACATAAACGATTTGTAACTGACCTGGTGGTCCTGGTGGACCAATAGCTCCAGGGGAACCCTGAAATTAAAAAGTCACAGCAACCATGCATTATACATTGTTTGCGGTAAATCTAAGTATACGGTAATTACACAACAATGATACGACAATTTGTTTTTCATCAAGAAATACATTGGAAGGAGATTACCATTGCCTCAAAAATCATAGTAAACACACAAATTTGTATGCAAGATACCTTCTTTGCGTTTATTTATTTCTTCTCTCAAATGATTGTTCTGAGATGTTCTGTTTATAGCGACAGAATGATCAACAAGATGATAGCGGTCGCTACAACAGGAAGAAGAAGAGGAAGAAGAGCTGACTGCATACGTTTAATACAGGACGACGGCACAAATACAAAATACTAACGTCATTTCCGGTTTTTCCTTGGATGCCTGCTTTTCCGGCCATACCCTGCAGAGAAAAACATAAAAATAAGAATCAAAAGCAACCATAATAACGCAAGTGTTGCAAACGGCAATTGACTAATTGACTTTAAGAAGTGCAGATTACGTATTTCAAATGCGGATACACATGGTGTGACATACCGGTGCTCCTTGGAAGCCGGGAGGTCCAGGTGCTCCCCGATCACCCTGAAATGACATGACTTCATTACGTCACCAGATTCAAATGCATGATTAACATACACTGTCCATGGTCTAAAATGGCATGTCTTATGCGTGTTGTACTTGACTTTTTCCGAATATGTGTTACGACAGCGTACGTTTAAACCACATACCTGGAAGTTCTGAAATCTAGTTTCTTAAAATAACTCTAACTTCTTGTCTTATTCATCTATACTTGTAAATAAAGATCATTAAAAGAAGCGTGCCGGCCGTCTGGTTTCCCGTTTCCCTGCCCCGAACATGTTGAGGTGATCTTGGATGTCCAGAGTAGTTGTTTACCTTCGACGTTGATGTGTGCGACCGGGATGAGGGTAACAAACCGAGGGAAGGTCGCCCCAGAGAAATGTCAGACTTCGTTGGGACCGCACTGGACTCCGACTGAGCCTATTGGTGGAGTCACGTGTCCGCGCAATTCCCCACTACTCCGCCTGACGGCGCTGTACCACCATAATGCATCTAACTCTAATTTCTAGTCTTATTCATCTATACTTGTAATTGGAGATCATTAAAACTCATTGAGTTTGCAAACTTACCGAATTGCCAGGAGGACCAGGGGGCCCGATACTGCCTGGGCGGCCCTAGAGAGATATCAAAGAAGTCAAACCCAGTATTTGAAATAGAATGGTCACATGCTATATTGTTACCAATTGTCTGTTCGTCCTTCCATGTTTCATGTACTTGCAATTAGCCTACGGACAAGAACTTGCAATAAACTTATATTCTATTCTATCAAACAACATGTTGACACAATTGCTCCTGAGACGTTCCAAAACACTCATAATGTAATCAACCTGGAAAGCTTTGCATAGTCTTACAGCACTTCAGGCTACAAGGATACGATGAGACGGCCAAACCAAGACCAAAAGACCCTTACCGGGCTTCCAGATTTTCCTGGGGTTCCTTTGTCGCCTGGTCGGCCGGAAGGACCTGCGGGTCCAGGAGGTCCAGCGTCGCCTTCCTTGCCCTCTTTACCCTGGAAGAGACAAGACCGTGAATTTTAAGCATGAAGATAATCTTAGCTTTTAGCAATAATGAATTCGATACAGACCTTACGCAATTATTCCATACGTACTAAATCATTACTCAAATGTCCCAATGAGCACTTGCGCCGGATGAGAACTTGGTCCATGTATTAAAGCTCCTCATTCATTGCAAAACCGGCATTGCAGCTGTAAGCGCCCTTTTGATGTTAAGTATACAGCTTTTTACTGCGTTCAGTACGAAGCAATTATTAACACTGCTCCTCAAACCTCTGATCAATATATTTAAAAGTAAGTAATGAGTGAAATAACGCTCGGCTTTTATAGCCGATCACTCACGTCTCTTCCGACCATTCCGGGGGGACCGGGTGGCCCTGGCGCTCCTGGGAATCCCTGTGAAATTAAGAAGAAATCTTGTTTCATTTAACATAAAGAATCAAACTGTTCATAAGTATTACGTCGAGTGAAGTCTTCAGAAGGCTTCCACCATCTTTAAAATGATTGTTTGTATTCACGTCCTGTGACGCAAGACCATACTGGTGGGTTAAACCCAAATGTTGATGGATACATTCGCAAAAGAGCCGCGCCAATATGAGGTCCCCAGAGCCAAGAGCCGGGCGGATATCTAAGAGCCGCGCCAATATGAGGTCCCCAGAGCTAAGAGCCGGGCGGATATTTAAGAGCCGCGCCAATATGAGGTCCCCAGAGCTAAGAGCCGGGCGGATATCTAAGAGCCGCGCCAATATGAGGTCCCCAGAGCCAAGAGCCGGGCGGATATCTAAGAGCCGCGCCAATATGAGGTCCCCAGAGCTAAGAGCCGGGCGGATATCTAAGAGCCGCGTCAATATGAGGTCCCCAGAGCTAAGAGCCGGGCGGATATCTACATTACAAATCACATGTATGTTTGACTCATCCATGTTCGACCGACCAGTATGTCTGTTGTGATATCACGTTACTTGCATGGCCCATGTTTTGTGATTGTTTTCATAACTAAAATAGTTCTCTACATACCCTATGACCTTTCAATCCCGGCATGCCTGGTCCGCCATTGTTACCTTGTGGACCCTGGAAGGAAAAGGCACACATCAAAATACGCCTTATTTGCAATGACTAGTGTACAGAAGACTGTGCTTCATCAATTGTATTTAGGTTTGCCTCTTTTTTAAGAAATGAGATTGTTCTATTTCTAAAGAATAAAGGCACGTCTTCATATTTCTAGGAAAATACACATGTACAATATACAGTATGTACCTAAAACACCATAAATGCTGCCTTGACCATGAACACTTCAAAATGATCATATTGTTCTTTAAAACAAAACGATTTTGACAAGTAACAAAGCACATCGACAGACAGCTTACCGCCAGTCCCCTGCTTCCCGGGCTTCCTGGTTGACCTGTCTTACCAGAAGGTCCCTAGACGAAAAAAACACGATAATTTAGTCAAATAGTAGCAATACTACATTTACTACGTTCATCATAATCGGTCAGCTGCTGCTGCGCAGGCAAATGCAAGTTTACTCTTATTCCCCCTGTTGCAAGGTCCGAGATCCGTTTCAGCGAGAGTTGGTTGTTACCATAGATCGTTGAAACAACTCAATTCAATCAAACTGAAAATGCTTGACAGCCAAATTCTTGTAAACACCTTCATTGAACATCGAAATAGGTAAAGTAATGATGTTTTAAGTTATGAAAAAAATCAAAGATTACAATGACTTATTTGGCCATCAAACCTTGCAATCATGGACTCGACGGACAAGCTTTCTGACGTCATACTTACGATCAATCCCTGAGGTCCCGGTGGGCCAGCCATTCCCATCATACCTGGCTTGCCCTAAGCATGGGAAAACGCAATTTAATATTCCAAACATAAATTGTCGTTTTAAAATCAAAGATGCAGGACAAGTTCGGTGTGATTCCCATCAATTAAGGGTCATATTCGGATAGAGGGAATCCATGGTTGATACTGAATGTGATATGGAAATAACGCCCTCATGCGAATGTTCTCTGATCTGCAGAACTCTTACCTCATCACCTGGTTCTCCTGCTTCTCCCGGTGGCCCAGAGGGCCCAGGGGGACCCTGTGTTATGGAAAAGACCATGAGAAAATGAGGGAGGACCCACTGCGATGAATAGATACTACACAGACGAGTTTATCCGTTCCACATCGCTGTTCTTAACGATAGTTTACTTGAAGTTAAGTAAGTTAAGAAAGATGCACGCATCCACTACCTCGTACGGGAAATAACCTCCAAAAGCTTTACTGCTCGCGACTGTGCATGTAGATAATGTAGTTAACGCAGTTGATATTGATACATTCACAAAGCCTTCGCTAGCACCGCAATTGTGTCTCGAAGTACGTCTTGCCCCTTGTATATGCACTCAGTAGAATTAAGCAGAATATGAAGTAGGAGATCCCGAGTGTAGCACCATCCAGTTGTGGTATCCCCGCCTTTGTTTGTCGTCAAAGTTGGTCTGTATTCTTTACCGTTCAAAGGCCGTGTCAGAAGTCGTCAAAAACAGAACTGTGAGACAAATGACTACCCTCACACAAATGGCTCATTGATATATTAGTTGTTTTCTTCTAGAGACTGCGTTAACCGGAGAGCGCTAGTTGCTATTTTCAAGCATCAGCTCAGAGCGAGAAATTTTGTTCTTTGTAAGAGGGTAGACACTCAGTTGATGTACTTACAGCTTGACCTCTGTTGCCAGGGATGCCCTTGGGACCTTGTTTTCCTGGGAAACCCTGGAAGAGAGTAAAATCCGTCAAACCCCCCACCCTACCCACAAAGGAACCGACTTACTCGTTGACCCATCTCACCCGGAGGCCCAGCAGCCCCAGCATCACCAATCGGACCCTGCACGCAACAACAGAACCTCAACAGCATCAGAAAATGGCGTCGTCGGTCTCTTTAGAATGATACAGTCTTGTTGACCGTCGCCATGCGTTGCGGCAGGTTTTAATGTCCAAATGATGGGGTTGGGGCTGAAAGCGTAACTGAGGGAAAGCGGCTACCCCTCCGTCAGCTACATGAACATGGTGTGGCCGTTTTGATAGACGTCAAATATAAGTATACCCCTTTAATGAAGGGCTCGGGTATGTGGATGAGTGGGTAAGTGGTTCAAGAAATGTGGGTAAGGGTTGTAAGTGGTCCACATAGATAGTGCATGGTTACAAAGCACCAGATATTGCTTTGCGAGTCCGCTTTAGTCTCGTGTATCAAGTCCGTATCAAGGTCTTTATAGAAAGATAAAAGAACACCTGTATATATAGAAGCAAATTAAATATTTACAATACTAATATGTTCAAATAAAATTAGACAGTTTTACTTTAACAGCACATCCCTATTGGAGCAAAACATCTTGCATTAGAGTAGAAAAATGCTCTCTTTAAGCTTTTACAGGCATTATCATGTTTTCCATAGTTTCATAACAGCGCCCAACACATTCTGTGGTAGTTATCAAAAGTTTATCAATCAAGGCACTCCAAACCATACCGGCATTCCCGGTTCTCCTAAGGCTCCGGATGGACCAGGCGGACCTTTGCTCCCCTGTAAGAAAAAGATAAAGTCAATACGTATGTTGTCCACATGATATCTATGTACGATATAATGACTGTTTCCAAACATGTTAACATTTCATCAGGCTGATACGCCACGTTTGGGACCGCATTATTACAACGACACCTTGTGACAAGAAGCAGCTTAAGAAAGTTACAGTTCATTTGATTTAAGTGCAGTGGAAGTGTCGACGTGTTTAATTTAAAACCTTTTATACATAGGCCTTTATGTACTAACTGATTGTGCTACCACTATTTCGCGCATGTTTGTTAAACCCATTTGGCTCCACTGGCTTGTCGATAATACTACCGGAAAACCGGTTACTATTTGCCGAGTCGTATATATAGCGTGTGGTTCGTACTTCCATCCCCACACTGAATAAATACGTAGTTGTCGTTGTCGTTCAATATAGTTGATGTTTGTTGTTACTTCAGTTAGGAATATTTGATTGCTGATGTTTGAGTTTGGAATATTTTCTGAATCATATGCTAAAAACCATGTTTCATGTATCGGGCGTCTGCAGTGCAATAATATAAAGGTATACAGCTGCGCTATGTGTTTTAACATGCATCAAAAATTTTACGTCGACACTGAACTTAATGTTCATTATGTTATCTTTACTTACCGGTCCACCCCTTGGTCCAGGTGGTCCTCTCTCTCCGTTCATTCCCATCATTCCATCCATGCCCTGTATGAAGGCAGAAATGAGTCGCTCAGAAATGACAGAAAATGTATACGGGAAATAGCACGGCGGCCATTGGTATCATCATCAAGAGTCTGACACCGTCAAAAATAACATACTGTACATCTTAATGGGATACGTATCACACAGATAAAACATTGCAGGTACAGAAAATAAATTTGGCGACAAAGACCAACAAAGAACACTATATCTCCCTCCTACTAAACCGCGTACATACATGTAGGTAGACCAATATTTTACGGTTGCCGTCTGTAGGAATGGATCAAACATTGATAGTTGCAACCAGTACATAAATTGAGTACAACTAACTGGGTCATAGCATATTAAATTAGCACTTCTAGGAACTGGCATTTTAGTCAGAAAATGAAGTATAGATGCATTCTTGGTCCAGACCGCCGTCACGGTCAACTACGAAAGAAATGAATATCTATAGGTCTTTTAGTAGACGTGCTGGGGCCTCATAAGCGGTATTGCCCAAAGAAAGAAATGTGTTCCACATTTGCTCGGTCGGATTTTGATGTTTGAATCTCATCAGCAACAAAGCAGACATGACCCGCCAAATGTCAATTGAGGTAAAACAGCTTTAATGTTTCAATCGCTAGAGTCTTAAGTTGCAAATCTTGACAACAACATTTTTGTAGTGATTCTTGTCGTTTCGCCGACCCTCAGACGATGGGATTGACGACTTTGAGAGTGTGCCAAGCGTCCTTCACTCACTGAAAGGGTAGCCTGTCAAAATGTACAATATGTCACTAATGATGGTAGTTCTGTAATGTAGGTAAATGTGTAAAGCGTCGCCGAAGAATTTCCGCCAATTTTGTCCGTACCAGTGAAATAATAAGTGAAATAGTTTTGCTTTACTTTAACACGACAGCTGTTTTATGGTCTAGTGACAAACAATGGGAGCCTTACAATCTTGAAGAATGGATTAGACAGCATGTACGGTCTTACTGACAGGACCTCCCGGATATACGTAGGCTGAGTCGACCGTTACTTAACTCAGCTGCCCTTATCATGACCAAGCAAAGCCCAGCGGTGCCTTGTAGGAGAATACAATAACGTGCCTATTTAGTACCAATCAACGAGGCAACCCTGTCATTACAACGCCAGACAGCTACATCAATGTCATATCAAAGACCCGGCATAACGACCGCCCCACATACCCGCCACAGCTACCCTGTTCTTAGCATTCCGTCCTTACCACTGTTATTTTATTACGTTGGACTACGTGGCATTACACTCAAGTTTTTCATAGCTTATTTCAACACTGCCACGTACATGGGTGGAGCGAGGGTAGTCGTATAAAGTGCATTTTCCACAACACCGGTGGCGTCAGGGGATTCGAACCCGGGACCACAGGGTTTTGGGCCGAACACCCTGCCGTTACGCGTATACGCCTCATGACCCCACGACTCTCGTTGGGTACAGATGGACAAATTTGCACAGGATAATTTGTAAGATATTCGATACCAGTTACAAAACATCAATCGGGAACCATATTTCAAGCAAAAGAAATATTTACGTCCTGTTCGGGGTCATGGCAACCTTGACAATATCACTCGGCCAGACAAAAAAATATATACAAAACCGTACGAAACGTTTGGAAATGAAGGTAAGGAGTATTTAGTCAGGAAAATGTCAAAGGTCATGTTTTGACATGCGAAAGTGGAACGCCAATGGACCGACCAGACAGGGAAAAGAAATGGGATACGCTCGTTTACACAGTATGTCAAACTTTAATCTAGACCAATTTGCAGTAATTACTGGTTGTACAGTGCCTACGTGTAAATAGGTGGTTCATAGTCAAAGTATTTACACGCAAAATACCAGAAACGCGGCTGTCGCGGTGTAACATGGCAAAGCAGATGTAGCTTATATGATTACAGATGTCAAACATGGATGATACAAAATCCAGGATAACAAGTAAACTTAACCCCTCATTTTTATCTAGGAGGCAGCTGGGGGTAGACAAGTGGAAACAAAATACTCTGTCACATGAGTGATCATATTTTGCTAGTAGTATCCAATACATGTTTTAAAAGAGCGGAGGTCGCATGTACAGCTAGCGGGACGTGTCAGACAGAAAAACGCTGAACAAACATCAAACCTGAAACGCAAAACTGTACCACCTGTGGGGTTTGCATGTAAGTGTATACATTACAACCATAGACCTCACACATGACTTAAGAGGGATACAAAACTTTCCCACGACAAATAGAAACAGTTTCAACAGCGATACGCTTTAGCAAAGACATGGTCAGCTACACGACTGTTGACAGAGCTTGAACATCCCAGAGGTTAACTTGAAGGTCATGAGAGACAAAATGGCAGTGTTCGATGAACAATATGACACAGTGAGTTCACCCTATAGAACTGCAAATCGCCGTTGTTCAGTAGGTTATCTTATTTTGGAAAGCTATGTCACTATAGTTGGCCCCGTTATAAGTCTTTGATTGCACTGGTCATTATATCATATGAGTAACATCCCAGACACATGTAGGCCCTGGACGCAAATGGTTACTGATGACAGCTACATGTACATGGCCCTTATTTAGTACCGCCTGTCTCGTAGTCATTCAAAAGAGTGGACTGGGCGTCAATCACAATGATCATACACAAGAAATTTGTAAATCCTTTAAAATCATGTAAAAACATCACGTTCCAAACAAATCCGTAACCAATCTTGTACTTCATTATATTCCCCTTCCAGTGGGAAGGGGGATATACTGTTTTTGCTTGCCTGTTCTTCTTCTTCTTCTTCTTCTTCTTCTTCTTTCTTCTTCTTCTTCTTCTTCTTCTGCCAAAAACCAAGTAGATGTGCGGTGGTAGCTCTACTAATGGTATTGCAGCAAGTTATATGTACCTTATGTTACAATGTACGGATGTTATATTTGAGATGTAGGTACCTATAGGAAAGGTGAATACACCTGACAATAAATTATGCTAATGAGGACATCATTTGCATAATTTATACAAAAACTTGTATTGTGTTTACAGTAAAAGCTGCAGATGTCATATTTGAGATGTAGATAAATTGAGGAAAGGTAAACACACCTGGCCATTAATTATGCTAATGAGGACCTCATTTGCATAACTTATGCAGAAACTTGTATTTCCCTTACCGTAAAAGCTACAGATGTCATATTTGAGATGTAGGTATCTTTAGGAAAGGTGAACACACCTGTACATGAATTATGCTAATCAGGACCTCATTTGCATAATTTATGTATATCCCTTACCGTAAAGACTACGGATGGCATATTTCAGATGTAGGTACCTTTAGGAGAGGTGAACACACCTGTACATAAATTATGCTAATGCGGACCTCATTTGCATAATTTATGCATAAACGTGTATTTCCCTTACCGTGAAAGCTACGGATGTCATATTTGAGATGTAGGTACCATTAGGAAGGGTCACAAAACCTGACCATAAATTATGCTAATGAGGGCCTCGTTTGCATAATTTATGTATATCCCTTACCGTTAAAGCTATGGATGCCATATTTCAGATGTAGGTACCTTTAGGAGAGGTGAACACACCTGTATATAGATTATGCTAATGCGGACCTCATTTGCATAATTTATGCATAAACTTGTTTTTTTACTTACTGTAAAGGCTACGGATGAGATGCAGGTGCCTTTAGGAAAAGTCAGAAAACCTGGGCATAAATTATGCTAATGAGTGCATTATGCATAATTTATGCATATCCCTAACCATAAAAGCTACGGATGTCATATTTGAGATGTAGGTACCTTCAGGAAAGGCGAACACACCTGGCCATAAATTATGCTAATGCCGACCTCCTTTGCATAATTTGTGCAGAAACTTCGTAACATCCTTACAGTCAATGCTAAGGATGTCATATTTGAGGTGTAGGTAATGGGAGGGGAATATTCTGCATTTTCCCGAAAATGTTGCCATTCTAGTGTTTATTTAAGTTTAGTAACCTTTACAGGGTACCGGGCCGGGTGTGAACCCCTATGTTGACAATTCGCCCAAATATGACTTCCATCCAGCTACCTGGGAAGGTGGTAGTCTCGCTTTTCACTAATATATAACACATGAGGTCATCGAATAGTCAAGGGTACTTAAAGTAGAAAAATAAGCCGGGAAATTTGACTCATCAGGGCCTCAGCCACAGGCCTAAAGGTCAAGTTGAGATAAACAAATTCGATCAGAAAAACAGGTGCGTAGGGCCAATACATTATCGCTAGTCCTGAAGGTATGACGACATTTTAAAAATGTCCGTCTTTTGGACAGGGCGACAACGTGAGGTCAAAGTTTGAGATGGATGAGAACAAAAACCTATTTTGACGTAACAGGGTTCAAGGGGACATGTGACACCCACACAAACTATTTGGAATATTTCCATTGGTACAGGCGTGCCCCAAACAGCCCAGGTTCAAGGACAACCTAAGGTCAATGCTGTTAATGACATTTGATCTAATGTGACCACAGCTGTACGCGTACATTGACACGAATGCTTGCACAAAGATTGCCCACGTACGCCGAGTGACAATGTATGTCCATTGAAAAACCGAACCATAATAGGAAGGCTCATCATCATCATATCGGGCAGCTTGCCCGGACTAAGGCTGCTCTCTCCCTCCAGACGACACGGTCCGCCATTAGTTGGTCTAGTACTAATACTACTAGTACTAATCATATGGAAGAGAATCAAACATATTAACATCTAAATTTACCACAAATCATTTACCACAAACCATTTACCACAAAGATACCATCACATACGTTCCCCCAATTGCATGTATGACATAGGCCCCTGCAAGTTCAGCTATCACCCATACGGTTGGCGGTTCATTGGTATGTTGTTTATCATAACAGTGGATTACAACTTGTGTTAGCTTGGTCCTTGTTCATCAACTCACATCATGTCGTGAAGTGTGTTGCGTGCGGGCTTGTTCTCACCCTCTTCAAGACCTTGAACCTTTAATTGGGAGCCTGCTGTATATGATCTTGAAGAGCTGATTTAAAGTGACCGTTTTGGCAAGATTCCATCACTTGAAAACAAGGTGACCGTATTTCAGTAGAAGACCTCAAAGTTTTTTTAAACACGATCAAAAATGTGTAATGCATGTTAAAATAAGTTAAGACGTCTTGATAAGGCGCATAGAGGTGGCGCCCATCTCTATTTCTGTAGCCCTTGGGCCACACATTCATGCCACATATATAAGTTACTACAGCAGGGGGCTAGTTTGCTAGTATACTAGTAGTGATCTGTGTTTAACTTCCATACCCAAATGCTGAATGCTATGCAGTAGGTATCTTTAAAGTCTAACGACCTACCGTGTACAAGGCAAACACTTTATAATTACCCACTAGGCCACTCCATCGAGTTAGAGTGCATGTAGACATCCGAAATTATTCGTAGTTAGCAACAGCTACCGTTACAAACGATAACTTATGCGATACTGTGTGCCCAAAGACAATCTTTTCTCAGTGATGGCTTTATGAAAAGTCGTTCTTTTTCCCCTAAACCTCCCTTCGTTATTTTTGAATACCATCAACAGCTGTTCATTTCTCATGCTGCGTCTGTTGTTTCAGTAGAGTCTTTTCGTTTTTCTCCACCATCCAAATAAAATGCTAAGAATGCAGACTCTGTTTTGTCAAATGGTTCGGGTGGAAAGCGATACAAAGCTTCGGATATCCTAAAATTCGTTACCGTAGACGATTAAATTCCTCCACGCGACAAGCAGATGAAAATTGGTGATTAACTACCGCTTGAGGGAAAAACGACGCTTTCTAAGCAGTTAGAATGTTTTTGCCTGCTTCAGGTTTATATCATCTGTAGCTAGTTTGTGGACCATTTATCATAATTTCCCTTTTAAGTGATCGTCTGGACTGTGTCGACCATTGCGACCCCTGTGACGTAAATTGTTTTAGTGTAGTTTTGTTCACAGTTAGGTGTACAGATCAACAACTTAAAACCGACATTAAAAGGAACCTGCCTTTCAGGCGTCGTAAATTGTCGACATGTTTGATAATTGTTTCCGCTCGTTTTCCTTAATCCCCTTCAATAAAGTTACTTCAAAGAACTTAATGAGAATAAAGATCTTAATTGATTTATCACCGAAACGTTCTTTAAGGGGGATTCCAAAGATGTCTAAGGGACGTTTTCAAAAGCCCATGATACACAGAGGAGCGGATGGAGTCGTGTATGATGACTTGCCAAAGGCCTTGATCTAATTCTTTAATAAATCAGCCTAAGCTCCACTGCTCCACCATGGCCTGATCAGAAGGCACCGCGACCACAACAACTAATTCCCCACGACTTACGCGCCTAAGGAGGTCAATCACCCCCACTTTCCCTGGCATATTCGTAATAACGAACTCAAAAACAACGTAGCTTTCATGAACAAGCCGTATCTTTCACAGCAACTCACGACAAACTTGGGAATGCCGTGTGTCTACCCTAAGTCTAACCCGTCATCGATATGATAACTCTAGCACGTAAACAACTTCTTTGCAACGACTTTGCTTTGAAAACGAAGCTTTCCAGACTCAAACCGCGACTTGTCTTTCCAAGCTGTCTTAATCCGTTCCAGTCCAAACCTGCTACGAGACGAGCCAAAACAGGGCATGTAACGAGACGTTATACGTCTGGAACTGATTCAATACTAGTTTAATAATAGATGGTAATCTGTCCTAGAATGTATGATGTATACTGCAGACTTTGGGTTGTGATACGAACGCCGTCCTGACAACTCGTTCCTCCTTGTCTATGCAACTTTCGTTCGGCCCATTCCACTAGACGGCGATCGCGCGGAGACCTAGCTGCGACCTACCTTGGATTTGTGTAACCCTTGGCTTCATAATTGGAATATTATGCAAAATGTAAGCGTATTATTGAAAAGACAACACACAAAGCGAAAAAAGATTCGTTGTTTATCTATGGAATTCGCCGAGCACTCGGTCAAATCGCTCGGTCGCAGCACGGTCGCCTTAGGTCGCCGCCCTGGTGGAGTGGCCATTATTGTTGCACATGTTGTTTTTGCAGGTGTAGACTTTCTGTTCTCTCCCGAAAGTAAAGGGTGTATGTCGACCAATGTCAGCAGTTCAGACGTAAGCAGACTTATGTTGTAGTATTGAAGGTGGTACTGAATGTCGTCTGGAGGTCGTTTCCATTGGTCTGTTGATCATCAGAGTGTCGCAAGAAATGTTTCTCGGAGATGTTAAACATGTAAATCCCGCAAATATGATCTTGTATACATGAAGGTGAACTTATCCCTCCTACTGCAGGTCCAGGTTAGTTTGGGTGACAAACATCAGGCCAATCGAGGACAAGGCCTTGTACTTGTGGAAAGGATCTCCTGGTGGGTGGGTAATCGGTAGAAGAGAAAGAAGTCCTTGATTTGATGAAAGGACCCAATGTAAACCTTCACCATACACCGGGACATAAATCAAAGAATATATGACTCGGCGGATGTAATGCTCTGTGAGGACCTGAATGGACAACAAACCGATCTGCAGATCTTCGACTAGGAAAAATTAGATGCTCAACAAGCTTGCCTGATAAACTTTGCCAACCAAACGGAGACCTGGAAACATCAAATAAGAGCAATGTATCCACACAATGCAACGGGCGTTTTCATAAGCTGGGTGATTTATCAATTTGATGATTGTAGTCATTTCTCTTCCATCTATTTCTCGCACTGGAACTGCATCTCCAAGTGGCGCACGTTGAAAGGCATGAAGAATCGAACAGACAGGGTCGTGCTCTCTGCTACCCCAGAGCTAAGCCCCTGTCCAGTTTAGCAGCTGGGAGCCTCCTTATGAGGGAGTCCCTTTGTCTGGGTAAACAGTCATCGTTCATCACATCTTTACAAAGCACAGAGTCCAAGTATCACCTTCTCATCCCTTGCGGTTTTTCTCTGCTTGAGCTAAGATTCGCGGACACCAAGGAAAACTGTAACCGTGAGAGTGTGCCAAGATACGTGCCGCAAGCGCTGCGATGAGCAGCGATGAATAAATTTCAACCAACACGCCCTTTAATTTCGTGCAACAATTTCTGAAGAGTTTCTGAAGACTCAATCTTTTGCCCGTCGATGTCCATTGATTGTTCAGTCATTTCAAGTGAACCGATGAAAAGCTATTCAAATCTGGCACACAAAGGCAAGATCTTGATATCCAGTCTTGATAGTGTTGTGAGGGGTTGATCCTCTGGATTGACAGACATGACAGTCATATGGAAGTACTATACAAACATTGCGACTTTCCTTTGCAAGGTTACAAAACCCAATGGCACTTCCATCTATTCCCTGTGGTGATATTTTGTCGGTTAGTCGCCTCAAACATTTTTTTCCAGGGAAAGTCAAGGATGTGGTCTAGCCAAGTTCATACACTGTAGACATGCTGTGGATTCTTTTGTCTGAAACCTGTCCAAAGTAGCAAACGCGTAGTCCACCGTGACTGGCTCCCTGTTTGGACATCGATCTTTACTGACGACAGGCAAGACCACCCTTTGCTTTTGTGAAAGGCACGTTACATCGGGGAAAACTTTTGTTTCTCTTTATTTAAAATCAAACTTTTATGACTATTTACTATTTCCATAACTGTAATCATTTGACCAAGTACAAGTAAGGAACAAGTACAGGTAAGTACGTTACGTGACCACTACTACCACGGTGAAAGGGAGTGAATCCCGTTGCCAGCAACAACCGACGGCTTGTCACTCAAGTGTCATCCCTTCGTGCTGAGAGTTCAATAGAGTTCGTGTCTGATGACCTCTTTGTCTTGGAGAGGAAACCAGGACCAGATCGTATGAATTTTCCAGCCACTAGTGGGGGTTGTTGATGCACAGTCAACAAAGGTGGCACCTCAGAAGGCGACACTGTGGTTGCAGGTGTGGGTAAGCTACAGTTTTGCCACCAATGGAAAATTCCTGGTAGCAATTTGCAGACACATTTCCCATCGATTGTAGAAGAAACGAAAAGGAAAGCTATTTCCCACTTATTGTCTGACCAAGAAGCTTTTCTTTCTTTCTCAGGGGACATACAGACATTATCATCCTCGTCAGTTCCTTAGCTAGTTCACACACACATGCAGACAGACATACATACATACATAAAAATATACACGGACATAAATTGATTCTCCGAAAGCGTGGAAGTACCTTTCTTTGATTTCGTAAGTGTTTTCTATAGTTGTTTTTGAAATACTAATCGTGATCTGGCTATCATCACTTGTGTGTCTGCTCTGTTCAAGTGAGAGCTTCAACGCAGGAAAACAGTGGGCTATCCCGTTTGTCTTTGAAAACAGGAAGGGCAACTCAAGGGCAGGACCTGGGGCGGTACCAGTGGCTGATGCAGATGTGAAACCACCAGAGATCAACCCCAGCCTAGAATTCAGTCTTTGACTTTGTTAACGCTAGACGCGTCATGAAACCTATATATATGGACAAGTCTGTCCGTACTGTCTGTTGATCGTATCAAAAGAATGCCTTTGAATATTGGCTGACAGAAATACGTATTTTAAAACCCATGTATTTGGAAAAATATGTATCTGAAAGATGACTCTCCTCCCATAAGGATAAATCAAAGAAGAACGGAACTGCCCAGTTTTTAGCATTACCCTTTCATTGATGGAATCAACAGTGCAAACGTTGACCTGTATACGTATATATAGATAATGCTGTGACGAATGGAACAGCATGAAACATCAGTAGATACCTCAGATATGTCAACACATGTCACTCTCCCTCAGATACACCAAAAAGGGCATATACATATCTGACCAGGCCGACTCATCAAAGTCGTTCACAGATTGAGGTGAACAGTTTAGGGCCATTGCTGACACACAGACCCTATCAGTAACATCTATAGACGAAACCTGTCACTAGTGGAGTATATGGAGTACAAGTCTTGATCCTCTAAAACCCCGTGTGGCGAAAACAACGCTAAACGAAAACACGCATTTACTTCTTTGACCCAGATCGGTCGCAAGGGCTACCGAGGGATCATTCCTTTACTTGGGGAAAGGTTGATTGAACTATAGGAGAGCGACCCTTTGGGACCTATGAAGAAAGGCCAGGCATTCCACCAAAGAGGGGAACGGGGACCAATGACGTTCATAATCCTGAAAAGTCTCGTCATTCACGTACATGTAAGGTCCAACTTATGGCGTTCTTTAATAAAGTGTCCGGTGCCAGGAAAGCGTAGGAATTCAAGCAATTCTGAAGTTGTGAAAAATGCATGAAACTTTTAATACAACGAAGCACTTGGGCATTCCTGTCCCACGGCGGAGACCGTAAAAGATAATTACTGGAACAAGCTAAACCTGGTCTATGGTAAAAGCACCGGTACAGTCACGGAATTACATATGGTGTTGTGTTCTGCTGCATAAAGATAATGGGTAACTTAAATTTCTTATGACACGCTGACACGATAAGTTGCCAACATCCTTTGTCATCCATTGGCAGGAAGAAACTTGGTACTCCTAATACTTCTACAAGACTGGCAATGAACAATCACCATTGGTTACATTGCTTTCTATTCTAACGAGTCTTGTTGACGTGCCTCTTCTCTGCCTGTCAGTGTCACAGAAACTTATCTCATCTATATCTAGAAGACGAAAACTCATGAAAAACACACCCCTGTGAAAGGTGACACCTGCTAATGGTACAGCTTTCATTTGAACTGCTAGGGCTATTTGCTGATTTCTTTGGTCTGTACAAAACGGACAAGGACGCACTTCACAGTCGCCATACCTTTTAGACTGTAGATAAATAAAGCACATCACCTCTGCCTGGGCAAAGTATAGCTCTTCCTTTCGTGTACCGTTTCCATAGTTACGGCACGTCAATAAGCCTGCCCTCTGTATCCCCGAATGATCTGCATTGCATCTGCCTGAGATTGTGTCAAGATGGCAAATCTATCTTCCAAACGACTCATAACTGATAAACCTAATAAAATCGATGTCCATGCGCTTATCTGTAACCATAACCACATGAGAACGGCAACTGTGCTTCATTTTCGGTCTGGTTTGTGTTCTGAATGCCTAGTTTTGGAATACACGACTGTATATCATTGCCAAGTTTGTAGGTTGATATTGCTATAGGTCCGTACGCCTTCCCGATGAGTATGTATCTTAACCATATGGGGTTTCCTAGAGGAGCACATGTCATGATCATGGGGAGATAAAGATGCCAAAGCAAATCAAGACAGAGGCAGCAACGTTCGTCTGATCCTCGTCAACCATAATGACTTCCAATGGCTGAAGAGAGTGACACGAAAGAGAAGATGACAGACAACAGCCTTGGACTCTGACCGCATCCCAGCCACATGGGTAACAAGAATACCTTCCAGACTTTCAGACCACAAGCTGCGTGCTTTCCCCAGCCCTGAGGGAGTTAGAAGGCACTGGCAGTCTTCTTTATTTTGTCTCGTGTCTTATCTGCTTGTCGGAATGCACCGCACTTTCTCCAGGCAGTTCTAGTCCGTTTCCACAACTATGACCTTTTTGACCTATTGAAGCTTCACGACGAGATCCCGACTGACATTCTTGGTTCTTCCAAAGGTTTGATAAACTTTGAGGAGCCGAGCACTGCTTGCTCCGATGTTGAACTAATTACAGGACTGAACAGGTCTGATCAAGATAATCTCGGTGATAGCCACATCTTGCGGTGGAAAGGGAAAGTCCCTTCATACCAACTAATCAAGAACGGATGGAGACTTAAATTGAAAAAAAGAATGACGCCTACAGAGATGGGTGTTCGATAAAATTCCTCTATGTTTATGAGATTAAGTTGGATATCTGAGGAATGATACTACAGTGACCGTTGTCGGTGCCCATCTCATAGCCTATTATCAACCACTTTAGACCAACTAGAAATCGATACTAGGGATCAGAAGGATCTTTCTTTTCTAATTCGTTTCTTAAACAAGACCAGCCTTTCCCAACATGCACGAGATACACTCACCCTAATGATAACCTGATATATCCTTACAAGGAGACACATCGATATCTATTCCTGTTCATGAAGCCATTGGAAACAATTTAAGCTACACATGAATGTCATTTGAAAGAGAGGGTGGGTGATTCAATTCAAAAGCTCTTACTGTGCAAGTAAACACGTGAAAATCATCTGGACGATAGAAAAGTGAACAGACAGGTCAATGACTGATAACTATCTCAGCAGGTCAAAGAGATAGCCGTCAATGAACACCAATGACTTCAACATTTTTTACTGGACCTTTTTTTTACTGTAGATCACGCCGGCTTTGCACAAGACCCTTGAGGCAGAAAGCCTTCAAACTAATAACGTCTGATAAGGTAAACTCGAGGGAACGAACTCAGTCCCCTAAATTGAATCAAGGGTCAATCAAGACTTACTTGATAGGAACAACATGTCTTCTTTAACTATGAGAAAACATTATGGAAGAAGGACGTAAACGGAAATAGGTAGAGCTTCGTTGCGCATCAGACTGATAGTACAAAGCTGAGGATCACGTACGAAGCATTCAGGATCATATAGATTTAAAGCCATAAGACGTATATAAGAATGTTTACTCACAGGTAGACCGGGTGGTCCAGGTGGTCCGGCCGGTCCCTCAGGACCCTGTAACACAAGAGAATATATATGTCAGTATACATTGGCGTGTGCTTGACAAGTCAAACTCAAAGGAACTAGAATATAATTGATCGATATCTTTTCACAACGTTCTATGGGGAAATCGACAGCTCAATTGTTATGCTTGACAACATCTAATACTCAATTGTAATATTTGACATTTAATTGTACATGTAACATTTAATTCAAAAATTAATAACAATGATGTCAATGAACGTATTGCTTATATGTATAACGCTGTTCATGTAGCCTATGCTCCCCTTTGCATTAGGTAGTCAGTCCCATGGCTTGATTCCTCCTATTGCAGCGTGCCGTGATAATCATAATGTTTCATTTTCAGTCACAGCTTGATCTTTGAAATGTGTTTTTGTTTTTCAGTTGAATTTCAGTGGGTTGTCGAGTCAAAGACTTTCCTTTGTAACTTTTCCAGGTCTCAATAAATAACTCAACAAGGCATAACACCACCGCAATTTACTTCATTACATTTGGAATGTTACATCGCCTATTGGGTTTCTCTAAGTGAAGTGATTAACGACTGGTATGTGGAGTTAGGACACATATTCTTGATTTAATACTTTACACGTTATGTGTTGCTCCCAACTAGCAACATGAATTATGGAGCATTTGATTCCAAAACAGGCACCTGTTGAGCTTTCATCACTTCGAGCTTCTGTGGAATGTAGCCGGAAGGAAAACCTCGTAATTTCTAGTGTATTCATGTTACAACAATGAGAACATTCGTTATATGTTTTGTGTGCACACGTCTTGAATTGTAGGAGGCAACGCAGCGCATTCATAGACTTGTTGTATGGATTGAATATCCATAGACTTGTTGTATGGATTGAATCTGTTTGCATTACAATGTTCGTCATCTAGTTTATTAGTCTGTGACCATAATAAGCTGTGCCAAGACACCGTTTGGCGCGAAAAAGTCAAGCAAGCAAGTCTATCATAGTCAGTTTTTCGCGCCATTCCGGTGTATGGAGCAACAAATTGCTATTTCCCGCCATTTTCATCTTACGGGTGACAGGCTGTAACCGGACACCATTTGGCGCGAAAACTTCAGTCAGAAAAGCCGTCAAACAGGGTCTGTCAGAGTCAGCATTTCATACCATTTGGTGGAATTGATTCATACAGACTCTTCACAGAGGCATCTGACATGGAAGTTGTGTGAGTCTAAGGTCTGAAAATCAGTTTGTTGTTCTTATTGACTTCGTTCATATCAGGGTTGAACTTGAATCTGAATATGTCGAGGAAAATTCTAAATGGGGAAGGGAATTTCCCGAGCAGCCTTCGTAACCCCTACTTCTCCTAATGGGTCAGTGAAGTCAATACTTGTCTCGAGCATTGATATTTCTGACCTAGCTAGGGTGAAGAAATGCTGCTACAGTAACAATTGAGCCGCCTTTCTTCGTAAATCGATGGCAACATGGCTCTTACGAATTGATTTTTAAAAAAGGGAGATGTGGGTTTATTAGGCAGATTTGGGGTTAGGACTGTCCTGGTTTGACGCAATCAGGCTACTCCTCCGGCTACGACCTGCATGTTTCATGTTTGTTATTCTTCACTTGTAATTTCTAGGTTTGTGACATGAGAGATGAAGTTGTATAGTACATTAATGTAGGGGCAAATCACGCTATAAGTGTAAGAATATGTAGGAGGCCAAGAAAAGCAGGGATCACTGCTAGATTCTTTTCTAGACGTGAAGTTTGCCGTATAAATCGTGCCTTAGCGGGAAACCCATGGCTATGATGTGCTTTGTGAAGGGGCGGATGGTAGACATGAAGAAAATAACCCGTCTCCTGATCTTCTCAACTCAAGATCCACCCACACAGTAATCAGATAACGTTGGGTAACATAAATTCGGGATTTTTCCGATAATGGTTGACTGAAATCAATCTAGCAGAACAATAAACCATCCTTTTTTTCAATTATTCTGTCAGTATCATGTACTATCTTTGCACTAATCATATGTATGGTAGATTTTGTCTCTAGTCGTGCTGACACCATAATATTTCAACTTGAAACTACCGTCCGCCGCACGCACAACGACGGTGCTGTCGGACAGGGGGGCACATTAATTCGGGAGAGAAGATTCGTCTTGAATATCTTACCGCTAATCACATTTTATACAGCAGCTATTCGTTCCATCCTTGGCTTGAGGAGAGTGCTATGGATATAGACGTGTCCAAGTAAAAAAAAATACACGAAAAAACGGCCGTACCGCACGCATCAGGCCTTCGGGAACAACCCGTGTGTTGAGTCGGTAGAACGTCACTCAAAGTTCACCCCCACCGTCATGGAAATTTGTACATTATTCATCGGGGCATTAGCTGGATGCCGTAGAAATGGTAATACTACTATGTCCATGTGTTTCTGCTTGTGCTAAGAGCAAATTTTGAGGAAAATATCGCCATCAGTCCACTATCACACACAACATTTAGACAAAAAAGTGTTCCTCGCCAACGTTTGTCGTCTGCCGAATAGCAGGATTCTGGGTAACGAAGAATGCCGTAGCCATTGGTTGTAGCAACACAGAGGCGTTTTGATGATTAATCACACTTAGAGGCCAGTTGTAGGTTAGCAAAAGAGATTCTAATAAGTTGTATTGTAAATAATTGTGTTTAGCAGGAAGCGGATGTGACATTTGTCTTATAAACCAGCGAACAACTATGTACATATATTTCTCCCACGAAGCCCTCAGACTGTGACAATAAGGGACGGAGAGTTTTTGACGTAGCCAACTTCTAATGCATGGTTATCGAAGCTTTTCAGACAGTGTTCTGAATGCGTTAGTCTGACAAGTTTGCATTTCTAGCGGTATTACTGATGTTGCATCTAGCACATATCCCTAAACACCCCGTTTTCGAAAAATCCCGAATTTAAGTACCCCGCGAATTTATGTTACCCAACGTTAACCCCGTCGTTTTCACAGCAGCCCCCAGTTACACGTCAGGCTTTGTTTTATACTTGTAATACCAGAAAAAAAATTGGATTGTAATTTGTCTTTTTGAAGAAAACTGCCACCATTGCCAAGTTTTTTTTCATGGGTAAATTGGAAAATTCTCAACGGAAATGTTAACTATTCATTAGCTGAGCACCAGCTTGGCCATGGTTCAATTCTGTCGGCACGTGACACATCATGTGCGCTTGGTTTGCAATTGGCCTTTGCATTTTTAGTTATTAATCCGGGATACTGTCCTAAAGTATCAAGTATCGTGGGCACGTAACGGTTAAAATGCATATGCATGTAAAATTTTTAACTAAAAAAATAAACATTCAGTTCCACGGCTACAGTATAATTGAAATATACCCCGTCCCTCCCCCTTGTGTGCGCTTGCGTTTTGATCTTGGCAATGGTACAAGTGAGCTACCACAACTCGCCAGGACGTCGTAAATCACAAAAGGTCTTATTTTTGTTGCCCAAATCCCATATGGGGAAAGCCAGACAAGATTTCCTTTGCACCTCCGAGTTGGTCCAACAGCGGCGGCCAACTCAAATAATCAATCATGGCGACTGGTTTCTAACCTTCAGGAAATCCGAGATCTTACAGTTGCTGAAGTCTGGAGATCCCAAAGTCGTAGTTTCTCCACACTTAATCCATCAAGGGACCACCTTCTAAACTGGGCTTCAGAAGTAGCAATCATTTCCGCACTGATGTCGGCGACTTTTCCTTCTCTGAGCAGTGAGCCGAAAAGGAATTTCAGGGAATTTGATGAACAGATGGCCATGGTCCGAATTAAGTTTTCTTTAACAACACTTTGGGGAAGAATTCTCCACATTTGTTCCAAATTCTTGCTCAAGCCTAGCTGAAGAATTCGTAACTTTCACGAGTAACGCATGTTAACAGATCCCAGGCGAGAGCTAAGCTCGCCAATCGCTTTTTTGTGTCGGGAAATACAGGTTTTTGTCTTTAATCTAAGACAGTGTCTGTCTCCTGTTATCCTCTTAGCTTAAATAGACAGGTGAGCGCTCTGGTCACATCAACATGTCGGGCGAGCTTGGAATCACGTTTCCAGAAGAAAGGAGACACAGAGTTGGAAGAGAAACGTTAAACAGGGCCTGGCAGCAGACCGAAAACCACATGTTTGGCAATCATCCCAAACTTTCAGCCTGGCACATCAGCATGGGACTCAAACCACAGGGGGCGAAGGTGTGTGTGTGTTTGTGTGTGTGTATGTGTTTGTGTGTGTGTGTGTGTGTGTGTGTGTGTGTGTGCGTGTGTGTGTGTGTGTGTGTGTGTGTGTGTAAAACAGGTTTCATCACAGTCAAGCACGGCGCAAGTTTTTCTTCTGTTACTGTTGCCCTTCCAAACATGCCTGCATTTGGGCATAAGAATGACTTCCCTACCTTGCACATAGAAACAAAACGTATCCGAAATGGAGTTTGGCATTCTACGATACCTAGCTTGCAAAGAACTCTAACAGAGATGCTCTTATTTATCGATGTCTTAAAATAGACCGACAGTTCATCTGGAAGACCTCCAAACCCAGCAGTCGGTTGCCTACTACTGCTGTTTGTGCAAATGAAATGTCAAAGCGGATCGCGCGGGGGAGGGGCATTGACGCAAAGACGACAGTTACTTGGATGGAGGAGGCTGGGTAAAAGAAGGGCATTATGCTGGTACCTTCATCGGATTTTCCCTCCGACCCCTTACTTACGTATTTCGCAAGGTATATTGATGTGGTAAAAAACACCAAGTACCGTCGTACAAAACGTTGTAGATGACAAGTTACGTGTAGACAGAAAGCAACTTGTTGTAAGTGTTGAAAGCGGGAAAGCAGGACAGTGCGAAGTGGGGAAGAATTCCTACAAGAGCTTTCAACCAACCGCAGGCGGCCAAGAGACGAAGCAGATCCGAATGGTTCTCGTTTTAGTCGTCTGTTGAGGTGTCAATCATGGTTCTCGTTGACGCCCATACTGTCGGCAACAAAAACTGCCAATCACTTTTTGGGCGGTCACCCCTGAAGTGTCTCTGTGACAAGATAATGGCGATAACGATTGCTCTTTAGCATCACTGTGACAGGACGCCGCCATGGCAACAACATTAAAATATTGAAGGAGAAAAACACAAACAGAAAACATGACCTAAAGTCCTAACGTAGGCCAACGTTTTGGTGGGGAAGTACGACTATTCAACTCTAGTAATGGTATATGGTTCTGGCTTTTTTCGTCTGAGAGGAAATGCGTTACCCACATACATATTAGATGGTGACATACCAGGCGGGTTTCCCTAGACAACGGCTGCTTTGTTGTAGCAACAGCACCAAACAGGCCGTAGTAATTTCGTACATCACACTGATATCAATCTAGGCCTTCTCTCCTCTGTCTGATCATGTTCTGATCTGATCCGAAGATTGTTCTGTTTTCTGTCGAGGGCTTTCGTTGGGGTGTGCCGGAAATTTGTTCAGAATCTAAAATATTCAATAATTGGGCTTCACTTAAGTTTTGTAGTATGTGACATTTGCCAGAACCACACAGCAATATAGGATTTTCCTTGGGAATGACTATTTATTATTTTTGTCAGTGATGCTTTTTTTAAAAACAACGGTCGATGTTTGAACACCAGGCTATTCGACACTCGTATGTCTTATCTTGCTACAAACACCGGAGAAGCTGTTTCTAGACATTCTGCGCCCACGGAGACATCTGTTTTTACTTGCCTAGTCTAACGCAGGTATCAGAGGTAATATTTCTTATTCAGGGTAAGGGGGTGCATTTTTGAAAGGGTCAGTCTCACAGGCCGAATCCAGTAGAGAGAATCTAGCTCTTCGTCAAAGGTCTGAGCTAGTCTTTGTATCCCTTTTGCAAAACATCACACGAAAGCTTTGTTCAAGATATGTCACAGACGTCTGAGGGTCAAAGATGAAACCACATGCTTCCTTGGTCGATTCCCACTACTGTCTGGTGGACTTCTACGGAAGGGGGACCTATCAGGAAAACTTCAAATTCAATTTACGACTGTGTGCCAAGGTAATGCACAATGTAAGCAAGAAGGCCTGACTCTCATTTTCCTATTTCCAAGGAGGTTAACCAATAACCTTGGCTTTAAATCAGTCTTGAAGCCTCGAAGGTGTCGGAAGCGCTAAGCGCTGAGAGACTGCATGCACGGCTGTCCTGACCATGATCAAGTCCTTGTCACGACTGAATGCTGTGTAGTGGCATGGCCCTAGAGGGTTATTGACTAAGGAAGGTAAGAGCTCCCGCCACCCCTAGGACCGAAAGGGCCAAAGATAGATCGGACATACGTCACCGGCGTTTTCCTGTGGGGCGGGAGGGGGTGTGGGATGTCTGCTCTTTGGGATCAAATGATGAACCACGTATGTTTATTTACCTTGACCTTGGGGCTGCCGTTTTAAAAGTGTGTATGAAATAGCACAGTGCAAGGTCCTAATTTGAAGTGACTGATTTCGTTGGTCCGGAATTTTCAATTTGCAAAAATTCTGCGACTTTCTTTGCAGTAGAATCTGGGATATCAAACGGTTTACCCCTACATGGTTCCTCTCTTTTGAACAAGGCCCACGCTTCGGGGCCTCCCGCCGTCACAGCAACAAAAGTTCCGAATGAAAGCCCACCAGGACCAGTATTCTGTCCGTATCTGTCATTCAAGTAATTAAGCCTGGGGGATTCCAGCCCTACCACGCAACACCAGGGCATTTTACGGGCAGAAAATTATCCTTGCACTTTTGCCAGAGCCCCAAAATATTTACCAAGTATTTTACGCGTGGGAAGAACAGTCTCACACCGGCGGCGGTCTGGATGTTTTTCCAGTTCCAGAAGCGTGTCCTAAACGTCCCGGAGAGCCTATAACGTCTTAGGGGAGAGATTTGAAAGGGGGTAGGGGAGTGATGAAAATGTCAAAGTTATGCAGGTCTCTCGCGCTTCCTTTGCATTTGGCTCGGGGATCCATTTTTACGACATTTTTGACATTATCTTTGTTTTAACTTCGAATGTCAAGTTTGGAGATGAATATCACTGAACAAACAACTTAAGGAAAAAATAGGGCAACATAAGCTGCGTAGATTATGCACATAAGGTTATTTGCAAACGGCAACGTTACAGGCCAATGTCGACCCTGGTAGCTAGTTTACAAACATGTTTTAGACACATCGAAAAAACTGCTGGTGATGCTTAAAAATTGTGTGAAAGTTTACTGGTAACACCGTCCTACATCAAGCCGGCACAACCCAAGCAGTTATTGGAAGTGACATTTTTTCTATGAGCTATGATTGCATAGAATGTTGTAAAGCTAGCTGTTTGGCACAGACTTGACTGTCTGAGTATTCCACCCCACGCTGTTATTAGGAATGTTAATGAAGTGGGCAAAACAACTTTCTAAAGGCTATTCTAATTAAGTGGTTCGAAGGTGGGGGTCTAGGGAGTAACAGCGCTGTCGTCTTGAGCCTTGTCTTAATTGAACACGAAAGCTTAGTAAACTTCCGCTGACGTCATAAAATGTAAGGTTTTGCTTTGTTTTCTTCTGTTTGAGAAGATTTTTGGCAAGGTGCGTCGGGAGGGATAAAAGCAAAAATAAAGGTCTTTGAATCCCAAGGAAATTGTGTTAAAAACAACTGGACCACACCTGTTATTTCTCCTCGAAACTATACAAAATGTTTGAATGAGGAAATCCATACAGACATGAAGTCATAATTATGATATTCAGAGGAAACCAAGATAGCTGCATGAAAAAATGCTGAAGACTGACGAGTTTGAAGACGGACTTTGAAGGAACGTTTTCTGCCTCCCTCAACGAGAATCTGTTTGTTTGCTTGTTTGTATGAATGATTTGAGGACAAAAGTGAGAATCTTCGCCGAACTTTCCTAGTCTGTCTCCCGACGCACACTATTTTACTTCATATACTCATAAAAGGAAAAGAGGTGTCAGTCAACGAACTCAGTAATACTTATACACCTAATTCCATGGCATACTTGCTGCAAATTCTTTAAAACCGAGGGGTAAATGCTACGAGACCTTTATTTATCTGTGCCAAACTCGACTTTGTCAGAGTGTACACTTACTACGTTAAATTGGACGCGCTGGAATTCTTTGGTTCCAAGGCTTTTGTCACTGTTGGACCGAAACCAGCATGTGTAGACTAGAGGGTATAGTGAAATCAATGAGACGTTCAGAATGCCAAACAAACTGTCACACGTAACAGTTCCAACAGACAGAATGGTCTTGAATCAGACGACTTTTTGGCTCACCCCGACATTTTTTGCTCGTTAAACTTGGCCCGCAAGCTATTGTACGGATCACTGTGAGAGGGAACCGGTAAACCGCAATCAGTCTAAATAGCTAGGCTGGCGTTGGAAAAATGCCGAGACTCTTTTGTCCTCGTCAGACGTTTAAAGATAGGGAGAGAGCCAGATCGAGCAACCTTACGAGTCTTACCAAACATTCATCGTAGGTCGTCGTGCGACTTTGATACCGCAGAGTTTTCAATTCAATCAGACTGTGACAGAACCTAGCCTGAGTACCAGCCTTTTTATCTTCCGTACGCTACCCGAGTAGCCTGAGTGTCATCCTGTTTCAGTTCCAGGCTCTACCTTCACTATTTTTTTAGGGTAGCGAGTGTAGGAGCCCCGGTAGAAATAGGATGGCACCCAGGCTACTACCCGAGGCCAGCAGCGAAGCTTGGGTAGCGTACGGAAGCTACAAAGGCTGGGTACTCAGGCTAGACAGAACCAACCGCCGACAATGATCTAGGACAGCTTTTTCAGTAACAAGACAGCTAAAGTTTGTACTAGTACATGACAATTCCAAGAATGCATTCAGTTTGCGATCGTGTGACGCATTTGACATTATCGAACGCTTTCGTCTCATCAAAGTAACAGAAAGTTAGACCCTGTGACACACGTGTTTGGAAACTAAACAATCAAAGATCATGAAAGATTACTGGATGAAGCTGGCTTCTCCTGAAATCACGTTTTATAAAGCCACAACGGCTCCTCTTTCAACAGGCAGTTTACCAGGCCTCCCAGATGTCCGTAGCTTTAACTGCCGCGGCTGTTTTTCGCACCAAATCCCCGAAAGCACTTTAAACATCATCTCCCAACACATTAATATAATTGCGGTACTTAAAATGTTTCTCCTGTCATCACAGTTTCACACCCGTTGGCGCACAATGCAGCTTAGAACTCCCGAAACGCTTTGAAAGAGCAGACTGCCAGACATACATATTTAGTGATGCCAAGAGCTCTAAATCACTTCCACACTTGGGAACAATTTCAAGGGTTTGTTTTCGTTATATATGCCACTATTGGTCAGATACGTGCACTAAACGACTGCAATCCTTGTCATTATTGGTTCGAGGTAGCACGCCTGTAAATCAAATTCAGGCACTCTAGATTTAAGTCCTGTTGGCTGGGAACTTTACTCTAGAAAACAATAGCATTTTACATGTGGGCCAGGGGATTTCAATTAAAGTACCTTTGACAATAGTCTTTCTGTGTGTAATACTAGATAATTATTGCACTACGCAAGAAGTTCCCACGAGTGCAACGCGTGCCAACTGCAAGAAGCATGAACAACTGACTTGGGCATAACAGATCAACTGCCGACGTCACAGTATTCGAAAAGTCTGTCACAGCTAAGTTATGAAAACAATTAGCATAAATCAGCATCATAATAACAACACATGAACCGGGATAACATACGAAAGTTAAGATATGAAATGGTCTATTAACGAAAGCCATGGGCGGTTCTAGCGTATTGTGTTTATCACCCGGTTTTGCCCCCTTATAAAAATTAGCCCTGAGACATACGATCCACACCCATCCATCTTCGTTAACATACGTGCGGTGCGCTGGGTAAACGGTTGTGTTTTCCTCTCGGCATCTCGCAGCTATATAGGGTCATGGCACAGAATTCCAACTAGCCACTCCAAGTCAAACAGCATCTAGCAATCCCTCAGCTAACAAAACAGAGCTACTTTCAGCTGAAACGAAAACGGCACATCTCTCTTGGTTTTTCGCGTCCATTTTTAGACCTCTATAGTGTAGCGAGTTAGATACGTCGTAGTTTGGAAGAGTAAAATTGTGGTCAACAAGCTTAAGTAGTTACGAAAATCTCATTGGATGGCAAACTTTGGTGTGGTTCAAGTGTACACATCACGTAGGTGATAGAACTGGTTTAAAATCACTCAATGTAGCGTACGTCAAAAAACTGAGATTTTGTAAGCAGTATACAGAAATCCTTTAGGTTGTGCATAGGAAGGTACGACATAACAGAAAGTCGCGTTGTATATTCTCGATTTAGTAACCGCTAAATCATACTAATCAGTCCTCTCTGGGCCACTTCCATTCAAAGGATCATGAAATTCTTTTGGGCTACCGAAACCTGGTTATGAAGAGCGGTTGTGTTTTTAACTTTGAACGCGTGCAAGCATTTCTTTGTTCGCTCACTGTCCCTCGTTTGAAGGATTCTTCCCTTGACCAGCCAAGTGGACCTGTTCTAAATCTGTCAATCCAGAAGGAACCTGATTTTTGGAGGGAGGCAGTGGAAATATGGTTGTTATTAGCTGGGAGTCAGGGGCGGGTACAGCGCGCCATTCCCGCCACAACCTATCAGAAACAGTACCCGGTGGTCAAGTTTGGTTTCACAGGGGCTCAACGTGTTGTGGCTTTTCCTTAGAATGGGGTAAAGGGCTGGGGACGGAAAGGGGGGGGGGGGGTGGGTGTTGGTTGTATCTCATTATCTCATCACGTAGACATCACATTCTGGACGTTTCGTCACGAAGATATACATAGACCCAACGTCATCGGGTGGAAACCTGTCTACACTGAGACAACGTGAGGAAATGTGTATGTTTGTCTGTTAGTTCGCACAAGAACACCACAAATGCACTGTTATACCTTCTAACACAATAGGTAAGAGCATTGACATTTTCCCATTTGATGTTAGGCGCTTTTTACAGAGAACTTTACTTTGTTGTGAGGGGAGGCCATGGTGGTCCCTGAAAGAAGCACTCTAAATCAGAGTAATTTGCACTGTGAACATTTCGTGTCACGCGAAGGGAAGTACAGGACGGTGGCATTTTGCTGCATATACACAAGACTGTGTGGGCTACCACCAAGATCTTTGCAAGCCTTCAAAACCAAGCGAAACCTTTTCTAACCTTTGGAATTTGACTCCGGTCTGACTTCGATCACATTTAGCTACACCACCGGAGAAGAATTAGCTGTAGTAGTGATCGATGTATATTTGCTTTAGTTGGAACCGGTTCAAGTTGTTCAATTGCCCTTTACATACTCAAAGTGCACTGTCAAACAAAGTTTGCCTTTGCCGAAAACGGCTGAGGGTGAGCAATAGGTGGAACAGCCGGAGGACATTCCTATTCCCTCCCTCCCTCCGGATATTTGCTCGTTGCCAGGGGCAACTGTCTAGACTTCTGATTGGCTAATAAAGGAAGAGCACTCACCTCAGGGCAGTCGCAGGACGAACTTTTCTTTCTAGAAAACTGAGCATTTGCTGGAAAGGAAATAAAAAAGATTGTCTTGGGGAACACTCATAGAAGCCCGACAAGTTTTGAAGATAATTCTTGTTGGGAAAATTAAGTGACGGATTGTTAAATAGAGAAAATAGATGATGAAAGTGATAATCCGGCGACCCGCGGAAGTATACACGTTTGACACCGGGGTAAAAAAACATGTTCATTTCAAACGCGGAATATGTCCTGCCAAAGTCTAGATGTCCCTATTTATTTGTGCTAATCAGTTACACATGTCGCCTTGAGACGGCGAGACAATGATTTATTGTAGTTTTCCCATCGACTGTAAACAAAACCTGATCTATATTTGGGGAAAGGATTCCGAAACACTTACCATGTACAACTAATAGTAGGAAGATGGCGAGGTTTATCCTCGTCGCATCCCATAACGTCCCCATGGCCCTGTGATGGAAAGGACAGTACGCAAGTCAAGGTCAACAAAATGGCGCCCTGTTTGTCAAAATAGAACACCCCATACTCTGATCATGTATGTCTCACACATTCCAGCGCAAATGTAGCATATGGTTCACAGGCTGGAGCCTGTTTGGTGTGGAACTGATTTGGCGTCGGTACCTGCTATGTTTCTAGTCTTATACGATCAGACAGCCGACTCGGCGTACGATCAGAAATCCAGTCAGCCTGTGTGCCATCCGGAGAGAGAGAGTCCAGCCCCGCTTGTACCGCGGTGTTCGGTTTCCTCACTTGTAATTAAATCCAAATAAATTGCGGTGTTCGTTCGTCCCCGTACCACGACTGGGGGATTCTAGGCACGGAGCCAGCCCACCACTTCTAAACATCCCGCCCCGAACCATAAGAAATATCAATAGATCATAACTAGGTGTAGAAACAGATGCAAATGTAAACATTTGTCGATAATGAAAGGTCGAGTTCAGAGCTAGAGGTCGTCCATAAATCACAAGTCACCCGTTCTCTTTTCCAAACTGCCCACATGGGGGGGGGGGCTGTTTTTCAACTATTCAAACTCTTTTCACCACAGACACACGCTACAAATATGATGTATAATCAATTTGTCAACACTGAGAGAAAAATAAGCTAGCAAAAAAAATCGGATGGCAAGAAGGTGAGAGTGCGCGAGGTGGGGTTGGTGGTTGGGGCAGGCAACCGCGCCAACATGTGGCGTTTCATCTGTTTCGCGTTATCAAGGTTAGAATTCCGTAATTCCTCAACCCTACCACCCCGCGGCACACTACGACTGGGATTTCTAGAATCCCTCTTTTCAATCTAGCTCCCCTCCTCCAATCTACCGGATGATTTCTCTCGCGATTGCTCTGGGAAAGGAATCGCTCTAAGACGTTTAGAGATAGTGAAAGTGTTTACTTTCCCCTAGTTCTCGACGACATATGGCAGCCCAAGTCGCAAACACACACACATAGCAGAGACCAACAAACTTTACAAAGCAGAAGACAGACTTACCCGTCTTTCTTTCTGCAAGCCCTGGAAGACGGGAAACTAACACTATCTCCTGGCCGTTGCGGTTATTCTCATCAAGTAGTCCTGGAAGATTCTTGGCGGGGAAACAAAGAAAAGAAAAAGTGAGTCCTCCCAGAGAACGACTGACTGTCGCTTGGCAAGTAGATCGCGGTGTTCTTTCAGGAGGCGATTGCAGGGAACCACGTCCAAATTACTTTTACTTTCCTCTGGCAGGTATGTATCTAGAGATCTACTAATGAAAGCTCGGATAAGGTTACTTCATCCTAAGCTTCCTTTCAAGAACTTTCGCCACTCTTCTAAATCCGTCCAAGTCAAAGGCAGAGTGGTGGAAAAAGTAACACTTGCCAGTGGCTTAGTGTAGGTTTTACTGCTTGTTTACTTTCTCTCTCGGAACATCAGCCCGGGTTTTGAGGTGGGACACCAATGCAAACACCCCATGCGAGGAGGGTCACATACCGGCCCAGAAAAGAGCATACGAAAATATTCCTCTAGATCCCATAGCTTTGCGGGATGTTCGGATAAGAAAAAGACGCCGGTACTTACAAACTCGCAGAGCTATGCCTCGCTGGTTAGCTCGCGGAGACTCTGGCGCATCCGCCGGGAGTTTTGATGCGAAGCGGTAGTTATTCCAAGCGGGGTACGGCCGAGATGCTCCACAGTCCGCGGTGGGTACCAGTCTGTGGCCGTCTCGTCTATAGCCCGAGCGGCGCTGGAGCCAACCTGGTCCTGAAAATGGAATGTACCAACTCCTGCGGGCGGGGAGGGGCAGAGTCAATTCCCTCCAGACGCCTGTCCCAGTGAGATGCCTTGCTTGGGGTTTTCTCTTTCTCCCGACGGCGCGTCGAGACGTCCCGGGACGCCTTAGAACAGATGTAGACACGTGAGTCAGTTTCCGCCCTGGCGGAAGCCTAGTCTGCGATGTCTCGGAGGGAACCACGACCGTCCCCGGAGATGTACCGAACGTCAAGTCGTCGTGAAACCCTAACAGTGTCTGTGTGTTTATGTGTGCAGGGCGGAACACATAGATAGCTTCACTCGCCCGTCTAGAACATCTTTGTCTACCCACTGTCACTGCGTGCCTATTGCCATCTGTGCAGCAAATGGAATGGCCAAATGGCAAACATTTTTCCTGTCAAAATATTGGCACAGAAACGGTGGTTTTCCACGTTGTCTGTTACTTACCGCCCCTGGATCCAAGAAGGAAAAGTAATCCGTCGCGTTTTTACTCTTACAGATGTCGTAACCTACAGTGTGACTATCTTGATATAAGATTATACACGTGTCTGAGAGGGAGCTATAAGTGGGCCCGGGGTAAACCATATCGTGGGGGTCGGTCATACTATGCCACCCGGGGCCGATATCGGGTGACAGAGCCTCGTTGGTTCAGTTGAAAATATTTGCCAGTCGCGATTGGGGTGATGTTAGGTTTTCTCATACTGCACAGGGGTCTGCTATACGGTAATGCCCAAGCACATTTAAAGGGGACCGTCCAGAAAGTATCAAAACATGGTCCGAAAGAACGATATTGTTTCGAATATACAGGAGAACAACGTTGGTTAATCTTGCTATCTTACATACTCTGCGAGTAATATCACTGCGTGTCTCTTCGGAATTATTGGAGGACACAATACAAACAGACAAATCATTAATTAGTTAGAATCACTTTCTTTGTTCAGAGACAAATTGGTTCAAGACTTTTGCAAAAGGCTAGTGAAAGTGAAAATTACGAGGGATCGAAGTTAGGTCGTCTAGGGCGTGAGCACCATCTTCGCTCTTGACTTTGAATGTATACGACTATAGATAAGAAGACTATATCGATGTTAAAATGACTGTTTCCAATAACTCAAGGAATACCACGCTTCGCCTTGCGTTATATGATGATGACCGTCTCTTCCCCACCCTTCTTCACGGTTCATCTGATAGTAGTTTACTTTGTTGAATATGAGCAGTTCGTCTTTTATAGGTTTGCTGGCCGTTTCTGTTAACAATTAATACCAAGGTCGGATCGCCTGTGTGCCGCTGTAACTCAAGTTCCCAATCTTGTCCGACCTTGCACTAGTAAAAAAACAGAGATTTAGTTCAGATTATAGGTGACCTGTACTCTTTATAAGAACCCCATGAGATTAGTTTATACATCGTGTGGTGAAAGACTGTTTTAGTGGAGTTTAGTAGATAACCCCACCCACTTGCGCCAACTTGGCGGGATTAGACCCCGATTAGTAACGCCGGAAGGCAGCTGTAAAATCTTGGAATCAATTGTCAACAAAGTGGTGACAAAGCCGCTTGGAGACTCATAACCTCTCGTTTTACCTGGTCATTAACTTGTCATTAACTTTAATTGGCTCTCATGAGATGTACGCGCCACGCGGTCGCTATGGTGATGATGATATACTAGCACGCTGAGGCCGCCCCTGTCCGATCAGGCCTTTCGTGTCGAGAAACTCGAAGCTAACCATGACTTTCGTGCTGAGTTCTTCACGTCCAAGGTCACACCTGTCATATCAATGTCTGTGGACTCTCTGTCTCTGTCGGCCCGACGAAAAGTCAAGTTTCAGACGACACTTTTGAGGCCAGCCGCGCGGGCTAGTCGTTGCTAGGGACACTCTCGCGGGCGGGAGTTCACCACTAGACATTGATATACTCGTCTCCAAGTTGGTGTTAATAAAAGGGGCGTTCTTTTTTTAGGAGGAAACGCAACCAGGATGAGTAAAGGATGTTCACGCTGGCAGAAGGGATGGTTCGTTTGATTGTCCTGGTGATTTCGGGAACATGGAGATCGTTATCGTCTGCTTGGACATCATCGTGGAACGATACTGAGAGGGAAAAAGTTTGAGAAATGTGCGGAGATGGTCAACGTCATCATAGCAGCTTATGCCGGAAATCCGCGCCTTTCTTCCTCAGTGCTCGGGAACAGATGAAACTAAAGAATCTTGCGGACGTACACGAGAAGACGACCCTATTGTCGTTGAGAACCGTTGCTGTCGTGCCGTTTGCTCATCTTCGGAGCCAGCGTCTCTGCCACGGTTTCTCTCAATCTCTGAACGGTGACGTGATTTTACATGTCACATCCAATGTGTTCTGGGACTCAAGACACTTTGAAAGAGGAGGCCGCAGAGAGAAAGAGTGCCTTGCCCAGCATTGCCAGACGCTATACAGATCTACCAGGTATTTCCTAATCTACCGGCTCCCTTGTAGGTGTTCCCAATTTCCTGCCAAAAATTTCCTCGAATGCAAATCCCTTTCCCCCGAAGACGGCGTCTTTCTCTTCTTGAGTCGGAGAATGGAAGGCATGTCCTTATGACCAACCAACTCGTGGTCGATTTTCCAGCTCAGTGGGTCTTAAATGTACCCAACGGAGTCCGTACAGTGGAAACTAGAATGGCAACATTTTCGGGAAAATGCAGGATATTCCCCTCCCATTACACCATGAAGTCTCTGCATAAATTATGCAAAGGAGGTCGGCATTAGCATAATTTATATACAGGTGTGTTCACCTCTCCTAAAGGTACCTACATCTGAAATATGACAATCGTAGCCTTTACGGTGAAGGATATGCATAAATTATGCAAACGATGCCCTCATTAGCATTATTTATGGCCAGATTTTATGACCCTTCCTAATGGTACCTACATCTCAAATATGACATCCGTAGCTTTCACGGTAAGGGAAATACAAGATTATGCCTAAATTATGCAAATGAGGTCCACATTAGCATAATTTATGGCCAGGTGTAGTCGCCTTTCCTAAAGGTACCTACAACTCAAATATGACATCCATAGCTTTTACGGTAAGGAAAATTCAAGTTTATGGATAAATTATGCAAATGAGGTCCTCATTAGCATAATTTATTGCCAGGTTTCCTGACCTTTCCCTAAAGGTACCTACATCTCATATATGACATCCGTAGCTTTTACGGTAAGGAATATACAAGTTTATGCATTGATTATGCAAATGAGGTCCGCATTAGCATGATTTTTGGCCAGGTGTGTTCACCTTTCGTAAAGGTACCTACATCTCAAATATGACATCTGCAGCTTTTACGGTAAGGGAAATACAAGTTTATGCATAAATTATGCAAATTAGGTCCTTATAGCATAATTTATGTCCAGATGCATTTACCTTTCCTAAAGGTACCTACATCTTAAAGATGACATCCGCAGCTTTTACGGTAAGGGAAATACAAGATTATGCCTAAATTATGCAAATGAGGTCCGTATTAGCATAATTCATAGCCAGGTGTGTTCACCTTTCCTGAAGGTACCTACATCTCAAATATGACATCTGCAGCTTTTACGGTAACAGAAGTACACGTTTCTGCATAAATTATGCAAATGAGGCCCTCATTACCATAATTTATGTCCAGGTGCATTCACCTTTCCTAAAGGTACCTACATTTCAAAGATGACATCCACAGCTTTTATGGTAAGGGAAATACAAGTTTATGCAAATAATGTACTCATTAGCATAATTTATTGTCAGGTGTATTCACCTTTCCTACAGGTACCTACATCTCAAATATAACATCCGTACATTGTAACATAAGGTACATATAACTTTCTGCAATACCATTAGTAGAGCTACCACCGCGCATCTACTTGGTTTTTGGCAGAAGAAGAAGAAGAAGAAAGAAGAAGAAGAAGAAGAAGAAGAAGAAGAAGAACAGGCAAGCAAAAACAATATATCCCCCTTCCCACTGGAAGGGGAATATAACTAACGAGGCAAGGACACGAAGAGGATAAAATGTGCTTACTTTTGTTTACACAGACCACGGGACGTCCGGAATTATAAACTACGAAACACCTGAACTCTGGCTCTGTCTCAGTACACTGTGCGACGGATTCAATCAACGAGAACTAATCCTCAAGTTTCATTCTTGCTTAAGTTATAATTCGAACCATTTTATTGGAATGCAGACGGGTCAAGTCGGCCATCAAGCCTCAACACACCGAATGACGCGTGGGATTTCCTTCTCTGGCCCAGAAATATGCCCTGGACACAGGCTCTGTGGACACACGCGTTTGCCATATGCGTGGAGCTAGAACACGACAAAGCAGCGAGTTTGTGTCTTCCCCTGCCCCGCTGCCTCACCCCTCCCTTCGCCCAGAGTAAAGTAAACACAATGTTTGTTTATTTATTAGAGACTGGACCTCCGCCTTTGTAAAGACAACACGCTGGTGAGACGTGCTGTACTCATGGAAACCATAGCGTCTCCATAACAACGAGAGTCTACTGACATATTTCAATGCCACCGGGTCTAAATTTAGTTTTTTTGTGGACGGGGGGTACAAGTTTGCGTCGATGAAGGTTGTCTTCTTCTTCGCGGTGTTGTATGGACAAACCAACCGCGGTGTTGTTCGCAAACCCGGGCGAGAAATGTCGTTACGACGACGGTAAATTCCATACGGGGCCGTTAGCACAGCTGACGCATGGAGGGTTTGTTTGAATCGGGCTGCTCCCTCAAACTTCACCGCATAGCGAGAATTGTCAGATGTGAGTGTCGGGTGGGAGAGTGACAGTGAGTTGCTCTAGTTCTGTCCGTCTCCAAGCTTTGTTATAGACGAGAAATGCAAATAAACACGGCTTCAGACTGTTTCCTCCATTCGGAAGAGCAGTCTTCAAAACGGAAAAGCAGTCGTGATTGGTTCAAATTCTGAATGTACAATTTGCGAAAATCAGCCTATGATCTATCTTAACATCAGTTTATCAAGTTTATCGATCAAATGTCTAAAAACGGATCATACCATACTTTCCCACATGATGTTGACTACTAATAAGTTAAACATATTCTAAGTACTTGTTTGTTACACTTTGAAAAGCACACACTATATATTCATTTCTTATCTTTAATGAATACTGTTATTCTAAATGATAACAATTTTAGACAGAGACTTTCTGATGGCGTTAATGAATATTGTAACAGCAGTCTCAATGTTGACTGTTGTTCTACTGTGAGAAGCCATCAATGTCAGGTGCATTCTCTAGAAATTTATGGTCTACTAACGATAGTGTTTGTTTTCACCTGTGTCTTTGTCCATGGAGGGTAGTTGGAAATTTAGTATAAGTTCGACAAATGTAAAATATGATGGCGTTCATTTCCTAAAGCTAGCCTTCAAAATTTAGGCCTATAGGCCAAACTTTATGGGGTGCACATGTTGTCATATAACTGAATAACAACTTTCGGCTCCTATGCCAAAACGAAACGAGGTGTCGGTTCTAACGTCGTTTCCAGGCGTCAGTGTGGTCTTTGCTGCATTGTTCTCTCCACACTTTCATGGAGGAAGAGGACTGTGGTCCGATGAAGCCTAGGCCTGCGCCCGGGAAGCCAGGCTAGCACTCCTCCAGACTGCACATGCTGCAGTAGCCTGGGTGCCATCCTATTTCTACCGGGGCTCCTACACTCGCTACCCTCAAAAAATATTTTGAGGGTAGCGAGTGTAGGAGCCCCGGTAGAAATAGGATGGCACCCAGGCTAGTGTAGGAGCCTCGGTAGAAATAGGATGGCACCCAGGCTAATGCTGCAGGGCTGAAGAAGCATGTCCGTCGCCAGTAAGCCCGGAAAGCCAGGCTAGGACTCTTCCAGTTCCAGACTGCACATGCTACACGCAGTGACCCATACGCGGTGTCTGTGATCGAATGGCGGGATGGAAATGCCCGAAATACTCTGGCTGGTGGTCCGTACTAAGTGCCAAATAACATCAGTGATGATAGCTATTGTCTTGAACCCGTAACCCCGTTATAAACGGAGACTTGGTTGAACTCCAAGTCACCGCGATGTGGTATGGCGTGGTCGATCGAGAGTTTTGCACAGTGGTGGAAACGTTGTACATCAGCACTTCACTCGGACCACTGATCACATTTAACGTTTTCAAATGTGCTCTCCTTGCTTAAATCTGTAGCTGTTTCTTCTACTGTTTTAACTACTGTGGCCTACTAACTTACTTTCGCAGTGTAACGGCACAGGCACATTCGTCGTAGGCAGTCGTACGACGTTGAGAGCCGTAGAATTTTCAAGAAGGCTGTGACAGAACCAACAGCAGACGGGGATCTAAGAGAGCCTTTCCACCAAGATTTTGCAGGACACGTGCACGCACGACTATCCTAAGAATGCATTCCCGGTTGGCAATCGTGCGACTCGTACGACGTATTTGACCGCTAAAATGATATCTATGGCAACAGTATACGGTAAAAGTAAGGAGAGGGATGAGGGAAGGAAGGTGGCTATACTATAGAAATAACCTCATGAGTCATACCATAAACAAGCCAAGAGGAAGTTATTTTAACGGTCACTTTCCACTTTTACCTCAGCAAAACCTTCGCTGAGGTAAAAGATAAACAGTGTCTAAGGGTCATGTCGCATTCGTCGAAAAATCGTCATACGATCGTCGTAAGATCGCAATCTGAGGCATTCTTGGTATAGTCGTGGATATGTTGTACAAACTTCATCTGTCTTGTTACGGAAAAGGCTGTCCTAGATCCTTGTCGGCGATTGGTTCTGTTGGCCTTCTACGACATCAAATTCTACGACATCAAAATCGCACGACGACTGTAAACGCGCCGTAAGATCCACATTCCACTATACGGCTGGATTTGTGTAACCCTTGATTTCATAATTGGAATACCAGGTAAAATGACTGAAAACGCAACAAAACACACAAAGCGTAAAATGATTCGTTCTTTATCTACAAAGTTCGTTGAGCACTTGGATCAGTGGTCGCAGAGAGAGTGTGGCGAGGTCGCCGTTCCAGTGGAATTGGGGTATAACGTACCTCGGCCCAATGTTTATCCATCCTCTCAGTCATCCCTACGGTATGCGCACCTCCCAGAATCACACGTTATACCGGTATGAATGGCGCGGGGTCACGACCCGACACGACTAACAATTATATATCTCTACAGTCGTTTCGAATTTCACTTGATGTTCCGACGTATTGCTGCAATGTCACGAATTTATCAAGGAGTGCGTTGCAATTGATATTTAGTATTCATAACCAAAATAATATCTGGAGTGATTAATATTCAAGGGAACTGCAAGCAGAAGAAGTGCAAAACACAGGCAATGGAAATCAAAGACTAAAGATACAACCAGCCTTAAAACTTTCCCGAAAAAGATGATTGCCCAGTATATATGTGGATGCAGATCTAACTAGAAAAGTAAGACGGCTTGTAGTTATTATGATGATGTGATCAAGATCAAAATGAAACATACAAAGCCAACACTACATTGTGTCAAAAACACCTAGAATCAACTTCACTTGGTAATGTGTAAAGTCAAAGTTTTGGTTTGAATCTGACTTCTAAATGTTTTTACTTGATGCAGGTTTATGTGTACCGTTGCTATGTGCGTTGGTATGCTGACACCCTCCGGTGTTCACGGTATTTTGCTCTGTGATATGCACTCCTTCAGGGGGTAGACCTTCTGTTAAGAAGAGCAAGTCATCTGTTGTCAACATGCATGGGCGTTGTGATTTGGAAAGACGACCTTTCGAAAGGTTTTCGAAAGGTTACTAGGAGCAATACGGCGAATCGAGGGGGAAAGTCTAAGCCAGCCCACCTCAGATGAACCACACCTGTTACCTTCGCCGAGAAGGTTATGTTTTGCACAGCGTTCGTGTGTGTGTATGTGTGTCTTTATGTCTATGTTTATTTATCTGTCTGTCTGTCTGTCTGTCTGCGCCTGAATGGATTGTCTTCATATTTCCTAGGTGGGCGGGCAGGTCTTTGTGAGACCTCAAAATGATTAGATGTTGGGCCCCTAGCGGCTTGCTTTGATATCTCGTGTTTTGAACATGCTATGGTCATGATTTATGAGTGGTAGATAGCTCTTGGGAGGGAGAGTAAGTCATCAGGTTTTGGCCCCTAGTATTTAATTCGGTGTGTGTGTCTAATGTCTATCACTTAAACCTCCTCTAATTGATCTGTCACTTATTCTCTATCTTCCTGTGTCTTCTTTCATTCATTCATTCCTTCCTTTCTTTTTCTTTCGTTTCGTGTATTTCATGGTTTCGTTGATTCTTCCTTTCCTTCTTTCTCTATGAACTTTTGTATCTAGCTACCTTTGTTTCCTTCTGCAGCTATCATCAAAGAGGAACAACCTGCTCACTTCCACAAGGCTTATTATGATATACTTGAATTGTTCAACCATATAGAACGACCTGTCACACCAAGAGTATGCAAAGCTGACTAAGCATGACTTACGTGAGTTACAGTGAGTTCCACTCTTGACTCTCATACCAAAAGAAAAGAAACTATACAATAGCACTGCAAATAGTCTTGCACACGGTGTCCTTTGCTCATTGAGATATACATAGAAGGAAATCACTCTATCACACACACACAGAAATTGGGTCAGTCAGCAAAGACACCCCATGTTGCCTAGCCCACGAATGAACAGTTCTTGCAGCAGCCAAATTGACCCAGTTTGGGTTCCCATTGTAGATCGCAGTAAGGAGTCCCGGGTTCTATTCCCAGACCGTCAACTTGTACAAAGGGTCTTCCATCATCTTGTCCACCGACCCTGTCATTAAAAACAAACGACCGTGTGTTTCAGGGCCTCAGCCGGGTGTGTTTGAAGGGAAGGAACTTTGACGGTCGAGTACAGTAGACGATGATGGGAATTCTCGTAGATGATTGGCAATGCTAGAACTAACTAGGATGGTTTGTTCCCTGGGGCTTTAGCCCAATAGTTAATGGATGTTTATGAATGTCGGATTTAATAACGTACTACGTTCACATGGCCATTGTCAACGAACTGTACATTCAGTGACTTCGTCGGACCAGTCACGAGTTTAGGAATTGCTTCGTACTTCTCACTCGCTCTACCTTTATCAAATCAATTCCAACGGCTGTCCATTTTACGAAGTCGTAATGATCAGTAACCAGGTAATAACGGTCAGCTTGATCTAATTTTCCCGTAACCTTGCCCAGAGGTTGTGGGAGCTTTTCTCAGGTCGTTGTCCTCTGTGTTTAGAGGAGGTTCTTCTTCGTCTCCTAAAGGCCACTGCAAGGGAAGTTTATGGATGACATCCACGTGCCCATCTATTTTCGTACCCCTCCGGCGATGGTCCACATGACAAGGAAATACAACAACAACAAAAATATGTGTAGTGTCATCACAACTTATATAGTTTCCATTTTGAACATGTAGTCATTTTATTGTTGTTTTCTTTGCCCATCTTTTGTTGTTGTTGGAAAGCATTGGATTTGGAGTCTGTAGTGAATGTCACCCATAAAACTGACTTATTGTGGCTTAAAGAATATAAGATTCCTCCAACAGCACAGACCTCAAACTTGGACGCAGATGTCGGATTACGAAGACAGACGGTCAAGAAATCCCGAGGCGCAACCTTGTGGTAGATCCTATCACGAAAAGACCTAGATTCTCTGACCCTTGTCATGCCTTTGGCTTTAGGGCCACAAGGTCAACGAATGCTCTTTGGTAGGCATTTGGAGAAATGTGTTAAAAAGGACATCAGTGGAGGTGAACACGGTTGATCGTTTGAACTGTGATCACCCTTGCTGTTCGCGACGGGAAAAGTTAAAGAACAACACTCCGGCCGTCTGATCTTTCATGGCTACTGGCAACTGCAACGCGAATGCCTGGGGCTTCATAAAAGCTGCTTGTATCTTCATTAGAAAATGCTGTTGCCCTCAAAACGTCAAGAACATTTAGATGAATTAAGCAAAGGATAAGCAAAGAATGTTTTGATCAAAAAGACATAGAGCATGTGCATGATTCATCTTCAACACCTAGTGCCTACATTCACGGAGTTCAGATGATGAAAGAAGCACTGAGATATGAAGTAGTTGGTAAGTAGTTAGATCACCCAGCCACTACACAGCAAGAACTATACACTGATCTTGACATTGATGGACAGTTTGCTTCACCACTAGATGGTTTATGCCTTGATACCAATAGATGAGAAACACGTTCCTTGGTAGAAATAGAATGTGGCCATGGCCAACCATCTCATTTTACAAGATGACCAACAAATCCTATTTAATGGACACCAGGCATCCCAGTTGTCACGAATCCTGAAATATTTACATTCTTAACGTCACTGTCCAATGCCAAAACCAACATAATGAAATAATAATAAAAGATAAATTGAATTGGTATATATTAGTAGTCGCATTCCTCTCGCCCGGAGGATAGAAACATTTCCTCACTCGGTTCCAGTTCAATGTCAGAAGAATTGAAACCGAGTGAGGAAATCTTTGGCTCATAATCCATTCTTAATAAGACGCTATAGCACATTTTCCATTATCTGTTCATCATCTTCATTTTACATCAATATGCCGGGTTTAGGTTACCCTGTGGTGATGCATTCAGTCATCATTTATATTAATGCCGACACCAACGTCTATCAATGTCAACACCTTTCTCTTCATTCTGGGATACTCAGCACAAAAGCTTGATATGTGAAAAAAAAGTTAAATCACAGACAGTAACATACGAAAGGAACGTTTGTTTAAGTAGGTGATTACATTCTTTTTATCCCAGCCGACGCTTAACTGGCCTAGTCCCTGTAACGTGTTGTATAGAGTGATGAAGACACATGATGCCATGGCCTTGACCCGGCTGTAGGTTCGGGGTGACAAGACACACGAATGTACAGACTCCCACCAACATACTGGAGATACTTGGCTGACAGTACTTGACAGTAAGTGGTGCTGATCAGTAAAGATGTGGTAGGCCGATATGGCTCCAGGCATCGCTATTTTTGTAGAGTCGTGAGAAACTGATTAACTCATATAAGCATTGCATAATCCCCCTATGCACAGACACCCTTTGACGTTCATACAGATAAACGAATACTTATGTAAAAACATACCGTCCATTGATTAAACACAATGATTCAATACAAAAATCACGAGGCTACGTCTAAGACGCCTATAGTCGATGATTTACACGTCGCTTGTGTCGTTTGCTTGTTTGTATTGGCATGTTCTTCCATACATGTATATTAACGTTCCTTTTACCTTGACATTTGCCTTGATCATATCGTATCATACTCAAATCATATATCTGTAGCTGTGGTTTATGACATTTTTTTTCATCATTTTCCATGTTAACAAGACAAAGATTTGAAAGTTATGTACACAATTTTTATTTTATCTTATTTTTTTTATTTACTTCGATTTCACCACAAGACAAGGCTCATCATCATCATAGCTTGTCGTTCATCTCTATCCAGTTCAGTGCGACTTCATTCGCTTCCCGCAGGTCTGAGTCTGTGCAGGTAGGTGAGAGTCTGCAGTTGTTCATCAGGTGTTGCAAGGTTTGGGGGTCCTCACCGCAGCCACTTACATCTTTGGGTTACTGTACTGTACTTGTACTGTACTGTGATGACAGATGTTTATTCACCTCTGACTCAAGTTTTTAAGATTGTACTCTTCAGGGAAACAATCAAGGTGAAGTTCATGCCATAGCGATGTAGTTCTACATGTAGGAAAGAAGCTTCCAGTGTGGAACTTCCTCCTAAGAGGTGGAGTATGGAAGAAGAAAGGGTGATTTGCTTTCGTAGACTTGGCAAAACATGTTTGTGCATATAATGATCCTTTTTGATGTTATTTATCATGATTTGGAAGAAGGAAAACAGTGTTACGCCAAAAATAATTACTCAAGGTACTCCGGGATAAAATTTTGAAACAGTCAGACGTTTCAGACTGCATCCTCTATCTTTCGTCAGTGACTAAAGAAGGATCTGGTAGAACTAGGTTTTAAAACAAAACTCTGAATAGATATGTTAATAAAGTTCAGACAATTTCAGATGGTTTAATAGAATAGTAAGTTAAGACATGGTTGTATGCTAATGAATCAATTAGCTCTTGTTGTTTTAGGAGCTAATGTTATTCGTCATGGAGGGTGTGGGGGAAAAACAGGGTTAGATCAGCGAAAGTAAGCGTTTGTGCAGACAGTGATCGTGAAAGATGCTCCTATGAAAGTTGTTTTAGGAGATATTTTTGTTCCAATTTGAATTTCATGTTCGACCTTGTACGTACGGGGCTGAACACATGCCCTGTGACGATGTGTGAAAATAGCCTTGCCGACTGTCCAGTTAAAATGGCGTCAGCGGTCATAAAACTATCAAAGGTCAAGTTATTGGAATGATTGTAATTGATAGTATTCCAAACATGAAATAAAAATGCGCCACGCCTGATATTTGACCCGTTACTTCCATCATCATCAACCGTCAACTTGAGAATGTCCTTCTCACTTTTATTGTTTCAGCCGGCTTAAGTGACAAATGTCGACTTTTATAGTTGGTAATAGTTAAACCCATCTAGGGCACATTTCCAAACCGGTGCCCGGCCGGGCAATTTGCGGGAACGAAACGTATGAACCTAGCATAACCAACGCTGTCGGAATTTTATTTTCATATAAAGAGTAGCTTGAAATCGGAATTCTATACATAAAGATAAAACGAAAATATAACTTATATGCGGTTTGCCTAGATTTTATTTCTATCACAATAGAGTCCATACAGTTGTGGTAGACAAGCAAGCGACGTCAATTCCGAACACGGTATAGAATAATAACCTACAGAACTGGGTATTCGAAGATTGTGTGGCCTTACATCACTTGTTCCAAACCCTGTACTTGCCTTTTGTCTCTTCAGATTTTTTTTTTACCGTCTCTCTGTTTTGATATCTCACTTATTAACACAATTCATGAATTAAATAAAGAGAAACTAAACTTTAACACCCGTATGCGGTCGACATCACGTGTTGGTTGGAGGTCACCCACCCTCGACCTTTGACCTAAAAGATGTGTTTAATTTGGTAACAATAATGCATCAGTTACAGCCATGGTCCAGTAGGGTTGCATCTGGGTCATGCCCCAGATCTGACAAGCCCCTAAATACAAATGTAGAAAGGGATAAATAGCTGTGTAATCGTTTCCAGCTTTTCAGTTCAGTGCTACTAACTGAGACACATCGTCTACTTCCAAATAAGAAGACGCAATAGCACCTTTCAGGGGTCCAAGATGCTTGGTACACTTACTAATCTTCTGACGGCATTCTTAGATCTTTACATGGGGAGGGTGAAAAAATGTTCTGTTCATTTGTTTGTGTCAGACCCATTCTAACGTTAGCCTCAGTGTCATCCTGGTTTAATAGTTCCAGGTTTTACCTTGAAGGAAGAGCCCGGAACTAACCGAGATGACTTTCAACAGTATTCCAACGTTATATGGTTCCATGTGCCGTGAACTGCCAAGACAATGTAAGAAATCCAATGCTTGTGTTATAGATAAAACAGGAAATGAAGTTGTAAAACTACAGCATTAGTACGAATACGAGCTTTATACAGTTTCCGGAACAAAAACAAATGGAGAATTCTTTTCTTTATATAGACCATGGATTAAGTGTAAGTACTGAGAACTAATAAACAAGAGTGATGGTTATTTCATTGTCAATTGTGACTGCAAGCAGATAGTCTGGTAGGACTACAGTATGCCGGCCATTCAGAATATTGTTATGTTTAGTATCCATGACATGGCTTGAATTTACACCCACAAATTACTGGTAGCTAACACGACCTTTGAACGTTTGGCAAGCCTTCATCATAAGAGGGTCACCAGAATAAAAAGTTAGCTTAATTGAGATAGATAGAAGCTCGTTTCAACCATATTTCATGATCACGTTTCATATTGTTTTACCCACAATCCCACGCGCTCAGTCGCCATTTCCACTCGCAGGTTTTTGTTTGATTTTGAATAGTGGTACTACTGTTTGGAGCTTAACTTCCTTTTCGCCCAAAGCTCCAATCAACTTCGCTACAATTTCGTGGCTCGAGACTCCAACTGAGGCTTGAACACCAGCTGAGGCATCACTGTCAACTGTCGCCAAGGGTGTTAGTTCACTGATGGGCATTTCTTACATGTACAGTTGAGTTTGCAATGTACTTTTTTAGATTTTGCAGCGATGTCTACCATCAAACCATATTTCTGCGGTAACTTCAGGCACATGGACCTCACAGAGAGTTTGGTCTCATTCAAATCGCCGAGACAGACTAGTGTCACCCTGAGTGTCACCTAGACTACCGTGAAATTCTGCCTGCAATGGTAACGAGTTATTTATAGCAATGCTCGGCAGGTGGCGGTGTCTCCATTGAAGCATGCGATATCCGGCTTATGGTAAAAGTAGAAATGAACTGGGCCGAAGCCGAACTAAAACAACAAAGGGATGGCCCTTGCCACCTAGACTCTAAACAACCTTTTCATGATTTATGAATTTTCGTATGGCAAGTGCGATCATTTGGAAAGTCTACACTGTTAGGAATTTAGTTAATAGTTTCTCTCTTGAATAACATCTTTATTCGACAGGACACATCAAATGATATCCAGCATATCCTGCCAGCAGGCTGTTCCAATAAAATTTCCTGTATCTCAGACAACACAACACAACACAACACAACACAACACAATGCAATGCAAGAATATATTTTTCAAGAACTCTAAATCATAGACAAAAATGTGGTGAATGAATTTGGCGAATACATTGTGCTTTGGGGGTGCTCTCTAGACTCTAGTCATCACTTGTACCGTATTATAACTCCATGTCACTATGTAATCTTTACTCCACTTTACATCTTAGAAGCGATAAACATCTTCACTGACATTCCAAGAATACTGCAAAGTTTGGGGTCTAAAGTTTGCCGCATAGATCTGGCTACAAAAGCTTCATTACTGAGCAATATACATGTATCTATTATCTTATCACAAAAACACATAAAGCTTAAGTACCAACCTTTTGTGTGAATCGACGGAAATGAAAAAAGTAAACAAACACGTTTGTACATTCCTTTAACAGCTGTTTTATTTCAAACCCCCGTTGAATGTGCATTGGGTTTTTCTTGTTAACATTCTTCGGATGTGAAAGTTCACGCGGAATTTAAATCCTGTTCTAATCTTGATCTTTATTGGATAAAATGTTCCTGTATCTGATTCCTCCGGCATCAACTATAGGCGTGTGTTCTCAACAAATGAAATCGATATTCTTTATGTATCAAACCATCCCGATGTATGGCAGATAATCAACAACTTAACCCTTAACTTCGGAGATAAAAACAATCAATTTTCCATCCGTATGATGTTCGCTAGATAAAAGCATCTCAAATGTTATCTTGCTTGACTAACGGCAAATCTTGATGAAAATAAAACGAACACACGTTTATTTCTAGCACAATACAACGCCTCTCATTTTACATACCCTTTGCTACGCTTAAACCAATTGCAATCTACCTAACCAAATTGTGCTTATGATTGCATCACAATGGTATTACTCGTACTAATGTAAGTTTCATTCACGCATTCACCAATATATATATATATATATATATATATACTAAATGCAGAAATGTTCACGGGGATCTAATTTCGCGGTAGGAAGAAAATGGAGTGTTCGCGGTAATTTTCAGTTCGCGTTTGAAACAATAGTAGCGCTGCAGATACAGAAAGGAACGGCTTTTCGAGGTGGTTTAAGTTCGCGGTAAAGGGTGTACCGCGAAAACCGCGAACATAAAACCATCGCGAACCTTACACCTGGTTCGAAAACATTTGTCCTCTCGTAACGCGAGAAACTTGATCTTGATGTTCTGTCAAGCCCACTGACGATCTTTTTTGCTCCCAAATCTAGTCTCAACAGAGACCATGTGTGACCTCGTGCCCTCATCCCGCCTTTCGTGGGTTGCCACCGGTGCACCACGGGTGCGCTGAAACTCACGTTTTTATTAGAACTTATGTTCGAGATGTATACACATAGACTGCAGTCGATTTTGATTTAACACAACGTTCTGCACTGCAAAGCCGAGGTATGTGCCTCTGAGGTACAATAATCCATCATCATTAAACACCACAAACTGGTAACTACTTAGACTAATACATACTAAGTATACGGAATATATGCTATACATATTAACGATGAAACACAATACTTGCACGTACCTGTAGGATTGGTAGAGGGGTCTTAAGTTCGATTCGTTTGTCTTATCTTTATTGTTTGAAAACCTGTCATATCTTGATCTGTTGACACCTTGACCTAAAGGTGTTTGTCTTGTAATACACGTATGCATATGATTGCAAACAGGAAATTTCAAGCTTACGAACGGGGTAACACAGGCATGTGATTTTGTTTTTATTGTTGCAGACTTTAGGTTTGTTGAATCATATGCATGATCACATTCGTATCTTTTAAATCATTGATATGGTGCCCTGAGATATAACCATTTAAAGGATTTCAAACCAGGCCTGGCCCTTTGGAGATTTATGGCCATCCCCCGTGGAACATTTGGACGGAATGAAACGTTACGACCCGGGTATTCATAACCCAGCAACGGGTTGACTCTGTCTGATCCTAAAATAAGTCATTGCTGTTACGCCAGCAAAGGCTCCTCTTGTTGCTTTTGTGACTTCTCGGTAAACCTCGCGAGACTTGGTCATCTGGCCGTTGCCCTCTTGGAAGAAACAACTTGAACCGTGTGTACACTGGACGCACAAGGTCATATGTAAAAATGCTGACAACAAGGTTTGAAGAACATCCTTTATGTTTTCAATATTCGGAGCACGACTGCAGAGGAGACAGAGTTTCCCAGCCGCAAAATTAAAACCCCAGTGACTGTTACCACTTGTGGAGATGAATCTCACAGATCGACGGTAAAGATTTAAAGAAGCAAAGAGAACACTTAACGGTAAATTCGGTCGTGTTGTACGGTAAATATGCGCGCTGCGCTGTATTTGGGTATCTCATGGTTTTGGCAATCCTGTGTTCGACTACGCGATAGCTGATACCACGAATTTGTCATTAACGCATAACGGTGAATTCTGGATAACACAAAACGTACTATGCAGAAAGTGACCAATTACGCTTTACTCATGCCTCACCGACAACGCTATATTTCTTTTTTAAAAAGGGGCGTTGAATTAGAGTGGACCGGATACGATTAGCGCTGATTTGAAAAAGTTCGTACGCAGGTGGTGGGAATTTCAGCAAATGAAAAAACCCTGTTCCCCGTTTGGCCTGTCCCTTCATATCAACTACAGCAATCAACCCTGGAAAGAAAGGTCGGGAAGTCCCAAGTGTAATCTGATTTGGAACAGGCATTCCTCCGTCTTAGATACCAGTCTAAATTGGTACAGTACACCTTGTAGGAGTCTTCTAAAAAGTAGTAAGACGACACTTTCTTTGCGATGACCATCTTGTAAGCGATGTTGCTGCCACTGGACTTGTCCGTTGAAGAGGTGACATTATGGAAAGGTCTATAGGTGGGATGAAACCCCTGATATAACTTACCATGTAGTTCTGACATAACGTATGTGTGGGCGTGCTCGTAGGAAAATGCAGGCCCAACGTCTGAACCTAGGCCACAGCAAATAAATTTTATGGATGACATCCCCATGACTTTAAATCTGATGCGAGAGCGCGAAAAATAAAACAAGATGGCCAAAAAAAGCAAGGATGCCGTACCCAAGTTTCAAAGCGACAAAACATGGTATCGCAGCCAACAAGTCTTTTATTCCTGTATTACAGTGAAGAAAGTGGCAGCGTTACCAGCTGTGCCGGTGGTATCCATAGCCTCTCAAGTCTCAAAGTCTCACTTTATAACTACACTCACTAGAGTCATTTTAACAACTAGAAAACTACACCATACGGGGAATAATTGGAGGGAGGCGAAATATTTGACTCTCTTTTTCTCAAAGTCAGGTGCAGATCAAAGTGAGCGGGATGCCATCCACAAAACTTACTTGCTGTTGCCTTACCGAAGAATGATCACCAGGATCATGTATAGTCATTGTTTCTGATTTACCTTGACATATTGTACTCATGGTGTGCCAAATTCCTTCATTTTGTGGCCCTACACTCTATAATCGTCGCACCCCAAACTTGTGCTCTGTGAGCTTCAACTTGAACTCAAGTGGGCAACAGCAGTGCGACCTAGATTTGAACTTGGTAATCACGACCAATGCCTAACATCTGTGGACTTGTATCTTGTCCAAGTGGGGCGATGTTGTGTACACAGGCGGTCTGTATATACCATGGCGAGCGCCCTGACCGAGACTTTGTCAACGCAACATGGCGCTCATCTGGCCATGGGCGAAACTCGAGTGTTCTAACTTGCAGACTGTCGTCAACAAACCTTGTCCCGTTTTACGATCATGTGCGAGACAGAGATGCCCCCCACCCCCTTGGGACGTGGCATTGCTATCAAGGTCAATCATGACGTAAGAAAGATCGCATCCTTCCGCAAAAAAACATCACCGAAATGACCTCTCGTCACCGCAACAGAACCCACAGAATGCTTGTCTCCGCCCACGGTTGACTTGGGGGAGTAAGGAGCGACCCCTGTCTCTGATTCTGACCGACGAAGGTTAATAGATAGCCATAGGTCAATGATAATGACGTTGTTTACAAGTAGTTTGGGGTTCTATGGCAACGGCACATACCATTTGAAGGGGAGGGAACCCTATAGACCTGATAATGAAAACCTGAAGGAGAAATGCGTATGAAAACAAACAAGCTACAGTTCTAGCACGCAAGACACACAGGACCTACACAGGCAAGCTCCAAGGCAGTCCTCAGTGTCAAGGACCGAATCTTGCCTCAGCCCCACCCTTAGAACTGCGTTCAGGGGGGTTGGGGTGGGTGGCACTGGATCTGTGTAGGCCATGGCAACGTTATGGCTTTCAGGCTACAAAATGTCAAAATTAGAGCTTAGTGCAAATTGTAGGATGTCTGAAGATAAAACAGAGCAAGGCTTAAGAGGAAAGATTGGTCAATCAGCGATTCAATCAGCCTGTAAATCACTCCCAGCATTCCAACCTTGGGAACAGATTACCTTCTGACTCTGATAAGACTATTTGCACTACCTCAGAAGTAGGTGTTGCCTTACCTTAGACCTACGACCAGATGATCCTTTTGCAACATTGTTGCATTGATTGACGACACTGACAGTTTTCTCACAGACAAATGGAAATTACGATCCTGTGCAGCTTTGGCGTGTGTTCTAGCGGGTATGGCTTACGAGTAGGTATGGGAAATCATATGATTTTTTGATCAAATTCTCAAAAATTCTAAGTAAAACAAAAGAATTGGTATGAGAAAATCTTATTAAAAAACGCGAATCAATTTGATAAGTAACGATCCCTGAGTGCTATACATAGCACTGTGTGGACATGTTTTGCCGCCCAATTGCTATGGCTTATAACAAAAACCATGATAGCATAACCAAAGAGCTATTAAAGTTGATGCAAGACGCGGTGGAGGAAGATGAAGAAATGCAGCTGCATGACGTCTCCACGGCTGTAGATGCAGAAACCAGTGGATGATCAATCAGATGATGACAGCACAACCGACGGAATAGACGCGAAGTAGATGTACTCTGATGAGAACATTAGAAATGACCTCTGTTCTAAAAATGACCTTGTCTTTGCCGCCATGTTGGCACACAAATGAGTTGGACCTTGTCCTGTCCCGCAACTTGTCAATGGGTCCAATGTCAAGGCCATACACAGGTACACCTAAGACTGTTGGGACGTCACGGTAGAATACTATACCGATTCCTGGTGACCTTGATGCTTCGTTACCAGGGGAGTAGTTGTCATGTTTATCAGAGGTGGGAGGGGGTTACTTCGCAGCAGACGGCCTTTGCCTTGTTTGGCCTTCATGTATTGGCTAAAATCCTAAACATTTTGAACACATTATTCAAGCGTGGTATAGATTAAAAGTTGATAAGCTGTTTACTCTTAAACATTGACCTTCAACGATCACACGGAAGTCCTTCAAATGCCTCAGGTCGGACGGTCTGTTCAAAAGAACTTTTCTGAGGGGTCAGAAACATTGTTTTTTCCGAACCTGGACCCGCGCCTGGAAACAATGTTCTGCTGTTGTTGTTCTACCTACGGGGTCGGAATACAAGATAACAAAACCGGTAGTTCCACTGCAGTACCTTAGAAAGCCGCTAGGCACCGGGTATAGAACTTGACTTTCGTTTTTCCTACCCCTTCCCACGTGCACCTACCAAATATCATGAGGATCCATCCAAAGATTCTCGAGTTATGCTGTCAACACTGATAGGCACACACACACACACACACACACACACACACACACACACACACACACACACACACACACACACACACACACACACACACACACACACACGGCACCGAAAAAATGGCGAAGGTAATTAATGAACTTAGACAAGAAATGGAAAGTGACAATGTATAATACACGTAACCTCTTTCACGGAGGTATAAGCAGATGGCAACATTGATAGAGCTTATAATAGAGGCCGGAGGTAAGGAAACGTAGTAAACAGAGATATGTGATTGACAATGGCAGCTGGAATTCGGCGCCGAGTCCCGAATTGACCCTGAAACTTTGTCGGGGCCCGACCATGACTCCGAACGAGCCTCGGGCCGTATTCTCGGGCTGCCTCACATATCGCGAGAACTCCCACGAGATTTGATGTAGTTCCCGCGAGATTTCCACCAGCCCCTCCATCTTCGAACGTCAGGTAAGAGAAAGCATCGTACCCTGTGCGATCACTCACAGCCAATCAGATGAATTGTCTTAATTAAAGAACATGTCATTGGGATTCTTGTTATCAGGTATTTTAATCAGACGAACACGCGATGTAGATATATCTGAATCACAAACACACATTTGCCCCCCTCCCAATTTTGCCTATTATACAAGCTTTCTTCCTCATAGTAGCAAGAAACAGGGCATCACAACCATATGTATACTCAAGTTCTCAATGATTCTCTCAACAACAGAAGGACTACTACCACACGTGACTCAAGACACTAAATCTTACCATAGCCTGAGCTTGCATACTTGACGGTCCCGGCTTGAGAGCAAAGGAATTTTAAATCCTAACTAGTCCATGGACATTTCTCTTAACTCTTCCGGTCTTGTGTCAATTGCCAAGTGATTGGCCCTCAAATATGTCTGTAATCTTAGTTTCCACTATTCGTACCTTGTCTGGTTAGCTGGATATAGTCTGTCCTAGGCCTGACCGTTAACTCTACTCTCTACTGTAAATCTTGATATCTTGCCGGTGTTGTTTTTGTTGTTGTATTTTTCGCGGTAACCTATCTACCACGAAAACCGCTACTACATTACTACTGTACTACAAAATTGTTCCAATCGCGGACTTAAACCACAACAAAAAACTTTCCCATTCGACCGCGAATCAAAGCCCCCGTGAAAATAGATAAATTTACAGTACCTGAAACGACCCCCCCCCCCTCAGATTATACCCCCGTGTTATGATAGGTTCACCGTGTGGGACTATTAAGATCTGTTAACTCTGTTTTTAAATATTCATCTGTTGTTCTTTGTGTCGCTGGAAGCACCGTTTCGGGGTTTTTCCAATTAAGTTTGTCCTTGTCCTGACGTGACATCGTGCTTCGTAGTTCAACGCTGAGTGTCAATGCTGCTTTATTCTTCCTTGACGTTGGTATGTCCGACATTTGTTGCTAAGCTTTCCCCGCAGACAGCACACTTCCTCGGCTTGGACAGAGAGCTCAGTGCTGCATGCTACGGGTAGTTTTCGTAGTCTCCTGTGCCTCAATTGTTAGCAAAGCCGCTTTTGAGTCACAAGGTCCTGAGTTCGACCTTTCCTTCGATGTTCATCATACTGATTTGCACGCTACTGAAACCACTACTCGATACACCAAATATCATCACCATAATCGTAATTACTTAAGGTATTTCCGCCAGTCAGCAAGATCAGGAAGTTATCACCTTCTGACAACACCTCGTAGTTTAAGAGTCTTTTATTACAATTAAGTGTGGTTACAAGGTTGCCTTCTGGGTGCTATTGCTTTTTAAGTACTTGTTAACGAGATCAGGGATGTAGATACTGAACCAGCTCGTTCTTACCTTACCACAGTCTGACAGGGTTTCCCGGTTCTACACGCAAAGTCAAGGTTGTCCTTGTCAGGACTGTAACGTGAAAACCGTGAATAGTTTAACAGCTGTTTAGTTGCCCACAGCGGGGAAATTTACAGCCCAAACAAAGTTTAAACAAAGGGGATTGTGTTCGTACTTCTGTTTCCTGTCCCTGAGAAAAATACTACAGAGAACCTCCCTGGGTGTTTTGGTTTCCCAAGGAGTTCTTTCACCAACTTGTTTTAGGTACAAGAGAAAAAAAGAGCGTGTTTCCTTTGGGCTTAGATCTTTTTTAAGCTTCCTGTTTACAGTGTTTTGTTTTTTATGTTTGCCGGGTTATTTTCGATTGCTAGCCCTGCATATGCCCCGCTTTGCAAGCCAGGGTAAAGTCTTTCAACAAGATCACTGCGTTACCACTTGTATGCAGTTTATCCTGCCAACTTTCTCCCTTCAGAAGAGAAGTGTAGGCCCAGACCATAATACAGACACATTAGGAAGTCTTAAATCGTTATCTGAGACGACAGGTGACGTGCATTGGCTTAAAAATGCAGGGAAACTGTTCTCTGAAAATCAACAGCACTAGAGGTTACCAAAAGGTCGTTGTAGTCGTGGATTTCAGACGGGTTTCTGACAAAATGTTGATAACGTCACATTGCATCTAATTTGTGTCAATTACCAAACTTCGTCTGTGTGATAGAAAACAAAATACACTTACGATATGACACTGAACTTGAAAGCAAACGAGTCATCAGAATACCGTATGAGATCAATGCGAAGATCATTGTTAACCTGATTGATAAAAAGACCAGTAATAACCACAAAAGGTTGTCCAGATATTCGCGAATCCATACAATAAGGATGCCATTGGAAGACATTGTTTAATCGTAATTATTACGAGAATGGTACAAATAAAGATTGTAATCATTTGCCCACCACAACACGGATTATATTGACCGATTCCTGGGCAAGATTGAGCATGAGCGAAAGTGTGAGATTCTTGAAAACTTTCCAAGTGTCAGTCTCACAGTTTCTTGATAGGATTATTGACTTAAGGTATATCAAAGAGGCGGTTTGACAAACTGTTCCACCTCCTATGGTTTAGCGATCTTTGGCAGTGGAACAGAACTGTTCCGGGGACGCCTACCGATTCTCAAGGGCACGCCAAGGTCAAGTTTACACCACGGCTTCTTTGATGTCAAAATGGCGGTCCTGTCACACAAGGCATGACGGGAGGCAGTTGACGACTTTACCAGTTGTTGGTGACAAATGGTGGACCGTTTGTCTGTGACACTTGGTGGTCGACGAGTTGTGGTTTACCGCAATATGTGACCCTCGGCCCGATTGGTCTTCATCGAGCACGTTCTAACGTCGCGCCGTGTCACTGTGGTTGTCCCCGAGTTATGCGCTTTAAACAACCAGAGAACGTGTTGAAAGCTGACTGAAAAGACAAGTGCATGGGCAAACATAACCAATTGGCTTACATGTAACACTGGCACTGTATCCCTATGTACATAGCATCATTTTTTAATCAAAAAACTTTTAATTGATGTGAGATGTGAGTCCTGAGTTTGTTTCAATTGTTCAATCTCGGGAGTCTTTATCCAACCACCCTTTCATTTTATTTTCATCTAAACTAAATTCAATGAATACCATTTCCTAATGATTTGTCCGTATAATGAAAAAAAGGAAAAGATTAATGATCACATGTAACAGCAAAATAACATTACCTGGAACATGTAGAGACATATTCAACGTACTTCTATCATTCCCTGACTCCGTATCTCTCTACCTAGGCCAATACATATATAATGCTATGCAAAAAAGAAACCGTGCCATGTGAACCGTACCATTCCATCATATTATGTATCGAGTAATGATTTCAGATTTTAGTACACTAGTTTAAATATTTCGCAGATGTTTATATTCCATGTTATTTGACATTGTACCTGTTGCAATTGTTGTGCAATAAATTTTGACTTTGACTTTAACTCAAACAAATAAGGAGAAATCTTTTCCATCAGGCTGTTCTGTGTACATACATATCGATATTAAGTCAATATACCTATCTGCCGTGCTGAAAGAGGTGCCTAAAAGTAAAACAACAGACACCGTTCCATCTGGTCAGGCCGTGACTTTAGACCCCATTCCTGTGGTCAATTTTCTATGTATATCGAATCCAGCTGAGGTTCTTTGTCGACTTGACCTATCTTCACAGGACATCAAGGGCAGTAGGACAGTCTGGGTACCTGGCGGTTTCCAAGAAATAGATCTAGACGGCCTTGACGAGCTAAACATTGATATAGATAATACAATGCTAAACTTTCTTCCAACACTAAGGTATTCAGGGATCGAATTTTCGACGATCATACCTTAGTGTAGGAAGTTTAGCATTCTATTTTGATTACTACCAACACAGATGAGCTTTCATTGATATAGATATTGTAATATTTTGTAACGAGCACAATACATACTCGCATTGACATACTGATTCATTGTTAAAGGAACCCCAAGCAATATTAGAGTCTGAAAAATTTGAGTTTGAAAGCCAATTTATTTAGTAATTTCTATACATGATTAGTTCAAACAACACTATCACAATGTATAGCAACGTCCATGATGCAAAAATACGACGTTGTTGTGATGTGAGAACTCACTGAAAATCGTGGCCGGAGTTTTTGTAGGCTCGTGAAACTAAGGGGATCATCGTACAGCATGATTTTGCACGGTTTTAAAATCCTAAAAGTCTGAAGTTATTACGCAACTGTGCTAAACAGTGTTAAGAAATGTCACTACCATAAAGATTTCAGCATTTTTTTTTTTTCATTTCCATATTTTGGTCCGAATATTGCTTTGGTTGCCTTTAATTTATAAAGGCAAGTGAATCATTTCTATCCACACGTCAATGCCAGTATGTAAGGTACTCATTACAAAAGAGGATGATATTCAAGCTAACTACGGTTGATGGCTCTGTTAAGTTTTCCAACTGTATCTGACAATGACAGCAGTCCGTTGTATATGACATTCAGTGTATGTTGATTTCATGACATAATTTGCCCCAGAAGTGTTTTAGGGACATTATTGAATAAAACACAAAGACATAGTATTACTTGATAGGCTTGCTACTGAGTCTAGTAAAGGAGGAAGTACGTAGCTATCCTATCGTACAAATCCTTTACCTAGAACGTAGGGACTCAAACTAGTCAGGTTATAACCGTCATGCAGCGAATATTGTATCCTCCTCCCATCATAACAAAATTCACTTTGCTAAGTGAGTGAAATTTGACGGTAAGTATTTCCCTATATCAACCCCTCGGAGAATGTTTTGGAATGTGCATTAGTACACAATGGCTTTTCCTCTGGATTGGGAGGGAGGGGAAGGATAACAACGTCCTTTCAGATATGTTTTACAACGCCTTCAACTCGTCGAAATAGAATGTTCATAGCCATGACCTTCTACGCAAACAAGGGCGCTGGTGAATCAAGTAACGGAGAGAAGAAGTTAACGAGGGCCAAATACCAGGCGATAGGACGGACGGATTTAAGGTATTTTTTTAGGACTTCAGTAGAGCTCGAAAGTAATTTTACCTTGACCTGGATTTTCGAGACGACAGTACGTTTTTTCTTATCCCAAGAATGTTCAGGGACATCTGTGTGGTTTTAGGAGGGTCCGGGAAAACCAGGGTCCAATTAGATGGAATTAGGTCAGTTTGTCCCCCTAACATCCTAGGATATCACCAAACTAGGAGGTGCTCCACAGCCTTCAAATTTTAATTGAAAATAGGCCCTTGTCATAATTGAATTTTCCTTTCCTTTAATTGAAGTGAACCTCTGTGCATGAAAAAAAATGAGGTAGTGTATGGAACTTATGGACAGCCACACCCCCACGCACGGTGACCCACCACACCGTTCGTAAAAGAGTAGGGAATCGCGCGTTCCGGTGTGAGATGGTCCAAATCCTTTTGTCAGAAGTTGGTGACAAAACACCCGGATGGAAGCCTGAAGAACCTCCGTCTCGAATTAGCCATACGGTGATACATCATTCAGCCGGACGGGAGACCTGGCGCATCCCCGTCTTGTATCATAGCAGCCAACGAAAGGGTATGTTAGGGGCGGTATACCCCGACGACGATGACTGATGATGATGATGATGCAACTTTGAAAGATTGGCGTGAAGCGGTGAGGCTTAGACAGGGAAACAAATTAGACCACATGTATCCCGCATTGCCAAATCGATAGCTTTGTTTACATAAGTTGTACCTGCTCTCTTCCATCTGGGGCCTTTTCTGGTATTCTGGGGCATATCAGGACAAGTCAGGATAATTGGACTACGACTGGAGAGCCATAACACGACCCAAGTAGTCGAGACCTGGTTCAGAAATAGCCTATCCGCACGTGTTCTTTGTTAATGTTTCTCATCGTTAGATTTTATACCAACAACCTCGGGTTTAAATCACTCTTCCGTGAAGTTACCTTTAGAGTTGCCAAACCTCTGGAAAGAGTGTTTAGAGTCAACTGAGCATTCCAGGTTAGATGAAGGGCTCATTCATTTATACGTTTATTCATTTAAAGTGTACATCAGTGCAAATGTGACAATTTTTTTTTAAATGAGAGTCTGTATGCTTTTTTTCCGTATGGTGTAAATATGATTAACTACAAAAGGAAACATTTATTGTTGAATGTCCATAGGTATGCACAATGCCGGCATGTGTAGGTCCTGGAAACAGTCTGGCATCCAGGCGAGCATGCATCAAGCAAATGGAGAAGACGCCAATTTGTGGATGTTGAACTGAGATAACCAATGGTCCATGAATGTCGTGAAGGTCTCTTAATGATTTTAGGATGTTGTGGGAAATGGAGATCTTGTGCAAAATTATGCGAACCTCTTCTGGAATTGACGAAATCTGATCATGCATGCAAAATAGGTCAAACAAAACTGCTCGTTTTCCAGACACTTGACAACCCAAGGTGATGAAATATTGTCATTTCTACATTAGATGTCATAGTTATACTGGCAATCATCAATTAGATTTTGTTCCAACACGGCAAGAAAACTCTCGTCTGTCTCTGCTGCGACGTTCGCCACATTGACTTGACCGCATTAGCAAATTGTTTGAATTGAAATTTTTGACCAACTAATGATGTCACAGGTCTGACAGCGTTAGATACCTCTAAGCTTTGTATATCGGGATGATCAAACTTGGACACACGAGACACAATCTATTGTGACAACTTCCCTTCTGGCACGTAACAGATTTTTTTACACACCTTACACTACGGAACGATCCCCTCGCGAACACCTTTAAAATTTCTGCCACAATGCACAACATAGACGACATTGTTGTTTCCTAACATGCACCATCAACATACATACGACCTTAACGCTAGCACCTTTGCTGAATTAAAAAAAGGGGTCCAGTCTAGACTTAACTCATTAACTTTTATTGATAGAATCACAATCTGAGCACAAATGTCTAAGATTAGGAATCTTGATTACGGCCACAGGAAACGGGAGAGTCATGGAACCGTTTTGTTGGTGAGATAAAATCGGACTGATCCGGCAGGTTTTTGCAGCTGCTTAAGGTTTGGATCACAAACACAAAGTTTGCTGACCGAAGATTAGAACACGGGCTTCCACAGGATAAAATAGGTTTATAACATTGATTTTTGCAAATTTTGTAACGACGGCAGTCTGAGAACAAGGCGGAACTACATCGGAACTAGATCCACTGCCTCGTTCGCATCTTAAGCCTGAGAACGAGGCACTCACTCATCTGGAATCTGGTTCAATCTCGTGCACGCGTAGCTAGACTAGCGAAACCAGATCTCATTAAAGGAGATTCTGACCTTTTCTGTGAGGTAATCTAGACGGGAACTACACCAATTTGGAAATCACGGCCAGTGAGAATCCAAATTCTTTGCGACAATTACGTCTTTCTAGTCTGCAGGTGTCTAGTTTTGCCGATGAGGTAGCCCTCGTCTTCTAAACTGGACAAATATGGTATCGGAGACTGAAACACAAGTGACGGCTAACAGTGCTCTTGAAATGAAAACCATGGGCATGTGTGGAAGTTATGGGCGGATGTAGATGCCCTAATCATCGTTTGAACCCATTGACATGCATACATGGGGAACGGTAAGCATTGATGACAATTCCAAAAAAGTTGATGGAGCTAGACTATCACAAACTTTTAAAAAGGAAGGAAAGTGGTGTCAAATGACCTTGATACAAGATAGATAGCAACGCTCTTGAAAAGGCAGCATTCGCTGTCCACCTCTGATCTAGATTAGACTCGGAATGCCCGTTACTTGAACATCTGTCTTCTCCGAACGTGCGGTTCAATGACCCCTAGTTTATTCAGCAACCCTGTCTGCCCTTATTAATGACGGTGACTTGTGGGTAACGGACAACATACTGCCTTCATTTAGTCGCGGAAAGGGCAGCGACGGGTCACTTCTTCCGACCAAACAATCTTACCGGCCGGAGGAAATGAAACGAGACTTCGACCCAAGTAAGTCACTTTGCCATGCCCAGTAAAGTAAATCCTAGACAACTGGCAGGCTGGGCCGAACTTGAATTCGTTTCCTTCCCTTGGCTGGCCTGGCAAAGCGAAGTTTCAGAGTTACTTTCGTTGTTGGATTTTGTGGATTTTTGAACCGATGCACTAAAGTGTGCGTAACCTTTTCTGTGAGGCGAAGCGAGCTATTTTGATTCGGTTAATCGTGGCCAGCTTACGTTAACTGTCGTCAAGTTAATTGTTCGTGAAGCATATTTTTTATCCTGAATTCGTTATTAAGCATCATTAACAATTATATTCGTATCGCAATGTTGACGCTAAATTGCCCAAAAGTCACAATGTAGTGTCAGTGTCCGCAGATTAGCTTTGCCAGACGCCCCATCAAAACAAAGGAACAAGCAAGTGAACTCTTCCCTAATAACAAGTTGCCTGTCATCGAGGCCTCCTAAATGTACCGTTAAGCGTTGCTATGAGTCCACCATTGCAACCAATGATTGACAACGGGGCAGTAAATGGAAAGAGATAATTCTATGTTACAGAAGGGTATCAAGACTGGTGGGAATTGGTCGCAAAGTCCAATTTTGTGAATTGTTTTACAGCGGAGGTGGCGGACCCCATGAAGAATATTGTGGAATTTGTTAGAACTGAACGCTAATGGAGATCTTAATAAACAAAACAAAAACAAAAAAACAAAACAAAAACACACATTCTTTTGTCCCCATCATGCTTTCTATCAATACATATTTTAGTCGTCCCTGTGTGTATCTTTGAATTCAAGTCATTTATTGTCATCTGCTCAGAAGCAGTTACATATCCAACCCACTACAATGTCTACTCTAAAGCTTCGTTTGTCAATCAAGGCAAACGTCAGCACTATGGACAGACCTGCAAGACATCACACAGAATGCTTAACGTGAAAAAGATAAAGATCAAAGATAATACTTGGTTGTAATTGTGGAGAAGACCCCCTTCCCTTCTCGAATAGCCCGATCAAAACCACATTGAAGAGCTACAGGAACATTGTAGTTTTAAACGAGGCGGCCTCTAGCGATTTCATCTGTAAAAGCATGGAAGGTTTTGCACCAGTCTCATCTTGGCTACGACATTGCAAAGGCCATGCACCATCGATTGTAAATGGATTAGGCACATAATCTGACTGTTGAGTCTATCTGATATGGTCTGCTCACAGTAAGCGATCAGGAAGGTGTGGTGATGGTGAAGGTATGAGCAACCCTTCTCTGGCAATGTCTACCACATACTGCGGTCTTAAAGTAAATGTGTAGCCCGTTCAAAAACGTCTCTTACAATCAGTCATTTTGCCATTGACCTCTAACCATCGGGTTCTGCCGCAAAAATTCAGATTGACCTTAACATCTTATGACCTTGACCGTTCTGTGTAATGCGCAACATCAGGGTCCAATTAACCCAAACTTGGCTCTAACGCCATCAAACACCCGTGGAATAGTGCTCCCAGAAGACTTGTTTATGTAGACTAAGTCTGACGGTACGACATCAGAGCCCCAGACGGGACTGTGCCCATGTGAAAACGATCATTTGGGGCTTCCTGCTCGTTCAAATTTCACCGACTCTGCACTATACACACTGTTGAACGTGACATTTGCTGTTGCTATGCGGCAAACTCGACTACCGCGCTGTCTGATGGGTTTTACGACAGTTAACGTTTTGCGGTGGTGGAGCGACTACATAGAAGCCGCTGAGGAGGCTATTGACAGGATGATCTTGTCAGAAGTAGAAAAATTGCACTGCCAGTAGTAAAATTTTCACTGCTACGATCCTGTCAGCAGTATAAAAGTATTTGCACTGCTGACAAGATGTTTTCAGTAGCCACTTCCTGCAGTGCCGGAACATGAATAGAAGTATTTTATGATATAACGTCACAGAGAAGTAGTCAAGTTTCAGCTGTCCACATACTGTTATAGTTGTTGTCTGCTAAGTCAATTTTCTCTAACACTGTTTAAAATTTACCTTGCAAATTGGAAGAAACATTGTTGAATTAACCAATGACAAACGGTTATCTGCGAAAATGAATGTGTGGGTTTCGCCAATATTTTACACGGTATAAGTACAAGAGATCGTCTTTGACCTAAAACATCTTGTCAGCACCCAAGCTCTTGATCTTGTCGAACCGTATCGCTCTGAAAGTTCTTTAAGCTACCGTTCTGACCTTTCAGTCTCGCATCAAAGTTTCTCTCAGACCTTGGGGGAAACTGTAGATTCCTGTTACAAGAAAATCAAAGTGAACTTTTATCCCTTCTTTCATCTGTTTTATCATCAAAGATAGTGTACGGTCGGGATGTCGGAAAGTCCTTGCTTTAGTATTTACATTGAGAGTCTCCTACATGCCGAGAGATTTCTCTCAAGCCCTGGGTATAGGGAGGGATGGAGCCAGTAACAACAAACAGTTCCCCACAGAGCTCCTGATATTTCCTCTTGCAAGGTTATGGCAATACGCAAAACTGTCTCTGAAGCAGTGCTGTGGAGGCTTTAACGAGACGACAGGAAAAATCTGAGGAAAGGTTTTAGGAAAAACGGGAGCTATAATGCACTGTGTACAAGTTGGATGGCTGTATGTAGGTTGGGGTATCTTTGAAGTTTTCGAATTCCTTGCAAAAGCTGCCATGATAGACATTAGACAGAAGCAAAGTCAAGTTTCAGAACCTCGGATTCGACGGGAAAATCAATTTGGCCGACTGACATGAATGATGAGACGTATAACTATTTCATATTGAAGCGATAAGAATACGTTCTATATTTCTTTCATGACAAGCACCTGGCATCAATTGCAAGGAGAAGGTTAGAATAACAACCATCGGATGTTCTGTCTCTTTTGAAACGGACTCAAGTTTATGACATCGTCAAGGTCATCCACAAAGCAGAGTTTCTTCACCATTAAAAGAAATAAAAAATCCTTTGAACAAACGTGTCCTTGAGAGGTCACTGACCGCACGTGCCAGGACATTTGTAGAGACAGTTCTAATTTACGACACTCCGACCTTGTGCCGCAAGTCGGGACAAGTGTGTATCGTATGTTTGCCACATGTGTTCAGTGTCGGGCCTGTTGGCGACACGACACGGCATTCTTGGATATTTTGGCGGTCACGCACGGTTGATAAACATGTTCAGGTCAACGTATACGACAACGTGCTCTTGTAGGGCGAATTAATTTGGAATAAATCAGACTTCGACGATTGCTGCAGTTTCCTTACCAATCGCACGAGGTCGGCGTTTGAACGTATCAGACAACATAAATACACTGTGTTTTTGATGATTAAATTTAAGTCCTTGAAGTCACTTCCAGCCTAGTAATGATTTGTGCTCTCATTTTCTGACTAACCTAACTCGAAATGCAGATAGATCAGGACAATGTCACTGACAGCAACGACCAAATTGTTTATATAATTTTTTATTTCTTTACACAGAGTACCTGAATATCTTAATCACATTCTTCTCAAGCGTTAAATCTATGTACAGATGGAAATATTTTCTTATGCGATTTGCTTCTCTTTGAAACAACTTATCTACTCATTTCAATGCGCTAGAAAAGACCATCCACGTGATACTTTGTTTTCCAGTCCCAAATAGAACATCTCAGTTGTCTTGGTAAGCTGTTCTCTTATGATTTTTATTACGTCATTATCTGTAGCGTTTTACGCAATGATCTCTGCTTGATATAGCATCTATTTTCTGACGTTAGCCTTGACGTGTGCACACAGTTCTATGACGTCTAAAGCTTAGTTTCAAAGACCTCCTCCATGTCGTGTTCTTCCAGCAGTATGACGTCACCCATCTTATTTTGGAACCACAGTCGGTTGTTTCTCCTGTCCATGCGGGGCTGCAGCTGCAGTTCCGTTTTATCTCGGTAGGGCTTGGTTGGCAACGCCTTGGTCCTCTCAACTGTGCAAAAGAAGAAAAGGACAATATATTCATGAATACGGTTTGAGGGATGAGATCAGATCAGAGCACCAATCCTTGCCGAGACAACCTACAGACAACTATCCGAGTTCTAACTATTTGATATATATAAGAGCCCTGTCTTCCAGATCACACAGCAAGGTTTGTTGCTTGCAACTTAGAATATTTTCAGCGCATCTTCAGACAAAACATTTTTACTACTGCTAACTCATATGGCATCTGAATGGTGTCAATGGATAAGATATAAAGGTAAGATTCCAGAGCCTCACCTGTACAAGGGTTTTCCGGGGAGAACACCTTTTTCTCCGAGTCTGTCTTAAACTGTTTCCGAATAGCCCCAGAGTTTTGATCGGGAGCCAAACTATTCCTTTTGTACTCCAACTTAATCGAGTCAACTGAAACTAAAGGAGAACATCAGAATGTTAGCTCGGGCCATTCAAAAGAGACTTGTCCTAAGATAGGTCTAACGCAGAGTGGTACAGACTTACGTTCCTTTTGACCCACAACGTAAGTCATGTGTTTGAGTTTATTTTAGAAAGTCAGTTATCCTGCAGATTGCCACAGAGACGACCGACGAATCGGGATGCCTTCCTTTTTGTGTTGGAAAACATTTGCCACAATATTAGTTGAAAATTACCTACACAAATGGGCGTTTATGCTTTGCTCATAAAACCGTCGACGTCATTGTGATAATGAGTGTATCTTTGCCCTCCAAACGTACCTAAGTCCTCATCGTTTAAGGAGTACGTGCGAAGTAAGGAGTTTCGTCTGCTCCCATCATCCCCAGCGTCGGTTACTTTCGTTAAAGATCGGAACAAGTCGGGGATGTCGTCATCGCTGTAATGTCGTCTCCTGAAACGAATTGAAAATGCATTGCAATGCGCTGAGAGTTGAGGATTATGTTCTATGTAGCTAGTTACAGTCTTCAATGTTTTCAACTTTAAAAGACGCAAAAGGTATGAATCAGCCAATTGTCATCACCTTACTACGGTCACCATTTCCGTTGCCTTGGTAACCATGTCTGTTTCTAGGTTTGACAGCCTGTCAACCACAGCCTCGGCCCGGTGCACCAATCCCTGCAACCGACTGAATACATCGTCTATGTCTATGGACTGGTCTGTAAATTATTTAGAACATGAAATAAGTTAACAAAAGTCAAAACTAAGGTCATGTACCTCTTAGCACTATGCAAATATTAATATAAACTCTAAGGGTTTTGTGACAGTAAGATATGATTTAATTTTATTCCCAAGTCTATAAATACAGTGATGGGAATTGGCCAGCCAGAGATCTTCAATCCTAGTCATGTCATATTTCGCATAATGACAGCCTAGATGAATGTATGCCTGTTCCCCTCCCATTCTTCGTCATTTTGCCAACCCAGCCCCTAACGTACAGCAAGGAGGTTTAAATCTCTTGTCAACCTGCTTGCCTATTGAAAACAAAAAAAGGACGTACATGTCGTCACAACTCAACCAGTTCGACTAAACCTGTTGTAAGAGTTACGCCAGGGTGCTCGTCTTGTGTTGTTTAAAACCTGACAGACATGTTTGTCCTTCAGATGATCCATTCATGACTTGCTGTGACCTGAATACTGCCAGCACGCATGCTCGACGAAAGGGGGAGGGGGGCGGTTAGTTAGGCCGGAGTTGGATTGCTTGTCACAACTCGAGGACAAATATTTAAAAATTGTGACAATTTTTGGAAGTTGCAATAAACGTTTTTCGTGCTATCATTTTCGTGCTAACTCGGGGTAAGTCCACACTCAACTTCTTGAAATATAATAGGTTTTATTTGAACGGTGACAAAAACAGTGTCATAGTCCAGCTGTCTACGCTACTACAACGAGGAATCTCGCCATTATCGTCCCGCTCACACCCTACACCGTATTTACGTCATCCGATGTGTGCTAGGCATAAATCAACATTTTACTTCGTCAGGGCCGAATGATGCCCTTGTATAACCAGCTAACAGGCTTGTCATTGTCAAACATGAGCCTGAGCGAAAACACACCTTTCGCCACCCATGGTATTCAAACACATCACTCAAGAAAAGTTATATCTACGTTCCGTGTACTTACTAAGTTATGCCATTTGGTCAACTTTTGTTGTTTTTCATTGCTTTACAATGTGTGTGCATAGTCTCTACCAGACTAACTACGCCGGCTATAGGGAAAATATTTGCCAGGGTTTCACTTGAAGCCTAGGATTGCATATTGGACCCTCTCTCTGTAGCCGACTACCTTCATACAATTCACTCTATTTGACCAATTTCTACCATTTTCCCAGCGATCCGCGGGGCCTGGTAGAGGCTAGTGTGTGCATGATATAGACGCTGGGTTCACTTCTACCCCTGATCGAAACTAGAAACCGGGGAGGGGGGCTATCTGATCGGGGACGAAACTATCATGCTCACGGTTTTGGAAAAACCTACCGATACATTTTGTAGTTTAGCTCCAAATGCAAATATTGCACTGTTGTAGGAAATCTTTTTCTTTTTGAAAATTGTAATTCAAATGAAACTAAGCTCTGATCGCAAAAAATAGCAACAGCAAAGCATTGCATTCAATCGATAATGTATTTACTGTTATTACCTTCCTCTTGAGTTCCCCGCCTCTCTACCGTCTTGTTTGCCCCCTCGTCATCAACTGGACCCTGGTCACGACAACTCTCCGCCATTTTAACTCTCATTCATAAAACCTCTCTAGACGATTTTTACCATTAGTGGGGGGAAATAAAATCTTAACTGTAATGTAGTTGTTTTCTTCACACGCCTGCCTTTCCAGCCATCGGTTTACCGAATGTGACAAGCAATGGCTTATGATCTGTTGGTGTTGGGAGCTAGCCATGCAACCATGTCCATGTCGGGACGCAAATACCTTACTGCAAAAGATCGCACCCCGTGACGCTTAAACGCAAACCCGTTCTATAGAAGGCGGCACCGAAGGTGTCAACAACTTTGCATTAAGACCTCCGCCTAAAGCACTGAAATAGGGGTGGTCGAATCTTAAAGTATGCGAAGTTTTGGTCCGGCTTCTTGGGTATGCAAGCCTATGTAAAGTCATGGCAGCGTATCATTATCTTGTCCTAAAGTCCCTAGGCTTGCCGTCGTACATCCAGGACCTCCTGGAGCTTTGCCCCCGATCCTGACCATCATCCCAACGAAATTTTGCGTTGGGTTGGGAGTAGGCTGGAATCCATCCTATTCTAGCTCCACGATTTGCTCCTCTGATCGCATCTTAGACGAATGTGACTCTCACGAGTTTGACTTGTTTAAAGTCATAGTCAGCTGTCGCAGACGACTTTTGGAGGCAAGACTCCAACCAACTCCCAACCACAGACGACATTGCCTACGACTTAATCCCGACGACCATTGTCTGGAGATCGTCGGCACTGGGACCTTATACCCCACTGCTAAATCAAAAGATGATTTTCAATCCTGGAATTCACAATTAACACCGGAGGATTAATCAAAATTCCTATATCGTATTCAACAAGACTCCTGCTACAGCCCGGACCTTTGCGTAGTATGTTATTTCATTCATTTAGCTTTAAGTAGTAAGGTCGTGAACGTGGGAGAAGTGGTTGTAGTAACATCTGGAATGTGGGGCAAGCAGGTGTAGTGATATATTCCATGATTATCATAACAGAACGAAAGTCTGAGAATAGCCCTTCCAAATCAAAGTTAACTGTATATGGGCTTCAGCGACTCCTAGCGATACTTTGTGGAACTACAAAGATCAACTCACTCACAGGGTTATAAACCTTAATACAAGTCTATATACATATCTGGTTAATGATTTTCCCGTCGTATGGTCGACTGATAAGTCACCAATGACAAAGGACAAAGGTCAATATATGTATGCTAAGGTCACCTTAGCTTAAATATATAACAAAGCCATTCTTATGTTTTGCGAAGAGTCATGCTACAAATAGTTTTGATAGGTTACCTCAAGTTGAGCCAATACCTGTCTAGTATTGAACTGATAAGAAAATCTCGGAAACAATAGCTTTATATTACGCTGTTGTCATTCTCTTCGGAGAACCACGTGACTGGAAATCGTAAATATTAGTGTTTCAAGCTGAGGGAAGTTAGCGAACATGGAGGTTCTAACTGTGTTGGGACTATTGACTGCCTCGTGGGGTATGTATAGCGTTTGGATATGGTGGCGGGAGAGAAAAATGCTTCCAAAGGTACGTTGATAATTGTTAATCCTCAAAATTGGACAGGAATTTTGAATAGCAGTGTCAGAGAGGTTCTTACAACGTTTGCTGATATCGGAACGACACCAAAAGATGATGCAAGCACAGTTCAAATTGTGAACCGGCTTATCAGAATTTTATTTATGCATCTTTACCGTACCTAGCTTGTAGATAAATCAGTCCTGATCACGGGGTGTGACACGGGGTTCGGTAACCTGCTGGCTCGGCGGCTGGACCAGCTGGGTCTGCGGGTGTTCGCGGGCTGTCTGACCGAGGCCGGCGTGGCAGAGTTACGGCAGTCCTGCTCCGAACGGCTGCAGCCGATCCAGATGGACGTCAGCAGCTCAGACAGCGTACAGCAGGCTTTCCTAGTGGTGAAGAGTAGCATGGGGAGTAAAGGTATGCGCAACGATTCCTATGATAGTAGATCCCTCTGTGCATTTGTTTTTATCTTCTTGCCTCTCTCTTCAAACTTCGCATCAAATGTTGTGCTGCTACCTGTCACCTTCAGGACTTTGGGGTTTGGTGAACAATGCTGGGATCTTTGGACCAATAGGGAGCGTTGAGTGGCCTTCCATAGCAGAATACCAGGTAAAAAAAATGCCATGCATACATTTATCTTCTAGTGATATTCTATCCTATGGTCATAACTACATACATGTTGGATACAAAATACACATTTGTAAAACTAATGAAATTCAACTGCGCATGCGATGAACAGAACCACAGCGTTTCGTCCAATAAGCCGGTTCAGTGTTTGAACTGCGCACGCGCAATGTCGGTAATGTATCAAAGTTCAGACATAAACAGAACGCTTCTGGACGTTTATCAAGCATAGTAGGAACAGGAATTGATTACAAGTTAGGCCCTAGGGACCTTAAACTTTGACCTCTCGCATGCGCAGTTCCAACCGTAAAGTGGCTTATAAATCACCATTGTTTTCAATGACCTTCCAGCAACCGTTTCTAGGCTCCGTTAGCTTGTACATTGTACCTGCTTTGCAAAACTCTTGATGATAGACGTAGGGTGGGTATGTTAAACATCCATCTTTCAACTTCTCTCAAGGCTGTTTTAAATGTCAATCTCCTGGGTTTGATTGACGTCACCAGAACCTTCCTGCCCTTGCTGAAGAAGTCACGTGGTCGCGTCGTCAACGTCTCAAGTGTTGGAGGGAGGTTCGCAGCTCCATTTTCAACTCCATATGCTGTGTCTAAATATGGCGTCGAAGCCTTTTCAGACGCACTCAGGTGTTGGTCTTTATTTTTTTATCGTGATATAAGATTTTCTTGAGTTTCTACCAACTGATATTCGGTTTCAGCGTTGTCATATGCACCCCTACTGTTATTACCTTTCTTCTCCTGTCGGCTGGATACATTAATAAGTGTGCTCACGGATCCAACTACGCAAGTGCGGTGTGATGGGTGCTAATATAAATTTCCGACAAATAAACCAATAAACCAATAATTATAACCATCGTCGTCAAAGTCTGTTTTGTTCGTTGAAAATCTATAATGTGTACCGTTTTCACCACGTCTGCAGTACTAGCTAGTGGCGTGCTGTTGCTCTGTTGTGATTGCTGATTGACAAACAGCACTGTGCTTATTCGCCTCCACTGCACGTAATTTAATGGTCGCTATTGATCATGATTCCTCCTCTCGTTCGTGTTTTTCATATTTGCCAGGAAGCGTTCTTGATCAGTAACCAATATGATAAACGAGTCTTGTTACCTTTCCTCTCCTGTCGGATGGATGCATTAATTAGCGTGTTCACGGATCCAACTGCGCACGCCCGGTGTGATGGGTGCTAATGTCAAAGGTGAGGTGGCCTCTGTGACACAAACATGTCTTTGGACATGTACTATAAGTCAAGGGCCTGCACCTTTGATATGCGCAGTTAGATCCGTGGACGTTCTTATCATGCACGTCACAGACATATTCATTGGCTAATATTTATCTTAATTTTTTTGCATTGTACAGACGGGGAATGAGGTGCTTTGGGATCAGCGTGCACATCATTGAGCCCGAAAAATTCAGCACGTCGATCGTGCTGGAGGAGAACATTAGGAAGAGTTTGCATAGCACGTGGGAGTCCCTATCGTCAAAGACGAAAGTGGAGTACGGGAAGGACTACGTGGACGAAAGTGAGTGAGCCTTTATTGTTTGATTGTCTTCAGCTGTGTCTGTGTTGGGGTTCAACTTCTCGCCCTTGCGACCGAGGTCTGAATTGCAAGAGCTTGTAGTTGGCGGGACGTAAGTACATGGTTCTACATGTGACCTCAATAAGAGAGTGATTGCTTAGCTGTGGCCATGAAGTTCCATTCACGCCAGGGGAACCCCTCGAGATGTATTTTGGATGCAAACGTTTTTCATATCACCACAAATGATCGTGAAGCGGCGTATTTCTCAAACAGCGTCGTCCAAACTCTACGACATAATATCTCTGACAGATCTAAGATTAAACTTGTACAATTGACATCATTTACACTCACAACCATGCCAGATTAGCTAACTGTATTCTGTATACTTTAACTAGACATTGCCCTTAATCATCCTCACTAAATCTATCTTACCACAGTTGAAAAGGGATACAACGATGGTAGCTACAAAGACCCTGCCGTTGTTGCCATGGCAATGGAGCATGCGCTGTGTGCTGCCCATCCCAGAAGCCGGTACGAGGTAGACTGGGGTGCACGGTGGGTCGCGATCCCGCTGACGTGGCTGCCTACTGACTTGGGCGACTATGTGATTCGACTGTTGCTACCATGGATGACCCCCGTCCCTGCTGCTTGCAAAGAACGGAAGTGAACCGACACCCAAGTTATAGTCGCGCGCTTGGTTTAAATCAGAGAAGTGGTTCCACAGCTCTAGGGAGCGTTTAATTTTAGTTCCTTTGCAAGTGTAGCTTAGGTGCAAAGCAGCTAACATCCACGCTCTGACTGAACTTGAAGCTGTATCTACAGTAACTTGCTTATCCTCTACGTGTACGTATAACTTAAATGACGGACTTCATATTGTATATCAGAGTAGTTACTAGAAATGATTATTTACATCAGCGTTCGCGTTTCAGTGTAATTTATTTCGGGGGAGAAGGTAATTGGTTGATTTGATTTGTAAGAATGAAAATTTCAAGACTGTGCCTATGTAGCAACTCGGTGGTAATGAAGCGCCGACTAGTAATCCACGACCGTACTGTAGCCTTGGAACTGTCTGGCCTACGTAGACCGAAAAAAAGATGGCGAAGGGAAGGTACCAAAATCCTATGATAGCGTCGCCCGTCGATGTGAACGACTTTAAAATATTGGTAGCTTTCGTTAGTTTGGGTACATCTGTTTGATGGTAGAAAAAAAGCGTCGTTGACTTTTTATGATCAAGAAAGAAGTAGTTAGATCCCGGGGCAAATCTGGATATCGATATTCATTTATTACGTGCAATATATGATGTAAACAATGTAATCCTGCAACCATTTATGACTTAGTCAAAATCCCAGAATTCTTTAATTAGGACGTTTAGGCATTTGAATCGAGCCCTGCCCTCTACTGCGTTACATTGTACTGCATGAACAACAACAAAAAAGCCACATTGCTATCGACTCCATTCCAACTTTCCAAAATGATGCAAAGGCCTTTGCACTACCACATACACTGAAATATCTCAGAAGCATGTTGTCTAATGATAGTGCCCTACTTTGATATCTTACATGGGAAACAAGTAAATAAAAGAGCATCGTGTTGGAAACATGTTATCATATAATACTTTTGTTGTGTCAATAAAGATTGGGATATAATACATAGGTCTTCTTATACTTAATTTCTAGACTATATCTGTCAAAATATGTAATATTCTACAATCAAGCCAAATAGCATAGTTGATATTGATTCATAACTTTTGTAAGTTATCCTGTTCCCATCAAAATCAACAATCACCTCCAAAAGCTCTACCCTTTTCTTCTTTGATCCCCATCGAAATTTTATCTTATCATAACTTTTGCGCCATTGTGGGTGACTATGTTACACGTCGCTGATCTCTTATTAGCATGATTTCATTTTCATTATCTCGGTTATACATCTATATCGGTAGCCTGGTCCCAGTCTCTACGGGTCGGCTTAGGGGAGTTTTACCGGGCCCAGTCTGCTATATTGATACGTTTCTGTCAGCCTGTCTACTTTAGCTGCCATAGAGAGTTTCGCAGCATGTCTACTTTAGCTGCCATAGAGAGTTTCGACGCCACCGAAGAGCTAATTAGGCCAAGGCCGTAAACCCACCCCGAGCGGGCTAAATTGTCTGGGCGGGCGGGCATCACTCCCAGCGCCATAGAGATACCGGGGAGCTCCCGATGGTATGGTTTCCAGGCTATTATATCGGACGATCCCGTCTACATGTGCATACTAGTAATATGTTCTAATTGTACATCTGTTCTCTGGTGCCGCAGATATACTTAAATTGCTTGAGTACTCGAGTACGCCGCCACTAATGCATGAGTTCGTTTTGTATTTCGCAATTAAGGAACACAACCGTCGGCAATGCCAACACCATTTACCATGTATCAACGTACAGTAAAAAGATACTTATACTGTTCTACTATGATAACAGCACACTAGTAGTCACCCACATGTCAATTTACTGCTAGATAACCGCTAAGATGTGTTAATACCATGTGAAAGCACAAAGCATTGTCAAAGAACGATTTATCATTGTAAAGTTTTAAAAAAAGAAGCTTGTGTTGATTTTACTGTGATACAAGACGTATTAGTTGTTTGTTTCACGATTGTTTCACAGTTGATGTTTATTTTAAACAAAGTTCGGGGAAAACACCATTTACCATTCTTGCATGTCTTTATCTCTCCCCTTTACATGCAGCAGGCACGGGGGCCATCCATGGTATCATCACTCGTATGACGTAGTCACCCAGATCGGTAGGCAGCCAGGATATAGGGATCCACACAAGCCGCGTACCCTGGCCAACCACGTAACGGCTCTTGGGATGGGCAGCACACAGCGCATGCTCCATTGCCATGGTAACGAGGTTAGGGTCACCGCCTGCATCTTCGTTGAATCCCTTATGCACTGTGGCCAAATATACATTAGAGGTAGTGATTGAAATAAACTTGCCAATCAAAGATTTCAACTGCAGAAGTTAGACCACTAGCGCTATAGCATGACCATCGTACACTTGCAGTACCACTGCAGACTAACAGCAACTTGTATCGAATACATATACATACATCTGTTATTTTGAGAAGTTCGTATGTGTTTTTATTGTGTGATTATATTACGTTTGAATGGTGCATCATAACCACACCTGGGCAATTACTGTCGTATATGTTGATATCAACCGAGCAAGCTCGGAGATTTGCATTTAAGTCCCATGAATAGCAACCGTTTCTTTGTCTATTTGTCTAACAAGAAAATACATAAAACATTATACCATATAAACAATAGATAAAGTAGATGCAGGAGGAGGGGAACGATGTATACAGCTTATACTAGGCCCTGCTCCTCTACACTTAACCAAAATGTGTTGTAATTGATAGATAACATAGCGAAGTAACACAAAGAATATGGTAACTGACAATGTGCTTTGATATTCTAACCCCTGCAGCTGACTGCACCGATACAGATACCCTTCTACAGTTGACTCACTTTCATCAACGTAGTCCAGCCCATATTCCTTCTTTGTCTCCGGAGACTGCGATTCAAAGGTACCGTACATATTCCTCCTGATGCTCTCCTGCGCAGTTATCCCTGTGCTGAACTTGCCGGGTTCAACGATGTGCACAGTTACCCCAAAACACCTCATCCCCCGTCTGTATGATAAGCAAATACAGAAAATGTAAGCTAGAAAACTACGGTGTATGATTTGAAGGAAGAGAGATTATCATGGCTTACCTCGGCAACATTAATTTCCTTATTTCCTCGGCAACATTAATTTCCTTATTTCGTGTGATAAACTTCTTAGGCTATCAACAATTATACCAACAATGACTTCATCAGATCAACACCAAATCATAATCACAATGATCAACAACAAATCACAATGATACCAACAATGATACCAGCAATGACTACATCAGATCAACAACAAATTACAATCTGAATATTTGTAGACAGGTGGAGCAAGCTAATAAAAACGTTGAAATACAAACCTGAGGACATCTGAGAAACCTTCCACGGCAAATTTGGACACGCTGTATGGACCTTGAAAAGGAACAGCCACCCTTCCGGCACCGCTTGCGACGTTGACCACACGACCATGTGACTTCTTCAACAAGGGCAGAAATGTTTTGGTGACGTTGATCATGCCCAGTAAGTTGACATTTAAAACAGCCTGTTGGAAATATATAAATAAATATAGAATGATATGGTCGGGATGCACATGGCTGTCTTTGAAAAACATTATAAAAACAAACTCTACGATGAACGTGACTACCACAAGGAAAAAAGCGCTTTAGCGTAGACTTATTGAATGAATTGTAGTTCTTTTTATGAAGTATAGTGTTATATAATGTTATTGTAAGAAGTGTACAGCTATTCAATGAATTTTAATGAATTATGTCTCATACCCCAATTCAGCCAGGAAAGGCTGTGATGGTATGTGTGTTGCAAATAAACCAGTCATATAAGAATATGAATGCGAAAACACGAACAGACTAAAACCAATACCTCCCCGTGAGTAAGTAACCTTTTTCATTGACCCCATGCCCTGGAACGTCCGCCATGTCTGATAAACGACTTCTACCACCCCTGAACTCTACTTCCTGTCACCTTGCAACTCTGACCTTTGCGGTGACATCATCCTCCCACTCACTTCATGCCATTCTACTGACAATGTATTCGAATAGCTAAAAACACACAAGAACACAAACATACAGACACTTCGTTCACGGAGGCAAGACGTCTAAAGGGCTTTCAAGTAAAGTAATTTTTACCTGGTAATCTGCTATAGAAGACCACTCAACGCTTCCTAATGGCCCAAAGATCCCAGCATTGTTCACCAAACCCCAAAGACCTGAATACGATAGGTATGATTGTATGTTTTCACCATTAAAACTTTTGAACAAATGACGTTGAAAATATTATATAGAGCTGTATTCTAGAGCAGTTTGCATATGTATGTTTTAGAATTCCCGTATGCTTCCATAATGAAACCAAAAGAAAAAAAGCTGAAAACAAAAGCTGGTGAGTAGAACCATTTGAATGTGTTGGAAGTGTGTTGGTACACATTTGGAATGTGCACGGTACCAGTGATTTACCCAATCCTATGGTAAGGCGGAGACACTACAATGTGATTGGTCCATCTGCAGCCAATGAAGGCGCTTTGAGCTAATCAGGCATTTCATTCGAAGTACAGAGGTAGCACTATTTTCTTGTGAGTTACTATATACTAGTATGTTCTAGCAGTTTGAAGAGATCAGAGTTGAGAAAAAGGAAAGAAGATAAAACAAATGCGCAGAGGGATCTACTATCATAGGAATCGTTGCGCATACCTTTACTCCCCACGCTATTCTTCACCGCTAGGAAAGCCTGATGTACGCTGTCTGAGCTGCTGACGTCCATCTGGATCGGCTGCAGCCGTTCGGAGCAGGACTGCCGTAACTCTGCCACGCCGGCCTCGGTCAGACAGCCCGCGAACACCCGCAGGCCGAGCTGGTCCAGCCGCCGGGCCAGCAGGTTACCGAACCCCGTGTCACACCCCGTGATCAGGACTGATTTATCTACAAGCTGGAGGAGATTTTTTTAAAAATCACGTTATTCTATAGACACCTCGTGAAGACCCGCAGGCCGAGCTGGTCCAAACGCTTGGCCAGCAGGTTACCGAACCCCGTGTCACACTCCGTGATCAGGACCGATTTATCTACAAGCTGGATTCATGGAGTCAATAAAGATTACGCTATTTTAAATACTGTAAATCCATTTGATATTGCTGGTGGTAATTAATTATGTCCACATCAATTTTTCTACACTTGTCTGGCACATGTACCACAGTATTAATCACCCTAGAGGGGCAAAATGTACCACCAAAGATGGCATACCTGTATTATAACATAGGCTCACATCATGATGATAGAATTACAAAGACATAGAAAAGTTCAGAACCACCACCAAACTTTAATTTCTTCCCAAAAGGAAATCAATCAATCAACCATATTTCTCTGCAAGTTTTTGTGGAATTTCACGCGGTTCAATCTACGAAAAGTATATATCAAAATCGGGGAGATAAGCATTGACACTAAATGTTCTTAATTCACCCGTCAAAAAGTAGGAAAAATGAATTATAAGTTAGCCAAAATCAAGTCCAAATGTCCACCACAATATTTTCTAAACATGCCAAGCGCATGTACCACAGCATTTTACCGTAGAGGGGCAAAATGCACCACAAAGATGGAATACCTATACGTTTCTTGATCTTATAGGCCACACCACCCCCAGCCTCACTTTGGTGCATGACCCCCAGCTGACCACGGGAAATTCAAAATGGCCGCCGTATGAGCAATATGAGAAACTTCTTGAATATTTTTTCCCATTTTCGCATTTTCGGACATGACCCCGCGTTATTTCGCCCATAGCATTTCTGTTTCACCGCTCTAGCTTCTGCTGTCGCCGATACTGGCCATTCCATTCTGCGCTTCCGCCTTCTTTGTCTCCTTCCCTAGGTGTAACCCAACTCCTTTAGGTCTCGCATGCATGTTTTTTCCAGGTCAATGGTTGTCCTCCCCTCTTTCTTTTTCGTTGTGGGATCTAGGTACATGCCACCCAAGGGGGGTGGTCCTAGGCATCCTTACAACATGCCCTCATAATAACCTGGCATCCTCGCAACATGCCCTAATGATAACCATCGTACCCATGGCATCCTCACAACATGCCCTCATGATAACCATCGTACCCATGGCATCTTCACAACATGCCCTAATGATAACCATCGTACCCATGGCATCCTCACAACATGCCCTAATGATAACCATCGTACCCATGGCATCCTCACAACATGCCCTAATGATAACCATCGTACCTGTGCTCTGCGTGCTGTACTACAGGCTTAGTTGTTCTGCTATATGCCCCCCCCTCCGTATACCCTTTTTATGGGCACGTTAATGGGAAGTCGGCTAGTGACGCTACAAAATACCTCGTACTGTAACAGATTTAATTTGTACACTACACGTAGGTTGCAAACAGTGTTATAGCACAAAAAAAGAATGCTAATTCAACCCGGTGCCGTGCCGACATGCGAGTTACCACCAAAGCCTGGGCGATCCCACGGTACCAGAACTAGTCAACCTTCGTACATACCCTTGAAAGCACTTCTTTCTCTCGCCACCACGTCCAGGCGTTGTACACGCCCCACACTACCACCAACAGTACCAACACTGTCAGTACCTCCATCTTGTATGCCGGGACCAGCAATATGTCTACACAAGATGTTCAACGCAATGTATTGGGAGGAAGCGGTGTGCTGGGCTTCTCGATATATGCAAACCTCCTGCCCGTCAGAAAACGTGTTAGTTTGCCTCTTTTTTCCCGTGCTACACACGGCTAAACAACTTGCAACCTCTTTAGCTGAGAGCCTTTCAAGAGCCGTATTGTCATACGATAGGGTCATGATTGTTAGTACAGCTTACAACAAAAGGTTTCCTTCTGCCGGTGAGAAGGCTGTTGTCCCCGGTGAGATGATCATGTTTGGGGGGTCTGGGTTGGTACGTGAGTACAGACACAAGCATGTTCTGCCCCTGCCCTGAGGTTGCGCTTCAATAATATTGGGTGAAGTGAGGAAAGTCGTTTTCTGAAGGAATATTTTCTGAACGTTTCAACACGCTTACCTGAGGATTCTTGTTTTTGCATTTAGAAGCTACACATTTGTAAGAACTTCCAACCAGGTGACACTGTTGCTATGCTTTTGTGGTCTCAACCAATCCAATGCCATATCTATACGTACAGGTACGGAGCAAAGGAATTAGTGCTAATTTCCAAACTGTGTTAAATGAATCCATCTAGCTAGCCCAGCTACCCAGCCTCGCCATATCAGTTTCCCAGCCAGCTACCAGATATCTTTTGCGTCGTACCAACCTCTATGACACCACCATGTCGACAACATATGCACCTAGTCCTCTATCTGTAGATTTGGTACATACCCTTGGAAGCACGTCTTTCTCTCGCCACCAAATCCAGACGCTGTATATGCCCCACACTACCGCCAACAGTCCCAGCAATGTCAGAACCTCCATCTTGTATGTCGCAGCAATATGTCTACACAAGATATTCAACGCCTTGTTGTTGTGACGTGTTGTAACCTATTTGGAATGTGGTTGGACCGGTTTACGGGCAGCCATCAAACCGTGGATATTCACCTCACCTCACCTACCCCGTGACCTCAGCTACTCTAATGAAGCAGGATATTGCCGTGGGCAAAACTGAAGCTCGCTGAAAAATCGCCAGGAAGCGCTGCTGATCACACGCAATTGTTAAGGGCAACTTGTTTCGTCGCTGAGATGCATGTAGTACTGTTGATGAATACCTTTGGTCGATGGCAATTCCTCTTCCTTCTAATTTTACCACTAAATGTTACACAGTCAGAATAAAAGGTCAACAAAGATAATATTGTAATAACATGGGAAACCACCCTATGTGTAGAAGACGTGTAATCTTGGGTATCATTGATCTCCCTGAAACTGCAGCAGAACCTCTGATTTGTCTATCTCGTGTTCTGGGCAAGCTTAGGTCACGATTAGCTCTTGTTTATCGGTGCAAGATAACATGACACGAGACAATGGTACATCACTCAGGATACATTTATGTTCGCTCCTTCCACGATACAAAAATATTATATAGTAAAGTAGCGAATTCACCAAATCACAATGTAACCACGAAAATGTTAGTAATACAGCTTTAGTCTAACAAATCCAGCTGTTAACAGCTAAATGTAAGGCAATTATATATAAGTTTCTTCGAAAACGCATGTAGTTTAATGCATTGCTGCCTCCATTGAAATTTGAATAAAAAGCAGCGGGGAGAACATCATAATTTAAAAAAAATAACTATAATAGGATGGACGGAGTATTGAAATTACAGACAATGATAGAAGGCTTTCTTACTATTATACGTCACTACGTCACATTCTTGGCTATGATTATATGTGGCACTCCGGTAATACACATTGTAAACCTGAACATGTCGGAAAAGTGCTGAGAAGGAGACTAACAGATATATATATACAATCATTTTTTCATACCTGTACCTTGGTAAACGACAGCGGTAAGTTAAGATTCTATGCAAAATGTAAAACCATGTACAATTTAGAGAGTTATCTTGATCTTGCAGATTTTGATTTGCGCTCAGCCATTAGCAAAATTAGAGTTAGTGCTCATCCTCTTGAAATAGAGAGAGGCCGGTATAGAAAATTACCTATATACGAAAGACTTTGTAAGTATTGCAATACAAATGCCGTGGAAGACGAAATACACTTTATTTCAAACTGTTCATTTCATGATAATGCACGAAATGAGTTGTCTACCCAGACCACTAAAATCTATCCGAAATTCCCTAAGCTTACAGACAAAGAAAAGACTATTCTTCTTTTAACTACCAAAAACCCACAAATTATAGAAAAGGTGGGACATTACGTCTTCCATTGCTTACAAAAGAGAAGTCAAACCCTTCACTAGTTATAGACAATTACATTTGTATAATTCAGATAAGCAGCTTTTATACCTATTTTGTACACTGTTCTTTTATGTATGTTATTTGCATTTAGCCTTCGGGCATGAATTTGCAATAAACTTATTATTGTTTATTATATGCTATGATGCCACAAAGATTATACTGTAAATGCATTTAAGTTCGCGTGCTTTTATTTCGCGGTAGTGAGGAAATGGACTGTTCGCGGTGGTTTTAAGTTCGCGTTTGAAACAATAGCAGCGCCATAGTTAAAGGTGGGCAAAAATGTTTGCGGTGGTTTTAAGTTCGCGCTGAAAGTTCACCGCGAAAACCGCGAACATAAAACCACCGCGAAACATTTCTGCATTTCAAGTACAGTATCTGCATCCGGGACATATGTTACATCCGGGACATATGCTACACCCGATACGTCATCTACATTCTAATTCTGGCACTGGACGGATCACGCCTCCGGAGACAGTGGTTGTTTTTACACCCTCTGTCCGCGTCTCTGTCGAAGTTTCCCTTGAAGTTTCTTCCTGACGTCATCCTTGGCCTTGGACTTGTGCCGCTGCTGCCCTGGACTCGATTCTGGCCCAACGCCGTTCTGCTTGGTGCCGTCTGGAGGATCTGTGAGAAGACGATTGGGGATGTTATTGCTTTTGTGTGAATAGATTTGCCTTTATAACTTTAAGCTATACACATGTTCATAAAGTTAATGTAGTTTCTCTCTCCGTCTGTCTCACAACCTCTTTTACTTTACACTCACACACACACACACACACACACACAATCACACACACACACACACACACAATCACACAAACACACATACACACACACACACACACACACACACAGAGAGAGAGAGAGAGAGAGAGAGAGAGAGATGCACACACACGCACATAACGAACACATCTATACGTACCTTCTTTCACTATTGATGGGCCAAGGCTTGGGTTAGATGAGGACATGGCTATGGAGCTACTCCCCGTGGACGGTCGACTGACTGGTTTAACGTCAACTGACAACAGCTGGATTTTTGCAGTTGGGGATGGAGGCTCCTGATTCGTCGGTACTGGTGTGATCGCGGGCTCCTGATTGGACGGAATCGGCGAGAGGAGCTGTTGATTGGACGATGCTGTGGATGGGGACTCCTGGCTTATTGATGGTGACAGCTGATTGGACGGCGTCGGTGATGGGGACTTTTGGGACGATGGAGTCTGTTGATAGGTAATGACTGGGAACGAAGATCTTAGGCTACGCGGTGATCCAGTCGCCTTATTGGTCAAGACGTCTTCAGAGTGAGACTGTTGGTCAACGTCTTGGCTCTTTGTAGATTGGGAAAGGTTGCTAGCTATGTTCTTTTGTGGAGGCTGCGTATTAGACACTACAGTGTCCGTAGATGTGGACTGCTTTTTGGTAGAGATTTTGGGTAAAGACTGCTGATTTGTTGGCTGAGTTTCTGTCGATGTCGGCGGCTTTTGCACCTGTTTCTTCAGAGCAGGATACTGTATCTTGGGTAGAGCGGTAGGCGAGGGGGATTGTTTTTTGGCGGTCTTTGATGAACTATTCTGCTTTGGGGTTAAACTGCTTGTAGATGGGGATTTCTTTTTCGTTAAGGTACTTGGAGAAGACTCCTGGTTGGTTGCTAGGTTGTCTGCAGGTGACGATTGTTCATTGGTTGGGACTTTTGGCGAAGGCTTCTTATTGGTGGACGGAGCCTTTGTAGATTTAGATTGCTGGTGGGTTTGGGTCTTTGGTGGATGTTGTTGATTGGATGGATTCTTTGGACGTTGCTGCTGATTGGTTTTCGGAGCTTTGGCAGATACGGACTGATCATTAGGCGGGGCCTCCTGTGAAGGCTGTTGATAGGTTGGAATATTTGCAGCTTGCTTCTCATTGGTTTTCGGAGGGTTTGTAGATGCGAACTGTTCGTTGGTTTGGGTTTCCTGTGAAGGCTGCTGATTGGTTGGAATCTTTTCAGCTTTCTTCTCATTGGTTTTCGGAGGGTTTGCAGATGCGGACTGTTCATTGGTCGGGGTTTCCTGTGAAGGCTGTTGATTGGTTGGAATATTTGCAGCTTGCTTCTCATTGGTTTTCGGAGGGTTTGCAGATGCGGACTGTTCATTAGAAGAGGTTTCCTGTGAAGGCTGCTGATTGGTTGGAATCTTTTCAGCTTTCTTCTCATTGGTTTTCGGAGGGTTTGCAGATGCGGACTGTACATTGGTCGGGGTTTCCTGTTCGGAAGGCTGTTGGTCGGTGTTCAATGTCTTTGCAGTTGCGGACTGTTGAATTTGTGGAGGATGCTGATTGGAGAAGGCGTCGGGAATCGGTGAGTCTCCATCTACCTCAGCTGGTGACACAGCCCGGGACGAATTTTTGTCTTCCGGAAGCTCCTGTCCATCTGTGCTACCTTCAGCTTTCGCTTTAGCAGTACATATTTTAACCGATTCCTGCTCCACATTCTCATCTGGGTCAATCTGAGCGTTAAGACCTTCTATGTTGATAGGGGTGGATGCTGACTGTTTAGCTGAGATTTCCTCTTCGTTCGCGTGGTCATGAGAAACAGTTGTCGGAGATGGGGCGAGCGGAGGACTGTTAGTAGAGAACTGTTGTCCTAAGCCTGGTGTTTGCTTATCTGTGGCAGGCGTCACATCACACTTATGGCTTACAGTGATATCTGACACGACCTTATCGGCTTCGTCATCTAGACGGACTGTTGTGCTAAGTGGCGACGCCTCTGGGTCAATGGTTTCTCCATTTTCGTTAGGTTTGGGCACATTTGGGGTTCTTATGTCACTATTTGAAAGGTTCTCGAGGGCTTTGGTTTCAGGTTGGTTCACTTTCGAGAAATTGCCGTCGGCAGAATGCGTTTTGGACTCGTCAACAACAGTGGAAACATTTGTTGTTTCTACGTGATTTTCAAGCTGGGACTGGCTATTGTTTGTTTTGGTGTTGTCGTCCGTTTTCTGCGAAGAATTGGCGTCTTCTGTTGATACACCATTTTTGTTTGTGACACCTTTGGCAGTTGTCTCGAGATTCACGTAGCTTTTGTCACCTTTGACCTTTGGAGAACCTTCGCGATCTTGTAGCGTTACAGCGTTTTCGGACGAACATTCGTGTTTTGACGTCTCTTGTAAAGTTTCTTCACTTGAGAGCGATGATTTCGACGTAGGACTGACGCTTTTCCCGCCATTTCTACCACGCTGTCGAGCGACAGAGGCTATGACCGTTGCCTTGGTAACCAGGTCGTCGTCCAGGTCAGCCAACCTGTTGACAACAGCCTCTGTTCGAGACACCAGATCTTGTAGTTTTCTAAAACCTTCTTTTGCCTTTGCAGACCTACACCTGTCTAGAATAAAAACAAATATTTTTTTTTTCAAAAGAAGAACCGTATCAAATATTTTTTTCCAAAGTCATTTACTTCGTAGACTCAATACAACCGAGCAACAGACAAGGATATACATCTTTCAGAATTAGTTGTTAAAACAGTTGTTGGTAAGAAACATGGCCTTGTGTTATGTAACTTAAAGTATATACTAAAACACATGTATGCACGCATAGGCATGTTCGTCACATTTAAACAGTGGAAGACCATATCGTACGACTCAACTGCCGCACCGACACACTATATGGCGTAACCGGTAATTTCTACACAACACATAAGTACTCCTAACAGACAGCATTGCTTATGAAAGAGGGTACACAATAGATGAGATTTACACGTACCTTTGTCACTTCGCTTCGCGTCTTGTTTGTTGCGTTTATCAGACATTCCGATGCTTGTCTTGTGATGGGAAGACGCCCATTTTTCAACCACCTAAACGAGGTAAATCCTGTCGTCTGACTGGTTTCTTTCCGTCGTCCGGACGGGATTAAAGTTTCCCGTCTTGCGTTGTGGTAATTTGCCACTAGAATAGCCTTGGGCGGAGTATTTTCTTTCAATTAAAACAAACCCAGTGGCGCATAGGTGAACTCTTCGAGCCTCGCTAGCGCCGGAGTCTGAGTGATTGTTCGTTATCATCGACTGTTGAAGGATTGTAGACCCAAGGGTTGCTTTGTACACAGGTCTTTGGGGTTTAGACAATAAGGGAAACTACCCAGGGGGTGTCGAAGTACATGTACTGCACACTTACCTTTGTAAAAGAAGCCTACTACGGTCACCTTTACCTTTCTATGGGGACGAATTCATGTAAATTTGTTCAGACAAAGGCGACTTTTATGTACAAGAAAAACATTACGTAGGAAGCATTTACCTACGTCACCGGAGACCGGTTTGCCTTTCAAGATTTGTTATGCTATTTTTGTAAAGGAATTTTCGAGCTGCAGGGAATTTGGTTTTGTACAAAACAAGAACGACCGGAGTTCCGGTTCAAGAGAGTCAACCTTCGTTGGACTTGTTGCTGAAGCCCCTACCTTGCTCACTGGCATGGACCCGCGGCACGTTGGCGGTGTTGCTGCGTCCGAAACTGGATTTGTGTTACCCTTGATTTTGTAATGGAAATACCATGCAAAATGTACAACTATGGTGAAGAAAAAACACTGAGCTTAAAATATCCGCCGTCAAATCGTGAGGACGCAGCGAGGTCGCCAACCGTACCGCAGGTCCAGTGAGCATGAGATAGTGGCTTTTGTGTTAAAGTTTTAGCTTTGATTTCATACGTGATTGGGTACGTATAGTCTCCTGATAGCCATGCTTGTAACAGAAAAACGCTGTGTTTACAATGATGTTACGTCATTTCATGTGTGTGCACAAAGGGATATGTATCTTTACACATTCAACAACAATAAAATGCTAAATACTGATTACATGTAGACACGTATCATCATAATAATACGTTTTATTGCAAGTTCTTGCCCGTATGCTAATTGCATGTACATGTAACATGGAAGGACGGACAGACAATTGGTAACAATATAGCATGTGACTATTCTGGTCCAAATACTAACACTAAATTCTAGCTTATTTGGGTTTTGACTTCTTTTTCCGAGATTTTGGAAGACGAATGATCCCACTTTTTCTGTAATGTGTGGGTTTTGTGATGTATACATTTCTGAAAAGGCTGTTAATGTAGTTGGTATGCTGATAAGGATGATAGTGCCACCGGGACAGTTTGTATCTGAATTACCGGACTGCTGCTTTGATAAGTTCTTTCTTCGAATCATTCATGCGATGTGTCACACGTTACATTACATTAGACAGGGACCAAAGGCTAAGAATTTCGTAAAATTGCCCCTAAGCAACTGAGAAATTCTACATTGTCTGCCGTTAATTGCTTGTAATTATCTGGTATCAAATGTCGACAATTAGTGCAATTGTCCCCTTAGGGCCGTCATTTATATAAAAATCAAATATTTCTGTTGTTTTCTGTTACAGCTTTTGTGTTTTCTTGTTTTCTTTCTCTCAAATGTTTTCAGTAAGATTTTACCCAAGCTTTTGGCTCCTCTTTCTATTTCAGTTGACCGGTCGACGTTCCGCATTCAAATAGGGTAATTAAGGTTTTTAAATCTGGAAGCAGAGAATACGTGCACCGTACTCAAGGGTTTATCTAACAGAAAGCACCCTGGCTCATACAATATCATTTTCTATGTGTAAGATCATTTCCAATGTTTCATAGTAATCGGCCTTAAATTCTATAGCTTCTGCTGTATTTGCTGTTTCCGTAATATCGCATTCCTACCGGAGTTACAGACTCTTTATGGACCTCTTTCAGAGAAACTTCGTCCTTTCTGTCTTTTATATATGTCACGTTTCTGACCTACCACCCATATATATATCAGAGAATAACACATATTCTGGAACGAGCCTTGTTCGGACAGTGGGGATAAATTTCAACTAGCTTGGGATCTATTAGATAATAACCTGTATGGCCAAGAAGTCACTGACAAGTTGAAACAGGTGGAATCATAATAAGAAGGATTGAATACATCATATCTGCATGTATGTAAACCTGCAAAAGGAAGATTTTATTATTATGTTGCTTTTGAAAGCGTTGCGTCATTCACAAGAAACTTTTTGTCATCTGTGTATCTCTATTATATTGTATCTGACCCTTACCTCTTCCCTCATGACCTCAATGAAAAGCGGCCTGCGTGCCGATTTGAGCTTATCATGAATAAACAAAGGTTCAAACAAAATCAAAACTGTCTTGTTTGAAATGAAGGAAAATAACCTACAAATTGTTATAAAGACACAGACTGAAAACAAGGCTATAATCCACATAGCTTCCATTGTTTTCAAATGCAATAGATATGATATAAGAGATTTGTTTACAATCAAACTGGAATAAGTTTAGTCTTAAATATGTTGTAATAAACTGCGTACACCAAGGAGTTTGAAATACAAAGATAACGGACAAGCTAGTAGAACCATATACACGAAATTAGATCACAAAATAAGCCTCGACACAGCTGGGGCTGCCCCTCCTGTTCGTTCCTCAGTCGCAAATGCTGAGTGTGCGGAAGCACCAGGCGTCGGCGGCAGAGAGCTGTGTACCACAATTGTTGACCTGAACGGATCCACATCCCTGCCTAGGAGTGACCAACAGTTTATATAAAGGACGAGTGGAAAATCATTTTAAGGACTAGTTGAGGAAATATATAATATAAAATAGAGAGAGCAAGCGAGAGAGCGATGTAGATATAGATATATGAGACATATATATTCGATAGATTTGTTTAACGTTGTTACAGATATATATATAGATATATCCTGTATCGCTATCTCTCTATCTCTCTATCTCTCTATCTATCGATCTATCTCTCTCTCTCTCTCTCTCTCTCTCTCTCTCTCTCTCTCTCTCCCTCTCTCTCTCTCTCTATATATATATATATCTATATATATATATATATATATAGAGAGAGAGAGAGATAGATAGATAGATAGATAGATAGATAGATAGATAGATAGATAGATAGATAGATAGAGATATACATCTATGTTATATCCCATATATCCTGTATCACTATATAAAGTGATTATAAAGTACCAACCTGGCTCTCTGTGTGGGATAACGAGCAGTACCGTCCGTCAGCCACCCGCATGCGCATAAATCCAGCCCGTCCTGCCAGGCCTCGTACAGCTGGTGGTAGGAGGCGAGGGTAGCACCCTTCTCTGCGCATGCGTGTTTTGCTTCGTCCAAGTCATACTTATACGTACCCGCTGGTGACCGTTGATGGAAGATTCGCCCTGCAAAACAAGATGGTTCACTGTGTCACCTTAGACACTAGATGGAGATCGACAGAAGTTGGATCGACCCTGGACCTCATAATTGGAATATCATGCCAAATGTAACAGTATGACTGAAAAGACAACAAAACAGATGAGCGATTCGTTTTTTTAACAATGATATTCTTTGTCAAATCGCTCGGTTGTGGCCGGCATTCTAGTGGAGTTGGGGTGAAACTGCTGTTTCCAAGTTCTCTGCTTTTGAAAGAAGGCTCGGTCATGATCAATAGACAAGTCCACGCTTGCGCGGACTAGTGTCAGTTTTGGGATGTAAAACTGGAGGTTTGTTTAAGTAGTAGATAAAACAGATGAAACTTAATTTACAGCTAGTCATATTGGTATTCTTCACAAACTGGTGATGCTTGTCCTAGCGGTGTCACGGTTGGGACGCGGCAACATCACCCTCAGTAGATAGGAAGTATTAGCTGTACGTTGATATTTACCTAATTTGGGTGTTGAGCTACATAGTTCGGTTTTTAGCTGAGACAGCCCAGTCGCAGGTGTTCCAGGGACTCCATCGATGCCGTTGCGACCATCTGATCCACTGGGTCCGGGCGGCCCCTGGGATCCGGGCTGCCCAGGCGGCCCGGACGGCCCGGTACATGGCAAGCCTGGTGACCCTGGGGGTCCTGCAGGTCCATCACGACCGTCCCTCCCAGGCATCCCGTCGTGGCCTGCTTGTCCGTCTCTTCCCGGAGGTCCTTGAATACAGCTGCCTGTGTGGGGTATAGTATATCATGTAAGTAAACACTTTTTCTTTGATAATGTTCTTTGCGTCAGATTTTTTTGTTCTATATTGTTGACCAAAGTCAGATGCAGACATTACAAATGTTATTTTGTAAAGGATGTAATGGCAAAAAGACCTGCCAATATACCAAAACACACTCTTACAAAGTAAATATGAATGTGTAATGGTTGGTTTTGGCAGGGAGAAAAGTTTTGGATATACTTATCAAGAAATGGAAATATAATACTTGTGCAGTACCCCCAAATGGTAGAGTTACTGAGTTGGCTGCTCTCTTCGCCCTGCGGCGGCTCATGGGATCAGGCGGCCGGTCACTGTCGTCAGCAACAGTGCGGAGCGCCTCCGGGTGAAACACTGCAGCGTCACCTGACTGGAAGAAATTAAGCAAAGACTGCAACCACTCAGGCACAAGTAACACGTCTTAGTGTCTGTGTAGACATTTTCACGACAGTCTAAATTGGTACATATTTTTTCCCAACCGAGTGTCACAATGTTTATAATTGAGACACTCAGTTGCGAAATGGATTTTATATCTAAAATTTAAAGAGAACTAAAGATACCTTCAGTCACAGAGATCTGTTTAAAAATTACTCAAATGAATAAATTTAGAAAAGCACCAGTTAGAACAGTTAGTATCCCTGTCTTTATAGCTCCCTTGAAACCCGGGCAACATTTGAAAACAACAAGCTGACAGAACAAACTGGCATGCCCTCTCCACATAGTTGACTCGCTTTATGTTGTCAACACTTATTCCACTTCATTAGCCTCTGTAACAAATACTGACTGTAAATTCTGTTATTTTAGCAGGTATTTTATTTCTCTATCGGAGAGAAATGTATTTTTCGTGGTGATCTAAGTTCACGGCAGGAACAATAAGGTACTACAGAAACATGTTCGCTTTGTTATGATTTCGCTAATGGGAGGCACTGCAGAAACCGCGAAAATAAAGCAACTGTGAAAGGTTCCAGATTTACAGTACACCTTCAGGCATTAAAAACTCACCAAATGCATTCCTTTCATTATACTTTCTGCAAGATAGGGATTAAACATAACTGACTCAAATGTTTTTATCCAAGATGCACGAGATAGAGAATGATAACTGTGTACTAGTGATACCTCGACATTCTTCATACGACTGTTGGCACCCAACGTCCCTTCCTTTGTCAGGGCCTCCAACGAAGCCATACGCTCAAGGAGTTGGTTTTGGAGTCTTGTCTCTAGAGAGACGATCCTCTCATTGAGGTGATAGTTCTGCAGTATCACCGCCACCAAGGCCGTCACGCTCAAGACCACTGCTACGGCGCAGGCGGTCTGAACCCCCGCCGAGCGGACACGGGCCCGTCGGTCTGCATATACCGGACCTGCAAACGTCAGGTCACCCGCCATGGGGTGCGCCATCAACTTGTCTTTGCTCATTTTATACAACTAATGGACACTAGCAATGAATCAGGTGCCTTGTTCGCTACAGTCTTGCTACATGCAAAGCCCCGCAACGACTGAATATTTTTCAGAGAAGGCGTCTGTACTAACTGGTACAAAAAGAAACGGGGATTCCCCTGTACTTTTTCTGTGGACATTGTCGTTCCCCATTGGTTGTCTGCTTCTGCTGTTTCCTCATACGTCATGTTTGTGAATATATAATGACCGTTTGACTGTGTTTCGTGGAAGTCTATAGTGTTTCTTTTGAAATTACATCATCGCACTCTCCCCATACTGATCGAAAACTTGCCCAACTGGTACGTCACATTGTACCTCAAGCGTTAAATCTGACCTCAAACTATGCATGTACGTGTGTAAGGCACATCGTGGTGGACTGCAAAATATTGATTGTGTAATACTGTAATTGGTGTTTTCGTTAATATTCAAATGATTTCTATCAATGCACATGTTATTTTCTTTCAAATACGGTATTTTTCTATCAGACGATATTACTGGGCTTCGTAGAAAACTTTCCTCAACTATATACGTAGCCTGCAATGACGTCACTTTGTCCTTCAAGCGTCAACTCTGACCGTATCTAAATGTTTGAGAATATGTCAGAGTTACAACGTTGTGATACTGTACTGCTTTGTTGTATTGTTGAAATGAAGTCCACATTACAACTACACATTGCTATATGAGTTCAAATATGAATTGAATCTTGAGTCACCATGCAAATGAAATGAATCTTGAGTAGTAGATTATATCATTCTCATTTATCATTTATTAAAGTTAGAAATCAAGGAAGTAAGATGCACAATACAAAAGTTCTCAAAACATTAATCACCGAAGGTGGCTATGATAACGCCTTTGCTAGTTGGATACGGTCTTTGCCAAAGTTAGATCTGCCTGGAGATTATCCAAACATGTCGTCATTTGGCAAACTGATACTTGATGTTGCTCTTTTCCTCTTCATCGGTTACACATGTCGCTTGTTTGAAAGTCCTACCATGGAATCCAGTGGGTTGATAACATGTCTTCATCAATTATGGAGATTATTTCTTGACTTTCATAATTACTATCTTTGCCAATCATCACTTTCTATCATACTATGTAGGAAACGTTTTGAAGATCTGTAAACCAATCCCAAAGAAATTGGCCCTTGCAGTTCCAACTAAGCTGCTAGGAGTCCAAATCCTACATCACGTCTTCACGGGCTCAAGAGCTTTGAAAAATCATAATAGGTCCAGAGCACGGGATATCAAAACCGGGAAGCCACTGAAAGCCCATAATCTAATACTTTCTTCATTATACTAACACCTTCCAGTATACCAATATCATAATGATCCATCTACTTCTTGAATATACTGTTCACAGGCACACAGACAGAATTGAATTCTGTTGCTCAATATATGTAAAGAAGAAGAAAACAATTGTAACGGGTACAATCTATGGCAATTTGTAGATACATAACAATCGACTATTTCTAATATTTAATAATTTCAAAGTACTTATCTCATAACATGAATAACAATCGCTCTAATAGTGTGCATTCTAGTGGATAAAACTGTATACAATGTAATGATGACGATGATAGTATTCTGTGTCAGGAATGTAAAACAATGTCTCGTTTTTGCATACATAGAGTTGAATACAAATTGGCCTACATAGAATGCGTCCCTCTACAGAACGCCCCACTTCTTGATCTCCTGGACCATCCGCAGCAGGCCCGGGTCAGCAGGCAGGATCGCCAGGCGGATGAACCGGCTGATGACCCCGTACAGACTGTCGGCGCGGAAGTCTGCCTTCAACTGTTCCAGTGTGTAGCTCTGTAGGCCCGAGGGTTCTAGAATAGAAAATAACTTATTTACATAAATGGAACTGTTGAAACACGATGTTGGATGTTTAAGATAGTTAAGACATCATATTGGCGGTATTACGTATAGCTACACGCCAATATGTCTTCAGAACAGCATCATCACAAGAAAGAGTCTGGAGTTCCAAAGCCGCACATCTTCCCCAAAGGTATGACGAAGGTGACGTTAACATTACAACTGACGTATTACAAATGTTTCTTATTGATTAAATGTTATCATCTTTTGCATAAATTGCATCAGTTAATCATGCTCACCCAAAAAACACAACTATGAAATTCATTCTAAGCAAAGATGGATATGGTAGAATTAATCATGCTAATGAGGCATGATTAGTGCGAAAATAATTCTCTTTCGGAGTCTCGAACGATATCAGCTTCTGCGGTTCAAGAAAAATACTGCTAGGGGGCGCATGGTTGAAACCTACGCCAATTCTTGACAAGCTAAGTTCAAGAGCTATCTAACATTAAAAATCATGACATAGCATGTTCAGAACACGAGATATCAAAGCCAGAGGTCCTGCTGCAGTACCATAGGAAGACGCAATATTTTTTTTAAACACCTACCAACATACCAAATATCTTAAAGATCACGCACATACACACATAAACACACACGCACACACACACACATATATGCATATACATGTATACGCATACAGACACATAAACATATATACATACAAACACACACACACACACACACACACACATGCATACATAAATGCCCGAAAGAAACCTTATTAGCGAAAGCAATTAAGAGAGCGAAAAACTCTGAAAATAGAGTGCGCTGACCAGTGGGTCCGAGGGTGTTGTGCAGTTGTTGGTGATAGTGGGCCAGGATGGCGTCCCTGTGGTTGTGGAACACGTCCCATCCCGCAGAACAGAGGAACATCAGGGCCAGGTCATAGGTCGGCGGGAGGTACTGAAGCCCCTGCCAATCCACCAACTTAACCGCCATGGGCACGTCTCCTTCATACTTGTCAGGGAACAAGAAATACCTTTGAAAAGCTTGCCGCACAAGAATCACATATAGATGAGTATCTCATATATTTCGTTATTGAATTTCAGTCCACTGGGTACACCCTTCTACCAATTCTGTTACATTGATCAATAAGTTAATGAAGTTATTATTGTTATTCTTATGTTGACATAGTTTGTCTTGTTATTTGCTGAACGTCTGTATTTTATGGGCAGAAGACCTTCATAAGCATATATGCTTCTTGTGTAATGCTCTATAAATGAATGTGAATGAAATAAAATAAATAAAAAGTTAATGATGATAATTTCAAGCATTTCTTAACAAGAACGAATCACGGATAAAGTCAAAGAGAAACATGGAGGCTCATATGGAGTCATGTACGGTCACATTAAATACATCGACCGACATCAACCATATGGTATGCCCTACTATTGTATCTGTTTTCTCAATCTGACATGGCGGGAAGTGTTGCTATAAGTTTCCAGAAGGTGTAAATTTGTTGCTTTGCTTAACTCTGGGAGTCAGATGGAAAATGTTATTTCCCGAAAGTTTTGTATATGAAGAGGATAGCTATACAAGGAACGAATTGATTGTCATGATATGTAAGAAGCTTTAAAACGAAAACGTCGGATTACGACTTGGATATATTACCTTAATCATGACGTTACTGGTCCGACTGTCTGTCTGGTTAAGCACCTTCACTCTCGGGCTCTTCAGAACATCGAGTAGAACAGGCTGGAGCTTCACCTTCTCAAGACAAGCCGCAAGGTCAGTTTGGTCAGGGAAGGTTGCTGCGAATGTCTTCACACCGTTATGATACTCGTAAATGGCCGTTTCGAGAAAATTCTTCTGATCTACCAGCCAATCAAACTTCTTGGCGAGTGATTTACCAGAACGGAACTCCAGCCGATGTGATAGGCCGTGCAACTGCGCCAGGGCCCCGGCTGTCAGCATCATCTCACCACAGGTCAGTGTTTGGCGGTCGGGTTTAATGGAGAATCCCTGAGCTTTCAGGTTCTCCATAACCCTGACAGCACCATGGAGCTGGGCTCGGTGGCGGCGAAGTAGCATTTGGGGAAGAAATCAGCAGAAGAATGATCTTCGTCGTCAGTATTCCCTGAGTTGAGATTCTGGTCGGTTCTTGGGATAGCCACAGACAGGAGCTCAGGGATAGCATTTGAGTAGAACTTGACTTCAATCGTCTCTACTTGTGTGTGAAAATCCTTTGGAAATGTTTTGAATATTGTCAACGGCTTCATAAAATTTGTCATTTTGGCGACGAGGCTGTAGTGCTGACTTGCGCCATTCCTGATCCCCATGGCGTCAAAAGCGATGATGTCACTCAGATATCCTTCGCCCTCACCGATGGATCCCTTGACATTCACATCCGTGATGGTAACGCCCGGCAGGTCCTTCTGCAGTACCTGCTGCACCCAGCAGGGGGCGATGTCTTCTGCGCACTGCGGAATGGCGACCTTGTTCGGTGTTGCCATAATTATATTCTCTGAAACTGCCAGGAGAAAAATGATTTTTACCGCGTCGAAGCTAGTCACCTTGCGGCCCTTAACTATAAAAATCCCCATAGGCCGGAAACTGTGTTCTGCTACCTTCAAGCTCAGTACGTGAAGAATCAGACTTACCTTTGACAGTGGACTCTTCCCGCTATCGCAGATAGACTAAAGAGCATCAGATACAAGTCGAATTCAGAAAGATCACAAAATGTGATCAGAGAAAGACCAAAACAGGTGTATCTGTGCCCCCCCCCCCGTCGCGGCATAAGTTCCAGGGGTAATAATGATTATAAACAAGACAGCGTTGTTCGTTCTGCTTTATCTTCAGAGAGTGAAGACGAGTGTTCGTGGCGTAGTCCGGCCAGCAAACTATCAACAGGCTTACACCCTGACCTGCACCAGGTGACATGTCCTTGGACTTCGGACTCGGCTCTGGAGGTACAGTCACGATGACCGGGGTACAGTGGGGTTAGTTCGTGCTAATAGAGACTGGACCCGCAACGCGTTGGCGACCTCGCTGCGTCCTAGATTGAATTTGAGTTAGTCTTGACTTTATAATCGGAATACGATGCAAAGCGTACGAGTATGACTAAAAAGACAACAAGTCAGACAACGCGTAAAATGATTCGTTTTTTATCGATGAAATTCGTTTAGCGCGCCGTCAAATCGCTCGGTCGCAGCGAGGTCGCCAACGTGTCGCGGGTCCAGTGAGAGGGGGGGATTATGTGAATGCCAAAAGACGTAACATTAAGTTAAGGGTTAAGTAAAACTCTTCCGTTTCTCTCCAGTTCGGAAGCTTCCGCCATGCCAAATGTTAGGTCACTTGGCATTCACATAATGATGCAGGAACCCAAAAGATTTGCGGGCAAAAAAAAGCAAAACATCCCAAATAACGCAGTGACATAGTAGCCTACCATATGTGCATTTGGGATCTACAAATAGCCGAAAAAAACAACAGTAAAGTGATGAATAACTTTAAAGGAGGGCCTGCTTGCCCTTTTTCATAAGACGCAATGCAGCCTTTTTCGTCTTCGTAATCCGCAAGCAGCCGCCCAAAATCAACGTAATTCATAATCAGTACATTAGCCGTAACGCGTAATTGGTCGCTTTCATTCTACGTAAACCGTAAGCAGTTACCTTTATGCATTGTAAAGCGTAATCCATAGATTACTAGTAAAGCGTAGGCTGACTTCAAAACGGCCCAATCCACAAACGTGTCATCATGTCCGCGATTGACTTTCCTATCAAAATTTCCCGAAGTATACCGTGGTACCCAGAGCATTGTGCTGAAAGGAAACGCAAGCAAAGAGATCAGCAAAGAATAAAGGATTTTTAAACAAGTACTCACGACTAAAATTGAGCTACTAGAAGCTTTCAGATGGCATCCGCCATCTTTCTTCAGCTAAGAGAGTTGTCACGTGACCGAGGTGTCAAAGCTCACCCAGGTCACGTGACTGGACGAGAGAGTTGTAGATTGGAGGGAGTCTGTGGCGTCCTTGATCACGGTTGAGGGACGGAGAGCGGGACCTGATGTGCACGGCTTCCTTGACTCCCCGTTCAAACCATCTGCTTTCTCTGTCCAAGATGGTGACCTTCTTCGTTGGCTGGTGTTTATAAGTCTGCATGTGTTGTGCAACCGGAGAGGAATCTCGCTTGTGTTCTGAAATCCTCTTTTTAAGGGCCCTTTCCGTCTCCCCCACATACTGAGCATCACAGTCTTCGCATGTGAGATGATATACTACGCCGCATGTGTCGTCCGGTTTATCCTTATCCTTAGGAGCAACCAGGAGCCTCCTAATGGTGGTGTGGGGTGTACTATGGACAGCCACCCCTGTTTTCCTGATCTTCCTGGTGATGGCTTCGGTGACCCCCGCGACATAAGGGAGTGTTACATGATCAGCAAAGAACACCAGAACTGGGTACGATAGCCTCTCTCGATCGATGACGTGTGACTACAACTACATCTAGGTATAACCCCGAGAACTTACGATGGTCCCTCTATGATGCATGTACTTCTAGTAACCCAAACACGTTCTACTTCACTCAAGGGCAAGATGTGCGTGATGTTTATTCATTGCCACTCCCATGTAAAAGGTGAAACTTTGAGATTCCAATAGTTTGACTCACAATTAGCTCCAGAGCGACCAGACAGGTTCGACCTTATTTCATGCAGAACTAATACCGTGGCTGATCATCACTAAGATACCCTAACATTGTCCTCCGATTTGTGCCTCACAGGTGGGAATATATTCACTGTATTCACTGTTTGCATCGCGACGTAGAAAGTTATGTAATAATCACACTTTTTTTCATATTATAAGGCAAGTGCTGCCACGGCCTTTAACTCTGTTTCAAAAGACCGGAAAACTTTGCTACACTTTTTGACAGAGGCTTTTTTCGCACTGAAGCTTACTCAAAAATTACGAAAAGGTTGTTTTGAAAGTTGCTTATTTGTCTGGAAAAATGAATATGTGTGTCAAGAAAAAGGTGAGGTAATTGGTTAGGTAGGTAAATGACGTGACGAAATTACAATATCTGTGGATCAGACTAAGGGACGGCTCTTGCCTACTACGCATGCGTGTTGAGTCTAGGTCATTAATGTGGATTGACACACCTTCCAAGAAGCACCGGAGCTCTTTTAAGGTAAGAGATCCAACCGGATTCGGAAGTTTGCGATTCTCCTCCCCTTTTCCTTACTTAAATCATCATTTATAAATTCCCTCTTCTTTTAACCAATTAAACCACTTTTCTTCGGTTATTCCACTCGGCAACGGCGATATTCGTAAACAAAGTGGATCTCTTTTGGGGGATGAAGTGCATTTTGCCAGGGGCGCCATTTTCTTCAGCCGACTAGGTCACCAATGCAGACTTTAAGCAACATTTGAATTCCAGTCTTACAGTGTTACTTGTTGGACCAACGATTCAAGACTGACTGGCTATGTGAAGTGTGTTCAAATATCAGCGTTATGTTAAGAACACGCTCGTGATCGATGAAAATTGAACATGTTGTTTGTTTACTCAAGGAGGTTGGTTTACTTGGCCACTTGGATCCCTTATGAAAAGGCTTTTGGTTTGGAAAACGTCTTCTATTTTCTAACTGTATGGCGGTAGTGCGGCAACGTAGATATATACCTGACGAAGAGAAAGTTTTTTTGGCTGTGACGTAAAACAGATTTGTATCGCTATTTGAAACTCCGTTATGTCCTCATTACTTAGCCGTCACCAAAACGGAGATAACCCACTTACAAACAAAAGAAACGTCATGCATGATTGACTGTTGCCTTAGTAACCCTCACAGTAAGACTAGAGAAATGGTAGCCAATTGTTTAGATTCAATTGCTTTGTTGCCCTGTATAGACTGATGTATTTCCTTGGTTTAGATTTCACAAAGACTAGGGTTAGCTCAATAGAACATGGATTACGCAAATGAGTAACGTTTCTAAGCACTAGATCCTGTGATCTATCTATCCGGAACAAAATAGAGCGTAACCGTCAAAGCAATCAAGAAGATTACATTTTGAAGCCTCGCCAGGCGTACTAGGCGAAGACAAAAGTAGCTATGTATTGTAAACAATCATAGCCTATAGACAGCTTCAAATATCATTTCTTTGCGCGTAAAGAATGGAGCTCCCTGTCTGGCTCAGTAGTGGACAGTCGCACAGTTTAGCTATTCAAAGTCAAGCAGAGATCCTACGCACACTAACACCCCTACGCACACTACACCCAGCGATGTCCATTGTAATTTACTGTAGATTATTGATAAGCAATAGTATGTTTTGTTTTAGTTTAGTTTATAGTGTTCGAGCACATGATAGTACATAACATTGCAGTGTTCCAAGTTTTGATGTTTTACACTCTTAGACCACGTTTGGCCTTGGTTTGGTCCCTGTAGCTCAAATAATAGCGGCTTCGCATTTGAGCCTCCCGTTTCCAATTAGTTGGTCTAGGAGACCCAGGATCGAATGCCGGGAAGGGTATCCTTGTCGGAGCTGCACCGTCTTTCGGAAGAGACAAAAAAGGGGTCCCGTGTTCGAGATTCGAGGAGGTGCCTCGAGTGCGTTACAACAGCCTCATTACTCACACGGGTACCTACTGGCTGAAATAATACAACCTGGTGAATAATAAATCTGTACATCTAACCCGTTGGACGGGAATGTGATTATTATCATTACTACTATAAAGAGTAGTGTTATCACTACAGTGTTCTGGGGAGTTAACATATATTGTAGTATGAGTATTTGCTAAACGTTCTTCAGGGCTAGTCAGATCTTTTGCTTGAGCAACCCCCCCCCCCCCCCCCCCCCCATATACACTAAACGTTGGGCAGTAATTATCTAGCGAGGTCTAGCGAGGTCCAATCGTATGGCTGCTAGCACGTCACCGAACGTCACCGACAATTAGCCAATGGCGGTCGAGTTGTGGGTTGTTAACACCCCTGGTCTGATGTAAATGTCATCAACTCAAACCATGCGCATTTGAGTTGTTATTTCCACTAGTTCCGTACGTAAACATCTAGATCTAGCCCCCCCCCCCCCCCCCCTAGTTGTGCCCCTTGGGTAAGAGATAGGTGAGGATGACAGTATACTTCTATATATCCTATATCTGTCTGTGACACTGTCGTCGATATGACAGAGGACGGTTTTAAAATCACGTTGGCAACTATTCATATTAAATATCATGATAGGCATATTATAGGCAATGGCGTGAGTAGAGTTCGAGGCTATATGATTAACAAGCATTATGTTTTATTGCCGTTGTTGTTTTTACACAGGACGTAACGTTATCACACACAGACTGGGACGATTCAGCCCGTAGTTAAAACCATGGGCATTCTTGAATGGCTGAGATCTAGATCTTCACAAGCAGCGAAGTGCATTATGGTTGCCGGGGGCGCTGTGATCCTTTTTGGCTTCATGTTTTACACTGATGAGGTCCACATGTCGCAGACACCATTTCGCCTTGGGTCATATGTTCCGGGTAGGTTTTATTATTCAATCACTCGCCATGAATATAAGTATGAAATTGTATCGGTAGGGATCATTATTTTCACATATGTCATGTCATCTAAAAACTACGATGCAACTGAAAAACTATCAGAATTTGTATGTGTACACATGTTTCAAGAGGAGAGAAGAGACTCTATAGATTTAGATATAACATAATGTTATTTTTCTTTTACTTCAATTGTTACCTAATGCACTCGGACCATGTTTGGCATGAACATGCAATGGATTTCGTTGTCATTGTCATTATAAAACTGTAACGCCCAACAGAAATTATGCTGTGTAACTTCAGTTTCTGTCAAGCAATGAAAGAATCCACTGCTCTTGTCAAAATTCGAAGATGTCTTACCTAGGGTACAACATTATTGTCCTAGAGTTTGAACACAGAAATAAAATCTAGTGGCTGATAGCATCATGAGATATGCCCCTATTACTTAGTAGATGACGACGCAGAAAGCAACATGGTATCCCCAAGACAAGACCAGTCCAGAAGAAAGGCTTTGCTGGAAGAGTACTGTCAGAAGAATTCGTCATCAGACATGGTCAGTTGTTCTACATATTATGTGTCTCAATTGTAAATTAGGCTAACCTCTTATTTGCTGACGTGGAAACGGTTCTGCACCAAGTTTTCTTGCTTGCTCGCAAACCCTTTAAAGGTAACCCAAGCAATATTATGGCCCGGAAATTGGATTTTGAAAGTCAAGTTATCTAGTCATTTCTGTACATGATTAGTTCAAATAACACCATCACAATGTATAGCAACGTCATTCATGCAAAATCACGACGTCGTTGTGATGTGAGAACTCACTGAAAATTGTGGCCGGAGTTTTTGTAGGCTCGTGAAACTAAGGAGATCATCGTACAGCACGATTTTGCGCGGTTTTAAAATGCTTAAAGTATGAAGTTATTACGCAAATGTGCCAAACAATGTTAGGAAATGTCACTACCACTAAGACTTCAGCATCTTTTTATTTCTATTTTTTGGGCCCTAATATTGCTTTGGTTGCCTACTAGGGATGTTTTTGCAATTGCCTTTTGACTTGTTGGTGAACAAAGTAACGAAGTCCATATGTAATGAATAAATAAATATTTCCATATGTTATGAAAAAAAAATACCCAAAGTTTGCTTTTCTGTTTCAGTCGCCCCGCATGATGGGTAACTTCTTCGTCAGTGATAGATACAAAGTGCTGTACTGCAAAGTCGCCAGAACCGGCAGCACAACAACCAGTGCTCTACTCTACAACTTGGAGTTCGGGACAAACTTCACTCAACAAGAGTACCTAGAACAGCAAGGTGGCACACCGATATTAAAACGGTTGACTTCATACACAAAGGATGAACAAATGCTACGTCTGAACACTTACAAGAAACTCGTGGTGGTGCGCAATCCCCTCGAGAGGTACGTAAAAGTAGTACTTGTGATTTTTGTATCTTAACGATGTCTTGTTTCTTTATTTCCGAAGTCAATAGACACGAGACTTGAGTCCGATTTTAGATCAGTAGTCACAGCTACAAAATCGTGAAAAACATCTGATGGAGCAAAACCATAACCTCCTACCAAAATATGGGGAAATAGACAACAAACGTATTTCTTTCATGAATTTTAGGCAACGTCCATATAGATCTGTCTCATATTGTTTTTGTAGTAATATTTCAACGAATACTGACAACACGTTTCGTATTGCCCTATCAATTTAGATTGGTCTCGGCATACTTATTTTTCTTTGGAGGAAAGGACTACTTCGTTGGAAAAACGAGACACGTCCTTTACAACCAACATTATCAAGATATGCTGGAAACAATCGACTGGAAGGTGGGAAATATTCTATTCATTTTTCTACACGCATTGAAAGGCTGAAAGAACATTATATGGGCAACATATGCATCATATTCCAGACGGCAAAAGCTGATTTATATGATGACAGTAACAACATACATCAAGAGACATATACATTAAGAAGCAACATAATTCTTTAGATCTTAATATACGTCCTCCTCTCTCTAGTATATTTGTATGGGTTTCTTTGTTTTGACTGTTGCTGTTATTAAACCATTACGACTTTCCAGATTCCACACACCGAGGACTACGGCGTCATTCAAACTACAAATGAAAAGTACCATGTCATTCCATTTTTGGCCTTCATAAGAGCTGTAACGGAAGACACAGATAGATGGGAAAATGAACACTGGGCGCTGATGTCTAACTATTGCTCACCTTGTCAAGTAAGTAACCACTTGTTTGTTTATTTTTTTATTTGTTTGTTTGTTTGTTTGTTTGTTACACTTGAGAGTTAATGTGCTCTCGAGTGTTTTAGCAACATATATGAGCTTTCAGTTTAAACAAAACTTGTTTTCATTTACTTGATTCATTCACTTAACGTTACTTGCTTGACAGATTGTACCTGGAAGCGGGTTAATTTCTATTGGGCATTTGATGTAGATTGTGGTGTATGAGCGTGTAAAGCATTGAGAAATCCAATTATACAATGGAAACGGATTTAATTGCAGCTTCATTTCCCTCGTTTTTAGGTTCACTTTGACTTCATAGCCCACACGGAGACTCTAGCGAAGGACTTAAACATCTTCTTTCGAAACGCTGGCGTCACAGGAAGAGAGAACGTCTTCCCTCCTGTAAAAACACGTCTAGGCAAGAGAAAGATGTTGGATCTGTATCGACAAATACCAATTAAAGACATTCAGCGCATTGGAGGGAAGTACGCGCCGGACTTCGACATGTTTGGCTATTCCTTAGAAGAAACTATTCTTCAGCTACTCTCTACCTGACAATGCGTTTATGAAGACATCTTTAAAGACGTTTTAAGCGTATGATCAAATGCAATAAGATGTCCCATACGAATTTTACACTGTTTGTTGTGACTTATGTGACCGGTGTGCTGTTTTGTCAACTCAAAGCCATTCTGCTAGAAAAGCAATACGTGTATATTTTCAAAAGCAGACAGTATCCTCCCAACATGACAATAGCTATTGCGACTGCTTCGTGCTTTTGTTTATTCAGATCTATTACATGCATTTTATCGCTAACATACAGAAGATATAAACTGAAAAAAGTTGGTAAATGAAGGAAACTACCGAGAGTCTTGCGTTTGAAGTTTATATCACGTGACTTATGGTGAATATTAGGGGTGTGTTTCATGTCTATATGTCTTAACCCTTGTCCTGCCGGCGTTTTTATGCAATTTATTTCATTTATATGATTTCTTAATCAGGTCATTTTTAATCATAATTAATTAATATCAAAGCAAGAATAAAAGCTTCCAAAACTGTCTATATTTTTGCCTAGGCTTTATTAGAATGATCATTGCGTAACTAAGTGAATCGTGACGCAGTTTAGGAAGTCGCGATCGGAATGGTATATCCATTAGAGCCTCATCTGCAGTACCAGTCCTGGCCGCCGCGAGAGAATTGTACAAAAAAAAGACAGAAAATAAGTTTGTGAATGAGGAAACCGGAAGGTTCGTTAAGTATTTTAGTGCGTTTTAGCAATGTTCTCCATGTGTTCAACTACTGGGCGAGAGAGTACAAAGATTCATGCATTAAGAAACTGACGGATTACAGATATAGATATGGCTCCCGTTTTACGCCATTCGGTATAAGAAAATCACATCCACATTTACCTATTTTCTGGCGTTGTAGCTTTTCTCATATCAAAACAAAAAGAAAATGGCACAATGTGCATCTATTGCTTGGCGTAGTTTACAATGTTGACATTAGCCTGATCTGTACATTCAGACTGGCTTATACTATCACAGCTTCAATCAATGGTTAATTCTGTCAACTTATCCTTTGGGAATGCTTTATTACGCATGCGTGTTAGTTCCATGTCATGCATTAGACGTCCAACCGTTACAACAAGCACTGGAGCATTTTCAAGGTAAGTTCTTCTTTTATCTATCTATAGATGCATCGGTAGGGTGGTTATGTATACAAGACGAAGAATTGTTCTTTGCTATATCATAAAGCAAATTTGAATCGCTATTCTAGAATTTACCACAGTTGTGGTCATAACAGTTTTTTCGCAAACATATTTTAATTGAAAAAGAGAAACAGAACTTAGCACATCTATCAGCCTTTTAATACCTACATGTTATAAGTGTATCAAATTTTGTTCCTCTTCGTGTATGGAAAATTACTCTACGAAAACTGGTGTGTTACGCCGAATGGCGGTTATACCGGCTATATAGATACAGATACAGAAAATCTTAATTTTATGAAAACACTGCGTATTCGAATTCATGACCTGACCTCCTCTATCATACCTCACTTCACGAGCTGTGAACAAAACACTGTTCAGAGTTCAGAAATGAAAACAAAATAACCAATAGGGATGTGAAATAATATATTTGAAATGTTAGCCAGCCACAATAACCATACATTTGCTATCATCATCGAAATATTCATTGAACTGCTTTCGAAAAGCTGGGTGCGGTCATCATTTAGTTCTGTTACCATGTCACCAAAACAAAGATGCATTTGCTTAGATACGTGGATGACTGTAAACCTCGCAGTAAGACTGAATATTAACTACACCATTCTTCTTTCTTCAACACCCCATTGATAAAGATATCAATAGTGATAAAAAAGAACAACAGAAAAGTGCACAGTGTTCACATTGAGCAGTAGCTTTGTTGTCCTGGATATACTTTTTGTTGGTTTTGGATTTATAAGACTAGGGTTACCTCCATGGAAACCTGGCTTGTGAGTCGGTTGGTAAATGTTTAATCTTTCTGAATACTTAATCCTATGATAGCTATTCATGTTTTCCTGTGGTATCATTTCAACTCCAGCAAACTAGTCCGTAACCAAATAAACATCGACCAAGAACAAATTTTTCAAGCTTACCCAGTAGCGCACCCTGGAGAGTCATAGCCAAGAGTCCAGCCTTCTTAGCTTTATTCCCCTACCCAAGCTCCGCTCCCAAGGGAAGCTAAGAAGGCTGGAGTCCAGGCTAGGGAAGTCACAGCTACAAATTCCAACTTCTCATAGCCCAGGTTTTAAACTCTCTGACACTGGATGTCTACTTTTTACTCCATGATTCCTATCCCACTTCGGGCATAAACATATTCACATTGAAAATTAGAAACGTCGGTAGAAATATAACATACATGAATTAAATCTGAGGTTGATCAAGCAGTATGGACCGTCTGTTGCAATCCTTAACGTCGGTGACAATAACAACAGACATTTTAACCGAGTCAGGGGACAAGGCCAGAAGTATAAAATGTGTATTTTTGTAGACAGTGGGATCTTGAGTGTGATTAACTAGCAGTATGCTCTATTTTCCTGTTCACAGGACGCATACAACATCAGATCCTACACACGAACCGGATCTGTTTGTTTTTTTTGCCCTAGGTTGAAACCATGGCCGATGAATACCCGAGAAGTTCACAAGCAGCCAAGTGCATTTTCGTTGTCGGAATCGCTGTACTGATTTTTGGCTTCATATTCTACGATGAGAACGTCAGCATCTTGCGGGCACCCTTTCGTCTTGATACATATGTTGCGGGTAGGTTTGACTATTTCCTGAGTCATTTCCTGAGATTGCTGTGTTAAAATAAAAGTTTATCTGCACTGGAAAAGTCATTATGAAACTGTAACGTTCAACACGAAGATATTAGGCTGTCCCAAATTTCCCGCGACTGTGCAAGGTCAAGGTCAAGGAATGAAAGAACCCACTGCTTCTGGCAAATATCTGGGAAGACATGGGTGCAACATGCTAAAAATACGTTGGTGAAGGTTAGACATCCAGGTAATAAGATACACCAAAAGTAGTTACTCAAGCAACTGGATACAATTTTGAAAATATTATCCAGTTGCTTGAGTAACTACTTGGGGTCGTGTGGCGTAACGGCAGGGTGTTCGACTCAGAACCAAGAGGTCCCGAGTTCGAATCCCCCTGACGCCACCGATGTTGTGCCCTTGGGAAAGGCACTTTCCTCACTTCGCCCAGGTGTATAAAAATGAAAATGGGTATGTTGTTTTCTGTACGTGGCACTGTTAATAAAAGTTATAAAAAAAACTTGAGTGCAGTGCCACGTCGTCCTTGTCTGTCAAAAACCGAAGTAAAAAAAATACTTTTGGCGTCATCATGCTAGAGATTGAGCTTGAGAAATAAAATTGTGTGGCCGATAGCACTATGAACTACCTCTATCACTTGATAGATCATTACGACAAAAGCAACATGGTGCCCCCTCGACCACTCCCTGTGAAGGGACCGGCAAGCGGTGAGCAATACTTGGAACAAGAACAGGCCAGAAGAAAGGACCTACTGGATGAGTACTGTCAAGGGAATTCTTCAGCAAACAAGGTCGGTGACTTTGTTCTACATATGGTCATGGTGTCCATCAATTTTACCATAGGCTAAGGTGTTATTTGTTGACATAGCAATATTTTTGCATCAATTGTTCTTGTTCTTGCACGCTAACGCCTAAGGGAGGCGTTGGCAATTGCCTTCGACTTGTTGTTTGTTAACATAATGACGCGACCCATATTGAGTTTTTGTCTGATATCAAAGGTCTATTTTGTTTTTCAGTCCCCCCGCAGGATGGGTAGCTTCTTCGTCAGTGATAGATACAAAGTGCTGTACTGCAAAGTTGGCAAAACCGGCAGCACCACAACCAGTACTCTACTTTACAACTTGGAGTTCGGGACAAACTTCACTCAACAAGAGTACTGGGAACGCCAGGTTACCACACCGATGAAACGGTTGACTTCATACACAAAGGATGAGCAAATGCGACGTCTGAAGACTTACAAGAAACTCCTGGTGGTACGCAATCCACTCGAGAGGTCAGTCACTAAAATACTTATGATGTCACATCGTAAAGATGCCTTGTTTTTTTCATTTTGGAAGTCAATGGACACGAAAACTACTGCCCAAACGTCTGACTTTGTAACATATATACTCGCCGCTAAAGAATTCTGAAAGCCCGAGAAACGCTTGGAAATGTTTCCTTCTTTCAACGAAACGTACTGCTGGTATAACTTTGTAATTTTTACAACTGTACTTTGTGGCGTCCGTGAAATTGGGGTTTTCAGGTAGTCCGCTGATGCCCAAAATCTAATTTTCGTTAGATCAAAATCAAATTATGTAAAGAGATGAATAGTAGTTGTTGCATACATTCGACACAAGCATATCTGTCTCATAAGGTATCTGCATAATACATGTAGCTAAACGAAAGCTGACAAAACGTTTATTGTGTTTAGATTGGTCTCGTCATACTTATTTTTCTTCGGAGGAAAAGACTATTTCGTCGGAACAGGGAGGCAAGTCCGTTACAACAAATATTATCAAGATATGCTGGAAACAGTCGGTTGGAATACATCAACAACACAGGTGGGGAATACTCTATTCATTTTGATATAACGTACTCATTGGAAATGCTGAAAGAACACTTCCTGGGCAGTACTATACATTCCAGAAAGCTGGTTTGAGATGATTAATATTTAGATATATTTCATTCATTTAATTTATATCGATGTGGAGAAGCAATAAAATTCAAAATGCCAAGATACACCCCCTCTCTCTATCTCTTTATGGCGATTGATGATATGTGATATATACGGAAATGTTAAAAAAGCTATAGCATGGGGGTTAACAAGTATGTCCTTGACTTTAGTGTTTCTTGTCAAAACTACTTAAACTGCATTTTGCACTAGTGCCAAAGAGCAGCATGTTTTTGACTATAAATAATTTATCAATGACGCTATGTCTATCTTTATTTCTTTGTTTTAATGGTTACTGTTATTAAACCATTACAACTTTGCAGATTCCATACACCGAGAACTACGGCGTCATTCAAACTAGAAATGAAACGTACTATTTAATTCCATTTCTGGCCTTCATAAGAGCTGTAACAGAAGACACAGGTAGATGGAAAAATGAACACTGGGCGCTGATTTCCAGTTACTGTCCACCTTGTCAAGTAAGTACACAGATTGTTTGTTATGTTGCTTATTTTGACAGAAAAGTCACGAAAGAGATTGAGATTTTCTTGGGAAAAGTTAAACCTGTTTCTAATATTGCAAGCCAGTCTTTCTTCTATCATGTACGTAGACGTCCTTTCCAAGCGCTTGAGTGGAAGCAGATCTGGTTTTCTATGAGGCATTTGCTGTATTTGTAGCCTATTGGCGTGTATGGAAAGCACCAAGATATTACATTGTGACTGCATTTCTCTCTTTTCAGGTTAATTTTGACTTCGTTGCCCACACGGAGACTCTAGCGAAGGACTTAAACATCTTCTTTCAAAACGCTGGCGTCACAGGAAGAGAGAACGTCTTCCCTCACGTAAAAGCAGCTCTTGGAAAGGAAAAGATGTGGGATTTTTATCGACAAATACAAATTGAAGACGCTCAGCGCATTGGAAGGAAGTACGAGCCGGACTTCGACATGTTTGGCTATTCCTTAGCAGAAACTATTCTTCAGCTACTCTCTACCTGATTTTGACATCGTGAAAACTTTTGAAGACTTCTGTAACTTTTTATCTTTGTAAACGGCCTTGCTGTTTCGTCATTTTTCGCAAGGTGGCGTCAATGTTCTTCAAATGGTGACACGTGTTTGTTTGCTTTCTACTAGTATACTCTTAAGCGAGGTGCACAGAATGGGATACGGGTTTACATATCAATTAATAGTGTTTTTCCACGTGTATTAAATGAGCAACGATATTGGGACATATGAAAATATCACGTTTCACTTCAAGGCTCGATATTGAAATAAGGCACTTTGAGTCGAATATGATTTCAAAACAAGTTTAATAAGTTTATGTACATTGTATAAACAAATATCCTTCAAATACCATCGACCATACCATTTTCGCAGGAAGGAAGAAAACTAAAACCAGCAAAGCAGTTCCTTCAATAGAAAAAAAAATAAAACTAGCAAAATGGCACCAGAATTATAAGATTTTTGTCACACAAAGTATTAAAAAAACCATTGTCATTAGGAGAGAGTTTGACTCTCTGTCAACGTTGCAACACAAAGAGCTTGAACCCACGCATTTTACTGGTCGTTTGTAATCTTCAAGCAGATGTTAGGTACAAAACCGTAACATGTTGCTCTGACAGTATTCTACACTAACAGCCAGGGGGGAAAAACAGCATATCAGGAAATGTTGCGATTTTGTACCCAACATCTGCTTGGAGATAGTGTCCTTTAGGATGACTGTGACGTCACGATTGCTCAGCACACGTACATGACCTTTCGCAAGTGTGACGTCAGCAATGGGTCAAAGGTTGTTCATAAGAAATACTCCAGTCAATCATTTCTGGACGTTAGGGGTTGAACTCTATTTTGGTACGTGATTCTCGTCTCTCTCGGAGTTTCTGCCGCACACTGTTACTCGCGGCAAGTCTGGACAGCGCATGTGCACGACTCAGTTGTAGATTGTTACGCTCGTGTTCCAGTTTGATAGCATAGGCCGGATCTGAAAATTAAAACAGAACTTTTAAACAACTTTTAGTGGTTAGTAGTTCATAAGAATTTATGTTCTTGTGATACAACCTAGAAAACAATATGAGTACCCCTGGTTGCATTCTTGGCGCAACGCCACCATGCGACAACAAGCGGTAGAGTACATTCTATTCAGGCCCTGAGCAGGGTAACTGAGAAGTTTTTGAATATTCTTCCTGTAAAACTTCATCTTGGCTGTGTAAAAAAAAACCCACTGTTTTCTGTCATGTCATAATTACAAATGCTGCTTCAATTAATACCAAATTCAAAGAGAAGATCTAGATATGATACTACAGTAAGCTACAGTCAATATGGTTGGTCACAATATGAGCGAACAAACCAATCGACTGAGCTGTACTATATATAGATATATAATATCAAAAATATTAGTGATTCTTTTCCTCTTTGTTTCAAATATTTCATGTCTATATGGAAATTCTTAAAGGGTAAGCTGTGTGTGAAAATCAAGGTCACCTGGAGGACGAAGACGAAGTTTGCTGGCCTGTATCCGCTTGTGCAGGTTGAGCTGTACCTGCAGTCTGCTGACCTCCTTTGCCATGGACAGCTGCTGTTCTTGCTGTCTGTGCTGTTCCCATAGATACGTGATCTGGGTGGAATCTGAGAGGGGGAGAATTTTTGTATGAATAGATGATGAGTGAGTAAAATGATATTGTAAATGCAGAAATGTTCGCGGTGGTTTTATGTTCGCGGTGTTCGCGGCGACCATTTCACCGCTAACTTAAAATCATCGCAAAAAATTTTGTCCAATACTGTAGCAGCATGTGACTATAGCGCTGTCGCGAACTTAAAAGCACCGCAAACACTCCATTTTCGCCTTAGCGCGAAATAAGAACCACGCGAACTTAAATGCATTTACAGTACATTTTTTTTTCATCTACATGTCTGGCTTTTGTGCTTATAATTATTTACTTAGCATATTTGTGCCTCTGCACATTACATGCACCAACTTGGCTTCCAATCTCATAGCTTATCTGCATATTTGTGATGTTTCATAGACCATGTTATCAACTTCACCTTCGAACTTTTTTAATAACTGTTATTGTCGAACAGAATGAACAAGAGATAGAAAGTAAATAAAAACATGATGTAAAGAGTTATGTGCCAAGAATGACGCAAACACGTTATGTTCCCTTACGTAGTGTCGAACATAATCCAAGATCAAAAACTAGAACCCTTAGATAAAGTAGACAATAAATTCTACCAGAGAAAAATGCCGAAGAAAACTTTTGAGCCAAACATTTGGTCGCTTGACCTGTAACGAGTAACAATAGTCGTGTGTGTATATCAGTTATCAGATTTTTGTAACCAATGATTTATGACAAACGGGATACATATAATTAGCGTGGCACTACAAACAAGTGTCTGTAAGTATGAGAGATGGGGCGCCCTGATAGCGAGGGTACAAAAGGGTTTCTGGAGCGAGAAAAGAGATTGGGAGGAGGCTTGCATGATATAATTGACAAACACACTCAAAAGATTAGCATCTACAAGGACATTGTGTTTTAAGTGTCCTTCGTACTCTCCAAGCAGAGCATGGGTTTCGGCTGGTTTTTGACGTGTTTTTAGGCGTTTTTGTCGGGCTTTCTACTTTGTCATCTTTTTTTTTGTCTACCCAACCCACAGACAAAAAAAAGATGACAAAGTAGAAAAGAAAGCCCGACAAAAACGCCTAAAACACGTCAAAAAACAGCCGAAACCCATGCTCTGCTTGGAGAGTAGTCCTTCGTACGCGTGCAACCTTTGTTCTATAGTGCTACAGGAAATAGAACGCTAAATTGTTCAACTGAGGTCCCTTATTCCAGGGTACAAGACGAATCAAATATGTGGGAAGCAAATAATGATACTACGTCAAACAACTACACTACACTACACTACAGTACAAAACGTTAAAATGGTTGCGAAGTATATCTTAGTCAAACTACATTTGCGGCATCTTATGTTGATTATTAGGCTAGGTTGCTACGAACAAGGCAAAGTGTTAAGCCCCTGTCACACTTGTGCGTATATACATGTACAAGCCTGCCTGGCAAGACAGGCAAGAGGCGCATTGAGTCATACCAAAGACTTTATAAAAATGGCACATACTTATGAAACAGTATGGAAGCTAAACACACTCCACTGCCAGTGGACTAACCCCCTGCTGCAGTGATTGCACCACAGTGTGGCCCAGGGCTATGAAACGCAGGTTACACCTTATGGTGTGGGAGGATTTAAACTTAACTTACTCTCGGCTCTGCGACGTTTCTCCTTTCTGCAGGTTTCGGCAGCGCGTCGCGTGACTCCGTATAACTCTCCCTCGGCAGACACCAGTCTGTCCGCCATTACTTCCAACCTGTCCGTCAGGCTGGCCAGTCTGCTCAAGATATCGTCCATGGTGATGAAGTATCCTCTTATGCCGCCAAGAGCAACGTTAAGGCGCTGTCACACAGATGGAAAATAACTCCCAAGCTCTAATATCACATTTTGGGCCGTGGTGCGGTCGGGGTCTTCTCGATCACTGCACGGCTTCTAGAAATCGCCCGATCGGTTCGAGACGTCTAAACTGACAGGATGGATTTTCAGGCAAAATGGCGCGCTCGATTCTCTGGCGATTTGGGAATTTGGTGACCTTCTAGTGATTATTATTCTTCTTCTTCTTCTTCCCGTGTCACAACTGACACTTGTCTGCGATATAGCCCCCCTCCAATAAACCTTCTACCGATCAACGAAGTCGACAGAACGTTGTTGACAGTGTGACGCCGACCCAACGAAGAGCCGTAGATTTTTAGCTATAGTGTCGTCTGCAACTGGCGTCGAGGGCACGACTACGCCTGAAATTGAACACACAAAAACTGAGCATAGAAGTTAAATCAAATGTTTCTCTGATTCATGAGCTACTGTAACATGAGAAGCCTCTCAATGGCTGATACTGGTTTTAATCCGTTATCATCGGGACCGGATTTGTTGCTGAGTTTTTACGATATCGCAGTTTGGGTTGCTAAAAATGTTATCGTGACGTCTTCGCAGCCCAATACAAACAGCCAAGTAGCGTGCTTAACACACTGAAAGGTTTCCGTGGCAGCAGCATACTTGTATCATCCGCAAATTGCAGTGGATTTCTTCTGACTGAATACACTGAAAAGGGAGCTTAGGTCAATTATTGACTCAATATTATACGGACCAGATTGTTATTTACTGGCTTTCTATGGATCCAATTACGCCGTTACCTTTTGACAATTGCGACCGAATACGCTTCTGGTGTCAATATTACAAAATGGACAAGATAACTACGTACATCTTTCTCTTATTCTCTGGATCGTTAAAATGAGATAAGTCGTACCTTTTTCCTGAGAGGAGGACCTTTGGAACTACAGTTGTGTACATGTACGTCCTATATCGTCTGAAGAAAACGCACGACTAAAGAGGTGCAATGACAAAGTGCGCATGGATTGCTTACGAGAAGCCGTCCGCCCGGTCCGGCTGCCTACCCCTTACGTATTGTCTGAAACCTATCATTACTGGAAATGATACCTCGATCGCTGATATTTGTAATGTCCTGTAGTACGCGCTCTACAAGTGGTTTGCGTCTGACTTGGGGATAGCTGCTAGATACTAGAAGGGTGGTTTAGCCAGATCTCAGTTAACAGCAGTACATATATTCTTTATAAAGGCCATGTTGGTCTGATTGTATGGACGACATCCCCCGGGAACCCCAAAAGTCAAAACTAATGCGACCAGTACGCCACCGGAACGAGAAAGTTTTACCCGTAAAAGAAAATAATTTCCCTGACAGTATTATAAATTATCAGAAAGCGAGAACACAAAAAACAATGAGAGTTTTCCAAATTTTATTTCCTACATGACGTAGGTCAAAAAACAGTCATCATGCAAACAAGACAGGAGATTTCCAACATGTGGGTCAAACGTCAAATTCACAGGTCAAAGGTCGCCACAAGAGTTCAAAGGTGACTTTACAATGGGAGGTCAAAGTCGATATCACGTCAGTTAACAGGAATGTAGATGGTTCTATACAATGAACACCAGGAAATTTAATTACCTAACGTTACATAGTAGCCCTTGCAAGTTAATAGTTCATTGTACTTTTTTCCTATTGTTGTTTTCAACAGCCAAGTCACTAGGCATCACCAATGAGTGACTTACTTTCAAATCTTAGATACAGGACAAACAGAAATCTATTAGTGAACAACAGTATTTTCTGAGATAAAATTTAGTTATAACAAAGCAGCATGCTTTCAAGAGATATAAAAACTGGCAAAAGGAAAATCTGAGGGAGCGGAAAATAGTCAACAAAAGAAATGTGTCAAACCAAGGAGGTTATTGGTCAAAGAGTCTGAAGCACAAGAAAGTTAACGACAAACTATTTCAATAAGTTTCTCATTTGTAGAAACCAGGACTGTATCAGAAGTCGGTAGGTAGGAAGTGGGGGTTGGGTATTCATTTTAAACATTTAGATTTGGTGGCTTCCAAGTTGTCATAAATTGTGCACATACATACAAGTAAGTCTAGGACAGGGGTGGACTATTGTGTTATTGCTGTACTAAATGTGAACAAAACACACATTCTGTAATCTCCAAGCAGATGTCTGGAGAAGAAATCATTATGTTTTAGGCTACTGTTTTTTTAGGTACATGTACACACGTGTACCTCAGAAAAACACAACAATATTCCCTTCGTTCATCTGCTTGGAGATTAATATTCTAGGCCTTTTTTATCTTTTAAAGTGACTGGATTGTGTCTAGTCAACATGAACATTTTGTATACTAATGTACTTGTGATTATGGCTTGAATGGATACTCAATCATAGGAGTACAAACATAACAAATACCACTGGTTTTACTGTTGAGTCAGAATCAGCACATTGCAATTCCAAGGCAATAGCATAGCAATCAACACAACAAAAATAAAAGAAACAACTTAAAAAACCAAAACAAATTCAAACAAAACAATTTTCAACACAAACCATACAAACAATGCTGTACAAATACGATTCAAGGATCAACATGGTTTAAAATGTACTGGCAAGATCACGTTATGTAGAATCTATTTGTATAGGTGTGTTATTTTGCTGTACATAAGGATATTGGGTTTTTTCACAGAAAGCACAGTGGTTATAACATTAAATATGACACATTTGCACACATTCTGTATACCAGGCACACCAAGGTCACTGCAACAGCACAGCACACCAAAGGTCACAGGTCAAGTAAAGTTCATCAAAGGTCAACTGGAGCTGGGTTGCTACAACTTTTGGCAACACCACAGGGGCAGAGCCAATTTCTATTCTTATACTGGCCAAGGTATTGTTATAGCTCCAGTAGCCTCTGCCTCCCTGAAATTTACAAAGTGGCCCTGTGGTTCCCATGACAACATCAGAACACCATCATATTCACATATTTTTTTAGCAAAATGGGCAGCTAGTTTTGTATGGTTACATGATACATGTAGTTTCAGTACATCAATCAATGTACAGCAAGCAAGGGGAAGTGAAGATGTATATTAACAACTTGAGAGCCCCTCTTTGTAAAAAAATCACACACAGTGCTGGAAGAGCTTCAAGTGGTGGTCTCAAAACAGCAGCTTTATGTTGATGTTTTTCTCTTGGTTTTGGAAGAAACAATTTAAGAAACTCCTAATGGTTTGTTCTTCATTTCCAGCTTGAACTAGTTTGAACCGGTCCTTAAACTACGAGGGCGTACGATATAAAATACATGAACCGTTCTTAGCTGTTGTAAGAGTGCAATAGACTTCGTATTTTGTACACTTCGTTGTTGTCATAGTAAGTACAAACATTTACAGGTCAATCAATGTGTCTATCAATCAATCAATGCTGTTATCTTGGAAGGTTCTCATTGGTGGAATTTGAATAGGAGCCATCCCGGTATTTAATACATCACATCTATGTTGATGAAGGTTAGACATCCAGGTAATAAGATACGCCAAAAATAGTTACTCAAGCAACTGGATAAAATTTTAAAACTAGTTCTACTAGATCTTTCTTTAGTCACTGACGAAAGATAGCGGATGCTGTCTGAAATGTCTGACTGTTTCAAAATTTTATCCAGTTGCTTGAGTAACTATTTTTGGCGTACATCACATTTAGGTTTGCCTTCAAAGAATTAGAATCGCCAAAAAACCTTTTGTGGCTGCATGGAGTGGTCTTAACATTTGAGGCAGGACATTTGACAACGTAGCATCGTACACATATTTAGGAATCAAAAAAGGCTTTAAAACTTCACATAAAACTAAAATCATATCATTTACAATGAAATTATCATAAAAAGAACAATAATTTTAATAATTTTAACAATCTGTATTCACTTATTGGCGACTTTACCAACAGTTTTCTAGTTCATTGTAACTACTTCATAGCTACTTTTACAGAACATCTAGCACCAAGACAAGGAAGCAGAGTATACAAAGTGGCATTTTTGTCAGAAAATGACGCTATTTGATTAAAATCTTGCTGTTTCAATGGATTGACATGCCAAAGATTAATGAGAATTACTAAACAAATGATCTTTCTCATATATACAAAGCAAAATCCCAGTAAGAAGCCATTACTTCTTAGTGCAAAGCTTTTTTCGGAGGGATGCTCTGATTCTAAAATCGTTTTTCAACACCAGAAAGTTTGGTTTATCCGCCAAAGATCCTCGCAATTTCAAGTCAATTTCTGTATGTATTTTATTGCTTTTCACTATTATTGCACACTGTTTGAAAATCAACCCTACCAACCAACTACCAGTAAAGTCATTTCAGATATATTTTGTTTTTATTCCAAATGTTCGTTTCATGTTTACTGAAATAACTTGTAGTTTTGAGTTTTTTTTGTACTTGTGAACCAATCTGGGCAGTTCATCCTGTAAAATGTTACAAAAGAGAGACAAATATTTAGGTAATTGATAGGTGCTGTTTTTATCCCATAGTTGTATGATGTTGCAAAAATACCATGGCCATTTCTCTTGCATCTAGGTTGTTTTGTGTGAGGTGCTTACAAAGCTTTCGAAAAATGTACATTTCAATATTCTCTACAAACCACACATTCCCATTTCAAACTTGTTCAAGACGCGAAAATGCTTATTTGAAATTTGAGAGCATTTGTTTCATTTCCTTGTCTAGCAGATTGACAGAATTTGTGCAAAAGACGGCAAAATGTTTTTGGTGCGAGCAGTTGTTGGTTAAACAGATTCAAGATATTTTACAACTTTTGTAAAAACTCCCCATTCATACATTTTTTTGTACTTTGTTACAACAGACCTTTCCCCTTTTAAACAAACTCCTTGTTAAGCCCGCAGGACAATCTTCCATAGATCATCTGACTGTACATTTTTTTAGTGACTCTTTCATGTAAAAGACTATGTACAACACCATCCCTATCCTTGAAAATGGAACCACCCATCAGCACACACTTTCACGCAGCTTTGGACTAAACCATTTTCAAAGGGGTGTGAAGAACAATCACATCAGTACTCTCACCATCCTTGCACGCCATATCCCGTGCTCGTGGTGAGAGCAAAGTTACCGTTTCCGCCCAACACGTCCATCCCGGTTACGCTGCCGCCACAGCCCTGCGCGCCCGTGTCGTCGCACATTTCGGGGAACGAGCCGACGTCGTGGAGACTTGTCATGTCGTCTAGCGTCGACGGCGTGTCGGAGTCCGGTACTTTACTCGGATCAAACAAAGAGTTGCTGTCGAGGTTACTGAACTCTTCCATCGAGGCCAGGTTTGCCGCAATTTCGTTGATCAGGTCAGGCGACGCACTACCCGACCCGCCAGTCGGCCACGTTTGGGTTCCGAACTGGTCCACACCATATCCCTGATTTTGCACCTCCTCTTGACCTTGGCCGCCATTTTGGAAGTCAGTTTGAAGAATGTTTTCTTGATAATTCCCTGCATTAGCCTGTAAGGCATTGCTGACGTCTTGGTACGTCGGATCATCGGAATAACCCTGAGCGCTCTCTTTCTCCAACAGTTCCGTCAAGTTTCGTTTCGCCGTGTAGGTACCGACGTTTGTCTGGCTCTGCATGTTTGTGTAGTCTTGGTTAACATTAACCTGCTGGTTATAGTTATTGAAACCAGCGATGTTGTTCAAAAGTTCGGGTAACGGCACTGACTGGCTCCTGAAGGTGGTGGGAGGCTGCTGATCTGTTGGAACAGCCTGCTGCTGCTGCTGGTGGTGTTGCTGCTGATGCATCTGTTGAGTGTACGCCCTCAGTTGCGCACTCAGGCTAGACTGGTGGTGGGGCGAGTACAGAATCGACCCGGATAAGTTCCGGTGGCGGTTACGGTTCTGCACCGAGTAGCTCACACCAGCATGGCCTGATGGGTAAATTGGCGACTGAGGAAGGTGGATTCTCGAGCCGGTATTTTGGTTCAGTCCGCCGTAACTCGCATCCATCTGGTTTCCGTGCTCCATGATCGGGGACACCGGCGTGATGCTGCGACTGCTACACGGCGAAACCAAGGGAGACGTCAACGAGGAGTTCGAACCGCCGGAGAGGTTACGATGCGGATTTCGTCTCATCGCGTACGCCGGGTGGTTGGAAAACCTGTTCTGCCCAAGCCTCTCCTGAATGAAGCGTTGTCTGATTTGCTGTATGTGGTCCTGCCCATTTGTTGGACTCCTGAAAACGGCCGCACTCTCGTTGGGGTTATTCGGGTTGCGGAAAACGGAACCGCCTCCCAGTTTTTGTACACTGCTGTTGTTGCTGCTGCTCCTCTGTGCTATAGTCTCTTGATAACTTGGTGGGGGGTGCGGTCGACTGGAAGAAGGGTTCGCTTGCTGTTTGTCTGCCCATTCGGGGTTGGAGTTGGAGTTATTTGCATTAAAGTGTGTCGCCCTTGGTCTCTGCATGGGTTTAATGGGGCTGGAAGTGTTCATGTTGATGCTAGCATCATCGTACACTGGGTTCTGCTGTATGGGCATGAAGGAAAAGGGTTCCTGTGCATCCACAGGGCTTGGCGGGATGCTATTGGGTGCAGACATGGACATGCATGTAGGCGTGTGTCTGGCAGTCAGCATTTCTTGGGTGGGGGTGGCCCTGGGGGTGCCCATTCCTTGCGTAGGGGTGGCTCGTGGGGTAGACATTGGTGTGGTGGACTGGATTACCTGGTCAACGGCATCTTGGACAACCTTTTGCTGCAGTTGAATATTTATCTGGGTCTCCTGTGCGAGAGTGGTATAAGCCATCATTGTATCCTGCCCTAATGGAGTCTGTTGCCTCAAGGCCTGTTCCATCTCCATACAGGGGGAGGGCAGGTTGCTCCTCGGGGCGGGAGTGTTGGTGTGTGAAAGTGGAGATGTTAGATTTGACCCATACTGGCAGTCCACCAACTCTGTAATCTCCTGCAATGGAGTATTGCCGTTGCTTCTATTCCCAGGAGTGCTTGGGTTGGAGGATGCCATTTTTGAGGAGGGGTGGGCAGGTTGCTGCATGATATTCCTGACTTCCTGATTTGGTGATAGTAAGTCCTGACTGGGTGTGGTCAGCTTCAACTCACCGCCGTTACTCTGGTTGCTAGGCGGGGCCTCCTGTGGCAACCTGTTGCTATTAGCAACTAGCGTGTTCACGTTAACAACCTGCAAAGGTGGGTTATGTGACAGCCCTTGCCTTTGCTGTGTACCGGCCACTGTCTGGGTGCAGAGGGAACCTTCTTGTGGCGTGTTTTCTGACTGCGGTGCAGTCCTCTGTCTGTTTTGTGGCGTGTTACTGTTTGTTGTCCTCCATGTATCGTCCCCAACTCGGCTCACCGCCAGTCTTTTTGCAGGAGACGAAGCTTCACTAGCCGGTCTCTTCTCGGACGCTGTTGCCATAGAAACATTAGCCTTGCATGTTGCCGAGACAAGGGATGATGTTGTTGTCATGGTAACTGATGTTGCCTTGGCAACAGACGTTACCGAAGCGATGGGAACAGCCACGGTGGTTTCACTGCTTGTTGTGTATATCTGTGGGACTGCAACGACTGCAGTACCAGGGTTCTGATTGGTTGCCACTTGTCGTGTTGCAAGGGCTGCCAGTTGACCCGACGCGCTTGAAATAGAAGCCGACGGAGCCCCCGTGGTTGCCAGGGAAACCACCCGGATGATTGGCGCTGCGCCCGTAGAGAGGACGGTGCCAGCAGGCATGGCTGCGGTCGACGGTTTCTGGCTGGATACAGCAGCGTTCAATTGCAACGAGGTAGTTGGAGTGGTTGAAGAATAAGAGGACGTAGTTACGACAGGTGAGACAAGTTTGTAGATGTATGGCAGCGTCACCGCGATGGTGGGAATGCTGCCCTTCGGTGCGACCACCACGTTTGGTGTTGTCCTCTGTGTTGTCACCTGGCCGGGGGCTTCTTTTCTACCTGACTTGCCGGCCTGCTTTCCAAAGGCACTGTTTGAAGAGTTTCCCTGGGATGAGCTAGTTGTAGAAGTGACAGTTAAAGTCATTGAGTCCCTTGAAGACGCGACCCTTGCACTCACAGTCTTACTAGTGTCTGATATGCCTTGCAGGATGATCGTTGCAGGGTTTACAACGGTCTTATTCTCCCCTGGAGCTACCATCTTCTTTGTCTGTCCAGCAGCACTTGATGTGGCAAAGTTTTCCCCCTGTGATGCTTTTCCTGAGTTCACAGCTTCTGCGCTTGCCTTACGAGAATCCTGAGTTTTAGGCCCACTGTTCAAGAAACTTGACACTCCAGTACCCTGGTCACCTTTCTTACTTGTTGTTGGTCCTTTGTCTTCTGTTTTGTGTTTGATTACATCCCCTGAGCTGGAGGGTTTCGCTGATGTCACGGTCACTGTTTTATCTTTATCTGCCTGAGCAATGGAGGAAGCAGGCACCTGATTGGTCAGATTCATAGGGGAAGCTGTCACAGGATTCGTCACTTTGATCATGACAGCTGCAACCTGGTTGGTCTGCTTGATGGGGGAAACTGGAACCTGATTGGTTGACAGCTGGAAAGATGCTCCCTGATTGGTGGGTGTTGGTGGGGGGGTGACCTGCTCTGCTGCTTGAGATGTTGGTACTCCCTGCTCTTCTCGCAACTTCCTAAGTTGCTCAGCCTGCAAAAGATTACAGAAAGAACACTTAAAATAATATTCCAACATCCGAAAATAATTTCATCTGGCTAAGCTTGTATCCGAGGGGGGTACAAGCTTAGCCACGTTTGGGACAGTGTTCTCACCGCAAAAGCGCCACCTACATCGGATACTTATAGCAGTGAGAAGCAGTACTCCAGACAGAAGCTCTGAAGAAGGTGTCTGATAGACATCGAAACGTTAGCAGGTGAGATTACCTGGTTGTGTAAAAAGAATCTCCTATATCCAATATTCCTACAGAAAAAAAACATTTGTATTTTTCTCCAGGATAATTTTGATTAGTTTAAGATACCCTTTAGTCCAAAATGGTACAAATTTGACCCCAAAAAAATGCTTATCTTACTTTTCTTTTATTGGTTCAATTGATAAATTGACAAAAGAACTTATTCGAAGAGATTGAAGGAGATAACTCTACCTGTTGTTTCCTGTGGATTTTCCGCTGCAACTGTTGTTTCGCATCGAGTGGTTTCCCAAACGGTGATGGTGACAGCAACGGTTTCAGTGAGGCTCCCCCATTGGCTGAGCCAGCCCGTGGTGAAGTCGTGGCCTTGTCACCTGCGTGGAGTACCGTGAAGGCAGCTGTCGAAGCCCGGGAAACCTACAGGTGAGATACAATACAGGTGTCACAATACACCTGTCCAGGAAGATAACAAAATACTGTAAATGCATTTAAGTTCGCGTGGTTTGTATTTCGCGGTAGGCAGAAAATGGCTTGTTCGCGGTGGTTTTAAGTTCGCGTTTGAAACAATAGTAGTGCTACAGTCATAGGTGGGTAAAAAGTTTCGAGGTGGTTTTAAGTTCGCGCTGAAAGTTCACCGCAAAAACCGCGAACATAAAACCACCGCGAACATTTATGCATTTACAGTTCGTTGATTATTATTTTTGTATAAAACCTGGTTCTCCAGTTCTTTCCTTTAGCCACTGACGAAAGATGCTGTCTGAAACGTCTGTTTCAAAATATTATCTAGTTGCTTGAGTACTGTAACTGTCTTTTGGCGTAGGTTGATTAATCTGTACCTGTTGTTAAACGTACAGTCAAAACTGTCCAAGAAGACCACTCGGGGAACCAATAAAATCTGGTTTATGTTGACAGGTTGTCACTATAGACAGAACTCTCAACGCTTGTGTCAATGGGACAAATCGTCTAAGGGACCACCAAAAAATGGTCAAACAGACCAGGTGGTCCTTATGTAAAGGTGGTCACTTGTACAGGTTTGACTATATAAAAGTTCATGCATAGCTAATAGTACAATATGTTGGGCCTCTTATTTGCATAAATGGTATCTTGATTCAAACATTGAAGGAAACATATATCTATCTAAAGGCACCTGCCATAGATTACTTAGGCCACACCATTTCAATTTCTTGGTTAACGGAATTTAAAAAAAAATGCTAGATTGGAAAATCAACATGAAAACAGAATCTCAGAGGAAAGTTTGTACTTTGGTGCACACAGTTTCCGCGGGGTGAACAGGGTCAGGTGGGAGTTTTTATAATCCTTTAACCAAGAAATTAGATTGGTGTGGTCTTATGTTACATGTATTTTAGTCCTATTATGAAAAACACTGGAATTATATTACAATGTGGAAAGCACTAAGCACAACAGATCCATTGTGTCTCAAATGTTGTTTCCTTTGCGATTGACCATGACCTTACCACGTTGTTGAGTATCAGGTACCGGGCGAGGTCAAGCACGGTGTCGAACGACCGCTTCAGCGTGCCCTGCGCCCACTCGCATATCAGGTAACTTGCCGCCGACACAATCTGGTCGTCGTTTTGTTCTGCTGGACACGACAGGCTTTGGAGTAGGCTTGCAGATGAGTTTACCTGCTGAATATAATAAAAATATCTATGATATAATGATCATAAAATGCTATTACTTAAGTAACAACGTATTTTCGATGTCATCTACATAATTGTGAATCAATTTTGCCATGTTTTCTGACAAAAAAGGTCACTCTAACTTGTTTTATTAAAGAGATGGGCAAATGCAGCATAATGAAAAAAGCACTGTGAATCAATGGCAAAATGTGGGTGAAACTATCGTAGTCTACAAAACAATAAGCTGGTAATAGAAGTGCCATTCAAATTTAAAAGAAGGCTGCTGTAAATTTGGTGAGTTAACTTGTTGTGTTAAGCTGTTTTACAATGCCATTGAAATGACATTTCTAGGTCTATCATTCACATAAAGACAGTCTACGCACTTCTAGTCATTTCTGAAAACATCTAAAGATAGGATGTAATTTTCAAACCTATTGTCTTATGTGTGCTCTTTGGTGGTGCAAATTACCAATGGGTAGCTAGTAAGGCAAGGAGGCTTTTCTGTGACATCACAACACGGTGCTTATTTCTAACACAAAAGAGCACATAGTATACACTTCATTTAGAGGTTATGTACAGTTAGATGTTTTCAGAAACGACAAAATTTATACGTGAATGATAGAAAAAATTTCACTACATTTCATTTCCAAAGTACTTTCACCTCTAAACCACCAACTCAGAGGAACTTTCACACTAATAAAAGTTATCCTTACTTGATCTGACTTAGAAGGGAGGTCCAGAGAGGGGAAGGAGGGAGGCTGGAGTTCTGACTTTTTCCGCAGCCCGCCGTAACAGTACTTGGAGTTCCCGCGAGTGCCCAGACGCCGCGCCTTCAGGTTGGGGAATGCCATCTTCATCATCTTGCCGAAGTCCGCGGGACTCAGGTTGCGATACTTCATGTTATCGCAGTAGGTCCTGGGGAAAAGGGATGGTGATGTTTCAATAACGTAGGGCTGTGTACTTATAGATGTAGAATCGCCGATTGTCCTAGGACAGATGGCGATCGCAGTCTGTCCTAGGACAATTGGTGATCGCGATCTGTCCTAGGACAATCGACAATTGTCCTGAATTGGCATCTCTACTGTGACATATACATACAGACAGTACATGGAAATTGTTCGGTAAAGTAAACGTTGTCAGTTGGATCTCTTCTAGCCCGTTGCCATAGTAACTTGACAACAGGACAGACACCAGTAACTAGTTTCATCTGTGCAGGCAGAAACGCAGAGGCAGCAAGGAAGATGCAGCTCTGTACAATATCCTGCAGACAACGATGCTTCTTATATCGTATACACAGAATCGGTCCTAAATTGTATACTTTGTGATAGCAACATTTCTATCACAATAAGCTGGTTCACATTTTAAACTGCCCATGTCAAGGTCATGGGTAAAGGTCATTCATGTTTTTTCTCTTGTCTAGTAGACCATGCTTAGTACATGTTCAGACATGTTTGGTTTATGTCTCAGGGGGTTTGAACTTTCAAACTCTGAACCAGCTTATAAGTTTAAATATAAGGTAAGGATGTACCTTATATCTTTACTCTTTCGCAATGGTATATTTCTAAAAGACACTTTTACAGGGCTGTGTCAAGTGAAAGTCCATTCTCAATGATTATACAAAGTGCATCAATCTAATGAATGACAGCAGTGCCACTAGATATGTTACGATAGCGTAATTTTGAAGTGAGGGGAGTTCGGAAAAAGGATCAAAACATAATGATGCATATACATGTATGTCTAGAGTGTTATCTGTCTATTCTAGAGCTGTGTCCAGTGAGGTTATGCAAATAGTTTCAATGGAACAAATTACAACAATGCTAGACTTGAAGCAGTCCCACTCACTTGTACTCATCAAACACGTCCTGTTTAGGCAGGGAGGTGTCCGGGTGCACCTCCAGATGACTGCGGATCCAGTGCAGGGCATTGGTCTGCTCCACACGAGAGGCGGTACCGGAGGGCTGAGCACTGCAGACAGGAGAATAAAACATTGTAAACATGAAACTTCACTAACCGTATGGGGACCAGTACACTGGACAAGTATTGTACCGGAAAATCACTTTGACCTGACTGCCCCCCAAAAAACGTTTACTCCATTCTCCCCTTTACTTCCTGTCACTCTACTGTATTCAAATTACTATGGACACACACACAGACACAAGGAAAATAAAACGTCCATACACAGAGGTCACAAAGACTAAAGCAAAACTGATGTATCTAAGTCTGTTACCTACCCATTTATTTTTGCAACATTCCTAAACCATAGCAGTCAAAAGTAAAAGACCTTTCTATTCCCGGGACATTTACATTGTATGTTCTAATATTGTCAAAGATTGGTGATCTGACTTCCTTACTTCTGTGGTTTGAACTCCTCATGCTTCCTGGCGCCCCCTGTCGGCAGCTTCAGGTACAACAGCAGCTTCTCCAAGTCTGAGAAGGACGACACGTCTTTCTGCAAGGGTGGGAAACAATTTGGACCATTAATGGGGCTACAAATGTACGTGTACTGGAGCACTGTATATTTAACCCTCTCATTGCTGAAGTTGCCTTTTCACAGCTAATGTGTATTGGTTACAGGGTTATGCAGCAAGGAGAAGGTTAAAATTGTTAAGGCACAGATCCAGAATACCAAACATCCAATGCAGGTACATGTAGGCCTTGTTAACGTACATTGTAACTGTCAAGAGATAGAAATTATCTTTTGAACTGAGAGTGTGTACATGTTGTTTTTTGACCACCATACACCAGCTGTCGCCAACTGCCCATACATGTAGTGATCACTTAAAGCCCTTAAGTGGATACTTAGCACAAGTGTGACCATACTTCAGTTACAACTTAAAAACTCTTGTGACATCTTTCCTCTGTCCATTTTCATCATTGAAAGCTTGAGAATACACTTATTATTTGAACAGCTTGCCCCCTCTTGCTACTAAGGTTTATGAACTGTAGGTCATTGCCCTACAGATCATTGCAAGTCAAAAATTAAGGGTTCTATGCCCAACTTTAATCATTTTTCTTTCCTTATCATCTTAGTATTCTTACCTTGCTTATTTCCCAAAGGAAATTGTTCAAACCTCTGTACCAGATTTGCAGCTGACATTAAACACATTTGGATTGATCCCAATCGATCAAGTTGGGAGTGATTTTTTTCTGGGCTCGGAAAACTTTTTTTTCTGCAACACATACTTCATCATATTGAGCCTGCAGTTTTTTCTTACATTAGGACATTCTGATTTGATTATATGGATGACATCCTTTGCAAGCCCAAAACTGACATGAGTATGTAAATAAATAAAAAGTTTGGCAAAAAAAGTTCCTTTCATTATGAAATCTACATGGTCAGTAAGGCTAAACAAATGACTAAACACATGGAATATGGTATACCAAATTATAGTCTTCATTTTTGTTCTTTCACATCTAGATATTCTTCTTTGACTCTGGCATTCCACTTACTCTATATTAGTATTATTAAGGCATATAATTTCTCATTTTGCAGCTGCTTCGTACAATTTACAGGATGGCCCTAAACTTTTTTTTGTACACAGACAAAAATTAATGTGTGAGTGGAAGTCATCCATAATTATAATGAAATTAACATGGCCTTAACACCGGTGATGTTCTATAAAATCAAGACCAACTTACCACGATGTCTGAGATCTTGTCCTGAACTGGTTGACTGAAAGAAGCAAGAAGATCAGAACAATGAAAAACAAAAGCTTTCTCCATGGGAATCAACTTTGCAATGTATAATCTTTTGATATTCCTATTTTTCATATATACATGTATAACCAGCAAAGTATCAGTTCTCATTAAAATCAACTGATTTTTAGATTCAAAATACCTGCAACAAATATTACCTCCAACATCTTATTTTCATTCCAATTCCCATCCGAAAAGAGAATGTAGTAAACATGGAGCACGCTGGAATTATTGATTAT